>NC_080087.1:43963898-46420148 GCF_950005125.1 Chionomys nivalis
AATTTTGGTCAAAAAGAAAAGTAAAAATTTCCCCTCCAGAGAAGTTAATGAAGCAATAAGAAAACAAAATAAAGTTGATTTTAATGATTGAAAAAAAAAGAATCTCTTATAACAGGGAATCATGACAGTAGGCCGAAGGCATGGTAGCAGGAATAACTGAGAGCTCA
The DNA here is from genome assembly GCF_950005125.1 of Chionomys nivalis. Classification (NCBI taxonomy): domain Eukaryota; kingdom Metazoa; phylum Chordata; class Mammalia; order Rodentia; family Cricetidae; genus Chionomys; species Chionomys nivalis. The sequence goes on from NC_080087.1 coordinate 43,964,066, forward strand.
CATTTTAAATTGCAAGCAGGAAACTGCGAACAATAGAAAAAAAGGCATGGGTCCTTTAACTCTCTGTCCACCTCTAGTGATATACTTCCTCCATCGGGGTCATGTCTCCTAATCCCCTTGAGTAGTTCTACCAAGTGGGACCAAGTATTGGAACACCTGAGCCTATGGGGGACATTCTCATTCAAACCACCACAAAATATGTCAAGGTACTTTGTTCCTATTCCTCCCCCTCCCTTGGCACATTCCCCCAACCTCCTAACTAACCCCTATGGCTGGTTCCCTACCTCCCCCAAAGATTGCCCCATGTGCTTTTATGCCATATGTATTTCCCATTCTGTTTGTTCTCATCTCACCCCTTAATTTATCCCTCCTTTCTCATAGCTCCCTTTCTACTGTCAACACATGCACGAATGAACATATGCACACAGAGATTTAAATCTAGAGAACACATATGAGATAAAGCATGTGGTCTTGGCTTTTCTGAGTTGGTTTATTTCACTTAAACATAATGATCTCCAGTTGCATCTATTTTCCTGCACCAGTCATAATTTCATCTATTTTATTTAAGTCTGAATAAAATTCCTTTGTGTCCATGTACCACATTTTCATTCTTTATTCATATGAACATACAGGCTGGCTCTATTTTCTGGCTACCATGAACAATGTAGTCATAAATGAGAATTTGCAAATATCTCTGTGGTATATTGACTTAGAATTCTTTGGATATATACCTCGGAGTATTAGAGATACTTCAGCTTTCAGTTTTTTGAAGAACATCCACCCTGGCTTCCATAGTAGCCACAACACACTCTTAACAATGAATGAAGGTTCCTTGACTTTTATATCCTTGTTGGCATTTATTGCCTTTTTGTTTCTTAACAACAGTAGCCATTCTTATTAGAGTGAGGTGCAATCTCAAAGAAGATTGAATTATATTTCCTTGATAACTAATAATGTCAGACACCTTTTAAAATATGCGTTGGACTCTGTGTTTCTTTTGGGGGAAACTGTATGTTCAGCTCACACACCCACTGTGATTTGTTTTTGTCATGTTTAAGCTCCATAGTTCACAATGCATACTAGATCTTAATTGCTTGCCTGATAGATGGTAGCAAAGCTTTCTTCCCATTCTGTAGGCTTATCTTTTCACACTGGTGCCTTCTGCTTCTGCTGTATAAAAGTTGCTCATTCTGCACACTCCCATGTGTCAATTCCTGAGATTATTTACTGTGCCACCGAGGTCTTTATTAGAAAAGCCAATGTCTTATCGTTTTTGCTTTGTTTTTCCTCTAGGAGTTTAACTTCAAAATCAGATCTTTGATCTATTTTGAATTATGCAGATTTAGTGTTATAGGTTGTCAGACTTCTGATTATAGAAGAAATGCTCTCTCAATTTTTTCCCCATTTAGCATTGTGTTGGCTAGTATTTAGTATTGTGTTTCCCCATTTAGTATTGTGTTGGTATTGTGTGTGTCATTATGTTGAGGTATGTTCCTTCTATTCCTAATATAGTCAAACCTTATATCAAGGAAAAATTTTAAATCATTGTATTTTGTACATTAATAGCTTCATATCTATTGATAAGATTTTATGTATATATATATTTATATTTTTTATTTTATCCCCTTCTTGTGTTATTTCGTGTATTTTTCCTGTTGAAATCCTTTTTCTAATAAGTTCCTTTCTTATTTTAATGCCCTTTTTGTGTAAGACCCACTGAGCTAAGGAAAAGCCACCTGCATGAGCATGGGGAGTAGATTGTTTACTAATGCATGAGCACCTCAATCAGTCCCTTCACCCTGGAAGAGAGGGACACGCATTCTTTCAGTCACCACTACTGTCAATAGTCCTTGTGGTGTTGCAAATGCGAATGACTCCTCCAGTCTCAGATATTTGACTACTTGGTCCCCACTTGGCAGATCTATTTGGAAAGGGTTAGGAGGTGTGGCCATGTTGGTCAAGGTGTAGAGTTGTTGGAGGAGGTGTATAACTGGGGGTAGGCGCTGAGATTTCAAAGCCCTAAGCCATTCCCAGTTAACATATTTGCTGCCTCATGCGGTGGATCTGATGAAACCTCTTGGTTACTTTTCCAGAACCGTGTCTACTTGCCTGTTGCTGTGCTCTCTGCTATGATTGTAATGTTGTCTAACCCCCCTGGAACCAAATTAAATGTATTTTTTTTAGAAGTTACCTTGGTCATCATATTTTGTCACAACACTAGAACAGTGACTAAGAGAATCCCTCAGGAAGGGATTATGACATATATACAAATCCTCCTTCCTAGATAAAATGTGGACAGGCTCAATGTGCAGGTCTTGGGTCTCTGATCAAAACGTTAATGAGATCTTGAGTACATCAGACCTGTCGTGTCCAGAAGACACTGTTTCTCAGCAATCTTTCCTGTCCTCTGGTTATTATAGTCTGTTTATCTGGCCTTTGGATACAGGGGTCATATAGTGGCTCATTCACGACATGAATAGAGATGGGAATTTTATACAATTATAGTTAGGCCTGGTGTGCTGGCAAATGTCTTTTATTCATCCCAGTGAGCTGGAACTTCTAGCTCACTCCTGCATGATTCAGAAGACCCCAGTTCTCTCTCCAAACCCCACCTTCTCAGAGAATCTCCAAGAAAGGAGAACCACTAAACGCCTAGTTCCAGCTGGGAGGTGGTGGTGTATGTCTTTAATCCCAGCACCCGGGAGGCTGAGACAGAAGGATCTCTGTGAGTTTGAGGCCATCCAGTTCTACAAGAGCTAGTTCCAGGACAAGCTCCAAAGCTATAGAGAAACCCCATCTCGAAAAACAAAACAAAATTTCGCATTTTTTGGCAACTACAGCAGCTCCTCCCCTAAAGTTGTCAGTAGTCCAAGACCCTGCCTAAAAAAGTCAGCTTTTGACCATAACCATACTTGGGCAAAATACCAGCTTGTGGAGGACACACCATCACCCCTCACATACAGCATATAAGCTCCTTGCTTTAATTCGGGGGCATGACTTTTCCTACCTGTTCTCCTACCTCCATCTCTGAGAGTGGAGAACTCACTTGGGAGTTGCTTTGCAAAAACAAAAACAAAACAAAAAAAAAAAAACTGCTCTTTTACTTTTTTAATTCTTCTTGATCTGGCTTGTTGCATCAGCGGAAAAACCTATTTATGTTTTACAGTAAGCCTATTACCCAGGACTTGGTAGACAAAGTTAGACAGATCTTTGTGAGTTCAGGACCACACTATCATAGTCTACATAGCAAGTGCCACACCAACCAGGGCTACAAAATGAGATCCTGTCTCAAAACAAAACCAAACAGAATTCAATTAAGGTTAAACAAGGTTAAAGGATGGGACTTGATTCTGCCGCATGGCTTTTTAGTAGTACCAAATGTTTCACAGGGCGGCTTATATGACCCAAGGATGTAAGATACCGAATATGCAGGCCATCAAAGATCATCCTGAGACGGTAGCTCCTAGTCTGTGTCTCACATCAGTTAAAACGAAAGACTCAGAATTCCATGGGAGAAATCGCAATAGAAGCAGGCTTCATTAATATCCAGTGTTATTGCCAAGCAGTGAAAAACTGAGGGAATACAAGAACTGAAAGAAAAACGAGAGGGAGGAGATTCTAAGAGAGAAAAAAAGCCACTGAATTTCTTTTGTTTAGGAATTCGATAGGGTAGTGGCAGAAACTAGAGAGAGGCTGAGGGAATCTCTGTTGACATTGGCTCATTCGCTGAGCTATCAAGGACTGAGTGAGTAGATAGAGGTCCTCCTCTCTCTGAGATGACCGTGCCTTATTCATGTGCTGCCCACCCAGTTAGGGGGTTAGGCCCTCCCTGTGTACATTCTGACTCCTTCTTTGTTAGTGAGTGCCTTTGATTGTCTGCGAGCTGTTAGTCATATGACTGGTGTTCACTCCCCCTGATCTTGCTGCTGTCTCAAGAGCAGTGAGTTATACTAGGATCTAGTTTACCTCACATTTACATGATCAGTTTGTAGCTTTACCAGTCAGAGGGTTAACTCTGCCACACCCACCAGGATATAGCTATGATGTATCTTGGTCACTTCATATTTAGTTTTTATGTCTACATGGTAGTTTCAGGAGGTCTCTTTCTTGAAGCAGGTATATGGAGCAGGCTTCCTTTGGGCCACCAACCATCTCCCAAATCATGACACAGAGACTTAATGTTAATTATGAATGCTCAACTCATCTTAAGCTTGTCCAACTAGCTCTTATAACTTAAATTAACCTATTTCTCTTCATCTATGTTTTACCTCAGGATTTTTTAACTCTTTCTTTCATTTGTCCTACTTTTGTCTGATTGGCTAGACGCTGCCTGGTTGGCTAGCCCCAGGTGTCTCCTTCTCTTTCTCCATTGTTTTCTCCTTCTCTCCTCCTCTTAAGCATAATTCCCCCTTCTATTTATTCTCTCTGCCTGCCAGACCTGCCTATTCCTCTACTGCGTAGCTATTGGCGGTTCAGCTATTCATTAGAGCAATCATGTGCCTTAGACAGAAAGCAACACATCTTTACCTGGTTAAAGAAATGCAGCATAAACAAATGTGACTCGTCTTTGCTTATTAAAATAACATTTCACAACAGGTGCAGGCATGCAGAAGCTATTTTTACCTAAAATCCAGTCTGTTACAAATAGCTGTACTAGAAGCAAAGATATATAAAAGGATAATAGAGCCTCAAACATTTGGGAGAGTCAGCTGGCCTGCCTTCAATGGCCCAGAGTCTTGTCTTTCCTCTTATATGCCTGACTGGGCTATCTTATGCTCAGCTCCACATCTTTTTATTCATCCTTTTCAGTGCTCTGAACTCTGTAGCTTTAATCTTCCGTTCAGCTCTAGCATCCGTTCTCACCAAAAACGAATGTGAGCAACTTGCAGTTACTAACAATGGGCCCTTTCCCCTTACTGCCTGCCCCATTTCTCCTGGAAGAGTGTCCTTAATAGAGAAGGAACCAAGACTCATGCACTCTTGCCCTCTCTGTTTCTGCCTTATGCGCCCCCACCATACATCAAAGGAAAGAGAGTACTATGGGACAGAACGCAAGGAAGAGTTTCCTAACACTGAAGCCATATTGCAAGTACATGGACCTTGGATTGCCAATCTCTAGAGCTGTTAGAAATGAAATCTGTTTTGTCTACAGCACAGACACCAAATCTGTGTATTTGTTGTGTCTGTTGGAAAGACTAAAAGGCTACTCATTAAGCACTCTACTACATAATAGGGATATAGACTGAGTAAAATAGAGGTTTTTTTCTCTTTAATTAGTGTGAGTGAAGGAAAAAGGAAAAGTGATATGATCAATACTACCAACAAAGCTGAGTCAGAAGATATCATGGTAGCCTTGGGGAGGGCAGAGGAACACTGACTGAAATGCTTGGAAAGTCTTGACAACAGAGGCAATTTATAATGTTAAGTCTTTTATAAAATAAGTTGGGAGAAAAAGAAAGATATAGAGTAGTTTTTAATTAAGACAGAAAAAAATGAAAAAGGAGAATGTGGATAATTGCATTTATATATAAAAAGTAAAAAAAAATCCATTAAAATTAGAACATGAATGGTAATGAGAGATGCAGGAAAACACTGAGGCAAAGAAAGGCTACAGAAATCAATCAGCTCTATCACATCCAAGTCTTGCAAGGAAGTCCCCAGAGCTACATAATAAATGTCAGGAACATCCATAGACATTTTCCTAAATCTCCAGTTGTTAAAAATAAGGAAATAAAACCTTCAAAACATGATGCATCGTGTATAAATTTTCCAGAAACAAATACATGTTATAGAAAACTCCTTTCCGTTCATAAGATGCCAAGTCACAGTTCATTTAATGAGGATAATTTTGTAAGTAGAATCAATTGGTCTGTCTGAGAAGGAAGTTATAGCATGAATAAACTCAGTGTCTTTCCTTTCTTTTCTTTTATTAAGAATATTTGTAGTACAGTCTTTTCTCATTTTCCATAGCTGTGCCTGTTCCCACTCCCTTCCCTCCTCCGGCCCCACCTTCCCTCCCCCACCTATCCACTCCTCAGAAAGAGAGTCAATAAAGTCTGACACTTCACTTCAAGGCAAGACTAAGGCCCTCCCCACTATATCTAGGATAATCAAGGTATCTCTGCAAAGAGAATATGTTCCAAGATGCCAGTTCAAACACTAGGGATAAATCTTGGTCTCACTGCCAGTGACCCCACAGAATGCCCGAATCTCATAACTGTCCCCCATATTCAATAGGCCTAGTTTGGTCCTATACAGGTTCCTGGTTATCAGTCCAGATTTAGTGAGCTCTCACTATCTCAGGTCAGCTGTTTCTCTGGGTATCCCCATCATGGGGTCTTAACCCCTTTGCTCATATTATTGCTCCTTCCTCTCTTTGACTGGTCTCTGGAAGCTCAACCCAGTGATTCATTGTAGAGCTCTGTATTTGCTTCCATCAGTTGTTGGGTGAAGGTTCTACGATGCCAATTACGGTAGTCACCAATCTGATTACAGGGGAAGGTCAGTTTAGATATCCTCTCCAATGCTGCTTAGAGTGTTAGCTGGGGTTATTCTTGTGGATTCCTAGGAATTTCCCTAGGGCCGTGTTTCTCACTAGCCCTTTGATTGCTCCCTCAATCAAGACATCTCTTTCCTTGCTCTCCCTGTCTGTCCTTTCCCTTTCTTGAGTATTTCATTCCTCATGTTCTCCTCCTCCCACCCCTTCTCCCTTCCCCCTCCCCTTCTACCCTCCCTTCTCACTCAGAGAACATGAGGTCGTTGTCATTATAACTTTGTTTATCGGATGAAATTGGCAATTCTCACCATTAGGAAGCCTTAGATCTTATTTGGAAAGGAGGTACAGAGTCAGCTGCGCTCTCCACACTGGAGCCCACTGAAGTTCCAGCTTTATGCCTTTGACAAAATACACATTAGTAAAATGAGTCATCCAAAGAATATGTGAAAGTTTTCAAGTGACAGTGGATTATTCGGGATATGAAATCATGGCGAACCATCTGTAATGAATTTGCAATAAGTACATCCTATGAGATTCTCATTCTTACAGATCAATAGTACTAGAATGCAGAAGGAAGAAAGCTGAGCAGGGCATGCCTGTGACACTCCAGAAACTCAGAGATGGCCCTAAGGAGACCTTGGTGCTTTCCCAAAAGTAGACATGATATACAAACAATACGTCTCCATTTACACATTTGATGACAACTATATGAAGTACAGTTTACACATGAGGCTTTATCAAGAGGGAATGAAAAGACTGATAATTATTATATTAATAGAACAGGAGGCATTAAAAGTACCACCAGGCATGGTAGCTTATGAATATAACCCCAATCATTGGTAGACTGAGGTAAGGGGATCACTGGTGAATTCCAGGCCAGGCTAAACTAAACAGTGAGTTCCTATGCAGCCTGAACCACATACCAAATATTGAACTCACATACCAAAACAAAAAAGAAAACAAAACTTCATAACATCCATAGAGAAGTCACCTGCTTTATTACATAGATGACAATTTTTACAAGGGTATTAGTTAGGTATCAGTGAACAAAATTGGAAGACAAGGTATTCATGTCCAGATATCACTATCTTATGAACAATGTATATATATTCAATGTATAAAAGTTTTGAATGTTACTGATGTCAGGATCTGAGACTCACAAATAAAGCACAGAGAGTGACTCTTCTGACTTGAGTCAGTAATTCCCAAACTGATCACTGAAGCACCGTGGCATGATTTTTTCCTATGAAATGACTGAAAATATTAGTGGCTGTGCTTCATAAAATGTTTTTTAAGACAATCATTATAGGAAACACTATCAAGATTCATAATTGCGCAAATCTGTAGGGTCTTGCATTTCTGATCACAAGTCACACTGCTGTCAAAACTCACAAAGAAGTAATGGTAGTATTTCAAGAACTCTTTGCTGTCTATGGTAGCAAATTGTTTAGCCAATCCATGTAAGTTCCTCGGCTGTAGATCTGCAATGCCGTAGGCCTGAGTCAGTGTGTACTCCAAGGTCCAGTTGGATTCTCCTTTTAGGTTTGCTTCTGTTAAGTTTAAATAATACTGCAACATGTCCTATAGTAAAGACAATAACAACCCCAGATCAAAGAGGTTTAAATATACAGCCCAAATACATTTCTATAAGAACTTCACTTCAGTTTGGCAATGGTGATGCATGCCTTTAATCCTAGCATTTGGGAGGCAGAAGCAGGTGGATCTCTGTAAGTTCAAGGTCAGCCTGGTCTACAGGACAGCCAGGGCTACACAAGTAGAAATACGGTTTAATCAAACAAACAAACAAAGACCCACATACATACACACAAAAGATCTCAATACCAAACACTTCTATCACTTTATTTTAAATTTTAAAATACTGAAAGAATATAATAGTACATCATCTAGATATACAGTGAGGTGTACAAAATAAAGAGACTTAAATTCTCAATGCTTAGAGATGACCACTCACAGTTTGTAGATGGAATGAACCCAATTTCTGCCTCTGGGCTTTTATTAATTGTGCTACAGCAGCTGGTAGAAATCAGGTGGGTGCCAGACGCAGCTGAGTCAGTCCCTCAACCCTGCCTGAGGGTCTCACATAGGCTGAGATGTCAGTTTGGGAGTTTGAAATTGTGATGTGTCCATTTTTCGGGGATGAATGGTGTACATCACCATCACAAAGAGAGATGGTCAGCTTTTTTACACCAAACTTTCTAAAGTACAGAGCCACAAACGTGAGCCAGAGAATTTTTGCGACAAAAATAAATGTTCAATTTGAGTTTTTCTTTTAAAAACTTAACTTTCACAAACCTTATTGAGCACTGAATATGAGCTAAGCATTATTCTAAATGCCTTTATAGATTTCTTTTCATGGAACCACCTTAGGAACTCATGAGTTGTGTGCACGCGGTACACATAGGTATGTGCAGTATACGTATATGCATTTTCTGCATATAAATGTGCATGCATAGGTCCTAGTGCTGTGGAGGCCACAAGACAACAATGAATTGTTCAGTTGCTCTCCATCTTGTTTCTTCTGAGACAGGGTCTGTTCACTGAACCTGGAGATCTCTTTATCAGCTAGAATGGATGGTGCCAAGTTTCAGGGACTCTCCTGCCTCCACACCACTGCACTGGGGATCCTGATGTTCAGAGCTATGCCTGGCATTTTATGTGACTACTGGGTTTCTGAACTTAGGTCCTTATGGCTACCCAGTGAACACTTTATCCATGGAGCCATCTCCTCAGCCCTCACAGTCATACCTCAATCCCCATTTTAAAGAGCAACAAATTAGAACACAGAGGAACTTGGTAACAGCGGAAGATAGAACCAAAATCTGGGGCTTATACTTTTCCAAATAGTTGGAATTGGAAGAAGAATAATTAATGTTTATTTTTATGGAGGACAATAATATGTATCAACATGCACAAATAAGACTACATCCAGTGAAAATTTTTAAAAAGTGACAAGATTAGGGTTTGAGATGTAGCTCAGTTATTAAAGCGCCTACCTGCCTCACATGCATAGGGTCCTGAGCTCAGTACCCAGCACCTCATAAACCTGGGTATGGGAGCACACACCTGGGATCCAAGCTCTTGGGAGACAGAGGCAAGAGGATCAGAAGTCTTAAAAAATACAGCACATTTTAGGCCACCCTGCACTACATAAAATCAAATCTTAAAACAAACATATAAAAAAGGTCAGGAAACCCTTAAAGAGCAGTAACCTCCCACAAGCTAACCTTACCTACCTACCCATAGAGATGACAACAGACAGAACATCTTTAAGTAAGCAGTACACAATGAGAAACATTCTAAATGAATGAAAACTTCAGTGACATATATAAATATATACATGTGGGGTCAACTGAACTGCTCCAACTTACCAGCAATGTATAATCACCAGGTTTGTACTGAAAGAGTCGGACACCAGGATTGTTTGTCTCTTTTTGTAAAACTCCTTTCACTGGAGTAACAGCAGGTGCTACAAATGCCGAATTTATTGGATTTCCTGGACCAAAAACAAATCGGGTATATATTATAACATTTTAATTTAACCGCAAAAATATGAATAGCTTAGGTTAAGAGAACAAAAGACAAATATTATATGGTCATTGATTGATCCTCTAATTGTAATTGCCTCAAAACAATTAGTGTTCCTTTTGAGGAAATAAAGATATTTAATACCAAACCCAAAGAGCTATCACTGATTTTGTCAAGCAAATTAATGTTATTATGATCATATATATATATAATGTATATTTTCTGACAATGAATATATAATTATACAGATCTATAACTGACTTTATGTTTGAAAGTCACTTTTAAACACTTCAGATAAGGATATGGCAGATAGATGAGAGATGAAAGACAGGTTATAGATGAGATAGATAAGTGATGATAGATGATAGATAGCAGATAAATTAGATATAGATGATTGATACAGCCATAGATGACAGATAGATGATAGATTTTAGATAGACAGATAATTGACTGATTGATAGATAAATAGATGATAGTGATGACAAAGATAATAGAGGATGGATAGATGATAAATAAATACAGCAAGATCTTGATAAATATTAAATACAAATGATAAGTAAACAGGGATTTGCTGATCATATTTTTAACCTTTATATATATTTGAAAATTTTTCACAAAAAACAAGTCTACCACAACTTACACATTTAAACAACAACAACAGCAACCACAACAAAACAATCTGGCTTTTATTACCGTGCCTAAAGCAAAGTTTCAATAATTATATAATAATCTGATTGACACAAGCTAGCATTTCGGAGACAGAGGCAGGTAGATATGAGTTTGAGGCTATCCTGGTTTACATAGTGAGTTCCAGGCCCACCAGAGCTCCACAGTGAGACTCTGTTAAAAAAAAATCAAAAAATTAACATACATATCTACTATAAGAACCACAAACCAGTTTTATGTTTGGGCATAGAGGCATACTCCTTTAATCCAGCACTGGGGTAAGTAGAAGCAGGTTAGATCCTTGTGAGTTCGAAACCAGCCTGGTGTACATAGTGAGTTCCAGGTCAGGCAGAGTGCCATAATGAATCAATCTCTCTCTCTCTCTCTCTCTCTCTCTCTCTCTCTCAAAAAAAAAGTCATATTATGATCTAAAAAGATCAAACTTCAAAGTATTCATTGATATAAAATAATTTATTTCTAGATGAGAGATAAACATTTCAAAAATATTGTCAAAATATTGAAGAAAATGCAACTTGTTTTCCTCTAAATAAATCAAACTCTTATTGTTTCTTGTTATAACTTCTCCTAGTGTTCCTTTCTTTTATTCTGAGAAACTGACAAGAGCAATTAAGAATGTGCTGAATATTTTAAGGCATTCTGTGAATTGTGTTCTGTCCTTTAAATCCTGGAAAAAAAATAAACAAAGTCTTACAAAGAGAAATCTGAACCTGGCAGGTAAATAACAAACAGTATTAGTTCTGCAAACTCAAGAGTCTAACAGAAACTTGGAGTGAGCTAAGGTTTCAGAGGTTCTGTGTGTATAACAAACAAGCAATACTGGCCCTACCCAACTGACCAGAGAGCCAGAGCTTGTGGTGCAGAAATCTAGTCACGTGTCTAATCCTATTAGTTCGGCACTCGGCCTATAACCATTCAAGATAAATAAGAAATGGCAAGGGACTTAGCTTTCCGACAAAGCTTTAAATGCCCTAATCAGTGAGCACACTGGTCAGGCACAGCTGTGCTCCAGGAAGGTGGACTGGGACCTGCATGCAGGTCACATTCATTACCGTTTTTATCCGAGAGAACCATAAGGCTGTCTCTGTGGGTGTGGCCGTAGAACTGCCCCGCAATGACAGAGCTGTATTTTCTAAAAATCTCCACCAGTTTCTCGTTATAGTACTGCCTCACTGCTGGGGTAGCCGTTGCATAAGGAAGATAGCCCACTGGAACGTGCGCTATGATGTACACCTGGAAAGGACATACGAGGAGGCACGTGACCGCTTGTCTGAGCATTTTCTCATTACTAAATGGCAGCTGGATAATCATGACTGAATATACAATAACTAAAATTTAGAAAGCAAATACAATTTCTTTCATGTTTCTGGGAAGAAAGGAAAGAGCTGTAATTACGCAATGATGCATTATGGCATGTGTCTCATTTATACTGTATGGATGATATAAGAATATTGATCTCAGACAACTGAATTCTTAATACTTTTATTAATTCCTGATTCTGCCCCAAGCTCAAGAAACAAATTTAGCCTTCTGTTAGTCTACTGCTAATTCTAGTCTATAGGATCTACCTTCTCCTTATTTTGCAGAGAGCTGTTGAGTGTATTTTCCAGCCATTCAAACTGATTTGCTGGGTCTGTCTTGTTCAGAGTCATGACATTTGGGCCATAGTAGAGGTTTGTGTTTAAGCTAATGATCCTCAAATCTGGATTGCTGGTAACTTTCTGTGAGTAAAAGCCACCTGTAAAAACAAATGCAAAATACACTTTAGGAACACGAACACACAAACATGAAAATACTGGGAAAGTGAAGTCTTAAGGTCAACAATGTACATTGGCATTCTCACTGGGTAAGAATCTAAGTTAGCAGTAACTGAAAAGGTACCATGTGTCAGGTCCAATGTGGAAGATTAGAAGGGAAGAGTAGTTGCATCCAAAAAGAATGTCTGGGCAGTGGGAAATGAAATTGAATTTTTAAAAAATAGTAATTTATATTACAGTAAACCACAACTGCTCAAAATGCAGAGTTGTGGAATTACGTCCCAACTTCACATCTACAATACAGCTCCTGAACCTGAGTTTCAGGAATCACTGTAGAAGACAGGGAAGAAAGATTGTAAGAGTCAGAGGATCGGGGAGATTGTGTGTCCTAGAAATGTCAGAGAAGCTACACATATGAAGTCCCATCAATATGACTGCCTAAATATAATTTGAACAAGGACAACACAAGTAGACATGATAACATGGAAGGAGCAAAGCTCACAGGCCTCACAGGCATCAGCCTGAGATAAAGAACTACAGGAAACTAAAGAATAATGAAAATGGGAGAAATAGTTTTCCCTGGGCAAAAGCACACCAACTGGTTATCCAATGCTCATCCCTGGAAACATACAAATACAAGTAACATTATACAGACTGAGCAGATTTTATTTATGTATTTAGAAATCTATAACTCCATCTATCCATCCACTCACCCACCTATCTATCTATCTATCTATCTATCTATCTATCTATCTATCTATCTATCATCTATCTATCTATCTATCTTCTATCATCTATCTATCCACATAAGTAATAAGAAAGAAAAATGCATGCATTTAAAGAGCAAAAGGGGAGAGAAAGATGAGAGAATTAGAAGGAGGAAAAGGAAGGAAAAATTATGCAACTATATTTTAATCTCAAAAAATAAAAAATAACAATTTATGCACTAGATCCTAGTTTTAAATAATAGGACTTAAGAGATACTATGAAACATAAAATCTAAAGAATGAAAATGCACAGGACCCTGCTAGGCACTGCCAGAATAAAGAACACATCAGACCCTACATGCCTCACCCCTGAACCAGTGGAGAAAATAGCAGAGGATCAGTCATTTTTGAGCATTCAGAGTGAGCCCCTCTATTCTGATTTCTTTGTCTTGTGCCCACTTACCTAATATCTATTTCCTTAACTTTCAGTCATGACTAATCACACACACAGTCTCTTTAACTTCCATTTTTCACCCCCATAGTCACAACACATTAGTAGTAGTAGTTGCAGTAGTGTGTGTGTGTATGTGTGTGTGTGTGTGTGTGTGTGTGTGTGTGTGTGTGTGTTGCATGGAGATGATGGAGGCCAACCTCTCTAGTATCATTCCTCAGATGCTATATATCTTGCTTATTGAGACAGGCCTCACTGGCCTGGCCCTCATTGACCTGAACCTCACCAGACTAGGCTAAAGAAACTCAGAGCCCCAGAGATCCACCTGTATTCACCTCCCAAAAAAATTAAAAGAATTGAACTTTACATAGTTACAACATACAATAAGTAGCAAGGGGTAAACATTCTGCTATAGTTTAGATTTGAAATGTTCCCCAAGTTTATGTGCTGAAGGTTTGATCCCTGATGAAGGTCTTATAGAGAGGCTACTAAATCACCAGGGGGCATGAGAATCACCCCACTGATAAGCTAAATAGGATGTTGGAGGTAGGGCCTAGTCAGCTACAGGCAGCAGAACACAGGAGGAAGGTCTTCAGTGAATGTCTTTTGTCTGTTCACAGAGATTCCTGTGTTCTCTCTCACTCTCTTTATCCCTCCTTCCTTCTTTCGCCCTCTCTTTTTTCCATCCTTCCTCCTTCCTTCCCTCTCTAGCTCTCTCTTACCTCCCTACCTCCTTTTCTGAGAGCCATGAAGTAAGAACCTGTTCTCCACCATACCCATCTGCCAGGCTCTCTTAGCTTCATCAGGGGCCTGAAGCCTTAGGGTTACAATACCATGAGCCAATGGACCTTTGAAAGCAGGAATTCAAATGAATCTTCTTCCCTTAAGATGTTTCCCTTGGGTGTTTTTCAACAGGGTTGATATGCTTACTAAATACACATTACCATTCCAAAAGAGGAATGGGAAAATAAGAAGGAAGGCTCAGAGAAAAGCAGGATGACATCCATCAGGATAAACATTAAATCTTAACCCTATCCCTGACATAGAAGCTGGCATGGCAGTGGGTTATCAGCTTCAATGGGTCAGCCCTATGGCCTTTCTGACTGCATGGGCTGGCTCTGCTTGTAATGACATCTTCCCTTGGAGGATGTTCCACATCCCTGGCATCTTTAACTTCTGTGATCTCCACGCACCTTCATTCTACAGCTTCACACATCATCAAATCATGGGCTGCCCAAGAAAGGAGAAGGAGAGACTACACCCAGGAGAACTCACCGTGCACTCTTTGTGCTACTTGCTATACACCTCACAGCCCATCTGGAAACCTCAGGCATTCTCACTTTACCAGCTGTTCCCTCATAACCTTGTGCTTTTGAGGTAAAAGTATCCACTCTTTCCTCTCAATCCATTTTCCAATTAAAAACATACACTTTTATTTATATTCAATTCAAAATGCTGCTTTTTTTTTCATGTGGAACATCTTGGTTAAGGATGGGACAGGATAGCAAAGAGCTCCTTTATAAGGTAAACAGGTTCACATGTGTTCTAAGGCCGCATTGCTGTTTATTGTCTTTTGTACAATGCGGGCATAAAGACTATCTAGAATCGGAAGGCCTAAACAAAAGTTAAAGATTTAAGTCTAAACAAGTAATAAAAAAAGGAAGCAAAACAGTATTTCACTAACCTTTCCTTAACGTGCTAACAGCGTCTTCATCCAGCCAAGGTTTCCAAAGGTCGGCTACAGCACTGTAGACCTTGCTGGTGGCTATTGGCAGCTGGTCCTGGCCACAAAGAAGACAAGCCACCATTGAAACTTTAAAGATCTTTGGACTAATTAAGGAGATCATTTTTTGAGTGCTGACTGTGTTAATTGCTCGTACACACTATGTTCTCAGTCTTTAAGGAATGCCTATAACCTAGCCGAGAAAGGGTAGGCAAAAGGTGATACGCTAAGTGGAGGATATTGCCACGCACTACCGTAGAGTCCTAGGAAAACAAAACAAGAACATCGTGCCAAGCAAGAAGTGAAGGTAGCATTTAGAGTAGGAATGGAGCAACAATTTCAAGTCAGCATTAAAGCAAAATAAATGGTACAGACATAACGACAGCTCTACAGAGGTGTGTGCTATGTGTTGAGAGAAGCTCATGCTTAGGGCCTGGGCAGGGTTTAGATGGATGATGAGAGATAAAGACCTGTATTCCTAAGACAATGAAGGCAAGTTTGAGCCTGAACATGCAGGACTGGTGTAGCATGCTGTAGGATTAGAGAAAACTTAAGGACTTAAGATTTTAATGAAGTCATTTAGAATGCTATTACAAAGCTGCACATTTCCTTCATGATTCAGGTTTATACCTGCGGGCTTGTTACTTGCACTAGCCTCTTTGTGGCAGGCTAAGTTGCAACAACATACTATGGTTTAAAAAATACACACACACGCACCATCAGGCTCCTTTCAGTCAGGCTTCTTACACACACACACACACACACAGGAAGGGTGCTTGGGCTGTGGGTGACATAGAACCTCCCTCAAAAAAAAAAAAAAAAAGGAAAATATCCATAGTCCATTTTATGGGGACCTAAAGAAAATTTAGATTCTGTAACATGGAGGGCCAGGCATGCTTGTTTGGGTTTTCTGTCCAGCCTGGTACCCCACAACTGTTTAGCCCCAAAGAAAATCACACATAGATCTCTATAAGTTATAAGCTGATTGGCCCATTAGCTCTAGCCTTTCACTGGCTAACTCTCACATCTTGATTAACCCATTTTTCTGATCTATGTTAGCCATGTTGCTCAGTATCTTTTGGCAGTGGGGCAGATCACATCCTGCTGCTTCGGTGGTCTAGGCAGGAGTGGGAGGAATCAGCTTCCTCCTTCCCAGAATTCTCCTCTTCTCATTACATCATTTTTACTACCTGTCTGGTTTTCCCGCTTATATTTCCTGTCTGGCCAATCAGCGTTTATTTATAACATGACTGACAGAATACAGACAATTCTCCCACACCAAAAATACATTAAAATACATAAAAATTTAGTAGCTGAAGAGACAGCTCAGTAATTAAGAACATTAATTGCAGAAGACTGAGTTTGGTCCTCAGCAGTGTTGGGTTGCTTACTCTGCCTGCAACAACAATCCCAAAGGATGTCTCTCTGGCTTATTGTAAGGAAAGAGTTGCTTGTTGATTCCCAGCTGGCCAGCTATCTTAGACCTGAAATAATCACACAGAAACTGTATTAATTAAATCACTGCTTTGCCCATTAGCTCTAGCTTCTTATTGGCTAACTCTTATATATTAATTTAACCCATTTCTATTAATCTGTGTATCATCACATGGCAGTGGCTTACCTGCAAAGTTTCATCATATCTGACTCTGGTGGCAGCTCCATGGCAGCTCTCTAACTCTGGCCTTCTTTCTCCCAACATTCAGCT
The DNA here is from genome assembly GCF_950005125.1 of Chionomys nivalis. Taxonomy (NCBI): domain Eukaryota; kingdom Metazoa; phylum Chordata; class Mammalia; order Rodentia; family Cricetidae; genus Chionomys; species Chionomys nivalis. The sequence continues at coordinate 43,981,135 of NC_080087.1, forward strand.
TAGTTTTCCCTGCCTACCTAAGTTCTGCCCTGCTATAGGTCCAAAGCAGTTTCTTTATTCATTATTGGTAATCACAGCACACAGAGTGGACTCACACATCACTGGCTTCTTTGTAAATCTGCATCTATGTGCACATATAAACACACACACACACATACACACACACCACAGGGAGGAGAGAAAGAGGGAGGGAAAGGGAGGGAGGAAAAGAGGAAAAGAGGAAGAAAGAGAGGAGGGGATAGTTAAAAATAAGATCTTTTCCTTTTGGACTGAGATCTGACTACCATAAAAAATTAGCTATAATAAGAAGGGCCCTTATCTATGAGATTGGCAGCATGAATCTCAAATGTGTAGAAGTAAATAGAAACCCTGCACCATACTGATTATTTGAGCAGTGTGGGAAAGAATTCCAGAGCCAGTAACCTGCTTCTGATAAACAGGTGAAATCCTTGCACATTTCTGTGTATGTTTATAGAGTTACCCTGTAGATTTAAAGGCTTTCAATGGAGAAATTCTACTAAAATTTTACACTAGAATTCTCTAAAACTACATCCCGGATAGCAACAGTCTTTAGGGAAATTTGTTCTGAAATTTTCATGCTATATTTGATATATCTAAAGCTGTAATGTGTAAGAGTATGAGGGAGCAGAAAAAGAGTTGGAGAGGGAAAAATAAATGATGGAAATGATAGTAATACAGTACTCATGTATGAAAGAGTCAAAAATATGTTTTTACATTAAGCAAAGATCAGGAAGGCATGGTAGTACACACCTTTAATCCCAGCATTAGGGAGGGAATCAGACAGAAAGAAAAAAGTAATAGAAAAAAATCACAAGGTAGAAACTGGAAATCAAGTTCAATGTGAGAGCACATGCTTAGCATGTGAGAGACCCTGGAATTAGCATGAGGGAGACCCTGGAATTAGCATGTGGGAGACCCTGAGATTAGCATGAGGGAGACCCTGGAATTAGCATGTGGGAGATCCTGGATTCAATCTCTATCAGTATAATCCATAATCTAGAAATAGGAAGAAATGTAATTTGCATATATGCAGCCTAATTTACTTACAATTAGAACAATTTATAGAAGTTAGAAATTATATCTTTGACTTGCTTTAATATTTGACTTGAAGAAAAACAAAGATGAAGATAAAATAAAGCAAAATCTCAAAGAAATCCAAAAGGAATTCATGATTTATTAACCAAAACTTCTCTTACTGAGGGTTTGGGAGTTTCCAGGAAATACATTACACCCTTTTCATATATTATAACTGATTTGCACAAAAGTTTTGCAAGGTAAATATTGTTACTCTTGTTGGTAAATGAGTGTCCTATGGAGGAGAACCATGTGAATTATCCAAGGCTAACCAAAGTCTCTGAGCAGGGGAGGATAGAGCTGTAATTCTCATGAAGAAATCTCTGTAAAAATTGATCTCTTTTTTGTTTTGTTTTTGGGGGGTTTTGTTTTGTTTTTTGAGACAGGGCTTCTCTGTGTGTTGTGAGGAAGGCTGCTTGTTGATTCCCAGTCACTTAGCCCTGAAATAATCACACAGAAACTGTATTAATTAAATCACTGCTTGGCCCATTAGCTCTAGCTTCTTATTGGCTAACTCTTACATATTAATTTAACATTTATATTATTTGTGTCTCTCCACGTGGTTGTGGCTTACCAGCTAAAGTTTGGCTTACCAGCTAAAGTTCCAGCATCTGTCTCCAGTGGAGCTACATGGCTTCTCTCTGACTCTGCCTCCTTTCTCCCTGCATTCAGTTCAGTTTTCCCAGTCTACCTAAGTTCTGCCCTATCAACAGGCCAAGGAAGTTTCTTTATTCACCAATGGTATTCACAACATACAGAGGGGAATCCCACATCATCTGTGTAGCTCTGGCTGTCCTGAAACTCGCTCTGTAAACCAGGCTGGCCTTGAACTCACAGAGATCCACCTGTGCTGGGATTAAAGGTGAGCACTACCACTGTCCTGCTTGATTTTTGCACAGCTGTAACAGGAAGCTGCACCATGACTGAGTATGCACAGGCACCTTAACAAAGGGCTTCTGTGAGTGGTAGGAGTTAGGTCACATCAAGCATTTTGTCTTTAATCATATCTGAATCAGAAAAGCTGTATTGGAACAGGGACCTTTGGCTATTTTAACAGTTTTTCCAGCTGTGTCCTTAATATACCTTAATCAGAATGTGCTGATCTTTGTATGTCTCGTGTAAATGTAAACACATGTCAATATTAACCTTGCTTGCTAAGCCTATCATGGAAATGGTAAATAAATAAGAAAACATACTGAAAGGACTGGGGAAATTTATGAAGTTTATAACAACAAAAAAAAGAATTAAAAATCCACAAACTATGAAATTTGCAACTAAAATATATTATTGGCATAAGATTTTATGAATTTTTTTAAATCTTTTGAAAATGCCCAAAACCTTCCTTGATAGTTATCACAGGAGTACTTCCTTGAGACCCATTCATATGCCCCACCCATATGATAATTTTGACCGTAACAACAAGGAAATCATCTAAGCTCTTCTGGAAGCTGAGGTCAGTTTTACCTGTGGCCAGTAGTCATGATTTCCCAGAGCAGGAAACACCTGGAGGTTTGGAAAAATGTTCTGTACGGTCATGGTCATGTTAGTGATCACCTTTATGACAGTGCCTGTTGAGAGTTCAGGTACGGGGACATGAGGTGGGCTATCCCTGAAAAGGACACAGAAACTTTGTAAAGAATAACTTCCTAGACATGCATGGCAACTTGTTGTAGCTGTCATTATAGATGTCTACTTTAAAACAACAAGTTAAAATTAAAGTGTCAAAGAATAGCCAATGGTTCAAAGGTGATGGCATACCCATAGTGCCAACTATTCAGCAGACAAAAGTAAGGGATGAATTGAGCCCAGTATTTCAAGATCAGCTTGAACTACACAGCAAGACACAACCTCAAAAGGGGGTAGGAGAGTGGGGTGAGATAAATACTCTTCATCTGCCAAGAACTCTACAAAAAGGAAAAAGGGGAATACAGGAAATTCTAGCCTATTTTATTGGCTGGCTGAAGATTTACAAGAAACTCCACAGGATTAGTAAGGTGTAGACTGAAGGACAAAAAGAATAGATTCAAATCTCTATTTTACCAGCAAGTAACTATATACATGTGGGCAAGTTGTTTAGAATCTTAGTGTCTTCATTTCCTTGCCTCTAACATGCAAATAATATGCTCTATGGTCATACAGATTCTTAAGTAGCAGAATAGAAATCAATTAAAACAGGACCCACACAAAGTAAATACCTTACAAGGATTAGCAATACTTCATATTTCATGAACTATATGACCAGAGTAGGGGATGGCCCAGTTAATCCCACCGTAAAACGATGCTTCTCAAAATTGTTCTCACAAATTAAAATCCATTGTTTTCCTTTTTTGCTTAATTATTTAAGCAAAACTGATTGCCATATTGTTCAATATTATAAGATATCGATGCAAGTGTGTTATTTATGGATCATTTCTTAGTTAACACAAACATATTTATTAAGTCTATACCACAGGACAAAACCCTACAGGATGTCTAAAATAGTTTTTATCACTAAGAATATTGATTATGTGGTCTAGTAATTTTTATATAACACATTTTATTAATTCCGAGAGTCTCACATATGCATACGATTAACTTTGGTCACAGTCACTCCCCATCCCCACTAACACATCCTAGATCAACACACACCTTCCACTCCCTCCCGACTTCATGTCTCTCTTTTTGTTTCTTAACTCACTGAGTTCAATTTGCACTGCCTATACACTCATAAGCGTGTGACCATCCACTGGAGCATAAGACCTAGCCCATTTTAACACAATCAATTCTTTATGAACGTAGCACACTAATGAAGATTAGCATATCCTGTAGGACAATACTGCATAATTAAGAGTTTATATATGTATGTACTTACCCTGTCCATATCATGAAAGATGCTTCTTGTCCTGAATTCTTAATAAAATCAAATGCTGACAAAATGAGTTGATATGGAGAGTCACACAGGACATCTCCAAAAGGGCCGGGATTGGAGGCATTTGCTCCTTTAGAGGAAGCACACACCTTGGTGTGGTCGTCTGTAATGTGGTAAGTAGGATCCAGATGCAAGTCAGTCACATGCCAAAACTGCCCTGTTGGTTAGAAAGGGAATACTGATAAATTTGTGCTTACAGTATGAGTGAGACATCTGTTCCCCTCGTCACTGAAGGAGGCTGTCACAACTTCAGTCTTCTTACACCATGAAGTTAAGTGCAACTCTCTCCTATGAGATGAAGAAGCGTCAAATAACAGAGGAACATACAATTTCCCCGGGTGAACCAATAAGCTCACAGTTAGCATAGCTACTCAATAAAGACTCTAGTGCACAACAAAATGTTTTGTGCCAACTTTCTGAGAGGCCAGTGAGCTCATCTCATACTGTGTATCAATAGCGTGTCTTCTTGCAGAATTTAAGATTTGGGGAATTATTTGCTTTACTCTTATAGAAAAACAATGACTTAAAATATTATTGACTCTACTAGTATACAGAGTGCAGAATCAGGAAATATTTACCTCAGTTAATTTTTTTCTTTTTGTTTTTGTTTTTATTTTTTGAGACAGGGTTTACCTGTAGCTTTGGAGCCTGTCCTGGAACTAGCTTTTGTAAACCAGGTTGGCCTCAAACTCACAAAGATCCGCCTGCCTCTGCCTCCCGAGTGTTGGGATTAAAGGCGTGTGCCACCACTGACTGTCTCTACCTTAGTTAATTTTTACATAATTTCTCTCAGCATTAAAGAAAAAAATACAAATCTTTAATAGTAGCCATGTGACAAACATCCAATTTCTCAGATATTCTTTAAAGCTAACTAATTAGAAATATAACCATCATACAGTTGGTATGTTAATATTGTGGGAAGCAAATCTTATTGAGCTCAGGGAAAAGCCAAATATTTATTTGACAACAATCCTAATTGGAAATCATATTTGCTGCAGTCCATGGAAATCATGCAGTGAGATTTCAACTGGTAGAGCAGAGGGCTGACCCACCAGAATGAATGTGTTCTGATGGAGATAAACCCAGTTTGCAAGTATTTCGGTTTATTTTTACAGTGGATCTCTTGTGAAGCCATAAGCACCCTCCTTTGGTCTCAAATTCAGCAAAGTATGGATTATTGGGCACGATTCTTTCCTATGTACTGGCATATTGGGTCAACCACACACATACTCTAGGACCTCCAGTAAGAAATTTAGTCATGCAGTCAATAACCTTGGACCCCACAGTCTAATCTTTTCTTTGTTCCCTGAGATACTTTAGAAGGCACCTCCCACTGATTATATTCCATTTGGCAGGACATGCAGTCAGGAAAGGAGTCTTTCATATAGATCACATTTGGGGCCTTCAAAGATAAAGAGGAGTCCAGACTCAGAGAATTGCCTTTGTTTTGTGTGCGTATATAAATTGGAAACTTCACCGAACAGGGAGACCAGCAGGAGAAGAATAAAGGAACTGATGCAGAAAAGTATGTAGTAGGGAGTTAATTTTGCCCTCAGATCTAAGTCCCATACTTGCTCTAAGTCTTCTGAGCCTTGAAAGGGACACTGAGGCTGGCAGTCAGAGATCCCTGATACATATTAAGCAATATTACTTTATTGAAAGAATTATTAGAATAATCATAGTATCTTTCACTATGGATCTGTGTTATATGTCAGATGTGATTTATATGACAGATGTGGTATTACAAAATTTGTGTGTGTTGTATCATGTCATTCTCAAAAGGACTTTATGACGTTGGACTTACCATTTTGAGTTTATAGTAGAGATACTAATGGTGAGTGTGGTATGAATGAGAAATATCCCTCATAGGGTCAGGCATTTGAATATTTAGTCCCCAGCTGCTGCAGTTAAGGGACCTTGAGGAGGTGTAGCCTTGGTGGAGGAAGTATGTCACAGTGGGAACTTCGAGTTCATAGCCTCACTCTGCCTCTGCTTCCCAGTTGTGGTTGAAAATGTGATCATTGGGCTTCCTGATCCAGCTCGCTGTGCTATGCCTTCATCCTGGAACTATAAACCCAAACAAACTCATCCTGCTAGAAGCTGTCTTCAGAGTGGCATTTTATTACAGCAAAAAAAGCCAACTAATACACCAACTCAAGCGGAAAATTCAATAAGTATACACAATGTAAATGACCCCTCACGTAAAGGAGCCAATATGATGAACTCTCAGGTTTTTTACATATAATCAACCACTGTGCTGCTTTCTCACATATAAGTAACTTCTTCAACACTGAGATTTGTCCAGCTTTACTTAATAGTCATGATGCTTTTTACTTCTCTGAAAGTATAGGACCCTTTAGGGCGACAGAACTAAATTTTGGAATCACAGAAAAGAAACATTTCCTTATTTTGTTTTAATTCCCATACAAATTTAGTGACTATATTCTTTGCATTTTTTTCAGCTTGTTCTCCTTAATTGCTCTTCCAACTATGCTATGCAAACAAACTTAAAAGAGTTTCGAACTCATTCTGATTCCAAGTTACATCTGAAATGCATTGGAAGGGACATAGCAAAACAAGTAGAATAACTGCAAACATTTAAGCTGTGCAAAATTCATAAAAAAAAAAAAAAAGAAAAGCGAAGTGCAAACAGTTACGATGGTGCTTTGACTGTTGATCTGGGGCGTGCCTATGAGGAACTCTTGAGACTTGATGTAGAAAGACCCAGCCCACAATGGAGGGCACGAGGCCCAAGGCAGGCAATCCTGGATTGTGGAAGTGTGAAGAGAACTGGCCACGAGTAAGCATGCATCATTTCTTCTCTGTCTACTCCTGACGGTGGATGTGACCAACTGCCTTACATTTCTGTTCTGACTACCCAACAGCAATGGGGTGACCATCTGATTATAGCCACAGACATGAAATTAAGACAGCAGTGGACTTGCTAAGTAGCAATGACAAATTATTGTTTTGGTGGTCAGTTGTTGAAGGAGCTGCGGGCTGCTTCCTGCCACCCTGCTCCCGGCCACTGGCTAGCTTTACCCAAAATAATTACAAGGAAACAGTATTCTTTTAAACACTACCTGGCCCATTATATCTAGCCTCTTCTTGGCTAACTCTCTTGACTAACCCATCTTTAGTAATCTGTGTAGCACCAGTCTTACCAGGAAGGATTCAGCATGTCTGACCTGGCGGCTTGTTCCATCGCATCTGCTCTCGAGAGCAGTGGCATTGCATCTGCCCCAGAGAGGAGAGGAAATGGCGTCTGCCTGAGGTGTCTTACCTCACTTCCTCTTCCTCCCAGCATTCTGTTCTGTTTACTCCACCCACCTATGCTCTAACCTATCAGGGCCAAGCAGTTTCTTTATTAGTTAACCAATGACCTTCCTCCATCAGTCAGTTCTTGCCAATGTCATCATAATTGTCTAGCAAGGGTTTATATGTAAAAAGAAGAAGGCATGAACTCTGAATGAAAGTTGACATGAAATATTATCCATCATCAATTACTCAGCACTTAGTATTTTAAAACAGCAATCGAACATAATTTCTTTCTTCCCACAAAGCAGAAAATGCCCTAAACTTTATCTTGAGTTCAGATATACTCTATCCCAGCACACAAAACAAAGGAGACAAATGGATTGGAATTATCACGTGGGCTGTCTTTCTATCTCATTTCTATGTACACCTGTGTTTAGATTATTTGTAGAAAGTAAATATGCAGTAATTACACACACACAAAAAAAACAGAATAGTGTTTGACAGCAGAGACAGACAGCCTGACTTTCATTATGAACTCTACCACCCAGAGATTCAATCTCTGTGATCTTGGCCTGTTTCATTTGTCAGATGGGAATGTAATGGTGTCACCTAAGGTAATAGGTAATTTAGCACTAGCAGAAAGCAAGTTCTTAAAAAGCACATGACACCGAGGAAGCCACATGTTAGCTTTGCTATCATTATTTTATAAAGCCTGCCATTTGAAATTGAATTTCCCCATTTGCTTGTAACCATTCAAGTTCAAATCCTTAGGACATGTTTAGTACTTTCTGTAGGCTTTTCTCCATTATTGCTATAGCAGAGAGGGAACTGGAGTGCACGGGATTAAACCGAAGTCGAATGTCAAAAAGAAAGGGCCTGAGACACTAATTCGGGAATCTCACCGCAGAACACATGTGGTTTATAACCATTGTACACGGCCTCCCATATCCTTAGTCAAATGGGCTGCCTGACATGGAAGTAGATAATGTTGTCTACATGTAAAACACAGTGAAGATTAAAGTGCATGAGATCATAAACGGATTAAATTTTCATAATCCAAAACTTGAAATGGACTAGGACACATCCCTCTGACAGAATCCAGTACCTGGTTCACAGAGTTCCAAGAATGGGAATTTGTCTGACAGATTGGGCCCTTAACAAAGAGGCTTTAATTTATAACTAATGACATTTAGGCAAAGGCAAATTTCAGGATTCCCTCCCTATCATGTGAGTAGTCAATGAGGGCTGAGCTAGAGCCAATTTCTCCAGATGCCAAGGTCCTTTTTCTGCCATATCACACTACTGGACAGACAAATGTGGGGGCAATAGTTTTACTGAAGGATGGCTTTAAATGTGTCAGAACCTCTGGAGGCTTTACATCCTAGCTTTAATGAAATTGCACATAAATTGTGGGTGTGTTCCCACCAATCTGGTCTGTGATACATTCAGTAACACACTGGAGTCAAAATTTTTTAGCACACACTCCATAGTTCTTTACCTAAATTGCCCACCTATTCTCCAGTTAATCATTTCAAAGATTTCTCAAAATATTTGTGTTCCGTGTGTCTGGATAGAGAAATGCTCGAAACTTATCTAGACAGATGCTCAAAATTTTCAAAAAAAAATTAAGTCAAAGAAAGTTTAATAATTTTTCCTATTAAACCCAATGAACCACAACTGTATGGACACAAGTTGTATGGACAACTGTATGCAGTTGTTTAAACAGATGTTGGTTAATCAGTTTATCATGTCAGTTGCTGTGGGCTAAATACACCAAAAGGTGGCAGTCTATTAAATCTTAAAAAAAAAATCAAGCAACACGAGGGTGGTTGTCTGTCCTCTAGCAACCTGAACTTGGCATGGGAGAAAACTAGGACTGGGAGTTTAAACACAGTTGGGAAACAAGCAGAAGCCAGGCTGGGTTGAAGTTGTGGGCGACTGCAAGGGAGAAAGAGGGGATATCATCGAGTAAAATGATCCATGCATTGTGAAACCACTGAGTCAACACATCTGAACTTTACAGTTAGCCTCTCTCCCTTCCGAGGCAATGGGAGGTGATTCAACTCTGTCACCTCTCCTACCAAAACAGGAAGCTAAATGAAGCTGATTCACATGACATCCCCCTTCCCCCAGCAAGTTTGTACGAAGACTTTTTCAACAATTAACTCATTAATGCTAAAAAAGGATTTTGCCTGTGGTGCAACCTGAGACCTTTTTAGGTCAAAATCCTGAACAGTCACCAATTTAAATAGCAAATTCCCAGTGCTGAGGTAGCTGTCTTACAGACACAATTCCAGTAGAATAAAAAAATAAAAATAAAAATAAACACAAGGCAACAGTACGTATATATCCACATTTTGGGGGTGGGGCATTCTGTTATGATTGTTATTTGCCAGAGTTGGCAAACCTGACATGCAATCGTGGCTTGTAAAATTTTGGCAATAAGTCAAGCGCACTTCATGTTCAGGCAAAGAGACTGGATCCACCCCAGAATATCCCTAAAGTCTTGTGCAGATAGACCAGCAGTTTAAAGAGACGAAAGACAGAAGGAGAATTTCAGTCCTCAGTACCGACGAATGTCTCCAGGACAGCTATCTCCTCAAATCAAAACAGAACCCCCGCTCTTAGCAACATCACTCCAGAGGCAGCACATTATTTTTAAAGGAAGCTTAAAATAAGAGATGGGAGGGGACCTTAATTTTTGAAACTTAGAAGGCATCCTACAGTCTTACTAAACAATCAATCGGTCTGAAGAAGGATCCCCCAAGAGCGATCAGAAGTGTTTAACTGGCCCCATTCCCACAAGTCTGGATTCAGTAATTTTGGAGTGAGGCTGAACTTAGTAGCATTTTACCAAGTTTGGGAGCTGTTGTTTTCTGCTGCTTCTGCTGGGGACTAGGGGACCGAGGCGGGCAGGGGGCGGGGCAGGCACCGGGTTAAATGTCAAAGAACTGAACTGTTCACCACTCAAAAACCTAAGTGCACCGAGGGATAAAGGAGAAGCCCGGAGACCCGGAGAAGCAGAAAAAGCCTCTGACTTCACTGAGAATAGGCAGAGGAACGCTTTGTTTAGGACCTAGATGTGGGAATTTTCTCTGTCCCCCTCTGCTCTGGGCACACTGGATGACTTAGGGAGTACCCACAGCAAGTCTTAGCTGCCTTTTCCATGGGACAGCAGCTTTGGCTGTCCTCCCCCGGGAGCAAAACAACCCAGACCCAGGATGTAAACAAACGCCCAGCAGACTGTTCGATATGCTCGCCCACGGGGCTCCCCCAAGATGACCCGGTCCCAGCGACCTTGCTGTCTGGCCTTAGACCACATAGTAGCCAGCGTGGCCGCGTCCTATGCCCAGTCGCCCACGCACCGTCGGCGACTTGGCCGGCCCCTTCCACAGTCCCGTGTACAATCACAATCCACTCACCCACAGCTGGAGCGCGACCGGAGGGCCCCAGGGGCACCCCGAGACCCGGGTCGCAGAGCCAGGCAGCCAGCAGGCAGCAGAGGAAGGTGGCCAGCAACGCCATGGCGAGCAGCGGCCACGGCCCCGGGAGGCTAGGCTAGGGCTAAGGCGCCACTGGGACCCACAGGCCCCGGGGGTGGGGAGGAAGCCAGAGTCGCTCCGGGTGTAGACGCCCAGATCACGTGCAAGGACAGATTTCCCCTGAGCAGGAGTTCTCCTGACCTTCTGGACTCTAGTTTTATTTTAATATGCCTCCTTATTTCCTAGGTCCCTGGGAAGGAATGTTCCTGTGCCAGCCCTATGCAAATTATCTTCCCTGAATGCCAGGCACACCTACCTGACAGAGCCACTTAGGGCAGGTGCAAGAAGAGGGCGGGGAAAACCCTGAAGTGTGCTTAAGACATTTGAGTTGCAGAGTGGATCTGGATTTCCTCAGTATCTTCTCCAGCAAGGGAGTCAGGACTGAAATGAAAATTCCCAGGCCTTTGGCCGGCTCTGCTGAATCAACAACACTCCAGGAATGGAATCCAGCAGTGTGTTGGCTTCACTGGCCTCCAAGGTGATGGGGCAGGTGGAGTTTGCAAACCATGTCCCAATTTCATCAGGCCGAACGTTTTCCCCCACAACTGAGTTACAGCATGCCCTTATGCAGTATACCTGGTAAATACACAGAGACTGTTGATTTTACACTCCAAAGGAAGTTTTGGAAACTATTTTGGCAAACAAGCCATAATGCCCAAACTGTGTCACATGTATTCTGTGTTCCTTCTCTTGGCTTTTATGAGAATGCCAATGATTTTAGTTTATAAGGCGTGGGATTTATATGGTCATTGAGCGTACCTTTGAGAAACATTAGCCTCATTAAAGATGTGAGCTGGAGCAGCTGGAGCACTTTGAAGCTGTGCTGTGTTAAGAGAGCCTCCAAAATACTACGCTTTAGCTGAGTTCGAGGGAACTTGCTGTGGGAAAATGGATATTTTAGGTGGAAAGCCGAACTTTTCCAGGGATCTCTTGGCCCCTTTAATGATCAGTTGCCTTAACCTGTGTATCTAGCATGTCATTCTCATGACTAACAGAGTAACTTAGAATACATTACTAAGCTTAAGAGCTCTTTAGATTCCTCCAACCTTAAAATTAAGAATACTACATCTAAACCCTATAGATTGTCTACTTGGGTTTATATTTTTCTACTATGAACATAATTGGTAAAAGTATTATTTATTACTTTCTCTGTTCTGTAACTATACAATTTTCTATAACCTATTTCATGCTGGACCAATAATTTAGAGAAACTTGAATCTGTATTCCTGTCCGAGGATCATGCATAGGTCCAGAATACCTATTTTTATATTTTCTTCAGGTAATTTTGCCAAAGTATTTTACAGATACATTTTCCACCAGAGAAAGCCTTATTTTATATCCTGCATGACCTAACGATTTTATCGCCAGACTCCTCCCAGGTTTGCTCTAGCTTCCCTGTGTTCCAAGTGCTACAAAAAAACAAAAACAAAAACAAAAACAAAAACAAAAACCACAGAGGCTGGGAGGCAGTGGCACACACCTTTAATCCCAGCACTACTCAAGAGGCAGAGACAGGTGGATCTCTGTGAGTTCAAGGCCAGTCTGGTCTACAAGAGCTGGTTCCAGGACTGACTCCAAAGCTACAGAGAAAACACAGTGATTTCCAGTGGTAGTTTCTCTGTCTGCAATCTAAAGAGCATAGGAAAAGAGAACCAGGAAAAAGATAGTGAGCCTGCGATGAAGAGCAAATTATTATCAGTAAGATAGCATAAGTATGACTGTTTTAACAGAAAATGAGCAGATTATAACAATGTCAATCTTTGCTAATTCTTGTTGGAACCCTACCAGATAGTTTATAGCCAATTAGAAGTTTTTCTTTTGTTTGTTTGTTTGTTTGTTTGTTTTTTCCAGCTGGCTATAGGACTATACTCAGGTATTCAGAACTTGTGTATCCCAGAGCATTTAGAGCAGGACTCTTTTAAAGGCAAAAACCACAAACTGGTATCTCACTTTGCAGTTGCAGGGGCCAAGATGCCCCAGCTAATATAAGATAAGTTAGCTGGGGCATCTTGGCTTCAAGTCCTAAAGTAGAGGGTGGGTAATTTTCCACGGGATTCTCCATTAAGGAGATCAAATTCTAGTTAAACCCGAAGTGACCTCTCTGTGCTATCTTACTCTGTCACGCGCTTTTCCATTGGTTTTGTTTTCAATTTCTAAGGCATATTACTGGAACTAAATTGGTTGTGAAATAATTTTTCAGTTGAGCAAAATGCAAGCTAGGTGATGGTGGTGCATACCATTAATCCAAGCAAGCCCTCAGGAAGCAGTGGCAGACTGATCTCTGTGAGCTGGAGGCCACCCTGGTCTACATAGTGAGTTCCAGGACAGTTAGAGCCAGGGCTCTTACAGAGAGAAACCCAGTCTCCAAAAATTTAAAAGAAGGAGGAAGAGGAGGAGGAGGAGGAGAATGAGGAGAAGAAAGGAGAAGGAGAAGGAGAGAAGAAGAAGAAGAAGAAGAAGAAGAAGAGGAGGAGGAGGAGGAGGAGGAGGAGGAGGAGGAGGAGGAGGAGGAGGAGAAGAAGAAGAAGAAGAAGAAGAAGAAGAAGAAGAAGAAGAAGAAGAAGAAGAAGAAGAAGAAGAAGAAGAAGAAGAAGAAGAAGAAGAAGAAGACAGCACACACATTGTGAAACCTTGAAATGCTTGAAATCCGAAAATGCTAAAGTATGAAATGAGTGATGGAAGCTCCAGCCTCCCTGTTGTAATAAGAGCGGCAGGGCTGCGTCCCAGGCACCCAGCCGCCCACATGGCTAGCTTATGCCCCGAAATAATTACACGGTGTTCGCCTCGAGCCCAGCAGCCCTTTTTTCTTTTGCTCCGCTTTTCCAGTACTCCGCGGGAACCTGTGGTCCTGTAAGTGTATTTCCTTATTAAAGCTATATATATCTATATAATCTGTCTACATTCATTTGCGCCGCCACACCTCCCGTCTACTTCACCTTCACCTTCTTTTGTTTTCCTTCCTACTCAGTGGGAAGCTCCAGGCGTCAGTGTCCCACATATGAATGTACAGGCAATGGAAGCCTATATCTTTAGGTCTCCTGGCCCCAATGTTCATTTTCATCTTATTCTTCTGGAATAGGGAAAATGGGACATAAAGGCAAAATAAAAATATTCTGATGACTGACTGTTGGTGGTTGTTAGAGTTTCATCTCTGCTGCTGATGAAATACTCAACCAAAAGAGTTCATGGAAGGTGTCTTAGTCAGTGTTCTGTTGCTGTGGATAGACACCGTGACCACGACAACTCTCAGAAAGCATTCAATTGGAGCTAGCTTCCAGTTTCAGAGGTTTATTCCATTCTCATCAAGGTGGGGCACATGGCAGCATGCAGGTAGGCATGGTGCTAAAGAAGTAGCTGAGAATTCACAACTCCATTTGAAGACAATAGGAAGAGAGCACGACTGGGCCCAGCTTGGGCTTTTGAAACCTCAAAATCTACTCCCCAGTGACTTCCTCTAACAAAAGGAAGTCAATTCTTTCAAAGAGTGTCACTCCCTAAGCATTCTGAATTTATGGGAGAGAGTGTCTTTCCTATTTAAACCACTACAGAAGAAAAAGGTTTCTTTTATAGACTACAATTCAGCATTGTAAGTTTATAAAGGACTTCCATCTAAGGGAAGTTAGAACACAAACTCAAGATGGAGCTTGAAGCAGAAACTGAAGGAATGAGATTGGCTCTCCTATAGACTCATGCTTAGCTAGCGTTCTCATAGAGCTCAGAACCACTTGCCTAGGGAATGGGGTCGCCAACAGTTGACTAGGCTCTCCTCTGTCTGTTAACAATTAAGACCTGACATATGTCTACAGGCCAATCTGACCTGGGCAGTGTCCCCATCAAGATTCTTCCCAGGTGAACTTAAGCTATGTCAAGTCGATAGCTAATGCTAACTAATACAGCAGTCTATGACTGGATTTTATAAAACAGCTTTCAGGTTGGTTTGTATTTTTGAGAACTGGAAATTTCTAAAGTGGTGGTTCCTTAATATCTTGGTCAAATTGCTCTTGGTCATGGTAAAAATCCTCTTTTCTTTAGCAATATGTGCATGAGAAAGGGGGTGATGAAAAGTTAGTAGTATCTACAGATTATTAAGGAAAATATAATTGGATTTGAAAAAATAAGTTCCAATTACTTCTTAAAATTTAAGAAATAGAAATATCTATTAATACTATTTCTATAAATATATACATACTCTACCTCTGCAGAGGTGGTAAAAAATTATTTTTATCCCATCGTGATGTCATTTCCCACTTGGTCTACCCAAACACCTTTCTATTCTTTAATGTTTTGGAAATGAATACAAATAGGCTGTGTTTTTGTTGTATTGCAATGATCTGAAGAGAAATCCCACCCTTAGTTCCTCAGGCCAGAGTCCATGCTTTCAAAGCAAGAGTCTGCAGCAGAGACAGTGGCTGTAACTGTCTGGAATGAACACCTTCTCAAAGTCCTGTTTTTAATTTTTAAAGAGAGTAGACTTTGTAGGACCAGTGACTTGAGTAGATAATCTTACTTTGACAGTAAGATTTGTATATTTCAATGTTCAATTTTGTATTTTTTGTGCTCTATATCAAAGTGCATGTTGAGTGGCTAGAGAGATAGCTCGATGTTTAAGGGCACTTATTCTCTTCCAGAGAACCAGAGTTTGTTTCTCAACATTCAAGTCTGATGGCTCACAACCACTCTAGCTCCAAGGAATCTGACACCGTCTCCTGGCCTCTGCGGGCACCTATGTGCTCTTACATGTAGGCACACGTACAAACATACACAAATATGTGCAATACACATACTCCAATTTATAAAGTATTCTAAATTACATATTGAATACCTTTAATATAGAAACTGGAAATTTCTCCGAAGTCCCCAACTGACATGACACAAAGGGGAGATTCAATACCAAACTTTACTTGCAGATTCTAGTCAAAATTCAAGTGCATTGTAATATTTTACAAAATTGCTTCCAAGTATGTGAAAAGTGTGCAAATGAAACATAGATGAATTTTGTGTTTAGATCATATTTCTAAGATATCTTGTTATGTACATGTATATCCCATAATGCAAAACCCTTTTTGTCCCAAGTATTTTGGATAAGGAACATTGAGCCTGTCATATAGCAATCATGTAGTGGCATCACTGTAGTGAACTACATATTATAGGACAATTTCTCACATTTTATATTTTGACCTTGAGTTCACTTATAAAAATGTAATGAAATCACAAGGTTGCATTAACTGAGCATTATATATTTCCCCGAAAAAGAGATGCCCCACTTAGAAACTTCTGTACTAAAGCCAACGGAGGAAAGGCTGCCTCGGGAATAATCACAATAAAATCTTGCAGTTTTGTTTTAGAAGGAAACTTGGCTGAGATGCTGAGCTCCAAGCGGATATAAAGGGAAACAGTGAGCCTTGCCATTCTCAGTATTAACTGCTAGTCATGAGAACTTAGCCAGGCAGCTTTAACCCTTAGTTTACTCCATTGGTAGAATACATACCTTCACCCTGCCTTGTCTCTTATCATGAGCTGAGAAAAATGACTAAAGAGCATTTAACAAGTAACAAAACATAGTCTCATTTCTTTGTATCACAAATGCAACACAGCTATAAAAGGTATTTGTTTTGGTTTGGTCTGTTGCCATTGTCTCTTCTATCCACCCCCAGGAAAAAGAGGAATCTGAGCACTTGCATAGATTCTCTGTATTAATTTCATCTCAACATTCTTGACTTAGTAAAGTCCAGCGCAGTGAGGTGTCTGGGGATTCATGCTAGGAATGTAAGATGAAATCAGCTTCCTTTTCCTAATTGTCTTTACAATAAAACTTTGACAAATGATGTTGTGATTGCATGGAACTGAATTATATTTATGTTTATCGCATTTTAAAGCCTATCATTTTTCCCCCTTTGGACCGTTTCTTGATCGCAAATGGTCATTTCTGTAGACCAACTAATTGTGAGCAATTTCCTTAGGTCCTGACCAGATTTATTGATTCAAATTTTTTGGTCAAGGTCACAAAAATGTGGCATCTCCACATTTTCTGGGTTACCCAGTTATTGTATGTATGAGTATTTTATACAAGGTATTACTTTTCCATCCTTAGTTTATGCTATAAGAATGCAAATGTGTCATTGAAAACTCTCTAATAGTTCCCATATGGACTTATGACATTAAAAACAACAACCAACTTTTTATGTGTGTATACTTTTTATTCCAATTGGGTTTGCATTCCAAAGGAAATAACAATGTGTGTTCCCATCTTTATAAAAAGTTATTATAAAATTGTAGCAAATTACAAAACAGGGTAGATTTGCATATTAAAATTCAATGAGCTGCTTGGAGTAGAATATCTTTAAGTTATAATTTTCTGCTTCCACACCAAAGATGACCTTCTAATGTCTAATGAGTGACCAGAGCTACAGTAGGTGGTGAACTCTGAGACTCCAGCAAACTGAACTTTCAGAGAACCTTCATCTTCTCTATGCCTTTTCATAACAGCGTACCGCAACAACATTGCCAAAGGTAAGAGTCTGAAATAGTTAAAGAATAATTGAGTCTTTTCACCCAGGAACATTCATGGCTGAAGTTTTTTAACATTATCATGCATATGATCTCAATATTAAGCCTGAGAAACGAAGACATTTACAACCATTAAACATTGCCTATATACTCCTTTCTTTCCTGGCCAACCAAACAAACAAACAAATAAAATCACAAGTGTTTAATGAGAAAAACACATTTTCACATTGTTCTGGTTTTTGAAAATGAAAATGGAGCAGAAACCGAGTTTCCAATTGAAATTGCAGGCTTAAAAATTTTTCTTTTGTGTGAAATTATTAAGGGAACCAGAACAAATTGGGTGCAAGGAAGGCACATGCTGGTGTCTCACTGCAGCCTCAACTGTTTGTTGGCTTTGAATTAGATTTATGATAAATTTTCATAACAGTTTTCAATCTATAATTTTTGTTGATTCCTCAGAAAATACAATTATTTGAGCTCATGGTATCTGTAATGGTTTATTTTAAAATTAGCAACACAGCCCTACAGTGTTTTCTCTGCTTTGCCATGTTTCACCCCTGTGAACCTAACCCTGGTGCTCATGTGGCAATAGCACTGAATGTTGATGCTCTAACTCTGAACTTGAAGAATTACTGTAAAATCACTCTAAAATATTAAGGTGTGTGCCCGTGACTTTCAAGCACTGATGTGATCCTCAGAATACAGCATGTCTTTGCTTTAATCTCCATTTCAGAACTCAGTCATGCCTGATCACAGTCATAGTTCACAAAGTTGAGCTTCCTTCATATGTCTATAGACAGGAAAGAAACGGAGGTGGCATCATAAAAAAAAAAAAATAGCTTCAGGGTTATTGTTAGAAATAAACTCTTAGTTGATGATTCAAGAAAAAGCCCTGCTTTCTGCTCCCCTAGCCTTAAACATGTGAGAAGAGGTAAGTGCGTTTCAGTTCAGAATAACTCTGACTGTATTATTAAAGAAGGAGGTAATCTGGTTTGGAGTACCAGTAGCAAAGGCATTTTCTAATCCTATTTTAGCAGGAATTTGTAAAGGAACCCCACACATCCCCAAGAGCAATGAGTCAGCTTAACAACATCACTATCATCTAAATAGCACTTCTAACTTTAAAATGGTCTCTTTTGACAGCTGACCTGAGCTCGTGGATGCTCATGGTCTCTGGACCAACAATTAGGGACCCTGCATGGAACGGAACAAGTTCCTCGGCATGTATGTGACAGTTGTGAAGCCTGGTTTGTAACACTCCTACCAGTGAGATCAGGACCTGTCCCTGGTGCTTAGCTGGCTTTTAGCAACCTGTTCCCCAAGCTGGATCACCTAACCTAGGCTTTATGCAGGAGGAGGAGCTCAGTTGCGCCTCAATTTGACGTGCCATGCTTTGTTCAAGCCCTTGAGAGGCCTGCCTCTTTCTGAAGGGAGATGGATGGAGCAGAGGCGGGGGAGGGGGAGAGGTAGATGGGAGGAATGGGGAGGCAAGAGGGGGGAAATGGGAAGAGAGAAGGGAAGGGGAATTATGATTGATATGTAAAATAAATGAAAACATGTTAATTAAATAAAACAAAAATGTAAAAATGGTCCCTATAAGCCTAGATAAAGGCTTCTACAACTAGAGAAATTATTTATAAAATTGTTTTTTTCTATTTTATAATATTTGGATGCCTAGCTATCATTGAACACATGTTTAAGATTCCACTGATTCATTAAAAAAAAAACTGTGGGGCTGGAGAGCTGGCTCAGAGGTCAAGAGCACTGCTTGTTCTTCCAGAGGTCCTGAGTTCAATTCCCAGCAACCACGTGGTGGCTCACAACCATCTGTAATGAAATCTGGTGCCCTCTTCTGGCCTGCAGGCACACAAGCAGACAGAACACTATAAACAAAATAAATAAATAAATTTTTAAATAAAAAAAAAACTGCAAAGAAGTAACATCAAACAGTTCTAGAAGAAATTAAAGCATTATCTTTTCTTAAACTCTAAATTATTTGCACTGAGCTTCTATAAACTGGAATATAACATGTTTAATATGTTCTTATGACCATATTTAATAAGTAACTTCTCTGAGGTTTAATATCAGCTATCTTCATATATTCTCCTGCACAATTATTTTACATTTAAGTTTCAGGGGAAGGTCAGAGATCCATAGCTATCCTATAATGACAATTCTTGACACACACTTCTGGGTAAGTTGGAATATAATTTCAAAAGTACACATCATCCAAGCCAACAACTGTCCTGTTCTTTTCATTCCTCCTGTTTTCCACGCTAGTAAGGGACTTTGACAGGCACACAATGTTATAGAAAGAAGGGAAGGAGCAAAAGGAGAGAAGCTTGGAAAGGGGCCGCAAGTAGAAAGAAAGAAAGAAAGAAAGAAAGAAAGAAAGAAAGAAAGAAAGAAAGAAAGGAAGGAAGGAAGGAAGGAAGGAAGGAAGGAAGGAAGGAAGGAAGGAAGGAAGGAAGAAAAAAGAAAGAAAGAAAGAAAGAAAGAAAGAAAGAAAGAAAGAAAGAAAGAAAGAAAGAAAGAAAGGAGCATGGGCAGAAAATGAAGAACTGCTAGTACTTACCACAACCATTTTGCCATCCTTAATTTCTCTTACACAGTCTGTTTCTTTGCCATCCCATTTCTGAACATGGATAAGTTTGTCTCCATCCAGCCGAACAACAGACTGAGACCAACAACAAAAATGCGGGTGATTAAGAGATAGAAGTTGATTTCCCACAGACGGGGAATGACAGGATTTTGGGAAGTGCTGTAATTGAATGAGTCACCATGATTGTTCTAGCTGCGACACTTCATCCTCTACTGCTTTGAGAGTCACTGTTATCCACACACAAATGTGGCCACTTATAACTTGGCTGAAATGTTACAAAATGTTCAATATCCAAAATAAAAACCCAAAACGACTCGCGCTTCTTGTTGAAGCAAAGCTTTAGTGTGAGACTGATCAATCTGAGGTGATCAGAGAGAAGAAACACGGTGTGGTCTTTATGTTTAACACTCTCTGGGTAAAGGTTGCTATAAAATGTAAAAAGTGTTGGACAAGGGGAAAAGAGATTGGGAGTTTGGGCTATGGAAATTACTCGGTTCTAAAATACAACTTGTCTAGACTGAAGTATTAACTCTGGTTCCCTCTCCCTGAATGAAAATTCTGAAATCTTCCCCCTTTCCACATCTACACAGCAGAGGGATTGAGCATCTTCATCTCGCTTCCATATCCCCACCCTGAAACAGTGGCTTCTTACCTTACAGTTCCTGTCATCTATGCTGGTTTCCTCAAACTCTTCTCCCAGCTGGAAACTGATCTCTGTGTTCTTGAAGGTGCACTGGGTCCTGATCACTACTTTGCCGCCTTCCTGACTGATTATCACCGTTGGTTTGGTCACATTTCCTACTTGCCTGGTGGCAAAGCCCACACCTGAAACAGCAAGAGTACCCAGTGCAGGAAAAGCGACTTCCAAAACAGTTCATAAAGCAAAAATCTGCTTGCCACTCTGAGAATCCAGAATTCTAAAGTGTAGGTTCCGTTCAAACCTGATTGAAGATTAGTCCAGTAGCCATGGAACAGCTAAGCACAAACAAAGGAGAACTGAACACCCCCCCAAAACACACATACACATACACACACACATTACAGAAGCTTCACATTTTCCATAGGACATCCAATCATTCCTTTATCTGGTCCTGGGCAAGAAGTTAAGAAAATTCCACATTAAAATTTCATTTAAGTGGGCTCTGTATAATCTAGCATATTATGACAATGTGCTCAGCCTGTCTCTCAGAACCCCAGCAAATTAATTTCTAAGAACCAAAATACAGAATTAAAAAGAAAACAGCACGTCTTATTTTTACCTACCCAAAGCCTTCATGTACTCATCAAAATTCTGACTGTCTGTCAGCTTCCAGGTGGCACAGAAAGCATCCACCATCCTCGCCTTTCCGGTCAGCGAAAAATAGGTAGGAGCTGGAGGAACTCGGGTCTTTACCACCACTGTAATCCACGAAAACCCTTTGCACCTCAGCAGCAATCCCTGCCTTCTTATTTGGAAAAGAAGCAGGCAAAAAGCCAATTATTTGAATTGCTAACTTGTCCCTCTTTCCAGTAGGCGGTCACAGAGGAGGGGCTGGGCAGATGGCACCATTCCTTCTTGTGATTTGCTCAGGCCACTGGGTTATTGGAGTAGGTCAAGATCCTCCCAGTGCACAGACCACAGTCCGGATGCCTGAGAATGCTCCCTAGGAAGTAAGTGGAGCCTGAGACCAAAGGACTAGAGAGAGAGGGGGTTTTTCAAGTTCAGAAAAAAAAAAAAAGAACCTTGGCAAACTGCAGTCTCAAACTGGGAGGAAAAAAAAGAGAAGGACAATAAGACATTCAGATTGGTTTCCTTAACAAGCACGCTGGTTGCAAATGAAGACCCCCCCCTTAAAGAAAAACCCACTGAAATGACAGAGTTTTGAGACAAAGGCATCTAAATGTTGTATTTTATTTTCTTTTATAGGTACACGGAGAGCCTAATGCAAACCAGAATATGCCAAATTGTGAAAAGATACAAGGGACAGGCGAAATGCAATCCCTAGATGCACTCTGTTTGAGACCTACTCAGAGTATCAATGATACATGACAGTCTGGCTCGCTCTCAACACAAACACAATGAATTTAAAGATCCCGTAGTTCGTAGTTCTTTCTAAGAATGTAAGAACCAGACCGGAATGGAAAAGGAACCTAAGTGTGGTTAGGATTCACTAATGAGTTAGAGAAACAAAGAGGCAAGTGTTCTCATTCACCTCTTTGGGAAGGCGATAGAATCAATGTGGAAAAGCTGGACAGAGGATCATTTAGTAAGATCTTAAAGGATATTTTGGCTTCCTGGGGCCACATCAACCTCAATAAAATGCTAGCATAAGTAGGGAGACAGGAACTGGATGGGGTGGTGGGAATGTGGAGGGCTTTGTCTATAGTTAGTTCCAATTCAGTGTACCACAAGAATACACAAGAAGGATAGACCTGGAAGGTTCTAATAGAGGAGTTAGAAGGGGATCTGTGAATTTCCCCTTCACCTTGACATTCTCCGTGCTATGTGGATGTAGGCCCCAAAGAAATGACATTTTCTGCAGCTCAGAGAGCCAGGACTTTGTCAAGGCGATCCCCATTTTCCTACCCGACAGCTTGAGCCTGAGCTCACAGCGCCTATGCTCCATTCTACAGCACATATAGAAAAAGAGCTGAGAACACAGCCTATTGCTAAGCAGGGAAGATGATAGCATATTACATTGTTTACCATAAAGACCTGAATTGGCTCCGTGCCTGTTTGCACAATGTATGTGGATAGTTCCACCAACCTGTTCAAATGAACAAGCCAAAAATCTACCTGCTGTTTCTTATAGTTTACTCTAAAATATGACAGTGTAAAGGCCTGGCTCATATGGCTTCTTAATGCAGCCACTCTTGGGCTTCACCTAATTCTATAGCAACAACTATTTTACTGTATTGGCAGCTTCTCTGGGAACCAAGCGACCTTTTCAAAGACAAGTCTGCATTTCCCTCATTACTGGGGTCATTGAACACTTTTTTTTTTAGCACTTTTTTATTGATTTTTATTGAGCACTACATTTTTCTCTGCTCCCCTCCCTGCCTCTACCCACCACCTTTCAACCTTCCCCTAAGGTCCCCATGCTTCCAATTTGCTCAGGAGATTTTTTTCTTTTTCTACTTCCCATGTAGATTAGATCTATGTAAGTCTCTCTTAGTGCCTTCATTGTTGTCTAAGTTCTCTGGGATTGTGGTTTGTAGGATGGTTTTCCTTGCTTTATGTTTAGAAACCACCTATGAGTGAATACATGTGATAATTGTCTTTCTGTGTCTAGGTTACCTCACTCAAAATAATGTTTTCTAGCTCCATCCATTTTCCTGCAAAATTCAAGATGTCATTATTTTCTTCTGCTGTGTAGTACTCCATTGTGTAATGTATCACATTTTCCTTATGCATTTCCTTATCCATTCTTTGGTCAAGGGGCATTTCCAAGTTCTGGCTATGACAAGCAAAGCTGCTGTCAGCATAGGTGAGCACATGTCCTTGTGGCATGATTGAGCTGTGCTTTTCTGTATTTTGTATATTTTTGATACAGTAAGGATTTAAATACTTACTCTGCTTCAAAGTTGATTTGTTTTCCTGTGGGGTTGTAGCCACTCTTTGTATATTTTCAAAAAGTTATTTTATTGGATGTGTGTGTTTGCAAAAATCTCTTATATTTTTGCATTTTCTGGGTTAGAATAATTTTTTCATCAATATGTCAAGCTTTATTAAGTATGCATATTAAAAGTTTCCAATTGAATTTGTGCTAATTATACCACAGTGCAGTTATTTTAAAAAACACTCAATGTGGAATTGGGTGGTGGTGGTGCATGCCTTTAATCCTAGAACTTGAGAGGCAGAGGCAGGCGGATCTCTGTGAGTTTGAGGCTAGCCTGGTCTACAAGAGCTAGTTCCAAGACAGGCACCAAACCCTGTCTCGAAAAGCCAAAACATAAAATAAATTCTTAACCTGATCTTATGTTTCTATTTAAGTCCTTTTATATATATTCTTCTTGTTCTCATGTTAAATACAGAAGCACAAAGCATCACCTAAAGCAGACCTGGCCCTGCCGTTTGAAGAAATCAGGATGAGAAGCCAAACATGGGAGACAGGGTATGTGCAGACACCTTAGCTCAGCGAGCTGAAATGTTTGTCCTTACATATTTCTCCCCCCTATTTTTCAGACTAAGAATATGACAGATAGATTTTAATTAGAATATGTCTGTTCTAATTAAAAGTTCATACTAATATAATTCTTTAAGGAGCTGTTTGGGGATTTCATATTGATACAGAGAAGAGAATATTGTTACATAGATATCTGTATTAGAATTTTTTGGGAGATCCAATCCATTTTGTGACTTCCTCAACCAACACCTGTGCAAATTTGAAATACTCAATATATAATATAGTAACACTGCTTAAAATAAGAGTGTATTTGATTCTCTAGAAAGAAAGTTAGAGAACAGAACCTTTGTTGTTCTAAGGGAGATTCAACTCCCTAGACTTTGCAGTAATGTATGAGCAATCTGGGGCTTTGATAATTTACATGCCTCATAAAATCAAGAAGGAAAAGTGATGGACTGACAGACTGACATGTCTTCTGTATGTTTTATCAAGTAACAGTGAAACCTCTAAACATTCCATAACTGGGAGGGCTGGTGATGGGACTCAGTGGCAAAGTATGTGTCCAAGGCCCCATTTTCAGCAAGCCAAGGGGAAATCAAGAAATCCATTATAAAGATCTATTTATTCTAAGTAGTGAAATAAAAAAGGAGAGGGAACTTTGAAAGGAGAAATCTGCATACAAGGCTGAGTCTCATGCCTGCTTCCTAGTAGCTTCCCCCTCTGTAAGAAAACAGAGAGTGACCATAATTCCCACAGGTAGTTGCTAAGGGAAATAATCAACATTCAAGACCTTTTCATTATGAAACTATACAAAATCCTAATGGAACATCTTCATGGATGAAATGAAAAATTATTTGTGCTGATAGTGCTGCTGATGTATAGCTCTCCTGTCATTGGTGAGAGAGAAAAGACTGGACATCACCCCCACAATGGCACAGATACTCTAGGCACACATCTGTCTGTCTTACCTACACTTTCCAGACCTCCACAACCAAGAAACTAAATCTGCTCAGTGCCCAAGTACTTGGAGTAAGAAAGATAGGAACCTGCAAGGAATTCTGACAATTGAATGTGATAGAGAGGGGTGAGGCAGTGAAGAGAACCAGTGGCCCATCTGTCCCTTCATGATGTTGAGTTGTAGTACGTGCAGAATATACCTATCCTGGACCAGAAAGGAAATGGAACTCTGTGTGGTATAGCTTGGGGAGGTCAGGGAGAGCTTCCTCTAACTTCTTTTCCACTTCCTGCCATTTTGAACTTTCTACCTTCCATAATCTAAGTGTTCTATTCCCCATATTTTCTTAAACACTAAATGTAAAGAAAGTCCTTAGATTCCTTCCGGATCGACAAAGTGACTCAGAAGACAATTTCTCTTCTACCACGATTGTTATAAAAGTTTCAGGACCTTCCCTCCGTGGAGTATTTATGTGCAATAGCTCTGCCAAAAAAAAAAAAAAAAAAAAAAAAAAAAAAAAAAAAAAAGCTTTTCTCTCGATCCCTTATTAATTTCTGCTGTCATTTAACATTTAGCTCATGTATCAGTTCCTCACGGGAGACCAATTTAGAGCCCTGAAGTTATTGTCATCTAAAGTCTTTCCCACATATCATAACCTCAGTTTGATATGTTCACAGTTCATGGTTTAGAATCATTCTCCCTCATACAAACAGAAGTTCTCGATTCACCTGTTTTAATCTGCAGTATATTTCTTGCTTATTGTCTAGTATAATATGAAATCCACAGTGTGTGCCCAAGGGGCACTAAAAGAAAGAGCAAAATAGAGCGAGCACAGAGAAACAAAACTCCAAAAAAGATATATTAATGTCTATATGATCTTTTCCAGGTCTTTATTCCAACGTTTTTCTCTTTGAAAATGGTATGTTCCCCAAGTATCTAAGCATCCTCTTCATTCCCATTACATTAACACTTTGGTATGTCATCACTATAGTTGGCAATGTGAATCTGGGAGACCAGAGCCTTAAAATGAGAAATTCCAAGTGTGTGTTAGGATTCAAGCGGTATGCTGGACCCTGTCACCTGGCAGGATGAAGCCAGACAGTACCCTGGCCAACCCAGGGTCCTATGGATGCTATGTCACTATATAGTCTGTACATAGATGCAAAGGTCCCTTTAAGAGACAAGCTGTGCCAGTTCCAACTCTATTTCTATTGCTCTTCTGAAGAAACAGACTAGTCCTTGCTTCATCTTCCTCTTCCCCTCTGTATTTCTCTTTCCCTCTTCCCCCTCTTTACTCCTCTCTCAATAAAGTCCTCACTTAAGCTCTGCCTGCATGGTTTACCTGTCTCTCACCCACTGTGTGGTCCCTTGGCTACAGAGGTCTCTCTTGTGCCCTTTTATAACGCTAAGGTCTCTTATGTTCCGAGCATCAGACTATTTATATTCTGAGGCTATTCTGAGAGTTAAAGAAAACAAAGTTCACTTAAGTTTAGACTGTATGCAGACACAAGGACAATCCATGTCTGGAAACATCGTTTGAAGATTAATAGAAAGGATGAGCAATCTGAAGCAAGCCCACTCCTACTTATTACACCTGGGAGGGGCCAAAAGCATCTTCAACAACCCATGTTATGGTGCAACAGAAGTCAT
This sequence comes from Chionomys nivalis, assembly GCF_950005125.1. Taxonomy (NCBI): domain Eukaryota; kingdom Metazoa; phylum Chordata; class Mammalia; order Rodentia; family Cricetidae; genus Chionomys; species Chionomys nivalis. Next base: position 44,007,758 of record NC_080087.1, read on the forward strand.
CAGACTTTTCCTTTGTTTTCTTACAGTTTTCTCACAAGCACTCAGAATTTCCCTCTCAGTTTCATTCATAGATCATGATAAGTTGTTTTGGACCCCTGGTGGTAGGTGTCTCCACTGATGCAGTTATCCAAATAGAGCCTAACTAAAGAGTAAAGCACCAGGTTTAATCTGAGCTAAGCACTGCTGGATGACTCTCGGGAAAGGGAGCAGGAGAGAAATCACATGGGTGGTTCTAAAGGTGATGGTTTAAATACTCTGAAATTGTAGCAGAAATGGGCTTTCATTGGTTTCTCTGAGAGGGCAGGGTTTGGAGGTGGGGCAAAGTTTAGCAAAGGACAATGATGCATCCTCCACAAACTGGGTGCAACTCAACTTTGGGAGGTTTCTCTGAGCGGGTGTGGATAGGGGAGGTAGGAATACGACTCTTTCCGATGGTGATGGGGCAAGATGCTCCAGGCAAACAGATCATGTTCCAACAGGATGGACATGAAGACTCATAGCTCTTATATTTCTCTTTAACATTTAAAGGAAACCCATATACAGTAGTCCGGGAGAACATTCAAGTGCACTCATTGATGCAAGTGTGGCCCAATCTTGTGTTTTGTAAAGTGGGAAGGACTGATGTTAACAAACATGCATAGAAAGTGCCCTTTAAGTGTATTCTCAGGTCTGCTTATTATGGGTCATTTTCATTTGTATATTGACAGGGATTTGTTTATTATTGTTGTCACCCCATCCCCCAACCCCTGGCTCAAGACAGAGTTTCTCTGTGAAACAATCCTGGCTATCTTGGAACGCACTCTGTAGACCAGGCTGGCCTCGAACTCACAGAAATCCATCGGCCTCTGCCTCCTGAGTTCTGGGATTAAAGGTGTGAGCCACCACCTTCTAGCTATTGTTGTTCATATAGTCCTTAAAATTTTCTGTCTTCTTTGTACATAATAATAGCTTTTCTGCCACTCCTTCCATAATAGGTTTCTCCACCAATGCGATAAGTCAGATCAAGCCAAACTGAAAAAGTATAACAAAATGTTTATTTGAGCCAAGCAGCTCCCAGATGGGTTTTCCAATTCCAGATCTGAGGCCAGAGAAGTTATGCCCACAAATGAAAGCAGGGAGACTTTATAGGATGTAGGCAAGGCATGATGATATATCCACCACAAGCTGAGTGTAGGCCAAAGTATGATCAAGAACTGAACACTTTAGGCAGAGTCTTTGGGTAGCTGGAAACTTCAGGAAAGGTTGTTGCAATAGCCATCAAGAATGAAAAACTAGGCAGAATTTTTGGTGCCTTCCCTTTGTTCAAAAATTCTCTGAGTGGGCACGGGGCTTGCAGGGAGAACAATGGGACTTTTCAGACCTTGCAGGAGTGAGATGGAGGTTCCAACCAAGTATGCTGGCCTTTTTGAGTATATATGTTCAAATCTGGCAACATCCTGCTGGCCTGGGACAAGGTAGGGAGGGAGAGTTAGTAGTTGGTACTCAGAAGGAGGTATGGGTGTTGATGGAAGTTTCTGTCCTGCCTGGACCTGCAGCTATTCAGTCACAAAGAAATACACGGAGGCTTATATTAATTATAAACTTTTTGACCTCTTATCTCAGGCTTATTGTTAACTAGCTCTTATAACTTAAATTATCCCATACCTCTTATAAACAAAAAAGTGTCTTTAGATCCTCTAGTTTCTGTAGAGGATGAAGAACCACAGAGGGCAGGGCGGTAGAATCACGTATAAACTAACAATATGACCACTCTGTAGTATGGTTAAGGAGAAGGGGTTTTTGTTGTTGTTGTTGTTGTTGTTATTGCTTGTTTGTTTGTTGTAGATATGAGAGAGAACCACCAGAGGCACCTGGAAGAGTCCAGAGCAGAGAGAGAAAGTAGTAGACTAAATGTGTCCAGAATACTAGAATGGCCATGAAAGAAGCAGGAGCACAGCAGAGTGAGAAAGAGGGCGATCAAGAGATGAAGACAAAGAGAGTGGGCAAAAGAGAGTTCATAGTCAAAATAGCATGGTGATGAGGAGAATGAGAGTTAGGGGAGAGAAGCTTCTGTACTAGAGGGAGTTTAAGGCTGCAAGGAGGTGAGAAGATCTGAGAAGCCAGATAATCAGCATGACTCTGAAACATGCAACAGGTCCTTGTGATATGAAGGGAACCTGGAGACCATCATGTACATGGGTATGCTAATAAGCACCACAAATACCTATTTCTTCCTTCTGCCAATGAGTTCTTTTGGTAGAGGTGAACTAGCTTCACAAGTTTCTGATGAATGCTGGCTTTTGTCTAACAGAATTTGTAGAAATGGAGTTTCCTTTGGACCCTACAGATTATAGGTCAGACAAGCCAATCAACTATACTTCCTCTCTCACATAGACCACGGGGAAGAATCGATAAAAGGTAAAAAAGATCTTGTATGTCCGGCTACGCTTCTATAGAGCCACAGATTTTAAAATTCAGTCATTGTTAGAAATACCTTAGGACATATGTACTCCTGTCAATCTGAAGTTTTCCCACAAATTTTAAGAGAGATGACCTGAGATTACTGAAAAACACAAGCTTAGGATGTATACTTCCATATTCATTTTAAAGAAGAAAAAAATATTATATGAGAACTTTACGTAAATATTTTCCAAATAAACTTTGAGCCTTTGCAACATATTATTTTCTAGACAATTTATGGGAACAAACATTAATAGAATTTGGGTAGTGACATCATTATGAACTGTAAATAGGTCATCGAAACTTCTGATTATTTTTCCTATACTAGTTGATTGGCAAGCATAGTATTACTTTTGAAACTGTGTCCTTCCCTTGTATTTTCTTCATTTGCAAACAACTTTTTAGAAGCTACACATGTTGCTGAGTTTGTGGAGTGCATGCTTTCTGTCAGGACCAAAGGAAACTCAATTTTCCCAAATTCTAGTCATTAGACAAAAGCCGTCATTCCTCAAAAACTTGTGAAGTCAGTTCCCCTTTATCGAAAGGAGCTACTCCCCTTTCCATGGGCAGAAGGAACAAATGGCTATTTGTGATGTCTATTAGCATACTAAAGCACACACTGGCTGTAGCAAAGAGGGGACTTCTTGTTCATCCTGGGCTCCCCCAGTATCACAAGTACCTGTTGCACATCACAGGCTGGCCTTCAGGCTCCCCCAGTATCACAAGTACCTGTTGCACATCACAGGCTGGCCTTCAGGCTCCCCCAGTACTTATCACACACCTAAGACTAAAGCTGGCTATCTGGCTCTTCTCAGCTCTTCTTGCCTCATCTCCCACCCAAACTTCCTCCAGCTCAATAGCTTCCCTCCCTCCAGCTTCTTATTCTCATTATAACCCTGCCATTTCTGTTATGTGCTCTCTTTTGGCCTCTCTTCTGCCCACTCTCTTTGCTGTCATCCCTTGATCTCCCCCATCACCCACCACCTCTATCTGTTCTGCTCTGTTTCCTTCATGGCCAGTTCTAGTCTGCTGGCCATGTTCAGTCTATTGTTTTCCCTCTCTGCTCTGAACTCTTCCAAATGCTTCAGGCAGATCTCTCCCTCACATCTACAATAAGACCATAACAACAAAACCTTCCCCTTAACCATAGCATGGAGCACACGGGTCATCAATTTGTAGACCTACTATGTGGGGAAAACATTGGGAGAAATCTCCAAAACCACGTAAAACTGATCATTCCTTTGATGCCAGCATTCAGGAAGAGGAGACATCGAAGAGTATCCTGGACTGTGCAGACGGCTTTAAAACAAACAACAAAAATAACCCTTTAAAACTACAAGATAGTGGAAGATATTGCAGTTACCTTGTTTTTATAATCATTCAGGGGTGTATTTGCACTCATTTAAATTGTATAATTTAGGAAATGGCAAAATTCCCTAAGTTTTCTGTTTACCATATTAATATTTAAAACATTTGTGAAAAGGTACTGTTTTGAAAATATTTCAAGGTGTTGCAAATTAGCTCAATATGGGGAAATAACCAGGCCAGCTTAAGGATAACAATTATGTTTTTAATTGTTATAATGGAAAAACTCATGCCACAAGAATGGGAAGCCCGACTTCCTCTGTCTGGCGGGGATTGCCACCTGGTCCCTGTCCGTTTTTCTTCCTGGGCTCCAGGTAGCCACGACTTAACTGGGTGTGATTGATTAACAGAGCTTCCCCATCACAAGGAATTTTAATATCTTGTTAATATTTGTATATATAATAACCGCAGTAAGTTAAGGCACTCCTAAAACTCATTCACTGAAAGTGTTTTCTTCTACCACTGGTACCTACAAGAAGGTAGTATAATCATCAAAGGGAATAGCAAAATGTGCATGAGAATGGATTTTGCATATTTGTATATTCTTAGACATGAACGTACAGTGAAGCATGACTCAGGATATATAATCTACAATTTATAAGTAAGCAGCAGCTTTAGAAGGTTTGGTGAGAGTATGCTGGTTTTATCACAGCATAACATGTAACATGTCAGAGGAAACTGGAGGTGAGTAGGTGGCATTATTTGCAGAACATTTCTACTTTTGATAGGAGCCTTTGCTACCATCATCATGTCATTGAACTGCAAGGTAAATTATCAAGTATAGCTTCCAGATTCTTGTTGCTGTCACCTAGGGAAAGCCTACTAGGTCAAAGTTAGATAGAATCCAATAAGTCAAGCACCAAATCTTGCACTTTCTCTCTGCAGCTCTTGGTGACACTACCTGGCTCCCACAGATGTGGGCAGTTCCAGTCCTCCAGCTCTGATATAGATATGAATAATATATCTATATGGTATGGATTTTGCTTTATTGATATAAATTTAAGGTCAATCTTATTATATGTATATTTCTACTCTTGATTAAGATATTGTGATTGTGTAGTTCATTTAAAACTGTAATGTATAATTATGAAATATAAGTTGTTAATGGAAAATCATCAATAATAGTCAAGCTGTAGTCACGTTAGAATTTCTAGATATATAGAGATATATTTCAGTTAGATAGGCATTCTTCATATCTTTCAAAGACTACAAAATATGGCATTTAAAATGTCTTAATAACTTAGGGCTTTTCATGACAATGAGACACATCTGTTCCTGGCAGCACCTATCTACTTCAAGAGGAAAATGGGCATCAAAGAGGCTCCTTATAGAGTTTGATAGCCATTTGAGCAAGAAACTGCTCTTGGCTGGACTGTTGCATAAACTGGACACAAAGAACCAGCAGAGAGAGGACTGCTAAACTTGCCTAAAGGTGAGATGCTCCTTTGGGATTCCTGATTCATGAAAGAGTCTGTGAGACATTCTGTAGGACACAAAAGAAAGTGACTGAACTGTTTTTGAAATTTCCTGCTTCATGGAAATGTCTGCTGGATACTATGGGCCTGTAGGCTGAAGATGGATGCCCCACTGGTACAAAAAAAACTTTGGGTGACTGTACAGGCAGCGAGATGTCTCTGTCATTTCTAGAGTTTAGAAGTTTCTTATTTCTTGTTTACTTAGGTAATACTATATCCTTCTGGAGTCTTTAATGGAGTTAACAAAATGGATAGTCATAGTTATAGTTTTCCTTTGTTATAATAAAAGATAAAATAGATCTAAATATTGTAACCATAATTCTTGCTTGATAATTGTTTTGTTATATATAATTTTACTATGTTAAAGTTAAAGCCTTCCTTTTTGTTTAAACAGAAAAAGGGAAAATGGTGCAGGAGGTTCTTCTATCTATGTGTTACTTTTACTGGTTAAATAAAAAAAAAAAAAAACTGCCTTGGCCTGTTCATAGGACAGCACTTAAGTAGGCAGAGTAGACAGAACAGGATGCTAAAAAAGGTTCAAAAAGAGAGAGCCACAATGAAGCTGCCAGGTCAGACATGCTAAATCTTTCCCGGTAAGCCACGACCTTGTGGTGATATACAGATTATGAAAAATTGGTTAAATCAAGATGTGAGAGTTAGCCAATAAGAGGCTAGAGCTTATGGGCTAGGTTATAATTTAATTAATACAGTTTCTGTGTGATTATTTCAGGGGTTAAGCTAGCCAGGCGGCAGGACGCAACCCACTCTTCCATACAACACAGTTCTGCTTGTTATGAAACAGAAACCTGGCTCAGTCCAACTCCACTCCAGGCTAGCTGTTTCTCTTTGAAGATGCTACATAGTCATAATACCTCCAATATCTTGCTGCCTTCACTGCAACCTAGGATTTACCTTTACACAATGGTCTCTCAGTACATCCTTGAAGAAAATGTAATGCTGCCATCAATTGCTTGGCCTCAGCAGCTTTCTGAAATTGCAGTGAAAGCCTTTGTATCTCCATAACTTTCATATGTTGAATGTCTGAGAAACCACGACCATGTGGGTGAAACTTAAAGTATCTGCCTTTAGCTTGAGATGTTGTCTGGACCCTTCTGCCACAGCTGTGGTGGCCTTCCTGTACTTTTGCAGCTGACTCTGGGGAAATATTTCTCTAGGTGATTGTTTTAGGGCAAAAAGTTCCTACAGAGGTATTCTTAAGTCAATCTTTCTATGTGCAGATGCATTTGATTCTTACAAACTGAAGTCTTCGTGGAATCTTACTATTCTTTAAAAACTTATTGCATTATTATTTTTATAATAACTTTAATATTTCTATATATTTATAATAATACATTTTAAATTATTATTAGTAGTATCATGGTACAGTACACATGTGGACAACAGAGGGCGACTTGCCGGTGTCAGTTCTTACTTCCTATCCTGTGATCCCTTGAGGGGGTGGATACCTCAGATCATCAGGGATGGTGGAGGCAGGTGCATTTTTCCACTAAGCCATCTCACAAAAGGATATGCTGACAAATCCCGTGGGGGTTCTGTTATTTTTAATCATCTAACAGTGTGGACTTTAGAGACCTAAGATCATACAGGAGCTCTATGTTTTATTTCACCGTTTACCCTCTGGGTATAGGATGGTAAGAGTGTGCAAACCAGAAATCCCATGGCACGTTCTTGTGGACATTGCTAAGGTGAGCACCGCATTTCAAGCTGAATTCTGTCTCCCTACCTGCTCTTCCCTCACATCAGATCTCTAGGAAGCTAATGGCTAAAAACAGCATGTGGTGCCAGCATGGAAGCATTATCATGCAGAACAAATACTTTATAATAACTTTAAGCACAAATGACAGCAATACCTAATAAAGGGCAAAAAAAAGTCAGTAAATCAGGCAGGGGGTGGGGACAAAAGTACATAGCAGTTAATTTCACAGTTACTTCCTCATGGGAAACTGATCCACAAACCTACTCTCTAAACACTTGAAAGAAGAGTTGTCACATGATATGGGCACATGATATAACACACGGAAAACTCTCCCACATTTGTAAAACAATCCCACTCTAGTTTGGTAGTTCTTGTCTTTAAAGATGAGAAAATAATCAAACCCATGTCATAAACCAATAATAATAATAATACATTACCTTAAAGATAAAAGAAGTAGTCTTATAAAATGATTTCTTAAAGCAAAGCAAGGCAAAACAAAAGAAACTAACCCCCCTCAACAAACAAAACTCAAATGTCTTTAGTATATCATAAGCCTTATTCTCTACCAGTAAGTATAAGACAGTCAGTTAACACAGAGAAATGCCACAGAGATTTTAATTTCTTTACTAGAATAGGAAGCCAAGCATTTCTTTGAAATCCCTTTAATTGACACTTTCCTTTTAACATTTAACATATGTGACTTATCTGTAGAGATAGATTCTACTTGGCAGTGCACATTTTCCTCTGAAATTGTATCTCTTGTAGGTTTAGCGGTCTTATTGCAAGACAACTAGTTGCTTGAGTCTGCCCCTGAAGTATGCTCAAAAGTTGCCATCAATTCATGTCTCAAACTCCTCTGACTTAACTCCAGACTTTTGAACAAAGTCAAATATATTAAGGCAATGATTTTACCTCAAAAGAAATGTATGACTACATGACTATCTTTGCAAACTAAAGGATCCTGTGTCATGCAGGACCCAGTTCAGCTGGAAAGTCTATGATGTTGCTTGTCACTGTTAGGACTTCCAGCACCAAAGCCAAACATGCAGATTTTTTTTCAAAGAGGGGACAAATCATAAACAACTGGGCAAGGTCTCACTTCAAGATTTCCTTTAAATAGTTTCTTGTCAAAAATTTAACAGATCACAACTGAATTAAAATTTATACACTTTCTGAAAATGCCATGTCATAATTATACTTAGTCTTCCAGTTTAGCCATGAGGAGATTTTAAACCATTTATTCCAAAGTTTGTTATTTCTTCCAGTAATACCCTCATTTCTACATAGGTTTGTGTTTTCAGCCCTATTGCTCTCTTCAAGTGTTGTAAAAAAAATGAGCACATGATAATGAACCATGTTCTACAACCCAGAGATTTGTATTGTTAATCTTAAATCTTCTAAATCCAGTACTTAGATTAATATGCTGATCTCTGAATGTCCTATATTGAAATCTTATTATGAAAAGATTTTCTTTATGACTAAAAGTTTACTGTCAAAGTAAAAACACAGAATATATCTCTAGACAAATTATTTTACCAGGCTTACTTGTCATTCATCATTCGGAAATGACAGTGTTTCCGTGGATCATTATTTCAGTTCATTTTTAGAGTCCTATAATTGTCTTGTGTGTCTACCTTATTTTGCCACTTTTCAGATTTAACTTCATGGAAACCTGAATTGACAAGATGAGAGATCTTTGATCTTTGTGTATATTAGCAGTCTGCTGGTAGGAAAACATTACCTAACCCTCATGAAGCAATCACTAGATGCTTTCATGATTCTAACTCAAGGCAAATAAAAAACACTTCTACTGAAATAATACTTGGAGATACAAGTATCTTTCATGTGTTCAAAGACAGAATTGGGGGAGGGAGGCAGAGCTGGGCAGCAATGTTTGAGCTTCTCAGATAAATGAGCCTGACTTTAGCCTGAAAATCCTATAAACGGAAGAGTCAACACTCTGTTACAAAAATATGGCATTTGCTCTTTACTAAAAGAACCACTCATAAAACACAAGATGTACAAGCGATCAGTTGGATAATGTATAAAATAGTCTTAAACCTTAATTTTCGAGAGTCAAAATGAAAGGAAATGCAACTATAAATTAGTCAAGAATGACTATAACACAAAACAGGAAGGAAAATAAATAAAAAGAGATGAAGGAACAAGAAACAGATGGATGGGGCAAATAGAAAACGAAGAGTAACAGGTTAGAATGAAAGAATATGTTATCAGCTAGACATGGTGACAGATGTCTATAATCTCAGCACTTAGGAAAGATAAGCAGCAGGATAAAGAGTTTGAGAACAGACTGAACTACATAGTGAGATTCAGTCTGAAATCACTGAAAACAGTGGTGAAGCACTTGCCTAGAAAGTCTTAAGTTCCTAGCAACACACACACACACTGTCCATAAGAAATTTCCCTTAAATATAATGTCACACATCATCCTACCAGTTAAGAATAAGATCACTAGTACAGTTTAAAGTCAAATCTGAAGCAAGCTTTAATTAAATACTGGCCAAGTGGATGAACTCTGCTCAGGTCCATACCCAGACTCCCAGGAAATGGCCCTGAGTCACAGTTTGCAGGTGCTTAAGAAAGGCAAAACCCATAATTCACCACATTTCCCAAGAGGTCCAATCAGGACAAGCATATCTCCTGATATACTTATTGCTTATGTGTGTCTCTTCTACATTCAATCAGGGGCAAGGGTGCATTCTGACATATTTCCTGTCCATGCACCTCCCACCCACATATGATCTGATGCAGATGGGTCAAACAAATTTGTTTAGGGGAGCAAAACCACCTGGTTTGTTATCTCCCATAACTAATAGCTTCCAGTATTTCAGGAACTATCTGTCCTTGGGCAAGGAACTTACATAAGAGGCTTTTTGTTTGTTTGTTTGTTTGTTTCATAGATCTCTTCAACACAATAATTAAAACTTAAACATAACTTTGGCTCTCAAAGAAGTAAAGAAGTAAAAATTATATCATGCAAATGGGAACCATAAGAAAGGTAAAGTGGTTAGATTGCTAAGAAACAAGATTGACTTTAGGACAATGATCCTTTACAAGGCAAAAAAAAACAAAAAAAACACAAAAAAACAAAAAACAAAACAATAGCAACAACAACAAAAACTAAAATCTTATTCTGTATTATTTCTTAAAAGGGCGTGAGAGAGTGAGTATTCTTCATCTTGATTACCTCAAGAAGTATCTGAGCATATACATTTGTCAAAACTATTAAACAGTATGCTCCAAATAGCTACATTAATTATATGTTACAGAACAATTCAGTCTCAGTGTATGAGAATGCCTGGCCCCTCTACCAACCTGCCCCAAGTGCCTGGAGACCACTAAAAAAGATAAATAGGTCTAGGATTGTACAGAACATAGTCTGTTGGGAGACTTATTGACAGAAGCAAGTAGTCAGGCAGTGTCAAAGATCAGTTAGATTCATGCAATGTGGGTAAGAAGGATAGCTGAATTTATGGGCTGAACAAACAGTGACTTCATCTATTGTAAGGCAATATTCGAGAGACAACACATTCCTGTACTCAAGCCTCACATAGAACTTTCATGATTTGTCTTCTTTTGGTTCCCTTGGAAACTACAGTAAAACCAATCTAGGGTACTCTTGTTAGGTTTCTGTTGTGATAAACACCATGACCAAAAGAAAGTTGGGGAGGAAAGGTTTAGGTCATTTTGTACTTTGAGGTAATAATTCATCACTAAGGGAATAAGTTTGAAGAAGGAACTGAAACAAAGGCCATGAGCAACATTGCTTACAGGCTTGACTTCATGCTTTGGTTCCGCTGTCTTTGTTATACAGCCTGGCCCTCCTGCATTGGTATGGTACCACAAACAGTGGGCTAGGCCCTCCTGTAGCATATAGCAACCAAAATACTTCCACATGCCAATCTGACAGAGGCAATTCCTTGATTGAGGTTCGCTTTTCCCCAGATAAGTCACGTTAACAACCTAAGCTGACTACGACATTGTAAACTTAGGACACTTAGAGATGCTATCAATCAAACTGGCTGCCTCCAACATGTAAAATATATTATATATTTTATTAGGGTTAGGGTTAAATACCATAAAACTTGAGATTTCTGCATGAAGAATGAGTAGGCTAATGTAGTACTTCATGATTTGTAACACAGTCTTTCTGATCAGACTGCCAATCACTGAATTCTACCTCCATATACCTTTTATCACAAAAAATAAACAGAATGTAAACATCTCTATGCCTTAATTGTTTTTTTAAAAAGTGTTATTGTCATTAACAATTCTTTTAAGTTTTAAATATATTGTTCTTCTCAAATAACTTGCTTAAATTAGTGCCATAACAAATACCTGGTATAGTTTAATTATTATTGTATTCCTTGTCCTCTTCTGCCAGTGACAATGTCATGACATTGTTTTAACTAATCGGAAGCAGAAGAAATAAAGTAAAAAATCTGTACTGTTATTGTCTTAAACAGGGATTAGGTAGAAGTAGTTTGCATGTCTAGACTTTTAGTTTGAGCAATGACAGACCTCTTCCAGTAAACTAATTTGCATAGTTTGCACACACCCGAGGAGGGAAAGAGTTAGCTAAGTACCAGAAACATTTTAGTGATCTTGTTGTCAGTTTTGGAAACTCCCAGGAGGAACCTCTGGGCTCTGTGCCACTATACTCTTCACAAAGAATGTGTTTCATGAGTGTGTTTGAATGGATTGATGACAGCGAGGGTGTGGGACCTGTCTGAGAGGGTAAAGTATGACCCTGCATTGTAACAAAGGAAAAGCCCAAGAAGAGACCAGCATAAGAACCCTGGGCCTGAGAAAGCTTCTCAGTGAGAAGATTTCGAAGCAGGATTGAAGATGTGGCTCAGTTATAGAGCACTTTCCCAGCATTTGAGAGGCTCTAGGGTTCAATCAAGAACAAAGTGCACTGTTACTAATTACTGTCCAATGGAGCAGTGATCTCTAAGCAACATTTAATATTTCATGTGATTAATAAACCTTTGCCCACATAGTATGTATATGGTCATTTATTTATTTAAACTAATACGTACTTGTTACTATACTCATAGTGTGAAACACTATGAAGCATAAAATAAGTGTTATAAAACAAAAATATAACAAAGAGATAAAAACAGAAGAAGACAAATAATAAAATTTTATACATAGCCTTAATTGTAGATGGCTTCATAATACTATCAGGCACTATTTTAAGGTCCAATATACATGTAGGAGGGTTATCTTTCATGACAATTAGCATAAATTAGCATGTCAAAGCATCCTGTCTTATAAACTTTCTTTTTTAAATAAGATATTCATTCATTTTTATTTTATGTGTGTGAGTGTTTGCCTACATGTATGTAAGTGTACCACATGCATGCTTGGTTCCTACAAAGATCAGAATAGTGGGTTGAGTCTCCTTGAACTAGAGCTACAGGTGGTTTTTACCTGTCATATGGGTACTGGGAACCAAACTCAAGTTCTTTTCAAGAACAGTAAATGCCCTTAAATTTGAGCAAACTCTTCAACCCGATTGTAAGCTTTCTTAGGCATTTTCTGTTGCTAAAATCATTTATGTGGTTTGAATTTCTAACTTAGAATGTGGCTAACAAAATCATATACTAAGAGGATTACACCCATGAGCTCTCATTCTTTGTTCTTCTGTTGTACAAACTATTAGCATGGATTTATTTTAGGAATCATAATAAGCTTTTCTTTTAGTTTTTCTTTTAAATAAGAAGAATTATTTTGTACTGAAGGGGTTAATACAGTCACATATTTAGGAGGGGAACTGGCAGTCTTGACCCAGAGAGAAGGGAAGGTGATCATCCACGATGGCTGGGTAAGTTCACAGAGAAGAGAAGATGAACATTCACAATGGCTGGGTAAATCCACAAAGAAGAGAAGATGAGCATCTGCTATGGCTGGGTGAGTTCACAGTTTCATTTCGCATTCAAAATAAGTTTCCCATAATCACATAGCGATGTTTATATACTCATTTCTATAGATTTTCCAAATTTTATTTAATTATGATTATTTTGTATAAAATTAGATATTTTACTTATGAAGTCCTGTAAATTGAAATAGAAAGAGAGTACCACTTTTTATAATCACTTTATCGTAAGGATGTTTAGTGATGAGTGACTAACATAGACCTAATATTAATTCATATACACATCTTAATGAAAAGTTGATTTCTAGTGATCTTATGTAAAATTGTGCACTAATCACTATACTAAGACTCTTATTTGAGATCTATTAGATTGTTTTCTGACTTACTGAAATTCATATAAATCACCTTTCCATCCCTCTACTTAAGGAGCAGAGACCTTAAAGATACTGGATGTGAATGCTTAGCCCACACCTGAGTATACATCTTTGTTTTTCTGCAGCTGGACTTGATTGCTAACTAATCCTACTTCTAACCATAATAAAGCTTATCATTTTTCTATAAAATAAGTGTAATTTATGATTATTAAGTGACTTGAGACAAGTAAATGAAGAACTTCTTTGTCCTTCTCCTACTTCTCCATGACACTGTATTTAGTATCTCAAGACAAGGATTGAGTTTAAAGAGGCCAGATGCTGGGGCACTGAGGGGACATACAGTCAGGACAATAGCATCAAAATCTTTGATGCCAGGTTGCCTTCTCTGGAAGTCGACTCTCATCCCCATTTTATCGGATGCTGATGCTGTCTCCCATAGAGAAAGAGGGAATTTAAAAAAGAGTACAACACTTTTGACTGGAGCAACGGAAGGCACTGCAATTCTTACTTTATAAAGAAACTAAGAGAACATGGGATGGGAAGGTAGCAGTCAGTGTTTGGAAGTTGGAAATAAGTTTGTGGTATTTAGTATACATTTAAGACCTGTGTTGAACAGACTGCTGAGCACAGAAATGTAGAATTCGTAAGAGAAGTGTACAAGAAAGTTCATGATAAGTGTGTCTAACATACACAGCCAGTAGTAACCAGAAGCTGTAATTCATCTTAAAAGCTAGGGATATTATTATGTCATCTCTCCTGTAGCTTTCAGTGAGTGAATCTAGACTCAGCGAGACAAAACTGATTGACACAAAATTGAGAGACACAAGTGAAAGACACAAAAAGACTACTTCTAATGAATCACAATGCCTAAGCATCCAAACAAGAAATATGAAAACCCTGAGAGTGTTGGCACATGCCTGTAGTTCCAGCACACTGGAGGTTGAAGCATGAAGATCATGAGTTAGAAGTCAGTCTAGACTATATAGCAAGACCCTGGCTCAAAACCTATAACAAAAAAGAGATGGAGGAAAGCAAACAAGGACAGTGCCACACCCCAGAAGAAAAGGAAGCAGTGCTTCAAGGAATGGTCACCTGTCAAATGCCGGCTGGAAGTTTGGAAAGACAGGGTAGAATCAATATTCAGATTGCGAAGTTTAAAAGTCAAACAAGTCTTTGATAACAGTGATTTGCACAGCCTGAAGGACTGGGCATAAGAGAAATAAATAGAACACTGAGTAAAGACAGATCATTCAAAGAGATCTGTCAGAAAATGGGATCAAGGAACTGGAGCCTTGTGTGTTTTGGGGAGTCATGAGAACCTATTTTAAGTGGATGATATCACAACATAATGTTTGGTGAGTAAAGACAGATAACAATGTCAGAGGAAGGGATAAGGAAGCTGTATGTCCTTGGTAGATTTTCAGTGTGGAAATTGAGGTTAAGGGATGGGAAATGTAGGAGCCAGGCCATGAATAGACTGATCTTCACTTCTTGAAGAATAGGCATGATGGTAGCCTGTTTGGCTGATAATAAGAGGTAAAGAGAGAATTACTTTAGAATATGTGCTTCAAATGAGGTTGAGCACATGCATGTGCACACACACTCGCTCTCTCTTATACACACACACATACACACAAGCAAATGAGAAGAGAGAGAGAGAGAGAGAGAGAGAGAGAGAGAAGAGAGAAAAGTTAAAAAAGAATAAGCTCCTATCTCCTTGTTCAGAGGCTTATAAAGTATGTGGATAAAATGGAAACCATTGTTCAAGGAAAGTTAGAATTTATGATTATAATCTACAAAAGTTAGAATTTAACTACAAGCTAAGAAAACATGCAAGAGGATTGAGTATATGAAAACTTTGTTCACAATGGCCCATGCATTTCTACAGGCTAACATTTGATTCAACTTCACCCCTCCAAATTTAAATGAAACATAGTATTAATAAATGGAGTCTTTACCAGGAGAATATGGCCCACAGAACAACCAAGCAGGGCTCATGGGGAGCTTATGCAGACTGAAGCACCCATCACAGAACCTGCATGGGTCTGCACCAGGTCCTCGGCACACACGGTGTGGTTGCTTAGCTTGGTGTTCTTGTGGGACTCCATCATTGCAAGTAGAGTTATCTCTGACTCTTTTGCCTACTCTTGAAACCCTTTTCCTCTTACTGGGCTGCTTCACCCAGCCTTGATAGGAGAGTTTGTGCCTAGTCTTATTGCATCTTGTTATGCTGGGTTTGGTTGATATCACTGGGAGGCCTTCTCTTTTCTGAAGGGGAATGGAGTAACAGTGGATCTGGGACAAAAGGATGGCTGGCTTTCCTACTGAAAGAAGGAGAGGGAAAGGGGGCTGCCATCAAACTTTATCGTGTGAGAGAAGATAAAGAAAAAGAAAAAGAGATTTAAAAAAAAACTCCAAAAAACAGAGTCAAATCAGAAGGGCAGAAACATTACATATCAGATGGCATCATCTTAGAATAGACCCACACCAAACTTCAAGCTCGCTGACTCCTTGGTTTTGGACTCCTAATCCTCCTAGACAATGAGAAGAAAGTCTGGCCCTTTGAAACTTGCAAAGTATTGAGTATATTGTTACTAGTAGCACCTATGAAGGCTGAAGACACTGTATCAGATTCATGAAGTAGAATTTGCATTGAGACACAGACAACTGGGCAGCTTACAGCTGACCCCTAGAGGAAGTTAGTGATTGGTCCCCATTACTGCCATCGTAGAACAGTACCATTGCCCCTGTTAGTGTGACCCTGCAAGTCATGGTGGTCTCAGCAGCACTGGTCCTCCTGAGTCTGTTTTTGGATCTTGGTAGAAGCAGGAGACAGAGTAACGCTGTAAATGAAAGTACAATAGGATAATAAACTGCACGCTTACCAAGTGTATTTTTTCTACCCATAAAGTCCTTTTTATCTCATTAGATTCTCAAACTCAACTTTGAGGTACCTGCTGTTACCATTGAAAAGCAGACGTGGGGAGCTTGAGGAACTGATGCTTTTGAGGTGGAAAAAACTGAACTTTTGAACTATGAAAGTCTAGACTTGTGAGACTTTAGGGAAAAATGAAGAAAAGGGGAGTAAGTTTGGGAGAGAAGCCCCGCAGGAAGTGGAAGGATGTGAGAGTTACAGTGTGGTCTGTTTTGAAGTAGAGAAGGAAGTCCGACTGTGTGGGCACTAAAGCCCAGAAGTTGGTAGATTGCGTGGAAGAAGAGTGGAGACATGTCTGAATTTCACTTTCATCAATTTAAAACAAACCTTCAGTGGACAGATTATCCAGCATTAGTGGAGAAACTACTTGATGTGTTATTCCTTATTTGAGACCAAATTTAAGAAAAAATATGTTCAATGTTTAACAATTACATGCATTTATTATTTGGGAATGGTATCATGCATGCCACGGCATGTATGAGGTCAGAGGAAAACTCACAGAAATCTCTTTTCTCCTTCTACATGTGAGTCCAGGGATTAATTTCCAGTTATCAGTTTTGGTGGCAAGTGTCTAACACGCTGAACCATTTTGCTGAATCAACAAAATCATGTTTCTTATATAATTGAGGGTTGAGAATAACTGTGATACCCAACATGTGCAGGAACCTGTGTTATGAGTAGCCCATCAAAGATGGCGACTCAGAATTAGTTTATAGCTAGTTAAAAGTCTTTATTGCACCTGGGTGAGACTATACCAAGGTGTTAGAGTAACTGCGTTTGACTCCAAGTGTCCAGAGCTCCATGTCCTGACATCTTTAGTGAGTTTTGCAGAAATAGACAGCTTAACAGAAGTTATAACCAGTTATCTGTAGGGGCTTCTGGACAAACAAGCTTACATATGTTAGCTAGGATATCCTGACCTTGGATTCCTCGAACACAGTTGGACACTTTTTATGGGATCTTCCAGCAAGAAGACCAAATTCTACTTAAACCTGAAGCGGCCTCAACTAGAATACAAGATGGAGGAACCTTTGCATTGTCTTATCCTGTCATATATGTCTGTGGCAAACATGCGCATCAAAGAAATATGTCATCTTGGAATGGCAGGTTAGAGAAAACAGATATTTGAGGTGAAGTTTAGCTCTATCATGAATAGCAGCTTCAGTTAAAACAGTGTTGGACAAACAACAACAAGAAAATCACTAATGAGACCAAATGTAAATGAGTCAAATTTACTGGAAAGAAATCAGTCAACAAGACTCCTGAACTATAAAATGAGAAAGGAAAATCTGTCCTTTAAAGATTACAAAGTCTTGGGTATTTAGTTACTAGCAGCGTTATAATTTGCCACAGTGGTTCAATAACTCAAAGCAAAGATAAAACTTAAGAAGAGGCGAATAGTATATCTCTCATATACTCTTTTTTGGGCATGCACTCATGCCCGTATGTGAAAAAATCTTTGTGTGCATGGTTGTGCTGTACATGCAGGTATGTGATGAGTGGAGGCCAAATGTCAAAGCCAATACCTTCCTCAAGCACTCTCTACAATATTTTTTGAGATAGTATTTCTGTCTAAACCTGGAGCTTTCTTATTCATCTGGACTTGTTCTCCACAAGCCCCAAGGTTTCCCCTGTCTTTACTTTTCCAGAGGCATCACATAGACATGTTATAGGATCAGGTCTTCATGTTTGGAAAGCAAGGACTTAAGTGATGAGCCATCTCCCCAAACCCATTTTTTTAGCTCTAAATTTTTTTTTAAGGTGTTGGGGATATCTATAGAAACCATAGCAAAACAGAGCCCTACTTCTCCTTCGAGCCTGCCACAAAGCTGTAAGTCTCAGTTCACGCTGAAGACAAATGGTGACATGCAAAATCCAGAAAGAGCCTCCCCTTCCTCTTCTCTTAATCCTGTCCCATAACTAGCTCTGTAGCAGACCTCTTGCTGTAGTGTCCCCTCCCTTCACACCCTCATCTCCAACAGATTGTGCATATTTTCTCCTCCAACCTTTCTTGCCCCCACTCATCCCTTTATCCCAGGCCCCAACTCCAGCAGGCAGCATTCCCTGGGAGCCTACAGGCCAAGTCTGCCAGGGAAGTACATAGACCAACACAACAGGCAAGCTTCAGATCTTCCCTCTCCTCCTCACCAAACCTAATCTCTCCACCAACCCTCCCTCCGTAACCCCAGCCTCATCCCAACTTTGTAGCAAGCAAACTGCCTGTTGTGGCCTCTGCTCACCCTCTGCCCTTAATCCCAGGGGGCTAAGCAGATCCCGGTGAAACAACCTGCTTACCTCTCTCCTGTGGACCCTCTCAACACCTCCCCCCTTCTAGTCTATCTCCGTTCTTAAGGGTCAACTCCCAACACCTAAAAACGCATTGAACCTAGAAACCCCAGTGACCAAACCTGGCAGGATGCTAGAAGTATTCCCTACCAGGCAAAACACAGCATCCACACTCTCCTAAAAATCAGAGGGGAAAATAGAAACTTAAAGAGCAGGACACCCACAAAAGACCAGACATCGTCATCTAGAATTAAAATCATCCCAAACCCAGATAGATGCCAGCGTTAAAAACGCAAGGAAGTCAGGACCACGAGGGGTGCGCCCACCCACTGAGACCGTGGGGCTGATCTAATGGGAGCTCACCAAAGCAAGCTGGACTGGGACTGATGGAGCATGTGATCAAACCGGACTCTCTGAACGTGTCGGACAAGGAGGGCTGACTGAAAACCAAGGACAATGGCACTGGGTTTTGATCCTACTGCATGTACTGGCTTTGTGGGAGCCTAGTCTGTTTGGATGCTCACCTTCCTAGACCTGGATGGAGGGAGGAGGACCTTGGACTTCCCACAGGGCAGGGAACCCTGACTGCTCTTCGACTGGAGAGGGAGGGGGAGGGGGAAAGGAAATGGGAGGAGGGGAGGAAGGGAGGAGGTGGAAATTTTAAGTAAAAATAAATAGAAAAAAAAGAAAATGCAAAAATAAAATAAAATTTGAAGAAAAAAAAACGCTAACAGTAACAGCCAAGGCAATCTGTCCCCTCTAGAGCACAAGAGGGGGACCTTAAAATACCCTTTATAGATATGATAGAGGTCCTTAAAGAAGAAATGAAAACATCCCTTAAAGAAAGCCATGTTTAAGCAGTGGAAGTAAATGAGTAAAACAGTTCAAGACCTGAAAGGAGAAAGAGAATCAACAAAGAAAACCGAAACTGAGGTAAATATGGAAATGAAAAATACAGGAACTCAAACAGGAATCTCAAAGGCAAGCCTCATCAACAAAATACAAGAGATTAAAAGAGATAGAAGAGACAATCTCAGCCTTAAAGACAAGATAGAAGAAATAGATACCTCAATCAAAGAATATGTTAAATCTTTTTAAAAAAATCCATGCACAAAATATTCAAGAAATCTGGGACATTCTCAAAGCCAAAATCTATAAATAATAGGCCTCGAGGAAATAGAAGAAACCCATGTCCACTGCATAAAAAATATTTTCAACAAAAATAATAGAAGAAAATTTTCAAAACCTAATGAAAGAATTGATTATGAAGGTTCAAAAAGCACATAGAACACCAAATAAACTATACCAGAGAAAATATTTCTCTTGGCACATAGTAATCAGAACAACAGATGAAACGGGGGACATAACAGACACAGAGGAAATCCAAAGAGCCATTAGGACATACTTTAAACACCTGTACTCCAACAGAGACATAAACAATGATGTTACAGGGACCATCTTTCCATTCATATTTCATACCTGTGGAAAATCCAAGTTACCAGACTCGCACAGAGTGGAGAAGGGAATGAAGGGAGATTGGTGGAGACTACAAAGAGCGAGCTCAGGAACTAGTGATTTCTGAAACATGCAGGACTTCAGTCACCAGGTGGAATGAGAGGTGGCAGTAAGCTCTCCTTAGCTTCCTTCTGAAGCAGCAGCTGTTAGCTTCCTGGAATAGAGGTATTCATTTTCATTACTTAACTGTGTACGAGGTACAATTTCCTGAGCTAAGTATCTCTTTGTCTTTTGTTTTGCTTTCTTTTTTGAGATAGGGTAGTTAGGAATATTCCCTAACCAAGCACTCTGCCAAAGCAAAATAATCCCAATCAAGCTAAATCAGACCAGATTAAAAGATATCCAGGTTTAATTAGACACCTGAGCTCCTGGGTGACCCTGAGGGAACTTGGGAAGCTGTCAACAAACACCCAAGAGGAAAAGGGAAAACCATGAGTTTATTTTCTGGGGAGCAGTTTAAATAGCCTATGGGAGTGGTCTTGACCTTTCCTGGAAAGAGGCCAGGGTTTGGTGGGCTATCTTGACCTTTCTGGGGGAGGGGTCAAGGTTCTAGGGGCACAGGGGAGGGGCCTCCAAAAATTGAGGTGGAGGCTGGGATTACAAGGGTTTCTCCATGTACTTGTACTTTGGTGTGCAAGAACTCACTCTTTAAACTGGCCTCTAACTCACAAAGATCCACCTGCCTCTGCCTCCTACATTCTGGGATTAAAGGCATGTGCCACCACCTGGCTGCCTGCATATTCTCTCTCTCTCTCTCTCTCTCTCTCTCTCTCTCTCTTTCTCTCTCTCTCTCTCTCTCCCCCCCCCCTTCTCCCTTTCTTTTACAATTTATACTTTTTAATTTTTTTGTGAATCTTATACACGAGTACCATATTTGTATCATTTCTACTATCTTCTTTCCCCTCCAACTCCTGTTGTGTCCCTTTCTCCCTCTTGAGTTCATGATTTGTTGTTCTAAACATGTTTGTAACACACACACAACACCTTGAGTTCATTTAGTTGTTTGTTTTTCATCAACAACACTTTGCAGTTGATTAACTATTCAAGTACAGTAGCATCTGGGAAGATTGGAACAGAATTGGAAAGTAAATAGATATCCAGATACGACAAGGTTGGAAGAAGCCCCAACATGCTCTTGGCAAACATCTTCACAGAGTTAATACAGTACCAGCTATAACCCAGCACAGCAAGTGCACTGAAGTGGAAAGATGCCATGAGAAAATTAGCTATGTTAGAAAGAGCAACACTTAAAAAATAAAAGAGTAAAACACTTTCAGTTTCTGCCTTGTTCAACAAACCCTGTGGCCAGCAAGACTAAGTCTCCAGCATGGAAAGATATCCCTAAGACCTAAGTCAGGTACCTGTGTACTCCACGAACTCAAAAGTAGTGCCAACAAAGCACTTCTCAGTTTTATTATGAAAGCAAGCAAAAACATGAGGTGATGTTTACAGTTAGCTTAAGCTAATGCAAGCACAGCAAGGGAAAACACCTGGTGTATGTCTTACCATCTTTTGTCATGGGAAAAAAGACAAGAATATTCCTTCCAGGCCTATCTTATCTTGTATATTATGTCAAAAGTCTGAAATATTAAAGCGCTCACATCTGGATATTGTTTATAGTCAATGTGGTCCTTTTAGCAGTAAATCGTTGCTCAATTTTAAAGTACTACACCACTCATTTTACCCAGTTACTAATTTATCGCTGTCAGTATGGTGGTGGTAATGCTAGTAATTTGGTAAAGACATGTGTCATTTTCCATATCCCTGCCACCAGCCCAGGTATAGAGAGGAGTAATACTGCACGCAGCAGTATCAACAGAGGTAGGACCCAATGCAGGACGGTCAGCGTCACAATCAGTAAGGAGAGCTTGTGTGTCTCATGGGTGATGTATACCCAATGTGGGCTGTCAAAGCAGCAAAGGCACAATATGACCCAAACCACAGCCTCAGAAAATTCCTTTGATAAAGCTGTCAAAGTGTGACCGTAGACCCTAGATGGGGACCCACTGCTGCCATTTTCCTAAATCAAAATAGCTTCTATCTGTGTTGTACATGTCTTTCCTTATATTCATAGATAAGTATAGCATATCTCATCAACACACCTGTGTTTGGCAACAGATGGTGACTCCTACAGAGATCTACAACTTGTCAAATGTAGAGAAAAGTGACCATGGAGTGACCAGCCCTGACTGGTACATCTACAACATAGCGCCTACACCCAAGATTCTCTTCTGTTGAGTAAACTTTAGGTCACATTGGACAGCTTTGCTTGCCCCCAAGATATAAGTGCTACTGATTGCACCACTGGGAATGTCCTCCTGGGCTATCATTGTGGTCCAGGGGATTTACGGTTGAGTAGAACTACTGATTCCTTTTCTCATTTGACAGCTTGTACATTCTCATTCTATGAGAGCTACCCTCGGAGACAATTCTTCCATGTCAGTTAAGTTCAGTTCCTCCAAATCCCGTGTCTGAAGTGTGTGGTGATTTCAGTAACCTTCAATTTGTGGGAATCAACCAAGAGCAATCCCAATAGCCTAAATTTTTTTGAAAGTCTCTTGGGTACCTTGTCAACAACTCAAAGAGAGGTTTCCCTTGTCTGTTACTATTACTGTGGTTTTGATAACCTGTGACTTTCAGGGGTGGGAGGGAACTTCTGTAGAGCAAAGCAAGCCCACAGAGTTGGAAAGAATATAAATACATATACATCTATAAGAGGATTAATACACATAATGAATAGCTCAAGAAACAAAGAGTGAAAAAAGGAAGAAAAAATAGCTCCTCCCAAAAAAGACTGTGAGTCTGAACAGAATTCTCAGAAGAAAAAATAAACATGGCTAAAAGTGCTTACCATGCTTAGCTATCAGGGAAATGCAAATTAAAAAGCTAGGTGTCTTTCATGTGGAAATGTGGCAGTGTAGAAACCAGGAAACTCTGTGGGCAGGATGTGGTCTGAACCTCTCTGCAAACTTTAAAGTAAGGTGGCCTCTCAATGTGAATGCCTGCACATACAGAGCTTGCAAACCAGAGGCCAGATACAACCCATAGAACACTGCTTTACACTACTGCCACTGCCAGACGTAATAAGGGACAATAGTGACAACGGGAGTGGAAGGATCAACCACATTTGCCAAAGCCTTGCTTTGGTCCAGGCACTGTTTGTTTTATATATATTCATATATTCAAGTCACACCCTATACAAATCATTTCACAGATGAGGAGGCAGAAAGGATACAACTGGAAATGCTGAATTCATCTAGATTAAGATGAATTGACGTGTCAGCTTGATTTCTTTCAAAGAACTCAAAATCTAGAAATATGTATAAGTTTATGATATCTGAATTTCACACTGAAGCTTAAAGTCATTGAGTTGCTTATTGAGCCGGACCTGGGGTGATTGTGCCAGCAGAAGAGCTGGCAGCTGCGGTGAGCCAGCTAGGTCCATGACCACCCACGCCCTAAAGGGTTGCCACACCCTGTTGGGGACCAGATGATTTCTGTGGCCCATGTTATCATCAAGGACCATGCAGAAGTCTATGGTCTGTGCTAGAGTCTGAAATCACATTGATATCCTGTCAGGGGCTGTATTGATGTGAATGGCCTGAGGCCATGCTAATGTTACATTCTATGTTAAGCCTATGAGGGCCTTGTCTCGTCTGTGGTACTACTGCCACAGAGGGCTATGTTCGTGGTCTGTGCCGTTACCAGAAATTGGCTGGAGAACCATGACCCACACTCCGGCTGACTGTGAAGAGCAAGGAGGCGACTTTTGCTATGATATTGGTGATTGTCAATGCACAGTTGAGAGTGAAGGTCATGAAAGGTTTCTATGACAACCCCTATACCCCATCCCCTAAAATAACAGCCAACACAGGAAGTCACTGAGGGGAACTCTTATAAAAGTGTGGCAGAGATGCTGGAGTATTTCTCCATAATTTGTGGCTTCCGGCAGAAGTATGGGAGAAGAAGGGCTCAGTTCTACTTAAGGGGCAGACCACTAAATCATGTTCCAGTGTGTATATAAATAACACTAATGGCTTGCCTTCCTTCCTTTTTTCCTTCTTTCCTTCCTTCTTCTTCCTTCCTTCCTTCCTTCGTTCCTTCCTTCCTTCCTTTCTTCTTTACTTATTTTTTTTTGGGGGGGAAGGTCACAAGTGGGGGGCAGACAGGGAAGTACTGTGAAGGGCTTGGCATATGAAACTACCAGAGAATCAATAAAAATATGTGCGGGGGAAAAACTTTTAGTTGGGTGGCATGGATATCCATCAAGGAATAATCACATTAGCAATATGTTATCAAAACAGTTCAGGAAGAGTTAGAGTAACACACAGTTCAGAAGACGGGGAAAACATTGCATCTAATCTAACAGCTCCTCATTTTCTGATTCACTGGCTAACTCTTGCTTTCATTTTTCTTTCAGCACATGCTTTGCTCTAATGTAAAGACTTTCAGTGTTGCTGTTGGGAACATCTTAATTCCTCTCATGGATATAACACTGTGGTTTCATGAGACTGAAAACTAGCAACATGCTGAAAACTAAATTTACTTTTTCTTTCAGATGTCTTGTTTTGTTGACAGATTATCAACATATGTACAGATGAGTAATGAAGGCAACAGCCATAATGTATACATTTTTATTCCTCTACTATATAGCATATTGTTTAGCAAGTAATTCTATTGTAGTGGTATTTTTCACTTCATTTATGTTTTGCCATTAGCAGTTATTATAAAAAAATGAAGAAACAAGGTACAATTATATGAAATATATACAAAACTTAAGAGTGATTTTTATTTTAAAAAGGTAAACTAAATACAAAATATATTTTATGCTTTCAAAGTAGTTCTTTATAAGATATTCATAGAAATAGTTTTAAAAATACAAATTAAAAAATAATGAACATTACACATTTTATTTCATTTAAAAATATTTGCATAAGTCCTATTTGTTAATAAAAGTAGAATCTCTCATAATTATATGTTCAACTTTTAGGCAGTTGGATTGGTATTCTTGTTTTATCTAATATAACACAAACTGCTTAATGCAATTAAATGTTCTTCAACCACCATGTTTGACTGTTGTGAATGTTCTCAAGAGTGACTGTTAATAGTGGACCTAATATGAAAAGATATAAGAAGAGGTATGCTTGGGATTGCAGGTCTTATTTGTTTATTTATATCGAGACTATTGCCAATAGCTCATGTTGGCCTCCTTCCTCAGTCTCCCTAGTACTAGGAGATGTATAGTCATGCACCACAAAAACTGACAAAGAACAAAAAAAAATCTACTGTATTTTCCCATCTGTGAGAAAGACTTTGATCAGTTCTTTTGTCTTCTCTCTTTGCTAATTCCTATTATGTAAAAAATCTTCCCTGCATTCATAATAATACCTTTTACTTTGTCTTGGAGACTAGACACAATTACTCATGGAATTTAAACAGCATTGCCTTTGTTTTAAGAAAGTACCATATATAGAAAAATAATTTCCTGGTTCCTGTCATAAGAACTGATACTAGAGATTTGTCATTGTATCATCTTACAAACTATCAGACCCTGTCAAACAGAGACATACTTCTTTTCCATCAATGATAAAAACGTTTATAAAAATACCCATATAAAAAGAGACCATTAACATTACTTCATTTCCATGATTATTGTCATGCTTATGTATTCTTTAATAATTTTGGGAATCACCATATTTTTAATATTAGAAAACAAAGTGCTTGTCTCTTTTTTTGAGTTCTACTTTGATAGAAGTAGTTATAAAAGTATACTTCAATTGAACTCTGGTTTCAGATGGGCTCTCTCGGTGTTCCTACAGAAGTGAGGAGAGCAAATCTGGTGATGATCAACCCAAGTGCTTCCACCAGATCCCAGGAAGCTAGATTACAGGAACACATCTCAAGCAAATGGATCAAATCACCCAGCAATGATGTGCTGAAATTCTTGTGGGTAGGGATGAAATAAACTCTCATGGTATTTAAACAAGGAATTACATGGTCAGATTTGCTGAGGGCTATCTCCTTGTCACATGACTTGCCCTAGTATGAAAAGTCAAACTCAAGAGAAACAAGCAAAACCATAGAAAGAGTGTGAATCCTTTCGACAGAGCTGAATTGAACACTGACTTGAATACAGCCAAGCCAGCTAGAAAGACTACATACATTACTACATAATGCTTGAAAGCATTATGGAAGCCACTAAGTTCCTCATCAGGCAATGGTTTCACCTCTGGATTTACAGACATATATACAGATCAACAATTTTCTCTCACCCTTTACTTGAATACAATGTGAGTTGAGTTTGTATTGCAATTAAAAGCACAGGTAAATGCTTTAAGCTTTTAAGGTCATTAGGTCACAGAAAAAGGCAGGTATATATGACAGACACTACTCAGAAGCTGTAGCTAGAGGTAGAAGATAGTAAATTCTCATATTCTCCATATTGAAAGATAAATGGCACACATAGACCATGATAAAAAAAGTGAAATTGGAAGACCCTCAGTCAGGTTGGAAAAGCTAAGAACCTGGATGTGGTGGTTTGAAAGAAAATGGCCCCAAAAGGAGTGGCGCTATTAGGAGGTGTGGCTTTGTTGGAGTAGAGATGGGCTTGTTGGAGGAATTGTATCGCTATAAGGACAGGCAGGATTGAAGGTCTCATATGCTCAAGTTACTCCTAGTGTGACAGTCCACTTCCTGTTGCCTGCATTTCAACATGTAACAGCTACCTCTTCAGCATCATGTCTACCTGCATGCTGCCATGTCTGGCCATGATGATAATGGACTGAACCTCTGAACTATAAGCAAGCCACCAGGATTAATTGTTTTCTTTGTAAGAGTTGCATGGTCTTGGTGTCTCTTCACAACAGAAGAAATCCTAAGACACTGTGCTATTGTTCACAAACACAAGAAATTTGCAGTATAAGGTTAAAATAGTGGTAGGATACATAATGTTATGAGTGTGGGCTCAGAACAGAAGAAAGTCACCATTGGTCCTTCCGTCTGTCCTATCTGCACTTTCTAAATGGTGAACCCTTTGTCATGAAGGCAAGATCAAGAAAGGGGAGGGCAAGTTTCATCATCAGAATTGTTTTATATTGGGAAATAGCTGTTTCTTTTAAATGACAAAAAAGTGAAGAAGAAAATAATCTTCATAGAAAAGGGGGCACTTGAGAAACTCGTTTGTTTTTTACGTCCACTTTATTGAAGCATGATTGGCATAGAGAAAGTCACATATTTAACATAAATCACCTGATGTGTTAGGGGATAAAGATATAGAATGACACCATTATCACAATCCATTTTATAAATATATCTGCTACCAGATTTTAATAGAAAAACCCCAGGACAGGAAAGCTGTCCAAACATCTGCCTCAAAATAAAAATAAAGGAGAGAAGAAAAAAGGTATTCCATGTGAGCTGACAACAAGTTCAGACACATGACAGACAACAGCCACACAGACAACAGGAGAGGGCACTTTAAAGAAAGTATGAAAACCCAACATAGTGTTAAGTAAAACACAGAAAATAGACAGAAGGGACAAATGGAAGTTATATGTTTTTAAATAATGACTTATAAGCTCTGGGCCTGCTGCCCTGAATCCCTGAAAGCTACTGCACTATGGAGATTGAACCAGCCATCTTTGCCAGCAGGCAAGGCTTCCAGTGGTGTAACTGGACACCATCCAAACCACAAAACCTTTGACCTACCATCTGTCTTGCCTGCAAGATGGGCTGGAACAATGGTGGCAAAGAACTAGTGGCAGTGGTCAAACCATGACTAGTCTGATTTAAGGCCAAGGAGAGGGAGTGCATGACCAATACTGGTTCATCAAGAGCTGCAGGCTGGACATCTCTGAGACCTAGGGTAGAACCAAATATGACTGGGAAAAATCAAATAAACAATTTTTAATGATGTTCTGCTATACTCATAGATGGTATCTAGTACAGAAGTCATCAGAGATGCTGCCTCCTGTAATTAAAGATACAGAGATCCATAGCCAGACACTAAGTGGATAAAGAGCCCAGGTTGGAGGTCTCAATTGGGTCCCCACTCAAAGCTACGAGAACCCTTTGAAAGAAGGAAGGAGGCACTATAGGAGCCAGAGGGGGTCAAGGACAACTGGAGAGAACAGCTTAGAAAATCAACTAAGCAGGGCTCACAAGGGCTCCCAGAAACTGAAGTGGCAATAGCAGAGCATGCATGGGTCAATGCTAGGTCTTCTACATATGTTATGGTTGTTGGCTTCGTGTTTGGGGGCTCTTCTTACAGTGGTAGTGTGGGTATCTCTGACTCTTGCTTACTTTTGGGACCCCTTTCCACCTGCTGGGTTGCCTTGTTCAGCCTTGATGTGAGGGATTGTGCCTGGTCTTATTGTAACTTGTTTTGTTCCCTTGATATCCTTGGAAGGCCTGTTCTATTATGGATAGGTACAGCAGCAGGTTGATCTTGGGGAAAGGAGGCTTGGTGTAGGAGAAAGCTAGAAGGAGGGGAAACTGAGGTTGGGATGTATTATATGAGAGAATACATAAAAATTTTAAAAACAGAATTATGGGGAAGAAAGTACAGTATCTCTTTAAAGAGGAAAAGTATACTATAGTATCTCATTAAATTGGTCATTCCACCCATCTTTGTAGCATGGCTTAGGAAAAGTCTGCCTTCCTAGGGCTAGTTCATCAGCCAAAGTGACAAACCAAGATCTATTGAAATGTGGCCCCAACCAGGTCAGAGAATCTTTTTCTTAACCAGAAAGAATTATTTTCATTCTAACAGGTCTATGCTAACAAAATTTTACATTCCATAGAGAAATAAACAATGTGATTAAATTACTCTGTTATTTTATATAATAAGAAATACCAGTATATTTATAAATCAAATAGTTCACTGAACATGTCATATATTTTGTTCTGTTTTGTTTTTGAGTCAAGCACTTAAGAAGTGTGTGAATGTTAAGACACATTGTTTCGAATAATGAACAGATCACCAGAAAATGCCTCAGAAATGAACTCAATTTTGGAATATAGAATTTTATAATCAATTCTTTAAAATTAAATCTAGGTTTTATTATAAAACAAATAGAGATCCCTTTTACTATTCATGAGGGACTTTTGTTTGTTTGCTTTAGACGTCTGTTCTTTAATATACACATATGTGTCTGTACACATACAGTTTATCTCATGGAATGACATACTGAGACAAAATGGCTTAGAACTGACTTGTCTTTGCTGAAGAAAAATCGAGGAACATGTAATTTATTTTAGTTTCAATCTGGAATTTCTAGGTTGATGTGGGATTCCCCTCTGTATGCTGTCAATACCATTGGTTAATAAAGAAACTGCCTTGTCCTGTTGATAGGGCAGAGCTTAGGTAGGTAGGTAAAAACTAAAGTGAATGCTGGCAGAAGGAAGGCAGAGTCAGGGAGCAGCCATATAGCCCCACCAGAGACAGACATGTTGAAACTTTGCTTGTAGGCCACGACCCTGTGGTGATGCACAGATTAATGGAGATGAGTTAAATTAAGATGTAAGAGTTAGCCAATAAGAAGCTAGAGTTAATGATTTAAATAATATAGTTTCTAGTGGTTATTTTGTGGCTGAGCTGCAGGGAACCAAGAAATGGCCTTCTCCTACAGTTCACTCTTGTGATAAACAAACAAACAAACAAAACCCATTCAATGCTTGTCAAAGACTACTGAATGTGACATCATTGTTGTCTAACTTTTTATTAACTTATCTGTACTATTTACATGTCCATGTACATGAGTGACAATGAATTATTTTAATTAAATATTTACTAGTCATTGTGCTAAGCACATTAATCTTTCAGTCAAATCACCATTAAGCTATTCTATGAGGTGAGAGCTATTTCTATTTCCAAAAAAAAAAAAAAAAGAATGTAGAATTGCCTCACAATGTGACTGTGTTACATAACCATTCTCATCAGATCTCTCTTCCTCTTGGGCTAATGACTTGAACCACTACAACTTACCCTTCATCTTGGTAAATAGAAAATAGAGGATAAAAAGGAAAATAAATTATATTTTGTTCAGAATTTTTTGCAATTTATTTATCTATTTATTTTACATCATGAACACAGTTTCTCCTCCCTCTTCTCCTCCCATCCCCTCCCTCTACCTTCCCTCTGCTCCTCTCTCAATTAGCTCCTCCTCTGTTCCTGTTCAGAAAGGGGCAGGCCTCCCATGGGTATCAACAAAGCATAGCTTATCAAGTTACTGTAAAACTAAGCACCTCCCCTTGTATTAAGCCTGGGCAAGGCAATCAAGTATGAAGAACAGGTTCCCAAGAACCAGTCAAAGCATTAGGGATAATCCCTGTTCCCATTGTTAGGAATCTCACAGGTATACCAAGCTACATATTTGTCACACATATGTAGAGGGCCTAGATTGATCTCATGCAAGCTTCAGGGTTGGTTTTTTTTTTTTTTGTGTGTGTGTGTGTGTGAGAGAGAGAGAGAGAGAGAGAGAGAGAGAGAGAGAGAGAGAGAGAGAGTTTCTATAAGCCAGACAGGTTAGTTACTTCTTTGGGTTTTCTTGTGACGTCTTGATTCCTTTGGTGCCTACAATCCTTCCTTCCTCTCTTCAGCAGGATTCCCTGAGCTTGGTCTAATATTTTACTTTGTGTCTCTGTATCTGTTTCCATCAGTTACTGGATGAAAACTCTCTGATGATAATTGGGGTTGTCATCAATCTGATCACAGGAGATGGCCAGTTCAGGCTACATACCCACTATTGCAAGGTGTCTTATTTGGGGTAATCTTTGTAGATTTATGAGAGTTTCCCTTTCATCAGGTTTCTACCTGACCCTAGAAAGCCCCCATTTCCTGTCACCTCTCTTAGTACTCTCCTCCTTCACTCTTTTCCAAGCCTGATCCCTCACCCACCCCTAGTCCATCTAGGAGATTTCTTCTATTTCCCCTTCCCAGGAATATATATATATATCTTCCCACCCTTGGCTCCTCCTTGTTACCTAGACTCTCTGGGAGGGTGGATTGTAGCATGGTTATCCTTTTTTTACAGCCAATATCTACATACGAGTGAGTACATACCATGCTTATCTTTTGGGGTCTGGGATTACATCATTCAGGATGATTTTTTTCTAGTTCCATCCATTTGTCTTCCAATTTTATGATGTTATTTGTTTCTAATAGATTAGTAATACTCCATTGTGTAAATATATCACATTTCTTTATCCATTCTTAGAGTGAGGGGCACCTAGGGTGCTTCCAGCTTCTGACTATTACAATTAAAGCTGCAAAGAACATAGTTGAGCAAGTGTCTTTTTGCTATGACTGAGCATCATTTGGGTATATGCCCAAGAGTGGTATTGCTGGGTTTTGAGATAGATTGATTCTCAATTCTCTAAGAAAGCACCATATTGATTTCTGAAATAGCTGTACAAGTTTGGACTGCAACCAGCAATGTAGCAGTGTTTCCTTTGATCTATATCCCCTCCACCACGAGTTGTCACTAGTGTTTCTGGTTTAGCCACTCTGACAGGTGTAAGATGGAATTGCAGAGTCATTTTGGGGTTGCATTTCCTTGATGGCTAAGGATGTAGAACATTTCTTTAAGTGTTTGTTGACCATTGAGATTATTTTGTTGAGATTTTTCTGTTTAGGTCTGTATCTCATTTTTAAATTGGATTATTTGTGGTTTTGATGCCTAGTTTCGTGAGCTCTTTATATGTCTTGGAAACTAGCCCCTTGTCAAGATGTGGGAATGGTGAAGATATTTTCCCATTCTGCAGCCTGTCATTTTGTCTTATTTGCTTTAAAGAAGCATTTAAGATTCATGAGGTTCCATTCATTAATTGTTGATCTTTGTGTCTGTGATTCTGGTATTCTATTCAGGAAGTTGTCTCCTATGCTAATGCAGTCAAGATTACTTCCAACTTTCTCTTCTATCAAGTTCAGTATAACTGGACTTATATAGAGTGAGATCTTTTATCCACTTGGACTTGAGTTTTGTAAAAGATGATAGATATGGATCTATTTGCATTCTACATGTAGCACCATTTGCTGAAGATACTTTCTTTTGGGGGGATTCTTTGTCAAATTCAAGTGTCCACAGGTGTGTGGATTTATGTCTGGGTCTTTGATTCAATCCATGCCGTTTTGAAATCCAATTCAAGAACACATCAAAATATCAACCAACATTATCAAGTGGACTTTATCCCAGAGAGGCAGAGAGGGTTCAACATACAAAAATCTGCTGATGCAATCTATCATATAAACAAACTAAAATAAAAAACAACATGATCAGTTCATTAGATGTGAAAAAAGCTTTTGACAAAATACAATACCCTTCATGATAAAAGTATTGGAGATATCAGGGATATCAGGAACATACAGCCAACATCAAATTAAATGGAGAGAAAGTCAAATCAATTCCACTAAAATCAAGAACAAGACAAGATTGTCCACTCTCTCCATACCTATTCAATACAGTATTTGAAGTTCTAGCTAGAGCAATAACACAACAAAAGGAGACCAAGGGGATATAAATGGAAAAGAAGTCAAAGTATCACTATTTGCATATGGCATAATAATATAAATAATGATCCCAAAAATTCTACCAGTGAACTCCTACAGCTGATAAACCCCTTTAGCAAAGTAGCTAGATACAAGATTAACTCATAAAAATTAGTAGCCCTTTTATATGCAAGCAATAAAATAGATGAGAAAGAAATTAGGGAAACAACACTCTTTACAATAGCCATAAACAACATAAAATATCTTGGGGGTAACTTTAACCAAGCAAGTAAAAAATCTGTATGACAAGAACTTCCAGTCTTTGAAGAAAAAAATTGGAGAAGATATCTGAAGTTGGAAAGATCTCCCAAGCTCATGGATTGGTAGGACTAACATTAGTAAAACTGGTCCTCTTACCAATAGCAATCTACAGATTTAACACATTCCCCATCAAAATTTCAACACAGTTCTTTATAGACCTTGAAAGAACAATGCAACAATGCTCAACTTCATATGGAAAAACAGTAACCACAGGATAGCCAAAACAATCCTGTACAATAAAAACAAAACAAAACAAAACAAAAAAACAACAACAACACACACACACACACAAAAAAAAAAAAAAACTGCTGGAGTTATCACCATCCTAGGTTTTTATTTTTTTAAAAAAATTTGTGTGTGTGAGTGTGTGTATGATGTAAGTGTATAAGTGTGTGTGTGCCTGCATGTGTCATGATGTTCTGTGTAGGCCATGACTCAGTTATTTTCCCCCATCTTGTTTCTGAGGCAGAGTCTCTTTGTTCTGCCCTGCATAGTCTTGTCTTGTTGGTCCCCTGGATTCTAGCAGCGACTCCCATATCTATTGCCTGTCTTTCTATAGGAGTGCTGGGATTCAAATGCACATCAGCTTTTTACATGGGTGAACTCCAGGGCTACAATACAGATAATCAAGCTTGAATGGTAAGTGCTTTTAGCCCTTGAGCTCTTTTGCCAGCTCTTTTTATTTCTTTATTATTTTTCAGATATTTGTATGTTCTTGCTAGTCCCTTATTTTGTGATTTGGATGTTCTTATACTTTTACTTTTATAATTTTGTTTTCATGTTGTCTATATAATTGGAAATATTTTCTTCATCTTTTTTTCATCATGTTAAAAAATCTTTTTTTTTTTTTAAGTAAGGGATTCTTAAATAGGGAAAGACCTTTGCGAGAATAAAATTTTAATAGATGATTTGGACCAATTCTTTCAGGTAATAGTTAAGAAGAAGCAATGTCATACTTTAATCTAAATCCTAGTCTCTGAGTATATGCTAAGGAAGGAAGCATCAGATCAAACAGTAGATTTCGCCTCCTAATTTTATTAGAATTTCTAAAATTATTTTCAGTATTATGTTTAATATTGTTCAATTCAGTATGTTTTGTTTTATTGAAAACAGAATTTCTTTTATATGGTATATTCTGATTACAATTTCCTCTTCCCCACCTCCTCCCAGATTCTCCCCAATACCCCAAAATCCACACCCTTTCTCTCTTTCTCATTTAGAATACATGCATCTAAATAATAATGACAATAAAATGAAATAAGGCAAAGTAAAAGCAAACAAGTCAGAATAGGACAATTCAAATAAACAGAAAAGTAGCTAAAGAAAAAGCACAAGAAAAACGCATGGCTACAGATGTACACACATCAAACACATAGAAAAGCCATAAAAACAAAATTGAAAACCAGGATATATAAGTAAAAGATACGTAAGTTTTAAAAAATGCTCAATCAAAGCCCTACAAGTTGAAAAACATCCAAAATGCAATTGACATTGAGTTCATACTGCATTAGCCTTTTACATCTGGGCATAGGACCTGTCCTTCACTGTAGTTTGGTTATACATTGAGATTCCATTGGAGAAAACTATTTTTTCCTTTGCCAATGGTTATCAACTGGACATAATTTCTGTGCTAAGGATGGCATCTTGTGTCTACTTCCCCTCTCAGCACTGGGGACCCATCTGACTTGGACCTGTGTAGGCCCGACATAAACATGCTGCCACAGTCTCTGTGAGTTCATGTGTACACTGTGTCTTGAAAGCCTTCTTTCTTTGGTGTCTTATATTTCCTCTTGCTCTTCCAATCTTTCTTCTTCCTCTCTGGCATAGTTCCCTGAGTCCTGAGGGACGAATCTGATGGAGAAATCAAATTTTTGACTGAGTGTTTCAAGGTCTCCCACTCTCTGCATACTGTCCAGATGGCTCTCTGTATTAGTTCTCATTTACTACAGGAGGAAGTTTCTGTAATGATGATTGACCAAGGTACTGATCTATAACAGAATGTATTCCGAATTGTTTTATTGCTATTTTTTTTTTTACCAGAACAGTAGTATTTGGCTTTCCCCTAGGTTCATGGTGGTCTATCTAGTCTCAGGTCGTGAGCAACTTGGGCCGGGTCAGACATGGGTTTGCACTCATAGAGTGGAGTTTAAATCTAATCAGACAGTGGTGAGTTACTCCCTCAACTTTTGTTCCTCTATTACACCAGCATATATTGCAGTTAAGTCACCAGTGTAGATAGCAGAGTTTGGATCTGGGTTTGCGTTTACCTTTCTCCTCTGGCGGTGTGCACAGTACCTTTCTGTACCATGAACACTAGGCACCAGCAGTGAGTTAAGTAGGTGTTGTTTGTAGCAATAAGGCCTTATCATCAGTTTGTGGAGATATTATTGGGAATATCCTGGGTTGTATGGGGTTTTACACAGGGCTCCTCTGACCAATTACTTTATGATGTTATTTAGTATCAGTATATTTCTGTTTAGTTTTTGTCTGGATGACTTGTTTACTGGTGCAAATGGAGTATTAAAATGAACTTCTCTCACTGTGTGAGCATCAATATGTGATTTTAGCTGTAGCAGTGTTCCTTTTAGGGACTTGGATGTCCTTCTGTTTGATGCATAAATGTTTAAATTGTAAAATCCTCTTGGTGAATTTTTTTCTTTGATGAGAATGTAGTGTTCTTCCCTATCTCTTCTCATTAGTTTTGGTTTGAAGCCTCTTCTCAGATATTAAAATGGGTTACACTGGCTTTCTTCTTTGGTTCATTTGCTTTGAATATTTCTCCTTTTACCCATAATTTCTATCCTTGATGTTGAGATGTGTTTCTTGGATGCAGCTGAAGAATAGAGCCTGTCTTCCCATCCATTCTGTCAGTGTCTCTTTTTATTGAGGAATTGAGTCTTTGAGGTTGAGAGTTATCAGTGAGCAGTGTTGGTTGATTCCTGCTATTTTGTTGCTCTTGTTGTGAAAGTGGTGGTGGTGGTGGTGAAGGTAATGGAGGAGGTGGTGGAGGTGGTGGTGGTGGTGGAGGTGGTGGTGGTGGTGGTGATGGTGGAGGTGGTGGTGGTGGTGAAGGTAAAGGAGGAGGTGGTGGTGGTGTATTTCCCACTCTTGATTTTCTGATCTTTATGTTTTCTTGGGGGTGTGGTCAGCTACTTCATGTTGAAGTTTTCTGTCTATCACATTCTGTAAAGCTGAATTTGTAGACAGGTATTCTTAAATTAGATTTTATCATGGAATGTCTTTCTGTCTATTGTGAGTGAAAGTTGCAATGAATATAGTATTATAGGCTGGCACCTGTGGTCTCAGATTTTGTAGAACATCAGTCCAGTCCCTTCTGGCTTTTAGAGACTCCACTGAGAAGTCAGGTGTTATTCTATTAGGTCTTACTTTATAAGTTACTTAGGCTTTTCCCTTTTCAACTTTTAACATTATTTCTTTGTTCTGTACATTTAGTGCTTTGACTAGTATGTTTAAGGGGACTTTCTGGTACAATTTATATGGTATTTTGTATGCCTCTTAAACTTTAATAGGCATCTTCTTCTTTAGGTTAAGGAAGTTTTCTTCTATTTTATCAAAAATATTTTCTGTGTTTTTGACCTTTGTTTCTTCTTCTCTTCCTATTATTTGTAAATAGGTATTTTCAGGGTATCTCATATTTCCTAATTTCTTTGTGCCTGCCTGGAATTTTAAGATTTTGTATTCTCTTTAAACATAAACCACTTTTTTTTA
Organism: Chionomys nivalis; assembly: GCF_950005125.1. Lineage (NCBI taxonomy): Eukaryota > Metazoa > Chordata > Mammalia > Rodentia > Cricetidae > Chionomys > Chionomys nivalis. The sequence continues at coordinate 44,044,303 of NC_080087.1, forward strand.
TTTTATCTTCAGTGTCTGGGATTCTCTCTCCCATCTTTTGTATTATGTTGAAGTTTATTACTGAAGTTCTTGTAGTTTCTAAAATTTTCATTTCCAGAGTTCCCTCAGTTTGGGTTTTCATTAGTGATTCTGTTTCTACTTTCAGATCTTTAACTATTTTCTTCATTTCCTTTCACTTTTTGTTGGTGCATTAAGGTGTTATTAATGGATTTGTTAATATCACCAACATCTTTGAACATGTTTAAAATAACTATTTTTGCAATCCTTGTCTTATGTTTCAGGTATGTTGTGTTTCTCATGGCTACTATGGTAGGATTGCTGAGTTCTGGGGAATATATATTTCTCTGGCTCTTTTGAATTGTGCTTTTGTGGTGGTTAGACATCTGAGTTTGGGATAATTGTAATTCCAGGGGTTGATATATGGTCTTGTCCTTTTTAGATTGGTGTTTATTTCTTGGTTTCTGTTGTTCTCTCTAGATCTTAAGAGAATGTGGTGGGTGAAGGATCCCTGATAGGGAGAAATCCTGAGCCCCTGTGAGGAGTGGCCTCTGGGGGTAGAATGTATTTCTAGGCACTAGGGGCTATTTTGAACAAATGGGGATGGGCTGAGGGTGCTGCTGAGAATGTCCACAGGAAGGAGGAAAGGTAGTTTTGCCATGAAGATCTGAGGATTCCCCTGGAAGTGGAGTCGGAGAGGGGAGGCAGGCTCCTGGAGGTGATCTGTGGCCCCAGGGGCTTGGGATAAACTTAGGGAATTTGCAATGTTGAAAAGGAAGGAGAATGAAGATCATCATCTACTTGCTTGATTCCAGGCCAGTTTTGCCAGTGGGATCTCAGGTAAAGTGCTCTGAGCTTTGAGAAGAAAAGGGATGAAAGAGTAAGTATTGGTCCTGTCAGTGCTGCAGAGTCCTCAGGGAATTGAGGAAGAGAAGTCAGGCCCCTGAAGGTCCCAAGTAAGTATTCTGGTCATTTATCAGAGTGCTTTTCAATCTTCCTAATGCTAGGACTCTTTAATTCCTCATGCTCTGGTGACCACAACCATAAAATGTTGCTAGTTCATAAATCTAATTTTGCTACTGTGATGAATTATAATGTAAATATGTGTACATAATATCTCATATGTGACCCCTGTGAAATGGTTTGTTCCAACCCCAAAGAATCAAGACCCACAGGATGAGAATCACTGATTTATGAAATTCTCTTTGTTTTAAAAATATATAGCTTTCTTGCCCACTGAAGCATGAAAGCTAGATAAGTATATACATGTAAATATAAATTTATGAATCTATAACTATGTACATGCGCTATGTATTGGTGATGCAAAGAAAATAAATGGAGCCATGGTATAAATACTTATTTTTCCAAGCTTTACTTGGATATAGCAAAGTGCATTAAAAATTTATCATGATAATTAATGCTCGACTATTTTGTAATCAATTTTTACTTTAATCCAGATAAATTACTGAGGGTTGAGTATAACATTTCTTTTGCAACCAGTATGAATTTCTTGGTTTCTACTTGCTCTGTGTGATAATTGAAAGCCAAAGGCGATGTTTTAAGGATAAACAAATGCTTAACAGTGCAAATTCCAAGAGGAAAGTCAGATCTTAGCTGAAAATCAATCTTTCAAATCTGTCTATAGCTATAAATATTTACAGTGCAAGATTAACTCCATCCCAGAGATTAGAGTAAGTAGGACTCTGAAAGTTTCCTTTACAGGAAATCTATGCTGATGCAAAGAAAAAGACAGTTTAACCAAAGAGTGAATCTAAGCAACAGAAAAATACAGATACTCTTCCTTCCCATTTTAGTTTTGCAAAATAAGATGGTTTGAGTCACCAAGTGGTGGTTTGAATAGATATGGCCTCCATAGATTCATATGGTTGAATGTTTGGCCCAGAGGGAGTGGTATTACCAGGTGTGGCCTTGTAGGAAGAAGTGCACTGTGGGGGCCAGCTTGGAGGTCTCATATGCTCAAACTGTGCCCAGTGTGCTGGACAGTTTCCTGCAGTTTGATATAGATCTCTCAGTTACCTCTCTAGTATCATATCTGCCTGCATGCTACCATGATACTGAACTAAACCTCTAACCCGTAAGCCAGCTGCAATGAAATGTTTCATTTCTAAGAGTTGCTGTGGTCATGGTGTTTCTTCATAGCACTTGAAACCCTCATTAAGACACTAAGGAAAGCAAGTGGTCTTCTTTTCTTACGGCCCATCCTCCACCTCTCACCATGTGCACCTAGATACCAGACTGACAATTTTGCCAAGATAAGTTTATCTGGACCAGTATAAAGAATACAATTTTTAGCCAGGAGATGGTGAGACACACCTTTAATCCCAGCACTCATGGAGGCAGAGCCAGGCAAATCTATGTGAGCTCGAGGCCAGTCTGATCTGCAGAGTGAGTTCCAGCACAACCAAAGTTATATAGAGAAACTCTGTCTCAAAAAACAAGAAACAAAACCAATTTTTGCAAAATAGAATTAACTGTGGAAAACTGAATTTCGAAGTGGGAGTAGATGCGCGTTTAATGTATGCTTGCCCTCTGTGATCTTCAACTGCATGGAGAGCCTTGATGGTAGTCTCCACGGGGGCCACAAGCTCAGGGAAGACTAAGAGCTGCATTACAATGTGCAACTTGCCTGCATGCTGCATGTAAATATACAAAGAAAGTTCTTCACACGAAAAGACAAATGGTTTCTAGAAGAATGCTAAGAAAAATCTAATAATTATTTCAACACATTCTTCATGGCCACGTGGCCTTGGAGTTGCTTTTCTGATTTCCTTTTTCAAGTTTTGTTGGCCTCTCCAAACGCAACGGTGGCTTCTCGGATGGATAGAATTTTCAAAGTCGCACCTTTCCTGTGTTCCTAAGTTTCCACCTTACAGTTCCTTTTTCTATTACATTGAAAGAAAAGTACTTCTGCTTAGAGGTATGCCATAGGATAATCAGTGTTCATAATACCAAGGCCTGAAATGAGCTTGTTTTCCAAATGATACTAGTAGACACAAAAGACTGAATCAATGTGTCCCTCAACGATTATTCATGAGGGAGAGAACCTCTCCCAGTTGAGTTCCCTGGGCAACCACTTTTGCAAATTCATTTAGCTTTATTTCCTCCTGTTTTTTTATGTTTCTAGAACTGCTTTATTTTCCTATTTGCTTCCAATATTCATACATATTTAAATTTCTCTTTGCATGTTCTCTTAGCATTTAGTATTTTTTTTCTTGGTTATTTTTATTCTTTACTCTTTTGATGGGCCTGCCACCCAGCTTCCAAATAGATCATACAGAGTCTTATTATAACTTACACATGCCCAGCCTTAGTTTGTCTTGTTTCTACACATCTTTTCTTAATTTGAATTATCCTGCCTACCCTTTGCTTCTGGGCTTTTTCCTTTCTTTTACTTATGTATATCTTCTTTGCTTACTCCATGGCTGGCTGTGTATCTGGGTGACTGGTCCCTAGGGTCCTCCTCTCCCTTTACTTGCTTCTCCTCCTCTCTTGTTTCCAAATCTTTCTTTTACTTCTATTTTTTTCTCTCTGTCTGCCATTCCCTCCTAATCTTTCTCTTGACTTGCTATGGGCTCTTCAGCTCTTTCTTAGACCAATCAGATGTTTTAGACAGACAAAGTAATATAACTTCACAGAGTTAAACAAATACAGCATAAAAGATTGCAACATGTCTTTGCATCATTAAAACAAATCTTCTACAGCACAGACAAATGTAACACATCTTAAAGTTATATTCTACAAGTATTTCTCCAATTGCTTTCCTCTCTATCCTTTTTTTTTTTTCTGTCACTAATGATCCAATGATTTTCCTATAGAAAAGCAACTGAAACAAGTACTTGCCTTTAAAGTTGACTTGTCAACTACCATCTGGTTATAATAAACCACCTACCCCTATCTTGGGCTTCAAACCCATGTTATAGAAAAACCAAAATAGGTTCATTCCTATTTATAATTTAAACCCTGTTTCTCGAGTTTGCCACTATGACTCACCTGTAATCTTAACTATAAATGGCTCTACATTGCCATTTCAGGAAGCAGCAACCATGCCTTTGTTTCAGGAGGTTATTAAAACCACCTTGTTTTGCTTATATTCCACTTCTATAGCCACGCTTAAGTGTAAAATCGCCTACCCTATGGGTTTTGCCCCTATAAAAAGGAGTTGAAAAATTCATTCAGGCTGTTTTCGTGAATCCTGCCTTAGTGGGAGACACACATGGATTCAGCTCTGATGTTCACACAAATAAAGCTTATTTTAGTTGGTGGTTTTTCTTCTCACAACTGTGGGGTTGACAGTTATTGCTTTGCTCCTATCTAGACAATCCACAGATGACCCTCCTTGAGCATGGAAATTCTACTCACTTATGCTACCAGAGCCTGGTTGGGTCCCAGCTTATTAAAATGCAGAAGTGCTGGTGGAAGAACCAACAGTAGCTCAGAATCCAGTTTGTTCATCTACTTGCATCTCTGAGGCAATTTCAAATGTTATTTTTTAAACAATTCCAAAAACAAACTGAGAAGAAAATTTTGATCTGGGGAGAGACTGCCTTTGTTAACAGCTTATCAGCTATGAAAAGGAAGATGGATATGCAATAAGTACATGTGGTGTCCTGGAAGAGATGCATGTGAAGATTGAGCAGAGATATCTGTGGGTTTGTATTTTGTTGTTTGAGCACGTTTACTAACACCTTCCAGGTCTTCATTTCCTGGTGTGAATATCCCTTTTATAGTTAGTATCCTGCTAGTTAGCTTTGTCGACTTGACATAGCCTACAGTTATGTGACAGGAGAGCCTCAACTGAGAAATTTTATAAATCAGATTGACCCATAGATATGCCTGTGGGTGGAATTATCTTTTGATACTTGATTAAAGAGGAAACAGCCCACTGTGGGGTACCCCATCCCTAGGCAAGTGATCATGAGCTATTAAGAAAGCTAACACAGCTTGAGCCTGTGAATGAGCCTCAGAATAGAAGGAGATTTATTCTACTTCCCTCAATGATGGACTGTGACCTAGAAGTTTAAGCCAATTAAATTGTTTCCTCGCCTAAATCAGTTTTGGTAGGAGTATTGTCATATTAACAAGAAGGAAACTAGAACAGTTAGTGTTTACTAATTGTCAAATAAATTCTCATTTATTGATTGACTAAGAGTAAGGCAGAAATTACTTTTGTTTACATTTGCTTACAAGGGAAAAACAAAACCAAACAGATGTCTCAGCCTGCACTTCCTGGTCCTTTGGAATCTTTTCTGAACCCCATTTCCAACTTTGAAGCCTGTTTTTCACCACTTTTCTGTTGCGCATACCACAGTGTGAACCATAAGAGTCCCCTCTCCAGACAGGCCTGTGTGTTTCTGCCTTTGCTCAGCGTCACTCCTGACCTATCTGCTGTTCTTGCTGAGTTTATGCTTCCTCTGTGATGCCACTTGATTGTCTGATCTAGAAGTGCCCTCCACTTATCACGGTATACTTTCTGTCATGGGACCCCTGTTGGCATTGCTGCCCACCATCTGCCTGAACCTAGACTAAAGAAACAGCAACAGCTCTGAAATAGTACCCAGAAAAGCAGCCACTGGTGTGGGTTCTCTTCACTCTTTGACCATGGTAGATATGAGCTCCATGAGAACTCCAGAGACATCTAGAATAGGGATGGAATTGAGCGAAGCAGGGCAGGAAGCTGTTTCCATGAGGAAGAAAGGTCTTAATAGTTCTATCTACTAAAATAGGGTGGTTCATCACCAAGGCAACATAGTGCAATATGCTTGCAACCTGGGCAAGTCAGACAGGCTGGAACTGGCTGTTCCCATACCTTGGAGAAACAGTGAGGAGTGAGGAGGGCTCATCAAAGACAAATAGAATTAAGCTGTGACATCACATTGAGTAACTTACTGATAACACCTTCTGATAACACCACCTTCAGTTAATGCTGAGAAGCAAGGCCACTCAGTTTGTGTGTACATTTGTGGAGATTGCACACAACAAGCCCCATCTGCCTCCCCTCAAACTAGAAAAACTGAAATAGGTAATGCAGGAAAAATTATCAATGTTTGAAAGAGTACACTCACCACTATTGTCAATAATCTTTTATTCTTTCATAATTATCTTCCAAAATAAAAAAAAAACTCAAAGAATACAAAGCTAGGCTGTTTAATGATTTCCCAATCACTCCAGTCTCTGTACAAGAACACTGAAACTCTAAGAATGTGTAATAGAATGTGTGCATAGAAGAAAACCACTTCTTCTTCCTCTTTTGGATTTTGTCACTCTTGGTGACAGAACCACCCAGGCTCTGTGCCTCATTTTCTGCTAGGAGGGAAAGTGACTGATCAGTTTGTCTCCAAATCTCTGTTCACCATGGAGATGGTCCCTCATCACCTCCTATCCATCTCCTAAACTTCCACATTCTTAGGACACAGATGCTCTGGTCTGAAGAGTGAGACTGTTCACTTGTTAATTACCTCTGGGAGACAAACGCCTGAGCCGAGACCTACAACCAATGTGTCTGTGTTAACTAACAGGGAACACTGGGTAGGTGGCACCAAGACAAGCTGATGGCAGAAAGCAAGTAGACATCTTTGTAACCTTGTGTAAAAGGAGTAAAAGCAGAATTGTCACAGGGTGTGACCCTCAGGACAGAGGAAGTGAAGCAAGCCACAACTTGTTTGCCCTGCCTGTTTAGTGACAGTGCTTGTGTGCATGTGTGTGTGCGTGTGTGTGTGTAAATTCCAGCTTACAGGCACCAAGAACAAAGATTACATTAGTACCTTAGAAGAGGAACAGCACAGCTCATAGGAAGCTGGAAAGGGAGGCATCAATGGAAGAAATGTAAACCCAAGGAGAAGGGATGCCAGCTGAATTCTGCAACTACTCAATATCTTCCAAAAGACTTTGTTCTATTAAAAATCATTGTCTTTGAACATGACCTTGACTTCAGTAATCACCTTAACCTTTTAACTCGTTTGTGCCTCGGCTTCTCCTGGTGCAAAACAGGGACATTAGTAGCACTGTACCATAGGATTCTTTCAAGAATTAAAGGGACCCATGTAGGTGAAACTCTCAGAACCAGGATTTGTACATGGGCGAACTATTATGGAAGCACTTGTTGCTTTTGGGGAGATGATAGAAGTTCACAGTTTGAAAGCACACATTCTGAGGTCAGCCTGCCTTGCTTCAAACCTTGGCTTTGCCCATAACTAGGGTCATCACATACACAGGGCTATTGTCAGAATTTAATTGCTGTGCACAAAGCACTCAGGATAACAGCTAGTGCTCAGTGTTAGATATTACTCTCCACCTCTTCCCATGCTACAGACTTACATGTGTCCTGTCCAGGGAAAGAACTCCAGAAGAACCAGCTGCCATGTGCGGGGCCTCTATACCCCAACAGTTCCTTGCCAAGGCTTCTTGGCCAGCATCCCCTTTGTGCACTCAAGTTTCCCACACAGAACGCACAGTGAGGAAAGTTATCTCCCCCACTTCCCCACCCTGGGAAGACGAGGCAGAACACTTCGTTAACCCCCTGCCCTTTCTGTGGGAGGCCCATCTTCTCAGTGGAGGGCTACATGGTGACAGAAGATATTCTGAATTAAGAACAAAGCAACCCATTCTTCATACATCATTCAATTGATCTCAAACTGCATTAGGAACTCCAAAGAAGTCTCAATTAGAAATAGTGCTTCTAACTTGAAAGGCATCAAAGGCCTATTTGAATCTTAAAGCATTAGACAATTTAGAATTGTTTGTAATTTGGCTTTAATGAAAAAAGCATTTGTGTGGAACCATATTAAATTAATAAAAAAATTCAGCTAGCTTTGTTGTATATAAAAAGGAAACTGTTGCCTAATAGAAAAAGCCATAACCTTTATACATGCCTGAGTATATTTAAAAGATGCATTATAGCCCCCTCTTCTGGCACCTCAAGGCATAGTGTTTCGTAAAATTAAAAAGTCATAGTAGCCAGGTTAGAGTATTTTATTATAGTTTCATAAATATCTTTGGGAAAAATGTGTTTGAAATAATGCCCAAGAGAATGCTAATCAGCGCACAGAGCAGGATTAGTAAAAACTAGAAACCTATGGCAACCTGGGTTAAAAATTTGGCTTTGGTCGGTAAATAGTGGAGTGAGTTCGCCACCACGTGGCAGTTTGAGGAACTCTCACAAGTGTTCGATTTTGGGATCACACCAGAAGCTATATAAACTGATATCTATAGGTAGAAGGCATTCCAAATCCATATTTACTGAGTGCCATGCTCTGTCCCTCTTAGCAGCCATAATTTTAGGGCATTGATAAAAGGTGCGGGCAGGAAGAGTGCATCCCTAACACTATTGCGAATCCAGTTCAGGTAATTTCTTTTTTAAAAAAAAATGAAACAGGAATATCTGAACATCTGTTTAATGCTATGCGAGTTCTCATAGAACTGCCGAAGTGAAGTCCATGGAATCTAAGGTGTAGCAAGTGCTTTGTTAATTTCTTACTATCTGGAGAATGGCTCCTTGAGGCCGCAACAGCTCACTGGTGCAAAGACGTGCACCTTCAAAGCACACTGTCCCAGGGCAGATGGCAATAGCACACGCACTCAAGATGCTCTACTTTTAAGACATTCATCGTCAGTGGTTGCCAGATTGCGACAGTTTGCAGCTCGAATGTCCCCTGAAGGGCTCACTCGATGTGTCCTTGGTACTACTCACAGAGGTAGGAGATGGAACCGGTGATATAAGTTTAGACCTTTGAAGTAGGTTTGTGACCCTGGCCAAGAGATGAACATACCAGCTGACTCCATGCTCCCACCAAGACCTTGCAGTTAAATTTCTGAACCTACGAGTCCAAACAAATCTTGTCACATTTTCGGTTATCCCTGGTGTTTTGACATAGTTCTCCAAAGGTACCTAGCACACTTTCGGAAAGTTCTGTGCTATTCTGTGTTCTATTTACCATTGTGAGAGGCCCCCAGACACACATGAAGGGTAAGCCTATTTGTGGCATTCCTCTTCCTTCACAGATAGATGCTCTCACCTTCCCTCTTGCAAGTACTATCATCTGGACCCCAGGAATCATGGATTTTCCAGGGATTTTCCATTTTGTTCACATCCTGAAAATTAATGATAAGTGAGATGATTGTTATGCCTGTCATATGAAGTCTTCTCTGGAAGGAAAGGAAGAAAAAAGAAAGGGAAGGAGAAAGGAAGGAAAGAAGAAAGGGAGGGAAAAAGAGAGGGAGGGAGGGAGGGAGGGAGGGAGGGAGGGAGGGAGGGAGGGAGGGAGGGAGGGAGGGAGGAAGGGAGGGAGGGAAGAAGGGAGGGAAGTAGGAAGGGGAGGGAGGGAGGGAGAAGAAAAGAAAGGTAAACAAGTCATGTGTGATTTTCCTAGGATTCAGGCAAATTTAATAAGACTCTTGACTGAACCCATGCAGGCAAGTGACTTTTTGGTTTAAGGCAGTGCTCACTGGACTCTCAGAGTACTGCCCTGGCTCACAGTTGCAGCTGTGAGAGTTCTCAGGGACACCCTCCAAACTTATTTTATTCACTTTAAGTGAGAATCAAGAGCAACTAGCTTGTACAATGATTTTCTTGAAACTTCTAAAGGCTCTAATATGTTCTTAGCAGTCCCCAGTTCCCCAGGAGCATGGCCATTCTAACTTTCTGCTGCTTGGTGCTCAATGAGAAGTTGGCTCCAGGATTCAATCAGGTGAGAAGAACTCCTGATTTAACTTCTTCTTTTTGTTTGAGTCAGCGTTCCTATCTTTGAACAGTAGCAAGTGTTTGATGATCTAAACTGTCATCAATAACTGGGCAGAGAGAAGGAATTCACTAATGAAGCAAGCACAGCTGTAGATAAGAAAATGTCCTACAGGAGGAGAAAATACACAGGAGAAAGAGGGAAATTTTGACAAATGACAAGGAAACAAATCGACAGACCAGGGCCCTCAAGCCATGGCAAGCCTCTATGCTTTAGCAACTAGCCGTGATTTTTGCTGTGTGTCTGGCACCATGTTCGGAATCTTGCCAATATTTATTTGGTCCTTACACTTTTATAATAATTCAATGGTTTACACATTGAAGAAATGGAAGCAAACAGCATAAAATAATTAATCAGAGTCATGAGAACAAATAGCAGAGCTGTGCTTGGAAGACGCCAGGTGCACAGAGAGGAGATGCGCTTGTGAGTAGCAGTTAGTTAGATCCCCGCCCCTCCCTTGCCTGGGCCCTACCTCTTCCCACCTTCTTACTCTTCATATCTGCTCTCTACCCCTCTCTACTCTCTCCTCTCTTCTTTCTTTCCCTCAGGCTCTTGTCTTTTTTCCTTTTTTCTTTCCCCTCCTTGCATCTTCTCTATTCTCCTTATCATTTCCCCTCCCTCCCTATCTCTTCTCCCCTTTTCTTCCCCCATCTCACTCTTTCCATCTCCACTTCTCCCTCTTCTTTCCTTTCCTCCTTTCCCCCTTCCTCTCCCTTCTGATCCTCTATTTCCTCCTCCTCTTCTTTCTTCCCCATCATCCTCTCCTCTCACCCTTTCGTATTCTCTCCTTTCTTCTCCCCTCTCCCATCATCCACCCAGCATACCCAGACCACTTAAGAGAGCAAAGCTGAAGATTCTGCATAATTTCCTTTTTCAGTAGGATACTCACCTTTAGTTACTTTTTGAGAAGATGCAAAGATCACAGGAATCTCTCTGGGCACAGGACACAGAGCGGATCACGTTTGTTATTCTTTTTCTTCCTTTACAGAGAGTTAAGTTTCTAGACAGCGGCTTGATAGCTTTATTGTTCCATTTTAACCTGGTTATCTGACAGTGATAACTAAGATTTTCTAATAAATGACTCAAGCAGACAGCATACATAAAGACAATGGAAACATGGGCTAGAGATTTTAATACACTACAACAACATGGTCAAGTAATTCCTTTTGAAGATGTCTACTTCCTAAAAACATAATATTCTTTACAGTTAAGAAAAATCTGGTGAAAAAATCCAATTTTGTCTTTAAACAACTTCTGACCTCCAATTCTCCTTTGTCTTGGTTCCTCAACAAAAGAATAAACACATTTGCTTTCTCTAAACATTCTTTGCCAGCAAATGTGGCACCTTGTGTAAGACAAAATACATTGTGTGTGTGTATGTGTGTGTGTGAAAGCTATGAAAAATTTTGCTCTAGAAGATATATAATCCAGAATGTTTGTCACTACTAGAAATAATGAGGAAAGACAGTTTAAATGTAAATAAAAGAAAATGTCATTACCAAGAGCTATGTTACTTATTTTCCTTCTATACTTTTGTAGAAAAAAATGACTTGGTTAAATACTGACTCATAATTATTTTGTTGGAAAACTGTCATAAAACCCTAGTGGTGGAGACTCATCTTTATACAGCAATGTATTGTAAGGAGGCCTCTAGTTAGTTCCCAGACACTTAGCCCTGAAATAATCACACAGAAACTGTATTAAGTAAAACACTGTTTGGCCCATTAGTTCTAGCTTCTTATTAGCTAACTCTTACATCTTAATTTAACCCATTTCTATTAATCTGTGTATCGTCATGAGGTCATAGCCTACCAGCGTCTGTCTCCAGCAGCAACTCCATGGCTTCTCTTTGACTCTGCCTCCTTTCTCCCAGTCTTTAGTTTAGTTTTCCCCACCTATTTAAGTTCTGCCATATCAACAGGCCCCTCTTTATTTATAGGGTTTTTTTTTTTTATTCACCAATGGTATTCACAGCATACAGAGGGGAATCCCACATCACCAATGCTTATCACCTGCCAACCACTCATTAACATGATGGAACTTACAATAATGTGGTAATTATTTCTAACTGTCCATTTCCAGTGTAATCAATTCTCCTAATACCATGAATTTGGGACATTTGTGAAATCAGAGTCAACTAACCAGTTTGGCTATCCATCTATGTAAAGAATAAGACCAAGAGCAAAGGAGATGATAATGACTAATATTTATCAAAACATTTCTCCTAGGTGTTACTCAAGTGCTTTACACATACCGTCCCACTTCTTTCACCCACTGTCTTCGTTTATTCCTATCACTGTGGTAAAATGCTCCAACAGACAAAAGCAGTTTAGGAGAGAAAGGGCTTGTTTTTGCTAACAATTCCAGGTGGCAAATCATCACTGAAAGGAAGGCACAGCACCAGAATCTCAAGACGGCCTGTCACATCACATCCGCAGTCCAGAGCAGAGAAGTAAAGAAGGCAGGCAGACCCTACGGACACTTGTCTCATTTTTTTCCATTCTTATCAGGCTAGGACCCCAAACCAGAGAAGAATACCACCCACAGCAGGCTGGCCTTCCAATATCAATTAATGTCATCAAAACAATCCCACCAAGGGCATCCCCATAGGCTAGAAAATCCTTCATAGAGACTCCTTTCCCTGGTGGCCATGGGTGTGTCAGGCTGAGATTAAAACTCACCATCATCACACTCACTCTGTAAGATGTGGATTATTATTGATGTCATTCCAAAGAGGATGTGGTGGAAACTTACAGACATGATCTTCATTGGTCGAGATCGTATAGCTAGTATGTAAAGTTAAAATTCAAACTCAGGGAGTTTGTTCTCCAGGCTTGCAACTTCAGTAATGCTGACAGCTAAGGCTGGGCAGCTCTGCTGTGGAGGCCTTCATGGGGATGAAGAATGTTCACCCACTGCTAGCAGCATCCCAACTCTGCTCACTTCATTCCAGCAGCAACCTCTGGGCTCACCTCTTTTTCCCAATTGTCCCCAATCCTCCAGGAAGCTGAATTGTAACCCCAATTAATTTGGAATCAACTATTCTCCCTGCGTGTCCTACCAACCACTCAGTCTCACCTCATTGGACAACTTTGATAAATACTTTAATGGCTATAATATACTGTATTACACATTAATTTAATGGTATATATATGTACATATACTAATTTTGATTATTTTATAAGAAAAATTTTATTTGAGAGTTGGAAACAATGAAGCTTTTGGAAATCCCCCTTTGGTTTATATAATCCTAAAGTTAAGCTTGGTCAATAGAGTCCCAAGCAGGAGGTGATTTAAAGCACAAAGACTGCCACTGTGATCCTTTCGGGAGCATCGCCCCTTTATACCCAGCGTACCTCAGAAGATGAAACAAATGAAAATTGTATAAGTAAAGCATTTCTACTGTGAAATTTTATTTAGTTAGTGTAAACAGGTAAAGTCTAAGTCAACAATTAGAATTTAATTACCTGCATATATATAAATATAAACAAATTATTCAAAAAATTTAAGATTAAGAATTATATTACTTTTCTAAACTATGTAACAGGTTAAAATTTGTTAGCACCTTGGTTTTGTTTCAGTTCTTTTTTAAAAAAATGTATAATTAAACATATATTAAAAGCATGTCTTTTGCAAATTTTATTTATAGTATATTATGCAAATATTTAAAGTGCTTACTGCTATGTTGACTACTTAGGAAAAATATAAAAATTTAGGTCAGCACACCTGATGAAATTACGTTAGCACAATTTGCACACACACAGAAGTCCAGAGAAGAAAAGACAGTCTAGAGAAACTAGCACAATGTCTTGTACAATCCACGTAAAACAAGACATACACATGAACCAAGTTAAGGAATATAGTGAAATTTATTTGTTACACATATTTCACGTAAGCAATTTGCCACAAACTTTACATCCTGTGCATCCATATGAAAAGTCACAGTATACACAGACTAGATGCAAAATACATTAGACAAAAGCATCCTAGAGATATTTATGTTGTCACAACTTTTACAATGTTTGCAGATCTCTCTTAACTTTTGGGGAAAGTATGGTGTAGTTTTGATTAAAAATAAACACATTTTATACCTGTGATTTTTTTTTTACTATTAATACCATCTCACTAAAAATATAATTTCCTACAAATTCTACAAAGTATTAAATTAATAGGTTTTGGTTTATGCATATCAATAAGAACATAGTTAAACACGCATCTAACTAAGTAAATCCCAAGACGGACAGTGAACTTCATTGGATGTATAAACAGTGTGTTCTTCCTTGGTTGAAATTTGAATGTAATACCTTTTAATAACCTATGTGGGTATCATGGTTGCGGTTTAAGGACAGAGCAGCACAACAAAATTACCTAAAATGCACACATTACCACAGTTACTACCAGATCAAACACTTCAGGAATGCATAGCCACTGTCTCCCGATGTGCATAAAATCAACACCGTGGATAAATTATAAGTCTTCATTTTTCGTCATTTAGGGACTTTTTCAGTTGGTCTTGTGCTTTCTCTTCACTCTTCTTTTTAACATCTGCAAAAAAAAAATTTTTCATTCTTATGCAAAATACATGGAAATATATTTTATATTTAGAATGAAAGGGTTGTTTTGTGCTTTGTCCCCCTGAGTAGTTTTTCATCCTGACTAGGTCATATTTTGCCCTCAGCAGATGTGAATTTGCACAGAGAGGATATATTTGAGTAGTTTCTAGATCTTTCTCTTAGTCAATTTTCTTCCTGATTTATAGTTACTACCACCAAACACACTTTTAAGATGTCATTATACTCTTTATCTACTAGACAGCAAACTACAGCCGAAGCAGGTGAAATGACTTGTGGGAAGTCACCGAGCTAGTGAAAGTCACAACTTGAATCTAGATCAAGTGGCTACATACGTCCTCAATCATTTCCCTATTCTGGGACACACTTTCTCTGTATTCTTTGCATCTTCTATTTCTTTTGCTTCTTAGAGACAACCTTCTGTGCTTCAGAAAAGATGACATCAATGCCATTGTGTGGGAGCTCCTTCACCTTCCTACTACTAAATGTCGAAAGTCTTCTGTAATCTGTAATCATTGTTCCTGCCTGCACTTCCAGAACAATGGGAGTGTGTATGTGCTTCTCAGGAATGATTACACAATTTGTTATTACTCATTGAAAAATGACACAGTAGTGACTATACTGATAAAACTATGGATAACATTAAGAGCAGAAGAGGAGAGCATTCAGAAAGTACAACCCTCGGTGAGTGTAGGGCCCTGCCCATTGTCCTGGGTAGACACCTTTGTTGTTGTCCCTGGTGATGCTATTGTTGCCAAAGTCTAATGCCCTTGTGGTTCCAACTCCTGCCAGTTTCCAACTCTTCAAGAAACTGATTCCAATGACAATTCCCTGCTCTTCTACCAAACTTCCCCCCTTTCCTGTTTCTTCATTTCAAACAACTATCTTTCAACTCTATTTCTTGCCCACCCTGTCTTGTTTTCCTCTCTGAAACAAGATCTCACTATATAGATTAAGTTAACCTCAGAGTCACAGAGATTTATCTGACGTTGCCTCCCAAGTGATGTGATTAAAGACATGCAACTCAGTTGCAATACTGTATTCTCCTTTTCCTTCCTTTCTTTAAAATGTTCTGCTTTTGTCGGTCTTCATTTGAATGAAATTGTTTACATTTCAATATTTCCAACAAAAATTCTCCTAACAAAACCATTTACAAAATCTTTGAAGATACATCTGGTAGAGTATATCTAGGACTTTTTAATTGTTAAATATCTGTTAAGCAACTTTGACTATATAATGAGTTTCAGACTAGCTTGGTCTACAATATAAGGCCTTCATTTTTTTTCTTTAAAAAAAGATATTTATCAAGCTAACCACCTGAAGTAGTTCTCAAGTACCATCCAGTGAGTGGCACAAAATGGACAATAAACAAAATAAAGTACATGGTATGTGGGAAGTGAAATATGTTCATGGGGTTAATTAAATCAGGAGTAGAAAACAGAAATTGTTAAGATGTCTCAGGCCTAGAGTTAGCAAACTGATACAGAATTGGCTGGAAACAAGCACCGGAAAAAGAGACATTTTAGCAAAGACCTACAAAAATGAGGTAGTATGCTGTTCATATCCAATGCAGAAAGGGATACAAAATGAGATAATAGTAAAATTAAAAGCAGCATCAGTAAAGAGACACAATGGGAAGAAACTAAAATTCACGGGATGGAATCTCAGAAGCAACAAGACCATATGTAGCGGATAGAAAAAAACGGCAGATTTCTGGGCCAGTTTTGAAAGTGTAGCTGACAGTGTTCTCTAAGTTAGAGATGAAGAATGTTCAAAATAGAAGGGAAACAAGGATGAGGCTAAGATTTTTGGTTTCAGAAACTGCAGCTGTAAATCATAATTTACACAGGAAGAGCAGGTTCCAGAAGGAACATACAAAGTTTGCTCTTATGTTCATAAGTTTGATAGCCTAGCAATGCTGTTACCCAGGTAGTTTCTTCAATGAGAGCAAACTTCAAGCATCTTTAGACTGAGATCTATAACAGCCAATCCTCATGTCAACTTGAATGGATTTAGAATTACCTGGGAGACTCACCTTTGAACACATGCTAGAGAGGCTAGACTCAGTGAGTTAAGACCCTGATTGTGGGCAGGAACATTTCATAGGATCCCAGATGAAATAAAAAGGTCAACCAGAAAAACTAGCTGAGCATCAGTATTCATTTTCTTTTCTGATTCCTGACTGCAAAGACAATGTGAACAGCCCCCTCACCGTCCTCCCTGTCTTCCTGCTACGATGAAGTGTATACCCTTTGAAACAGTGAGCCAACGTGAACCCTTCCTCCTTAATTTGATTTTCCTCTGCTATTTTTCCACAGCAGTAAGAAACATCAGAATATTGGTACCAAGAACAGAACTGCAGCACTAAGCCTGGTTGTGCAATTTCATAGGCCTCTACCACAAGCTTTTCGGAGGAAGAGTTTTGAGCTCCAGATTAGAAAAAAGCCCTAAGATATTAAAAAAAAAAAAAAGAGAGAAGCTTTTAATAGGATATTCTGATGGGAATGTGGAAGACCAGAATAGCACAACATGTAAACACTGGAGGCCTGGCCTATGAGGTGCCAGAGAGGAAACAGGGATTCTACAAAGAACTAGACTAGAAGTCATTATGCTATGTTCAAGCAAAGACTTTGCCAATGTTCTGAGAACTTGAAACTGAATTCCAAAGGAACTGACTAAAGTGTTTGGTAGAGGAAATGTCAAGGTAACATACCACTGTGGCTATGTCATAACTACTGCCTTTTGTCCTCATGCATTCGTTCTTTCAGTGAGAGCAAGCAGCCAGTGGAGCAGAAAGATGCAAAATGTTTACAGTTTGACAAAGAAGGGGAAATGCTGACAGCTGCAGATCAGCCATATGTGGAGAAAGCAGCTGTAACTGTTAAAGAGATGAGGGAGATGAATGTGAAAACTTCATAATTTGCACTGGGTAAGAGGAAAGATGCCTGAGGGCAATGCCTTCGTCATTGAAGGCTCACGTTTGCAAAAGGGCAAATTCCTTTGAGGAGGACGAGACTCATATGTAAAGTCTATGAAGAGGTCTCTGCTAAAAATATTCACTGAAGGAAGAGGTTCCTGGACTCAGCTACCTAGTTCCACACAAACCTTACACAATTGTTCTAGAGTAGTGGTCCTCAACCTTCCTAAGGTTACAACCCATTCATATAATTTCTCATGCTGTGATGATTCCCAACAATAAAATTATTTTCGTCACTACATCATAACCGTAACTTTGCCACTCTTACTAATCATAATATAACTATAAATATTTGTGTTTTCTGATAGTCTTAGGTGACCCCTGTAAAAGGGTCATTAGACTCCCAAAGGGTTGAGAATCACTGCTCTGTAGCCATGATAGAAGTAGACAAGACTATACCTAAGATTGACCAAAATGGAAGTTATGAGGACATGGAGGCACCTACCAAGGTTCTGGAAAACAACTGATACCGATCAGCGAGTGAATGAGTTTTTGTAAGTAGGCCATGTGACCAGTGAATGAACACATTTCTGAAAGTAGGCCATGCCATACCATGCAGAAAGCTATGGAAGTAAAGCCTAAGATGCAATGGTGATGTCAAGATGTGAGAAGCCAGGACTTACGAAAGCTTGAGGAATGGAGCAGAGATGGCCAAAAAGAGGGGCTGCTGTGCTGTTGCTGGCAGTATTTGGTGAGTGAGATTGGCCATGGTACATAATGCCATGAAAAGTGCCAGGTGGGGGATATGGTGCTGCAGGATTTGGTGTTGTTCCTTATGAATTTGGTCTTCTTTACCTTCTTTCCTTACGATGTCCCTATTCTTCCTCCCCCACAGAATGGGAATTTTGATTCTATGTCATTGTATGCAAATTATTTTTGATTTCCTAAGGATTCACATTTGCATCTCAGGAGAGGTTTTGGGTTCTATATTTTCTAATGATGTTGATGCTGTTAAGACTACAGACTTTTGAAGTTAGAATGAATTCATTTTGCATTATCTGATAACCACAGGGCTATAGTGTATAGGAGTTGATTGCTACAATTCAAAATTTATATGCTTGGATGTCAAGTTGATAAAGGATAGACTTGCAATGGTTAATATTATCAACTTGGCTGGATTTATAATCACCCTGGAGGCATTTTTCCGGGTAGATTTGTGAGGGCATTTTAAGGCAGTTTGAAGTGAGAAGGGAAGACCCAATCTGAATGTAGGTGGCACCATCTAGTCAGCTAGAGGTCTACTAAATGAAAGCGGGGGGGGGGGGGTAAAGAAAGCTGGGAACTGGCCTTCGGCTCTCTCTTTTTCTTTATGGTAGATGCAATTTGATCAGCTACCTCACATCCTATCATGACACATCTCCCTATGATGAAAACTATCATTCTAAACTGTGAGTAAAATTAAACCCTTCCATGATAACATATACAAGTGATCCTAAAAATTCCACTAGGAAACTCATACAACTGATAAACACTTTTAGCAAAGTAGCTAAATAAAAATCAAATCACAAAAATAAATAACCCTTCCTATACACAAATGACAAATGGTCTAAAAATGAAATCAAGTAAACAACACCTTTCACAATAGCTTAAAATAAATAAAGTATTTTGGGGTAATTCTAACCAAGTAAGTGAAAGACATGAATGATAAAACTTTATGACATTGAAGAAAGAAATTGAAAAGGGTATCATAAGATAGAAAAATCTCCCATGTATATGGATCAGAACAATTAACATAGCAAAAATCCTACTATGCAATCTACTGTATTAAATCAAAATTTTTAGACAGTACTTCAAATATCTTAAATGAAAAATTTTCAGTTCCATATGGAAACACAAAAAACCTGGGATAGCTAAAATAATTCTGACTAATAAAAGTATTGCTGAAGGTATCATAATCCCCAATCTCAAAATGTAGTACAGAGATAAAGTAATTAAAAATAATGGTATTGTCATTAAACAGACCATTGATCATGAAATCAAAATTAAGAGCTCAACATAAATCCAAGTAACTGTGGACACCTAATTTTTGAGAGGGCAGAAATACATAGAAAAGACAGCATCTTCAAGAAATAGTGCTGATCAAACTAAGTGTTTGCATGTAGAAGAATTAAAATAAAGCCATATATCACCTTGCATAAAACTCAATTCCAAATGGATCAAAATCCTTAACATAAAAACAGGTACACTGAATCTGATAGAAGAGAAAGTGGGAAATAGCTTTGAACTCATTGGTACAAGAAAAGACTTTCTGAACAAGACACTATTAGCACAAACACTAAGATCATCAATAAAGAAATGGGATAACCTCATAAAACTGAGAAGATTCTGTACAGCAAAGGACACCGTCATTTGAACAAAGGAGCAGCCTACAGAATGGAAAAGAGTTTCACCAACTACACATTTTATAGAACACCAATATAAAAAATATATAAAGAACTCCAAAAGCAAGATATCAAGAAAACAAATGGCCTAGTTAAAAATGGAGCTCAGATCTAAACAGAGAATACTCAAAAAAGGAAACCCAAATAGCTAAGAAACACTTTTTAAAAAATTCATCATCCTTAATCACCAAGGAGGTGCAAATCAAAACTATTTTGAAGTTTGATCTTAGACCTGTCAGAATGGCAAAGGCCAGTAAAACAAATGACAGTTCATGTTGGTGAGGATTTGGAGTAAGGGGAACACTCTTCCATTGCTGGTGGTAGCACAAACTTGTGCAGCCACTATGGAAATCAGTGTGATGGTTCTTTGGGAATATGGGAGTTGAGAGACCTCAAGATCAAGCTATACCACTCTTGGGCATAAACTCAAAGAATTTTTTATTCTACAACAGAAACACTTGCTCATGTTCATTGCTGCTCTATTCCTAATAGCCAGAAATTAGAAACAACATAGATGTCCCTCTATATATAAATGGATAAAGAAAATGCAATACATTGTACACAATAGAAATTTATTACTCAGCTCTTTAAAAATAAAATCATAAATTTGCAGACGAATGGGTGAAACAGAAAAAATCATCCCGTGTGAGGTGACCTAGACCAAAAAAGGTGAATTTGTTATATATTCACTTACATATGGATATTAACTGTTAAGTCAGTGATAAGCAAGAGACAATCCTTATAACCACAGAGGTTGGATATTGAGTAAGGTACAGGCAGCGAGGTTTGAATCACCCTAAGAAGGAGAGATAGAGTATATAGCTATGGAAAAATAGCTGATACTAGAACAGGAGAAACAAATGGGGAAAGGGAGCGAAAAGAAAGTGAGGGAGGAAATGCATGTAAGGGCAGGTAAAACTAATGACCATTTGAGGGGTTACATGAAAACTTAATGGAATAGAAGTACTAAAATATATTCATATATGAAGGCAATCTAAATGAAATAGCCAAATACTAGGGTAGAGCCAACTAGCCTGGCCAGAGAGATCCCCCTGTAAACACCCAAACATCCTAGGCTGTTTCCAAGGCTATAGGTTGCTCTCCACAAACTGATGGCGAGTCCCCATTGCCTACGATAACACCTACGCAAGTCATTGAACATGGATATACCAAACTGGTGCCTACATTGCAGCATCTTTGCTATAAGGAAGGTACTTTGTACACTTATCAAAAAGCAAAAACAAAAACAAAAAAACCCACTAACCCAACCACAAACTCTCTGATCTACATTGGTGTCCAGCCTGTAAGATATGCTGGTAGAAGGTGGCACAAGGCTTCTGGGAGTAACCAACCAATATCTGATTTTACTGAAGGTTCCCTCCATGCTCGACAATTCTTTGGTGACATAGAACTTGAGACTAGACAGCCCAGGGATCTAGGATAAAAGCAAATACCATTGTTCTGAAAGGATGTAGCAATAAGATAGTTCCTAGTAAGATTATGCTGTGTTTGTAGATCAGTGGCTTGTTCAGGTGTCATCAGAGAAAATTCCTCCTGTAGCAGATGGGAATAAATACAGAGACCCACAGCCAGACATGCAGAGATTAAGAGACTTTGGAATATTCAAACCTAAATGGATGTCTCCATCAAATCCCTCCCCTGAGACATCCAGGAATTGTGCATATGAGACAGGAAGAGTGCATAAGAACCAAAGGGTATGTGGGACCCCAAATCCAAGGCCCACAAAATCAGCAGGACGAATGCAGTACAAATGAACTAACAGAAACTAAGGCAACATGCACAGAGCCTACATAGGTCTGCCCTAGGTGGGGTCTTAGAGCTGAAAGGTCAAGGGGACACTTGCCCTCATCCTTAAGGTAAAAGCAGTTTCCAAATAATAACCAGATGAAAATGAAAATTTAGTTTTCTCCAAGAGAGTCTCGTTGGGGAAACAAACTACTCAATGGTAGGCTGGGTGCCCAGCAGCAGATGGCCAACAGAAAATAAACTCAAAGTTATCTTTGGAGGTTCCTTTTCCCATAATGTCAGGTCAAGGCTTTTCTTTTTCTTTTATTTTTTCTTTTTTATTTCCACAAGCGTTTTTCCTCTTTTTACCATACAGGTCTTTTGCGTATATATCATGGCTTCCACTTTAGTGCCTTTAAGAAACTCCTGAGTCTGAACAAGTGGGTCAATGCTTCTCTCTCTGTTTCTTGTGCCTTTTGTTGGACTCCTTTCCTTCCATTTGTCTGCTTTGTCCTATTCCAATGTGTTAGTTTCTGTTTTGTTATATTTTATTTTCTTTGTATCCGTTATAAGCCTGTTTGTTTTCAAATGAAAGAAATGAGGTGGATCTGGATGGGAGGGGATGTGGGGAGGAACAAGAAGTGGGAGTGGGAGGGAAAACTGTAATCAAGATATAATATTTGAGAAAAAAATCTATTTTTAATAAAAGAAAAAATCCTTCCTTAATATGGGTTTGTCAGTTAGTTGGTCATTGTAACAGGAAAAAGGAACTGATATAAGATCCAAATCTATGTTTCAGAAGGATACAAACTATACAATGAGATCAGATAGCAATTAGAAGCAAAGAAATAGTGACTAAGTTGTACTATACGTATTTTATACTTTCTATTCCATCAAGTGATTGATGATATGAGCAAAGAGAATGCCAAAGAGAAAAAGTCAATGAGGAAAAAGAAAACCATGAGACCAAAGTGTCCTGGGAATCAAAGGACACTCTTTAAGGGAAGATGAACTAATCAATCATGATAACATTTTACAAGGTCATGCTAGAAAAAGACTAAGAATGGATCAACAACAATGTCATAGATAGGTGAGACGGAATGAAGTCTTACTAGCGTTAGAGAAAAGAGAGGAGAAAAAGAAAATTAGTAGTCAAAAGAACATCACATTATCATGATACAGAGAAGTAGGTAACAGCAGCAAGAAAACATGAGGGCATGAAGACATCTGGGTCCTGGCAGTCGTTGTCTCAAATCTCACAAGGTCTGGCCCTTGCTTATGTGCCCAAAGTTCTCTTCTTGTGGTACTTTTCCTCTTACTTAACCCTCAACCCACGGTGGCCAGTCTTTATTTCTAGACATCAGTCTGCTTTACCCAAAGGATGTTTATGCTGCATTCTTAGTTATGCATTCTCCTCCATCCCATCTTCTAACTGGATTATTCTTGTATACAGAGAAGAGTTGCTGAGTTTTATTGATTTTTAAGGATTCTAAAAAGAGAGGGTTTGAGAATTTCATGCATGAGCACTGCTTTCATATTCCTCATTTCTCCAACCCCATCCTTCCCCATGAAAATTCATAACCTCTTTTGTTTATTTTTGTAAGCATAGGTATGTATATCCACACTTGTATATATAACCTTACTGAGTCTGTTTAGCTTTTCTCATATGTACACATGTTCAAGGCTGACCACTAGGGATTGAACAATCTATGTGGTAATTTGTCTCTGCAGGTAAATGGTTCTTAGTAGGCACTGACCTCCAGAAGCTCTTCACTTAGTGTAGGACCATGTGGCATTTCCCCTGTCTGCACCGCTGTATCAATTGCTATTATGATGGTTTTGTTTGAGACAGCGTCTCACACTAGCCCAGGCTGTACTGGATCCCACTGTGTATCCCAGGATAGCATCAATCTCACAGCAATCCTCTTGCCTCAGCCTCATGAGTTATTCTGATTTCAGTGATGAGCTTCTCTGATGTCTATTCTAATGTCCAGGAACTCTCCACAAAGCACCCTATTTCCATTTTCTGATAAAGCATATCATATCTAACACTTCTGTTGAACTACAAAATCTGCGACAGCAGTTCATATCTGCCCTATGCACCACTAGGGTCCCTAATATTTATCAGGCATAAAATTGAATGGTAGATAAAATAGCAATGATAGAAGCAAGAAAAGATATTTTGTGACTGAAACACCATCTTCCATCACCTCTTGTTGATGTGTGAGAAGGCTCATTGTCTTCTTTATTAGGGACCTCAAACTGTAAGTAGTAGGTTAAGACACATAATGAACTAGCCATGAACCACAATACTCAGCTCCAGTGCAATAGTTACTATTTATGATGACTTTTAATTAATTTTGTACTGGAGAGTGAACCTAGAATTCCAGCACATGACCATACACATCCAATAGACAGAACAACGGTTTCTATGCTCACCCTTAGGACATCAAAATGAAATTATCTAGTTTCAGAAGGGCATAGAAATCTATTTTACCTTAAAACCTGAGAGCTTTCAGTCAAGAAGAAAGAGAACACTTAAAACTAGTTTAAAGACTGCTCCAAAGAGAAAGATTAAAAGGAGAGACATGCTGCGAGTTTTATTTCAGAGGATTAGTGTTACCTTCCTTCATGGACAATGCCTCCAGCTTCAGGGGAAGATCAGAGGATCCACCTGTAGCAGCGGAACTCTGGATGTCAGGTAAGGCATTGCGTCGGCCTGCCCTTGCTGAAGATGCAAAGCTGCTGATCACAGACTCCACATCAGTCATCTCCGATGAATCTGTCCTCATCACAGCATCTATAGATAGAATGTGCGCATAAGAAAACTGAGTCTGTTCAGAGGTAAAGGGTCACCCCCGAGACCGATGGCTAGATCAAAATCGCTATAGGCTTAAAGATCTCGGTTGGCACACTTACAGCGTTTGCGCCTTGGCTCTGGGGTGCCCACGTGAACATTTGCTGAATAGGGCAGGAAGCACTTCTGTGAGCCAGATCGCTATAAATAACCCCAGAGTCCAAAGCACCACTTGAACGCTTGAGGGTGTAGTAGACCTAGACTTTTGTTCTGCTTTTCTAAGGATGAATCAGCCAAGCCAGGGCTTGGAAGCAAATGAAAATGGACTGGTATAGCCACTCCCAGAGTATTTGCTTGTGGTGTTTGTTTAGGCTGAAACCAAATCACTGTAATTGTGCAGAATAAACAAAGCACTTTCCCCTTACTCTTTAGAAATAAATTCTACTTTGTATCTAAGGCCTTTCCCTCCACAGTTGGAACTTCATTTGTTCTGACACAGATAAAGTTTTTAGCAGACTCATGTATATCCGGGGCACAGTTTCCCTTGCCTTTGGGTGGACACAGTCATTGCTAGCACCTTTTCCATCATCCTTTATCCTCCTAGCAATGAGCTTTCATAACTCCTAAGAAATCATTCAATGTACAGGAGGTAGAAATTGTTAAGTATTATTAAAAATCTTAACTGTTCCTGTTTCATATAATTTTCTTTTCTTATGAAGTTTCCTTAGGATTTGATATTTGTAACTCAGAAGCTGTGTTGGTAGCAGAAAGCATTTGCTGGGTAGGCATTATGCATCGGGTTCTAGTAAGACGGGGGGGGGGGAGTGTGTGTGTCCATCTGCAGGGTGTTTGTACTTCTTAGACAATCAACTTTCACTCAGAAAATGCTAGTAAGCAAATGAACGCATACAGACATGCCTCATTTGGAATTAGGAACACAGCTCTTGTTGTCTGTCACACATAAGAACTCATGGAGTGTGGTGGCAGTCTAAGTGTCCCTAGTGGCCTTCTATTGCTGTGCTAGTCAATCTGCTTTCATAAGCAGTGCATGAGGTTTGCAGACAAAATCTGGGAATTAGACTTTCAGTGTTTGATATTCGCCAAGTGTCTGGCATTGACAGCTCAGAGAAGTATAGAGAGCATTGAAAGCTTAGTTCAAAAGAGTCCACTTGATTGTAGATTTGCAAGTGACAGTGGTCAATTCGTTGAAATTTGAGTCACAGTTTCCCTTCTACATATCAGGTACAACAAATAGCCTGTCTGATTCACAGGACTTGCTTTGTGGAAAAGCAACGAGATTAAGGGTAAACATCTCTCTACCCTTGTAAGACCACTGATGAGCAACTGCTTGCATCATTGATCATCTCTCACTGCATCTCACTTTACCACCCTGCCGTATACCCCCTTTAATCCTACCAAGAAGATCCTGCTATAGGATCTTCCAGACACCTGCTAGAGTTATCTTGAATTTTCTATCAAAGAGACCAGCATTTCTCCAATAGTATTAATAATAGTTTGTGTCTATCACCTCACTTAATATCCTTATAATTCTATAAGGGTAGTGGAGTATGGTCCACATTTATGGATGCAGCCACTGGGGCTGAGAGGTTCAGTGACTGACTGAAAGTCCATAACCACTAATCTAATTTTGGAGAGAAGCTTAGCCCAGTTAACCCTGAAATCAAAATGACATGGATTGTTAAGAGAAAATCTTAAAGTCCTGGTGATATATGGAGGTAGCTGCACATAGGCCTCTTTTAGATTCTGTTCTGCAATAACTCTGAACAGGGAACTGTGCATGTTCAAAATTTTTTCTCTGTGCTCCTCCCACCCCTGCACGGTGTGTGTGTGTGTGTGTGTGTAAGAGAGATAGTGTGACACATATACAGAAATTCTTTATCTTAAATATCTGTTAGTTTGAGAGAACTCCTACTCATGATCAATTCATTTCACCTAAGGTGTCTTCCCTATAGGTTGTGAAGAACTGAGTGATGCCATCTTGAATTTGTTCTTGGGCTCTGACTCTATCCCTAGTCAGTTATCATTGCCTCAGAAGTGACGCCCATGATCAAATGTTTATCTACAAAAATCATCTCGCCCTGTAACTGCCAGCACACTATGATTGGCTTCACAGTCCAGACTCATAATTTCTTGCTTGATGGTCCATAACCTTAAGGCTGAAGATAACAAATAAAAATATTAAGATACAATATTTTAAATATTTCAATGATACATATGTAAAATGAAATGGTACATTTCATAACAAGGTAAGAAAAGTCAAAATAGTTTTTAACTTCTACCAAAAGAGAACTTCTAATTTTGTCTACATTTGTACATTGTATATAAATCTCAACGTTACTATTAAAAGAGAGCTTCTAAAAAGTGATTACAGTCATGAGCATGGAAGGAGAATTCTGAACCCTGAGTTAACTGCTTTGCTATTTAGAAAGTTGTTCCTTTTGCCTTACATTATTATACCACACAGAAACTTTCTAAATGAAAACATCATAAAACTCTCTGAAAGTGTGTCAGCCACATTCAGTAATGAGAATCTTAAGACCAGGTCAGAAGTGGAGAGCCAGGAAGAGACAGCAGCCAGGCAGCCTTCCTTTGGGACTCTGCTCTGCTGTTTCTCAGTGTACATTTGCATTGGGCTCCTCTCATAGCTTGGTGTTGAAGCTGACCGAGATATCCACCATGGACAGACCAGACAGCTTATCATCTCAGTCCACAGAGCTGTGAGGAGATGGGCATTCTATGGTGAAAAGCTTTCTATCTTCTGACCCAATATGTTTGGTTTACAAAGTTTGCAGATTCTTGATTCTGGCTGCAGTATCCGGTTCTTTAAATTCTCTGGCAGTAGGTGACCTGTAGCACTGGACAAAACTGGGAAGTACATCAGGAAAATAACGAGAATATAGCACGTACATCGTGCTATGAATCTAATAATTTTAGGTCATGTAGAAAGTGTGATATCTACCGACAGAAGTGTGTCCCCAGAACATTTTGCAATGTCATAGGAACAATAAGAGGAAAACAGTTAATATAAAGTCATCTCGATTTTATACAAAGAAAACAAAAAGACTTACTTGGGAACTGCAGATAGAACAGACTATATTAACCAATTTTCAGTACCCTAGACATATTTTAATGTACTGAACATACATTACTTTTATATTGTAGAAAGACTGAAACAAGACAAATTACGAGCCATCAGACAATCCTAGCACAGAAAGGTTCTAGCAATAATATTTTGAGCATATAAATAAACAGCAAATTATGAAATGAATGTTCCCCCTTTCCTAAATAGTCATTTTACTTGTCTTTGTTTTATTGGACAACAGTGCTTTTAATATTTTGTTGTGATAGGAGCGGCGGGCTACGTTCCTATCACCCGGCCGCCCACACGGCTAGCTTTACCCGAAATAATTACACGGAAACTGTATTCTTTTAAACACTGCCTGACCCATTAGTTCCAGCCTCTTATTGGCTAGCTCTTACATATTGATCTAACCCATTTTTAATATTCTGTGTAGCACCACGAGGTGGCTTACCAGGAAAGGTCTTAACCTGCGTTTGTCTGGAGTGGGAGAATCATGGCAACTGCCTGACTCAGCTTCTTTCTCCCAGCATTCTGTTCTGTTTACTCCACCTACCTAATTTTCTGTCCTATCAAAGGCCAAGCAGTTTTCTTTATTAGTTAACCAATGAAAGCAACAGATAGAATGATGACCCTCCTCCATCAATATTTTATAAGGGATAGCATATGTAGAAACATGACACTGCTCTTTTATAATGCCGTGTGACATTTAAAAATCATAGTTCATGGGAAGATGAGGTAATCCACTACCTAAGGGAAATAAAACTGAGATAAGCTTCCAGGAATTTTAAATGTTTTTAAGTTTAAAAAGCTAATTATATGAATGTTTGCTAACTCAGGTGACTGACTCTCTAGCATAGCTTCCTCTTCCTCACTCACAGAATTAACAGAGGGCTCTAGATGAGTTGTGTTGTCAGCTGTACTGCTTACAATGGCTGCACCATTTGAAAAATTGGAGATTACATCGAAGCCCTGCATTCCCAGTGAGATAATGCCATTTGTATTGCCATAGACATACATGATCTTAGTTTAAAATATAGCTTTTAAGTTGCCTTAACAAAATACCATAATACAGTCATGTACACATGCATTCTAGCCTCTTTGTAGTCTCCAAAAAATGGAGAATAAAACACAAGCACAAATGAAAACAATCAGATGTTTAAGCTTAAATAGAGTATTATATTTATAGACATATACATAATACGTACATAATGGTGTGTGTATGCACACATGTGTATGCACTAAACTCCCAGTGACCTTAAAAGAACTCTAGAAAATAGTATGTTTCTTTGTTGAAAGTGTAGCTACAGACAGATTCTCTCTCCCTCCTCTCTCTCTCTCTCTCTCTCTCTCTCTCTCTCTCTCTCTCTCTCTGCTCAGTGCATCCTTTGCTCATACTAGCCTGTCCTCGGATGTCTTTACTTGAAGCCAAGAATATAAGCAGGCTTTCCTCTTTTCTCTTTTCTCATCTCTCAGTCCCTATCTTTCACCTCAGTTTCCACAGTGAAACCACTGTCAACCATGTCAACAAAACTTATCTGCTAACTTAGTTCTTGTGGGGAGGGTGTGAGCCAGAGTGTCTGAAAAAAGAAAGAAACACAAAGAACACAACAACAACATCAAAAATAAAAATAAAACAACAACAACAAAAAATAAACAAAACTTAGAATAACAAAAATGGATTTCTGAAAAGTCTGTTTCTGGAAGCAAAAAGAACAAAGACAGATACTGGTCTCAGCTGATACGTAGGGGCTAAGGACTTCTTTAACTTGGTGAGAAAGGAAGGCTGAGAATATTTAAGACTTCAGCATAAACACTTTTCAAAAGGAAAAGAAAAGGAGAGAAGAAGAAAGGAGAGAGGAGGGAGGGAGGGGAGGGGCAGAGAGAGAAGAGGGGAGGAAGGAGAGGCATGGCTTTATCTATCTCTCTCCAGATTTCAATATCTCCATACTTTACGCTAATATTCTTCAGTTCTCTATGTTGGCAGAGATCCTTAGTTTGTCCTTTTCTGTCTTTTATACACAAACCTCCTCCAAGCATGGTGAAAGAAGCAGAATAGTTGTTTCTCTTGGAATCAACAAGCCAAGTATTTATTCTTCTGATCACATATGAGCCCTTGACCAGCCCACAAGCCACAAAGAGGAACCAGACAGTGCTGAAATGAGACACAGTCTGGTCCCTCTGGCTATTTAACCTCAAGTTCTAATCTTATGAAATTAGGTAAAAGATGTGAGTCCTTTAACACATCTATCCAACCAAGTGACAACACCATCTTAAGCTAAACAGAACTTAGAAGAAGCATTAGCATATGATGAAATTACTTTTTTACTTAAGAGATATGTCTCTTTAAAATTCCTCCATTTGTGGCATTTCTATGTCTCTAGTAAAGACAAAAACAACTGAAAATATATTTACATTTATAGACATACACTTTTTTAATGCTTGGGTTCTTGCTTCCAGTAGCACAAATTCTCATCATATAATCACATGCATATTCAAGTTGTGCTAGCACAGAAATTACTTAAACAGTTAAGTATGTAGTATTCAAAACCAAACCTAATTTTATTCTCCCATAATCTTCCTGATGAAGTGATACATAAATCTGAATACCTTTCCAGCACTATAATACTTATTGATTTAAAACAGGACTATGTATGATAATAATATGAACTGGAATGGAGTATAATAGATACTACAGTACATGGTACAGGATGCTTAGCTATGTGTATGATGGTGTTGCCATAGGGGATCCCTTTTAATGGACCGTGCTGTTTTCTGCTTCCTGATAGAAAGACACTCTATAAATATAGACACTCTATAAATAGTCATAGCGGTCAATCTGTTTTAAGGCCTTCTCAAATTCATTGCAACTTCTCAATGGAACAGTCTAATTCAAATTTAAGGCAACATAAAGCCTACTTGTCAAGTTCTTTCCCAAGTCCAGATAGCATTCCTTCTTTTATTCCCATTGTTCTTCCTCCTGCTCCTTTCTATAAGAGAAGAAAGGAGCTACCCAGGAGGATAAAATAAAATCTCTATGCACCAAAAACTTCTCGTAAAATGTAAGCATGCTTCCATTTGAATGCATGATCCTCCCCTACCCCCAGTACTGGAAAGATTGAAACTAGACCTATACAAAATATACCTGATTTGCTGTGTGTGTGGAGGGCTGTATTTATGCATGTGTGTGTTCTATTTATTTGTCCCTATGTGTGGGAGACATACAGAACACAGATTGACACTTTCACTTCTCCCTTGGATGAGAGACCTTCTTTGTAGCTATAAACCACAGCATAGCATCTTCATGTGTTAAAATTTCCATCATTTTTACAGTCTATATCTTATCTTCTAAGTGACCCAAATTGAGAGGACTTAGCAAGTATTAGAAGGAATCATTCTCATGAAAGAAGAAAGTAAGAAAGCAAGCAAGCAAGCAAGCAAGCAAGGAAGGAGAGAGGGAGGCAGGGAGGGATGAAAGGAAGGAAGGAATGATGAAGGGAGGTAAGGAGGGTGGGAATGGGGAAAGGAAGGAAGGAAGGAATGAAGGAAGGAAGGAAGGAAGGAAGGAAGGAAGGAAGGAAGGAAGGAAGGAAGGAAGGAAGGAAGGAAGGAGAAAGAGGCAGGGAGGGATGAAAGGAAGGAAGAAAGGAATGAGGAAGGGAGGGAAGGAGGGAGGGAATGGGGAAAGGAAGAAAGGAAAGAAGAAATAAAGAAATAAATAAAGAAAGAAAGAAAGAAAGAAAGAAAGAAAGAAAGAAAGGAAGGAAGGAAGGAAGGAAGGAAGGAAGGAAGGAAGGAAGGAAGGGAGGGAGGAAAAATGGAAGAAAGAAAGGAAGAAAGAAAGAAAATTCAAAATATAAAGAACAGCACACCAGTCACAGTTAGGGACCCCAACTCAGGAATTCCCAACCATAGCTGGGATACATGAGACCCACACGGTGAGCATCTCCACTAGGTGAGCAGAGGAGGAACAGGTTCTTCCCAACACTGGAAGTGGGGTTGGCTCCCTAGGCATCAGAATATTCTAGTGGAAGCTCACTTCAGGAAGTTCCAGAGCAAGCTACTGGAGTGAGAGACTGCCCTGCTCATCTTCCCTAACTCATTCTTTTCCTTTTCTGATAGCTTCCAGACACAACATATCCCCATTCTTCAAAATAGGGACAAAGACACCCAAAGTTCACAAAAGTCTGAGAACTCAATTTACACTTGTGGGAAAAATAACATCATTTTCGAATCCTTATGACTTACATCCACTATCTTCATATGGATCATTTTCTCTGCTAAGGAGACAACTTTAAAATGCCCAATGAGTGATGAGATCAGTAGAAAGGAGAGAAGGAGAAGTTAAAATGCCATCATGGCCACACTAGAAATGTTTTTGCACTCCTCTCTTTTGTGTGAAAACTGGAAAATCATCATTTAATAAAGCCACTAAGCAAATGTGAGTTAGAAGCTGAGACCTACACCCAGTGTGAGTGAGAAAGTGGTAAAGTTTGCTTCCAACATTCATAGTAAAGATTAGAAGCAGCTAAAGAATAAGATAAAAACATAAGATTGTAAATCCAGTTTCCACAGAGTCATAATTAATGCAAAACTCTTACAGCATCAACCTTTGTTCTCAGACAGGCATTCAATAGCTCCATGCTCTGAAACAAATTTTCCCTGAATGGGATTCATTAACGTTAAACTGGACAAACTTATTGACCTATAGTAAACATCATACAATTATCAGCTGTCTTCTGTACACTTGTAACCCTCAACACTTTAGATCAGTTCCAGAGTTTTCAAGGGTTCCCTTTATTATTTTTTTCTCAATGAGGAGGAGATTCAGCTTTTTTCCTCTGAGTTTCTTTCCTAAACATAGGATAAAGTTTTAGAGACAACCTATGGTATGGGTTATAATGAAAAAAGATTAAATTGAAGACATTCCTACTGAGTTGGTGTTAAAAAAAAGTGTATAATCTGTCAGTATGAACATACATACCACTTTCATTGTTGCTACTATATTCTTCAGCATCTGGACCAGAAAAGCCTTTTGTAACAGAAAACCGCACTTCCTTAATCCCACCCACCCTTGAGAGTCTCTCCCTAAAAGAGAGATTTCTACATTCTTTCTGCAATAAATGCTTTTAGTGTTGTCTTCAGGACTTAAACTGGGTTCAGATCCTCAATTGTTTCATGATGCTTGGAAGATAATCTTTAGTCTGAGTACTGTTATAATAAAACAGAGAAGGTCACGGGCAGAATTCCTCATCACCTCACTTCGCTCGGCACTTGTTAACTTCTACTATATATTCTAACTTAAGTAAATATAACCCCAAACAAAGCGTAATGGTAAAAATAAGAGACTTGGCTAAAGAGTGAAATTGTTCATAAAAGTAGCATGGATAAATAACTTGACATATAGGTATGATATTTCAATATATCTATTATATGTATACCTATATCTATATTTATAGATCCATAGATATGTATGTATTTGTATATATATTTTACATTCTTCTAATAGCGTATCTTATTTATCCATTTAAATAAAAATTCTTTGGAATGTCTTTTAATCTATCTTTGAATAAATATAATTTTTAATCTTTTTTCCCTTGCTGTAGAGAAAAGTCAAAAAATATTAAATAAAATGAGTATGAGTGTACCCACTCAAGCTCCACTTTGTTCTTTTCCCCACGACTTTATTTTTCATTAGAGGAGAAGAAACCAGTTTAGTGTTTCATCAAGCAAAAAATGAATCAAAATCACAGTAGGAAAATTTTAAACATTTAGAGGACTTTGTACATCATAAATAAAAAAAGAACTGAATAGCAAATAACATGAAAAATCATCTCTTCAAAATGCTTTTTGTTCCTCAAATCATAATGCTTATATTATCCTATAATCAAGTTAAACAGATGAAAATATATTTAAATAGATTCCTTTAACCTGCACAAAATCTTTTGTAAAATAAAAGTGTCACTCTAGTTTTGGTACATAAGTACAATGAGTTCAAGAAAATAGTATTCAAAATGTGTTTTAAAAAGCAAGTGAAAAAAATAATTTTGTAACCTGTATGCATCTATTACATTTTTCAAAATGCATGAGGAAACAACATTTTAAGAGAAATGCATTAAAACAGCAGTCCTTTATGGGTGGAGTGACCAGCAGTGATTTCTGTTTTTCCCTCCAAACTTCATTGTTTTCCAAACTTTCTGTAGTGACAGTTTTTAAGAGTACTTGTTTTTGCTTTCAGAGTTATAGTTACATAACTACCCTCCTTCCCCCTCCTTCCTCCAACCACTCACATTATCCTCTGCCCTGATCTCTCACAAATTCATGGTTTCTTTTTAGTGGTTATTACATATATACATAGAGGATGTTTATAGTAGGAAAACTGACAAAATCATTTTGAACATGCATTGCTTTTAAGCCCTCTGATGAAAACGCCCTTGTGTGATCTTGTGTTGTAGGCTGGTCATTAGTCTATTTTAAAGAAACAGAAGGTGAGAATTAGCCTAGCTAAGAAGGAAAGACCGGAGTCCATCCATCCTCACTGATGCTTCCATCTGCATCTCCTGGGACAGTTGCTCAGCACAGCTCAGCTGCTTTCAGCCATGTCTTACTGAGTATCTGCAGAGTGCTTCGTTCAGTGCCAGATTCTGGGGAATCAGCCATAAAGAGACTAAGAACACAACAGTGACACCCGTGTAAAAGTTGAGTCCCCCCCTTAAAGAAGGGAATGCCTAGCTGACATAGATTGTTGCTGAGTTGCGGCATAACTGGGATCATATCACAGAGAAGCAAATGTCATTAAAATGTATGATTGCATCTTTTTCTCTGAGCACTGGAAAACCAAAAAAAAAAAAAAAAAAAAAAAAAAACTCCGTGTTACATAGGAAAAACAAGTATGAGAAGCGTTACCTAGAAATAGAGACCAATGTCAAGGAAAACTATTAGAAGGCTAATAGGAAGAAAAGTTTGATGAGCAAATCTATAGAAAAGCCTATTGTTTCCAAATGCAGATGGCCATGAATGGCTTTATATCAAAATGAGAGCAAAAATCAAGACCTTAAGGTATCCCATCTAATGACTTATTAAAAATAGTTTGTTAATAGTAAATACAGCCTATAATAGTTTATCTAAAATTCAATGAGTATGTTACAGATAACATCAAATATAGTATTTATTTAGTGGATTTCACATTATAAATATTTTCATTAAGACAAGTTGGATTATTCAACAGTTCATAACAGTATTTAATATTTCTAATCACACACACAGTTTTTGTTCAACTACATAAAATTAGGTCACTTATAACTTGACATATCTAAATATATAACATGTGTATCTATTTGGTAATTGATCACATGTATATCCATAAAATTGGTATTTTTCACAAAATTCTTTACTATATTGTAACCCCTGAAATAGCTCACCTTGTTTCCCTTACAGCACAAACTTTAAAAATTCATGGAGCCTTCTGCTTTCTGTATATATAAAATATCTATTCTTACCCTCATTCTGACAGAAACAACTCTTCCAAGTTGAACCTGACCAAGCACACCTCAGTATCATCTCACTTCATTCCACATTGACAGTTACGACGTTTGACAACGGCAATGATTACTTTTACAAGTCAACTTAAATGGGCCATGGGATGCTCTGATTGTGATTAAGCTTTAGCTGGATATGGCTGGGAGAGTGGTTTTGGATGGAATTTAAATCTAACATCATGGGCATATGCAAAACACATTGTCCTTCCCAGGGTGGGCAGGCTTGGTCACACCCCCTAAAGATTGGGTAAGGAAGAACTTGATCCCTCTTCCTGTCTTTGACTTACAGCATCAGATTTCCTCTACCATTGAACTCGGACTTAGACTGAAGCAACAGTCGTTCATCCTGGGCCTTAGACTTGAAATGAGACTAGAATAAACAGAAGTTTATTCAAGAGTTTGGGAGAGAGAGACCGAGAAGCAAAGAGGCATAATTTAGCACTCACCTTGATCTTTGTAAACTTTTATTCTTCTGAGCTCATGAAAAATTATCTTTCTTATTTGTCAACATAGTTATCAATTAAAAAAGAGTTTTAAAAATATTTGATCCTGATGTTAAACATATCATGCATTTTGTTTTTATGGTTGCCATAGTTTGGGGGTTTGCTTATTTGGTCATTAAGTTTCCATAACTCTAGAAAAGTTAACTCTGGTTTTAAATTTCAATTTTTATACATCCAAGTACTAACAAAGTTTCCTTTTCATTTGGTCATACATTTGCACATATATAGACATTCAAATATATAAATGTAATATTCTTTAATAGTTTTTATTTTAAATCACAGGTTCTCATTTTTCCTTCAAAGTCTTGACGTCATTTAGCTCAAAATAATAAAACCATTTACTTTCACACCAGCCCACAAATTACAATCCCAGAGAATTTACACAACCCTAGGAGGGACATACATAGATCTAATCTACATGGAAAGTAGAAAAAGACAAGATCTCCTGAGTAAATCGGGAGCATGGGGATCTTGGGAGAGGGTTGAAGGGGAGTGGAGAGACAGGAAGGTGAGCAGAGAAAAATGTAGAGATCAATAGAAATCAATAAAAAAGAAAGTAAAATTTATTCTCACCATGCATTTCCCAATAATTCATGACCAGCTACAGGATTCATTCCTTCCTGTGGCCTATGGTATTAAAATTAAGGTGTGATTTTCTGTGCTGTTTCAAACTCTGGTAAAATGGTGAGAGCCTTGTTTTACTTAATGGCCTGTTTCTCTCTTCACTCTGCTGCCATGGTGGAACCCTAGTTAAAACATCCTTATTGCAGGGAGCAGGCACAATTCCTGCTTGTCCCTAGTAGCAGACTTTAGCTCCGAGTAGGTGCATGACAAATCCTAACCTCT
Organism: Chionomys nivalis; assembly: GCF_950005125.1. Taxonomy (NCBI): domain Eukaryota; kingdom Metazoa; phylum Chordata; class Mammalia; order Rodentia; family Cricetidae; genus Chionomys; species Chionomys nivalis. The sequence continues at coordinate 44,080,514 of NC_080087.1, forward strand.
TTGGGAAATCATGGACAAGATTCTCTCTTTACAGTCCACAGTGCCTGGTTATTCACTCTGACCTCTTCAAGTCTTTATTTGGCCTTCAGTATTCTTGACCTTGTCCTATGAGCATTTGTGATCCCAAACTTCTGTGGATATTGTCTGTTCAATGATCCATGTGTTCAGCCACTGCCAGGTTCCCAGAGAGGACATCTCTGCCTCACCAATGAGGTGAACAAGAAGAAATGCAAATTACTGGTGTTAGGAATTACATAGCCTTCAAAGCATTGATATCTAAAGAATATCTAGTCATGAAAAAGTAAGTGCTGTTGGGTAGCTGGTTCTGAAATAAGCCAAGAGCTGAAACGGGACCTCTAACTGCTAGAGACTCTGATCTGTGGGCTATGTGGTAGCATGTTGTTTCTATCAACCATTATTGTCTCTTTCCATACAACAATTCTCTTGTGTCCAAGGTGATGTCACACGGTATCAGGTTAAACACTTCTTTTACTGAGGCTTCTGCTTCTAAGAGCAATGAAAGGGTGATGTGGGACTCTGTATGCTGTGAATACCATAGGTGAATAAAGAAACTGCCTTGGCCTGTTAATAGGGCAGAACTTAGGCAGTGTGGGAAAAACTAAACTGAATGCTGAGAGAAGGAGGCAGAATCAGGGAGACGCCATGGAGCCCTGCCAGAGACAGACGCCATAACTTTAGCAGGTAGGCCACAGTCATGTGGCAATACACCGATTAATATAGATGGGTTAAATTAATATGTAATAATTAGCCAATAAGAAGCTAGAGCTAATGGGCCAGGCAGTGTTTTAAATAATGTAGTTTCTGTGTGATTATTTCAGGGCTGAGCATCCGGGAACCAACAAGCAGCTTCCCTCCAACAAAAGGGCAGCACCCTGACCAAGTAGAAGTTCAGCCTTACTTTCTATGATTCACTCTAGAGTTCTCTGGTCACTGTGTCTATCCCGGTGACTGCCATGGGTTACTGAGGGTTACAATACAGATGTTTGTAATTGTGAGTACAAGGGACAAGCCAAAGGACAACAACAAAGGTAAGATCGTGGAAAGGAAGAAGACCACCATCCTGCAGAGAATCAAGCATGGCATTCCAGTTGTTGTTCATGCAGGGGTAGTGACCTTGCTGGACTCCTGGGCTGTTGCTTCCCTTGCTGCTGTCACTTGTTTCCTTTTGACCCCCAAGGGCATCAAGGTTCACATCCATGGTGGCCCGTGGCCTGTGGCCCAGGTGCTGATGAAAACAAAAAGGGGATAGGGAGAGGAAGGCGCATTTGGCACTCAACCAATCTTGGGATGCAAAACCCATTGCCAATATTCCCTGGGCTCCATACTGTTGCCTAAAAGTACACCAAAAAAGCTAAATCGCAATCACAAGCCCAAGACCCCATGCAAGCCATAGACTTAGGACTTTTCTGGATGTGGACCTCTACCCAGGAAGACAAGCTAGGAATCCTTTGAGGAAAAAACAGCCACTTTTAATACAGGCCAATAAGGTCCTGAATATTTCCCCATAACCACCAAAACTCTGTGCAACAGATGGTTAGGTAGAGACAAAAGTATAAAATGCTGCCTGGTTAGAAACAAAAAATTATCTCAGATTTTTTTTTATTTAAAAATGGTGATGAAAAAGAGAAAGGGGAAGGGTTTGCCCATGTACTAGGAATTGTGCGGCTATTATGGAAGGTAGTTTTAGTCACGTTTGAGTCATGATCTAGCATTTGTTCCCAGCACCATATCAATGACAGTGTTTCTCTTGCAACAAAGATCCTAATCCTTAGAGTTAAAGGAAACATCCATGGCATGCCGCAGGACAAATGCTTGGCATCCTTGTGGGACCTTGTGCAGGGTTTGAATCCAAACTTTAAACATACAAAGAAAATTACCATGAGGCAGACCCGTGAACATGAAGATACTGATTTCAGGAAGAAACTTATAAATATGACAGTGGTGAAGAGGACCCTCCCCAACCACCTTTATCAAATATATTCAGTGCATGACCACCACAAAAAATGATAAAAAGATAAAAGTTAAAAACCTAAATACAGAAAAAGGAAAACGGGGGGGGGGGGGGCTCTGATCAAAGCTACACAAGCTAACCTGACTGGAATTTTAAAACTTACCTGAAAAAGTAGATCATAAGGAAAAGAGCTCTGATCTTTTTTTTGTGTCTTCAGAATATAGGTTCACAATTTACAATGATATCTCCTGAAATGTACCAATTGGTAACTTACCATAACTTTAAATAAGTCTAAGGAGAAATGCAGAGATAATTCAGTGGTTAAGAGCACTGACGGCTCTTCTAGAGGAAATGAGTTCAATTCCCAGCACCTGCAAGGAAATTTACAATTGTCTCTAACTCCAGTTCCAGGAGTTCCAACACCCTCAGACATAAATGTGGGTAAACAAAAAATCATTTTGTGCGTATCATGGTGGTGCCCTTGTTTAATCTCAGTACTTGGGAGGCAGAGGTAGGTGTATTTCTGAATATGAGGCAGTCTGATCTACAAAGTGAGTTTTAGGATAGCCAGAGCTACACAGAGAAACTCTGTCTAGAAAAAAAAACAAAAAATAAAACAAAAAAACAAAAATAAAGGCCCACTAGCAGTGGAATCTGAAGTACTTACTGATTTGAACATATTGTTTCCTATAGTGTTGGAGGAATATGTTAAGCATAAAAACAGAACAATTTATCATTGCCTTAGTCATCAGAACACACTGCCTTAAAGTATCACATAGCCTGCATAGACATTATTACCTAGTGAAAATCAAATTTCTGACATAAATTTGACAAAATGAGAAATCCTGATTCTACCTCCTCTATTCCATATTAACATAATTAACATGCCTCATTTAATTTTAAAAAAAGTGTTTTCAGGGATTAAAACTTATTATACAAGAGCTGGTGAGCAAAAGATTGATTCTTCACTGATTCTCCATTTTTTGTTCAATTGGTCTTAATTTGTCCTATTCTTGCATTGTGGGGAGGGGACAAAGGATGATGCTCTGCAGTGGCTTCTAAAATCTTAATTTATGGCCCCATTCCATAAAGGCCCATGTATCTAACAACCTCCTTATTGAAAGCAATGACTTCACCCAATCAATAACTTGCAAATACTTTACTACTATCAATCTGACTAATATGACGAGCTTGCCGCACATTTCAACAGCCTCTTGATCACAGTTGCTTTTGTCTACAAGGAGACATGATGCACCTTAGCTGAGCTACTTATGGCGTCCATGAGCAGCAGTGCTAGTGCACACAATCTTTGCAAAAGAAAAAAATTACATATTATGATTTTTTTAAAAAGGAGTGAGAAAGGAGCTTACAAAAGCAAATAGGTCACTACCTCAGACATAGTAGAAGGCCCTTCCACCTCTATTAAATACTTGGAAGTTACTGGTTAACCTATATGCCATTCCATTCCTGACACTGTCAAGTATAGACACTGACATTCTCTTCATCCACAAAATGGATACAAGTTCAACATCTGTGATAGTTTGGCTGATAATGACTCCCATAGGTTTCTATGTTTAAATACCTGGTCCCCAGCTGGTAGAAGGGGTTGGGAAGGATTAGGTGGTGTGGCCTTGTTGGAGGAGGCTTTTCACTGGAATTGGGTTTTGAGTCTCAAAACACTTGCAGCATTCTCCGGGTATCTCTAGCCTCTGGGTTGCCTATGATAACTACACATGGCCCTTCAGATTCTAATTTTAAAAATGCCTTTTCTTGGCCTCATACTATATTCCAGTAGAGTGGCCAACCATGAAATTAGATTAGAGTCTTGGAATAGAACCTCATAGAGCTTGAACCTGTTCTCAGAAGTACCCAGTCACCCGTTTACCTTGGATTCTTGAAGTAGTGCCCTATTAGCTTGGCCTGTCTACTAGGAACTCGGATACAGAATGAAGTCACATCTGGGCATTTTTACAAATTCTTCCCCAGGAAGGGTGATCTCTTTTCTGCTTTCTTATTTGACAGACACCATGACATTCATGTATTCCTCCACTTCTCAATGTTCTTAGCAATATGATAAATTTCTTGTGGTAAACTGAATAAATACAGTAGTGATATTTCTATTATACACAATGGATCTTTATGGAGAGTTTTTTATTTTTGTCTTCTAGTCAAAACATTTCTAATAAAGGAAAAAGCCAAAGGGTGTTTCATTGGGCACATTGTAGGCATTCATATAAGCACTGGATGCCCTGGCCAATGGCCCCACTTGAACGTTTTTGCCAAGTTGTAGACCATTACCAAGAGTTTCTCCCTTATGTAACAAACATTGGGAATTTCTTGTTTTACAGATACTCAAAGGATGAACTGGGTCAGCACAATTCTCCTAGTAGGTTCACACTACAACTTAACCACAACAGGATACTCTGATGTAGGATTCTTTCTCTATACTGTGAATGTGTTTTATTACTGTTGGTTAATAAAGAAACTGCTTTGGCCTATGGCAGGGAAGAATATAGCAAGATGAGAAATCCAAGCAGAGATAGAGGAGGAAAAACGTAGAGTAAGGGAGATGTCAGCCCGTCACCAAAGAAACAAGACATGTAGAAAATGAGGTAATGCTATGGCCATGTGGCAATACAGAGATTAATAGAAATGGGTTCATTTAAGATGTAAGAGCTACATAGAAATATGTCTGAGCTATTGGACAAACAGGGTTCTAATTAATAGAGTTTCTGTATGATTATTCAGGTCTGGGCAGCCAGGAAATGAAAGTGCAGTCTCTGTTTACGATACTTGTTATCTGACTAGGAGTCCTAGACAACAATAACAACCTGGGAAATCATGTGATTTAGAATACTCAAGCTGAGGGCCTGAGGAAGACATGTAGTAGGAATTCAACCTCCCATAAAGACATAGTGATGATTAGGCTTGGGAGACAGCCAGGGTAAGAAGTCTAATTATCTTTCCAAACAATTGTTATTTAAAACACAACTTGGAAAATGACACCCCTGCCCCTGCTAAGTGTCACTCTCACCAAAGGCATTGATTGGTGTCTGGAGATAATGAGTTCTATGTCAGTGTCACACAGGTCCCTAAGTTGCCATTACTGGCTGGACAAGAGGCTGTGTAGTAAAGTTCACCTTTTTATTGTCATCTTAAAATATGTTGTCCTTTTTGTTGGGTGGGTGATTTGCATACAAGTAGAGATGTTTTGCCAATTCCTAAGAGTCTCTGTTATCATCTGGTTATAAACTGTTGTTCACTAGGTTTAATAGCACATGCCTATAATCCCACAACTCAGGAGACAGGTTCAGGAGGATTGCCTTAAATTTGAAGCCTGCTAGGTTTGCATAGTACATTTCAGGCCATCCAGGGTAACATGGTGAGATCCCCATCTCAATACAAAATGAAACAAAACCAAACTAACCAATCAAGCAAACATCAAAAGCAAAACAAACCACCTTAAATTGATGTCAGGCATGAATTATGGCTTAAAGCCAAAATTTAAGGCTGAGCATCTGATGCAATACTCTGCAACTGGTCCAGCCATACATCCCCTCACCACTCTTCCTATAGATAAGGTTTCTGAGCCAGACACATGTTCTTATCAAAGGCACCAAGCACCGCTTCTAAAAACCCTGCATTAGCAAGATTCTACTCTCTGCCTGCCTGTATAATTGTTCGAGCAAATCAATTACATCTTTTCCTCAACAGTCAGCGGCATCTGCACATCATTATACATAAAAACTCGCCTGTCTGTGGCCCTGAAAATATACAGTGTTCTCCCCATGCCCATTCCATTCCCACTATATGTAACTGATGAACTGCCCTCAGCTTTATGACTTCAGCATCAAGTGGAATTTGGCTTTTCCTTTCGATGGGGGTGAATAAATGAAGACATTGCATAGCACCTATACCACTTTTCCTTCTCCCTTGAAAAAGAGCCTGCAGCATAGAAAGGGGAAAGGTGTTGGTTTTACATACATCATGTGTCCACACCAACCCTCAGTGGGGTGCAACTTACCCTATTCTGTACACTGCGATCTACAGTTGTTTCAAATGTAACCCCAACATTGAGCTGAAGTATACAAAGCTGCATCTGGCCCAGTCTAGGATATATGAAGTTTAATGTTTGTTTAAACCACTTATATTAGTGTTTGAAACCTATTGAATCATTTTGTTGTTTCTACCACACTCCTCTAAGAGCCTGGAAACTCTGCAGTGGTCTTTAGGCTCATCAACCTAGGAGTCCCTGTTTCTTATGACTTCTCTACCTTTCTAGGGCCCGAGTACCTATGGAACTTCTCTACCTTGCTAGAAATTTCCCTGGAAATTAGGATGTTATTCTCTCTCTTGGATTTATTAACCCCACTAAAACTTTTATTGATATGTCTTCACTGCTCAATTAAGAGGGCTGGAGACCTGGGGATCTCAGCAAATACTCTATAGCCAAGTTCTCCTCAGATTATGAATTCTCCCACTGGCTAGTAAATGATTCATTTCCCTTCCCAGAAACATAAAACTTTTATGTAATTGTTTGCTTTTTCCTCCTCTAAGGTTTGTTCTCAGTTCTCCAGTCTCATCTCAGAAGGCTGAAGTCAGGTTATTGTCAGAAGCCATTCTGGCGCTCATGACTGTGGCTCTTTGTTTTCACTTAACAAACATCAGTTACTTGGGTGATCTTTTGTTCTAGATTGTATGTATTATTTCCAGTTAACAGTATTCATGCAAGACACTAAAGGAGGTTTAACCAATAAAGAAATTTCAGTTAATAATTAAATTGTTATCAGTCATATAAATTTAGCAGCTCTTCTTCACTGGGCCTTTAGTTAGGCAGTTGCTTTCTATTTGTCTATAGGCTGTATATTGCTTTATTGTATTATTTCATTTAATTATTGTTGCAAATATGAATGTGTGTGTGTGCGCGCGCACACACACGCATGGGAGAAAGAGAAAGCTTATAAATGTGAAATGAGTAAAACTGAATTTTCTAGACGTTAAGAATCTTGCCCTGTGTTAGGATTTAAATTTCTTATATGTAATTCCAGAACATGGGTTTTTAGTGATTTCATTATGTTCTATCCAGTTTCCATTGACCTTTATAAAATTGGATGATATTAATATGAAATAGAAATAGCTTAATTTAGAAATAAGCCCCCTAAAATCTACTTAGTACATCCATTTGTCACACACATGAATCTCCTCAAACAAAGTATTGTCCTTCTGTGATCCCAATACTCTCTACAGTATTTCTACTTTATTATATTATATTGTATTAGTGTGTGTGTTTAACTGTAGTATATATGTGTGTGTTTGTTTGCATGCCAGTGGTCATGGAAGCGAAAAGAGGATTATAACCCTGGAGCTAGACTTATAGGTAGTTGCAAATTGCTAAACTGAATTCAGGCCCATTGCGAGAACCACCGAGGCATCTCTGCAGCCCCATTGCCACAGTGCTTTATACTCAAAATACTGTTTAAGCAACTCGTCTGATTCAAAAACTTTGATTTGAATTTACTCTTAAAATCTTTTACTCTTAAAAATATAGATCATAGAACTGAAAAATACAATTTTGAAAATAATATGTGTTCTTTATGCTCCTCACTAACTATTATACAGTTTATATATGGGAATACATACTTCCATATTCATTAAAATTCTTTCATAGAGTAAATAGAAAACTTGTAATTTATGGTATAAACTTCTATATAATTTAATCACTATGCGATGACTGGGTGAGTTAATTTTACCTTCAACCTTATTTTCTTTTCAAAATCGGTAACAGAAAGTACTCATTAAAAACAGTACGAGGCCAATGTGAACTTTTATTTTTAATGAACTTAAGAGTTTTTCAAATGTTATTTTAGAGTTTCCTTGATGTACTTTATCCTTATGGCTTTTTATTAGAATATTAAAATGATTTACATCTCATAAAAAGACATTTTCTCTTGAAAAGGAGAAAAGACACAAATAATGCAATAAAGGAAACCACTGTTTGATGCACTCACAATAACAGACAGTTGGGGGCCGTGTGCTACTAGCCTGTCCTTTGAGTCATTTCTACATAGTAAGGCAAATCCCCCTGAAATGCTCTGCAAAGTCCTGCAATTTCCCTGTGAAACATATAACAAAGAATTTGTGGCCTTCTCCCCGCTACATACGCCTCAGCCTAAATATCCTTTAACCTTAGCTGCTGAATGACCAGCCACTCTTCTCCATCCATCTGCCCTAACATTGACCTCATTTCGCAGCCTTTAGATACTTTTTTTATAACTTTGCTAACAGAATCATTTCCCTGCTGATGCCAGGCAATGTAAATCAATGCCTCTTCTTTCTTCTGTGTTGTTCTGCCAGGAACTGGATTCTCAGCTTTGCACTTGATTAAATTGTAGAAAGGAGAAGACAAATAAAATGAGGTCTCTGAAAATTACAGCCCACCTCTGCCTGCCTGGAGCCTGGCAAACAGAATTTACAGCAAATTAGCTCTTCCTGAGATCTTTTTTAAAAATCTTAATGTGAGAGCCAGGGGACATACAGGAGGAGGGAAAGAAAAAAAAAAGCCCTCCACAAAACCAAAACCAAAGAAACCGTATTTGCTGAGGATTAATCTTATGCCAGAAGAACGAAGGAAGTGTTTGCCTAATTTGTTTGTGTATAATCGTCAATGACGACAGTTCTTATCAACGCAGAGTTCCCTGTATTCCACGGAGCTATGGATTTAGACAGTCTAGTATCATCTGTATTCTTAACTCTGTAGGTAATTGAGGCTAACAGGTTTGAGAACTGAATTAAAATACAGCTCAAGTCATTACATCTTTCTCACTGCATTTTGTAATCTCTTCTCCACCTTTTCCAGACTGCATTGATTAATTGGTTTTCACATCTAAGAGGATATGTCACTCACTTAGCAGGTTATAATTGGTGGAATTCGCAATGATGAGCAATGCATATACTCAGCCCTGGAGACCTACGAGCTCAGTTTCAGACCTAAGTAAAGTTTTCCTTTTAGTAAATTAAAAATTGAACTAAATTATAAAATAAAATTTTGTTACCCTTGTTACATACATCAGGATATATGTCGGTGTCCTCCTCTGGTTTTTGCTACCTTTCATTCTCATGAGCAAGTATGAGGCTCACTGATAAAACAGCTTAATATCGTTGTCACTAAGTACTATGTAGGATACTTTTTCCTTACAGAGAGACATAGTTTCCTGGGAGGCAAGAGCAAATATTTTCTATGCATCGACCATGGACAACAAGGATTCAGGGGCGCACTCCAACTGAACTTCATATCCACTGACCTTCTGCTGCTCTCATTTGAAAAGCCTGTCTTTACAGACAGGAAGTTTTCAGTGAATCTGACACAAGAATACAACGTCTGTTGCTATTTTAAGCATTCTACATTTGTTTTCTAGGTAACTTGCATGAACGGAGAAAGACACTCTGAGTTGTCATACCACTCTGTTTACATTCAAATTCTTCACTGACATCCTAGGACATTCAAGGATAACGAAGAACTCTGGAATAGGAAAATTCTCCCAAATCTATTTGAATTATAATAACTGAAGAAAATACCATCAACAACGACAACAACAAAACCAAGCAAACAAACTAGAAAATAATCACCTGACCCTACAAAAGTCTTCAGTAAGAGTCGAGAAAGAGTTGCTCACAGAAAACGTTGCTCACAGACGCTCATTTGGCTGGAAGGGAGCCTTGCCATCTTGAATCTATTGACTGAAATCTCTTTGATTCTCTCAGAGATATAAAAGATGGAGAAAGCTAAAGGCAATATGGAAAAGATCTCATGCGTTTAACTAAAGTTTCACAAGTATTCTTGGTTACGTTTGCTTACCCGAATCAAACAAATCAGAAGAAACATTTGGAAATGAGGTCGATATTTACCAGCTTCATAAGAGAGAGAGTCTGAGGACGAATGTGTGAAAGAAGTGAAGAAGACACTCCAACAGGAAGTAACTTTTATTAATTTCATGTGCACATAATTACCATGAACACTTTATACTGCCTCAGGCATGCTTTAATTAAAAGATGAAGCTCAATATCTGATCAACGTGATAGTTGTCCTTTCTTTTTTATTTTTATTGATTATTTTGGAATTTCACATAATGTACCCCAGCCACATTCATTCCCCGGTCCTCTCAGGTCTGCCCCCTTAACCCTATGACCCTCATTAACGAAAAACAAGTCCAATTTGTGTTGTACATGTGGTCATTGGAGCATGGTCAAATTCCCCATGGCTATCCCCTTAAAGATAACTGAGTTCTTCCCCACGCTCACCCCTACCAGAAGTCACCAATTGTGGAGAGCTACACTGCAGCTTCCTTATCACAATTTTTAAGAGTTTTTCTTGGTCAGATTTTCCCAGATCAACTGTATACCCTACCCTCTTTCTTAACTTCATTCATTGATATGCATCTTTCTGCTCTAGCAGTTTAGAGATCCCCCAAAACCCCTTTTAATTCATCCTATCCAAACCAACTCTTGGGAAACCATTCATTCACTCATTCATTCATGTACAGGTTTATGCTCTAAACTAAATGACCCAACTCATTAGTGGTAGCATTTCCACCAATTAACTAATGGAAAAGAAGTATTTTTTTTTTAAAGGTGGGATACATGTTCCATAAATCAACAAAATCTATCTTCTACCCATTTTCAAGTCCAGAAAGGATATTAGGCTTGTGTTTCTAGTACAACCAGATCCACAACATGAGGGAATTTCCTAACTGCTTTAAACATCAGTTTCCTTGGTCCTTTTTGTGTAATGCCCCCTCGATGTTTGCATTGTAGGCAGGAATACCTATGTGTCTTTAGTTTTCTTTCTAGTAAATAAATAGCTACTACCTGTGATCTCACTGATTCATTGTACTGGCTGGTTTTATGTCAGTTTAACACAAAAATTAGAGCTATCTGATTGGAGGAAATCTTGAGAAAATACTTCCATAAAATCAACCTTAATTTTCTAAATTAGTGCTTGATGGTGGGGGCAGCCCATTGTGGGTGGTGCAATCCCTGAGTTGGTGATCCTGAGTTTTATAAGAAAACGGGCTGAGCAAGTCATAGGGAGCAAGGCAGTAACAACACTCCTCCATGACTTCTGCATCAGTTCCTGCCTCCTGGTTCTTTCCCTCCTTGAGTTCCTGTCCTGACTTCCTTCCATGATGAACAGCAATGCTGAAGTGTAAGCCAAAGAAAGCCTTTCCTCCCCAGCTTGCTTTTTGGTCATGGTGTCTCATTTTAGCAATAGAAACCCTAAGACCCTTGTGTTTGATCCTGCTTGAATCAAACCTAGACTTTCTAGCCACTCATCGGGAACAGCAGAATGCTAAGAAAGAACAAAATGGCTAAACCACAGTCTAAGTTCCAAGCATTTGAAAATCAATTTGCTTTCACTTTAAGACCTATGGACTAAATATACTAACTGTAATAAGCTTAACAGTTTAGAATTTGGAAGTCTTTTTACTAAAATTTACTAAAATTATATCTTATTTGTATCAAAAGCATAAGCTTAATGTAATTATCATGTGCACGATGGCTCTTATTTGGGTTGAATGAAAATGTGCTGGTACAAATTCCCTTGTCATCAGTCCATTGTCCCTGAGGCTTTTAGTCCAAGAGGACTTCAGTTTTAAATTCCCAGATACACACTGTGCCCTAGAAAACAGGGATTTCAGAAAGCCTGGAATCCTCAAATGCCGGGGTCTGTGAGACTCTGACTATATGAAAATATGCAAAGAGGAACATTTCCGGCATTTTCCGTAGCCCCTAGTCCAGCATATGGAAGAATGAAAAACAGCATAAGAGCTCAAATTTTTCTTTTTTAAATGCAATCATGCATAACATTCTTCAGCAAATGCTTGTGGGTCACAGAGAGAAAGCTGATATTCCTTCCATCTCCTCACAGAGCCTCTAAAATCTAAAGTACTGTTGATTGCCATGACTAAAATTCTAAGCCAGTTCCACAGTAAATTCTAGAAAGCTTTATATAACTTGAAACATGTTTCGGAGGTGTCTTTCAATTCTAAGATAAACTAGTTATAGCAGGAAATAAGTATTTCTTTGTATTCGCAGTATTTTTCAGCTGAGGCCAAATAAGATGGATGTTTTGCTTTAGAATCTAAAATTCTTCTCTTTCATTTAATCCTTTTTAAACTTACCTTCAGATTTATTTCCAAAACATAGTTAGATTATTCATCTCTCTCTTTTTATATACACATAATAATTAGTACTATACATGAAATCTGTAGTCTTTTAAAAACTATAACTCCTTTTTATTGCCCACATTTTTGCATAATCTCCTCCTTAGTACACTGGATTGTACTGACTACAATGATCCTGTGATGGAGAAAAAAATAACAACTTTTTCATAATACATTTTAGTGACGACCCGTTGATATTAAAATTAACAAGTGTGTTACCGAATTTTGAAATGTTTAGAAATATTTTAGTAGATTTGTTTTAAGATGGTGATCTATATTTTACATAAGAAATTTGCATGTCCCTCTGCTCTAGATGATCACATACATAGTCCACTTTCTTTTCTACAATTTACTGGAATTGATATGAACTAATGGATGTGGTTAAAGGCAGCCAATCAGAACAAAATGAGATAATCCATGAGTAATTTGTCACATAAACACACTCACATGAAGGCATATATATGGCACACACACATATACACACATGCAAATAAAGAAATGAGTTTACAGGACCTGAAGAGATAACTCAGCCCTCACGCTCAGCACCAGAATCTGAGCTGAATATCCAAAACCCATGTTTAAATAAATGCCAGGCATGGTGGCATACACTTGTCATTCCAGAGTTGGTGAATTAGAGACAGATGATCCCTAAGGCTTGCTGGTGTGTTCTTAAAATTTAAGAGTTTAGAGAACATTACAGTAGTCTAAAGGGGAGGTGAGAATAATTAACAATGTAGCTCATGTCTCCTCCTTAACAATTCATAAAATCTCAAGTGATTTGCATTTAAAATTGTCCTGTTTTCACAGAATTATATGTGGCAGAGCTAAAAACAATCAGTGACAAAACATGAGACACACGGGATTTGCAACGGTTTGTCACCTGATCTTGGTGCTTCTGTTTCTTAAATAAAACCTTAGGTGAGCACATAAGCTGTCTAAACCTCTGCTTAGACACAAAACAAAACCTCCCAAAGTTGAGGAGACTACATGTGATGATGCATGTGGGGTCAGTGTGGATGACCCATTAATGTTGAGACAAGCCACGACAGGTTAGCTGGTCACTTCCACTCATCTTGAGAGGTGTTCATCTCTCTTTAGAAACATGGTCTTCCTCCTGGATTTTCTTTCTTAGAAAAAAGCACAGCCAGGGACCTTGAGAAAAGGCACAACATAAGAGGCAGGACAGCAACAGTAGAGGTGGACATGAGATACACAGCTTGCCCCTCTTGTGTCTCAAAGGCGTCCTTGCTAAGGGATGTTCCTATGGAAGACACTCTTGCAAGTGGATACTTGAACAGAAAAGTTGTCTCAAAGAGCACTTTCTACTTTTTCACTGCAAGACTGCTCAGAAGTCCAGTTCAGCACTAGAGAAACTGGTTTTACCCGTGTTAGCTGCTCCTGAAATGGCAGAGGCAGAGCCAGCCTAGTATTAATAGTACAACAGGAATAGAGTGGAGTTGGGGGCAGAAATTCTAATCCTTATCTTCTGCTGTGACCTTGGGCAAAAGGTTAAGGTACTTCCCTCCTCCACGAGTAAGAGGCTTAAACCAGACAGTATCCACAGTCCTTTTTAGGTGAGAAATTCTGCCTTCTAGCGTGTTTCACTCCTGGCTTTTATTAGACATACGCAACACAAGTCTTTCACTCCTTCCACGTAATCTGGACCTTGCAAACATAAATATATCCCCTTACTCACACAGGCCAGACATGTGCATAGCTTTCTGTCCCAACACCTAGGGACGAAGGGGGGATATGATTCAAAATATAGAAATCAGACAGGTTGTTTTGTTTTGTTTTGTTTTGTTTTTAATCTAAACTGCTACTCAATCTGTTAAATCAGGACATTTCAGAAAGAGGATATCTGGGAATACTAATTCCTTAAAACCCAAACAAAAACATTTTCTTTAATATTAATGACTAAGTAGTTTGAGAATCACCATGAAAGGAAAAGGCATCTTTCTCAAAGTCTGGCACACAGATCACTTTGCAGTTCCAGAGTCTTAGATGTTTGCTGAAAGCACTGGGAAGTGTGGCCAAGCATCCGTCCTGAAACAGTTTTCTCGAAGATTCCACAGAGACCAACTTAACACATAAAACAGTTCGTAGATGTTTACTAAGGAACATCATCATCAGATAAAAGCTCAAAATTTATGAAAATGGCATAAGAAAAATGGGGAAATAGGATAGTAGTGTCGACATATTTCATTTCTTTTTTCTTTTTTTATTATTTATTTATTTTTATTCTTTTTTAATTAAAATTTCCACCTGCTCCCCGTTTCCCATTTCCCTCCCCCTCCTCCCACATATTGCCCCCTCTCCCCACTCCCCTCCCCCTATCCCCACTCCTCTTCTCCTCCCCCCACTCCATTCCCCCTCCCTCTCAATACTAAAGAGCAGTCCAAATTCCCTGCCCTGTTCATTTCTATGTAGCACTGCTTCGTTATTTCACTTGGTTCCTATCACAACCTATGGAATCAACTCCATAGCATGTCTTGTGCTGTCAAAATAAACCATCATCAGAAAGTTCAGGTAATTTCCAAAAGATTAGAAAATTAATAAGTAGATGGATTAGAACCACAAAATCATCTCACATAACTAGGAAACAGATGACACCACTACAGAATGTTTAAGAGCTGAACACGCCCTTTGAAATAAATGATTTGCTAAAACTTATCTGATGAGGCAGCTAGAAATATGTCAAGTGCCTATTGACTGGTTGTATTTGCTACCCTGCAAATGGTAAAGTTATTATAGCAACTATAGATTAGCCAAGATAAAATGAATATTAACTAGTAAGTAACAGTGATTCGAGGATTTCACTGGATCATAGAAAGATCTTAAGCAGTGATCATTTCATGCTAACAACCCTCAAATACAGATATTTACTGCTCTGAAACCCAGGCATATGCTGTCTAGTTTCCTAGCTCATAAGGCTGCTGATGAGTGGCCTTGCTTTCTTGATCTCTCTTTACACTATGGTCCCTGGAACTGTACTCTCTAACTTAATGTATATCCACTCATCATTGGCTTTAGTGATAAATAAAAATAGCCTTATTAAACCCGTAGTTTTCTTTTAAAAAATAAAGAGTGAAAATACTATCATTGCAGATAACATTTGGAGGAAAGATTTCTATTTGTTTTTATCTTACTGGCTCCTCTAAATTTACCTAATAGCACATCTGTAAATATGTTTGCTTATCTTTAATTCTTTACTAAGTAGAACAGGATGGGTCTGTCAGATTGCCAGATCCAGAACTGATCCTTCGAATACAACCTTTATGACAGAGTAGTAGGCTTTTAAAGAATGTGTTGAAACTGAACAAACCTTAGCTATGTGAGATGCAGCATGAGCTTTTAAAAAACCGACTAAAACTGTTAAGCATGGACAATACAAGCCACATGACTTTTAAATGAATAAACATTCTTCTCTTTCCTGTATTCATGCGCTTTCTTTTTTCTCTTCCTTCTTACCTGTGATATAAACTTTGTAAAATCTGTTTACATAGGGTGCCTCATTAGATCAATATGTAATATGCCAGCCTCATCCATATGTGGACACATATACACATAAGAGAAAAACACAATTAAAATGTCACCAAGAAAGAAGAATTGGCCAAAGAATAAATGTAATATTCACTAGCTGTACATACATGTGTTAAATGATTTCTGATTGGTATTTAGTTTCCTTTATAATATTTTGTTGCTGTGTTTGAAAAGAGGTCGATTTTTCAAATTTTCATGCCCATTCATAATGTGTGGCTATATTTGGTCAAACAAAGGAGCTGTTTCTTTCCCCGAGTCAATATCTATTTTTTTTAGTAGAGAAACATGAAAGGATACTTACAAATCTCTGATTAAAATGTGCTGTTATTTCTAAGAGAGGTGAAGGGCGATGCCAAAATTCTTTCTTTTCTGAAAATGGAAAACAAAAAGAGAGAGAAGAAATACTCATTGGAGAACCAAAAGGAGAATAATTAAGTTAATAATGAAATTTAAATATTTTGACTGTGTTTTTGAAACAGGTTTAAACTAATAAACACTATAATTTTCCCGGCTTCCTTAGGAAAAGTAGAACCTCTGAGTCAATGACACTGTGTGCTGAAAATTCAAAGGGATTTCACTCCCAACACCAGATTATCAGTTACAACATCTATGGAGTAATTAGTGCATCAGCACTGATCAAAGGCAAGTTGAGAAAATAATTCATCTCACAGACATAACACACGACAGCAAACAGTTTTGCACTCACCCACAGAAAGATCATGTAAGAAAGCACGCGACATTGCTATATTTTTGAGAAGCTGTGGGTATCCATCACACATTTAGAACAAGCCCTCGTGTAGCTCATTTGGAGTGGATGTGAAATGTCTCCCACAGGCTCGTGCTTCTGAACTTTGGTCCCTGGATGGTGGTGGTAATCGCTAGTGAAACTGTAGGAAGTGAGACCCAGCTGGAGAGAGGAGGTTACTAGGAGTGGATTTTTGGGTTATAGTCTGATCTGGGTCCACCTAGTCAACTCTTCTTTTTCAACAATGTGTTAAGTATCTATGCCTTCAGCTCTCACTTCCTGTGATGACTCCAACTACCCCATGTTTCTTGCTATGATAAACTGTATCCCTCTAACTGGTGCCCCTAAGAAATCTTGCTTCTCTCAGATTGTTGTTCCTCTCAGGTATTCTTCACAGGAGCCAGAAATGTAAGAGAGACTGACACATTGCATCCAAGTGCCCAGCACAGATATGGGTACCACAGAGAAGGAGCCATCTTCATTTCAGCTATAAAAACAGATTGCATACACTCAGTTCTTCCTCACAGAATGACCCCTGGCTCTTGGCTTAAGCATGCCATACCAATAGGATGAAAAGTTGTAGGGATATGACTTTCCAGTACCGGTTCATGTTAGCTACTCATAGAAAAAGGGTGTTTTGCGTGTTCCTTTTGTCCCAGGGCAGTGTGAAATTCACCCTTTCTATACTGTCTCAGCAATCTGCATGCTTGTTTCCTGGAGGTTCACCTACATTTTGGGTGAAATCATTTCACAGTAAATATGTTCATTCCTTTCCAGGGTTACTATCACTATGTAATCAAGCTCAAGAGTCTTCACTTGGTATAAGCCGTCCTGTAGGAGTTATCTACTCTCTACTTTCCTCCTTGGTTTTTACTCCAGTCAAATATACCCCAGTACTAAAACTCTGATGTTATTCCCAGGCAGTGGGTGTATATTTGCCTTTATGGGCTGAGGCTCTTTTACCCTCACTTTTCTCTCACCCCTTGTTAGCATCTATTCATCTCTTCTAGGTCAACTTGGGCAGCCCTTCCCAGAATCTTTTCACATCTCTTTCAGACTAGGTAGAACACTAATTACATCTAATTGTACTTATCCCATGCATTATAAAGTATAAATTGTTCTCAGTGACTGCCTTTATTCTCATGCTAGCTTTTGTTTTTTGTTTTTCTTTTTAAAAACCTTTCGAGGGCGTGAACAGTGACTCATTTGTCTTATCTCTAGCACAATATTTCACAGATTGTAGAAGGAATGCAATAAATAATTTGTTGAACGCCAAGGTATGTGAGGTTCTTTTGAGACTTACAGCTGTCTGACTGCATATTTTATTACCTTATGAGAATATTAAAAGTAGAAAGAGGACATTTTTAGTTTCGTTCCTCTACCCCACTTCTCAAATGGTTTCTTACTGTTCCACTCACTTAGGGACGGCTTCCCTTCAGTAGTCTTACATTTGTAGGCCAAATAAGAGGAAGTGAGAAGAGGAAGAGAAAAATAAATGACAAAACAGTCATATGGGAAGTAACAAGAAGACAACAATTTGCAAACTTAAATATTTATAGACTATAATGCCTATATACATCACTAAAAATAAAAAATGTCACAACCCCACTTTCCTTTCCTAGCCATTTGCATATGCTCCTTGACAAAGATCTAGCAGAAGGGGTAAACAGGATTTCACTATGAAGTCACCTGATAAAACCATGCATTGCTGCTTGCAGTTGTTTTGTTTTGCTTTTGAGACAGGTTCCTGGCCTCAAACTCAGAGATTTGCCTGCCTTTGACTCCTGAGTGCTGAGATTAAAGGTGTGCACCACCACCACTTGGCCCACCGTTTGCATTTTTTAAATGCTAGTTAAAATCTCTATAATTTTATACCCTTTCCAGAATTAAATTTAGAATTGATTTTTGTTTGTTTGCTTGTTTCATTTATTGTGTTCTTCCTCTGTGTAGCCCTGGCTGTCCTGAAACTTGCTCAGCAGACCAAGCTGGCCTGGAACTCAGGAATCCATTTGCCTTTGACTCCCAGGTACTGGGATTAAAGATGTGCACCACCATTACTTGGCTAAAATTAAATTTAGTTTTTTTAAAAAAATTTTATAATTTTTGCCTACTGTTCACAACAAGACAAACACATGAAATGAGAATATAACAGAACAATCATTTTCCTTCTTAACTTTTTTTTGACTAAAGTCACATACAAAATATTTCTTCCATGAACTTTGAAAATGGTTTTGAACTCATTGTTTTGACTATTATTATATTAAAATTCAGATTTACAGCTAGTATGATAAATATAAATACAGTGAAAGTTGAAACTGAATGAATCTCTGATATGGGATTCCCCTCTGTACACTGTGAATATGTTTTATTGCTATTGGTGAATAAAGAAGCTGCTTGGGCCTATGTCAGGGTAGAATATGGTCAGGTTGGAAGATATATAGCAAGAAAGTAGGCAGAGTCAGAGAGAAGCCATGTATCTGCCACAGGAGACAAATGCTCGGCACCGAACAGAACCTTACTGGTAGGCCACAACCAAGTGGCAACACACAGCTGGAATTATATTTTCTTTCAAACTCGATAATATTTTAATAGCTAAGAGATACAAAAGGCAAAAAGAGCAAGTGGCCTCACTAAGATGGATTTCATTCCTTTCAGGGAAGGGGATCAAAACGTGTGTCAACAGAAATATATCATGTTAAAAACAAACTCCTTCAGAATTGTGAGCTGTCAGAGATCTTGATTATCATCTAGTCTAGTGATTTCTCAACTATTTTATTACAAATTAACTCATAATACAAGGCCAATATAAAGATAGGCACCTGAAGAACATGTGTAGATACCAAAGGCTTTCAAGCCTGAGGCTCTTACTTTTCTTTCCTCCGTTGTTCTTGTTCTTTCTAATCAAGGATATAGTTAGAAAACTACACGGCCATTTGCTGTTATGGAGGTCCAACCCATGAGGCTAGAAATGAAATAAGAGCAACCATTTCACATCTGAATGCAATAAAATTGCTAAAAGTACCTGTCCTAAGTGTTATGTGCTGACCTTTCCCTCGGATGCTCTTTTTTCACAGGACTGGCTTCCTCCATAATGGTTTTTTTTTTTTTTTTTTTGCCAGTAAATCTAAATCTCATTTATTAAAAATGTAAATCATGAGTAGATAAGGTTTAGTGTAATTTTTGCCTCTAGGATTAGCAAAATAATAAACATATTTTTCTCTTTACTACTAAAATTATGACAGGTCGGTTATGTAAGTTTTCATCTCACAACACTTAGAATTATAGAGAGAGATTATCTCAGTCAAAAGTGTGTGTCCTGCTATAAAGATACTAGCGCATCAAGTTGTAGGATTGGGGATTGAAATAAGTTGTTTTGGAACAAAGAATCGACTAAATACAAGGTAAGATTTTTATCTAAGCTTGCATTTCACTATTTTTCAATTTCTATGAGGTGCTAAATCTGCTCTTCATTAAGTATTTTTTTCCATTTTGCTTTTCTATAGCAAATAAAAATTTTGTAAGTAATAGTGTAATATATAAAAATATGAAAGTTGAATTGTGTCCAATAAGTACCATTGCGTTCTGTAAAGCATATTAACAACTATTGTATTGCGTAGCTTTAAAGGGTTGTTCTTAAGATGCATCTAATTTCTCAAGCATGACAACGGTGGAAACAACATCAGAAGGGAGTTATGATAATTATGATGATAACTAGGTATGTTATGACTATACCTTCCACCTACAACCTGAAGAATTAGCTTAGGAAAAAAGTGACACATCTGTATATGATACACAGGAGGCATGCAACACATGTTTGGTAACCAACAATGCATTGATGAAAAAGGGGCCGAGAATACAGAGGCTAAGATACAACTTAAAGAATCTTTTTGTGGTGGCGCAAATGAATGTAGACAGATTATATAGATATATACAGCTTTAATAAGGAAATAGACTTACAGGACCACAGGTTCCCGCGGAGCACTGGAAAAGCGGAGCAAAAGAAAAGGGCTGCTGGGCTCATGCCTGGCAGATTTATCCATAAACATTAGCCCGAGGCGAACACGCCCCCAATGGGTGGGGCTATGTCCCTACATCTTTTTAATTTTTTTTTTTTTTTTTTTTTTTTTTTGGTTTTTCGAGACAGGGTTTCTCTGTGGTTTTGGAGCCTGTCCTGGAACTAGCTCTTGTAGACCAGGCTGGTCTCGAACTCACAGAGATCCGCCTGCCTCTGCCTCCCAAGTGCTGGGATTAAAGGCGTGCGCCACCATCTATCTTTTCTCATTTTACATATCAATCCCAGTTCCCACTCCCTCCCCTCCTCCTGTTGCCTCCATCTTCCTTCCCCATCCCACCCCCCATCCACTTCTCAGAGAGGGAAAGGCTTCCCATGGGGAGTCGACAAAGTCTGACACATTGATTTGAGAAAGGACCAAGGCCCTTCCTACTGTATCTAGGCTGAGCAAGGTATCTCTCCAAAGAAAATAGGTTCCAAAAATCCAGTACAAGCAGTCGGGATAAATCCTGGTCACTGTCAGTGGCTCCGCAATCTGCTCCAGCCATACAACTGTCACCCATATTCATAGCATCTAGTTTGACCCTATGCTGGTACTTAAGAAATATTAAAAGAGATTTTATGCGTTGGGCTACTGGAAAAGCTTAACAAATTTTAATGTTAAATGAGTATTACCCTAAAAGAATGAGTAGATTCATAGTGAGCAAACAGATCAGTGAAAGTCTCTAAATGTAATCTCAGTAATGGACAATAAAATACCACCAAAAGGTGAAAATAAAAAATTAGAATACTGATATGACACATGACTTTCCTCTTAAGTGATCCCCCATTCTTCTAGAGAACTAGAACACTGAACACAGACAAAGATTATTACTCTGCCTCCTGTGTTTTTAGGTGCAGACGTCCCAAGAAACTGTTCCATTAAACATGATTTCTAAGTTACTTCTACACTGCACTCTGGAAGAAAGGAAGGTGTTCTTTTCCTCTTTGCACACCAAACTGAATCTGTTGGAGGGAGTCACTAATTACAAAATGGACAAAGGTTCTATATTACAGATGATGCAACAAGAAGGGAGTGGCCTCATCGGTGACACAGTCAGGTCATTGTATGTCCCCCACCCGTCAGTAGAACTGTCAAAAAGAAAAGCTAAGTTAACACGATATTTAATCCACTGCTATTTTTAGGCTTTATTAAAGCACCAAACCCATTAATACATATGGCGAATTTTTTTTAATGAGAAAATTCATGGGAAGTAATCCTAGGAGACACTGGATGAGGGTCATGGAAACATGTCTTAGCTTCACTGTCTGGGAAACTAAAGCAATAGTAGAATCAAAAAAGTAATGACAGGAGAGAGAGAAGGAAATCAGTGGAAGAGACAAGGGAAGATGCTCAGTAAATCACTGGAACCAGGAGTCTGCCTCACAGACAGTGGAGGAAATTGAAAAAAAAAATCAGCATTTTTTATAGTATATATAACTTACAAATGAGAATAGAACATCAAATAAGTTATCATGTAGTGTCCAAAATTGAATAAAAGATTGTTTGCACACAAATCAGAAAGAAGTGGCAAAAATCGGCACAGAAAAAAAAAAGAGCATTTCTTACATAGCAGTGGAAAATGATTAAAAGCAACAGAATTAAAAGCTGGCTAAGGCATATAAGGGAATGTCATGTAGTCTATAGCTGTTTAAAATTCATATAAATATCTGGTGAAAAATTAAAACAATCATTTCTTGAAATAGAAAGCTTTCATCAAGGTTCCAAAGAAAGTGAGCTCAGGACCAGGAACTGTAAGAGAGACAGAAGTACCTAAGCATCTTCTCCCTTTGAAAGAAACTTTCCTAGCAAAAGAAAGAGGAGATTCAGTAAGAGAAAGCAAAGGAAGCACAGATATCTTGGTTTTGACAATGCTATACCTAAGAGGCTGCTTATCCCAGAAATGGCAAACTGAAGCCAGAATCGCCTCCTCTATTTTTGTTTCTACATTTTACAATTAAGCCTCAAAGTTAATCAAAATAATACAAAGTTTGCAACAAGGAAATAAGAACAAGGCAACAGTTTGGAAACTTATGTAATTCATGAGATGTATTCCAATTGCTGGACAGTCACCAACATTCGAGAATTTTCAGGGGATATTACACCATGTACCTTGACCCCCAAGTATCTTCTTTCTCTACCTGGACCAGGCCATCCAATGAAAAGAACATATTTCAGGAAGAAATCAGATCAAAGATTTCTGTTTCACTTTGTAGCATGAACTTCAGACTGATCATTGATCAATGTTCCCATGGAACATTCGGGAAGATTCTAGGACCTTCTTTTAGAAAAGAAAGATAGAAGTAATAATTGACTACATCAACTCATAGAAGCAACTGGACACAAATATGAAGAAGAGGAAGACTGATAAATTCTACCTCAGTGGAGAATTTGGGTTCTATTTAATGTTATATTAACATTATTATATTTAAGACCAGATACTCCATTCTTATCTTGGTAACATTAGTAATCAGCTCAAATACAGCTCATTTGTTTGGGAAAGGCATATCAGTGTGCTCCAGGGTGGTTCGAGACAACCAAGCACTGTGTGATCATGAAGCTCAAGCCTCACCCTGGGCTACAGGAGACTATTGCTCATGTAACTTAAGAACAAAGTCTATCTTCTCCAATTTCTGATCTTTCTAGAACCAGAGAGAAGGTGCCACTGAAGAGGGCTGCACAGACTGGGCCATCATAGCTGTCACTCACTATGTCCAAGGAGTATTCTTAGCTAAATGTAAAAACTATTGATGCCATTAATGTCCAATTTAGAATGTAACATTTTAATATACTTTTTACAAATATACATTCTCCTTAGAACAATGATTACTAGACAAGCTAAATTCTAGGCATTACACTCAATATATTAACTTTTATAGCTATAGTTCAAACTAAGATATTAAATTTAATTTAAAAGCAGACAAAAGTTTCAGATAAGATTTTTTTTTGATGGGAAAAAATCAGCACAAAAATACTTAATGTAAAACCTCTTTTTTCCTCCCCAACTGATCATGACTACGTGGCTAATACGTCCTATCTGAATGCTCACTTCCTCTAATAGCACCTTTTCCATGTCAGGGCTTATCCAGCTCTGGGGAAAACAGCAGCTGCAGAGGTGAATCACTACAGTCTGCTCTCAAAGCTGCTGCTGCTACTGAAAGCTGTGCTTCTGATGTCAGTCATTGTCTTCCTGTTGTGGGACCTGTCACAGAGTCATCAGCCTGACGTACTGACTGTGTCGATTGATATTCTCCTTGCATTGCAACACAACACACAGAGCTTGTTGAAAGCACCATCTCACAGACCTTAAACACCAGGATAACCATACAATCATGAAAATGAAATTGTGAAAGAGATGATAAAAAAAAAAAAAACCACTATCACAATGCTGAAGGGCTACGTGATTTTCAGTTGAATGATCTCAGCCACTCTCGATGTTGCCCTAAGGGGTGTTCTCAGCCAATCATATTCCAGTTGTAACAGAAATGTCAAATTTAGGGTCATGAGTGGAGTAGTATATCTCAAAATGGTATGTCAAAATCACAACCCCTAGTACCTGTGAATATAATTGGACTTGGAAATAATTGTTGGAAGGTGACCAAATTAAGCAAAAGTCCCGGTAGAATTAGATGAGTCATTAACCAATGACTGCTGTTTCTATAACAAGAGAGGAGCCAGTGCTTCATCTCAATACCTGCAGATATTGATTTCCTCTAATCACCATGGTGACTGACACCCAGGAGAACAAAGGGTATGTTAACAACATTAGAATATTATTTTCATGAAAATTTCCCAAGCAAATCGAATGCCGAGAAAATGATACCAAAGGGGCCAGAGAATGACAGGAGCAAAGAAGTGAGACACTGAACTCCTGCTTTGGCATCTCCCTTGAGGGCAGAGACACAGGTCTCTGTGTCTCAAGACATCTTTGGCTAGCATTAGCTCTGTCACTGAAAAAGCTAAAACACTCTTTATAACCTTCAGCTTGCTCATGAGTAGCACAAGACGAAAATTTTCAGCTAATTCACATAGCAGGTCTCAGTAATGACTAGCAGCAACGTCACTACTACTTATCTCAGTGCTGGTCCAGACTGGCACTTTATGCGTGGCAGAAATAACTACCCTCCCAAGGATTCTGCTTTTTCTCTTTTGATCAGAAAGAAATGAGGCCAATGAAAGGTGAGTCAACTCTAACATCCCCATGTGTCATAAAAATTACTTCTACATACACACTATATCAAACCGGAAATTTTTACTCCTGAAAACTTCTCAAATTTTGTTGGTAGGAACATTTCTAAAATATATCAATTCCTCTTTCTTGTTTGTTTAGATACTGACATCTATTATCAGTAGATATTTAAAAGATATTAGAGAGGGTAGTATATTTTATATATTTAAATATTTATAAATATTTTGTATGTTATTATTGGACCACCTGTAACATTTATGAATATTAAATATCATTAGATGATGCATTATATTATATTTTTCATAGACCAGAACAGTAATTTCTTATGGTAAAAGCATGCTTATCTCAAAATATATCTTTTCAAACTTTGCTTGATCTTTCACATATAAAGCTTCATATATCCAAAGAATCTAGTTATCCTATCCTAAATAATTTTTCTAGTTGAAACAATATAAGTTGTACATAATTTGATATTTCTCAACTTTTCCAAATTGTTTCTTAAACAATCAACTGTTTAAATCTAAATATAACTGTTTACTTTTAAGAAGACTTCTAAAGATTTTAAGATGCAGAAGAGGATGACTTCATAGAAACATTTCCTGACACATCAGGGTGAATGCTCAGATGAACTGATAGAGACTGCAGCATCATGGACAAGACCCGCCCAAGCTCAAGCCAGACAGAATCCCAGAACAGATGAGGGCAGGTAAGCAGAAAATCCCAACTCTAGCCATGATGCTATTTTCAACTGATCCCCTAGAAGAAAGAAGGTAAGTTTTCTTCAATGAAGTGTCACTGGTTATATCAGCCCTACCTCACGACAGGTTTATGACTTATGAATACTTGACTAAATGATCTCTGCAATTTCTGTGGTTGGTTTGGTTTGGTTGTTGAACATTTACACAGGGGTTTTTACTCCACTGTTAAGAAAAATGAAAGTATAAAATTCACAGGTAAATAGACGGTTCTAGAAAAAAAAAAGCATCCTGAGTGGGATAACCCAGACCTCAAAAGATAAATATGTGATGTTTTCTCTTAAATGCAGATGTTAGCTTTTAAGCCTTCAACAGGCATTCTACAATCTAAATAACCACCGAGAATCGGTACCTTATCCTGAGACAACTGAATAACTAGGAGCCAACATCACACTGACATAAAAAATTAAGAACAGAATGCAACTCTAAATGTCAGAGTTAACACTATAAAACTTTTAGAAGAAAATAATGAGAGAAATCACTATAATGTGGGCAATGCAACCCTTTCTGGGTTATACCACCAAAACATAGTGGATAGGAGAAATTAGAGATTAATTAATCTTCATGGAAGTAAAAAAAAAGTGTACATTAAAGGACATCATCAAGAAGTGAAAAGATAATCTCAGGTGTAAAGAAACTACTTGCCAGTCACACCTGTCTGATACAATAGTTTCACATACAGTTATTGTTAGTAACTAACAAAAAGAGTACTAGCAACAGTACTTTGAAGGACAGGCCTTCAAAGAAAAAAAATCTACGTGGCCAATGCACACGTGAAATGATATACAAAATTATTAACCGCCAACCACATGTTAAGTAAAACCACAATGAAACATCATTTTACACACACAATGATGGCTATAACTTAGAAACCACAATGACATGTGCTGACAGGCATGAAGAGAAACTGAAAGGTTTATTTATTGCTACTCAGAATGTGAAAAAGTACAGTCTCTTTGGAAAGGAGTTTGGCAGTTCCTTCAACTGTTAAACGGACTTGCCTTGTGACTCAACCTCTCCACTTGTGAATATATAACCAAGCATATGGTCACAAAACAAAACAAAACAAAACAAACAAACAAACAAAAAAAAAAAAAACGTGCTCAGGAATGCTCCTGGCAATGGTAAGCATAGCAAGCGGAATATAGGAAAACAAGCATCCATCAGTATAAGTGGAGTCTATCTACAGAACACAATAGTATTTGGTAATATTGAATAAATAAAGAATTGACTCATGTTTCAACACAGTTCAACATTCAAAATATTATGCTAAGTGAAACAAACCACATTTACATGAAACATCCAAAACATGTACGTTAAAAAAAAAAAGTTTGAGTGTGTGGGCAGAGCTGGTGAAGTCTGTAAGAGATCTAAGGCACAGTTAATGGTTCTTAGGTTTCTCTTTTGGGACGTAGAATAATCTAGAATTACAACAATCTATGTGATTATCCTATATACCACTGAATTGTATGCTTTCTGCGAATGGAAATGAATATCAGTAAATAGATTTTTAAAATCAATTTGTTATAGTAGTTACTCAGAAGATATGAACGTTCTTTGTGAACACAGAATTAAGATTCTCCAGGATATGTTTAATATGTTTTATATATTTTAATATGTTCTACCTATTGAGTAGCCTGAGGTACAAGAAACACTGAAATACCCAATCCTCAAATATAAGGGCCTTGTGTTAAAGAGGATTATGAAGCAAGTGAGTTTTAGATAAATGACAATATTGACTGCAAGAACATGTCAATTCTGGGGTTTCTCTTTTCCATTTAAAATCAGCTCCCACTCTATTTTTCTGGATAAGCCACTCATTTCCAGATGAGAACACATTCTGCTTAACTGCTTAGTAATAGACACAATCAGCCTTTATTCTGTTGGAAGCCACGGGGACTGTTTCTTCCTAACTAATTCTGGTATCTTCTCTGTGGTTTGTACTCAGCAGCCCTTATTCTTACAGTGGCATTACGAAAGGGAAGTGGACACCTTATGAGGTAGGATGCAATGTGGGTTCTAGGTCCTTGGAGACAGACATTCGAAGGGACAGTGAGACTCTACTCTTCATTTTCTTTCCTGTCCCAAAGATAAAGCAATGAGTTTCTCTGTCATCCCCGTGTGAAAGGGCTGTTTTATGGGTCTAAAAGCAATGGTGTCAACCAAATGTAGATTCGAATCTACAAAGCTGTAAACTTTCCCCTTCACTAACTGATTATCTCAGGCATGTGCCCCAGTAATAGACGTCTACCTGACACATTACTTATGCACCATATGACCTGACAGCTCTCAGCTACGAGACCTAGGAAAGGAGAATGTGACTATGGCTTTGGCTTATAAAGGAGCAGGGGTCCAGGACTATGGAAGGTTGGAATTGAAATACCCTTCAAAAAAGAAAACGTTTAACTTATTTTATCTCGCTTGTGTAGTTCTGCACCTGGACTCCAGTAGGCCTGGCTGACTTGCTGGAATGACTAAAGCAGAATTAGGTCTTCTGAGATCTGGGCCACTGTTCTTATCACGACATTACTTTGTCTTCAAGGCAGAGCAGAATCCCAATTTCTTTGCTCTTGCCCACAGGAATGAAGCTGTATAATGAATCCAACATATTTTTATTTTATTAACTTTTATTGGTTTTCTGTGGTTTTTACATCATGCCACCCTGATACCACCCTTCTCTCCATTCCCTACTTCTCACCATAGTTTCTAACCCACATCTGCCTTCTGCCCTTGCAAGCTCCACCCACCAAAAGCAAAACAAAATTTAAAAGGAAAACCAAAAACAAAACGAACAAAACAAAACTAAGTAGAACAAGAAAGAAGAAAGAAAATAAAAATTGGAGGAAGGAAGAAGGGAGGAAGGGAAGGGGAGAAGGAAGAAGGAAGGAAGGAAGGAAGGAGGGAGGGAGGGAGGGAGGGAGGGAGGGAGGGAGGGAGGGAGGGAGGGAGGGAGGGAGGAAGGGAGGAAGGAAGGTCCCCTTGTGGAAGCTGTGGAGAGGCCTGATGAGTCACACACACAGTTCACCCTCTAGTCCTTTCTTCTTCATTTGCAAGTGTTCATTGCCATGAGTCATCGGTCTGGCTGGAGGCCTCTGTCATCTGTCACAACAACCATCCACATTGGGCTCTCACCAGGGATCCCCCACGCCCACAACCGCCAGCTCCCTCTCCAGGACTTCCTGTGTTGTTCTGCTCATGGAGAGCCTGCAGCTTTAGATCTATAGGTTTCTCCCCTTCCTATGTTCAAACAGTTTATAGTTGAGGTGGATGTCACAGCCCACGATCCCCCTCCTCCCCTGGCAACCCAGGCCGTGGATATCAGCACAGACCCCAGCTGCAGCAGGACCACAGACCCAGACATGGCCCTCAGCAACAGCCCGGGCCCAGACACCACCATCGTCTAGGTAGTGGCACAGACCACACAGTGTTTAAAGGAGACTTTCCTTCTATGTAATAAAGTTTACCAAGCCCTGCTACTGTTCAGAAATAACAGCAAATGATTACATTTAGCCTTTTTATACATCTAAAAATTTGTTTGCTATCTTCTAATTAATTTGTACAGAAAAATTAACATGGCTGGTAATTTCTGTGTTCTTGCAAAACATATGCCATACAGGATAAATGTTTCCATTTTTCCTTTTCTTTGTTGGTTATCTGTCTTGTGTTATTTTAAGGAGGACTTTTATTTTGCTTGTCTTTTCTTTTTTATTCATTTATTTACTTGTAATTATTATTTATTTATTAGGGGTTTGTTATTTGTTTTATTTTGTTTTCTGTTTGTTTGTGTTTTGAAACTGGATCTCTCTACTAGTCCTGGCTTTCCTGGAACTCATTATATAGATGAGAATGGCCTCGAACTCACAGAGATCCACCTGCCCCTGCCTCCTGAGAGCTGGGATTAAAGGCGTGCACCACCGTGTGCCTAACTATGTTTTATGTTTGCGTCCTCTAAAAACAGCTTGAATGGAAATCTCTCAGCTGTCAGATTTTTGTTTTTTGGTTTGTTTGTTTGTTTTTCCAGACAGAATTTCTTTTTGAAATAACTCTAGCTGTCCTAGAACTCCCTCTGTAAACCAGGCCTCTAATTCACAATGATCCGCCTGTCTCTGCCTCCAAAGTTCTACTATAAAAGACTTGCGTTGTGTAACTTTTTTTTTTAATCTCCTCTGAGAGAAGCATGCTAAGGACTGAACATTCCCAGCGCCAGTTACTCTGAAAACACCCTTCCAAAGAATACTAACATTTACGCTAATGCTTTGTGACAGGTTATTTTGTTCATCGGCTTGACTGGACTAAGAAACATCTTATCCATTAATGGAACACACCTTTGGGTGCATCTGAGGCCATTGCCACCCATTTAACAGAGAAGGAACAATCCATCCTGAATGTCAGCAGTGTCTTCTCATGAGATGGGAATGAAATGTGATGAAGGAGAAAAGGAGAAAGCCAGCCGACGCCAGCATTTCCAGCCTTTAGCTTCTTTCCTTCTTTTTCTTCTCCTCCTCCTCCTTCATCATTTTTCCCCTTGATTACTTGGGATTTCATAGAATGCACCTTATCACCTTTACTTCCCATTCTCCCCATGTCCACCCCTCCTTATAGTCTCCCCTCTGAAAAATTGCTGAAGGGAAAAAAAAAGCCCAATTTGTGTTATCATACAGTTACTAGAGCATGATCAAATTCCCAGGGGCCAGTCCCTTAAAGAAAGAGGGTCCTTCCTCACCCCCGCCGTCCAAGTAGACATCTATTGTGAAGAGCTACACTTCAGTAACATTCACCGCAGTTTTCTAGAGTTCTCTTCAATGGCTTCCAGTTTAAGTTGTTAAGTTTTTTCAGGGGTGGGGCGAGGGTAGAAGTTGTCACAGAAGCCTTCTATGTCTCTCATTTTCAACGGTAAGTCTGCAGTCATTGATGCCACTGCTAAAGATCCTTCTTTGTCCTTTTCAGTCAGCAAAAGCACCGTTCATGGACTTCCACGTGGTATGTGGCAACAGCACAGACCACAGATATCCACCTGGACTCTGGGAACAGTAATGTGCCACAGGCTTCAACATGGTCTCAGGTGACAGTCCGGGCCATAAACCAACACTGGAGGCAGCCCAGCCCATATCAACATGGCTTTAGGCAGCAGCACAGACAAACAGGCATCCATACGGTTTTCAGTAGTAACAAAGGCCATGGACATCAACCCGATCTCCTGCTGCAGGAGGACCATAGACCCAGACATGGCCCTGGCAGCCGCAAAGGCCACGGACATCAACATTGCCCTCAGCAAGGTCTTCATTCCACGTCTTGACCCGTGGAGCTTCAGGGAGTTCTATTAACACGCTCCTCTTTCTACTGAGCCCCTTTCTACTGTCCCTACTAGATTCTTTTAAGTCACCACCAAAATAAGCCTTGCCTCCCTTCTGTCGTCTTTTCTAGGTGTTTGGTATAGGTGACAAGAAAAGTAACAACACATGTAATTTTCTTGGCCTTTAAAAATAAATACAGGTGTACTTTATATTTTATAAATCTTATCTTTGCTAAATCAGTTGATAAATACTAATTATCAAGAGAAATATAGATCTACATCAGAAGTAATTTTTCAGTGTCGCTAACCATCCATTTCCTGTAACTAACATGAGACTAAAGCATTGTTCACTCAAAAAGTCCTCGTGACTCTATTTGATAAAGTCTAGTTTTCACTTCTCGTGAAAAACATCTCAATTAAAATTTTAAATAACCCCATCCCGCTCTTTAATACTCATGTAAAAATGTTATCTCCATTAACATTGACATTAAATTAACATTATGAGGTAGTCTGCAGTGCCCAACCCGTTTGTTAAAGCAAATGAACGGCATTGCTCCCGTAATATCATCCATGCTTTGTGTGTACAGGAAGTATATGAAAATCTTTATGGATTTTGTTGTTTTTCAACACTAAATAGTATTAATGGACAGCGAATACTGATTTTTCTATTTTATACACAAGCACCAAGCTTTAATACGTTAAGTAAAATATCTAAACTTTCTCATTTAGAAAGTTTATGTGCTACAAACAAATCCCCCGCTCTAAGGCAGCAGTAATAGCACTAAAGTTATTGACATTGATAATAACATCAGGCAGCAATTGCTGTGTGTAACACACAAAGTTTTAAGCAAGCATACAAATGCTAGCTTGGCTAATCTTCCCAACAATTTTATAAATCACACAGCATTATCCCTAATTTACACAAGCACTGTTAGTTCTTTTGCATAAGTCATGAATTGCCTGGCTGAATCAACTTAAGGAGAAATGTTTTTGCTTTCCATTTGCAGAGTCTTTCCTCAGCTCATGCTTTCTTGATCCCATTGCATAGCAGGACATCATAGGAGCAGGAGGGGCAGAGGGGTGGAGGGCAGAGGCAGAAGCGAGCTGTTTACTAGATTATGGTCAGAAAAAGGGCAAGAAGACACCCCCAAATCCTTGTCCTATTGACATCCTTTTTTCCAATTGGGCTACACCTTCTAAAGTTTCCAAAATGCTGCTTCCAAGGGACCAAACATTCAGAATTTGAGACTGGGGGGAACATTTCATAGTCAAACTGTAACAAAAACACAAGGTATATTTCTCTGCCTTACTCCCACTATTCTCAATTTTTAGGAACTCTTCCTTATTGCTCCTGTAAGTGAGAAGACAAAAAAGAAAAGTAAACTTAGAACCTTCAAAAACAACAGCAAAAATACTAAAGTTCTAATTTGGGTGGAAGCTTGGCTAAAGCATAAAACATGATAGAATTAATTTTTATGTTGTTGTTTTAAACAATCAAAAGATGCTATCAAATTGGCATTATGATAAGTCTTTCAAGATAGCTATAATCAACCCCACTGTGTGAATATATGTCACTGTGATTGGTTTTAAAGAAGCTGACTAGCCAATAGCTGAACAGGATAAAGTTAGGTGGGAGAGGCAAGCTGAGAATGATGGGAAGAGAAGAAGGGCAGAGGCAGGGGCGTGGCCAGGAGATGCAGGGGAGCAGGACATGGTGGAGAACAGAAAGGTAAAGGCACACGCCACATGGCAATCGTAGGTTAATAGAAAGGTACAGTCACACGCCACATGGCAGTCGTAGGTTAATAGAAAGGTACAGTCACACGCCACATGGCAATCGTAGGTTAACAGAAAGGTGAAGTCACACGCCACATGGCAATCGTAGGTTAATAGACATGGGTTAATTTAAGTTGTAAGAGCTAGTAGAGTTAGTTAGTAATAAGGCCGAGGTATTGGCTGAGCATTTATAATTAATATTGAGTCTGTGTGTCAGTTATTAGGGAACTGGCAGACAGGAAAGTAAAGTCTGCCTACAAGAAGCAATCTGGGGGTTAAAAGGCTCCAAAAATACACAGGTTCAGAAACGACAGTGTCAAGATATGAACTCAGATCATGAATCCAATACAAGTATATAGACTACTGGTGCTTGCACTGTCTAGGATAAACAATGACCAAACCCCTATATTACATACAAGATTTGATAATACCTATGGCTTCAGGCATCAACCAGGGTTAAAACATATTCGCCATATGGGAAAGATACCACTGCTGTTTTTGGCATGATGGACAGAGTCTAAGAGCACAACTAGAGTTTCTGAATGCTGTCACATGCAACACAACATGTCTGACGTTAGTCAAAGCCCGTATCTTTAGCGATGTCCTTCAGTGACTCCAGCATGAATCACGTAGCTGCAAACTGATTTGAGAGAAATGAATTAGCCTAATGAGTACATTGAGGTGTGGCTGAGAGTCAGTGTTTAAGTTCGTCTACTCCCTAAGCTTTTAAAAATTAGAAATACACAACTGAAAAAAAATAGCTCAATAAATACAAATATAATTTGCGGGGGAGAAAAAAAAAATCACTGGAAAGAAAATTCCAAGAAATTCTTACTAAGTTATGGTGAGATTAGAAGCAGCATTGCAGACCACCTCAAAATGAGAGACTCCAAACACATTTGTTTATTTACTCATTATTAGTCATTAGACCCTCTACAAAATGCTACAGATTGCACTAAAACCAAAGCCGCGCCAGTTCTAAGAGATTATCCTATCGTTAGTCATTTGCAATATAAGACACTACAACAAATTACAATTCTAGTACTCAGTGAGTAGCTGCAGTTTGGAGGTAAACTCTCCCCAACCATGTATATTGAAGCTGAAAAAAATAATAATGTGTTTATAAGCACTTTGGTGACACTTAGGAGTGCTCCCAATGAATATATAGCTGAGAGCAACAATTTCAGATGCAAGTTTTCTTGGGTAAAGACAAAGAACCAAGGATAACTGTTATGGTTTACATCTGAGATGTCAGCCATAGACAGGCTCACGAGCTTTCAATGCTTGGTTCTATAATAAAGTAACTAACTGAAAGCTTGGATAATTGTTTCCTTCACTTAACTAGAAGTTAGCTGGCATACCCCCCTAAAGAGTAAAAGAGAACACAGAACATAGTATATGTGTTTCACTAAGATGTATGAAGGGGGAAATCATGCTGTTAAAACATAAGAGGTCACCGGGTGTTGGTGGCGCTCACCTTTAATCCCAGCACTCAGGAGGCGGAGGCAGGCAGATGTCAGTAAGTCGAGGCCAACCTGGTCTACAAGATCTAGTTCCAGGACAGGCTCCAAAGCTATCAAACTGGGAGGGCAGAGAATTCTCTAAGGAGGTCAAGGACCTGGAAGGGAGACCACGCAAATCTACTATGTGTGTGAAGACACAGCTACTGATGATCTTGTCTTCAACAGAATGACTCATTTTATCTGACTTTACATCCATTTTTACATCTTGGTGCCACACCTACAATTTAAGGATGTCATTGTTACTCTGCTGGTCCTCTCCTTAGGATGCCCAATCCCCCCACAGTCCTCTTGCCTCATTCCTCTCAGCTGGGTCCCTGGCTGACTGACTATATGCCTGGAGTTGTGGTTGGTGGTCCTCTTCATAAAGAGCCAGGGTCAGTGAGAATCAGCTAGGTGAGTTGATAAATATAGACTTCCCTCAAATTCAAATGTTGTTTTAAAATTAAATGCATAAGCAAAATTCACTGAATTCCTATGATTTGATATTTTTCAACTGGAATATAATGTGTTTAAATATCTTATTGCAGCTCTGTTAGATCAAAGTGATAGTTATGTAACTTCACTGTTTTAAAGCAACACTTAAATATTAATGATATCTATGTAATATAGATTTTTTGCAGTTTCATTGGATCTGTTATTTCATAGAGGCAAAAGTTATATTGGCCATATTCTACATGTGCATACATTAGTCTCATAAACAAATAAAAATACATTATTTAGAATTTGCTCTAATAATAAAGAAGAAAAATAACCTAAAATATTATATATAAAGGAAAACATAGCTCACAATATTGTAAAAAATAAGATTACTATTAAGTGAGAGAAAACTCCAAAATAATACTTATTTCCTTAAAGTGAACATTGCTAATTTCAAGCCCAAACTCTCATCCTAGTAAGTTGATTATTTATAACAAAAAAAAAAAAAAAAGAATTCCTTTCTGCACAGAATTCTTTCTCGGAAAAAAGTTCATTGGATGGAAAAATGGGATGTAGAAACTTAGGGTGGAGACATGGAATACCTCAGTAAAGCCAAACAACCTCCTCAATGCTGGTGGATTTTCTTTGTCAATAGAGAGAGTTTTTATACTGTAAAAAGGCTAAGCTTACCCTGCCCAAAACTTGTATGCTTGAGGTATGTAACATACAAGTAAATGATATCCTCCTCGGGACCAACCTTGCTCAGCTTTGTTTCTTGATTTATGACTCTACCTCCCAGACTCCAGAAGGTAAAACACAATATATGCTCCATGTCAAAGGAACAAAAAACATTCCCCAATTTATATAGACCTAGACATAAATTTGGGGAACAGTGTAGGACTAGATAGTTAACAAGTTGTATGATAGTGGAAGGAACCAATAGGACCAGGAGGAACTTATTGGTCTGAGCCCTCTAAGCAGAGAATGTGGATTCAATGTTTTAGCTAAATGGGTTGGAAAAGGTTATAACATTTTGCTGTTGACAGAAGTATGAACCAAAAGGCAGTATTCATTAAGATACCATAATTGAGTGTTTTAATAAACTAACGAGGAAGGTATCTAAAGGCTTGTGGAGATGGAAAAGACAGAGTGGATTAATCATGTAAGATCTGATGATCTCTCCCAGGAAGTTCGTTACAATGCACCTTTCAGCATAACTATGAGAAACAAATTTGCAAGGAGGCTCAGGCACCCATGAAGAGTCCTGCATACATTGACTTTACAGTGGGGATTTTAGAAATGGACCCTCATCTCTAAATTCCCTAAATTCAATAGTGATAACAGGCTCCCACAGCAGCAGGGACCATTGAGGGGTATTTCATTAACGAAACCATAATTGAGGTAGATGTTATAAAGGACAGAAACGTCACCCAGAGATCAAAACCATCTGACTGCAATGTGTACAGTGCTCACTAGACAAGAAACAAAACCCAAACAATCTGGCTTGTGGAGACTGTACTCTTCATTGCTTTTTGTG
Organism: Chionomys nivalis; assembly: GCF_950005125.1. NCBI lineage: Eukaryota > Metazoa > Chordata > Mammalia > Rodentia > Cricetidae > Chionomys > Chionomys nivalis. The sequence continues at coordinate 44,116,536 of NC_080087.1, forward strand.
CTCCTGGGAAGGAAAGAGCCAACCTGTTAAAGACTTCCTCCATCTTCATAAACAAAGGAGCTCCGGCACTACTCAAATCATCTCAGGCTTCCATCCAGTCCCAGAAAAGTCTCTCCACAGAGCAAACTCCCCTGCATGAAGGCAGGAGAAAGGACTCTATACTGACAAAAGTTTAATGTTTACCTGTCTCCTTCCCTTCTTCAAAGAGACCTCTAGTTATTTATTATGGTCACCACATCAAGGAAAGGATTTTTCTTCATTCTGTTCACAAAGTACTGGACAGTAGCTTCAAAACGAAACTATGACCAAGAATCATAAACATCACTTAGTCTACCAGTCTGTAGGAGCTCAGAGAGATTAGGGGGGTGGTTAGTTTAGCTCATGTGAATGGGATAGTGTGTTTATGGCTATTTCCTCATTCCATAATGTATTATTGAATTGTTCACATTTAAAGCACTGGTAATAATGTCTGCATTGGTTCTCTGAGTGTATTATCATGGTAGGGACTATGTGAGTGGAAGTCTCCACCACTGTTTGTGCATGGTAAGACAAAACAAAACCAGATTTCTTGACTCTACAGAGATTCATGACACCATCAAGGAATTGAAAGGTATAGACATAAAAACCCACCACCCTTCAAATTAGCTAACCTCTTTGGCCTATATGGACCTTTCCATACATGCTGAATTCCTAGAGGTGAAGAATTTGAGTAAACTTCCTCAAAGGTAAAATGAAAGTCACCCTTGCCCCTGATGACCTCCCCAAAAAAGTACAGTGTCTAATAAGCCCTTAGATTTTGGAAAGCAACACATTTTTATCTTGTATGTGCTGCTGTGGCCCGTTTCCTTAGTGATCACAAAAGCCGCAAGTTAGAAGTACATCTGTGAGTAAGAGAAGGCTCTGCAAAAAAGGTCAGGCTTCTGTGTTCTGTCATTTGGGGCTGTGACTCATCAGATTTTGATGCTTTACATATTAGTAGCTGACATAGATGCTGTGTGCAGCTCACAGTAGACCCTACAGGTGAATCACAGTAAAGCCTGAGGACTCTCCTGCAGATAGCTACCCTCTTTGTGAGAAATAGCATCTGTTTAACTTTTTTCTAAGTCTTCCTAGTAATGTCTACAATGAACCACCAACTTACCATATGCATCATGGACTAGTTGCTGTACCCACTAGTACAAAAGAAGCTCAACAGTAAATGGAAATCATAAGACAGAACTCAAGCAAATCCTAACAAAGCAAGTAATTTAATCAGGAGCTAGCCCAAGCGTCCATATTCTACATATTCTCTTATCACCGTTTTTCCTAGCAGCTCCCACATATGGCTTCATCAAGACTTCGTTATAACTCACTGGCAGGAAGAGAAACTAGAATCTGGCTCATAGATATTTGTGTATAATATATGCATACTATATGCAGATGGACAGCTATTGCAATACAGGTTCTTTCGAATGTATCCCTGAAGGATAGTGTGGGTCTTTACCAGGCAAAGAACTCTAATGTATCGAGGTGCTTGCTTGAAAGCAAAAGGAATAATGAATGGTTGGCAGAAGAGTGTGCAGTAAAGCCTACCAGCTCTGGCCAAGAGCCATAATTATGACTGTTTACTTTATGTGTACAGTTTTTCTTTCATCTTCCCTTTAAGCACTTATCATCTAACCTTTATTACACAAAGCAATTATAGCTGTATCATGGTGTTTAAGTAACATGATGTAAAGAATAGAGACTATCACCTAGTAGTGCATTTTCTTCCCAGAAATGGTTAGTATAGTTTTGGTTACAAAACATGCTTCTAAAGAGTTGTGTCATATTACAGAAGAATGACTTTTTCATTGCTCCTGAGATTAAGGGTACTTTAAGAAAAGATGTAAGGGTTCTAAGACGACGAAGTTTGGACTTCGATGACAATTCTGTGAGTCAGTTTGTTGAGGCCATTGTCCTCAATATCTATCATATACTGACGTAGGTGTTGCTATGAGGAGTTTTGCAGACATCATAGCCCCTGTAATTAACTGACTCTAAGAAGTTTATCTTCAACAATCAGGGTGGACCAGATCCAATCACTCGAAAGACCGGAGAGAAGAATGAGGGTTTGCAAAGATGAAATCCTATCTGTGGAGAGACATTTCAGCTATGACTCCAGAGTTTCTGGCCAGCCCTTCTGCCAGCTCCCAAAGACACTTGAACCAATCCTTGTAATTTTTCCCCTATTAGATCTGTTTCTCTAGTAGTGCTGGACAGATACAATTATGTTCATATTGTGAGTAAAGTAAGAACAGAGAATATTTGAATGACTTTAAATATGAGCTCTCCAACAACAAGGGAAAGATGTCTGTCATTGTGATTCCATGGGGAGTACCAAAATTACAATATTGTATGTAGAACAGAAAAATTGAGAAAGTAAAGCCCTATAAGGTGAATAACCTGCCATAAAGTTGTACAGAAGTACAGAATTCAAACCATTACACTCCACAAGAATGAAGTAATTAAATAATCACTTAGGTTAATTGCCATTTGCTAAGTAAATGCCATCACTAGACCACATTCACCTTATAAAGAATGCCTATTTAAAAAATAAAACACATTTTCCCCTCATTAAATAGTCATTGAAAAACTGATATAAGTTTCAAAACTTCATAGTAACCTACAAAAATAAAATTTTCTTTACTATAGATACAGTGTGGGGGTAATGTCTCAGTAGTTAGATACACTTGCTGCATTTGTCAAGGTCACGGTTCTGGGGTCAGTTTCTAGCACCCATGTCAAGAAGCTCGTGACCATTTATAATTCCAGATGCAGCAGATTTGTTTCCCATTTCTGGCCTCCACAGGCACTAGCCATACACAAGGTATGTATGAAGGTACTCGATATTCATACGTAAGACAATAAATAAATAAATAAATGAATCTTCAGAATGTAAAGCATGAGAATGCTTGAATTTTGTTTTGAGGGTTTTTCCATCGATTGCAGATATATCAGTATTTGTAAAGTCTGAGCCCAACAACAGAAGGCTGCTTAAATCTGAACTAAAGACAATCAGTGTCCAGTGTCCTCCTACAACTTGGTTTCATATAGAATATCACCAAGTAAGAGACTATGGCATGACACACCCTGACAGGAGAAAGGCCAGATCACAAGCATGTCACTATAAAGAAATTAGCTCAGCAATTTCCTCTGTTTCTCTTCCTCTGTAGGTAGGCTTCAGCAGTAAGTAACCACCTGCCTCCATTCTTTTCTCCTATGTCTTCTTCCCATGGAAAAAAATCCAAAAAGCATAAGAATAACCTACATGTTTCACAGGTCACTTAAACTTGGCTGCATGTGATCAGTTCCAACTGTCAGATATTCCGGCTCTTCTGCAAGCTACTGAAACTTTCTAAGATGAAACTGGCTAAGCCAGTTCTAAGTTGCCTTCTAATTATCCTCATTAATAATAAAACAACACTTATTGATCAACTCACTTGATTCATGGAAAAGAGTCACACGACCCTTGACTGAAGAATTTCAAAGTCAGGGTGTCTATGAAGACATGCCTGGCTCTCTGCTCCAATAACCCTCCATCACTCCCAAACCAGAGATATCACTACTTTTATTTTACAGTGACCTCACAGAATGTAGCCTCTGCCTCAGCATCCTGGATGGCTCACTATCCCTTTCACCCAATCTCAACCCTGGGGTCTCAGCATCTCAGACCAGCCCTCTCTCTGGTTATCTGCCCAGATATCAGCTGCCTCCAGACTGTGTCACCATGGCTGACCCACATGCTGGGATACCATCTGCTGTGCTTTGCTGGCCCTCATGGACTCTGACCTCTTAGCTGTCAGATTCACGTCTGTTGTCATCATCTTCTTCCCTGATAAGGAGCCGGCTGACTTACTTGGGCAATCTCCCAACAGTTAAAGTAAATTCCAATTCCAGCAACTTCTTGCACTCTGATGAGCCTGTACTGTGACAATGATGACTCTTTAAACAAAATAAACTGATACTTCCCTCTCCCAAGCTCTTATAATAATTAATTCTACCATTCTCTGCCCTGTGTCTAAATCACAAATTAGTCCAGTTGAACAGGTTTGTTTACTAGTTACTGGTAAGTGGTAAGTCATGTACAAACCTGAGCTTTAAAAAATCTGATGAACAGTGGAAAGTTCTTGCAGAAAAACAGAGGTGAAAATCAATCATAAAGTGAATGTTCCAAACAGCCTGCTCAAAGCACATATGTAAAGACACGACATTATCCCCTTAGAATGGAGACAGAATGTCTGCACAATGAAGAAACTCTTTTCAAAGAAATTATAGACTTGTCATTATATGGAACTATGAAATGGGTAAGTATTTTCTCATGCTTTTAAAAACAGTTCTTTAGTTTTACAAATAGTTTTTGGTTTAAAAAAGACAAAGAAGTACAATCATCAGGGTTAAACTCTATTGCTTTTAAAATTCTCTGTACAATGTATTCATCAACAAGAAGTTAAAGAGGCACTGAAAAAAATAACCTTAAAGTGATATGACCCGCCGGGCGGTGGTGGTGCAGCACTCAGGAGGCAGAGGCAAGTGGATCTCTGTGAGTTAGAGGCCAGCCTGGTCTAGAAGAGCTAGTTCCAGGACAGGAACCAAAAAAGCTACGGAGAAACCCTGTCTCGAAAAAAATCAAAAAAAAAAGTGATATGACCCCTTAAATGGAAAACTTCATAAATATCACAGCAAGTAATATTAAATAATACTTTATTAAATAGCCATACAAGGAAATATTTTATATACTATACAAACAATTGATTTAATTTTAATAGCCTTAAGAAAGAAGTACTAATATCAGTTCTATTTTATAGACATTAGCACTGAGGCATAAAGGTTAAATAAATAGGCCTGCGTCTATGTATCTCAAAAAATCAACAAGGAGAACTCAATATTGGCAACCCATGACTTAGCTTACTGCACTGTGCTTTCCCTCTGAATGGTTTTGAAAACTGCTGCAACCAGATAGTGCCAAAGCATGGTAGGAAAGAGATTTACTTTCCAATTTTCAGGCTCCATCAAAAAAACCTTTTTTTATATTAATTAATTTATTTAATTATTAAAGATTTCTGCCTCTTCTCCGCCACCACCTCCCATTCCCTCCCCCTCCCCCAATCAAGTCTTCCTCCCTCCTCAGCCCAAAGAGCAAGCAGGTTTCTCTGCCCTGTGGGAGGTCCAAGGACCACCCACCTCCATCCAGGTCTATTAAGGTGAGCATCCAAACTACCTGGGCTCCCACAAAGCCATTATGTGCAATAGGAACAAGAACCCATTGCCATTGTTCTTCAGTTCTCAGTAGTCCTCATTGTCCATTATGAAAAAACCTTTTTTTTAATTAATTTATTTATTTATTAAAGATTTCTGCCTCCTCCCCTCCACCGCCTCCCACTTCCCTCCCCCTCCCCCAATTAAGTCCCCCTCCCTCGTCAGCCCTAAGAGCAATCAGGGTTCCCTGCCCTGTGGGAAGTCCAAGGACCACCCACCTCCATCCAAGTCTAGTAAGGTGAGCATCCAAACTGCCTAGGCCCCCACAAAGCCAGTATGTGCAATAGGATCAAAAACCCATTGCCATTGTTCTTGAGTTCTCAGTAGTCCTCATTGTCCGCTATGTTCAGCAAGTCCGGTTTTATCCCATGCTTTTTCAGACCCAGGCTAGCTGGCCTTGGTGAGTTCCCGATAGAACATCCCCATTGTCTCAGTGTTTGGGTTCACCCCTCGCGGTCCTGAGTTCCTTGATAGTGCTCTCTCTCCTTCTGCTCCTGATTTGGACCTTGAGATTTCAGTCCGGTGTTCCAGTTGGTCTCTGTCTCTGTCTCCTATCATCGCCTGATGAAGGTTAATATTCAGGAGGATGCTTATATGTTTTTCTTTGGGTTCACCTTCTTATTTAGCTTCTCTAGGATCATGAATTATAGGCTCAATGTCCTTTATTTATGGCTAGAAACCAAATATGAGTGAGAACATCCCATGTTCCTCTTTTTGGGTCTGTCTTACCTCACTCAGGATAGTGTTTTTTATTTCTGTCCATTTGCATGCAAAATTCAAGAAGTCATTGTTTTTTACTGCTGAGTAGTACTCTAATATGTATATATTCCATAATTTCTTCATCCATTCTTCCATTGAAGGGCATCTAGGTTGTTTCCAGGTTCTGGCTATTACAAACAATGCTGCTATGAACATAGTTGAGCATATACTTTTGTTTTATAATAGGGCATTTCTTGGGTATATTCCCAAGAGTGGTATTGCTGGGTCCAGGGGCAGGTTGATCCCGAATTTCCTGAGAAACCGCCACACTGCTTTCCAAAGTGGTTGCGCAAGTTTGCATTCCCACCAGCAATGGATGAGTGTACCCCTTTCTCCACAACCTCTCCAGCAAAGGCTATCATTGGTGTTTTTTATTTTAACCATTCTGACAGGTGTAAGATGGTATATTAAGGGCATCATTGAATAAATGGGACCTCCTGAGACTGAGAGGCTTCTGTAAAGCATTGGACACTGTCACTAAGACAAAAAGGCAACCCACTGACTGGGAGAAGATCTTCACCAACCCCGCAACTGACAAAGGTCTGATCTTCAAAATATATAAAGAACTCAAGAAACTAGACTGTAAAAGGGTAATCAACCCAATTATAAAATGGGGTACTTAGCTGAACAGAGAATTCTCAACAGAAGAAGTCCAAATGGCCAAAAGATACTTAAGGTCATGCTCAACTTCCTTAGCGATCAGGGAAATGCAAATCAAGACAACTTTAAGATACCATCTTACAAAAAAAATCTTCATGGAGTTTCAATGTTTACCTTGTGTCAAAAAGACTATGAAATCTCATGAAGTGGGACTACTAATCGATACAAGCAAAAACAAACAAGAAGGATAGCATAACTTGCTGTTGTAATCACAACTGCGTGTGATACGCATTAAATTGTGCCTATGTATTTAAATTATAACACAGACTTCACAGATCTCTTGAGAAGTTCATGTTGGAGAGTGCTTTGGAATCAGCTCACAAAGAGTTAAACCATGTTTTCTATTACATACCAACAAGAATGTAATCACATACCAAATTCAGTAAGGGAAAGCCTTTAAGACACATGTAATGTGAACATGACCTTGAAAGGACTGTCTTTTGAGCCACACTTCAGAAATCATAGCCATACATAGGATTGTTATAAACTGAAATGTTTGATTAGCAGCTAATGTAGCCACAATACCTTCCAAAGGTCAGAAAATAATATCATCTCATACAAATAATAACAACTTGCTCATGGGCAGTTCTGGAACAATCACGTCATCTTTTTAGTTACTGCCTTGGCTTTCTACAATTGTACATTTACATGTACAGTTTTCTACCAGTGGAGTTTATTAATGACTGCCATACAACATGTATGTTGTTTTCAAGGTAGGATAGCATTCTGACAATTTATCAAGATATTTTGTGTTCTTGAACATCCATAAATTAGAATTTTAATAAATTTTGAAGAGAATATAAATTAAATGAAAAATGAAGACTTATTTGTCATAGCGCCATGCACTGTTAATGATACATCTCAATGGTTACTCACTATCCAGAATGACCCAGGCTGCCTTGAGCTATATGATTCTGCAGGCCTGGGTTGGAGCTACAAATTCCTGTTTTTCGAGGAGACATTGTTGATTCTGTCTCCAGAATAATGTTGACATATCCAAACCTTTCTAGAAGGGACATGGCATGTCTGTTAACTACCCAGAAATCAAAACAACCATGGGGTAGAACTTTGCTGAGAAGTCCTCAGGAAGCTGATGGACTTTCACAACCAGTGTATTCCAATTTGCTAAACCACATTCTCCTCCACCTTAGAATAACTGGGACAGTATGCCTCACCCAGAGAGAAAAGGTAGCTAGGTTAGGTTCATAGTGCTGAGGTGGCTATCAAATGGGAAAATGTAATGAATTGAAGCTAGGTTGTTACTGGTCATTCTGAAATCAGAATAGCAGACAGTTTTGTTATTTTGATGAAGAATCTCTATGAATTCATTATATTCTCTCTATTCTTTTACACATTAGCAACACAATCAGTAAAGAGATAGACAAAAAGCTTTTTGTATTTTATCCCATGCAGTTATTTGATTATGGGATTTGGACTTTGAGTTAGGAGATCAACATTAACCCAGCTACGTAATCTAAAGGAAGGCTCTACATTGGTGGTTCTCAACCTGTGGGTCATGACAACTTTGGAGATAAATGATCCTTTCACAGGGCTTATCTAAGACCTTTGAAGAACACAGGTATTTACAATCCGATTCATTACAGCTATTAAGTAGCAACAAAGTACTATTATAGTTGGGGGTGACAGCACCAGAAAGCTTGAGAACCACTGCTCTGGATAAAATGTTAAAAAGCAACGCGTCTCATTAAAATCAAACATCGCTCCGGATATAGTTGGTTGGATAAATACCAGAGCCAATTGTAAGTATGTCCTGTTGGGGATCGTCTTTGACTTGAAAATATTTTTCAGTAACTAGCTTTTCTGTAACAGAAATTGTTTGTAGGCCCACAAGTGAGACTTAGTGCTGTCTTGGATGATCCAAGAGTCAGGTAGCACCTGAAACCAGGAGAGAAGCAGAGAGCTACAGCCTGGATGTGAAAGCAGAGACATGAGCTGACTGGCAACAGAAAGTTCTACTCACTGAAGTAGAGCTTGGTGTCCCTGCTTACCTAACACACCAATCGACTAGGTGGAGGCCTGCGATCAGTTGACATTTGACTCAAAAGTAATCAGTCACACGGAAGCCTTGTTGGTTTCGTTGAGCTTGTGTAAAGGTACAATAAACCCCAGTCACAAGAACTCTATTTACTTTGATAAAGTCAATTCACACGGCAGTCTGATCCTCAATATGACTAGTCTGGTGTGGTCTTAATTTATTCACATTTTTCCAACTTTCCATACACTTTCACGTTTATCATTTTCAAGCAGCTTCACTATTCACAATATAGAGGACCCATACATTTAGGATGCTGGGGAGCATAATCATCACTGCCAAGTTAAGTAGTTTTAAAATCACTATGAAACACATCTTTCGATTTCTGGGAAGTAGTTTCTAAGACTATTTAATTAATATTTAATTAATATTTCAGGGTTGGAAGAGCTGCCCAGCCCTATTACTCGAGCCGGAGTTCCAGACTAACTAAAAAAGCAAAAGTGGGGTGAACAGTAACTTCCTCATTCTGCTTCCAGCCTCTGACGAGCCTTCATGCTCCCACTTCTAGCCTTCCCCACTCTGACGGCTGCTATATTCCCAAACCATGAACCCAAACTAGCCTTTCTCCCCTTCTTTATTTCTCACGAGGTATTTGTTCACAACAATGAGGAAACTAATAAGGATGCTTTCTTCTAACTCTTCCAGCAGTAACACCCTGTCAGCATGAATCCTCTGAAGAAGCAAGCAGGCAAGGGCACATAAACAGCAAACAAAAGCTTTCTTTGCCATGTGACACAAAAATCCCCAAGAAAAGACACAGAGTCAGGAAGACAGAACTGATGATTCCAGAAATGTATATAAGAAAATATCAAAAATATCAGAACAATGTATACTTCTTGTGATGTTTCCGAGAGATGACTAACTACAGCTCCAGGAAATAACACAACAAAACATGTGACTGCTCAGAAGTAGGAGTTGATTTTATTCTTTACTCTCTACTGCTTAAATGTCTCAAGATATAATTCACAAAAGTTCCTTGACTGGCAATGGGGTAATGTTACAATAAAATTAAGTTGAAAATATCATAGGTCAAAACATGTGCGGCACATTTAACCTGTGAAACACTAAGGCTCAGAAATGTCACTGTAGAGTCTTCATTGTTCCTTTCATGGTTGCACGGCTGACCAGAAGTTGCAGCTTATTGCTGTAATACACGTTGCCTTTCCAGAAAGAACTAACATTCAAAATTCACACTCCAGTTGCTAATGAATGTGTATTGCTTTCACATCACAAAATGGAAAAATTGTAAATCAAACCATCTGAAGTTAAACACTTCCTACATTAAAACAACATAGATTGTTAAAAACCAAAGCAAAGTGAGCTCCTTGAAGGCAAACTGGGGAGGGGAGAACTGAGTGTTGAATGGTTCGTTTACTGTAACTGGTAAGCATGCCTAACACCAAGGCATGCTGAGTTAATACGGTAACAGACGATCTCTAACTGCTTTATTTCTCTTCTGTTAGAATGATCAGAGAGGAGTTCAGCGACTGGAGTCCTTTTGGACTTACTTCTCAATGACTAATGTAACTTGTGCAATGCTTGATAACACAGCATGACTGATAAACAGGAATTGATTTGCAGTACAGCATCCTAACCCTACCAAATTCAAACTCACCCAACATGCACAAGCATGCTGCCTTTGAACAGGTTGTAACACATTTATTGTCAAATCCAAGATCTTTTTTTGATGTAAGGAACTAGAGCTGACATTCTAGACCCCTTGGAATAATCCAAAAACTAAAGGCTGAACTAAAACCAAAAATTCAAACAGTTCACAATCTAAGCACATACAAGAGAGTGCTAACAAAATAGAGCAGCTTCTAATGATGTATAGCTACAATATTTTTTTTTGCAGCACAATTTATAAAGATTTTGTTTTCGTGAATCCCAGATGGAGAAGACTTCTAACATTAGTGTCATCTTCACTTTCTAGGTTGCTGCAGGCACTCTAAAAGTGCTTTCCAAAATAAGAACTTATTTCTTATACTAATGTACCATTTATCAAGTGCCCACCATATCCATACATTTTGAATTGCTTCATTAACACTCATTTTATTCAGTTCTCACCACCATCTTGAGACATACCATTTTACTCTCAAAGTCTCAGGGATGTGTAATTTATCTAAAGGCTAAGAGGAAGAGGACAAGACCAGTAGGTTTTTAACTCAAAATTAGCCTGGTGGTCAGTTCTTCATGGGAACCCTTCTCATTCCCATGATCAAAATAATACTTGAACTAGTTTCTGTGACATTTGTTAATCACTCATGTTCCCCTTTACTACTCCAGTCTCACATATAAACTCCCTGTGCTCCATCCATTCTTAGTGCTCCAAGCTTCTAGAACTTTCTTTAGTACCAGAAGTTGTTCCCTAAATGGAAAACAAAAATATTTTTCTCTAGTTATATCCATTCAGGCTAGCTATGTTTTTTTCTTATATGTCAAACTGATTTCTGTTTCCACATCATATTCTTGAGCCTACTGAAGTCAGCATGGGTCCCTTAAGGCCTCATCAAAGGAAACTGTGGGGAACTCCTGATCTGAAGATGCCTGAAGTCTCTTTAAAACCCTCAATCAATTTTACTTAGGTCCAGCATTTCTACCCAGGCACGTCAGAGAAAACAAAGAAGTCCTCAGCTCTGTATCACCAGTGCTCACAACAGCACCAAGCCCAAGACAGATAGGACAGTCTCAGAAACTACTTGCTAGATGAAGAAATGAGAGAAAAAAAATAAAACCTTTGTCATACTGTAGATAGTATTAACAGTTATTCTATGCCTAAGAGTCTCTGATAAACTTGACCCATTCTACTTTATCCTGTTACAGTGGTGGCTGTCATCCCCTTTTGTTTGTTGTATGTTTTGTTTTGTTCTCCATTTTTCCCTTCTACAAATTGCTACTGACAGTTTTTGTTGTTGTTGGTGGTGGTGGTAGTGACTATGGCTTGTTTTGTTTTTTTATAGTCTTCAAAATGTGATAGTCTAGCAAGCATGAGGATTAACAACCCTTTGTTATCTTTAGACTTCTGTATGGTTGGTTTTGTTAGTCATTTAACGAAAAATTGTAGTCTTTCTCTCTTTTATTTTATATACCCATTAAAGAGGAAGAAGGATTCTACAGTTATTTTCTTTTCTTTGAGGCTGTTTTCTACTTTAATAAAAATATTAGGAGAAAGAGAGAGAGAGAGAGAGAGAGAGAGAGAGAGAGAGAGAGAGAGAGAGAGAGAAAGAAAGAGAGGAAGGAAGGAAGGAAGGAAGGAAGGAAGGAAGGAAGGGAAGGAAGGAAGGAAGGAGAGAGAGAGAGGAAGAAGAAGAAGAAGAAGAAGAAGAAGAAGAAGGAGGAGGAGGAGGAGGAGGAGGAGGAGGAGGAGGAGGAGGAGGAGGAGGAGGAGGAAGGAAGGAAGGAAGGAAGGAAGGAAGGAAGGAAGAGCTCTTAAAACTTCTCTGTCAGAGACTAGAGAGATAGATCAGAGATGCTTTTCCAGAGGACCCAAATTCGGGTCCCAGCACCCATTTCAGGTGACTTATATCCATCATTAACTCCAACCTCAACAGTGCTGTCTTCTGGCCTCCATGGGCACATTCATTCATTTGACATACATTATCCTACAACACACACACACATGCACATACACACTAAATCTTTAAATAAAGTAACTATGTGTGTTCAAAAAGAGTCTTGCAGAGCCAGTCATAACGTATTCCTTTCATGTAGATTCAGACATTTCTAAGCATGTTTTCTGAGCCAGTAGGACATATCTTCCTAGGATGTGATTTTCAGAGTATCTAAAAGTCCTTGTAGGAAGAATACATAAAAAGGTTATTGGCCAAACCCTAAAAGCAAAACTTTCTTGATAACAAGCCATGTCAGACCAAAGGGAAACACTCTGGTGTTGATAGATAAAAATACCTGAAGTATCAAATTCAACTAAGGTACAATGACCACTGAAGAAAGGTGAGGGGAGATGGCTGAATACACAATATGGTATAATTTAAATCTACAAACAAAAGAGCAATACAGATGAGCGAAATGAGAAGTCCATTCAGCTGAGAGAGCGCTGGCAGGACATGGATCAGCATGCATGTCTTCAGGGAGAACAACAGTAGCCAAGAACAATTGCCTTGCTCAGAGACGTGGATCCAACCAGAAAGATGTAAAAGATCACAGCAAATCTGGTACTCTTTCCAGAACTCAGTAATTATGCCAAGAGAACCTCAGGCAAAAATGTGTTCCTTTTTAAATCTTTGTGCCAACTGGTTGTAACAGTACAGGCTGCCATTACTTGTTATATTTCACAAAAATTACAGGTTTTATCAATTTGTTTTGTTGTTGTCGTTGTTTGTTTGTTTGTTTTCAAGACAGGGTTTCTCTGTAGCTTTGGTGCCTGTCCCGGAACCAGCTCTTGTAGACCAGGCTGGCCTCAAACTCCCAGAGATCCGCCTGCCTCTGCCTCCCAAGTGCTGGGATTAAAGGTGTGCGCCACCACCGCCCGGCTTCAATTTGTCTTTTTACTTTTAATTTAATTATTGTTTGTGAGGGTACACACGTGTATACATGTGCCATGGCATGTGGACGGAGGCCAGAAGACTACTTCCATGAGCCATTTCCCTCTTCTCACTGTGGTTTCTAGAGAATGAACTCAAATTCTCCGGCTTGTGTGGCAAGTGTTTTTCCCCTCTAAGCCCTAAGGAGCTAAAAAGATCTTTAGTGTGTGTTGATGATGATGAATTTCCCTTTCACATTTGCTTTGTGACCCCAGTATTTGAAAAAAAAAAGAAAAGAGATACTCCAGATGGAAGTGAAATAGGCAGCTTTGTTGCACTGTACTTCACAATAATCAAACTGGGAACATTTTTCTTCAAATGTTATCATCTTGTCGCTCCACTGCTATTATCTACTGCATTTGACTAACTGGGGGATTTCATTTTTACTACTGATGAGACATTTTCACATGAACAAAACTTGAATTATTCAAAGATGTTGCAAATGATTTCTGAAATATGCACTGACGTGCAAGCATTATAAAAATGTCTACTTAAAATCCTCCACTTTTGTGACTACGGTATCTCAAATTTAGTTGGTCTTTTGATGGAAAGTTGCTGCTCTTCCAAGTTGTTGCTTGAACTTTTCTATAATGCTGTCAACACTTTTCACTAATATATATGTGTGTGTGTGTGTGTGTGTGTGTGTGTGTGTGTGTGTGTGTGAAAATATATTAAATAAATATGATAGTAAATCATGTCATATTATGGCATAACATTCATCCTTTGACAGTGTCCATGACTATCTATGCTGCAGAGGTTAGGAAACCAACTCACCTATAAGGTCTTTGCTTATTAAACCTTTAAACAATCATATTTTTGAAATGTTAGTCATAATTTAACTGATTCATTAATCCTACTCCCCAAAAATAATACAAATTCATTGTTAGGGTCAATGCTGTTTGTGTCTCTTGTTCATTAACCTATAAGGAAGTTTTACTACGATTAAGCCTATCACTCTGCAGCTCTTGATTCCTCGGATTTACAGCTCCAGAAGGATAGAGCCCACAGTGACAGGAAGAGCATGACATCAAGCAGGTATGGCAGGCAGGAGCAACCGGAAGCTAACTGGTCATATCACAGCTGCACACAGGAAGTAAAGAACAAACTGGAAGCGAAGTATGGCTATAAATCTTCAAAGTCCACTCCTCAGTGATGCACTCCCTGCAACAAGGGTGCATCTCCTAAAGATTCTATAACCTCTCCAAAGAGTGATACCATCTGGAGAGCAAGCATTCCAGTACAGGAGCCTATGGGGGACATTTCTCATTCAAACTACCACTAAACCATTAAATTTCTACATTAGTGGGAAAAAAGTAGTACACTGTTTTAAGTATAACCTTTTAACATGTTTTAGTATTCAGAAATGACAAATTCTTAAACTACCCTTTCTTTTTCCAAAATTTTACTTTTCTCAGGTCATTCTTTCTTCAATTTTAATGGCAAGTTTTCCTCCAATTTTTGTGGTTGCAAATTAAGTTATAATAAGTTCATAAGTTAATATGGAGAAGATGACACACATTTATTATTCTTTTCCCAGATTCCAATGTAAACATTGTTCACCACTCCCCTTCTTTTGTTTCTCATTCTATTGCTATTGTCTTCATTTAATGCTTATGTTGTACCTACACAGCTATCTGTAGGTATTCCTGACTGTATTAATGCAATTATTTTACCATCCTGTACATTTACTGTGGAAAAACAAACTGATGTATGCCATTAGCTTTTTTATCCCTAAGTAACTGTACCCTTTTATTCTGACACTCTTTATTTTGTCATCTTTTCCATAATAATTGCAACTTTTTAAAATTAAAACTATTAAAAGACAACAATATACAGTATTTAAGACCAAAGACTCATTCATATGTTAATCCACTTGAGAACTAATTCAGTTTTTGAACTTATTGTCTGTGTGAACTTGGCCAACTTATTCAACTTCTTTGGTTCTCAGTTTCCTAGTTTGTAAAATAAAAACGATAGTTACTAGTACGTCCTGGAAGTTAAACATTTTTTTAAATTATTGTAAGGAACATAAAATTGTTCCTAACACAGACAATAGGTATTTTTCTTTCTATTTTATCCATTAGAATTTCTAAAATGAAATAAGTTCAGGTGATCAAACATGCCATACAATTAACCCATAGAGTTTTTCATATTTCTTTTGATTTTCTTATACTTTAATTAACTTTTGCTATCCTAACTTACTAAGTGGTATACTTATGTGTGTTTTTTAAATAAACATTTGGAATTTGTTAGAAAATCAAGAGTGTAGGTATTATTCATTGGTCTACTGGTATAAAATTATTTAAATAAAATTTCCAACTTCGACCACCATCCCATTCCAGCTATACATACACTCACTGTACTGCTTTGTTGCTGATTTCTAATTTCTTTAGCTAATATTTTGAAATTCTCTTGTTTTGCTATGCTTTTAATTACTTTCTGAGAGGGCTATGAAGTTTAGTGTTTTGTTATAAAAATGAACCTGCAAAATGTGCTATTTCCACCACAGACGTCACTGAGTCTAGAGATATGTGCTCCTTAGGAGTGTGTGTTTTAACGCGGAGGCTAAACGTTCGATGCACGTGAGATGCTGCCTTCCTCTACAGTCAGTACCTCAGCCTCTGCTCTCCACACTGGTCAAGGACATGGGTTTAACAGCAGACGGAATTAGACTCCTATCCAACTTCACCACCCACTGGCTAAATCTGTGCAGTTGGCCAGTCAGCCAGCTTTCATCACAGACGGGAACAACCTCCTTCACCTCCTCCCAGAGCTGTCGTGAGAATTATGTGGGTTCTGTTTATAAGTCCTGAGCATTCAGCTCACCAAACTGACCCAGTAATAAGCGTATATGTCAGTTTTAGTTGTTCTCAAGTGCAAAGCAAGCATTTGTAACTTTGTTCATGATTTTCTTCCAGTATAAAGAATAGAATAACTCCTGTAGAAATCTGTTTTTCCTAAAATTATTTTACTGAAATCATTCCTTTCTAAAAGGTAAATTTCAATGAAGCTGTTATTCTTCATTGACAAGTTTAAAAACTGGCATTAAAGTAAAAATGTTCCAATAAAATATAAAACTCATTACCACTGTCTAAATCTCAGTGGGTAAAAAGGAAATGCACACTGGTCCCTGGAAGCCCAGGCAAAGAGCCCAAGCCCCATGCAGTATCTTCTGCTTGTTCATGCTCCCTTACTGTTATGTGCTCCTGGGGATCTGAGATGAGAAAAACACTGGAGCCCTTGCCCGCCTGAAACTTATGCCGTGTTCTCCTCATCCCTTATCTCACCTGTGATGGAGGAGCAAATTTCTCACTCCAGAAGGTGGGACACAGAAGTGAGGGAGAAAGAGGCCTTCAGGCTAATTCCCCCACTGTAAAATACCATTAAGACTGCAACATGAAGGTGGCCTCAATTCTCAACACATATGTCAAGTGCACATCTTACTTGTGTGTATATCTATTTATATAGAGAGAGATACATATACATAATTAGTTTAAAAATATTGCTTTCCTATCACTAAAAATGCATTAATCTGAGTTGTATGTCCACCAGTCCTCACCAAAAGTATTTCCTTGAATACACTTATGTAATCCTAACATTTGCAAGGCTGAGGCCTGAGCTAAATGTTCAATACAATCCAGGTTACATAGCAACACCCAGTCTCAACAAAACAAAACGTTCGTATGCATTGTTTACTACGCTATCTTAGATAAATATTTCCAAAAAAGTAATAATTAATATAATAAATTTCTCTCCAAAGTTAAAGACTGGAATTTTAAAAGATTTTAATGGGCTATTGGCCTTCACTGAGAGTAATTTAAAGAGGCACGGCTAAAAAGAACAGAAATACCAAAACATGTGCTTTCTCTATTGCCTTTCTCAGGCCCCCAGAAGACAGCAGATGGAAATATACTGTATCTCAAGTATTCAGTGTGTAGTGCTTGCTACAATGTCACTAGAAAACTGACTGGACAATACTGAGTAACTTTCTGAACTGGAGCCATCTCACCTGCCCCTTTCTTCACTGCCCTCCGACTTTAGAACAATAAAGATATGTTCTGTGACACCCTCAACACAAAGATCAACAGGACAGTTTACCTACCTTTATCCTTCCGGTCTGAACGTGATCTTTATGGTTTCCTGCCTCCCCAGATTTATCTTGTGTGGTTTTCAGTATATCATGACCCCTGAAGTGAGAACCAAAAAAGGAAGGAAAGTTATAAAGATAAATGTCTCTAGTTTCTTGTTCATTATAGAAATGAGCAAGTGGTTTCTTAAGCAAAAATATTTAAAATGACCAAATATCTCATAATTTTTCTGTTTCTCTGAGACTAGGAGCACAAATTTGTGCAAGCAGCTGCCTGCCTTCATATATATATATATATGTGTGTGTGTGTGTGTGTGTGTGTGTGTGTGTGTGAATAATAAGCAATATGAATATATTATATACCAACTATCTAATAAGCTATATGAATATATTATATATATCAACTATCTTCTGAGCAGCCTTTCTTGTGTTTTGCTCTCAAATTGTGTAGAAAGAGTTTACTAAATAGTTAAAATGAAAAGCACATGTTTTTCTTCACATTTTCAAATTTCCATTCCAAATCGATTCTTTAGGTGTGTGGCAGCCCTTCTCAACCGTGTGACTGAAAAGGCGATATGTTCCCTGCAGCAGTTGTCTTTGAATTGCAGTGGCAAGAAGCAAGACCATTGTTTTCCTCAGTCACATCGCACAATATTGGAAGTCTTGGAGAAAAAAAAAAATCCAGAGTACACATAAAGCCCCAGTGTGCATAGTTAACCTGAAGATTTTCTGTGTACTTGCATAATTTTTACTCACATTCTTTTAAGTTTTGTACATACAATGCCCCGATTTTAAAGTTAACAATACACAAAACAACCCAGTTATTTTCCTTTCAATACGTATTTGATAGACGTGGCTACAACAGATCTCTGAATAAATCAGGCTCCCTTCATTTGCACAGACTACACTTGTGAACAGACACAGGATAAACATTTTGCCCCACTGTTTGAAATGAAAAGGCAATGCTTTGTTTTGTTGACATTTTATAGAGATCCTCTGATCATTGTTATCCTAAACCTGGGGCTGACCAATGCTCTTCTGCTTGTCTGTGTTAATAACAGAATTATCATAGCAGGGGAGAGCCCAGTTCTGTGCTATGGTTTAGAGAGAAATGCTGTCTACTGCCTTCTCAAATCCAGTTGTTCCAGTCTCGGGCTCTGCAGGTTGCATCTCCAGTTCCATTCATTTTCTATTCATCAAATCTGGTCTCTTCCACAACACACGCACACATGACCACCTCTACACCTCATCATTCCCTGCAGAGGTTATGACAGTCC
Organism: Chionomys nivalis; assembly: GCF_950005125.1. Taxonomy (NCBI): domain Eukaryota; kingdom Metazoa; phylum Chordata; class Mammalia; order Rodentia; family Cricetidae; genus Chionomys; species Chionomys nivalis. The sequence continues at coordinate 44,135,190 of NC_080087.1, forward strand.
TCACCAAACTCTCTGCTCTAAGATATTCCTCCCCTCATTCATCCTCCACAGACCCTACACATTAATAAAGCAATTAGACTTTTCATCTGTTACGTGGGAATTACATGTGGTCATATTTTACTATGATTCTCAGACAAGGTGTCTTCACAATGTAAACAGTGTATTGACTGCTTTTTTATGATTGTTTTAAGCAATTTAATGATTCTTTCTCCATTGCTTCCCCGTTTTCTAGAGCTTACAACTGGGCATTTAAGAGCACCACAAGGGCTTTGGCATGCAGAGGCAGGACTGGGCTACATTCTCTCTCTGAATCATCCATTTATCGGGTATTGACTTGAGGCCTCATCTCCTTTGCTTCAGGTAAATGGCTGAACCTTGACAACATCCCACTTGTCTCCCTAGATTACTCTGGGATTCTAGGACGGCCCCATGCAATGAAGTAGCAAATATGAAGCTGCTAATCTCCCAGAACAAGAAGACACAGGAAAAGCCAAACGGTGCTTCTAGTATTAGATCTTGTCCAGATCCCTAGGAAAGAATCTGTTCACACTCCTACATCCTGCTGCTTCCTTTTATGGATGGGATATTCTAAACCGCTTGTTTCTGCTTCCAAAGAAGACTAGCATATTCCTCCATGTTTGTATTTCAAAAAGACCCTGAAATTAAAAGGGAGAGGACAAATACTGCAAGCTCTCACTAGTGTCTAAACTTAAAAATGTGGGTCAGATAGAGATAGGAGAACAGGGGTCATAAGAGGATGGGGCATGGGCAAGGGGAGGGGAGATAAGCAGATTTTGCAGAGCAGGAAAATAGTCACAGAACAGATCCCAATCTTCTACTGCACAGTAGAGCAACCATAGTTAACAAGATGTATCCCATCTTTTTAGAAAGGTAAAATTATTAATGCTCTTACCACAGAGTAATGATAAATGTTTAAGATAATGTACATGCTAAAACCTGAGCTTATATCATTACATATATCAAAGCATCATGTCGCATGCTATGAATGCATGTATTTGATGACCAGTCAAAAATAAAATAAAAAGAAACAGGACTCAAAGAGTAATAAGTCCTGATTTACTAAAATTTTAATTAAAGCAAAAGTATCATTTAGGAGACAAGTATCCACCATTTCTTTAATACATTGATAACAATCAAGAAAATAATAAATACTTTTAATAAAGAAATAGCTAGAAAGATTGCTCAGCCATTAAGAGAACTTGCTGTTCTCACAAAGGACTGGAATTCAGTTCCCATCGCTCCCAGCACCCATCACAACTGCCTGCAACTTCAGTTCCAGGGAACCTGGTGCCATTTTCTGGCCTCTTTAGGCACCTGCATGCACACACATGCACACACGTGCTTGCATAATATTATTCTCTAAAAAAATACAGTCCTAATCTCAATCATTGCATTATAAGTTAATAGAAGATGTGTGTATAGCAGGACATTTGCTAAGCTTCCAAATAAAGGGTATCAGTCCACTTCTGTGTTCAGTATAATGGCTTCAGCTTAAAGGAATTTTTGGTTTGAACTAAAAGCTCACAAGAAATCCACTTTTCCCTGCCCTCTAATACATGACCTTACATAAGCAGTCCATCTTGCTGGGTCTAAATGACACTGGACAAAATAAATGCTCTTAACTGTCTTCTTGCCTTGACATCTCTACAGCTTTATATAACTAACCCTCAAACAAGGCACTGAGAATCACAAACCAAATGAGGAAAGATATAAATATACCCATGTGATAACTTATTTTTGACAGACTAATGGATAAAAATTACTTTAATACTAATGCTGTTCTTTATTGTAGAATAATACACAAAAATTACCATCCCAATCATCTTAATCAAATAGTTCCTTATTATGTCTCTTCATATAACTGTGCAAAAGTCATCCTTCAAAACAAAAACTCTATGCCCATTCAACAAACATCTCCACTCCTTCCTGCTGGCATCCCTTGCAATCATTAAGTTTCTGCTTTAGACTATCTATTTCTTACAAACCTCTTATTTTGTGTCTGGCTAATTTTCCTAGTACAGAACCCTCCAGCTTTATCCTTGTAACAGCACAAGCTAAAATTCCTTCCTTTTTAAAGGATGGTTGATACTGCAATCTACACACTATGTTTTGTCTATACATTAGTGGACATGAGTTGCTTCTGCATTTCATATGGACCATACTGAACACTTCACACTTTATTCTGTCTTCGCAATGTACTACAATGAATGACATTCATTCATCCCCAAGGTCACACAGCTAATAAATTTTAGAGCCAGAATTAAAGTTTAGCCCTATCCAATATGGAAATCATGAGACCTTATAATATTCTTGAATTTTTGATTCAGTTGTTATACATCTTTTGTACCTTCATGATTTTTCTTTTGAGAATATACAATTACTACCTTTATACTTTTCAAGGTCTAAAATGGTTTTGGAGGGTTGACTCCAAAATTATGTAAAGTCAAACTTATCTCCCCTAATTATTTTCTAACCTCTTAGCCTTCATTCACAACTTGCTCTAAAGAAAATACACTCCCCTACTTAAAGACAAAAACAAACAGAAACAAGAGTGCTAGATGCCTGCCAAACTTATTCTCCAATACAGAGAGCTTTGATGGTTACAAGGAAACTTAGCCGAAAGGGATTCTTAGTAAGAAGAACAGAGTCAAATCATAAACCAAGCAATTTAGTTACTCAAGCATACTTGTGGCCTTTGCTTTATTGCACATTTTAAAATACAAATTCATTGTAAAGACTTACTTGGCTGCCCTCATAAAATAATATCGTACCTATGGCATACTATAATGACTAAGGGAGTGGGCTTTGAAGACTGATTTTTTTTTTTAAATCTTAAATCTGTACTATCTTTTGCCCAGTTACTAAGGTTTCTGAGTCAGCCTAAGTCAAATTGTATAAAATAGCCTTAAGAGTCAAGCATTTATTTTGTATATAGGTGTTAGAATCAGCCTAGTCATCTATCAACAGATAAAAGTATAAAGTGTGATATTTATATACAATAGATTGTTTAGCCATAAAGAAAACAGATAGCCTGACATTTGCAAGAAAATGGGTGGAATTAAAAATAAACTATACTCAGAAATCCAAATATGTTTTCTCAAGTGTGTGTGTGTGTGTCTGTGTTACTAAAGTAAAAAGGAGAGCGTGAGACAGAAGAAAGATATCTTAAGATCTTAAGGGATTTAGGAAGTGATGAAAAGGAGGATAACAGAATTCGTGTGGCATGGAAGTAGAGGAGGGGTATTCGGAAGAGGAAGTGAACCTATAAGAGAGAGTATGAACCCCTGCTTCCCCTCAACTGAACTCCAGGAGCTCAGCCCAGTGCTTGACTGTGGGTTACTGCATCTGCTGTCATCAGTTACTGGATGTAGGTTCTATGATGACAATTAAGGTCGTCACTAATCTGATTAAAGGGGAAGGCCCTTTCAGACACCCTCTCCACTATTGCTAAGAATCTTAGCTGGGATCATCCTTGTGGACTCTTGAGAATTTCTCTAAACCAGGTTTCTCCCTAATCCCATAATGGCTCCCTATCAACATAACTTTTATTGCTCTCCGCCTCCCTCTAAATAGGCCTCCTCCTCCTCCTCTCCCTCCTCCTCCTGCTTCTTCTTTTTTTATTGTTATTTTATTTTATTTTGGTTTTTCGAGACAGGGTTTCTTTGTGGTTTTGGAGCCTGGAGCCTGTCCTGGAACTAGCTTTTGTAGACAGCCTGGTCTCGAACTCACAGAGATCTGCCTGCCTCTGCCTGCCGAGTGCTGGGATTAAAAGGATTAATGGCTTGTGCCACCACTGCCAGCCTAACTCGGCCTGGCCTTCTTAATCTCTCATGGTCCCATCCTCCATTCCCGCACTTCAACCCGCCCCCCTCCACACACACACACATACTCCAAGTTTACCCAGGAGATCGTAACTATTTTCGTTCCTGGGGCCCTCCGAGTATGTCTGGAGGAATCATATAAACGGGGGGGAGTAAAGACCATGATGGAGAAAACCAGAAACAGCTGACACAAGCTAGTGGGAGCTCACGCACTATGGACTGACATCGGACCGAACTCTCTGAATGTGGGTGATAGTTAGGTCGCTTGATTTATTAAGGGTGCGGGGGACTGGCAGTGGCACAAGGACCTATGCCAGGTGCAAGAACTGGCTTTTTGCAACCCATTTCCTATGGTGGCATACCAGACTTTGTTGACTCTGCAAGGAAGGCCTTATCCCCTCTGAGGAGTTGGTAGGGGGTGGTAAAGGGGGATGGGGGAACGAGAGAAGGGGAGAGAAGGGAAACTGGGGTTATTATGCAAAAATGAAAAGTAAATTTTTTAATAAAAATATGAAAAAAGAGGAACTAGAAGGTTGGGAGCAGTAGAGGAAGGAAATGAATTAGACCAAACTGTGATATTTATACATGCATATATATATATTACATGTATGCTTATAACATATACACATATATGTATGAAAATGCTGTAAAAATCCTTTACTTTGTATACTATGTTTAAAAAGTAATTAAAAATAAACAAATACCATTTAAAATTTTATTCTTTCATTTTAACTCACATAGAACAGTTTCTAGTAACAATATATTCCATATGTTTCAGATTATCAAATTCATGTAAGACAAATCACGGTTTCTGACAATTTTAACTGTACATAGGATAGAAACCGTTTCAAGCACCTTACAAAGACGTTTGCTTTCCTGTAAGTACTTCCATAAAGCGCCTCAGTTAACCTCTATTTGGTCTTACACACATTACTGTGAATAAATGTGTGTTAAACAGATCTCTGTATACAAGGCTTAGTAATATTTTTTTAATATTTATGTATTTACACAATAGTAAGAGTGCAGACAAAGAGTGCGGACTCTTCTGACAGAGTCTACAGTTGTGCCACCCTATCCAGAGCACTGCATCTCGGTCTGTGGGACATTTGCCTAAATCGTCAGGTGAAGCGTTTACTCGACAGAGAAACACTAACTTCTAAAGTTAGGATGCAGTCCTCTTCAGAGATGCTATTAACTTCAACTTTTACCAACCCTTGAAGAGTAATTTATGTATATAATATAAATACTAAAAATAGAGAAAGAAAATTCAATGGAGTATCTCAAATACTAGGAACAAATTATGTTGCTATTAAATCAAATACTTGACTCTTCATGGCCTATTGACCAGATTAGAAGTAGCCTAATAGTTTTTCTCAAATGCAAATATTTGTTTGGTTAAATAATATTAACAGGGAACATTACATATTTCCAGTAGTATAATGAAAAAAGACATCTCATTGTCCCAGAAGATTTAGCATCAAGCCTGAAGGACAAACAAATACACAATGTATTTGTGTGAGAATTCCTCCTGTCACTGCTTTTGTACCCTGCCCCAAGTTTGTATTTAATTTAATTTACAATATTTCTATAAATGGCATTTTTGTTGATAGTATGTAAGTTACCATCTCTGATGATAAAGCCAGACACTTACTGATAATAGCCCCATGCTTCTGAGGGAGGTTCAGACCCTGCCAGGATGGACTGCTCTTCCTAAGGGGAGTGAACCCACCATCACCTTAAAACTCCATGGAGGATGATGCAGCACCAAGAGCCCCCTGGTTGCTAGGCAATAATCCCTTATGACTGCTCCAAAAGGACTGCTAGGCAACAGTGCTGGCTGTGTTTGCTCCAGCTGTTTCCAAGAGAGCTCACTCCCAGCTCAGCGGCTGTCAAGAGGGCCAGGTTCACAAGAGACTAGGGGTCACCTGGTTCTGTGACTAGTTACATAACATATACACATATTTCAAAGGAGTTTCTCCACTGTCGCTAAAGAAAAATCAGGGCAGAGTTAGTTTCCAGCCTGAAGGGTACTTTGAATGTATCCTTAATTTAATTTCTGTCCTTGGAGAGTTACAGATTCCATCAGAAAAACTAAAACAACTGAAGCAAACTCTGTAACAAAAGGCTAAGAACTCAAATAAATAATAAATGAGCCAACCTTTATTAAGTCACATTTAAAGTACGACTACCTAAGCTCTGTTTCAAAGAGCTTAGCCACGTGCCTACTTTCTGTCCATAGAAAAGTGGGGGAAATACAAGAATTAAATCGCAATGCTCATGAAAAACTATGCCTAACTTATTTGAAGCTGGATATGAGGACACCCTGCTGTAATTCCAATACTTGAGTGGCTGAAACGGAGATATTGTATGAGACTAGCTGTGGCCACATAGTAAAACCCTGTGTCAGGAAAGAAAAAGAAAGTAAGGGGAAGGAGGATAAAGAGAAAAAGGGGAGAGAATTTCTAGAAAATATTTAAGTGCACAACTCCAGTAGAGCATAGCAAATTTTAGGCAAAGCTTTCACTTTGATGTATAGTGAAACCAACATTTAGATGGTCTGTCCCAAATTCTCTATAGTTCCACCCCCCCCAAAAAAAAACTTAGTCATATATTTCCTGATATCACTCACGTTGAAGGCAACCACTCGTGAATAAATCTGAGAACTGTCTCCATCCATCCTGTCATGAGTTTGCCCTGTCTTCACTCCCCTTGATGTCCCCCAAACTCATTTGTATAGGAAGAGAACATGCAGAGGGGCATGGGCCTTTAGTCATTTCACCATAGCACAAAGCCATAGCATAATACACAAGATACGTCTGAATCTAGTTCCTGCCCAACTTCAAGCATGCCTGCTGCTGTCCCATTCAGCACACTTCTATTGTGTTGAGTGATTCACGGTTCTTCCAGCATACCTTGCAATTCATATTGCTTTAATCTTCCCAGAACACATTCCTCTTTACTTGAGAAATGACTGGTTATCTTTTAAGATCTGGCAATACTGTCAACCCTCCTCAGAGTAACTGGCCCTGATTTCCAGATTACCGATAAAGACAGCTGATCATGCCCATACTTGATCCAAGTTGCTATGCCAACTTTAGCCACATTGTGTTAAAGTTGCTTACCTTCCCATTAATCTGTGCTCTTTAAGAGTTCAGACCATGCACCATGTGACCTCCTTTGGATCTGGCCTAGTCCTTAGAATTAAGGAAGTGACGGTGGTATGATGCATTGTTTATTAGAGAATTGTAATTTTAGGCAAAATTGTAAAATACACAAAGATTGGGCACCTTTTGATGTCTTTATATCACCCAACAACATACATCAGGGATGGGAAACTATGTAAGTTGTCCAAACTCCATCTCCATATTCCTCTTCTTAAGCTATAAGGAATGCTTTCACACTAAATCATCAGAAATCCCTTGAGTGACAAGATTCTTATAATCTGCCTACCTCTGTTCTTCTTTTCATTTCTTCCCTGCAGCATTTACCCAGTTCATTGGCAAATTAAACAAGCAATCTACCACTGAGCTATATCATCAGCCTGTCTCATTCTTACCATAATCATAAAACAACACTCAAGGTAGCAACATATTCAGGAGACAATTGTTGATACTGATCTGGTTCCCATCTCAGAAAGGTAATTTTCCATTCAAATCAGCAATTGGGTTATACTTGGTTTTGTTTTGAGATGGGATTTCATATATCCGAGGTTGGCTTCAAACCTGTTACACAGCCAAGGTGAATTTTATATGACTATTTTTATATTTTTATATTTGCATTATCATGTCTGGTTTATATGGTGGTGTTCTGGATTGAAACCAAACTGCTCCAACTGTAAAACCTCCTTAAAAAGCCCCGAGTCAGCATTTACTCAATAACAACCTCTTCAAAGGACTAGTTAAAAAATTAAATAGGAACATGAGGAAATAATGCACAAAAGTCCATGAATTCAGCCATCAATCACAAGATCATACAGTCATTCTTTTTCCCCACCACCACTTGATCCAAAGATATGTATAAACCTCGTTCCCATGGGTTGATTTGTTAGTGAGCATCTTACCTGTGCTTGTGCAACTGTCAAGCCCTTTTATACCAGGAACCATTTGATTATCTAACTTGAACACAAATTCTGAGGACTAGAAATCAGAATTATTGAACTGCTTGTGTCGACACTCTTAGAATTCTTAATCTATTGAGTTGACTAGGTACATGCCCTAAGGCTGTACATCTTCATTTGGGAAACCAATGCTGTTAAGAACACTTGCCCAAGCACTATCGTGTGGAATCACAAGTACATAAATAATGCTGAGTATCTATACAATATTGCATGATAGTGTATAGCTTAAAATAGTTACACATTAAAATGAAATAGATAGGTCATGAATTAGAATTCAAAGTGTACATAAATTTTAAGATGTATATGAAATTTCAAAGGAAATAAAAACACCATGCCTCTAGACTTAGTTATGTCTCTAGATTTCTGGATTTTTCGTGGTAAGAAGGTTTTGTCTTTGGAACTCAATTATGTTCAGGTGGGAATTTATTCATTCTCTCTCTCTCTCTCTCTCTCACACACACACACACACACATACACACACGCACATTCTTCTGCCTTCTCCTTGGTACAAATCTGTAGTCACCTTGCTTAAATACAGAAACTGTTATATCTTTTATATAAATTTATATTTGGAAATGCAGGTTAACCTTGACAATATCTTTTCTAAAATTTTGAGGTAGATATTTTTCTTTCTCCACTATTAAACCTAAATCTGCATGTACCTCATAGACACAGTCTAAACCCTTATGCACATAAAACAGAACTTCACAAAAAAAAAGACAGTCACAAAGAGAGCAGGTGCATGAGATGGTAGGAAGAGTGAAGGCAAACAACCGAGGTTATTTCTGTGATGCAAATACACTGGAAGAGCAAAGGCTAGAAAGTTCTGGAAAATAATACAACAAGTAAATAGCAGAGCTAAGCTTTGATCCGGATCTAACTAAAGCTTACTCTCTATGAATGACCTTTATTGAACAGCCACTTGATGTTACTAATCTTTACCTGATCAGCAATAAACCGAAAGCCTCTATTATTTTACAGATTCTACTAGTGACAATTTCCCTTCTGTCTTATATGATTATAAATCCTATTTATAAAATATTCCTTCTACCATATATATGTGTACACACACACAGACACACACCTAAAATATTTTATTCTTGGATTTGTTCTCATAGAAACATCCAGTGCAAATGGATTCACATTCTCAAAATGCAGTTTTCATTAGCATTGGCCATGAATTGAAACACTGAGTCTTCTCTCTGTTATTTAAAGCCCTCTACAACATCCTCAATCTCCGTGTTCACTCTTACCTTCACTGGGTCCTGAATATTCTTCACAGCTCTCCCTTCCTGTTTTCTGCACTTTTGCTTTTGTTTTTATTACCTTCTAATACAGTGATGTCTTTTCTCCAGTCCTAGAACTTCCTTCTGTGCTTAAAGGACCACTTGAGTTACAACATCTTCTGCTCAGTCCTTCTGTCTAGACTTGAAAATTATCTTTCTCTTCTTTGAAGCCTCTGAAACACCACAACACTTTCTGTTTCTTTCTCAGAAGCAATTGCGATCTACCTATATAAACACATGGGGTTACCATCCTCCACCACCTGTCATGAACAGACAGAATCCTAAGCATCCTATAGAGAAAAGGAGTCTCACTTTCTACACACACACACACACACACACACACATATATATTAATAAATACACAAATGCTTGCATCCTAGAGGATGCTTTTACATGGGCATTTGCTTAAGTTTAGTTCACCTTTTACCTCAAAAATAGATGTACTAAGTTTAAAGTTCATCAAAATTTCAAATAAACATTTTTAAATGGATGTTTTGCCTGCATTTATGTCTGTGCATTCCTTGCACGCCTGGTGCCCACGGGAGTCAGAAGACGACATTGGATCCCCTGGAACTTGCATTATAGTTGTAAGCTGCCATGTGGGCACTAAGATTCCATCTCAGGTCTCCTGTAAGAGCAGCAAGGACTCTTAACCACTAAGCCATCTCTCCAGCCTTAACTATACAATTATGATCATTCTCAGACATGAGAATAAAATGAATGTGTACATGCAATATTAAAACATGGAATGATGGACTCTTTTTACAATAATATAAGCAGTTTTATGTACTCATTTTATGATGAACATTTGAACTCAATTTCTTTATATTGATTGAGAAATCTCAAAAAAAAAATTTGTCTGTGGTCACATGACTAATTTAAAATGTAGTCAGCTACATAACAAGGTTTTTCATTCCTAGCTTAATGTTTTTTGAGTTCTTATCTCCATAATCTTTGCCCATGCTTTTTGTGTTAGCCACAAACAGCTATAGAAAGAAGAAATATTCTCTTTCATTTTTCTTTTCTAATTATTATTTGGATGCAGAATATATAGTAAAATCCATTATTGGTGATTAAAGAGGATTATACTGAACAATATTTATTTCTACAAAGCTTTCCTATTTTGCAACCTAAAACACAAACAACGTAGCAAAAAGTCAAGATGTTAAAAAAAAAACAACATACTGCTATTCAGTTCAAATTAAGGTCACTAAAACCTACATACGAATAACATTCGTGTTTTTCACACATAAACCTGTCTTTGGGACCAGACCCTGCTCTGTACCTCAGGTTTCATTTTAAGCCATTTGTCCTCAGGTTGGAAGAGGGCAGTATTTGCCCTGCTCAACATCTCTGTTAAGGAGTCTCCCTTCCGTTCTCTGCTCACACTCTGTCAGATCCACTTGTTTCCAGGAATGACTTGAGACCCGGGCCTAACACATCCAAGAGTCACAGGCCCTAGTCACAGCAGTTTGTTCAGCTACGCATGACTCACACCTGCCCAGAAAACCTGTTCCATTTTCCCAACTACAGCGGTTGCTTCAAATCCGGGTTTACGGTAGAAGCTGATCAAGCATGACCCTGGTACTAAAGCCCTAGGTACAGAAACATTTGTTCTTTTGAATTTATGCTTTAGAAATTAGTTGTGGAACTATTGGTAGCTTTTTTTCCTGCCTAAACCCTGATAATGAAGTAAAACCAGGATTTAGAGAGAAGCTGGTTCCTTTCAAAATAATTCGCCCTCTGCATCAAGCTGTGACTAAAAGCTGAGCATTTAACTTTCATAAATCTCATAAACACCTCTTGTCCCTTTATGTTAACTTGACAAGGATTTCCTGTTAGGGAAAAATGTTCTAATCCTTTAACTATACTTAATTATCTAAGCATCTCCATTCACGACAGATGCGAAGGGTTATCTGAAAAGAGGTGAAACAGACATGCCATGTATTTATGACAAAGTGACAATGCACAGCTTTAGAGGGAAAATGAAAACAAGTGGGTTGAAAAATAAATTTCTACTTTCAAAAGCAAGGGCTTATAAAAGGGAAACAAGATATGCTGTGCTCTATGACACACTCAGTATTCTTTAGCCATCGTCTTCCCTGTCTCAGATAGCTACCCAGATCTACTCTGAGGGGAAACTCTTCCTCACTTGCTCCCAAGCCTTCTCTCATCCTTCCCAGTGCTAATGAATAAAAGTCAAGGCTCACCCTTCAACTGACAAAAGCATCTCTAATTTCCCTGTTGCTGACTTGACAGTGGACTCTAAGATGATTGATTTACGATGCTGTAGGACAGACAAGTGACCAGGTCAGCTACAGTGGATGGACTGCCCGTATTATCATATTACCTTTCTGCTTCCATTTTTTTATAATTGGCACTAAGAATGAGAGCTGAATGTGAACCACACCTAGACTTGTTGTCCAGTATGAGATATGTGCTGTCCTTTTCAATTCAGCTCAATTCCCGGTGGACCAAGGATTTTGATTTACAACACATCAAAATAGATTCTGATACGTTTTGTTAAATGACTGGACAGAGAGGCTAGGGAGATGCTTCCGAGGGTAAAATGCTGAGAAAACAAGCACAAGGGCCTAAGTTGAATCCTTAGCGCTCACATAAAATTGTGGAGTTGTGCTAGTCTGTAACTCCAGCACTAGGTAGGGTAGTCACAGATCTGTCCCGGTGGCTCCCAGGCCAGCAAGTCTAGCTGAAATGGCAACCTCAGAAAACAGCGAGAGACCCTGCCTCCAAAGACAAAGTGGAAAGCACTAAAATTAGTCAGTGACGTCAACCTCTGTTCGCTACCTGCACATGAATGAGTGAGGGTGCATTCCCACACATACATGGACACACACTTACGACAGATGTGTGAAAAAAATAAAAACAATGACTGAACAAATACTCCCTTTACTTACTCATCTAGAAAATACCGCCATAATATCAGTTGCATAAGTTGCATAAAAAGAAACGAGATTCCTGAACACATCTAGTCCGAGACCTGGCATGTTACTCAGCAGAGGAGAGGTTCCCTTTCCTTAACAGAGCTTTTCTATGGAGACTGTATTCAAACTACTCTCCCTGAACCGCCCATTACAGGTCAAAGGGAATACCATATGTTGGTGACTCCCCGTTTTGCCCTTAATTTGAGCCCCCTCCTTTGGAAAACAGTCTCATGACTTATCTTTTCTAGACTCACCGCCCCTCCCACATATGAGTTCTTTAAACATTAAATAGAAATGGACTTGACACCCGCTTTCTCTACCGGTTTTCAGTCATTACCGTCCAATGAGCATTCACCACTGTAATGCGCATGCTCGCCTCCTCTGGAGCTCTTCCTCGCAATCACAAGGCCATTAATCTTAACTTTCACATCAAATCAAGAGATCTTTCAGCCGCCCTCCTGCTATTATCCTTACGCCGATGACCGGTGATTACATATACATTCTGAAATTCTGCCTGCACTTGTTGCTATAGCAAATCTCTTTCCAGCTTCTTCTGAACTCCCTGAGGCCCTCCCACACTCTTCTGTTTCTGCATTCTTACTCTAGGCGGTCTCACCACACTCCATCCTATAGAGCAACACCAACTAAATGCTAATCTCCCGAGCTCACCTCTGACTTATCTTTTAAGCAGAAGGTAGGTTCTTGTTTTTACATAAGGTCACATTCTGTGGTTCTGAGAAGGAAAAAAAAATTGAGGTGTAATCCGGAATACTCTCCAAATCTCCAAATCTGCTCCCCTTCCTAAACTGCTGTGTTCATAAATGGTGCCACTTGGCAACCTCACATCAAGGCCTGAGACGCATTCAGCATTCTGTGCTTACGTAACCCAGCTATCACCAGGCCAAATCCTTTTCAGTTTCTAATATTTCTGGAATCAGAATATTATCTGTTCTTCCTCATTTGGATGACTTAATTAATGGTTAGAAATATTTACTTGGACTGCCCAACAGCTATCTACCCACCTAAGATTGTAAAGGTGGAAAAATACCTGTAACTTCCTGCTTCCTCGAATGTGTGAGAGACATAAGCGTGTTGGTTTTTATTTTCGGTCTAACTTTTCGCTCCTGTGCACAGTTCTGCTTCTGTCCCTCAGCACACAGAGTGGTGACAGACATTCTTCTTCAAGGACAGAGGAACTGAGAGGCAAAGCAGCTTCTGAGGAAGCGCTGCCTTTTGTAACTTCTCCTTTGAGGTTGATAGACACTTTACAAACCTTCAGAGTGCAACAAAAATTCATCATGTCTGTAATATGACTGTTTTATTAGATTTGAAAGAGCTCTTTGGGAAAGGCAGGCAAAGGGGTCTTATTTTGTCTCTTTTGAGTTTAACGTTACACCTGTTCCAGAAGCTCCACTTATTTTCATTTTAAAAAAATAACAAGCATAATAAAGTAATATAATTGCTTGAGCTGTCAACCGTTCCTATTTACACATATGTGTGCATGAAAACAGAGAGTGAAGGAGAGATAGAGAAAGAGAGAGAATTTCTTCTCTCCTTGAGATACGTTATTTCAGTGCTTAATAATCTAGAAATAAGCAATTTTGAGATGGTTAGAATACAGGCAAAAAAATATACAGAAAGAATGTGGGACTCTTCTTTGGTTTTATTTGTGAGACCGTCATACTGGACCTCAGTTTCTCCTTTTCTTTCATTCCCCAAACGAACACCTTCAGTAGCCCATGCCGAAAACACACACACACACACACACACACAGAGAGAGAGAGAGAGAGAGAGAGAGAGAGAGGCAGAGAGAGAGAGCGGCAGAGAGAGAGAGAGAGCGGCAGAGAGAGAGAGAGAGAGAGAGCGGCAGAGAGACAGAGAGAGAGAGCGGCAGAGAGAGACAGAGCGGCAGAGAGAGAGAGAGCGGCAGAGAGACAGAGAGAGATAACATGTTTCCTTTCATTAACAGAGCAAATATTGGGACTTATAAGGAAGTGGGATGGAGGGTGGAGGATCCTAGGAGGACTTCCAGTCTGTCCATCCTGTGCTCAGACACTTCAAGCTGCTGCTCCAGCACGCAGGTGTCAATGATATCCTGGCTCCACGCTGCTTGTAATAAAGTATCTCCATCCCCACTGGCCTTCCTTCCTGCTTGAGAAATCCTGTTTCTAATTAATCCAGGCTTCTAGGTGAGATTGCTGTATCCTATTCAGAACAGGCACAAACCTGAAACCATGAAGTTCTTATCTCAGCATCTCTGAACCCTCTTCTCCACCAAAAACAAAGCAAACATCTCCTGGGCACTGGGCACAAGACTCTAAGTGACTGAGGGACACAAATCATCATTCTGTGTAAAGTCCACAGCAGGCACCCTCCCTGGGTAAATGCACAGGATGGCCATTTGTTATTGAGAGAGCTGAAAAAAAAATACCTCTCTCATTTGAGTAAAAAGTAGAAACTCAGTTTCATTTTTCAAAATCAGTTCTACTTGTAATAAAGAGAAGATAACAAACATGTTTGGTTTCACAGGTATGCACAGGAGTGTGCCCTTGAACTCTTCTTGTGAAATATTAACTCACTACTAGGGCAAGAAGAGCTATATACAAAGTGTATGATAATACTCAAACAAGACGATTTTTAAAAAGTATATACTAATAGGAAAGGTTTTAAAAGGAAGACTTCAGTCTTGATTTTATTCATAATAACTGACTTTTATAGATGTAATTCCTGAATCTAGGACCTTAGATCTTCCCACCTGCATTAGGAGATGATTAATTAGTATTTGCACAACAAATTTAATTAAGGCGCCTTCTTTGTAGACTCCATCAATTGCATTTGACATCCAGAAAGGAACTCTTTTTTTCTTCTTCCCCCAGGTCAAACTTTTATACTAAAAAGATGTAAAACAACCTAATTTACAGTCAAGCCACTCAAAATTGAGTATTAGCAACATCTGAAAATACAAATTTCAAATGTATTTCTTTCTCATTTTAAATTCAATTCAGACTTAAACTTGATTAAGCCTGGTTCACTTTCAACTGCCTAAAATAAACCATTAAGCAAGAAATATTAGTGAAAAATTTAACATTTTTTTAGGAGTAGCTTGCTGTAATTGAGCTTTAACTTTGAAAGAAAGCTTACGTTTGTGTGTTCATGTGTGTGGGTCATGCATCTACCATACACACTATACTGTCTAGTTTTGTGTGTCAACTTGACACAAGTTTGAGTCATCTGGGGAAGGACTCTCAACTGAGGAAATGCCTCTCTGAGATCCGACTGTGACGTATTTTCTCATTTAGTGATTAATGGGGGGTCCAGCCTATGGTGGGTAGTGCCACCTCCTGGGAAAGCAGATTGAGGAAGCCATGGGAAGTAATCCAGTAAACAGCACCCATCCATGTCCTCTGCATCAGCTCCTGCTCTCAGGATCCTACCTTGGTTGAGTTCCTGTCTTGACTTCCTTCAATGATGAACAACAATGTGGAAGTATAAGCCAAATAAACCCTCTCCTCCCCAACTTGCTTTTTTTGTCATGGTGTTTTGTTGCAGTAATAGAAACCCTAACTAAGACACACACACACACCATATATATAACTAAAAGCCTCACTGCCACCATAACTGAGGCCAAGAACTTGAAGCTGAATAGCTCATAGGCCCAAGGAGAGAACCTACGACTATTGTTCGCTAATAAGACCTAGAATTGAAGCAACACCTTAATACCTATATTCATAGTTAAGTGCGTCTCTCAGGCCTCATCACAGAAGCCTCTATGTGCAGTAGAAGGTGATTAACTCCCACAACTCATCCCCACACAGAGCATAACAGACTTTGAGTACTAAATGGGACATGTGTCACACCCTCTCCTCTCGAGGCCTTAGATCATCACTAAAGAGGGACAGGAGGAACTGTAAGATCCAGAGGCTGTGATGACTATAGTGAAGCAGTGTCTTCTGGGTACAGTAGGATAGCTGCACATGGACTCATGGTAGCTCTGACTGCATACACAAGACCTCTACAAGATCAAACCTGACAAAGCCCCAGCATGGGGAGATGGTCATAAAGTTCAACCCTGGGCTGTGAAGCTAATGGCAACTGATGGTTGGGGGCGGGGGAAGAGAGAGTTCTTTAAGAGATGTGAGCCTCCTGAAGGCTACCCACGTTCCACTACATGGTCTCACAGTCGTGTACGTGCAGGCAGCACTAAGTAGACACAGTGGGTTTGAAAAGAGGACACCCAAAATTGGCAGAAAATCCCATGTAGAAGGAACTAAATGGAGATGAGGGAGTAGGGGGCTAGACTCAATCAGACCACATTGTATGCATGTATAAGGTTCTCAGATGTATAGATATAGAGTTAAAAATAAATGTCCAGATGCACGTTAACTGAAAAATGAACAAAATAGAACATGCATGCCCACACAATTGGAAATTACTCAGCAGTTAAAAGCGAGTAAAATATTGATGCATACCCAGTTACAGAGGTGCCACAAATCGTACTGCAAATGAAGCCAGAAACCAAAGAACATATAGTGTATTATTTGTCTGAAGTGTTTAGGGAAGGTAAGCCTATAGGAACTGTAAAGGAGATGCAAAATCTCCAGGAGTTCTGATGGGATATAAGCATAATGGATCTTACAAAGTGTTGAAGATTAAAACTACATCATAATAATTATTATGCATCTTCTTAAAAGTTTTTAAAATTATTAATGGGTGACTTTTTGAGAATAATTTGCATTTGAAGAGGGTAAATGTTATGATGCTCAAATTTATGATCTATATCTCAATAAATTAATTGTTTAAATCTGTAATGCAAACTCCATAGGAATTTAAATAATTGCAATACTATTAGTAAAAAAATAAATTGATCCATCATTAACTTCAACATATGCTTAAATTGACAAAAGAAGAAGGAAAAATTCTTTAACAAGAATGAAATTTGACACTTCTTAAAATATTCTAGATTGAGTAATACCCCAGTCTGTGTTACTTTGTTGAAAAAAAATTATAGACAAAAAATTAGTTGATTACTAAAACTCTTCCAAGAACCTTTTTATTTCTTTAAATTAGATTTTGTTTAAAATTGAATCAGTTGAACTTGCTAAACACTTTTTTTTGGAAAATAAGCTCTCAGAAGACAGTGTCAGTTGAGGGGCACTGATTAGTGTCTGGCAGTCACAGGACACAAACATTTTGAAGATGAGACCTTTGGCATCAGAATTGTGGTCACCAGTTTTCATTTTAATAAGCCAGACTCTGAGCTTCCTAATATTAAATTCAAGGAAGAATTTTTTTTTTTAAATCGTGTCAAGAAAGAAAAACGGCATCCCGTAAAGTGGACAGGGAGATTTTTAAAGGTTACTGTTTACATACAGAAATACAACTGTCAAGTAAGTCTGATCCGATGCTGTTTCAGGACCAAACCGCTCATAAGAGGGCTTCATTTTGGTTCTTTCCCGACTGCGCGTATGTCTAAGCGATCATGAAAGCCCAGAATCCACCTGCTGGCCCGGCAGAGTCCAGCTAACTCCACTGTTTGCCTAACTGGTTCTCTTTCGGCCCAGCAATTGCTGGTCAGGGCGCTTTTCTGAATCAGGAATGCACTCTGGTACCATCTCGGAGAGGATGAAACGACATTATCATCTCCGCTTCCCTAAGGAAGGCAATTGAGTTGTGGGATCCTTAAGATTGGGTCACCATTTCCAGAAGGCACCTTCACGAAACTCCCAAAAGGCTGCAGTAATAACAGCCAGGACCAACCTGCACTGGGGCGCCCTCTGCCTCTCAGGCTCTGCGACCACCTGCCACTTGAGTCCCTCCTCCTCCACCAGCTAGGATCCTAGCAGTGGGGACAGTCTGATACAGCTGCCGGACTCCCCGAGGTCACCGGTTCCCTCACAGGCATAGTTTATCGCTGAGAGCGAGCGAGTTGGAACTCAGACCTCTACTGCGCTGGTGGCAGCTCACCGCCGCTAGGCAGGAGGAAAACGACGTGTCGTTGATGGCGCGACAGGAGAAGGGCTCAGGAACTTACAACCAGCGGTCCCCAGAGTCCGCTTTCAGTGCCCAGTGGGCAAAAGCCAATGAGCAGACCTGTCAGGTGCACCTGCTTTCACTCCGACTGTCCCCCCAGCTTCAGGTGGAAGGATGGGATGTGTTCTGAATTCCCCGCTTGGTGGAAAACAGCAAAGTTGTGCTTACGTGTTCGCTCGCTCAGTCTCCCCAACTCCCCGAGACCTTTCCCTTCCTCCTCTCTCTAGTGACACCCGCTCGCAGTCCGCCAGGTACGTACCAGCTGCGCGCGAGAGGTGTAGCGGAGCCCGGCCAGGTCCCTTGCGGTGTCGCCTGCCGGCCTCTCTGCAGCACGGGGCTGCGACGCGCCTGGAGCTCGCTGCCGCCTCTGCCGTGGGATGCGGCGGCGTCTGAGAGCCGGGCTGAGGCAGTGGCAGCAATTTGTGGGGCGGAGGGAGCGACTCGGTCCCGCCCCCGGGAGCTGAGCTCAGACTGGCCCTGCTAGCAGAGCCCGACAACGCCGAGCCCCAGGAGGTAAATCCAACAGTGGCTCTTCCCTCCAGCGTCCTAAGGGGAAAGCTCTCTGCACATTCACAGAGAACCTGAGTCAGTTCCCCTGGGTTCGGTTAAGAATTTACTGGAGAAAACCGCGGGAAGTTCGCACTTCCTCTGCCTTCTGTCTCCGTCCCGGTGCGTTCTCGGGTCTAGGGCTCCATGGTGTCAGGAGGTAGCACTTGTTTTAGCAAGGGGTGTCTGGAGAAGGCAGGTCTGTCTGCACCTGGAATATACGTTCGCGTTTATTTTAGGACTCTTTTTAGCACATTGGAGTCTCACGCCATGCAGAGCACTTGAGTGTGTGTGTGTGTGTGTGTGTGTGTGTGTGCAATGAACAGCAGAAATCAATGTATATCAAGTTTTCCTTTTAGACTCTCACTAAAGAAAATACAGTTCTTACTATTAAGCTGTCGTTAATAATGTTTTTTTTAAAAAATGCAGGAAATTGAAAACGATGCTACTAACAAAACTATGAAGACCGGTCTCTGCTTTTGGAGGAGGTGGCCGCTGGTGTCCTGATAGTCACTAGAATTCCAAGAGTTCACAGCACTGGACTGTTCAGTTATTGTGTTTCTGGCTTCCAGGAACCCTGGTCCCTGACACCACTTCCCCACTGACTACTTCCAAATGTTTTGTTTTGTTTTTGTTTTTGTTTTTCGACTGGCCTTGAAACCAGAGATCCGCCTGCCTCTGCCTCCCAAGTGCTAGGATTAAAGTGTGTGCAACCACCGCACAGCCCAAATGGCCTTCTTATGGAAAGACTGTGCCGCACTAAAATATAATCAGATAAAAATTGCCATTTAAAGTGTCTACAAAGTGTATGATGGTTGCACTCTAAGTTGCTCAGTATTTCTAACTGTACAGTGTGGTAAAAATTCTCGACCTGCAGGTAATAAACTGGAACTCAGCAAAGTTAGATCATTTACATAAAATGAAACAGGAAAATCCAAACTTGAGATTGTCCAGAGGGTAAAAGGCACTTACTACCGAACCTGGTGACTTGAGTTTGATTTCCACGACCCGAATGGAGGAAAGAGAAAACTGACTCTGGTAAATTGTGGTCTGGCTCACACGCAGGCCCACACATGCATGCCTTCACCAATACACATGTATAAATTTAATTTTAAAATTTAAGAGAGGGCTGGAGCGGTGGCTCCACAGTAAGGAGTTCATGGGGCTCTTGCAGAGGAACAGTGTTGCATTCCCAGCACCTTGTTGTATATTACAACTGATTTTAACTGCAGTTCCAAAGGTCTGATCGCCCTCTTCTGGCCTCCATAGACACTCCATGAATGTGATACATAAATATAAACATAAACATAAAATAAAAATAGAGCTTATTTTGGAAGATCCAATATGATTTTAAAGTGTGTGTCATTCTTCCTTCAGAATGAGTGTCATGTTTGAATTAGCATCCTAATGTGATGTGAGTCGGCGAAATGTTGGGATAAGTGCCCTTTTTTTCCTCTGAGAACATTTTTATGTAGTCACAACGTATCCATAAAATGAATCAAGCATTATATCTGTCTTTAGGACAGCTTTAAAAGGTGACTACTCTTTGGCACATTTACAAGTACTAATACTAGTCTATAATGTAATACATGTGTTATCTAAATTTTTAAATATTTTTTATTTAAAAAATCTTACTTTTACAAACAACCCCGGTTTCCCCTCCCTCCCCTTCTCCCTCACATCCCCTCCCTCCCCACCCCCACTCACTCCTCAGAGTGGGTATAAGGCCTTCCTTGGGGAGTCAACAAAGTTTGACGTACCAACTTGAGGCAAGGTCAAGCCCCTTTCCCTCTGTATCAAGGCTGGGCAAGGTATCCCAACATAGGGAATGGCAAGCCCAGTTATTCTAGAGCTAATTCCTATTAGGGATCTACGATGGGGTGTGAGGGTAGAATAGCTGAACTTAGTGAGTTATTATATGATACTGATCAAATTTTATGATTGTTCAACTGTAGTCCTTATACTCACAATTTATTTTACTTTTTTAAAAACTACATTTGGGGCCAAATTTGATTTTCAAAACTAGCCCTCTGTGATGTGCCTTTAAGATACCACATATTTAAAATCATCTGAACTCACAAGACAGTGTCCTCAATACCGAAAGTATCCACACAAAATAGATGTTTGGAGGGAAAGGTTTTTATTTTAATTCTGTACTGCATCATTTGCTTATTTGCCACAAATAACACAGTGCCACAGCACATGTATGGAGGCCAGGGGGATTTGGTTCTCTCCTTCTACCATGACCTGGGACAGGTCATCAGGTTTAGTGGTGGCAAATGCCTTTACCTAATGTCATTTTTAAATGGTCAAACTAATTTATTTATGTTATATAGAGTTATATAGAGTGACTTTTTAAAATGAAACATTATTTGTAGATTGCACTTCACTACTTATAGAAGATTGACGCTTTCTGGTGTCCTCTCAAGTCTAAATGATGCCATTGCCACCCTGTGGACAGCCTGAAGGTCTGCAGCAGCTGCCACTGGGCAGAGTTGACCTTACATCAAAAGGGGTATTATAAGTCTCAAAGGTTATCAGTACTTTCTCACAGTTGCATCAAATTGTGTTAGATGATGACTTTAAAAAGAGAAAACTTGACTCTTTTTTTTTTTTTTTTTTTTTTTTTTTTTGGTTTTTCGAGACAGGGTTTCTCTGTGGTTTTGGAGTCTGTCCTGGAACTAACTCTTGTAGACCAGGCTGATCTCGAACTCACAGAGATCCGCCTGCCTCTGCCTCCCGAGTGCTGGGATTAAAGGCGTGCACCACCACCGCCCGGCTTTGACTCAGTTTTGAAGTTGTATCAAGAGACAGGATAGAAAGATAATGCAAAAACAAATGGGAAGCTTGGGTGTTAGGTCTGGAAGGTGAAGGAGAGGGCTGAACTGAAAGCAAGATTAAAACTAAGTGACAACGAGCATTGAGGAAGAAGAGGAAATAAGCCATTTGAATTTCAACCAAATGATACAGACAAGAAGACAGAGGCTGTACTTGGAAGGCAGTGTGACATTTGTAGCAGTGTTCATAGAATAACAAAGGCATAATTTATGGAGAAGTTGTGGGTGTGACCAGCTGACTGCGTCAACCACCAAACAAGTGCGTATCCACGTAGACAGCCAAGCCACCAACAACGATGCCTGTGAGTATGTGATTAGATCAGGGGCCAGAGACATCCATCAACGTAGAGGATAGATCTGGAAACAACAGATGTCTGAAAAGTTAAGAAGAAGGTGCACATCCAGAGGGGGAGAGCCTAAACAAGTGACAGACTGTATAAATGGTGGCTAACGCTTCAATACCAGAGAGCAATGTTGTGTGATGCTGTTCCCAAGAGCGCTAGGAAGGTGCGAGACAATCGTCAGAATAGCTGGTGGTGCAGGTAGAAGACTATGAGGAAGGGAATGCTCACTCAAGTTTGGAACACGAAGAACTAGTGAAGAATTTAGAAAGATGGTGGTGTTCTTCAATACTAAATAAAGATTATCCCACGTCGGACTGGTTCCATGGGAGAAAACCCTTCAAGGGCCCTATAACCGGTACCGGTGAACAGTGCGCTGCTTCTAAGAAAACCCCATCTTCTACCGTTGCCTTGGGATCCTGAGTAGCTGTTAAAAGTAGCCATTTCATCTTACTCTGGAATATGTGATGGCAGGGAACTGTGGATGGGTAGAGAAATGGAAGGATAGGTAGAACAAGAAGCAGCCTGAATCCTCTGCCGCTTGAAGCAGGAGATGCCATTTTAAGGGAACACCAAGAATTTCAGGTAGAAGGGCTCTGCAAGGTCTCAAATGCAGCCTGGGTTCTGTTCAGTTCAGGGTAGCGCGGGCTGCAATCTGAGGGCAAGGTGGGAACTGCCACTAACCACCTACTCCGCGGTTCACCAGCATGTTTATATATATATTCTCTCACAGCTTGGGAACCAAAATCTAAAATCGAGGTTTCCACCTCCTCTCTCAGCACTATGGGAGAGAATATAGGTTCTGGTGTTCACGCTCTATTTGTCAGACTCGGCAAGAAGCCTTTTACCCATTGAACCATCTCACTGGCCCAAGGAGTATCTTATACATAACTCTAAACTTGTCAAAGTTGTTCCTCTTATTAAACCTTTGTTGTCTTCCATCTCTAATCCAAAATACCCCCCTGTGAGTCATAAGTGGCTTTGTAACCACATGAATTCTTTGGTGTCAGCTGTAGGGAAGTGAAGAAGAGAAATTTCTACCGTAAAGTAGAACCACAGGGAGATGATGTCTGAGGAGAAATTTTATTTCCAATGATGAGTTTGAGCTCTGCTCTGCTATCTAGGATATGGCACCTTTGCCTACAAATTGGGCTTTTGAATTCCCAATTAATAGATAGGCATAAGATAAACCCTTTCTCCCAGTCATGTAGAAGTAAAGAAAGGAAGGAAACACGTGGAATGGGAGGAGAGGGGTGACTATATATAATCAACCACTTAAAGATACAACAGGCGAATCCCAGGCCTTTCTGACTGCACCAAGACTAATTGATAGAGATTCCTTCATTCTAAAATTTGTTTATAAGAAAAGTGTTCATGGAAATTTTAGAAAACACATTATTTTCTCAAAGCTCCAAAGAAGTTTCTATATATTTTATTCCATTTTCAAAGTGTATTTTTGTTTTTAACAGACTTTCAAAACTTTCTATTTATGAAAATGTGTTCTCTCTTCTAATCAATGTGTTCACTGTGTGACTAAGTGAGGCCTCAGACTCACCTTCTTTCCACCTCAGCCTCCCAGCTGCCATTAGAAGTACACCTGTCTCTTACAGTAAGATGTTTTCCATTTTTTGCTGGAAGGAAGGTGAAATGCATCCACTCCTGTGCTCATTCCCCACATCTGACTAATCGGGTGACTGTTTCCCAGTCTTAAATAGTTTTCTCACCTGAAACACAGATTGTACTGAACTGAAGAGTTATGAAGGTCTTCTGAAGCTTTCCGGTTCTTTTCTAGAGAACTCTGCACTGTGCAAATGACAAGTTTTGCCTAGTCAGCTCTGAGAGGTGACGGAAGTAGGCTTGAGTTCTCCTCTCGGCACTGGGGTCTGGATACTTTTTAGGCAGTGCTCTGAGACCACAGTAGGAGTCTCGCTTGTTCCCTCTTACTCACAGTCCCCTGTCCTGAGATGCCTGGAATGCAGCATCTGGGAAAATTACAGTTGCTGCTTTGATCCTTTCCCCAGGCAAAAGGGTAAATCTTGTGTAGGTCATTACATTTTGAGTAGAACAAATATCCTACAGTCTTTTTCAATTTTTGGTTTTTATACTTTTTGTGTTTTTATATAAAATGTGTTTGCAAAAAAACATTTAGTAGCAGCTCATTGCACACAATGCATTCAAAAGTTATTCAGACTGAGTGAAATAAATCTTAAAGAAGAAAAAGAATTCAGTTGTATTTTCTCAGAGGAAATTAATCTGGAGAATTTCGTGGATGATATAATCCTGAGATAACTAGTTCTATTCTTTATTTTGCTTGTGGGAACTTCTATGCCCTTAACTTTTTATGTCTAGATTGGCAATTGATATTGACATTCTATCAAAATTATGTAGTATTTTCATATTAAGTATGAACAATGGAAGTTTTAAATAGGATTACATTTAAATTCTAACTATATTGTCTTTAAAATACTTTAACACTTATGAGTATTATCTGTTTATAAATTACTCATTATCAGTACAGGGCTAATTTCAAGCTGTACTCTCCAAGACAACTGATAGAGTTACCATGAAGCGCTACATTGAAGTCAAGGAAAGGGATGAATATAAACTATTTCTCAGTTCAAAATTGGTAATCTCAGCTTCTTCATTAAACTGATGACCAACAGGTCGTTATTAATGAATATCCCCAATTTCACAAAGTATTTCTGCAATATTACTTATGAAAGCTATACAAATGCATCTTGTTAAAAAATGAAAGCATATGAAAACTCACTGCACTCAATTCTTTTTTAATTTTGCTTTTTTATGCAGCTATCTGGGCAGAGAGGGATAGATTGCACTTTTGTATAAGCCTCATGGGGAATTATGAACGAAGAAAGGATAAATCTGGGTTGTGGAGGGGAGGCCAGAGTAAAAAAGAAAGACTGAGAGAGATAAACGACACTAAATACTTTCCCAAAAAGTAATATGGAAATCTACTACTGTAGAATATCCCTAAAATACATCTGTTCACAGACATAAGAAATACAAAGTGGAGTTATCCTATATTGAGGCAAAGGTATCCCACATACATACCATAGACTAACAAAAGACTGACTCCTGGGAATGGGTTACATTTCCTGAAGCTGCTAGCGAGTGAGGTTCCAACGATCGCCAATCACTAAAAGCTTTTGCCAACACTCCCTTTTGGTAACCTTCCAGAACTTGATACTAAGATCGTACAGCTGACTATACACTTGAGTCATAGAACATAGACAAATCCAGATGATACTGACCTGAAGACTTCATCCTTACTGCTCAGCTTTGCTAGTGCTGGAAGGTGCTATGCGTGCTACTGGAGGAGAGAAAACACACCATCCACACCTAGCTGTGAGCCCTGAGAATCACAACAATGACTGGCCTGGCCATCCAGGCCCCTGGTAGACTAGAAATATGAACATAATGGGAGTAACCAACCACTTCGTGGTTAGACTTCATGTTCAATTCAATAGGTGAAACCCATACCTAGGACTATTATCAGTCAAGACCATATGACTAGACAAGTCACAGGCCCTAAATCAGAACCTACTAATATTATTCTACTAAATAGACATAATATTAAACAAACTCTCAATGGCATGATACTCACAGATTAAGACACATAGATACTCCTATATAGGCTAAGACATCTCTTTACTTAAACTCCATAATGATAAACATGGAGACCCACAACTAGACAAGATGCAGAGAATAAGAATCTTCAGACAGTCCTAGTGGGAAAATCTATACCACATGCTATTCCTTTAAAGGCTCAGTGATTATGGCAGAAGAAGGAGCGGAAAATCTGCATGAGCCAATGGCAGGTTGATGGCTATCATGAGACATCATCCAGACATAGAAGGGCAGCTGCACATATGAGCTGCTGTCACTTGTGACAGCATGATCAAATCATGTCAAGTCCAAGCAAGACAGGTCTCCAGCACAGGGAGGGGTGCTGGGCATGAAGTTGCATACCTGGCTGAGGAATTACTGGCAATGATTAGCTGCTCAGTAAGGGCCAGGTTTCTCTGAAGTGTCACCTCTGATAAGTCAACTACGTTCCACTGAAAGACCACGCATCCAAGATCACTTGAGTAGCACAAATTGGCCTTGATTGGAGTGGGGGTGGATGCACAAAATTGAGAGGGAAGGGAAGGTGAGTGTGAATCTAGGAAGAGTTGTGGGAAGGAGACTGAATGTGACCAAAATTCATTATAAAATTTCTCAATAGTAAAATGATTTTAAAATACAATATCATTAAATTGCATAGATACACATTGGCTTAGCGCACACACTTTTACCATCATACTTTAGTCTATAAAAGACCCATAGAGAAAATGATCTTCAAGCCCTCGTGATTTCAAATTAAGAATATTAGCCATACCTGTTCCTAAGTGTTAGAGTGCTGTGCAGTGTGGCTCCATAAGCAGTAAAATTGCAATGTCTTGGGAACATAAAACTGTAAAACTATCCTAGAACTCACAAACCTCAGCTGGCCTTTAATGAGATCTCCAGCAATTTGTGTCATTTTAAATTTGAGAAGCCCTGTTGTATGTGCATCTTAAAGTCAGTCGTTCGTCTTCTGAGGTTTTGCTGTGGATTAACTGTACTTGCCTTACTCTAAAGAAGAAAATTCCTTTCATCGCTGAACAGTAATCCTAGTATTCAAGTTAATCCGATTTCTGGCATGACAAATGCAAATCATAAATAATGTCTCAGGAGAGTGAGGCGGATTACCTGTAAAAAGACCACTCAAAATACAAGAGTTCTCCTTTCCTGAAATGAGCTCCAGATTATTCAAATCTGAATTTTGAGGGTATTTGACTTTAGAGTATTACAAATGTAGCTCCTTCATGATTCTGTAAATGATTAGGATTCTGCAGAATTCGTTGGAGCCCATACTTTAAAATAAGATGAGCTTTCAATCTTCTGATGGAGGCCATATCAAGTAACTTAAGAACTCATCATCTTTAAATCTTTGAAGTCACAATAATGGAAACTATGAACAAAGAGGAATGCTGGAGGTTATCTAGTCAATTCATTTCATTATTTAGTTTAAAGTTACGTAGTCACTTTATTAAAAGGAAATTATCTGCAAAATAAGTTGCAGAAATCAAGAGTTATCCTCAATCTGAATGTTATCCTGCCAGTTGCCAAGAGATATTCATTATTGGACAAGATCAGATGTTTTAAAAAATAATTAATTTAAATGTATTTTTTAATGTGTAAAAGAAATGAAAGATATAAATATAAAACCTTAGCTCTGCTTGCTGAGGCTGAACATTGAATTTGTAAAAAGTCACAAATTGGTTTCTTCTTTAAAGTGCAAGAAATGAAATTGTTGATAAAACAAGAGGGGGACAGAAAACAGACAACACAACAAGCCGGCATTTGTAGTGAGTCCTATGTTTAGAATGCCAGCTGAGTATACCAAGAATCAATAGTTCATGGTGCCCTTTGAAATTCTATACACAGATGATCAGTTTGAGCTAGATAGTCATCAAAAGAAAGATGAGGAACTGGTTTTATAGTCAGACTTAGTTGGTTCTTGAATGTGGTGGTCTGAATGAGAATGTCCTCCATAAACATATATTTGAATGCCTGTTCCCCAGTTGACGAAACTGGGTAAAAGGATTCAGAGGTTTGGTTTTGTTGGAGGAGGTATGCCACGGGAGGCAGGTTTTGAAGTTTCAAAAGTACACAACCGTTCTCAAATAGTTCCTGTCTCATGCTGGAGGATCAAGATACAAGCAAGCTCTCAGCTACATTCCCAATGCATGTTTGATACCCTGCTGTCATGCTCCCACAGGATGGTCATGGACTCTCTCTGAAACTGTAATTCCAAAATAAACCCTTCCATAAGTTTCTTTGATCACAGAGTCTTATCAGAACAATAGAAAAGTAACTAAGACATTGAATAAAGCCTAATACACAATAAAAACCCTAACACCACTGAAATAAATGAAACTGCCAAGAGCAACTTTGTGATTTAAATGCTCTAAAGAAAGCAGTGCAGGCTACCGGGATCTCGGTTTGAATTCTAACTACTAAACTAACAACTAGCTTTAATGAGTTCAGTCTACGTGGAGTTATTAGCAAAAGATAAGGAATAAACATTTTCTTTCTTTCCTTCTTTGTTCTTTTTATTTAACTCTGGACCACTAAATTATGTTTTGAATTTACCTTCCTGCCATCACTCTGAGACTCACATCCATTTAGAATACATGATTCAGTACTATGGTAATTCGACTATAACTGGTCTCTATAAGCTCATAGGGAGCGGCACTATTGGAAGGTGTGTATGGCTCTGTTGGAGTAGGTATGGCCTTGTTGGAGGAAGTGTGTCACTGTCGGGGTGGGTTTTGAGGTCTCTTTTTACTGTAACATGCAGACCATTTCCTGTTGCCTGCAAGATGTAGGACTTTCAGCTTCTTCCTCAGCACTATGTCTGCCTGCAGGTCACTATGTTCCCCGCCAAGATGATAACGGACTGAACCTCTGACTGTAAGTGAATCATCCCAATTAAATGTTTTCCTTCATAAGAGCTGCCATGGTCTTGGTATCTCTTCACAACAATAGAATCCCAAACTAAGACAACTACCAAGATACTTGAAATATATTCAACATTTCATTTTCAATTCCTATAAAGAAAGCATTTGGAAAGTAGTCCATCAATTAAATTAATACGCCAAAGCAATACTTCCCAGTACTTCTTTATTCATCCAAAGGAAGCCCATGTACTTAGAAGTAGTTTTCCTAGCCTGGCGCAATGTATTTGTATCCAAGGTGAGGTTGAATGAGAGTGGTCTCCATAAACAAATGTTTGAATACTTGATCTTTAATCGAAGAAACTGTTTGAAAGGATTCTGAGCTCTGGTTTTGTTGGAGGAGGTGTGCCAAAGCATACACGAGGGCAAGTAGATTGGAGTCCAAAATTGCAAAGAGCAGATAAAAGAGACCTTGCTAACTATAGAATTATTCAGCATGGAGAACCTGGGGTTTCCTGAGGTTTCTTCCTAAGAGATTAATTTAAAAGGCAGCTAAGCCATCATCTGCATAGAAGGCTAAGATCAATGTGATTTGGGGGATTTCGTTTGTTATTATTTAATGTTTACACAATGTACTCTCATGACAGGCAGGGACATTTCTAAAGGAAATATACATCTATACAATAATTTAGCATTAACAGGTGCTTTTCACACTTTCCATGTCTTATATCTATTTTATCCTCCATCCCTGTCAATAGAAATAAAGATGCAGAGGACAGCTGTGTGGAGAATCCCCTGTACATGTACCGCAGCCCCACCATCTCCTTTCCCTCCCTGGCTCTCCTTGCACACCCTCTGGCTCTCCTTGACTCCTTGGTCAGACTAGCTAGACCAGGAAAGATTTCTGAATGTTCTGCCCTATGAAACTTGAAGTACTTGCTCTACAGATTAAACTCTCATCATTTTGGTTTCTACATTGAGCAGATTAACTATTAATACATGGTTATCACATTACATCCTGTCCATACTTTATAATTCTCCTGGAGACAAAAGTTAACTCTTCTTCAGTTTCCACGAACTCCCAAGGAACTATGAGCTAGTCATCATGACCTCACTGTGGTATGCACAGAGCAATGTGTGCAATGTGTAGTATTTATTGCCTCCAACCCAAGAGTAAACTGAAGCACCGACAGGTAAATCATTCCCCTATAGCTTAGCAATCACATTGAAAAGTACTGTTTCAAAAATTCTTTGTCCAGCACCTGAGCCCTGTGATCTTCCCCACCCATCCTCTAAGTATCCACTTAAATAAGGTTCTAAGATTCATTCCAACTAATATTTGATGTGAAGAAGGCATCCACAGAGCTCTTATTTCTAAAAATGAAGCTTCATTTTAAAATGATGTGTTCATCAGCAATGGGCTTAGAGATCAACAAGATCAATATTTACTCAGAGAACAATGTCCTTACCAAAAATTAAGCATTTATATATACTTTACTCCTTTCATCTAAATTGTGTTTAGGCACCTCACCTTTCTGATCCTGAATTTTGCCCATTTTTGTTTTCTTATTTGAAGTAACAGGGAAACATTCTCTACCTAAATATATATGCACTAACAGATAAAACACTTCATAATAGCCCAAAGTGAAGCCTCAGACTCAAAAGTTTGTGAGGTTTTTTTTTTTTTTTTTTGTGTGTGTGTGTGTGTGTAATCCAAACTGACTTTGTTGGAACCCATGTTCACATTTACTTTCTTCTGTTACCCTCACAGTTTCAAGTTGGTAGCATAAGATGGGACTTCAAAGAAACTGCTGCTAGGTTGTGGATCTACAGCCGCAGCAGAACCCACTTTCCTACCTACAACAATAGGAATATATGGAGATCATTTCTTAGAAATACCCCCGATTCACACAGCACCTTCCACTTTTCACTGAGCAAGAACCTACAAGTCACACAGTATAGGAATCTACGATGTAGGGGTAAACATGTCTCAGTGGTTAAGTATTTGTGCCAGGTTCAATATTCAGTGCTGGGGTGCAAAAAACAAACAAACAAACAAACAAAAAAACAAAAAACCAGTTACAACAAAAGGACTTAGTACCCGGAAACAAAGCAATGTGTAAGCAAATACAATTTAAAGAAACAGAGGTGGGCTACAAAATTCATGTTCTTACTGGTGTGTCTCACAGGCCTGTAATCACAGGCAAGTGCCTCCCTTAGCTAGGAAGCTCATTCTTCATTCCCCATTCTCGAATCTCAAGTGCCATTTCCCTGATTGTTCTTCCAGGTTTAGGAATCCTCATCTGCTGGACTATAATGGTAAGTCAAACACATGTTTTTTTATGAAGAAGGTGGGACCTACAGGGTATTTGGAGAGGGGTTTTCTCAAGAAGACTTTTAAATGTAGTCCTTTAGTCCTTACTAAAGATCAAACAGAAAAAAAATAAATATTTTTATTCATGCATCTAAGATTCTCTCCTTTATCACTGAGCCTATACTTTTCACGTCTTTAAGTACTCTTTGAATTTATAATAGTGTCAGGGGTACCACTAATTTATGAGCAAACAGAATAGGCATGTAATATACAAATGATGTTAACTTGCTTGAAGCATTAAATTATTAATCAGCGGAAAATAAAAAATAGCTAGATTCATAGTCTGGTGCTCTGCTTAGCCTTAGTCAGTCTTGTTTGCAGTGGGTGACTGGCGGTTGATGTGGAGACTCATATCTGGTTAAAGGACTGAGAGCAAGTGATTGGTGAGTACTCAGCTCTGAAATAGATTCTCTCTATCACCCTTGCCACCCAAGACCAGGGGAGTACGTGGGAGAGAGAGAAGAAATGATATATGGACCAGAGGCTAGAGAATACTGTGCAACACTGTCTTCTAGATATGGCAGGGCTGTTTTACCACGAACCCACACCAGCTCTGCGTAAGGCCTTCATAAACAGGGGCCATAACCTTCTCTCATGGGTGAGTGATGTACTAATGAAGCTCCACCCTTAGTTGAAGAACTAGTTAATAACTAGGTAGTTGATGATTGCTGGAGGAAAGTGGGTCATTTTTCTTCGGTACCGTAGCCACTATTGTCCAAGTCCTGGTTAAAAAAAATCCTCTACATGAAACTCATGCAAACAAAACTAACTAAATTCAGTAGGCCATTGTCCTAGTTTAGTTTACAATGATAAAATGCTTCCTAAAAACAATTCAGTGAGGAAAGAATTTATTTATCTTACAGGTTGCTGTCCATCTCAGAAGAAAGCTAGGCAGAAATTCAAGGTGTGGGCTGAATCGAGCATACAGGAGGCTGGAGTGGCCAAGTTAGTGCAAAAACATAAGTGACAGTTAGAAAAAGGTGCAGTTGGTGCCAAAAGTGTAACAGCTGCACCAAAAGAATAAGAGCTATTGCCAAAAATGTAAGTTAAAAATGGGCGCAAAATTCAAAAACAGTAACATCACAAAGCCGAGTGAAGAATACTCCCAGCCAAGATGGTGCTGAAGTGGATGGAGCAAGAGAGGGTAGAGATCTGACTTATTTACAAAAAGATGATTGGAGTTAGAGATTGGGTAAGATGACATAAAGTGCTTGATGCCCTTGTGATCCCCATTAAGAGGTATAGGAGCCTTAGCTCATGCAGAAGTGACTGCTAACGTGATTGGCTAATTCTCCTTTGCTTCTGGGATTCGTGCGTTTTTGCTTTATAAGTTGCATGCTATAAGGAAATAAACAAGTTCCTGCTTGACTGGACTCCCCTTAATCTGATTGTCCCCAGGACCCGGGGGGCTGGGTGGCTAGCAGTGCACTTCCCCTCCTCAGCCAGCACCAGTCCCAGGCGGGCAGGTGGCTCCATTCTTGGGAAGGGGTTGTCTACAGAGGGACCCCATATCAAGGCAGGAACCTAAAAGCAGAAACTGAAGCAGGGATCATGGAGGAGTTCTGATTAAAGGCTTTCTTCCCCTGCCTTGCTCAAAACCAGGACCACTTTCCCAGGTCTAACACTGCCCATAGTGGAGTAGACCCTCCCGTGTTAATCATGAGTTAAGAAAATACACCACCGGCCGATCTGATGGAGACAGTATCTCAGCAGTTCTTTCTTACCAAGTGACTCTAGTTGGTGTTGTTTGCAAAACTTAGCCAGCACAGTCCCCAAAACATTAAAGAGAAAGAGAGAGAGAGAGAGAAAGAGAGAGAGAGAGAGAGAGAGAGAGAGAGAGAGAGAGAGAGAGAGAGAGAAGAGATCCAGTGTGATTGCGAACAGGATAAGGCCATTTGTGGTGAAAATGACCAATATACATGTGTGTATGATATCATCACATGTTTTTAAAATACATTAAAAACTAATTTTAAAATACAGTTAGAAATAACAATGGTATAAAATGAGAAGCCATATAATAGTACCAAGACTGCATCTAACAGAACACAAATGAATGCAAACTTAACACACTGCACTCAGAAGCTTCTCTGACCAAGGCTGCAAGCCTTAGGGCCTATGAACACCATGAGTCATCGAGTTTATGACTCTAGCTTTACTTCACTTGGACTTATTGGTCATTGCCATTTTTGGCTCAAAAGATCATTGTTTACCCTTAGACACTCTACCCACACAGAGTAGAAAATGATTCATCTGCTGAGTAGGTAATTAAAAACATTACTTCCCAATGCCGTTATCAATTTGGTTGTTAATTCAGTTCAGAGTACATTTGTCAAGCAGCAAGTATTTTATTAGCTACCATGGACATAACCACTATCACTCTCAGAGACTCCACCTTCTTGTGGTAGTTTATCTACACTCAAATCTCGAAACCAAATCGGTCTTTGAATGCGTCACCTGCTTACGTATTTTACAAAGACTCAGCATGACTAACATACCAAGAAAGTCATAAGAGCTCCAAAATCATTAAAAACTGCCATTCTGATAATTCAAGAAAAAGTATTTCACAATTCCAATTTTAACACTGAACTAGAACTTAAGAAACTGGGCTTCAGGTATTGTTTCATTAATTTGCAGTGCTTACTTGCACAATTTAATTGTATCCGCGGAAAGCAGACTTTCACTGGCGGTTAGAAAGACAGAAACACAAATGATCTGTAGGCCCATTGTGTTTTAGCTCAGCATTGGCGTCAACTACTAAGAAAGCCTTTGGTCCAGGAAGCCGGTCAGTCAGGTCTGGAGGCTGAGACAAGGTGAGAGGAGCTCAGGGATTCAGCAGCATCTCCTGCTTTCTGTCCTTTACCTAACTATACAGGGAACCAGGCTGCCATCAATCAGAATATATATTGAATAGATGTTTAATATAGTTAATATTTGGGGGTAGCAAAATTTAAAATAACTCATTTAGCTGGAACCTCATATTTTAAAATCTTCTCTTGGTAGACTGAGACCACTCTTCTGGTTATAAAAAAAATAATATACTCAGTGAAATTTAATCGTTCTTTGGTTGTTCTCCTTACAAAACTAATTCACTTATGTCTTTCTGGCGTAAAATGAAAAGGATTGATTTCTTAAATTTAATTTTTGCATTTTCCTGTAAACATAAGATGCAGAAATAAAAATTTCACAAGGAGAAAAACAAACAATGTCAACAATTTTTGTCATCTAGGTCATTAGGTGGCTAGCTCTATTTCCATGTCACATAGACTTGCCTGCTGAACCCCAACCTTCCTTCTATCATAGGCTCAAGATATAATTCCAGTCTCACCAAAGTCAGGGAATTTTCACACTGCAGAGCCTGCAAATCACAGCCTCTAGTGTATGCCCATGCTGCTTACTTAATTCATTGATACAAAAACTGCATTAAATAAAATCCTATGGTACCTGAGGTAATTTATTATTCCTTATTCCATGCACCTTTGCACTAATATATTAACCTTTTGCTCATAGATAGACATTTTAATTTAACTTTCTCATTTGATGTTCCCATATTAGAACAAACTATACTTTGAGTGGAAATATTAAAAAGGAGAAAATAACTGAAATCTTATCCATGTCTGATCATTCAACACTCTCACCTTCTTCCATTCCTAAATATATATTTTTTTCTGATGAGCTTGCTCGTGTTTTAATTAAATCTTTTCACACTTACTATCAACACTTAAATAGTCGTTTACCTTGCATACAATCTGTGTAAATGTCGTGTAATCTCTTCCAGGTAAAATTAGGTTAGCTCAGCCACCATGAATATAAACAACACCTGTGCTAATTCCTCTGTGACTTCCCAAGTTAGAACCTCCTACACTGCAGACACTAAAGTCTATCTCTGCAGCTCTGCGTCCAAATGAAATTGCCAAAAGAGGTACAGCCCAGTCTAAATTAAGCCAGAGCAACCTAGTAATTGACCTGTCTGCTATATTCTCTTTGTCTTCAGAAGTGCCCAAGAAACAACTGTTTACCTATTCTGTTTTCAAGTCAGAAACAGTACGCTAAATAAAGGCTAGGAAAACAGACAAAATAATGCAGAAGATCTTGTTAATATTGTACATATCATCATAATTATATATAATTAATTAGTGTTGATATTTACATTTTTTTTCTTAGAAGAAAAGTAAAAGGGCACATAAGTGTGTGTGTGTATTTTTCTTAAAGTAAATGGTTAACTGCATTTTCTTAAAGTAAATGGTTGAGGATGAGGCTGACTCTGAGCATTTAAAACATTAACACCATGCAGCCTTCTCCTTATAGCCCCTCCTCTCCTCATCACCATATCCTGTACTACAACTCTGGTAGAAATCCCCTGCTTTACCAGAGGCCATGCCAGCACCTAGAACCCCAAAGGTCACATTGGCTGCCAGAATCCCAGCAGGAGCACCTGACTAACCAGAGGACACAGGCGTCATCAGAACTGCAGGCCACTCAGGCTAGAAGACTTAGAGAAGATACAGAAACCAAGAGGAAAAAAAAAAAAAACTCCCATCCAACAAAGACAAACTCAGAAATCAGCACCTAAACCTAAAATTACCCCAAAGCCAGATTCCTAGACACCAGCGTGAAAACACAAGCAACAACAGCCAGAGCAATATGTCACCACCTTAGCCCAGCTATTCTATGACATCAGGTTCTGAATATTCCAACACAGTTGAAGCACAAGAACATGACCTAAAAATCAACTTTATAAAGATGATGAAGGTCCTTAAAAAGAAAATGAAAAAAAAATCCCTTAAAGAAATAAAAGAAAAAAAAAGCAAATAGGAGAAGGAAATAAATAAAACTGTTCAAGACCTAAAAAGGGAGATAGAAACAATAAAGAAAACACAAACTGAAGGAATCTCGAATATGAAAAATCTAGGTAAATAAACAGAAACTACAGACACAAGCATCACCAATAGAATACAAGTAATAGAAGACAGACTCTGAGACATAGAAGATACTATAGAAGAAATAAATAATTCAGTCAAAGGAAATGTTAAATCTAAAAAATTCCTGATACAAAACATCCAGGAAATCTGGGACACTATGGAAAAAAAACATAAGAATAATAAGAGAAGAAGGAAATGAATCCCAGCTCAAAGGCTCAGAAAATAGTTTTGACAAAATCATAAAAGAAAATTTTCCTAACTTAAAGAAGGACATGCAAAGGTACAAAAAGTATACAGAATACCATACAGACGGGACCAAAAAGAAATTTCCCTCACCACATAATAATAAAAACACTAAACATACAAAACAAAGAATTTTAAAAAGTGAAAAGGAAAAGACCAAGTAGCAGAAAAAGTGAGATCTATCAGAATTATATCCAGTGTCTCAACCCTATACTAAAGAAGTCGGGGGGGGGGGTGGCTGAACAGATGTCCAGCAGACTCTGAGAGATTCAGACTACAATACCCAGCAAAACTTCCATTCACTAAAGATAGAAAAACAAGATATTCCTTCATTGAATCAAATTTTTAAAATATCTACTCACGAATCCAGTCCTACAGAAGATACCAGAAGGAAACGGCCAACTCAAGGAGGCTAACTACACCTATTATCCCAGTGAAAACACTAGGATAATAAATAATAAATAATCTTCATCAGCAAAATCAAAAGAAGTACACACACACTCACACTCTCACATTCACACACACTACCACCACCAACAACAAACAAGAATTAACAATAATTGGTCATTGATATCTCCACTAATAAAAAGACACAGAACGAAGACAAAAAGAATCCATCCTTATGCTGCATACAAGAAACACACTTCAATATCAAGATAGACATTACCTGAGAGTAAAGGGTTAAAGAAAATTTCCCAAGCAAATGGACCTAAGAAACAAGCTAGTGTAGCCATTCTAATATCTAACAAAATAAACTTCAAACTAAAATTAATCAAAAGAGACAGGGAAGAATTCATCAAAGGAAAGATTCATCAAGATGATCTCTCAATTCTTAACATCTATGTCCTAAATGCAAGGGCACCCGTGTTTATAAAGAAAACACTACTAAAGTTTAAATTACTCATTGACCCTCACATACTGAGAGTAGCAGACTTCAGTACCCCACTCCCACCAATAGAAAGGTCATCCAAACAAAAATTAAACAGAAATACTAAATCTAACAGACGTTATGAACTAAATGGGTGTAATAGATATCTACAGCATATTTCACCCAAACACAGAAGAATACATTTTCTCAGCACTTAATGGAACCTTCTCCAAAACTGATCACATACTTGGTCACAAAGCAAGTCTCAACAAAATAAGAAAACTTAAATAATTCCCTACATAGTATCAGACCACTATTAGTTAAAATGGATTTCAACAACAGAAAGCCTACAAACTCATGGAAACTGAACAACTCTCTATTGGTTGGATCAAGAAAAAAATTGAAAGAAATTAAAGACTTTCTAAGGGTCAAGAAAAATTAATGTACAACATATCCAAACTTATCAGACACAATATAAGCAATGCTAAGAGATAAGTTCATAGCACTAAGAAACAGAAGGAACATTATTAAACTCGTTTTATGAGGCCACAGTCACCCTGATACCAAACCACACAGAGATTCAAAAAAGAGAGTTAAAGGATAATTTTCATCATGAACATACATGCAAAAATACTCAGTAAAATTCATACAAACAAAATCTAAGAACACATCAAGAAGATCATTCAGCATGACCTAGTAGGTTTCACCCCAGAGATACAGGAGTCATTCAACATACAAAAATCAGTTAATGTAATCTACCACATAAACAAAATGAAAGAAAAAAACACATGATCATTTCATTAGATGTGAAAAGCCTTTAACAAAAATCCAACACCCCTTGGAGATGAAAGTCTTGGAAAGAGTAGAGATACAAGGAACAGATCTAAACATAAAAAAGACAATTTACAGCATTTGTCCAAGCAGCCTTTAAGGAAAGCAGACTGTATAACTATGGTCTAAGAGCAACATATTCTGCTGTTAAAATATCCTTTGCCTATAGCCCTTATTCTCAATCCTCACATTAGGGTAATAGACACAAGTTAACTGTTAGATAGTATTACTATTGTTAAATAGTAGCCATGTCTCACTCCTCATTTATATTTTCTTCTCTCCTTCCCTCCGTCCCATCTCTCAGTAGCAGCTAGATGAAAACAGTGTGAAGCTCCACGATACAACCATGTTCTACTGCAGAGGAAACACTAATTCATGAAGACACACACTAGGACTGCTCAAGGATGACCAGCATGAGTCTCATTTTATTTGTTTTGTAAATTAAAAGTCTATCACATTAGTTCCATGCAGACTATAGAAAATAAGCAACTACAAAGCCCTCTTATGTAAGTTCAAGAGGCATAAATACTTTTTGAGCAACTGCTCAAATATATATACACCATATACTATAAAATGTATATTCTATAATACCGTATATTATAGAGTTCATAGGGATAAAAGAAAATGTCTGCATTCAAATAATGTGTGCAGCATGTATGCATGTGCCCTTGCATGGGAAAGAAATGAATAAAGTAAACAAATGATGTCATATCGCACCTCTATTTATACTACTTATTCACCATTATCACCATGCTGCCCATGGACATAGAAAGCTAGAACAAAAACATGCTATTTGTAGCATTACAAACACAAAATATAGCTTCATAGTTGAATTAATTAATATTTACTTAGTTGTCAGAGACACCTGGCACAATTACAGTTTGTGACAGCTCTTATCCACAAAGGAGATTAAGATACGATAAAAATGAAACCTGGGGGTGGAGGTAACTATCATCCAGGCAAACACACATTGGTAACTCATGAAATTAAGAAGCAATCACAGTAAAAAGATTAGGTATAAGAGACAAAATGAATTTGTTTTAAATCTTTAATCCCCAACCTTGAATTTTTAAAGATTTGGTAATTGTTTTCATGACATACACAT
Source organism: Chionomys nivalis (assembly GCF_950005125.1). Lineage (NCBI taxonomy): Eukaryota > Metazoa > Chordata > Mammalia > Rodentia > Cricetidae > Chionomys > Chionomys nivalis. The sequence goes on from NC_080087.1 coordinate 44,173,977, forward strand.
GAGAAGCTTTTTAAATTGAAGATAATCTTTCAATCTTCCTTTCCAGCTCAATTCAAGCCCTTTGTGAGGTTCTTGAACCAACTTATTTGCTTCTCTTTTCAGGACCTCATGCATAACAATGCCTAGATGCAATTATCAGTCCACATGGAAAAGAAACTATTGCACTGTTAAAGGGATGCTATAATTGTTTTAACAGAATTTTTATCTTGCTTTACAGATTTAACAGATTTGTTTTAAATCTGGGGTGTCTGACAAACGGAGAGGGAATTCTTTAAAATAGTGATTCTCAAATAGTAGATCATATCCCTTTGGAGGGTCACATATCAGATATTCTGCATATCAGACATTTTCAATACCTTTCATAACAGTAGCAAAATTGCATTCTGGAAGTATCAACAAAAGAATGTTATGGCTGGGGGTCACCACGACATGAGGAACTGTATTAAAGGGTCACAGCATTAGGAAGGTTGAGAATCACTGCTCTAAATAAAAATCAGGCAATTTTACATTTTAATACCAAGAAACTGCTTCTTAAGAGTCTATTATGTTCTCAGCATAAGGAAATGAGGACCAGAGAGGTGGTTCAGAGCCCAGCAGTAGTGAAGAGCCCAGGCTGCTTTTGCAAAGGAGGACCTAGTTCTATTCCCAGCACCTACACCGAGTGACTCACAACAACCCATAACTCTATTTCCAGAGCACCCAAACCCTCTCACCTCTATGGACATCTGCATATATATATATGTGTGTGTATATATATATATATATATATATATATATATACATATATATATATATATTATATCCCACACAATTAGATAAGAATAATTACAGTGGTTTAATTCCACCAAACCACAATACAATGAGGAATTTAAAATTCTTTTATTTTTAAAATTTTAAATAAATATAACTATATCATTTCCACATTCCCTATCCCCCCTCCAACCTTTCCTTATTTCGTCTCTTCAATTCCTCCCCTCTCACTCCTTCTCAAATTCATGGCATACTTAAGCCTGTATGGCATTTTCTTATTTAATGATTGATGGGGGAAGGTCCATGGAATACTGGAGTTCAGCAGGTGTGAGCCTGTGACATAGAAATGGAGCCAACCGCCTAGTGGTCCAGACAATAAGAATTGCAGACAATCATGGTTTTCCCATCAGCTTCTTCCCACAGGCTTTCTAGTCGGTGTAGAATAACAAATGCGTCACAGCATAAGCCAGTGAAAAGAAGCAAAGCTTGCTCCAGCTAAAGGAGGCCTGACAGCAGGAGGCTGGGCAGTCCTTGCTCAGAAAAGAGTCATTTAAGAACATACTAAGAAAGAAACCAATCAGTTTCAAAGAAGAGAATAAGGGAAAAAATAATAGCTGAAATTTATTTCTAATTTACTTAATGAGTAACATGTTAATGGCTGTAGGCTTGGTAATTACCTTCATTTCATAGACTAGATAAAAGCAACACAATTCTGTGCTCAGATCACTTTCTAGAGCTCCAATTTCCCCCCCAAATAACCCAAATTCTAGAGCCTTATTTTTTTTTTCTGTAGCTCATAACTGAATCTAGCAGAACACTGTTCTGTGCTTAGACTCATTTGAACCACTTTAATCAGAAGAAGAGACTTCAAACAAATTATTTCAGTTCATGCATTTAATTGCATTTGCTTGGAGACTATTTATTTTCAAAGAAATGAAAAACAAATTTTAAAAGCTTTGGAATAATGAACTGTGTTCCTACAGGTAAATTATAAAATTTAGTGACTAGCCTCGCCTGTAATCTCAAGTACTCAGAAGGTTGAAGCAGGACAGCCGTAATTCTAGGTGACTGAAGTATAATATCGAGGTTGGGATATGGATCAGCAGGGAAAATGGCAGCTGTACAAGCATTAAAACCTGAGTTTGGGTCTCTCAACACTCACTTAAGAAGCTGGTCATGGGGCTGGAGAGATGGCTCAGAGGTTAAGAACACTGACTGCTCTTCCAGAGGTCCTGAGTTCAATTCCCATCAACTACATGGGGGCTCACAACCACCTTTAATGAGATCTGGTGCCCTCTTCTGTACATAATAAGTAAATAAATGAAGAAGAAGAAGAAGAAGAAGAAGAAGAAGAAGAAGAAGAAGAAGAAGAAGAAGAAGAAGAAGAAGAAGAAGAAGAAGAAGAAGAAGAAGAAGAAGAAGAAGAAGAAGCTGGTCATGGTGACATATGCTTAACTTCATGTTTAGGAAGCAGAGACAGGAGAATATGGAGCTTGCTGGTGAGATAGTCTTACCAAATTGATGAGCTCCGTGTTAAGTGAGAGATCCTGTCCCAAAAAAGATAGTGATCGGTAAGAAGGACGACAGTAGAGGAAGATACCTTACATTGCTATCGGGCTTCTACACACGACACAAACCTGCATATAACATACATGTGCACACAGTACATAAACATAACAGCATACACATACATACAAACTCAAAACACAAGTGTCACCATCTTTCAGTCTACTGTCTACATAAATCCTGAATGTAGGATCATAATTAGCTTTATGTTCTGACTAGTTTTCTTCCATTTAATATTATTTTCTGTTCTTTGTTGTAAAAATTTTAGAAATTTTTTTTCCTGCTATTTACTGTTTCCAATGAAAACAGCCCCATAACTTTTTATCTATAATTCTTGTGAACCAAACCTTTGGCTAGCTCTAAATCTGTAGATTAAACCTAGTTATAATAAAACATCGGTGTGGCGAAATGGTTATTAGGTAAGTAACTGAATGCCTAACCCTATAGAAGTTTTTAATTACAAACTTGAATTCAATCTTCATGATGCTAATACCCAAATTTTACAGAGGAAATAGGCTCAGTGAAAATAAAACATAACTCATCTTGACTGATATAATGAGAAAGAAGGGTAGGTGTTTAACACAAGGCTCATCTGATGCCCTAGCTTTTCTTTTAACATTTATTTATTTTTAGTTTTTATATATGAGTATTTTGTTGAATGCACATCCGTGAACTATGTGTGTGCCTAGTGTCTTGTGTGGCCAGAATAGGATGGATGTCTTAGAACTGGATTTACAGTTGGCTGTGAGTCATCATGTGGTTCCTGAGAACTGAACCCAGGTCCTCTGGAAGAGTGGGCAGTGCTCTTATCCACTGCCTCAGAACCAGGTTTTTTCTGACAGCAAACACCAAATTCTAACTGGACCCATATGGCCGAGTTCAAGAGAGCAAACTATGCAGTCGCGAAGGGCCAGCTTTCTAAAGCGCTATGAGCACATGTAAGAATCGTGCCTCACTGCAGCCTAACTAGCATTTGGAATGATTAAATTTTAAATCTTTGCCATTTTTAGAGATGTTTCTGACTACAGTAAAGTTCACTAAAGTTCACTGATGAATTCTCATGCCTTAAAACCATTTTTATTTCCTATTTAAGAACTGGATGTTTATGCTCCTTTAGTTTTTTCTGTTATGGTGTTTGTAATGATTTTTGTGACTTTTATATTCTAATAATATCATATTCTTGATATCTATGGCAATCTACTAATTTAAAATTTTTTATTGAATTTTTAAATTTCAAACTTCATATTTTAGTCTTAATTGTGCCATGACTTTTGCATTTGTAGAACTATTTTTATTTAGCTATTAAATAAGTTTTTTTACCATATTTAGTTAATTTTCTTTATTTTGTTTAAGTTATCATTCTCATAACATATGTAAGCACACAAAAAGCACATGGGAATAATATGAATTTCCTGTCATAATGACAATGGTAAATATCTATTGTGTGTTTACCCATCACACCTTTATTCATAACATAATTTCTTTGATTTCTATGATTTTAATTTTCAAGGATAGGTGATAAGTCCAGTCTTCTCTAGGAGGGAAACAAAACAGAGTGATATCCACACCTAGGCCTGTGTCCCAGGGCTAAAATATCAAAGTCAGCCCTGCATACTTGCAGGAAGATTGGAGAAAGAGATGATGCTGTCTAAATCTGTTTTCTGTTGTTTTAATGAAATTCCTGAGACTGAGCACTTTATAATAAATGTATGTTTATTTAGTTCACAGTTCTGGAGACTAAAGAGCATGGTGCTGCTGTGTACAGGACTCTGATGAGGTCCTGTGGATATATTACAAAGTGATCAAGTATTGTGAAAGGGGGAGCAAGAATGCAGAAGAGATTGAGAAGTAATTTGTAATGTTCTGACTTCCACAAGGGATAGCAGTGGCCCCACAAGAATGACATCAGTCTCATCTGAGCATGATGAGGACAATGACTTCATCACCTCCTTCTGCACCAGCCCTCTTCATGATTTCATCCATTCTCAACATCACTCTGGGGAACTGTACCTTTGGGTGACAAAGCATACCCAAGCCATAGCAAATGGCTTCTCAAAATGGGCTTATTAAACTAAATGGGTGGTGAAAACTGCTGTGGGCTGGAGATAAAGCCTGTTGTGCTTGCCTCTCATTGATGAAACCCTGGCTTAAGCCGCAGTACCTCATAAAACTAGGAATGGTGGCATGTAACTATAATCTCAGCACTTGGGAAATGGAAGCATCGTCCAAGGTTTAAAAGTTCAAAGTCATCACTCAGCTATTCGGTAAGTTCCAGACCAGGTTGGAATACATGACAATCTGAGAAACAACAAAAGCTGTTTGTAGGTACTCTAGATAGACCATTAAAAAAATCCTACAGAAAAGCAAAAGCATCAGAGAGAAGCTATATAGAGAGACAGGTTTCTGCTCACGTGAGTTGAGTAGTCCCTGGCTGGTCCAGTGGGTCAAAGCACTTGCTGCTCAAGCCAAGTGATCTGTGTTTGATCCTTGGGACCCAGTGGAAGAAGGCAAGAACCCACCCCAGAAAGTCACACTGATGCTCACATACACATGCCATGTCACACAAATACCCACACTTATACAAACAATAATAAGAAATAAAATACTAATGAATACAGCACTCAGACATTCAGCTCTGAAAACATCCATAGCCTATTTTGCCCTTGACCTTCCAGGCTTGTGTACCAACTTATAGCTTCTTCTTTCCATTTGCTACCTACAAACAATTTAGCTAACATGGAAGATGGTTATTACTGACAGATATTCAAGTGTCAAGTTGGCCAAATTGAGGCGGGCTGCTGGGTAGTGAGCGTTCCCCTCAGACCAGCTGAAAAGCAGTCCATATGGCTGTCCAGTGGGAAAGCAGATGGCTATACTGCTGTCTGTCATTCTTCAGACTCAGTTTGTGTGTCTCCTGAAGCTAGAACTTTAGGATGCATGAAAGAAAAAGGTCAGACTGCTTCAGAATCTTAACCACATCCTAACTTTGCCCACGTAAAGACAAATGAAAGCACAGACAACCTGTAAGTCTATATTCCACAGTTCTACTTGGGGGAGAATCACATAGCCATGGGTTTTGACAACTGTAAAAAAAAAAAAAAATTTCCACCTGAGACAAAGTGCAAAAAGAGGCAGGAAGGCCTGACATAGTAAGAATTGGGTCTAGGGGAGTCTATGTGATTCCCCAGGCCCTTCTCTGGGAGCCTGAGTACTGCTCCATGGCTGAAGATATTAGAATACTTAAGGTGAAGATGACAAAAGCTTGATCTAATTATCTTAATTAAAAAACGGTGGAAAGAACATTGTGTCATAGCCGCCTGGAGATATGGGGAAGATTAATTATCACTCCCAACCCCAACCAACTGTGCTGCGTCACCATAAACCTGTAAGCTAAGAGTTGAAATACAGCTTGGAATTTCAAGGCTTGAATCTGAGAAACAGAAAACACTGACTCTCTTGAGAGGATGATTCAGCAAGACCTTAGGCTCCAGTTACTAGTTTAAGATATTAACCACATTTGAATTAACTGGCTGCCACCAAAGGCTTTAGGAAGGTTTTGCAGTCCTGAGGAACTTCAGTCCTGGCAAAGCAAATGTTTGGCAGTACTACCCACCTAAGTTCCTCAACAGAATGTAGTCTGCTAATATAACAAATAGCAGACTTTCCCTGTATCAGTACCAAATGGGATTTCAAGACCCTAATTATCAAGGAAATTAATGGTCCCTCATGAGTCAGATTGACTAATTGGGGACAGTGAAAAATAAAATCCCTAACCAGTAGAATCATTGGTTAGTTCCCCCTTCCTTTCAATTCCAAGAGATAATTTTGTTGAAGTCATATTTGGTTTTGTTGACTTCATGTTAATCTACTACATTTATTGCAATAAAGGTGAACAAACACACCTTCTTAGTTATAATTGCTTGACCATATGTAGCTATATCCTAAAGTGGTAGAAAAGCAGACACAAAACCAAGACTATGCTTATGGATACAAAGAATAATTATACCAAGCATTGTATGTTTTAGAGAGGAAATGACACTGGGTTGTTATTGCTTTGTTGTGTGTGAAATACAGTATGTTATACAAGAACATTGAACATATAAATATAAACAATGATTTATTAACTTAAAAATATATGTTTTATGGAAAACCAAATGCTGTGTTAATTTACTGATTTCTTTTTTCATTTTTAGACAAAAATCCTAACAGCAGAGTTCTCCTTTCTGCCATGAATTTTTCTGAGGGTTATATGGGCTGCCTTAGTTCTTGGGTCATAGCTTTACCTTCCCTGCTATGTAGTAATATGAGTGGCGGTGCTGCGTCCCCGGCACCCAGCCACCCGCATGGCTTTACCCGAAATAATTACATGGAAACTGTATTTTTTTAAACACTGTCTGGCCCGTTAGTTTTAGCCTCTTATTGGCTAGCTCTTACATATTGATCTAACCCATTGTTTAATATTTTGTGTAGCACCACGAGCTGGCTTACCAGGATCTTAACCTGCATCTGTCTGGAGTGGGAGAATCATGGCGACTGCCTGACTCGGCTTCTTTCTCCCAGCATTCTGTTTTGTTTACTTCACCCACCTAAGGGTTGGCCTATCAAATGGGCCTAGGCAGTTTCTTTATTAATTAACCAATGAAAGCAACAGATTAGAAAGAAATCACTCCCACATCATTTCCCCCTTTTCTGTTTAAACAAAAAAGAAAGCTTTTACTTTAACATAGTAAAATTACATATAGCAAAACAGTTATCAAGCAAGAATTACAGTTACAATGTTTATATCTATTTTATCTTTTGTCATAACTAAGGAAAACTACAACTAAGTATCCATTCTTCAACTCCATCAAAGGCTCCAGAAGGATATAATATTACCTAAGCAAACAAGAAATCCAAAACTCTAGAAATGACAGAGACATCTTGGTGCCTGTACAGTCACCCAAAGTTCTTTTGTACCATTGGGGCATCTGTCTTTGGCCTTCAGGCCCATAGTGTTCAGCAGACCTTTTTATGAAGAAGGAAATTTTAAAGACAGTTTAGTCACTATCTGCTGTGTCCTGCAGAATGTCTTGTAGACTCTTTCATAAATCAGGAACTCCAAAGAATCATCTCACCTTTAGGCAAGTTCAGCAGTCCTCTCTCTGCGGGTTCTTTGTGTCCAGTTTATGTATCAGTCCAGGCAAGAGCAGTTTCTTGCCCAAATGGTTAACCAACTCCATAAGGATCCTCTTCGATGCCCATCTTCCTCTCAAAGTAGATTGGTGCTGCCAGGAGCAGACGTGTCTCATTGTCATGAAAAGCTCTAAATTATTAAAACATCTTAAATGCCATGTTTTGTAGTCTTTGAAAGATATGAAGAATGCCTATTTAACTGAAATATATCTATATATATTTAGAAAATCTAACTAACATGACTACAAACTTGACTATTATTGATGATTATCCATTAACAACCTATATTTTTTAATTATACATTATATTTTAAAAATGAACTTCACAATCACAATACCTTAATCAATATTAGAAATACATATACATATAACAAAATTGACCTTAAAATCCATACCAATGTAAATTATTTATATCTATATCTATCCCCCTTTAAATGTAAAAGAACATTTATAAACAATATTTGGGAACATGGGAAAGTTTCTTTGCAGCAAGCCACCCATAAACAGCAAAAAGCTGCGTTAAACTCCCCCCCCCTTTTTTTAAAGCCCTCTCAGGTTTTTCAGTGGATTTAGTCCATCACATTGGGCGCCACTCTATACTAATAAGCCCGCCACCCAGCCGCCCGCATGGCTTTACCCGAAATAATTACACGGAAACTGTATTTTTTTAAACACTGTCTGGCCCATTAGTTTTAGCCTCTTATTGGCTAGCTCTTACATATTGATCTAACCCATTTTTAATATTTTGTGTAGCACCACGAGCTGGCTTACCAGGAAAGATCTTAACCTGTGTCTGTCTGGAGTGGGAGAATCATGGCGACTGCCTGACTCGGCTTCTTTCTCCCAGCATTTTGTTTTGTTTACTCCACCCACCTAAGGGTTGGCCTATCAAATGGGCCTAGACAGTTTCTTTATTAATTAACCAATAAAAACAACAGATTAAAAAAAAATCACTCCCACATCACTGCTACTTGTAGAATCCAATTACTGTTTATCATATGGACACCTGACTCAAGATTCACCAGCAAAGCCAGACTATACTAAAAGTGAGTCTTTGATAATACAAGTCTGGTAGACTATAAACCTAGCACTGTCTGTACTTGGTTTTGCTATGGTTTACAGTACTTCTCAAATTAAGCCAAAAGGCAAAGCAGAGAAGCATGGAGAAAAAAATTCTTGATAACATTCTATTAGCTCCTCAATTCACTCATGCTTGAAGCTTATAAAAACAGCCTGTAGTCCTCAGCCATTTGAACGAAAAATTCACTTTTCTGCTCCACAAGTTCAAAATGTATTTCTAAAACTTAGAGTCTTAAGAATATGAATGTATTTCTAGCCTTATTCTCCATGTTAATTACATAAATTCTCTTTTCTTTCTTTCTTTGTTGCTATTTTATTTTGTTTTCTTGTCGTTATTATATTGTGGTGGTAATGGTTTTGAGATAGTGCTTTACCACAGAGCCCAGGCTGTCCTCAAGCTCAAAAGTCACTGCCTCAGCCTCATTGATGCTGTGATGACAGACATGGAGAGAAACAATTAATAAGTGGGACCTCCTGAAACTGGTGCAGATATGGATAAAGTGTCGGGGACCACCCTTGACAAAAACATCTCTTGCCAGCATAGGGACACGGGAATCAGAAATATAGGTAAAGAATACGAAGATGTGTTTAAAAATAATAAACTAGAAACCATAGAACAGTACTGGAGGAAGTTCCAGTGAATAATGAAATCACCCACGTTTAATTTTCCATATGCTCTTATACTACACTACAAACGAAGAAGGTAATAAAATACTTTTTAAAACATGATTCAAAGGACAACTCGAACAATGAATTGCTTTAACACTTTGAGACATCAAGTCATTATTTGTTTTTTAAGCAGTAAAGCCACTCTAGACCAAGCATCCTGAAGGCAGCCATTCCCCCAGATAACCTCATATTACAAAAGAAGGAGCAGAAGTATGCTTGCATATTCTGATTATCTGTCAGGATGGAATGGATCTACTTGTATGAGCCATCTGAATGTCAAAAGAACCAAGTAACCAGTCAGGATGAGTAGCAACCCTTATCAACAATTTTGAGCAACTTCCAACTCTCTGACCATCAGACAAGGTAGAAATAGGCGCACATTTTATGGTCTCCACAGTAGGGTGTGCAGAAAATGTCACCATAGCTTTCTCCCCGTCTGGATATTTATGACCTGAATGCTGCTCCCCTAAAGAGATTACTTCTACAAAGATTAACAATATCTGTATTCTTAATCCAGCTGTGTACCATAAACCCTGCCTCCTTGTTTATCTGTATATAATAATCCTGGCTCTTTGTTCAACTGAACATAATAAACACGCTGAGTTTCCAGAGTGCTGTGGTTTCTCCATCAGAAATTCCAGTTCAACCAACCCCAGGTTTTCTGTCTGTCTGTCTGTCTGTCTGTCCTTCTTTATCCCCTCTGCATGTCAGTCATTTCTGTCCCTGGAGACTGAACAAGACTCAGCAAGAAATGGTCCCCTGAGTGTGTGTACATTTCCAGGCCCCACAGTCTTTTGTTCACCTGCAGTTTCTTACTAAACTCTGTCACAGAATATGGGTAATAATGGCGCCACCATTGATTTCAGTCAGTTAGGCAGCATAAGGTGCATAAACAGGTCAGGTGCCAGTCTTACTAACCTGCTTAGTTAAGATATCTCTTCTTGAAAATGATCAGTTTGGAGTTGAGGGGGAATCTAAGACCTCCAAACCAGTTGTCAAATGGTGCAGCAATGAGAAGCAAAAGTTGATATCCACTCCTATTTCAAACCTATGAATTACAGCTTTAGGAAACATAGTACCACATATTAGTCTCAAATTGACATGAATTAGCTGATTGGAGAGTATGTCACTCCAGACTCCAACAATATGGCTTTATAGTTGGCACCATAGTTGAGTTTCCCAAATGTCATTCCATAGTGAGGCTGCTTCAGAGTGATAGGCAACATGCTGAGACAAATGTGTTTTACGGACATGAGCCCACTGCCACATTGCATTTGTCATGATAAGTTCCATGGCCAGCGGCAATGCTGGGTCCAAACCTGTGATGTTGAAACACCATCCTGAATGGAGGATGACTTGGCTTCAAAACAACCATGGACAATGCTTTTGGCAGAAGCACTGGAGGTAGAGGAGGCATACCTACATCCAGAGATACATCTGTTCCAGAGGAAACAAAGTGCCAATGCATTCATGATGTAAACGATCCAACGAATTTCCTTGTCTGCATCTAACTGTTGGCAACTTCCCAGGAATGGCACCATATGCATGCTCATATTCTGTCTGATGGCAGGATAGACATTCAACATTCCGGATCAACTTTGCTCCATCAATCCCTTGCATATCTTCCACTCCATCTCCCAGGACTATCGTCTGTGTTCATTTGGCTAGGATAGCAGTGGCTGGGAAAGATCAAAGCCACATGGTTATTAAAATTCTTTTTTGCTGTTGTCACTCTTCAAGGAAAATTCACTTACGAGAAAACATTGTCATTCTTTGTAGGCAGAGGCATTTGCTCATTTACTTCTCAAGACTGTCTTGACGAATTTTCTAGAAGTATTTACAATAGTCTCTGAATATTCACCAAACTTTAAACACTGCATGTGGATCAGAGAAGTTCTATGACTTCAACCCTATTTCCTCACAGGCGGAAATAAACAGCTTGGTGCCATGATCTAGAGATTTCCCTCATGACTGTCCTTTGGGGCTATTGATGAACAGGTCGTTCTTGAGTGGAGCTGTAAACCTGCAGTTTCGTTCTTTTGGATGATGCCAGCATATTATGCTGAAACTCCTGTAAACCAGATCTTGTTCTTTGTAATCTGCCCATAGCAGTGAACTCCACGTGATAACATAGGTGCAGGTTGCGATGGAACAAACAGAGGTAGAAGTATGGACCATGAGCATCTGGGACACTGGCTAACGGACTGACTTATGTTATCAGGCACCTGCTTAATCCTGTTCTTTTGTATAGTTCTTCCAGCAGATGCTGGAATGCTAGTGCAACATTTTGGATAAGGGCCAAGTATGGCCCCTAATAAGAAGCTCCTATAGTCTTAAGAGGCAATGGTCACAAATGTAGCTTGCCAAGTAGCAAAGCCAAAGCTATTTTGGAAAAGTATTTTTTTTCCAAAAATAAAAAAGCTATTTTTTCCCACATAAACATATATTTACTGCTAAATCACCTAAGCTCTGTGGCAGACCCTCTCTTGGGAAGCTGACTCTTATCCATGACTCTTATCAGGTCCTCACACTTCAGACACCTTCAGTCTGCTCACTCATAAGAATCAAGTTCTGAAGCAACTTTCTCCAGAGTTTTTATTTTTCTGGTCCTCTTCAAAATTGACAGCCAAAACTGCGTGGGTGGTCTGGAATAGTACACTGAAATGAGATGGACATTGTCTCCAAAAACCCAAGAAAGGCCCCAGGGTTTGATAAGTCTTTGTTAGTGTGTAAAGAGGACAGATGCACAGGGCACCATGTGTTTCACCTTCAAAGTCATCTACTGACATGCTGCCGACCACTGTGCCTGGAATAGCATTAAGAAGGGAACAAGCCCAAATTAACCCACAGCACCTCTGTATTTCCTCTCCATTTCCAAAGCTGCGCATTTTCCTCTTAAATATCCTGCGTCTAGCCTCTTCAGAAATGTCAACACTAATAAAGAAGCACTAACAGAAAATGAACAGGATCTTCAAAACAGTCATCCAAACATGTTCTGAAAGAAAGCAGAACTCTACACTACAAAAGGAGTCAAGGTCCCAGGTCCTTCTAATGGCCACTTAAGAGGAGAAGAAAGGGAAAAGGAAGGCTGTCCGAGTGTGCAGCCACAAAATCATGATATGCAATTATCCTCTCTCATGAAAGACAGAATGCGCTTCCAGGTTCTTGATCCTCATCTTTCTTCCTCTTCTTTTTTTTTTTTTTTAATTTTTTGAGACAGGGTTTCTCCGTAGCTTTTGGTTCCTGTCCTGGAACTAGCTCTTGTAGACCGGGCTGGCCTCGAACTCACAGAGATCCGCCTGCCTCTGCCTCCCAAGTGCTGGGATTAAAGGCGTACGCCACCACCACCCGGTTTTTCTTCCTCTTCTTAAGCACTCTGTGTTTCTTTATTTACTCTCAGCCTAAATTCTGCAGCTCTTCAAATAGTCCTGTGACAGTTCTCAGTTTTCAGTGGCCTTCTCTTCCCTCCAAGATAAACAGCAAATAACACTCAACTGAACAGTTCCTTCAAATAAGGCTCTCAGTTTGGTTGACAGCCCTAACTGTGAGAGCTCACTTCACGCAACCTTTTCCCCCATCCTGCCAAATCTGTCGTATACCACAGAACGTACTGTGTTTTTTCAACTTCCAGTCTTCTCACATTTTGGTCCCTTCACAGGGAGTGCCCTTTTTGCCTGCAGGATTACTCAAGTCATGCTCAAGACGCACTTCAAATAGCACCCCTAGGGCTTCTTTGATTTCTCTAATGTGTGGTTGAGTCCATCTCTGAGCTCCCTCACCCTGTACAGTGGGAGACCATGATACATAAGTGATACATAAATGAATGGGTAGGTTGATCACCATCCAGTTTTGCCAAATTCTCAGCAGTAGCTCCCTAGTTAGTCCGTTATAATTCACTATCGATTTTGTTTGAGATCTTCAGGAAGGAATTTAGCATGACAGAACAACTGTTTGAGCAATTAGTAAAGTCTATAATAGAATGCTTTTTTTCCCAAAGATTTACTTTGATGTTTTGTTCATTGATTTTCTTTTGTTGGCCAAGTCATGCATGAATCTCTCTGCAATAAAAAGAAGTGATTGATCACTTAATTTCAATGTTAATCTTTTTATAGTTTACCTTGCTAAAATTATGTCCTTGTCCCAGTATAATAGGCACAGCCTGCTCATAAAATTCCACCTTCAGATGTATTACCTGTTAGACCTTTAGTACATAGCCCCATGTGGCTCATTCCTGCCTACTATGAAAGGAAGAGGACTGTTACTGCCCGTCTTCCAGATGTTATAGATGCTTCACCTCTTGTTTGGCAAGAGCCAGCACTACTCAGATGTAAGCATTCTGAGCACCAGGTGGTGGATAAATACATTGATATATTCTCTGGCGTGTGCCATGCACAATCTCTGTGCTCTAAAATTTATTTAACATTTTATCTGCACAATGTCCAAACAAAACAGGAAGATAATTAATTCCTTTAAATGTCTACAGTTCAAAGCTTTTGGATCAGATAAACCAGAAAAATTCAGGTTTCTTTGATTCTTAGTTGGGATTAACTATTTTTCTATCGGTGTTGTAGGTCAATGGCTTATATTGTTTTCATCAAAAAAAGTAGTTTTTAACCATAGTAATTGATAGCTAGCAGACCTGTCATTTTGGCCAAATTTTGACTTAAGTCAATTCTAACTCCATAATACAGAGTTTTTAATTGGAAAAGTTTTTAGGATTCTATAAAATCATTTCTAGTTTTGTTTTAATTTTTTTTAAAAAAACAATCTTTTATCATTTTATATACAAACTCCAGTTCCTACTCCCTCCCTTTCTCCCATTCTCTCTGCCTACACCCCTGCCCTATCCCCCTCCCATCCACTCCTCAGAAAGTATAAGGCACATTGCTTTGGGAAAGGGTCAAGAACCTCCTACTATATCTAGGCTGACCAAGATATCCATTCAAAGAGAAAAGGATACTAAAAAGCCAGTAAAAGCAATAGGGTTAAATCCTGGTGCCACTGCCAGTGGCCCTGCAGTCTGCCCCAGCCATATACTTTCACCTACATTCAGAGGGACTTGTTTGGGCCTGTGCTGGTTCTTTCCCAATCTGGCTGGAATTGGTGAGCTCCCATTTGCTCAGATAGACTGTTTCAGTGGGTGTCCCCATTATGGTCTTGTCCTTTTTGCTCATATTCTCAATCTTCCTACTTTTCAACTAAACATTAGGAGCTCAGCCCAGTGCTCTGCTGTGGGTCTCTCTCTCTATTTTCATCAGTTGCTAGATGAAGCTTCTATAGTGACATTTAAGAATTCATCAATCTGACTACAGGGCAAAGAGAGTTGTGACACCCTCTCCTCTATTGCTTAGCGTCTTAGCTGAGATCATCCTTGTAGATTCCTGGGTATTTATTTAGTGTTAGGTTTTTTGCTAGCCCCATAATGGCTCCTTCAATCAAAATATCTCTTTCCTTACTCTCATCTCCATCTTTCCTCCATCTCAACTATTCTGTTTCCTCAAGTTCTCCTCCTCCATCCCCCTTTACTCTCCTCTTCCCCTTCCACTCTCCCTTCTCCCCTCCCCATCTCTATGCCACCAATTTTGTCTGGCAATCTTGTCTATTTTCCCTTTCCAGACAAATCTATGTATGTTTTTCTTAGAGTTTACCTTGTTACTTAACTTCTCTAAGATCATGAACTATAGACTCAATATCCTTTGCTTTACAGCTAGTATCCACTTTTGAGTGAGTATATACCACCATGTTCATCTTTCTGGGTCTGGGTTACCTCAGTCAGGGTAGTGTTTTCTAGCTCCATCTATTTGCATGAAACTTTCAAGATGTCATTTCTTTCACTGCTGATTTGTACTTTAATGTGTAAATGTGCCACTTTTTTTTTTAAATCCATTCTTCAGTTGAGGGGCATCTAAGTTGTTTCTAGGTTCTGGCTATTACAAATAATGCCACCATAAACATAGTTAAACATTGTCCTTGCAGTATGATTGAACATCTTTTGGGTATATGTCTAAGAATAGTATTGCTGGGTCCCAAGGCAGGTTGATTCACAATTTTCTGAGAAATTGCAATTTCCATAATGGTTGGTTTACTTTTGCATAATATTTATGATCAATGATGTGGTAATTTTTATTGCTTTGATGCAGTCTATTGCCCCAGTCTTTGTGCTTTATCATATTCTCCAATAAAATAAGAAATAGAGCTAGGAAGTGGTGGTTCAAGCCTTTAATCCCAGCACTCAAGAGGTAGAGGCAGGCAGATCTCTGTGAGTTCCAGGCCAACCTGGTTTACAATACCTACTTCCAGCACAGGCTCCAAAGCTACAGTGAAATCCTGTCTCAAATCCCTCCCTCTCTCAAAAAAAAAAGAAAAGAAAAAAGAAAGGAAGGAAGGAAGGAAGGAAGGAAGGAAGGAAGAAAGAAAGAAAGAAAGAAAGAAAGAAAGAAAGAAAGAAAGAAAGAAAGAAAGAAAGAGAAAATAAGAAAATGAATAAAGAAGCGAGAAGTCTGAATTAGAAGAAAGTCAAGAAAATTTCCAGCATAGT
The DNA here is from genome assembly GCF_950005125.1 of Chionomys nivalis. NCBI lineage: Eukaryota > Metazoa > Chordata > Mammalia > Rodentia > Cricetidae > Chionomys > Chionomys nivalis. The sequence continues at coordinate 44,189,751 of NC_080087.1, forward strand.
AAATGAAATGGGCACCTGGAGACTGCCTTTGGTAAAAACTACTGATCTTTATTTGGGTGCACAAGCTGATAGCAGCATGTTGAAAACCTGTCTTCATTTTGTGTCTCTTCTGCTGATTTGTGGCTTTCCTCTGAACCTAACTAAGCACTTCAGTCTCTAAGGAGTGTCCAGGTACCTCTACTTCCCCTTAGAGGAGAAAGAAGGCCAAAGATAAGCAAAGTCCCAGAACAGCAGTCACCTTGGATTCCAGGAACAGCAGACCTCCAGGGAGAGATTTCCTTTTCTAGACAGGGAAATTACCTACCCTGTGGAGGAGAACCAGACTGATCTGCTCTGGGGAATGATAGCAATAAAAACTCAGAGAATTATCGACCAGATAAGGCCCTGACCAGAACTGCTTAATTATGCATGCCTCTGACCCTTGTCTTAGATCTTCCTCTGTTTAAATTGAAAGCTCTAGTCTGCAGCCTCAAAATGGCCTTGGGCCCTGAACCAGTGTTTTAGTTCCTTTCTAAAAGTGATTACAGAGAATAAATCTTCTCTCCTCTTTGCTTCTCAGCATCACTAATCTTTTAAAATGGACCGCCTAGGACAGGTAAGGAAGTCTAGCTCTGGAGAGCTGCTGGAGTTTCTGGTTTTTCTTGGAACCTCTGGTTATGTAAGGGATGTAAATTGCTGGACAAGCACTCTGCTGTGGCTCTAAAAGGCAATGAATGCAGATTAACAAAATTGAAATCTCCATTTGGATGACCCATGAAGCTAATAAGGATGACCTCTGGGAAAGTGGGGAAGTGGCTGTTGGAAAGCACATAAAAATTAGCAGAAGGTTTAAGTGGCAACAAGCTAATAAAAAAGTCTATTGCTAATGTCAAGAAAGATGAAAAATACAAGTTTCAGTAATTTCAAAAATGCTTAGCCATGTTATTTTTATTTTCCTAGGAGCAAATTTATATTCAAACAAAATCTTTCTAAACAACTTTGTTATAGATAATAAGAAAAGAAAACAAAAGAGAGAGATTTTGGAGAGCTAAATCCTCAACCATAACGTTAAGGAGTCAGTGCATACTATCTAAAATAAATTACAAAACATAAAACAACTATAGAGCCCTATTGTTTCTGAATATGGTGGTATATATAGAATAAATTTTTAAATCTGTCAAATGGGTTGTTTTCTGAGTTAGAAACCTAGAAAAGACTATGCAGGAAAATATTTTGCTTTGTTACATATTATGTTGCTCTGTTTAGTTTATGGATTAGGTGCATGAATTACTTTTTATAATAATGAAAAGTATATTCATTTAGAAAGCTGATTTCATGTTAACCCTCACTGATCAAGTGTGTGCCAAACATAAATTGGAGCAAGACTCAGTTCCTAACTTTGCAGAGTTCATATAATGAGCCAAGAAAGAAAAAGTAGATGAATACATTAGAGGGCATTCTTTGTAAATTCTAGATGTATGGGTGTGAATGTGCAAGACATCCATACAAAATCTTTTTACCAACAGCTTTTAATTTAGTCTTCAAATTTCAAATGAAGCACACTTTAGTAGCTTAACACAGGGAGGAGCTAACTCAGAGACATATCACGTCAACGCTAATGACTGGCCTGGTTCAGACTCAGGGGGATAAACTAAATTATCTTCTTGGGCATGAGACACAAGGTAGTTTGCAGATTATGGGCTGCAATCAAGAAAAGTTGGGAAGTCCCTGATGCACATGACCAGAACCTGGCACTGCTACCAGAACTGTGTGCTACAAGATGGTTCTGCCATGTAAAACAGTCCTTTAAAAACTGGAATTGTAATTATCTATCTAAATGTGTTTCCTTTATCTTTAAAGAAACTGCTTAAAATTTCTACGTGAATGAATTCAATACAATTTAAAGGGCTTCAGTGTTCTCTGCTTTTGTAATTCTCCAAATGCAAATATAATTAATTGTGATGTTAATATGTTCCTAAAAATGTAAATCTTATATATTTTATATTTCTACAAACTCAGTCATTTGATCCTACCATGGTTGTCTTCCTGCAACATAAAATAAAAGATGAAAACTGGAAATGAAGTCAAATACTTAATTTGATTTTTTTTTAATCATTCTGCCTTTGTTTCACTGAAGCAGCATCTACAGTATGGCCAATATATCTCAACACTGTATTGTAAAGTGAAATGAAATGATAGACACCATAAATATTTGATGTTCTCGTCACTCCTGTTTGCTGTGTGCTTTCCATTCTGCCATCAGATGACCACTCTGAAAGCAGTAGGCTGAGGTTTCATATTTGCTAAGAGACTTAGAATGTTTTAATATGCCCTGGAGTCCAGAGTTCAGCCATTGTCAGCCCATAAAATATGACTTAAATTATAGAAGCTTCCTAAATCCTCACCTTCACGGTCTCATGTTATTTTCAGATTTAAATTTTTTGTGGACTTATTTTGAGTGAGAAAATGAATTGAGGGCTTTCATTAAAATAGTATGATTCCCAGGTGTGTTCCTAATTAATTACAGTTATGTCAGAGCAGGTCTGTTGAAGTTAAATTATTCTTTATTTCTTCCAACATATTCCTGAATCCAAGAAGAAAGACATCTAGTCAAATTCACATAGCAGGGTTCCTCTTCTCAGAAACAGGCAGATGTCTTTGATGAATTTAGCTGCTTTGGCCACTAATCTGAAGCTGACCTGTGTGTATACATTGTAAACAAGTGGTGCAAAGCCACAATGAGGGGACTCCCCAGGTCTCAGAAACTCAGATGAGCTATCCTACAGCAATGCACTAAGCAAGGAGTGAGAGCCACAGCTCTTCTGCTCTGCATGGGGAATCCCTCCTTATGCTTTCTACCCCTGGAGTACCTGCCTCCAGTGTAAGGCATAGATGACCCTAAACACACTGAATTTGCTAACAGTTTTATACTTATTCACTAAAACAAATTTTAATAGTTAAAGTCTCACATTTCCAACAGCTTAAACCAACGTTAATGTCAAATATTCTCCACTTTCAGCCTGATCTGAATAGTTTTTGTGTAACTGGAGATATTCTAGTGCTGTAGAAAGTCTTACAGCTAGTGGTCACCCACCCACTGGGGCGTGGCCTCTTATACTATATGTGCTGATGAAGAGCATGCATCCAGCCTCTTTTTGGGCCTCTTCCTCTGTTCCAATTATGGATTTTGGTTTCCGATCTTCGTTTCAATAGAGGATTCTGATTTGTGAGTTTGCCCCTACATAAATAACCATCTATTTCTCAATTCTGAGCTAGTATGGGATTTCTTTTAGGTGACTGTCTTCATTCTAGTGTTGTTGGAGGCTGTTCATTCATTCCTGGCCACCGGGAACTGAAATAATCACAAAGAAAGGATATTATTTGCAATACTCTTTGGTCAATAGCTTAAGTGTAATGGTATGAGAAGTCCCTTCTATATTTGTGTTGTTTTTATTGGTTAATGAATAAAGAAGCTATCTTGGGCCTGCACATAGCAGAATAGAGATAGGTGGGGAAAACTGAACTGAATGCTGGGAGAAAGAAAACGGAGTAAAGAGATGTCTCCCCCTCCCACCCCATAGAACAGACTCTGGACAGAAACTTGCTGGTAAGCCACAGCCACATGACAATACACAGATTAATAGAAATGGGTTAAATTAAGATGTAAGAGCTAGCTAATAGGAAGCTAGAATTAATAGGACAAGCAGTGGTTTAATTAATAGTTTCTGTGTGGTTATTTCATGAGTTTGGGCAGCCAGGAAACAAATAAGCATCCTCACTCAACAAATGGTGCCAATGTGGACAACTACATCCACATAAAACTTGAGAGCTTGGAAAGTAATTCTAGACACAAAAGAACAGATTTAAACATGGCTTCTTGGTAGCAGAATTTTCTCAGGTGTGCTCTGTTTCCTAGAAGTACAAGCATTTCATTCAAGAGAGACTTCCTGACTCAGCTTTAGTTGAAAAAACTTTGCAGCCCTTTTAAGAGACCCAGACACAAAATGGTGTTTATGAATAGTCGACAGCATGATTCTTAGTTGTGGCAGGGACCTTGAAACTCCATAGAACTGTGGAAATAGACTTTGCTCCCACGGGTACCTCAGCCATAAAGCTAGACTCTCAAAAAGCTAAGGAATTTGGTGGATCCAGTCGTCAAAACCATAGTTTTAATCCTAGCCATATCACTTAGCAAATTAAAGACTCATGTGGTCAGAAAAAAAGAGATATACAGTAAAGATAGATCCAGACAATAAAAACCTATAAATGGTTTACAGTGTGTTTAAAAATATATGTAGGCTAGGGAGAGAAAGGGAAAAGGATAGTTTTTTTTTTTTTTAAAAAAAGAGAGAGTAGTTGGATGTGGTGGCACACACCTCTATTTCCAGCACTTGAGAGGCAGAGACAGGCAGATCTTTGTGAGTTCTGGAATAGTGAAAGATACACAGAAAAACCCTGCCTCAAAAAAATAAATAAATAAATAAAAATAAAAGAAATAGAGTTTAAAATAAAGCCATGTATAGATGGAAAATACTCAAAGAATCTGGATACTGTATGTTATTGTATGTTATTGCATTGTCTTTGAATTGTTTGATAGCTGAGGAAAAAACAACAGCTGCTAAAAGACATTTAATTATAAATATTGCTGGATTGATCAAATATATATATATATATATATATATATATATATATATTGTCTTGACTTCAAAATTTAAGTCAAAAAATATGTTACTTTGGAGAAGTGATGTAGGAGTCACCTTGGTATGCTGTGAATACCATTAGTTAATAAAGAAACTGGCTTGGCCTGATAGGGTAGAACAGAGCTAGGCAGGGAAAACTGAACTGAATGCTGGAAAAAAAGAAGAGAAGCCATGAAGCCACCAGAGATAGATGATGGGAACTTTAGCCAGTGAGCCACAGCCATGTGGCCAGACACAGATTAATAGAAGTGGGTTAAATTAATATGTAAGAGTTATCCAATAAGAAGCTAGAGCTAATGGGCCAAGCAGTGATTTAATTAATACAGTTTTATATGGTCATTTTGGGGCTGAACAGCTGGGGACAAGCAAATGGCCTTCCAACAACAGAGAAGAGGTTTTGTTTTTGTTTCCAAGGGAAATGAGAGGCCGTGGATTCATTCTGGGTTAAGAAAAATCAGGTTTGACCAAGGATGCCCTCCAGAAAAAATCTCCAATATGAGTTGATGGCCCAGATGATCCAACATTTCAGAGGACCTTTGTTGGAGCTTCTTCTGAGTTCTACATCCAGAACAGCCTCAAAACTGTTGGCTGAGATGATCAAACCTCATAGACTATTCCAGTAAAGTTTTCTTTAGGCCCCCATAAGATTATCAGCAACCCCAATCATCAGGAAGTAGCCTGGAAACTATGCCCACAATCCCAAAGTGGATTATGGATGCTTGTCTTTGTTTAAAGTATTGGATACAAATTGTTATGGATAATGGTCAGGAAAAAAAGTTAAGCAAAGAAGATTAATTCAGAGTTCTTGTTCTGAAAATATAAAGGGGGAGTGCTGTGGGACAATGGTCTTATATCCTGTAAAGATTTGTCAATTGTATTGGTTTAATAAAGTGCTGATTGGCCAGTAGCAAGGCAGGAAGTATAGGCAGGACATCCAGGTAGGAAGTATAGGTGGGGTGACAAGAACAAGAGAATTCTGGGAAGAGGAGAGAAAGGCTCAGTCTGTAGTTGCCACACAGACACAGAGGAAGCAAAATGAGAATGTCTCACTGATAAAGGTACCAAGCCACATGGCTAACACAGACAAGAATTATGGGTTACTATAAGATGTAAGAATAAGTTAATAAGCCCAAGAAAGGCCAACCAGTTTATAATTAACATAGACCTCTGTGTGTTTCTTTGGGACTGAATGGATGTGGGGTCATAATCTTTGGGATGTTCACAGCAACATTTCGGGGGTCTTAGTCCACCAAACCATATTAGTTTGGAAGGAATCCACAGTTTCTCATCTTTTGTGGAAACAAAAGTAGAACCTTTTTTCCAAAGCAACATATCCTTAGATCCAAATTTTGAAGATACCTTTAAAGTATACATGTTGGTTTAGCTTTTCAGCCCATATAATGAAATGTCTCTCTGTACTTAGCTCTTTCACAGTCAAAAATTGCAAAGAAAATACAATAATATACATAATTCAGATTCTCTTGTGTATATTCTATCTTTTCGTGGCTTATTTTTCTTTTTATTCCTTTAATCTATGACTGTATTCTGTCTCCTCAAAGACTTCATTTTACTTTTTAAAACCATTTACTATTTTTATAACTGTCTATATTCTTTTCCTTCTTTCTCCCAAGCCTACATACATTTATCCAACACTGTGACACACTTAGAGGTTTTTTCCATCTGGATTCGTCTTTATTGCATGCATATCTGTAATTATTTTCTGACCAAAGTGACTTTTTTAAAAAATGCTAAGCAGGCATGGCTAGCACCAACTTCATGGTCATGCCTGTTGACTCCACCCAGTCCAACATGGTGGAGGTCCATTCACTGCCTCTGAACCAGATAGGAGCCATGTTCACCACCTCAACTCTGGTAACCAGTTGGCCTATGCTGCCACCAAGTAACTTGCAGCATACTGCCCACAAAATCCATTCAAGTGTTAGGTCTCCTGAAAGACAGAGTTTATGCTGGCAGCACGGAGCAGGAAGCCTCGGTTTTGAAACTACATGTTTTTGGTTTTTGTTTTCTACTACCACTGAATCAGGAAGACCTCGCTTAAAGGAGATGTGGCACACTGCCAACAAACAGAGCCCATCCAAAAAAGAAAAAGAAAAATGTGTCTAGAATTCCTTTCAGAGCTCTCTCAGGTATTATGTGGATTTAGCTAACACACGTTGGCACACCAGTCTGTTGTTGGAGGCTGCTCATTTGTTCCCGGCTTCCCAGAACCAAAATAACCACACAGAAACTAGATTATTTGCAATACTGTTTGACCAATAGCTTAAGCATATTTTTGCCAGCTCTTATATCCTAAACTAACACATCTCCACTAATCTGTGGCTGTGGCTTACCAGGTAAAGTTCGGTCCTTGGCGTCTGTCTCCAGTGGGCAGCTACATGGCTTCTCTCTGACTACGCCTACTCTCTATATATCTCCTTCAGCCTGACCTTACTCTGTTAAACCATTGGCTGAAAGCAGCTTCTTTATTAACCAATGGCAATAAAACATATTTATAGTATACAGAGGGGAATCCGGCATCACCCTAGCATGAAGGGAAAAGCACCTATGCAATTCTTATATTTAAAGTCTTATATTGAAATCCTAGGCCTCATTTTCAAAGGACCACAGTATTGTGAAGAGACCACACCTCATACTGCTGGTTTTAGACTGAATAATGTCTAACTAGAAGACAGTTATATTACACACAGCTCTGAAGTGAGAAGGCATGAGGTTTATTTGATATTAATAATTTGTTTTGATTTTTCTCCTTTGACCACTGCAGAATGACTCCTTCAAGAAAAGGTGGGACCAGAGAGGTGGTTTAGTTTTACAAGCTCAACAATCTGAATTTGATGCACAGATCCAGTGTGAAAAGAGAAGGAGAAAATTGAATCCACACAGTTGCCATATGACTGCTACACAGGCTGTAACACACACATGCACACACACATAAATAAAATGCTTTTTAAAGGAATTGGCAGCTTTTGATAGTAATTTGCCTAATTACAATCCCTAATTTTCCTCAATTTGTTCTAATTGACACTATTGTGTAATCCCATATTTACTGCTAATTGGATGATTTCTCTAAAGAGAAATGAGCCCTAAGGTAAGACTCTTGTCCCTGGGATTTTTCCACCCATGGCGCCAAGATCCCTCAGTTCTGCTCAGAGGAATCCCGGTCATCTCCCTTGACTTCACCTCTTCCCTGCACTTAATCCGGTTAGCATCTCGGATGCCAGCTGCACTGGTCTGCAGATAGAGTTCCCCTTCCATCTGACTCTACTGAAGCCGTGGTTTATTCAGTAAGGTTTCTTTTCGGGAGAGGGATGGAAAGTTGCTGTGAAAGTCCTACCTTGCAGGGTGCATTTTCCAGTATGCTCAGATCTCAAAAGTTTCTTCTGGTCATTTTCTTTCGCAGGGAACAAATTTAGACACTGATTGATTTTTCAGCATATAATTTATACAACCCCAAATAACTGCCAGTTTTATTTAATATGTTATGTTCAGGCAATTTGGCTTAAGTACCTAAGCTTTTTAATTTATTAATATTTTGTGACCAAGTATATGATTCTACACTAATTTTAACATTTGAACAGAAAGTAAAATATGTAGTCATAGACTACAAACCAAAAAAAAAAAAAACTTGTGAAGTTTACCAGCAAATCTTCATTCAAGTCAAAGCATTTATTCATAAAGGCAGCCCATACAGTCTAATACATTTTCAGAGTGGGTGGATATCTTCAGGAACTACTGTCCCTACTCAAAAGAATATGCTCTAAGGTTCAACTCCTCCCAGCTCCTCCCAGATCCATCCCCCTGCTTCCACCGCTTCCCAACTTTGTGTCTTCTTTGGTTTTTTTGTTTGTTTGATTGATTGATGGTTTTTCACACTGAATCCAATTTGTTCTGCCCATAGATTCATGGTATGGAGCCATCCAATGGATCTTTATTTACCTAACAGAAGTCACATTCTTAAAGAAATAGTCTCCTTCCCAACCACATTCCAGAATGCTAATTGACTTGATTTATTGCAGCTCTTAGACAGGAATTGACAGAAGGCGTAAGTTCATAAGTAAAATTGTCCTGTTACATTCAGTAGACACTATTTCCCTACAGTTCTCCATAACCCCTAGGTTCCTACAGTCTTCCCATCTCTTCTTCCTTGATAGTGCCTGAGCCTCAGGGGAAGATGAGCTCTAGATGTCTCATTTGTGTCTGAGCACTGTGTAGACCTTATCTGCATTCTAACAAGCCTTAATTCTGAGCATTGCTCTGGACTCCCCATCAGTTTGTCTCTCTTGGGGTCAGAGAGTCTCCAAAGAGAAACCAAGGGTACAAAGGACTGAAAAAAAGTCTTATAAAGAAGATAAGAACATCATGTGGAAATATTTATGAACCTTTAAAAATTCTAATCAATTAGGGTTCTGCCATCTTTCAATACATGAACTGGGAGAAAGCAGTGTCTAAGACCGTGTTAAATTTTAATAGTTGTCGTTATAATCAAACCATCATGTCATGGTTTACTAGTAACAAGCTCTAAAAAAGAAAAGAGAATATTTTAAGTAATTTTAATATAATTGATCATATAATAATAACACAGAAAAAATGTGAGAAAAAAGAGAACAGCCAGTGATTTATAAAGAATGTCTAAAAATCTAAATTTTAAGTTGAGTACCCACTGTAATGACTTAGTATTCTGGCAATTGAATATCTTTCTGACATTATAAAGTCCCTGAAGAGAAGAATAAATTAAATTCATTAATTAAAATTATTTTTGGTGGACTGGGGAGATGGCTTAGTATTTAATAGTATTCATTGTTCTTTCAGAGGACCAGGGTTTGGTTCCTAGCATCTGTATCAGGCAGTTTACAAATGCTTATAAATTCAGCTTCAGGGAATTTGAAACCTCAGGCTTCTGAAAGCATGCAAGCACATGTGCATGTATACACACACACACACACACACACACACACCAATATTAGTACTACAATATAATAAATATAAAATGCATTTTTAACTATTGTATTTTTATGAGCTGGATAGATGGCACAATGAAATGCTTACCTTGCAAACACAAGGCCTTAAGTTCAATATCCAGAACCCCTGTGAAAAATCTGAGTGCAGTGGTATGCACTTGTAATCTCAGTGCTGGGAAGGCAGGACATCTGAGATTACTCAACCCATAATACAGCTCACATATAACTGTCCCGAGACAGAGTTTTACTGGGACTCTAGTGGCATTCCTCCATTTTGGTGATTGCTTTTACACTAAGGTGCTGATGAGGAGCTGAAATAGAAGCCACAAGTCCTTGGTCTAAAACAATTCCCTTTACAAAAAAGAAAAAGTGTCAATGTCTTCCTGGACTGCAACAATAATATTTTCTTAAAATTTAAAAATCTCTATTATTTAGCTCTTGTAATGATTACTGAATATTTGATTACTATTTAAACATTTTCCAAAAAGTTACATTGGAAAGAAAGATATCTTCTCAAAACTGCTTTAATAGTGTTGGAAAAGTAGTTTGAATATCAGACAGCAAACAGGAGTGAAACTTTTAGAGTAAGATGGTTTCTATACTATGATGTAGATGTTTGCTAGGATGCTTGCACTGTAAAAGTATACTTATGTATACTCTTTAGAGCATATACTCTATGTTGCAATAAAAGCCCACTAAAATAATCTAAACATGAAATGCTTGAATACATTTAATATATCTCGAGATATTTTGGTCTCTAGATATTCTAAGGGTCTAAAATAACTATATAAAATGTCCATATGAGCAGGACACCTGAATCAATTTCACACCACAGTGGAAAGAGGTATCTATCAGTGGTGCAGTTAGATGACTGCTCACCCCAGCTTGGTAACTGCACCCCTTCTAGCTCTCCTGGAAAGTGTAAAGAAGAGAACAAGCAAGAATCTCCTTCTCCACTTCTCCACCGTTCCTGCTCCTCCCCCTTGCTCCCTTCTTTGACTGCTCCCATGTTCAATGAGGACTTGTTTTAATCATTGCCGTATATATGCAACTTCGTGATTCTATTTTGTTCATATTTTCTAAGTGTTAGCCAACCCAGCTCCCATTAGCTATCAACTGGATCTAAAGAGCAATGATCTGACTACAAGCTGAATCACTGGGCAGGATGAAAAACAAAAACAAAAACGGGATACAATGCACACAGAAAGCAGGCCAGTCGTGAGCACTCAGCATAGGCATCAGAAGAGGAATGTGTAATTTAGCAGCTCATTCACTTGGTAAGTCTTTAAAAAGACAAGAAGAAGCAACTCCCAGTCCAAGTGTCTGTTGTAGCAGGCCACACAAAGCCTTGGAAAATTAAGAACTCCAACCAGTGACTAGGGTTAGTTAGCAAAGACATTACAGATGTGTGCACAAAAACTGATCCTGGATCTTGATTCCACTTGGAACAGTCCATATTATATTAAATGTGAAGTCACTTCCTTTGAGAGGCTGGTCTGAGGGAGAAGGGGAGCATAATTGGAGCCTCCTGAATGATGAAGGACAATGAGGAGAAAAATTGCAAACTATGACCTCCCAGCAAACCAGACACCGGTTTGTGCCCCAGTACTATTCCGTGAAATGTTTTATATCCTATAGGGAGCACACAAGTTATCTAGTCTTTTACCTAATGTTGATTTCTCTTATTAGCTAGGAATCATAGAAATTCATGAATAAACAATTTGAAAAATAATCTTAGTTCATACACAGTAATTCAAGTGGAATTTTTCACTTCTTTGAATGAACTACACAAACACTCATTCAAATGTTACATCTGCTTCTCCATTTTTATCTATCCTTAAACCAGGTTCCCAAGAGCATCTATTAAACAATGCTCTGTTCTTCAGTTTTCTGTTTGTACTTGAAAATGTGAAAAGACCTTGCTTTATTCTCAAGCACTTACTCTCAGCTCTCTCTTACACGACCTTGACTTTCTATTAATCTGAATGAAGAGAATGTCTCTAAAAAAAATAAACTTTTTTCTTCTGAATAAGGTATTCTTTTCAAATGAACACTGTCAATGTTTATTAAACTTAAAGAAGTCAGGAATTGAAAGCTGAAAGACTTTATATATTGTTGTGTGGCTTCCATAATATGTTTCTACACCTGAACCAAATGGTTTAAATGCAGAACTCTATCATGGAGTTATAGGCATGGAAAACTATTTGGTACTGAGTTGGATTTTTTGATTGGACTTTTGATGAATTAGTTATCTTCCACTTAACTGTTGTAAGTTATTTTTCCATTCGGAAGAATGTAAACTTTTACAAAATATCCCACTAGGAGTTGTGACTCTGAAGCCGTGTTACAGTTTGGTTATGGGAACAATCATATTGCGATAGACAGAAGTGTGCCCAAGCTGTAGCATCCACTTCTGCAAAGACGCATTCTCTGAATGAATGAATGAATGAATGAATGAATGAATGAAATTGATGCAAAGTCTGAAGAAAGCTACTTCAAAAGCAATATTCCCTGCCTTAATAGCCACAAAAAGGAGATAAGTCAGTCTTAAGCTTTCCCCCACCTACTCCATTCAATAGATTAAGCACTCAAATACTTAATATTTATACTCACAAATCTGAATGTTTTTGTTCTGATAAGTTTCATTAAAGTTTTTTTTTCAAAGCATTTAAAACAATACTTTTTGTTATTTTGGTGCCATCTCCCTCCAGTGCCCAGGTTGGCCTCAAACTCTGAGGTTCAATTAATCTTGTTGCTTCAGTTTTCTGCATACCTGTAATCATAACTGTTGTGCCCCTTGCTCACACCCAGCTAAGAGGTCTTTGTTCCTTGGAAGGCATGTTCCTTCGAAATTGAACAGTGAGATTTCCTTGAGGTCTAAGGTAGTGGAGACGGTGGTTGTTTGAGACAGCGTCTCACTATGTAGATGTGGCTCGCCAGAAACTCAGAGATCTGCCGGCCTCTGCCCTTTGAGTGACTAAAGGTACCACCACGTCCAACTGAGGTCTAAGTTTTAAGAATATACCTTCCAAGATGTTAATGTACCCTGTGTTCAGGATCAGCTTGGTATAAATTGTGGTGTGACAGATCCAAGTTTACTCTTTCTTGTCTCAGCTGGAGCCATCTTTGATTTAACCTGAAACTAATCTCCTCCCTGCCCCTCCACGCCACCCCTTTGACTACCCTTACTCTGAAAAGTCCCATGGGGAAGTACCCGACTCTCTTCTAGAAAACTGAGGTCAAGATGCCCAGCTAACTGCCGCTTCCACTTCTGTTAAATTGCTTGCTTGTTTACTTCCTCCTGCAAATTTTAACCAGGATAGGGTTTTTGCCTTTGAAAGCTCCCTATGGAAAGCAATCCGGGCTGCACCCATGAACACTATTTCTCTCCAGGCAGTAGCTAGCTGGCTAAATAAAGATTCTCAAATTCAGACCCAAAGACAGGATCTTTGGGTCTCTGCAACAACAGCATGAAAGACTTTTTCCCCCAAGCATATTAAGTGTGTAAATTCTACACCAAACCAGACAGCAGTTTGTTGAACAATTTCCAGTGAGGAACTTCCTCTTCCACCCACACTTTTGTCCATTTTACGCAACCCTTTGGAAGTTCGGGGATCTACTTAGGGTAGGTCTTCTCACTACAACTCGTGAAGATATTTCCTCATAGGCATGCCCTGGGGTTATCCAAATCCAAAATTTCCTGGAAGATGTACCTGGGTCTGGAGGTTTATCTCATGGATAATTGTAGATCCCATAAGGTTGATAGTCCACACTAACCCTCACAAATAAATACCTTGTGTTTTCTCTCACCTTGGAGATCGTGTGTGTGTGTGTGTGTGTGTGTGTGTGTGTGTGTGTGTGTGTGTGTGTAAACTAGAAAGGAAAGGATCTGTAGTACATCAAGAAACAGAGAAAATAGGCAATAGGCTGTGGTTGCTCTACTAGCTTTCTCCTAATCTTCCCTTTAGGTTCAATACAGGAGTACAGCCGATTGGTTGGGACCACCCACATTCTATGTGTCTTTTCTCCCTCTCGGTTAATCCTACCTTAAAATGCCCTCAAAGATCTTCCTTTTGTGCATTTCTTAAATAATGCCAAAGGCAATCAAGGTAGCCATGAAGATTAACCATCATACATGTTAAACTTCTATTTTTTAAAATAATAGTTTAAAGCCAGAAAGTAAAGGCCAATTTGTGTTGCATCATTATTCAAGCTATTAGAAATAGCTTGAATATCTGAGCATCCAGGTGCTTCTTGAAAGAATGCTAAAATTAGACACAAAATGTATTCAGTGAGATTGGCATCAGCTCTCAAGAAATCTGTAAAGACAGGTAGCATGTTTTCAGCAACCACCCTTAGTTGGCATAGACACATTTTAAGCCATTGCAAGTAAAGCTGAGTCCCTAGCTCTTCCAAGTAGCCATGACCCTAAGACAGAATGAGTTTTATAGTTAAGCAAATTGTCTATTCAAACATATGATGCAATTAATCAATGTCTAAGATTAATTAATAAAAGGAGAAGAAAGAGGAGAGAGGAAGGAACAAACATTTCACTTAAAGGATAATTCAGATTAGTATCTTTTTTCTAGTTTGCTTCCAGGTTCTAAAGACTTGATATTTTATAATGAAGTTTCAGAAAAGAAATTCTATTTTTTATTGCAAAGTGTAACACAAAAGACAAAAGCACAGAAAACTGTCTGATATGTACTGCATATCAAATATAAACTTTCCCATATGTAAAAAATTCAATACCTAATTATTCTGTGGAAAACAACCATATCCAGATATCTATACTCATATCCCCCAACTGTCTAAAAAAGTCAAGAATATTCTAAAAGTAGTCACAGAGAATATACTTTTTTTGCTTAAATTCTAGTTGCACAGACTAAACATTTCACACCATTGACGTAGGAGAAAAAATTACGTATTTCTTGTTCTAACCGTGTGACTGGACTGAATTCAAAATTTTACCTGTAGGGGCATGCTTAATTGACAATCTATTAAGAGCACAGTTCACTTTTATGAATACTTATTAAACCCTTACTCTAGTCTGTATTTTGACAATAAAACACAGTATAATTTAGTGTCTCCTTACTAGGAATTCATTATTCTCAAGACCTCATGGGATAGTCAACTACTTAGTACTGAATAGATCATTGAGGAAAGCATTTTCACAGGTGACAATCCAAGTATATTCTCAATAAATTCATGATAACTAGATTCGCTTATGGGCACATGATTGGAAGGAATGGTTGTATGTAGCCCTGTGTCTTGATACTGAGGCTGAGTTCCATTCTTTAAGTTGGAGTATTTCATCCTCACACACTTCTACCCCCAACATTTTGATGAAAGCATTCAAAAACAGTTAGAAATTATAGCAGGGTATATATGAATTCCTTGTACTTTCTTTGAAAATGATGTAATATCAAACAAAACTATTTGAAAATTCCTGCAATCTGTTTAAAAGAAGAATGAATGTTAGATAATGAGCTTCCATTGAATATATTTGCAAAATGTTTTGACAGAATTATTAATCAATAATCTAAATATTTTAGGACACTTAAAAGCAACATTAAATGCTAATATCTTCTGTGGTAGGTATTTTTCTTAGACCAAAATAGAAATGAGATTTTCTTTGAGACAGTTCTTCTCTATTCCTTTTCAACCATAAGAATCAAAATATTTCCAAGGAGCTTATCCATTATCTGCCATGCTTGCAACAAGATTGCAAAGCATGTGGCTTAGACAGTCCTCTTGTTTCACCACACTGTAGCAAGTATTTGAGAATAATTAACATTCTAGCCCCATATTTTTTTATGATGAAAGCAAAAATAGACCCATGTGTTTTCAAACGTCTATTGGAATGAGACACCATCTGGTGCCACTGTCTGGCCCAATCCCATTTTCCTCAAAGGGAACAAAAGTCCAGAGAGTTTAAGTGGCTTGAGCGAAATCACAAAGCTAATAGAATTCAAGCCAGCATGTTGGGAGGCATTCACCAGAGAAGACTATTGGGCACGGATCTAAGCCAATAGAAAGCTTTTATTAGATGCCTGGCAACTACACTGGGTGTTCACATCCCAGTGCAGCGCTGAGCCTTTCTCAGGGTGAGCTCTGAAGAACAAATTCCATGTTCTGGGTGACATACTTCAGTTAACAAGAACGGTTGACCAGAAATGGAACTATAGAAGCTAAAACCCAAGGTTAATGCATTTAGAGAGTTTCCCTGGATTATATAAACTTTGATGGATTAGGCCTTTATTTTAGCTTCAGCAAGTGATGCTGTCTATGTGCTGAGTTTTCAGTCTCAATGGTACTCTATTGAGTCAGCTGTGTTAAAGTTTGGGGCCCTACTAAGGTCCGGGGTTCTGTTACCAGAGGGCAGTCTTTCCTTTTTCAATATTCTAAAGATGCTTGATTTCCTTTTAATTCTGTAGAACTCAATTTTTGGAAAATTTTCCATTTAGACTAAATATGAATCAAGAAAATATTTTCCAAACAAAGAAGTACAGAGCCAGTATAGAAATGGAAAATGTTGCTGTTGTTCTTGCTCTTTTTGGTCTTTTAGGCTATTTTGAGGGGCCCTCCACCCAGCTCCCAAGTAAATCATACAAAGAGAGTTATTCTTAGTTATGAATGCCCAGCCTTAGCTTGGCTTGTTTCTTGCCAGATTTTCTTAAATTATCCTGATTATCGTTTGTCTCTGAGTTTTTATCTGTCTTTATTTCCATTTACCTTTCATTACTTCTTTTTCCATGGCTTGCTGTGTAGCTGGGTGACTGGCCCCTGATGTCCTCCTTCCCTTGTTCTCTCACTGTTCCTCTATACTCTCTCTCTCTCTGCCAGCTCTGCCTATTCTTGGTCTTGCCCTGCTATTTATTGGCCATTCAGCTCTTTATTAGACCATCAGGTGTTTTAGACAGGCAAAAACCTAAAGCTACACAGAGTTAAACAAGCTCAGCATAAACAAAAGCAACACACCTTAAAAATAATATTCGCCAACAGGGAAGAGTTGAATAAATTTCATTCTCTGTGAATATGCACATAGGTCTCATTGCTTTAAGGTGTTGAAACAATCAGTAGAGACCAGAGATCCTCTTGCCAGCAGGGATACTAGAGAAAAGCCTGCAAGAACAAGATTAGCAATAAGAACCTGCTCTGCTGCTCTCAACTCTAAAAGAGAACTCTATTTGCCTCCAGTGAGGAGACAAGAAGAGCTCAAGGCGGGAAGGGTTAGAATGATCATTCCCATACATTATGGAACAAGGATTAAGAAAATACAGAGCCCAGGAAAGATCTAGAAAGACAAGAGAAAGGAAATACAAGCCTAAAGACTCACAAAAAAGGGGGAGGGGGGTATACATATGGATTCTGTGTCCCACTGAGGCAGCAAAACATTTTAGAAAATTTCCTAATCTCACTCTCATGGACAAGAGCACAGCATCAAACTAAGTAAGTCTATCAGGAAGAAATGAAACTGAGGAGAACCTGCCTGTTCTATGGAGAATTGTCACACTTCTACCATGTCTTGGTCTACTAGACCACTGCAACAAAGAACATCAACTTGACAGCTCTATATAACAGAAAGGGATTTCTCATATTTCTGAAAGCTGGGACATCCAAGATCAAAGGACCAGCAGATTCAGGCTGAACAGTGTTCATTTTCTGTCCTTGAGATCCTGTCTTCTTACTGTGTTCTCACAGGGTAGAACACAGAGAGGCTCTCTTGGGACTGTGAAGTCCTGATTCCAACCAAGGACTCCTTCCTCTTGTTCTGAATCACTTCCCAGTATCGTTACCATATACTTAACACTATATTTAAACATATGAAGTGTTTGAGATATTATTCGCATATTGTACTATCACACCAGTCCAACTCAAAATAATTTCTTAAAGAAAATTTAAAATTTTAGAAAGCTCAAAATAAGTCCAATTAGTGACAGTCTTAGGTAGATAGGTAATGGAGCATTTATAATAGGGCGTATACTTTCTAAGAATTCATGAAGCAAAATTAATCACATACTCAGACATAAACCTTCAACTGTGCCAGGGTAGGAATAATAAATGTCATTCTCTCTGACAAAAATAGAAAAACATTATGATAATGGTTTAAAAGAAAAGCTACCTTTGTAGAAAATTGAAATCACATTTTAAACAATAATTGAATTAAATGAAGATCAGTCTCCAAATTAAGAACATTTAGAAAATAATTCAAAGTAATAACTGTTTCTATTAAAATGTGTGTAAGATGAAACAAAAATATACTAGGCAAACTCATTCAATTTTCTTAATAGGGGAAATAAAATTAACAAACACTTAAAAAGTAAAACAAAATTCTAAGACAACAAAAATAATAAAAATAAAGCTGTAAGCTGAGAAGAAATACAGTTTCACTAACAAAGTTTTAAATTTTTTCTTTCAAAGGATATAAACTTTTTTCTCCCTTATGACGGTTTGGGAATTAGTGGGAAGAAATGTAGACTTACACAAATTTTGCTAAAGCTGGCCTTTGTCACATATGCTGAGGGGTCCTGAAGTAACTGTGAATCATAAATTCTTAGCAAGCTCCTGATGTACCTGTAACCTGGAGTCTGCTCGTCTTCATCCTATTTAGTTTTTTTTTTTTTTTTTTGTCTCATCAACACTGCCCGTAAGCAATTGATAATTCATCTGGTGCTTATTGAATTTGAAATCCAAGAGTCTGCTTCTTTGTTAGCACAAACAAGCAAATCTGTTTATTGATCTGGTTATCCAAGACCCAGCTAGAATCCAAATCCTGCCTAGATCACACAAAGCTTCTACACTGTGGTTCTCTGCTGCCCTCTCTTGGGCAGTCAAAATTCCTTCAGACACTGAGACGGGCTTTTTTTTTTTTTTTTTTTTTTTTAATTGTTTTTATTGTGCTATACATTTTTCTCCCCTCTCCTTCCTTCCCCTCCTCTTACCTTCTACCCTCTCCCATGACCCCCACGCTCCCAATTTACTCGGGAGATCTTGTCTTTTTTTCCTTCCTAGACTGTGTCTTAGCTTTCAGTAAGATAATAAAATTGCCGAGTATTGAGTGTTCCTAATCCTCACACATAGGTAAATGAAATTGTCCCATTGTAAAAGCAGCGTATATCTTTTTACTGTGTTGTTTCAGAAATCAACCTCATTCAGTTGAGTATTTTCTAGATGAACTTTGGTTTTCTAAATAAAAAAAAAAAGTTTGGCTTACTGAACTCTGCCAGTTCAGTGATTTGTGGCGCGTTTGATTCATAAACAATTCTGAAGTACAATAAAACTAAAGTGTGCACATTCAGCGGGCATCGACTGGGACACTGGGTTGTGCTTCTTGGCTTCATTTTTCAAGAAAGGACTGAATGTGCCCAATGAGGTGAGTGCTATCTTTAGATAGACTTCAGACAGCCGCCTTTTCAACAGGGTGGAAACTTCTGGAAGCCTACCTCTGTGACGAATCAGTGCCTACGTATAAGTCCTGGCCATTCTGGTCCACAGAGGCTTCTCTAAAGAGTCCCTGTAGCCCTTTAGCGTATCAGGCAGTCGGGTGAGGCTGCGACCCTTCTTGTTTCTCCCTGTACCATATGCTTCCTTCCTCTCCCTGCCTCGGGTACCATCCAAAGGTTTTCTTTTGCCAACATCCTCATGCCAATTTTTATCTCGCAGTCTTTTTTTGGAGCCCAACATGTGGCAGTTGTGAATGTAACTGCCTAAAACTGCTCACAAGATAGCGAGGGCAGAGGTAGAAAATAGTACCTCAAATACTTTACTTGGGCTGACGAGATGGCTAAGAGATTAAGAAGACTTCCTGCCCTGCCAGAGGACTTGAGTTTGAATTTCAAGCACCCACAGAATAATTGTTTTTGTTGCTATTTCATAGCTGTAATTTTGCTACAGTTATGAACCAAAATATCTGTGTTTTAAAACAGTCTTAGGTGACCCTTAGGGTCATTTAACCCCCTAAACGGGTCTTGACTCACAGGTTGAGAACTGCAGCTCCAAACCCAGGCTACTCCAATGCTTGAGGCTGCTTCCTGATAAAGGACACAGCAGCAGCTGCAGTGTTCAACCCTCAGACCCTGCAGCTGCTACTGATTCCTAGCACTGTGTGGAATAGTTAATTGTGTAAAGACACGTTATGCTTGTTTATGCTGTGGGATATTACTTTAACTGTGTAAAAGTGTGTTACATTTGCTCCTGTCGCCTTTGTTTCATTACAAAAAGATGTGTTCCTGTTTCACCTTGCCTGCCTAGGGTACCTGATTGCTGTAATGAAAAGATGAACAGCCAATAGTTAGGCAGGAGAGGGATAGGCGTGACTACCAGGCAGGGAGAGAAGAAAGGAAGGACAACAGAAGGAGGAGAAAGAGAGGGAGAAAGCGGGGGAGACTCCAGGGGCCATCCAGCTAGGCAGCCCCAGCCAGCTAGCTGGTCAGAGTAGGGCATACAGAAACAAAAGGTAGGGTCAGGTGGTGGTAGCACAGGCCTTTAATCCCAGCACTTGGGAGGCAGAGGCAGGCGGATATCTGTGAGTTCGAGACCAGCCTGGTCTACAAGAGCTAGTTCCAGGACAGGAACCAAAAGCTACGGAGAAACCCTGTCTCGGAAGAAAAAAAAAAAAAAAAAAAAAAAAGGTAAAAAGTTCCAAGGCAAAACATAGATGAAGAGAAACAGGTTAAATTAAAAGAGTGTAAAATAAGGTCGAGCATTCATAACTAATGAGAAATCTCCATTTCATGATTTGGGAGCTGGTTTATGGTCCAAAAGAAAAAGCCTGGTACATGTCCCCACACTTGAGGTCACAAACCTGAGCATCTTCTCTAACACTGCTGATGTGTCTCCTGTTAAACTGTCTGTCCTTACCAGACCCCACTGTCTTCTAGTTGTGAAAGGGAAACATACTAAACACTCTCCTGAGTTGCTGTTCTTTGTCTGTTGGCTATTTATATTTCCCATGCATACTAATTTCTATATTCCAATTCCAAAGTATGGATTTTTTCCAGATGCCTAATTAGTCCATGGAATGTGTTATTTTTGTTGCTGATCCATTCTTCATTAACCTAAACGATTGTATATGTCACATGTGGTAGCATCTACCTGTAATCCTAGCTCCCAGGGTGATGAGGCAGGAGTATCACTGCTAATTTGAGATCAGCTAGAGATCCAGGGTGAAGTCTATTCTATATTTTAATCCCCAAACCACACACACAAAAAAATTTCAGTTCTGTTTTAAATATTATACTAACTTGTTGGAGGGAGCTGCTTGTTAGACCAAAATAACTACATAAAAACTATATTCATCTCCAAAACCACAGAGAAACCCTGTCTCGAAAAACCGAAAAAAAAAAAAAAAAAACTATATTCATTAAGTCACTGCTTGGCCCATTAGCTCCAACTTCTTATTGGCTAACTCTTACATCTTAATTTAACCAATTTCTATTAATCTGTGTATCACCACAAGGTCATGGCCTACCAGCAAAGTCTCAGCATATCAATCTCTGGCTGCGGATCCATAGCATCTCTTGACTCCACCCTTTTTTTCTCCCAGCATTCAGTTCTGTCTTTCCTGCCTACCTAAATTCTGCCCTATCAACAGGTCAAGGCAGTTTCTTTATTCATTAATGGAATTCAAGCATACAGAGAAAAATCCCACATCACTAACTCTCTTGTCTTTCCCATTTATCATCATCATCATTATCACAAACATTTTTATAATGCTGGAATTAAATTTAAGTCCTCATGCAAGCAGTCAAGAGCTCCACCACTGAGTTGCAACCTAATCCTTTTAATTTTACTTTAAGAAATATTTTTAGTATGCAAACTCTCACTTAGACCTCCTAAATCTATTGAATGGGTTAATTCACTTTCCCTAATGTCTTATTTATTCTCAGTAGAAATACGGGTGACCTAGATATCATATTTAGGAAAATCATATATTTTAAGAGTGTTTTCCCAAATCATGACTCATAGAATGGAACATGTATTTGTTTTATTTCAGGGGATAGAAAGTGTTGATTTTATATAAATTTGGGAAACATTAGATTAAAATGTTAAATTGGCTTAATCCTGGTAGAATTTCTCAAAGTCTTTATTCCATATAATGATGTACTAAAAGGTAATTACCAATCCTACTTGAGAAAGATCAACTTGAGACTATCCTTACTTTTTTCTGTGAGTTTTTCATTCAAATTTTATCTTTGAAATTAAGTATCTTTTGTAATCAGCATGCAAAAATACATATTTAATGAGTTCCATATGATGTTTCAAGACAGGTATAAATTGTGTAATCAAAGTAAATGTATTTATTTTTTGAAATATTTATTATTTTATGGCAAAACACTAAAAGTACTTCTTTTGTCTTTTCAAAAAGTATTCAATACTATCTGCGAAGATGGTCTACTCAGAAAACTGCATGAGAATTTAAGTTTAGATCCCTGCACCCATGAAAAGGCCAGAGTGTGGTAGAGATAGGAAGATTATGAGACTCACTGGACTATCATCCTCGTCAAATGAATAAGCTCCAAGTTGAAGAGAGTCCTTGTCTCGTAGAATAAGATGAGGAGAAATTAAGGCCACTGTAGTATCCACATGCACACATTCATGCATATGACGACACTTATGTGTACCACACTCACAAATACAGTCCCTTATGGTCAATGTATACTCTACTATACAACCGTATACCAGAAATCACTTTTCTCACCTTAACTGTAAGTCAGTGACCACGTTTTCCCAGGTCTCCTGTATTCCTATTCTCCCAGCTCTGGAGGCCACTATTCCACTCACAACTTTTGTGAGGTCAGTTTTCTTATATTCCATATATCAGAGAGAATCAGAGGCATTTGTCATCCTCTTTCTGGATTATTTAACTTGAATAATATCATTCATTTCCGTGCATGTGTGATAGATGGCAGGGCTTAATCCTTTTTTCCCCAAAGACTGTTCTTTCATGTCAGGATGCTCCTTTGAACAAAGTTAAGCAATAAATACTATTTCACTTCCTGAAATAGTTCCTTAGAGAATATGTCACTCCCAAATTAAATAAATTATTCTTTATAACTCTCCACATTTCAACAGTTGTCAGTTAAGATATAAAGTGGGCTCTGGTTTGCAGAGATACCACTTTTAATAATTAGTGATGGACATCCAACTCCAAAATACTCACAGATACTTGCAACGTTAGGGGGCGCTCTTCCATGCAGCCATACCCCAGTCTCCAATTCACATCCTTTAACAAATATGTGTGTTCATTTTATATGATTTACTTTGTGTTTATAGGGATTTCTTCTCATTAGACTTTAGATATTGATAAAATATTTTGGCTTTTATATTTAATCCTTATATTTTTGAAAAATTATATCTAATATTTCCTTTAGAAGCATCCCATATGAAATATGAATGATCCAATTAAATGCATCAATTTCATCAACAGTTGCTAACTAACTGAAGTGACAAGATCATTAGCCAGATGATGGAAAGCTCCGTGTGTATGTATCTGTGTGTGTGCGCGCGTGTGCGTGTGTGGGCCCATGCATGGTGTCTGTGGTGTGTGTATATGTATGTGTGCATGTCTAGGGGGAGGTGTGGTGTTTGTGGTGTGTGTGTATGTGTATCTAAGGCCCTGCTTTCCATTCAGGAAAACACATAAATCTATTCTTTCTGGACTGTTGTAAGGTAGCAGAATACACAGTCCTCAAAATGGCACAAAGCACATGGATTCTTTTGACTTGAAGAGAGCTAACAAGAAGGGGATACAAGAAAAGCTTTGTACCCTACGTGGGTTGTGTAATAGAGCAAAGATCTACAAAGATATCCTAGATTGTCCCCACCAGGAAGGACAAAATGTAGTTGTCAAAGGCATTCTAGTCTCTAGCAGCCTACAGACACTGGGGTCTTGGCATAACAAGCTTTTTTATGATCCCATGGTTAGCATTAATTTATCAGAATTGAAGCTTCTCACAACTTGCTGTCCTTAGAGACTACACACCCCTCCCCCACATGGTCATTTTTTCCGAATTTTGCTTTTACTTACTAAGTATTATGAATCTTATCAAACCTTTGAATTGCCCACGTCTGGGTATCCTCGTGTACAGTGTGTGTGCTCATAAGCTTCGTTGTTTTTCTTTTGCAGGCCTGTCTCTTGCCAGTTTATTTTATGAGGGCATCAGTCAGAGAATTCACAGCACGCAAAAGGAATTTTCCTACCCTTTACTGAACATCTCAGACTTTTCGTAAGCATTTGGGTATCTGGCAGATAGTTACACAAATTATTTTTCTGTTTTCACCCACATTAATTTGCACATGGCCAGGAGAAGTTCATTTTTCTTTCTTTTTTTTTTGTTTTTTTTTTTTGTTTTTGTTTTTGTTTTTCGAGACAGGGTTTCTCTGTGGTTTTGGAGCCTATCCTGGAACTAGCTCTTGTAGACCAGGCTGGTCTCGAACTCACAGAGATCCGCCTGCCTCTGCCTCCCGAGTGCTGGGATTAAAGGCGTGCGCCACCACCGCCCGGCGAGAAGTTCAATTTTATAACTAAGGACTATTTTTTCTCATAGTTCTAATTAAAATTTTTGATATAAAGAATAGCTGCCTAGTTAATTTCAATTAATATTCATCACAGATTTTTTTAAAGTCTTTTTTGGGAAATTTCTCAGTGGCTAAGAACACTGGCTGCTCTTCCAGAGGACCCAGGTTCAGTTCCCAGCACTCACATGGTAGTTCACAACTGTCTACAAGTCCAGGCTCTGACACTCTCATATAGAGAAACTCAAAAAAAAACATGAAACTCAAAAAAAAAAAAAAAAAAAAACAAACAGAACAAAAAACACATGCAATAGAAATCTGAAGTTTTCTGTATGCAGGCTCACTCCACCATAGTCTTTCTTATATTGAATTTTTCTGATATTTGATGATTCAATTCATATTGAATTATTTTTGTAAGAAAACAAAACAGCAACCACAGCAACAAAAAACCAGACACTGTCTTCAATACAATCACACAGGATAGGGAGGCATGGGATGCCTTCTGGTGCCAACAATGATGATAGCAAACCTTTGCCCTCCTGTGTAAGGGAGATTTGCTAAACTTTTCAACTGTGAAGCATTTTTGTGCACTAAAATAACTGTAGGCTTAATTAATTCCAGAAATAAACCAACTGATATTTTGAGACTTGTAAAATTTGATTTTTATAATCTATGCATATTAAGGTTTTTAAAAGTTTGCCAGAAGGTTACATCCATATATGAAGTTTTATAATATGTATAATACCCTTTTAATAATTTCATATTTGTCTATAATTGGTACCGACAGATTTTAGTATGTATGAAAATGTTAAGTGTATCTAACACCTTTTTACACAGTGAAATTTCTAAATTTAACACAAGAGTACATTTCCAGAAGAGAAAGTGAGGTGGATAACACAATCCACTAACAAGTATTTGGAAAAAAGCTTAGAAATATAGCAATTTAAAAATCAAAAGAATAAAACAGAAACAGAATCCACATTCCAGGCATATGGATAGAAAAATAACTTTCCCAAGATCACTATCACTACATATTTAGGAAGTTTATTCTCATTGAAATAGGTAAATTATAATCTGAAAAGGAATGGAGATTTGAAAATAACATTAAAATAATTTAATCTTGTTTTTGTCATAACTGACATTCAAGTATTTTATTTACCTGCACTTATTTCTCTAATTTTCATAAACTCAGACCTGAAGATCAGAATCTTGCATTCATTGTTGACTGTAATAACTGTAGGTTAAAATTTTATTCAGAATCATTTTGATCAGTCATATAGTTACTGATACACACCAACATAGGACAAAGTTCATTTATAGTTTTTGTGATTCTTTGTTTATTTTTTGTTTTCCGAGACAGGGTTTCTCTGTGAAACAATCCTGGAACTCACTCACACTGCAGACCGTGCTAGCCTTAAACTCACAGAAAACCCCTTCCTCTGCCTCCTGAGTGCTGGGATTAAAGGCATGCACCACCACTGCCCAGCTGCAGTTTTGAATATAGCTCCTTAATAGCTTTCTTTTCACACTGTAGGTTAGCTTTTCCCAGTTAAGCAATGGGACTGAGCACCTTAATTTAAAAGCAAAGAACAGTTTCTGTTAGCATACACAGCCCTTAAAAGACTATGGTGGAGTGAGCCTGCATACAGAAAACTTCAGATTTCTATTGCATGTGTTTTTTGTTCTGTTTGTTTTTGGTTTTTTTTTGTTTGTTTGTTTTAAGAGTTTCATGTAGCAATGGATGGTCTTAAACTCACCTTCCTGCTTGTACCTCCCAAGGGCAAAGTTTTTGATATGTACAACGATGACCAACGACAATCTAAAATTTAAAATTGTTTGAATATTCAAGACAATTTTGAGTGCCTATCATATTTATTATGGGAAGTACCTGTCCTATAACTTCCCAGGAGAAGGAACTTGTGGTGTGTGTGTGTGTGTGTGTGTGTGTGGTTTATATGTATGTGTTTGTGTGTGTGAATGAACGTTTATGTGTAGAGGTCAGAGATTTATATAGGATGCCTTCCTCTAACTCCCACTTGTCCTGCAGATAGCTTTCCCACTGAACCCAGGACTCACTGGCTGTCTGATTGCCTGGGCACAGAGTTCTGGACCAGTCCTCTGCTGTCCTTTGCCATTCTCCCAACCCACAGACACAGGTTAGCCTGCTTGGCCTTCACGAGGATTCTAATTCTGATCTCTACCCATCAAGTCTTCTCCCCAGACAGGGAAGGAAATTTTAAAATAAATAAAGGATAGCAAGAAATCAATTGAGTCAACATGTGAAATTGATTTTAGCATTATATAAAATCCCCAGTGTGAGGGAAAGGAAATGAGATATTTGTAATATATAAGTGTCCTGAACAAAATGTGTTATTCTCACCTGTTTGTGATGATTGTCCTAAATGTCTAGAGCTGATTCTTGGTCCCAACTGATATGAGCTAAGTCACAGTTATAACCTACCTGCTTTCTCCCCAGTCAATTCAAGTATGCGATGTGGGGTTCCCCTCTGTATGTTGTGAAAACCATTGGTTAATAAAGAAACTGTAGCAGAGCAGGGCAGAACAGAGCTAGGTGGGGAAAACTAAACTGAATGCTGGCAAAAAAGAAGGTGGAATCAGAGAGAAGCCATGGATCCACCACCAGAAACAGACATGCCAAATCTTTGCCAGTAAGCCACAGCCACATGGAGATACACAGATTAATGGAGATGGGTTAAATTAATATGTAAGAGTTAGCCAATACGAAGCTAGAGCTAATGGGTCAAGCAGTGATTTAATTAATACAGTTTCTGTGTGGTTGTTTTGGGGCTGAGCAGTTGGGAACTAACTAGTAGTCTCTCACAACAAGTATGGAGTAGAAAACATTCTTGCTCTTGTAGTTTCCTAATTTGTCAAAACTCCCAAATGAGCAGTGTTTTCCTTAAAAAGTCTCTATGTACATTGGTGAAGCTGGTTTTCCTGAATAGAATTTAAGAATAAATAAGCTGCACACTCATTTAAATTAAATTTTCATATTTATTTTTTGAGACAGGGTTTCATTGTAGTCCAGGTTGGCCCCAACCCTGTCACTGAGGATGACCTTGACCTTCTCCTCCTGCCTCCCCATACCAAAGACTGTAATTGGTGGATTTTCCATGCCCAGTTTATGTAGTGCTGAACGTGAGAATCAGGGCTTTATATGTGCTACGCACAGGACTCTACAAGCTGAGCTACGCCCTAGGTCCAGCCTAATCCTTTTATCCTAGAATAATTCTAAAGTAAAATCAGGCTAAGCTCGACATTAATGCCATCCACTAAACAGTACAAGAAACACAAAAGGAAAATCTGACACATGTGCAAACAAGTATTGGTGTCAGCTTCTAGTCTTTTTAGCACCCACTGAGAAGGGTCCCCTTTCCTCCACTTTCTCTAACTCTATTCCTTATAATGGCATTCAGGGTTCTTCTAAATACTTCAGACTACACTGCATCTCCTAGGGAAAAAAATTCTTTTGAATGTGATGCCATCTCTAACCTAAAATGTCTAGAATGTGTTCCTATGACACTCACCACACCTGAGCCAGCCAAAGCGACATCTGCCCTGTCCTAGTGAGGGATGAAGGGGAAGCAAGGCCTTCCATCTGCTGCCTTCAGGAGCAGGTGGCTTTATCCCTGTAGAGACAGCAAAGGTGAGCTCAGGGACTCCACGTTTAGCTGTCATCAGAGAATGGAGGAAACGTCCAGGTCAACTCTGATATTCCCATGGGAGTCACACTCAGTTTGTATCTCTGCATTGCACAACAGTTCAGCCAACTTTCATTTATGCTTCTCCGTGCCATTATTATTTTTATTAACTGAGAAAGAAAACCTGAATATCTTTGTTTATTTTCTTTGTATCCAGGCTCCAACTCCAGCAAAGTAGGTTGGGTTATTCATTCTAAAATAAGTTTTAAAAAAGAGAAAGACAAATCATCATGTGGAACTATTGTGATGTTTCCCTTAGAAAATGTTTAAAGTATTTAAGTGGGAAGTTAAGACTAAGCCAAAGACTATGCAAGTGGGCTGCTAGATTTAGCAAACTGAAAACAAACAAGACAATAGCAGAAACAGTTGAATTTGAATTTGCAATTCAAATTTATTTTGCTATGTTGTTAAATAAGGGCTTCATCATAGAGCCCAAACTGGCCTAGAATTCCCTTTGTAACCTATGCTGGCCTTGGACCTGCAATCCTCATGCCTGAGCATCATGCGTAATATAATTACTGGTATATACCACCATATCTACATTGAATTTCCAGGTTTTTTAAAAGTTAAAATATTTATTAATGTAAGTATAATTCAATGGTTCCATGGTCCATATATGCATACAACATGCACACACACATATTTAAGTTTCAAAAGTCATTTTTTATATTTTAAATCATTGATACATACTGTGAGCTACTGTTTATTGGGTTTGGGAGTAGTTAGGTTAAATATTATACAAAGTCTAATTGATTAATTATAATTTTGTGATTTTGGAGAGTTGGTATGTTATGGACATAAAGTCAAGCTATTTTGGGCTATCTGTAGTTACCTATGTCTGATCTAACATTCTTATGACTATCAAATAAAACATTTCAATTATATGAACTTAACAGATCGTAGCTTCCATCAACCTGAAAGCTAAGCTATCATCAGACAGCAACTAAGACCCATAGCAGAAATCCCCCCATCTTGCTCAAACCTGTGTAGCTGATGTTCTCTACAAATTTGAAACTGTCCAATTTATGACTTTCCACCTTGGAATATAGTTTGAGGACACATAAATCCATGTTCCCCAGTTGTGGTCACTCATATTTGGCTCAAAATTAAACTGCTTTATTCCTTGAAGGTGAGAGTTATGTCATTTATCAACAATATAAATATGTATAAGAGACGATAACCGGTAATATAAGTATACTGAATGCAATGGAGAAGAGAAGCTAAATGGTTCTTTTCCTTGGTCTGGGAAAAATATCTATAAATTAAGTGTAAGACAGAGGGACTGTCCTGGAAAATAATTTAAATATTCTTGTTGGAGTTGGGGACATAGCTCAGTGGTAAAAATCTAAGGTTCATGAAACACCACAAATTACCACCTACAAAATCATGCTGACTTTTACAGCTGAAATGAAACAGCACCTAGTAGTGTCTGCTCTCTTAATTTGATGTGTAAATTAAGTAATAATTTTTATAAAACGTATTGTTTACAAAGAGATCAGCCATTGATCAACAATAACAAAAACACCTTGCCTCAGCCCTCCAAAAACCTAAATAGGTGATCACAGCAAATTTGAGGACATCCTGAGCTACTGAATGCAACCTTGTCTCAAAATGCCAAATACTAAATAAAATAAACAAGTAAATACCTCTTTGAACTTCTTAAATTCAAAGATTGTCCATATCAAGTTCTCAGAGCACACACACCACACCATCTCTTTTAAATCAAAAGATACATTGAACGTCTCGCATCAAAAATTAGTTTCATCAAACAAATCCAGTTTCTTAAACTTTAATAGTCTACTTCAAGTTCTATCTGTTAAAATATGCCGTTTCCAGGTGAAATTTGAACATCTGTATAGAATAAAGTCCTTATTTTGACCAGAAGTCCTAATGAAGAGATAAATACACATATATTCAACAGCCTACTTTTAAAAGAGCTGTTCCACTGCTCCGTTCAGCTGCTCTACTTTCTCAAGCAAAACACTGGCTTTATTTGTACAAAATTGCTCTTAGTCATTGGTTGGCAGGAATAATACCTACACAAATTTCTCAAACCTTAGAGTGTTTGTATTTTTATGAAGCCTACATTCTGCTTTTAAATGCAAAAGAAAGACGAAGCTGTGAAAATGAAAACAATTATATTGTCACATGACAGGGGCCTTGAGATGACTGCATTATTGAAGAAACACTGTAGTGCTCTTAAAGAATCAAAGTCAATCTGTGTGCAGCTAAAGCTGGTGGGTGGTATAGCCAACTGTGGATGTTTTTGGAAGAGTGACAGATGCATCAAATTAACTTCTTTTTTATTTCAAACTAAATTATAAATTAAAACTCTCCTCAGAATTTGAGACACAAATGACAAAGTATACCTTCAGTGATGAGATTATTTGCAGTCACATGATGTGTATTGCGATTTGGATAAGAATGGCCCCTATAGACTCCTGTGTTAGAATGCTTGGTCCCATAGGTGGTGCCTCTAATAAGAGGTGTGGTCTTGTTGGAGAAAATGTGTCACTGTGGAAGCAGGCTTTGAGGTCCTTTATGATCAAGTTACACCCTGTGTGTCTCACACACTCTCCTTCTGCTGCTTGTGGATCATAATGTAGAACTCTCAGCAATTTCATCACCGTGTTCATCATCATCATCAAAACAGTCTAAACCTCTGAAACTATAAACCAGCTTCAATTAAATGTTTCCTTTATAAGAAAGTTGCTATGGTCATGGTGTCTCTTCACAGCAATAGAAACCCTAACTAAGACAATGAATAAGGTGTTTCAATTAACTTAGCACTTTCTCCCAGTTGAGTGAAAGTATCTCATGTTAAAAATAATCATTTTTTTAAAACCTACATTCTCCATCTTTTTAGTTCCAATTTGTTAACTTGTTAATAAGATTGTAGCTCACAGTTTTTTTTCCCAACACTGAGAACACTAAAGCAGTAAATAGTATTGATACCAGTTCAAGACTAGCCTAGTCTCTGTAATGAGATCCAGGTCAGTCATCCAGCGCTTCAGTTAAAACTCCCTTCTCCTGGTCTACAAGAGCTAGTTCCAGGACAGGCTCCAAAACCACAGAGAAACCCTGTCTCGAAAAAAGAAAAAAAAAAAAAAAAAAAAAAAAAAAAAAAAAAAACAGAAAACTCCCTTCTCAAAACAAATAAGTAAAAAGGGCATACATTTTGAAGATTTTTTTTTTATATTTTTAACTTTTAAAAAAAGTATTAACATTTAATACTTTTATTATTTATTGTTTATAGTTTTAATTTTAATATTTAATGCTATGAACTTTAAAGAGATTTACAGATATTTTTAAAATATAAAGAAAACATTTGATTGACAGCAATTTGTGACAACCCATATTTCTACTTTTTAAAATTAAAAAATAGCATAGGTTCAACTTTTGTTCCTAGAGCATCTCTTACTCTGCATATTTAAGGACAACAAATGTTTTCAGGTGCCATCCAATACACAAGCAAGGGGTATTGATTTTAGTTTATTTTGTAACAATGTGATACATTTATTATCCTTGCTGAGGAAGAAAAATGTTGTGGGATAATGGTCTTGTATCTTGTAAGGATTTGTCTCTTGTACTTATTTAATAAAATGCTGATTGACCAGTAGTCAGGCAGAAAGTATATATGGGATGACCGTATAGGAAGTATAGGTGGGGCAACCAGAACAGAAGAATTCTGGGAAGAAGAAAGACTGAATCTGCAGACATCACCCAGATATAGAGGAAGCAAGATGAGAACGCCTCACTGATAAAGGTACCAAGCCATGTGGCTAACACAGGCAAGAATAATGGGTTAATGTGCAGTGTAAGAGTTAGTCAATAAGAAAGTCTGAACTAATAAGCCAACCAGTTTATACTTAATGTAGACCTGGGTGTGTTTCTTTGGGAATGAGTGGCTGCAGGACTGGGCAGGACAGAAACCTCTGTCAACAAATGCTGCCAACGTATCCACATAAAACCGAGCAGGCTTGGAAAATAATTCTGTACACAAAAGAACAGAGTTAAGCATGACAGCATTTTCTCAGGTGGGTTCTGTTTATTAGTGGCAAGCATGTCTCATTTAAGAAGGGCTTCCTGATTCAGCTTTAGTTGCAAAAAAAAATGCAGCTCTTTTAAGAGGCCCCCCTATGACCAAACACTTAAATGATGTTTATGAATATTCAACAACATGCTTGGTGGTGGTGGCAAGGACCTTGAAATTCTAGAGTTGTGGCAATTAATATGGCACCCACCAATACCTCCACCATGAAGCTAGACTCTCAGAAAGCTAAGAAATGAGCTAGATCCAGCTGTCAAAGCCATGGCTTTAATCCTAGCCATATCACTTAGCAAATTAAAGACTCATGTGGTCAGAAAAAGAGAGATATACAATAAAGATAGATTCAAAGATGAAGAAAACCTTTAAATGTTTTACAGTGTGTTTAAAAATATATGTAGGCTTGTGAGAAAGAAGAAAAAGGATAAAGTCTTTTAAAAAAAAAGAGAGTAGTTGGGTGTGGTGGCACACACCTTTAATCCAAGCACTTGGGAATCATAGGCAGGCAGATCTCTGTTAGTTCAAGGACAGCCTGGTCTACAGAGTGAGTCCAGGACAGACAAAGATACACAGAGAAACCCTGCCTCAAAAAAAAAATAACAAAAATTAAAATTAAAAATAAAGGAAATAGAGTTTAAAATAAAGCCATGTAAAATTGGAAAATACACAGAGAGTCTGGATACTGTATACTATTGTGTTTTCTTTGAATGGTTTGACAGCTGAGGAAGGAGTAACCACTGCTAAAAGACATTTGATTATAAATGCTGCTGAATTAATCAAACATATATATTTTGAAAATGCCTTGACTTCAAAATTTAAGTCAAAAGCTATGTTACTGTGGAGCAGAGGTTTTTCCTTTGTTTCCACAGGAAATGAGAAGCTGTGGATTCATTCTAGGTTAAGAAAAAACAGGTTTGATGAAGGAAAACACCCTTAAAAATCTCCAATAGGCATGGATATCCCAGATGATCCAACATTTCAGAGGACCTCTGTTGGAGTTTTGTCTGAGTTATACATCCAGAACAGCCTCAAGACAGTTGGCTGAGATGATCAAGCCTCACAAAATATTCCAGTCAGGATTTATCCATAATCATAAATTTTATTTAGGTCCCCATAAGATTATCAATGCCCCCAATCAACAGGAAGTAGCCTAGAAAACTATGCCCACATTCCCCAAAAATGAATTGTGGATGTTTGTCTTTATTTAGAAAGTTGGTTACAGTTGTTATGGATAATTACCAGGAAAAAAGCTAAACAAAGGAGATTAGATTTAGAGTTTTTGTTTTGAAAAGGGGAGGGGAAGTGTTGTGGGACAATGGTCTTGTACCCTGTAAAGATTTGTCTCTTGTACTTGTTTAATAAAATGCTGATTTGTCAGTAGTCAGGCAGGAAGTATGGGCAGGGCAACCAGAACAGAAGAATTCTGGGAAGAGAAAAAGCTGAGTCTGCAGGTGTCACCCAGACGCAGAGGAAACCAGATGAGAACACTTCACTGATAAAGGTACCAAGCCACATGGCTAACACAAACAAGAATAATGGGTTATTGCATGATGTAAGAAAGTCTGAGATAATAGGCCAACCAGTTTATAATTAATGTAGACCTCTGTGTGTTTCTTTGGGACTGAACGGCTACAGGACTGAGTGGGATAGAAATCTCTGTCAACAGAAAAATATTTTAGAATATAAAACTATGTCTTGTGTTTCAGAATGCAGTTGAATATTGTTTTGCATTAGGCTTTCTATTTTCTTGAAATCTGAAGGATGGAGTAGGAGGCAGAAAAGAAATCCAAACTTTTCACAGTAGATGCAAGAGGCAGCTTTTCTCTAACATTGCTGAGTATTATAAAGTTTAGCAATGGGGATTCATTCAGCAACATCAAAATACTTGCTTAGGATTTCTTTTGTAGAAATAATAAGTAATCTAAGAAAAATAAACATGATTTTCTGACTTTTATACCTTATAAAGTTTCCGAGAAAAAAACAAACCAGCTTTAAAAGACATCAGAATTTTTTATTTCAAACATATTCTTCATTATAAGATGAAAAAGGCAAAAGAGGGAACCTGGGTGGCCCTTTGGCATCACTCAAATCTTCTTTCCTGTATTTCTCCATATTATAATATTTACTTTTGCAGTCATGCCATTAAAATTATGCTTAATTTTTTTATAAACCATGATCTTGTACAAGGGCATTGGGAGTACACACCCTGCTCCAAAGACCTTAGAGTAACTAACAAGAAACTCCACCAAACTGTTCAGGTGACTTACAGGCACATTTGGACCCCAGAATCTGGTGAAGTGAATATCTTGTTCTGCAGTAACACAGAAACTAGTTTGATGGGAACTGAGAACGTGAGGCTGCAACTGAAATAAAGATCAGTTTTGAAGAAAACATTCCCTGTTCACCAGCACACCCTGAATGACTTCAGCATATGTGACTACAGAGGTCAAATCTTGTTTAATATGTGGTCAGTCACTCCTACACCTCCACTGTGCTTCTGGAAGCTCATTACAGACCTCTTGTCTACAATCCAACCTCATTTTTACATCTTTAGTTATGAATGGCATGTCTCTTCCACAATCGAAGAGACTAACATAAAGTTCAAAGTGTGGATAGCTCCTTTCTTCTCTTACTACTACTCTGAAAGTTACCGTGAGGATTGTAGCCACCCCTCCACATCCCCCTTTCTCAAATGAGGAAATGATTTTGCTTTCCATCCTTAACGTTTATCTTTTGAGAAAGTTCACAGCGTTGTTACTATTGCTGCATTTGGGTTCATAGTAGAAAGTGGTAGTAAATACCTGAGGTGCAGTGTCCTGTGCAGTCTGTGCTGGCCAAGTACTCCAGACTACATCCCTAGAACCCACATTTGAGCAGAAAATTTGAACTCAGCACAGGTCTACCGGTAGTGGGAAGTCAGAAAGGGCTTCCTGGCTTAGGATTTGTTCTTTGCTCTTGGTAGATTTTGGTTTTGTTTTATGCTGTTTACAGGGATTAACTTGTCTGTTTTCATGAGGAGACAAGGAGGTCAGCTAGTTCAGCCTGTTGATGCCAGGCTCTGATACACAGCCCCAGGTTTTGGAGCTGTCATTGCTTCATCTGGCCCATGTATTTTCCTGAACAGCCGATGGCATTTCTTGCATCCAATCACTTTCTCCGGTTAATGACAATAAGCTGACAAGAGGCTGTGCTCCACAGAAAGCCCTTCCCTTCTCCCTCCAGAGTCATAGCACAGTTTGGCAACTGACTGTCAAGCTGTGCATGCTTTAAAGAAGGAGCTGTTTTTAAAAGGAAACAATGTCTGTGTTTAAGGAACTTACTTTGGGCACAGCCATATGTAGGAAGTTCATTGGATGATGAAGGTATTCACCCTAAATATCCGTGTTTACAAGTCATCAATGAGATGTTGTGTGGTGCAGTCCAGTGTGCAAGACTTTGTGCTTGATTTGAGTTTTCATTTACAACTGTAAAATTATTGTGAAGGCCTTTCTAATTAATATGGTCTTTGGTTTTCTCACCAACAGCATGGCCAAGAGATTTTCAGGGTGAATAACAGACCAGAATCTTGGTAATTCCTTTTTTTCTTGTGTTCTATGAAGTAAAAGTAGAAGTCTTTTCAAAATGTCCCTGTAATTCACATTGCAAGTTTCAGAACTGCAAAGGGCTATAACTAATCATCCAAAGCAGGCTAGCATTGGCAAAGCCCGTGTGTCGATCCTACAGTTCTTCTCTATGATATTGCTTTATTATCACATACATTCAGAAAGCAGGCCTGTACTTTGGAAGAACCACACCCATTTCTTTCAAAGGCAAGAGGTGCATTAGAATCCAGGAATTGACCAGAAGTCTACTTTGTGAGGACACTGGTCACTGAGAAGATGTCTTCTCCCCACATCCATGCTAGCATCCATTAGGGCTGGCTATGAATCTCATGCTTGAATTACTCCTTCAGGAATTTAGGGATGTCTCATCTCACCTTCTCATATATTGCAAGTCTTCTTTTCACCAAGCCCTCTCTTTGTCACCCCTTCTGCATGGCTGGTTGTGGTTTTTTGTTTTTTTGGTTTTGTTTGTTTGTTTGTTTGTTTGTTTTGAGAGTAGAATCCATCAGGTTCAAGTAATCCTGCTCTAACTACCGAGTGGCATGAAGATCGTGAATCTATACTCTCACTGCCTATATGGACCCTGTGGTGTATGGGTAAAGGATACATCTAGCCTGAGTAAAAGAAACACTAAGGGGCCACGTGAATGGAAAAAAGAATAATTACCAAGATACCAGAACCTAGCATAGGTACCGGATCCTAGAAGTACACAAGTTCTCTTTGCAACTTAGAGAACCAAACAGAGCTGATTGAGATTTATTTGACACTGAGCTATCCCCTCTGTGCCAGGCAGCCCCTGAACTGACAGTTGAGCTTCACCGAGAGGAATATGTGTCAAAATAACTTCCTGTTATTATCTAGTTCATCTTCTTTTCTAAGGGTTAGAGTTTCATGCCCTTTTCTGACTTCGCTACTAATTTCAGATAAATATTATTCTCAAGAACCAAGGTCCAAGCTACAGCTTTGTCCTTCTCTTCATCCCTAGCTCTCCCAGGCATTCTCTTCTCTTTGGTGAACTGTCTGAAGCAGGGGTCTGTGTGCTCACACCCTCTTAGTCCACAGTCTTCATGTCTCATTGAATTATATGTCATTTCTGTATATTCTCTGAAATCAAAGTAGAATTTATCTTTGGGTACTTTAGTGAGTAAATTCAGCAGTAAACTGGTGAGAAAATAGTTCTCCAGGCAGGGTACATGATATTCACACTCTTAAGGCTCAGAGTGGTAAGCAATCAGTGTAGGATTTCAAGGTGGCATGTCACAATGTACAAACTCTTCTCATGTAGAAGAAGTGGAAGTGTTTATACAGAAAAAGGGAAACCACCTAAGAATGTCATCTTTTGTTTTCAAGCGATATTAGGATTTTTGTTTTGACATGCACTTGTAAACCAACCTTGCGGATGTATCCATGCTGCTGTAATTTTTCACTACTGTACTTGCTGCTCCTTCTCTCTTGGCTGCTGCTGTTCCTCGGGTACTCTAATGCCTATTTCATGGGAGCCAACCACCATAAAAGCAGAGGCAAACTTTAACTAACTTCATGAGGAATTTGCAGAAAACCATGGGGCTCACCTGAAACAAAAGGTTGATATTTGTTGGAAACCTTTTTGTTTCTAAGCCTAGGATAATAGAGAAAAAACTTAACTCCACATTATTGTGCTATCTCAAAGGTAATCTTACTTTAAAGTCATCTTTTAGTCTGAATTGTGTACAGGTTATCAAAATATCTCTCAACTGGAATTATTTTTGTCTGGGGTCAATCTTATTTTGACCTATTTTTACATTTGTATTCTAGTCTCAAAAGAATAGGTAATTGATTTCACTATGAAGTCTACAGGATTAAGAACTGCTGTGGGCATCTATCTGTAGGTATGACAAATGAGGTTATTTCCAAAAATCTGTGCCGAACGAGGGAAGAACTACCTTGAACACGGGTGACAGTATTCCATGACTGCATCCTGGGCAGAATAGAAAGGAAAAATAGAGTGAAGTAGTAGCTTTCTCTCTCTCTCTCTCTCTCTCTCTCTCTCTCTCTCTCTCTCTCTCTCTCTCTCTGTTTCTCTCTCTCTTTTTCCTCAGCGCGGACAATACTAACAACTGCCTCACACCCCCACTGCCATGCCTTTCTGCCATGATAGACTGTATTCTGAGCTGTGAGCTACATGTAAGTCCTTCCTCCCTTTACAAAACAAGAGGAGCTGGAGAGGTGGCTCAGTGGTGAAGAGCACTTGTTCTTGCATAGGACTCAGGTTTGTTTCCCAGCACATACACTTTGGCTCACAACCACCTGTAACTCTAGTTCTAGGGTATTCAAACCCTCTTCTGACCTCTACAGGCACCAGACAAACCATACATACACACAAGTACTTATACATGCTCATGGCAAAACACTCATGCCCATAAAATAAAATTCACAGAAAATTTAACAGCTTCACACTCTCATTTCTTTTGTACCATGATTTTTACACACTTTAATTACTTAACTATTTTAAGCCAGTTTTTTAAAAAAAGAATATGTCATTGAAAGCAAATAATTTTTCCTCTATGGCATCAAATATATAACCGAAAGTCATTAAGAATTATATTATTGTTTGTCATAGACAAAGTTGGAGTTTTAAGGGGAAATTGCAAGAATTGGGTTCACCGTTGATTACTAAAGGTTGAGAGAGGACTGGAGAGATGGCTATGTCAGTAGACTGTTCAGTCTGCAGGCATAAGGACCTGAGTTTGATTGCAGAATTTACATGAAAAGCCAGTGCAGGGCCTGGCACCTGCAATCTCAGCACTGCAGAGGCAGAGACAAGAGCATCCCTGGGTCTACTGAGTAGACATTCTAGGCAACCAGGGAGCTCTGTCAACTGCTATGGGCAAATAGTGTTTAAACGACTTCAAATTAACTACTTTGTTTAGCCAAAGCTACTTAGAGTTTGGCAGTGCTGGTAGACTTTAAAAATAACAGAATTGTTCAGTGGCTTGTACATAACCACTTATGTTACAGTAAGCCTTAATTGGATTCCTTGTTTAAAACTTAATCTTTTGGGCCCAGTTAATAGAAAAGACTTGGCACACAAGCATGAGGATGTAAATTTAATCCCCAGTACTCAAGTTTAAAAAACCCAGTTGTGATGGCACACACTTGTCATACCAGTACTGGAGAGATGGAGACAAGCAGAGCTCTGGGGTTCAATGCCCAGTCAACCTAACCTACTCATCTAGAGACAGGCTGTGAGAGACCCTTTCTCAATAAAACCAAGGGAAAAGGACCTCAGAAAAATGACAGCCAAGGTTGACCTCTGGCTTCAACACACATATACAAATATATATAAACGTGTATTATGCACTCATATTCAATATTTGTCTAGGAGACAAATTTAATGCATTAGTTTTTTATTTTATTCTTTAATTTTTTGCTGCTGTGATAAAACGTCAAGAACAAAATCAGCTTAAGAAGAAGTTTATTTCGGCTTATGGTTCCAAAGGGGAGTCCCTTATGGTGAGGCGGGCATTACAGAAAGTTGAAAGACCACATCTTTAACTACAAACCCGAACCAGAGAGCAAACTGGAAATGGACTGAGGTTACAAAGTCTCAAAGCTTGCCCCCAATGGTGTACTTTCTCCAGCAAGGCTGTGTGTGTAGTAGGAGCTGCGGGCTATGTTCCTGCCGCCCCAGCTCCCGGTCGCCTGGCTAGCTTATGCCCCGAAATAACAACACACAAACTGTATTCTTTTAAACACTGCTTGACCCATTATATCTAGCCTCTTCTCGGCTAACTCTCGTACCTGGACTAGCCCATTTCTAATAATGTGTGCAGTACCCCAAGGTGCGCTTACCAGGAAGATTCTAGCCTACGTCCATCCTGGGTCGGAGCTTCATCGCATCTGCCCAAGAGAGGAGAGCTATCGAGTCTGAGTTCACTTCCTCTTCCTCCCAGCATTCTGTTCTGTTTACTCCACCCACCTATGTTCTAACCTATGAGGGCCAAGCAGTTTCTTTATTTTTTAACCAATGGCCTTCCTCCATCAAAGCTGCAACTCCTAAACTTCCTCAGATAGTTATTGACATGGTCTTTTATTAGTTCTGTCAATAACTATGTATTTTACAACTTTTAATTTATGTTTTATGTGGTTGAACAATGAGATTGGCCTTTATGTTTACTATTCATGACATGAAATTGACTTAGTACTTCATTCTTCCTAAAGTAGAACAAGATGTATGCATGAGGCTCTTTTTGAACACGTATTTATTTCCATAGTAAGAGGCTTATAGATGAACTAAATTATGATGTTCAGTGTATTTTCATTTATGCACAAGCAAACAAGGTATATTTTAGTTTATATTGAGCAATGTCTCTGGAGGGCTGAATGTTAATTACTACACCCTTACATTTAACCTTAGTATCTAATTCTAGTTAATATAAAAATAATCATTGCTTTTTTGCTTTTTTTTAAGCTAGCTTTTCAAGCTGTTTACTGCAGAAAGAATAACAGCTTATTTCCTCTCGTGCTGCAGAGTGAGAATTGCCAGCTACGATGCAATTGGAATAATTGTTACTGATGAGAATGCAAGACAGAAATAGCTCATTTGTTGACAGCTTGCAGGTGGTGTGTGGGCTTCCGGAAGCAGCAAAAATCACATTTCTACTTGAAGGAAAACAAATTTGCTATAAAAACCTTTGAGAAATATAAAGATCTTAATCTTTATGATCTTAATCACACCAATCTATATTTTCTGAGCTGAACTTGTATTTCATAGTCATGTCTATATAATTATTTATCAAATTTTCTTTACAACAAATACATTCATTTATGTTTAGGATGAAATGTTGGTAGGTTTAAAATCATTGGAACAAGATTTTTGAGAGTTATTTCAAAGTAAATAATTTTTGTATTCATTCAACTACCATTTTTTTCATGTGTGTGACATGTATTTGTGTGTATGTTTTAATGTAAGTGTATGCACATGTGTGTGCAGATGCCTGTACACATATACATGGAGGCCATAGATTGATTGGCTTAGGATGTGTTCTGAGATCACTCTCCATCTTACTTTTTGAAACAAAGTCTTTTATCAAACTTGTGGCTCATTGATTTGTCTAGGTTGCTTGACATTGAGCTCTAGAAATCATGCCATTTCTTCCTCCCAGCACTGTAGAGGTTACAGACATGCATCCATGTACCCA
Source organism: Chionomys nivalis (assembly GCF_950005125.1). Lineage (NCBI taxonomy): Eukaryota > Metazoa > Chordata > Mammalia > Rodentia > Cricetidae > Chionomys > Chionomys nivalis. The sequence goes on from NC_080087.1 coordinate 44,230,478, forward strand.
GCTCACACAAGGATGTTGGGGATCAAACATAGGTGCTTATACACACAAAGCAGGTACTTTACCAACTGAACAATAAATATGATTTCTGTCGTAGTTCGTTTCCTGTTGCTATGATAAACACCATAACCAAAAGGATCTTAGGGGAGTAAAGGGTTTCTTTCAACTTACAATTTATTGTTCTACATAAAGGGAGGTCAGAGCAGGAACTCAAGGCAGAAACCTGGAGGCAGAAATTGAAGCAAAACCACACAGGAGCACTGCCTACTAGCTTGCTTTCCATGACTTGCTCAACTTGTTTTCTTATACCACCTAGAACTACTTGCACAAGAATGGCACTGCCCATAGTGAGTTGGGCTCTCCCACGTTAACCATTAAATTAAGAAAGTGCTTCCACAGACTTGCCTACAGGCAGCCTGAGGGAGGCAATCTCTCAATTAAATTTCCCTCTTTCAGATGACTTCATGTTTGTGTCAATTGCTTAACATAGTCCTAATTTGCCTAACTTGATATAAAAGCAACAGTGACAGTATTTCACTGTCTCCAAGTCTAGTCTGGTTCGTGATAAAGAATTACAAAATAACAATAGAGCAAAGAAGCTTGCATCACATAAAACTACACACATATCCTAAAGCACAATTATTAAAATTTAGTGTTAATATTGGAGAAGAGACAAACCCCAAAGCAAGTTGTTAGGTCTTGACGTAGAAAGTAAGCTTAGCTATAGTGGATGAGTCAACAGGTGTCAGTGAACCAAAAGCCTTTATGATCGAAATGAGTGCCTAAGTAAAGACAAGAAGTTCTTTTGAAAAGTTCATGGCACATTCAGGCAGCAAGCAGTGTGGGATGTCTGGGAGCCAGGAAATGAAAATAAAAATAAATTCAAGTCACCTAACCGACTTCCACTTCCAAGACGGAAGTGGGAATTGTCACTTCTCCAATTCTGTCCTTGGAAATTTCCCATAAAATGAGTAAGCCTCCTTTGATCTCAGAACCTCTTTTCCAGAAGACCAGAAGACAACTAAAATAATACATAACTAAAGAGAAGGATTGCAAAGAGAGAGAGAGAGAGAGAGAGAGAGAGAGAGAGAGAGAGAGAGAGAAAGAAAGAGAGAGACACTAATGTATAAAGGTGTATGAAGAAGGGAAGAAAGATCCCAGCAAGATCCACCTCTCAAGAGGAACGGCACACCTTGAACTAGAAAGCGATGTTCCTTTTTTGTCATAGTAAAACTAATGCAGGCAAGGGTCACCCCGCTCGCATCTGAGATTTCTCCTGAAAAACAGAAGTGGGGTGAACTGAAGGTCATGAAAATAAATAGCATGTGGAGGGCACAGGGAATGACAAATGAGATAAGAAAGCAAAGAGAACTTTGGTGTGATAGTAGAGGACAGGGATGATGACACTGTCCATTAGCTGAGCAGGACTACAGTAGAAATGACAGCCAGACTTCCTCCCACATGCCAGGTAAACAATAGCTTCTCTTTTCCCCCTTTTATTGATTTTATAGATTGTTTTCTCACATAATACAACCTGATAATCATTTCCTCCCCCTCTACTCCTCCCAGTTCCCCCCACCTCCCTCCTCATCTCCATCCATCCTGTCTCTCAGAAAAGTAAAAGGCTCATAAGGGGTTATAATATTATAACATAATGTGATAAAATGTAACAAAATCCCACACATTGAGATCGAACAAAACAATGAAACAGAAAGAAAGCAGTCCAAAAGAAGGTACGAGAAACTGAGATTCACTCATTCACACACACAGGAATCTCATAAAAACACCAAAAAAAAAAAAAAAAACCAGGCAAAATATATTTACAAAGAACCTATAAGTTAAATGGGAGAACAAAAATATAAATAAAATATAAATAATAGTAAGATCAAAATTTTTAAAAAATTATAAAAAGCATAGGTTCTGAGATGACATTATTAGAAGACAAAGAACCTCCAAAGATGCCATTGAGTTCGTTTTCTGTTGGCCATCTACTGCTTGGTATATAGCCTACCCTTAAGAGTAATTTGTATCCCCAAGGAGACTATCTTGAAAAAAAAAAAAAAGAAAAAAATTGCAAGTGGTTATCAATTTTTTGCCACCTTTGCACCAGTATATCTTGCAGGAAGGACATCCTTGCAGATCAAATAATTTGCAGCTCGTTTGATGTTTCTGTAACAAGCAGAGTACCTTCCTGTCCACATCAAAGGATGATAGAATGTAGGACTGAACGGTCTATGTAGGTACCAGCTCAAGTTCTCCATATTCAGGTGTTCTTTCAGCAATAAGGTCTTGCTGACAGTTTGTTGAGAGCAACCTACAGTGCAACTTCCTGGGTTGTCTGGGAATTCCCATGGGACTCCTTTGGCCAACAACTCAATTAACGATAACCCAATCCAAGCACTTGAAGCATCACTGGGTGGCAATAGATGGCCACTTGAAGATCTGTCTCCCCATTATTTGGCAATGTCATTCAGACCACCTTCATACTTCTTATGGATTTGAAGGAGAGAAAGGAAAGGTGAAGTCCTACAGCTAGCCTGCCTTGCTTCTCTGGCTGGAGTGAGGTTTGTTTTTCTAAATAAGAAAACATAGTAAGATCATGAGCATTTCTCTACACGGACTGCCTTCCATTCTTGAGCACAGACTCTATATAATTCTGAACAGATAAGAAAGCTAAATAGGAGACCATGACAGTGGACGGAAGAAGAATGTCATAATACAGGTAAAAGTAGTTAGCTATGATCTTAAACAAATTAGACTTTGTAAAATAAAGCACAAAATGAAGACTCATAGAACTTGGTGACGAGATGAGGAAATAATAAAATGTAAATTCACAAGTGTCTGGCACTGTGTAGAAGAAAACTGAGCAAAGCAAAATTCTTAAAAGGATTCTAAAGAAGATAATTGATAATGAAGATAGACAAAGACAAAATTCCAGACACATTTTCTTAAAGGAAATAAACTTGAATTTACCTATGAAAGGACTTCTAGGTTCTTTGGTGAGTTTCCTTAGGATATTCAATATTGAGATACATCCTAGTAAAGTTGCTGAACTGGAAGTTAATAAAACAATGCTTTGGAGATGTAGTTCAATAAAGAATATGTTAACAGACTGGTGAAATAACTTACTTTATAAATACCCTCATTACCAAGTCTAATGGCCTGAGCTCAGTCCCTGGGACTGATGTGGTAGAGGGAGAGAATCAACTCAACTCTTCAGGTTGTCCTTTGGCCTCCATACATCTGCTGTGGCATACATGCACTTACACACACACACACACACACACACACACACACACAAGGTTATTTACATAAGCAGTCTACAACTGCTGGTCAACACATTAGCACAGAAGCCAGCCAGATGTGTAGAGGGCTTCACTGATGCAGCTTTTGGTAGGAACAGCCCCTTCAGAAGTGGGCTCATTAGCGATGTAGCCACCCTTGAGTCATCCGTGCGCCACTAAGTAGCTCAGTTAACTAACACTCACTGGGTCACGAGGTGGACGTAGGTGGGTTGAATTGTTTCCTCAGGCTGCTGAGGCCTTCTCAGAGGTGAATGGACGTTTGTTCATGGCCCTTGAGGACAAATTAAAAAAAAAAAAAAACAGATACAGAAAACAGAAAAGAATTTCGTGTGTCATTGTGGGGAGCTGTATAAGCCCTGAGTGAATGTATAAAGTGAAAATGAATATCTGAGTGTTGTTTGCCAGAGTATCTCAGATAGAGTTTCTATTGATGTGGTGGAACATCATGATCAAAAGCAATTTGGGGAAGAAAGGATTTATTTCCTCATCATTGAAAGCAATCAGGGCAGGAATTTGGAGACAGAAGCTGATGCAGAGACCATGGGTGGGTGCTGCTTATTGGATTGTTCTCCCTGGCTTGTTCAGCTGGCTTGTTTTCTTTCTCTCTCTCTCACTGATTAAGAAAATGCCCTATAGGTTTGCCCACAGCTAGAGCTTCTGGAGGTGTTTTCTCAGTTGAGCTTCTCTCCTCTTAGATACTCTACCTCACGTCAAGCTGACATAAAAGCAGCCAGCACACATGGGCACAGCAATGTTAAGAATCTCTATCTCAGAACTTCTGGAAGCATCACAATCCCTGACTTCAAACTCTAGTACAAAGCTACAGTACTGACAACAGCCTGGTATTGACATAAAAACAGACAGAAGGACCAATGGAACTGAATCAAAGACCCAGATATTTATCCACACACCTACAAACACCTGATTTTTGACAAAGAAGCAAGAAAATGGGAAAAAAGAAAGCATATTTAACAAAGGGTGCTAGTATAACTGGATATCAACATGTAGAAGAATGAAAATAGATCCATATCTATCACCATGCACAAAACTCAAGTCCAAGTGAATCAAAGACCTCAACATAAAGCCAGCCACACTGAACTTCATAGAAGAGAAAGTGGGAAATACACTTGAGCACATTAGCACAAGAGACCACTTCCTAAATATGACCCCAGCAGCACAGACACTGAGAGAAACAATTAATAAATGGGACCTTCTGAAACTGAAAAGCCTACAGAATGGGAAAAGATCTTCACTAACCCCACAGACGGAGGTCTGATCTCTAAAATATACAGGAAATTGGGCATCAAAAGAACAAATAATCTAATAAAAAATGGAGTATAGACCTAAACAGAGAACTCTCAGCAAAAGAATCTAAAATGGCTGAAAGACACTTAAGAAAATGCTCAACATCCTTACCCATCAGAGAAATGCAAATCAAAACAATTCTGAGATTACATCTTATACCTGTTAAGAATGGCCAAGATCAATAACACTGCGGACAACTTATACTGGAGAGGTTGTGGGGTAAAGGGAACACTTCTGCATTGCTGGTGGGAGTGAAAACTGGTACAGCCCCTATGGATATCAGTATGGTGATTTCTCAAAAAGCTAGGAAACAGCTTTCCTCAAGACCCAGCAGTACCACTTTTGGGTATATATCCAAAGGATGCTCAATTGTACCACAAGAACATTGCTCAACTATATTCATAGCAGCATTGCTTGTCATAGTCAGAACCTGGAAACAACCTAAATGCCCCTTGATCTAAAAATGGATAAAGAAAATGTGGTACATTTACTCAATGGGGTACTTACTACACAGCAAGAAAAAATAATGAAATTTTGAAATGCTCAGGCAAATGGATGGAGCTAGGAAACATCATATTGAGTGAGGTAACCCAGATTCAGAAAGACAAATACCATATGTACTCACTCATAAGTGGATTTTAGACATAAAGCAAAGAAACTCAGGCTACAAATTACAATCCCAGAGAACCTAGACAACAAAGAGGACCCTAAGAGAATGGATCTAATCTACATGGGAAGTAGAAAAAGACAAGACCTCCTGAGTAAACTGGGAGCATAGGAACCATGGGAGAGGACTACAGGGAAGGGGAGAGGAAAGGAGGGGAGCAGAGAAAATGTATAACTCAATAAAAACAATAAAAAATCAAAATTAAAGAGATTTGATCATTTTATGTGTCTAAGCATTTTGCCTTCATCTATATATGTGCACCACATTAGAGATTGCTGCATGTGGAGTACATTAGATGCCCTGAAACCGGAATTACAGATGACTGTAAAACACCATGTAGGTGCTAGGAATTGAACCTTGGTCCTCTGCAAGAGCAACAAGTGATCATTTCATTAGAAACTATCCTTATATTTAATTAAAATTAGGACAATTTATTTTTTCAGAAGCCAAGATTTTTTTTTTACTTTATTAGTTTCAGTATCTTTTTACAGAGAACAATGGAACAATGTTGTTGACAGAGTTTTCTGTCCCGCCCCAATCCTGTAGCTGTTTAGTCCCAAAGAAACACACAGAGGTCTACATTAATTGTAAACTGGTTGGCCTATTAGGTCAGGCTTCTTATTAATTAACTCTTACATTTTAAATTAACCCATAATTCTTGTCTGTGTTATCCACATGGCTTGGTACCTTTTATTAGCTAGGCATTCTCATCTTGCTTCTTCTGCATCTGGGTGATGACTACAGACTGGGAATTTCTCTTTCCAGAAAAAAAAAAAATATATATATATATGGAAACATTACTTATTAGAGTAGAGGTATTGCAGGTAAAAGAGGAAGCTATTAGTCTGTAAATTATAGTATGACAATTCATTATTTATATGAAAAATTAAAATATCATTTTACTTAGGCATGTACCTGAGGTACATCAAGATTGTCAGGTGATAAACATTCAAGTATTTCAAAAATTTCTGGCAAACCACTGGCACCTAGAACTCATCTAATGAGAAGATTTTTTTTTTTTTTTTTTTTTTTGGTTTTTCGAGATAGGGTTTCTCTGTAGCTTTGGTGCCTGTCCCAATGAGAAGATTTGTACAATGGAAATCAGTAAATGCTACTTAGCAAGACCCTCCCATCTTCTGGAGGTTATCAGCATATTACTGGTTGAACATCTATCTTACATCATATATGGGTGGGTTAAAAATTTAAGTGTACAAACCAAAACTCAAGGCTTAGAAAAAAATGTATAGAGGAAAACCTCTTTTAAGTCTTGAGATTGGGAAGAAATTTTGAACAATAAGTAAAGTTATGTAACTCAAAGACAAATTTGCTACCTCTGTCACTTAAAAATAACTTTAAAACTACATCACAGTAGTTTAGTATAGTATTTTACAAAGTAGAAAAATAAGCCCAGACTAAGGAATGGTAATTTCTCACTCTATATTTTTCTAGAAGGTTCATATTCAAAATTATAAAAAGCTATCCAAAAATCAATAAAAATAAGTGAATAGTCCAGTTGTCATCTTTTTAAAGAATTAAACGGGAACTTTATCTAGAAGAGGGTATACCAATGTTCAATAAGCACAGATAAGTTTTCAGCATCATTAGTCATCAAGATAACGTGAAGGGTTTCCACTTTTTCCAAATTAAAAGCGATAAACTCATATATTAACCAATATCTGGGCAACACAAACATCTCTGGAGAAAGAATGACCTGAGAAACCTAATTTTAAGAGCAATTTGCAGTGTGAAGGCAGGCAGCAAACTGAAACTACTACAGCTGGCTGTACCCTAACATTTGGTCATGTCTTCATTTTTCACGATAGAGAACCAGGAGCAACTCTATTTACAATCTTTTATTTTATGCAGACAGAGTTAATGGTCATTATATATTTCTCACCTATCAATGCTTCTAAAATGTTTCATATTGTGAAGATGTTTAATATTTGAGTAACATGTATCCTCCTCTTTGATATGTCATATTTAAGTGTTATCCATATGAATGTGTGTGCGTGCATGAGTGCGTGTGTGTGTGTGTGTAGTTCTTTCTTGAAAAAATTCTTATGTCAACCTTTTCTTACATACCATCTCTTCCCTCTTCTGGTCCCACATAATTGCAGATTCTCTAAAATGTCTTTCCAGCAATTGTACAGAATAAATTTGTGCATAGAAGTCATGATCTTTGTAATTAACTCACCACTTTATTATTTGATACATGTGAAAAATGTTCTCATGTAAATTAAGACATGATGTAGACCAGAAATTGCAACTGAGTAGGAGATCTCTACATGAACAACAAAGATTAAACGCTATCTAGGTCTCCCTCAGAAAAGTATCAAATGTCTAGGAAGAAAACTTCCATTTTAATAAGTTTGCTGATTATATCTCTCCTACAGATATAGACAAGAGAATATAGAAGAACCTGGAGAGAATCACTGGAGAAATTGACACACCCTTGACTGGTGGGGAAGAAAGAAACATAGCGTGCATTGATTGTCTATGGATTCCTGTATGTGATGCTAGAATTTGCAACTGTAAAAGCACATATCCTATTTAACCCTCACAATTCTATATAGTTAATTTTCATAGCTATATAGCGCTAAAGACGATGCTAAAATTTTAAGAAATCAAGGATCTTACTAATGTCTTAGTTTCTGTCCCTCCTTCCTATCCTTCTCTCCTTCCTTCCTTGTTCCCTTTCTCCCTCCCTTCTTCTCTTACACTCTTCCTCACTTCTTCCTCTCCCTCACTCCCTTCTTTCCTCCCTTCCCTTGCTGTTGTTGCTGCTGCTGTAGCAGTGATAAAATACTCTGACTAAAAAGCTTAGGGAGAAAGGGTTTATTTTTAGCTCACAGCTGCAGGACATAACCTGTCATGGTTCTGTTCACAATTACGGCCCTTATCAATTAGAATAATCAGGATGATCCCCATAGGCTTGACCAGAGATTCTGTGAGGTTGACAATTAATAGCACAATAATTGTTTTTTTTAAAATTTATACTAAAACCAGAATTTAAAACTAGGGTAAAGGAGAGTATAGAGATGACATTATCAATCACACAGGTACAAAGTAATAATTTTTCCCTGATAGTTATTTGTCTTGAATTTTGGGCCTCTATGTTCAGAAATCTTCTAATGTCAATGTTTTCCATTGGTATGGAACTATATAGTATCTGCAACTATAAATGGAATCACTCTACATTTTGTAGATAATATTTTTTTATTACTTCCAAGCTTGAATTTCCAAGTACGAGCAGGCTCATTTCAGACAGTTAAAAGTTTGAGGTGCTCAAAACACATTGATTTTCTTTTATTTACAATTCCACCACTTCTGGCGGGGGGGTGGGGTAGGGGGTAGGGATAGTGGTGGTGGTCTGTGTTAGTTAACAGTTTTAGTCCTACCAGATTGCTAAGGGTTACTCCACCCCTTCCTATGGAATTTTTTTGTCAATCTTACAGACATTTTCTTTTCTTTTTAAAAAATATTTATATTACTGGTTATTTCAAAGTGAAGTTCTGTGTCTCAAACTCTTTTCATAGAATATTTTCAAGGGCCAATTACAAAAAATAAGAATCAACACTCTCCAAGGACACATTCAATCACGCATAATTCACCAAAATGAGTATGTTCATCTTAAGTTTGGATAGCTGTCAGTAAAATCACTGCACTATAATAAAAATCTTAATCAAAATGTTTTCCAAGTACAAACCATGTAAAATCTTACTAAGAAGTCAAATCGTGCATCAACAGTAAACAGAAGATCTAAGAGAAAGCGTCATACTTGGGGGGCAGGGAACGGATATGTACATACATGAACTGCGTATGTAAATAGAAATTTAAAGGGGAGCACAAAACTAGCTGAAAAGGGACTTAAGTGAAAATGAAACTGCTAAATCCCAAGGGGAACCGAGCTCTGAAAAAGCAGAAAGAGAACAGTTCTGAGCTCTGCTAACGTTCAGTACAAATAGAAGGTAAGCAAGTGTCTTCCCTTAGTCTACTCGGCTAAGCAGGCCGGCTCGGCAAAGCCAGAAACCTATTTCCAGGAGAGCAGCCAGACCGCACAGCTGGAGAGCCAGCCCGACCTTCCTGCTAGCCTGGCGCAGGCGCACCACGGACGCGTCGTCGCCGTCACTCCGCCCTCGTCTGCGAGGAAGTGACGCAAGGCCGAGGGGCGGGTGCGTTCTGCGCCGGAAGTGCCTGCCAGACAGTAAATAAGCACAGAAAAGCAGGAGAAGACGCTGTCTCCATCTTGTCGGCAGACGCTGGGCCAGCGACGCGGAGGCGATGGGGAGCGTTCTGGGGCTGTGCTCCGTGGCGAGCTGGGTAAGGCGGCCTGGTGCGGGCCAGTGCGGATCGGTGCAGACCGGCTTTTCCGCCTTCCTCCGGTCTGAGCGGGGCCCGAGTCTAGTGAGGGCGAGGCCGGGCGGGCAGGGGAGCCGCCGGAGCAGATAGCGCCCTTTGGGAGTTCCCTCTGGAGTCAGCCTCGGCCGTCGCTATTCCTTCCTTTGGTTGGGCGCCGCGTCCCTTTCAGTCCCCTCGTGCCTGGCGACCTCGCACTGCGGCACTGTCATTCCCGGAGGCCTCTTTGTTCTAACGCGCAGCCTCCAGGGAATCGGGCCCGTTATTTGGCACAGCTTGACAGCAGTGCCGATGTAGCAATGTCGTTTTTGAAATAAAATAGTCTAATCTCTCTCAGTGCCTTCTTCAGCTTTAGTCGCTTGACTGTTCATACTTCCAAATTGGTATTTCTAGAAAAGCTGACCTGTTCTTTGGTACTAAATATTCTTTGTCGTCAACCATGGGCGTGCAGTCTGAAACTCGATGCTTTAAAAAGAAGGGTATGTTGCGTTTTCGTTAAACAGTAAAAGCGTCTTTAGTGTAGTGGCAAGATTTCGTAACCCAGGTAGCACAGACAACCCCATTCCCCAGTAGTCAAAACATTAGCAATGCAGGTTAAAATAAAGAGCTTCGTTGCTTTGGGTGAGGCATTTGGATTAAAATTTTACTCTTCAATCTGTGATTTCTTAGTTTAACCCATAACAATTTTCTGGCTAACCAAAAGATTCCATTACATGTACATTAACCAACGGACTGGCTATTTTATATGTTTTGTCTCTTAAAACATGCTTTAGTATAGCTTGAATTATAAATGCTTAATTTTTATCAAGTACTTTGTGAAACTTCTTATTCCAACAAGCTATTCTCTTGTATTTCTGTTTGCAGTTGGCGTTGGAAATTTGGAAGTTAAGAGAGTCTAATGAAATTTGTTGAACCTTTTATGCAAAAGGCAAAATTTGGTCCAATAAAGATTAATAAATAAGGGCCTGGAAAGACAATTCAGCTAGCTAGTGCTTGATGCTTCTGCTAGATAATGGAGTTTGTTTGGTTCTCAGCACCCACACTTGGCAGTTCACAACGGCCTGTAACTCCAGCTCCAGGGAATCTGTTTCCCTCTTCTGCTCTGACCTTGTCTCCCTTGGGAACATCCTACCACGCAGACATGCATGCATGCACATAACAATTAGGAATATTATAAAACTTTTTCTTTTTTGATTTGTTATTTAATTTACTAGAATTGGTTTGGTTGTGATAATGGCATAAAATAGTTCTATTGAGGTCATAGAGATAGAGGGATATGAAGTCCCTGTTTTATTATTTTCCAATTCAATTTTGAGTACCTGTTTTTGGTATCAAGGTCGTGTTTTATTGACTTTTTTTTTTTACATTTTAAGGAATTTTTTGTATGTATGTATTTTAAGTCAAAATGGCTCTGGAGATTAACATGGGATAAGTTCCATTACTACTTTTACCACTAAGACTGCCTGTTTTGTTCACTAAAAGAATGCCTTTGATGAAGCTGACACTGCCTTGCCATCATCATTCGATTAGCACCCTGAAAAGGTATCAACAACATGCAGGGTTAAAGTTGACAGAAGCTAGGGTGCCACGCGATCCTACTTCCTGATGACTGATCTGAGGATTCATGGTGTGTCATTTGGATGGTCCCTTTTGTTCCATGTTCTTTTCTCTATTTTAATTATGGCATTTCAGTGCACATCTGTAAGTAGAATTTGCCCTATGACATACGAATCCATCTTTTTCACATCCTCAAGTTAATATGATCATTTACTTGAAAACTTTGATAAAGTAAGTGTTTATTCAGATATTCCTATATTGAAATCATTATGTCAAATAACCCATAATTGAAAGACTTGCTTCTTGAACAGGTTTTTGCAGACTTAGTCAAATTTAATAATTTCTCCCACCTTGTTCATAAAAGAATTATAGAACATTGTTACTGAACAAAAAGAAGTATGAAAGAAAGTTACATGTAAGGATCTCTGGCCCTTTTATTCATTCCTAAATCTACATGTACCAGCAGCCAGTAATTAATATACCTTTCTCTAACCTGAGGTCAGCATTGGTGTTTTGATTTTTTTTTTTAATTACTAGACCTTGTAAACAATTACAATCAGTTCTCTACCCAAAATAGTTAATGTGGTTAAATAATTAAGAAAGAAGTAGGAATTACCAGATACTGACTTTGTGCCAACCTCTGCTCCATTTTTATTTTGTATGCAATGACCTTTTTTGGGGGGGTTATTCATGGTTGCTATGGGACACAGAACAGTTTGGTGGAACTTGTCAGCTTTGACTTTATGAGGAAATGATCTAATTTGACTGTTTCCAGCAGAAAGCTCATCTAAGGCTGTTGGTGCACCTAGTGAAAACTTGTAGCTTCCTGTCTGCATAGAATACCTAGATTTGGGGAGCCAAGTGTGTTGAAGTGCCACATTCTACATATAAAGTGATTTTATGTAGTTAATATGTTGTCAGCTCTACTCGGTGTTCATTTATCTACCAAGAGCTTTGCTTTATTCTCTTCAGTTTTGTCTTTCACTCTGCGTTTTACATCTTTTGTGCCTGTCTCCTGTGTTGGCTAAGATCCTCAGTGTAAATAAATGTAAAGCCCCTTGCTTGCCTTGTTTTAGATGGTAGGGGAAAAATGCATTCGATTTAAATGTAGATGAGAAGGATAGGTATTTTATTAATTCCTTTTTTCAAGCCAAGGCTATTTTATTTCAACTCTACAGACTGAGGGTACTATATTTCATCCAGTAGCTTCTCTTCACTTATTGAGATGACCAAGTTGAGCTTTTTCCTTAGTTTGTGAATACTGTGTATTAAATTGGTTGTTTTTAAAAGTTGAGGCATTTTTTTTTTGCCCCAGACTAAAACTTGTCTTGGTCACAATACTCTATTCCTTTATATTTCTGCTTGATGTGCTAAAATTTAGTTAAGAATTTCCATGTTCATGTTCAGGTTGATGTTAGTCTGTTGTTTTCTTATAGTGTCTTTGGGTTTAGTACTAGTAGTTCTTGTTCATGTTTTAAGTAAGAACATATGGTCAGTATCTCTGATAGTTCGCATCTTTTAGATTTGATTTCTTTGCTGGTTTTGCTCCTAAAAATGTCCCTCTTTTGCCTTAACTTTTGAACACTATTTTCATTCACTACAAAATTAAAGTTGTTCTCTCTCTCTCTCTCTCTCAGTACTGACTTTTGTCTGGAAGTATTTCTTACCATCAATATTTTTTTTGTCTTTGTTCCTCTATATAATATGCCCTTATTTACCTGTATTATTTTTGTGTGCTTTTAAGATTTTTCTGGTTATTACTGCTTTTAAGCAATGTTATAGTGTTACTTAGTATAATTTTTATCATATTTTACTGAGATTTTATTCAATTTGGATATGTGAATGTGTAGTTTTTATTGAATTGATAGAAATTTGGTAATTATTTCTGCAGGATTCCTCCTTTTTCTTCTGTCCTTTAGGGACTCTAATTTCACTCACATTAACTGCTTAAAATGGTCTCAATGTGCACTGATCCTTTTTAAGCATCTCCATCTCTTTTTATGTTCGCTCACACACGCGCACATACACTCACTCACTGATTTACAATAGTGTTGTGGTGGATGGTATTCCTCCACCCTGCACTGTTCCCTCCGTCTTCGTCTTCTTGTGTTGAGAATTCCCAGAATTTTATGACTGTACTCTTAACTGGGAGGCAGGGGCTGGAGGTGAGCTTAGTAGCTGTGCTGTTGATGAATATTCCATTTCTTGGTTATTGTTGATTATTTTTCTTGGTTTTGAATAAATTTACTAGGTATAGAGGACATTGTTTATTGTTTGACCTTGCTCCATTTCTGCCTTTAGGTTTTAGAGCATATAGATAATGTTTGTGAATCAGATACAGTCTTTTTTAAATTTATGTCACTGTTTATTTCCCCTTCAACAAATAGAGTGTACATTTTTATTGAACCATTTTAAACTCTGCTGATCTTTAATATTTTTTCCCAGATACCATGCTTGTGTGGCAGTGCCCCATGCCTGCTGTGCCGATGCTGCCCTAGTGGAAACAACTCCACTGTGACTAGATTGATCTATGCACTTTTCTTGCTTGTGGGAGTTTGTGTAGCTTGTGTAATGTTAATACCAGGAATGGAAGAACAACTGAACAAGGTCAGTCTTTTGTTTTACCTTTGATGAACTAAAACTGTAGAATATACAAAATAACTTTTGGATAATAAAAAGTAATATAAAAATACAGTAATATATAATCCTAGTTTTAGTAGATTATATTCTGTTAGGAAAGACAAACAGTATGAGGTAGCTTGTTCAGTTCTATGATGGCAGCACAAAAAATATTCTTTGGTAATTTCTATGGTTGTTGGTTTCCCACCAAAACTAAACAGTAGATTCCAATACTGAAGACATCACATGCTGTAGTATTAGGACATAAAGAAATGAGGTTGGAAGTGGTCTGGATGCCTCCTTCCTTCTGAATAACTCTCATCATACCAGAAGGTGTTATTCAGGCTTTTGGGGAAGAATTGCCATCAGCAGTCTTACTTGGTCCAGTGGCAAGCCTGTTAGAGATGACCAGTTACTTTGTGATTAGATTTGAGGTCCACTCCCTTGGAAGGAATTTATATCTGGTATTGTAAATTCTTTTACTGTAAACCTCATTAAAAGCCTGTGACTAGACACTATTAGGCCACTGTTACTGCTTTACTAAATGGACTACCCACCAGATTTCCTTCTAAGTAGCTGTTCTTCAAGCCTATAGATGAGTGGTATTGTCAGCTTTGATCAGAGAAGCTTGTTTTTACACCTGAAGACTGTCTGCAGTACTTACAGAGGCCCATAAACTAGTTGGTGTTGAAAATAACTGAAGGTTGAATGCTCAGCCATAAACAGGTTATCTGTGTCACTGCTTCCAAGGCTCAGTGAACATTGCTCAAGTGGGGATGGAAAGAATGTAAGAGCCAGAGGAAAATGAAGAGTGGTATCAAATCCCACTTTCAGGCAAACATAACTGTTTACTTACAAACTCACAGGATCTGGTTGTGTTGAACCCACTAACATTCAGTAATGGAGAGGGGAGGAGCTCACAAGATTCTGCCTCTTTGTGAAATCTATGTGCAGTTAGTAGTTGTTGAGAGAGTGAAAGACATTTTATTCAGTGGTGTAGCCAGTGTTAAGATTCTCGTGGTCCTATAGAGAACCCTTCAACGCTTCTGGAAACAACTCTAGTAACGCTCGTTGGGTCAAAGAAAAAACAAACGATACGGAAGTAGGAGGAGGACAAATAGGAAGATAGCGGGGATCAGCAGGAGTGGGAGGGAGTGTGGTGGGGGTGGGGTGAATATGATCAAAGTACATTATATGTGTGTATGAAATGTCATGTTGAAAACCATGTGTATAACTAATATATCAATGAAATCAGGAAACGACTTTGGTGATATCACTGTAATTGGAAAGGGGATTGTGTATGTGTGTTTTCTTTTTGTTCCTGAAAAGGGAACATTTTAAAAATAAGTAAAACTTAAGTGCAATGCCTGAAAATGAGGAAGCAACAAAGACTAGGAAAGGTTTTGAGATAATTATGTCTAAAGATTAACTTTGTAAAGACAGAAGAAGCCAAGTGCTTAGATCTAGAGGCTTGGTATAATAGAATCAGTGAGGGAACAGGCCTCAGATACTGTTGAAGTTGTAGTGATTGAGTCTGGCTGGAATTCAGATATTGGTAGTACTAGAATATATTAACCAGATTCTGGTTCTTTTCTAACCTAGAAACAAGGGCTGGAGAGGCAGCTCAGTGCTTGCTGCTCCTCCAGAGGACTAGAGGTTGCTTCTTGGCATCCACTGTTGGGTGGCTCATGACTGCCCAAACTCGAGCTCCCAGAGACCTGATAGCTCTCTTCTGACCTCTGTAGGTGCCTGTAGTCATGTTCACATATGCACACACAGACACATAGTCAAAAATAAATCTTAAAGAAATGAAAATAAAGTCATTTTCAATTTTTCTTCTTCAGTGAGTTGGCTTATAGGAGCAGAAGGGAATATATAGTTCATAACATGATGACTTAAAGTTACTATATCACATACCTGTGTGTATGTGGTTCAGGCTGCTAAAATAGTAATATGAAAATGTGGTTTAACAGAAATTTCTTTCTTATTTGCTTGGATGAGGGATATTTGAAATAAGGGTGCCAAAAAGGTTTAGTTCCAGTAAAGGTCTTTTGTTTGCAGTTGACCGTCTTGCATTTCATGTCATAAGGAGAGAAGTAGCAGACTGTGTCATGCTTTTTATATAAAGGCACAATGTTAATCTAATTATTTTCCCCTTCCTAATCTTGTTCTATTAAGGATTACAGTTACAAGATATTGAGGCCAATATTAGATGGCTTAGTCACATGGCTAAATGCACTTGCTACCAAACTCAGTGAGCTCTTTCCATCCACATGATGGAAAGAGAAAACCAGCTAACTCCCTTGAGTTTCCTCTGGTCTCTATAAATGTACTATGGTGTGTGCACATATATAAATAAATTAATTTTAAACATGTGAATTTGGGGCAGATGGTATGGAGGCTAAACACTGTACATCTATGAAGAAATAGAAAACATTAATTCAGATCAGAGTGAGTACCCGTTTTGTGAGATGGAAATTGAAATCCAGGCAGCATATGGTGTAGAAACCCACACAGGATTAGTGATGCTAGAACTTCCTCAGTAGTTCTTAAGGGAGTTGAGAGAGAGGAAGCCTAGTACTGGAAGAAGCAGTGAGAAAAACCACCAGCATACAGGATTTAGACAGAATTGTTGGAAAGACTTTTAGTATACTGAAAATTAAGGACTTCCAACAGCTATTGGATATGAGTGGTAAAAAGCTAATACCTAAAATTTAATATTCTTAGAATACTGGGACTAGGTATGAGAAGAATAGTTTATTCTTATACATATGATATGTGTTGTTTCAATAATACTGACACTTAGTCACAAAACCTCCTTTTTTGCGTATAGATTTCACTGTGACTGTATCTGTGAGTGTGTGTTGGTGGAGACCCATGTTGCATGGGAAGGACTCTGGCACTGTGCCTCTCCACCCCTGCTCAGTTCCTTTCTAATATGGTCGCTGCTATTTCTCAAGATTCTTAATTAAAATATGAATATATTGTCAGCTCAAGTTAAATTAATAATGTACTCATAATGAGAAATAGAACTTAAAGGCCTTATTCTAAAAATGGATTTAAGTAGCATTAGCTTTAAACAGCTCTTTTTTATTCTCTACGGTCTCAGAAGTGACTCTTTTATGCAATTCTTTAAGCTTTTGTTCATTTCTTCCCATTTATCTTAACTTATGTAATTCAGTACATCACAGTAGAATGCAAGTTAAAAATTTACAATTATGGTATGGTATCAGTAAGTACATTTTTGTTTTCATGTAACATTCAGATACTTATTTAAAGAAGTAAAGTAAATCTTCAGCTCAAAATAATCATTTAGCCCAAATGCAGCCATTGTTAGTTTATTGTTTATTATTTGCTCATTTGGAAGTTTTAACTTTTTTTTTCTTTTTGGTGAGAAAAAAGTCTCACTATGTGTTGTAGGAGGCCATTTGTTTGTTTCCAGGTGCTCAGAACCGAAATAATAACACAGAAACTATATTATTTAAATCACTGCTTGGCCAATCACTTAAGCGTATTCCCAGCTAGCTCCTATATGTAGAATTAACCCATTTTCATTATTTTATATTTTACCATGAGGTTTGTGGCCTAACTGCAAGGTTCCAGCTGGCAGCTACATCGTCTCCTGACTCCACCTTCTTTCTCACAGCATTCAGTTTAGTATCTGTGTCGTGCTCCCCCCCACCTCTGTTCTGCCCTTCCAGGCCCAACACAGATTCTTTATTAATCAATGGTATTCACAGCATACAGAGGAGAGTCCCACATCAACTATGTAATCACAGCTGACTTGGACCTATGTGTAGACTAGGCTGACCTCGAAATCATAGAGCTCTATCTACTTCTGCCTCCCTCAGTGCTGGAATTAAATGTTTGTGCCACCATGCCTGGCCCTAACTCCCCCTCCCTGCATTAAAATGCAGCAGGGTTATTTTGATTATATATATATTTTTATGGCTTGTAAAGTAGATTACAGTTTACATGGAAGTTTTAGTTCTTGAAAAGTATTGACCATAAACCCATTTTGTTTTCCTAGATTCCTGGGTTCTGTGAGAATGAGAAAGGTGTTGTTCCTTGTAATATTCTGGTTGGCTACAAAGCTGTGTATCGCTTGTGCTTTGGCTTAGCCATGTTCTACCTTCTCCTCTCTTTACTAATGATCAAAGTGAAAAGCAGCAGTGATCCTAGAGCCGCAGTCCACAATGGGTAAGCCTTGAATTACATGAGAGAAAAGTCTGTAGAACCTGTCTCCTGGTAATTTTGAATTTATCCAAAGAAATTTCAAAGCAGAATCATCTGACCATAAAAAACTTTTAAGAACATCAGTTGATTTTACTAGAGAAAGTCTTGCTTTGGATATTAAATAATGATGGTTAGTCATTTATCAGCATCATCTCTGATGATGTATTTTAATTTCAAAGGAGGATGTATATATGTGACTAAAGGAAGACATATTGTTGCCTCTTAGCTTTTAGTGAGCCAGCCCTATTACATAGAACACTCAACTTCTACATCTACAAGGCAGCCAAATAGAAAGAAACTTTATTCCTGAACAGGCATTGATTTTCTAGATGACTGTTTTGCACAACCTGGTTGGGGGAGTGCTAATTTAATCAGTCTCTTTTAATATTGAATATTTCATCAGGTAGTTTATTTGAATGCTTTATTGCTTCTTTTTCAACATGCTATGCCAAACACGGAATAAAAATGTAATATTACATAATAAAAATGTTCTATAACAGGCTTTTACCATTTTAGTTACTGGCTGTCTTAAATTACTGTTTTGGATATAGGCATTTGTCATAATTTATTAAAGCTATTAATTTGTGAAATTAAATTTTACTTTATATACTGATATATTATCCAGTTCAGTCCTCTGGAATGAAACCAGTATTCTCAAATGAGTTGTTGGCACATCTTTCTTAAGACTATCTTTACAGTAGCCTATGTAGTGGTCGGGGTTTGTTGTTGTTGTTGTTTTTCAGTATATGCGTTAGACTATTTACTGTTATGTAAAATGTAACTGTTCTTTAAGTGGTTCTGAAAAGATTTACTGTTTATTTATTTGGTGCTTATTATTATAATTACATTTCTTTCTGTCTTAGATTTTGGTTCTTTAAATTTGCTACAGCAGTCGCAATTATTGTTGGAGCTTTCTTCATTCCAGAAGGCACTTTTACAACCGGTGAGGATTTAAAAAAATTCTGTGATATTTTTGTTTGTTTGTTGTAAAGGAAACCATAGTAACTGCTACCTGGAATTGTTTATTCTTTTACTGTTTGGTTTTTCTTTTTTTCCCAAGTTGCAAAATCAATTTCCATAAATTTTGTATCAAGATTATTAAGAAAAGTAATAAAAACTAAAGCAGTCATTCCTTTGCTTAAAATATGCTATTTTTCCTTTCAGTGTGGTTTTATGTAGGCATGGCAGGTGCCTTTTGTTTTATCCTCATACAACTAGTTTTGCTTATTGATTTTGCCCATTCTTGGAATGAATCATGGGTTGAAAAAATGGAAGAAGGGAACTCAAGGTGTTGGTATGCAGGTAAGCTTTTATTTCATGGAGTATCCTCAGTATAGTGAACATTGATGAGAACAGATGGTTTGCAGGGAAATCCCTTAGCATTTTGTGTTTTATTCCTATGAAGAGGTTTTCAGTTTAAGTTTATGAGTGACTGTGTCAGCAACTTGTAGAAAATTACTAACTAGCACCATCACTTTACCCTTGAATAGAGAGCATGATATGCAGAGTCTGTTGATTAAAAATTTTTGCAGACAGATTTCCCAGTATATTAAAAGTAAAATTTGAAAGGGAATTCTACTAGAAATAACATAGAATTGTGTTAATTCATCAGCAGCAATAAACAGAAACAAACAAAACCTTTGGAATACTTTATAAAGGTATAAAAGATGCCTAATACCTAAGGGGATTTCTGTATAGTATAGCTGCGTTAACAAGCTTGAGTTAATTGGTTAGTTACATAAAATAAAAGATTTATTTTAAAACAAGTACCATGCTGAATATATAATATTTTATTAAAAAATCTAATAATTCAATTTTTTTTCCCAGCTCTGCTATCAGCTACAGCTCTGAATTATTTGCTGTCTTTAGTTGCCATCATCTTATTCTTTGTCTACTACACTCACCCAGCGAGCTGCTCAGAAAATAAGGCATTCATTAGCGTCAACATGCTCCTCTGCATTGGTGCTTCTGTAATGTCTATACTGCCCAAGATCCAGGTATGTACTCATTTTTATGAAGCCTTTAACTTTCTAAATTTTCATAAAACAGAATGTCAGATATTTATTTACATTACTTCATATTTTGTTTGTAGGAATCACAACCAAGATCTGGCTTGTTACAATCTTCAGTAATTACAGTCTACACAATGTATTTGACATGGTCTGCTATGACCAATGAACCAGGTATATTTACTTATAATGAGTCTTGCAGAATTGACTTTTTATTCCAAACTGTTCATTTTAAGGGGGAAAGTTCCTTAAATTAGGCTGGTAGAGGAGCGGAGCATGTAAACAGTACTACTTCATCTTTAAGGTATTGCTGTTTTTATTTTTACTTAGTTTTCTCCTTCACTAACAATGATATAGTTCTAAGAAATCATGGAAACATATATACTTAAGTTTTATACTATCTAAGATAGTTATATGTAAGAAGAAATAAAGTATTTTCAATTTTTTTTATGTTTTGTCTGAGACAAAGTTTCACTTTGTATCTTATGCTGACCATGCCCTCTCATCAGCCCTCATGCCTCAACCTCCAAAATGCTGGGAATGAACCACTCCTGGCTTTAAGTTCTTTTTCACTTGTAAATTTAATTATAGTTTTGTCATTTTTTTTTTTTTTGGTAACTATTTTGCAAATAGATAACTGGCTTTGTAATGAATTTCTGTACTCAAGTCACACTAAGTCCCATAGGAAATAAACTTCTGTATGTCTTGAAAGAACAGAGAAATTACATTTTTTGGAATTTTTTCCTATAAAATCATATTTGTATAAAATATTTTCTCTGACTCTCATCACTGTTTACAAACTGATTAAATATCTTTTCAGTTGTTACAGAGACAGGGATCTTAGTATATAGAGAATCCTCTTCCCCCATCCCAAAATAAGTAGTTTTAAAATATCATTAATGATTTCTTTGAGATGTTAGCCTTATGTAGTTTTCTTTAATAAAGTGGAGATTGAAGATTTAGATTTTTGGAATTAAAACTGAATATGTATTGGGCACTTAAATGTGTTCTTATCCTTTTAAGACGGCAAAGAAATTCATAGGAAGGCAGCATGTTGTAGGTTAAAAGATTTGCATTGTTTTTCTTCTTTTTTTTTACAAGATATATTTTATTTCCTTGCATTTTATGAGGATAATAGATTATAAATGTGGACGCAAGTATTAGCCCAATGCTTAAGGCTGTAGCCAAAGGTGTTTGGTTGAAAGCAGTAATGCTTAGGGCACAGTTTTCCTAAGGGGTTGTATTTCATCACAGCATCCTTTCTTTCTAGCTTACAAGAGTAAATGCAGTGAAGTTCATTGAAAAAAATCTCTTTGTTCACTGTCTGTGGGAAGAGTAAGAGTTGCACTTTGAGTGGTACCAACAGTAATTTCTGATTTAGCCTTTGTTCTACTGCATAAATAACAAGCATGACCTGCAGACCTATGGTACCAAATTACCAATATTAACTCCTGCAACCCACCAAGGTGTCTAGTGTATCATGTTAAGGTCACTGTGGGATTCTATTTTTTCATTTCTTTTCTCATACGATGTATCCTGATTATAGTTTCCTCTACTTCTACTCTTCCCAGCTCCTCCCCATCTCTCCTCCCTTCTGGGTCTACTCTGTGTCTCTCATTAGAAAAGAACAGGGTTCTAAGAGATAATCAAACATAATAAAATAAAATAAAAGATGAAGCAAAAACTATCATATAAAGTTGGACACAGCAACCCAAGAGGAGAAGAATCCCAAGAGCAGGCACAAGAGTCAGAGACCTACTTCTTATCATGGTCAGAAGTCCCATAAAAATACTAAGCCAGTAGTTATAATACCTATGCAGAGGACCTGGTACAGACCCCTGTAGGCCCCGTGCTTGCTCTATGTGCCTTGATTAATTCAGAGGTCCTTGTTCTCCTGGTGTCCTCCATCTTCTCTTTCCACATCTGATTCTACAGATTCCCTGAGCTCTGAGGGGAAGGATTTAATGGAGATCTTCCCTTGAGACTCTCCACATGCCTGGAGGGAGAGATTTTTTTTTTTTAAAGACCAGTATGTGTGGTTTTACCCTAAGTCTTTGGACTACCTAACCTGTGGTTCTAGGTTACTCAAGCAGTGTCGTGGTGTCAGATACGAGTTCCGTCTCATGGGGTAAGCCTTAGGTCAAATCGGATTGGTTGACTAACTCTCACAGGTTGCCCTAGCATATTTTGCAGGCAGGACAGATTGCAGGTTAATGGTTTGGTAGCTGGGTACCCTGCAAAGTACCTTCCTTCACCAAAGAGACTAGAACATAAGGATCTTTTCTCCATGAGTTGTGTGGGTGTTGTCCTCAGCAATGGGGGCCCTGGTAACAGTCTACAGAGAACAACTCTTTTGTCTTAGCAACAGCCTGGGTTGTTTGGGGATTTCCCTGGGAAACTCTTGGCCAACTCAATTGAATGTAGTCCAGTCCCACCACTGGAATCTCCCCTGGCAACAAGAGATGGACAGTTGAGACTTCATAGCCCCCCTTTACTAGGAGTCCTCGTTAGGATCACTTTTATATATGCCAGGATGTTTACACTGTATTAGGTTTCCACATCATCCCTTAAAGCACCCTCCCAGTTCTAGTCATCTCTACCTCCACCCACCCCACCTTTCCCTCTACCAGATTCACTTCTTTCCCATCTCGACCTGCACCCAGTTTGCCCTAAAATCTATTCTGTTTCCCCCTCCCAAAGAGACCATGCACCACTACCACCCTCACACCCCTCCTCTTTAACCTAACCTCTCTGGGTTTATGGATTGTAGCTTGGTTATCATTTACTTAATGATTTTGTCCACTTATATGTGAGTAAATAACCATATTTATCTTTCTGAGTTACTGTACTCAGGTTTAATTTTTTCTAGTTCTATTTACATGCAAATTTCATGTTGCCATTTTTTTAAATAGCTGAGTAATACTCCATTTTCTTTCTCCATTCTTCTGCTGAGTGACATTTAGGTTGTTTCTAGTTTCTGGATATTATGAATAAAGCTGCGGTGAACATGGTTCAGCAGATGTCCTTGTTAGGATGGAGAGTCCTTTGGGTATATGCCCAGGAATAGTATAGTTGAATCTTAAGGTAGATTAGTTCCCAACTTTCTGAGAAACCACCATACTGATTTCCATAGTGGCTGTACAAGTGTGCACTCCCACCAGCAATGGAGGAGTGTTCTCCTTGCTCCACATCCTCACTAGCATGAGCTGTCAATTGTGTTACTGATTTTAGCCATCTGACAGGTATAAGATGGATTTGTATTTCTCTGTTGGCCAAGAATGTTGAACAGTTCTTTAAGTGTTTCTCAAACATTGAGATTCTTCTACTGGGAATTGTTTAGTTCTGTACTCCATTTTTCATTTTATCATTTGGTTTTGTGCTGTCTAGTTTAAGTTCTCTGGTTATTAGTCCACAATTGGATGTGGATTTGGTAAAAATCTTTCCTCATTTAGTAGCCCGCTACTTTGTCCACTTGACTAGTTTGATATTGAGGTCGTTGATCCAGTTGAACTGGAGTTTTGTGAAGGATGATAAGCATGGGTTCATTTGTATTCTTTGACATGCGGGCATCTAGCTTTTCAGCACCATTTGTTGAAAATGTTGTGTTTTTTTTTTCTAATGTAGCTTTTTTTTTGTTGTTTTTTAAACCAAAACCCAGCAGTTTATTATTGTTCAGGGTTATTTTAGCTATCCTGTTTTTTTGTTTGTTTTGTTTTGTTTTTCCTTATTAGGCTGAGAATTGTCCTGTCAATTTCTGTAAAGAATTGTGTTGGAATTTTGATGGGGATTACACTAAATCTGTAGACGGCTTTCGGTAAGATGGGCATTGTTTCTATGAGAGATCTTTCTATCTTTTGATATCGTCTTCAATTTCTTTCTTCAAATACTTGAATTTCTTGTCACATAAGCCTTTCCTTGCTTGGTTAAACTTACCTCAAGATATTTTACATTATTTGAGGCTATTGTGAGTGGTGCTGTTTTCCTGATTTCCTTCCCTGTCTTGTCAGTTGCCTATAGGAGGGGTTCTGATTTTTATTTATTTATTCAGTTTTAATTAATCTTGTATCCAGCTGCTTTGCTGAAACTGTTTATCAGCCGTAGGAGTTCCCTGGTAGAATTTCTAGGGTTATTTATGTACACTATCATATCACCTGCAAATAATACTTTAGGTTTCTTCCTTTCCAAATTCTATCTCTTTGGTTTCCTTCAGTTGTCTAATTGCTTTAGCTAGAACTTCAAGTACTAAATTGACTAGATATGGAATGAGTGGGCAGCCTTGTCTTGTTCCTGATTTTAGTGGAACTGTTTTGAGTTTCTCCCCATTTAGTTTGTGTTGGCTATTAGCTTGGTGTAAATTGCCATTGTTATGTTTAGTTACGTCCCTTGTATCCCTAATCTCTTTATTTATGATGTTAGATTTTTTTCAAATGCCTTTCCTGCATTTAATGAGATGATCATGTGATTCTTTTCAGTTTGTTTATATGGTGGATTATACTTACAGATTTTCATGTATTAAACCATCCCTGCATCTCTGGAATGAGTCTACTTTGGATGATCTTTTTTATGTGTTCATGGATTCAGTTTCCAAATATTTTATTGAATATTTTTGTATCATTGTTCATAAGGGAAAATAGTCTGTAATTCTAAAAGTTCTATGTTGAGTCTTTATGTGGTTTAGATATCAGGTTAACTGTGGCCTCATAAAATGAAGGTTCCTTTTGTTTCTGTTTTCTGGAATATTGAGGAGTATTGACATTAACTCTACTTTGGAAGTTTAGTACAGTTCTGTGCTAAAAATATGTGGCCCTGGGATTTTTTGGTTGTTAGAATTTTAATGACTGCTTTTATTTCCCTAGGGGTTTAAGGTTTTGTTGTAGGAGCTGCAGGCTGCGTTCCTGCCACCCAGCTCCTGGCCACCTGTCTAGCTTATGCCCCAAAATAACAACACACAAACTGTATTCTTTTAAACACTGCCTGGCCCATTTCTATTCATGTGTGTAGCACCTTGAGGTGCACTTACCAGGAAGATTCTAGCCTACGTCCATCCTGGGTCGGAACTTCATTGCGTCTGCCTGAGAGGAGCTGCCCTGCATCTGAGCTCACTTCCTCTTCCTCCCAGCATTCTGTTCCGTTTACTCCACCCACCTATGGTCTAACCTATGAGGGCCAAGCAGTTTCTTTATTTTTTAACCAATGACCTTCCTCCATCAAGGTTTCTTTGTTTTGTTATTTGATCTTGGGTTTAATTTTGGTAAATGGAGAAAATTAACCATTTTTTTTTTTTAGAATATTCAATTTGGTGTTTTAGGCTTTAAGTTAATTTTATTTCATATAAAATATATATGTATTATTATAATTCTCTGGATTTCATTAGTGTCTCTTGTTATGTCCCCCTTTTCATTTCTGTTTTTGTTAATTTGGATATTCTCTCTCTTGTCTATTAGCTAGTTTGGAATAAGAGTTTGTCTATTTTGATTTTCTAAAAGAATCAACTTTTTGTTTCATTGATTCTTTGTATTCTCTTTGCTTTTTTTCATTTCAGCCCTCAGTTTGATTATTTCTTGCTGTCTACTCTTGGGTGTGGTATTAAATTGCTATGCTAGTATGAGATCACTCCAATTTTTTATATAGGCACCCAGTACTGTGAACTTTTCTCTTAGCAGCCTTTCACTGTGTCCCATAAGTTTGGGTATGCTGAGTATTATTTTCATTTAATCATAGTCTTTAACTTATTTCTGTTTTGACCCATTTTTATGGGTCAGTAGTAAACTGTTCAGTTTCCTTGAGTTTCTAAGTTTAAGTTTTCTGTTGTGAATAGGATGCAGGGAGTTACTAGTTTTCTTCTATCTGTTGAGATTTGCTTTGTGTCCAAGTATGTGATCAGTTCTGGACAAAGTTTCATGAAGTAGAGAGAAGGTAGAATCTTTCATGTTCTTCTTAAAAAAAAAATAGGTTCTTACTATTAATACATACAAATTATGCTTAAGTATGTAATTTGCTTGTGCCTTTTTAAATCAACCCTTTTTGTTTCCATGGGTTAAATATGTCTTGATTTTTTTTTATCTTGCTCTAACATTTAATTTGACCTTAATGTACTTTATAGAAACAAATTGCAATCCAAGTCTACTAAGCATCATTGGCTTCAATACCACAAACCCTATCCCAAAGGACGGGCAATCCGTTCAGTGGTGGCATCCCCAAGGGATTATAGGACTGGTTCTCTTCCTACTGTGTGTGTTTTATTCAAGGTAAGAAAGTCTGTAAACTATACTTTCAGGTGGTGTATTTGTGTAGATTAAGGAATTATCTATTTTTAAAAGTTGTTTCTTTCCCTTTTTCATGCAGTATCCGTACCTCCAACAATAGTCAGGTTAATAAACTGACTCTAACAAGTGATGAGTCAACACTTATAGAAGACGGGAATGCCAGAAGTGATGGATCCTTAGAAGATGGCGATGATGTTCACCGAGCTGTAGATAACGAAAGGGATGGCGTCACTTACAGTTACTCCTTCTTTCACTTCATGCTTTTCCTGGCTTCACTTTATATCATGATGACCCTTACCAACTGGTACAGGTACTTAGATTTCATGTTAACTTCAGGTAATTTTGGTGTTTTTTTCATGACTCTGTTGTAAAATATGTGACAGTAAGTACTTGAGTATGCATGTATGTGTGAATGTTTATGTGTAAGTAGGTGCATATGTACCTGATGTGTGAAGGCCAGAGATGGAACTCACGTGTATTCCTCAGGTACTGTAGAACAGTGGTATGGAACACCAAATAGACTAAGCTAGCTAGCCAGAAAACTCTAGTGATTATCTATTTCCACCATTACACTTCTAGAATGATAAGTGAGTGCCTCTGTATCTGGCTTATTAAAAATGTGGGCTCTGGGAGTCAGAATCCAGTCTTTATGTTTGCAAGGCAAGCCATTTATTTCTCAAGCGCCAAAGTACTTTTTAATCCTCTGATGTATTTCAATATTTAGTTAAAATTAATTCTGAAAGAATGAGAAATGCCAGTTTTACTTCCTTAACAAGTAAATGTGGTTGTTTAAATTTTGAAGACAGTTAAATAGGAAACTATATATAACCATGTTTTAACAGAAATGCATGTTAATAGTTGATTTTGACATACTGTTTAAATTTTTAATTCTGTAAATTTATTGCTAACATACTATAGTAATAGTATACAGTTTTAAAAACAATGGTTTTTTTAAAACTAAATCATTAAACTGGGCTGGTGAGATAGATGACTTTAATTAAGAGCTCTTTTTCCAGAGGTCCCAGATTCAATTTTCAGCACCCATATGGTACTCAAAATTTTTGTAACACCAGTTCCAGATCTGATAATCTTGTGTAGACATGAGCACCATATGCAGACTCAGAGACAAAACAATCATACACATATAATAAAGTATTAGAGACAAGATAGCTAAAAAATTTTGAATGCAAATCATTGTGATTTATTTTTAGTATTCTCTTAACTATGTTTATTATCCCTTCAAAATTAATTCATACTTTCATAAATAATAAAAGTAACGAATTATAGTTTGTTTTTAAACTTTGTCTAAAATGATTACCAAAAGATTCCTCACAAGCCTGATATTGGCCTATATGGTTGGACAAGTTTGTTTTCAGTAATTTTTAACGCATGTCTTTAAATAGTTATGAAAGACTATCATACCAGCAAAGGGTCGAAAAAATATTCTAACCTGATGTTTTTGAGGCTAGTGCTTATTCATTTTTATTATGAAAGTGTGTTTTATCAAATTCTTAAACTACATCTTAAGTAGTATCTCTCAGTAATCAGTAGCTTTAACTGTCAGATAATAGTAAATGCTAAAAAAATTAGTTAAAAGAGATGTATATTTCTGTTTGTATGCAAAAATCAGCTAACTTAAGGATATATTTCCTTCCCCATCTGAAGTGGCATTAGCTGAGAAGGGATGCCCATAAACCTTACAGTTTTATATATAATAGTCACATGTTATTTACTCAGGTCTCATCTGCTCCTATTTAATATCATGTAGAATTACATATGATGCCTCAGAACTGTGTGAAAAATCTACGTCACAGTTCTGTGCTATGCTCAAAGTCTCCCTGATGCATCAGTACAGAAGGCATGGCAGCAAGATGAGCAGCTCCATACAAAGGAAACCTGAGTGAAGGGACTTAGCTTGATGACTTAGTAACACAATCCATTCACCAAAGTAGTCACTTCTGTATTTCCTCAAATTTTAGGTATGAGCCTTCTCGTGAGATGAAGAGTCAGTGGACAGCAGTCTGGGTGAAAATTTCGTCCAGCTGGATTGGCATTGTGTTGTATGTTTGGACGCTGGTGGCACCACTTGTTCTTACAAATCGTGATTTTGACTGAATGGGACTGCTGGCATGAAAGCCCATCTTTGGTCATTGTTTATTTGACATTAACAGTATTCCCAGTTTTTGTAAAGTTGTATGTGTTGTTGTATAACTGTTTTTCTCTTGCATGAATTAGATTTACTCTGCCATTTTATCCACGTTCTTGCTTAGTATATATGGATGATACGGATTGCAAAGAGAGAATTTTGAATAAGGTAGTAAACCAAGGAAAGATAGACACTGATAGGCATATCATCTGCTCTGTACATATGAAATTAAAAGTGAAAAACAAGAATTCTTGACAGTTGTTTTCAAAATTGTGTTAGAGCTTATGCTGTTTTAGAAACATAACAATGGCTGCCTTTTGAAATACTTGGTGTGTTGCCTTACAGAAGACTGCAAAGCAAACACCTGTTCTGAAATTATGTAAATAAGTCAAAGCTAGTTGTCTAAAAAAATGCAAATTACTTCAGGTTTGTCAGGATGTTCTCTTACTAGGTACAGAATGCTCACATTCAGTGGAAAGAGTTTAGGATACCAAGGGAGGCTATGGAACAGATAGGAGCCTTCACAGAAAGTCTCTGGTAGCAGGCTTTAAAGTGGATACTCTTAGATCATGAGATCTAAGATCATGACTTTCTCTTTAAGAAAGGGTGGCCTTTACAAACATACAATTATGGATTTCATGGAGTTGTTAGCAGTTCTGAAACATACACAAGGTTTTGAAAAGGAAAATCATGTTTGAAAATTTTGAAACTAAGTATTTGCAAATCAAAGCTGAGAAAGCTCTAACAGTACCTCTGCGTTAGGTACTGAAGATCTAGTCCACCTCTAGAGAGAAGATGAAGCACAGGCTGAGTCAGCCAAATAGCTGGTTAGTGGCAAAGTTGAGAAATTCTAAGTTTGTCAATACTAGTCAACATACTAAAAACTTTTGTATCTAAAATACATAATTCACTTCATAAATCATCAATGGTAGATAATTTGTGTGATGTGTATTGCTGCTCTTCAGCATGCTTTTTATCCAAACAGGAAGGCCAGGAGTATAATGAACTTGTAGAGTAGACTACTTACATTATATTACACTACACATTTAAACATGTTTAAAATGTTTGTATTTACTGCCATGTAATTGAGGAAATAGTCAACTTGAAAATCAGTATGCCATTTAATTTAGTAGATAAAAATGCTTATTTATGTGTAAATTAGCACCAAGTAAAGCTTACATTTGCTTCTTTAAAAATATTTATTCTGCACATGGAATATAATTCCTGTTAATTTCCCAAACTTACTCTGTGTTAATACTGTGTTTCACAATTTTGAACTGCTGTGTTCTGCCTCTTAAATAAATGAATTCAGAGAAAATATGTAGTGGTACTTTAGGTGGCTTGAACTCAAGATTTCTTTTTTCCTTTTTGAAAAGTACTTGGCTCTAGAGAAAATGCCCACTTTCTGCTCTGATAAATGAATTATTTTGAAAGTAACTTTACTTCTTTTGTCTGTAAATGAATCCTGAAGTTGGGTCTCAAAAGTAAAAGTGGTGTTCTTACCCTTAAAGAACCTTCAGTAGGTGAGCCAGGTCAGTCTGGAGAATGGATTTTAGTTCTCAAAACTGAAAATGCGTACCTCTTATGTCCTCCACCAGCCATGTTTTTAAAAGTTGTGGTCAGTGTGGTGAATATAACTGGTCTCACGGTTTCTTTCATTTGCTGTGATAAAACCTTGACCATAAACAGCTTGGGGAAGAACCTATGCAGAGGCTATGAGGAGTAAGTGAGTGCTGCTTGCTCCCTTTGATTTGGTCGACCTGCTTTTATACCATTCCAGGATGGGCTGGGCCCTCCTACATCAATGACGGTTTAAGAAAATGACCAGCAGGCTTGCCTAACTGGCCAGTATAGCTGGGCATTTTCTCAATTGAGGTTTCCCATTCCCAAATGATTCTAGCCTCTTTGTAGTTGAAATAAACTCTAACTAGTACATAACTGTACTGATAAAATACCTCTGTCCATGAATTACATTAATTTTCTATCACTATAAAGGAATATAGCTAAGAACTTAAGACTTTGACAAGGTATCATGCCCACAAGGCCCACCACTCCTTAGTATTCTGGGAACTATGCCATCAACATGGGAACATTTGACAATTACAGGAGTTGCCAAACTTTGGTGTATTTTGTTTCAGAATTCTTCACTGAGTTTTTACAGTATTTGGGCAGGTAATTGTGTGTGGGGAGAGACAGACATGGTATGGGAGAATGGTCAATATTCTGTCAATCATATTCTAAATAAACGCTGATTGGCCAGTAGCCAAGCAGGAAGTATAGGCGGGTCAATGAGAACAGGAGAATTCTGGGAAGGAGGAAGCTCATTCCTCTGCAGTCTTTGCCCAGCCACAGAAGCAAGATGTGACTGCCTCACTGTATAAGGTACTGAGCCATGTGGCTAACATAGACAAGAATAATGGGCTAATATATAGTATAAGAGTTAATAAGAAGCCTGAGCTAATGGGCCAATCAGTTTATAGTTAATGTAGACATCTGCGATTTCTTTGGGACTTAACGACTGTGGGAACCAGGCAGAACGAGGACCGGGCAGGACAGAAACCTCGGACAACAGAGACAGACAGACTTGAGGCTAGAGGAGGGCACTGGATTCTTTGGATCCAGTTACAAGTGGTTGTGAACTACTTGACTGGTGCTGGGAACTGAATTCTGGTCTCTCTGGTCACTAAAGCAGTTTGTAATAGCCCACACTAGTGTGTGACTGACAAAACATGGGGTACAAGTGGTACAAGTAGTAAGGAAGTAATAACTCAAAATCTGGGTGAGTATAAAACAAAAACTTTGGAAATTGCTTTTTAAAATACTTGTAGTTTGCCTTTGCAAACCAAACTCTAACCTATAGCAAAGTTAATAATAGATGTTGAGAGCATTTATAGCTGTATACCCATTCTGTTTAAGGTAACTTTCAATAAAAACAATATAATCAGTCTTATGCTTTGGAACCCATTGGTGTACCTACCATACTCCCTATTTTTCTTTGTGGCCCAATTTTCCCCCTAAGTATATATGTAAGATGTCATGTCTAGACCAAAGACTATTTGCTGGAGACAGCCCGAGTCAAAACAAACAGTTCCCCTATTATCTAAGTTTCTTTTCAGATTAAAACAATGCATCCTATAGTAAGAAGCTCTTAAGCAGGAAGAAAAACTTAGAACTGCTTCAGTTCTTGAAATCAAAATCACAAGGCCCCTTCCTGCCATAATAAGCAATTTGAAAAGCAGAAAAGAGCTAAGCTGCCAAGATCCAGACAGCCCTAGCTGCCTGGAAGAAGCAAAAACCAGCTGATCTGACAAAGGGGTTCAGACCAACTGAGTCACTTGGAAAGGACACTGTCCAACCTGTACCTCCTTCCTTTTACATATTTGCTGTGCTATTCAGTAATGTACAACATTTATACAGGAGAAAAGACCTGAATTCCGCTAAACAGATCAGGCCTAATCTTTTGTAGGTGGCACCTAGGATCAGTTTCATTTCTAGATTGCCTGTTACTTTTAACATTTGTCTAATCTGATATTTTTCTTTCAGAAAAATTAAACATGGCCTGATTGCTGTGGGACAATGCTCTTGTATTGGTTTAATAAAATGCTGATTGACCAGTAGCCAGGCAGGAGATATAAGGCAGGGCAACCATATAGAATTCTGGTAAGGAGAAAGGCTCAGTCTGCAGTCATCACCCAGACATAGAGGACACAAGATGAGAATGCTTCACTGATGAAAGGACCCTGCAGGACAGAAACCTCTGTCAACACCTGATGACTAGCCAAATTCAGATATATAATTATGAAGGTTAAAAGAATTAACATTTATTTTAACAAATTCTCCTTTATATTCATGCATGACATTTGTTATATCAATAAAAAAATCAAAACTGATGCCCAACAGTCTTTACAAACCTTGAATCCTGTTTATCCTAATAAAAGATATTTGTGTTACCTTTTAATGTTTAACAGCTCACAAAATTGGACTAATCTATCACTGAACACTAAAAACTTAACAAACCAACTTCCAAAGCTCAGAAAATAATCAAAGATGATTGATTAGTGTAAAGTGGGTATGCAGGAGGGCTGGGTAGCTCTATTATCTGATCTGGAAAGCCAAGTCTGTTCCTTTTGTGAATGAGTATTTTTAGAAGCCGTACTTCTCTGCATGAAGCCAGTGAACGAATAGAGACTGGAGGACTGAACGAGGGATGTCAGAAAAGAGCAGGAAAATGCTAGACTTGATTTCTCCTGTTAATTTATTAGATCTCTAATTTAGCACATGGAAGAAAATTTCTGATACTGAGGTACAATATGGCCAATAGAGAAGTCTTCTTGAAGTGCCTTACTACATAAGTATGTAAAATTTAGGTGTTAACTGCACTACTTCTAGCCCTCTGCCTGAGTGTAGACTTCTTGAACTTTTAAAGTACCCTAGTCTTTCAGTTCTTGAAAAGGACAAGTTGATTTGACTCTCTTGTATCAGGGCAAATGATACAGGCATTTGGTGGCATCCACTGATAATGTTCCCATCTTATTTGCAACAATGAGAGGATTTTTTTTCTCTCCGTTCTTTATTAGAAACATAAAAAGCAAGCCAGTATACTTTTAAAACAAAGAACACTAAAATACATGACGATTAGAAGCATCATATTCCCTCATTACTGCAACAGACAATCTATGTTTTCAGATAAAGCACAAAGATCTTGATTTGAGTCACACTGAGATAAAGATGGACAACACATAGTTTAAAGCCACCTCCTTCCCATGAGAAGGAAAAATCATTTTATGTGGACATCACCTCCAAAGACGACACAACAAATACTAGTACTCAACATTAGTCATATTTATTTTACTAAATACCATGGTTTAAAAGAACCAACCAGAAAACATACTTAAACTAGTCTAAGTGGGCAGGGTTAATGCAACCTGTCTCCGCGATCACTTCTAAGTGATTACTCGTGTATACTTGGCCATTTTGTTGAGGCATTTCTCTGAACATAAAAGAACTTCTCTGAACCAAAAAAGACACGAAACATTACAATATACAGGCACTTTATGTTCCCAGTTTTAAAAATAAGCCAAGTTAAAAATACTTAACAAAAGTAACTAGACCAGAGTTTTCTACCGTTAGTTCTAAACACTTTAACTCAATTGGAAATAAACAAGTTTAACTGGGATTAAATGGTCATATTTGAATATAAAAATCCAAATTACTACAATTGGAGAAAAATGGCCATTTGAATTCAACTTAATATATTCCAATAATGTGCAGTAAAATTTATACACCTAAGCAGCCAAGTAACATCTGAAAGCTTTGCAAGAGTGTGGTTAGTGAGAAAAGCAAAAGCGCTTTTATTCCACAGTATCTGATTAAACAAAAAGTAATTTACAAAACAAAGTACCAAATGATACTTTAAAATAAATACTTCATCATTTTGATGAATATATACATAGAGTGTCCATTTGGGGGTTTAACTATCTAAAAGTGGCATATCACTATCCAGAGGAGCAGGAGCAAGTTCACATAAATAAAACAGTGTGGCTTCACTAGCTTCGGCTTCAGTCAATGGTTCCAGGCGAACAAGCTTACTCTGGGTTGGCTCTTGGTCCAGGTTGCTGTCCAGAAGCTCATCAACTTCTATGGGTTTATCTACAGAGGGTATAACTTCTGATGTCACTGTTGTAGTCCCCTGTTCAATAGCAGAAGCAGAGTTCCCATCGAGGAATGCAAGAAGTGGAAATGCAGTATACTGGATAAGTTGTTTATCTATAAAGATCAGAAAAATATTTTATATACCCAAATAAGAAATCGTATATTTTATATCACTAAGTTTTAAAACATTTAAGCCAGGAAAATTAACCTAAATTCAATTTAGCTTTAAGATTTGTCTTTTAATGTTAAAAAAGGCAAAAAATTCAAAGTACAGAAACCATTACCTCAGCATTTACATTTTGTTATGATACTAGAAACTTGAAACACCACCACAAAGTCAAGGCAGCAGTCCGTCTTGTTTGTATGGAGTTTGTTTTCTGTAGTGCTGAACTACAGAATTGTAGGATTGAACCCAGCGCTTTGCACATGCTACACAAGAGCCTAGCCCATCCAGTTGTTAGGTATGACAGTATTTCTATGGTTTGCATTCTATATTGAAATTCAAACAAACCAACCAAAATAACAAAAAACATCCTACAGGAATTCAGACTACTTGCATACCTACCTGGTTTGGACTTGGATTTTCTTCCGTCTTCTGAAACTTGTTGAATGACAGTGCTCTTGGTAGTTTCTAATACCTTATTCTCAGACTAAAAAATAATAATAATAATAAATTATAATATAAAAACTTGTTTTACATCTTTAAGGGTATCAAAATTTAAAAACTGATAAAATAGTATCAACACATCTAAAATATACTGGAAGGGGGAGCACCAGAAAGGATGAACTAGAGGAAAATCTCACTGGAATTAACCAGACTGGCTAAGAAACTTGTCCTTAAAGTTAGAATAAAGTACACGAAATAAAAGAAAAGAAAAGCATTTAAGTACAGGATAGACAGAACTGTCAAAGATTAAAGACAGGAATAAATCAAATACAGGTGATATCACATACTAATGAGGATATAATTAAATATACATTTTAAGCAGTTTTGATTAGAAATGTATCGCACAATATTCTTCATGTGACCAGAAGAGCTAGCAGAGAAAAATGCACTCAACAGTTGCAAAGGATGACACAGTGACTTCTATGTAAACATCTCTGCTCTTGGAAGCCTCAACTGTGATGGCTTCTTCTTATTCTTTAAGTGACTTCCTTAGGTTCTTTAATTTCATTTCCGTTGATTCTTCAGGCACTGTCTTCTTCCATTCTGATTCTTAGAGGACTCACATCTACAATGTTGCTAAGATGTCAGTCATCTTTTCAGCAGTGCTCAAACTCTGAGGTGCAGGCGAAGCTCAATTACTTCTGATAATCCTAAGTACATTTCTACATGCTGCTTTAGTATGTATGGTTTAACAAACATGTAAAATTCCTACATTCTTCTGGTAGAAGTAAAGCATAATGACCATAAGATGAAAACTAAACCATTACAAATATTTAAGTAAAAGTAGTTCATCATTTAGAAGTCATAATACACAAATGTTAATACATTTTCT
The DNA here is from genome assembly GCF_950005125.1 of Chionomys nivalis. Classification (NCBI taxonomy): domain Eukaryota; kingdom Metazoa; phylum Chordata; class Mammalia; order Rodentia; family Cricetidae; genus Chionomys; species Chionomys nivalis. Next base: position 44,266,092 of record NC_080087.1, read on the forward strand.
CTTTGAAAAAGGTATTTACTAAGGATGCTGCTGTTGGCACTCTAATCTGAGAACTTTATTTTTTTACCATCCAAGTTCTTATTCATTTAGTAGTGGCCACTCAGCTACACTAAGGAGTAAAAGCTATCCAGACTAAGAAAATATTATGTTACAGGTCCATATACCCTTGTCACGGGCAAAAGGATAAGTGATAAAAACACCAAATTTGCAATTACTCTGGAATCAGACTGTAATAAAACATCAGCCTTAAAATATATTTTTCTTACGATCAGAAAGCAATATGCAATTTTCTGTTACTGATTATTTCTAAAAATTCTAAGTTTTTTGTTTCTAGAATAAAGAGGATTATCGAAGAACAATGACTCAGTTTTATGAATAAACAGCAAAGCATATAACTAAATAAAAATATGTGACTTAACACTCAATATACTGATAAGATATTCATACTTTAAGCCTAGGTAAATGATTTATAATGTCTATCAAAACACAGCAACACATTTTTATATGTATTACCCATACCTGCTTAACCTACAATTACAGCATTCACAGTTGTGACATAGAACACCCATAAAACCTAGTAGGTTTGGCTGTTTACAGAAATAGTGCACCGTATGTCAATAACCCAAACAGTGCACGATGACTGTCCTACTCTACAATTTCAGAGTTCTGAGAGGCTCTGCATTAGACAAGACAAACCTTCAAAATATAGGAAAACTGGCCAGGTGATCTCCTTACACATGACAATAAAAAATTTCAACTTATCAACTCTATAATCATTCATATTTATTTGAGATGTGTCATTTTTAGATTAATAGGACAAGAATGTAACTGACTTCACTAATTCAGAATTTGAACTTGATTTGTTTTGTAATCAGTAAAAAAAAATAAAGATAATTAGGTATACATATTAGATATGGGGAGTAAATTAGTCAAGGTAATTAAGCTATGTAAAAATAAAAATTTACAAGCATCAGCCATAACAGATTGTCCTTAAGAATCTCCTATGAATTTGCTAAGTCCAACTGGAGCTCCTATTTGTTGAAAAAAAATCTTTTGGTTAATTAAAAAAAAAAAGCTTTATACAGGTAAAACTCCTAGCCAGCAAAATTTGCCTTTGCTTTAGCTAGTTTTTAATTAATGGACCTAAAGAAGAAAAGTGAACCAGTTATTTTCAACTGAAAAAGCTTAGAAATTGTTTATGGAAAGAAAGAATATAAAATGCAGAAATTAAATTTTAATTATTTTTGTTTCAAAGTATCTGAACAAGCCCAGGCCAGGTGATTTCCCAGCACTGAGGCCAATTTTTACAGAGAGTGAATCCCACATGTGCCGGCAGAGTTGGGCAATGAAGATGACCCCAGACCCAAATGTTAATTTTCCATCTAGTACTTTATTATCTCAATCACGCATTAGGTAAGAATATAAAATGTTTTCTGTAATTGAGAGTGCTACTGCTTTCTATCCATGTGTACTAGGACTTTTTCAGATGTTTATAGCTATGGGTCCTGAGCAACATGAATTAAAACTTACTTTTGTATTATTGATGTAATCTGTGGGATTCATCTGCACAGAACTAGTGAAAAGCTGAAAGACCAAATGAGAAAGATGGTAAGTTTAAAAAATATTTTAAAAGATTTGTGTGTTAAAAATTTTTATACAAACATGTTGAGTGAAGGGTGTCACTCCTACACTATGAGGTTTCCACAGATTGAAACAAGTTTGGAAAAGCGAGAAAGCAGAAAAAAAACAAAGGCAGAGCAAGCTGGCCATGCACTAGATGGAATTTTATGTTGTAAGGTTGTCTCTACAGGGCGCAAAGCATTTGAGATAGTTTCCGACAATTCCTATCCTTTAATCTCCATTTAATTTCATATCTTTTCTCTTCCTAAACATCCTTGGGCATATGTAGCACCAAATGCTGTATCATGTCTCGAAACTAGGTTTTCCTATAATACCTGCTAATTACATGACAAAATCAGAACCTACTGTGACAGTGAAACCTAACAAACACATCAGGTGGAGCCTCTGACAAAACACCTACTTCATTTTATTTTCCACGTAGCAATGGAAGTTGTTAAGTGCCAAAATAATGCCAATGTGTTGTACTAATAGCCCAGCCAACTCATAAATACAACTTTAAGTCATAAGCTTCAAAATAAGAATCACTGACACCAAAAAAAAAAAAAAAAAACATTATTTCTGCTCTCTAGGAGCTTACAATCTGAAAGACAATGCTAACATTAAATAGTCTACTTATAGACAATCCAGTTACAAAATTAGTAGAGCTTAAACACACTAGAGAGCATGGAGAACAAGAGCAGAGGGAAGCACAGACGCGGGCATACACAAGATGGCGCTATGTCCCAAGAGGATGGTCTGGAAGACAGCACTGAGTTACTGTAACACCAAGAGGTTACAGCATATTCTAGAAATGGTTAAGAACAACGCAAATAACAGAAGTTCTGACTTGAACAGTTCTAGACAAAAGTTTAGAAAAATCAGTGCAAAGCCATTTAGTGGATGAGTTTAGGTTCTACCACGAATAAGATCCCTAAGAATAGACTGAGCACTGAAACAAACGTTAGGCCCGCCTTTTAGAAGAATGACCAAAGCCAGTGGTTCACAAATAATGAAATGCAGAAATCACAGTTATCCTTCTTCTTTCAATCTTTGTTTTTTTTTTTTTTTTTTTTTATAAACCAATGAATTTATTGGAGTTACTTGTAAGAATACAGGAATGTGGGTGAAGGGTTACTTTCAGGTAAAGACTCCTTTAAAGACCACAGTTGTCAAAAAAAAAAATCCTTGGATCTCTTGCCATTTTATTTCCCTCTCTTTTCATATCATCCACTGACTACTGAAGAGGTAAGGAGCTCAAATCTTTCGCGGCAGGTGACTATGACTAGAGAAGTCTGATGCAATTTTGTACCTACAGACAGGGTAGTACCTGAGTAAGGTCAGCAATGTATGTTGTTTTATCCCTTTCTGTCTCAAAACCCTATTCATTGACTTACGAGTATCTCATACATACTCCAAGATAGATGGTACAAAATATACACAACCAATTCACATGTAAGGAACTGACACAACTTCTTGAATTCTAAGGCTCAATGATTTTCTATTGACTCCACCCTGATATAAGAAAGAACTGAACTTGATAAAGAGAAGCCGGAACTGTACAATGCACTTGGTTTATATCTTGATTATTTTCACCATCCATTTCAGAGAACGAGGCAGCCAGGGGTAGATTTTAAAATTTATGACACTATAATTCATGAGAGATGAAAGTCTTGGTTGAAAAAAGTTAAAATGCAAATTAGGGTAGTTTGTCAATGCTGTTTTGAAAAAAGTATCTAGTGATGAGATAAAGAAAATCGAAGTAATTCTGGTAATATATATCCCAGGAAAGTTAATATTACTGTAAAAATTAAGAATGCTGTAAATGGGCATAGTTTTCAGGAATACAGAAAATTTTGGCATTGAACTTAAATAATCTAAAGACAGGGAGATGAGGCATCCCAAAGTCACGGAGTAGGATTTAAGCCAAGTTTGCATTTAAAAGTATTAAGAACCAGAGATACATACATTTCAGAACAAGATAATGTCAAAATGTCTTCAAAGAGGAAGAACAGAAAGACAAGAAATAGAAAAAAAAAAAAAAGGATACAAAACAGAGTGCCCCGAAGTAGAAGACATCAGAAAAAAAGAAAAGTTCTTCTGGAAATAGAACTGATTAGGAAGACAAAAGAAGAAAGATGTGAGACCCTCATACGGAAGACACCTATAATCCTAGCACGTGGGAGGCAGAAGCTTAAATACAAGGCATTCTGTGTTATAAGAGATCTTGTTTCAAAACCAAAAACAAATCCTCTTGTAGACTACTCTATAGTACTAAAACACAGCATTCATAGTAGGGTTAGTTATTTGTAATTCCTCCAATAGCTCTTCCTGTTAAGCATTAACCCTATTTAATAGATGAAGAAACTGGAAAGACCACCTTTCTATATTGGGGATGTAGTTCAGTTGATATTGTCTGAGTAGCATGCATCAAAGTCTGTGTTTAATCACCCCTAAGTATAAAGCAGGAGTAATGATCTAATGGTGCATGCCTGTAACCCTACCACTCAGGAGGGAAGCAGAAGTTCAAGATCATCCTCAGCTACACACCACGTTCAAGGACAGCTTAGAGAATGCATGAAACCCTGTCTTAAAAAAAGAAAGTTAAGTTTTCTAAGGCCAGTTAAATATTAAGAAGCACTATTCAAACCACGTGGTGGCGGCGCATGCTTTTAATCTCAGTCCTCAGGAGGCAGAGGCAGATTGATCTCTAAGTTCGAGGCCAGCCTACTCTACAAAACCTAGTTCCAGGACAGGCTCCAAACCTACAGAGAAACCTTGTGACTCACACACACACACACACACACACACACACACACACGTACGCACGCACGCACACACGAGAGAAAAAAAAGAAAGATGAAATGGGAACCCAAAACAAACAATATCCCAAACTCAGACTTTTCTAATTCAAAACAAGCCATCTTTCACCAGTCCAGTAAAAGAAAACTAAAGCAAAAAACAAACCCAGAGGGACAGAAAAAGAGAGAGACAGAGACAGACAGACAGACATACACACACCCAAGGACAGAAAACTGAATTGGGTTAAGGAGGCATTAAATTATTTTCTCTAACAAAGGATACAAAACTGCAAAGAGCCACAGCTTGAAGCCTGGAGCACAGTGAATATGGCAGTTTGAATACCAATTCTGTAAATGTTCAACATAAAATTAAATGGATCCAAAGACCACAGAATTGTAGATAACATAAACGATTATATTTTAACACCCACATTCAGACTTGGGAATGGGTCTGATGGACTCAAAAAGGACTGTTAGATTATTGCTGTCAAGCTGAATGGGTATCACATGGCAGCTTAATTCACTTGCCAAGATTAGCATGGCACGGAAATCTTTAAAGATAGTGAAATACAGTCCTGTGTGGTACTGACAATTTGGGAAGGGTGTTTAAGCTATGTAACAGACCAATTTTATGATAAGAGATGCAAATGATTAATTAACCAGAAATCAGACTGAAAAGTAAAAAAGGATTAATTCCTTTTAGCATCATTAAGAAGTTGTTAAAGTGGTAATACTAAGGATTCCTTTGATCTGAAAGAATGTTCATTGTAAGGCAAAATATTTCTTAGAATAAACAGATCTTAGAAAGAGAGGAAAGAACAAGATTTGCATGTATAGGACAAAGATGAATCTAGAAAGCTCTGGATAGGGTAACAAGAATGAAGAGAACAAAATCAAAATGGGTAAGAAGGTGTTTAGGGCCTGAAATCAGAGAAAAGATTATAAGTCCAGACAATATTGGAGTTAAGTTCACACAGATGGTGACAAAGACTGGAGAAGGGAATCAGACTCAAGACATACAAAATATAACAAATATAATGAAAGGTATTTACTAGAAAATGTTAATTCCAAGTATTAACAAATGTCGCTATGATACTCTGTGACTAGATGTATCTATTACTATTTTCAAAGATCCTTTATTCAGTGACAGTTTATTCTAGAGTAAAATATACATAGAGTAACAAGTTTAGATAAAACTTTCATTTGGTAGTGGTAATACTGAAAAGAATGGGCAAGTGCTTCTCAGAGGTAGACAGTGGTCACACCCCCAGTGCCCTATGTCCGCCTGTTACACTTCCTCATAAAAATCATTAAATAAGAAAAACGCAGAAAGTTTAGAATACAAAAAAGCATCAACTTTAAACAATATATATAAGTATACAAACCACCAGTATAGTAAAGATTATGCAAAGTACCTACATCAACCAGGAGATCTGGGTCTATGCTAAATTGTCTTCCTGAGAGCATGGCTTGGAAGTCCTCTAAACTACAATCAATGCTGTCAAGATAATCCAACAGCTCAACCCTAAAGAAAAAAAATAACAATTTCATATTTATTAAGCATTCTAGTTCTTACACTCCAAACCACTGCTGGTGATCTAGCCCTACAGAATCATCTTAGTGACTTTTAAGTTCTTACCAGCTCTGAAAACATCCCATTTAAGATTTGGGATTTCTGAAAATTGAGAAACTCAAGTCTTTTACACAAATTTAGTATTTTCAGAAAAGATGTGCTAACATAAAGGTGAGCTTTCCCCCTTTTTTTTCTTTATCTCTCTACTCTAAAACTCCTAATATTCACACTTACTCCTGTACTATAAATGACTATACTTTTAATACAATCTGTCCCTTAAAAGAAATTACACTAGTACAAAGAATTGGTAGAGTTAAAAAGCACAAATACTTTCAAGAATTTTTAAAAATCTAAAGAACTGCTCAACAAAGTTCTAAGACTACTCACGGGACAGTTAGATCCCTTTGCCTATGGAGTTCAACTTTGATCAATAGAAAAAGAGAAAAGACGGGGTCAAGCATGTAAAAGGAAGATCACTGTACCACTATCATTATTGCTTTTGAATTTACAGAAATTTAATATCAACTTCAGGTTTATTATTGAACTAAATATTAAAAAGTAATTAAAAACATCTAGATGAATACTCACTTTCCCAAGAGGTTAATGTTATCATTCAAAATGGAATCCATCATGGTCACAGGATCCTCTGAGGTTAGAGCGGATGAGCCATTTATCTGGACTGCACTAGACATGAGGGGGCTGCTGCCAGCACTTCCCAAACTTAATGACTCTCTGGCTAGCTCATTCTGATCTGTACTCTGAATGACTGGAGCGTACTCATCTTCATTGTCATCCTCAACAATTACAATGTCAGGATACTGGCTACAGCTAATCAGCAATATAAGAAAAAAATTACAATTTTAGAAAAGGCAAATTTATTTTCATTCTCTGATAAAATTCACAAAACACTGATTAAAACGTTTTCTTTTCTGGAATGAGTAGTTTAGACCAATTATGATAATTCCTAAGACAGAAAACCACTAAGAATCAAGTAAAAAGGTTTTAACTCCAAATAAAAATCATCTATTTTTCTATTCCCTCCCTCCATCCCTCCTTCTTTCCTTCTTTCTTTCTTTCTTTCTTTCTTTGGTAGGGTTTCTCTGGTTCAATACTCCAAATACGAGAAAAAGATTAGTAGTCAAACCAAATATGGGAAAAGAATTATTTTTCAAAAATTTTTAATTTAGTCATTTGGTAAGAACAATGATGGATACTTTTCCAAATATTATCTCATGATCACTTACTTGGGATCCGATACAACATCCTCATTAGTTTCTGGAATAACTGGAATATTTTCTTCATCCGCATTATCATCAGTAACATCATAAATAATTATGTCATCTGAAATCCGCTCTCTTGACTTTAAACCTTCAGTCCTACTATGTGGGACCTAAAGAATAAGGATAAAACAAGAACATATGGACTACTACAAAGGATATCATCAAATAAACAAACTGGATCCATCCTACTTACTAAATGTTGATCATAGTAAACAAAACAGCTTTGTCTTCCGCCCTTCTGGGACTCACATACTAATGGGTTATTATGATATCATTTTTACAGTTATGAAGTATATATCCATATTCTACTTAACAACAAATTACTTTATTATAGGAGACCCTGAAGATGACATGCCTAAAGCGTGCTTCTATGAAGATCTTCAAATTCTAAAGAACTTTTATAGATAAACAGTGAACAGGTTCTATGTCTTCAGAAATTTCAAGTATAATCACGTGGTCACTGTACTGACAGCGACTGTTCTATCTGAACCTGCTGGGTCTAAAGAGGTTTTATTCTTAGTTATTAAATAGCTTCACTAAGAGATATAGAAAACTTCAACAATTCCACAGCTAAAGGCCACTTTGGCTATTTTACCAACAACTTGTTCTTTCTAACGTGAAGATGCAATTACAAAGGTAGTGTGATGGCCCAGGCTATTATGCAACTACTGAGGAGGCTGAGACAGGAAAATTCTGAGTTCAACGCCTGCCTAGATTACAGAGTGAGTTCAACAGCAGGCTAGGCAGCCTGGTGGGATCCTATCACAAAATGAAAAAAGGTAGCTGGGGATACACCTCAATGGCACAATACTTGCCTAACAAGCATGGCACTCTAGGTTCAACCCCAAGAATCCAAAAAAGGAAAAGGAAAAATGTATAGGTACTTTCAGGTCAGTTACATTAAAAAGTTCAATTCCCTAAAAGTAAATTATAATGCAAAAATTTTTGTAGTTTGATATTAGATGACAAAGGTAAGAGATGTAAAGTGCTCTAAAATATATAAATTCTAGTTTAAAAAATCATTTAAAATATATAAAACACTTGAAAAACATATAAATTTCAGTTAAACTAAAATGAACAAAAACCAAACCAAAACAAACACTCATTTACTTCTATAAGCCTTCAATCCAAACATCAAGTTACATCTACTTGGTTTAGAAAAAGAAGTGGGTGAACACTGTAATATAAAGTTAATTCTGTTTTGTACCAGAGAGTTAAAATAAAGATAAATAAATAAAACCTCAACTGTTCAGTAATAAATCTGACACAACAGTATTTAAAAATCCTAACATTCAAACTAACAGTAGTGGTACAGCATTTTCCTTGCTGTGTAAGAATTTAGATTTGATCTCTAGCACAATCAAAAAAAAAAAAAAATACAGGATTATCAATCAGAGAGCACTATCACAAAAAGAGGCTTAGACTAGTTTGATGGTAGACTAATAGGCAAATAGAAGTCTATAGAGAAAACAGAAGTATATAAAAATATTAGAAGTTGCCAGAGAAAAGCACTCTAATCAATACATATTTATCATAGAAGACTAAAAGGAACTAAGCAGCAGGACTTCACACAATCGTTATCACACCATGATGACATCATCACACTGTTTAATTTACAAGATCACAACAAACGGCATTTGCTTTAACAATTTCAAAAGTAACAAAAAGGCTGTACTGCTAAGCTACAGCTCACTGGTACACTGCAGGCCTAGAAGGTAAGAGGCCTGCATCCAACCAAACCCTTGTACCAAGAAGGAAGTCACACTGCAGTGTATATAAATAATATCATTTATATAAAATTTAGATATATGCCAAATAACAACAGTATTCCTGAGTTCACACACATTAAACACCCATGGCAATAACAAATACTAAAGCTTGGAAATAACAACTATTTGTAATGATTTATTTCTTAAAATTACTCTAAAGCGAATAATGAAAACGTCATGCTTTAATAGAGCTGGGGATGAGCACTTACATTATGATTCACTAAACGTCTTTGACTGCATGAAACACTGCCATAATAAAATTTAGTTTGAGACAATAAATATAAAATACATTAAAATTTACTTTATGATGGTGACTATCAGTTGGTTCTTTGACTATGTGCTGAAATAGATTCTTCTTCTGAGCTCCATTAGTGTTTAGAAGAAGAGGCCTGTAAATAAGAATATTTATGTAATTCCAAAGGAGAAAAAAATAAAAGAAATTTAAGGTTTCTAGTAATTTGCTCACAACACCTCAAGCAAATTTACTTAAATGAACAAAAACCTCCAATAAAAATACAACAGAAATTCTTCAGAACTACTGAATTCCTTACAACATACACTTAGTTTTTTAAAGTGGTATCTTACAATTAAAGCCACAGACAATTATACACTGCCACAAAATCTTGGCCTTCCAGGTCATCTTTTTTCCCTTCTATCTATGCCTTTTGTCAATTAGTCTTCTGGTTTAGGTGTAACAATGGTATTATGAGCTAACATAATGTAGTACATTTAAAAGATTGGGTCAACTTATATTTAAAATAAACCAAATAATATTTGGTTCTTTCCCTTCCTCACAACAAATGACATAATTTAGAGTTCTCATTGAGACCTAATGCTACTTTAAACTGTCAATATGAATGAAAATCAATTATTAGTAAGACCCTTGAGTCTACAAACTGACCATCTAGCCTACCTTACTTCTCAAAAAAGCATCAGCATGAAGCTGAACATAGAGAATAAATAGGCTGTGATGGAGGAAGGTCATTGGTTAATTAATAAAGAAACTGCTTGGCCTCATAGGTTAGAACATAGGTGGGTGGAGTAAACAGAACAGAATGCTGGGAGGAAGAGGAAGTGAGCGCTCAGATACAGGGCAGCTCCTCTCAGAGCAGACGCAATGCTGCTGCTCTCGAGAGCAGATGAGATGCAGCCAGCCGCCAGGTCAGACATGCTGAATCTTTCCCGGTAAGCGCACCTAGTGGTGCTACGCAGATTATTAGAAATGGGCTAAATTAATACGTGAGAATTAGCCTAGAAGAGGCTAGATATAATGGGCCAGACAGTGTTTAAAAGAATACAGTTTCCGTGTAATTATTTCGGGTAAAAACTAGCCGTGCGGGCGGCCGGGTGCCAGGAACTTAGCCTGCCACTCATCACTACAAGGCTGCATATCTCCAAAATCAGTAAACTTGTGAGCATTAATATGGCATGAATGCAAAAGTCACTTCTATTTACGTGACAGGCCATGGTCAAGTAAAGGTATCAACATAAAATCTCAATGCTTTGAGTACATAAAACTACCTCATGTACAAAATTACTGAAGATGTAATTACTTTCAGACCACATAAAGTATGCCTAACACATGAATAAATTTTGAGTTCAGACTTAAATTTTTAGTATGTAAATATCCCAAAATCTGAAGAAAATTACAATCTCAAATGTGTCTACTTTCCTAAGCATTGTGATATCACTCTTGAAGCGCTAATATAATTTAACAAGCAGCAGCTGTGCTTTGGTACCAGATATATACTCAGCAAACACAGGTAGTCATGATTAAACACTAAAATGTTTGGAAGGCAAAAATAAAACAACTTACCTTTTACGTTTTAAACTCACAAGTTGATTATTCTGAACCAATGTAACAATAAACTGGACAATCTGAAAGGAAAATGTAAATAAAATTCTTTCATCAAAGATTCTGTCCACATTATATCAAATCTTTTTTTGTTTTTTTTAGATATGGTTTCTCTATATAGCTGTGGTTCCTCTCCCAGAACTAGATTTTGTAGACCAGGCTGGCCTCGAACTCACAGAGATCTGCCTGCCGACTCTGCCTCCAAAGTGCCGGGATTAAAGGTGTGTGCCACCACCACCCGGCTATATCAAATCTTTATATATACTCCCCACTTTCTGCCTACATGCATTGTTCACAATAAGTGATTCTAAACACACACAAACTAATGCCAAGTCATTGTAATTTCTCACAAATTAACACTCGAGATTTGCTGTTTTTATCAGGAAGACTAAAGTGTGATGCAATGACAGAGAAACTGGTGTTCGATAGCTAATTAGAGGCAAAGGAATTACTAACTCGGAACAGATCATAAACTTTCAGGTTCGAAAGAGTGTACTGGGGGCTGGAGAGATGGCTCAGAGGTTAAGAGCATTGCCTGCTCTTCCAAAGGTCCTGAGTTCAATTCCCAGCAACCACATGGTGGCTCACAACCATCTATAATGAGATTTGGTGCCCTCTTCTGGCATGTATGTATACACAATAAATAAATAAAGTCTTTAAAAAAAAAAAAAAAAAAGAAAGAGTGTACTGTCCAATCTTATAAATATGACTTTTGCAATACATCCATCTATGCTTGCCCAATTAACAGACAGTAAATTTTAAGTATCTGGTTAAATTTAGAGATAAATTTATAAATAAACCTTATTTTATAAGCTTGTTTCTTTAAGTAAGATATGGCCCAGCAGCACTGTTCTAGTATGTTCTTAGACATTTAAGTCATCAACCTCACTACAGAAATATCCAATCTAAACTCTGGTGGGGTCCCAGCAATGACTGTATTAACTAACAGTTTAGCCTTCTACGTATCATTTATGAGAACCCCTCTGGCTTAGGGGATGACCTAAAATTTTATCGTCAGCTTCCTACTAAAGATGTCAAGTGAAGACAGTCAGTAGTAACAAAAAGAAGTGCTACAATGTCTGAATAAAAGCCAAGTGGTTGTAGGACCGTTTTAGACTCTGTAGAATTTTATATCTTATAAAATTTAACATGATTAAAATAGAATCATAAACTAAGTTTATTTACTATATAGCATATTCAAACTTCTAAGTTGAGCAGAAAAACTGGTAAAAACCAAAGTTCTGTTAGATAATTATTTCATTAACTATCATTACTTTTGAATAAAACAATGCAGATTAAGTAGTTAATACTTAAGTAAAATGCTGTTTTGTGAAAAATATGAACAGAACTTTTCATCAAGCACTTAAAAGCACCTGTTATTTTAACTCAATTATCCTTAACAGGCCATGCATTAGAACTGCCTACAGAAGTTTTTAAAACACACATACTTGAATGAAACACAGAATTGAATTCAATTATGTCTAACCTTAATGCTATTTTATTTTACAAAACTAGCACACAATTTTGATCCTAGGCCCAGCGTGACAACTGCTATTCCTCTCTGCCATAAGCCTGGTTCACTGGATCCAACTGTCATTCATAAGCTTATTTTTAGCTCAAGTGCCTTTTCAAGCAGGAATAAGATTCATCTCTCCCCTACCCTTCCCTCAAAGGAACCTGTTGCTATGAGTCCAGTTTACTCATAAGCAAAAAATAGATACCATAATTACTCTGTTTCTTTTTTTAATAGCAAATGGAAGCTGGAATGTAGTGATTAAATGACAAGGACATAATGCCATGGACAGATTCTAATTCTTCCATTAATTTTCAGCTCAGTATCTTAAATTTATTTTGTTATTTTTTAAACTATTTTTATACTATGTCCAATTATAGCACACACAGGAAAAAACATCGCTGAATTCCCAATTTGGCCAAATGACTTTAAAACTATGCCGATCAGAGAAAACAGCAACACCAACAAAATAGTCCAGACAGTAAAACTATCAAGCAAACACAGAGTACAGTGTGGGCCGGGAAGCTTCTTACCTTCCTAATGACTTGCTGCTGCTGTGCGTGCTTTGCTCTTAATTCTGACACCTCCTTCCAAAGGGACTCATTCTCACTGTATTAAAGTTCATTTATAAACCAAAACAACAAAGATTTGGTCAGAAGATCAAACCACATTTTTTTAATCAAGAAATCCAGAGACCTTAACTCAGAGGTGGAGTAGCCAGGCAGAGGTAGGAGAACTACAGGTTTAAGAGCAGCTCAAAAAATACAGTGAGACCTTGTCTAAAGAACAAATACTAAATAACTAAGCTTCTCCTAAGCTCTACTCATCACAGCAATACCTGTAAAGAGTCTTAAGATACATACTTGCATGCATACAGTGGTAGGTAATCTACTGCTTTTGATAACTGGACTTAGTGCTTTTTGCTTAAAAATAAAGTAAGTTTAAGCAGGATAGCAAGAATATACAGATTTGGTAACTGTTTCAGGAAACAAAGGGAAGAACCCTGACCAGAACATGATGGGTTCTGGGGACTATGCTTAGTATCTCATGTGTATGAACCACCTAAACTTCCATAAACATTGCAAGGAAAAGAATCACAATCTTGCTATATAGATGGAATGAAGGACCTTTGCCCAAAATCATACAGATAACTGCAACTATTAAAGTAAATTTAGTTTGTTAGGCCCTAAAGCTATCTGAAGATCTGTATCAAACCCTCTAAGGAGGCAAAGAACAGTTCTAAGTCTTTTTAAAGAAGGAAGTCCAATAACTTACCCAATAGTTGTAATTCTCTTCCCTTCTTGCCTTTGTAAAATCAAAATTGCCAAACTAATATAATAAGGATAATTCACCTTATTTGCTTATTTTAATTTCTATTAATCTCCCAAAAGTTATCCTCAAGTTATCTGTACTATTATAACAAAAAAAGGCAGATTCACACATAGAGGTACCAGAAAAGGAAATCGTTTTTAATACTTACTAAATAATCACTGTATATTTTCAATATCAAATTTAAAGATGCTGCTACCTGTCTACTGAGGCAGAAGATGGTTATCTCTAAGAGTTAAAGAATGACTGAATGATCAAATCTTGAATTAGCTTAAAGGATGCTACTAGCAGAAGACAAATAGAGCAAACAGCAAACTAGTTAGATAAAATTAGTAAAGTTGGAAAGTTTAAGGCTTATTCAAACAAGGAATCAAAGTCCAAAGTCACTTGTGATGAAAACATTTGAATCAGGAATAACTTAACAGCCCATCTGTAAGATAGACTGTGTGAAATAACTACTCTCTTGTTATTAAGAAAATGCCTTGTATATGTAATAAAACATACCTACTCCATATACAAGTAAACTGTGTCATCTGAGAAAATACTACTAAATAATGTCGTGAAACAAGTCATGTTTTTGAAGATAAGAGGTGTGTGTAACCCTCTCCTGGGTCTGTGTCAGGATCAAGTAGGACAACTCCGTGTGTGTGTATGTGTGTGTGTTATTTCAATGCCCTACTTTTTTCTAATAGACAGGCCACAATGACATATACATTTTAAAGAAGTCATTCATGTATGAAGACCATAGGAGAACTAATCTTTGCTAAAGTATTGACTACACTATCAATCAGTTATACGTGATTTCTAAAGTGCCCTCACTTCCATGTGAAACCATATGAAAACTAGTCTATGTAGAATTTATTTACTACATTAAAGATCTACCATTTCATAAACAAGACAAGCTTCATGGCAACATTATACATTCTGGCAACCATAATTAAAGTCTACATCTACAAACTAAAAGTAAAGGGAAGTGATACAGAAAACAAAACACCGAGAGTTAAAGTAAAACACCAGACACTCTCCAAACCCCAACACACATTCCCCAACTTCCTTAATAGTAGGATATTTGGAAATATTTTTACCTTTTTAATTCTGAAAGCCTGGACTCAATAGTTTCTTGCTTTATCTGAACCTTCTGAGCACTACTTATAATTTTTGTTAAATCTTCCTGACGAATTTTATTTTCCTCTGGTTTTGAAGATGAAACCTTCCAAAATACAAATTTAAAAAAATTAAATATATACTACGCTTCCATGACTGTAATTCAAAACTTCCTATTATGAGAAGTCTCTGTATCCTATTAAAGAAGTGAGATGTGGTTATAATTTCTAGATAAATTCTAGAGCAAGAACAAACTGCGTAGCTTAAAACAAGAGAAAGCAAAGAATAATCACTTAATTTTCCCCCTTTCCCTAGTCTACTTAGGAATAAGTCACCATATTCGGATGAGCAGGAATATAGGGATCTGTAGCACAATTGATTAAAAACCCAGAGACAGTAATTGGGATTCAACCTGAAGGCAGAAAAGCAAAACAATCAGACACTGGCTCTTAGCTCTACCTCAGTCCAAAATGGCAGGCTTGTCTCCAACAATCTCAGAATAAGACTGTATCTGTGAGCTGTCTCCTCCCATCTTATATTCCTCTCTAGTGCTGGGATTAAAGGCATGCACCACCCGGTTTCTATGTCAAACTAGTGTGACAACTGGGATTAAAGGTGTATGATACCACTACCTGGTCTGTAAGACTGATAAGTGGGGCCGTTTTACTCTCTGATCTTCAGGCAAGCTTTATTTATTAAAATACAAATGAAATATCACTACAAATATCTTTTTTATTCCCTGTCAATTGAATTTCCTATCATTTCCAAGCCTCTTTATCACATCATATTCCATATTAATTAAAATTATATAGTAATACAGCTGCATGTTAGGTAATTTTCTTTCACGGGCTCTTCACCTTTTGTTTTTAATCTGCGGTATTTAGGATTGCACTCAAGGCCTGTGTGTGTTAGATTAAGTAGACTTACATTTCTAGACACTGGGCTCTAGGTAGTCTCTTGCCGTCTTCTCACCACCACCTCCCACTTTTTGGTGACAGGAACTGAAGGAAGAATTTTAAGGTGCTACAAATGCTCTACCACTGGACTATCTATATCCCCATTCTTTCTTTCTTATACATCTATGGATTTACTAAGACATCTCATTTTAGCAGAAGATAGCTGTTTCTTTTCTCTGAAAACTCAAGAGTAAGCCCTCCCTTGACAATGAGTAACTCTACTCTGTCACAATATTGTGAGTATTTTCCTTCCCTCCCTAAAGTGAAGACTGTACTACTCTCAGCACAGCCGAGTCTGAAGTAAGTGGTCAGGACAGATGAACAATTAATCAGAGATTAGTTTAGTTCATCTCTATAAGGAGTATCTCTGTATTTCTTTACATTCATTTTCATTATCTATATATTTGTTAGTAGTGATGGTTACTGAGACAGAATCTCACTCCATAGTCCAGGCTGGCCTGGAACTCACTATTTAGACCAAGCTAGACTCAAATCTACAGCATTCCTACTGCCTCTGCCTCCCAAGTGCTAGGATTACAGGTGTGTACCGCCATACCCAGTCTGTTCCTCAGGTCTATAACCTCAGTAATGCATGCCAGCAGCAGCTCACCTTCCTTTTAATGTTCTCCAGCAAGTCGTCTTGGCCTTGTTTGAAGTAAGGATGCTGAAATTCAACAGGGCCATCTCTTTCCTGTTTTATAATTCCAGAATCGATATGTAGTACTTTACGGAAGCCATCTGACAAAGATTCAATTTTTCATACTAAAATTAGACAACTGAAAAATAAAGCTTATACAGAAACATACTTCATTACTGGCTTAAATAGAGGCTAATAGCATTAAAGGCAAACCACTGGTCATACTCACACATATTTAGTTGTCTCACAAAGCTGGCCATGTTATTATGTTTGAAGTACTTGGGAAGAATTTCTTTTGCAAATCTCTGCTCATCCAAGACCAGAAAACTTTGCCCATTCTAAAAACCAAACAAAAAGCCCACAAATGTCAATCAGCAAAGGTCCTCTGACAAAGTTGTAAATGTGAATCTAAATAAACTTTTCTCGATACCTTCAGACCAACATTCTATTTTTGATAATGTGACAAAAGAAACCTGTAATTACAAGGACATTTTAGGTATCAGCATCAAACCAAAGGCTGCATCATACTCTGTGAAGAACATTAAAAGTGTGTCTACTAAACAAAAGGCCTAATATGTAGACAGTACTACTAAGTTATTTTAAAGCTAAAGTAAACTGACAAAAACAAATTGAGAAATCACTATTTTACCACTATCTATAACATATGTAAGTATTATACTGAAAAACTATGAAAGAGCTTTGAAAGATTTCTGATTACGAGATTAATTCATTCAATAGGGTGTGGTGCTGGTGTCCAGATTTAGAACACTATCTCCAGCACCCACCCCATTTTACTTCTAAAAAAAAGATACAGGCAAAACACTTAGGCACAAACATTAAATATCTGTACATACACCGCAAATATGACTAGTGTTTGTAGAGGTGAAAATGCTTCAGTGCCCCTGGAACTGAGTTACATGTGCATCAGCATGTGAGCTGGGAACCAAACTCTGTCCTCTGCAAGAACAAGTGTTCTTAACTTCCAAGCCACCTCTCCAGCCCTTAGTTTCTGAGGCAAGGGTCTCACTAGATGTCCAGGTTGGCTTAGAACTGCAGCCCAGGCAGGTCTCAACTTTGTGATTCCTGACTCAGCCTATGAGGAGCTACAACAGGCTACATCACCACTGCCACAGGCCAGGCTGGCTTCTAGACTAACATTGAGAAAACAAGACACTCATATGTAAAACAATACAGTTGACCTCTTACCTGACATCATGTACAGAACTTAACTCAAAATAGCCACTAAAAACTAAACACATTAGCATCAAAGATCTGAATCTTGCCAGGCCACTATAGTGTGGATCATCAGTCCCAGCACTCAGCAGGCAGAGGCAGGCAGTCCTCGCCAAGTCCAGAACAGCCAGGGATGCACAGAGAAAGTTGTATGCATGCACACACACACACACACACACGAGAAAAATTTCACGATGTTTGATTTAGAAATTAAGTCTTGAATACAACACTGAAATACAGACAACGTAAAAAAAAAAATGGAACCATATCAAGTTTAAAAACTTCTGCATATTGAACATCAATAAGCAGGAAAAGCCCTCCCATAGGATGGGCAAAAGATTTGTAAATGAGGTATGAGACATATATCAGAAAACAACAAAAATCCAATTTAAAATGAGCAAGGACTCTGATTAACATTTTCCAAAGATTCAAAACTGCCAATAAGTGCATGAACGATGTCTGACATTCACAAATCATTAGGAAAACAAAAGTTAAACAATATGATACTACTTCCCAGTAATTTAGAATGGCTTTATCAAAGAACTATAATGTGTTGAAGGTGTGAAGGAATTTGTGTAGTGACTTGATGGTGAGATAGATGATACTGCAGCTGTTGTTGAATACAATACAGCAGTTGCTCAAAACAAAAAACAAAAAGAACAGACTTATCAAAGGAGCCAGTAATTCCTATTTTATATAAACACTCCAAAACTAACAAAGGACTTGAAGAGATACTGGTACCTCATGATCCCTGTAATATGTCATAAAACTCAAAAAGTAAAGCAACTTAAGTGTCTACCATCTAATCAACGGATCTACAAAATGTGGAACAGAAATACTGAGAAATATTATTCAGATTTTCAAGTAGAATTTGAGATGTGCTACACAGGCTCAAGTATTTGAATGGTTGGCCCCCAATTGGTAGAACTGTTTGGGAAGGACCAGGAGGTGTGGCCTTGTTGGAGGAGGTGTGTCACTGGGAGGTGGGCTTTCTGGGGCTTCAGAAGTCCATACCATTTCCAGCTAGCTCTCTCTGCCTCTTACTTGTGAATAAGATGTAAGATCCTAGCTACTGCTCCAATTCCATGCTGGTGTGACTGCTATGCTCCCCACCCTGATGGTCATGGACTCACATTATGAACTATAAGCCTCAAACAGACTCTTCTGTAAGTTGCTTTGATCATGGTGTCTTATCACAGCAATAGAAAGTAAGCCATAATTTCAGTTTGGAAAGATTAAAGTTATTCTACAGCTGGGCAATGATAATGTAATTGTAATATAATATAATTGAAGTGCACATTTATTTAATACATGGCTAAAATGTTTGATTTCATCTTATTTTAACAAAAAACACATTTAGTAATATAGAGCTAAAATGTTTAATTTGTTTTCATGTTATTTTACAAAAAAAAAACCCACACACAGACACAAAGGTGATGGCATAAACCATCCAGAAAATGATTATTTAATAAAGATGCTAGATAACTAATGAATGAAAAAGGTGAGATATATCCTTCAAATTACCCCCAAAAGTTTATTCCACATAAACTTAAAGACATGGGAAAGAAAAAGTACATTTCTCTTCATAAAATATGTAAGAAAAGGCAGTTTGGAACCACAATAGAGTAAAATATCCCAATAATAAATAATCTAAACACATGAGACCTTTAATTAAATATTAAAATGAAAGAATCTAAGGAAAACAAATATAGCATTGTAGTTAATACTCCTTTAATCCAATACATTGAAGTGTCTCAACTTTAAACTTTCCTAATTTTCAAAAGATTTTTAAAGATGAAAATATGCAATTATAAGAAAAAGGTAACTATATACTTGTTATAAGGAACTCCTATAAACAATAAAATATTAATAAAAATCTACAATACAAATTTTTCACAGAAAAGGGAACCCAAGAGTCTAATAAATAGAAGAAAACTTTAGAACTCACTAATTACTAACAGAAATATAAATTAATGCAAAGTTTTTCTAAGGAAATACTTCCTACCTACCACCTGGAAATCTCCAAGAATGGTAATATTCTCGTTGACAGAGAGATGAAGTAACCGAACACCTCATGCACAGCTATCGAGAGGGAATGCTGTTTAGATCACAGTGGAGCTGGAGAGAAGCCTCAGTAGTCAAGAGCTCATAGTGCTCTCAGAGAACCCAGTTTGGTAGACTCATGATAGCCCATAAACCCAGCATTAGGAAATCTGACTCTCTCCCCTGCCCTCTACAGGTACCTACACTGTGTGTGTGTGTGTGTGTGCACTTAAAAATAAAACCATTAAGAAAGAGAGAATAACTTATTTCAGCTGTCCATCTAACATTAGCTTAAAGTTTTACCTTTCACTATTGGCACTGCTTTCTGGAAAAAAATCTGTGACAGCAAAACTGAGAGAAATCTGTCCTAAGAAACTAGGATTAGCTCCAGATAACATTACCTAGAACTTCCTACCAGTTGTACAGGGCAACACTTTGATATAAAACTAAAGACAGTGCCGGGCTGTATAAAAAGTACACCGTAGATAGTGGGAGAGTTTGGAGCTCAGAATCTTGTTAGTCTTCTCTACCCTGCATACACACAAGCATTATAGTCCCCAGTAAGCCTGGACATATCTATAAAAGGACTAGGCTCATCTAGATGAGCTCTAATTTACTTTTCAAATAGTATTCCATCAGGGCTGTCCAACCTTTAACATTACAATATGACCAGATAGGCCACAGTCATCATTATCCCAGGACACCAGTGATACCATTCCAATCAAACCCATTACATTTGTAGCAATTTCATTGACTCAAAGATTATGAACTAATTGTCTCTAGAACAAATACGCTACTGGGTTTACATTTTGACTGTCCTATGGGTGTATTAGAAATGAGCAGTTAAAATACAAACGGAGACTTAATAATGAGATGAATAAAAAATAAGTAGCTTGTTTCATTCAGAAGTAGTAAGACTTCAAGTTAAGCACTGGTTTAAATTCTCCACATTTCGAACCACTTGAAAGAAAGTTATTAGAATGTTTTGTCTAATTTGAACTTATTAGACAGCCTTTCACAACCCTCAGGAAGTTCAATAAACTTAGCTTGGTTGGGGAAAGTGTTGCAGCCCAATTTCTAACGATAAAGTACAGCTGAGTAACAGTCTGTACTGATCCAGTCTTGTCAACCTTTAATCCTCCCGACTGACGAAGCATGAGACATCTGTTTATTTTAAGTACCTGCTGGTAGTTGCCTTCCTCCTTTTCACATCTTTGCACCGATGTACCAAATTCGCCAAATACTTAATATACACAACCTGCAGGGGTAGGACACCTAAGTGGCAATACTTACACAAGAAAAGGAAATTCTAGAAGTTAGTTTAGAAGACCATATTGACACTAATACTAGGCAAAATTCAGTGACATAGTTGTTAAACTATCAGGTATTCTATTGTTCGCTATTAAAGGCATGTAAAACTGAAAACTAGCTTAATAGCAAAAAGGAACACAGAAACAAAGAGACATTATTCATCTTACACTTAGCAAGTGCTAGGTATTAAGCAGTTAGTTTTCACTAACTCATCTCAAAAACTGTAAACATGAGAATACCCACGCCTAGGTGATCATCTACAGTAAGAGCCGCCAATCCCCTTCAAAAAGCCATTCTGATCATCTAAGAACTGCGCCCACTAAAGCAAAGGCACTAGTGATGCAAGCAATCACTGGGCAAAGAACCTTTGTGTGGAAGGGGGGGGGGAGGGGGTTCCTTGGGTCACCTAGGCAACGCATCCATCTTACGCGTAACTTAGACCAGGCGAGATACCGGGCTTGATTAAGGTCATCTTTATTTATAAGTAGAATCTGGATGAAACTGATCAAGGCAGCCACATACCACTCCGCCAACAACCGCTCAGTGAAATGTAACGACTCGTTTTTAACTCCCCACTAAGTTACCAAGCATGGTCTGCTGCCACTTTTCACTAAAATAACCATTTAAAAAAAAAAAAAGCCGATTAAACAAATGGTCCAGTCTCCAAACAATAATTGATCAATCTCTACGCAGTTTTAGTCTGATCCGAGTCTGTACATTTTCCCTTTACCCTGACCATCATAAAAGATCCCACGACGCGAGGGCGAGCAATCCCCGCCGCGGAGGTGATTTCCTTAGATAAGACCGGCGCGCGCTCACCCACCCGCCCGCGGCTCCGCGAGCGACCTCCGCGCCCGCAACGAGCAGACGACGAGGGATGAGTGTGCAGAACGCGCGGCTGCGGGGCCGGTTCCGAGCGCCCGGGCCGGCCGGCGGGACCGTTACCAGGGCGCCCCTCCCCCACCGCGGCCCGTGCGAGCGCAGCCGGCCGGCCGGGCCCGGCTCGCGGCTCACACAAAGCCGGGGGTCCGCGTGAGGAGGGGGAGGCCGCAGGCCGCGGGAGCCACCGAGCCCAGCCCAGCCCAGCCGGTTCGGCAGGGACACCCGGGGCCACCGAATCCCCGACTGTACCTGGCTCCAGGTGATGAACTCATTGGTGTGGGTTTCCTCCACCAGCGTCCACAGCTTGCTGAGAAAAGCCGGCACGTTGGAACTCTGCTTCATTGTTAGCCAGGCGCAGGGATTCCGAATTCTACTCCCGAACGCGGAGGTCGCTTCAGCTGCGGCTTCGGTGGCGGTGGTAGCGGCTGCGGCGGCGGCAGCGGCGGCGGCGGCGGCAGCAGCTGCTCCCCGAGAAAGCGCACCGCGCAGGCGCGGCAGCTTGCGGGCCCCGCCCCTCTCGGCGCCGCGGGGCGTGCAGTGAGGCGGGGGAGACCCCGCGGCCGCACGTGACGGACAGGGGTTCGCGGCTCCACCCATGCGCTCGGCTCCCGCGCCGGGCCTCGGTGAGTCCAATCCAAAGCCTCGGGTGCACCACGGGGCAAAGCGATTGGCTGCTGCCGCGAGGAGGGGTGGGCGCAGGAGGGGTTCCGCCTTCTCTTTTACCTTTTAGGCAGGCTCCTCGGTGAGGGAACGAGGTGGGGACCAGGGACCCCTTGTTTGGTGGATTCACGTGGCCAGCGTCCGGGTGCACGGGCTGTGGCTGGCCGAGTGCAGAAACGCCCAGGGGCCGTTGACTCAGGAGTCTGGCCGGCAAAGAGTCATTTGCTCCAGTCTAAAGGAAGGAATAAATCCCATGGGGCAGAGCAAGATATGCTAGGCCCCTGGTTGAAACTATCTTAAAGATAATGAGCCTTGTTTTACATTTTTTTTATTGGGAGAAAATGGCTTATTTGAGACGCTTTTTAATCAAAGCCTGAAGCTTAATAGTTCGTTGTTGACTGAGTACTTGCTATCATATTTTCTATTCTAAATCAGCAACTGTTACATGTTGTTTTCAATTGAGCAGACATCAGGTGTTGGCCATAAACCCAGTTTAAAAGCAATTAGTCTAGTTTATAGTATTTGGGCCAAAATTGTTCAGTATGTACCTTACAAAGGTTTCTTCTGGCAATGTGTGGTATGGAAAAACTCCTTAACGCACAATTTCCCCCTTTTTCTTCTCTGAGAATAAAGATGTTTTACCTATTAAGAGTAGCTGTAATAATGTGGGCCTCTGAACATAATTCTTTGAAGGTCTTTTTTTAAACCACAGAAACAAAAACACACACATGAAAGAATGATTTGCAAACAGATAAATAATTAACACTCCACACAATTGAGTGCTAAGTTGGTTTCCTTCCTGGGTATGTGTACAACAGTACATTAAAAACAATAGCTGAGCATGGTGTTTCGCACCTGTAAGTCCATCACTGTGGAGGCTGAGGCAGAATTGGGCAGGAAAGGCCAGCTTGGATTAAATATGAGCTCCAGGTCATCCTGGGCTACCTGACAAAATCCTCTCTCTCAAAAAACATAAGCAAACATACACGTATATGCTTTTACATACAGAATTTTCAGTAACCATATACTGAACGGAGCACTGTTTGCTACAAAAGTGTTGAACATATGATGACAGTAATTGTAATAAAAAGATTAATATTTGACGAGATCTTATTTGACAAGGGTTTTACATGTATTATCTTATTTAATCTTCACAGTAACCCCAAAGATGCTTCAAAAGGTCTGATTCAGGTTTCTACAAGTTTTATTCAGTCAGCTATTCAAAGCAAACCAAAACCAACCCTGTAGCCAGATTCCCAACATGGGTGACTTGGCAGTTTCCAACTGCATTCCAGTGTGACAATGTGGTGGCTTCCCTCAGTTTGGGAGTAGTTTTCCAGTCCCAGAGCATCAAAGATAAAAAACCAGTGGCAATCCTGCTATAGTTACTTCACAAGATAAAGATCAAATAAGTTGCTCCCCGAAGCTCGCTCAACCTGCTTTCTTATAGAACCCAGGCCACCTGTCCAGAGATGGCCCTGTACCCAGTGAGCTGGTCCCTCCCCTGTCAATCATTAATTAAGAAATACCCTACAGACTTGCCTATAGGCGATCGGATGGTTATCTCAACTGAGGTTCCTCTTCCCTGATAATTCTAACTTATATCAAGTTGAAAAAAAAAATAACTAGCTAGCATAATTGAACTCCTTGTCTGTTTGGCACATCAATACTACACTAATTAATAGTAAGCTTGTTTATCAATATCAGCATGACAATATAAAACATTCCAACTTTTAAAAGCCCCACAGTATTTAAAAATTCAGATATTTTAAAGGTTCAATTTTTAAAAAATATATCTCTTCTATTAACTGTGGGCACCTGTAAATCAAAAAGAAGTTTAATACCTTCTTATTTCAAGTGGGAAGAATCAAGAACCAGTCACAATCAAAACAAAGCAAAGCAAAACCAGCTCCACCAGTGTAAATCAAATCCTGTAGCTCAATGTTTTGCACCTAAAGTTTACTGATGACGTTCGGGGCTCGAAAGAGCTTGGGCAGCTCCACCTCTTGAGGTCTGCCTGTCAGAGACAAGTAGCTTCTCCTACAGGCTTAGGCCACCACCATCCTACACCTACCTCTGTTCCTGGCAGTCATCCATGGTTCTGCCATCCCCAAGATACTGGGATCTGCCCTGCAACCGCGCTGCACCTTAACCCATTCCTCACCTAAACCATCTTCAGGACCCTGTCCCTGCCACGTGGTGCCAAACCTCTCCCTGACCCCGTAAATCCTGGGCTTGTCACAGCAATGGAGTCTGAACCTTTACCAGTGGCTGCTCCTGCTGCCAAACCTCAGCCATTCTCCATGATCGCGTTATGCATTCCAAACTGGTGTCACCTGGAAGACACACTACCAAATTCAGTTCACAGCATGGGTTTCAGCCTTGACCCTCTTCAAACCACAGCTTCTGTGTGCTGACTGTGAGGAAATCCTCCCAGAAAACTCCGCTTCAGTGATGCTAGTGTCTTTGGAATCATAGCTGGCTTAACTCCACCTACCCAGAGTCATTTGTTCCAGGAAAAGTTTCCCTGCAGTGGTATTGGTGTCTTTTGAAGCACAGCTAATTCTTTAACTCCAGCTGACGAGATAAATACACCAGATTCTTCATACAAAACATCACCATGAGTGGCTCCCATGGAGTCTTTAAGGCCCTCTCAGATTTCCCTCTGAAGCATCACAAGCCAGGCCTCCATTTTCTCCAAGATAAGGCACTGTTCTCAATTATCTTCCAAGTTCCAACATCTCATTAATCCCTCCACACTCACTGTTCTTTGTTTTCTGGTTTTTGTTTGTTTGTTTTTTCTAGCCCAATATTTCAAACTCCTTCGACGATCCTCCGCTAGATAACACAGTCAGGTTGGGCATATCATCCTCCCACTCTTGGTACCAGTTTTGGTCCTGGATTGCTTTCTATTGCTGTGGTCAAACACTATGGCCGAAAGCAACTTCCAAAGGAAAGGGTTTATTTCAACTTTTAGTTGTAGTTCATCATGAACGGAAGTCAGGGCAGGTACTCAAAGCAAGAACCTGGAGACAGGGACTGAAGTGGGGGCCATGGAGAAGTGCGCCTGCCGGTCTGCTCCTCTTGCTCGGCCACTTTTCTTATACAGTTGACTCCAGGGTTGGCACTGAACATAGTAAGCTAGGTCCTTCCACATAATCATTAATCAAGAAAATATGCTACAGGCAATGTGATGGTGCCATCTGTTAGGATTCCAGCATGATACTGACCCCACTGGTCCCACTGCCCATCACCCCAGGGGCCCTGTGACTGCATGTCTTTATGTCCTCTTGCTTGGCTGCTTATAGCTTTCCCTTTCAAGCAAACTCTGCCCGCCTGTTGGGCCCTTCACGTTCCTCTCCAGGTGGACCGACAGAAGCCCCCTCTTCCCTCCCCTTTCCTAGTAAACTTCTACCTACGTGGGTTTGTTGAGCTCTGTGGTTCATTCCTTACACGGCAGCTGCAGCCAAACACCACCACCATTAACTGAGGTTCTTCTCCGAAAACTAGTATAAAGGTGACCAAAACTGACTAGGACAACTGAACAATATCCTTCTTCCTAAGGCCACAGTTGTATGTCACAGGCATGTAGGTGAGGGGGGAAATGCGTGGGTGTGATTTTCAGCAGGTCTGGGCTGAAAACGTCATGTTGTTAGAATCCAGCAGACCTGGTTAAGGCAGTGGTGTGTACTCTAGGTTTGGGCAGGGTATGTCTTAAGTGTTGAAAGTTCTATGCCCCAAACAAGGCAGCAGAGTTAGTCACCTCAGCTTGTCGCACTCAGTCATTGGTGCTGGACAGGAAGCAAACTTTGGCAAGTTAAGCATCTAGTGTGGATAGGTGATTTAAACACCTTAACACCTGCCTGTACCAGTTTGTTTTTGTCAACTTGACAAACTACAGTCCCCCAGAAGAGATTTTCGACTGAGGAATCGCCTCCCTCAGACTGGCCTGTGGGCTTGTCTGTCAGGCATTTTCTTGATGACTACTTGATGTAGGGTGGCCCAGCCCATTGTGGACAGTGCTGTCCCTTGACAGGCGGTCCTGGGTTCTGTAAGGAAATTAACTGAGCAAGCTAGAGGAAGCCAGTCAGTAAACTGTATTCCTCCATGGTTTCTGCTTCAGTTCCTACCTACCGGATCCCCTTTGGCTTCCTTTTATGATGTGCTGAAACCTGTAATCTAAATAAACTCTTTCCAACCTTGTTGTTTTAGGTCATAGTGCTTCTCACAGCAACAGAAGAGTAACAAGAACATGGGCTTTAGCTTTTTCAGAAACAGAGTGGAGGTATTCAATAGGCATTCCAGCAGATGGCCGATATATGGATGCACTCCGTGTCCTACTCACAGCTGATTACAAAGGAAACAAAAGGTCTAGACAATTGAAAGGTCTGGAAGCAGCAGAAAAACAGAGTTAGTTGCTAAGTGACTTTCATTGGAAGCCTTTTGTTATTTTCACCAGAATAGACTTATATTAAGGCCACAATCTCCATTCTCCTCATTCCAATTGAAGGTGGTGGGAAAGATAAAGGAGTTTGCAGTTTGTCTTTCTAAGTAATCATTTGGCAACAGAGAAGTCTGAGCCACCTCAAATATCAAATGCATTGTATATGATTGAACTCAGATGAATGCTTTTGATTTGAATATTTTATTAAATTGTAGATATTGACTTCTGGGAGATAAAACCACTATTATGGACATGTCATGATCTGAGGTGTGTAGGATTAATGGGAATACTTCTGACTTCTTTGCTGTTTAGCCAACATGAACAGTACCCAGGCACCAGCTATATTGAGAAGAATTTTCTTTCTGTTCTATATTCATTCACAGTGTGTGTTATGGTACAACTGTGATCCAGCAAAAAGTCAAGTCATGGCCACTGGGATAGGATTACATAATGGCGACTTCCAAATTGGGGTTTAATATTGTCTTCATCATGACCTTGTAGGACATGAGAAATAATTACTAAGTAGCAAAAAATCTTAATTTTCATAGCTCTAACATCTAAAGGTTGTTCCATTTACTCTAATTTGCTGTAAAATACCATTTAAGCACTACCGTAAAATGTAATAGTTCATTGTAATCTGTCCTCTAGGGTGGGTTAACACAAAGTATTGTCATGATGAATGGGGTTTTCTGACAGTTAATTAGTGTTAGAAAGATGTATTGAATGCCTGCCAATGCCTGCCATATGAAAGCTTAGCTTAATTTTTCTTCTTTTCAAAAAGAACATCAGAAGTTTTGTTAATTAGGACAAAGAATGTAGAAATATTACTTTTTGGTAGTACAAATAAAGCTCAGAATATTGAAATCAACTAGAAACAGTGTTTTCTTTTGAACTGTTCGCCCAATTGAAAGTCATAATATCTTGAGTGACAACCTATAGCCTCATGAAGCTACACACATCTTTGGGTTCTCCTAAGTTCTACTGAAAAGAGTTGGGTGGCCTGAGTCCAGTGTGAAAAATAGAGGGCTACACACCATTCTTAGAGTCCTTTAAGACTACTTAAAGCCTGTGAATCAAGTTAACAAATTGTTCAGTAAAATGTGTTTTTTTCTCTACCTCTTTGAATACACGTTCATAAAAAGAGACGGAAAGAGGTACAGAGCCACACGGTTTTTCTGAGAGTAGTCTAGAAAGTTAGCATGGGGTTCAGAGATAGAACACTTGACTGATTCCCAGCCACAGGTATTATTGTCTGGTATTTTTAATAGAGGAAGGGAAGGGTTGTTTTTTAAATGATTAATAGCATAAAGATATATAATTTTTTGAGACAGGGTCTTTCTATGCAGCTCTGGTTGGTCTGGAACTTTATGAGTTGGGCTTGAACCTGTGGCTTTTCCTGTAACTTCACAAGTACTGGGCTTATGGGCATGTTCTACTATACCTGTAATATATATAATTATTAACCATATAATTTAAATTATATTGTTATAGCTTATAATTATCTAATTATTGTTATATGGTCATTGAATACTATTATTGTTATAAATATTTATTTCAGTAAAGCCATTGGTTGGTTTGTCTTTATTAAAATTTGTGTTTTTGTTAGCAGTATTGATCAAAATATTAAAAATGCAGTTATGTACTTTTCTTTCTAAACTATACAAGTAAATATTGAACATTGAGACATTATGAAGTTATGTTCATGTATTTAGATTATAGAAAATTAGGATTGTAAAATTTTAAACTACATATGAGTCTAATTAATGACTTTAATATAAAAATATCCCCATAGAATTGATACTATAAACTTAATGTTTTGGGAATATAATCAAATTCTCTTATATTTGGAAAAACAAATTAATTCCTTATGCTGAAGCCACTTCTGTGTCTGCATAGCCCGGAAACTTCGTATTCAGGGCATTTGAGACTCAAGCACTTTCCCGGAGTTCTCAGTTGCGGGAGTGGTACAGAGTGTTCCAGGTTATTAATACTGAGTGTTGGCTCTCAAGTGGTAAGAGGTACCCATTTATTTCTTAATACATTTTTAAATTTTAATCACCAATGTATTAATTGTTTTTATGTGGCTTTGGTTGTCTCGAATTCCTAAATCTTGGCAGGGGCCCAGCTTTCCGGAGTCTGAAGGAGTATTCATCACTTTTCTGCTGCTCTGATGAGACTCCATGAACTGAGGCAGCTCATAGAGTAAAGCATCTGCTTGAGTTCACAGTTCTAGAGAGATAGGAGCTCATGATGATAGAGTGGATGGCAGCTGGAGTTGACAGCTGAGAGCTTACATCCGGAACAGTAATCATGAAGAGAGAGCACAGGGAGAATGATGCAAAACTGAGACCTTGAAGCCTGTCTCTGGTGACTTGATACCTCTGGCAAGGACACATCTTCTAAACTAACCCAAACAATGCCACCAGCTGAGGACTAAGTGTCCAAATACCCAAGACTACAGAGGACATTCTCTTTCAACCCACTATAGAGGGTAATAGCTCTGTTTTGTCAGTTGACTTTTGTCTTGAAAGGTAGCGGGCACCTGTAACTCATTCTCGGCAGTGTACTCCATCAGGTTCACACAACACGGTGCCCTCTGGCTGACTCATCCTGGTATGCATGAAGGAATTCCAACTGAGACTTAGGTTCCTGGTAACATTCCTCATTCTGGTGAGTTTTTAGAAGAATGACCGACCTTTCCCCTAACTTTAGGGGCAACCAGAAAAACCCTGTCATTGTAAATATCAAATTAATTAAGTTTCATTTTTCTCCATGGAAATGTGGCAAAATTCTCTGAACTTGTGCAACAAAACAGCTTTTTCTTTCAACCATGAGTTCAGCGAAGAAGCTGAATTTCTGTGCTGACTTGTAAAGTTTATTACTTGTGACTTTGCAGTCCCTCTTAGTGGCTAGGGATATAGTTTAAGATCTTACCAGCCACTTATGACAGCTTTTTTTTTTTTACTCTGTGAAAAACTCATTGTTTCCACATAGGTTTTGTGTCTCTTATTTTCTTGATATACTAGACTAGCTGTTAACCCTTACCAAGCATTTACACAAGGAAACTCATTTGACAACCTGCCGGGAGCCTTCCAGCTTCTCTTCATAACTGACAATTCTGCATCGGAGAATGTATGTGTTTATACACACACAATGGGTTTGTTGACATTTTCACTCATATACTTTTAGGTTTGTTGCCTTTTTCTTGTTGGGTGTAGGGGCAAGAGTTATAGGTTCTCCTTGATTTCTGGGCTCAGTTGAGGTTGTTGCCTTAAACTAGCTGGGTCTAAAGGTGTGCACCACCGCACCTATCTAAAAGTTTTAAAGTTTACCTTTAATGAGTATAGTTAAATGCCTGTTACTACAGTGTTGTTAATTTCTCTCATTTGTAGTTCAAACAGAAGTCAAGAGAAAATAAAATAATTTTTGGACTGACTATCAGTGTTTGAAATATAGTAGAATTCAGTACTGGTTGGATTTTTTAAGTATTATAGAATAGAGAAGTCAGTTGTACCAGGATTGAGTGTTTAAGATATTGTTATGATTAATCAACAATATTTTTATTGTTTATTACCCGAAAGATATTATCATAATTTCAGTCTGTTTCCTGAAAACAAAACATGATTATACTCACTGTCAGTCAGTCCGTAACCGCCATGTTGTTCAGCACTGACTCTGGGTTTGGCACAGTGGTGTCATTTCCAGAGGAAACAGCTCGTGTTATTGAACTCAATGTGACTTAATAGGTAGTCACCAGAGAGGGAGAGCCTCCCTCTTTTCTGACTTCAAAAGATTTAAGATTAGTTAAGATGAACTTAAACTACTTTGCACTAAATTCAGGCAGCTGGCAACGGATTTTGCCTTTCTTGAGTGTGTTAAGTGCTGACTAACACCTGAAATCCCTTAGAAAATTTAATCATACACACATTTACAGTATGTGTGTGTGTGTGTTTTCTTACTGTTGTTTTTATTTGAGACAGTGTCTTGACCTTGATGAACTCCCTGTGTAGATGCCCTGTGACTACTGAACCTCCTGCTCCCGGAGCACTAGAACGGGCGCCACCATTTCCAGTTTATGTTAACTGTTTTCAGTACAAGGATTGGTGTTAAATACATTCAAATTGTGCGACAAAGCTGCTCTTTTATTTTGACAACACAAAGCCATATATGAATGAAACTACCACTTTCCCCTTCCCTCCCAGTCCAGAAAACTAGCACTTTACTTTATCTCTTTATAAACTGGGTACTCTAACTACCTCTTCTACACTGGATCATACACTATTTGTGTGTGTGTGTGTGTGTTTTATTTCTTTTGGCACAATGTCTTTATGGTTCATTCATCTTGTAGCATTTGTCAGGATTATCATCATATTTAATATTTAAGGTGGAATAACATGTCTTTGGGAGCATACATTTGGATTGTCTATTCTGGAAACTAGTTGCTCCTCATTTTTGATTATTGTAAATAACAGGCTATGAATGTTGGTGCATAAACACAGTTTGAGATAATTTTTTGTTCTCACTTGGAAGCACATAGTAGAAATTCTTTCAAGCTCACTAGTATAGATATACTTATATTAATGATAATTAATATACATATATTATTCCTTTTAATGATTCCATGACATTCTGTGGTGTGACTACCATACTATAGTCAGACATTTTGCTACCAATGGACATCTTTGTCTCAGGACTTTGATTTATTTATTTATTGTTGTTGTTGTTCCTTAATGACACTGCACACAAGAAAAATTTCTTGGATATAAGTCTTTAAATACTGGTGTTTATGTTTCTTTGTATTAGTGGATTTAAGTTTTTTGTGTATAATTTAATTGTAGATCTAAACTTTCTAATATGGTACAGCATGTAAAAACAGAATCCTGCTGAATAAGAAGTCTCACATTTGAGCCAACAGAATGCTATTATATATGCTTCCAAAGGCATGATGTGCCTAGCAACCAGAAATGTCAACAGCATGCTTCTATAGCAATAACAAATGATTAAGCTTCACAAAAGACGCTAATGCTGAGAGTTCAGGAGAGATTTCATCATTGGCTAGAAATGAAAGAAAATAAATTTACTTCTTTGTTAGTTTAATAAGATATTATTGGAGTGCTAATAAAAAAACTAAATTTTATTACTTGTGACATTTTGGACATTGGTAACTGAAAATGTAATCTTGTGTTGCTCTGGGACCAATTTCTTTCTGCTTTAGTTTTCACTGGATTAATTTATAATTTTCCACAGCTATCTCTTTGGTCCCACTTAGCTGTGAGATCAAAAAGAAGCTAACAAGTATTTATGAAGATGTTTGTAGAATTGGGACCCAGAGAAGTTTGCTCATATTCTTCTTGATTTACCATCACTGTAGCACAACGCCTGCTCTATGCGTTATGGTATGGTTCGTGAGTTGGGCAAGAGGCTGGAGATTGAAACACACACACCTATAAACACGGGTAACGCCAAGAATGTCCCAGCTTATATAGGGTCTCCTTATAATGGCCACACCCTCTCAGTTGCAAGCCCACCAGAAACCACACCTCTGCCATCAGGAACTCCTGATGATCTCTGTGCTCAGAGCAGCTACAAAACAAGTTGTTTGCTTAGAGCAGCTGCAAGCATAGGAAAACAAGGTGTTTACTCTTGTTTGGAAGGCAGAGGGTCACAGGAAATTCAGGGTCTGGGGATCCACAGGCCCCAACAATCACTGTGTATTTGTATGTGTTTGTGTGGGTAGTGTTAGAGCTTATGTCTTTCTGTGATTTTATGATTTATCTGTCTCTAAAGGAATTCAAATCAAACTTGATATTCCAGGTATGTTGTGTCTGTCATATACGAAATGAGTGCCTGCTATCCCCCATTTCCATCCAAAATGAAAGCCTCTTTTTTTTTTGCCTCTCCAATTTCTAAATTGGTGTAGTTGTAGTTTTCTGATATGTACTCCAATTTCCATGCAAGGTGCTAATCAGGCTTCCAAACCTACCCACTTGGCTGGGCAGCTTTCTTGGCTCTTAGCTATGGGATGGATGGTAAATGAATGTATTTGAAGATTGATATATAAGAAAATAGAAAGTTCTACTTTTCGCTCAATGATTTAATTTAATAATTTCTAAAAATCTCAAAATCTGCAACAAACAAGTACCCTTTTCCCCAACAAAGTCATGCTCTGGTACCCTCTGTCTAAAACTTAAATAGCTGAATATTCCTATCCAGAGTCTTGTTTCTCCAGAGAGATCATTTGGATATTGAAAGTAGGTGTTACCGACTGATTTGATCACCCCCTCAAAGTTTCTGTGTAGAAACCTCAGAATGTGACGCTATTGCTGATAAGGTCTTTAAGATCTGTAAATAAGATAATTGAATAATTGAGGTCATGTGGGTGGACCTGATCCAGTATGACTGGTGTCCTCTCAAAGAGAGTTTAGGTTATGGACGCACTATAGACTGAGAAAGATTATTCACGGACACAGAAAATGCAATAATTTCTAAACCTAGATATCTCTAAAGAAAGCAGACCCGATGACACATTGCCCTTGAACTGCTTGGCTTCAGATATGTGAAAAAATATGTTTATATTGTGTAATATACATCGTGATAATTGTGATGGCAGTTGGATTGCAGCAAAATCAAGCAGGCAATGGAGCAGCTCAGCCATCTTCAGCCTCCTGTCTTAGGTATCAGTGCTGACTCAGAGAGAGAATTTACCATGCCCTCTGGGTAAGCAACTGGATTTGCTGGCCATCTGGTCCCAGCTGCTCTGATGCTGGTATCCTGCTCTAGCACTGAGTTTTCTAAGTTTGCTCTTCCTACATCTTATCTCCTGCAATTGAGACTGCTAACAGGAGCTCCACAAAAGAGGGTCCCTCCCTCCAGTTAAATCAAAACGTCTGTTTACCCTGAAAGGCCAGCTGCTCTGTGTGTGAAAGCAACTCTAACAACATATTTTCCTTAGACACTTGGTTTCTAGTGCTTGGATACACTGTGAAAGATCATCAGCTTTTTCATTTTGGTAACTGAAAGTTAGCGGTTAGATGAAAGTATCATTCTAAGTCTATATAAGCAAAGCATTTCACTTATGTTAAAATTGAGGTTATCTATGAAATATTTGTTAACTAATATAAAAGGCTTAATTAACACGTTTTCATATCTAAGGGAAGAATAACTATTGATGTTTTGGATGGTAGGCTGTGTTCCTCTTTGTTTTCAGTGTTTTGTTTTTTTGTTGTTGGTGGGTGGTTGTTTTTTTTTTCTGGTGGTGGTTGTTTTTTTTGGTGGTGGTTGTTTTTTCTGGTGGTGGTTGTTTTAGGAATCTAACCCAGGGCCTCACAGATGCAAGATCAGCACCTGACTGCTGATCTGCAGTTCTGGCCATTTTTTTTCATTGTTTTTTTTTTTTTTTTTTTTTTTTTTTTTTTTGAAATAAGATTTTGTTGAGTTGCCAAGGCTAGCTTTAAACTTACCCTCCTCCTGCATCAGCCTCCTGAATAGCTGGGATTACAGATCTGCACCAACAAGGCATAGCTCCTGTTTTTAAATATTCTCTAACAATAATTACATGACTTGACGCTACTGACTTTGTAGTATAGATCATATGAGGGTATGTCCCTCCCGTAATTCATCTCCCTCCAAGTAAAACCAGAGTCCTTCCAAGGTCTACATGTTTCTTC
This sequence comes from Chionomys nivalis, assembly GCF_950005125.1. Taxonomy (NCBI): domain Eukaryota; kingdom Metazoa; phylum Chordata; class Mammalia; order Rodentia; family Cricetidae; genus Chionomys; species Chionomys nivalis. Next base: position 44,300,766 of record NC_080087.1, read on the forward strand.
CTGCTTTGTCTCCTTACACCATACACTCTCACCCAGATCAGCTCATCTCTACTGGCCTTGTCTGTTTCTGTCCAGATGCTCTGGAAGTTTTATCTTTCATCAGGTATGTCAGAAGAACGGTGCCTAGGGGCCTTCTCCATGGTGGCTCTCTGTGTCTGGACTACTATTTTCCCAGATTTCCTCAGAGCTCCTTTTGTCTAAGTGTTTGTAGCTCATCTTTTCCTTGAGGCAGTTCTGAACTGCCCATTCTGAATTGCAAAAGTCTCAGTACCCTCCTGCCTTGTGGACCCCAAATCTCCATCCCTTCCTCGGGTATAGGAACACTGCTGAGCGAGCGTGGTGTGCATGCTCACTACTACAGAGTCAGAAGCAGGAGGGGTGCTGTAAAGTTGAAGCCAATACAGTTTATGCAGTGAGATCCAGGCCAGCCAGGGCTGCATAGTAGAAAGTCCTAGTCTCAGAAGAAAAAGGAAATGTTTGCTTTTTTCACTAGTGTATCCAAAATTCTGAACGTGTACCAGAGCATTGCAGGTTCTCAGTAGATACCTGTTGAAAAACAGATGTACAACAAAGAAAACCAAATTGTTATGGAGCTCTCAATCAAGCTAGTGACAGGAGCTGGCAGAGAACGTGGCATGAGGCGGCTTATTACTCATTTTAATACGAGAGAGCCAAGAAATGATTCTGTCACAAGGGAGTAAGGGATAGATTCTGCTTCTTGAAACATGAAATAAAAAATCAAATGTTTTGTTGTTCTCAGAGGCTCGAGTCTCTCAATAATGAATGCTTATTCAAGCTTTCACATATCCCTTGTTTAAAAAAGTGTATTGCACCATTGAAAAATGTCAGCATTGATTCTTTGGGGGACTTTTGACACATTATAAGAATTTCTAACCTTTTAAATTAATCAATTTTATTTGCATTGTTAGCTTCCCTAATATTTCATTGATGAACTCTGTAAGTATGCCTTTTCATCTTTTTATCTTATTTGTTCATCTAATAATTGTTCTGTTTTACACATTTGCTTAGTCCAAAAATGAGAATTTCTACTCCTCATTTGCTTATATCACTGGAAGGTGCTTACGGGGAAGAGCGCACACTTAGTTTACAGATATAGATATGGATCTTAGCTCCTCCATGATTGGTAACAGTATGATTCAGAACTGCTGGGAATCTCATCCCCTTACAAAACCTCACAAGGCTGTCATACAAATTATAATAATAAATCTGAATGGATAAATATTTGATAGTAGCTGTTAAATAAATGTTCCAACTATAAGTGGGCAACCTAGAAGCAGGAAAATCTGTTTGTGAGGATAGTTTTTCTCACTGGCTCTTACCTCGACCTCAGTCCAAAATGGCAATGCAGCCTCCAGAATCTCAGAATGATACTGAGCCTGTGAACTGCCTCCTCCCATTTTATAATCCTTCCTAGGGCTGGGATTAAGGGCATGCACCACTGGGATTAAAGGCATGCACTGCCTGATTTCTATGGCAACCACTATGGCTACTGGGATTAAAGATGTGTGTTACCATGGACTGATCTGTAAGGCCGAGCAGTGGAGCTGTTTTACTCTCTGATCTTCAGGCAAGCTTTATTTATTAAAAAACAAATGAAATGCTGCTACATCAGTTCCCCTCCAAACTTACGCATTGTTTTCTTTTCCATTAACCAGCACACAGGCCTGCAGCTCATGCTACTCCCTCCTGTTGAAACACTGATCACTTTAAACTCTGTGAGTGCATTAGCTAGTGTGTATTCTGAGTCCCTTTAGTTTCACAGAAAGCTAAGCAAGCATGACAGTAGTTTACTGTCCTGTTCAAGAGGTGATCATAATCCAGTGAAGACACAAAAATGAAAACACACAAAATAACTGGAGAATAATAAAATAGCATCTAGCCAGTACTCTAGAAGTACAGTGTGAGTTGGAGCCATTATAAGAGCTTCTAGCAACCTTTTGAATAAAAAACAATGTCAGTGCTCAGAAACACCGTCACAATATTTAGTATGCTGTTAGTGTAGTTTTAAGAAATTTTTGCTCAGTAACTTTTAAAATTCCCATCAAATTCCTAAAAAGAAGGAACTAATTTTATCTCACATTGCAAAGAAGAAAGAAAGCAAGGAAGTACTAATTGCGGTCATTAGTATTTCCAGTCTTTCTCATTGAGACTGCAGAGGATGAAAGGGGGTTAATAAAGGCAGAGTCCGATCTTAATATTGGGAACCATCCCTATTGTCACACAATGCACATGGTGCTCAACTGGCCCTGCGTGCTCCCTCTGGACTCAACACCCTTCCTGCAGCTTGTGTTGCCATTCATCGTACTTTCTCCACTACACTTACTCATGATCTCATTCACTATCGTTCATTACACCCATTGACATCTCATTCATCCCTTAAGGTTCCTCACAGCCTTTCCTCTTCAGAAGTAGTTTTCATGCTAATTCCAAATCCCAAGGGAAAATATTGTGTTTTCATGGGGTGCTGTATGGTAGTGCTCTTAATATCTTTATTCTTGCTTACTGTAAGCTTTATTGTTCCTTTTTCATTTTTTATCTGCCCTATTTACTTCTTATTTATACAAACATCTGGCACATGTCTTAGCATACTATATCTTTATGCTGTGCTATACTATACATGGCACTGGATAACCATTTACAAAATAAATTAATGAACAGAGACAAATATATTTTCTACTTCACAAAAAGTAGAAAAGGAGTCTCCCAATAAGCGTGAAATAAGAGAAAGAAAATATTTTTTTTCTTTTTTAGATTTGACAGCTTAAGTACAGAAGAAGGGAAATGCATGGGCAGACTGACAAATGGATGAAAGTCTTGCTTATGAATGTGGATTGTGCCCTCTGTCTCGGCCTCCAGCTCTAGGAGGTCCCTGGAGTCCTCCCAGTTACTCCAACTAAGGAATCAAGTAGCCTATCTTCTCTCTCATTCCTGTCCTCCAGTTCCATTTCCTTGGAAATTATCCCTAACTTTGTAGCAGCTGCAGCCTCTCCTTCCTCTCTGCCCCTATTGCCAAGGGTCTACACAGATTCTCAGGGCACATGCAGATTGTTTTCCACTTGTGGTCCTTCTCAGACCTCCACACGTTTAGCCTCTCTTGATTCTTTAGTATCAGCTCCCAATGCCTAGAAACACATTCTTCCCCAGAACCCCAGAGGCCACACATGGCCGTGCCACAGAAGCATTCCCTAGTAGGCAAACCACAGCTACCATGCTCTCCTAAGAACCACAGAGGGCAACAGAAACCAAGGAACAAAACACACCACTTCACAACAAAGACATGACCAGATATCAAATTACAATCATCTCAAACCCACATTCCTAGATGCCAACATAAAAACACAATCCAAACAGCCAGGACAGTATCTCTCCACTAGAGCTCATCACTCCTATTACAGTAGGCTCTGTAAAATGCAATATAGTTGAAGCACAATAAAAGAACCCCAAAAGGCTATTATGATTATGTTCAATGACCTTAAAGAGGATATGAGTAAATCAGCTAATTAATGCCATGAAAACACAAACAAACAGTGGGATGAAACAAAGAAAGTAGTTCAAAACATGAAAAAAAATTGAATTGAATTAGAATTAAATTGGAATTGAAAACTCAAATGGTGGTAAAACTGGAAATGAAAAATTTAGGAACTTGAGTAGGAACCTCAGAGGCAAGCCTCGCCAATAGTATCCAAAAGATGGAAGAGAGAGTCTCAGACATTGAAGACAGATATGAATGGATTCCTCAGTCAAAGGATGTTTTCATTCTAATAAAAAACAAAAACAGGAACAAAATAGGAAATCTGTGACACTGTGAAAGAACAAAATATACAAAAAGAAATAGAGGAAAGCTTGGTCAAAGGCACAGAACATATTTTCCACAAAATAATAGATATTGGTTAACCTGAAAAGAATGGTGCCTATAAAGGTACAAGAAGAATACAGAACACCAAATAGACTGGACCAGAAAAGAAATTACAAATGATAATAATCAAAATACTCGATGTATAGAAGAAAGAATATTAAAACCTTAAGGAAAAAACAACACAAAAATGAGGACTAGAATAACTAGAGTAACACCTGCCTTTCCCAAGGAGACTCCTAAAAGGGCCTGGTTTGAGCTCTATAAACTCTAAAATACCACTCAGATTGCTAGACCAAGCAGGTATTTTAATCTTAATAGATGAAGGAAGAAAAATCATTCCATCATACGACCAAATTTCAGTAGCATCAAGCCAGTTCTTCAGAAGGTGCCAGAACAAAAATATCAACCCAAAGAGATCAGCTGCACTCATGAAAACACAAGGAATAAGTTATTTCAAACCAGCAAATCAAGAGTGAAGGAAAAAAAAAACAGCAACAAAACAACAGGAATCAATAAATACTGTTCATTGATTAATGACTCTTAACATCAATGGTCTCAATTCCCAATAAAAATAAACAGACTAATAGATTGGTTAGGAAATATGATCCATCTTTTCATCCAAGAAACACACCTTACTACCAAGGACAGTAATTACCTCAGGGTCAAAGGATGGAAAAAGATATTTCAAGCAAATCGGTCCATGAAACAAGGCAGATATTAATATCTGACAGAATAGACCAAACCAAAGAGGATCAGAAGAGATAGGGAAGACATGATATACTCATCAAAGGAGAAATCTACCAAGATGATGTTCACTTCTTATCATGCACCAAATCCAAGGGCACTCAAGTTCTTAAAAATACACTACTATACCTTAAATCACATGCTGAACTTCACACAGTGATAGTGGGAGAATTCTGAACCCCACTCTCAGCAGACAATCACTCTGACAGGAATCAAACAGAGAAGTGCTGGAGCTAAATGACATCATAAACCAAATGGACCTCAGAGATCTTTACAGAGCCATTACCCAGACACAAAAGAATATGCCTTCTTGTCAGCTCATGGAACTTTCTCCAAACTTGACTACATACTTGGCAACAAAGCAAATCTTTTTTTTTTTTTTTACCTTTAACAGACAGGCATTAATAAAGTCTAGAATGCTAACTGTAGTTATTGAAATCTTAAAGAAAAGACCAATGCATGTAAAGATAATATGGCATTAGAACAGTTGGAAATAAGATAAGCCAGTGTGTCATACTGTGTCAATCCCTTGAGATGTGGTTAATGTAAACACACCCACTTCTCACCATACTAGGACATAGTTGTTCTGTTTAAAACCTGTAAAACATATGATGTAAAAGTTCTACAACCTGTAGCATCACATTCTCCAACTTTCTTTTTTTTTATTGAAAATTTCCAACTTCTCCCCTCCTCCTACTTCCCTCCCCACTCCCCTTCCTCCTCCCTTTCCAGTCCAAGGAGCAGTCAGGGTTCCCTGCCCTGTGGAAAGTCCAAGGTCCTCCCCACTCCCCCCAGGTCCAGGAAGGTGAGCATCCAAACAGACTAGGCTCCCACAAAGCCCGTCCTTGCAGTAGAATCAAAACCCAGCGCCACTGTCCTTGGCTTCTGAAAACACTATCCGGAGTGAGGTAACCCAGACCCAAAAAGATGAATATGGTATGTACTCACTCATAAGTGGATTCTAGCCATAAATAAAGGATATTGAGCCTATAATTCGTGATCCTAGAGAAGCTAAATAAGAAGGTGAACTCAAAGAAAAACATATAGTTATCCTCCTGGATATTGGAAGTGGACAAGATTGCTGGACAGGGGTTGGGAGCATGGGGGTGGGGGTGGGGTGGAAATAAGGGGAGATGGGGAGAGAGAAGGGAGAAGGGGAGGATGGGGAGAGCTTAAGGGAATGGGACGGAGGAGGGGTGGATGTGGGAGCAGGGAAGTAGATATCTTAATTAAGTGAGCCATTTTAGGGTTGGCAAGAGACTTGACTCTGGAGGGGTTCCCAGGTGTCCAAGAAGATGTCCCCAGCTTGTTCCCTGGGCAGCAGAGGAGAGGGTGCCTGAACTGGCCCTATCCTATAGCTACACTGATGAATATCTTGAATAATAATAACAAAGCAAATATTAACAGCTACAAGAAAATTCAAATAACACCCTGCATCCTGTCTGATTACCATGGCTTAAAGCTGGATATCCACAACAGCAGAAAGCTTATAAACTCATGGAAATCAAACAACCCATTCCTAAATGAAAAATGAGTCAAAACAGATATTAAGAAATTAAAGATTTTTATAGAATTGAATGAAAATAGAAACACAATATAGCCAAACCTGTGGGACATAAAGAAGGTAGTTCTAAGAGGCAAGTTTGTAGCACAAAGTGCCTCCATAGAAAACAAACAGACAAAAAACTGGGGAGATCTTAGATTAGCAACTTAACAGCACACCAGAACGTTATAAAACAGAGGAAAAATAACACTCAAAAGGAGTAGATAGCAATAAATAACCAAACTCAGAACTAAAATCAGTAAAATACAAACAAACAAATAAAAACAATACAAAGAACCAATGAACAAAAGAGTTGATTTTTTTGAGAAAACCAAAACGGTTGATAAACCCTCAGCCAAGTTAGCTAAAAAGTGGAAGATAAGATCAAAATGAACAAAAATGGAAATGAAAAGATAGCCTTAACCACAGACAATGAGGAAAACCTGAGAATTATAAAGACACATTTAAAAAGCTGCAATTCACCAAATTGGAAAATCTAAAAGAAATGGGTTATTGTCTCAAAATGTACCACTTATCAAAGTTAAATCAAAATCAGATAAGCAATTTAAGCAGATCTATAATCAACCTCTATTTATATTGAAGGAGTCAATAAATGTCTTCCAACCCCAAAATGCCCAGGGCCAAATGGTTTTAGTCATTTGGAATTCTACTGGACTTTCAAAGAAGATTTAATGCCAACACTCCTCAACTTATTCCATAAAATAGGAACAGAAGGATCATCTGTTTTATGAGATCAGAGCTACTCTGATCCTAAACTACATGAAGACCAAATAAAACAAAGAAAATCACAGATCAATTTCCATTATGAACAAAGATGTAAAAATTCTCAATAAAATATCAGCAAACAGTCCAAGACCATATCAAAATCATCCACCATGATCAAGTAGGCATCATCCTAAAGATGATGGTTCAACGTACATAAAATGATAAATGTAATCCACCACTTAAAGAAACTTAAAGACAAAATCCACATGACCATCTTATTAGATGCAGAAAATGTCCTTGACAAAATCCAACACCCCTTCATGTTAAATGTCCTGGAGAAATTATAGATTCAAGAGATACATCCCAAGGTTATAAAGGTGAATTACAACAAGCTTATATCCATCATCAACCTAAGCGGAGAGAAATTAAAAGCATTTCCACTAAAAGACAAGGTTGTCCACTCTCTCCATATCTATTTAATGTAGTTCTTAAAAAGAAATAAGACAACTGAAGGAAATCAAGTGGATACAAATAGAAATGGAAAAATTTCAAGTATCTTTATTGGTAGTATGCATAAACCATCCTAAAAATTCTACTGGAGAACTCCTAAAGCTGATAAACACTTTTAGCAAAGTAGCTGGATACAAAATTTACTTACAAAAGTCATTAGCTTTTCTATATGAAAATGACAAATGAATGAAGAAATCAGAAATCAGGGAAACAATATCTTTTATAATAACCCCTATCTGAGAGAGAGAGAGAGAGAGAGAGAGAGAGAGAGAGAGAGAGAGAGAGAGAGAGAGAGAGAGAGGAGATGGGGGAGAGAGGAGGAGGGAGGGAGAGAAACAAGAAAAGAATAACTCTTCAGGTAGCTCTAACCAAACAAGTAAAAAAACTTATATGATAAAGATTTTAAGACATCGAAGAAGGAAATTGAAAAAAGATATCAGAAAATGAAAAGCTCTCTCATGTTTATGGACCAGTAGCATTAATATAGCAAAAATAGGCATCCAACCAAAAGCAATCTACAGATTCAATGCAATCCCAATAAAAATTTCAACACAATTCTTGACAAAACATAAAGACAATCCTCAGCTTTGTGTGAAAATATAAAAATGCCAGGATACCAAAGTCATCCTGAATAATAAAAGAACTGGTAGAGGTTTCACCATTCCTAACCTCAAATTTTGCTATAGACCCACAGTCCTAAGAATAATCTGGTATTAGCACAAAGACAGATACACTGATCAATGGAATCAGAAGTCCCAGATATAAATCTATACACCTATGGGCACCTGAATTTTTTTTTATAAGAAGTCAGAAATACACACTGTAAAAAAGACAACATTTACAAGAAATGGTGCTGATCAAACTGGACAGCTATATGTAGGAGAATACAAATAGATCCACACTTATCACCCTTCACAAAACTTAACTGAAATGAGTTAAATATATAAACATAAAACCAGAGGATACGCTGAACCTGATAGAAGAGAAAGTGGCAAGTAGCATTGAACTCATTGACAAAGGCAAAGAGACTTTGAACAGAACACTGGTAGCACAGGCACTAAGATCAATAATTAATAATGAGACCTCACTAAACTGAAAAGCTTCTGCAAGGCAAAGGGCACCATTATTTGGACAAAACAGCTGCCTAAAAATTGGGAAAAATATTGTACCAACACCACATCTGATGGATGGGGTAATATTCAAAATAAATAAATAACTTGAAAAAATTAGAAAACACATGATTAAATACACAATTCTTAAATGAGGAAACTCAAATGGCCGAGAAACAGCTAAAGAATGTTCAACATCCTTAGCAAATCAAAACTATTTTGAGATTTCATCTTACACCTGTCAAAATGACTAAGGTCAATAAGAGAAACGATAGCTCGTGCTAGTGAGGATGAGGAATAAGGGGAACACTCATCCGCTGCTGCTGGGGCTGCAAACTTGTAGAGCTACTATGGAAACCAGTGTGGCAGTTACTCAGGAAGACTGACATCAGTTTACTTTGAAACTCAGCTATACCACTCTTGGGCTCATACCCAAAGGATGCTTCATCTGACCACAGAGGCACCCACTAAGCCATGTTCATTGCTGTTCTATTCATAATATCCAGAAATTGAAAACAAATTAGATAACCATCAATAAATGAATGGATAAAGAAAATGTGGCACATTTATACCATGGAATATTGTTCAGTCATTAAATTAAATCATGGAATTCACAGGTTGGGGAGAACCAGAAAAAAATCCTCCTGAGTGAGGTAACCCAGAACCAAAACGAAAAGTTTGGTACATATTTGCTTATATGTGAACATTATTTACGGAGTCAATGGTAAGTAAAATGTAGCCCCCCCTTACAACAGGCTGGTATAAGAAAACAGGCTTAGCAAGGTAAAGTAAGGGATTAAGTGAAGATTGGGTCATCCCCAGGAAGAAGAAATAGGATAGTTATGGGTACATGAGGCAGGATCAAGGACTGGAAGGATCAAACAAAGAGGGAAGGTATTGAGTAAGGGAAAAAATAGAGGGGACATCTGAAACTAAGGGACATTTGAGAGGTCCTATGGAAACCAAATCGAGTAGAAGCTTCCTAAAATATAATCATGCAGGAAAATGATCTAAATAAAATCACCAAATAATAGGAGAGATGGATCTCGATTGGCAGAGGCTGTTTGCTTGTTCCTGGCTGCCCTGACCTGAAATATTCACCCAGAAAATGTATAAATTACAACAATGCTTGTAATTAATTACAAGCTGTATTATTTACATTATTACATAACTAATTACAGTGCTGTACTAATTACAACAATGACTCTAGCGTATTCCTAGAAAGCTCTTACATCTTAAATTAACTCATTCCTATTATTTTATATTTTACCATGAGGTTCTTGGCCTACTGGCAAGGTTCCACCTGGCAGCTTGCATCTTTCTCCTCTGGAGGCTACATGGCATTTCACAGACTCTGCCTTCTTTCTTCCGGCATTCACTTTAGTTTTCCTGCCTAGCTCTGTTCTGCCCTGTCATAGGCCCAAGCAGCTTCTTTATTCATTAACCAATAAACATAAGGACTTCCCACATCAGATACCCAGATGGACATCTCTCATAACCAAATATAGCTTCCAATACTGGGAATTGCTTGCATCTAATTGAGTTTTTGGCCAAAGGGGCCCCATGGGAAACCCCAAACAACCCAAACTATTGCCAAGGCTATTGATGGCTTCTTACAAACTGATGGCAAGGCCCTATTGTTGAAGAAAACATCTACACAACTCAATCAACATAGAAAATTTCCACTGGTTCCTACTTATAGTCCTCGCACCTATATACTAGTGTTCATGGTACAGGAAATTATTCTTCATGCTGCCAAAGAAGAAATGTAAGCACCACCTCAACTACAAACCCTGTAGTATACAATTGTGCTAGTGTAATGGTGGCACAACATTTGTGGAGGCAACCAATCAATGTCTGATTGGATTTAAGACCCACTCCATGAGATGGACCCCATCCCTGACATTCTTTTGGTGGCCAAGAACCTGAGACTAGAGAGGTCAGTGACCTAGGGGAAAACAAAATAGTACTATTCTCCATAAGGACATAGCAATACAATGACTCCCAGTGACATTTTGCTGTATGCATAGATCAGCATGTTGCTTAGCCATCATCAGAGAAGCTTCCTTTTGCAGTACATGGGAAAAATATGGAGAACCACAATAAGGCAATATGAAGAGTGAGAGTCCTTTGACCATTCAGTTCCAAGTGGGGTGTCTCCTTCAAGTCTCTCCACCCATGGCTCACAGAACCATAGAGGTGCTGTACGTGAAGAGCTGAGAAAATGTGCACCCACGGAAAGTAATAGTAAACAGAGATAAACCATTGCTTCATCTGTGGTGAACGATCACAAGTCTCCCTACAAGTCTGCAGGAACACCGAGAGGCTCACACCGCCTTTTCTCTTTGCACTTATTCATGGTACACTCATAAAAGAAGCTGTAGAAATGCTGAGATATTTGAAAATGGTGTTTTCAATGTTTGTTTAAAATAAATGAATACAAAGGCCCTTTCCTAGGTACATTTGCCTTGAATATTTGGCAAGCATGGGCTCCAAGAAAGATACAGTGACATCTTCATATTACAGACAATGTAGAAACTTGTCTTTCTCAACAGTACAGTTTCTACATCCTCACGGTTTTTCCTGTATGGTTGAGAGAGCATGGTTAAATTTTGGGAAGTACTGTGAAGGCTTGTGGGCAGTCACTGGATGGCTTTGCCTCTTGCTCCCCCTACTGTTCATATTATGTTACTGCTGTCACTCATAAATACACAAATGCACCTGTGCTAAGAAATCTGATTTTCACTATCAGATGCATTCATATGTCACTTAATTTGATTAATTCCTTAATTTAAACTCTCATAGAATTTCATGTCCTCATAAAATTTATGTATTAGAAAGTAATTTAGGGAGTTGGATTTTCTGAGATCAATTTTTTTCCCCTTCCTTAGCATCAGTTTTCTTGTGCATACTGATAAAATGCTCAAGTATTTCTCTTGGAAGGTATGGTTTTACAAAAGTTACTCAGGTAACATTCTGTGCACATACCTCAGCTTTGTTTCTGTAATGCGCCGGGAATGAGAATTCAAAATATTCTTATAGTATGTTTCACACTTACTTAAATATTTTATAAAAATTATTTCCTAAATTGAAAGCTGTGGTCATCTCTGAGATCTTGGAAAACAATCAAGCAACCTATCTGCATCTCACATTCTCTTATGCTAATTTTTTGTTTTATTTATTCTTTTTTTCTCTCTTTTTTATTGAGCTATACATTTTTCTATGCTCCCCTCCCTACCTCTCCCCTCCCCTTCAACCCTCTTCCATAGTCCCTATGCTCCCAATTTACTCAGGAGATCTTGTCTACTTCCCATGTGGTTTAGATTCATGTATGTCTCTCTTAGGGTCCTCATTGGTTCTATTTTTGTAAGTTTTAATATATTCACCGTTTAATTCCCAAGTATATGTTTGCTTTATTCCTACTTTCTCTGTCTCTGTCTCTCTCTGTCTCTGTCTCTTTGTCTCTTGCTCTTGCTTTCTCTCTGTCTCACCTCTGTCTGTTTCTGTCTCTGTCTCTCTGTCTCTGTCTCTGTCTCTCTCTCTGAGACAGGGTTTCTCTGTAGCTTTGGAGCCTGTCCTGGAACTAACTCTTGTAGACCAGGCTGGCCTTGAACTCACAGATCCACCTGCCTCTACCTCTTGAGTGCTGGGATTAAAAGCATGTGCCACCACCATTTAGCACCTTTCCTTTTCTTCCCCACACCTGTTTTTCCTTTTCTTTCACCCAGGATTGGGATTGAGTCAGTGGTAGCTGTTAGACCTACTGAGGTAAAACTTAGCCAAGGGTGAAGGAAAATATGTTCTGTTTGAAATATATTTTAACATAATTCTTTATTGATTCTTTGGGAATTTCACATCATGCGCCCCTTCTGCTCACCTCCCAGTTCCTCCATAACCTTCCTTTACCCCTGCAGCATCTCTTCCTGCAAAAGAACCTCCCTAATTAATTATTAACAAACCAAAACAAACAAAAAACCCCACCTTTCTCCTCTGTCTTTTCAACATCTCTTCATTTATCCTAGTGGTATCAGGAGCTCTAATGTGTTGCTCATTATACCCTTCGGTCCAATTAGCCCCACTCACAAAACGTCTATCGCAGTGAATCATTGGTCTGATTGAAGACCTGTGGCACACCATACCACTGGACCTTCACCCAAACTCCTTTCAGATATCCTGTTATTGCCCCAAGTCACAGAGATCCCGTGGTTATTGTTCTTCAGGGAAAGTCCTCTCAGGCAGTCCAGATGGGGTAGATGTTGCAGAGTGAGGGGCGGCCACCCAAAGCCCAGGATGTGGTATGGGTAGTAACTGAACTGATTGGTCCCAGTCGCTAGGACCACCCTCTTCAGGTAAGGAGCAGATCCAGCTCTCCTAGGCTCATGCCATCTGAACCAGTTCTCCCATGCCCATGGCAAGGCATTGGGCAATCTCTCCCAATGGATGGGGCCAGTTATCCCATGGGGGAGGGGCTAGCTCTCCTGCTGTAATGTCCAGCTAGGGGCAGAACCAGCTATCCCGGGGTCAGTGAGGGTTTCGACTTTGGATTTCAACATGCAAGGTTCCTATGCCGTGGTCATGCCACAGAACAGCTCAGGGGAGCCACTCAGACCATGGGAGAAGCAGGGTATTGGTACACAGGAAGGCACAAGTTCGGCAAATGACAGACAGACACAACACACAAGAGAGTAGTTGGAATCTGCTGTGATTTTACTGAATTCATGTTTTCATTATATAGTATTCAGACAAAGAACAAATCAGAAGGTCTTGTATCATTGGTTGGCACAGTATGAAAGCTTCTTTTAGTCACATCAGCGATATTTAAGAAAAGTGTATTATCAGGAACAGGTGTTAGACATAAAGCATCCTTAGAAGAGGAAATCTTGTCCTTGGGAATGTAAACCTCAGACAAGTGATTTCATCTTAAGAATAGAAAGTTTCTGTCTCATTATCGCTATCATGGCCCTTCCTCTTTCTAACCCTTTCTTTATTTCATCTAGTGACCAAATATGCCTAATCAGTTCTCTGGACCTGCTGAAATATACTTTTTTGTACCTTCTTATGCAGCAGAAACCATGGGGGTTGGGATCTAGCAAGCCTATCTATAAAGTTCAATATATAACACTCTTTGTCCATCAACATTAGCCCACTTATTCCCTTGCTCATCATACACCCCATGTATTACAAGGGTTCTGCTGTAGTCTTATAAATTCCCTATCACAGAGCTGTTCCTGAAGAGATAATCCTTGTCTTGTAGATATATAGAATATCATTATTGTAAAAGAGAATGTGCAAAGCCCATATCCCGCATAGCCAGCTAATCGAGAAACCGCAAGGGCAGCCAATACCGGGCTGTCTGCCATTGACCTCCAGGAAGCCTAGTTCCATAGGACACATAGTTCCCGTCTGGCATAATGACATATGTCATGTCACACAAACAACACTGGAGTTGGTGTGGCAATGACCCCTGTGGAAACACGGGGCATGGACATCATCCCAGAACCCAGATGCAGCAGGAACATGGACCCAGACATGGCCCTAGGCAGCAACCAAGGCCCAGACACCACCATGGCTCCAAGGTAGCAGTGCTACCAGATCAGAATAGCTCCAACTGCAGCAATGCTCTCGGATACTAACGCTGTTTCAGGTGTCTGTCCAGACTCTTGACATTTGCATATCTCTAGGATAACAGGAGTCATGGACATCAACTTAGACCCTGGCTGCTGCTGGGCCACAGATGCAGATATGGCCCTGTTCATCAGCCCAGGCCCAATAACACCATGGCCCTGTGGCACAGTCCACCCAAATCATTATGGCACCCATGGTGGTACAGCCTTCAGACACTAACATAACCCCAGGCTGCAGTCTAGACCCTGGACATCCCTGTGGCCTTTGGTCGTGGACATCCACACAAACCTTGGCTATGGTAGGACCCAGACATGGTCATCAGTATCAGCCCAGGCCTGGATATGTCCATGGTGGCAGTGCAGGCCATCCAAATTTGCATGGCCCTGGTGGCAGGGTGGACCTTGGACACCAACATGGTCTCAGGTGTCTGGCCAGACCCTGGTCATCCACACAGCCTTCAGTGGTTACTGAAGTCATGGACATCAATAAACACCCTGGCTGCTGCAGGGTCACTGGCACAGACATGGCCCCAGGCAGCAGCCCAGGCCCAGATGCCATCCTGGCCAACAAGCGCCAACATCAACACATTCCTCATCTCCCTCACTTCTTCAGATCTACCTCCTACCACCACAAGGGAACCATTCTGCTTCCCTTTCTCTCCCATTTCTCCACCAGATACTTGCTCATCATCACACTGGGTAGATTGCTGGATGCCTTAAAGACATAGGCTGGCCCATGGGTGGTAGAGGAGGGTCATGGATCTGTCTAGAGTATTTTAATATCTCTTACCCATTGCAGCCCATGCCTAACTTATGCTCACTCAGTGCTTGAAGTTCTCCACGCCCTGGGGTCTGTAGGACGGCTCCGTTTCTGAATATACCCCCATGTGAGTGGACTGTAGCATCCCCCCGCCTTTGCTGTGTTTGTCAGTCGCTGGTCCTTCATCTGCTCTCAGTCTTCCAAATACGGTTTTGCAGTCAGTTGTGGAATGCCCTATTTTCCTGTTCATCATCAGTTCGCACCATTTTCTGTGTGTACTGTCCAAAGTAGCAATAATCTGAGTTGGCTTTGAAATGAAGAGTGACAAGGGAAGGCAGTTCTGAGAGTCATATAAAGGTGAAGTCAGTGGACTAGACCCTGGATGGGACAAGGAAGGAGAAGATGCATTTTAAAAATTTTTCAAATTTGATAGTGTCATAGATTTCTAGGACATCACTGTTGTGAAGGCCTTGAGTGTGTTTTGAGAAGTCAAGGCCGAGACACGTAGTGCCAGTGAAGCACTGTCAATTACGATCAAGGTAGACAGAAACCAATTCTTGTTTTCTGTTTTATTTTCTGGAGTGGAATCTCCCTCACTCTATAGCCCAGCTGGTCTGGAAATGAGACCATGGAGCAGGCTGACCTCAAACTTGCCCCTACTTCCTCCTGTCTCTGTTTTTTCAGTGCCTGTACCTTTTCCTTATCTTTAGAATATAGTGTTTATAGAGCCAGGCATGGTGGATGATGCTTGTCATATTAGCACTTAGGAGAATTACTTTGAATTTCAGGTAAATGAGACTACATAGTAAATTCCAGACCAATCTGTACACACACACACACACACACACACACACACACACACGCACACTGCTACCACTACCACCACTTCCACCAATAACACCTAAAATGTGTTTGTAAAATAATTGTTTTTTGCATTTGTTTTTGTGGTTTTTTTTGTTTGTTTGTTTGTTTGTTTGGTTTTTCAAGATAGGGTTTCTCTGTAGCTTGTCCTGGAACTAATTCTTGTAGACCAGGCTGGTCTTGAACTCACAGAGATCCACCTCTCTCTGTTTTCTCAGTGCTGGGATTAAAGGCATGCACCACCACTGCCCAACTTAAAGTAATTGTTTTTACAATTAGTAATTATTGTAAGATATTAAGGGAAGTATCTGTGCTTTATATTAAGGATGTTTGCTTCCAGAAAGTACTTTAGCTATTAATTTAATGTTCTTTGCTATGTAGATGTGATGAGGTCAGAAACATCTGGTGAAGAGTTCAATTTATTTTTTTCTCATTTTGGGGGCAAAAAAATTGTCTTGGAAATTTTGTAATAAATATTTTAGTATTTAGTTAGTAATACAAACCTTGTTGTTTACAGGGAAAGCAAAGAAGAGCAAAAATTTTCCTTTAAAAATTGCCTTCTGATAACACAAGTGTTCCATTTTATTTTAAGAATAGGTTTTGTTTTAAAGTTAAAAGAAAATCTAGTTCCAATAAAGCAAAATATTAAGTAACCATATCTATAGGCATGTATACTTCATTTCAGATATCTGTACTAGACCTGACTATGTTTGGGGAAGAATTTTTGGAAGGACTTGAGCATTAGAGGCTAGAAAAGTCATTGGGTGTTGATAACTTCCAAGTGATCTTGGAAGATAAGAATGTTGAGAGGAGCACAGATGACGGAGGCATGGTTTGGGAAAGACTTGACTGGCCATTCAAGTGAAGAATCTGTGATGTCTGGTCAGCTGGACCTGAAGAATTAGCTGTGCTTAACAACAGACCAAAAACACTAAAGTGAAACATTTGCTTCACTGGGACAATGGAGACTGGGTCACTGGGACTGAAGAATCAGGTTAGTTAGAAAATACCGGCACTATGGAAGTGAAATCTTCTGGAGGTGTTTCCTGAGAGGTAACACACAGAAGCTGTGCTCCAGCAGTCACCAAGGCTGTATCTTGAGCTGGCAACTAAACATGGCGGTGTAAGAGTCACCCAGGTGGTACTGGCTTTGAAGGCATGAAGGGGTTATGGAGAACGTCTGAGGCTTGACACTGTGCGGCAGTGTTGGGGTCCAAGAAAGGCTATTGCTGAAGTTGAAACCCAGATGCAGCAAGAGATCTCAGCATTTCAGAGATTCCACTCCCATGAGATGTAAGAAGAGCAATAGCAATGGAGCAAGCCAGCAAGCGACTCTTCTCTGTGATCTCTGCATCAGTTCCTGCCTCCAGAGTCCTGTCCTTCTTGTCCTCCTGTCATTCCTGCCCTGACTTCCTCTGGTGATGAACTGTGTGGTGGAAGTGTCAGCAAACAGACCCTGTCCTCTGAAGTTGCCTTGGTCATGGTGTCTGCTCACAGCAACAGTAACGTTAGTGCAGTATTTGACTCCATTTCTATAAGATTCAAAGTAATATTCCAGAGAGCTACATGAGAAACCTCTTAGCCAGGTTGTTTTTATAAACTTAGTGATAAGCTTGCTCAGTTTCTCTGTATTAGTGGTTCTCAACCTGTGGGTCATGACCCCTTTGGGATCACATATCAGATACCTTGCATATCATATCAGATATTTATATTATGATTCATAACAGTAGCAAAATTGCAGTTATGATGTAACAAAAATAATAACTTTGTGGTTGTGGTCACCACAACATGAGGAACTGTATTACAGGGTCACAGGATCAAGAATGTTGAGAACCACTGGTCTGTATGATTCATACACTTGTATATGCTTAATATAAGTTTTATAAATTTCCAGTAGATGGCGCAAAAAGCACAGTAAATTTGAAAAGATCAGGTGAGGAATTATTTTTCTATTATAATCTAAAACTGAGTCAAATGTATTTCTATATTTTCCTCATAATTTAATAATTGAGATGACACTATGATATACATTTGAGAAATCTAAATGTATACAATAATTTTTTGGAGTAGAGTAAAATCCCAGCATAATTTTTCTTAGTGTTACTGTAAGATTAACTTTTTGCACTCAAGAAAATTTTGATGTCTCGCAATGAGTCTCTTTCAGCTATTTCCAGTGAACATCTGATTAGCGACAAGATTCCAACTGTAGAGGCATCAGTGTGTAAGGGAAAACAGATATACCCCAAGGAGCTTCAGATTCATTCCTGAAGGTGTGGCTAGTATGTCCTCATATCCCTTCAGCAATGCTCATCTTTCCCCCAACTTCGAAGTTCGATGAATGGTTCGAGAAGTTCGAGACATGCACCTTTTGTATGTACTATCTTCCATTTACAGTGAATAGTCTAGAGGACGCTTGCTGCCGTGCACAGAAGCTACCACAGGGGGGCAGCACAATGTTTGGCAGGAAATGATTTAGCTGTGAATTGTTATGGAAACAAGATGGTTGGACAGAATCTATTGTTATCTATTAATTAATATGAAGATTTTAACAATTCATTACAACTTGGTTTTCTGAAAGGAATGACTACTCTGTGTTGTCATTACCACGTTATCATGACAGTTCTTAATAACCTTACTAAATGACATCTGCATATGTTAAAAAGTAAAACACCCTGGTGTTCATACCTAACACTAGAACTCTTAAAACAGGTTTTACATGTGAGTATGGAAAAGGGTCTGGGATGTTCCTTCTTTCATTTCTTTCCCTTCTCAGTGTCTGCTTCTTCATGCTTTCATCAATGTTTAATTATTAAAAGACATATGTGCTAATAAAAAGAATGCCAAACAGTACAGACACGGATTTTGTAGGGGCTGGGAATGCAGCTTAATTGGCAGAGTACTTACCCAGTGTGTAGGGAGCCTGCGTTTGGTCTCCAACGCCAGATGAGGTGGCACATGCCAGTAAACCCAGCACTCTGGAGGTGCTGGCAGAGGGATTGAGAAGTTCATGGTCATCCTTTGTTGTATAACAAGTCAGAGAGCAGCCTGGGATTAGAGAACCTGAATAAGAAAGAAAGGAAGAAAAAAGAAAGAAAGAAAGAAAGAAAGAAAGAAAGAAAGAAAGAAAGAGAAAAAATGAAATACGTAACATAAAATCAAGGACTTAAAATTTCTCTATTTTGGTCTTTCTGCTTTTCAAGTTCCATCCCCTAAAAGCAACTGTTTTGAATAGTTTTGGTCCTTCTTAAGATATGAATATAGATCTATTTCACAACTTTCTCTTTATGTCATTGTATGTTTCAATAAAGTGTTTTAAATAATATATGTAAGATAGTTTTTATAAATTTTATATTTTTGTTTACTTATTTGTGTGTCTGTGTGTGAGTTTGCCTGGGCCATGGCACATGTGGGGAGGTCATAGGGCAACAGCTGAGGACTAACTTTTTTTTTCTATACCTTGTGGGTTCCAGAGATCAAACTCAGATCATCAAGGTGTGGGTAGCAAGCACCTTAGTTATGAGTTATCTCAGGGGCCCTACAATAAGGCTTATTAGGATATTATAAGATTGTGCAAAACTGTTTTTGCTAATTTTGTCCTTTTGAGACAGGGCCTTTACATGAAGCAGGCTGGCCTAACATCATGACCTTCTTCTCTCCATCTTCTCACTGTCGGTCATGTTCTAATGACTCCAAGTCCTCTTCCTATAGTGTCTAGGAACGCCTTAAAGCAGTGTCAATATTCAGCCTTCTAGTTCTTCGTATTGTATCTCATTTTCTGTGATCACAGAGGTCTTTATTCATCTTGGTGTGTGTGTGGTGTGCTTTCATGTATGCATATTCTCACACGTGTAGACAAACATAAAGGAGATGTGCATACATGTTGTGCACATGGAGGCCAGAGACTGACACTGTTTTCCTCAGTGGCTCTGGGCTTCATTTCCTGAGAGAAAGTTCCACTCACAGTCTGGCCTGGCAATAGTCTTGCCCTCCTGGGCTCTGGGTTTGTTGGAGTGTCTCCAAGCCTACCACCCACTCACGTTTTATGTGGGTGCTGGGGGTCAGAACTCTGCCCCCCACACTTTTATACATGAAGCTACCTCTGCCTTCCCTTCCCATGCATTTAAACTTTTCAGAAGATTTATATTTTCAAGAGTATGTGTTTTTGTGTGCATGTGAGCTGTGTGCATGTGTAGACCAAAAAAGGATACTGGATACCTGGAGCTTGAGTTACAGGTGTTTGTGAGCCATCCCCAGTATGGGTGATAGGAACTGAACCTAAGTCCCCTGGAAGAGCAGCAAACATTCTTAACTGCTGAGTCCAGGCCCCACCCACACATTTTGAAAATATTGTTTTGAGATAATTCTATATTCATAAGAAATTGCAAACATGTGTGAGGATGTCCCAAACACGTTCATCTAATCTTCCTCCCATACTAACATCCCCAGTACACTTATAAAATCAAGAAACTGGCACTGCTACCGTCCAGAGTTTATCCAGAGTTAAGACAGGGACAGAGTCTCTCATTAGGCCATGGAGAATGATGGGTGGGCTTGGCGAACCAGCAGGTCCCAGAGATCCACCTGTCTCTACCTTCTCAGTGCTGGGACTTTCAAGTGTGGGGACGGAGGTTATTGTGAGGCAGTCTTTTACCACCCAAGCTGTCTCCCCTCCCCAGACTGTGAACTGAACTCTAAATACAGTGAGAATCCACTGGAATGCTTCTGTAAAGTTAACTTAAACTTAATCTATTGCTGCTGGGAAGCTTACAATGGGAGTTGACTTGCCAGGCTCCCAGGTCTAAAGTGATGGGTGGTTGTGGTAGTTGTCATGGGAATAAGGGTCACAGTTGTAAGGAATAACTCAAAGGCTTACCAGGAGATCTATGTGAGCAAATTAAAGAAATGCCAGTGAATTCTACATCGATGCTGTGGCTTTGGCTGTACTGAGGGGGATCATAAACTTTATAGAAGTAAAAGCAAGAAATAGGCAAAATTAATTTGGAGGTTTGTGGTAAATGTAAGTATGTTTCTCTTTATACATTATTAGTTAAATGAGTAAATTCTACAGGAGTGCTGGCAATATGTTGTTGTCATGTATATGACTATACATGTGTTTGTATACATCCTAACGTGTTTCTAAACTCCTGATATTGTCCATGGGAAAATATTCACTGGAAACAGTATGACGATAGAACCACTGAGCCATATTTATCTTGTAGAGAACCTGATTTTGGTTTCCAGAACCTGTGCCTCCCCACTCACAACTGCCTAGAACTCCAGTGTCAGGGTGCCGGACACCTTTGGCCTCTTGGGCCTCCATACTCATATGCACATTCTACTTACACAATACATAATTGGTAAAAAATAAGTATTTTAAAAGGCGTATTTTGGAGGTTAACTATAAGCAAATTATGGCTTTTATCTATTAAAAATTTAGTTAAGAAGTTTAGAATTCTCAAGTCGGACGAACCTAAGTTCTAGTTCTGTCTTCATTTCCTTATGGGTCAATATTTATCTACTAAGCTTGAGTTTTCTCCTAGACACCACAAGAACAATGCTAGTAATTATTTCAAACCCCTTCCCCAAAAATAAACCAGCACACCAAACCCTCTGTACCTAAAGGAATAGATTATGTGGAGACATGTAAGACTGGTCCTTCTATACAGTATATATTCAACCCTTTTATTATAGCGTGACTGAAAATTCTGCACGGTAGTGCTTAGCCTTCTTTGTAGTTTCCGAGAAAAGGATTCTGACCCAGATCCCTTAGTTCCACGCCACCCAGCACTTTCTGCAGGCTTCTGGCATTTCTAATTGCTTTGATGCCAGGTCAGGAAGCAAGATGGAGATTCGGGAAGGATAGATTTGGTGGACTGATTCCATTCCTTTGGTCCCAGTTCAAAGGGTCATTTCAGGAGCAAAAATCAGGTGTTGAGGGAAATGAAGACAGAGGTGGAAACATAAGGACGGAAGAGACACCAGAATTTGGGGGCTTAGAAATTAGAAAATTGTGCATTAAATGTTTCTGAAAAGGGGATAGAAAGACAATGGTGACACTGCTGTTTTGGCACGTGCAGCTGGATATCTTCTTTGCAGTCTTTGACTAGCCAAAGCAAGGGATTTGCATCCAAGGACTGAATTCTGTTGTATGTAATGTGCTACTGTTCCAGCTGCTGATTCTGCCAGACAAGACACAATGGGGTACTTGGCAAGACTCTTCCCTTTCATGTGTGTACCATTAACTCACAACATAGTGCTTAGTACCCAGGTATACTACATACATGTCTGTAACCCTGAAAGAGTCCTGATAACCAATCACATACAGTTCTGTGTTCTAGTTTTCTCATGTTTCACAATGGCAGCATTCTCATTTTTCAGTGTATTGTTCTGGCCTGTATAGCATTCTAATCGGTCTCTTACCAAATCCCATCCACATTTAACCAGGTGATAAAACACTCCTATTATAGTTGCCTTGGTCCAAGGGCTAGTTTTAAATGTCTATCTGATTTACAGGGATAGCAAAGTCATTGCTGTGAGGCAGTACAGTGAGGTTGAACTTCAAGATGGAAGATTTAGGGTTTGAGGAGAAACAGTATATAACATTCTTCTACATCCTTTCTCTTCATTACAGTTAAGTTACAATGAACAAAGAAATCTATTGGTGGATAACCTGAGTGTTAGTTTTGTTCCTGCAGGGGCTGTTTGGAACACTTGTCTGGGTGTATGGCAAAGATATTGAACCCCATAAATACAGAGGCCATAAACAAACAGATTTTCTCAACCAGAAGCCAGTCCGGATCATCGAAGACCACTCTCCAGAGTTGTATAATATTAATAGGGTGAAGATAGAGAATAATGTGGATTGTTCCTGAAAAGGAGGCAGCAGGAGGAGCTTCAGCTTTCCTCAGTCAGCTCCTCCTGTTCCCAAAAGTTTCAGTCTAACCATGAGCTCAGTCTCTTCACCTTTGTATTGTGACTCAAACCCTCATATTTTCCCCAACTTTAACACAAAGTGCGTAAGTTGCTTAAGTCTAGAAACCTGCTAGAAGGGAAATTTCCTTTGGTGCCAATCATTCTTCACAGTTTTGGAATCAGAATTCCTTTTGATTATTTTGAAACCTATGCTCCTTTAAGAGCTTTTGTTTGAAATCATGTTTTCTCCTTTGCTGTTTCCATAGATATGTCCTCTTCCCCTTTGTCTGGGGGAACTGAAACCAGGAACACTTTCGTTAGGCAAGCTCTCTGTTACTGAACTGCATCCCCAGCCCTGGCCACCCACTTTCTGAATGCTCAGTTGAAATGCTAACTTTCACACTCCTTCAAAACCCGTCGCTTTTCCTCCTCTCGTGCCGTTTCCTTGGTGCAGCTGCCTTTTGTTCATGAGTCTCCCTTTTCCATTCTACCAATTAATTCTGATAGTGCTGTATTCTGGTACTGCCAACGCATATGCTTGCCTGAGGGGTCAGTCTCTGTTCAGATGGTGTCACTAAAAGACAGGGAACAGGAGATGAGTCAACAGCTCCTGCGGCTGTTTGAGCAGATCTGAATCTCTGGAACACTAGATGACTCATAATGGAATCCCAGTGAACTGGAGACCCTCTAATTTGGTTCCAAAGCCCAGGGCGTTGCCTGCTTCTTGCCCTTTGTCTGCAGACACATTGCCTGGACATACTGCCCCCCAGCACACCCTCACATATTGCAGGTGGAGTGCCATTGGGATGCATTGGATATGACATTAGCTCTTTGGATAATGGATGCACATATGCCAGTGAAATACACACTAAACCAGGTCTGCACCTCCGTGCTGGTCTCAGGACTCTGCTTCTAGGGAAACTCACAGAGACTCACATCTCCCTTACTCCTCCCCCACCGAGTCATGGGTGAGGGAGGGAGACAAACCCCTCAGTTGTCGATACACCTTGTCCAGGTCAAGCACTTTGATGATCCTGCATACCATATTCCCTGAACAGACCAACGCTTAACTCAAGATTCCTTCTTCTCTTGCCCGGCTCTATTTCCGCAATAAGTGTTATCTTTGCTTTGACATCCTTTCAGCACACAAATTCCACCTTGTCTCTGGCATATGCTTCCAGGGCTCCAGTCATTCTGAAATTCACCTTGAAATTCTTGGGTTGTACAGACCTCCCCCACTCCCAATCTCATGCTCCAATGCAGCTTTAGATTTTATTCAGCAGTTTGTATTTCCTGGAGTATCTGCGAGCAGTTGTTCTCTAACTACTTCGCCAATGGGTTCTGTGTCTGTGGCTGGCAGTATTTCTTTCACTATAGATAAACTCTTGGGCTATTTTATAACTTGGAGGATATTATAAATATACTTAATGAATATAATCTATGTAACTTGGGGGATAAGCATGTGATGTGAGTGTAGTCTATGGATAGAGTACCCAAATGTGTGCAGGTTTCTGTATCATGTATTCTAAGAGGAAAGTCCCAGCAGGAATTCAGGTAGGACCTTGAAGATGAGAAATAAGGCTAATTAAAGTTTCATGCAATAGCCAACTTTAATCAGAGCATCAGACATTTTATACTCTGAGGGTTAAGAGGAATCACACAAGTAAAATGCACAATTCCAAGGGTAAACTGTACATAGAGGACAAGTCACACATGGCAGAAACATGTGTTTCCATAGAGGCATGGACGCAAATAACAATAACCAGTTGGACCCTATGCATTATACCCAGGAGGAGCACAAAAGTATCATCCAAGAACAACTCTACGCTTTTGAAGAAACTGAGGTCACAAGACACCCTCTTTTATTGCTCTCACAGAATCAGAAGTCCACCATTTCTCCTAGGCTGGCTGTCTGTCAAGATCTTAGGATCCACCGTTTATTGCCCCAGTGGTGAGATCACAAGTGTGCAGTTATGCCCAGCTTCTAAAGGGGTAAAGATTTTAACTCGGTCCTCAAGATTACACAACAAGTGTTCTTACCCACTGGGCTGCTTCTCCAACTTGTCTTTTGATCAACAATTATTTGTATTTCTGTTGGGTGTACTAACAGTAATCAAATTTCTGCCCACAAAGTTCATGTCGATTCAGTTTTGATATTATTTAGTTTCCTAAAGTTTTGTGCTAAATCTGAGTCTTCTTAGATTTTGGAACATGATTCAACAATGGAGTCATGAGAGGAGGATTATTAGTGCTTGTAAAAAAAACTCTAATAAATGAAGACAAGAGTCTTGACACCTTAGTTCCTTAAAAAAATTTGGAATTGTTCTTGGATTGCTTTTGTGCCCCTCGCAGATGGAATACAAAGGAGTGAGTTTGCTTCGGGTTCTTCACATCCCTCTATGAAAAAAAACATATTTTGCCACATGTGGCCTGTCCTCCATGTGCATCTTGCTCTTGTGACTGTACACTTTACTCACGTGACTCCTCTTACCCCTCAGAGCATATCTTGCCTGATACTCTGAATAAAGTTGGCTACTGAATGAGGCTTTAGTCTTCCTCATTTATTGGATCTACTCTGTCAGGTCCCATTGCCTCTGGAAAGGAAGAGAACAAGCAATAGATGAATGCTTTATATGTTATACATTACTTTTAAACTTTGATATTTTTAACCTATTTATTACATTTTATCTGTTAATTGTATCAAAATTTGACTATGCTGGTAAATGTGTGTCATTTCATTTTAGTTTTTTATTTGAGGGTTTTGTGTGTGTGTGTGTGTGTGTGTGTGTTTCTATTTTGGAGACGTTAGTTTCTTTACCTGTTACTGTAATAAAATATCCAGACAAGAGTAAAGGGGGAAAAGTGTTCACTGTGGTTCACAGTTCCTTGTTATAGTTCATCATGGCAGGGAAGTCACGGTGGCAAGAGTTTGAGGGACGTCGTACCACTGCATCTGTAGTCAGGGATCAGGCGGTGATGTGCTCAGTTCACTTTCTCCTTTGCTCAGTTTGCTTTCTGCTTTTTATATACTGCAGGACTCAAGCCCAGAGAATGACACTGCCAACATTTAGTGTGGGCTTTTTCACCTTAATTAACGCAATCAGAACACCCTCCTGCAGATATGCCTGGAAGCTGTTATCTTTAAGTGATTCCAGATCCGATCAAGACAGCTGCTAATACTAACACCACCCAGTGTCTCCTTATGTAGCCCAGGATAGCTGGAATTTGCTATGCCGATCAGGCTGACCTAGAACTTACAGCTGTTTTCCTGCCTCTGCCTCTGGAATGCTGGGACTATCTGGAATGTATCACCAAGCTCTGACTCACTGTAGTTTCAAGTTTCATTTTCTAATAACAAGTGAAAGTAAGCATCTTTTCATATGCTTACTGGTTATTTGGTTATTTTCATTTGTGAGGTGACTTTACCTGTTTCTCTATTGAGATACTTGTCTTTTGCTTACTGATTTCTCTGCAACACACACACACATATAATACTTATTATATTATATAATACATAATATATATTCTGAATACCACTGCTTAGTATGTTTTGTAACTACTTCCAATAGCTCTGGTATTTCCTTATTGAGCTCTTAATTAGGATACTGTATAGAACAGAACCACAAATGTATAACCCCCCTGAGAAATCTCATCACTCTCTGTCTGTAAGTCGGAGAACCAATGTTGGTAAAGGTCACTCAAAAATGTCAGTCTGAGCTTGATGTCCTAAGAACTAGGAAACTGATGGTTTTTAGTTCCAGGTCAAGCTTCCAGATCTGACAATAGATGAGCAAATTTGCTCATCTTCTCCTGACCCTGGCCTCCTTGTCCTATTGTCAGATCTGGAAGCTTGACCTGGAACTAAAAACCATCAGTTTCCTAGTTCTTAGGACATCAAGCTCAGACTGACATTTTTGAGTGACCTTTACCAACATTGGTTCTCCGACTTACAGACAGAGAGTGATGAGATTTCTCAGGGGGGTTATACATTTGTGGTTCTGTTCTATACAGTATCCTAATTAAGAGCTCAATAAGGAAATACCAGAGCTATTGGAAGTAGTTACAAAACATACTAAGCAGTGGTATTCAGAATATATAAGTGTGCCTGTTCTAATGGGAGCTCACCAAATTCAGTTGGACTGGGACTGAATGAGCATGCGATTAAACTGGACACTCTGAATGTGGCTGACAATGGGGACTGACTGAGAAGCCATTGATAAAGGCACTGGGATTTGTCTCTACTGCATGTACTGGCTTTTTGGGACCCTAGTCTATTTGGATGCACAGCTCCCTAGGCCTGGATGTAGGGGGGAGGGCCTTGGACTTCCCACAGGGGAGGGTTCCCTGCCCTCTCTTAAACAGGGAGGGGGAGGGAGGAGGGTGAGTGGTGGAGTAAGAGGGGAATGGGAGGAGGGGAGTAAGTGTAAATTTTTGAGTGGAAAAATAAAAATAAATAAATAAAAATTAAAAAATTTAAAAAAAAAAAAAAAAAAAAAAAAGGAGAAGAAACTCAGTCTCTTCCCTCTTTTGTTCCTTTCAGGCATTCAAAGTATTGGATGATACCCACCCACATGGGTGGGTCTTTTTATGTGCTAATCTGACTCAAATTCTAATGTCTTCTGGAAATATACTCAGATACACCCACAATATAACGTTTTAATAACTTAAGGTGAAACTGACACATACAAGTAACCATCAGATGTTCTTAATATCCCTTGAGAAGCAGAAATATTTTATAGTTCAATTTATGATAATGCAACCACCTTTTTTAGAGCTTGTCTCTCTTTCCCTCTAAAATCAGAGAGGTTTTTAATTAAACTTTTTTGGGGTATTTAAAACAATGGAAATTTCTTTAGCTAAGGCTTCCCAAGATTCAAAGGTAAAGGGCTGGGGAGTTGGCTCAGTGGTTAAGACCACAAGGAGAAGGACTGGAGAGTTGGTTCAGTGGTTAAGAGCACTTGCGACCATTGTAGAGGACCAGAGTTTGGCTCCCAATACCCATGTCAGGAGGCTCACAATCCCTTGTAACCCCAGCTCGATGGGACTCTGACACTCTGACATTTCTGGCCTATCTTTACACACACACACATACACACACACACACACACACACACACACACACACACCCCTATACCATATATTTAAGATAAACGTATTTTTAAAAGATTCAAGATCAAATGAACCCTTAATGCAGATTTTCAAATAAACTTAAGAACTTCTTTCAGTTTTGACCTTATATGGAGTTCAGGGAAAAACCCTGGTGGTCTTAACTTCCCACTCACTATGACTTAACTTAAAATTTCTTTTTGTTGTATTACATAGGGCTCTATATAATGTAATTTGGGCATATTTCCCTCATTACTACTATACTCCTTTCTCCTCCTCTCCTTTTTTCCCCTCTTGATAGTTCCCTCTGTTTCCCCCGACACAGTTTGCTTGTATGTTAATATCTATACATATTTGATTTTATATATCTCTGTAAAGTCTAGGATCCACAAATGAGAAACACATGTAATGTTTTTGTCTGATACTGATTTAATTTACTTAATAAGACTATCTCCAACTGTATACATTTTTCCTGTAAACAATATAAATTTATGGTAGAAAACCTATTTTGTGTTTTGATTAATAAGGTTATTTCATTGCTTTCCAGCCTTCTGGCTAAGATTATATGTACAATATCCTTTCCTTTTTCCTATTTCAAGGCTATGAAGTGATTCTATGTTTTAGATTCTTCTATGTTATAATACACATTACACTTCTTAGTTACTTTATTATATTACAAACTTGAAATAGAAATTTTATTGTATTTATAGTTACAGTCTCAATAATTATAGTATTATGTAGCATATAGCAGTTATGAATAGATGAGTGATCAAGTAATGTCAGTTTAACTGCTTGTATGGTGATTAACCAACTTGGCCTTGATATCGGCATCATTAAGTATTTGAAGTAGTTCTGTTCTAAATGTCTGTTAACAAGATATGCGTGAGATATTTTTGGTGTTCTGTAATCGAAATTTAATTTCAGCTATGTTAACCAGACAGGGGAAGGGCAGAAAAACAATTGCCCAAATGTTTTAAGCAGCTACAATAGAAGTTTTGTTCTTTTGCCTCTTAAGAAGATAATTCTGTTTTTTCTCCTTTTCTTCCCCTCTCCCTCCTTTCCTTCTCTTTCTTATTCTCCCTCTTATCATCTCACAGCTGGAGAAATACTCTGGTATAGGAAGATGTATCATCTTTGGAATTGGTTCATCAACAGTTATTGATTAGACATCTACTGCATGCCTGGCATTGTGTTAGGAGCCAAAGCATTAAATGAACATCTGTGTTCATATTGATACTATCCAGGTGAGTAAAGATATTATTTTGTCTCTGAACTCCTGTTTCCTCATGTAAAATAATGTTACTGAGACCTAAGGAGGCAATGAATGCTCAATTCTGGAAATATAATGTCCTAACCAGATGATGGTTAGCCTGCTTTTAACTCACTATGTAACTGAGACTGACCAGAACATGATCCCCTTGCTTCTATTTCCCAAGCACTGGAACTACAGGCTTCTACTACTACACTGGGTTTAATATGGTACTGTGTATAGAATTATAGCTTCGTGTGTAGTAAGCAAGTACTCTATCAACCAAGTTACAATTCCGTGTTTAATTTTTTTGAAATATATTAAACTCCAGGTAAGTTAGATTCTCTCTGACAGTAGGTATACTCATTGGGTAGTCATTTGAGCTACCCAAGCAGGTAACTCAAATAATCTGTCGAAATTTGGTGATTACCATTCAATAGAAATTCTTTGAGGGTGAATTGTTTCATTAGAATATATACCTTTCTCTCTTGTTGCTCTTTTTGCCTCCATTGTAGCTTGCAATGTTCATGTGCCGATGGATAATTCACTTCATAGAGTAGCGGGAACCTAAGTTCAAGGTATAGAATTTCCTTCCTCAGCTGGAGAATTTTATAAATGATTTCTGTCTCATGCCACACCTCTTCCAAACCAAAGCCTGCTGTGAACATGTGGCAACAGCACAGGAAGATTATTTTTATTATTTCCATTAGTTCCATTTCATAACAGTGATGTAAAAGCCAAGCACAATGGTTTCTCATTGATGTCTACAGTACTTATGAATCACTTTCCTTTTGGCCTGGGGCCTTACAATAGCCACCTGAGCATGGTCTGCGATAACCACTAAGAAATACGCTGCTTAGAAGACTGCCATGCTAAATAACTGTCTTTTTCTACTTAGCAGTGATGTGGCTTTGTGGGAGATGGACGTAATGCCAAACCCTCTTTTCTTTTTTTCTTTTTCTTTTTTTTTTTCTCGGAGAGATGGTGTTGATTTATTGATGTTGCTTTGTAAGAACAAATTTACAGCGCAGGGAAGCATCCTGGTCCGGTGGTTAAAAGCCACACAGCAGCTCTGATGGAGGGGGGGCAAGAAGGCAGCACCGCCAGCCGCCTTTGTTTATAATGAATGGGGGTGGTTGGGGTGGGTGGCTGTGGGAAGGCTGCCCACCTTCCCTGCACCTGTCTCACACAGACCCCCAGAGGCGATAGCTAGGGAGGGTAACAGCTCCTGGTGTCCTCCCGTTCTCTGGAACCTGGAGAACTGGGGAACAGGGTTGGGGTGTGAGCGGGTTCCAGAGAGCACGCACTGAGACTGTGGCCATGGAGGAAATGAGCGGCTTCCCGAAGGAGCTGGTGAGCAGAGTACTGCACCTGCACTTCAGGGATTGCAAGACAAAAGTCAGTGGGGACGTGCTGCAGCTCATGGCGGAGTTCTTGAAGATCTTCGTGGTAGAAGCCGCTGTCCGTGGGGTGCAGCAGGCCCAGGCAGAGGACCTAGACATCGTGGATGTGGATCAGCTGGAGAAGGTGCTCCCTCAGCTGCTCCTGGACTTCTAGAGGTTGGCCTGTGGCCTGCAGAGTCTAGGACGAAGTCCCGTCAGCATTGACAAACCCTCTTTTCTAAAGTAAAGCAACGTTCAGCATCCTGTGATTGTTGGTTCCTTTCAAGAGCTTCTGATCAGCGAGTGTCCTGGTTATCACTGCTATTTAAACAGGAGAAGGAAGCCAGTGATATTTTTATTCTCTTGCTATGGGTCAGAATGTAACTCTGAAGAAAGTGGATTTGAAAGATTTTGTGGACATTTTTGTGCTTGTTTACTGAGGTTTCTGTAACTTAACATAGGACTACGCTTGGGATTTTGAAGAGTTTGTCAGGATTCATGGATTACCCCATGGCAGATTGCTTTCAAGAGGCCACTGTGATTTAGCCCTCTAGGTGATAGTTACTGTCATTCAGAAGCACACAGTGTTCCTGGCTCTAAGCTGCACTCAAGCCTCTGATTAGCTGTCCCGTACATACTTATTCAAAATTGAAGGTTGGAGCAAACATCTATTAATAGAAATCAACTCAAAGTTGCATCTTGTGACAATGGTGTGGAATTTCATCTGTGAAATTATCTTACCACTAATTATCCCTTCCAGTAGGGAAATGTGGAGAAAAAGGAGAAGGCAATTAAATATGTATGTCAGGAATATGGCGCTATGAATAATTTCAGCTTTTTTCCCTTTTGCTTAGAAGAGCTTGTTAGTTGTAAGTGTTCTTTTGATATTGTAATAAAAGTAAACATGAACCTTTCATGAGATTGCCTTTTAATATACAAGTATTTTCTCTATAGATGTCAGTAAATGTAATAACCATGATTTTTTAAAAAATATGTGTAATAAATGATTCTCTTTTTTCCATTTTTTAACGTTTTTTATCTTTATGTATGGGTATATTGCCTGCATACATACAGTACCTGCAGATGGGAGAAGTTGCTGAATTTCTTGGAACTAGAGTTACAGACAATTGTTAGCCACTGTTTGACTGTTTAGAATTGAACCCTGTTCTTCTGGAAGAGCAGTCAGTGCTCTTAACTGCTGAGCTAGTTCTGTAGGCCATAAAAGAATTTTCAAACTGATGTACTCAGCCCATCACTTGCAGTACAGTCTTGTGGAGATAAATGATTTTAGTGAGGACACTGAGATTCAATGCTTATTTCTTTATTTGCATGTTGCTTGAGCCAGGCCCATCTCTTTAGTAATAGAAGGCTAATAATTTTAGCTTTCTAATGGTGCTGTGAATGCTGTATTTTACGTTCTTAGCATCACAACTGGGACTTAAGACTTCTTCAGTCGTTAGGGTTGCTTTCCTCTCGAGGTTTTCAGAAGGGCAGTACAAAGGGCTGATTTATGTCTCACCCTTTTGTTGTCATTGTCTTAATTACTGGGACGTTTGTAGTGTGAAGACAGAGAAACAGCCACTCCAATGTCATTGATAGAGAAAACAGATGCAAAGTCACCAAAGATGTTAGTTGGAAATGGAAAATACCTTCTCAGTAATTGAGGCTCTCTTTACTCTTCTCAAAGCAAACAAACAAATACTCTACCCATAAACTTCTGGAAAACTGAGACTACATTTATTTTGCTACCTTTCTAAAGGTATTTTATAGAAAACTTTGTTATTTATTTCCCTATTTACTTCATTTTAAGATGCACACACACAACTTCCAAGTAAAAGTCATTCACCCCAAGGGTCCAACAAGTCTCAGTTTTTATTTTTCTTTTCCATTGATATATTTCCATTGAGAGTTTGGGCAGTCAGAAGTTCCATTTTTATTCTCCTTGCTTTATTATTTATGCCTATTTTCTGCTTTAGAGACTTGTCAGGGGAAATACAAAAGACGAAGGGACGGACTACGTTGACCTGGACTCTGAATCTTTATTCTTCTGTGTGCTCTCTTTTCACCATTTTTGATTTATTTCTGTGCCAAGCATTCGATAAATGCTTTGTACAAAGCCATGTCAGCTTTAAAGCAAGCACTTAAATTAATGCTTTGGTTTTCAGTGGAGAAGGGTGAAATTCATGTGGGTTGGTCTGGAACAACTTTGAGACTTTGGAATCCTACTGTGATTTTTTTTTCTTTTCCTCCTGCTTTTTTGTAGCAACTAGCAGAGATGGGACATGATGTATGAGTCATTGTTTGTTTAACTTATCTTAAAAAGAAGTGGAATTTGTAGGTAAAAATGAGTTTTCAGTTTCATTAGACCCAGGATGGCAATTTGGGGAATGAAATCATTCCTTTGAAATAATATTGTGCTGGTGCTACATAAACTAGTTCTGTGCTTCTGGAAAATCTTTAAGCTATAACTCCTTATAAAAGCCTATGAAACCTTTTATTTATTTATTTATTTGTTTATTTATCATAATTTGTACTGACTGTCCTGGAACTCACTCTGTAGACCAGACTGGTCCTGGACTCCTAGAGATCTGCCTGCCTCTGCTTCCCCAGCGTTGGGGTTAAAGACCACCACACCCACCCATGAAACTTCTTGATAGCTTTCTCAGGAGCTTTGCAGAGGTGACAGTGTATGTAAGCAGTATCTGTTTTTGAATCGAGATATCTGCTTAGCATAATTTAGATTCTTCATAATATCCTTTCAAGTTGGTGATAAATTACATCTCTGTTACTTGAATTTAGTTTGTGTTTAGTATTTTTCTTCTTTAGTTATGGTGTTTTACCCTAGGATTATCTCAATTTTATTGGTGAAAATGAATTAGCTGTACCTTATAAGTGAAGCCAATTAAGAGAATAGGGATGTTAAGGCAATGTATATATTTATAATTAAAGTATAATTATTGCTAAATTTGGTTTTGTGTCCATTGATACAGGAAAATAAATTTTTCCATGGGAAACACAGGTATGAACTAAAGGGCATAGTATTTGGTTTTAAATATGCTTATAAATTTGCTTTATGACTCTGTGGTAGTTTGAATGTAATTGACCCCCATAATATCACAGGAAGTGGCACTATTAGGAGGTGTGGCTTTGTTGGAGTAAGTATGGCCTTGTTAGAGGAAGCGTATCACTACGGGGGTGGGTTTTGAGGTTTTATATGGTCAGAATACCACCCAGTGATTCAGTTGGTTTCTTGTTGCCTGCAAGATGTAGGAGTCTCAGCTACTTCTGGAGTACCATATCTGTCTGCACTCTGCTATGCTTCTTGCCATTATGATAATGAACTGAACCCCTGAACTCTAAGCAAACAACCCCAATTAAATGTTTTCATTTATTGAAATTGTTGTGCTCATGGTGTGTCTTCAGAACAATAAAACTCACTAAGACAGACTCCAACTGGTTAATACCTCTGGGGTCAGTTTTGTTATCAGTAAAATTATTGTGTTCTTTTTTTCCTTGCTACTTTACGGTTTAGGTTAGATGCAAAGATCATTAAGCTTCCTAGAGTTCAGAAACAAAACAATTTTAGTTCAACATAATGTTAGAAACTAGGATGAGCCCAGGTGTCAGGGTATGCTTCAATCAGGAAACTGGGTACAGTGATATACTCAGGACAAAGCAGAGTCTTGGTATAATGCAAATCTGCAGGTCTGAAGTCTCAGCTATCTTTGCTTAGGGCACTGGCAAGAGCCTGAATGATAACACATGTAAACAAGCAGATGACTCTGAAACATTAGCTTTGAAAAACTTTCACCGTTGAGGTCAATGGTCTAGTCAATCAATTCCTCATAGATTTCTGTTGAATAAATAACAAATTCCTGTCACATATGGACAGAAACCAGTTGGAGAAATAGCAAATTTAGGGAACTTAGGGAAAAAAGACACATTCATGCTGCTTAATATTTGCTTAACTATGTAAAGATATGTTGCATTTGTTTCATCATGTAAAGATGTCTTGCTGTTTTACCTCGCCTGGCTAAAGTCTAATAAAAAGCCAATAGTGAGGGAGGAGGTATAGGTGGGACTTCTGGGCATGGAGATGAAGTAGGAGGAGGAATTTAGGCTGGGGTGGAGGGGGAGAAAGAAAAAGACATGCCAGGGGCCAGTCAGCAGTCACAGGGAAACAGGAAAGTAGGACCTACAGAATGAAAGAAAGGTAAAAAGCCCCGAGGAAAAATGTAGATATACAGAAACAGGTTAAGTGAGCTAAAAGAGTTAGTAAGAGAAGCCTAAGCTAAGGCCAATCATTCATAATTAATAAATATCTGTGTCTTTATTTGGGAATCGGTTGGGGATTCCCCACAACATATTCCTACTACATGTTTATCTTTCTATTATGAAAATCAAAGAAGCTTTGTCTTTCATATATTGTTTTTCCATGGTGATTGTGTTTTGTGAGCCAGCAAATCTGAGCAGAGACTTACATGCAAGGTCACACAGAATGAAACATTCCTTAAGTGGGTAATTGCCTTGGCCATGATCACTCAACTCTTAGAGGCAGTATTAAGTAACATAACTGTTTTGAGCTTCCATAAATCTGAAATTAGGAATATAAATTACAAATCTGACATATGTATAACCATGGAAGAAAGGCTTCTGGTTGAAGCTTTCCCTGTATCTAAGGAGTAGGTCAGAGATAGCAGCTAATACAGATATAACTTATGAATGAAAGATGAAAGTGAAGGAGGACCCTCACTGCACAAAATAGTTAATGAGGCACCTGTTGGGCGTGCCCATATGAAGCAAGGCCATCAATCTACTGAGCCCTTGCTTTTAGTCTGACATCCCCCTCTTGCATTCTTAGTTTTTCCAAGCATCCAAGCTTAAAATTCGAAATCCATCCTTTGGTTCTTTAGCAACTAGTCAGTTTCTAAACCTGGTTGGTGGTTGGTTGTGCATTAAAGTAGATCTAATGTCTACTGTCCTTACATACCTATTGCTACTCTTATCAGCTCCCGCCCCTGCTCCCTGAACTGCCTTGATTCATTGTCAGCACACACTCGTCTGATGAAATAAATCCCTCTAATTTGGAGGAACACTCTATCAATTTCCATAAATCCCCTTTTCTGTATTTTAACATTGAATTTAATGTTTTGAACAGATATAGTGATAAATACATTTGTAAGCTGGTATAGAACTTAATTTATTGATTTGCATAATTCCAAGGTATATAATGTGTAACTATGATAAAACCTGGTTGTGTTTCAATCTAGATATTTGAGACTATGAGCTTCATACCACTATTCTCATCTATGTGAATAAAATATGGATTCCATTATGTTTATTGAAACCATACAATCTATTCTTCTAACTAGCTCACTTAGGAGAGTGTAAATATATTAATAATTTATTATAATTATAGATAGTAGTATAAATTGGAACTTGCCCAGGCAAAGCTGGAAATAGAATCTTCTTTGTTATTTTACTCCCTGCTATCATAGGAGAGTTTTCTAACACCTAGAAACAGAAGTGGGCTTTTGTTTATTTTCTTATTTTGGCACTCAGGAGATTCATACTAAATTTTGACTCTCTTTAATGAGTATCCCTTTGCATTTTTTGATAATTTTTTTATTATTGTATCTATGTTTATGCTATCTCCTCTCCCTGGAGTGCTGTTGCATACTTCTCTTATTTAATTCCCTTACACCATTTTGTCTTTTCTTCTTTTACTGTGTGGTCCCAGTTCTCCTGGAATTCATTAGATGACCAGGCTGACCTTGAATTCACAGAGCTCTGCCTGCTTATACTTTTCCAGTGCGGGGATTGAAGGTGCGTGCCACCACAGGCCAGTTCTCTTATAACCTCTAAAGTAGAATTTAGCCTTTATATGTTTCCAAGCTTCTTTAATTTATATCTATATATTTAAATTATACATTCATATATGACATATGTCAGACATGTTATTTTGCTTTCTTAAGTTCTTTTCAGCCATTACCTGATCTTCCTAAAGATCTTTGAAAACATCACTGTTGTACTATATTTCCTCTTGGTACTTTGGAGAAGCTGGGTGAAATGGCAGAACGGAGAAGTCTGAATTTCCTTTGGCCCAGGGAAGTTGCTATTCAAAGCAACAAACAGAGCAGCAGCTCCAGAATCACCTGACATGTCAGGAGAAATCTGTGTCCCAGCTCCCTCTCTTCAGGATCAGGATGCCCTGGTGATTTGTCTGTGAAACCTTGGCCTAGAACATTTGCTTTTCTTTGACTCTCTGAGTTAAATATTCAGGAGTGACATTCAAATATCAGTTAATTAACATGAGCTGATTAAATATAAATTTGATAATCCATTATTATTCCCCCTTGGTTTCCTTAGGGTTTCGAGTGACAATGTAGATCTTGAGTAGATTTTCAGATCTCATGGAGGAGATCTGAGAACAATATGTATTGGAATAATATTTTTCAGACAAGAAACTGTGTCTTAATAAGAATTGGGTGGAGAATAAATGAAACAATCTAATTATGGGTGAACCAGAGGGTTCATGAATTTGCTATTGTTATTAGATCTGAACTTTTTTTGACATTGAATCTATTCTTCCCAGTTTTTAGAGCCTCAGGACAGAAAAACAGTTGACCATCTGGTTTTACTAAAAACTTTCTCACGTATGAGGGCAAGATGTATTATTTGGATCTACTAGGAAGTGCACTGTTGGAAGAATTTAGGACAGTTTCTCTATACAAACTATCTCTCAGGGATGAAAAAAAATTGGTCTGTATCAAAGATGAAAGGAATTTCTGCGTGGAATACTTCTGAATCTTGATATGCTCCATCTATCTTTAGATTATATATATATATATGTATATATATATATATATATATATATATATATATATATATATATAACTTTAATGTGCATCTCACAGTTTGAAGTATACCCAGCCATTCATGACCTTTCTCTTAAAAGAATAAAATATTTCACTCCAGCTTTCTTTTAAATGACTTCTGGTATATTTTCCTTGTTATGTTCATTATTAGAGATGATATTTGCTTCATAAAATTGTGAGTGAATAAGAAAAATATTAAATCATGTTTTGAAAAATATCAACAATAAATTTTGGATAATCAGAACAATATTGTTTCATTGAAAAAAGCAACATGAAATGATTGTGTATTGTCTCTCTAGTGATAACAAACAAAAATCTTTTGGCATTTCTAATTCTGCCCTTGAAATACACATTTTATCTTCTCTTCCCATGACTTAATCTCACAAGCATCTAATAGATATTATGTTCTTCCAATGATTCCTTTGTAATTTGCCAGAGGGTGCTTTGATTACAGTTAATATCCATACAAGAATATAAGGTCAAGCTACTCAATTATATCTAGTAGGATAGATTGAAACAAATGTCTGTTGGCATAGGTATCTATCCAGCTACAGGCAATATTACTCAGCAAATGACAGATTATGTTTCTTGATTTTTGTATTTGGTTCAATTATTTGTTTAAGCACTAATTTGTTCTTGAGATAGCATCATACAGGAATCTGTCAAAACATTAGGCAGTTAATGAAATTTTAGTGTAATATGTCAAGAGCAAGATATTTGAACTGAAGATCAAGAGAAGTAGGGAAAACAGAAAAATCATGTCCTCATATTCACCAAGGTCAGAGTAGATGAAACAACAGAGAATTTGTCACTGCCACAACTCCTTATATGCTTAGCTTTCTTAAAAGGAGTTATTGTTAGAAATAATAAAATTGGCAACATGGTAAAAAAAATTTTCGCAGTATTTTGAAATTGATACGAAATGTGCATGCAGGAATTCTTCATCTGTGCATCTGCAACCCTACCATTGGTACCAGAGTGTCCTCTCTTATCTTCTTTAAACGTCTCATCTACTGAGTAGTCAAGGATTATTGAGACCTTTGTTGAAAATGTCTTTGGGCTCTTCATACTCTCTCTCGGGTTAGTCTTAAGCTGTGTGGGATAAGGGATGGCCGTCTTTTACTGACTCATGGATTTCTTGCTTCTCCCTGAGAACTATATAAGACAAGCAAGATTGTAGTCAAGATTATTTACATCCATACTACAAAATTCTAAGTAGTAATTTCATATCATTAATTTTTGTTCATATACCTCGTAATGCATACCTTGTAAGCAGCATTTGTGGTTATTATTATTCCTTGAAAAGGAAGCTGGCAACTTGAGAAATTAAATGCTGTTTAGGTTTGGTTTCTGTTACCGAGAATGCGCATCACAATCAAATCCAACTTGTGAGGAAAGGGCTTATTTCAATTTACAGATTATAGTCTGTCATCAAGGGAAGCCAAGGCAGGAACTTAGAAACAGAAACTGAAGCACAGACCACAAAGGAACATTACTTGCTGGCTCCCTCAGTGACCTTTCCTGTATAGTCTTGACCCACCTGTCAAACGGTGGGACTGCCTGCAGGGAACGGGACCCTCCTATCTAAATTAACAATGAAGAAAATGCCTCACAAAAATGCTCATAGACCGATCTGATGGAAAAAATTTCTGTAACTGAGCTTCTTTCTTCCCAAGTGACTCTAGATTGTGTCAAGGTGACAGTGAGTCATCAACACAGAGATTCATAAGTTGATAACCAGGAGCAGCATGAGGAGTTAAGCGACATCATTGGTAAACAAAGCAGCACAACATGAGTTATATTAGAGAACAGCAGGAGGCGAAGGTACATGATGCCTCGAAACAAATGTTTGCTAATGAGCCTGGGCAATGTGAGAATGATCACATGTTTACCGTAGGAGCTGTACAATTAGCACATCTGAAAACAGAAAACAAAACCAGAAGGATCCTCAAGTTGACCACACAGAGATGACATCTGTGCAATAACTGGGCTGACCAATCAACAAATAAATACCCTTTCCCCTCATTATTCTAAGTCTTCATTAAAAGTTCATAGGGGCCCATAAAATTTAAAATTTATTTCAAGTCAAATTATTCCCATGGAAATGGTTCTATAAAGATTGTTGCTCAAGGTTTGACCACCATGGAGGAACTCTCAGGCGAATAAGTGCTTTGAGACGGCAACATCAGATTTTTGTCAGCATATGTATAATTACATTTGATTGATTAATTAATCAATTTTTATGGCTTTTGATCTTTAACCCAGGTAAAACGCTGTAAGCAGCACTGTAGCACAGAGTTGTAACCCTTCGTTTTCTCTGTTACATTTTGAATCAAGGTCTCTGTAAGTAACTCAGACTAGTTGTGACCTGCTTGTAGTTCATGCAGTCCTCAAACTCATAATCCTCCTGCCTCAGTCTCTCAAGTGACACCAGGTTTAGTTGATAAAACTAATTTTTAAAATTTAGAAAAAAATAACAAACAAAGCAAAACTGGAAAAATTGTCAATGTTCTTCAGCACTTTTTAATCACACTTGGGCTTGGAAATTGGACTAAGAATTACAAACTAAAATGTGAGCGGGATGGGGTCTTAGCATTGTTATATTTACATAATCCTCAACAAGTCTACAGTGTTGTTAATTTCTCTCATTTGTAGTTAAAACAGAAGTAAAGAGAGAATAAAATAATTTTGGGAGTGACTATCAGTGTTTGAGATATAGTAAAATTCAGTACTGGTTGAATATTTTTTTTTCTTTTTTTTTTCTTGCTGATTTTTTTTATTAATTAATTTAATTATTAAAGATTTCTGCCTCTTCCCCGCCACCACCTCCCATTCCCTCCCCCTCCCCCAATCAAGTCTTCCTTCCTCCTCAGCCCAAAGAGCAAGCAGGTTTCTCTGCCCTGTGGGAGGTCCAAGGACCACCCACCTCCATCCAGGTCTATTAAGGTGAGCATCCAAACTACCTGGGCTCCCACAAAGCCATTACATGCAATAGGATCAAGAACCCATTGCCATTGTTCTTCAGTTCTCAGTAGTCCTCATTGTCCATTATGTTCAGCGAGACCGGTTTTGTCCCATGCTTTTTCAGTCCCCGGCCAGCTGGCCTTGGTGAGTTCCCGATAGAACATCCCCATTGCCTCAGTGTGTGGGTGCACCCCTCGCCGTCCTGAGTTCCTTGCTCGTGCTCACTCTCCTTCTGCTCCTCCTTTGGATCATGAGACTTCAGTCCAGTGCTCCAATGTTGGTCTCTGTCTCTGTCTTCTTTCATCGCCTGATGAAGGTTAATATTCAGGGGGATGCTTATATGTTTTTCTTTGGGTTCACCTTCTTATTTAGCTTCTCTAGAGTCACGATTTATAGTCTCAATGTCCTTTATTTATGGCTAGAAACCAAATATGAGTGAGTACATCTCATGTTCCTCTTTTTGGGTCTGGCTTACCTCACTCAGGATAGTGTTTTCTATTTCCGTCCATTTGTATGCAAAATTCAAGAAGTCATTGTTTTTTACTGCTGAGTAGTACTCTAATATGTATATATTCCATACTTTCTTCATCCATTCTTCCATTGAAGGACATCTAGGTTGTTTCCAGGTTCTGGCAATTACAAACAATGCTGCTATGAACATAGTTGAGCATATACTTTTGTTGTATGTTTGGGCATCTCTTGGGTATATTCCCAATAGTGGTATTGCTGGGTCAAGAGGTAGGTTGAACCCGACTTTCCTGAGAAACCGCCACACTGCTTTCCAAAGTGGTTGCACAAGTTTGCATTCCCACCAGCAATGGATGAGAGTGCCCCTTTCTCCACAACCTCTCCAGCAGAGGCTATCATTGGTGTTTTTGATTTTAGCCATTCTGACCGGTGTAAGATGGTATCTTAATGTTGTCTTGATTTGCATTTCCCTGATTGCTAAGGAAGTTGAGCATGATCTTAAGTGACTTTTGGCCATTTGAACTTCTTCTGTTGAAAAGTCTCTGTTCAGCTCAGTGCCCCATTTTATAATTGGATTGATTAACCTTTTACGGTCTAATTTCTTGAGTTCTTTGTATATTTTGGATATCAGACCTTTGTCAGTTGCGGGGTTGGTGAAGATCTTCTCCCAGTCAGTGGGTTGCCTTTCTGTCTTAGTGACAGTGTCCTTTGCTTTACAGAAGCTTCTCAGTCTCAGGAGGTCCCATTTATTCAATGATGTCCTTAGTGTATAGAGAAGTCAGTTGTACCAGGAATTGAGTGTTTAAGGTATTTGTTATGATTAGTCAATAGTCTTCTTATTGTTTATTACCAGAAAGGTATTTAACATAACTATCATCTGTTTCCTGAAAACAAGACATGATTATACTCACTGTCAGTCAGTCCGTAACCGCCATGTTGTTCAGCATTTACTCTGCTTGGCACAGTGGTCATTTCCAAAGAAAAGAGCTCGTGTCATTGAACTCAACATGACTTAATAGGTAGTCATTCTATGGATGAGTTAAGTATTCAAGAGCAGGTGGCAGAAGGCAGAATGGGGCTTTCCTTGTGAACTGCCAAATCAATGACAGAGCAACTAAATATTGAACATTTAATGGAAGAAACATTGATGACTTTTCTGAACTCGTTTGGGGTCTGGCTTGGGTTCTTGTTTTCATTTTCATGTGTTGTCAGGCTCAAAGAATTGTGAACAGCTCTGTAACATTCTATCAAATAAAACCAGTGCTGGTTTTTGTTGTTGGAAGCTTCAAGCCCTGATTGATAAGGGCCCCACCCTCACCTGATTTCTGTATTTCATTGTCATATTGAATCTTTGCCTTTTCTTTCTCTTTGAGGGCTCCTTTGATATCTTTGTCTTGCTGAGTCCTCTTCCCCGAGTCTCCAATTGTCGGGTGATACTGGAGAACTCTCTGTGATTGTCTCTGTTATTACACAACTAACATTAACAACCAGGCCTGTTTATGCTTAGAATGCTCTAATAGGTTATTGAATAACGCATAAAACAAACAAAACTCCACTCTATCTGAATAGATAAAAACTCATCCACAGGTTTTGAATACATATCCTAGCAGTTTTACTACCTGGTAAAACATTTCATCCTCAAATATTTTGTACTTTTAGCTAATTTTCTTTGTTGAACTCTTCTATGATGAACTTTCAGTTATTAGGAGAAACAAAATTCCAGAATGTTTTAATTTTATTGACACCCTATCTTCCCATCACTAATAGGGTAAAAATTATGCATGTTCATTCTGGCACTTGTATATGTTCCTTCCAACCCAAATTTCATCTATTCAGAATTCATGAAAAAGTTATTATGCTGACATTTAAACTTATTTGGTGATAAATTTGGCAACAGTCTCTAAAAATAAAAAGGGAGAAAAGTTCTAATCCTCAAATTATTTTATGAGTTTTCAATTATTTTTTAAATCAATAATGGTAATATATTATTGTACAATAAAGCACACTATATAGTCCTATATATGGTCCAGCAACTTCTGTATAAAACTAGACTTCTCACATCATCTACAGGTTTTCATAGTTTCAAAATAAAGGACAACCCAAATAAGGGCAAAAATTTCACCAAATATTATCCTGAAAAGAAATTCTTGGTGTCATAGAAAACATTGGAGTTGGCTCTTAGTCTGTGAAAAGTGGTAATGAGAACAAGTAAGCTTTCTCTTGCTGCTGTGACAATTACTATGAATTTATTTAAATTACTATGAATTTATTTCAAACACACAGACATATGATTCTACAGTTCTCTGGGTTTGATGTTTGATATGAACCTCACTGTGCTAAAATGTCAGTCAGGTGGTGTGTCTTTTAGAAGCTCCAGAATAAGGCTATGGGCTTTTTGAGCTTTGAAAATTGGTCTGTTTTCCATACTTGGTTTCTTCATCTTTAGGGAAGTAGAAGCAAATTTCTGTGATCATTCTTCAAGAACTGTAGTTCTCTATAATAATTCTCTCTCCCAATTTTAAGCATCCCTGTGATTATATTGGATCTACATGACTACTGAAAGAAAATACCCATCTTTATTTTTTATATGTGTTTGTGTGTGTGGTGTGCATGTATGTTTGCATGTGTGTGGGGAGTACAAACACAAACACTGTTGAGGCCAGAGGTTGATACAGGTAACTTTTCATCTTTTGCTCTCTACTTTCTATGTTGAGGATGGTTCTATCCCTGGAACTTAGAGCTTACCAGTTGGGCTGGTCTAGGTAGCCAGAGTACTCCTAGAACTTTCTCCTAAGACTGGGATTATATGCAGGCTGCTACTCTGGGGCTAGAATTTATCTGGCAGTTGGGGATATAAGCTCTTGTTCTTGGTGATAAACTCGTTATCTACTAAGCCATATTTTAGCTCTTCCTTAACTCTCTCTCTCTCTCTCTCTCTCTCTCATGCAGGCAGAGGTGAGATGTGGGCTTTGGTTATTGAATGTCCTCTATCTCTCTGCCTTATTACTTTGAGGAAGGGTTCTTCCCTGAACATGGCATTCAGAAAACTTCAACCTCTTAGTGTTCTATTGCTGTGAAGAGACATCATGACCATGGAAATTCTTATAAAGGAAAGCATTTAATTGGGGCTTGCTTACATTTTTAGAGGTTTAATCCATTGTCATCATGGTGTGAAGTGTGGTGCCAGACTTGTAGACATGGTGCTGGAGTAGGAACCCAGAGTTCTATGTCTAGATCTACTGGCAACAGACTGAGAGAAAGACAATGGGCCTGGATTGAGCATTTGAAAACCCAACGCCCACCCCAAAGACACACTTCCTTCAACAAGGCCACACCTACTAATCCCTGTCAAATAGTACCACTCCCTAATGACTGATCAAATATTAAAATATATGGGCTTGTGGGCACCAGTCCTATTCAAACCACCACACACAACAAGTGTTCTTAATCACTCAACCACATCTCCAGCCTCTTAATTTCCCCATTTTAGCACATAGCTCTCATTTTCTTTTTCTTTTGGTGTACAAATTAATAGATTTAATTTAGGCATCTTCATATTTGTATACCATTGCTCTTTGCTCATATTCATGATAGTTGTCATCTTGAGTCAGACCTTTTCTGCTTGAATCTCAAGTTCAAGCTACAGGTTACACAATTTCCCTCTTTTTTTCAGTGGGATAAAATGACACTGTAGGCATGTACAGCATTTTCTTTTATCTATTTAGGCATTCAGGTTGGTTTCATATTTTGATTATTATGAATAGTTCACAAGAAACATGGGTGTGCATTTATCTTTGTGATGTGTTTAGATTTCTTTGGGAGTATATCTGGGACTATTGTACCTGGATCATATGGTAGTTCTATTTTAAGAACCCTACCTTCTTTTTTGAGGTTAAGTCCCTTTTGCCATCTATTAGAACACATTCCTAGGTTTTAGGGTTAGGATGTAGACATCTTTGGTAGTGAAAAGTTTTTATGTCCCAATAAACCTCTCCACTGACACA
Source organism: Chionomys nivalis (assembly GCF_950005125.1). NCBI lineage: Eukaryota > Metazoa > Chordata > Mammalia > Rodentia > Cricetidae > Chionomys > Chionomys nivalis. The sequence goes on from NC_080087.1 coordinate 44,345,483, forward strand.
ATAATCCAAATAAGACCAAATCAAACCAAATTAGAAAAAGCCCAGGTTTAATGAATGCTAGTGCTCCTGGGTGGCCTTCCAGCTCCCAGAGAGGAGATTGGAAAGAATACCAAAAAGCACGTGTTTGTTCTCTGGGGGCAGTTTAAATACCCTGTGGGAGTGGTCTTGAGTCTTTCTGGAGAGGGGTCATCGTTTGTCGGGCTTTCTCGGAGGTCGAGTCTGGACTGAGCAACTCCCAGGGGAGGGGGCTTGAAATAGAACTTTCCACCCAAACATTTTAGACTCCTTGGACATATGAATACCAATGGCTGGGGTGAAGCCTGGACCCAAACAGGTAGAAGTGCAAGTTTGTGCCAATATAGGGATAACGACATAGAATTATAAGAAATATGGAAATCCTTAGTATATCTGATCTCTGGGTAGTCCTATGAGTACTGTGAGGACCTGCCAAAGTCTTACCGCCCACAATTTGGTCCATTAGCCAGAGTGTGTGCATCACCTAGCACTAGTCAGAGTGTGTACATCCCCTAGCACTTTCCAGAAATGTACTTTTGGGTCCTAGCACATTGCCACGGATGGATCTGCCATTTGACAAGCTTCTGAGATGAGGTTCATATGTATCCACAAGGTATTGATAAATGCTCTATCTCCCTAATTAAACTAGAGGAAGATCCATCATGTCTGTAGTAGTTCCAGAATGTTTTGACATGTTACTTTGAAGAAACCATTGGAGAAATTCAACTCCTGACAAATGGAAGGAGAAAACATGGCCACAAAAAACCTGAAAACATTATCTTAATCTTTAGCAAAATTATAGATGGAGTAATACGTTGTGACCACTTAGAGGAATTTTGGGGAACTGTGGCATCACAGATTTGAATGTAAGTTCACTGACAATCAGATACATTTAATATCTTTTATATCTTGTATCATACATTTTATATCTTCTTTGTGGTGGGATTTTTAATATGGTAAATCAACAAAACTTAGACAGTACAGTTCTTGAGCGAATTACATGTTATACTTGGTGAAGCACTTTGTATGATTTGTGAATGAATTCACAAAATGTAGGCTGAGTGGCAATTGGTAGCAATCCCACCTTGTTATGGCCATGGTGCTCAATGTATTGATTTGAAAATTTATGGGAGCAGAAAAGTGGGAGTCTCCCCTATGGGCATTTTTTCTTAATTCTGTGTTACTCATTTTTGCAGGGCCATTTAAGAAACTGAAATTGCAATATTTTTTCACTTAAATTTAATGAGATAAAAAGTAGGATATATCACTGAGCAAAGGGGTCAAAGCCATGATGGGGAAATCCACAGAAACAACTGACCCGAACTATTGAGAGCTCACCAACTCTAGATTGACAGTGGTGGAACCTGCATAGGACCAAATCAGACCCTGAATGTAGGTGACAGTGTGGATGGACTGGGAAGTTTATAAAACTACTGGCAGTGGGTCCAGGATCTATCCCTAGTATATGAACTGGCTTTTTGGAGGCCACTTCCTATGGAGAGATACCTTTCCCAGTCTAGATACAGTGGGGAGGGCCTTGGTCAGGCCTTAATGCAGTGGGGGAACAGACTTTGTTGATTCCCCATGGGAGGCCATACCGTCTCTGAGGAGCTGATGGGGGTGGAGTAAGGGGAAGGTGAGGGAAGGAGAACTGGGATTAATAGGTAAAGTTTGAAAACAGTATATGACAAGAAGGATATATCACATAGAAAAAGAAGGATTAACATTTTTTATTCTTAAGAAGAACATTGGGCCAGGCAGTGGTGGCGCACGCCTTTAATCCCAGCACTCGGGAGGCAGAGGCAGGCGGATCTTTGAGAGTTTGAGGCCAGCCTGCTCTACAAGAGCTAGTTCCAGGACAGACACCAAAGCTACAGAGAGACCCTGTCTCGAAAAAAAAAAAAAAAACAAACAAAAAAAAAAAAAAGAGAAGAACATTGGGATTAAAGTCATAGCCAATTTTCCTGTTGGAAGTAAATTTATAAGTAAATTCTGCTGTCTATAGCTGGGCAGATTAGTGATCTATTTTAAGAAATACAAATTGACGGAAACCAGAATTTTAATTTAGAGTCTTTTCCTGGGCTAATGGTAAAATACAACCTTAGGGGGACAGGATGAGAGAATTATCTGATTTTGCATCCCCAAGCCCTAGCCTAAATCTTAGAATTTACTAGGTATTTGGTAAATATTTTCTGAGTGACTAATTCATGAATTATATAAAAATCAAAATTATGGTTGGTTTTAGTAACTGAAATCTAAAGTCTAGGGTATAAGATAATATATATCAAAAGTATATATCTAATTCTAGGTACCATATTAAAATATTTTAATTGATTCTTTTGATCAGACTCAAAGCTTTATATATGGTAGACAAGAGTTTATCTATGTCTTAGACACTCAGACCATTTGTATCATAGTTGATAGTATAATACTGGCAAAAAGCTATCAAAAGAAGGAAGTCCTTGAAGAAAACTGAAAAGTTGTCCTATGTGAAGTGATTTAGAAGAAGAAAGAAGTAAGTGGGAGGTATTTAAATTTTATTTATTTTTGCAATGATGGAAATTGAATATAAAGTCTTGCATTTGGTAGACTTTTCTACTGAAGGGCATCTACATCTCCAACTCCTAAGAAAATGTAACTAAATAAATAGATTTTATTTTAATATTAAGTGAACCAAGGACAGGCTTGCTGACCTGGTGTGCTGACTGAGCAAATGAAGGAGCCAGGACCTGTCCAACTGAAAGTTTAACATTCAAGTTTTCTCAGCAGGGTCAGCTGTGATGGACTGGAACTCCCCAGGCAGAATTTTCCATTTCCCAACCCTCTCAGTGTTGTAGGAAGTCGCTTGTTCATTTCCCAGCCTCCCAGCCTCCCCAAATAATCACACAAAAACTATTATTTGAATCACTGCTTGCCCATTAGCTCTATATACTTGTTGGCTAGCTCTTCCATATTAACTTAACCCATTTCCATTGTTTTATATTTTACCATGAGGCTTGTGTCCTACTGGTAAGGTTTCAGTGTCTGTCTCCTGCGATGGCTCCATGACTTCTCCTGACTCTGCCTTCTTTCTCTCATCATTCAGTTTAGTTTTTCTTACCTACTTCTATTCTGCTCTGCGCAGGTCCAAAACAGTTTCTTTATTAACACCATACAGAGGAGAAATCTCACATCATTGCAGTGCATAGGCTATAGACTTTTTGTTGCCAATATCACCGTAGTTTTGTAAACATTTACTGATGTCCAATTTGCTTACTTTTAAGGAATTAATATTTGAGTATGTCTGTCCATATCAATTAGACAAAGAGTGTGAAGATGAGGGAAATAGGACATGAGGAACTAGAAAAAATGAGACTCCTCAAGACATTAGGAGTTCTTCAATGATTTTTGTGCAATCTTATTTTAATTTTATTTACACAACTAGTCAATGGAGAACCTAAAATTGTTAACAAGATAAAAGTTTCTCTTGATTTTCTTCTATTCCTAGCAACTATAAAAGAGTCATGTCGTCTGCCCAATCATTTTCTCAGATCCCTTACTTTTAGAAACAAAAATTTTGAGATACATTTTATAAAATCTAAAAATATGAAATTTACAAGAGAAATGTCATTTCAAATTTATCTGCAGGAGAAATGTTGCCATTAGATATGCTATACTTTTATTCAAAGTCACAGCTTTACGTTTCATGTGATGTGATACCATGATTATGATAATGATATGGCTATGATAATGAATGACTTCTTTTTTTAAAAATTTATTTATTTATTATATATGCACTTTCCAGAAGAGGGCACCAGATTTCATTACAGATGGTTGGATGGTTGTAAGCCACCATGTGGTTGCTGACTGGTATTTGAACTCAGGACCTCTGGAAAAACAGACAGTGCTCTTAACCTCAGAGCCATGTCTCCAGCCCAATAATGAATGATTTCTAAGAGAGCATGGGCACAGAATGAGGGCTTGGTAGGTGTGGTGGGTCAGGTGCTAAGACAAGCCAGGAGAGGAGGAACTACATGTTCTAGCTTAGTGACAAGATCTCTTTAAAGAGACCAGAATTAACAAACTCCATGTTCTTTCTAGTCCGATGTTTTTATGATGGTCTTCGTGCTGAACCAAATAACAAAGGTTTTATAACATAGCCAGACCACATCAAGCTCTGGAAAATTGCAATGAAATTGCTGCAAAAATTCTTAGAAAAACTAAGCACAAACATGAATTGATATTTATCACAAGTAACCTCCTATAAATTTTCTGTGGCAAATTTGAGGTCAGAGACAGTGCTCTGGTTAAACAAGGAAAAATTTTCTGGTTATGACAATGCAAAAAAAAAGATTGTCTGTCTAATTCTTCCCATATGTTGAACAAACTAAGTTTATTGTTTGGAGAACATTGATGAGGAAAAGAATTTCATGAAATAAAACCAAGTGAAGAACTCATCAAACTTACAATAACCTTGACATTTTACATTTCTATCATGCTTTTAGCTATTATTAGCATGCTTGTCTTTCTACACCAGGGTCATGTCTATGCACTTATGCCCAATTCATCCCCTTTGTTTAGTTTTACTGAAATATTATTTCCAACTGCTTACTTTTGAAAATTCTGCTTTGTAATCATTTAGAAGCATGTTACTTAGTACATAAGAATGTATGCAGCATCCATGCAAGTTCCAAATGTAATCATTTGGTACACCTCAAAGTACCCATCATTCCAGGATGCTAAATTGTTTTCAAAGTGGCTCCCTTTTGATTTACTCTTTTCCTCATGCATGCTGCAGTTGATCCTCTTCATATTTAATATGGTTTATCTGCTTCATATTTGGTAGGGGAGTCATACTTAATTATAAATGTGAGCATTAAGATGCATTTTAAAATAAAAGGAGTTATTACTATGATAATTAGTGAAAACAATACATGCTTATTTTGTTAGTAAATACTTAATGTACACCAGCTGTCTGCTTGTAAATGGGACATATGTATCTACAATGGAAAAAAAATATAACAAGTTCTTATTTCATAGATTACAATACTCCTATACAAGAAGCATTTTAGTAATACATTATCACGTGTTGCCATTTTTTAATTTATCTTTTTCTTTTTCTTCATTATTTTATTTTTATGCCTGCAGACTGATCTCTCAAGAAATAAGCTGTAAATTGTCCTGGGAGTCCATCCATGGTGTTTTATTCAGGCCATTTATCCTATCAGCTCAGGCTCTAATTCCTACCTGTGTCACTCACCTTTCAGCCGCTATAGCAGACCTCAACCTATGGACTTTTGAAGAGAAAGGTTATTTTTGCTCAGAGTTCCCATCCATGGTTAGTTGGTCTTGTAGGTTTTTCACTAGTGGTAAATCAGGTCAATGGAGAAAGAATTCGGCAGAAGAAAACTGTTGATTTATGGTGAGAGTGAGAGAGAATTAGCTCAGGGCCCACAGTCCCCTTGAAAGTCATCCAAAAGGACTGGAAGATTGTTCACTGGGTTCCAGATCTTAAAGTTTTACCAACTCCTAGTAGTGTCAAGAAGGGATCAAATCTTTAACACATGGGTTCTTGGGGCTCATTATCAATACCACACTCTGCTCTAAAGAACGACCCAGTTCTGAATGTAGGTAGAAGGAAGATTTTCATGTGACTGGAGAGATGTAGGAAAGTTGATGGAAGGGAAGGGTTGGTTCAGAGTCTCCTTTGAGAAGGAATGTTGATAGATTTTATAGACAACAAGAAACAGCTGAAAAATTAGAACCAAAGAAAGAAAAATTTTATTTTTTTAGTGATTTATTCAGAAGTCATTTAAGTTAGATTAAAGGAAAATGGTAATAGGAAATCACTGTTATGTTCTGGGAATAATTTTTTGAATAGAGAAAATAAGACTGAAACAATACTTGTTTCCGGCAGTGGGTGTCTAAGGTAGTCTCTAATGCAGCATTTTCAGTAAGTACAGCAGAGTGAACACATCACACTGTTCTGTAACAAAGGAGTAAAATGATGGTTCTTAGCTCTTACCTGGCATAAATTATTCTAGATAAATACAGTACCCTCCCTAAAGCATATTTCTGTTTCCACATAGTTTATTGATTACTTTAATGATTTTGTTTTGTATTATTTTAATGTCAAAAATGATTAGCTGCTTTTCCAATTTGTACATAGCACAAATTCCTACAAAACCCCATGGCTCAATATTCACTGATTTGGAATTTTAGTTTCCATAGTCCAGTATGATTTTGGAATGACTGTGAGGATCAGCACAAAGACCTAGAGACCAAATGTGTTGAGCGAAGGAGGATTGCGTGACGGACTCAGTGGCTTTTTTTTTTTTTATTGAAAAAAAATTTTCTGCCTCCTCCCCGCATCCCATTTCCCTCCCCATCCTCTTGCACACAGTTCCTCTTAGTGTTTTTCCACAGCATCATTGTTTTATGTACCTGTTCCCTCATGTGAGGACCTTAGAGTGGTCTGTAGGAAAGAAGTGTCGTTAATAACAACAAGGACTGAAAATGCTTGGACTCATACAGAATTATAATTTTCCTTTGGGTCTGTTGAAATGTAGAATATTCATCTAATGTATTAGATAAAGTTATGATTGCCAAACAAAACTTTCAGAGGGAACCTGTGATTGGGCAGATGAACACCACTGAAATTTTTTGTAGGTAGAGACAATTTGTGTGGTATTTACATCTAGGTGGAAAAAAAGAATAAAACTTAAAACAAGAATAACAGGAAGAAACAACCGTTTTTCTCAAATGGAAGTAGATTTGCATTTTGTTGGCTTTACTGGAGACATTTTTTGCTAATGATTTAAGGAAGTTTACTTCCAGCAATTAAAAGGGGACTTTGAAAATAAAGCTGAGGGTCTGGAGACATGGCTCAACTGTTAAGGAGTGCCACTCTTGCATGGGACCCGCATTCAGTTCCCAGCACCCACGTTGGACAGCTCACAGCTGCCTATAAGTCCAGCCATAGGGCATCTGGTGCCTTTTCATGACCTCTACTGGTACCTGCACTTACGTGGTATGCCCAATTTTTGTTATTAAAAATAAAATGTTTAAAGTTTACAGTTTATTTATAATCTTTTCTGAGTTTTATCATAGAAACATTTTAGGTATTTGAAACACACATGTTTGCTCTGTCAGTTTAATGATGCAAAAGGATACAGATTAAACTTATCAAAGGAGGAAAAGACGCAGATGTTGGAGTCCAAGTGAGAGTGAGTGTGAGCTTCCAGACAACCCCTTGCTGTGGAGACATGTGGACAACACTTCATTTCCACAGGAATTGTGTATGAAATGTAAGACTGATAACCAGTAGCTGAGTTTTTCTGTGTGGGTTTCTGTTGGGGTCCAGTTTCATGAACATGGAGTTTAACTGAATGACTTTGGCTAGTCTGATGCCGTCACAAAATAGAGTCTGTGCTAACATAATCCCAAAGACTCCCACTTGAATTACATTATTAGCATGCAGGATCTGGTGCATCCAAAGTCCAAGTACACAGATACTTTTGTCAGGTAGTCTCTGAGGCATGGACATATCCCAGAGGGCCAATCTGTAGTTTTTTATTTACAGTGTTTATGAACTAAATATATTAAGCTAACTTTGTAATTGGTTATACAATATTCTATTATATGGATGTATCAGAATATTCCATATAGCAAACACATAGATGTGGAAATTCTTGCTTATAAAATATGTCACTACATTGTTTTCAGAAAGGTCCCAATAATTTCCATTCCCCCTAGTAATTAACTGAGAGTTCTCATGAAACTGAGCTTTGCAAAGAATATTATCATTATTGCTTTTATGGTAAGTTTAAATAGATATCAGATTTTAATTACTTGTATTTTTTCTTTTTTAATATAGTTATTTTCTCCAAATTTTCACTATCGCTTTTTTGTTCCTTAAAAACCATCATCTTTGTTCATTTGTCAATAAGGCCTTTGTGTTTTTCTTATTTATAAATATAATCTTGACTGAAATTGGCATTTTCAAATTTTTGCCCAGATTTTATTCAAATTTTGCATGTCTATATTTTAATGTTGTAAAGTTTTGTGGTTTGAATAGGTATGGCTCTCATAGATTCAGGTGTTTGAATGCTTGACACACAGGGAGTGACACTATTAGAATGTGTGGTCTTGTTGAAGTGGGTGTGGCCTTGGGGGACGCGCGTCACTGTGGGGATGGGCTTTGAGGTCATATATACTCAAGCTATGCTCAGTGTGGCACATAGTTTCCTTCTGTTACCTGTAGGTCAAGATGTAGAACTTTCAGCTTCTTTTCCAGCAGCATGTCTGCCTGTGTCCCACCACCACGTTCCACCATGAGGATAATGGACTAAACCTCTGACAACTGTAAGCCAGCCCCAGTTAAGTGTTTTCCTTTGTAAGCGTTATTGTGGCCACAGCATAAAACCGTAACTGAATCACAAAGTTATTAAACATTTTAAATTATCTAGTAAAGGTTTTAATACTTAAGGATTTTATAGACCTATACCCCATATTATAATCATATCCACTCTGTTGTAATACATTGCTGGCTGGTTAGAAGTGGTAGTCTGCCATGGCCTGGCAGCTTATCTCAATAGCTCTGCAATTTGAATCTTCCTCCCTCCAGCAAAGGTTCCTGCCCTTATCTGGAGAATGTCCCTGGGCTTGGAGGACTGACCTTATCTAAAAGCTGTATCTAAACCAGATGCCTGATTCATCTTTAGCTTGACCCCTGGCACAGATCCCTGCCTAGAAGACCAGTGTTCAGAATTCTGCTATAGGACTCTAGTGCCACATACTATGCCTTGTGATAGGAGCAAGCCACTTAATACAAATTAAGGTTTGTCCCAGGCTCTCCATTCCTATATATTCCTATACGCTGCAATAAAATTGAACTGATTCACTGAAGTCTGTCTCCCAGAGAACCCCCTCCATCCATGCTCATGGGCCGTGTACAAAGCTTTCTGTCACCTTCTGCCTTTTTCTGCTCTCAACTTGGTGGCCAGGAGGTCTTCCATTCTGCTCCCACTTAATCATACCTTAACGCCTCCCCTTGCAAACTTCCTGTTCTTGTTTCTTTTCAAAAATATCACAAGGTGTCTAATTAGTTTTTGTATGGAAGCACATACTGGAGCTTGGGCAACTCTCAGCAAGAGAAATGACCATCCTTCTTCTGGTTACCACTAAGTGCTAATAACTTTAGAGTGAGGGGTGGAAAATGATGAACTCCTCCTTCATCCATGCATCTTCTTTGGCAGGTTACCACAGCTGTTGTGAATTCATGAACCCCATAGTCATGTCATGTCCCTTTTGATTATTTTTATTGTTTTTATTTCAGAGAACTTTTTACCTTTTTAGTTTAAATACATTTATACTCATTTTCTAAATTTAATTCCTTATTCTATTGTAATTTGAACCTAAGTGTTTAAATTAGATATTTCCAAGAACACAAGTGTCTCCTCTTAGACTATGATTCATGATGCCTTCTGTAATGTAAGTGAAATTTGAGGGGGGGGGGACTTCCCTTTTCATGGATGTCTCAGCACTCCACTGATTCCATCTGTGTGCTTTGGGTCAGCTGCATCCCATCTATCTCCAGGACATACAAGAAATCATTTATTAAAAAAACTTTGCCCTTAGATTTGGGATTATTTGGCCTCAGATAACTCTACCACTTTCTCTATCAGCATCTGGAGTCATTGTGTTTCAGGGAACAGCAATGATAGACTCATGGAATTTAATTTGGTAGGAGTCAGCAAAGTCATTACTAGTGACTACAATGCAAGAGTACAGAATCATGGACAGGTACAGAGAAATAGGTGGAAGTTACCTTCAGCATCTGAGGTCATGACAAGGAGAAAAATAGGAAAAAGAACAGAGAACTATCCATGGCTTACGATGCATGGAGAATTAAAGGAAATCATGCACAATTCTTGAGAGTTTTGTGAATATGATACTGCTGTCAGAGTTCAAATATGTGATTAGGAAGTGTTCGTGGTGGTTAGAGTTACTCTTATTGTGAAGACACCATGATGTTGTAATAAGGGCGGCGGGGCTGCTTCCCCGGCACCTGGCCGCCCACATGGCTTATGCCCCCAAATAATTACACGGAAACTGTATTCTTTTGAACACTGGCTAGCCCATTAGTTTTAGCTTCTTATTGGCTAGCTCTTACATATTGATCCAACCCATTTCTAATATTTTGTGTAGCACTATGAGCTGGCTTACCAAGAAAGATCTTAACCTGTGTCTGTCTGGAGTGAGAGAATCATGGCGACTCCCTGACTCAGCTTCTTTCTCCCAGCATTTTGTTCCGTTTACTCCACCCACCTAAGGGTTGGCCTATCAAATGGGCCTAGGCAGTTTCTTTATTAATTAACCAATAAAAACAACAGATTAATATAAGACCCACCTCCATCACCACGACCTCATTGACTCTTATAAATGAAAACATTTAATTGGGACTAGCTTGCAGTTTCCAGTATTGTTATGGCAAGAAGCAAGGCAGTTATAGGTAGACATGCTGTTGAAGAAGGAGCTAAGAGTTCTACATTTTGATCTGCTGGCAGCAGCAACAGATTGTGTGTCACACTGGGCATAGCTTGAGCATATACAACCTCAAAGTCCACCCTCACAGTGATACACTTCCTACGACAAGGCCACACACACTCCATCATGACCACACCTCCCAACAGTGTCATTCCCTATGGGCCAAGTCTTCAAACACATGAATCAACGGCGACCATTTATTTTCAAATCACAACAGGAAAGTTTTAGATAAACGTGGGCATTAGAAACCTTTAACATGGTTTACACTCTCAGAATACTTTACTGAGTTGTATTAGTCTTTTTTTTTTTTTGAGTTGTATTAGTCTTGCAGTCTATTTGGTGTGAGATAAAAAATAAAGTGATTTCACTTCAACTGTAACTATGCTTTGGGGTATAGTTTGGAAAGAGACTTATATACATGCTTATCAGAGGCACTTTTTAGAATTATGCTCCCCAGGAGATGGTATGAAGCTCAATAGCATATGTTCCTGTACGTAGGCAAGAAGTGGAAACTTAATCATTAGAAACTCATGGAATACTACACAACAGAAAAAAAATGACATCTTGAATTTTGCAGTCAAATGGATGGAGCTAGAAAACATCATTTTGAGTGAGGTAACCCAGATACAGAAAGACAATTATCACATGTACTAACTCATAAGTAGCTTTTAAACGTAAAACAAAGAAAACAAGCCTACAAATCACAATCCCAGAAAACTTAGACAATAATGAGGACCCTAAGAGGGACATACATAGATCTAACCTACATGGGAAGTAGAAAAAGACAAGATCTCCTGAGTAAATTGAGAGCATGGGGAACTTGGGGAAGGGTTGAAAAGGAGGGAAGAGGCAGGGAGGGGGGAAAAGAAAATTGTAGAGCTCAATAAAAAAAAAAGAAACACATCTCCAATCAGAAACCCATCAGAGGGTTTACTAATTATTTGGCTGCCCAAGAATGAGGTTGTTATTGTTTCTAAGAAGGGGTATAGGGAGACCAGTGTTTTCACTGAGTTAGCGACCTGAGCACAGGCTGCTTCTTTGCTGAAGGCTATCATCCTGCAAACAAATCTCACTTAATTTCTTCTTACTGTTCTGTAATTTTGTTCTGAAAAAAAGTGGTGGTGGAAGCAAGAATATATATTTTCTAATCTCTCACCCCTCACAAAAACTTAGCCAGAAAGTTCCTGAGTAAATAAAGATAAAGAGATCTGGAAATTTTACGGTTTACTTAATTCAATTTTCCTAGAATAGTTAATCTAAAAAAATTCACCATTGCCTTCAAAATTTTCTTCGGGCTTCCTATTGTTAAGCAGATAGAAGGTTCAAGAAGAGAGCAGTATGGCCCTTCCTCTCACATCTTCACTTTGCTCTATACACATCTAGACACAAATAGCTTGTGTGGGTTTTATTCATGCTACTGTCCCAGTCTCTGTAGGTTTATATGTGTATCAGTTCTGCTGTGTTTGGAGGGCACTGTCTCCTTATTTGTCTGTATCAGAGAGAGAGAGAGAGAGAGAGAGAGAGAGAGAGAGAGAGAGAGAGAGAGAGAGAGAGATTGAGAATGAAGCTGGGTGGGTAGGGAGGAGAGGAGGTCTACAAGAAGTTGAGGAAAAAGAATATGATAAAAATGTATTGTATAGAAAAATGATTTATATAATTTTTTAAAAAAGAAATTCACAGAGTGAATGTCTGCATTAGTATGTGGTATAGGAGGTCCTTCTGTATTTGTGTTGCTTTCATTGGTTAAATAAAGAAACTGCCTTGGCCTTTTGATTGGGCAGCAGCATAGGTAGGCAGGGATACAAAACAGAATTCTCGGAGGAAAAAAGCAGAGACAGGCAGACGCCAAGAATCTCTGGCCTGAGATGGACGTAGGTTAAAATCTTACTGGTAAGCCACAGTCATGTGGTGATACACAGATTTAATAGAAATGGGTCAATCAAGATGTGAGAGTTAGCCAATAAGAGGCTAGAGCTAATGGGTCAGGCAGTAATTTAATTAATACAATTTTTCTGTGGTTATTTTGGGGGTTAAGCCAGCTCCCCACACTACAAGTATGAACTAACAAATATGTATCCACTTCCAATTGGAAAGTGCCCAAAGTAGGAATTATGTAGATAACTGAATAGTCCAGGAGGAATTAACTGACCATGAAAAAAAGAACAATTCAGCTTTTAAAACTGTATAAAGTTAAAGGTTCATAGTAGATGAAAGGGACCTAGCTGAAAGGAAGAAAGAAGGACCTGATGACCAAGAACAGTGAAATAGTTACAATAGTTGATGCAACTCACAAAGAAAAAGGAAATTGCAACTGTTTCCCTGATGAATGGCAGGGAGCATTGCTGTTCTTCCTGATATGTTGGAAAGAGCATTAGCTTAAAAAAATACTAAAATGTCGTTACAACAAAAGCAAAAGAAAAACATCTCTTCTGTTCTCTGTTGATATTTGAAAAAACATCAATGACAAAATCTTCCAGGGAACTTTGTCTCCAAAGAACAAAAAACAAAACTGAAAAACTTGGTTAAAAAAAAAAAAACCTACAACTCAGAGATGGTCAGATTAAAGAGCTAAATCTTGGGGTTACTCCTGTCTTTCCAATGATTTGCATTTACCCCAGAAATGACCTGTGTTTCCATCACATTTTTGTGAACATGTGAAGTAATAATTTAGTCAATTCAACAATTGCTATTTTTAATGTTACTTTAAATTCCTACAAAATATTTACACTTCTGAACAATGGAAAAAACTATGATTTTCATTAGAAAGTTTTTGCAATATTAGGCATATGAATCAATAAAGGCAAGTGGAAAATAATCAAAAATGAGTTACTAGAAAGATGACTTCTTTAAATAAACTGCTTATTCAAAGCTTGGGTCCATACCCTAAAAATCAAATGGTGTTTTAGTTGAAACTGAGAAGCATACTGACTCTAACTAACTGAAACCTACATCCATATGTCTATCCTCTGTGTGTGTGTGTGTGTGTGTGTGTGTCTGTGCATAAGCATACATAAGAATGTGTGTGTCTGTGTGTGTGTATGTCTGTGCATATGCATACATATGAATGTGTGTGTGCCTATATGTGTGTGTGTGTGTATTTTGGAAGTAAGAAAAGACTAGGAAAGGCAAGAAGAACAAGTCTTAGTTTTAACACTAATAAGACAGATTGGGGACTACATTGCGAAAAAAAGTAAAACAGAAATCAAACAATGACCTATAACTAAGCAAGTAACTGTCATATTGTTATGCTTTATAAAATACAAATATTTATGTGACAAATATATCTTATTAATAAAAATTTTCAGCCTTTCTGTTCAATGAATCAAAGTAATTTCCAATATACGTAATAATACAAAGTCAGTGCAGTTAGGTTGTATAGTATTTGTAGAACCTCCCTTTCCTGTATTGGCCAGTTTCTCAGAAAAGATTTGGCTGAACCCTAAAGGTTTGCTCTCAGGATATTTCGACAATGAATGTCAGGGTGACAAATGTACAACAGAAAGCACAGACTCATTGAAAATATTGGTGAATAAACTGTACCTTTTTTTATAGGGATGTTTAAAAATGACAGTAAGTTTTCAGGTAAGTATGTAACATTACATATATGAAGAACAATGTTAATTGTTCACAGGATTAAGAGTTGGAGGCTCTATGTGCTATTCTGAGAAAAGTTTATAAAATAATTACAGATGAGGGTAAAAGACATTTTCTGAAATCTACAAGTTGGGTAGGTGTGGGGTGCATGACTTAAAGTCCAAAATTTGAAAGGCACACACAAGAAGATCTCTAAGGTTACAAGGCTAGCTTGGTCCACATAGTGAATTCTAGGCCAGTGAATGCTGCAAAGTGAGGCTATTTTTTGTTTATTTGTTTTTAATTGTACTGCTAAATTCTGGGTAAGATTGCTAGGAGGGTTTCTGTATGTTAGTGATCTGCAGTTTTTCCGCATAAGAAATATTTAAAATAATTTTTTTTCCATTTCCCACCCTGCCCTCTTTCCTTCTTCTCTTTGTTTTCCCTTCTCCCTTACATTTATTTACAGTAGAACTTTACCATTAGAAGTCCTGTTATGGGGCAAAATTTAAATGCCACCCATGCTGATTTAACCTCTGTTGATTTGGTATATCAAAATAATTTAAGAACTTTGGCAGACCTCACTGAGAAAAATGTAAGCTGGGACAATTGCCCGATTCACTCTTGGACAGAAGGTTTAACATAAACATGACCCCAGAGGATGTGCAAGTCCCACCCAGATCCCAGTCTGCCTGTCTTTGTATTATATGGCAAACTGACTTGTTCTCGATCGAGAGAACTGGTCATTAAATGAGGTCAGCTGTTGGGGAGAAAAGAAAGTTTATATAAAGAAAACATGTGAAGCCTTGCATGTAGTATAGTACTTACTGAGAATCAACATAATGGAGGCTTAAAGACTGGCTTATTAAAACTGCTAACACTGACTACACAATTTTAGGTAATGATTAATAAATGTGTATGTTGTAATTCTTTATTTTTTACAAGTCACCCCTGTTAAAATTGTCACTCTTAAAATGGCATAGTGACTTCTCTTTGTGTATGTTTCATGGTTTTATGTGGTATGTATGTTCACTGTCATGTGTATTCTGGATTGCTGTGTCAAAGGGAAGATTTGTCTCCATTTTAGCAAATAAGGATGGATTTCTCTGGGAGCAGCTACATGGTTCTATCCGTGTGGTAAAACTCACAATCTCCATTGCTCCACATTGTCAGATGTGCAGACTTTGGCCAGCAATTTGTGGGGTGTGAAATTGTATCTTACTTACCTTTGAGCATCACTAATTACTAATGTGCTAGCTAGCATATCATCATAGGTTTATTTGACATTTGTTTTTCTTTTCTAGATCTTATTTTTATTCGTTGCCCACTTTCTTTTAGTTGAATTTGTTTTCCTCGGCTATATTTAGTCATGTATTTTGGCTATTAATTTTCTTCTAATCATATACAGGCTAAACATTCTTTCCCACTTTTCTCCTCCTTCTTTTTAATCTCACTCCTTTCTTTCTTTAGTAGTGTTTTTAAATATTAAACTGTAATAATGTCAATTATTAAATTGTTTAATAGTTTATGTTTCTGTGAAGTTATAAATGGGACATCTAATCTCCCACATATACCAAGTACTCATACCTGTATAGTTTTGCTTTTGGGCTTCTTTTGCTCTATGCTCACCCATCTTCATGCTAATATGATACTTCAACTGCTTTCACTTTACAGTTAGCCAAGGTCTGTGGGATGACTCTCCATATCTTATTACTTTTCTTCAGTATTGCATTTGTTTTTCTTCATCTTCCTTAGTTTTCTTTGCTATTATATTTAATATTGTTGGATCTTTTCTCAGTCTTATACATTAGAAAATTGGATTTGTTAGCTTTAATAAACTGACCTTCTGTGAGCCTGAGTATAATTGAATGATTTAATTGATTAATTTTGGGGGCTAGTGTTGTAGGAGTCTGCTTGTTTGTTTCCCGGCCACCTAGACTCCCAAGATAACCACACAGAAACTGTATTAATTAAAATCACTGCTTAGCCAATCACTATAGCATATTCCTAGTGAGCTCTTACATATTAAGTTAACCCATTTCTATTATTTTATATTTTACCACAACGCTCATGGCCTACTGGCAAGGTTCCTCAGCTGGCAGCTCATGTCTTTCCCCTCTGGTTGCTTCATGGCATCTCTTGACTCTGCCTTCTTTCTCCCAGCATTCAGTTTAGTTTTTCCTGCTTAGCTCTCTTCTGCTAAGTTACTGGCCAAACAGTTTCTTTATTCATTAACCAATCAAAGCAACACATATACTGAAGGACTTCCCACATCAGGTTAGATTTCTATTTAGTCTTCACTTGTCGTTTCCAATAGTACTTTAGCATGTCTTCTTGGCATCTTTTGTTAGATTTATTTCTTATATTCTGTTGTCGCTATTACAAATGAAACTTTAATAAGTTTTCTTTCCTTGGCATTTGTTGTTGTTTAAATATGTAAGTAATGTTCTACATTGATTTATTTTATGTTGTT
Source organism: Chionomys nivalis (assembly GCF_950005125.1). Taxonomy (NCBI): domain Eukaryota; kingdom Metazoa; phylum Chordata; class Mammalia; order Rodentia; family Cricetidae; genus Chionomys; species Chionomys nivalis. The sequence goes on from NC_080087.1 coordinate 44,362,071, forward strand.
TTCAGCAACATTGTTGACATCTTTGATTGATCATGCATTTGAATATTAGATCTCTTAGAAAAATGGCCATTCTGTTGTCTTTTAAATGTGTTGATACCAAACAAATGAAAGACTTTTGTTGTCCATCATCTATTTATCACATGCATTTGCATTCTTGGCTTATAGGGTAACTAGGACATCAAATGCACTGTTCTGCAGACAATAGTATTAATACAGTGTCAATAGGAAATATACCTTCCTGTACCTTAAAACTAAAGTTCTGTTATTTAGTGTCATGTTTGTACAGTTGAGTAAGAAATTTTCTTCTCCTTTGGAGTAGTCCAAGTCTGATGCAACAATAAACGACCTTAATAGTTGAGTGGTTTACAAAGAAAGGTGTGTGATCTCCTTACACTGTTTCTCCTTTAGGGGTCACCATGGCTTTGAACCCCAGTACCTTATGGCAGTGAACAAAGATGCTGAATCTCTCTTCTTTGGCCACATGGAAACAACTCATAGTGGACAGGGGAAGATACTGGGTTATAACTGATTGCTAGTGTTTATAGAATGAAACAAACAAAAAACTTCAGAAGACCTATTTAAAAAACCTAGAGGTTATCACACTGAGTGAATTAGTACAGTGCCCAGGGTAAATGTTGGTGTATGAGTATCTGTGTGTGTGAGAAGAAAAAGATTCGGGAGCATAACAGCTGTCAGAGCTCATGTATCAAACCAGGGTACATGTTTTCTTCTGTGTTAGCTCTACAGAGTCCAGTGAGCTTCTCTGGTGTTTCGGGCATGCTGATTTTTTCTGAGGTCAATGAATTCCTGATAATTTTGTGAGAAGATGAATGTCTATGTTCTTTGTATTGTCAGAAGCACAGAGTCTTCTGAATGAGGTCCTGTTATGGGCAGAACATGCTCTACCCAAATGCTTTCCTCTCAGAGGTGGAATCTGTGTTTTCTTAGTTTCATTCCTATGTTTTATTTCTTTTCTTTTCTTTGCTCGATTGCTTCCCTTCTCTCTCTCCCTCCCTCTCTCTCTCCCTCCCTCCTCTCCTCCCTCCTTCCCTTCCTTTCTCTCTTTCAATGAGAAAATAAAGGACTTCTACTTTATTTGTTATACCAAGATTCTAAAGTTGTACAACACAATTTAAATACCTTTATTAAAAGATTTCCCAAAATTTTAAATACTGCTTCACATATTAAAAAGTAATCTTAACTTTGGTCATATATTTTTAAATTCTATTTTCTATTTTAAAATTGCATTATTTCTTTGAAAGTTTCATACACGTTTTGGTCATATTCATCTCCTCCCCGAACTCTTATCAGATCCATCTTCTTTTCCTGTCTATCCAATTTTGTGTTCCTTAAAAACAAAGCCCTTCAAGACTAAGTTGTGCTTCCCAGATATTACTTGATGTGTGGTCTTCCACTGGAGCATGATTGATATACCAGGGACTGTTTTTATAAATTCATTAAGAATTTCATACAGTGTACCTTAATCATATTTATCCCTAACTCCCCTCTCTTTTCTTCCACCAAGATCAACCTGCCAAGGCCTCCCAACTTTATGTTCTCCCTCTCTTAATAATATTACCTCACCAAGTACTATCTCTTCTTCCCATTCACAGACTTTTGTCTGTTTTTCCCAGTGTTAGTTTCTTTTTTTCCCATTATGACCTAATAGCTTGCCATATTTCTCAAATAACCTCCCTTTCCACACTTTCAGAACACTTATAGCAATGGAGAGATCATCTAGACCCCCAAGTCAAACGAGAAACAGCACAGTTAATTATGTTCTAGACCAAATAGTTCTAATGGATATCTCTAGGCTAGTCCACTCAATAGCTGTAGTGTATATCTTCTCATTAACTCTTAGATCATTTTCCAAGAATGATTAAAAGTTAGGTCATACTGGATGGAGGTGGGTGGTCCTTGGACCTCCCACAGGGCAGAGAAACCTGCTTACTCTTTGGGCTGAGGAGGAAGGAAGACTTGATTGGGGGAGGGGGAGGGAATGGGAGGTGGTGGCGGGGAAGAGGCAGAAATCTTTAATAATTAAATTAATTAATTAATAAAAAAAATCAGCAAGAAAAAAAAAGTTAGGTCATAAAATAGGTTTCAATTAATTCTAAAAATTGAAATTATATAGTGTACTTTTTAAAAAAGTACATCACAATAAAGTTAGAAAAATAAGAAAAACTTCAGAGACAATACAAATAAATCATATGAGGCAACACAGCAACCACACTCTCCTAAGACCCAGAGAGAGCAACAGAAACCAAGAAACCAAACACCCACTCAAAAAAGACAAGGCCAAATATCAGCACCTAGAATTAAACTCAGATGCCTTAGATGCCCTTGTGAAAACACAAGCCAGGAGAATATGTGTCTGTCAGAGCCCACCAATCCAAACAGAACACACTCTGAGCAATTTAAAATAGCTGAAGCACAAGAAAGACCTTCAAATAGCCCTTGTGAATATAATTGAGACCCTTAAAGAACAAATAAAAAAATCCCTTAAGGAAATTTAGGAAAACCCAAATAGTGAGAGGAAGTGAATTGAACAGTTAAAGACCTGAAAGTGATGCGTGAACTGGCTTTATGAAACACAGTCCTCATGGTGGAATCCTTTGCTCGACCTTAATACATGGGAGGAGCGTGGTCCTGCTCCAAATGTATGCACCATATTTTGTAGACTTTCATGAAAGGCCTTACCCTTTTGGAGGAGTGGTTGAAGGTGGGTGGGTGTTAAGGGAGGTGTGGGCAGAAGGAAGATAGGAGGTGGAATTGAGTCTGGTGTGTAAAAGGAATAAGATTAAAAAAAGAAGAATAATAGATCCAGAAAACCTTCCATTCACAATAGATAGAGACAATACGATATTCCATTATAAAACCAAATTTAAGCAATATTTGTCTAGAAATTCATCTCTACAGAAAGTACTAGAAGGAGAACTCCAGCCTAAAGAGGTTAAGCACATGGAAGACAATGCAAGGAATACATAATCTCAGACCAAAAAAAAAAAAAAATCTAAAAAGAGGAAACACCCACCATATACTCAGACATACACAGATACACACATACAGAGATATACCCTCTACACATACACCACAACAAAATAACAGGAGTTCGCACTGTTCAACTATTTATTGAGATCTCTCACCATCAATGACCCCAAATTCCCAATAAGAAGACACAGACTAACAGATTGGATGTGACAACAGAATCTATCTTTCTTCTGCATCTAAGAAACATACCTTACCATTAAGGACAGAAATCACCTCAAGGTAAAAGAATGGAAAAAGACATTCCAAGCAAATGAACCTAAAAAGTAAGCTACTGTAGTCATTTTAGTATCTGGCAAAATAGACTTCACACCAAAACTAACCATAAGAATAAGGAAAGACACTACATGCTCACCTAAGAAAAGAAAATTCACCCAAAGGATATTGCAATTCTTAACATCTGAGCACCAAATACCAGCGTACTCACATTCATAAAAGAAATACTATTACACCCCAAATCACATATTTTCTTGCAAAGATTGATAATGGAGGACTTCAATCGTCTATTCTCACTAACAAATAGGTCATATATATAAAACTAAACAGAGAAATGCTGGAACTAACTGATGTTATAAAACAAATGGACCTAATATTCCACCAAAGCAAAAGAAAAAAACAAACAAACAAACAAAAGAAAAACAAAAAAACTATATTTTCTTTGTGTAACTCATGAAACGTTCTCCAAAATTGATCACATTCTTGCAAACAAAGTATGAACAGATACTAGACAGTTAAAATAACTCCATGCATTTTGTCTGATTGCCATAGATTAAAGCTGGATATCCACAACAACAAAAGCAACAATAATAACAGCAACAATGAACAGAAAACTTACAAACTTACTGAAACTGAACAATTTTCCACTGAAGAATGAGTTAAGACAGAAATGAAAGACTTTCTAGAACTGAGTAAAAATGAATACACAACTTAGCTAAGCTCATGGGACATAAAACAGCCAGTCACTGACTTTTACCTCTACCTCAGTCTGAAATGGTGATCCTTCCTCCATGAATCAGAATGAGACTGAGCTGAGACCCGTCTCCTACGATCTTATAATCCTCTCTACTGCTGGGATGAAAGGAGTGCACCACTATCACTTGGCTTTTGTGGCAAACTAGTGTGACTACTGGGATTAAAGGTGTATGCTACCACTATTTGGTCTGTATATCTGACCAGTGCAGCTGTTTCACTCTCTGATTTTCTGCCAAGCATTATTCATTAAAATATAAATGAGTATCACTATAATCAGCAGAGAAGCTTCTTTCAGCAGCAGATGAAAACAAAAAGATCTACAGCCAATCATTATACAGAGAATGAGAGAGCTTGGAACATAGCACTAAATAGAGTATCTCTAATAAATAATTTCCTTGAGGGTTCAGGGAACCCTGCAGAAGAGAGGCAGAAAGATTGTTAAGAGACAGAAGGTATCAAGGACACCAAGAAAACTAAGACCTCTAAATCAACATGATCAATGCACGTATGAATTCACAGCGACTGTGGCAGTATGTACGGTGGCTGCACAAGTCTATACCAGATGGGAAAGAAGAGGACACATGCTCCCATTCCTATCCCATAAGCAATCTTCATTTGATAACCCTTTCTAAAATATAATTATTTTTCTACAAGAGATTCTCACTGGTAAACAAACTAAAGGGTAGGCTGCATGCCCAGCAGTAGATGACCAATAGAAAAAGAACTCAATGGCATCTTTGGAAGTTTCTTCTTTCACAATGTCATTTCAAGAATTTTCCATTTTTTTGCTATTTTATCTTATGTTTTTATTTTTACTTACATATGATTTTCTTCTCTTTTTTTATCCTACAGGTCCTCTGCATATATATGTGACTTCCAGTTTAGTGTTCTTTATATGATTCCTAAGTGTATAATCAAGTGTGTATTTTATTCTTGTACTTTTCTCTGACTCTTTTTGTTCTGTTGTTTGTTTTGGTTAAACCTAATGTGTTAATTTTTGCTTTATTGTATTATATTATATTATTATCATTCACTGTATGCCTGTTTATTTTGTAACGAGAGACAGAAAAGAGGTGGATCCAGATAAGAAGGAAATTGTGTAATGACTGGGAGGATGCTGTAAAAGGCCGCTTGTTCTTTTCTTGGCCACCCAGACTCACAAAATAATCACACAGAGACTATACTATTTAAATCACTGCTTGGCTGTAGAAAGGAGCAGCAGGCTGCTTTCCGCTGCCCAGCTCCTGGCCATTGGCTAGATTTATACCTAAATAACAACACACAAATTGTATTCTTTTAAGCACTGTCTGACCCATTATATCTAGCCTCTTCTTGGCTAACTCTCAATCTTGCTTAACCCATATTTAATAAACTGTGTAGCACCACGAGGTGGTGGCTTATCAGGAAGATTCTAGTGTACATCCATCTTGGGCTGGAGCTTCATCGTGTCTCGCTCCATAATGTCTGAACCAGAGCAGAGAGGCATGGCATCTGCCTAACTTCCCTTCTTCCCAGCATTCTGTTCTGTTTACTCCACCCACCTATGTTCTAACCTATCAGGCCAAACAGTTTCTTTATTAATTAACCAATGAAATCAAAGATTGATATATGACACTCCCACAACACTTGGCCAATCACTTAAGTATATTGCTAGCTAGCTCTTAAATCTAGATTTAACCCATTTCCATTATTTTATATTTTACCACGAGGCTCATGGTCTTACTAGCAAGGTTCCAACTGGCAGTTTGTATCTTTCCCCTCTGGTGGCTACATGGTGTCTTTTTGCCTCCACCTTCTTTCTCCCGGCATTTAGTTTAGTTTTCTCAGCCTAACTCTGTTCTGCCCTGTTATAGGCTCAAAGCATTTTCTTTATTCATTAACCAATAAAAGCAACACATAGGCAGAAGGACCTCCCACATCAGGAGGTGTAGAGTGAAGGGAAACTATAATTAGGATACATTATGTGAGAAAAAAAATCTATTTTCAATAAAAGGAAACAGAGGACAAAAGAAATAAAGAGATGAAGGAAGAACTCAAAAATAGAATTAAATAATTTTTAAATAAATGGAAGTCAAGACTAAATATATAGGATAGAGAAAATTGTACTGAGAAACTTTCTAGCAAATCAATGAGCCTGACACAGAATTTCAGGAAACAAAGGCACATCACTCTACAAATTAAGTCATGGAAACACACAGTGAAGAGGAGATATAAATGAAACAGAGACTACAAAATAATGCAAAAATCCTAATAGAACACACTTAAAATAGACAAATTCTTAACTAGACTAAGATACAAAGAAAACTCAAATAACGGAAATCAGAGCTGAAAAGAGATTAGAACAGATCCATAGAAGTATAAAGCATCATTAGGAATTGTTTCAAGAACTTACATTATAAAATTCTGATATCCTAGAAGAAATCAAGGAATTCTAAGACATGTATACTTTAACATGACTAAATCATTCAGAATAGAAAACATGAATAGAGCAAAATGAGTGACAATAGTGAATCAGGAATAAAAAGTTTCCTATCAAAGAAAAGCCTAGAGTCTGAAAGTTACACTATGGAATATAGCAAACAATTAAAGAAGAACTAATATTGATTCCCAATTGAGGAAAAAAGAACTTTCAAATATATTTGAGGAGGTTCTTATGTTAATAACAACCCAGAGACAAATAAACAATAAATGAAATTATAGGCTGATAAGTTTGAATAGCATATGTGCCACCCTTCCCTAATCACAAACCAAATCCAACAGTATATTTGGTGCAGGAGAATTGTCTGTATTCTGTCAATCATGTTTTAAATAAACGCTGATTGGCCAGGTAGGAAGTATAGGTGGGTCAACCAGTCAGGAAGTAGAGTCAGGGCAATGAGAACAGGAGAATGCTAGGAAGGAGGAAGCCCATTCCTCCTACTCCTGCCCAGACTTTGAAGAAGCAACATGTGATCTGCCCCATACTGAGCCACATGGATAACATAGATCAGAATAATGGGTTAATATAAGCTACAAGAGCTAATAAGAAGACTGAGCTAATGGGCCAATCAGTTTTATAACTTATAGAAATCTCTGTGTAATTTTCTTTGGGGCTTGCCAGCTGTGGGGAATTGGACAGGACATAAACCCCAACAAGCAAACCAGCACTCATGTTACATATATTGGAAATCTTGCAAGAGAAAAAGATAAGGGACATTCAAATTAGTCTAAAGAATTCAAATTGTCCCTGCAGAGGATGTGATCTTACGTATTAAAACCCAGAAAGATCCATCAACGAAGAACTTAGAATTGATGAGTGAAGCCGAGCTGCAGGATACAAAGGCACCATATTAGAATCATTGGTATTGTCCTCTGTCAGTCAATAGCAAATGACGCAGAGTAGCAATCTTATTTATAATGTCTAAGGCATTATATTGAGCTAAATGTGATGAAAGAAGCCAAACATCTCTTCACTGAAAAGTATAAAACATTGATGAAAGAAATGGAGGTAAACATGATGAACTGGAGAGACATTTAATGTTTTCAAACTGAAAATAAATATTTAAAATGCCCATAACCACTCAAAGTCTTCTAGAATTCAATCTTCATAAAATAATAATGATGCTCTTCAAAGAATTAAGAAAAAAAATCCTAAAATGTGTGTGAAATTACAACCCAGCTACTCAACATCTAAATTCATCCTGATTAAAAATTATAAGGAAGGTTGTTTCAAATGATGCCAAAACATACTACAAGCTGTAATCATCAAAATGGTACCACCTTGACAAAACATAAACAACCAAATACAACCCTCTGGCCCTCTAGAAATTAATATATCTTCACTAGATAAGATATATTAAATTTTTTCCAGTGTCCTTCAAATTCCATTCCATCATATATCAAATCAAAATTCAAAATCTCATAAATAATGTAAGTCGATAAAGATGATGTTTGTGGGTCTATTTTCACTCCATCTGTTGAGCTTTGGTACTGTATAAACACCTATCTGCTCATATCATATGATAATATAAGTGAACAGGATAGTGGTGATGTGCCTCATTTTTAAAAATAGAAATCCATAAAATTGAAAAGAATCATTGGTTCAAAGTTTTGAAAAACAACCAGGAAGATCCCCTAGGGTATCTAAGCCCAGGAATGTTTCCCTGTGACTCTCAGCTCTCCTCTGGGCTTTTGGTTCCACATTCTTGGAAATACTTCTTCTCATTTCCTGCCAATAGAGTTTTGTGAGTCCAATAGCTTTTAATCTTTTAAGTTCTTCTTAGAATTAATTCGTGTTGTTAGTATTTCTCTCCAGACATGTAATTAGTATCCTAAAATGTCTTAAATAACAATCACTATTTCATTGTAGACTTCGTTAAAGTTGTAACTTTTCTTTAATGATTTCAAAGTTTGGGTCTAAGTATCAATCTTTCTGAACCACACTTATGAATCTAACTTTATCTGCCTATAATCTATAATACTGTGCAGACTACCATGTCTCCTCTTTAAAAATTGCCTTTCCCAAAAATGTTATGCTGCTAAACCTTCTCATTGGTTTCATCATTCTCCTCCAAGAACACCAATACGCACAATTTTAAGTCGGAAAATGTAGCAGGAGTGTTTTCTTTGTGGTGTTTAGATACTACTTAATACATTTATTGAAAGGGGTCTATGCTTTAATAAAAAGAAAATTTATGTCAGAATTCTTTGCTTCTCTGCCAAATTTGTGTCCTGATTGGGAAAAATTCTGTGATAATATTAGTGAAAAAAACGATACTTGTATATCCCTTACCTTTAGTTAATCATTTCATTCTTCTTTCAAGTTTCTTGAGGCTACTCTGTGCTGCCACTGAGTTTGGGGTAGTGAATTTGAAAATAAAGAATCCACTCTGTTCTTTCTCTTTGGAATCATTGTCTTCCAGGAAAGGCAGACATGCAAGAGATAGTTACAATGAGGTGTGATTATTCCTAGAGTGGGGATGGGTGAATCTATTAAAAAGCACAGAGTAAACCCCATGTCAGTGTGTGTGTTGGGAAAATCCAGGTAATGGTAAAAGATAATAGAATGATTGAAGTCTGGTGGGAGGACGGGATGTTTCTAAAGGAAACTTCTTCATTTTGTATTATAAACAGTTCCTATGATTCTGGAACGTCTTTCCTCAGAAGACAGTTATATCCTATATTCTAAACTCAAGCTCAAACATTCAAACTTTAAAATGGTTATACTGATGGTCATATAATTAAATTAAGATAAAGTGTATGTTATAACATGAAAAATCATAGTTATTAGACAATATATTCCCATGCTTTTTAATTTATCTTTCTTCCTTTAGTTATTCCTGTTATAAAACCCAAGAAAAACACAGAGAAACTACAAAAAGTCAAAAAAAACCAACATATTTTATTTTAAAATATATCATTTAAAATTTTTCATTGTTTTGTTCTCTGTCCTTGTCCTAGGGTACATGTAAGTCCTTATAAATTTTAGGACTTTTTGCTTTATAAATTTAGAATGATGAGCTTAATAAAGTGTTCTCTATTTTAAGGTAAAATATCCCTTTTCATTCAAAATATTCTTTGTTAGCAATATTTCTCCTTATGCTCATTAGTTCCGCTGTTGCTCCATGGAATACTCTTACCTTAGGGCATCAGTATCTTAGGTCATGATTGTTAACTGTGAAAGGCTTAATTTAGGAAAATAGTGTGTGTATATATGTATATATATATGCATATATACAGGATATATGATATTACTTATTAATGTGAAAATATTAAGAAAAATGTTTGGGATGATGAAATCCCTCTAGGAAGTGTGAGGAATAATGGAGGAAGAAGAAGAAGAAGAAAAAGGTGAAAACCAATGTGGATTCACTAGTAGTCATCTAGGTTTTTTTCTTTTCTTTTGCACACACCATGCAAAAGTGAGCTAGCACAGTGTTTCCTAAGACTTAATGTTTGAACTGTTTCTCTGGGACCCTTTGAAGATCCAGATTCTGGTTTACTACTACAGGATAGTCACTTGAGATGTGGGCCTCAATAACAAATGTCCCCAGACTTCTACCAAAGTGAACCCGGGTTGGAGATTTAGTTCTGAACACTGGTTTACATTAAGGCCACCTGAAGAACTTGGAAAGAGCCTACTGAGTTTCCATATTTGGAACCTAAAATCCACTGAAAAAACAACAACAAAAACTTAAAGAAACCTAACCAAATAAACAAACAAAAATCCCATCTATGTTGAGGATTCTGCCGACTGATTGATTAGCACTGAGCGATTGCAGAGAATTGAAATGTTGCATATCTAGAACTAAATTATCTTGGGTTATCTTTAGTTCTCTTACTAGCTGTTTATTGACTGCCCTTGTATCTAACCTAACTATTTTCCAACTATCATCTAAAGCCTTTGTAATGTGTCTCAGTAGACCATTAGTGTCTACCAGCTGTGTCATCAGACTGCATCTGGGGCCTTCAGGGGCAATTTCCTTGCTTTGTGGTAATCTACCTATCCGATCTGCTCGATAAATATTTAATACATTCATTGATATTATTTTTATCTGTACTTATAAAATGTGAATGTAATCACTTACACCATGAACCATAGTTACCTGGGGCAATCTGAATCCACATTCTGGTGCCACAGTCACCCATATTTTGTCTAGAATAAACTATATCATACTTCTTTTTGAGTGAGAGCTGTGTGTTCTACCAATGCTCTGAACATCTAGGATAAGATCTTGGTGCTCAGAATCCAGTGTCTCTGTCTTAGGTCGGGTGCCTATTGCTGTGACAAAACACCATCACCCAAAGGCAAGGTGGGAAGTAAAGGTTTTATTTGACTTACACTTCAGCATTGCTGTTCATCTCTGAAGGAAGTCAGGATAGAAACTCAAACAGGGCAGGATCCTGGAGGAAGGACATCATGCAGAGACCATGGAGGGGAGATGTTTACTGGCTTGCCTCCCATGACTTGCTGGGTTCACCTTCTTTATAGAACCCAGGATCAGTGGTCCAGGGGTGGCATTACCCACTATGGCGCCACCCACTATGGACTGGGACCTCTGACACTGCTTACTAAATGAGAAAATGCCTTACAACTGAATCTCATGGAGGTATGTTCTCAACTCAGGATACTTCCTTTCTGACGAATCTAGCTTGTGTCAAGTTGACACACAAAACCACCCATTATGGTCTCTGTGTTTTAACTTCTTCCCTCTCCGAGGTTAAATTAATGTGCTATTGCACCTGGGAAGCCACTGGTAGTAGACTGTAGTCTTTTCCCTCTGCATTGGCAGGAGCTGGTGAATTCCCTCCAATGGTACTTTAGAATCACCCAGAAACTATAACTGAAATTACTTCATTACAATGGAGTGCAGCTGAGAAAACAAGATGTACACCGCACTGTTACAGAACAAAACAAAACAAAACAAAAACCCAGCACACATAAGATATGTTTGGCTTCATAGATCCTCGGAAATGTTTTTGTTTCTGTTCTTGCATAATTTTGTTATTGAGTTCCCGTACAAGTACATCTTGGGAATAGTGGTTAAAGCAAGAAAAATAAGTCCTTAAGAGTCTCTCTACATGATCCTGGATTGATGGGAAGCCCTCTGCCATTTCCACAGTGGCAGTTTGTCTGATCGTCTGGAGATAGTGGGATTTCAGAAAACAGAGCTTGGATGATGGTCCTAATTTACCCTAGTTCATTCCTTACAAAATGAGTTTCTCCATATCACAGTTTGGCTAGGTAAGAAAACCTGCATTTCCCACATGTGCAGAGAAAGTACCAATTGTAATTTTAATGTATCAGCAACTTAGAATTGCTTTCCTAATTCAAACCAAACTGCATTGGAAAACAACCCAAAAATCAGTCTGCCTGAATTAAAAAAGGAGCTTATTTAAAATGCAGTGAGCAAGAAAAGGCAAGCCTCAAAGTATAATTATAAAGAACCAGACTTAAGTCTAAAAGCCTAGGAACTGTGCCCACACCACACTGTTAACCTTATCTGAAGAAAATCTCCAGCTGCTAGTGGATGTTGGCATTTCCTGGACTTTTCACCAGGAACACAATGTTGTAGCCACTTGGTGTTTGGAAGCTGGGCCCCTGCTCCTACCTCCACTCTCAGCAGTAATGGATAGTTTTTTTATATTGCTCAGTAAAGGCTCCATCTGGAATGTGTGGCTGAGTTTTGAGATTGCTCTTAACTGTAGGGATATTTTCTACCTTTCCAGGGCATTTCTTCAATGGCAGGCAATTACGCAAAGACCTGAAGTCTAGTCAAACGATGCTGGGGCAGGAGAAAAGTGCATCTGCTACCGTACATGGTCTTCCATTTGTAATTCAAGTTAGTATAAACTGCATCAATTTTATTTCCCTTCAATAAGGATTTGCCCAGTTACTACTGTATATTATAAACAAGTGTCAGACAAATCCCTTAAAATAGATGGGCTTACAATTTGTTAGGAAATGTTACACATAAACTATTTTAACATAGTTTGCAAAAGACAATGGATTGATACATATATAGAAGACTTTACTATTACAAATTGTATAGTGTAGAGAGTGAAAAACCATATACCATTTTAAAGATAATTCGCCATAAGTCTATTCAGGCATAATGAAATTATTGCTATGGGTATTGTATTTTGTTTTGTTTTTTGAGACAGGGTTTCTCTATGTAGCAGCCCTGGTTGTCCTGAAAGTAGCTCTGTAGACCAGGCTGGCCTTGAACTCACAGATATTCCCCTGTCCCTGTCTCCCAAGTGCTGGGATTTAAGGGGTGCTCCACCAACACCCAGCTGCATTATATTATTTTATGCTTTACTGCATCTTGCCAAATGTTCAGAGAACTCTTCAAGGACATATGTCTATATTTTAAATCTTTATATTGTTCTTGTATTAAGTACATAAGTGTACATATGTTAAGAGTATGGTTCTAAGTATTATTTTGATAATTGCATTGCTCTGGGAAATGTGTAGTCAGGGTATCCCTAAGGTCCCTAACAAATTATGAAATTAATGCTGTAGAATAACATACTTGGTTATTATAGTCAGTTATCATTAGTAATTGGTACAGCATTTTTTTTTTTTGTCAGAAGACTAAGCTTTTCTAATTCAAGATATTGCTGGGACAAGCTGTTAAAACAAATTTAAGAACATTGCCAGTTGTCTATTATTACTGTTGTGGCTCCATATTTAAAGCATATTTGTTCATTGCTAAGTTCAAGCATGTTACCTCTTTGTGGTTACAGAATGGGACTGTCTTATAAGTTTCTAGTGTATACCCGAGATGTATGCCATGGTAGTGCTGGGGTTTGAATGAGGAATGTCCGTCATATGATTATGTGCTTGTACACCTGGTCCTCAGCTGGTAGTGCTGTTTGGAGAAGTTAGGCAACCTTCAGGAGTTGCATCCTTGGTGGAGGAAGTATAGCACTAGGGGGTGGGTTTTGAGGGTTTGTATTTTGTTATGTCTTTCAGTTTGCTGTGTGCTGATGAATATGATCAGTCAGTTCCTGTTCCTGCTCTCGTGCTTTCCCTGATTGTTGCTTTTTGTGCTGTGATGGCCTCTCTGTCTTTGGAGCCATGAGCTAAAATAAGCCCTGTCTTCTTTAAGTTGCTTTGGTCAGGGTATTTTATCCCAGTAAGAGTAGCTAAAAGAGGTGAGAAGGAACTTATATATTTGAATAGACATGGGAGCAGGAGAACAACATGGAAAATAAGGCAACCTTTTAGGAATACAGACTCTTTGGAGATAGTTCAAGCAAAAAGGAAAATTTAAAGGATACAAGACCTATTTAAGATAGAAAACTCATGAAGAAAGTACAGTCAAGAACTTGAACTCTATTATGACCTTAGGATTCTAATTTGTATTTTATCTCTGCTCCTTCACAGTGTGTATATTTGGGAGTGTTACTATAACGATTCCAGTGTTTAACTACTACTGACTCAATTTGGAAGCAGCTTTTCTCTTTTAAAATATCTTTTTTTCCTTTATTACTTTTGATTTGTATTCTGACCCACGATTTGATGGTGAAGACATTACTTCCTACTAAGACATTTGCCTATAGTCAGTATTACACCTCAGTAAACCATTACTTTTCTCCTTGACCCTACTTTTAGCTGCCTTAAATATTTTACCATGTATCTGGACCATATTTACTTAGTGTCACTCCAATATTGTCTTCTAGCCACATTGCATTTGATGATATAATTCCTTTGTCGATAATAAGATATATACATTTTCATTTCGCAAACTGTTTGCCAGAACTTTTTCTTCAAAAAGAGAACAATCTTTCATCCTTGCTAGTATACTATTCATTAATTTCAAAAATAATTTTATCCGTTACAAAAATATGTGGTTTTTTATAAAGCAAAAAAATCCAGACTAAAACAAAACAAACAGAAAAACAAAATAAATCCCTTCTTGACTCATTAGCTCTAGCTTCTTATTGGCTAACTCCTACATCTTAATTTAACCCATTTCCATTAATCTCTGCATCATCACAAGGTTGTGGCCTACCAGCAAAATTTCAGGGCGTCTATCTCTGGTGGCAGCTCCATGGCTAATCCGTACTCCACCTTCTTCTTCCCAGCATTCAGTTTAGTTTTCTCCACTTGCCTAAATTCTGCCTTGCTATAAGGTCCAAAGCAGTTTCTTTATTAATCAATGATAATCTCAGCATACAGAGGGAAATCCCACATCACTGGGCAGTCTCATTTTAATGAACCTAAATAAAAATAATCCTCTACAGGCATGTCTAAAGGTCACACACCCAGCTGACTCTGGGGCTCAAATTGACAATTGAAATTAACCACCATTTATCATATATTTTGTCTTGATTGCTTTTACAGCTATTCTTTTTAAAATGTTTGTTTTGCTTTTAGCAGTGTGGATGTTATGTATTTGTTTCCTTTCTTTTTTATTGTTTAAAGTGTTTTATTTTTCTTTTTTGATACAATTATCACCATTTTGCTTAGGTTGACTTGTAATGCTTGGCCTACAGCAATCCTTCAGGTTCCCACATAGTTGGAACAGTAAGCATATACCACCATGCTCACAGTAGAGTGAATTTTCTCTATGTCTATGTCCATAGACATCCTTGTATAAGTTTAAAAATTCTTGGTTATTTTTTTTTTAAACTCTGTTCTACTTATCTCCTTCTGGGATTCTAACTGCATGTTATCCAGCTTAATACTATCTTTTAGCTCATTGAAGTAGCATTTATATTTCTCCTCTGTGCTGTTGACTAAAATTCATGTCCATTTTCCCTCTTTTCATCACGCTAATTCTATGTTAACCCAAATATATTTTAAATATACTTCTGATCTAGAAATTCAATTATTTTATTAGAATCAAAAATACTCTAGAAGCTCATCATTGTTTTAGTCATTATATTTATTTCTACAATTTCCTTGAAATGGCTATACTGTGGTTTCTATAAATGGAAAAGATGGCATGTGGGCTATTCATAGTCCTGCTTCTTACTGATTCTTAACTAACAGACATTTTTACCTATTTCTTTGAATACCATGCACTAAGCATTCTTGATTTTGTTCTCTGAAGAGTGTTGTCTTTTTGTTTGTTTCTTTTTCTTTAAAATAGGTAGTTAAGTCACCGACAAATTCTGTAATTCTGGGGAAACTTGATTTAGGCTCCCATATCTTCTTCCTTATTTGTAGCCTGATATTCCTTACAAGGGTTTTGATGGAGAGACAATTCCTTTTACTCTGAAGCAATTTGAACTCTTCTAAGTTTGTATTTTTAGAAACAGGCAACCAAATTCTCTGCCTGCTTTCTTAAGATTTCTATCTGTGCACCAAAACTTAGTCTGACTCAAAGGTTTACTTGGTTTTGGTATGAGGTTTAGATCTGACCTGCTGTGCCTGCTTCAAGCTAGGATTTTCTTTTTAATTTCTATGTAATTAATCATCTTTGATCTCTGATCTTTGACCAGACAAGATGCAATTTTCTGTTTGAGATTTTCTATCTATGTGCTATGCACACTAGGGGTCTCCTTCTAGGAAAATGCAATGAAATATAAATCTCTTTTACTTTGCATATTCATATTACATGTGAAATATTACATTCTAATGAGATCCAAGGGTGTTCAGGGTCATAAAACTGTTAGAACCAGGATGCAAATTGTGGCTTCAAACCTGGTAGTTGTAACTATTCAACAACGATTAAGGTTATTTAATTTTAATTTTATTTCACATTTTTGTAGTGTGAAGACTTTTTCTCTCTAATATGTGTTTTAGAAGTGAATAATGACAAATAAATACTGATAATAATAAAATATGTATTTATGGTTTCAAGCATATGTTCTCACCTTATTTGTGTTTCAATTACATATTTTATTGCAAACTTCTGTTTTTTGTTTCAGTGTTAAAGTTTGGCAGTGAAGTTAATGACACTAAAATCCTAACTCCTCAAGAGAAAAATATCATTTGCATAGCATGTGTCCAGATGATGTAAGCAATTCTCATTGCAAGGTGTGCTCTTTTTTAGTGGGTACAGCTACTTCACTTAGTGCTGGTAAAGAGTCATACTATTACTTACTCTATTAAATATCTTACAGCAAAAATGTTTCTGTCAGGCAGCAGTATCTTCCAGTTTAAGTGGAGGAAATAACACTGTGATTTTAAGATGGATTACAAAAGCAACACTTAATGAAAAGTCCAAAGAGCACTTAGCAAGAGATGAAGTGCATAATTCTATTTCTCATTGATTTTTCCATATTTTATGTCACTAGCTTAAATCATTGTTCCCACTAGATATGCATTTCTCTTATGCTTTTTTTCACCAACAGAAATGAACAGATATGAAATTTACTGTAGGTATTTGCCAATGACCCTTCTCAGTTCAATGTTTAATTCTTTCCCAAATAGGTAAGATGGTGTTTGTTCACTAGAACAGCTATTGCTTCATCTACCACTAAAAAAATTGTTGATGATCAAAATATTTTACAGTAAATCAAAATATAAGAATGTCATAAGATAGAATTGCCATTTTTACTATGTTGATTCTCCCAATCCAAGAGCAAGGGAGGTCCTTCCATTTTCTGGTGTCCTCTTCAATTTCTTTCTTCAAAGACTTAAAGTTCTTGCCAAATAGATCTTTCACTTCCTTGGTCAGAGTTACCCCAAGGTATTTTATGCTATTTGTGGCTATCGTGAAAGGTGATGCTTCTCTGATTTCCCTCTCTGCTTCCTTATCCTTAGTGTATAGGAAGGCAACTGATTTTTTGGAGTTGATTTTGTATCCTGCCACATTACCAAAGGTGTTTATCAGCTGTAGGAGTTCTTTGGTAGAGTTTTTGGGGTCGGTTATGTATACTATCATATCATCTGCAAATAATGAAAGCTTAACTTCTTCCTTTCCAATACGGATCCCCTTGATCCCCTTATGTTGTCTTATTGCTATTGCTAGAACTTCAAGCACTATATTGAAGAGGTATGGAGAGAGTGGACATCCTTGTCGTGTTCCTGATTTTAGTGGGATGGCTTTGAGTTTTTCTCCATTTAATTTAATGTTAGCTGTCGGCTTGCTGTAAATAGCTTTTATTATATTTAGGTATGCCCCTTGTATCCCTAATCTCTCCAAGACCTTTATCATAAAGGAGTGTTGAATTTTGTCGAATGCTTTTTCAGCATCTAATGAAATGATCATATGGTTTTTTTCTTTCAGTTTATTTATATGGTTGATTACATTGATAGATTTGCGTATGTTGAACCAGCCCTGCATCTCTGGAATGAAGCCTACTTGATCATAATGGATAACTTTTCTAATGTGTTCTTGGATTCGGTTTGCCAGTATTTTATTGAGAATTTTTGCGTCGATGTTCATGAGTGAGATAGGCCTGTAATTCTCTTTCTTGGTTGGGTCTTTGTGTGGTTTTGGTATCAGGGTAACTGTAGCTTCATAAAAGGAATTTGGCAATGACTCTTCTGTTTCTATATTGTGAAATACATTAAGAAGTATAGGTATTAGCTCTTCTTGGAAGTTCTGGTAGAATTCTGCATTGAAACCATCTGGCCCTGGGCTTTTTTTGTCTACCAAAAGCAATCTATAGATTCAATGCAATCCCCATCAAAATCCCATCAAAATTCTTCACAGATCTGGAGAAGACAATAATCAACTTTATATGGAAAAACAAAAAACCCAGGATAGCCAAAACAATCTTATACAATAAAGGATTGTCTGGAGGCATTACCATCCCTGACTTCAAACTCTATTACAGAGCTACAGTACTGAAAACGGCTTGGTACTGGCATAAAAACAGAGAAGTCGACCAATGGAATAGAATAGAAGACCCTGACTTTAGCCCACAAACCTATGAACACCTGATTTTCGATAAAGGAGCTAAAAGTATACAATGGAAAAAAGAGAGCATCTTCAACAAATTGTGCTGGCAAAACTGGAAGTCAATCTGTAGAAGAATGAAAATAGATCCATATATATCACCATGCACAAAACTCAAGTCCAAATGGATTAAAGACCTCAATATCAGTCCAAACACACTGAATCTGATAGAAGAGAAAGTGGGAAGTACTCTACAACACATGGGCACAGGAGAACACTTCCTACGTACAACCCCAGCAGCACAAACACTAAGGACATCATTGAATAAATGGGACCTCCTGAGACTGAGAAGCTTCTGTAAAGCAAAGGACACTGTCACTAAGACAGAAAGGCAACCCACTGACTGGGAGAAGATCTTCACCAACCCCGCAACTGACAAAGGTCTGATATCCAAAATATACAAAGAACTCAAGAAATTAGACCGTAAAAGGTTAATCAATCCAATTATAAAATGGGGCACTGAGCTGAACAGAGACTTTTCAACAGAAGAAGTTCAAATGGCCAAAAGTCACTTAAGATCATGCTCAACTTCCTTAGCAATCAGGGAAATGCAAATCAAGACAACATTAAGATACCATCTTACACCGGTCAGAATGGCTAAAATCAAAAACACCAATGATAGCCTCTGCTGGAGAGGTTGTGGAGAAAGGGGCACTCTCATCCATTGCTGGTGGGAATGCAAACTTGTGCAACCACTTTGGAAAGCAGTGTGGCGGTTTCTCAGGAAAGTCGGGTTCAACCTACCTCTCGACCCAGCAATACCACTATTGGGAATATACCCAAGAGATGCCCAAACATACAACAAAAGTATATGCTCAACTATGTTCATAGCAGCATTGTTTGTAATTGCCAGAACCTGGAAACAACCTAGATGTCCTTCAATGGAAGAATGGATGAAGAAAGTATGGAATATATACATATTAGAGTACTACTCAGCAGTAAAAAACAATGACTTCTTGAATTTTGCATACAAATGGACGGAAATTGAAAACACTATCCTGAGTGAGGTAAGCCAGACCCAAAAAGAGGAACATGGGATGTACTCACTCATATTTGGTTTCTAGCCATAAATAAAGGACATTGAGACTATAATTCGTGACTCTAGAGAAGCTAAATAAGAAGGTGAACCCAAAGAAAAACATATAAGCATCCCCCTGAATATTAACCTTCATCAGGCGATGAAAGAAGACAGAGACAGAGACCAACATTGGAGCACTGGACTGAAGTCTCACGATCCAAAGGAGGAGCAGAAGGAGAGTGAGCACGAGCAAGGAACTCAGGACTGCGAGGGGTGCACCCACACACTGAGGCAATGGGGATGATCTATCGGGAACTCACCAAGGCCAGCTGGCCGGGGACTGAAAAAGCATGGGACAAAACCGGTCTCGCTGAACATAATGGACAATGAGGACTACTGAGAACTGAAGAACAATGGCAATGGGTTCTTGATCCTATTGCATGTAATGGCTTTGTGGGAGCCCAGGTAGTTTGGATGCTCACCTTAATAGACCTGGATGGAGGTGGGTGGTCCTTGGACCTCCCACAGGGCAGAGAAACCTGCTTGCTCTTTGGGCTGAGGAGGAAGGAAGACTTGATTGGGGGAGGGGGAGGGAACGGGAGGTGGTGGCGGAGAAGAGGCATAAATCTTTAATAATTAAATTAATTAATTAATAAAAAAAATCAGCAAGAAAAAAAAAATAAACAAAAAAAAAAGAATGTCATAAGAATAGTGCTACCAATTTTAGACAGTTAAAATATGACAAACATAAAATGTTACGATATAAAAGATAAAAGAAAACTGACATTAAATAGCTCTAAGAATGTGCATATAAAGTTTAAATACCATTTCAATGTTTTTTTTTTCTTTTAATAAAGTGTTTCTCTACATAGCCCTGAATGTTATGGATCTCACTATGTAGTCCAGAGTGGCCTGAAACTAACAGAGATCTATTTGCCTCTGATTCCTGAGTTCTGGCATACAAGGCATGAACAACCATCAGCACACATGGCTCATTTCTACTTTCCAATGGGTTTGGCTATATTTTTCTTTTAAATATTTCCTAAGGACAGTGGGCACTGATAAATTTTATTTACTTTAAAATATTTAATATATAATCTAGCTTTTGTTAATAAAAAAGCAACTCATGCAGTATAGTGTTTTCTATTTCCGTCCATTTGCCTACAAAATTCAGGAAGTCATTGTTTTTTACTGCTGAGTAATACTCTAATATGTATATATTCCATACTTTCTTCATCCATTCTTCCATTGAAGGGCATCTAGGTTGTTTCCAGGTTCTGGCTATTACAAACAATGCTGCTATGAACATAGTTGAGCATATACTTTTGTTGTATGATAGGGCATTTCTTGGGTATATTCCCAAGAGTGGTATTGCTGGGTCCAGGGGTAGGTGGATTCCGAAATTCCTGAGAAACCGCCATACTGTTTTCCAAAGTGGTTGCACAAGTTTGCATTCCCACTCATATTTGGTTTCTAGCCATGAATAGGGGACGTTGAGCCTATTATGTGTGATCCTAGAGAAGCTAATTAAGAAGGTGAACCCTAAGAAAAACATTTAGGCGATGAAAGGAGACAGAGACAAAGACCCACATTGGAGCACCGGACTGAAATCTCAAGGTCCAAATCAAGAGCAGGAGACAGAGCACGAGCAAGGAACTTAGGACCGCGAGGGGTGCACCCACACACTGAGACAATGGGGATGTTCTATCAGGAACTCACCAAGGCCAGCTGGCCTGGGTCTGAAAATGCATGGGATAAAACCGGACTTGCTGAACATAATGGACAATGAGGACTACTGAGAACTCAAGAACAATGGCAATGGGGTTTTGATCCTACTGCACGTACTGGCTTTGTGGGAACCTAGGCAGTTTGGACGCTCACCTTACTAGACCTGGATGGAGGTGGGTGGTCCTTGGACTTCCCACAGGGCAGGGAACCCGGATTACTCTTAGGGATGATGAGGGAGGGGAACTTGATGGAGGAGGGGGAGGGAAATGGGAGGTGGTGGCAGGGAGAAGGCAGAAATCTTTAATAAATAAATAAACAAATTAAAAAAAAGCCACTCATATTCACAGGTGAGCATTAATAAAAAAAGTCAGAGGTAGAAATTGGGGTTCAACTTGAAGATCTGAAAACAAAGCAGTCAGCCACTGGTTCTTATCTCATTCTCAGTTCAAAATGACAATCTGCCTTCAGGAATCTCAGAATGAAATTTATCTGAGAATTGTCTCCTCCTGCTTTATAATCCCCTCTAGGGCTGGGATTAAAAGCTTGAACCACTGGGATTAAAGGCATGTACCACCTGATTTCTATGGCAACTAGTGTGGCTACTCGGATTAAAGGTGTGTGTTACAACTGCCTGGTCTGTAAGGCTGACCAGAGGGGCTGTTTAATCTCTGATATTCAGGCAAGATTCATTTATTAAAATACAAATGAAATGACACTACATTTACTTATTTTGTCTAAAGTGGAAAAGAAGGTTATAACCAATATAAGAAAACTATATATAATAAATGTATATATGTGTATGTACACATATATCAATACACACATTATATACAGGCAATAAATATATCAGCAATATCTGACCTATTTGCATTTGACAAGTACAGAGAAAATACTTTATCCATATCTGTCCTATATTAGTGATTCCAAAGTCTTGTACCTCATTTATTTTATATTATAACTTGGTTTCTGTGTCAGGTAAACAAGGAAAACTGTAACTTTAACTATCTAGTCTCAGCTTCCTTTGAGACCCAAGAAAAAAATAATATTACCTGAGTAATCAGGAAGTGTAAGCAAGCCAAAAAAATATGAGTAATGACAGAAACAGCTGGCTGCCTGGACAGTCACCAAAAGTTCCTTTGCAATGTTGGGATGTCTCCATCTTGAGCCTACAAGCCTAGCATATCCAACAAATCTTTCTGTGAAGCAGGACATTCTGAAGAACTTCTCTTCCTTGTCTTGAAAATGTTTGGCAGTCACTTTCTTTTGTGTTCTGCTTGTCCAATTAGGACAGCATACTGTCAGCATTTGAGTCAAGGGCATTTTCTTGCCCAGTGGCTTACTCCCAAAGAAAAACATATAAGCATCCCCCTGAATATTAACCTTCATCAGGCGATGAAAGAAGACAGAGACAGAGACCAACATTGGAGCACTGGACTGAAGTCTCACGATCCAAAGGAGGAGCAGAAGGAGAGTGAGCACGAGCAAGGAACTCAGGACGGCGAGGGGTGCACCCACACACTGAGGCAATGGGGATGATCTATCGGGAACTCACCAAGGCCAGCTGGCCGGGGACTGAAAAAGCATGGGACAAAACCGGTCTCGCTGAACATAATGGACAATGAGGACTACTGAGAACTGAAGAACAATGGCAATGGGTTCTTGATCCTATTGCACGTAATGGCTTTGTGGGAGCCCAGGTAGTTTGGATGCTCACCTTAATAGACCTGGATGGAGGTGGGTGGTCCTTGGACCTCCCACAGGGCAGAGAAACCTGCTTACTCTTTGGGCTGAGGAGGAAGGAAGACTTGATTGGGGGAGGGGGAGGGAATGGGAGGTGGTGGCGGGGAAAAGGCAGAAATCTTTAATAATTAAATTAATTAATTAATAAAAAAATTAAAAAAAAAAAAAGAAAAAGAAAAAGAAAAAAAATAGAGGGAAAGAAATAAGAAAAAAAAAAAAAAAAAAAAAAAAAAAAAAAAAAAAAAGAAAGCATGCTCCATGTGAAGTTTCTTTGATGCCAATTATCTTCTCTGAAATAGATTGGTTCTGCCAGGAGCAGACATGTCTCTTTGTCATAAAATAGAAGAACCTAGGCTATTAAAACATCTTAAATGCCATATTATGTAGATCTCTGAAGTGTTTGAAGATGACCTATCTATCTAAAATATATCTTTGTTTGATCTTGAAAAACATACCTAATGTGACTACAAGTTTGAGTTGTTAGATGATTAACTACTAACCTATATTTTGTTATTATCCTAAACAGTTGGTAATAATAATTATCAAGTACTAGAAATTTGCATTGCATTGTTAAATGAGCTTTATAGATACAGTACCTTGAACAAGTTTAGAAATGTACGTAGAGTATGTTTTGCAAAATCAATCGTAAATTTGTATGAGTATACA
Organism: Chionomys nivalis; assembly: GCF_950005125.1. Taxonomy (NCBI): domain Eukaryota; kingdom Metazoa; phylum Chordata; class Mammalia; order Rodentia; family Cricetidae; genus Chionomys; species Chionomys nivalis. The sequence goes on from NC_080087.1 coordinate 44,385,585, forward strand.
AAATTTGTATATAACTTAAAAAATTCCATTCCATAGTAAAACATTTAAAACTAATGCTTGATTTTTAAAAGTAGATTCAATAATCTACCTTTTTATCTTATTTTATCTATATCCTTCCTTTTTCTTTCTTTTCAAGACAAGATGATATTTACATATCCCATTTTTCTTTTCAGAGTAGATTCAGTAATATACTCTTTTATCCTATCATGTCTATAACATTCATAATTCATTGAACAACCAAAATCCACCCACCCCACCTCTTGGGAATGTGGAAATCATATTCTTAAATTTACTATAGGCAAGTAGAGGTGCAACTCCGTTGAGAGAGGCAGCAGAAATCTCACAGTTCTTTTAAGAGACCCTGACACCAAACACTCAAATGGTGTTTATAAGCATCTGGAAGCATGCTTCTTGGTGTTGGTATGGACCTAGAAACTTCACAGAGTTATGGTAAAAAGTGTGGCTCATTGTAGTACCTCCATCATTTAGAGATACTTTATCTAAACCTGTCTTCAGTGAATATCTTTATCTTTTTCTGACTTACGTGAGTCTTTGATACACTAAGTGATATGGCTAGGACTAAAGCTGTGGCATTGGTGTCTGGATTCACACCATTCTTTGGCTTCCTAAGTGTCTAGCTAAATGATTTACAGTGTGCTTGTAAATATATATATGTAAGCTTAGGAGAGAAAACAAAAAGGATAGAGAAAGTCCTCAAAAAATAGAGTTAGTTGGGTGTGTTGGCACATGTTTTTAATCCCAGGATTTGAAAGACAGAGGCAGATGGATCTCTGTGAGTTCAAGGCCATCCTGGTCTACAGAGTGAGTTTCAGAACAGCCCAACATATACAAGGAAACCCTGTTTCAGAAAACCAAAAATTAAAAAAATAAACAAGGTAAAAAAAAAGCCAAAATCCATGTAAAGATAGAAAATACACAGAGTCTGAATACTGTAGGTTATTGTGTTATTTTTGAATTGTTTGACTACTGAGGAAGGAACAACAGCTGCTAAAAGACATTTGATTATAAATGCTGCTTGATTAATCCAACCTATATATTTTGAAAATGACTTGAATTCAAAATTTAAGTCAAAAGACATGTTACTTTGGAGAAGAGGTTTTGCTTTTGCTTCCACAGGAAATGAGAGACTGTGAAATCATACTGGGTTAAGAAAAATCACGTTTGATGGAGGAAGATACCTTAAAACATCTCTGATAGGAGCAGATGGGCCATATGATTCAAAGCACCTCTGTTGCAGTTTTCTCTGATATTTACATTCAAAACAGGCTCAAGACTACTGGCTGAGATGATCCAGCCTCAAGAATGCTCCAGTCAGAACTTGACCATAATCCTAAATTTTCTTTGAGTCCGCATAAGATTACCAGTGCTCCCAATCAGCAGGACATAGCCTATAAAACTACATTCACAGTCCCCCAAAATGAATTATGTATGTTTGTCTTTGTTTAGAATGTTGGTTACAAGTTGTTATAGATAATGGTCAGGAAAAGAGCTAAACAAAGGAGATTAAATTCAGAGTTTTGGTTTTGAAAAGAAAAAATGGGTGGTACTGTGGAATAAAGCTCTTGTGTCCTGTAAAGATTTGTCACTTGTACTAGTTTAATAAAGCACTGATTGGCCAGTATCCAGGCAAGAAGTATAGATGGGGTGACCAGACTAAGAAAATTCTAGGAAGAGGAAAGGCTCAGTCTACAGTCATCAACCAGATGAAGAAGAAGCAAGATGAGAATACCTCATAGACAAAAGGTGCCAAGCTAAATGACTAACATGAACAAGAATTATGGGTTAATTTAAGTTGTAATAGATGATTAATAATAATCCTAAGATAATAGGTCAACCAATTTATAAATATTATAAGTCTCTGTTTTGTTTGGAGTGAATGACTGTGGGACTGGGTAGGACAGTAGAAACTTCAGTCTACACACAGGTTTTATTTAGTTTGTTTAAATCATCTTACTGTCTTGCCTGCTTTACCATTCAACTGTAATTTGAGTAGATATGGACCAAAATCAGATTAGACCACATTACTAGCCACAGACATTTGAATATGTTCATACAGTCACATGTGCATACTGTTAACTCTTAACTTTCTGTGAAATGACTTGTATTTTGAATTTAAAGCGATGTTTTCAATTTTAGTGAATTTAAACTAGAATCTAGGTGATTTGCAGTCTTTTTGAGGTTTCCTTCCTCTCTCTACAGTCTATGCCACTGTTTCAAGGTCTCCTTTAGGAATAAATGCCTGAATGGCTGACAAGATCTGTCTTTCATCATTCTTCTAGCAATGGCATCCTGTGTTTCCAGAAGCATGATTCCTTTAGCACTGGTATTTCTTTGCACAGTTGGAACAGAAGGATCATTTGAAAAGCTCCCTCTCTGCTGAGACAATCATAAAGCTCTTTATATTGTTTATAAATATGTTCTTTCTTCTCTACAAAATGTCAAACTATTTCCTTTTTCCCTTCACTTCCCAATATCCTTTCCCCCTCCTTTCTTCATCTCTCATTTCCTTCCCATACTCTTATTTCCCTTTCTTCTTCCTTTTCCATTGATTGTTGAAAGTAGTTTGACTCTTTTGTCTACATAATCGGCATTGGACTGTAAGACAATAGTAACAGTGGAAAACTGAGATGAAATGTTAATTATTTTCATCTTTCTCTTCAGTTCCTGCATTTTAACTAGTTCTACTAAGGTTTACAAAGCAGAATAGACAAGTGGGAGCAGGATAATGTCTAGAATATTCTTCTAGACAAAAATAGGCAGGAAAAAGAAAAAAGGTTTTAGCTACTCCTGTCTGAATCAGTGGCCATTTGGTGAAGTGTTGTAGGAAGACTGCTTGTTTATTTACTGACTAGCCAGACTCCCGAAATAACCACACAGACACTGTATTAATTAAGTCACTGCTTGACCTATTAGTTCTAACTTCTTATTGGCTAGCTTTACATCTTAATTTAACACATTTCCATTACTTTACATTTTACCATGAGGATCGTGACCTATGGGCAAGGTTCTGACATATCTGTCTCTGGTGGTGGCTCCATGGCTTCCCTTTTCCTCCACCTTCTTTCCCCCAGAATTCAGTTTAGTTTTCTCTGCCTAGCTCTACTCTACCTTATCACAGGCCTAAGATAGTTTCTTTATTAACCAATAATATTCACAGAATACAGAGAGCAATCCCACATCAGTGAGGTCTTTTTCACTCACCACTTACCAGATTTCATTATTCACATGCACACTTCAAACAGTGCCAACAGCACATTGTAATTCATGTTTGACTAGGATTCTACTAACTATACATTTATGTATGTTTCAAACTGGGAACCATTGAATTCATATACCTTCTCATGATTAAGCCCTATATTCCTCTTCCATGGGAACTCATTTTCTTTGCTGCCTTGAGAATGTAAATGATTCAGATTTCCTCCTTTCTTGAGGGTTGAAGGGTATCACAAAGGGTTCTATCATCCAGATGGCTGTGAGTAGAAGTCATGCATTAGCATGATAGGTCTACTGTCACCTGCCCTTCTAGCTATATCTCTAGAAGACACTAATCACTATGAATTGACATGTTGTGTATTTGAATCTTTGAGTCATTGTAGGGAGAAGAAATGCTTTGGAGTACTTCCAAATTAATATCAGAAGTTGATAACTTTATGTGTAAAGTCAGTGATCCCAGGAAAATTATTTGATATTGCAGTGTAGGCCACATCTTTTAGACTCTAGTTTGCAAAGGAAGATTTTGAACTACCAGTCTAGTACCTGAGTCATTATTGTATCCCAAACTGTTCACTGCATAGCCCATTTTCTTTAAAAGTGATCTATCTTTGCTCTTTTGGCTTAAAATTATAAATCAGGCCATGTATGACAGGTTCTTGACAGGGAAACTAAATGCTAAATTTTTAGGCATGTCTTCCAATAAAAAGATGACTTGGGATGAAAGTAAAGTATCAGAGAATTATACAGTACTAAAGAAACATGATACCATTAGAAAATATAAAAGGTTCATTAATAACATTTTTGTGGCATGTCTGTGCCATAAAAAGAAGATTCTCAAGGTTTGGAGGTCATTCAGATAGGAGAGGCTTCTTGTAACTAAAAAGTGATATAAATCCTCTCTGTTGTTTCCGTGCAGGTCCACACCCAGTGTAGGGAAGTCTATGTGAAAACATATTTTGTTCTTATTTGCTATAACTATTGCCCAAACCCCAAGGTTGAAAGTTTAGGGGATTTCAGTGTTTTTTTAAAATTTTGTTTTTGTAGAGGCCTTAGATCCTTTAATCAATTTATAAGAGACAAGAATTATACTAGAAGTTAGTGCTTTATTTGCTAAATAATAACTTAGAGGGCCAGAGAGATCACAAGGATATTAAGGGCACATAGTGTTCTTGAAGAGGACCCAAGTTACATCCTCAGCATCTACGTTGGGTGGTTTACAACTGCCTGTAACTCCAACTCTAGGGGATCCAATGCCTCCAGCTTCTGCTCACATACCATCTACAGGCTCTCTCTCTCTCTCACACTCACACGCACACACACATCATTATCAGCATCTTGAATTTGACTCTGTTTTTCTCCCTCATTCTTCTTTCCTCTTCTCCCCCTTTTTTTCTTCTTTTTTCCCTTCTTTGTTCACCTCCCATTCTTCTATAGATATACTTGTACATTCTGTTTGCTGACATTTTCCCCAATGGTTTCATAAAAATGATGAGACACAGGAGGCTCTGCAATGTGGGGCATGCTGTAGAGATAATGAAGCATCTTTTGTGGTTGGACTGACCTCAGCAACCCACAAGCCAGCTACCTTCATGCACATCCCTTAACCTTTGATGACTCAACTTCGTCACGTATGAAACAGAGGTAACTAACGTTCCCATTTTACAAAGTTGTGGTAAGCTTTAGTAAATGAATGGCTATGTGGGCTGCGGACTGAGGCCAGGTATATGATGCCCACCACTTGCAACTCAGGACTTCTCAGTAAGTAGAAAGCACTTTGAATGAAGGACCAGGACAGATACATTTACCTTTGTGCTGAGCATGTAGCAACTGTGCCATTTGTACATGCTTAGTGACTGATGAACTGATAAAATATTCAGCATGCCTAAGGGAAATCTTATTATAACTCTGCATTTACCTTTATTTCAATAGCTTTATCACGGAGCATAGGTTTGAGTCTATTAAATTTAGCACTCAGTTTGTAGCTCATTCAGATGTTACATAGTTTTGGTGATACAGTTTTAATGGAGAAATTTTGTGCTCCTAAGTAGTTAACTAAATGTCAAGATCACATTCACCCCAAGGCTTGCTGTCCTTTCTTGAACTCACTGCTGGAATAGAAATCAAATCTCAGATTAGTGGTAATGACTCATGCTGGCTATATATTTTATACTCAAAGTAAATAATATGCTTGGGAAAAGGGATTCAATTTTCTGGGTAATCTTAATACAAAACTGCAATCTATGTTTTTGGGAAGTCTCAAGCAAAGATGAAAAACATATAATCAGGAGATAGGCTTCAATTTCCAGAAAATAATCTTTAGTGACTGTTTGATTGAAGAATTTAATTGAAGAATGCATAATAATTTAAAATTATAATTTACTTAATATCGACTACTTAGAACAAGTAATGATTACCAGCTTAGGTTTTGAATTCCACACAGCTGTTCCTTCACATGCTGCTTAGGATTCAAGCCAAAAGTGTCTACTACTAACTTCTTGAAAATGTTTGTGCATTTGTATATGCATATTGTCTATGTATTTGTATACTGTCTATGCACATCACATATGTAGTACAAGGTTACATTTACCATTTTTAAATGAGCTGAAACTCGTAAAGCTTAATTGCAAGAATATGTATTCAGTATATAAAATATGTTTCCATATAGAAACTTAAAATTATGACAACGTAGGTATAATATAAGTCATGTGCAGTAGAGAATCTTATTACTGTAGCAGCCCAAATATTGCTAACCTGTAGTTGCAGGGGAGACAGCATATATAACAGTTAAAAACTGAGCATGAAGAATTAGTCAAGACTGAACTAAAGTTCGAATTGTGATTCTTTTTTCTTGTGAGTTCTTAGGCGATTTAGTTACTCCCATATGTCAGCTTTACTATCTGAAAAGGGAGATGCATTGATTGGTTTCTTTCCCTTAAGCATAGTGTTGCCTGCACCAAACAATGTTTTGCAAAATGTTCTAGAACACAGTACACTTACAATTATCACTATTACTAATTCTGTTACTTTGATTCAGGAAGGCAATCTCCAATCTTAGAGTATTAATTACTTATTTCAATGTGAGTTCACAGGGCATACATGTTTTTGATCGATATTCCTTTCCCTTTCCCATTTAAAACACATTATTTACAGGAATAGGGTATCTAGAGATGGATCACTTAGCTATGGCAAAACAGATGCAGATTGTCTCTCATGGGATGATGGACAGAAGCGGGGAGGGAGGCAGAGGCTGTGTCTGTTCAGTGAGGTCACCAGGAGTCTGGTTTTCTTTTACTTTGTTGTCCCTTCTTCCCTGTGGCGATGTCTTCTCTTACATGGACTTTGCTCATTTCTAGCCTTTGGGGCAATGAAGAGACCAAGAAGCTTCTTTTGTGGAGACTGGCCCACAAGTGGAATATTTCTCTCTTTGTCACATCCTTTGAATCAGGGTGTAGACACAGACAATCCAATCTGCAAGTGATATAAAGGGTAATGTCTAATTATGGGGCCATTTTTGCGGAGAATATTTAGGGACAAATCTAAAGAGAAGGACTGTCATTAGCAGTCTTTGCTAAAAAGAATGTGATATTGAATAAAACAATTATTTTGAATGAGGCCAAGAGAACTGGGTTATGCATTGGATCAGTTCAAAGTAGCCATGTGACCTTGAGATGACTGAGTGGGTCTCAGAACTTTCTAAGTCTCGTATTTCTTACCTCCATGAAAAAGATTCACCGCACAACATAATAATAATGGACACCTATTGAGACCTTGTTATGTGGGGATACTACTCATTTACGTTTTTCTACACTTCTGTGATGAAGACAAGAAAATGAAGACATGAAATAGTTAAGGAACTTCCACAGTTGAGATTTGATTCTAGATCTCCTAGTTATCCAGAGCTGCACAAGTGTTCACGTGGGTAGACAAGAAAATGAAGACATGAAATAGTTAAGGAACTTCCACAGTTGAGATTTGATTCTAGATCTCCTAGTTATCCAGAGCTGCACAAGTGTTCACGTGAAAAGTAATAACATGTTCCATTTTTTTTCTGAACTGCTAAGTTATATTCCTGCCTCAACATCTGCTGTAGCTCAGATTTGGTGGCTTAGAAACAACACACATTCTTTCCTTATAGTCCTGGACGTTACAAGTCTCCAAGGTATTTCCTTGGACTACAGTCAGGACATACCATCCCTAGGGTTCAGTCAGGACATACCATCCCTAGGATTCAGTCAGGACATACCATCCCTAGGGTTCAGTCAGGACATACCATCCTTAGGATTCAGTCAGGACATACCATCCCTAGGATTCAGTCAGGACATACCATCCCTAGGTTACAGTCAGAACATATGATCCCTAGAGTACAATCAGGACATACCATCCTTGGGTTACAGTCAGGGCATGCCATCCCTGGGCTGCAGTCAGTTCATCATACCATCCCTCGGCTACAGTTAGGACACCATGCCATCCCTGGGCTACAGTCAGAACATATCATCCCTGGACTACAGTCGGGGCATACCATCCCTGGGTTATAGTCAGGGCATACCATCCCTGGGTTACAGTCAGGGCATACCATCCCTAGGCTACAGTCAGAGCATATTATCCCTGGGTTATAGTCAGAGTATATCATCCCTGGGTTACAGTCAGAGCATACCGTTCATGGATTACAATCAGAGCATATCATCCCCAGGTTACAGTCAGAGCATACCATCCCTGGGTTACAGTCAGAGCATACCATCCCCGGGCTACAGTCATGGCATACCATCCCTGGGCTACAGTCAGGATCTATCAGGACTGATCCTTTTGGAGGTTCCAGGCAAGAAACCAGTTCTTTACTTTTCTGGCTGTCAGAGTTGTTTTCATTCTTTGCCTGTGGTCCAGCCAGCAATCACATCAGTTCAAATATTGCTCGCATCATCTGATTAGCTTCTGTCAGTCTCCTTCCTCCCTTGTTCACTTGTGGAGGTCCAATTCATATATTTAATCACATCTGCGAAGTCTTTTTTGTCATATAACATAAGGTATTCAGAAGTTGCAAGGGATCAGAGGTGGATATCTTGTGAGAGCTCTTATTCTGCCTGCCACTGTCCTTTTTCTGATTTTAATAGTCTATTTATCATCTTAGGAACTTCCTTGGGGTTTCTTACCCATGACCTATGATTAGCATTGATATTGTCTATTACATACTCTCGCTTTAAACTATGACAACTTGTAATTTCCTAATTATAACATGCCGGGATTTGCACCGTTCGAACAAATTATTTTATCTTTTCAGTTCCTTTTCTTCTATTTGCCTTCAATCTTGATGGTTCCCAGGGAACCATTATTCTCACCTTTATACTACGTGGGTCCTGGTTGCATGTGGTTTTATAATAGAATCTGTAATTAGTGTACTGGTTTCAATCTGGTTTTGTTCTTGAATTTCAGTGCAACATTTTCGATGTGTCTGCTAAGCTAAACTGTCTCCTGATAACTCGGCCTACTGCAGTGAAGCATTTTCTGCTGAGATGATGGTCTGTTTTCCCACATCCATGTTTAATTATTTTCCTCTTTGTCTTCCCAGCAACTTGTCCTATGGACTCACTGTCCTCTCAAACTCTTTTTGCATTTGGATGAGCTCTACTTGTATAACATATTATTTTATTCCTTCTAGTTCTTCGATCCCCACTGCAATTTATATGTCTATCTTATTAGCATATCAATCTATTTCATGCATTGCTCCCCTTTAGCTCAAATATCCTTATTTGTAGAATTACCTACTTTTCCAGATCCTTCATCATCTCTTTTCAAAATTACTTCTTTTCTGACATGCACTTATGTGCTTTTTGCTTCTAGCCTCTGGGCTTCAGTTTCTTGTTCATCAATCCCTTTCCCGTCTATGTCCTCCTACTCATAATTGTCTTATGCCTGGAAGTTCTTTCTCATCCATTAAACATTTATCTGAACTCAATTCATTCTTTAAAATACAATTTAGTCCTCTACATCTACCTGGAAGCCTTCATGTAATCTTTCCCTTTTTGAATTATCAGATATTTTCCATCTTTATTCAATGTCATGTCTTTTATTCATTTATATAGTTGTCTTGACATGTCACTGAAGACTATTTGGTTCATCATTCAAAGTTTTTAATAAATATTCTTGCAAGCATGGACCTGTAAAATTGGAAACTTGGATTAGAACAAAGAATTTTAGTTTGGGGACTAAGAAATATCATAATCTCATGCATGTGTGATTGTTTGATAAGATATGCTACAGATTATAAAATATATAAAGAAAACAAGTATTTTAATATTTAAATATTAACAATGGGTCTGTCTTTGGTTGGCTATTATATCCATACATTGTAATGAAAGCCACTTTGATGCTTTGAAGTCAGCTTCTTCACTGAAACTGGGTCAAACCGAGCAAGGGTTGATAGGTTACTCAGCCTCCTTGTTCTTCATATGCTGTGGGAGCACATTCTACTCCTTCAGCCAAAAGCCTGTAGGATACCAGCCCACTTGGGTGTGGTCTCTTATAGTTTAAAATGCAGTGGGAACCATGCATTTATGCTCTCTTGCTTCTGGCTCCCATTCTGGCTTCTAGACTCTGTTTCCTGTTTGCGCTCAGAGGACTGTTGTTTAGGATGGTGATCTGTAGTTTTTCCCTTAAATAAATAACCCTTTTTATAATCAATAATTCTGAACTGGTGTGGGATTGTTTTATGGCATCATTCATAGAAAAGATAGGTGCTAATAAAAGCCCTTTCATAAAGTGCTTAGTAGACTAATAATATACAAATAATAGATAGAATAGGATCTTTCATATAAATCTAGAGTTTAAATAGGTATTTGAAATCAATATAATTAAAATATTTTATAGTGTATGTATGTGTGTGTGTATGTTTGCACGTGTACTACAGCATACTGTCTCTTTAAGGAGCCAACAAATGAACTCTGGCTTAATAAAAAGCAAACACAAGCAAAGAAAATGTTTGTGGTTTCTTCTCCATTAAGGTAGTCATTAAGTAAAAGAGAACTTTTTATGAGCTGATAAGTCTGGGATAGCAACATAGTAAGACATATAATAAATATGTATATAACATATATACATGCATACATAACTTTATATATAAAAAGAAAGAAAAGCGAGACTAGGGAAGTTTTCTTGTAGTGATAAGGAATTCACTAAGGCAATGAGGGCAACTTTGTTGAGTTGGCTTTCCTTCTAACTTTACATGGGTGTGAGGGATTGAATACAGGTCATCAGGCTTGAGTGACAAGTACCTTTACTGGTTGACCATCTTACTGATCTCCAACCACTATTTCTTAAAAGTCATTGAGTTGAGATTTAAAAAAGTTCATTAGCATATCCTATCCCTAAATCTACTTTTTTCCTTTCCTTTCCTTTCCTTTCCTTTCCTTTCCTTTCCTCCCTTCCTCCCTCCCTCCCTCCCTCCCTCCCTCCCTCCCTCCCTCCCTCCCTCCCTCCCTCTCTTTTGCAAGTCTCACACTGCAGTTCAGTAGTTTGGGCTGGCCTGAAGCCATTGCTATAACCCAGGCTGGTCTTGATCTCTTGCTTCATTTTGTCCCTTTCCCCTCTAGAACATTAGGATTACAGGCCTGAGTCACGCTGCCCAGAATCATATACACATACATAATACATACACACATTTACATGTAATAAATGATAAATACTTATTTTAATTATAGATTTACTGAAAATCATATATTTAGATTTACTAATTTTGAGTCAGTTTTTTACTGTTTTTTAAGCTGTTTCTATCTGTGTTATCAAGCCGATAAAGAATGGAGCACTGTGCAAAGTAATTTTCTTGGAAAATGGTATTGTTTATTAATTAAGGTCATGCTTTTTCTTGTTCTAGTTTCTGTAAATAATTAGTTTACTAATTAGTTTACTAAACTGACACAAAATTTGTAAAGTTTCTACAGCATATTGCTTCTTATGTTGCTTGTATTTGAAAAGCCTATTCTGTCCTTCGGTATTTATAATTTGTTACCATGTTTAAAACCGTTTCTTTGTTTTGATTTTTTTTTTTTTTAGTTTGGTATTTTGTGTTAACTAGACCGCAAGGACCAAATAACGTGTGATTCTGTGGAAGAAGTCAATAATTTATTAATATTCTAAACACCTGAGCAATTCTATATAAGTAGTCAACTGTTTGCCAAAATCCATTTGAAATTGGATTTCAATTTTTCAGGCTGCTACTGAAAAATTGTTTACCACTGTCTGCATATTCATGGTATTAATTGAGAATATTGTCTTATCTATACCCAAGTTGCTTGAACTAACTTGGATTGTAGTCACAATACATATACTCTTTCCAGCATTGTGGTTTAGACAGTGAGCAAAGCAGCTTGCCCATCACATCGTATCTACTTGTGAACACACAAAAGTAATAAATGTTTACGTGGCTTTTACCACTTCAAGTCAGATACAGTTTCTCTAAACACTCCCGGCTTAAAAACGTAACATGCACTCTGAAAATACAGAAGGTTAACTCCCTGTTTGAGCTGCTTTTCTGGATGCTGTGGCAACGCATTTCATAGAAACAACTTCAGGGAAGAGATGTTTATTTTGGCTCCCACTTAAGGAGACACGGTGTGCGGTAGTTCTGCCCATGTCAGTGGAAGCTTGCAGCATGGGCTAGTCACCATTTGGTGGGTCAGGGAGTCAGCAAGCAGTGACGGCACCAGAAAACCAATTTGCCTATAACCCTCAACATCTGCCTCAGTCTTAGAAAATAGGGCCATCAGCTGGGAATCAAGTAGCCACCCCATTATCCTGGGAGGGACATTTCCCATTTGAAAGGTAGTAAGTCTTTTAACTATAATGACTTATTTCCTTCTGTTATTCTCATGTGGTAAGCCCTTAGTGTATGAATCTATCATTCAGTTCTTGTACAAGTTTTAATAATAACTTGACTAGGCTAAAGAGTCAGGTCCACAGATGTTCCCCAGTTTTTTGAATCACAAAATGAGTGAAATTTCTCACTATACCTTTAATTATAGAACCATTGCTAGTATTATTGCTGATAGGTAAAATAAATGTTATTTATGTTTTTAACTTTGTTGGGAAAATCTATTGATTTTTTAGAAAAATTATTCTTTAGAAAATATTTTATTTTCTAAGAATATACTTTCAACATAAATGTATTAAAGGGGATACATGACATTGTGAAGGGTATCATCTAGTCTAACATTGCAATAGATTTCAACACATGATTGTACCTGCAAGACTTCGACAAGGTATTAGTCTTAGGTAATGAAAACATGCAATTAAATATTTAACACTGGTTCTTAAGTCTTGTCAAACTTTAGGCTCATCTAGAATCTTTGCAGAAATAAACCTCCAGCCTATTAACATCATAGTCCCTTTGAGTAAACTTGCAGCAGCATGATTTTTAAGAATCTTGAGGTGATTACAGGGCTCAATCAGGTTTGAGAGTTACTAAGATGAACACCATGACTTTCTCTCCCATGTTTACATATGGCACATTATGACATTTGTGTATGTATCCGCACACACATGCAAACGTATGTATACATGCATATTAATGTATATACAGAGGTAATGAGATGTCATTTAAAAGTTTGCATTTGATAATTGTGCTCTAATATTAATGGCATCTATTGTCATAAAGCTAATTTAGTGAGAAGCGCTTATTAGCTCCTTAATGTATTCCTTTGCTTGAGCTTCACCATACTTATGTGGTTCAGTTTGTTCTTTCTATTTACTGAAAGTAAAATGGAGCAAAGTGGTGGCAAATTTGTTGCTCAAAGTCATACTACTGTGAAGTTACAGAGCCAAAATTCCTAGGTGGGTCCCATGTATACTTTCCTGTGTGATATCACTTCACAGCTTACTAATTAAGTGGTAATAAGTAGGAGAAAACCTTCAGATAATGAATAAGACTGTTGTGGAAATAAAGGGAAGGCGATCAGAGATAGTTATGACTCTTTGTGCACTATTTTCTATAAGAAGGTTAACACACCAAAATATTTACTCTATGCTTTACTGTATTACTCTTTGTGCACTATTTTCTATAAGAAGGTTAACACACCAAAAGATTTACTCTATGCTTTACTGTATTATTGCAAGGTAAATATAACTCAGCTTAGAAGATGAAACCTTAATGATAAGCAGAGATCTCAGAGATGACTTAGAAGTTTCCAATAAACAGATTTCTCACTTTAGGAAGCATTGGTTCATCCATCAAATGTGTTTACCATAAGGTTCTCTAAGTTGAGAAAAACGTTTAGCTAGTGAGGGTAATGCTCCACAATTCCTGTAGGTGGCAGCAGCTTTCTGTCATTGGGCTTTGGTCTTGGCAACAAGTGCTTTTGCTTGGCAGTCTTCTGGAAATTGCACATGGGAAGGCAATCTGTAGTAGCCACGTACTAAGATACCAAGGAGAGGTGTGCTTTCCAGTGGCTTTCCAAAAGCAATTTTCTCTTATTGATTTTGAAAGGCTATAGCCGTGTCCTATATTTGAATAAGGATTGAACTGTATTTGTCTGGATCTGAAGAAAAGAGGTCAACCAAATTTAGAGCATTCTCAACAAAAATAGTGTTTGTAAGCGTTCTCTTATCATCCTTTGACATTGCAAAAGGAAGATGCACAGTTCTTCTAAGTAAAATGACTTACAAGGCTTGTATGGAATTCCAAAAGCAATGATCCAACAAATTTACTAACAGTTCCAGTAAATTTGCTTCACGGATGCCGCATCCAATGATTGCCTTCTGCTCTTAGCTTTTTCTGCCTAATATACCATGTAATACGGTTCAAATCCAGAGTTTTATTCGTCAAATCATTCACAGGAGTGGCCAGTGAAATCTTTTTCTATGTAAAAGAGAAATCAAGTCACTGGTGGTTTTGGGCATATGGCTTTTGAAAGCTTTATTATTGCTCTCAAAGTGGGAAAAAGCCACCCGTGGTCTTAATGCCCTTTAAACACATTTACTTAAACCTCCTGGATGTTTCTCATCTTATGTTAAATTACATAGGTATATTCATGTGGCTATAAATGAGAGAACTCCTTGGAAAAGAAATTTTGTGGTTGAATAATTGATATCAAAAAGGAGAGATATTTCAATTAGTGAGGACATTAGTTCTCCTGGCTAAAACATGGGGGACTTCCCCAGCAATGGTCAAGTTTAAGGAAACAGAGAGAAACATTTTGTGTATCTGATCCTTTATGGAACTCATCCAAATGCCACTCAGAGAAGTTTTTCTAAGCTGTTATGTAAACGGTTTTCTGATGTCTTTTAAAAAATGTTGTTAGTGGGCAAGAATCCACATAAATTTTATGAATTGAGACATCTTGCTCAAAAGTTGACAAAACAAAGAAAGTGTCTCACTACATCAATAGGTAGCAGATGCTTCTTCTCCCCTAACAGATCTAGTTAGGAGAAGCATCTCGCTTCTCGCTGTATCAGCGTTGCATCACTGTGCAGTATAGACTCCCATGGGACTGTCAAACTAATGATGGAGCAAATCCCTGGAGTAACCTGTTTCATCTTCCTCTTAAGAACAATTCCATGAACAAATTTTGCTCCCATGAACAAGAGCTCTGGGATCATTACCGCCCATTTGGTGCTTCAATCATGAATGTTCACTCTGTTTGGTCCACTTTGAACAAGGTTCCAAACTCTAGTCATCAAGTTTCCTTGGCATGTGGTTTGACCACTGAGTCTTATCCCCAGCTTAAGAGTTAAAGTTTCTATAAACCATTTCATAGATCTCACAAGATATTATTGTTAATAAGCTATCAGAAACTTGTAACTGGTCACATGAAATTCCTTCAATCTATATTCCAGTACCCACTTCACACAATGTGTTAGTTAATGAGAGATGCAGTTTCTACGACCAGCGAATTTAGTTTCTTTCAAGGGGAGTGACCTTATGCAATTTCTCACAATTACTTTCAAAATAATTTTATAATCATGAGTACTAAATCCATAGGAATTATGTATATTGGAGGAGATACATGAGAGCTTTGGATCTCATATGATCTAGAATTTTGAAGACTAGTTCTCTAAAATTATTTTATTTAAATTGAAATAAATGTTTGATATAGAGATAATGATGAATGAAAGTTCAGTTTTTACATTCCATGGCCATAGAGTAGTTCATATAGCAAATAGCAAGGAAATAGAAAAGTTGGTATGTACTATGAACACAAATATGGACTTAGCAGTGTTATGAGCTCTTAAATCACTCAAATAAGACGTGAACATGTTCAATTAGAAGGAAAAGATGTATTTGTCTTTTAGAAATTCACATACCTCCTGTTACTTAAAGAAACTAAAACTTTTACTTTATTGATGAACTACAGCATCGAGCCATGAGACCATGTGGTTTTTCAAGAAGAGCATTGTGGAGATGAGTGTAGACAAATGAGTAGAAACAGAAGTTAGGAGGATATATGGTGTTCTGAATTGTGTACATATTTGTCCACACCTGTCAAAATGTTTTAACAGTGACAGAAGGTGTCTACAGGATAGTCAACCAAATTATCTTACATAAGAGGCCTATGTATCTACAGATTTGGTGTTCATGGGGGTTCCTATCTCCTCCATATACTGAAGGATGGATGTATTATTTAGTTAATTTAATTTGCTACATATTTCATAAAGCTAGAAAGAAGGATATGGAATAAATATAAATGTTTAAAGGGACAGATATGTGTCACTTAATTTGAGCATGGTAGCCCATTTGTATATCTAAGTTTTATGTTTCTGTGCCAGTTAAAGGTGTTTAACACAAAATTACACCTATAAAATTTCTCAGAAATACACACTGATAAATAAAATATATTTTAATCTTATTGTGTGTTTAGTTCCTAGAGATCTCTCTAAAACTATCTTTGAAGGAAATTCTTTGCTATCTTTCTCACCCATGGTATATACAAATGATCCAGATGTTGGCTTACCATGAGCAAATTTGAGGATTTTGTGTGCATATTAATAGTGAGAACTATGCTTCCACTCATATTCAAGCTATATTGAAACATGGTGTTACAGATGGTCTTGAATGAAGCAGATATTTTTGTCGCAATGGAGAAAATAATCATGAAAAGATTTACTGGATCTTTGAACCCATAAAACATTATTATTAGTATTATGCAAAGGAGAGTGACCATCTGTTCTTTGTCTTCACTGAAGCCAGAACATGAGGAAACAAGCTACAGCATGAGGTATTTAGGTTAGAATAATTGAGGAATTTTCTGACAGTATTGTTAAACACTGAAATGAATCAGAGAGCTAGGTTGTGAAATCTTTTTTAGATTCTTTCTATTTATTCCTTACTAAATGGTGTGATTCATGTTTGGTGTCTGGCAGCTCCCTACAGAAAACTGACAGACTTTTCAAATGTTTCTACCTCTGATTTCATGAAGATGTGTTTTCAAATACTAATGTTAGAGGGAGGGACATGAAAAACTAATAGTCAAATAATCATCAAGAATTGTTAAACTTTATTGTGTAGTAAGCTGTATATAAGGGATTTACCTGCATTTTCTCATTTGTGTAAAGCAATGTGTCAGACAATACAGCCTATAAGTGAAGAGGTTAAACTCTCTTACCCTCACAACTGAATTTCGGTTTTAATTCTCAGAGAAGGGCAAAACAGGTGTCTCTCCCAACAAAAGGCATTTTATCCACACTACCCTTTCATCCTCACAACCTTTCAGGGACAAATCCAGCAACCCCTTTCTGAATCACATCTGGATTTGCCCAAGCCTGTGCAAGTATGTCCAAAAATGATAAGTCTAAACCTCAGCCAGTTAAAAACATACTAATGTAACTGCATTTAACCAATGATATATGAAATAACGTAACTGTCTCCGACACTTCCCCTAGCTATGTTTAAAGAGCACCTCTTGGGGTCATCGCCATTTTCTACAGATGAATGACCACACATATGCTTGTATAATAACGCTCTGTTTGTTTGTACATACTATTTGAGTCTGGGGTCTTCCTTCAGCATTTCCTTGGACCCTTACATAAGGATGTGATATACAGATTCTGTGGGCAGATGATGATGTCACAGAGAAAATCACTCATTGCTAGGAGCAGATTTGCATATTTCTTAAACTCACCAAGAGAATTTTCAGAAGAATCACCCCTTCAGTTACCATTCCATTATTCTGAGAAAATTAGAAATGTTTGGGATGAAATTCGATTAAGTCTCTTTGCATGCATTAACAGAGCATAGACCACTTGACCCTTAAGGACCACTTGTTCCTTATACTCGAAGCACATGCTGATCATTATGGGTGACTCAGGTTACAGTATCACTTTGGGGCTTCAGTAGGGTGGTAATTACGGTGCTTTCTTCCAAAAGGCTGAACACACTTCTACAAAATCTTTAAGTGGCTGCCATAGTCATATTCTGCCAAAAGTGTAACCCATATTTTTAATATTTCCATGTTTTTGAGTCCAAAATATAAATACTTGTATGCATCTCATTATGCCCATTCTCTCTTTGTTTCTCCGTCTGTCTGTCTGTCTGTCTGTCTGTCTGTCTGTCTGTCTCATCAAACTCTTTACTTATTGCTTCCATAATGGATAAGTCCTAAGTCTTCCCAGAGTTTGTAAGTCTTCTGGGGTGAAAGGTTTCTTTTGTATGTGTTGTTTGTGAGTTTGTCTTTTCTTTTAACTGTAAATTTTAGCAACAGGCCCTGATTTCACAACCTTGTAAGCTTGCCCAGAATGTCATCAATGGGACACGCAATAGATGCAGTAAATCCAACTGAAAGAAACAATGGCGAAAACATGTGAGCTAGCAAAGAATTTGCCAGAATCCCTTGAGTTGATAAAAATAATGGCCTCTTTTGATAAGGTTTCCCAATGCATCCCGATCTTCTGTAAGGTTTTTTGCACCCCTGTGCCTATTTCTGAGTTCTTCTCTAAGTCCATAAAGGAAAGATCACTGAACAAGAAGTACAGAACTCAGAATGCTAATCAAAGCTTTCAATGTGAGTCACCAAAACAGACCTCAAAACTGAAACACATTTTATTCAGGCTTTGAAGTTGTTTCAAACTATTGTTATTTCAAGTGAAACAGTCAAAAACAACACAGAAACATTCATAAAGCCAGGTATGTTCATGGTTCAAGAAACTTATAGAATGCAAATTAATCACCTTATAAAAGAAAAGGGAATAAATATTTTTCTAACTTTTATCATTGCATTCTTGGCTCAGGTTAACATTTAAAAATCTAAAAAAAAATATTGCTACTAAAATTCTATCTTTCCAATCGATGTGGGCTTAAGGCCTTTTATCATTTCAGGCAGCCAGTGTGTAGTAGAACACAATGGAAGTGTTTGGGAGCAATTTAGATAGTCTTAACTATTAGCAATGTGAATTAGTTTTGTAATCAAGAGGTTGAATCAAAGGTGTTTCATTTGGAAAAATGGAAAACAGTAGAGTAGACTGTTGATGAATTTTAAATGTTCTTAAAGATCTGATGATGTTGATAAGATCTCCAAAAATTAGCTTAAGATGACTTTGTTCACATATAGAGGATACTCACATATTTGGCTTTTCAGTTTCTAACTTAAAATAAATTTACAACTTTCGCAAAGCAGCAAGGAGCTATCAACTAGTGACTCATAATGTTGATGGTAAGTTAGAAATCTTCCAGCTTCATGAATTTAGTCTTTTAAAACCATAGTTCAAATAAAGATAGATGAAATCTTAATCATCTTCACTTAAGCTTGCTTATATATCTTTAGTTATGTTCTAGGATTTCGTTTTCAAGTTAACTTATAAACCATTTTAGTTTGAAACAACATTAATTCACAGGAAAGTTGTAAAGATGGTGCAGAGAATACCATATGTTAACTATTCATTCTCTTTTCACTATTTTATTTAACCATGCTAAATAGCTCTCAGATAAGAAACTAATATAAATGTGTAATCTAACATCATTAACTAAATTTTAGATTTGAGATTTATTTCCCCATACCATGATTCAACCTTGAAACCAATACTCTACTTAGGTACATCTCATTCATCTCTTGTGATGTGTGGAACCATTTCTGATTATCTGCTTCAAGGTTTTGTAGAAAGCTCCTCAGTTTACATGAGTTGACTATTTCCTTCTGATAAGACTGTGACTGGGGGTTGGTGAGAGTGTCACAAAGATGGTGTCATTCTCATCATCTCGTATTAGAGAGAACATTCTCAAGGATTTTCCATTATTGTTGAAGAACTAAATTTCAATAAATTAAAATTTAGAGATCAGATTAGTTTTTATTCATTCATAACTGAGCAACATGCAGTATAAAATATAGCAAGCTCGCAACAATCTATATTGTAGACCAATTTTGCAGGCAGAAGAAGGCAGACAAAAGCATCGACAAGCAGAAACATTCCACAATAGGGGTGTGTGTGAAATCATCTTGGTTTTAATGACTTACTTTTTACCTCTTCTTGTTTTCAGAGAGTAAACCCTTACTTTGTGTTTCAGAAGAACAAACACTACAAGAAAACAACTTAGGTTTCTACTTGAGATATGGAATCATATTTTTGAATGATTTCTTTTTAGTCCTCTTGATATGGGATCCCCTTCTATATGGTGCGAATTTGTTTTATTACCATTGGTTAGTAAAGAAGGTGCTTCAACCTATGGCAGGGCAGGATACAGTCAGGTGGGAAATCGAAACAGAGTTTTATATGGAACACGTAGGCAGAGTCAAAGAAACACCTTGTAGCTGCCAAAGACAGACAGACACTGGGACCTTACTGGTGAGCCACAGCCTCATGGTAATACATAGATTAACAGAAATGGGTTAATTTAAGATGTAAGAGATAGCAAGGAATACACCTAAGCTACTGGCCCAACAGCGTTGTAATTAATATAGTTTCTGTGTGATTATTTGGGTCTGGGTGGCAAGGAAATAGATGAGCAGTCTCTGTTTGCATCCTCCGTTGTTATTTTTTCCTTCAACATAGTTTATACTGTCATATACATATGATATCTGAATACTATAGTGTTTCCAGAATCCTCCACTGTAAAGTTACTTCTCTATAAGTTTTTATTGTATAGAAGCCAATATAGACAACCCACCTTCAAGATGTAATAAGGTTTGACAACTTCTGGTGCAGTGCGGCAGACCATACATTAGATGTAGTACTTTGAATTTCTTTGAAAAAACGTAAGTGAAGCTAAGTGAAACTGTGGATCTCTTGACCTTTGAGTCACATTTTTATGTTGCAATATGACATTCAGAGACAGGATAATAAGCTTTCATTTTCCTGTCCATCATTTAAAATGAATATGATCCAAAGTGATGTCTATAAATGATAAAGTGACCTGTTGGAGGCACTGAGCTAGGTATTAAGGAAGTGAATGAGCTGGTCAGGTCCAGACCTGTGGCACATTTTATGGTCTGTTTATAATAATCATGGAAGACAGAAAATGGTTTGCCTAATACATGCAATCTCTGGTCTGGACCC
The DNA here is from genome assembly GCF_950005125.1 of Chionomys nivalis. Taxonomy (NCBI): domain Eukaryota; kingdom Metazoa; phylum Chordata; class Mammalia; order Rodentia; family Cricetidae; genus Chionomys; species Chionomys nivalis. The sequence continues at coordinate 44,406,285 of NC_080087.1, forward strand.
AAGAGCTATATTTCCCCACAATTATTTATTGTGTATGTAACATGTGCTATAACTCTTCAAATAGTTTTAGTGCCTTATGGAATTAATATAATAGCACTGTAAAATAGTTGTTAGGGTCCAAATTTTATAGGGAAACAGAAGTTTAAGTAGTCTGGCAGTATAACCAGACTAATAAGAGTCTCATCTTGGATTAACATATAATTTTACTGTCCCAAAGTATGTGATTTATACATATCTGTAAAATATATAGTTTAAAAATTGTTCATAACAAAATGTCTGACAATGTTGATTCTCTTCTAACAAGATGCCTCGCTTCATCATTTGTATATGAAAGTCTGGTGGTCATGATATTCCCAAGTTCAAGTACATCCTGATATTGTTATAGTGCCAAACTTCTCTAAGTAGTTAATGAGTCATTTCAAGGAGAAGTAGGCTGTTGAAGTTGCTGCTGGAAGTAATTTTATTTCAATTTCTGCAGAATACACACTTGCAACTAATTTTTTAAAAATTGAGAGTCAACATTTTAAAAGAGTTTAATCATTAAGGCAATGGGGGAAAATAAAATGAAAAAATTTTTCTTGAATACTATTAGAAAGAAGTTATTGTTTTAGTCATACAGTTCTTATTTCTCAAAGATACTATAAATGCTATTAAAAGCCATTTGAGCATGGAAAATCCATAAATTCCTGTGCAAAACTATAAAATTATTTTCCTGAGAGCTGAACAAAAGCTATTTGAACATATGCCCAAATCTGCAGGTGAAAAGTCCATTCCCCATGTACATTTGGAGAGCCTTCTCTAGCTTGAATATAGGCCAGAAAAAAAATTGATTCTTTTCTATTTCCTTGACTTTTTTGGAAACGGTTTTATTGACATTATTCAATCATGGGACCATAGTGAAATTTGCCATTCAAAAGCATTCTGTTTGTAGTTTTGATGTCTTTTCCAATAGTAGTTACCCCAAGTCTCTCTCTGCCTCTCTGTCTCTGTCTCTCTCTTCCTATCTCCCCCCCCCCTCTTTTCCTTACTTGATTTGCTACTTCTGTAACAGTTCTTCTTCATTAAATACTTTCAATTGTCACTCAAGTCCTTGGAAAAGTCAAATCAAATGGAAAAGATCTGGATTTTAGGACATTGTTTTAAGCCAGTTTAATCATCAAATTCCTCTAAAGACTGCATTTTGACATAGAACCCCCACATAGAAGCCTGAATTAACACTGTATTTTCATGCACAATAATATTTCAGATAAGCATGTTAAAATATTCAAAAATTAAACTTTCAAAAGTTCATATTTAAACATTTTTAAATTTAAAATAATAATTTAAAAATGATTAACCTTACAATGAAAAAGAGCAAGTCAGCCATTTAGTAATACTTATTGAGCACTGAGTATGCATCCATAGTCGACAGTAGCAGTAACAGTGATCGAAATCAAGATTTCTGATCTCATGGAGCATAAGTTCTAGAGGGAGGATCTACCATTAATACACACATAAACACATGTATGCACACAAATCAGATAACCATGAATGGAAATAACTAAAGTAGGAAATGACACGGTGTATTAACAAAGTGAAACATTCTGCGCATGTATAATGGCAATGATGTGAGCCTGGATGTTTACATCCAGCAGTAATGTGAGAAAGGAGTGGAAAGAACGCACTCTATTTGACAGACATTAAAATACTGAGGGGAAATCAGGAAATTAATTTATGATATACTCTATTGATGTACGTTACATTTCTTATGCTTAAAGAACCAATATCACAGGTAGTATAAAAATACCCTATATATGTTATCTAGATCAAAATGCCAGCATTTGTAGAATGTATCTAGAAAAATTCAGGTTGAATAAATAATGAATGATATTGAACTAGGGCAGGCATTATCATTGCAGGGTGCTAGGAAAATGATTTACTTTCAATTCTTGCTCTCTTGATTGATGCACAATCATAATAGTAATATCAGCATCACTGCATTGTTGATGGGCATTTGATGTTACTATTCTTAAATTGCTGGGGTCATTTTATTTGGCACTTTGATACAATTCTACTTAAGTGAGGAACTGGCAATATCCAAAGGCATAATCCAGAAGGCATTTTAGACCTGAAAAAATATAGAGGATTATTAGGGGAAAAAAGTCAGTCATAGTCCAGTTGGTGATTTCAGCATAGTGTTCAAAGCTGTAGTGGGAGCTGTGGGCTACGTTCCTGCCACCCAGCTCCTGGCCGCCTGGCTAGCTTATGCCCCAAAATAATGACACAAACTGTATTCTTTTAAACACTGCTTGGCCCATTAGCTCTAGTTTCTAACTGGCTAATTCTTACATCTTGATTACCCATTTCTATTAATGTGTCTAGCACCCCAAGGTGTGCTTACTGGAAAGATTCTAGCCTACGTCCATCCTGGGTCGGAGCTTTATCGCGTCTGCCCTGGAGAAAAGCTATGGCGTCTCAGCTCACTTCCTCTTCCTCCCAACATTCTGTTCTGTTTACTCCACCCACCTATGTTCTAACCTATGAAGCCAAACAGTTTCTTTATTAATTAACCAATGAACTTCCCACATCGCAAAGCCATTTTTAAGTGTTGAAGTAGAATTCAGACAGTTAAGCTGGTTTTTCTTTTATAAGCACCAATCATGTGTGATATTCCCAGGGAATATTGCAAAGTGCTGTTACACTTATGATACTTTCCATGCTTCCCAGTTAACTCAGGACACTAAGGTCCATCCTTTAATTTTAGGTGCAGATGAAATCCAGCTCTGATCAAGAAGTAGAAATAAAAAAAGATGAGATTCGCAAGATTTGCTTTTAAATCCTTCTTCTTAGATATATAAATCTGGTAGATTTATTATCTTGATAAAAATCTCTCCAGCCTTCTTATCTATAAAGATGAAAAAATAATGGTTATCTGATAGTGTTGTCATGAGGATAGAATGTTAGAAGATGCATAAGTGTTCTTTATAAGCAAAAAGAAAATATAGAAAATTTGCAATAGTCGTATAGGAAACCAACTGCACTAAAGTAGACAGTGATGCACAAAATTTTGTAAGTTTGCAACCCTTGAGCAAACTAGGATGTATCCTATCTCATCTCTCTTAATTTTGCTCCTTATGAGTCCTATCCACTTTACAGGACTGATTCGTTCTATGCTAATTCAGGTGAGTTCAGTTGTAATAATACAAAACCCAACAAACTTGTTTAGAAAGTTTGTAAAACTGATTTCCTCACATAACTGAAGGCAAAAAACAGGTAAAGATTGAGCCAGTGAGTTATTGCATGCAGCCTAAAACTCAATCTCTTCCCACCTAGTTGTTCTGCATTCCTAAGTAAGTAGCTCCCAGACATTTATATGTTGTTCATGTCTTGTCTGAAAAGAAGCTGTTCTTGTATTCTGGCTACAAAATACCAGCCTTTCAGCTTTTGTCACTTGTCAATCATTGGGTCAGTCACATGGTTAAAGGAAAGACATGGGTGACATTAGCTGATTTTTTGTCATATGATCGATTCCTGGCCCTGAAGTGGGAGGTATCTTCACCAGAGCCACCGTAAATTTAAATTAAACACGTCAAGTGTGTCCAACCTTGTGGGCATATGAAGCATATGAAGTCCTGAGTGAATATCCGTTGTTGATATGAGCATCAAGAGTGGCAATGCCTTATAGAGCCCAATGCTTTTCCTGGTCAGAGTACAGATGTTAACAGTGAGTGCAGAGAGTATCAGGCACAGTTTCCTCCTTCCAGAGGACTGCATCCCCATACAGCAGCCCTACTGAGACTCCTGATGAGAACTGGCCTCCTGATTTAGCTGTGTATAGTAAATTTACCTCCTTGCCGAGCTGTATGTAATATGTGTGGTTAGTTTCTAGGCACTGGTGCATCCCCATCAGAGCACATTTCTCAACAGACCCCAGGCTTTCTGTATCTGTGTCTGTTGCTTCTTTGGTCTAGTTGCTCCAGTCAGGTCAATTGCAAAACCATTCAGGTCTTGACACAACCAGCAGCCCACAGGCCACGTGTGGTAGAGGATAACCTTGAGTGCAGCGCGTGCACACACACACACACACATACACACACACAACTCTTTGTTTTTAACTTAACCATGCGGTTCTCCTATGAAAAATATGTAGAAAACAATGTCATAAGGCTGGCTACTCTTGAGTGATGAAGAAGAATGAATGCAGTGACAAGCACAAAATGTGTTCTGTGCATTCGCTAAACTCACTTGGTGGAAATGAGTCTCTAGGATAGAGTCGCTGGGATTAATGCCGGATGCTATGGTGGAGCTTTCAGAGACATGTGAGAGAGGTCTTACGGCGTTGGTGGGCAGCAAAATACATCATCACCAAGCACTCAATCCCAGGTATCAGGCTCCGGCTTGGTGCCCACCTCTCTAATTTACCTGCTCCGTGAACAGCTTAGGCTTTGATTTTTTCCCATCTGAAAGGCAGAATGTAAAAGCCGTCATACAGCCAATAATGTTTTGAAAAACAAATGCAAGAATTCAGGTAATTCCCAAGGCACATCAAAGTAAAATAAATTTTAAATATTACCAGAATTATTTTCATTTTTCTGTGGAAAGTCCATGAGTGTACCCAGCTTAGATAATTTAAATGACACACATGAAAATGTTAATATAGTATTCAGCATGTGACTATTCTTTTCCACTGTCATCAATTTATCTCACAGAGACAGGATCATGCCCATTGTAGAGGAAAGACCTCGTTCTATCTACCATTCTTTAGAGGTACAGAGAGCCACTCTTTCAGGGTGATCTAAGTAACTCATATGAGAGTTCCCTTTGAAGAAAGTAGTGGCACTTAGAACTCAGTAAATAATGGTAGATCTAGAATAGGCATAAACTAGAACTTTACCAGTTAAATTTGGTAATGATATTGAAAATTTTCACATAAAATAAAAAATGCTCAAATTAAAGTACTCAGGGCATGAATAGAGACAAATATTCTAAAAAGAACAAATGTTTAACATTCTCATTCCTCTATGCTGCCATAAAAAACCATCCTAGTCTGAAACAATTTTGATTTATTATCTTATTCTACTTAAAATATTGTTACAGTGATTCATAGATCCATCCTAATATTACAATGCGAGTATCTTGCCCTTAATATGAGTTTATCTGTAAGAAGAAACTGAACCAACCAAAACACACTGCTGAGCTTATACTTAGGTGTGTCTACACTCTTACAATAGTAAAGCTGCTTAATTTAAACATCCATCCCATTGATGAGCAAGAGACATGTTATTCTGACTGTGTGTCAGCAATAGTGCATGGCGTTAGGTTTCTGATCTTTTAAACTTTGGAGTGGGTTGTTTCTTATGTCAATTTTCTTTATGCTAGCAGAACTTGTGGAACAGATATCAGAGGCCTTTATAAAAATTAAAAATATTAAAAAGAATTATTCATCTCATACAGCTAGGAGAGTAACTGCTATACATTCCATATAATACTGGATGTATTGACTTTGGTGTTTTACATGATCATAACAAATCTTAGCATAACGTACTAATGATTAAATTATTGAAAAAATGTCAATATATAAATATACAAGATTTAAAGTATTTTGAAAGAAGAAAAGAAAAAATAAAATTAGGAGTAGATGGTCTTTGGAATGATGCTAATGTAAAATGTAAGTCATGGATCTATATGTATTTGCTGGGAAGGATATATAAATGAACATCAAAGAAGCAGAAAAACACAATAGGTCATCCTGTTTAAAACTCTGTAAGCTATAAACAAGGACATGGGCCATGAAAACCATGTTGTTTTTCATTAAATTCAGTAGCTGCCCCTTAAGCAACTGCTGTCCTAATTGCAACTCTGCAGCTAATAGCAGCGGCTATGCCCAGGCAAGAATTCTGTTCCCTCAGACACTGTCTATCTTTATAATGAATGATAAAGGGAATTTTATCTAGATCTCTATCCCTCTTTAGAACTCAGGATTCAAAGGTTGAGGTGAAATTCTGCTTGCTTAGAGAGGCGGAATAGCAAGTAGCTAATCCATCCTAGCTTTCATCTCCCCCAAACTGGGGCATCCTTCTGCTCAAGTCTCATTTAAGCACCCTAGCCACACATGGCTCCTCACTACCACTTCCTGTCAGCTAGTAGCTGGCTCAGCCTCCTGATTCCAGGTTAATTTTTTTAAATCTTTCTGAGCATGGCGGACAATGAAGGCTGATGAGAAGCCAAGGACAATGGCACTAGGTTTCGATCCTAATACATGAACTGGCTTTGTGGGAGCTTAGCCTGTTTAGACGCTCACCTTCCTGGACGTAGATAGAAGACCTTCGTCTTCCCGCAGGGCAGAGAATTTGGACTGCTCTTCAGTATTGAGAGGGAGGGGGAATGGTGTGGGGGGTGGAGAAGAGGAGTGGGGATAGGGGGAGGGGAGTGGGTGGAGGGGGCAATATTTGGGAGGAGGGGAGGGAAATGGGAAACGGGGAGCAGGTGGAAATATTAATTAAAAAAGAATAAAAAAAACAAATGTAACACGTCTTTGCATCATTAAACAAACATTCCACAGCATAAACAAATGTAACACATCTTAATGTCTAAAACAAAAACACATTTTTTTTTTGCACTGAAAGGGAAGAAAAAAATTGTCCTGTGATGTTTTCATAGGTTGACTTTTGGCCTTTAGTCTAGGTAAGACTAAGAATGTTATTCTTTAGTACTAGAAATATTTTATTATTTTCATTCATAACTTAGTAGTTCTAACAAAATTTAAATAATTTTTCTACATTTAAAAATATTTGTTTTTAATTTATGTGTATTGATGTTTTTCTTGCATGACCTCTAGCTCCTATAATCCTTTCTCCCCATATTTTGCATGAGTTCCTGAGCCGGATAAAGCCTCTCTGATGACCTCTCTAATGGCTAGACACCAATCTATGAGTATAGCAGAATATCATTAGGAATCATTAGGAATATTTTTTCATTCATTCATTCATTCATATTTAATTAATTAATTAGTTTGTTTGTTTTGACAGTCATGTTGGGTTCTATCCAGCCTCTGGGCTCTGGCCCTCCAGGCAGTATGGGCTCTCTCTTGTGGCATGGGTCTCAAGCTGGACTAGTCATTGGTTGGCCATGTCAACACCTTCTGTGCCATCTATACCCCAGCACATTTTGTAGGCAGGGAAAACTGTAGGTCTAAGCTTATGTGACAGGGTCGGTGTCCCAATCCCTCTACTGGAAGTTTTGCCTAATTACAGGAGATGGCCAGTTCAGGCTCCATAACCCCCACTGCTAGGAGTCTTAGCTAGGGTCACCTTCATAGATTCCTGGGAATTTCCATTGCATTAGGTTTCTAGCTCATCCTGGCCATGCCCCTGCATTAGTCAATGTTCTCTAGGGTCACAGAACTCATGGAATGAAACTCTCTTTCCGATTACAGTCCAGTAATGAATGACTAGTTGTGAATGGAAAGTCCAAGAATTTAGTAGCTGCTCAGTTCCACAAGGCTGGTCAGCTGAAATGGATATGCTGTAAAGGTGAGGACAAGCAGGTGAACAATGAACCCTTCCTATATAGGCTTCCAGAAGAAGCTATGGTTCAAATTAAAAGTGTGCCTTCCAGTTTCAAGGCCTGGATTAAGGGTATGTGTCATCCAGTCTCAAGATCTAGATAAAAGATATGCTGACTTCTTGACTCAATTCAGGGATCACAAGTGTGGCCTCCATTTCTGAACTCTAGTTCATTCCAGACAGATTCAAGTTGACAACCAAGAATAGCCATCTCACCTCCCAGTTTCACTTGTCTCCTCCAGGGTTCTCTCCAACCATCCTCCCCATACCTGACACCTCTTGTTCATATCTTGCACCTACCACCTCTTCCACTCTCAATGTCTGTTCTATTTCTTGGGTACCTGAAACCCCAGAGAACACTATGTATTTTCTTTCTTTCTTTCTTTTTTTAGTTTTTCAAATTCAGAGACACTATGTAGCTGCCATGGGCTGTAATGAATCTAGAAAAATACAACAAATGTCAGCATTAGTATGTTCAGGGTTGAATTCAGTCATTGCCAAAATAGAGAGTGGATTTTTTTAAAATTTATTTTTAAAAGAATATTTTCTCATTTTACATATTAATCACAGTTCCCTCTCCCTCCACTCCTCCAGCCTCCTCCCTCACTTTATACCCATCCCAACCCCATCTACTTCTCAGAGAGGATAAGGCTTCCCTTGGGAAGTCAACAATGTCTGGTACATTACTTTGAGGCAGGACAAAGACTGTCCCCCACATATCAAGGCTGAGGAAGGTATCCCTCTGTAACATGAAGGGGCCTGCTTGTTGGGGTTTATGTCCTGCCCAGTTCCCCACAAGCCCCAAAGAAAATCACACAATGTTCTCCATAAGATTATAAACTGATTGGCCCATTAGCTCAGGCTACTTATTAGCTCTTGTAGCTTATATTAACCCATTATTCTTATCTATGTTAGCCACATGGCTCAGTACCTTTCTCAGCGGGGCAGCTCACATCTTGCTTCTTCGGTGGTCTGGGCAGAACTGCGGAGAAAGCTTCCTGCTTCCCAGGATACTTCTGTTCTCATCGCCCCACTTCTACTTCCTGTCTGGTTGACCCACCTATACTTCCTGCCTGGCCAATCAGCATCTATTTAAAACATGGTTGACAGAATACAGACAATTCTCTTGCACCATCCCCCCAAAGAGAATGGGCTCTAAAAATGTCAGTTCAAGCACTAGGGATAAATCCTGGCCCCACTGCCAGTGGCCCCACAGACTGCCCCAGTCACAACTGTCACCCACATTCAGAAGGCCTAGTTTGAGCCTATGTAGGTTATTAGTCCATGTTCAGTGAGCTCCCACTAGCTCGGTCAGCTGTTTTTGTGGGTTTCTCCATAATGGTCTTCACCCTTTTATTCATATTATTTCTCTTCCCTGTCTTTGACTGGACTCTGGAAGCTCAGCCCAGTGCTAGCTGTGGATCTCTGTATTTGCTTCCATCAGTTGCTGAATGAAGGTTCTATGATGACAATCAAGGTAGTCACCAATCTGATTACAGGAGAAGGCCAGTTCAAGCACCCTCTTCACTATTGCTTAGGGTCTTATCTGGGGTGATCCTTGTGGATTTCTGGGAATTTCTCTAGTGCCAGGTTACTTGCTAGCCCCCATAATGACTCCTCAATCAGGATGTGGATACCTTTCCTCAGGATTATCTTGGTTCTTGTATTTTGGGGAAGAGTTGGTTAACTACTTGAAAAAATTGAAAGGATAAAACACATAGATTTATTTTTATTATCATCAAACTTCTATGATAGAATGTTACTTTCTGCTCTGCTTGAATGCCTAGATATTAACTTCTAATTTTCTAGAGATGACAGGGAAAAAATTCAATTCATCTAGAGAAATTTGGAGTCAATTCTTGCCTATAGTGATAGTTAGTACTACTTACTTTGGCTGAGAAGCCTAGAAATTATGTACCAAGTTTGGCAGGAGCATGGACTGCTCCCTGAGGGACTTACTCCAAGCTTCTGACATTATTTCAATTGTGTAATAGTTAATAATATGTATTTAGTCTAGAAGAAATATGACTGGGTTAGATAAACAACATATCAAAAAATCCTTCTGATAGTTAATTTACATATGGATTTTTAAGCACTTTTTTGATTAGAAACAGTGATTAAAACCTACACACTTTTTCCTGTCGCCCAATCCTTTCTTCAAATTCCTGAGTACACACCTACAGTGTTTCCCTGCTTTGCCTATGGAGGCTCTGCTTAGAGTTCAGAACATTTTTGCAGCTGAGGTGAACCTATAGCTTGCTGAGGAAAACCAGCATGAAGCCATTGATCACACATCCAAAAATAAGAATTCTAACAGAAAGGGGTGGTACTGATGGAAAAAGCCTGCTGACTTCAAATAAAGTGTGTGGAGACAATCACTCAGCTGAGATGGGGTGGCTTTTAAAATAAATTCTTTGTGTTTGGGTATAATTTTTTCCTTTGCTTTCTATTAAACAGATGAACTTTGTTTTACTGAGAAAATGGAATGTTATTTCCAGAGGACTGCTATCCTGCTGCGTGTCTCCTAGGTGAAATTATTTTATAGAAAAACATAGCATCTTTCTTCAGATACTGCATCTGGGAGATCTTAGTTCAAAAATCGAAACTCTCTGTCTGAAAAAGGAGAATGATTTAGTTTTAGTTTTTAACCCATAATTTAATTTTTACTTCTTACTAGTGAATAAAATGCTATGTGTATGGTATCCATTGTGATGTTTTGAAATATGTATACATTGTTGACTGAGTTGAGTTAATTATGTTTAGATAGCTTAGCTTAATGTTCCATTTACATGGTTTAAATACCTAAATATATTATTATAGTAAATTACAATATTATAGTAAGTTTCAAAAGCCTAATACCATCATTGTGCTCCACAATATGACACTTGACTATCATCATTATGCTCTATGATAAACTACTTGACTTGACTACCATTACTGTGTTCAATGACAAGACACTTGGATTTATTTCTCAGGTCTCCTTGAAATTTTGTATCTGTTCATCATTATATCTTCAGTCTTTCTATCCCACCACAAACTCCAACCATCACCAAATCTACTCTGGGAGGTCAATCATTTTAGAGTCTCATAATATGTAAGTGTTGTTGTGTGGCCTTTTTATCTTTAAAACTGCCTATTTTATGTAACCACTTCTAGGCTTACTGAAGTTGTTTTAAAAGACAAAAAATGATCTCTTCCTTCATCTTCTTCTTTTATTTCATTTTGTTGTTGTTTTAAGACAGTAGCTCTTGTAGTCTAGGCTGACCTTGAGCTCACTGTGTAGCCAAGGATGATTTCACATCCATGATTCTCTTGTGCTCTCTTCCAAAGTCTGATATGAGCTACTGTGTCAAGTTTATTTTTTAATAAGGTTGACTTTTGTATTCACACACACACACACACACATACTCACAAACCATTTTCTTTATTCATTTTCCATTGACAGACATGTAGACTGAGTCCATACTGTGGCTATTATATTTTGTGAATAATCCTTCAATGAATATAGGAGCACATACTTCTTTTAACATGCTAGTTACACTTTGGTTGTATAGTGACATTGATATATCATATGATAATTATAAGTTTTAAAAAATATATTTCAGGTGTATGGATGTTTTGCCTGCATATATGTCTGCACCATATACACGCCTAGTGATTACAAAGACCAGTAGGATCCCTTTAATTGGAGTTAGAGACAGTTATGGTCTGCCATGAGTGTGCTGGGAATAAAACCCAGGTCCTCTGGAAGAGCAACCAGTATTCTTAACTGGTGAATCATCTCTGTAGTCCCCCAGTTTGAAATTTTGAGAAACTTCTGTTTTCCATAATAGTTTCATTAATTTACATCCCCTCAAACAGTACAAAAGGTTCCCTTTTCTCCATATACTCATCAACATTGCTTAGCTTATTATTTTTAAAATAAAAAAGTATTTTGTGTGTTTGGTCTGTATGTGTGTGTGTGTGTGTATGAATGCTATATATATGTATGTGAGGGAGAATATGTGTACATACTTGCCATGGTGTGGAAACCACAGAAAACTTTATTATATCAGTTCTCTTCTTCTACCTTGGGCTAAAGGGGATTGAATGTGGGTGTTGGCAAGCTTGTGAGGCAAGTTTTTAAAATCATCTTTATGGTCCATAAAGTATTGCCAATGCAATAAGTGCATATGGTTCTCCCCCTCCCTCCTTCCCCTCCACCATGTCTATGCATGCAGGTTGTCTTAATTCATTACTGTTGTTTTGGTGGTATGAGAAATTGAACATAGGATCTCAGGCATATTAGTTAAGCATTTTACCTCTGAGCTGCATTCCCCAGCCATATCTGTTGATAGCAGACAGCCTCACTGAGGTGGGATGGCATTTCATTTTAAATTTAATTTTCCTAGTAATTAATGATGTCTGGCAGTTTTTCACACCTGCTAGCTGTTTGAATGCTTTCTCTTAAAAAATGTCTGTTCAATTCCTTTACACGCTACTGAGCCCAGTTATTTGTTTTATTTTTGTTGAATTCCTCATAAATGTTGTACGTTAACCCTTTCATGTGTCAGATGTATGGTTTGTGAATATTTTCTCCAGGCCTACAGTTGAGTTTTCAGCTCATTTATTGTTTCTTAGCTGTGCAGCAGTTTGTCAAAATTGGTCATCTTTATTTTCCCTTCTGTGGCTGTGTTTTGGAGACTATAAATATTTTTAAAGCATTACTTCCCAGCACAATGTCATGGAGCTTCACCCATAATTTCTCTAGTAATTTCAAAGTCTTAGGTCTTGTAAGTATGAAACCAGCTTTGAATTGGTTTTGGATATTGTGTGAAATACAGGTCAAGTATCATTCTTCTCCAGGTGGATATTCAGTTCTAACTCCACCAACAAAACCTCTTAGAACTAATTAATAAACCCAGTAAAACTACATTAAATAGACAATATCAGCAGTGTTTGCAGTTACTACAAAGAACTCTCTGAGTAGAATTCAAGGAAACAATCTCATTTACAAGAGCTCGCACATAGTAATGTATGAAAATATTTAACAAATAGGATAAATATCTTCATAATGAAAAAAATGAAACTTTGAGGAGAGATTTATTTTAAGATACAAGCAGTGAGTGAGAGTGTGTTCCATGTCCCTGGTCTGGAAGTATATTGTCTGAATGCACTTACTATCAAAAATTGATTTCAGACAGTATATTAAAATTTCGATTACATTGTATAAAAATGTACACTGTATAAAAATAGTCAAAGCATTCCTAAACAAAACAAAACTAGAAGCACCATACTATGTGATTTCAAAATAAACTGTAAAGCTATAAAAATAAAAACATCACAGTATTTGTATTTTCAAAGACTTGGTCAACAGAGAGCCTAATAGAGAAATAAATACAGAAATAAATTTACACACCCATCCGTGTTCAGTTTATTATTAACTGAGAGTCCAGAAACATATTCTTTTCAACAAATACTATTATTAATTAGACATCATGTATTATTAGAAAAATTTATTGATTAAATAAAAGAATTTTATCAAACTTCTTTCAAATACTCTCTAATTTTGAGGTTTAAATTATTTAATTTTTGTAAAAGTAATATATATTGATAGTAATACTGGAGGAATATCTCTGAACTCTTACTTTGATTTCTGTATTATTTATCTGTGGAAAACTGGAAACCATTAAGGAGAAATGGAATTCCTCTTCCCAGAAACTGAGTAGTAAATTGGGTGACTTGGAAAGCCCAAACCCTCAGCTTCTGGAAGGCTGATTAAGTTACTGTATTTAAAGACATTTCAGTATTTCAAAGGATTCGCTTTATCGTTTTTACTTTCCTTTTGAACTGGAACTTGACCTTTCTATATAGCAATTCCTCTCATGTACTTGAGTGCAATGTCCTTTCCTATTGAGGGTTTACAAAGGATCTTACAGTTTCTTCTGGTATTTGCTTTTCCTTTTATTTCATGTTAGTGTGTGCGGGAGGGCGCATGCGAGCTATAATACCCACATGGAGGTCTGTGACAGCTTATAACAATCAGTCCTCTCCTTCTACTATATTAAAGAAGGATGCTTAAAAGAAATCTCACACTACTTCAGAATTGAATACAATAGAGGGTTATTTATTTAGGGGTAGACTCACAGACCACAATGCTCTGCTTGAACAGGGAGCAGCAACCAAATGCTGCAGGCAGAAGAGAGAGTGCGGATGCAAGTTTTACATCATCATATATACATTATGAGGCCCCGCCCAAGTGGGTGGATAACTTAAAAATCTACTGGCTGCAGGAATTTCTGCAGCACTCTATTGTTCTTAGTACTATAGTTCAGGCTTCCAACCCCTAAACTATTTTTCTAGCCGTGGAGTTTCATGTTTAATAACCTTTATCTCTTGTAGTTCATTTTGGTGTATGGTGAAAAGAGATGACATAAAATGATATTTTCCCTAGTGATTCAATTATTTCAGAAGTAGTAATGGAAAAAGAATCTTCTTTTTTATTTTTACTTTTATAATTATTTATAATATTATTAAGGATAATATGATATTAAATGTGTCATCCTGTATTGATGAATCTAGTTCTATATCAACACTATCTTTAATTGAAGTGACTTTGTAGAATGCAAAGCAAAGCTAATTCCATTTAATTTCTGTAACGTTCCTACAGGTGCATGCAGAGCAAACACACAAAAAAGTGGGAAGGGTCGCAAGGCACCAACCGTACATTTATCTTTCTACCTAGGCCCTGGGGAGTGTCACCCTGCCATCCCTGTTGGGGGGAGCTGCGGGCTGTGTTCCTGCCGCCCCAGCTCCTGGTCGCCTAGCTAGCCTATGCCCCAAAACAACAACACACAAACTGTATTTCTTTAAACACTGCTTGGCCCATTAGCTCTAGCCCTTACTGGCTAATTCTCATATCCCGATCAACCCATCTCTAATAATCTGTGGCGCATCAGTCCTACCGGGAAAGATTCAGCATGTCCGACCTGGCGGCTTGCTTCATTGTGTCTGCTCTGGAGAGGAGCGGCATTGTGTCTGCCCCAGAGAGGAGAGGAAATGGCATCTGAGCTCACTTCCTCTTCCTCCCCGCATTCTATTCTGTTTACTCCACCCACCTATGTTCTAACCTATGAGAGCCAAGCAGTTTCTTTATTATTTAACCAATGACCTTCCTCCATCATTTCCCCTTTTTCTGTTTAAACAAAAAAGGAAGGCTTTAACTTTAACATAGCAAAATTACATATAGCAAAACAGTTATCAAGTAAGAATTACAGTTACAATATTTACATCTATTTTATCTTTATCATAACTAAGGAAAACTATAACTATCTATCTATTCTTCAACTCCATCAAAGACTCCAGAAGGATATAATATTACCTAAGTAAACGAGAAGTAAGCAACTTACAAAACTCTAGAAATCACAGAGACATCTCGCTGCCTGGACAGTCACCCAAAGTTCCTCTGTACTGTTGGGGCATCCATCTTCGGCCTACAGGTCCATAGTATCCAAAGACATTTCCATGAAGCAGGAAATTTCAAAGACAGTTCAGTCACTATCTGCTGTGTCCTGCAGAATGTCTCGCAGACTCTTTCATGAATCAGGAACCCTGAAAGATCACCTTTAGGCAAGTTCAGCAGTCCTCTCTCTCTGCGGGTTCTCTGTGTCCAGTTTATACAATAGTTCAGGCAAGAGCAGTTTCTTGCCCAAATGGCTATCAAACTCCATAAGGATCCTCTTCGATGCCCATCTTCTTCTTGAAGTAGATTGGTGCTGCCAGGAGCAGAGTGTCTCATTGTCATGAAAAGTCCTAAGTTATTAAAACATTTAAAATGCCATATTCTATAATCTTTGAAAGATATGAAGAATGCCTATCTAAAATATATCTATGCACATCTAGAAAATCTTAACTAACATGACTACAAACTTGACTATTATGATTATCTATTAACAACCTATATACATTACATTTTTAAATGAACTACACAATCACAATACCTTAATCAAGATCAGAAATGCATATATATATATACATATAACAAAATTGACCTTAAATTTATATCAACAAAGCAAAACTTATACCAATGTAAATTATCCATATTTATATAATATCCCCCTTTAAATATAAAAGAATGTTTATAAGCAATATTTGGGAACATGGGCACAGTTTTTTCTCTCCAAATTGCTTCCTGCTGAATGGGGGCGCTGTTAATCAGGTCTTTCATGGTATAACCTGTGTGCTAGGTTTCTCTCAGTCGGCAGTTGAGCAAAGTAATTTTTTGAAGGTTTTCACAGCAACCCTTCAGGAGGATGTGGTCCATCATACCATATTGGGATAAAAGCAATCCACAGCGTCTCATCCTCTATGAAAACAAAAGAAGAAATTCTTTTCCAAAGTATCATATCCTTAGATCCAAATTCTGAAGTCAAGGTATTTTGAAAATATCTATCTTGGATTAGTTCAGCAGCATTTATAAACAAATATCTTTTAGCATCTGTTGCTCCTTCCTCAGCATTCAAGCAATTCAAAGAGAACATAATAGCATACAGTATCAAGATTCTCTGTGTACTTTCCATCTTTGTGCAGCTTTATTTTAACTCTATTTTGTTTATTTTTACTTTTATTTTTTGCTTTTTGAGACAGGTTCTCTGTATCTTTGACCTGGAATAACTCTGTAGACCAGGCTGTCCCTGAACTCTCAGAGATCCGTCTGTCTCTCCCTCCCAGGCATTGGGATTAAAGGTGTACCCTGCCACACCTTGAAGTCACAGAGGTCAATCTCCCTCTACCTCCCAAGTGTTAGAATTAAAGGTGTGTACTACCACACCCAACTACTTCCTTATTTTTGTTTTTTTACTTTTAAGAACTTTAACTTTTGGCCTGCATATATTTTTAAACACACTGTAAATCATTTAGAAGTTTTCTTTGTTTTTGATACTCTCTTTATTGTATCTCTCTCTGTTTTTCTGACCACATGAGTCTTTAATTTACCAAGCAATATAGGTAGGATTAAAGCCGTGGCTTTGACGGCTCAGCCCATTCCTTAGCTTTCCAGCCTCATGGCGGAGGTACTGGCAATAGCCATTTTTTTTTGCCACAACTCTATGGCGTTTCAGGATCCCTGCCAGCAAGCAAGCTGCAGCATTGCACTCAGAAACCACATTCAAACATTCTGTAGTTAGATCGCTTGCCTGAAAGAGTCAGAGTTTGCCCTGGCAGGACAGACCAGAACACCAGCATTTTAAAACAGCACAACTTTTTTCCTGTTACGGCTGAAAACAAACAAGCATGCAGTCAGCTTTTCATCAACACCATTCAAGTGTTCATGGCAGGACCTCTTAAAAGAGCTGAGGGTTTTGCAGCTAAAGCTGAGTCAGGAAGCCTCTCTTAGATGAGAGGGCTTGATTGCCTCTAGCAAGCAGAGCAGACCCGAGAAATTGCTGCTACCACATCGGGCGCCATTTGTTGAGGGAGCTGTGGGCTACATTCCTGCCACCCAGCTTTCGGCCGCCTGGCTAGCTTGTGCCCCGAAATGGCAACACATCCCTGTTGTCACCCCTTTCTTTAAGCCAGTGGTTCTCAACCTTCCTGACGCTGTGACCCTTTAAAACAGTTCCTCATGCTGTTGTGAAACCCAAGCATAAAATTATTTTGTTGCTACTTTGTTACTATAATTTTGCTACTGCTATGAATTATAATGTAAATATCTGATATGTTGCCCCCAAAGAATCAGAATTCAGAGGCTGAGAATTATTGATTTAAGGGCTTTCAAATAATTTTATGTCTAGCTAATCTATAGGTTTGGTTCATTTTTTAATTCTTAAATTCTTTTTCCAAATCACATCAGAGTTACTTCCTGAGCCCCCTTTGAGATTTGCAAAGTCACACTGCTTTGCATTCTCTGAATTTACAGTTCATTCTTCACCCCTACAAAGACTTTGTTTATCCTCAGAGCTTTGACGAGTAGAGAGTGGTTGGCAGCAGTGACTTTGGAAGAGGTGTGACAGCATGACATCTAATGATATTTTGCTGGTTTTGTGAATTACTGTCTGGGCTTGAAACACTCCTGTGTTTTCTGGCCCTGGTAATGTAGTCTCTCCATGCTTGGTGTTGTCTTGCTGGACCATTCCTGAGATCCTTTTGGCTGTGTCTCCTACAAACTTCAAGACACACAACTACGGGAGCAAATCTGTGTTACTTATCCTTTCTCCATGGCCCTGGTATTTTCAGGAGTGCTATCCAGTATTTCCTTGAATCTGCTTCTGCTCAGGTATTCCAAAAGAGAGGTATAGAAAAAGCTTGTAGGCATTTTCTGTCTGGTTAATTCACTTCTAGTATGCAACAGGCAATTTTTAATACTTTCAGAAGATTTTATTTCTTGATTTTAATAATGTGTGCCAGAGAGGGTGTTGGACCACCAAGAGCTGGATTGATATGTGAGACCCCTGAGGTAGATGCTAGGTACCAAAGCAAAGCCCTCAGCAAGAACAGTAGTGCAATTAACCACCAAGTCGTCACTTCGCCAGAAGGAAAAGTGGCACGGAAGTCCTGTTTCTCTAGGTTTTTCAATCAATGTAAATGATCCAAAATTAGAGCACTGAACGTGATTTTCAAAGTCTTTTCAATTTTCCTAGTACTTTACAGTGCAGGCCATGGTTAAAGGACCTCACTCATTACTTGTTTTATAAGATGACCTGATGTTTATCATATAGCAAGCGAATTACAAGAAAATACAGAAAACGTCATAGCAAGTCACACATGTAGCTACTGCTTTGTTCCTTCAAATGAGTCATTCATATCTTTTCATTGTGAAATGGTCGCATCTTCTGGCTAAGGAATTAAAAAGCACGGTTTATTCTTGTCATGACGTTTGTGTTTTCCCTCTGCCGTGACAAGGTGAGCCAGAGTCCTGGGTTGGTTAGTCATGGGAGGAGGTGCAGCCAGTCCCCCCATCTGTGATTTGCCTCCAGGGGTCACCACTGTTTTCGTGCGCACAGGACAGATCACGGGCACATCCCTCCACGTGTCATCAGCACTGAAAAAGTTATACAAGCTGCCAATCAGTTCATGAACCCAGAAGAAGGACTTTCATGAATGCCTTCTAGACTGGCCAGACTTCATGGAGCTACATAATTAAAGAGATCCACAACAGGAGGGTGAATCAGCAAAGCTTTCTGGAGATTTCCCATCCAGTCTTTCTCTTCCATGTGCTGGAGAACTGTTTAGAGTTCCTTCATAAAGTCCCCTGACACTGACATTGAACTTTGAAGGCCAAGGGAGTTTTCTTCTCATTTTGAAGATGACACATGAAACATTGTTTAAATGACAAGAACAAACTCCAACAGACCTCTGTGGCTTTCAAGCTTCAGAAACCACACGAGTCTGGAGTGTAGGAGTGCCTCAACGGAGATCAAAGGATGACATATTCTAGTCGGTCCTAAAGGACTTCTGGGTTTTGTTATCTCAGTGGCAATGGCTTTTGTTAAAGCTTAGTTAGCTGTTCGAACATTAAAAAACACTTTGGTTTGGAAATGTTCTTGTATAAAAACACAAAAGAATTGAGGCTGATTAAAAGACAGGACTGCATAGCTACTATGATAGTTTATTACCACCTCTGACTTTGTAGGACACAGTATTTTCTGAGGAGGTACCAGAAGCATCCTATTACACCACTGTTTTATCAGTGATTGTAGTCTTGTCTGTGTTCAAACATTGAATCATCATGCTTAATTCATTTGTCTGGCATCCTCTGAGAAATATTTCAGATGGCAGTGATGCTTCAGAATGACTGCTTTCCTTAAAGCTCCTGATGTTCCCTAGATGGGGCGTTGGAGCTCTATGAGCAGAAAGAAATTGGGGGCATTGTGTGTGCTCACATTGGGAGCAACACATGAATGTTCATCGAAGTGATGGCTGCTTTGAGTTTTTGGCTAAGGGTGAAGAGAGCAACAACGTGGAATCCAAGAGGCACTCATTTCTACAGAATTCACCCTCTCCAGGATCACCTTGCAATTGCTCTGCAGCCACAAGCTTACTTGTTCATTCACAAAGCAGTATGAAATGGAAGATTTGATTAATATTTTGGAATCAGGCTCAGGCATTCTTCCTTATGTAATGTTGAAAGACAAAGATAAATTGATGTTCGTTTTGTTCGTGTTGGAGATTTTCTCCCTGACAATGAAGAGATAATGCATGAAATTGGAGGGTTATAACAACCTGCATAAAAACAATATTTTAGAACAAGAGTGCTGTAAGCTAATAACTACCAGGCCAAAAGAACATCGACTGGGAAAGTTTGACGGCAGAGAGAAATGTGCCAAGGAAGTGGCATAATGTAAGCACACACACAAAGCCGCAACTGTGAAAGCAGGCATTATCACAGTGGGTATAACCGCCATGGCTGAATTGATTAGAAGGGATTACGGGCAATCTAGAGAAATAAAATTAAATGAAAGGACTATAAACATTAGGGTTTAATCCTGTGGTTCTGAGAATAAGCCAAAAGAGGAATTAGGCAAGATTGTGGAACTATTGTGTGGGAAAAATGATTTTTCTTCAATGTGTTTTGCTTAGTACAGTCCTCCAATAATCGTTTCCCTTCCCCCCTCAAGTGGAAAAGACTTAGCAAGGCAGAATTTACTTGGAAAAGTTTATATGCGCTGCACAGTACACGACTAAGATAAAATAAGCAGAGTTATGAAGCAATAGCTAGCCTTCAGTGCTTTGAGAATCTTCTCTTGTAGCCCATCGGAAACATTGTTATGGTATATTTTAAAAAGCACAGGGAGGAGGAAGTTCTGCCCCACTCACCTAACTTTAAGTTTGCAAATTTTGAAAAGAAGTCTGTTAGGCTGGGTATAATGGCACATATCTGTAATCCCATGATTTAGGAAGCAGAAGCAGAAGAATCCTGAATTTGAGGCCAACTTCAATTCTGTAGGAAGATTGGTTGTCTCAAAACAAACACCAAAGTGTTAATAATTAAGAAACAAGTTCAAGAACAAAAGCAAGTATTTTTAAACTATTTATTTTGATTTTATGTGAATGAGTGTTTTGCTTGTATATATGTATGTATACCATGTATGTGCCTGGTGTTCATGAAAGTCAGAAGAGGGTGTTAGGATTCCTCCTGAAACTGGAGTTATGGACAGTTGTGAGCCGCCATGTTAGTCCTGGGAACTGAACCCTGTTCCTCTGCAAGAACAAGTACTTTTAACTGTAGATTCATCTCTTCAGTTCTAAGGGGGAAAAATGGATTATTTTGGTGGTGGTGAGGGGTGTGTGTGTGTGCGTGTGACTGAGTGTGTCTGTGAGAGAGAGGGACAGAGAGACAGAGACAGACTGAGACAGAGAGAGCGTATTGGTGTATTCTATGTGGCGTATATTCACATGTATGTTCAGGAATGTTAGCTTTGTGTGTATGAAGTTCAGAATAAGACATAGTGCCCTAAGTTTGCACTGGGTAAAGGAAAACATGTGTGTCTCAGTAAGACTAGATTTTCCCCTCAGAAAAGCAATGTTTTTCCAATTTGACATTTCATTAATTTTGTTGATTTTTTAAAAAGAAATTAGTTGATTAAAAGAGGGAAAATGTCAACAGCAGTATTTTGTGGTAATTATCTTATGCTCAATTAAATTAATAAAGCATGTAGAGATGGAAATGCAATGATATCATTATTTGGTTGGAACTTTGGAAAAACTTTTAAAGAAAATTGGCCATAGAACTCATTTATATCATGATTATTGAATGATAGCAGAGTTCTCATCAAAAAATTGCTGTATTTCTAATTTCTGGAGAGATTAAAAATACAAGTGTTAATTATAAATTACAAGAGTTAATACATGAGTTAAAATTTGCCTGCTTAATTTTATAAAGCATAAAAAGCTCAGATAATGAAGTTTTTTTTTTTACTTTATTTCATTGTTAGAAATCTTGAGGTTTTTACTGTGTAATTACAGTAGTGTGAAAATAATTACAAAACTATTTATATTCTTGATAATTATTAATCATTAAGTTACCATAGAAAGTTGCTTTTTCTTAACCTTAACCTTTAAAGTTAACTGAGATTATTTTAAGTATAAAATAACTTAAGTAATTAAAGCTATCTTAATTTCTTGAATGGCCACTGCCATCTCTGGCAAATATTCGTGTCTCTGTACATCTCTTAGACAAATTCCAGACTTGATTCTACATTGTATAACTTGACAGCTGGTTTGATGTTATTAAAAATTGTCTGAATTACTAAGTGTTGAATAGAATTTAATTAGTAACTGTCATACATGAAATACTTAGATATTTGCTTTGGACAAAACTTGATTAGTTTGTATAGCTATTCAGATTTTAGCCAAAATCTATGACTACCTTTTCCCAGGCCTTTCCTATTTGAATAGTTTATTCCTCCTCCATCTTCCAAGAAACTGAATCTCTTGACTTTAGAGTGCAGTTTCCAGTAAAGCATTTTGAACCCTCATCAGTCTGACTGACAAGACACATGGTCAACTATAGTGTTTGTATGAACTTTAAATTCCAATTTTAGCTTCACAGAGAACTCTTATTTTCTGTTAGAATCATGAGCAACCAACAGAAGGTGGAAAGTAAAGAGCAGCTACTCCTAATAATCCTGGGTAGACATTGCTAGAAATTTAAGTCAACTTCACACAACCATATAAGCTCAGCTGTTAAGTGATATACACATAGTGATTATTGAGTGTAAAAAGGGATAAATTAGAGAGTATGCTAAGATATCTGGGTACTTAGGATACACAAATAACTATACTATTCCTATTTTCTTATTTATTTATTCCTTTATTTATTTGCATGAGCACTGTGTATTATGTGGATTCCCGTGCCACTCTGTGTGAGTAAAGGTCAGAGAATAACTGTGTGCAGTTCGTTCTTTTTCCAATTTTGCATGGGTTCCAGCGGTCAGCGAGGCTGCATCACAAGTGTCTCTACCAGCTGAGCCATCTGGTTGACCTCTGTTTTTTCTTTCAGAGCCTATTTGATACACCAGGACTAGATTCTGCCTCATGGGATCTCCTTTCATCACAGATCCTAAAACCATTCCTCTCATTCCTCCCTTGATTTAAAAGCATTTCCTCATTCCTTCCATTATTGTTTTCTTGGTCTGCTAAATCCTTTCCATTTTAAGTCATATTGTGCTTTTAAAGCCACCATTTTAAGATTGGTGTTAATACAGTATATCACATTATTTACTAATTCATTATAAAAGATGAACATTATGGATGTGGAAGTATTTTTTAAAGCAATCTTCTTTTACATACACCAGTTCCCTCTTCCTCCCATTCTCCTGCTCACCACTCAATCCCCCATCTACTCCTCAGAGAGGGTGAGACCTCCCATGGGTAGTCAACGAAATCTGTCCCATCACTTGAGACAGGGCCAAGTCCCTTCCTCCTGTATCTAGGCTGAGAAAGGTATCCCTCCATGAAGTATAGGCTCCAAAGAGCAAGTTCATGCACTAGGGATAAATAATGGTTCCACTGCTAGTGGGCCCACAAACTACCCCTGACACACAACTGTCTCCCATATTCAGAGGGCCAAGCTCCATCTTATGCAGATTCCCCAGCTGTCAGTCAAGAGTCAATGAGTTCCCACTAGCCCTGGTCAGCTGTTTCTGTGGGTTTCCCCATCATGATCTTAGCCCCTTTGCTTGTAACATCGCTCCTCCCTCTCTGTGGGTGAATTCCAGGAGTTTGGCCCAGTATTTAGCTGTGGATCTCTGCATCTGCTTCCATCAGTTGCTGGATGAAGGTTCTATGATGACAATTAGGGTAGTCATCAATCTGATTACAGGGGAAGGGCATTTTAGGTACCCTCTTCACTATTGCTTAGATTCTGTGCTCATCCTGTGGATTCCTGGGAATTTCCCTAGTGCTTGGTTTCCCACTAACCCCATAATGGCTCCATGTTTTTAAATTCATCTCTTTTCTTACTTTCCCTGTTTTTGTCCTACCCACTCCTCTTCTTCCCTCTCTTCCTCCCCAACAGTGCCACTTTACTAAAGAGATCTTGTCTACTTCCCCTGAGTGGGTAGGCTCCATGTATTTCTTAGGGTTCTCTTTGTTTCCTGTCTTCTCTGGGCTTGTGCACTGCAGGCTGGTTATCCTTTGCTTTATATCTACTATCCACTTGTGAGTGTAAGAGTCTGGGTTACCTCACTCAGGATTGTTTCTTCTAGTTCCAACCATTTGCCTGCAAATTTCAAGATGTCATTGTTTTTTACCACTGAGTAGTACTCTAATGTGTAGATTGCCACACTTTCTTTATCCATTCTTCAGTTAAGGGGCATCTAGGTTGTTTCCAGGTTCTGGATATTATGAATAATGCTGCTATGGACATAGTTGAGCAAATGTACTTGTAATATGATTGAACATCCTTTAGGTATATGTGCAAGAGTGGTATTGCTGGGTCTTGAGGTAGGTTGATTCTCAATTTTCTGAGAAACCATCATACTGATTTTCAAAATGACCATACAAGTTTGCACTAGCATCAGCAATGGGGGAGTGTCTGCCTTACTCTTCATCCTCTCCAGCATAAGCTATCATCCGTGTGCTTGATCTTAGCCATTCTGACTGGTGTAAGATGGTGTCTCAGAGTCATTTTATTTGCATTTCCCTGCTGGCTAAGGATGTTGAGCAAAAACTGTCTTTTGGTCATTTGAGCTTTCTCTATTGAGAATTCTCTGTTTACATCTGTACCCCATTTTTCAACTGAATTATTTGATATTTTGATATCTAGTTGTTTGTGTTCTTTATATATTTGAGAGATCAGTCTTCTGTCCAATGTGAGGTTGGTGAAGATCTTTTCCCATTCAGTTGGCTGCTGTTTTGTCTTATTGACTGTGTCCTTTGTCTTACAGAAGCTTCTCAGCTTCAGAAGGTCCCACTTATTATTAGTCAATCTCAGTGTTTGTACTTCTGGTGTTATTATATTCAGGAAGAGGTTTTCTGTGCCAGTATGTTCAAGGATACTTCACACTTTCTCTTCTATGAGGCTCAGTGAGGCTCAGTAGAGATCATTGATTCATATGTTTTTCAGCATATGATTTAAAGGAATTAAAGGCCAGCCAGCTATGGCTTATTTTAATATCAATGTGGTCATAAAGAGCATAGAAGATATGATGCCAACCAAAGTGATTTTTATTATTGGTTTGCTCAACTCATCTATATTTAAATAGTTGCTGAACAATATTTGTTTGTAGTTGTCTGTTAAACCCATTGTAGCTCATCATGGGACCATCTCTTTCACATGTTTCACAGGTAATGCAGGGGTTTACAGGTAATTTGAGATACATTCCTTTAAGCAGTCCATCTCAAAGAAGATACTGTCCTTAAGGTGAAGAACACATCTTGTTATTAATGACTGTGAAAAGTATGGCCTTCATACTTACATCCATCACAATTTGTGTTGAACATACACACACACAAACAGACACGCACACACACATACTTATCCATTATAAAGGCGATATTTGGAGATTTATCATCAGTATATTTAGAAGTGTCTTTTCACTGGAGCAACAGAAGAAACTGAGCTACCAATTTAACCTAAATCACCACAAGGTTTTGGTTCATTAACTTTATAGGTGATAATTGATTATATGCATAAACTTATTTGATGTGGGATTCCTCTCTGTATGCTGTGAATACCATTGGTTAATAAAGAAACTGTCTTGGGCCTGTGATAGGGTAGAGAAGAGCTAGGTGGGGAAAACTAAACTGAATGCTGGGAGAAGGAAGGTGGAGTCAGGGAGAGGTCATGCAGCTCTGCCAGAGACAGACATGCCAAAACTTTGCTGGTAGGCCATTGTCATGTGGTGATACACAGAATAATGGATTAAATTAATATGTAGGAGTTAGCCAGTAAGAACGTAGAACTAACGGGCCAAGAAGTGATCTAATTAATACAGTTTCTGTGTGGTTGTTTCAGAAGTCTGGGCAGCCGGTTAATGAAAAAGCAGCCTCCCTACAATATTTGTTTACAGATTTCACTGAAATTCAATAAAATAAAATGTTACTAGTGTTTTTTATTTGTGTTTAGGCAAAAACAATACTGTAGTATCTTATGCTCCTCCATCTTTGCTTACTTAGATTTGAGTACCTTATATTCCTCCATCTTCATTTGAATTTGAATCTATACACAACAAATAGGAAAAAGGAATAAAGAACTCACAGAAGCATCATGATGGACTATTACATTTAGTATTGCAAGAAAAATGCTGTCCTTGCAGCAATGATTCTTAAAAAGTAGGGGGAACATGGGGGTAATTTCTTAAAACTTCCAATGGAGGCTTTACCTTTACACAAAAATACTTTCTCAGGGACCATAAACATGGGTGTGATCATCAGAGGGAAGTAGAGTTAACTTTAAACTTTAACCTTGGATCTTCCTAAAAACAATACCTTGGGCAACTTGCTCTAACTGGGCATCCAGTGACCCAGAGAAAGGAAAATCATAATGTACTGGTGGTGGAGTTTGGGGACCTGGGATGTTTTGATCTCACTCAGGGTGAAAGGCACTTGTCTTCATGAGTCATGAAGGTAGACCTATGCATTCCTGTGTTAAGCACCTGATTTTCTAAAATATTTATTTGTTGATTTATTTATGCCCTTACTGCAGCTTCCACTCCCTCTTTTCTTCCTAGTCCCTCCCCTTTCCTTCCCTCTGCTCTTTCTATCCACTCCTCCTCCATTTCCATTCAGAAAAGAGCAGGCCTCTCATGATATCCACAAAACATGGTATATCAAGTGTAGTCCCTGATTTTTAAACTCTGATGAATAATTGTGTAACAAAAAACACATCATTGGAAGATGGCAGTCAGCTGGATGACATAAGGCTGTGAGTCTACTTTTTTATTTCTTTGAAACAGGATTTTATTCTGGAGCATAGGCTAGCCTGGAACTTACTAATGCCGTTCAGGCTAGCCTCAAATGGTGGCAGTTCTCCTTTGTCATCACTCTTAATGCTTGAATTATGGGTGTGAGTCCCATATCTTGTGTGTGAGTCAGTTTTCCTTTTCGGTGTATGGAAAAGGGTACTTGTGAAGCTCAAAAACATGTTAATATTGTGGACCTGTAGTACAGGTTGTTTCTCATCAGCCTTCCATGCTCTACATTTGTCTTCATGCCTTCCATTCCCTTAGTCAGGTGAACCAATAAGTCAGCTTCTGCTGTGTAGCTTTTGACTTCTTCTTCTTCTTCTTCTTCTTCTTCTTCTTCTTCTTCTTCTTCTTCTTCTTCTTCTTCTTCTTCTTCTTCTTCTTCTTCTTCTTCTTCTTCTTCTTCTTCTTCTTCTGTATGCTGCTTTGTACATAAGAAGGAACAGGACAGAGCATAACATATTCACATCTGTTTTCCACAGCTTGTGACTCTGTGTTTGATAATATTAGAAACTTTTTAAGTGTCTCTTAAAACTAATTGAAATATCTGGTTTTAATCACTTTAGATTCTATCTTAAAGTTGTATAGCACTGGGAGTTTTCTAATCATTGGTACATACTTGTTAAAATTTTCCATGTTAATAGGATAGTAGGGAAAGGGCAGAATGGGAGGGTTTATTGGCCTAGGTGTTCACCTGGATCTGAGCCTGCCAAAAGAGGCTGTCTTTGTCATCCTTGAAACAGGAACAAGATTGCATCAATAACAACAAAATCTTCATCTTTGCAGGTCTGCTTACAAGCCCAATTTTAAGTCAGATTCTCAGATTGCTGCATTTCTTTTTAACTCTTTCTGTAACTGAATTTAATCCTTGTCTCCCTGTTTTGTTTCTTGCAGGACATATTTGAATGAATAGTTAGCTCTGATTTTTCAGAGCACTCTGCATTCTTTGCAAAGGTTGAATTAATACCTCCTTTTGTTTTTTATTTTTCTACCTTCTTGGGTGAACTATTTAAAAGTTAGAGAATCTTACAACAATTCACTTTGTTTATGATCAAAGTTAATAAACTTTGTCTGTTAGTAACAATTCATTTGTCTTATAAATGTAACACAGATGTAAAGTGAATTAACAGCTAAAAAGAGAGCTGGATGGTGGTGGTGCACGCCTGTAACCCCATCACTTGGAAGTTAGAGGCAGGAGGATCTAAGTGAGTTCAGTATAAAGTAGGAGCTGCACAGTGAGGCACTGGAGAAGGAAGAAGTGAATGAGAAAAGTAAGATTTTTTTCAACTATGCTTAATCTGTTGAATTATCACAATAAGAGAATGTGCTATTTAGTTCTACATAACAGACATATTGAAGCATATAAATTTCTAAGGTCCAAGCTGTCCAATTAATATAATAGTTTTTATTCATTCATACTAGTCTATTACCTTGAGTTACCAGAGATCCTAGGTATTACTTGCATATCAAAAATGAGGCTAACTCTGACAGAAAAAAATTGTTCTAACTAGAATTAACCAATTTTGAACGTCCAAATATTTCAACAAAAGTTGACTTTGAAGTAATATTAAATTACTTTCCAGCAATAAAGTGTGTCAAACCATGACTTATTTTATTAATTTATATTCAAGTTAGTCATAAAATCTGCTACATAATTGGTGTATTTTAATAATAAGTAAGTTTTGAAGATAAAAATATGACCTCCTATAAATTTTAATTGGTATTTATTCTTAATAGCTAAGTGGATGCTTCACAGGTTGGAACTTATTATATAACTACTTTAAGGTTAAGTAGTTTTTTCTCTTTCTTTCTTGCTCTTATAGAACCCAAATGCCAAAGTAACCTCATGGTTTGATAAAAGGTTATTCAAAATATGAAATTTTTATACAAATTTACTTTCCAAAAGAAGTGAATAACTTACAGGTCTAGTTGCCTAGTCAACATCTGTTCTACACTGTTCCCATAAAAGGAAATAACTAGTAAGTTTAATATTTTCATATTATGAAAATCACACTAATGTGCCTTTTTTTATTAACAATCTGAGTGCAGGGCACTTTTAAAAAAAGTTTGCACCTGAGACTGAGAATTTTGCTTTCCAATTTTACAGATTTCCTGTAACTGGCCTGCTGTTTCAAAGCAAATCTTTATGCCATTTCCATTGCTATTAAAAATTGCATAATCCTTGTTTAGATAGATTATTAAACACATGTCAAGTTCCTTGTTAGTATAATATATCTTCACTGGTAGTTTCTCTTTTGAAAAATTTTAGTTTCTCTCTTTTTGTTAGTTCTTTAAGAACTTTGAACATATTCATTCCCCAACTCTTCCCATATTCACCTCACTTTCCTATGCAACCAACTTTGGGTCTTCCCCCTTTGTTCACCCATCAAGTACAATTTGTTCTATTCATATAGTCATGGACATGTGACCTTTAGCTGGTGTGTGATCTACTTACTAGGAGCTAAAAATTTAAAAAATATTACCTCTTCCCTTTCTGGGGGCTACCAATTGTTAATAGCTCTGTAGTGAGCAATGGGAATTCAGGCCTACATCCTCTCTCTGTACTTAAATTCGGAATGGCTTAGACTTACAAAGATCTTGTGCATGCTTTCATAACCACTGAGAGTTTATGTGTGTGTGTGTGTGTTTATATTTCTGTCCTATTATGCCTGAAAACACTGTTTCCTTAGTCATCCAGCACCTCTGGCTCTTACAATCTTTCTGCCTCCACTTCCACAGTGGAAGCTCAGCCTTTGATGGGAGAGTCTCCTCTCCTCTCCATGCATACTCACCAGCACGTATCACTTATTTTCTTGCTTTTAGTTATTCTTATTAGGGTAAGAGGGAAGTTAAAATTTGTGTTTCTCTGATGGGCAAGGATGCTGAACATTCTTCAAATGTTTCCTGACCATTTGTACTCCATTTTTATAAACTCCATGTCCCATTTTTTTTATTGAAAAAAAATTTTCCGCCTTCTCCCCGCCTCCCATTTCCCTCCCCCTCCTCCCGCCCACTCCTCCTCTCCCCCCACTCCTCTTCTCCTCCCTCTCCAGTCCCAAGAGCAGTCAGGGTTCCCTGCCCTGTGGAAAGTCCAAGGTCCTCCCCCCCTCCATCCAGGTCTAGGAAGGTGAACATCCAAACTGGCTAGGCTCCCACAAAGCCAGAACATGTAGTATGATCAAAACCCCGTGCCATTGTCCTTGGCCTCTCATCAGCTCTCATTGTCCGCCATGTTCAGAGAGTCCGGTTTTATCCCATGCTTTTTCAGTCACAGTCCAGCTGGCTTTGGTGAGCTCCCAATAGATCAGCTCCACTGTCACAGTGGGTGGGTGCACCCCTCATGGTCCTTACTTCCTTGTTCATGTTCTCCCTCCTTCTGCTCCTCATTAGGACCTTGGGAGCTCAGTCTGGTGCTCCAGTGTGGGTCTCTGTCTCTATCTCTGTCCATCGCTAGATGAAGGTTCTATGGTGATATGCAAGATATTCATCAGTATGGCTATAGGATAGGGTCATTTCAGGTTCCCTATCCTCAGCTGCCCAAGGAACTAACTGGGGACATTGGCTTGGGCACCTGGTAGCCACTCCAGGTTCAAGTCTCTTGCCAACCCTTAGGTGGCTCCCTTAACTAAGATATGTGCTTCCCTGCTCCCCTATCCAACCTTCCTTTATCCCCAATCATCCCGTTTCCCCAAGTTCCCCCATCCTCTCCTTCACACTTTTATCTCCCCATCTCTCCTTACCCCCATCCCACCCCACCCACAAGATTCCAATTTTTTGCCAGGCAATCTTGTCTACTTCCCATAACCAGGAGGATTACTATATGTTTTTCCTTGGGTTCACCCTCTTATTTATCTTCTTTAGGATCACAAATTATAGAGTCAGTGGAACTTCTGGAGGCATTACATCCCTGACTTCAAACTCTATTACAGAGCTACAGTAATGAAAACAGTGTGGTACTGGCATAAAAACAGAGAAGTCGACCAATGGAATCATATAGAAGACCCGGATTTTAACCCACAAACCTATGAACACCTCATTTTCGATAAAGGAGCTAAAAGTATACAGTGGAAGAAAGAAAGCATCTTCAACAAATGGTGCTGGCACAACTGGATGTCAACCTGTAGAAGAATGAAAATAGACCCGTATCTATCACCATGCACAAAACTCAAGTCTAAATGGATCAAAGACCTCAATATCAATCTGAACACACTGAACCTGATAGAAGAGAAAATGGGAAGTACCCTGCAACATATGGGAACAGGAGATCCATGTCCCATTTTTAATTGGATTGTTTGTTTTCTTGATGTTTAGCTTTTTGAGTGCTTTCTATATTCTAGTATCAGGATCCTGATCTCCCATCCTGCAAAAGTCAACACTAAACGAAAAAAAGATATTACCGTAAGATCAGATTTCTTGCTTTTAATGTAGGGAAAATTAGAGAATATATTTGAATTCAGTGGCACTGGAAAGAACTTTATGAATAGGACTCCAATCATATGGGCATTAATACTAGCAATTAGTAAATAAGATTTCATGGAACTAAAAACTTCTTACAGCAAAGGATACCATCATTGGAGTGAAGAGTCAGCCTACACAACGGGGGCAAAATCTTTAGAAGCTACACAGCTAACAAAGGGTTAATATCTAAAACGGATACTATATGAGTCCTCAGAGTCTAATCTGAAATTATTTAGGGTAAGATGTTGAGACTCAAAGGAGATTATAAAAATCGCAGTAAGAATAAAGAAGAAATGGAACATGAATTCCTTTATTGGTTGTTTCCCTAGTGAATTTGACTAGAGGACTTCCTAACCTGCTTTTGGTATCATTTAACTGTGAGATAATGATTGCTGGAATTCAGTAAACCCAGTGGACTTCATGCAGGGAAAAACTAACTCCTGTCATCAAGATAAAATGTCAAGATAAACTCAGTAGAGTTTTTGGTAAGACATAGGGATTTTGACTTTGGATTAAAAATACAGTGGAGAAAGAAAAATATTTTGACATTAAAATTTCATATGTGAAGACCTCATATGTATCCTATCAATGACCTCATATTTAATTACAATGACCCCAAACACATGTTAACTTATCTTTCCAAATGGAAAATTTAACAAAACTTTTTGCCAAACCTTGAGGTCAACAGTAAGGCTGCACATTGTTAGTATTTACCGGTTTTGATATTGAATCAAGAGGTACCAAAAGGAGACTCTACTAATTATTTAATTAAATTTAAAGATCCTTTTAAGTAATTTATTTGATCAGTAGATAGAGTTATGTATTATGTCTTTCCTAAATTATTTTTTGAAACCTTTGGGCGTTATATGATGTGTGTGTCTCTATATATATGCATGATCCTGTGTGTGAGTACAGGTGCACACTTGCTACATAGAAGTATGTGGAAGCCAGAGGACATCATGGGTTGTTGGTCTTTGCATCCTGCCTTGTTTGAGACAGGTTCTCTATGTAGTTTGTAGGTATAGACAGTAGGTTATCTGGCTGAGGAATTCTGGGAATTCCAACCTCAGCAGGAGTACTAATATAACAGATGCATGCTACTAATATGGAATTTACGTGGGTTCTGGGAATTCAAACTGGGACACTTGTACAGCAAATATTTTATATGCTGAGACCTCTCCCAGCCTTTCTGCCTTTTTGTTTTGTTTATTCTTTTTTGTTAAAGCTTTACCTTCCTCCTTCAACATGACCTGATCTGAAGATAAGGCTTTTACAAAGTAAGGTCAAATAAGGTTGTCATGTAGAAGACCACAGCTATACCTGTAGTTTTTCTTTTTGAGATAAGATGACATTATGTAGCCTAGGAAGCCTGGTTTCAAACTTCAACTTTGCTACCTCAGAAGATTACAGGCAAGGACTATCACGTTTAGCTTGTTTGTAGATTTATAAGAAAGGAGGTCGCCAGCATGACCAGATGTGCCCAGGGTTACGATAATGGCATGAATATTATGGGGCTAACCAACCACTCTAAAAAACAAATCTAAGGTCCACTCCTCAGGAGAAAACATTTATTTTATACTGTAAATTTAACAAAATTCCCTTGACTTGGGAGTTCCAGGGGTAAATCTACTAGTTTTATTCTAACAAACTGACACCGTATCCAATTGTCCTCCAAGTTTATATCTCAATACTCATTGATTAGAGCACCTCTCAGACACTGAGAACAAAGCTTCTTCATCTAATGGATATCAGTTAACATAAAAACACATAAGGGGTCAAAAAGTGCAGAGACTGTGTCAATGGACTGCTCAGCCACAATTGTACTGCCTGTATCACATCCCTTTGCTCAGCCACAATTGTACTACCTGTATCACATCCGTTTGCTCAGCCACGATTGTACTACCTGTATCACACCCCTTTGCTCAGCCACAATTGTACTACCTGCATCACACCCCTTTGCTCAGCCACGATTGTACTACCTGTATCACATCCCTCAGATCAGCCATGATTGTACTACCTGTATCACATCACTCAGCTCAGCCATGATTGTACTACCTGTGTCACATCCCTCAGCTCAGCCATGATTGTACTACCTGTATCACACCCCTTTGCTCAGCCATGAGTGTACTACCTGTATCACACCCCTTTGCTCAGCCACAATTGTACTACCTGTATCACATCCCTCAGATCAGCCATGATTGTACTACCTGTATCACATCCCTCAGGTCAGCCATGATTGTACTACCTGTATCACACCCCTTTGCTCAGCCACAATTGTACTACCTGTATCACATCCCTCAGATCAGCCATGATTGTACTACCTGTATCACATCCCTCAGGTCAGCCATGATTGTACTACCTGTATCACACCCCTTTGCTCAGCCATGATTGTACTACCTGTATCACATCCCTAGCTCAGCCATGATTGTACTACCTGTATCGCATCCCTCAGATCAGCCATGATTGTACTATCTGTATCACATCTGTTTGCTCAGCCATGATTGTACTATCTACCTGTATCACATCCCTTTGCTCAGCTGCAGTTGTACCACTTATACCGCATCCCCCTTCCCTTTTATTTTGTTCCAGACAGGGTTTCTCTTTGGAATAGCCCTAATTGCCTTGGAACTAGCTCTTCTAAACCAGACTGGGCTTGAACTCAAAGATCTGCCTGCCTCTGCCTCCCAAGTGTTGGGATTAAAGCTGTATGCCACCACTGTCAAGTCCTCAATCCCTTTATAAAGGCTCAAGAACCATTGTAGCCGGGCGGTGGTGGCGCACGCCTTTAATCCCAGCACTCGGGAGGCAGAGGCAGGCGGATCTCTGTGAGTTCGAGGCCAGCCTGGTCTACAAGAGCTAGTTCCAGGACAGGCTCCAAAGCCACAGAGAAACCCTGTCTCGAAAAGAAAAAAAAAAAAAAAAGAACCATTGTAGAAGAGGGACTAGAAAGGTTGTAAGAAGCAGAGGTGGGAGAACCATTGCAAATCAGTTATTTTGGACATAACGCCAAGCCAGGCAACATGTTAGCAGAGAGTGGAAAGCAGTTCTTAAGTTTTTATCCCTAACTGAGGCTCTATGGACACTTCATGGGTTCTGAAGGAAGGAGAAGCAGTTTCCTTTAAGGATGTGCCTCCCGTAGGCTGATAACAGTTCAGTGGATGGTCTCTCCCAATGAGTACTTGTTCAGCATGAATTGGAGTCCACGAGTTATTACAAAAAGAAAGACATGAAGTTCAAGGAGGCCTGGCTGGTGCAGCAGTGGGACATGGGAGTAGGTCTGGAAAAATTAGGAGAAGTTGGAGTAAGTGTGATCAAAACATACAAATGAAAGGTCTTAGTTTGCCATATGAGAACTCAACAAAGAGATTTCCATCTAAAAGCTATGAAGAAAACTTTTACCCTTTTGGGCTTGAAAACCTCCAGAATTGTAAGAAAATACATTCTTGTTAAGTTGCAAAAACATGACACTCTGTTATGAAAGCCCAAACAGAATATTAATTTGCATTAGACAGTTATCTTAATTTTAACAGGATATGTAAGAATAAGTATTCTTTTGAAATGCCTTATAAATCTGTTCCTCAAGGGAAAACCAAAAAAGTAGACATGAAATAATAACCCAGAGATTTAGATAATAGACACTAAGTTTAGTCAATTTTTAGAATCTACTCACCCCTAAAATGAGATCGCCTTTTATGTTCAAGAATAAGCACAACATAGCTTTTCTTCCAACAGACCCAGAACTTAAGAAGCATACTTTCTGATTCAAAGGTTACAGTTCTTTTTAAAAATCATGTGTTGAAGATATTTTACTGGATAAAGACTGAGACTTCTGTCTAGTCCGTCAGAGACCTTGTTAAGATGCAAGTTTGAAAGTACATGCACTTTCATTTCCTTTCACCCATGTAGTTCCTTTCCTCGTTTCCAGAACTTTCCAGCCATTTTTCTAATTTTTTTCTCATTGGGATGATTTGATTTTATGATATTAATTTTAACTTTCTACGTATGTTTTGTATTTTTCAGCAATCTGAAAAAAATGCACTATTTTTTTTAAGAAACAGTCTCAGACCAGGAATTCTTTTATGTGTATTCAGAAGACTGAAGTAGGTGGGGGTCAGAGGTCATGACGAGAAAGGGTGAGGGTATTGCATTCTGTGTCTTAAATCTTAGTCTAGACTTGATTTGGATGTGTATTTACTAATCCTCTCACAGCATGGTCAAGGATTTTTTTTAGCTTTTAATTATTGATCTAATAAAAAGATTATGCACAAATATTTTAAGAAATTGTAGACATTGAAAGGGGGAATTGTATAAAAGAATTCATGGAAGCTGTAGGTTTAACCTGAATGAGAGCGAGGACGCATGGCAGAGTTTAACTTCCTTATCCTGGGTGGTGATAGGAGGTTCCTGTCATACATGATCACCTGTGCCAAAAAGGAGGTGACGCTGGAGACAGGCTAATCTCTCTCTGTTTTCACATTTGCTGTTAGAGTTCAATGAACTTTGATTAAGCTCAAATGCCTTTGACTCTTAAGAGGAGTCTGATGACAAAAGAAAAGAAAAGAAATAAAATGTCCACAAGAAAATTCAAAATCCCTCTATTTTCTTTTAAATACAAGGAGAATAAACAAGCAAATTCAAAGATTGAAGGGGAGGGGGAGAGGCAGGGAAGGGAGCAGAGAAAAAATGTAGAGCTCAATAAAAATCAATAAAAAAGATAGTATAATGTTTATGAATGTTATACATTTTGAAATGGTTATAAAATCAGCTTCTGAATTCTCATCCTTCCAGCGTGGGACAGCACCAACCATACCCTGTAGTCTAATAAGTTCCCTTAATGTCACTGGCTAAGCAGATTGAAATCCTAGAACACCTTAATGTATATTTTACATATATGCTTGTTTTTTAATCAGTTTTGCTACTTTAAAGAATCTTAATCCAAGGGGGATTAAGAAATTGTTGCAATATTTAGACAGATACAGAATTCCTATAAAAGACTAGTCAGAGTTGTGTAGTAGTGGTGCTTGTCTTTAATCACAGCAATCAGAAGGCAGAGGCAGGTGTATCTCTGAGTTAGACACCAGCCTGGTCTAAAGAGTGAGTTCTGAACAGCCAGGACTACACAGAGAAACCCTGTCTAGAAAAATGAAGCAAAGCAACATAAATAAAAACAAAAGACTAGTCAGAGCGATCCTTTCTTATGAAATGCTACTACTGCCCTTCAACAGAACAGGCTAGCTAGGTTTAGTCACATAGCAGGTAATAGAGGCTTTTACACTACACAGACGCTTACTGAGATCACTATGAGATGCCACATATTCCCTCATCCTCTCAGATGTCACCAGAGGACTAGAAGGTCAGTATTTCCAAATAAGAATAGGTCATCCAAAAAGCTATTTAAATGAGTATCAACCCAATGATGAACCTTAAAAAGACCAAATATTTAGAACAAAGGGGACTATTTGCTGTAGAAAATACTATTTTGTTAATTTGCAATTCCAATAGAAAGACTAAATTAGCTCTAGAAATTGATAATATATATTATTTTGAGTATTTGGGTATAATGAGAATAAGTTCATAGTTCTGATATTTATGTTTGCAATTTACAGAATTATGAATTTTATATGATAGTGACACAGGCTACTTTTCTGGGTGGTGTTTCATTTTTTAACCACAGTTTTTGTTAAACATATTGTTGACTAGGTTCATGTGTATATTAGCATTTGAAGCTCTAGAGTGAAGAGCTATTTGTACTTACAATGTTTTAAAACAATTTTAACCTAAATTTGTATCTACTAAGGTATGTTTAGAGATATTTCTGAATAATAGTTGTCACTAAGTCATGCAACTGTGAGATTACTTTGTGCATTCATCACTTTTCCCATTGCAGTGACTAAAAGAAACTTAAGGGAAAGAGGGTTAATTTAGGCTCACAGTCCAGGGTATGGCATCTTGGTGGCAGACATGGTGAGAAGGACATGGAGCAGTTAGTGATCTGCCATCAGCAGTAAGAAGTCAGAGTGATGAACACTGGTTCTCAACTGGCTTTCTCCTTTTTATTCAGTCTGGGTCTTCACACATAGAATGGTGCTGCTCTAAGTTAAGGAGGGACTCGATCCTTAACTCAACCTAGAAACTCCCCCTCAGTTGTCCAGTGCCTGGTTGTTGTGGGATGTTAAGATGTGTTACATTCATTTATGTGGTGCAACATGTTTTAATGATGCAAAAATATGTTGCGTTCTTTTATGTTGCATTTCTTTAATTCGGTGAAACTGTGATACGTGGCCTGTCTAAAATACCTGATTGGGCTAATAAATAGTTGAACGGCCATTAGCAAGGCAGGAGAAAGGAAGGCAGGGCTGGCAGGCAGAGAGAATAAATCGGAGAGGAAATCTGGGGGAAAAGATCAAACAGAAAAGGGGAAGGAAAGACCGGGACACCAGTGGCCACCCAACCAGCTACACAGCCAGAGATGAAATAAAAAGAACAAAAAGATACACAGAAATAGAGAATTGTAAAAGCCCAGAGACAAAAGGTAGATGGGATAATTTAAGCTATGAAAAGCTGGCTAGAAATAAGCCAAGTTAAGACTGGACATTTGCAAGAAAGAATAAGCCTCTGTGTCATTTATTTGGGATCTGGGTGGCAGGACCCCAAAAGAGCTAAGAGTAAAAGTCAATTAACAACAGCTGATCTCCTAGATGGTTCTAGATTCTGCGAGGCCGAGTATCAATAAGAACCATCATCTGAACACAAGAGCTCCACACTCTACTGCAATGTGAGCTAGGAAACGAAAGAGCATGTGTTCTCTGTGTAAACACAATTTTTCATTCAGAATCATTCATTCATTTACCAATCATTTCTGGAGTTATTATTCACTCATCATTTCTTTAATAAATGAACATTTACTCTGATATTTGAAGAATGGTGATATTCAGTAACACCAGGTTTCCTTCTTTAATTAGTTGACATTTTTTAGGAAGACTTAGCGTTCCCTTTAGCCTTCTGTTTACCTAGTAGCGTGCTAGGCAGACCATGTGGATTCGTGGTTCTCATTTTAAACATAACCTGTCATCAATTACTGTCCTTCTTCATAACATATGAAATATCACATATCTGCTTAGTTGATGTTTCAAGAGTTTAAGAATAAGATTTTTCTGTATTAGCTATATATTTAATCATTTTTTGTTTTAAGAATAATAGAGACATTTGAAAATATAGTCCTATCTGTGTATTTGTGTGATATTTGTCCAAGCACTATGGAAATTAATGAATCAAGATAATTTTCTGAGTGTGTTTTTCTAATCAATTGAAAAATTGGAAACATCAACAGAAAGAAACAAAATGAATAGCTTTATCTCTCAAAGCTATTGCAGAACTCAACTTAAGTCTATTGGCCCAGGAGGAATCCTCAGACTCCACCCTGTGCCACAGTTACCCCAGTCCAAGCACAGTTGGAGAATGAGGGGCTTTCCACATGAGGTCTGTGTCACTGAATTTACAACCCAAAGAAGCAGATCAATGCGTAATTTCTGCAAAGAACAAACGTCAAGACTGGGAGACGTGGGAAGGGCTGGACATGCATATTTCCTTCCTATCATCAACTAGATCCAGGGAATCACTGCTCTGGGCAACTCTGAGTCTTAGTTTGTTTCATTTTTAGTTTTTTCATGTACAAAAATGTCAGTTCCTTTAACCCATCTGATGTTATGTTAAGGAATTCTTGAATGTTAGAAGATTAAACTAATGTGACTTAAGGAAAAAAGGGATTAACGCATTAGGCCTTGAGTTGTTGAATCTAACCCTGAATGCCTGTGCAGAAAAGAATGACTTGGCAAAGGAGAACTCCAAAAGGCGAAACGTGGGGAGCTGGAAGTAACCAAGGGCTACTGAAGTGAGGAAGAAAAAAAAGTGCAGAGCTGTTTGATTTTTGTCCTGTGGAAATATCCAAGATGACAGAACCAGAAAGGGGCTGCCTGGTCTTTCCCTCAGGTGTGTTGTAATGACCGCAGAGAAAGGGTTGGGTGCAGAGGGCTGTGGAGCAAGGTGTGGGAGGTGGAGGAGAAAGAAGCAGTGTTGAGATTTGCTGGGAAGAGTAGCTCCATGTGGAGCCTGTGTGGCACCTAGGGTAGGTCATGAAGCCAGGAGCTGAGATTTCACAGTACCCGTGGAGAAGAGGGCAGGGGGAAGATAAAACATGTGACTAAGAGGGGGTGGGGTGGGGAGGAGGAGCAGAGTTGGGGACTGGAGACCTCCTCTTAATTTTATGTTTAGGTGAGGGTGTATGGGCCCAAACCAGCATATTTCTAGATTTCCACTGGTGAGACATAGGTCTATCTTGTGGTATAAACTTTGGTAGGCAGACCACATAATCTCTGGTCCACATTAAAATGGGAATAAAGGAAAA
This sequence comes from Chionomys nivalis, assembly GCF_950005125.1. NCBI lineage: Eukaryota > Metazoa > Chordata > Mammalia > Rodentia > Cricetidae > Chionomys > Chionomys nivalis. The sequence goes on from NC_080087.1 coordinate 44,445,575, forward strand.
AGTAGAGAGTTGAATACAGTAAATTAAATTAAAAAATAGTAGGTGACTAGAAAATACTGTGGTAGAGATGCAGAGAGTGGAGTGGAAGATAATTGTTACAAACAAACAAAATCCTTTAATGGATCTGCCAGCATTTCCCTTGTTTAATAATTTTAATTATCAACATCATCAGTGAGTTTTTCTAGTCTTATGTTTCAGACTATAGCATCTATGGTCATACATTTTATAGTAAAATAATTTAAAAAATATAAAAATGAGCTCTTAACTTTCAAGAGAATAAAGCTAATCTCAAGACGATATTTGAATCTTTAAGAGAAAAGTGTGAGCAAGCAGTTCACTGAAAAGTTTGACCATTTTGAGCAACTGACATGACGCAGAGCTGTCCTTGTTTTTCAGTGTCTGCCTATTTTAACACATTCCAGTTTCTTGTAAAATTATAGGAGCTTGATCCTTAAACTATCATTTTTTCCTTGTAAAAATGAAGTAATATCCATATGGAAAGTTGGCTCAGTTAACAGGACTTTTGGGATGTCACTGAGTGTTTCTGTGTCTAGACTAAACACTAGATTGAATTTTCCCAACAAAAATGCGGGATGCTTATGGATAATTGCATGGTGATTATGTCAAGAGTCTGTCTTGTTGTTTTGTTTTGTTTTGGTTTTAGATAGAGCTTAGTATGTTTTATTTCTCAGGAAGTATAAAAAATGCTTCTTTTTTTCTTTTTCCTTGCCTATAACAGATATTAAAAGAAGACATTTGAGGCTGCTCTTCAGTGGTTCTGGTTTGGATTGCTAAGCACTTTCTGCTCTTTTTCCATTTTATATTTAAGAAATTCATATCCAGTGGCTCACAAAATTAGTGCATTATGGAGCCATCAAGTTGCTTCTCTCTCCTTTTTTTTTTTTTTTTTTTTAAATTTAAGCTAGTTCCTGGCGCTTTAAATCATAACCCCGTTCCTGTTACATTATTGTTGAGAAAAAATTTGGTTTTTGAGTTCCGTTTTGTTTTCCTTTTTGCGGGACGGGGGAAATAGTTAAAAGATCCTAATGGTTATGTTGTCCATATTTATTTCTTTCAAAGTATTTTTACTATTTAGTAAAGATTAGTTCAAGAGCTTGATTTTAATTTTAGTCATCTTTATACATACATAATATATATTAAAGATTTGTCTCTTTCACTTGATTTCCACAAACCATCTGAAGGACTTTCTCAATGGTGACTTTTAGAAATATGTCTTGGTATGTAGCTGGCTGATTAGACTGGGATTAGAAATTTCAAAGTATTTTAAAACATTTGGAATTCCTGGAAAACTTCAATATGAGTTGCATGTGGTCAGTGTTTTGTTTCATATACACTGGGCATAATAGAGAAATTTGATCTCTTGGAATGTTTATCCTCAAATTATTTAAGAAGTACACATTTTAGCTTTCTTTAATGATTTACACTCTCAAAATCCTTAATGTATTCTAGGCCACAAAGGATACAGACATGTCAAAGTGAATTACTTATGGTAGAACCCAAATATGAATGCTTTCGGAGACATAGCTAAGATTTTTCTTGTGTTTATTCAGTGGTGTTAGATTTCTTTACATTGTCTTTAAAAGAAATAGATTACATGGCTTATTATTTTTCTTAAAGAAGCAAAAGAATATTCATTAATATAAATATTTTGAAATTTCTTTTTTCTTAAAAACATTTGAAATAATCCTGAAGTTTCCCCATCACTCTGCACACATCCCCTAATGACTTCAAGGACATTGCATATTTATTATCTGATTCATATGTTTCCATATACTTCTCAAAGTGTGTCCCCAGTCACATATTGTATAGATATAATCTCATTCATTGTGTGTAGCCCTGATTTAGTGATCCAGTTTACTGTAACGAATCCTCATTGATATCAGATTCCCCATTTCCAACATATTATATTATAAAAGACAATTAAACTTCCATTAGATGATAGAATCTCAAGCTTTGTATGTAATGTAAAGGTTGGGCATGGTGGTACACACCACCACCTCCTGTCCAGCAGACAGGAGGCAGAAGTAGGCAGTACTTCTCTGTGAGTTCAGCACCAGCCTGATCTACATAGCAAGTTCTAGGATAGCCAGGGCTACACAGTGATACTGTCTCAAAAAAGAAATAAAATTGAATCAAGTCTTTCTTTTACAATAGAAATGCTATTAAATTATCCTAAAAGCCTATTATGTTTTTATGATGTGGTTTAAAGGAAATAACAGCCTTATTCCTAATTTATACAATTAGTAAAGTAGAAGGCAAAATCTACTTAGGACTCCTCATAGATTCTGAATGACTCAAAACACTATTACATGATATATGTACACCCCAAAATAAGCCAAAAAATCTTTTAGAACTTTTGGATATCAACAAGGATTTGCTTTCAGAGATGTATGCACTTGTAAGAGGTTTTCTATTATTTGTGAAATTCTTTTCCCATCTTCTCTTCTGTGTTGTCCATGTTGGCACTCACCAGAACACCAAAGTTCTTTTCCACCAGAGACAGGAACTAACATTGACTGGAAGATTCTTTTAAGTGATTGAAATTTAGTGTTCTGAGCTACTAATTCACTAGAGATATTTAAATTTAAATTCCCCACAAATGTTTTAACTTCAAAAATGTTTTTAAGCAGGGCATCTTGGTGCATAACTTTAATCCTAGGGCTTTGGAAACAAAGACAGGTAGGTCCCTGTATGTTCCAGGGCAGCCTGTTTTACATAATGAGTTCCAGGACAGCCTGAGCTACAGAGTAAGACTGTGTCTCATAAAAAACAAAACAACAAAAATGTTTCTTAAAAGTTAAGAAGTCAGATGATTATAATATCAACATAAAAATACAATAACATTTTACTTGCTTGTATATGGTAGTAGAGAATATGGAATAAATTATAAATTTATAACACCCACATAATCATTTCTGTATTGCAGCCTTCCTTTGAAGTGAAGACCTCCATTCGTCAGGGTTTCGCTCCTGCACCAACACTTGTATACCCGGAGGCAGAAAGCCACTTTGTAGTGCTGTTAACCTAAGAATAAAGTTCCTCTGAGGGTTGCTTAATGTCACGCAGAACTGACAACATCCATTACCAGAAACCTGTTTGGATAGAATGTAAATAATTAGCAAGGTTACTTCTATATTTTCCAAAGAAAAAAATTACAATAGCAATTTTAAAGTCACTACTTTCAAATTAATAATATCATTCATCAGAGCCAACACCTCAGATCTTGCGTTCTGACCCACTTAAATATGATTGCTGGACCTAAGTACTGGTTTGCACCACATAGAAAGGAGACACCAAAGCATGAAATGTGTGCTTCAGGATTCATGATCCTCAGAATCAATGAAAATAATTTCAATTTCAGGCTTTTTATATAAAGTATGCAGTCAAATCAAGTGTGAATGTCATTATTAGAAAGAGCTTTAAAGTTAGACTCCTGCTCAAATTCACATTCTATTGTTGAAACCCATTAAAAACATAAATTGTTCCAACTAGTGGCTGGTAAATATAAGAAATTGTATAAATTTAAAAATTATTGAGAAATTTATAACAATAAACCATTGGATGTCCAATTTATTTTTGCTTCATAATTAAAGAAGTTAATAACATTTATGTTTTCTCCATTTTTTCCTATACCAGTAACTTAAATCTATGAATACTAAAAAAATAAAAACAGCATTCATTGACACAGGGTGTGTTGGAAGCAATGGTAAATATTTGTTAGGATCAGAAGAGTGGACTAGCTAAAAGGCACAAATCCTTTTTTCCTTTTCTTTCCTCGATGCTTGGGCTGCTGATAATCATGATGGATGTTGCAAGCTGGGAGAAAACAGATTGCGGAAAATAGAATCTGCGTCTGCATGTGGAGACAGCCTTGTACCTTTATCTCTGTACCCATTTAGTCTGGGATGTGGAAGTGGTTAAGTAGAGGAATAACATATTAAGAAGTAAAATACTAGAGGCTTTTCTGATATCGAATCAATAACTAAAAATCATCAGATGAAACAAAGGCTACTTAAAACCTCACATACTCATCAGAATAATTAATATAAGAATGCATTTTATTATTTACAGCACTGTTGAGGGATATGCTTATATGTAAAAGTCAAACATAGAACTTATAAAAAGTGCATCTGTGTAACAAGATTTTATTCAGAAAATTAGATCATATAATTAAAAGTCAGTTAGGAACTCATATTGTGATTTTCTTAATTATCTTTTAATTTGCATCAAATGACACTCTTTAATGAAAAATCATTTTTTATTAAAATTGAATTGATGAAGGTAATTAACTTAATTGCCAAATTGAGCTTTACTGTATCTATTTGGGAAATCTTATGCAAATGCATTTGCTAATGGTGACTGTGAATAACTGCAAATATAATTCCTTTATGTTATATTGCTTATATTTATTACTTTCATTCATGCTTATAGGAAAGCATTTTCAGAGATAGGCACCATTCACACTTCATAATAAAGAGAAATTAATTTTCCAAGGAGAATTACTTTATCAGTAAGAGAAAGAACCAGGATTTCGGTTAGGCTCTGACATCTGTGCTGCTAATGATCATAGGATTTCTCTTCTCACTTGGGAAATTATCTCACAAATACTCACTGAGCTCTTAAAACATTCCCAGAAATTGAAGACACTAGTTCTGGGAGTGCAAATAAGCCATGAAAAAAAATCACACTCTGTTGGAGAGTGCAGCTGGGGAAATCAAGTAAGTGAAGTATACAGTATGAAACAGATGTCAAAGAGAAATGAGGGGCCAGGAAGAGAGAGCGTCAAGACGGTGGGTTGCAATTTTATGAAAGGTACTGATAGAAGGAATTCTGAGAAGGTAACACATTGAGTTAAACCTTGCAGGGGCTGAAGATGAGTTGTTATGGCTAGTTAGGGAATGAGCATGGTTGCCTGGCAACCTCAAGGCACATCAAGGAAACCAGAGTGACTGGAGTAGGGTAAATGGGATTACAGAAGAGTAATCATAAAAAAGCATTTTTGAAATAATTGTCTTTAATTCTTCACCTGTCTCTGTCTCTCAGCACGTGTGTGTTCCTGAGTCTAGGCACCCAAGCTTGTAAGTTGCTTGATGTGGGAGTTGAGAATCAGACTCTGGTTCTCTGCAAGAGCAGTACACATTCCTAACTTCTGAGTCACCTCTAGCCCCATGAAAGTCATTTTTTTTTGAATGTTGATAGGATAACTTTGAAGAATTGGGGAGAAAGATGTTGTGGGAGACACTGTACAGGTACTGGAGAGAACAGGTAAGAATGGAATTTCAGTGGAGAGGTTGGACTTGCTGGGATGAGTGTATAAACAGAGCTGCAGAGTTTCTCTGCTTTAACCTGAGATCAATTTTATCAGGTAGGAAAGGTGTGTGTGTGTGTGTGTGTGTGTGTGTGTGTGTGTGTGTGTGTGTTTGAATGCTTGGGTGTTTATGGATGTTTTCTTCTTATGTTATCAGTCATTGAAAGTGAAATGTTTATGCATGGCTACATGGAACTATAAATATTTAAATTAGGTGGTAAACCACACCTATTTTATCTTATTCAATTAATGCCTAGAGCATGGCAGAACATGGGGCAACGACCTTTTAGAAGCTGTAGATGGTTCACGTCATTGTTAAGTAGTCTCATTGTTATTACAGTATAAGTTATGCTCATATGTATTTATACAAAAAATAGAAAAGCTATTTTTCTCTTTTCCTTTTATTTCTCAGAAATAAGGAGACTTTTTTTTTAATCATAATCAGTCTCATAGTGGAGAACAAAGAGATTCTACCGCATGTACTGTTGTTGGCATGAGAGTCAAAACATTGTTGTCTAAGTATGGGTGCTCTGTAACCGCACCAGGGACTTCCTTGGTAACACGGTTGAGGGAGAAAACGTGAAATGCATGTTTGTGCTTTCAAATATCACATCCCAAGCATCTGATAATATTTCTTGTCGAATTATTTTAATATCTCCCACTGCCTTAGGGAATATTGAAAAATATATTTTCCCTTTCTCTCCCCTTTGTCCTTACTTCTCTGTGAGCAGGTACCATAGAAGTGCAGGGTGAGATGTTTTTCAAGGGGAACAGTCTCAAATGATTCCGAAGTGGAGATGGTTGAAAACGCTGTACATTTATGCTACATTTAGAATGCTCTGTGAACTTGAAAGGATGTTTGGAGCTCGGTTTGAAAACAGTGGGATTTAGTGTAATAGATTTGGCAAAGGATTGTGTGCAGATCATGCAGCTGACACACTGATGCAGACCCAGCTGACTAACACGGACCATGTGTTTGCTCTGGCAGAAGACCTGGAAAAATAATTTGGGGAAAGGATTCTATTATTCAATGGATTTCACTTATGTTGTTCTTTTGTGGGATTGTTGAAAATTTTTCTAATCATACTTGCAAAGGTAGAGCTCACAAAGTTCTTTCAAGTGTCTGGGACCATTTTTGAGCCTTCTATAAGGGGGAAAAAGATGGAAGAGTATACTTTTATTTTGTTTATGTTTTAAGTATTCACTTCCCTGAAATAGGCTTATGACTAGTCATGTCTCAAGTGATAACACATCTATAAATTTTTCCTGTTTAAAAGCAATATTATAACCTTCCCCTTATCAACAATGATAATACAGTCATGAGATACAGAATTTTCTATCTAAACTTCAATGTCAGCAACAGTGCTACCATTTCAATAATGTTTAAGTTTACCATTTTAAACCTTCGTTGTTTGTATTTTTAGTCACTTTTATATTCAGATGTAAGATTTAGGCTTGGGTCTTGTTTGTAAGTAAATTATTTGAATATTGCCACACAGTTTCAAAAGGGTTCCTTGACCTATTAAAGTCCCGGAATTATAACTGTTTACTAAAATTTGGACACATTAATGACAGGATGGAGTTGGGTCTGGAAAAAGCTCTGATTCCATTTTATGGGCTTGAAATTTACTTCAAAGGCTACCCTGATTGCTAGGACATCCACTTGTTGAATGTACTCCTAAACTGACTCTAGGAGCCAGGCACACTGTTTTCTCCTCTGGATTAGCTTGACTTTCTATTTAAAACAGTTTTGTTATTCATGTGTGTGGGTATGTGTGTGTGTCTGTGTGTGTGAGTGTGTGTGTGTCTCTGCACCCATGTTGTTATTTTTATATATGTGAAAGTCAAAGGACAACCTCTGGGAGTTGAATCTTGCCTTTTGCCTTGCTTTGGCAAGCACTCTTGTTTCTGTCACTGTGGAATACACTTCAGGCTAGCTGGCCCATGACTCTGTAGCCAATTCTCCTATCTTTATCCTTCATCTCTTTGTAGGAGTACCGGGATTACAGACACACAGCACTGTATCCAACTTCTTTCAGAAGTTGGGAATCAAACTTGGGTCCTCAGGCTTGTCTGTCTAGCCCTTCACTCAATAAGTCATCTTCCAGCCACCAAGCAGCTTGGCTTTTCGGAATCTTGTTGCTAAGTCATGGCATTCAGCAAACTTATCTAGTTTCTTCAGAGAGTATGACAAATTCTTAAAGCTATAGGTAGTTAAATATAGCATATAGCAGAATATATGATGTCCCCATACATAAAAGAATTTCACTCTGGTTGCCCTCCCCTCTACCATATGAGTGTGTCTCATGTAACCCAGACTGTTCTCATACTCCCTATACAGATGAAATTGGCCTAGAACTCCTAATTCCCCTGCTCTGCCTCTTAAGAACTGGCCTTATAGAGTGTAGGTATGATACTACACCTTGAAAGGCTTGGTAAGTGGGAAAAATATTTAAAGATGACCCCACCTTGTATATTGATGTCATTGAATAAGCTAGGCACTGTAAGACAAAGTTACATACATGGGCTAGAGGGATAGCTCTGTGGTTAAGTGCACTTGCCACTTTTGCAGAGGTTATGAGTTCAGTTTCCAGCACCAATGGTCGTCCACAACTGGTGTGGGACCGTGGTCTATATTCTGTCAATTATATTTTAAATAAACGCTGATTGGCCAGTAGCCAGGCAGGAAGTATAGACAGGACAACCAGACAGGAAGTAGAAGCAGGGAAATGAGAACAGGAGAATTCTGGGAACAGGATGCAGTCTTGGCCCAGCCACAGAAGAAGCAAGATGTGACTGTCCTGCCAAATAAGGTACTGAGCCACGTGGCTAACACAGATAGGAATACTGGGTTAATATAAGTTATAAGAGTTAATAAGAAGACTGAGCTAATGGGCCAATAAGTTTATAGTTAATGTAGACCTCTGTGTGATTTCTTTGGGACTAAACAGCTGGGGAACCAGGCAGACAGAAACCTCAGGCAACACAGCCATTTTTAATTCTAGTTCCAGGAAGACCTTTGGCTTCTTCTATCTTTTAAGGGAACTGCACATATGTGGTACACTTATATACACACAGGCAAAAGATTCATACACATAAAAATATATTTTTAAAGTCGGATATGCTTATACCTAACTAATATCCATGGCTGTTATAACAATGTGACATCGATTATGCTAGGTGAGTGAGATGTTTTTCATTTCCAATAGTTGCAACCTGACTATGAATATGCAAGTAATTAATTAATCTCTTGTCCTTGATAAATGTCTAAAGGGAAAAACACTTATTACTTATCCTCATGTCTTATATGTGAATTTTGTAATTGAGTGAATGCCAAAAAGAGTTGTAAAATTCCTCATCTTTTCTATCTATTGCTTGTCTTTTGGAAAATTGTTGAGTGTTAACAAACCCTAAAATAGTAAGAATTAGGAATTGCTAATATCTTCACAGACATGTAGGGTGTTGAGCTTGAGTTGAAGATGCGATGTAGTTCCTCACGAGGGTTGGTCAGGGTTGAATGTGAAGGTTAAGTACCATTGTCAGCATATTCTCACAGGTGTAGGAAGAATGTTCAGGGAGGGGAAATTAATGTTACCAAGCAGTGGGAGAGGTGTGTGTCTAATCCACAAAACTTTCTGCAGCTGATTTTATTATCTCCATTTTATTAATAGAAAACAGAAGACCAGAGTCTGAAATCCAAAAAGATAAAACTAGTATGTATAAAGGTTAGAGTTCATACGAGGATGGTCTCCTTTTAAAGACATTTGCTCTTTGTTCTAGAGTTTTTTCATAGTGGTGGACTGGAAGAATTAACTTTTCTTTTTGAAGCTATATGGATATGCTTTGTGTTCTCTGGGGACATTCTATAATTTCCTATTTTGTATGGGAAAGAATTTTAAAACAGAGATTGTGTAAACTTCATAAGGCTGTAGTTATTAATTTATGAAAATGATTCAAATCCAATTCTGGATAATTTCCAGATTTGAGTTTAATATAGTATGGTAAACAGAAATACATGAAGCAAGTACGATTGGTACACATACATGGACAAAGATTTGGGGAGGTGGTTAGCCCTGGTTCTGTGAAAGCAGAGTCTTTGAGACTAAGTGATCTTACTGTACACTGTGCAGGGGGAATCAAGAGGTACACAGTCTCAGGATAAATACAAGAAAATGCTCATCATCGCAAATACCCACTGGTAAGGCAAGAAATGGAGCCTCTGTAGAGGGGAGTAGACTGCCACTTTGCCAAAGGTGGTAAGCCACAACAGGCTTATCAATTTACTCATAATTTTCAGTATGACCACATTATGCAGGTCTATGATGAGATGGGTGGAAACAGAAATGAAATACAATTGTACTGGTTCAGTTTATGTCACCTTGACACAAGCTAGAGTAATCAGAGAGGAGGGAACCTCAACTGAGAAACTGCCCCCACATGAGATCAAACTGTAGGCAAGCCTATAGGGCATTTTCTTAATTGATGACTGATGGAGGGTCTGTGGGTAGGTCACCCCTGGGCCTGGATTCTCTATAAGAAATCGAGTTGAGCAAGCCATGGGAGGCAAGTTGGTAAGCAGCAATCCTCCGTGGCTTTTGCATCAGCTCAGTCTCCAGGTTCCTGGCCTCACTGCTTTGGGACTGTGAGAAACAAGTTGCTTTTGGTCATGTTCCTCCAACATATCAATAGTAACTCTAAGATACTGTTCCTGGAGGAAATCTGAGAAGTCAGAAATGCTCAGCTTCACGGTTGAGAAATGAGTGAGCATCCATGAGAGGGCGCTCTCTAATACCATGTCCAGCTCTATAAATTTTGCCTAAGGTTCTGCCATTTCCATGAGATAAATAAACTGTGGGCCTACCCACTTCTGTTTTTCTTCCCTTTCCTAGATATTTTCTTTCTTGGTTCACTCATTTGTTCCTTCTTTCCCAGATTGGGACCATGTTTCTTATGTCTGATCAGAAACTGCCTTTGCAGCCAATGTGTGTGTAAGCTTTAGTAGATTCAACCATTTGTATGAAAACACACACACACATACATACACACACACAAACACACACACACAGAGAGAGAGAGAGAGAGAGAGAGAGAGAGAGAGAGAGTTAATCAATCAGAAGGAAGGAAGAAGGGAGAGAGGGTAGGAATGAAGAAAGGAAGAAAATAAAGGTAGGTTTGGGGAAAGTGGTGGGCTGTCCATGGAGGAAGACAGTGTAGGAGCTGAGACTATGAGATTGTAGAGTTAGCCTTTATTCTGTAACTGGTAAATATTACCCCAAGTGTCTGTTCCTTTGACCATATATTTTCTTCTATCTAGAATATCTGCTCATCATTTTTCCGGAAAACATTCACTTAATTTTGACAATACAGGTCAAAATATTATTCTTTTGCCTTTTTCCTTTACCTAACTTGTGTAGAATTGGAAACTATCTTTTGAAATCTTTAATCTAGCATTTTCTTAGGTACTTATTGTAGGAGCTATTGTTGAAGTATTTTCAAAACTTGTATCTAAATGTGAATTTAATAACCTTGTAATATTACTCTGATCTCCTTTGACCTCAAATTGAGAGAGAACAAAGTACTTCATGCAAACATAAGCACACATATGTTAATTGAGAAAGCATTTAAAATGCGACAGAGGCTCACTACTTCCTTCAGGTTCCCTCTCCACCAGAGAAGATCTGACCAACTGTCATCTCATTTCAGGTTTCCAAAGACATCTCCCTGGCCACCAGAGTAAACCATTACTATTCTTAACCTGTCTACCTGACGTCATTTATAGGTTTACCATATGATAAGCACTGCAAGGAACAACAGAGTTTCAGAATTATTAGCACCATAATATGCATTATAAAGTCTGATCAATATTGGAATCAACTAATCCTTTGTAGTTTGTGACCTTTTGCTTGGAAAGAGTAGTTATGTCTGATTGTACTGTTTCCGATGATATCAGTCAACACCCTCACCATTGTTTTTAATTGGAGAATTAGTATTTTATCAAAAATTTTCCTTTCGGCCATAAAATTTTGATTCAGCAGTAAAGTTGGATTTATTGACTTGGAGAACAGGGATTTTTTTTTCTGTTTCTTGCCAAGTCTAGAATGTGCAGGGCAGTAGATGTTTATTGCTTTTCAAACACTATTATTTTTTCCATTCGCACATCCAGTGGGAACTGTGAGCTTTGTAAGTAGATTTATCATTGGTAAAAAAAAATACAGTGATAAATTCATTAACAGCTGTTTTATCTTCTTGTCCATTAACTGAAATTCCCATATGCACATTCACAGAAATTAAATATCCAAAACTATAAAAATGAAGAAAATAAAATGAAGTGCAATAAAAGCAATTAACTGGTAACTCCAGAGCAGGGGTTCTCAACCTCTAAAGCTGTAAACCTTTGATACAGCTCTGCAGGTTGTGCTGATGCTCAGTCATAAAATTATTTTTGTTGCTACTTTATAACTATGATTTTGATACTGTACATTGATCATAATGTAAATTTCTGTTTTCCTATGGTCTTAGGTGACTCCTACAAAAGGGTCTTTTGATTTCCCCAAAGGAATCATGACTCAGAGATTGAGAAACACTGTTCAAGAGTCTCCATGTGAGAATAAAAAGGCTTCCTTGTCTTTGCTTATTATTCATATTCTCAGATAACTCCTGAGCCTTGAAACTATATTGATCAAAGATAAATGTGAAGCAGAGATCCATGGTATGATTTAATAGCTGAAAATAAAATGTCTTTATCTTTGGAACCGAATTTAGGTCATAGTTTTGTGGATGGTGAAGCTAACTCTGATTATTCAAGACTATCATGTTTGTAGCTTTTGATCTGTCATAAATACTTGACTTGCACACTGAGAAATGTTAAGAGATCATTAAGTAACAAATACCATCAAGTAAGATAGTAAGATGAATGGAAACTTTAGTAATATGAATTTAGTTTAGCATTTTTCTATCATCTTTTGCTTCTAGTTACTGAAATGCAGATACTTTATGAAGTATTTTTACTGTTTTTTTTTTTTCCCCAAAATAAGGGCTGCAAGATATCCATTCATTCAGCTTAAGGGATCAGGTGGGGATAGGGTAAATGGAGAGTACTAAAAGATACAATTGGAAAGAGGTTAATTTCAGGGTCATGTAGAAACATGTAAAATAAATAAATAATAAAAATAAATAAAATAAGGAAAAAAAATGCCTTCATAGAAGCAGCCTGCTGATGTGACTTTTTATATGGTTTATAGCTTCTATGATCCCTTCCAAAGTTCTCTTTCCAAGCATATTTTTTTTCTTTTCTGGAAGATTAAGTCATGGACTCAATTAAGTTAATATTTTTTTAACCCATGAGGCCATAATGAATTTATTGTACTCCAAATAGTCTCAGGACACCATCACTCAAGCACTGAGAGAAGGCAAATGTGAATGTGGGATTTTTTTTTTTTTGCACTTAATATCCTTGGTTTTTTTGTTCCAAATCCATTTGGCTACTCTTAAATAAACTTTGTATAATGAACCAAGGATTTTTATTTGAGTCTACCTACTCCTTTCAGAATTAAAGACAATGAAAATTCAATTCTGGCCAACTACAGAAATTTTAATGACCTGTCTAATAGTTGGATTTAAGCATAGACACCTGCCACTGGATTGACAACAGCAAATGCAAACTTATTGCCAGCTGTTGGAGCCAAGGGAGTGAGGAAACTCTTCATTTTTCATGCCTCATCAGTGGATTGGATTCTTCCACTTAAGTGAATTTCCACATACATGCTTCGAGCTTATCTACTATAACAGACATCAATGTGTGCTAGTGTCTTCCTGAAAACCCTCCTAAGATGTCCCCTTGATTAACCACCACTGCATGGCTTTGTGCCTTGTTATACAGATTGACTTCTATTTCATTTATGCGTCACCGGTGCTAGTGTTTTCTGAGCTTACTGTCTCCTTATAGTTCAGGCTTCCTGGATATCATGGAGGACATACCACAATCACTCTTGCTCCCTGAACCTGAAGTTGGCAGCCAGGAAGTCCCAGCCGTCCTCCTGTCTCCATCCCCAAGGAGTGCTAGCCCCACATCCATGCCTGACTTTTTCTGTGGGTATTGAGTTTCAACCCAAGTCATAAGCTTCCCTGTGCAGTGCTCTTACGTGCTGAGTCATCTCCCCAGCTCCCATGTTTCTTCTTGGCAAGCTCAATCATCTTTAAGGGTATCTCAGTAGTTAAGTTGTCTAACGGCTCAGAGAGCTCTACATTAATTCATTAGATCCTCTCTCCTGCATTTCCATTGCTTTAATGTTTGTTTTCAGTATAGAATTCCGTCTGTGCTGTTTTAAACTTATCTCTCTTGTCGTTTCTGGTAACACTGGGAGCTAAGAATGCCCAGAGAATGCACAGCAATAGTGCTACTCCAGCAGAACAAACCCAGAGAAAAACATCCTCCCGTCTTTAGCATCTTATCCAGTGCCCAGCACACAATGATCTTGATATCTCAGGATGCTTCAATATGTGTAAGAACTGGGACTAGCTGCTAAAAGAGTGAAATAAGATTTTGAAATCTGAAAGCAAAGGTTTATCTTTAGGCTGAATTCTTCCTGGAAACTCAGGGAAGGAATGATTCTTCCTCATGTCATGTCCACTTTTCAGTGCCTGTCGGCCTCTCTGGCATTTCTTGGCCTGTAGCCTTATCACTCCTATCTCTGTTTTCATTTTCACAAGACTTTCTCTGATGTGGTCTGCCTCTAACTCCATCACTTCTCTCTTCTGAGGACTGCATTTAGACACATGCCCCTTTGTAATGCAGATTAGATGCCTCTTTTCAAGACCCTTAACTGAAACATTCTTTTGCTGTATGTTAGAGTTTGCCAAAAGTAGTAGTCACAGGTTCTAGGCATCAGTACATGAAATGTCTTTGACAGATATTATCAGTTAGATATATCATATTAATTTATTTTCAAGTCAAATTTTCCACTTACATATTTACATTTTCAAAATATTGAATTATATTTTCTGAAGAGATTACATAACTTTATCTTATACTTCTATGTTTCCTTAATCACATGGTGACTTTTGATGGCAATTCTATATCTTTTAAATTTTTAAAATGTTTTTGAGAATTATATGCAGTAGTACTGTATTTATATTATTTCTATTTTACTCTCTCCCTGAACTTTTATCGTAGTCACCATTGTATTGCAGTGAAGCAACACCATGACCAAAGCATTTAACTGTGGACTTGCTTATAGTTTCAGATGCTTAGTCCATTACCAGCATGGAGGGGAATATGGGACTGTAGCTGTAGTTGAGTGCTATATCCTGATTCTCAAGAAAAGAGAGAGAGAAAGAGAGAGAGAGAGAGAGAGAGAGAGAGAGAGAGAGAGAGAGAGAGAGAGAGAGAGAGAGATTGGCAGGAGCTTTTAAAATCCCAAAGCCCTCCTCCAGTGACAGACTTTGTCCAACAAGGCCACACTTCCTAATCTTTTTAATCCTTTCAAATAGTGCTACTCCTTGGTGCCTAAACATTTGAATATATGTGCCTATGGGCCCATTCTTACTCAAACTTCCACAAACTCCTTTAGTGCTCTGTCCCACTCCCTCTCAAATTCATGACCTCCTTTTAAATTATTGTTTCATACTTACATAGGTGTGTGTGTATGTGTATTATTATACTGAATCTATTTAGTGTTGCTCATACATAAACATGTTAAAGAATAATGAGTTAGAATTGAATAATCCATAAAGGGACTCATTTCACAGATATTAATTGCCTGAAACTCTTCATTTAGAATTGGGGTTCTATGGTATAAGGTGAAAAAGGCCAAGGAAATAACACCCTACCCCTGACTAGACTCAAGACCTGGGCCAAGGAAAAATACTGTGACTTGGACTTGACCCCAGGACCAGGGCTTGAAACCTTACCAACTCCTGAGCTTGCCCCAGAAATGGGCCACAAAAATCCACCAAACCCAAGCTACTCACAAAAAGCTTTTCCCCTTCCCACAAGAAATATGTATATAAGCTCTTCATTTTGCTGCTGCTTCTCACTCTAGAGGAAGCCTCCCTCCTGGATTCTTCCTTCCCTGCAAATCTCTTGATGACAGTTTGCTGTGGGGTACGATACTTTCACTGGACCGAGCCTAGCTTTTAACAATTTTCACTGGAGCAGAGTGGAGCAGATCTGTAGCACTTTCCCTGGGGAATCTTTCCACCATCAGAGCAGAGTGTTATGCTCTGAGATACCCAAGCAGTGCTGTAACACTTTTGCTGGGAAAACTTTCTCAGAACAGAGCTGTAACAATGTCACTGGGGAAAACCCCTGGCAGAATGAAGTTGTTGTACTGGGTGCTTCAATATGTGTAAGAACTGAGACAAGCTGCTGGGGAACCTTTCCCTGCAGCGGAACTGTGAGCTGATACACTTACAATGACTTTGTGGTATTCCTAGGCTCCTGACTGACAGGATACCTTTCCATCTGAGCTGCAATGTTTACACATGACATTTCTTCATCCACTTTATGATGTCAGCAGGTATTGTCATTGTGCAGGTCTTGTTTAGGCCACTATATTTTTGAGATTCCATTGATTCAGCTCCCTGTCATATAGAAAAGACTATCTCTGAACGTTACAATGATGTGGGATTCCCCTCTGTATATTGTGAATATCATTGGTTAATAAAGAAACTGTCTTGAGACTGTGATAGGGCAGAACTTAGGTAGGCAGGAAAAACTAAACTGAACGTTGGGAGAAAGGAGGCAGAGTCAGAGAGAAGCTATATAGCCCCGCCAGGGCCAGATGGAACTTTGCTGGTAAGCCGTTGCCACGTGGCAATACACAGATTAATGGAAATGGATTAAATTAAGATATAAAAGTTAGCCAATAAGAAGTTAGAGCTAATGGGCCAAGCAGTGATTTAAATAGTATAGTTTCTGTGTGATTTTTTTCAGGGCTAAGCGGCCAGGAACCAACAAGCAGCCTCCTTTCAACGCTACAATCTTTGTGCTCTCCTTTCTATGATATTCCCTGATCCTTAGGTATAGAAATTGTGTTGTAGATATATTATTTGGGGTTATATATCCCATGGCTAGTTGTTCCATGCATATGACCAGTTGTAAACTTATGTGATGATCTCTATCAGCTGTAGAAAGTAGCTTCTTTGGTAATGGGTAAGAGCTACATTTATTTGTGGATATAAGGATAGGCATTTTAAGTGCAATTGGGAATTATACTAGTTTGGAAATGATAGAGTAGTAGATGCTTTTCTAGGGTCATTGATGTCACCTACCACAGGCTAAGTTTACAGTACCAGGTAAGAATTCCCTCCCAGTGATTGTACCTTAGGTGTGCCTTAAACCCAATTAGGTGGGTGTTGATTGCCCCCAAGATATAGATATTATTATTCTAACAGTGGAGGAAATCATATCGTGAGAGTCATTGTTGTGATCTGTAGGCTTTACAGCTGGGTAGAACTTTGGATTTCTTTTCTCTCTGTGAAGCTTGTATTGCACATTCATCTGCTAGGAGAACTAATCCTTAGGAAGGAGGCTTTCAGGTTAGTTACAACTCTGTTCCTCTAAATTGTGTGTTGGAAGTATATGATGTCTTCAGTAATAGTGTCCTAATTTCAAGGTCTGAGAGGCAACCAAAGGCCATGGCAATAGCCTATATTATTTTGGTATTCTTTTAGACTCCCATGAGTCTAACAACAAAAAAGAGGTTTCCCATCCCTGATGCTGGCAGTCTATGGCTCTTAGGGGGAGAATTATCATTCTAATTGTAATAAATTCATCTAAATTGATTATGTATGTGTATAAATACACTTATATGTATATATTTTGTGTTTATTTTGAAATAAACATAAAAATATGTTTTTACTTTGACTTTTTCAATCATATTCACTGTTTTTAGTCCTCTTTCTTTCTTTTTTCTCAGTCACAGAATAATATTCACCCTCCACATTTCCCATTTCCCTTTGGCTACTACTCTTCCTCCTGCCAGAGCTTTCATGACATGGTCTTTTTTTCCTTTTTTTGTTTTTGTGGTTACTACAGGTTGTATATGCACATCTAAAAGACCAGAGTTATGATGCACAAATAAGAGAGAACACGTGATGTTGGTCTTCTGGGGTCTAGATTACCTCACTTCATATGACCTTTTCTATGTTCATTCATTTACCTACAGATTTCAGTTTCATTTACAGCTGAATAAAATTCTATTGCCTATGTACCACACTTCCATTATCTGTTCACCAGGTGGAGGACATTTAGGTTGTCCCTACTGCTTAGCCATTGTGAAGAGAGCCTCAGTGGATGTTAACATCTTTAGAAATTTGATAAATATATATTAAAAGAATGGATTTCATCTTACTTCAGCCAGAATGGCTAAAATTAAAAAGAAAATGATAACTCATGTTGATGAGTGTGTGGGAGAAGGGGACAGTTCATAGGATGTTGGAGAGAGGGAAAAATGGTACAGCCACTCTGGAAATCAGTGTTGGGAATTCTCAGTTAAAAGTAGATTTGTTATTTGGCCAAGCAATACCACTACTTGGCATATGCTCAAGTTCATAATTCTTGGTACAATTTTTTTTCTAATTTTCAAAATTAAATTGAGCACTTGGTGATTGGTCAACTTTAGACACCTGAGTGCTTAAGACAGTCCTCTTACTCCTCCCTAGGTGTTTTGAAAAGGCAGTAGTTACTGCATATTATGTAATGTGAAGCTGTGCATATAAATAACATGTGACTCTCTTTTTCAAATCCGTTAGCAGGAAAATGGACATGAAAGAAACTTCATTCAGAAAAACTGCAAATGTTTCATGTCTAAATAGTTGTTAAAATCTCTTAGCTTTATGTGTAAGAAGTTGACCTCAGGTTAACTTTCTATCTTCATTTCCCTGGAAGCTGATCTGATAAAAGTGATAAAGAAATGCTATTTTCAGCAATATTAGATATGATAAAAGCTTCTGTTGGCTCTAGAGATGGCTCAGTGAGTAAAGGTGCTGCCGTCATGTCTGATGCCATGAATTTGATCCTTGGAATGATAGGGTAGAAAGAGGACACCAACTCCCAAACATGTTCTCTGACCTCCCATGTGCACACCGTGATACATGTTTACATGCATATGATTGAAATCTAAAAAATGAAATGTGTTGTAATATGAGCGGCAGGGCTGCGTCCCCGGCACCCAGCCGCCCACATGGCTAGCTTATGCCCCCAAATAATTATACGGAAACTGTATTCTTTTAAACACTGCCTGGCCCATTAGTTTTGGCCTCTTATTGGCTAGCTCTTACATATTGATCTAACCCATTTTTAATATTTTATGTAGTACCACGAGCTGGCTTACCAGGGAGAATCTTAACCTGTGTCTGTCTGGAGTGGGAGAACCATGGCGACTCCTTGACTCGGCTTCTTTCTTCCAGCATTCTGTTCTGTCTACTCCGCCTACCTAATTTTCTGTCCTATTAAAGGGGCCAAGGCAGTTTCTTTATTACTTAACCGTTTCTTTATTAGTTAACCAATGACCTTCCTCCATCAGAAATGTGATCTTAAAAATAATTTGGGGGCTAGGGAGGATTTCTTAGTGGTTAGGAGTTGTGGCTCCTTTTGCAGAGGACAGGAATTTGGTTTCCACCATCCACATTAGGTAGCTCTAGGGGATCTAACATTCCTTTCTGGCATTTGTAGATACTAGCATGCATGTGTACATACATGACAAACACAACCACACACCTTGTTTTTTCAATCGACCTTTGATTGGCGAATTATATTCAAACTTAAAAGAACTATTTTATAAGAACACATTAACTATGAATAATGAATATGGAAGGGAAAAGTTGCTATATGTTCTTTGGAATCAACAGTGGATCAAATGATTCAATAAGTTAGAAGGGAAAATAAGCCTTCTCCATGACAAAAGGGGACATATTGTCACCACAACCAGGAAAAACAGAAGGGAAATGGTGGTTGGTGAAAGGCTGCGTGAACGGAAGACACCAAATGGAAGGACAAACCATGGTAACAATGTTGTGTGTAAGATGCAAGGATGTGAAGCATCGAAGATTTAAAGATATGACATGTTAGAAATGTTAATGGTACTCTGTGGAATGATCATTGACCCAGATGTCAAAAACTTTTCAGAATCACGAAATTATCTGAGGCAAAAATAAGACTAAGTTGCAAACCCCTATACCTGGAAGAGTTACTGTAGGGTCACCAGACCAAAATCACCAGCAAGATGTTAGATACTCACAGACAAATGATCTAGGACAGAAGTGGTGCCTTCTCCAGGCTCTGAGATGGTTAATGAGTAAAGACATGCTCTGTACTGGAGGCAACAGTGTTGTAAAACAGGATGCACTGTGCAGGGCAATAAAGTAGGGATGCATGTTCAGAAGCTAGGGCTGGATGCTCATGATGGCTGACAGGGACCTGCGTGGATTGAATTAGGATCACAGGAGTACAGCAGCTGGAAAAGAAGCAAGGAGCTGTGAATAACACGAGGAGTTTTGGTGGTACAAGTAAAAGTCCCGGAAAGGGGACTCAAAGATGCAGGACGTAATGACCTGACATAGCTAAACTCTAATGTAGCTTGTCTGTTTCTAGCAGAGGCAGATGAGAAGCATTACAGGGCAATTGAATTAGTCAGAGTTCTAGAATAGCACTGATAAAAGCAATACATATTATTACAAAAGGGATTAAAACTATCTTCCAGAATTCAGGCTGTGTAGTGCAATAGAAGTAACTTACTGGGCATACTAAGAACCAGATAGCTTCTTAGTCCATGATGCTGAGTGCCTAGGCAGCGCCAGACTGGTAATGAAAGCCTGGGGGATTCTTGGAGAGCTGAAAATCTTTAGTCCATCCTAGGAGGCCAGAAAGGTTGGCTTATGGTTTCAGTGACAGATGAAAAAAGCAGAGGAAATGAAATCAACAGCTGGGACAGAGGGAGAGGGCAGTTCCAAACAGCAGGTTCCCCTTGGACCATATTATCTGGGCTGCATTTCAAGTATTCTATACTGTAGGGGGAGGTCTTCCTTCCTCAGTTAATCCTTCCAGATAGTATTCTTACAGACCTACTCAGAAGTATGTTCCTTTGTTTATTCCTGATCTAATTAAATTGAAAGCCAAGTCCCAATGTAAGCTAAATTGTTACCTCTTAATGACAGGGATAAAGGACATTTTGTATCATAAACTATGTCACCTCAAAGTTTACTACTTTTAATTTTTTTTAGAGACTAGAATTGAATTAAAATTTTGGCAAAGTCAAATTCTTCTGTTCAGCAAAATTCTCTTTAAAATCCTACTTCACTGTTCCTAGTTCTAGTTTTTTACCTAGGATTCAGAGAGTTGCATAGATGATTTGTTTGCAGAGCAATGTTTTCAGAACAAAAACCCTAATTTTTTCTTTACAACAAACTGCCTAATTTATTCCTTCCACCCATGTTGAGAGAAAACTTTATTAAATGTCTGGATAAAATTAATATTTAAAAATACTAGACTCTAACTATTGCTTGCTCAAAGTAAACTGTCTTGTCGGGAGACATGTGTCAAGCACTCATTGGTTTTACAGTTTATGTATAACTATTTATCTTTGCTCCTCATGCAGTGTGCAGTGTGCACATTCCTTCTGTGCTGGGTGAAGATCAGAACCCAGTTTCCTTTACAGGCTCGGCCACGAGTCTACCTCTGAGTCAACCCCAGCACTTTCTTTAAAATTGTTTGATTGGCCAGGAACATAGGTCAGTGGGTAAAGTGCTGGCTACAGAAGCATGAGGCCCTCAGTTCAGATCCTTGGCATTCACATAAAAAGCTGGGTGGCATGGTGGTATACGGCCAGCACAGCAGCTTGAGTGATGACAGCAGCAGGGGAGGCAAGTCTCAGGAGCTTGTTGGGCATGCAGTCTGGTTGAAATGGTAAACCCCAGATTCTGTGAGAAACTGGTCCTGGTTTTTTAAAAAAATAAGCGGAAAGCAACATATGTAGAGTTCTGGCCTCATGTGGGCGTATATGTTGACCTCTGGCCTCATATGCTCCAGCCCAAATGCATACATTACATATACACTGGACAAAATAAACAAAAATATTTTGAGGCACAGTCAAACTTGCTGTCCTTCTTCCTGAGGAGCTGAGGGTACAGGTATACGCCACTTTGCCAGGCTCATTTGTTCATGTTTTATAAACAGTCTAACTTTAAATATAAGATTCTACCTTTTACTCTTAAAAATCTTTTCAACCAAGAAATCATGTGTGTGATTCCCATTGCTCTGTTCGCACACTGTGGCTCAAATGTGTAAGCACGTGTTCCTCCTTGACATGTTTATATTCTCAGGGCTGGAAGAGGAGTAATCACTTCCAGGTCCATCATTCCCAATACTTTGAAATTCTGTGGCGGAGAACATTTGGTTTAGAACTGAAGACCTTTCCAAGTTGTAGAAGAATTCTCCCCCCTCTGCATCATTAGAAATGTTTCTCTTGCTCTGTTGGGGAACCCAGTGGTCACAATGGGCTGCATCTCAGGTAGGCTCCCTTCCCTTTCACTCTGCCTGTCCTTTGTTACAATCTCTCCAGTGTCATCCTCGGGCCCCAAAACAGACCATTTGCAGGGCCTGCTCTGTCAATCTACCACCCTTCCCTGGGTACTCTGTGGAACCTTGCAGTGCACCTAGATTGCCCCCTTTTTTTTGTGGACCATCTCAGACTCACCTTCTAGCTGATTTCCATGGCCAGTACTTAGAAATCATGTCTACCTGGGATTCCCACTGGCCACACTGGGCCGTGTCTCTTGTAGGTAATTTTTTCTGTCCTCCATTACAATCTCTTCAGTTTGGTCCTCAGACCTGTAGCATACTGCTTCCAGGGTCCTCTCCTCCCATCTTACTGCCATTCCAAGGGGCCTGAGGACCTCTCCCAGCCCATCCCCATCCACATTCCTTTGTGTCAAATGGAGATACCTAGAAACACTCTACCTCAGACAGGCGATGTCCACACCAGCTGGGACTCAGTTAAGAGACTTTTACTATCCTCCATGTCCTCCATTACCACCTCTCCATTCTCAATCTGTTTACAGTACGGTGTTGGCATAAAAGCAGACATGCTGAACAATGGAATATAATTGAAGACATGACATAACTCTACACACTATGGAAATCTGCACTTTAATAAAAAAGTCAGAAATACACATTGGTATAAAAGACAGTATCTTCAATTTTGTTCTGGTCTAATTGAATGGTTGCACATAGAAGAACACAAATAGTCCATACTTATTACTCAACTCCAAATGGATCAAGGACCTCATATAAGACCAAACACCTTGAGTCTGATAGAAGAGAAAGTAGGGAAGCAATACTGAACTCATTAGTACATAAAAATGCTTTCTGAATAGGATACCAATAGCATGGGCACTAAGAACATTAATAAATAGGACCTCATGAAACTCATTAGCTTTTTTTACGACCATGAATACCATCATTTGGACAAAGCTGCATGCTAAACAATGGGAAAATATCTTTATCGATTACATATCAGATAAAGGGTTAATATAAAAAAATAAAATCTAAAAACAAAACAAACCCCCAGATCCAAAGAAGACAAACAACCCAAATAATAAATTAGGTACAAATCTAAACAGAGAGTTCTCCAAAGAAGGAACACAAATGGTTAAGAAAAAACTTAAAGAAATGCTTTAAAATTTTAGCCACAGGAAAATTGAAAGCAAATTACTTTGATTTCTTCTTATACCAATCAAAATGATCAACATCAATAAAACAAATGATAGATCATGCTGGAAAGGATGTAGAGTAAGAGGAACACTCATTCATTGTTGGTGGGAGTGAAAATTCTACCATGACTATGGAGATCAATGTTTTGGCTCCTCCAGAAACTGTGAATATATCTACTTCAAGATCAAACCATACCACTCTTGGGCTAATACCTAAAGGTCTCTACATCCTACTACAAAGACACTTGCTCATTCGTGTTCATTAGTGCTATATTTACAATTGCTAGAAATTGGAAATAGCCTAGATGCCCATAAAAACATAAATAGATAACAAAAATGTGGTACATTGTATAACATAATAATATTCAGCTCTTAATGAAATCGTGACTTCTCCAGGGAAGTGTATGGTGCTATAAACAACAATCCTAAAGTAAGGTAACCCAGCTCTCAAAAGACAAATATGATATATATTTTTTATATGTGGATATTAGCTGTTAAATCTTTGATAAATATACCATAATTCATATAACCAAAGAATTTTTATATAAAGGACTGTGGCAGGGGTTCACAAGGAAGAGGAAATAAAATATAAAGTTTGGAGTGACATGGCATAGATTGGAATGGAAGGATAAAAGGAGAGGAGGAGGGAAGAAGAGCATAAGAAAGGAAATACAGAGAGGGACAGCTAAGACTCTGGGCCATTTGAAGGTCTTATGAAATCATACTAAGATCCTCTAAATATGTGTGTATAAAAAAGAACTCTATATGGAGTCATTAAATGATGGGAGAGACAAAGCTTCATTTAGACATCTCTCACCACCAAATGAAAATTTCAGTACCAGCAATAGGTTGCCTCGACTGGGTTGTTGGCCAAAGGTACCCTATATACATATATACCCTCCATACAACACTGCCAGTTGCTCTCCATAAATTGATGTTAAGGTGCTATTGCTGAAGACAATACATATATCTCTCATTGGACACATAGAAGTCAAGCTGGTGCCTATCTAGAAACTTACTGATACTGACTAGTTAGTATTGAAAGGTAAACACCAATCTAACTATAAACACTTTGATTTACATGGTGACAGCCTGCAGGTTATACTGATGTAATGGTGGCACTAAAGCTTTGGGAACCACCATCTGATTGGATTTAAGACCAACCCATAAGATGGAACTCATGACTCACATTGATGGCCAAGAGACTAAGATTCAACAGTGAGAAGAAAACCAAATAATAGTATTCTGCTAAACTAGCACAGCAATAAAATGATTCCTAGTAACATTATGCAATATTCATATATGAGTGTTTTGATTAGCCATTACCAAAGACGTTTCCTCTCTGTATTGAGATCTAATACAGAGAACTGTATTTGGACAATATGCAGAAAGTAAAAGACCTTGAAATACTCAGTTATAAATCACTATCTTCATCAAATCCATCCCCTCAGGACTCAGGGAACTAGGCAGAATAGGAGATCAAAAGATTGTAAGAACCAGAGGTGATGGACAGTACCAACGAAACAGTGTCTTCCAGACACTACAGGCCTGACACACACATGAACTCACAGGGAATGTGCGTGCACAGGGCCTGCACAAGTCCAAATGAGATGAGGTTCCAGTGTTAAGGGAGTTAAGTGGCCATGAAATCCCATAAATAACTGATAATGTCTCTCTAATCTCAAAAATTAAAACTTAGGTTTTTTTCAAGTGGTGTATCACTAGTATACACACTTAAATGAAGGTCATATGCCTACCAGTAGATGACCAACATGAAACAAAGTCAATGGTACTTTTGAAGAATATTTGTCTATATTTATTTGAATTTTTTTTAATTTTACTAGTGTTTTGATGGCATGTTATCTTTGAGTTTGTGTTTTCAGGAGTTCAGTTTGTGCATGTGCTTTATATTACTCTCTGTGTGTATGTGCTAACATATTTTCTTTGTGTCATGATCCAATTTTTTTAGAAATTTTTATACCATTCTTGGTACCATAAATTCATCACTCATTATGCCAGGTTGAAATCTGCAGCACGGTAATGTTCTCAGTAGGCCAAGTGACTTTCATCTCCTCTTTCTGGTACATTAACTCTCTCACCTTGACTATATTATGAATGAATAATGGATATCAAGATCCGAGAACACTTCTTAGCTACTCAAGTTTTCAAAAAATAGTTTTGAAAGCAAAAAAAAATCAATATTCACTTACTAATTAAAGAACTTTAATTATATACACTTATAGTAGATAGGTATATGAAATAGGCCTACATAAATGATCAAAGCTTGCTTTTTTTTTTTTTTTAATGCTTAGCGGTTTATAGGGTGAAGGTGAAAAGTGTGAAAATAGGTGTTGTTAAGTCTTACAGAAATAATTTTGCCAGCCTGACATGGGGATGCATGCCTGTAATCCAGCATTCTGGAAAACTGATGCAGGGAATTGTTATAAATTCAAGTCCAGCCTGAGTTAGACCATGAGATTGAGGCTAGCCTGTGTTACAGAGTGAGAGTCTGTCTCAAGACAAAACACTAAAAGAAAGAAAAAATTTTATATATTTGATAAGTCTTTAAAAAAAACTGGAAGCTTTGCATTTGTGATCTATATATTTGGCTAGTTTAAGAAGCATTTTTAATTTCCTAAAAGTGTAGTGATAAATAATGGATAACATTAAAGTCCTTTTCCATTCTTTACTATTATTGTATTTAATTAAAATAATTTCAGAATTTTTCCCTCGAGGTTAAAAAAAAAGGATAGCTAAGAAATGAAACAGATTTTTATCAACTTTACATTTTTGTAGATGTTTTCTATGGGAGAAGTATTATTAAATATGATGAAATTAATGTTTTTAAATGAAAATTTATGCCTCTTCATCGCTTCGATCAATTCTATGAAACTAAAATGGAAATTTCCTTTATCTCATGCAAATGTGAAAGTAAGCCATTATTAGTTTCTTTCCCTTAGCACTGAGAAAAGTTTATTACACTCAAACTTTGAATTAAAGCAATGTAGCTTAATCTTAGAGTTATTTTAGAAAATTATTAGAGCTAAAAATATGTTCCTCAATCTTTTAACTAGTGATAGTATCTGCAGTTAGTTAACTCTTTCTGTGGAAATGACTGCAATGTAATCTGATGGATGAGGTCACTATCACATTTTTACAAGAGACAATTGCAGGCCTTGCCTGGGACCAACTCTTCAATAACTCATCATATTAAACATTCAGGAAAAATGATGAGAGTTTAATAGCATTTCTAAAACCCTCAAGTATTGAGATAGATGTCAACTAGGGGTTTAACCAAATTGATACTTTGGTTGTAAACTGGTTTAAATTTTATTTAATAGGGTTGTTTAATAATGTTTGATTTTCAAACTAACCGGAAGGGAACATTTTTTCTGTGATTCTGGGATTCCAGAGCCCAAAAGTCCCTTTCTCTAATTACTGCTCTCTGTAATTGATCTGACATTTAGCTTCCAATGCCTGAGCCAAGATTGCAGTAGGTAAGCTCCCACAAAATGCCACAAGGGTTTTCTTCTTTTGTGTACTATTAACAGTTCAACTGGTTTCTTGTTGATCTCTTTGGAAAATGACTTTTGCTCTTTGTCTCCCATTGTCTTAGTCAGTGTTGTATTGCTGTGAAGAGACACCATAACACCGGTAATCCTTGTTTAAAAAAAAAAGCATTTTAGTTGGGTCTGACTTACTCTTTCAGAGGTTTAGTCTGTTATTAGCATACTGGGTATCATGGCAGCACACAAACAGATATGGTGCTGGAGAAGTAGCTGAAAGCTCTGTGTCCTGCCATAGGAATTCCTACCATCAGTAGGCTTTAATTTACCTGCCCACTTGGGCATGGCCTCTTATACTATGTAAAGCATGCATCTGGCCTCTTTTCTTGCTGCAGGATTTGGTTGCTGTTCCCCGTTCCAGCAAAGGACTGTGATCTGTGAGTCTACCCATAAATAAATAACTATGATACTCAATTCTGAGTTAGTGTGGGATTACTTTTAAGTGTCTTTCTTCAATATCCAGATCCATAGGCATCAGGAATAGAGAAAGGGATGCTGGGCATGGCTTGAGCATTTGAAAACCCAAAGCCCACACAGTGACTCACTTCCTCCAATAAGGCCATACTTTCTCCAACAAGGTCACACCTCCTAACAGTGTCACTGTCTATTGACCAAGCATTCAGAATTTTGAGCCTATGGGAACCATTCTTATTCAAACCACCATACCCAACTTTGTCTAGTCTGCCTATCCCTGTATATTTCCTGAAACTATCCTTGTCTTTCATCAACAATCACAGCACAAGAGGAAAAGAGACTAAATGTTAACCCTAAATGAGATTTGTATAATAACCTCATCACCACCAAGGTTCAGAGAACATCTGAGGAGAAGGAGGAGGAGGAGGCAGAGAATGTAAGATCTAAGGGATGTGGAGAAACTTTTTCTTCTGGTCATGACCTGGGTATTGAAATCTGAACTCACAGCAGCCGTGGTACCTGCAAATGACTTAGAGAAGACCATGCCAACAAAAATCCCAGCATAGAGGGGGTAGATGATCTCTAGGTTTGACCCTTTACTAAGGAAGAATTTGTAATGGACAGTTGGTGGAACAGGGAAAAACCATTCTTTTCAGAATATTGTCACTGGTAGGTTTGGCCCCATAGTTGTGCACATATGGGCAGTACTAACTGGATTTAGTGGGTTATATAAAAAAGGATATAAAATTGGGGGAAGGGAATGTAAGTGAATATGGGGAGTTGGAGTGGAAAATGGGGGTATATATGATCACATTTCATTATATACATGCATGAAATTCTCAAAAACAAAGAATTGTTTTAAAGAAGCCCTATGTAACCATACTTTCAGGCAAATCCCAGACTATGAAAGAAATGCATTAACCACTTCTAAATCTTCTATGTCCAGATTTGTTTTTGGCATGTAATTCGAGTTTTGGAGGATGACTAGATAAACTGCACAACGCTTTCTTGAAAGAGAATGTTGTGTTCACCTTCCTGATTAGGAAACAAATTAGCCACTGCCACGGAGTGAGAATTTAACTTCATGAGTCCTCAGTCAATGAAGTGGAGCTTCTCTTTAGAGCCGAGTTTAATTCACACAATTAGTTTTGCACTTATTTTTACCAGTGTACTATAAAATTTGCCCAAGCATAGTCTGCTTGACCAGAGCCTGTTGTAGGAGGAGGCTTGTTCATTTTCTGGCCACCCATACTCCCAAAATAACCACACAGAAACTGTATTAATTAAATCACTGCTTGGCCCCTTAGCTCTCTCTTATTGGCTATCACTTACATAGTAATTTAACCCATTTTTACTAATCTGTGTATTGCCACGTGGCTTTAGCTTGCCAGATAAAGTTCTGGCATCTTTCTCCGGCAGGGCTACATGGCTTCTCTCTGACTCTGCCTCCTTTCTCCCAGAATTCAGTTTAGTTTTCCACACCTAGCTCTACTCTATACTATCACAGGCCTAAAAGAGCTTCTTTATTAACCAATGGTATTCACAGCATATAGAGGGGAATCTCACATCAAGAACCCTTGCATTCTGTTTTCCCCTAAATCCTTTCACCAAAGCCAGGTTCTCATCTCAGCCTTGTGTCTCACTGGGAACTGGCTGATTAGTAGACACTTGCCCCCAAGTACTTGATTTTGAATCAGATTGATACATCACTGTAAGTGCAAGTATATGTATATGGATGCACCCATACACACCAAGTCCAATTTAGTCACAGATCTTTGTACTTCTGGTTAGAATCACAGAGCCTGTTTGATTCATGGTTTTGCTGAGATATGACGGCCACAGCTGTTTTCCAGTTAACTAGACAAGGATGTTTTCATTTCCAGTAAGTTTAAACAGCTTTGATGAGGAGTATGCCAGTGGTAGAGGCCAGCTTTGTTTCCTGATCAGGGTAATAAAACAGTATTTTCTTTGGATTACCAATGATCATGTTGTCTATCATCATCCTTTGTAACTTTAGGGATTGCCCTGGGCTTATGAACTGTATTGCAACCAATTACATCCAGCATTTCTATAGGTCCTTCTACCATGATTTATTATCATGGTAATCATTTCTGATTATCACTAGGTAGTTTCAGGAAAATGACTTACACATATTAATTTGGAGGGCTTTCCTGAATTAAATATCTTGCTTTCCAGAAAATGTGTGGCACTTTGTGTGTTTAGCCTCAAAATGCAAAGAACTCTGCTCCTCTATCAGCTTCCCTTCTTTTTCCATTTTGCACACTAGAAGAGTTACAAACAGGTTTTCCATGTAACTCTCACTGACTAAAACTGTTGAAGCAGATCTTGCCAAAACAGTTCGACTCTGCAATTAGTCACTTAGTGCTAAAACTTTCTTCAGCTCTACACAGAAAGGAGCCTTGAGGTGACTGATCTACTCTCTTAAAAAATAGTCACTAATGTTTTCAAAGAAAAACATTGCTGGGTTTTCAGGATGCTGCATGGTCTTGCAAAGTGTTATTTTTAGAAGCGTGCGAAAGTTTCACAGAATCATTCATTCTGCTCCAAGGCCCACCACGTCACTGACGAAGCCCAAATTGTAAAGTACTGTTATCATGTGGTTGATTTAGTGTGAACATCCGTAGAGCCCTGCTCAGTAGTCACCCTCCCTGCTTCTCAGTCTTCTCCTAGGAGCACTCTGCCGCAACGCTGCCTTCCTTAAATCCTCAACCCTTCTTTCTCTACTCAAGGAGATCTTGAAATCTCATTTTCTTCTCTGGCTATGACACAGGGAAGTAAGTATATTTCCTTGGATTTATTCTTGAGTAAATATATAATTTTTGCAATATTAACTATTCTACCATATGTATCTATTTCTGAAGGAAATAAGGGTTTGGCTCAATCATTTATGTACTATTTAGATAGCATATGCTATTGCTATTTTGTTTTAAATTTTAAGTTACATTGTGTGTGTGTGTGTGTGTGTGTGCATATGCAGGTGTGTGGTGGTGCACATGTGAAAGTCGGAGGACAACTTGCAGGAGCCAGTTCTCTCCTTCTACCATGTGGGTCCCAGGGATCAAACTTGGTTGTCAGACTTGTGGAAAATTGCGTTTACTTACTGGGGCATCTTTTTTCCAGCCCTTCTACACTGTTTTATAGAGTTATTCTTTATCCACAGTTTTACTTTGTGAGACAGGATCTCATATAACCCAGGGTGTGGTGACACTGAATTCACTATGCAGCTGGTGATGACCTTAAAACCCTGGGGTTCCTTCCTTCTCCTCCTCTTCCTTCTATGAGCTGGGGCATTTGGTGTGGACCATCTCTCCTTGCTCTGTGGTTATATGGTTATTCTTAAGGAGCTGAAGTAATGTTCATTTAATTCATCTTTTCATTCACTTTTGTACTAATTGTCTTCTGTGTTCCAAAAAGGATTAGTTTTATTTATAAAGTTGGACATGCTGTAATTTCATATTAAATAAATAATCAATCAAGAAGTTAGGACAGGAAAAAAGAGTCACATTTTTGCCTGAAAGATTTTAACTTTACAAAGCCAAAAGAGAGTCCTGTATAATTTATGGTTCTACATGACCATGAGAACATCAAAACAATACTTTCCTCTTTATTTCAGAAATAGATTCTACTCTGAAATATGAGCTATGCAGCACCATTCAGGCCATTTCCATCAAATTCATGGCAAACTGCAGAAATATTTCCTAAGACTTTTTTTTACAGACTTATTCAGCATAGGCTCTGTTGTTTGGATGAGTGTCCAACAATGTGTGTGTGGTAAATAGTTCCCCAGCAAGGTTCTAATGAAATACTTTGGACCATTAGGAAGTGAGGCCTTATGGGGAATTGTTGAACTCCAGTATGGTTGCTTCTGAACTAATGATGTAATCTGTTTTCTCCGTTTCACACTCCTATCACAATATACTGACTTCAACACTAGGCGACTGATCTTAGAACTGTACATCAGAAGAATCCCCTCTTTTCTTTTTGAATTTTTGTTTTTTGTTGCTGTTGTTTTGTTTTTACTTTTGTTTTTGAGACAGACTTCCTCTGTGTAGCCGTAGCTGTTCTGAAATACACTCTGTAGACCAAGCTAACCTAGAATTCAGAGAAATCTGCCTATCTCTGCCTCCTGAGTGTTCGGGCTAAAGGTGTGCTCCACCTAAGCCCAGCTTTATAAATGATAAGTTTCTAAGTTAATTTTGTCAGGTATTTTTGTCACAGTCACACAAAACTGCCTCATATTGTAGGCAACGACAACATACCAAAGAGAGCTGGTTAAGCTCACGTTTGTTCATTTACACAAGAGCTGTTTCCAAATTGGAAATCTGTGCAAAAATTTCCTACTAAGATACCTACCAAAGAAATCATATTTTATATGATAAATCCTTTGTAAATACTAAACATCTGTCTTCATGGACTATCAATACAGGAGGTGGATTTTCACAAAAACAATGCTAATAGCCCAATGAGTAGAGGAACTCTGGGTATATGGTACCATTGTAGGCAGAGATCTGGAAGAAAAGACATTTGACAGTGAGGGTCTCTGGAAGGGGGACTAGAGAATGGCTTCATTTATGACTTATAATCACAAGCGTCCACTTACACGGCTCAAGCAATGTTTATAGTGAGTGTGACAGCCACAGTGGGTGTTAAAGAGCTTCTGATTTCCTTGTGACTGAAGAAATACAGCTGCAGCATGCCTTCCTGATGCATTTCCAGGATTCTTCTCTGGCTTCCCCATTTCTCTGTACAGGCCTGCTCTTTTACAAATCAATTATCTTCTGTTCGATGGGTAGGTACTAGGCTCTTGTTATCATCTCTACCTTTTCCAGCAACCCTGCCCCCCACTTCACCTCTACAGTTAAATTTCATTTAAAGACACACTCTATCAACTAAACAACTTAACAGAACCTTCTTCCTAAAGTTTCCTTTGAACACATCTTTCCTCTACATCTCTAAGTTCTTACGGGTTCTTTGTGGCACTCATCAGCTTACAAGGAAATAGTCACATGATTGATTTTCCTATTTCTTCCAACGAATATTCTTTTATATCAAACTTTTCATGTTCCTTTGATGTTCTTTATTGCACCCAGCATAGGTATGACAAATTACAGGTCTGGTAACTTGTTATTGTTGTAACAAACTACATGTGTACAAAAGCTACCTTTTTCTTCGGGAATTAGGCATTTCTTCAGCTCCACTTGAGGTTGGCTTGATTGGCACTCCTGTGAGGACTCATTCAGGTAGAACATGCAAGCTGTGTCATGCAGAAACTGGCAGTTTATCCTGGATGTTGGCTAGAATATCAAAGTGCCATGGGCTTCTCACAGCACAATGACTGAACTATGGAAGAAAATATGTACAAAACCAGAGGCCTTACACTGCCAACTTCCTTGTCTGAGAAATAAAGTTGGGAAATAAAACTAACAATCCTGTTAAAACTGGGATGGTTACAATATTATTTTTGCCACATTAAGTGGGTCAGGGATACAGAAAGCCAAACCAGAGTTAACGAAAAGAAAACTGATGTGAACAATCAAGATTCCCACTGTATGGAGTAACCACAGTAGGCTCATTTTTTTCAATCTCTATCAGGAAACATTTATGTGAGCATTGTTTTAAGTATTAGGGTTACAACAATGATGAAAAACATGAAGTAGGCAGAATTTCACATTCACAATGAAGTTTTCATTGGCTAGGAAAAGAAAGAAATAAAATGAACCAATGTGATAGACGATGGATGCTGTGGATCATATGACTGTGTTCTGTGATCCATTTAGTCTCTGAATAGCATCAATAGTTAAACCATCATTGAGAATCAGACTCAGGAATAAAGATTTTGCACAGACAATAAAGAGTTATATGAACATATTCGTGTACCTCAGATCATTGAAAATTTAAAATGTACTTGTGAAAACCACAAATATTTTGGTAATATAGATTATCTACTTTGTAGATACATCTCTGAGATAATTTTCTCTTGAAGTAGCATTCTCTACACATAATTTGATTAACTCAAATATATCTACTCTTATTTACTTATAGAAGTAGAATTTGCATTTTGCAAAATTACTGTAATATTAAAACAGCTTCTAAAGTGAACTAAGTTTGTTCAATGCATATGCTAGCTTGAGCAAAAAAAATAACCAATAGGAATACTTTAAATATTTATATTAATTCTTAAATTTACATTAATATTATTTGAAAATGAGCCATCTACAAAAACTTAAAGATGTACATATTTATAAGG
This sequence comes from Chionomys nivalis, assembly GCF_950005125.1. Classification (NCBI taxonomy): domain Eukaryota; kingdom Metazoa; phylum Chordata; class Mammalia; order Rodentia; family Cricetidae; genus Chionomys; species Chionomys nivalis. Next base: position 44,478,861 of record NC_080087.1, read on the forward strand.
CATTATATGTTGCCGTTCATAATGTCTAAGTCTGGTTAAACATGCCACTTTCCCCTTTGATCTCTTATTTATGATCAGTAATCCAAGATCCTTTCTTATGGCTTTTTGGAAGGTACAATAGAGAGTTTCTACCTCTAATCAGTGCTGTGCTGTGTGGTAGCTGTTAAATCTCTATGCCATGGAGTACATCACCTATATTGCTCTGGAGAAAGATGTGAAATAAACATGTTGTTCACCAGAGGGCACTGTTGTCATCTGAAATGAATTGTGTAATGTGTTCCCAGGCACTTAGCCATTTACTTTGTACGAACCTAGTCCTTTCCATTCTTCCTTGACTTCTTTTCCTTGTCTGTTACTTTCCCCAGAACTCCACTGAAGTATTCCGTATTGCCCTCATGATATTTTATGTCAACAAATATTAGAATAAGTTGGAATATTGATAGTGAATATTAATAGTGAACCAGAATTATGAACATATATGCCTGATTCACAAACTGATGTGAACATCTATAAAAATTTTGATACATTACAATGCACTTTTTGCCTTAAATTTACTTAACATTTTTATCATAGTGGCTTTGGATCTGGTTATTACATGATGTCTTGTGTATAAATGAATAACAATATAGTTTTATATGTAATACACAGATTGTGATAGTATATCTTTTGTTTGTGATGTTTCATTTCTTTTTTCTAATAAAAGGATTCAAATGAACTCTCAGCACCATAAGTCATGACAGAATTTAAACCAAGGTGATCATCTTCACTGGTAATTTTTCCTGGATTTAGACTGATCGATCTCAGATTGTGGAATGCTTCTCCATGAATCTATGAGGGGCTTTCAGAGAGGGTCATGTCAGAAAGATGATTTATTTTATCTCCCTGTGAAATAAATAATAACTGACCTATGTTCCAAGTTGTGTGGATTATAGGGCTGATCCACACAGAGCCAGGTAGATGACAAGCTCTTATTTCTGTTGTAGTTGTGGCCCTTGAGTTTGGCTACCTAGATCTCAATCTTGGCTCTACCATTTATCATCTAAAAAGCATTCAGTGAGTTGCTCATCATACAAAGGTCCCACATTTTTAAAGTGGTGAAGCCATGTCATCTCTCATGAGCTAATCGATTTTAATACCTGTGAGAAAATACCCAAGATAAATAGCTTAAAAAGAGGACAGGTTTAACTGGCTCTGTTGATTTGGGATCACTGTGGGCAACAATGGAACAGCAAATATGTTTATGTAATGGCAATCCAAAAAGCAAAAGAGAAAAGAGGGAGAAGTCAGAATCAAGCCTTCCCATAAAGGCACATTTCTGACGAAGATGATGTAACTTTCTTCCAATAGGATCCACTTCCTAAGCCCTTTAGCACCTCCTTCAGGCTGGCAACCAAGCCTTTAGTGTATTTGAATTCTAAAATCCAGCATATAGTCATAGATTTACTTAGTGACCTCTGTGAGATAGCAGAACATTTGCCACAATGTTGTTAGAGTTTAAATATAAAATGATAATAAAAATTCCTGCATTGCAGGCTTTGTCCCCATATGGTGACACCATTGAGCGGTGGGCTTCTGAGACATGCCTGGATCTAAGGGTTATCCTAATGACCGACTAACCCAATGACCCTAAGTGGGCTTTTGGTAGGTGATAGGAACTGGGGTAACTGAGGCTGGATTGGAGAAGGTAGATCACTAGGAGTATGTCTTTACAGAGTTTGTCTGTCCCTGTAGTCTTCTGTCTGTTTGCTTCCTGGTTCCCATGAAGTCAGCAGCCTCTTGCTCAGTCCCAACTTAGAAACCTCTAAAACCATGAGCCCAAATCAGCGTTTTGTTATTGAATGTTCTCTAGGGTACTTTGCCCACAGCATAGATGACTGTGCTCAGTAAATACTTTGTATAATTTTTTTTGCCAAGATGAGTTTCACCTACTGTATGTGTCTTTCCAACAGTTTCTAATGTGTGTTCAACACAGCTACACATGGGTTTTCATTTTCATTCTGCTGACTATGCTTCTACCTCCAATTACCCCCCTGCCATATCCCCATCCCACTGCCTGCTGCCTGATTTAGATCACCAGTGATATACGTTCACCTTTAGGTTCCCACAATATCTATCACTTGTAGGAATGACTGCCTGTGCTTAACTACTGAAAAAATCACCTAATATGAAAACATTGAATCTGGCTTATGTATGAATGAATAACTATATTATTTTATAAGCAGGGCACAGATGTGTGCTAGCATGTGTTTTGTCAGTGAGATGTATCTTTTAAACTCAAGTGGGAGGATTAAAGAAATTCTCAGCACCATAAATCATGAGGGAGTTTGAACTGAGACTGTGGCAGGTGATCTTTGCTACTCATTTGATTGGAGTTGGAATGATCCCATCGACTATGGCATATGTCTGGGTGTGTCTGTGAGGGCCTTCCAGAGGGAATTAAGTAAGAAGGATGATCTGATTTGATTATCTGTAAATTTTTTGGATTGTTGGCTACAAATAATCTTTTTTCAATGTTTTACTTCTTCTTTTTGTTCTTGTTCTTGTTTTTGTTTTTGTTCTTCTCCTCCTTCTCCTCCAGCTCATCCTTATTCTTTTTCTTTCAAAGTAATTATTTCCATCAAAGATAAATTTAGCAAAGTTACAGGTACCCAAGTGGAGGAAAGAGGTAGCTATTTGTGAGGATTTTGATACACATACAGTAAGGGGTCATGGGTCACATGCCCATTGGAAAGCCTCACATTCTCCACAGACTTCTGGTCATGTGAGGCTCCAGCTTAACAGTCTTGAAAATTTTCGTTTGAGGTTCTTTAAACGTAGCACTGACCCCAGTCCAGTACTTCTTTTGAATTTTTCTCAAATGACCCTTCTTAATAGAAGAGTCCACATGTATGTGATAGCTCTAAAATAAAAGTTCAAAAGAACCGAAAGGGGCCGGGCGATGGTGGCGCATGCCTTTAATCCCAGCACTCGGGAGGCAGAGGCAGGCGGATGTCTGTCAGTTCGAGACCAGCCTGGTCTACAAGAGCTAGTTCCAGGACAGGCTCCAAAACCACAGAGAAACCCTGTCTTGAAAAACCAAAAAAAAAAAAAAAAGAACCAAAAGAGTTTATTTGGAAGATATGATCCTAGAAAGAGAATACTAAGAAGCATACAGGATTATGTTTTGTTTGGGTGTTTGAGTGCATACAGTGTATGTATGTGTGTGTGAGCATGTGTGTATTTGGGTACACATATGTAAATCATGGTATATGTGAAGGTCAGAGGATAGCCTTCAGTGTACGTTCTTACTTCCTGCTTTGCTTGAGGCAAAGTTTCTTTTCTTATTATTTCTGCATACAACGAATGACCTGACCCTTAAGCTAACAGAAATCTCCTGCCTCTGATCTTGCTGTGAAAGTGCTGGGATTCCAGACACTGTTACTCCCCCCACTCTAATGTGCTCTCCATATTTCCACAGCAAGAGCTTCCTCAATGAGTCATCTCTGCAGCCCCAATCTGTTTCTGAGGGACCTCCCCAGGTTCTGTTGCTTTCTCTCCTATTCTACCATCCCTTGTCTCTTCAATCCCATTTCTCTCAGGAGAAAAAGAAAACAAATCTCCTACTTTCTCTGGAATAACAGCTCAGCTGCCTTACACATTGATTTCTCTATTTTATGTTTATTCTCTGGTCTAAGCTTTCACAGATATTTTCCAATGATAATAAATACTTTGTTAACTCTTTGAAAGAAAATGACCTTCAAAGGGAGTGGCACTATTAGGTTTGCCCTTGTCGAAGAAAGTGTGTCACTGTGGGGTGGTCTTTGAGATCTCTTTTGCTCAAGCTTCCCTCAGTGTGAGAGTCAGTTGACTTCCTGTTGCCTGTAAAACGTAGCATTCTCAGCTCCAGCACCATGCCATTAACCATTTATAACTAACCATTTTAAAATGAATACAAACATTTATAAGCAAACAATTTGGGAATTTGGGCATTTTTTTCTCCAAATTGCTTCCAACTGTTTGTTGGGCAAGTTATTTTTAGGGTTCATGAATACCTTTTGGGGTCTCTTGTTCCATCAAATCACATTAGTGTGGAAGGAATGTTCCTGTTCTCTGTGGAAACAAAAGCAGAACCTCTTTTCCAAAGTAATATATCCTTAGACACAAATTTTGAAGTCAAGATAACTTTAAAATATGTATGTTGGCTTAGCTTAGCAACCCCCAGAATCAAATGTTTTCTAGCAGTTAACTCATTAACAGTCATAGAATCCAAAGAAAACACAATAATATGCATAATATAGACTCTGCATATATTCTATCTTTATGCGGCTTAGTTTTTTTCTTTATGAATTTTTAATATTTATTATCATTACTCCTTTAATCTATGATTGTCTGTACTTTTTTATTTTGTAAATGGAGACTGTGTATTCATTTCTCAGTCACCCCACCTGAATAATCAGACAAAAACTACATTAATTACAACAGAGTTTGACCAATAGCTTAGATGTATTCCTAGCCTGTTTTTACATTTTAAATTAACCAATTTCTAATAACTTGTGTATTGTCACAAGGCTGTGGTTTACTGGTAAGGTTTTCACAGCACCATGGCTTCTCCCTGGCTCTGCCATCTTTCTCCCTCTGTTCAGTTTAGTTTTCTTGCTTACCTATTATCTGCCCTGCCATAGGTTAAATCATCTTCTTTGTTAACCAGTGGTAATAAAATATATTCACAACATACAGAGGGGAATTTCACATCAATGTCTGTCTGCTTGCCACCATGCTCCCCACCATGATCATAATGGGCTAAACCTCTGAAACTGTAATCAAGTCACCCCAATTAAACATTTTCTTTATAACAGTTGCTGTGCTCATGGTGTCTCTTTGCACCAATAAAAAGCCTTAACTAAGACATGAACAATATTTTAACAGGTTATTATTATCTTATTTTATTGAAAGCAGTAACTTTATTGACAATAATTTGAATGTTTACTTCTCAATTCACTATTGAAAATTTAATATAAAAGTAAACATTTTTGTGAATGCTTATTTTTTTTTCAGATCATAGATTATTTGGTAATATTTTCAGTATAATGCTTACAACACTTTACTATTAGCTTGATTTAAATTTTTTTAGTGAAAATATTGTTGTTGGCCATATATAATACAGGCATTATAAACTGGGAAAATTTGAGCAGTGTTTAGTTCCTGTCATCAACCCCTTTTTAAATTTCAAAATCATTTTCCACCTGTGTTGCTGTTTCTTGTAAACACACTTAAGTTACATCTTCTGTGTAAGCATTTGTATTATCTATAGATTCGACAAAATCAGGTTCATTACCATACACAAATACATGTACTTACACAGTTTTTCCTCTGTTCCTTGCATCCTTCTATTATTTATTTATGCCTGTTTCCACTCAAAACCATTCAGTCACACCTCAAAAATTCCTCATCTCCCAATTTGTCTCTAGGCAAAAGAAAGAAAGGTTTCCTCAGACCTGCTCACCAAGGACAGACCATATCTCCTTCCATTCTGTGGAGAATGCTACATACCAAGAAATACATAAAAGGGTGGATGGAAATCATTTTGAATTCCAATGCATTTATGTTAAAACAGAAAGGCTGACATTAATATTTGCATTCCACTTTTCGAATACTGAAGGGTGTAGTTGTTAACTTTCCTCATACTCCATGTATCTACAGGGAGTGCAGAATGAAAGCAGCAAGAGATTAGGGTCCCTCAAGACTTCACGCTGTAAGTGTGTGGGCCACACAGGCATGGAATACTTACAGATCTTTCACAATGAGGGTAGGTGGAGGGTATTGATTTTGGTCAGTGGGACTCAGCTTCTCAGCAACTCCCCTGCACATTCTCCTGGTCCCTTCTCTGTTGGTCTTAGCTATTCACCAAACTCGAGGTTGCTGTTCATGGTTCATTTAGTGCCTATCAATCATGCGTTGTTATTGCAGCAGTGCAGAAGAAGCCTAGAAAGTTTATTAAATTTAAAGATTGATGACTGTTGAAAGTTCCATGACTGCTTTGTAGGTTTTAGTTTTAATAACTAACACAGAAAAACATGCCTCAGACCTCTGCTGCTAGATGATGTAGTACTAAGAAAAAACAAGTACAAAAGAGATTTCCAATTAAAAATGGACAAGCTCACTTTGCTCTGTTCTGGGATTGTTTCAATAGTTTGAGCATAAATAAGGCTTTTTGCTTTTTTTTCTGAATCCATCTCAATAATTTTGTTTGGATTTGAACAAGCTCTCTGAATTTCTCTCCCATCACCTAGTGGGCACATTGGAAACAGCAGTAGCATTGTATATAAGAGGTGGGAGGACACATCACTGGCTGATTACCTTTGAGACTTAACATTCAGTACAGGGACTTTCTGGTGAAGATCTTAGCCTGTGTTAGCACATGTAATGACAAGCATTGCTATTCACTGGATTTGGACCCAAAGCTTCCAAAAGAAAAAGAAAAATAAAGTCTCTGACACAACATGTATCTACTGTCTGCTAGACGAAGTGCTAAGGATTTTACATCCCACGATGTGACCAATAGTAATCGTCATATTTTTTTGTAGGTGAATAAATAAAGATGTTTAAACATTTACTCCAAGTGTGAGGAAGATGATTTTTTTTCATGAGTATCATTGAAAAGGTATCTTTTCTTTTTTTTTATTTTTATTTTTATTTTATTTTATTTTATTTTTTTTATTAATTAATTTATTTAATTATTAAAGATTTCTGCCTCTTCCCCGCCACCACCTCCCATTCCCTCCCCCTCCCCCAATCAAGTCTTCCTTCCTCCTCAGCCCAAAGAGCAAGCAGGTTTCTCTGCCCTGTGGGAGGTCCAAGGACCACCCACCTCCATCCAGGTCTATTAAGGTGAGCATCCAAACTACCTGGGCTCCCACAAAGTCATTACGTGCAATAGGATCAAGAACCCATTGCCATTGTTCTTCAGTTACATATTTTGAAAAGCGCAAGTGACCTAAGATACTTTCTAGGTCTTAGCATCATTTATAATTCCTTTACTTCTGTTGCGAAATACTATCTACAACTAGGTATGTACTTTTTTTTCTCCTATTAAATTCATCTTTCTCAGGGTTATATCAAGGTAACACTTTAGATCATAACAGTATCTTTGAAGGAAAGAAAAGGATGGATTTTTTTGCAGGGGTAGGGAGTCATGGATGATTGCTGAACCAAATCATTCTAAGTGTCCTGATCATAAATTTATAATCCTAAAGTTGTTGTGTTGTGTTCAAGTGCAGTCTACATCCTTTCTTTGCATTTGGCTTTGTTGTTGCCAATTAAGAAATTACAGTCCTTGGCTGCCTGAGTCTTTTGAGCATGTGTGAAAATCATTTTTAGTCATTTAAAAAACATTATAGGAAAGAATTTTATGAAAGAAAACAATGTTGAATTATATTCTTTTTCAATACTTACACCATTTTAGACTTTAAATATCACTTCTTTGAGCATAGACATTTTATTTATTGAGGCCAGCTAAGAAGCGTTAGATATGTAAATGAGAAAATCAGTTAGTGGGATGTGTGAAAGACAAAATTTATTACTTTATCCTTTAAGATTTATGTTAGTTTAAATTATTTAGGAGTTACTACATATTTCATAAGGGACTAGACATGCTTTGTTCTAATACTATTTTAAATCAACATATAATTACAAAGCCCTGATTTTGTAATGAACACCAAATTAGATGCAATGTTTTTGCTGGCTTTCATCTTCTCTGTTATTGGACTGAGAGGCCCTTTTGTGTGGTTTTAGTTCCACTTTGGGTTTAGATGCTAAAATAGGATGAAACTGGGAGTTTGGTTTTCTTTGTCTTCTCTGAATCTAGTTCCTCATTGCTTGAAGCTTACCCTTAATTTCTAAGTGCTGGATTCACTTCTTGCTAGTCTTCTTTTTCTTTGTGAGTAGTCCAGTCTGGAAACCCTGACTACTGTGAGCCATAACCCTTGTCATCCAAACCTGTTGGGGTCTTGACAAGGCACCTCGTGGCACAGCAGTTCCTGCAGGTCTACCATCCCTTCTTGTTGTTGTTCAGACTGGTCTTGCCCTCTGTAGAAATGTCCATGTTTGCTGTTAAGTCTTTAGTCAATAGCACAGATGACTTGAGTCCCCGAATTTAGTTATCCAAAGCCTAAATTACAATTCTTGGTTTTGCTATTTTACTGTGATTTATGGGAATGGTTAATTTAAATTTTGACTGAATAGTTTAATTTACTCATCAGTTGGATTGTAAATGCCTTTGGAAAGCTTTCATTTATTTATTTATTCCACTTTTTTGATGAAATATGGAGCATTGACTGTGTTATGTTTGTAATTATAATAGAATCTCTTGGTGTGGATTGTAATGATTTGATAACATTCTTTTTTGATGTGAAGTAAAATGGGGACTCTGTATTTCTAGTTAAACCTTAGGGGGAATCCTGTCCAGGAACCTAGAAATGATTTAGAATTTTATCCTTATGTTATTTAAAAATTTTTGTGTGCATATTTGTGTATGTGTGTGCATGCCATTTGGAGTTGTGCTAATTTTCAGTTAATTTGAGTCAGAACCTGTTGTACTCAAAACGAGGTGGCTCACAAACATCCAAAGATTCTCCTGTCTCTGCCTCCCATCTCACCACAGTTGTGTTGGAATCACAAATAAATGTTGCCAGCTCATATTTTTGTGGGTTTTGACAAGCCAAACTTCATGTTTGTGTATCAAGCAGTTTATCCAAGAAGCCATTATACTGTAATACCTGATGCAATTAAACTCAAAAATGAAAATTATTATTTGACTTACTCTCCTGAATGTTTCTGTTTAAGGTCAGTAGCTCTAGTGATTTGGGCCTGGGGTAAGAGTGACACTTCATGGTAGGAGCATGTAGTGAAACAAAATGGTTAACTCTTCAGCCAAAAACAAAAAGAGAAGACAAAGACTAGATGAGAGACACAGTCCCCTTCCAAGGCATCTGATGACCCAAGGAGTTTCTACAAGTTTGCACCTCCTAAATGATCCAAGATATCCTGGTAATACCAAAACAGGACCACACCAATTGGACACAGGAACTTTGGCAATATTCAGTATTGAAACCATGTTAGTTTCCTCACCAATGAAGGGTATTCAAAGGACCCATTGATAGATTTGGGGTAGCATTGATCACTTGCATGCAATCCAGGCAATGGGAACTAAACAACAAAACAAAAACCCATAACAATAATAATGGGTTGTTTATTGCACAGCAATGGCTTGATATAATATTATTTTACATCTTAAAGATGTTTAAAAATGAGAAAAAATAATGTCATATTAGCAATTGATTGGTCTTTTTGTCTCCATAATTTTGGACATTTCATATCCAGAAGGTTATTTTATGCCATAATTTTACTTATGAAAAGTCATCATGTAAATTTTGTCTTTTAATCTACTAACAAAAAATTGTGAGTGTCTGAATAAGATGTCCCTCATTGTCATATGCATTTGAATACTTGGTCCCTAGCTGGTGATGCTGTTTGGAAAGTCTTAAGAAGTATTGACTTTCTGGGGGAGTAGGTGTATCACTATGGAAATGCTTTGAGATTTCAAAAACCACATGCCATTCTGAGTTTGTTCTTTCTGCTTTCTGCTTATTATTCATCAAGATATAAGGCCTCAACTTCCAGCTCCAGCTATCACACTTCCTTTGTCAATGCATCCCCATAGTGATGGAGATCATCTCTTATCCCTCGGAAACTACAATTCCAGTAAAAATAAACATTTTTCTTCTATATTTGCCTTGCTCATAGTGTTTTATCACAACAATAGAAAAGTAGCTAATATAAATGTGTCATATTAGCAGAATTGGGAAGTCAAAGCCTTTTTGCAAGAATCGGTTAATCTTTCATGCTGCTATTATATGTTCTTACAAATATTCTTTCATTTGTTTTTGTCGATATTTTATTAGAGAGTTTCACACCTTTGCATGTAACAGTGGTATGCAGTTTTCCTATGGTGTCTTTATCTGGCTATGGTTTCAGTATAACTGGACAGTCTTTTCAGTGCCTGTGTTGTCTGACTGTTGATTTGCTGTGTTTATTTTTCATGTAGTTATTGAATCTATCAGTGAAAGTCAAACAGTTCCATAGTAAAGAAGCCACAAGTGTGACTGTGGCCACTGTAATTACCCTTCACATATTTCTATAGTTTAGTTTTACATGAAGGCAGCAAGCCCAAATGAAGACAGATGTGATCTCTCATCCCCACGCCCTTAGTCCCGCAGGATGACATCAAGCTGCAGTACAGAAAACACAAGAATGCATACTCAGCCATGAAGAAGCGGCCTTGCCTCTCATCTATGTTCAAACAGGCTTCCAGAGAAGCCTCCAGCTGTGTCCTAAGGGAGTGAGCAGTTAGAAACTAAGAAGATGAATGAGAAATCGCCTCTCAGCAGCAATTTCACACAAGAGAGGACTGACAATGGCCTTAGTCTGCTTCTCATTCAGGCATATCTCCCTTTGTTCTAGGACGCTGTGATATTGGGGTAGCAGACGGGGTAGAGCTAAGCCAAGTCTTGACAGGTTTTCCTGTCAGCCACATGGAGATGCTCAAGGTCACAAGGGAGCCATGGTAACATTATTATTAAAAATTCATGTGGTGAGCCTTGTCTTTTCTTTGTGGGATGATTTTTACTTTTGTTAATTTGCTAATTTATTTTGAGGCAGGTTTCATGTATACTATGCTAATCTCAACTTCATGCATTGTGGAGTTGAGGAAGACCTCGAACTCCCATCCTCCTGCACTCTCCCCATGAGTGCTGACATTACAAACATGACTCATCATGCCTGGTTTTTGTCATGCAGGGGATCCAATCCAGAGCTTTGTTCATGCTGGCAAGTACTCTGCCAATGGAACCACATCTCCAGCCCCACAAACAACTGACTTCCAAATTTAACTTCTTTCCTTATGGTAGGCTTAGCTAGACTTTCTATACTCTCTTTTGTTATAAAAACCTTCTTCAATCAATGGCGATAAGTTCTTTCTTTCTAGAAAGTTCTTCTAAGCTTTTTAATTTGCTGGCAGAAAACTACTTTGTAGTCTATTTCATTTCTGTTAGAGTAACATTGATTTCTAATACTGGCAATGCTCTTTTTTTTAATAACTTCAAAAAGCTAGTCTTTTATTACATTGAATTTAATTATTTAGTTTCTCAAATCAGTGATTTTCCTGGTGGTTTTTATTTCTTCTGTTCTAACTTCTTCAGATTCTTTTTTGCTGCTCTTTTCTGGTTTTCTTAGGAGGAAACTTCTTAATTCACAGTATTTTAGAGTTTGGCTACATTCCTTAAATTATGGTATTTTGTGTGCTCATTTATTATTTGACCTGCATTATATTCTCCAATGATACTACTGGATAGTGGTTTTTCATTTCCAGACTAGGCTAAAAGTATCAGAAGATACACAATACAGTTTGATTAGCTGAGTCGAACATTTGCTAGTGGCAGGGCTTTTGATACTCCCAACATGGTTTTCACTCCATACCAACTTTTCCAGCCAAAGTTAAGAGAGTGGAATGTTTTGAAGGGCCAAGAGCAGAGACATGCAAGGTCTCTGCAGGATTTTGGAAAGAATGATTAACAACTTGATGAGAAGTTTCTCTCACTATAGACAATTGGAATGGAGCAACTGGCACTTCAATGCTGCTGTCCTGAAAAGGCACTTTTCTTCCTCATTTCCCTGACTCATGGCCAAAGAGCAAAAAGTGTTCCTAAGATAACAAATAGCTTATATGTTTTTCTTTGGGTTCACCTTCTTATTTAGCTTCTCTAGAATCACGAATTATAATCTCAATGTCCTTTATTTATGGCTAGAAACCTAATATGAGTGAGTACATCCCATGTTCCTCTTTTTGGGTCTGGCTTACCTCACTCAGGATATTGTTTTCAATTTCCGTCCATTTGTATGCAAAATTCAGAACCCAAAGCATCCCCCTGAATATTAACCTTCATCAGGCGATGAAAGAAGACAGAGACAGAGACCAACATTGGAGCACTGGACTGAAGTCTCACGATCCAAAGGAGGAACAGAAGGAGAGTGAGCACGAGCAAGGAACTCAGGACTGCGAGGGGTGCACCCACACACTGAGGCAATGGGGATGTTCTATCGGGAACTCACCAAGGCCAGCTGGCCGGGGACTGAAAAAGCATGGGACAAAACCGGTCTCGCTGAACATAATGGACAATGAGGACTACTGAGAACTGAAGAACAATGGCAATGGGTCCTTGATCCTATTGCACGTAATGGCTTTGTGGGAGCCCAGGTAGTTTGGATGCTCACCTTAATAGACCTGGATGGAGGTGGGTGGTCCTTGGACCTCCCACAGGGCAGAGAAACCTGCTTGCTCTTTGGGCTGAGGAGGAAGGAAGACTTGATTGGGGGAGGGGGAGGGAATGGGAGGTGGTGGTGGGGAAGAGGCAGAAATCTTTAATAATTAAATAAATTAATTAATAAAAAAAAATAGCTGTGTCTGATGGGACCATAACTGGTACAGATTCGGAAAGTTCTGTGTATGTTAGCAGAATGCTACCATCTAAGGGACATGGTATACATATTTTTAAAAAGAAACTCGATTGCATTTGTTTTATTGATATTTGAAATCTTTGTAGAAGAAAACATACAAGTATGACTGCAAAATTTCCATGACAAATGTGGGCCCAGGAGTGCCTGGGATCAAATCATTGATTATATTGCTCTTGTTTCTGGGTAGCAATGTATTCCATGATACTGACTTCAACTAATGTAATAACTTTGCTAAATTAGCAAGGATGGGAAAGAGAAACCAGGACTAAAAAAAAAAAAAGGTTTCATGTGCTTGAATCTTTTAGTTTCACTATGAAAATTAGAGGGGACATGTTAAACTTTTTAGACATTGATCTGTCTCAGTAGATAATAGTCATGGCAGCTAATCCTAAGTGTCTTATATAGCTGATGATCTGTAGGATTGGAGTTGAGGAGTAGGGACAGGGAATGGTGCCCACACCAGGATAAAAGCAGATGACTTAGTAGCATCTGTAGAGAACTTCACTGGGTCAGGAGCATCCTAATGTTCCCTTTTCTCTTTTGTGAGCCCTCAGGCTGCTGCTTATCCTTTGGTATGAATATTTTTCATACCAAATGACAATGTAGTCATTTGTTGAAACTCATACATCAGCTATTTCTATATGTTGTTTGTGTTTTCATTACAAAGATCTTGGGTTTTTGGCTTTTCATTATTATTAATTACTATTATTATTTAAAAATTATGGAACATTTTACAAATTTGCAACATCCTTGTGCAGGTTCATGTTTATCTTCTTTGTATCATTTCACTTTTAGTATGTGGGACTGTAAAGCAAGCATTCGGTTTTACATTTTTTAGACCGGGCAGTAACCATTAGTAGCATGATTTATGAAACTTGTTGGTTATACATAGCAACTGGACAATGACTTCACTTTTGATAAACTAAAATCCACATGCATACAAAACTGTGGAATTTTATATAAGAAAATATGAATACTATTCTAGCAATTGTAGTTAAATCCTTTGCCTTTGTGTTTTTTAAAATTCATTCTGAAACAAATGAACAAATGAGTTTTAAACCTTAAGTCAAACCCACACTGTTTTAATTGCTGACAGTGTTAAAAAATATATACATTGGATAGGAAAAAGGGCATCATATACTTACACTGATTTAATTACTGTACTGTACAATGTGGCTTCCTATATGTTCCCTTGCTTCAAGTCTAATAGATTGTTTTTCTGCCTTACATGTAGTCATTTTACATTTTATATAGGAATCATTTATAAATAAATCATAATTATAATATTGTCTTGTTTAGCTTCCTTAAAATACTTATAAAAATAGGACTCAGTGGAATTGTGAAGAAGCGTTATGTGCCAAGGAAAGGCCCGTGAAGAGCTGGGAATTTGAACTGAGGTTCTAAGTGAATGAATTAAAGAAATTCATATGTATTTTACCCCCAACATTTTGGAATTCTCCTCTAGAAAATAAAAGGGGTTGTCCTGGAAACATCTAATATATTATTATTATTATTTAATTTTAAAAATATTTTGTGAGACGGGACATGGGTACCACAGCATATGCGAAAGTAAGAGAACAATTTTGTAGAGTCAGTTCTTGCCTGCTCCTTTCTGTGGGTTCCGAGGATCTAATTTAGGTCACTAGATTTATGCAGCAAGTCCTTTTTCTCATTGAGCCATCACAGTGGCCTGAGACTTCTTCAGTTTTCTGTATTTCTGTATTCATACTAGAAGCGATAATACATTTCTACAGATGTTGTAATGAATGACATGAGGTTGACATGAATTCAAATTAAGATCTATTGTTTAACAAGTTTTCTAGATTTGTGGCTGTGATCTGTTTTTGTGATTCCAACTGATGTGCTTGCTCCACACTGAAAAATGTCCCTGACGTAAGACAACAATAACTAGCAATTATCAAAATGGAGAGAGATACAAATTTGTAATTGTTTCTACTTTTTAGTAATAAACCATGACTGTTTTTTGGTATGTTGGGGAAGTTTTACAAGAAACACTTGAGTGTTCTGTGAGGACAATGCTGAGGATGGAAAACACTTGAAAATGTATGATTATAGTTATTATTTGACTCTCAACACTGCTTTTCCCAAGGGCCTTGCTGTACTCAAAACACTTATTTCCCTCCTCATGTCCACTTCTCTCCGTGTGAAGCCATTACTTTACACTGGCTAACAGATTTTTGTTCTTTAAAATAAACTTGTTTAGTCGAACAGTAACCCAGCCAAGAAAACCGTGAAACAGGCAACTATTTTCAGTGTGTGGACTGTCACCACCTTCACCATTAATTCTTCCCAATTTTGACGGAATAAAATTTCATTGTTGATGTAATAGTGTTCCATTAAAAATTTAAGTAAAGTAAGAATAAACAAAGAAAGCAATACATCACTTCAAGTGCTACCATCTTAAAATAATCACAATAAGCTCCAAGTATATATTTTCCCAACAAGTATCTATACCTCTTTGTGAATATACAGACATGGGTCTCACTTAAGTTTATGAATACAGGAATAATTTTATAAAATGGGATCCTATAATAAATGTTTGTAATATAGTATTGACTCAAGTGAGCAGGGAGTGCAATGTCTTTTTACACAAAGCCCATGTAAGCTTCTTGTTTTCCTGACATTAAGTAAGACCAAAACTCGAGCTTTCTGGGCCAGCAATCTCACCCCACTGCTCAGAAACATAAGTGATTTCCAAATTGTATTTTGTAAGTTAGGAAGCATATTATTATTATAGCTGGCAAAACTAAGTTAACAAGGAAATCTCTTTAGTTGGTTTATAAATAAATGTTTATACAAATAAAGGAATTCTTGAGTTTTTTGGATGATAGTAGTTAGCCTGAAATATTTTTCTTCCAGTGAATGTGCTACACTACCAGCAATTTTAATGGTGTTGCTAGTGAAGATGAAACATGAGCTAGCTAATGTCATCTTGTTTTTCTTGTTTAACAGTTTGGCAATATGAAAGTAATGTGGATTTACTTTATTAACAGACTGAGGTAGAAGAAGCTTCATGTCTATATCATATTCATTTCTAAAAATTCAAAATGCAAGTCTACATTTAGTCAAACTGGCAAGCTTTTGATATTTGCTTTTGGGACATTGTAACAAATTTATTACACAACATGTTATTAGGTAATTTTTCCAGGAATGTAAATTCAGTTTTAAGGATATGTTTAAAGGATCTAAATGATTGTGTGATCTTTTCCTCATTTTGTAAAGTTTCCATTATTAAAATCCTCATACTTCATAACTCATCATGAAATCACTAAAGTCTGGCAAATTATAACAAAATATTGGTATAATTAATTTTTGAAAACTGCTAAAGTGGTTTGCAACCTGAGCAAAGCTTGACAGACTCATATTTAAAATAATGACGATCTCAGTGAGTATATTTCTGACATGAACTGAATCATATGAATTCCTATAGATATGTTTCACTCAGTTCCCACCTTCAACAAAGATTTTTGGTATATAGAAGCTAGAGCAATAAGACAGCCACAGGAAATTAAGGGGATCCAAATTGGAAGGAAAGAAGTCAAATTGTTATTATTTGCAGATGATATGATTGCATACATAAGTGACCCCAAAAATTCTACCAGGGAACTACTACAGCTAATAAATACCTTTAGCAAAGTGGCTCAATAAAAGGTTATTTCATAAAATCAATGGCCTGCCTATATACAAATGACAACTGGGCTGAGAAATCAGGAAAACAAAGCCCTTCTTAATAGTCACAGATGATATAAAATATTATAACCAAGCAAGTGAAAAACCTATATGACAAGAACTTCAAGAAACAAATTGAAGATGATATCAGGAGATGGAAAGATCTAACATGCTCATGGACTGATAGTATTAATATAGTAAAAATGGCCATCTTATCAAAAACAATCTAAAGATTCCATGCAATCCCCATCAAAATTCCAACAAAATTCTTTACAGAGCTTGAAAAAACAATACCCAACTTCATTTGGAAAAACAAAAAACTCAGAATAGCTAAACCAATCTTATACAATAAAAGAACTTCCAGAGATATCAAAATCCCTGATTTCAAATGTACCACAGACCAATGATAATAATATTAATAACAATGATGATGATGATGATGATGATGATAAACACATGGCACTGGCATAAAAACAGACAGGTTGATCAATGGAATTGAACCGAAGACCCTATGGACTCCTGATTTTTCATAAAGAAGCCAGAGACACACAATGAAAAAGAGAAAACATCTTCAGCAAATGGTGCTGGTCTAATTGGATGTCAGCATGTAGAAAAATGCAAATAGATTAATATCTATGACCTTGCATAAAACTTAAGTTCAAGTGATCAAGACCTCAAGATAAAACCAAATACACTGAACCTGATAGAAGAAAAAGTGGGAAATAACCTTGAACTTATTGGTACAGGAGACAACTTCCTGAACAGACACTGAGACTGACAATTAACACATGGGACTTCATGAACCTGAAAAGCTTCTGTAAGGCAAAAGAAATGGTCAACAGGATAAAATGACAACCTCACAAAATGGGAAAAGATTTTCACCAACTTTACACCTGAGAGAGGGCTAATATCCAAAATATATAATAAATCTAAAGAAACTAGAGATCAAGAAACCAAATAATCCAATTAAAAATGGAGTTCTGATCTAAACAGAGAATTTTCAACAGAGGAATCTCAAATGGTTGAGAAACACTTAAAGAAGTGTTTAACATCCTTAGCCATCAAGAAAAGGTAAATCAAAATGATTTTGAGGTAGTGATTCTCTTGTTGTGAGGTGTTCTCCCATGAGTCTTCAGTGTTTGTATGTTCCATGACCTGTGTATCAGATGGCCTATCTCTGTTTTTGGCTTTTTTCGAGACAGGGTCTCTCTGTAGCTTTGGTGCCTATCCCGGAACTAGCTCTTGTAGACCAGGCTGGCCTCGAACTCCCAGAGATCCGCCTGCCTCTGTCTCCCGAGTGCTGGTATTAAAGGCATGCGCCACCACCGCCCGGCGACTTATGTCTTAATTTAGTAAATGCCATGCTTTAATCCTAAGTGTGGCAGATCTGAGAGCTGCTCAAACACATCTAATTTAGTGGAGCAGCTGCCTTCAGGAGGGGAAAGGTATCATGGGAGCCTTGAATGCTTGCAAGCATCAGTTGGTAGGCCAAACTTAGTGCTACTATCTAGCTTTCCATTTCAAAATATGACATCTTATTTACACATGCAATCTTGACATCTGATGGCTACCAAATGTAATGTCTTTTTTCTAGAATCAATGGGGTCACCTAACTGTGGACTTTCAGATTCAAATGGACAAGTTAAATAAACTTCTTTATTAAATTTTGAACTGCAAAATTTTTGTTATAACAATGAAAGAGGTACTGACACAGGAAACTGCTATCAAAAAGTGGGACCATCTCCTGCCCAGAAAACTAGAAGTCATTAAAAGATTCATAGTGCTTTTGAATATTCTCTGTAGGCTCACTTCCCCCAGCTATTTTCCTATGCTCAGCTGGTGAAGCAGGTCTGCAATTGTTGAAACAAGCCCAGGCATAAAGCATACTATTAGCAATACATGACATTGGTTCTGCATGCACAAATAACACAAGACTTATTGTCACAGTGGCTCCCCTCAGTACTTTAATGGAAAACCTGATGGGGTGAGGTAGTAAGCAATTTATGTAGGAAGTATCAAATGGGGCCATGTCTAATGAAGCTATGGATGTGCAGCCATACTAGGTACCCTCCCCTAGTAGAGATGAGCAACATGCCACATACACCTTGGAATACTGCCAACCTCAGCATGCTGTCCCAGAGTGCAGCAATATAGGCTGTGGTTCAGAAAGTAGAACCTTCTCAACTGGTTTAGGGACTGATCTGATTCATGATCTGTTCGCTCAAGTACACTTGCTGGTTAACTTGTCTGTGATGTTCGCTTTTAAAAGTAGTTTTTAAATTTGCTAATTTTTTTTAGCAAATAAATGTTCTATGCTTTCAGAGTTCATAAAGATCCTTCTAAACTAAGAGATTTTTAAAAAGCACCATGTACTGAATTAACTCCATGTTGTTTCTTATTTAAATTATTCATTTCATTTTGTCAAACATTTCAAAGCTTCCTTTTCTATAGTATTAGTTTAAGTGTTGTGTGAGATTTTTCCCAAGGAGATGCAACACAAACATCTATTCACCCAAAATAGGGAACCAGCAACCATCCTAAATAATGAGTATTTCAAGTCCAACATGGTGAACTAATGGATTGACTGGGGTTATTTACAGGGTATAGGTGAGGGGTTACTTATGAGAGCAGGAATAACACAAAGACAGATGCATCACCAAACAGCACAGCCCAGTACAAATGATGATTAACAAAAGCTGCAAAACCCAAGAACTTTCTTCATGATTCCAATAGCTTGGATGGTCAGAGTCCTTTCAAGGCAGCTCTCAGAAGTCATTTGCTGGAGCTACATCCTTGAATAGGGGCCCTATACATCTTGTTAGGTTTAGGAACTTCTTGATACTTGGAAGTTGTTTACTTTCTAAGTCTCAAGAGACTCCAACTCTACTTTTTAGAGGGCCTGTTTCAATTTAGAACTCCTCGAATCCCAAGGAGCTTCCCTCCAGTATGGAATGTTGTAACCAACAGATAATTGCTATACAATTTTTAATTCTAGTTTGTCTAGGTTTGATTGTGTTTCATGCATCAATCACAGTCCTTGAGATTTTGATCTTATTCATCTTTCTTTTGGGCAGTTGACAATTTTACTTTTCTGGGAGGGCCTATAGGTGTTACATTTTAGGGTATCTTAAGTATTCTAATCCATTTGATTTCTTTTGTTACGTCAGGAAGTTTTCATGTTGGCTTTAACTATGTTTTCTGTATCATTTGTTGAATGTGCCACATCATGTGTATTGGTTTCTCTGGAAGACCATTTGTTCCTCCCGCATTTCTCACATTTTATCTATTTCACATGTTAATTCTTAGTCTGTTTTTTTCATGTAGACTTGATACCTGATGCCTTCTTGCATATCTGTAGCTTCATGCTTATAATTTATTATTGGTATAAAAAGAGCATTTGTAGTCTGTTTCTCTGACTTTTGGATTTCTTTTTACATTTTATTTTATATTTATCTTAGTTTAGGCTCTGATGCTATCAAATTTATGCTCTTATTAATTTCTTTTATAGCAATATATCTTTGTTATCCTTTATTGGGATTGTCTTCTCCCCAAATAAAGTCTTTGTTTGGGTTTTGCGTGCCATGATCTTCCCTAACTTTTTTTCACTTCTCTGCTAGTAGTGTACATGTCTGTGTGTGTGTTGTAAATTAAGCCAAATAAAAGCAGCTTTGAACACTCCTTCTGTGGGACCTGATTCAGAGAATGAGTGATACAGTTAGCCCATGCTACCTTATCTGAGACACAATTCTCCCTATGGGTGGAGTATACAGTCATAATATTGTAATGATTGAGATTGTAGCCATTTCTTTTCAGATTAGCCTGTTAATCAGGAAGACTCAAGAAAGAAGACTCAAGACGTTAATGAATGAAGCCTCTGCACAACCTCAGATTTTGCGACTGTGATTCTGGTCTATATCTGATTGATGGTGTTCTCTATACTCTGGTATCTCTGGGTTTTCCTTTAATTAGGATAAAACCAGTGTAGTGGAGAACAGAGATAATTTGGCTGCAGTTGCCAAGAGCCCAAGACCAATGTCTGATAATCCTCTAGGACTATGTTACTATACTTTCTTCCTCCTTATTTCTCTACAGAATTTATGATATTGGTGAGAAATTCCAGAATATACTTTCTCTCTTCCTGCATCATAGCATTCTGGGGGCTAGTGAAAGTTCTTCTTTTGCCAACCAGAATCCTGTCTTTTGTCAGTTTATAACCCGACTCCATACCCACTTCACTTAGCATTAATTTCTAAATGCCATCATGAGAGTAAATGTTACAATGTTGGTGAGTGACTCAGTAGGTAAAGGGATTAAGGCACTCATCATGCAAGCCTGCCAGCCAGAGTTTGATGATCTCAAATACACATACAAATGCCAAGAAGCATCAATCCATGAAGCTGTCTTCTGACCTTCATATATGCTCTGTGTGATAGACTCCCACATATGCATTTATCATGCGTCTACATGCACATGAATAATAATGACAACAACAATAATAATAAAATGTAATTTTGCCTGTATCTATAAGAAAAATATAGAGTTCTCATTGCTTAGTGTCTGTTCCTTCTTTATTTTGAAATTTAAAAAAATCTAGTCTCATGGAAACAGTGACTTTAAATGTCATAGTAGAGTGTATGCCAATCATTCAGAAATGATCACAAGGTTAATTTAGTTAATAGCCTAAGGAATGTTGATGAATTAATACTTTGTTGAGCCTGTCCTTACTTATTTATACATCCATGCATAAAAAGTAACTTGAATGCTTTGTAGAAATGTCATTATATTGTCAATTAAAATCGAGATCGGTGTTATTTTTAATTGTTTTACTCTTTTTGATACTTAAACCTATTTTAATATTTTATAATAATGATATTTTTCATTTATAACTTCCAAGTACCACTTTAATAAACTAATGGTGACACACACCTGTAGTCCCAGTTACTGGAAACTTGAGGCAAGAGAATAGATCTTTAAGATCAAGCTAGATAAGAAAAAGAAACTCTATCTCGAAGAGTAAACCAGGAAACATAAACAAAGCAAAAATAACAAAAGAGATGGTGATAAAAATTATCTTTAGCATGCAGACCTATTAAATTTTGAAGACAGGCAATTTTTATTCCCTTAAGTATTGGAGGAGTGGTCTTCAGCCCCTGAGTTACCATTTAACTGATTGGCTCTGGTTCAGACTGGAGATCCACATTTTCACTTTGGAGCTTTTGTCACTCACACTCAGACTGCAGGAAAATATGCAATTATGAGTCAAACATCTAGTGTTTTGTTTATTTATATTGCTAGGAGAGCTTAGGAGAAACCATACATGGAAAGAAAACAGTTCCTAGGCCTTATGCAGGTTTGGATCTGATTTGTTTTATGTTTGAAGGACTGGAATTTATGACATGATAATAAAATGCTTCCCTAACTTTGAGGAGCAGCATATGAAAGTGTGTGAGTCCTTTCTGTTGAGGATATTACATATTATGAGAAAACAACCTCATGTATGGCTACTTTGACGAGTAACATGTTACAGTAAGGGAGGTACATAAGCTTTCTGTTTACTTCTGCTACTGTAGAATATATATGGGTGGAGCATGAGGAGACTGACCTGCCCACATTCCTTCCCTCTTGCTGGCCTTCTGCCCCACCATCAGCAGCTAACACCCTCTCCCTCTCACAAGTGTTTCTCCTGCTTTCTATTGTGCTTGACAGCCACTCAAAGGGCTTCTCACCATTCTAAAAAATCCTATTTCTGTACTTTCTCACACTGTGTTGAAGAACGGACTCCCCATTTCTGTACCATTTCTTCCCCCATCATCAGTACTTTTGCACAGTAGTTGATTTCTTTCCATTTTAAATTTAATAACATTAAAAGTTGCTATTTTCCAGCTCAACCAATATCATAGCCTGTATGACTATTGTGTGTTGAGTTACTATGGTTACTTTTCATCTCTTTCCATGAGATCTTTAACATTTTGAGCAAATAAAAATGTTCCTCCTTTCAACTCTGTAGATCAAGACAAGATGTGTCTAAATATTTATAGTTGAAAACTGCAGTGAAGCCACAGTTCCCTTTTCTGAATCTTTTCTACTACCCAGTAATGACAGTTCAGCAGGACAGTCATGCTCCATGTGTCCTTGCTAACCTGATATGCCTCCACTCTGTTATGCAATAAGACAGAGACATAGCAGTAACAAGTTGTTAGAACAAGGTCCCTATGTATGAAAGGATTTACTTAGCTGTATTAACTTTTGTATATCTTTTTAATGTAAACAAAGGATCAATGTAATTTTAAACATTTTTCAAAGGTGGCAGAGTTAGTTTTTTTATGTTTAGCAAAAGCCTTTTGTACTGCAGAAGGTGTCTTCATTAAGAATATTATTATAGCGTACATTGCATTTGCAACTATATATATATATATATGTTTAGATTTATATTAGGACAGTATTATTGGTGCTGAGAATTATAGCAAATTTCTGAACTCCATCTGGTCTATCTTGGAAACATGGGAAAAAAACAGCTCACCTTCTAGTGAAATTGCAAATGAGACCCACCATAATTATAAAGGAAGATGTATTGGCCAATTTGGGGTGTTTCTTATATCTTCTTTCCATGATCTAGTTTCTACTTGTCCTTCTTTCTGTTTGAGCAGTAATGTATTATGTGTCATTGGTTAGAAGGATCATGTCTCTATTGAGAAGTAGAAGACAGGCAGCTCCTTGTGTGATATATGTTAGTGAAAGAGAATTCATTAGATAGCACATTCTTTCAGACACTTAGAAATAGCAGGTGTCTTTTAGACAAAGATAAAGCAAAGCAGAATGTAAAGAAGTTACTTAACAAAGGGTAGCTATGGAAGTTAATCTCCGAGAAGCACATAAAAAGATGGCTACCACTTGTTGTGAGAGAGATGAATAAGTTTAAGGTTAGAGCCAGGAACATGTCCAAGGTGCTGAGTGCCTACAGGGTTAATATTAAAAAGTAAATAAAGCAGATCTGCTCTGTCAAGACTGAAGCCCTGCCTGAAAAACAAAATCACAGGATCTGGTATATGTGATGGAGGTCCAGACTGTTATCTTCAAAGCTTTGAAAAGCACAAGTTCCCCTGACCCTCTAACTTAACATAAAAAGTCTTGCTATTAGAAGTTAGTGTTTCTTCTTCTTAGCTTGAAAATGAAATAGGCCTCTTCCAGTCAAAGCAGCAAGTATACACCTCAAAACCTGCCACACCTGGATTAAGAGTTGCTACGGCATAACAACCTGAGATATGCAAGACCTACCAATGTGTGGAGGGCTCACACTCCCCAGTGTTTATGGGGCCTAGTCTGTTTGTACTGCAAGAGCTGGAAGACCATACCTATTATTGATTTCTGGGTCTTTCCCCAAGGTAGCTGGGAAATATGGGGATGAGGGAGGGATAATTGATTGGCAACTTGTTTCCAGAAAGAGGAATTCAGAAATTCTCTTCTACAAAGATGATTCTGCATGCATCAGAAAAGAAATGGATTATTCAAATAGTGGGTTTTATTTTTGGCTGCTAGAGACATTTAGTCAATGTTTGGATTGTATGAGGCAGAGGATCTCTGATCTAGATTTTCAGTTCTCAGTTATTATGAAAAGGCAATCATAAATAATAAACAAAGAAGAATGCCTATCTATATTTCAGTAATGATAGATTTACAAACATAAGAAACAATTTGAATGTGACCCATGGGTTATTGTGCGGTGAGTTTTGCCTTACAATAAAATAAATTGGAAACATCAAAATTTCCATGGCAAGTAAAAAAGAAAAATTACAAAAGATTTGAATAAGGGCTCATAGCAGAACGGTTAAAACTTGGAAGTTCATAAAACTCACCAGAGGAATATATTCTGTGACAAGGTTCAAAGACACTGTACTAACTAAATGTTCCTTAGATGTGTGATGATCAGATGGAAACCTGCCTTGCTGAGTAGTTCTGTAGCCACTAACTTCTGCAAGCTGTAAGCGATGGTAGAGAATGCCTTTGTGGAACCTGCAATACTGTTGACGAAGGGCACTTGAGTGCCAGGCTGGAACATTTGTGAATCAGAGGCTATTAATGGGTATCCATGGCCCACCCCACAGGGCCCCATCATCTACTCAGATAGTAAGTCACTCACAGGGCTCTATTTGATTCAGAATGGCAGTGAGTAGCACCACTCGTGATGATAAAAAAATTCATGGATGGTAGTTCATATGCAACCACTTTGGAAATCAGTGTGGTGGTTTCTCAGGAAACTGGGTCAACCTACCTCAGGATCCAGCAATTCCACTCTTGGGAATATACTCAAGAGATGCCTAATCATACTACAAAAGCATTTGTTCAACTATGTTCATAGCAGCACTATTTGGAATAGCCAGAACCTGGAAACAACCTAGGTGCCCCTCAATAGAAGAGTGGATAAAGAAGGTGTGGCACATATACACTTTAGAGTTCTACTCAGCAGTAAAAAACAATCTTGAATTTTGCATGCAAATGGATGGAAATAGAAAACACTTTACTGAGTGAGATAACCCAGACCCAAAAGGATGAATATGGTATATACTCACTCATAAGTGGATTCTAGCCCTAAACAAATATTGAGCCTATAATTCGTGATCCTAGAGAAGTTAAATAAGAAGGTGAGGGGCTGGAGAGATGGCTCAGAGGTTATGAGCACTGGCTGCTCTTCCAGAGGTCCTGAGTTCAATTCCCAGCAACCACATGGTGGCTCACAACCATCTGTACTGAGATCTGGTGCCCTCCTCTGGCGTGTGGGCATACATCAAGGTCAAGGCAGAATGTTGTATATATAATAAATAAATAAATAAATCTAAAAAAAAAAGGAAGGTGAACCCAAAGAAAAACATATATTTATATTTCTGGATATTGTAAGTAGATGAGATAGCCAGGCAAAAGATGGGAGCACAGGGGTGTGGGTGGGCTGGGGGAAGGGGAGATGGGAAGAGAGAAGGGAGAAGGGAAGGATTGGGGAGAGCCTGGGGGAACGGGATGGCTGAGATGGAGGAAGGGTGGATATGGGAGAAGGGAAGAAGATATCTTAATTAAGGGAGCCGTTTTAGGATTGGTAAAAGACTTGGCTCTAGAGGGGTTCCCAGGTGTCCAAGGAGATGTCCTCAGCTAGGTCCTTGGACAGCAGAAGAAAGGGTGCCTGAACTGGCCTCATCCAATAGCCACACTGATGAATAAATTTCTGTTTATACTGACAACCTGGTTCTTTCAACATCCTCATTGGCCTGCGGTAGGTTAAGTGATTCAGACACGAAGGATCCCCAGTATAAGCTAACTGATGAGGAATATCTTTCTGTATATGTGTTGCTTTTACTAGCCAATGAATAAAGCTGTTTTGGCCAATGGCTTGGCAGAATAAAATCAGGCAGTAAATCTGAACAGAGATATAGAGAAAGAGTAAATGGAGTCAAAGTTATTATGCCATGTAGCTGCCAAAGGAAAAAGATGTCAGAACCTTACTGGTAAGTCACAGCCTCGTGGCAACATACAGATTAATAGAAATGGGTTAATTTAAGATAGAAGAGCTAGCTAGGAATATTCCCGACCCATTGGCAAAACAGTGCTGTAATTAATATTGTTTCTGTGTGATTATTCAAGTCTGGGTGGAAACAAAATGCTATCTCCTTCTACAGCTAATGTTCCAGATGTGATGTTATTAATAGAGTAGATTAACAGAACATCAGATGATTTGCTGTGGTTATTGATTTGAAAAGTGTGTCCTTTCTAATCATAATCAGATCATAATCATAATCAGAAAATAAATCAGAAAGAGGCACAGGAAGTAGATTAGAGAATAGTTTTACACTTTTACTCAATATTAGGGCAAGTCTCTTGTACTTTGTCAGTCACACCAAGCCTATTAGAGTTTTCCACACCCATCATCAGCTTTTCCAATTGTTCCTTAATTTTTTGGTAACACAACCTTTGTTACCTATCAGCACTGCAACTTTCTGGGTGATCATGTAACTTCTCCAGGCTTCATTCATAGGTGTGAAAAGTAATTATGTGTTGGCACTAGTATGAAGAATTAAATGACATAAATGTTCTGTTACAAGTTAGAGACCAAACAAAAATATCAAAAGACTTGGGCTTTGTGAAATAAAATTAAGGGTTTGTCAGGAAAATAGATATAATTCAAATACTACACCAGAAGTAATATTGTAATACAGAGAAGTAGTTATATAGCTGAAATGGTGATGGGGGTCAAATAAGGGACAAGGAAGACCCCCAAAAATAGCTACAGATAGCTTTTAGCAACTAGATTTCACAGGACAGAAGACAGAAATTGTTGTTACTATAATCCAGGGGCTAGGTTGATGTAGGTGGTGGGGACTAGAGCCAAAGTGTGTTTTTCTAGTGGAGGCTGAAGCCAAAGAGGAAACACATCCTTTATCAAAAGAGCTGACCAAAGCAAAGGACAGGGAGAGAAATACTAGGGTTAAATGCCCTTCTGCCTTCCAGTGCTTTGCCTTTTATTGGCAAGAAGCCATATGTCATGGAGCCAGAGAAATAACACCTGGAGTGGTCAGCTTAGCATTCAGGAAGGATCTAAAGCCGATGGTGTTTTCACTCATAAGAGGTCATGACGTTAACCCAAGTCCTTGTGGGTAGGGAAGGGTTTCCACAATGGGAACATATTCTCACTCTCAGCTATTTTGGAATTAGGTTCACCTTGACATAGCAAACAAGCAACTGAGAAGACTAGTGAGTCGAATAGCCATCATCAGCAGCAGCAGCAGCAACAAACAAATGAGTTAAGGATGTTCTCAACAACATGTGTACATGCGCAAATCTCAAATGCATTGTGCTAAGTGAGAGAAATTCAAAAGCATACAAACAGCGTGCTTAAATTATAAGAAATTTTAGACAAGGTAAAACAATACAGGTAGAAAGCAAATTAGTGCCTCCTATAGGACATAGGGCAAACACAAAGAAATAGCGTAGACACACAAGGAAACTGCTGAATGTTGACGGTTTGCTCTATTTGGATTGTGGTAGCACAGGTATCTCAGAACTTACCCAGTCAAACAGTAAAACCAGTCATGCATACACATATTTTTCCACATTTTCTAAAATAGATAATTAATTAATTAATTAATTAATTTTTGTGTCCTTAAACACAAACATTTTCCCATTTCCAGATTCCCTACCATTATCTCTTTTCAAAAACTCAAGAGATGAATTGCTATCATGTGAGACTTACCCTCTAATCCAACACCAATGGATTATGTTAGACAGAGAATCCAGAGATCCGTTTGTCTAACAACATATCCTAACAATAGACGGGATGATTGAGTGTGTTTTCTGCATCTTCCTCAGCTTCCCTCATGGGAAACTGGTGTGGGACTCCCAGGAGCTGCTGGTGTAGCTTGGACATTAGGTGTATTCGTGATTGCTACGCTATCTCCTTAACAGTAAAGCAGGGGGAAATGACTCTGTCAGGCACTCTGCAGTCTACATGAAGGCTTGTTTGTGGGAAATTATTTCCAGAATCAAGAAACTATAAACTGCATGACCTCCCTGGAAGGAAAACTTGAAGCAGTCTTGCCTAAAATAGCAAAGCTGGACTTCTAAGTTATGGAAAATGACAAACACATTAAAAACCTGGAAGAAACTTCTCAGAAGATTAAAACAAACACCACAAAGTCCACCGCAGGGGAGAGTGCTGATTTAACTCAGTATTGTTGTGCAAACGTTGGGTGTTACTAGTCAAAAGTCTAATGTCCTGAACAGCCTGGAGTCAAAGGAAAGGATGCTGAATGAGATTTGGACCAGATTGATTGAGGAGCTGATAATAACTTCATGTCATATGACAATACCTTCAAATGCTAATGTGCATAAGATCTATAAAGTGTGCCTGATGATACCCTGCAACTCATGGATGCAGGGAGAGACTTGAATTCCCTTTGGATGGAAGAGCTCTTCTGAAGAGAAAGAAAATCCTGGTCTCCTGGAGCAAGGCCTAGAGATATAGAAGGTCAGTTCCTGGAAGTGACAATTTTGCATCCGGTCTAATTGTAATGACCACAGGTGGATTATCTTTTCTCCTTAGGCATGTTGAAGGAACACCAAGACAGCTTGGAGGGAGGCAGAGTCTTGTCTTGGTTCTGAACTAAATGCAGAGAAAGACTCTGCTTGCTACTCCTTGTTAAATGCGGGACTTTCAAGGAGACGAACCTTTTTATGTTTGGAATTGGTACATTTTGAAGGAGTCTCAGGTTCTTAATTTTTTACCTAGGCGACAGTGCGCAGGATCAGTCATTTGTGTAGCTATTCACCAGCTCCTTAAAATGCTTCACTAAATGTTTTAATAAATCCAGGGGGTGAACTTTACATACTGATTAATAAAGCTCAATAAAACACTGTACATGGGTTTCCAGCAATAGGTAAACACTTTTCAGTGTAATTGTATAGTCTTGAAGCTGTACTTCAGAAGAGTTGGAACTTTGCCAGTGATGTTGACAGCACTTTTTTTTTTTTGTAATATCAAGGTGGCAAGGTGATGGGGAGATAATTGCTTTTTCTGAAGTGGTAACACAGAAATTTGAGAAACTTAGAAAGCTCTCATATTGGAATATGTGTGTGGTTAAATTAGACTCTAACTCATCCAAATATCTCAAAGTAGAATTTAACAGTAAGTTATCTGCAACTCATAATAGTTCTTATTGATTTGGAAAAAACATGGGGGGAAATGTTAATGCTTGATTCTTAGTTCTAAGGGTTTTTGTTCCTGTTGGCCATGATTTTAATTTCAATATCTCTTCTGTCATCATAGTTTGTACACTTCTGTTCTCTTTGGTCATATAGAGGTTGCCCATGGAGACTTCAGATTAAAATGTAGAATGAATCTTGAGAGGCAACAGGCAGAAACCTATGCTGGGAAGTTGTACAGAAATGTGTCTGTACACTATCTGCCAGATCACATTGAGTGATCTCAGTTTCATATTCCTGTGGATTGATTTCATGAATGAAGAACATGCTAGAACCTGGGGTTATCTGTGATGAGAGATGATCTTTTTCTGGCTTCAGAGGCTGACTGATGGCTGGAAGACCATTCTTTAAATGAAGGAAATTAAAGCCAGGGACATTGGTGTGAAATCTCTTCACGGCAAGCTGAAATAACATCTGGCTACATTTTAGGACTTGCTGGCAAGTGTTTGCTGTTCCCTGGAACCAGTTCAGGCTGCATTGGGAGGAGGATTGGGCTGCTGCTGTGAGAACAGTGCATAGAGCTCTCAGCTCACACAACTGGATGCCAAACATTCTCCTGTGTATAGAGAGAAGGATGTCTGGGTGGAGTGAATGCTTAGAGTTAAAAACCAAAACCAAAACCAAACAATAGCTCTCCAAATACAACAAGTAGGCAACCAGACTAGGTAGTGACTACCAATTTCATAGGTCTTGTGAACTTTGTGTCCATACCTATTATTATTTCATGTGTTCAAAACTGTCAGACTCTAAATTCATCTATTGTGGTAGAATTTGCCTTACAAATACGTCCCTTGAATTGGTTGATTCATGTAGACTCATATTGAGATCTATCACTAACTTAAGCAAAACCTAGCGTGGTAAATATTTTGTGGAATGTCTGTCAGAATCACAGCAGCTTAGCTCGGTATTTCACATTTTTAAAAAATTCTTTTCATGTTATTTAACCATAACTTGCATTGGAACAACTCTTTGGTTAAGTGTTCTTCTGGGCAGAGTGTTCTGAGAACCCTTAGAGACACTCCAGGAACACTAACATTCAGAAGAATGAAGTTTTGAAATACTTTTCCATTAGTTATATCTCTCTGATGAAAGGCATTTTTAACTGTTATTAAAAGAACATGAATTCCCCCTTAATTAAAGAAGATGAAAACTCTTATTTGCTATTTCATAGAAGAAGAAAATTCACTTTTATATGTTCTCATCTATGATGTTTTATTTCTGCTCTAGTCTCTCGTGAGCTTTAGAATAGTTGCTTCCTGCTGTGTTTTCTAAACTGAATTTTATTAAGACTGAATTTTTAAATATTAACCTAATTTTTTTTAGAATAAAACATACTTCCTGAAAAACCCTAGATTCTAGTGCTGCTGCCTAGGCTGACGTTTATCTCAATTTACTCTACAAATTGAATTGTATTTAGTCTGTTAGTTATTTCTATACAGAGCCTATGTCTGCCTGAATTTTAAAAACAACCTCCAATTATGTATTTGCTTGTCATGTATGCATATATGAATACATGTACAGATCATTACAGTTTTCACATGTATCAATTATTTTACATACTAGTGAATGCATACTTAAGCATTGTGTACTTACATGTATTATATGTGTATATACATATGTTATATACATGTGGTATATTGATAGCCTGAATTGCATGAAACCGCTTTCCGCTTTGCTTTGTATTGTACTGTCTCCATTTGTTCTTCCTTCTCACTTGATATTTTTATGCCTTTAGGTCACTTTCAAGAATAAAAAGCTTGTTTGCATCACAACATCGATCTCACCTTTTCAGTGTTCACTTCTTTCTTATTTTCTTTTCTGTTTTCTTTACATTTTTGTAAGTTTATTTCTGCTGACTTTGTCATGGGGAAGAGGAGCAGCTTCCTCCTCCATTTTTTGACTCATCATGAAGAATCTTTGGGAAGCACCACTTCACATGTTAACAGAGAGGACTGAGAACTCCACTAGATCTGTAAGAGAGGCCAGGACATGGGGCAAAGGGACTCAAAGCTGACTCGCTAGATGAACCTGCCTAAAAAGCCCACTGCTTTTGGAAAACTAAAATGTGTTGGGGAGTTACTAGAGATTCTGTTTGTGGGAAAGTCAAAGAATTAAATATTCCAGGGACACAGCTGTCTAAACTTCTATTAGTTTCAAATTCAGGACTATGACCAGGATTTCACAGTAATGTTGAGGAAAATCCCCTTTGCTTTAGGCAGGGGAAGGGAAGAAAATGCCTTTCTTAAAAAAAAAAAAAAAAAAAACAACAACAACAACAAAAAAAACTGTGTGTGTTTCTCTGTGTGTGTGTGCGGTAGTGTGGCTGCACATGGAGGCTAGAGGCCACACTTGGGTAACTTCCTTGAATATGCTCCAGATTAACTTCAGAGATACCATCTCTCATGGTGCTCAGAATTTTGTTAGACTGGTTGGCCTCTGATTTCCGGGGATCCTCCTGTCTCTCCTCCTAGGGCTGGGATTGTAGATGTGCAGCTGTTATATCATGTTGGTGATGTGAATTTAGGTCTTTGTATTTGTAACCCGAGTTCTTTATCCACTGAGTTATTGCCCTAACTTCTCAGTTAGACTTTTCTAAAACACACTGGGGAGCTGTCTTCTTAAAAGTGCCTGCCCTAGAAAGAATTAGCCATAATTTTACAAGAAGTACCCAAATCTATACAATTTAGTCTTCTATATGTTGGCAAAAGAAATTTCCCTACTGCATTCTACTTCGTACTTCTACTTTGAAGACAGGAGTTTCCAATTTCGACCACTTAATCATGTCTTATCTCAAAAGAGGGGAATGAAAAAAATATTTGTGACCTTCACAGTGAGGGAAAAGGCAAGCTACTTGAGTTTCAGGATCTAGGACCCTCTTCCTCTACTTCTGTCTTACCACATTTCAAAGAGTCTAATTATATTGTTCTTAGCTATTGAGAAAAATTATGAAATCTGCTAAAAAGAAAAATAAAAAGCTTCACAATTTGAAAAGACAAAAAGAACAGAACCAGACAAGGCAGAAGTAATGACTGAACATACTGCAAATTTAAAAAGAAAACAGTGATTGGTTTGCTAAAGGTTTCCTGGATAAAGGAGAATGTGAAAACAGACAGATCATGTAAAAAAATGATAAAATTATAAAAAATCCTAGAAGTAAAACACTATAATGAAAGAATAATTTCTTGATAAACCTAGTAAAAAAGAACTTGATGTAAGTATAAAGAATTGCAGAATTTGAGAAGATAATGAAAAAAATTCAGAACTGAAAACAAAGGAACTCTAAGTAACTTAAAAACAATATAAAAACAATAAATCAGAACTGGATGACAACTGCAAAAAGTGTAACAAACATGTAATTAGAATGTTATGGGAGAAACCAGAAAAAAAGACCTATTTAAAATGATAGATGACAAGTTCCTCAAATTAGACAGTTGATTATAAATTCAGGCAGCTGAAGGATATATTTTTATTTATTTATTTATTTATTTATTTATTTATTTATTTATTTATTTATTTATTTTGGTTTTTCGAGACAGGGTTTCTCTGTGGTTTTAGAGCCTGTCCTGGAACTAGCTCTTGTAGACCAGGCTGGTCTCGAACTCACAGAGATCCGCCTGCCTCTGCCTCCCGAGTGCTGGGATTAAAGGCGTGCGCCACCACCGCCCGGCTAAGGATATATTTTTAAAAAGGGCCCACAACAAAGATCCTCAAAAGAAATCTGTATCAGATATATGGCAGTCAAATCTGAAATTCAAAGTTAAAACAAAGCAAAACAGAGAAGTCACAAGACATGGGTTGGAGGGTGGGGGAACCTTACCCTTAGAAAGACAAGGTAAGGATTATGTGAACTGCTTGACAGAGACCCTAAAGCAGAAACTGCATGTGAGAAACGCCCCAAACTTTGAGCTCTATAACCTGCAAAAGTATTGTTAAAGAATAAAAGAGAAAAATGATTTTATTCTCAGAAGAAGAGAAATTGAGACAATTTATTGATATTTGACCTTTCTTGCAAGAAATGTCAAGCATTCCTTAGAAAGAAGAAAATTACACGTCAGAAACATAGATATACATTGAGGAAAATATTATTGATCTGGCATGACAACTTCTTCAGAAGAGTAGAATAGACAACATAGGAGAAATTCAGGATGATGCTGGCATGATAATGTCTTTTTAGATGCTATGCCAAATTATAACCCACAAGAGAAATGGCTGGAAAGCCATAGGTATTTAAAATAAAAGCTTTGCTGTGCAAATGATTTTAAGATGATGAAAGGACTTTCTCCGAGGAAAAGACCAGCACATGAGCTGGTTCTCTACTGCTGTGAATAAACTCTGTCCTCAGACACACTGGGAGGGAAAGGGTTTGTTTCATAACACAGCTCATCATGGATGGAAGTCAAGACAGGATCTCAAGACAGGGACCAGGGGACAGGAACTGAAGCAGAGACCATGGGTTCATCAGTAGCAAAAAATATACATCTAGTGTGGCTCACAGATGAAGGGAAAGGGCTATTGACTTGGTATCAGAGGCATGCAGAAAATCTTCCTCTCATGAACTAAAACTCCTCTGAAAAGGCTGTTTAATAATTTTGCTTGTTTTTGAGAAGAAAAAAATGGAAAGAGGTAGATGTCAAGGATGGACCCATTTCTGGTCTTTTGGGCTTTTGATGTAGACGATACAGATTTTCTTTTAAGAGGTATACATGAGTTCTTTGAGGCATTTTATGTGTGGTCAGTGGAGTTCCATAGTTCTCTTGGGAGGGATGAAGTATTCTCCAAGCACTCCTTAGAGCCTATCCCTTACTGTAAAGACCAATCCAATATATATCTGACATAAGTTGTTGACATTTTTAAGTCTGGAACAGGCAAAAGGTGATGAAAAGGCTGCCTTCGATTGCTTCTCACTAATATCTACACTTCCTGCTCTTCACTGGGATCATCCAGACTTCACACAATTGTGCTGCTTCCTGTTCTACTCTTGTCCCCACCCACTTTGCTCCTTTTTCAAATCAGTGTTGAAGACCAATATGTGCAGTTTTTAAACTAATAATTTCTTTCTCTCTCCATCCTTCCCCCTCTCCCTTTCACTCCAACCCCTCTCTTTCTGTTGAAGGAGCTGTGGGCTGGCATTCCTGCCACCCAGCTCCCGGCTGCCTGGCTAGCTTATGCCCCGAAATAACAACACACAAATTGCATTCTTTTAAACACTGCTTGGCCCATTAGCTCTAGTCTCTTACTGGCTAACTCTTACATATTCCTTTAACCCATATCTAGTAGTTTGTGTAGCACCACGAGGTGATGTCTCTTACCTGGAAGATTCTAGCATATGTCCATCTTGGGCTGGAGCTCTATGGCATCTGCCCTGGAGAGGGGAGGCATGGTATCTGACCTCACTTCCCTTCTTTCCAGCATTCTGTTCTGTCTACTCCACCCACCTAAGGGCTGGCCTATCAAATGGGCTAAGGCAGTTTCTTTATTAACCAATGACCTTCCTCCATCATTTCCCCTTTTTCTGTTTAAACAAAAGAAGGAAGGCTTTAACTTTAACATAGCAAAACTACATATAACAAAACAGTTGTCAAGTAAGAATTACAGTTACAATATTTATATCTATTTTATCTTTTATCATAAAAAAGGAAAACAACTATAACTATCTAATCTTCAACTTCATCAAAGACTCCAGAAGGATATAATATTACCTAAGAAAATGAGATGTAAGCAACTTACAAAACTCTAGAAATCACAGAGACATTTCACTGCCTGGACAGTCACCCAAAGTTCCTCTGTACCATTGGGGCATCCATCTTTGGCCTACAAGCCCATAGTTTCCAGCAGACATTTCTATGAAGCAGGAAATTTCAAAGGCAGTTCAGTCACTATCTTGTGTATCCTGCAAATGTCTCGCAGACTCATTCACGAATCAGGAACCCCAAGAGATCATCTCACCTTTAGGCAAGTTCAGTAGTCCTCTCTGCAGGTTCTCTGTTTCGAGCTTATACAATAGTCCAGGAAAGAACAATTTCTTGCCCAAATGGCTATCAAAGTCCATAAGGTGCCTCTTAAATGCCCATCTTCTTCTTGAAGTAGATTGGTGCTGCCAGGAGCAGACGTGTCTCATTGTCATGAAAAACCCTAAGTTATTAAAACATTAAATGTTCTATTCTGTAGTCTTTGAAAGATATGAAGAATGTCTATCTAAAATATATCTATGTACATCTAGAAAATCTAACTAACTACAAGCTTGGCTATTATTAATGATTATCCATTAACAACCTATATACATTACATTTTTACATGAACTACGCAATCATAATACCTTAATCAATATAAGAAATACATATACATATATATAAAACAAAATTGACCTTAAATTTATATCAATGAAGCAAAATTTATATCAATGTAAATTATTTATATCTATATCATATCCCCATTTAAATGTAAAATAACATTTATAAGCAATATTTGGGAACATGGGCACAGTTTTTTCTCTCCAAACTGCTTTCTGCTGTATGGGAGGTGCTGTTAATCAGGTCTTTCATGGTATAACCTGTATGCTAGATTCCTCTCAGTTGGCAGTTGAGTGAAGTAATTTTTTGAGGGGGTTCACAGCAACCTTTCAGGAGGGCGTGGTTTATCATATTATTATGGGATAGAATCAATCCACATGGTCTCATCCTCTGTGAAAACAAAAGAAGAAACTATTTTCCAAAGTATCATATCCTTAGATCCAAAGTCAAAGTGTTTTCAAAATATCTATGTTGAATTAGTTCAGCATCATTTATAAACAAATATCTTTTAGCAGCTGTTGCTCCTTCCTCAGCATTCAAACAATTAAAAGAAAGCATAATAGCATACAGTAGCAAGATTCTCATTGTATTTTCCATCTTTGTGAGGCTTTATTTTAACCTCTATTTCATTTATTTTTACTTTTATTTTTTGAGACACGTTCTCTGTATATCTTTGTCCTGGAATAACTCTCTAGACCAGGCTGTCCTTGAACTCAGAGATCCACTTGCCTCTGCTTCCCAAGTGCTGGGATAAAAGGTGTATGCTACCACACCTTGAACTCATAGAGATCTGTCTGTCTCTGCCTCCCAGACATTGGGATTAAAGGTATGTGCTACCACACCTTGAAGTCACAGAGGTCAATCTACCTCTGCCTCCCAAGTATTGGGATTAAAGGTGTGTACTACCACACCCAACTACTCTCTTTCTTTCTTTTTCTTTTTTACTTTAAGAACTTTAACTTTTAGCCTGTATATATTTTTAATACACTGTAAATCATTTAAAGTTTTTTTTTGTTGTTGTTTTTGAATCTTTACTGTATCTCTCTCTCTTTTTCTGACCACATGAGTCTTTGAATTACTGATCAATATGGGTAGGATTAAAGCCATGGCTTTGCCGGCTAGATCCAGCCCATTCCTTAGCTTTCCAGCCTTATGGCAGAGGTACTGCCTGTAGCCATGTTTACCGCCACAACTCTGTGGCATTTCAAGGTCCCTGCCAGAAAGCAAGTTGCAACAGTATCAAGCAACTCTCAAAAGTTCCATAGTCAGGACTGCCTGCTTGAAAGAGTTAGAGTTTGCCCTGGCAGGACAGCCCAGAAAGCCGGCATTTTAAAGTGTAGCTTTTTTCCTGCTACTGCTGAAAACTGAAAAGCATGCTTTCAGCTTTTCATCAACACCTTTTAAGTGTTTCGTGGTAGGACCTCTTAAGAGCTGCAGGGTTTTGCAGCTAAAGCTGAGTCAGGAAGCCTCTCTTAGATGAGAGCATTTGCTTGCCTCTAGCAAGCAGAGTAGACCGGAGAAATTGCTGCTACCAAGAAAACATGTTTTACTCCATTCTTTCCCAAGCTTTCTCAGGCTTTATGTGGATGTAGTTGTCCATGTTTGGGCGCCATTCTGTAGTAGGGAGCTGCAGGCTGTGTTCCTGCCACTCGGCTCCCAGCCGCCTGGCTAACTTATGCCCCAAAATAACAACACGCAAATTGTATTCTTTTAAACACTGCTTGGCCCATTAGCTCTAGTCTCTTACTGGCTAACTCTTACATATTCGTTTAACCCCTATCTAGTAATTTGTGTAGCACCACGAGGTGGTGTCTCTTACCCAGAAAATTCTAGCATATGTCCATTTTGGGCTGGAGCTTTATGGCATCTGCCCTGGAGAGGGAAGGCATGGCATCTGACCTCACTTCCCTTCTTCCCAGCATTCTGTTCTGTCTACTCCACCCATCTAAGGGCTGGCCTATCAAATGGGCTAAGGCAGTTTCTTTATTAACCAATGACCTTTCTCAGTCATTTTTCTTTTCCTATCTGTTGCTCTTCTTCTTCCTCTTTTCCTTATTCTCAGTACACTTCTGTAAGTAATAATTTTTATTCATTCTCTCCTAAAAACTTATATGGAGGGAAAAATACTAAGCCTTTCCCAGAACACCACTTTCATTCTGGTCTCTCTGTTTCATTCTGTTTCAGAGACTGTGGATTCTGCTGATGGATTCAGTACCAATCAGAGTTCTCACTAGTTTAGAGCATGATAAACTTTTGTACTGACTTTGGTCTTACCAATTCCAAGGCAGATTATAAAACTACCCTAGTATCATCAGCCTTGTGCCCAACTGTACTTCTTTCTGTTCTCAAATCATGACTAATGACAAAGATTTATTGAAAAAGTAAAGGAGGAAGTTATTGTCTTTACTTTTGAAATGAGATTCAGAATTAGTTCCTTTTTTTCTGGATTAGTTTTCTGAGCCACAGGTTGAGAACTATTGATGTGGAGGATTTGATTTGTGGGGCTAACTTCTCATGTTAGCATTTCATGGCAACTTGGAATGTGTTGGTAGTTTGGAAAATAAAGAATGCAACTTATTCTTGATGCTCCTGAATTACTTTGTCAGTTGTCCCCTTTAATGAATGGATATTTTAATAGAAAGAAATTATAGCATATTAATATCATGTAACTGTTTGGATGTGGGAGCTATCTTTGCTTGGAGAACTATGATTAATTCCTGAAATAAGTAATCTTATGGTTTTTCATAAAACTTCAAAATAATAAATAAGAATTTACTATATAAACCAATTAAAGTAAATTTAAATTAAATTAAAACAAAATTATGAGTTAAATTAAGTTTTTTGTTTTATTTTGTATGAAAGACTTATAAACATGTTCATCTTTTATTATAAATAAAGAAATCCAGTTCTAATAATACAGTAAGTAGTATATTTACACCAACAGCAGACCCTAATCACTCCTGCCTGAGAACCCATATCCCTATAGTTCTCTTGACTATTCTGTGCTTATTCCTGTGGCCTACACTATGTTCATCTCAAAGAAGTGACATTTTAAACATGGAAATAAATTCCATGGCTTTCCTGTTTGACACCTTCCCAATGGCACACTTTAATATTTAGCCCTTGTCAGAAAATTCCCAAGCACATGTGTGCTGTCTTTTACTGAGGCTTCATTTTCTGTTGTTCTCCTCTTCCTCCTCAATTTTTGCTGCTCTACATTGGCTTTTCCATGACCTCTGAGACAGAGCGTTCTTATGTATACCAAGATCTTTATGTTTTCAATTTCTCTTCTTTGAAAAATCTCTTTTCAAATCCTTTTAAAATACTTTGAGACTCCTCTGTATCATTCCCTCACGTCTAAAATAAAATGTACATCTTCATTCATCTTCTAAAATGATTACTTCTTTTAATGATGCTCCATTCTCTTACATGGCAGTTTTGGTCATGGTTATTATATATAAAATTTTTTTTTCATTAAAAAATCGGTGCTTAGCTGGGCAGTTGTGGTGCATGCCCTTAATCCCAACACTCGCAAGGCAGAGCCAGCCTGGTCTACAAGAGCTAGTTCCAGAACAGGCACCATAACTACTGAGAAACCCCATCTCAAAAAACAAATACCAAACAAACAAACAAACAAACAAACAAACAAACAAAAAACCCAAATCAGTGCTTTTTTTTCCCAATATAATACAAATTTCAAGATGGCAGGGATCTTACAGTGTTTATCCTGTATCCTCTGATCTTAGTACCTAGCCAGCATTAGGGCTTCAAAAAATTTTGCCTAAGAAGCTAACAAATCAATATTTAGCATTATAAAATGTATTGTACTTCATCTTGTGATACAATTAACCATTTTAATAAATTTATTATTATTTTTCTTTCCTGAAAAAAAAAATCCTTCTTGTTGATGTCCCAATTAATTTGATGTTAAATAGTTTTAAAATATTTATTGATATTTATAGATAAGATTAACCTATAGACATCCGTGTTATTATTCAAAACACTATAAAATAAGCAATCTTTCTATAACTTTCTAAGTCTCATGTTTTTCCATAAAAGGATAATTTCTTGAAAACCTAGAAGAACATGTCTATGAAATTACTGAGCACAGTGCAATTCTCCAATTGTTTAAGTCTTTTAAATGTGTTTGTTTGTTTTGTCCTGAAACTCAGTTTATAGACCAAGCTGACCTTAAATTCACTGAGCTCTACCTGCCTCTGCCTCCCAAGTGTTGGGATTAAAGGCGTGCACCACCACTGTCCAGAAAGTCTTTTCAGTGTTAATAGAGTCACCAGATACTTGACTTCTTCTTGTTCAAAAGGAATTCTTATTTGTCTTAAAATGTATCTAATTATAAGTTTCAAGTTTGACATCCTGGCACTTCATTTAATTTATAATTTTAGATTTTAAAAAACCTGCTTATTTTCTGCAGTTTTACTCCTTTGTTTCTAGTTATATGAATCTGTGTGTGGTCAATATGCTCCGCCACTTATAAGTCACTTCTCTCAAGAAAATCCTAATGTCCCCAAACTAACCCTTCTTTGCCTGCCCTTCACTGGGCACCCCCTGCCCTGTCATCATGTTCTGAATTAACCACAGCATTGAGATGTCATTCCTTATTACCTCCATTCCTTTGGGTTCCAATGCATTACATTTTGCTGTAGAGAAAACATTGTATAAATAAAGCAATTACTGAGGGAGAAAAAAAGCAAAACTAAATACATTATTTGCATGTTCGTGATTGAAAGGAACTTGCGCACAGTTTCTGTGGAACTTTCAGTATTTCTTAATTTAATAACCATTTAAAAATGGATGCTTTACTTAGTGATAATTGATTAAACTATGCAATTATACATACTAAACTATTTTGATAATGTATTTCACAGTAAAATGGCTTTATGAATTCCAAATACTGTTTT
The DNA here is from genome assembly GCF_950005125.1 of Chionomys nivalis. Classification (NCBI taxonomy): domain Eukaryota; kingdom Metazoa; phylum Chordata; class Mammalia; order Rodentia; family Cricetidae; genus Chionomys; species Chionomys nivalis. The sequence continues at coordinate 44,519,050 of NC_080087.1, forward strand.
GATTTTTCCTGTTTTACGGGCAAAACTTCACCACAGATCTCCTGCTTTTTAAAGATGGCTATTTGGGCACTAACTTGTGGCAATTTAGAATTACAGAAAATTTTAAACAAGGAAGCAACATAATAAAATTTAAGAAGATCACATTTAGAAGCAGGAAAACCATTTTTGAAGAAATTTCAATTGTTCCCTGGAGATATTACCTCTTGTTTAAATGACAAGACTTGGTGTTATGCCTGATTGAACATACTAATGACCAAAATGTACAAGACTCCATTATGGGACTGGATATTAGGCAATGCAGGACAATGATTCCTGAGAGACTATAAACAAGTGGACCAAAGCCTAAAATTCCCCAAATTCATTTTCACTGCTCCAGTAAAATGGAGAACGAATCCATGCAGATCCCAACAGACCCATAGGATAATGGGACAGAGCTGTCCGTGGAGAAATGAAGGTATGGTGAGACTTATTAGCCTTAACCTCAGGGCTACGCTAATTCTGCAGTCATAAAAAAAAAAACAAACACAAACAAAATACAAGCAAAAATAAAAGAAGACATTGAAGGCTTTGCTTCCAAATAACTGAATTGCAGAACACAATCAAGAATATTTGTAGTAATGTAACAATATGTAGCATGTTTTTGCAAATTTATAGTGTCTGGAATAAAGATTCATTATATGTTTGGAGATGCTGAAAGACACAATCAATGTTGGGAAAAAAAGACACTCAGTTAAGATCTATGCAGGCACAAGAAACTTTTAGACATGGTCAGTAGAAATGTAAGTTAGATCATCCTCTATGGAAATCAGCATGAATATTCTGCAGAAAAATAAAACATAAACAGCCATACAACACAGCTGCATCATTCATTCATGGATCTATACCCAAATGAGTCAAAGTCAGCACACATAACTGCACGTCCACACTATTGCAACACCATCCATAATTGCCTGAATACGGACCAGCCTAGGTTTCCATCAGAGAATGAGTGGGTAAGAAAATGTAGTGCATATATACACAATGGAGTATAATTCAGCCTAACGGAAGAATTCAGTCATGCCATTTGCAGGAAAAACATGAAATTGGAGATCATAAGTGAAGTAACCCAGATATCAGAAACATAAATATCATATGTTTTCCCTCTTGAAGATCTAGATTCTTACAAAAAATTACTTGGAATGTAGAGGTAGTATTGTTTGGGAAGAGAAAGGGGACTTGGATAAGAAGGGAAGAGTTACAAGAGAGGATAATAAGGATATACATATGATCAAAATACATTGTATGTATTTATGAAGCTTTTAGTGAACTCCCACATGTTATACAATTGCAAATGCTAATTAAGGTAAAATAAATCTATGCCAAAATTCAATAAGCAATTATTATAATTAGTGGATAAAACATTTAAAGCTACAGTTTTCTTATAGGAAATAATCCTATGTAGAACAGAAGTTTTAAAAAGAGCTCCACACCATACTTTTAGAAATGAAAAGTGTAGAGAAGGTAAATACGCTGGATGAAATTAGCAAATTAAATGTTCCAGAAGAAAAAATGAAGAAAAGCCTTAATTGGAGAAAAAAGCAATATGAGCTGTGTAGACAGAATATAAGAAAAGGTCTGGGAAGAGTATCAGTAACCTGTTCAATAGCTTCAAGACCTTCATGACTGATACACCTCATTGGATTTTGCAAGAAATGACAGAAAGAAAACAAAACAAAGCAAAACTTCTGAGTATAAAGAGGCAACAGTAGAAAAATTCTAATATTTAAAAATGCATTTATTGTAGAGTCTTTACGTGTCTCTGTGTGTGTGTGTTTGTGTGTGTGTCTGTGTGTGTGTGTTATGTGAGTTCGGGCTCTTTCAGAGGTGTAGGAGTCTCCAGCGCTGAAGTATCAAGAGGTTGTGAGCTGCATGGGTGTGGGTTCTGGGAACTGAACTCAGGTCCTTTGTAAGCAGAGTATGAGCTCTTAGCTATCCTGTAAAGTACAATTTCTGACCTGGTAATTTATGAAAACAGAATTAAAAGTTTCTTTTTTATTTCCTTTAAGTAATTCAATTAAATGAGGTCACCAAAAATATTTCCAGGAGAGAGAAATCACTACCTTTGAGTCTCTTTCAGATGAAAGCAGTAAGAGCACTCTGTGTTCATACCAACATCTTGAAAAATATCAGCTCTGACTATAGTTAAATTTCCCAAGAAGTCTTTCAACTAGAATTGTGATTAGGCTCTCTCTGTCTCTCTCTGTTTCTGTCTCTCTCTCTTTCCCTCTGAAAATGATATATGTGTATTCTCTCTTCTTGTTGCTTTTTAGTATTCCAGAATGTTTTTCTAAATAATAGTTGTTTACACAAATTTGCATATTATTTTTCTGAGTCTTGTAAATTAGCATCCCTAACTGGCTAAAAGATATTCTACGTTTCCAAGATCCTCTGTGGTATTCATCAGAGTAACTCAGGCTGAGTACATTTTTTGCTAATACTAATTTGTTGCTAAGCAGACTTGGTGCATCTAATTATGTAATGCTTATCCGTTTCCCTAGGAAACACTCCAAATTTCACAATATTCAGGAGCCCCAAATTCATCAAGTGAATGTTTTATGCTTCTTCCTTGATACTGGGCAACGGAAGTGTCCATGATGAATCAGGATTGATTGCTTCTGTTTTTGTAACAGTGAACTGAAGTAGAATTCTCATGAAATGAATAATGAGTACAAATGAGTCTTTATTTTAAAGGGTGTGGATTGCAGCTTAAGTTAGCTTTCAGGTATGAAGAATGCTTATATTTCAGAACTTACAATGCTTAGAACAAAATGACATCTTATATGTGATCTTTAAATTGCCATTATGTATTGACTATGCCATAAATGCAGGTCCTAAATTTGATAAACTTAGTAGAATTTGTATCTCAAGCTGGATGGACACCTTGTCAGTCTTGACTCTAGAAATGACACCTTCAAGAGGTGTTACTTCACTCTTGGAAAGATGCAGGTTAGCCCCCAACTGAACGTTGGCTTTTTACAAAACAATGCTGATGCAGTTATAGCTTTCTGTTGAGATCTTTTCTTTTGATTCTTCCTACTGATCAGGCTTCCAATATAGCCACTGGAAAGTGAGTTCATTTTGTCCTCACTGTGGATTATAACTTGCTTTTCTGATTTCCACCATTTCTTACGGTGGAAGGATTCATGTGACTTTCTCAGAAGACTCTCTGGATTCTCTGATTCTAATCACCCACTTGGTACTTCTATATTACTTGAATCATGTTTATGACATCTTTATCATAAATTATTTTAATATTGCTATTTTTATCTTCAGGCATTTATTTTATGAGCTTAATTTTCATTAATGTTACAACTTAATTTTGCAACTCTATGGACTCAAGGTTGTACAAGTTTGTATCCATGGTCACAGACTTCTTACATTCATTTTTGAAAAATCATTAGACTGATTAACATGAACACACAACTTTATTTATGTGATTGCTATGTGTGAATGTTGAAAATTAGGATAGATAAGAGAATGTTGGCCTTATAGTACCAGCTACTATTCCAAGGTCAGAAAATGTTAAAAAAAAATGTAATTCTCAAGAACAGAAGATCATGCTGGATATCTTTAGTATTATAGCAACAAGATATATAGAACCCCTTTGTTCCCCAAGAGATAGTTAGAAATCAGTTTAAACTCACTTATTTTCTTGACATTATAAAACAGAGTCTATAGGGAATTTCTCACCTTCACAGACAAAGCTGACATCATCAACAGGATATAAGACATGCATCTTCTCTGTTCTGGTGTCTTCTAAATCTGCTCTGAGTGCTGGAGACATGGATGTATACAAATCCCTCAATAATGCGAGGCAATTTAACTTGGATTGACAATTAGAAACAAGTATTTATTCATGTGCAAGACATACTAATCTCATGGTGTGTTTGCTTCCTTGCTCATCCTGATGTGCTGTATACACTTGGACTTGACAGTCAAATGATTGATCTTTGATTTGTTAAATTATTCTGTACAAAAGCAGGATTTTTGCATTGTCATATTTGGAATTCTATCTCAACAAGATGGAATCTCAAATAAAAAAGTTGGTGCCACTTTCAAAACTTTCAGAACAAAGAGAAGTTCTGCTCTCTGAGCCACTCATTATCTTACTTTTTTTTGACCAACATTTACCCAACATATAAGAAATCTAAGAGTGTTACTCCCTTCCTCACTCAAAGTTTTTCAAGTTACTATCCTTCATCTTTCAGAGAAAATAATCATTTACGTATAAACAATAATACAGAGAAATTATTCAGTATTTAAAACTAAAAAATGTTTTAAATTAAAAAATATAGAAATATAAAACCAATTATTTTTTATAATTCATTTTTGACTCATAGCATTTCATATGTAACTAAATAATTTTTATACTTTCTTTTCTTTATCCAATTTTAGATTAATGTTACTGATCCAGTCCTTTTTTTTAAGCCCTAGAATTTTCTTTTTTTAAAAATTTTTTTTAATGATTTATCTAATTTTATTTTTATGTGCATTGGTGTGAAGGTGTCAGATCCCCTGGAACTGGATTTTCAGACAGCTGTGAGCTGCCATGTGGGTGCTGGGAAATGAACCCAGGTCCTCTGGAAGAGCAGTCAGTGCTCTTAACCGCTGAGCCATCTTGCAGATTCAAAGCCTTGGCTATAAGAATATTTTGCTGTTGTTGTTGTTGCTGGATATTGTGAACATTTCCCTTTTTATTTTTTTATTGCGACTATAGAAATTTAAATGCTAAATTGAAACTCAGATGAAAAGTTTCATGTCTTGTTCAGTTTTAACAAGAACCACAAATTACAGCATGATGAAATTTGACTTTCCATATAATTTTCTTTATAAGGATATAATTTTTTATCATTTACTTATTTCTGAATCATCTTTTTTTTATTAGATGTGTCCATTGACAGTAATAAAGCTTGAAGATAAAAATACTACCTGTATTTAAGTAAGCAGGAGGTTATTGTATATTGTAAGGAAGCGGACTGCAGAACATGCAGTTTGGGTCTTTTAGTCATCTGCTATTTCCCACTATTGACCTCAGCAGGTGTGAGGAAGTGCAGTAGGTGTTGAAGGATACACAGTCAGAGAAAGGAAAAAATATCAAAATCAAGGACAATAGGTGACAATCACTTAGATTCATCATGATGTGATTTACAACATCAGGAAATTCTGGATTCTCCTGTCTTTTCCTTTCTTTGTGAAATTCATGAGGAGAGAATGGGATTGAATCAGCCACAGGAATGTAGAAAATAATGTAATAAAATAGTAAGGCATTTGATTTTCTACATGCAGTAGCAGAGGAAGGCACTTTCTGTTTTTTGTTTTGTTTTTCTCAGTGTCCAAATGTTATTTCATTATTTCCCTTAGGGAGTTTCTTTGAGGAAACATAGATTCCTTGCTTTGGTTTTCTTTGTATGTGTTAGAGCTACATTTACGTTTCCAATAGTTTCCTGTGTGTGTGCCTGTGAATACATATGTATGAGAGGGTATACATATGAAGGGATGCTATTGTTCCTCCAAGAATATCTTTCCTGAGAGGTTGGTATTGCAGGTTTCAGAGTTGAAAAGTTGGTAACTCCATTGATTGTTCTCCCCTCCCAGCCAGCGCTTTTAGGTCTATGAAGGCTGAACAGCAGGAAGGAGTTTCCAGGCCAGTTCTAACTTCATTTTTCTGTATTTTACAACAAGACTGTGTGATGTCTTCAGCTATAAGAGCTCACCATTAGTAAAAACTTTAGATAGAACTGTAACTATCTATTCCATTGAAAAGAGTTATTGAAACCAAATCACACATGATAGAAATAATAGTAATAAGAGCAGAGCAGAGGAGCAATGGCAAGATAAAGAAGATGTATTGACATCTGGCCCTGGAACTGTGCTTTCTGCCTCAGGTTGAACAGCACTGAAACTGCTTTTCTAAGAAGTAAAGTTTGTTCAGAGTGACTGGCTCACTGTCTGTTAGAAAGAAGCTCCATTCCTGACTTGCTATTCACCGTTTCATAGGAAATGCTTACATTTCCCATTTCAGTTACCTTTGTTACATTAGTATCAAGCATTCACTATTTCCTCCCATTTATCTTACAATTCCATGGCATTTCTCTGAACAATGATGAAAGTAGTCAAAGACTCCTAGTTCTTAAATGCTGTGGCTTAACAACCAGACTACTGCCCAAATCTAGAACAAGTAAATAAATAGGACAATAACGTCCACAGTAACCGATAAGGGAAGACATGGTCTCATGGCAAGGAATAAAGTTAGAATATATTCTTTAGAACTGGGTTCACTCCTGAATATACTTCCAATTATTTATTTTACTGTTTTTAAAATAACCACTCAGAGACTCAAAATGTGTCCTATTTAGGTCCATGTAGTGAAGAGACGAGCAGGTCTTCTTTTCGTCCTGCCTGGCTCCTGCATGGCTAGCTTTACACCCGAAATAACAACACACAAATTGTATTCATTTAAACACTGCCTGGCCCATTAGTTTCAACCTCTTATTGGCTAATTCTCACATTTTGCTTAACCCATTTCTAATAATCTGTGTAGCACCACGAAGTGGTGGCTTACTGGGAAAGATTCAGCATGTCTGACCTGGGGGCTGGCTCCATTGAGTCTGACCTCACTTCCTTCTACCCAGCATCCTGTTCTGTCCTATGAAAGGACCAAGGCAGTTTCTTAATTAACCAATGAAAATAACAATAGACAGATGATCCTCCCACAACAGATCCACAACCATTTTAACTGTTTGCAAAAGGAGGTGAAAAATCATAATACAATAGTAACAATAACAAAAATATGCATTGTATGGGTGACTTACTGGATTGCCATATGAAACAAATTCAATAATGTAAACCTCTAAACCGTACAATGTTCTAAATAACTACTACTTAACAAAAAATAACCAAGGAATCTATGTGTTCTCTTCTACACAGAGGTAAAAGAGGAATGTGTATGGACTTTGCTGGAAAGAATTACAACAACTCAGCTCTGATCAGTACTGTGAAGACAGAATAGAGAAAACATAAAGGACCTAGCCTAAGAAGATGGGATTGTGCGCTATCTCAGTTTGCTTTCCTTATAGCTGTAGAAAGCTCCTGCTTTGATATCTGTCTGGACACACACAATACTTCACACTGCATGACAAATGCCTGGAGTGGGAAGCAGGAAGGAGTATGTCTGGCCAAGAATAAGACTCCACTACATTTTAGAAGATGTGGGGGGGTTGGAGAGCAGGCAGGTGGATGGATCTGGTTTCAGAAACCTTCATCTTCCTGATCTGATGGGACACAGCCTCTCTTTGTGGTTCCATTTGCTACAGATCAAGAGTTTATAATGAGAAGGCTTCTGGTTGAGCAGATGCCCATACTGGGGAAGATTGCACTAACTTAAAGTTTAAGGTATTGCATAGCCAGGAAGTTATGTTTGGTCTTGACCTGCTTTACAAGAGACACTTATTTGATTTATTCAATCATAGTGATTCTTCAGGTCAGTGGAGATTTTTGTACTATGAGTTTTTTCTACTAACAACCAGAGTGTGTTTATTTCAACTCAATTAGCTAAGTGTCTAGGAAAAATGAATTCAGCATTTAATCATGATTGTAAGTTCAGGAACTCTCTCCTCTCTTCTCGTCTCTCTCTCTCTCTCTCTCTCTCTCTCTCTCTCTCTCTCACACACACACACACACACACACACACACTCTCTCTCTCTCTCTCATGTGTATTTGTGTTTTGTTGGAGTCTTATATAAACTAGTATGGAACTCTACTGCTGAGCTACATTTTCAGTTCAGAAAGAACCACTAACATTTATTCTTAGTTTTCAAATTCTAATCATACCAGCATCATAAGAAACCCTGAAGATTGCAAACTGTTTGCAGAAACATAACCTAATTTTATTTGTACTATATGTGTAAAGTAGATACATTTGAATGTGCCAATGCCAGGGAAAGAAAATGAGCAACTCAGTGCTCCTTAGTCAAGGCTGTGGTGCTGAGGAAAGGGTCAGTCTCTCAGATCCTCAGCTTCTTTACTTCCAAGATCTGTGAAATCAAGAAACTGTGGGTCATTGCACAGTGTCAGTGAGGGTTTGGATATGCAATGTAAAGTAATAAATGTGGATAAAATGTCAAAATATTTAGACCAAATTGCTCCCTTTGGTGTCTGTCATTTCTGCCAGGAGAGCACTGAGGCCAGGAAACTAGTCTCTCAGTGGGAATTATAGGAAGAAACCACTTGAATCACAGCTTAGATATTCAGCCCAACCAGAGCAGTCTTCAAGAGCTGACTTCTAACCACAGCTTGCAGAGTCAACATAAAGACATCAATAAATCACATTTATCAAATGTCTCCTTAAAATTACATTAGTGTTTTGCCTTGTGAGTACATAATTTTATTGCTCTTAGACTTAAAGATGATAAAGATTGTAATAAACAAAAAAATGGCCAGAACTATGTGGGAAAAAGTACTGTGCTTGTGTAATTAAATTTTGTTAGGAAAATTTGTAAAAAATGACAGTGATTTCAAGTTTCCAGAGGACACTGTATTTTTATAGGAAATATTTACTGGTCTAATATTATGACTTACCTGGACATAGGTTATTTGTGGCAGTGCAATGGCATGATATGACATGTGTATAAAATTATTAGAGGGAGTGAAGAGTATTCTTTTATCTTCCTCATATTTTTCATATGTAGATGTCTTTTGAACAATTATTTGCAATGGCTTAATAAGTATCAATTCATGACACTGAAGGTTTGTATTTGGTCATTATTTATAGAGAATGATTATTAACTGATGTACAATAGAAAAGTTCTAGTTTTATTGAAATGAAATTTTGAAGATTTGGGGTAGGAGGTCCTTCTTTATGTGTGTTGCTTGTATTGGTTAATGAATAAAGAAACTGCCTTGGCCTGATAGGGCAGAACTTGGGTAGGCGGAGAAGACAGAACTGAATTTTGGGAGGAAGAAAGCAGAGTCAGAGGGACACCATGGATCCATGGCCAGAGGTAGACGTGCTGAAACTTTTCTGGTAGGCTATGACTGCATGGTGATATACAGATTAATAGAAATTGGTTAAATAAAGATGTAGGAGTTAGCCAATAAGAAGCTAGAGCTAATGGGCCAAGCAGTGTTTTAATTAATACAGTTTCTGTGTGGTTATTTTGGGGCTAAGCTAGCCGCACAGCTGGGACGAACAAGTGGCCTGACTCTCCTTGCAACAAAAGTAGGCATGGATCCTTAGACTATGGTTTTATAAAATTTCAACAAATAGTACTAGAATGATTGAATCAATAAAAGGGAATTATCTCTGGGCCTGTTTTCCTTACACAGAAAGAGAAGATAAGAACACTTGTAATCATGTTTCTAATGAGGAAACTTAGATCCAGCCCTTGCTTTAGCCTTTGCCTGAGAGCAAAAGCTTCCTCAAAATGGTAGGTATAAAACATTAACTTCCTTCCCCACATCCTGTTTTATTTTTTGGATTCATTTTATATGGAAATCTTCCTAAAATGCTGTTCATGCTGTCCTGTTTTTAAATTGACAGAATCAAATAGTGTAAATCACACTAGTAAAAACTGGTATTTATTGTCTTCCTCTGTTCTCAGATCAATTGTGTCGCTAATTCCCCACTGTTTATAAGAAAATAAAGCACCGATAGGGAGAGCGACATTCAAAAGTCAAGCGTCATGACATAGAAATGTCAAGGTTTGAATCCAAGCATTTAGCCTTCAGAATTCCTGTGCTTAGCCCTAATGCAGTACCGATAGGGGCACAAATGAATATCAGAGGAAAATGGAGGAAGCCTGATGATCATCAGTGTCTATCATCTCCCTCTGATTCCTGACTCCTGAGGCAAAGTCACCACCTCACACATGCTCCCACTGCCAGGACCCTCTGTGCTTTCTCACCACGGTAGGCCCTCTCTCTTAAACCATGAACCAAAAGAGGTTCTTTGAAAATTACTTCTTTGGGGATATTTGATTAAAACAATGAGAAAAATAACAGATACAGTACCTAACAACACCAATTTAGAAAATGCCAGAGCCAGGCTTCTAATGAAAAGGGTATAGTTATGAAGGTCAAAACAAGCACTGAGAAATGGAAGCAATTTCAATAAAATATCTGTTCTTTTTATCCAAATAATCACATTCACAGTTTGCAAAAAAAAGACACCATATCTTTCATGATTCCAAGAATAAAGCAGAAACTGTATGCTAAGTCACAAAAAAACTAAACAGCATAGAAGTGAATTGGCATGATAATGAAGATTATAAGATGAAAATAAAATTATTCTAATGCAACCTTTCTAGCTAGAACAATAAGACAACTAAAGGAGATCAAGGGGATACAAATTGGAAAGGAAGAAGTCAAAATATCATTATTTTTAGATATTTTTAGATATGATAGTATACTTAAGTGACCCCCAAAATTCTATCAGGAAATTTCTAGAGCTGATAAACACCTTTAGTGAAGTGACTGGATATAAAATTAACTCCAAAAAAGAAATCAATAGCCCTCCTATATGCAACTGACAAACAAACTGAAAAAGAAATAGAGAAACAATATCCTTCATAATAGCCACAAGCAATATAAAATATCTTGGGGCAACTCTAACTAAGCAAGTAAAAGACCAGTATGACAAGAACTTCAAGTCTTTGAAGACAGAAATTGGAGAATATATCAGAAGATGGGAATATTTTCCCATGATTATGGATCATTGGGATTAACATAGTAAAAATGTCCATCTTACCAAAAGAAATCTAAAGATTCAATACAATGCCCATCAAAATTCATAAACAATTCTTTATAGACTTTGAAAGAACAATACTCAAATTCATATGAAAAAAAAACAAAACAAAAAACAAAAACCCAGGATAACTAAAACAATCCTGTACAATAAAACAACTTCCAGAGGTGTCACTATCTCTGATGTCAAGCTCTACTACAGAGCTGTGTGGTATTGGCATTAAAACAGAAAGGTTGATAAACTGCAAAAAAAAAAAAAAACAAAAAACAAACAAAAAAAAAAACCCAGACATAATACCAACTATGGACACATGAGTTTTGAAAAAGAAGCAAAATTATACAATGGATAAAGAAAGCATTTTCAACAATTGGTGCTGGTCTAACTTGATGTTAGTATGTAGAAGAATGCAAATAAATCCATATTTATCATCCTACAAAATACTTAAGACCAAGTTGATCAAAGACCTCCCCATAAAGCCAGATACACCTAACCTGACAGAAGAAAAAAATAAAAAATAGCCTTGAACTCATTGGCACAGGAGACAAATTCGTGAACAGAGCACCAACAGTATGGACACTCAGATGAAAAATTAATAAATGGTACCTCATGAAACTGAAAAGCTTCTGTAAGGCAAAGGACATCATAAATAAAACAAAATAGCAACCTATGGAATGGGAAAACATTTTCAACAACTACACTTCTGACAGAGGACTAGTTATCCAAAATACATTTTAAAAAAAAACTCAAGAAAATAGACATTAACAAACCAAATAATCCAATTAAAAATGGGGTCCAGATCTAAACAGGGAGTTCTCAAAAGAAGAATCTCAATTTAAAAAAAAAATGTTCAAGTTCCATAGCCATCAGGAAAGCATAAGTCAGAACGACTCTGAGTTTCTACTTTATACCTGTCAGGAACCTGGAAACTACCTCGATGCCCCTCAACTGAAGAATAAATAAAGATAATGTGTTACATTTACACATGGAGTACTTCTCAACATTTAACAAGCAATGGCAGCTTTAAATTTGCAGGCAAATTTACAGAACTAGAAAAAAAAAAACATCTTGAGTGAGGTAACTCAGACCCCAAAAGACAAATATACTATGTACTGACTCCTAAATAGATACCAGATATAAAACAAAGGATAATCAGGCTACAGTTTATAACCCCAGAGAAGCTATAACCCTCTTCCAGAAACAGATACAGTGATCCACACTAACTATTGGGCAAACCTCCAGGAGTACAAACGAAGTGAGGGAGGACTGATTATATATATTAAAAAAGAGGTCAATACCATGATGGGGAAAGCCACAGAATCAGCTGAACTGAGCTAGTGGGAGATCACCGACTCTGTTCTGTCAAATGGGGAACCGGTTTAGGACTGAACTAGACCCCCTGAATACACGTGACAATGGTGTGGATTGGGCAGTGCATGGTGCCACTGGCAGTGGGACCAGGTTACAACTCTAATGCATGAACTGACTTTGTGAAACCTATTCTCCACAAATATCTTGTTCAGCCTTGGCTGGGAGAGCCTTGGTCCTGCCTCAAGGAGGTGATGGGACAGACTTAGTTGGCTTCCCAGGGGGAGGCCTTACCCTTTCTGAGGAGTGAATAGGGGTAGATAGGGGGAAGGAGGGAAGTGGGAGGAGAGGAGGGAGGGGGACTAGGATTGGTATGTAAAAGACGAAAGAAAGAAAGAAAGAAAGAAAGAAAGAAAGAAAGAAAGAAAGAAAGAAAGAAAGAAAGAAAGAAAGAAAGAAAAAATATAAGCAACAACTCATGTTGGAGAAAATGTGGAGCAAGTGGAACACTCCTCCACTGCTGGTGGGAGTGCAAACGTACAACCACTTTAGAAATCAACATGGTGATTTTTCAGAAAATTTGGAATCAATCTACCTCAAGATACAGCATTGTCACTCTTGGACATGTACCCAAAGGACACTCCATCCTATCACAAAGACACTTGCTTGACTATATTCATAGCAACTTTATTCGTAGTCATCAGAACCTGGGAACAAGTTAGCTTGTCCTCAACCAAACCAGGGATCATGAATAGGGCCTCTGCATATACTAGAGACAATAGAGTTTATACCAGTCTTCTAACCTGTAGCATAGGACCTCCTGTGGCCAAACCTCATCTGATTATCCTGCACCCAGTCACATGATAACCTGGCAGTTCATCTATATTAATATCCTTTTTCCAAGTAGTAAATAATTTTATAGAATGTGCTTCCTAAATAGGATTTTAAATTTATTGGTCCATTACTAAAATGACACCCAAATACAATAGCAGATTTATAGAGAATAAACACAAAATACTTTATCATTAACAGATGAATCAAAGATGCCAAATATGTGTTTATGTCCATATTTTGGGGTGAATAATATTGTCTATTGTAATAATTTGCATTACTTATATTTTAAAATTTTATTCATTTGTGTATGTTCCTGTGTCAGTGGTGGTTAACAAATGCCATGGTGCATGTGAGGTCAGAGGATAGTTTTCAGAAGTTGGGTCTCTTCTTCCACTATGTGGGCCCTTCAAGGAGATTAAAATCAGGTTGTAAGGCTTGGTGGCAAGCACCTTTAACCACTGAAACCATTTTTATCTGATCCAATTTTTTTCTAAAATTTGTACTTTTTCTAGTCCATTTTTGCTATTTAAAATAGATTACTTAATGCAACACTTTTATTCAAATATGATTTGGATGGTCTTTGTTGCTATATTAGTCAGGGTTCTCTAGAACAACAGAACTTATACAATCAATCTCAATAAACAGAAATGGGATTTATTAGAATGATTTCAGGCTGTAGTCAAGATACTCCAACAATGCATGCCTATGAGTAGAAAGTTCGAAAATCAGGTAGCTGTTCAGTCCACAATGCTGGGTGTCTCTGCTATTTTTGGTATATGCTGGAATCCTGAAGAAGTACATTTAATGACAGTGAAGGATGGACTTGCTATTGCGGTAAGAGCGAGAAAGAAAAGAGGAAGAGTGCGGTTTCCTTCTTCCACGTCTTTTACATAGGCTTTCAGCAGAAGGTGGGACTTAGATTAAAGGTGGGTCTTCCCACCTCAAAAGATCTGGATTTAAGATGGATCTTCCCAATTCAAACGATTTAATTGAGCAAAAAGTCCCTCACAGGTGTGCACAGCCTTTTCCCTTTTATTTTGGCTTTAGTTAATTCCAGATGTAGTCAAGTTGACAACTAAAATAACCAAAACAGTTACACATCAATAAATATTAAATAACATTTTTAAAAGTTTTATTTATTTTCTATTTATATGAATGTGCACGTGAGTCTAGGTGCCCACAGAGGCCAAGAAAAGTGCATCAGATCACCTGCAGCTAGAGTTACAGGTGGTTGTGAGACAGGATGCAGATGTTGGTAAGCAAAACGAGGTCCTCTGGAAGATTAGGAAGTACCATTAACTGTTGAAACGCCTCTCCCTGCCCTATGTACCTATGAAAATTGAGCAGAGAAGGGCTGAGAAGAGCATTCTAGAGCGAACAACAGCATGTAAATGTGGGAGCTCCAGCTCTCCTAATCTCAAAATGATTTATTTTCTTAATAAGCATTGCTAATATTTATGTATTTGTTGGGAGCCTTGATAATTAGAACAGATGAAGAAGAAGAGACACACAGGTTTGATGTATTTTTCTCACAGGAAGTATTTCTCTAGAACAAGTGGGGTGGCTCTTGTTGGCTACAAACCTCTCTTTCTTTAGACCAGTGGTTTTCAACCTTCCTAATGCTGTGGCCCTTTAATACAGTTACTCATGCTGTGGTGACCCCCCAATTGTAAAATGACTTCATTGCTATTTCATAATATTAATTCTGCTACTGTTATGAACATATTGTAAATATCTGTGTTTCCCGATGGTCTTAGGTGACCCCTGTGAAAGAGTCATTCAGGATCAAAAGGGTGGTGAACACAGGATGAGAACCACTGACTTAGACCCTTTGGTATGGCTCCTCTTGAGATAACTAGAGTTATTAACAGTCATCCAAAGTAATCAAAACTGTGAGGGTGAAAACAGGTGCTATTGTAGACATTTCCACCTTGACAGATCAAAAGAAAAAGAAAAAAACTCAATTTAAATTGATATTGAACTATAATTATCTAGCTGCTCTTAGAAAACCCAATTTGCATAACCTTTCTTGGTTAATTTCTCTAATTTGTAAGAAGCAGTCAAATGTGGATTCGGTCCTCAAGGAACTGCCAAGAGAAGTATTTTTTCAGTGCTTGGGCGGGGGCAATGCTTATATTTTCCCTAGCTATCTGGCCTTGTTTTCACCTTTGTTTTAGTAACTCCAGTTCTGACAAGCTTTCTGGCATGATGTCTTAATTATATAATAGTTCTCTGAGATGGCTTATAGAGTGTACATAAGACCATTTGTCTTATATAAGCTGATGCTAAATGTGCTAAATATTGTTAGCATTTTGAGAGGAGAGGGTTTTAATACCACATGTAATTTAGCTAGTCTATGGTTGGCTTTATACTGGTATATCATTTTTAGATGTTCATGCTTTATCGCTTTCTGAAGTGGATGGAAATTATATTCTCTTACTTGTATCTCCAAAACATATCACCTCACAGCAAAAGACATGCTGCTGACATCTCACTGACAGGAGGAATGGTCCGTGTGAGCGATAGCAGGCCCGGCCCTCTTCCCGGACTTTGCCTTTTATCTTCTGGGTGCCACCTGACCTACCATCTATAGCCTTGCTGGGCAAATTTTAAAATGACAATTCTGTCAACCTTTTCATGTGATGAGGACATCCAGACTGCCACAGTTGCCAAATACAGAAAATGTCATTTGCCACAGTCCCAAAGTCATTTCTGTTCTGACTCAGCTGTGACCAAGGACACGCAGCGAGGCACGTGACAACCTTGACACTTGTCCCGAGAAGATACACACTTTCTAAAGAAAGAAAACTATTTTGAAACTTCTGGATGTGACAGCCTTTCTTGTTCACACTCAGTAAACAAGTTAGTTGGATTCTTTTGATTATCAATTCGCAGTTCATTTTCCGGTAGTACAGGTATTGATGTTGTTTTTAGCATTAAAAAAAAATCTGTAGGCAAATGTGGAATTTAGTATATCATAGGTCTTATGATTACATGGCTGTGGATGATATCCTTGCCACTATTATAAATAATAAACTTTTAACTGGCTATTTTTTCTGTCTGGCTTCAAGAAGAGGTCCTTTGAAAAATAATGAAGTGCAGGCTTGGATCATACTACAGACGAATCATGTTTCACATTATTGAATTCTCCGACTGAAGAGCTCATAGGACACACGAGGCCACCATCATGAGTTTTCAGACACCTTGTGCCAAGTACTAACAATGTATAATCCTCACTTTGATTTTTTTCTTTCCCTACGGGGCAATGTTGATTTCTGATATAGAAGAAACCACGAAGGATATTGTGGGTGACAGTAAAAGCCACCATGGTGCTGATATAAAACCATCAGCTAGACTGAATATGAGGTTGTATATTGCTCTTTGTGCTAAGTTGAGGTACAAAAGAACAACCATTTTTGAAAGGTGAGACAGAAGTAATTTCATACCATACAAATGCAGCAACTTGCTTATATTTCTTTTATTCTGACTATGAAATAGGAAAGTGGAGATAAAGAATTCAGTTAGTTACTATGATTCTTTTTCATGTTTATTTCAACACAATACTCTATCGGAGTGATGTGTAGCTCTTACGAGCTCCTGAATGGCTGTTCTAGTATTTTACCTTCACCCTGAGCAGGTTACTTTCCTCGTAACTCAGTTTCTCCACCATTAGAATGGAAATAATACAAGTACCTATCACATTGCCACTTCAAATATTTAAGATGATGCTTAATAAAGACTGTTGTTTGCAATAATGAATCCTGAAATTAAACCGTGGAAGAAAATTAATTAGGGGATACAGATTCCTGCCTTCTGAGAGATATTTTTGACCTAGAGTTTAGGATGGTATTTTGAGATGGCTGTGTCAAGCAGAGCTCATGTGGATGTTGGGTGACAATATCGTCAGAGACACTGAAACATTTCACATGGTGAGCTGAAGGAGAGCCAAGACCTCCAGTGAGCTCTAAAGATAGACCATCAGCCCGCACAGAATTTGTCTCGTGCTCGCTTACAATCAGGCATAATATGATACATTCAGTGAGCCTTTTAGAGGATAAGTAGAGTGTATGAGAAGAACAGTATTAACTGGTTGGTCATGAGGCTGTAGTCTGTATAAAACCTTGGGTGTCTGACTCTATATTATGCCAATTCTGGTCACGAGGGAACTGATCCCAACTTTTTCTTCTATTCCCCAATGAGGGGATTGAAGCTGTGTTAAGTTCAAGAAGTACATAGCCACCACATTTTCATTTGAGCAGGGTGAGAGAGATGTTTCCAATGCCGCAGTGTGGAACAGAATGCATAAGATAGTAGTTCATGGTCAGGTGACTGACCAAAACACGGGAAGGGAAGGTAAACACTGAGCAGAATGTTTAGGCCAGGGGACCACTAACATTCTCAAATCGTTTCTGAAAGAACAGGGGGCTATGGACAAATAAAGACAGCTAATGAAAAGTGGGTCACTTTCATGATACTTTGAGTTCCTGGGCCTGAAGGGGAAAGTCCTTGGCATCTGTTTTACCATGTTATTAAGACGAGCACTGGTCATGCAAATACCCTTAAGCTTCTTGCATAAAGCGTGTTTGTTCTGACACTTCCACAACTCCAACTTATTATATTACTCTTGGTTGAGTCAAAGGGAGGGAACATAGCTGGAAAAGAAATACACCATATGACTAACTGGTCATTATAAGCTCAAAGTCCTTTTTCAAATGGGCATGCATCACTGCTCTATAGTCTTGAAGCAGTGCCCCAAGTTCTCTCTTGCCCTTGTGCCCTCTCCTGGTCCTTTCTTTTGTCTGCTGGCCGGATGCTGTACTGCCCAAAGAAACATGCAGCCCTTTGCCAGAACACCATCTTCTCCCTCAGCAAGCTAGAGACCTGTGCACACCTCTCCTTCCACCTCTCCAGTCTCTGCTTTATCTGCTTGCTCTGTCCCAGGCTTAGCTCCTACATCCTTGCCCTTCTCGCTTACATTAGCCTAGTATTTCTTTCTATTAGATATCACCTCCACACACTGAATTATATTCCTAAAACTGTGCTCAACCCTCAAACAATCTACTGACCATTATTTTTCTGTCCGTGTACATCGAGACATCTTGAAGGAGTTAATCTTCTCTGCATCTCACTCCTGAAAACCTGCTCTTCCAGCCCTCTAGAAGAGGTCCCACCAAGGTCAACAGTGGTGAATTCCATGGTGTCTGCCCCCCAAGTTACACTGGCTGTGGGAGGACACTGCTTTTGTCCTCACAAACTCTCCTTGGTGTCTTCCACCTCAGAGTCCACATCATCTCCATTCCTTTGTCAGCCTGACTTTCTTTCCCTCCACTTACGATTTGAATGCACACTTCATTCAGTCCTGTGGCAGCTCTTCTTATCTAACTCAGCCTCCAGGAAATACCAATTGCGACTTCATATTCTGAAAAAACTTGTGGTTATAACTCCTTCCCCTTTAATGACAAAAAAAATCTAGACTCTGTATCTAGTTGTGGAATTGGCAGGTACTTTGGCATATCATAATTTTAATGTTCTTGGACATTTTTATTAATGTATCTTTTCTGCTTGCATATACTATTCCTCTCCCATTCTTATGGATACCTTCATTCATGCAGTTAGAACAAGCCAGACCTATCAGGTGGACTTCCATTTTTCCTCTCATGCCCCACATCAACTCTACTAAGCACCATAATCAAGAGTCCTTTCCGTCTTTATCACTGGGAGGACATGATATAGGACTAGTGATATTGCTTCATACATATTTGATGGACTATATCAGAGTAACAATTTGAGCCAAGACTTTTGTCTGTGGAAGGGTTTCATATGTGCTGTTTCAAATCTTGTAATTTTTGGCAGGAAACATTCAAGAAATTTGTCTACTTCATCTGCACTGTCAAATGTGTCAAAATGAATTTATATATAATATTTCTTTATTATCCCTTTGGATTCTGGAGTTATCTGTCAGTTCTCTTAACACTCTACTTGATAGATTCCATTCTCTGGCTTTTCAGTTGTTCAGTCTAGCAAGAACCTTATTAACTTCGGTACCTCCTTCCAATGACTGTCTTTTTGCTTCATTATATGTGAAGTAAACAGAGACTGTGCTTTTATTTCATGGCCACCTAGACCTGAATAATCATACAAAACTATATTAATTACAACATTGTTTTCCCAATGGCTCAGGCATATTCCTAGTTAGATGTTATATCTTAAATTAACCCATTTCTATTAACCTGTGTATCTCCATGAGGTTGTGGCTTACCAGTAATGCTCTGGTGACCTTCTCCTTCAGCAGCTACATGGCATCTCTGACTCTGCCTTCCTTCTCCCTGCATTCAGTGTAGTTTTCCCACCTAGCTCTATTCTGCCCTGCCATAGGTCAAAGCAGCTTCTTTTCTAACCAATAGCAACAAAATACATTCACAGCATACAGAGGGGAATCCCACTTTATAAATATATTAACTTACTTTTGTCCCTATTAACTTACTTTGGATTTACCTGTTTATTTCTACTTCTGATTTCTCAAGATAAAGCCAGAAAAAATATTCATTACTTTCTTATTAGTACTATTAAATATCATGGCCAAAGCTATTATAAGTGGTAGGGTTTATTTGTGATTACAGTTCCAGTTGGGATAAGAGTCTATCAGGAAAAAAATCACCATGAAGGACAGCAGGAAGCAGGCCTTGTAGCAGCAGGAACATATTGAGAGGTCATATCTTAAACTGCAAGCATGAAGTAGAAAGTGAGTTGGGAATGGCAAGTGTCTTGGAAACCTCAAAGTTCACCCCTGGTGATATTCTTCCTCCATGAAAGCCTTGCCAAGCATCACCACTAACTGGAGGTCAGGTTCAGATGCCAGGACCCATGGATTGGCATTCTCATTTAAATCACCAAATAATTAATCACCACTTACTTTTAGAAGTGCTCAATGCTTTTGATGGTAGGGTTCATTTTATATATACATATATAATATATAATAGCTATAATTATATAGTATATTAAAAATTAAAATATAAATCATAATTCTGTTTAACTCCCTGTGCTTAAAAATAAAATTGTAGATCTAATATATACTAATATAGGCAGCTTTTTGTGCTTTTTAAAACAAAAATATTACTAAGAGCTCACATTACTTTGTATTTTGGCAAATTATCAGACTTTATAAATGACATCTGGATTCTGCTGCCACACTTAATCTGTTGAGATACATTGTTTTGACTGGAGTATAGAATGAAAAGTCAGTCATACATAAATACATAGTTGGAAAAGAAGATTTATTTGGATAACTCCTCAGAAGAATGTGGATTCTCTTATGATGTGTGTTAAAATTTAGTAAGTAGTAGTAGTAGCTTCTAAAAGATTAATTGCAGTGTGAAATCTGAAACCATAGCTATGAGGTCTCAAAATCACTTGTTAAACTCTACTGACTGCCAGGATGGGTGGTCCAGGTCTGTAATCCTAGCATTTGGGAGGCGGAGGCAGAAGGATCAGGAGCTCAAGGGTATTCTCAGCTGTAGAGTAAGATCAAGACCAGCCTTGTCTACATGATACATTATCTACTAGCTTACCTGAAATTTTTACTGGCTAAATATGCATGTGCCATTTGAAGATCACTTCATTCATTTTTTAATACACTGTCTTCTGAAGTCTTTTAAATTACAATAATCACTTGTTTCCTGTCTGATATGATTAGAAGTAAAAACAACCTGGAGATAAAAATAACATTCATCTCACAATTCTTACCTCCATGCACTACTTTTGTTAAAGGCAAATGCTATGCCCTGGAATACGGGTCATGTGGCCGGTGCCACTTTGCCATACAGAATACCAATGAAATGTGTGTAACAGGGTTTTCATATAATGCTTTATCAACAATAGTGCTAAGTAATAGTGGCACTTCCTTCCTTACTGCAATTGTAAAACTGTCCATGGTGCAATGACACTACTAGAATTAGATAGTAGGGCCACTGCCCTGACTTGTGTGAATATGATCACAGTTTTACTTCCCATTGCCTTTGAACTGTTAGCAAAATACCAGCACAAAGGGAAAATAACTTAGCATAAGTAGTGCGTGCTTGTGGTCTATGTAGTTGCGCATACATATAGAGGACAGCGGTTCAGAGATCCTTGTCAAGAGCCTTTTGAATAATTTTCTATCTTGTTTTTGGATATGGGGTTTCTTGCCAAATCTGGAGCTCACTAATTCTGTTAAACTGGCTGACCAACAAGTCCTCGTGGCCTTCTTACTTCCGCTTCCCCAGTGCTGGGATTAGAAGTACACACCACTGTGCCTAGTCTATATGTGTTCCAGAGACTGTTACACTTTCATGATAAGCACTTTACCCACTGGTCTGTCTACCCAGCCCCGCAATTTGCTATTATTATATATATATATATATATATATATATATATATATATATATATATGTTTCATTAAGGGTCTTGGGTGATCCTCTGATTACTTTCCAGTACTGTTTGATTATTCCTGACATAAACCAACTAGAATAGCATGTGCATATACACATTTTATAGTGCTTTTCCAAATAAAAAATGTAAGCAAGATTAAATAACTTTGATATTTAAAGTTAATTTCAAAGTTTTGTCATTATATTACTTTAATTCTATCTATGATTGTCTTGCATGAGTTTTATATAAAACACTTGAAAGGTGTGTATGTTTTATCACCCCTTCGCACTTACTGTAACTGTGATCATTGGTGTATGCTGGCCTACTAGTGTACTTACTGTTGCCTCGCTGCTATGTATTTAGTATTCATTAATTCATTTGTTCCTCCCAGCAGTTCTTTAATGTATGAATGTTTATTCTTATTGAACAAATGAATACCTCATCACTACTCATTAACTAATAAATGTGGTGCTTGAGCCACTAATCCTCTCCTACAGGACCTATCATTTGGGTCCTGGCACCCATGTCCGACTGTTCATAATTGTCTATAACTAGCTACTAGCTCCAGAGGGACCCAACACCTCTGGTCTTTTGGGATATCCACTTGCATGTGCACATACCTTCAACACACACACACACACACACACAATTAAAAGCAAATCTTTAAAGATACATAAAAAATTTGTTGACTACGTGAAGCCACTTGTACAAACCTCTTCTGACTCCCATCCTTGCTGCCATGCAGTAAATGGTCACACAGGGACTACTACCTGACTTGCTAGTAAGCCTTGGCTTTGCTACCAAATACTATGATGTAATCTTAGTAGAATCTATATATTTTACTCAGCTTTTTAGCACATTGATTTTAAATGCTCCTTTTTTGGCTCTTTTTTCCCCAGAAGACAATGAGTTTAATAGAAACCATCTAAACAAACGCCTTGGTGAGTGTCCAAGAAAAGTCTTTGTAGACCAAACCAGTAGCCATGGATGTGGCATTGTGCGTTGTAGTCCAGGTATCAAACAATTTCCTTTGTAACTGCACCAACTTACCTCCAACCTCACTTCTCTGTTCATATAACTAACTTTATAGCTTAAACATTGATGTTTAATATAATGATCAGAAATTGTTAGAATCATATTTTGTAGCTAGACATCTCTCTTAAATCTCTTTTAAAGAAATTCCTATTAAGCTTATCTTCACCAGGTGCTGGGCATTTTTACACAATGTATGCTACAGAAAGACTTGCAACATATTCTTTCAAAAAATTAAATACTTGTCATCATTGGGCATCAAATGTCCATTACAATTGCTTTAACTTGGAAAGTGCTGAAGGATTGAATGGAGAAGTTACTCAAAGCACACAAATCTTGGTGTGGGACAATTGTTTATATTCTGTCAATTATATTTTATATAAATGCTGATTGGCCAGTAGCCAGGCAGGAAGTATAGGCAGGACAACCAGATAGGAAGTAGAGGCGGGTCAAGGAGAGCAGGAGAATTCTGGGAAGGAGGAAGCCCATTCCTCTGCAGTCCTGCCCAGACACAGAAGAAGGAAGATGTGATTGCCTCACTGAAAAAGGTACTGAGCCATGTGGCTAACATAGATAAGAATAATGGGTTAATATAAGTTGTAAGAGTTAATAAGAAGCTTGAGCTAATGGGCCATCAGTTTATGATTAATGTAGACCTCTGTGTGATTTCTTTTTGGACTAAACGGCTAGGGGTTCAAGTGGGACAGAAACTCAGTCAACAAAATCTGAATAATGTATTATCCCAAACTACCTGAATTTTTTTTTTTTGGTAAAATATTAGATTTACCCCATTTGCTTCTTTCCCATATGGGAAAATATTATAATAAATCTCTTTCTCTGTTCATTGATCCAATCAAAGCCCAAAATAGTTACAAAGAGATATTCCACCAAAAAGATGCAATAAATTCTTGAAGAAAACAGAAAATTTTATATTTTTCTATCTTCCAATCAATTGTAACTTATTTGAACTATAATATGATAATGAGACTGAATATTCAGTATACAAATGCCAGTGGTAGACTAACATCTCAGAATGTTTGTATTCAGTGTTTGGCTACTTGATGCTCAGGGACTCATATTGCAGCAGAACAAACTAGCTCAATTTCCCCATCCCTTGCTGCATGAAAACCGAAGGTTTAGACATGCTTCCCATGCATCTGTTCTTTGAGACACGGTTGCTCTGCAGCTTTGGAGCCTGTCCTGGAACTAGCTCTGTAGACCAGGCTGGCCTCAAACTCACAGAGATCTGCCTGCCTCTGCCTCCTGAGTGCTGGGATTAAAGGCATGAGCCACCACCGCCTGGCCACCTCCCGTGCATGTTTGCTATGGTATTTAACAAACTAAAAAAATGATTTCATTGCTGGGAAATAAGCTAAGAATGAGAAACATAAAATCTCTTTGAAGTTCAGTAAATGCAGTGTTGTGAGCCCATAAGGAGTGACAGTTTCTACTTAAGGAGGTAACACTTCTAGTAGCTTAAGTCTGTTTCTTGTTATTTTCTCCACTGTTTCTTGTTATTTTCTTATTTTAGCCATCTCCCCCCCCCTTTTTTCTTCCCAAACAGATTAACAGAGAATGTATATGATTCCCTAGCACCAGCCCTGCAGTCCTCAGGCCTTACAGTCTGACAGCACTGGTGGGTTCCTGATGCCCTGGTGTTGCACACTTTATTCCTCAACAAGGTTATTTAAGAAAATGGAGTGGTTATAAAATGAGGCTGGGAATTTCAAAAATTTTCTCTAAGAATATTATTTTAATATTAGCTTTATAATAAATCAGGAATTTAATCATAACTGGATATCAACATGTGGAAGAATGGAAATAGACCCATATCTATCACCATGCACAAAACTCAAGTCGAAATGGATCAAGGACCTCAACATAAGGCCAGCCACACTGAACCTTATAGAAGAGAAAGTGGGAAGTAATTTAAAGGTCTCTTAATCTAGTCATAAAAATTACTCAGCTTGAACAAGCTCTCACTCACTTCCTGTCACCATTCAAATTCTTAAGGTCTTTGGTGGTTCTTTGCCGGGACACTCTTTAACTTAAAACAGTCCGCTCGGCCTGGTTTTATAAAATTTTCAAGGCCTTCCTTCTTTCTTCTCTAATGTGTGTATCTCCTTGGATTTTTTTTTTTTTTTTTACTGGTGTGGTTATCTCCCACTTCTCAATTTCTTTTGTTACAGAAGGCTAACTGTGGTCAGAATTAAGAAGCTGAAGCTGTCTAACAGACCTTGTCAGAACAAACCCTCTGCTGCTGTAGAAACAGAGCAGACATTCTCATTCTGTTCCACTGTGGTAACTGAGCATAAAGGGTCAACAGTGGGTTACTGATGAAAGCAAGCGAGTTTAAAATAGAAGAAAAGAGTTTTCTGAATGTTTGGTTCTTGGCTTCCGTCGAGTAAAGTTGAAAATATAGCTGAGGTCATTTTCATGGCTTCTGGGTTTGACTGTGAATATCTGTCATGGCAAGAGGTCCTCTGATAGCTAAGACTTTAGTTAATTAGTAAAAATCATTGATATGGAAAGGTGCAGTTTCTTCAGAGAATGGATTGAAAATTTCAGCTTTATAACACATGAATGGTATATCATTATCAAAATATTGTACACACTTATTCCAATTGTAAAATAAAGCAACAGTAAAGGCAAAAACATTGCCTTTAGTTCCTTAAAGATTTATTTTTTAATTATGTGTATGTGTGAGAGGGCAGGGGTGGTATGTAGACATGAATTCAGTGGCCTTTGGAGACAAGAAAAGGGAGCTAGAGTCCCTAGAGACTGAATCACAGAGAGTTGTGACCCATACAGCTTGTATTCTGGGCTCTGAACCCAGGTCCTCTGGAAGATCATTCACTGGTTTTTTTTTTTTGTTGTTTGTTTGTTTTTTGTTTTTTTTGTTTGTATTTTATTCTTTTTTAATTAAAATTTCCAACTGCTCCCCGTTTCCCATTTCCCTCCCCCTCCTCCCAAATATTGCCCCCTCCCCCCGCTTCCCTCCCCCTATCCCCACTCCACTTCTCCTCCCCCCAGTCCACTCCCCCTCCCTCTCGATACTGAAGAGCAGTCCAAATTCCCTGCTCTACAGGAAGACCAAGGTCCTCCCACTTCTATCTAGGTCCAGGAAGGTGAGCATCCAAACAGGCTACGCTCCCACAAAGCCAGTTCATGTATTAGGATCGAAACCTAGTGCCATTGTCCTTGGCTTCTCATCAGCCTTCATTTTTAACCACAGCCATCTCTCCTGCATCGACTTTATTTCATGTTATTTATTTTGAAACATGGTATCACTATGTGACCCTGACTGGTCTGAGACTCACTATGTAGACAAGGCTGGCCTCAAACTCAGAGATTCACCTTCCGTGCCTCCAGAGTGCTGGAACTAAAGGTGTATGACACATACATATGGGATAGGGCAGCACACAGGCAGGTGAAGAAGAACAGAAGGCTACCTGCTGTTTGATGTCTAAGTTACCAGTAAGACAAAGATTAGTGAGAATATAGTGCTGTATAAATGAGATCAGCTATATATTAAAGACATATGGTGGAGGAAGTATATTTAAAATAAACTTTCACAAAGGAGATTTGTGTCTTCCTCATGCACTATTTCTTTGTCTTGTTTATTCTCCTGCTTTCTGAGGGTTTGAGTTTACTGGGGTATTAGAAGTTATTCTAGACAGAGGATGTGAATCAAGGGAATACTCAGAGACAAAAGCAAAAATTTGAAAAATTAGGATGATGGGATATAGAAACTTGTGAAATGGTGTAAGGGGGGAAAGAATTGACACATTGAGGATATGTAGACAGTAGAAATATGTAACTATAAGAGGCATGGCCAAAGAATTTTATGAATATGATGTTTTTTTTTCAGATAAAGCTAAAATAGAAATGAGAAATCTAACCATTCCCAATGTACTAGCTAGTTTTTATGTCAAGTTGTCACAAGTTAGAGTTATCTGAGAGGAGGGTGCTGCAACTGAGACTATGTCTCCACAGGCCTGCAGGACATTTTCTTAATTAGTGATTTAGGTGGGAATGCACTCTTCATTTTTGGTGGTTTCATTGGTCTGGTGGCTATGGGTTCTGTAAGAAAGCAGGTTGAACAAACAAGGACCAATCCAGTAACTGGCACACTTTCATGGCCTCGGAATCAGCTCCTGCCCCCGGCTTCCTGTTTGAGTGCCTGCCTTGACTTTCTTGGATGACAAAGAAGTGTAAGTCAAATAAACACTTTCCTTCCAAACTTGCTTTTGGTTATGGTGTTTTATCATAACAACCATAACCCTAACTAAGATATTTAAAAAATAAATCTTGAAGCAAAACCTTAAAAAGTAGAACAATTTTGTTAAATCACGGACAGGGAACACTCTTGCAATAGGTATATCAAAGACTGACACAAGATGGGATCATAAGGAAGCTTAAGCATCTCAGAGAGCAGAAGGGCTGCCATGTAGCAGGTGTAGACATCACATGTTCCTAACTCAGTATCACAGCTGTGCAATGGGATTAGTGGCCACTCTACCCAGCTAACGACCATGAGAACTACTTAAGAAGAAAGGAGCAGGGTAATTTTTAATATACAGCCATCTCTTTTTTCCCAGTTCCCAAGAGGCTTGATGCCTTCCAGGTGTCTTCTAAAAGGATCCACAGAAAGGCAAAATGAAACACAATGGGTGAACTAAGAAGCCTGGGTGTTCCTAAAGCATCCTTCATAAATAACAGGTCCAGGCAGGAATAAATCCTCGAGACATACTTTACTGACTTCTGTCTAAAGAACAAAATGGAAGGAATTAGGTAAATTAGTCAAAGAAACTTTGAATTTCAATTTTGTAAAACATTACAAGTAAGTTAGATTCCACTACTAGATACAAAGAGGTTAAAAGACACGTAAACTACATGTCATAGATGTATGTTGAATATTAAGAAACGCAAGAACAGATGACAATTATGGAATACCTTAATCTAAGCTTTCCCCTCCTCCAAGCCATTCTCTTTCCTCTTTGCTCCTTTCCTCTTTCTTTCTCATTTCCAGTGTACCATAGATCCCTACGCTTTCTCTTTAAAAATTCATTTGTTAGTTCTTTAGAGACTATTTCATCTGGTATAGATAAGCTAATTCTAGACTGCATTCCAGAAAAATAGCTTCATAATATAAAAATTTATATCAAAAAACAAAGAATTTCAGCTACACTGACAAATATACATTATCATCCCATCCAAATAACTTTATATATATATATATATATATATATATATGAAAAGCATTTTTTTTAAATATTTCACTACAAAGATATTCTCTATATGTTATAGCCTGAGATTTACATAAGAACTTTTGATAAAACATACCATTGAAAACCTTTCTTAGGTAATTAAGGTCATTGATAATCATTGTCCCATTTATTCTGGTAGCTGATGGACATTAGGTTGGCAATATTTATCTCTAAAATTTCCCCTTGAGCAAACAAGTGAATGTATCATCACTTGAAAAGGTCTGGGTACATCATGGTCTTGACCTATGAGTGTTACTCATTCTTTTTCTCAGGACTGCTTAGCTACTTTGGTCAAGCTCATAGCTTGTAGCCAACAGCTTCATGATAAACATCCATCTTTTCTGACACTCCTCTCAATTCAGATATCAGAAAGTTGGGTGGCACTCTGTAATAATTGTCTAAATTTACTTTCCTTTATAACCCATAAAACAATTTCCCCTAAATTATTGCCTTTCAGGCTTTCCGACACTCACTGAAGTTGTCAAGGAGTGCTATAATTTCCTGAGGGAGAAAATAAACTCTAATAAGTAAGGGCGCCTACAGTTCAGAGTAACAAAGACAAAATCATCAACACAAAAGCCCAAGTTTTCTAAGATGGTCTTTCTAGTTCACTTTTCTGTTTCAGGTAGATGGCTTTTCTAGCCGTGTCTCCACAGTCTATCACCTCTTTCTGTATTCTTTGAGATATAACTTTCTATATAACTTTGAGATGAACTTTGTCACAGTTACAGAGGAAAGAATTATGATAACAACTTAGCCTACTAAAAAGTGATACAGCAACTTCATGGGGCCCATCTGATGTGAGCCAAGAGAATGGTATTCTTGGTCTTTTTATTCCAAAGAGTAATCATGTGTCCTTGAACAAATCAAATAACCTGTCTGGCACTCAACTTCCTTATCTTGAAAGAAAGAGAAGGGGGAGGGGTAGAGGGAGGGAGGGAGGGTGGAAGGGAAGGAGGAAGGAAGGGAGGGAAGAAGGACTGAATAAGATTCCTCCTGCACAAAGAGCTCTGAAACATGAGGAAAAGTCTGCATTCTTTTTTTTTTTTCTTAAGATGCTGTGTTGCTTGTTCTTAGAACTGTTGGAAAGAGTCCCAAACAGCAATATCACAGCTGCCAATTCTTTAACAGTTTGGACAGTGTAGCCCTAACTTGAATCCACCTGTGGGAATAGATTTGGAAGGAATACAGCAGCTCAGTTTACTCTCTTTGTATTTTCAAAACCACTAAGGGAAGCTTGGTTGAAACGGGTTCTGGAATAGCACAGAATACTCCCTCAAACTTCACAAGAAAGATAATTCTATGACATATTAATGAACTTTGATCATATTCCTAATTTCCTATTGCATTGTTTTGCGATTGAGTTATGTTGGCACCCAACAGAAAAAAAATCAATATGGTTATAATCATCTCAATGAAGACACTCCAACATAGGACACAGGTGCAGTCTATTTGAATATAGCTAGCACACTTTATTTTATATGATTGATGAATTGCTAGCTCAGTTACGCTGACATCAGTACAGCTGGCTGACTAATCTGCCTTTTCTAACTCCTGGGAGTTATGTTTCTGCTCTTATCTTCATCATCAGCACTCGAGGTTAGCTTCAAGAATTTCCGAATGGACATTGTCACTCACAGTCAGCAACACCCAGCCCATACATCTGTGTCCTCTTGAGTCCTCTATTGGTTTCCTTTATCATTTACAGGTAACTGTGAATGTCTCCCATCTCAGCAGCACCCGTCATCACTGCCCACATATGTATATCTGGGTCTACCAGACATACCTGTGGTTAGCCTCTTTTTTTTTTTTTTCATTTCTGTATAAAACCAAGTCAAGTAGTTCAACAGCTAGATGTTAAGGTCCACTTCTTTCCTTCCAGAAAACATCCTGCCATCCAAACATGTAATTAATGTAGGCAGAAGCCTGTATTCTGGGAAAACTACGCACTATTTCAGGAAGAGTCTGTTGGTAAAGTCAGTAGCACATCCACCTAGTCACCACCACGTTTCACTAACAGAAGGCATTTTTTTCTTATTCTCTGAACATGTAAGGTCAAGTCTATTAATTGTTTCTATATACATTATTTGGGTCCAAGATTCATCCATCTCAGAATCAATCCCAAATTGTCTAATGAATACAATCTTCTGAAAATTGCTGGAAGATTTGTGTCGGTTTCCATGGTATGAAGAACTTCCAGTGCCCTTTCCAGAGTTATTAAGTCCCTCTGTTTAGTATTCCATATTGTAATATGTGAAATATAATACGTATCTCTTACATTATAGGAATCAGAAGTACAAATGTCTTCAATATATCTTAAGCCTTAAGAAAACATTTTCTATGATTATATAATGGTTTCTCACTAATTCATCATTTACAATTCATTGGTTCTGATAGTAATTTTTCTGATATTTAAATTAAATATTTAGAAATGTAAGTTTCCGACAAGAAATATCATGTTTTTATTAAGAAATATCATGGAACTAGAGAAACTACTCAGTTGGTAGAGGCACTTGCTGTTAAATGAGGCAACTATGCCCAATTCCATAGACATACATGGTAGAAGGAGACAACCTACTTCTGTGGGTTGTTTTTTGACCTCCACATGAACAGAGCAACATGTATGCATACACATGTACAAACACATACAATAAATAAATTGGATGCAATTTAAAGTTAGATTTAAAATGTGATGGCTATATCTACAACAAAACTCTTCTTGAAGATTTTCTGTGGAATTTATGGAAAAGCAACAGAGATTGCCAACCAGAAATCCGTGAGAAATTTTTCTTCTGTTTTAATGGGGAATATATATTGATAGCTAAGAATAATTCTGTCTATTATGGCAAAAAACCCACAACTGTTTGTACCAAGCTACTTTTCAAAACTAATTACTGACAAAAAAAATGAAACACTCCTCTCTCCCACTTACCCAGAACCAAATGGATATACTTTTCCAGAATTTTACAGAATGCATAAGTAGGAAGAAAAGAATTACAACTCCTTGCATACACTTCCTTAATTATAGGATTATTTTAGCATTACTAAGGAATTCTGTTTACCACTATGAATCCAAAGGACAGGAAACCCAGGAGCAGGTAAACTCCTGGGTTTAATTGGAAATTCTCCTGTATATTCCATTTTAAGAAATTCAGACAGTTTTTGCTGCAGTAATCTTTCTTGATAATCCTTTGGAGAATCAAGGGAAGTGAAGAATGTGCTGGGCTGACTTTTCTTACCATCTGTGGCTATAGACACCCCTGGACCATAAAAAACATAACTGCAAGGAGCATTCTGGATTGTACCAGATCCTTCCTACCTACTTCAAGGAGTTAAAGCTCATCAAAAAGATCTTGGGAGACAAGAGAACATCTAATATAACTCAGTTATATATTTTTTTCACCAAGATCAACTTTAAGCAGGCTGCCTTTTCAGAAAATGGACAGAACTTGTCACCTGCAGGAATAAGTTAAGGGACAAGCTTCCAAGCCTTTCGTCTGAGTCTAGTTACAGAAATCATGGTGGGGGTTAATGAGATCTGAAATTCTCATGGTCCTGCAGAAACCTCTAGGACATGCCTACATGAACATCACTGCAGACACTTCATTGAGATGAAAGCATGCTCTCATGGTCCTGCAGAAACCTCTTGGGCATTTCTGCACGAACATCATCACAGACAGCTCACTGAGATGGAAAAATGATTAGCACCAGGAGACAAGGGAAGGATCTGCGTGGTGGAGACACCATTTCAGAGGCCAGACTCCTCAGAGAATGCTGCTTCTGCTTTTTCTCTGTAAACACAGCCCAGACAGCTCTTTTTCCTCCTCTTTTGATTTTTTGTCGAGACAAAGAAATTTTCATTTTGCTTGTAGCTGCATTTCACACTCTAGATTTCAAAAATATTCATAGTACATTCAATTAAATTGATATTGTTTAATCCTAGTTTTCTGAATTTATCTAATTTATTATCTGAATTAATTATATAATGTCAAAAGAACAGTGTGTGTGTGTGTGTGTGTGTGTGTGCTTTGGATGTATCATTGACATGCTATTACTGAATCATATGGTGGTTCTATTTTAGTTATTTATCAAAATTCCATTTTTTTATAAAGAAAATACATTAACATTAACAAAAAATATATGGTGATTCCCTGTAATTGGAGCCTTTTCCCCATCTACCCCAATTCCACTGTATCAGTTTTTCTCTGCTCGTGGGTCCCTGCGGTCACTTATAAGATAACCACTCAGAGGCTTAATATTAGTTGTAATTGTTTGATCAATGGCTTAGGCATACTACTGACTAGCTCTCACAGTTAAATTAACCTATTTCTACTACTCTGTGTATTGCCTGCCACATGGCCACGCTTACCAGTAATTCCCTGACTTGTTACTCCTTTGTCAGCTACATTGCATCTCTCTGACTCTGCCTTCTTTCTCTCTGTATCTTTGGACAAAACAAAGCAGTGTTTTTTTGTTTGTTTGTTTGTTTGTTTTCCCAAATGGCTAGTCCCGACACACTGTACTCTATAACAAACTTCTTTGATGTCCATCATCCTCTTTGAAGAAATTGGTGTTTCCAGGAGCACACATGTCTCATTATAGATGACTATTAATTTGTTTTTCTTAAGTATACATTACATTTTAAATGAGTTGCACAAACAAAATACCTCAAACAAGAGTAGAAATTTACACATAGTGTAATAAAATTGACCTTAAATCTGTATCCATAAACAAAAATCCTTTGAACAAGAATAGAAACATATATACAGTGTAACAAAATTGACTATAAATTGATATCTTTATACCAAATACACACCAATACAAAATATCTGGGATCAATAGCTGTCTTTTTGTCTTCTATTTCTATATTTCCCTAAATATAACAAACATCATAACCCACCAAACCAAACAAAACAAAACAAAGGCCATCCATCATCCCCCTAACTCTTGGGGATATGGATGCCATTTTATCCTAATTAGGATCTGTTTAGAGGTGTTTTTGCCTGAATATGTTCTTATTGGGTATCTGTGATTCTTTCCCTTTCCTTGATAGTTAATATATGGAGACAATGTATTTATTAACAGTTAAAAATAAACCGTGGAGTGTTGGTAGACAATGAAAAGCTTCTATATCAATAAAAAGAAGAAATTTCTACCATTTAGGACAATGTGAATAAACCTGTAAGGACATCATTACACTTAAATAAAATAAATCAGATGAAGAGTAACAGAGATCTTAGAATATCACTTATCTGCAGTATTCAAGGAAAGACCAGGTGGTGATTTCCTGAGGCTGGGATAACACAATGGGAGGTGAGGAAAAGGACACCAAGTTCCATGTAGGCAAGAGGGATAAGCTCCACTGAATAACTACAATAATAATGTAATTTAATTCACAGAAAAAAATATCCAAAGATTCATATAGAATCATAAAGGATCCAGAGGGGTCAAAACAACTTTTGAGAATACAAAAAACATGAAAAACTAACAAAGAAAGGCCGGAGACATCCAAACACCTGGCTTCAAATCACCCTGAAAGGCTGTAGTCACTAAGCCAGAGTGATACTACAACAACACAGAGACCAGTGAAACACATGGCGAACCCAGAATGAACCCACATTTACAAAACCACAGCATTTCGTCAAATATGCCAAGAACATAATGTGCAGTAAAGATAGTACCTTCAATAAATAGTGCTGATTAAACTGGACGTACTTATTAAGAAAGATAAAACTTAACCCCTTTACTAT
Source organism: Chionomys nivalis (assembly GCF_950005125.1). Taxonomy (NCBI): domain Eukaryota; kingdom Metazoa; phylum Chordata; class Mammalia; order Rodentia; family Cricetidae; genus Chionomys; species Chionomys nivalis. Next base: position 44,552,427 of record NC_080087.1, read on the forward strand.
ATGCAAAAGTCAACTCAAAATGGATCAAAGATCCTTATCGTAAGTCTGAAACATGGAATTTCTATGAGAAAATACAGACGAACTCCTATGCTTGTGTAGTTAACATGTTTTTAGACAGTGCCATAAACTGAGGCAACAGATGTAAAAACAGAAAAATTAGGGTATAACAAACTCAGAAACATCAGAAAAGGAAAGGAAACAAAGATGGAGACACAACCTATGGAGTAAGAAAAAGCATTTGCAAATGGCTCGTTAGAGTCTAGAAGGAGCTGAAAAGATCAACACTAAAGCATCACTTCTGTTACGTCCCTGGGAAATAAACAAACATTCCTCCAAAGAAGACAGACAGGTGGTCAACAAACACATGAACAAAGGCCCAACTTCATGAGTCAGCACTACAATGAGATATCATCTTATCCCAAACAGGTATCTCCAAAAAGGCAAGAACAACCAATCAGGGAAAAGATGTGGGAAAATGCAAAGTCTTATATATTGTGGGCAGGGATGTCAGTCATTAGCACAACCATTACAGGAAACTTCTGAAAAACTAAAAGTTTCACCACTGTGTGTATATTCCAGTATCAATGAAATCTTTACATCAAATAAAGACATTTTACTCCATATTTATTGCACATTATTCACAAACAGACAAGAAATGTAAGTAACCTGGAGGATCTTTGATGGATAAATAGGTAACACCAACCTTGAATATTTCTAAAATGAAATGTGATCTAGCAAGGCCCAGGGGTGGTGGCGCACGCCTTTAATCCCAGCACTTGGGATGCAGAGGCAGGTGGATCTCTGTGAGTTCGAGACCAGCCTGGTCTACAAGAGCTAGTTCCAGGACAGGCTCCAAAACCACAGAGAAACTCTCGAAAGACCAAAGAAAACCAAAAAAAAAAAAAAAAAAAGATAAAATAAAAAATCCTGTCACTTGTAGCAACATGAAAGGATCTAAATGTCTCACTGAGTGAAATAAGCCAGACTCGGGATCCTAAACACCACATTTTCTCAATTATTTATGGAAATCATTTACTCCAGTCTGAAAGCACAAAATGGCAAAGTCGGTGTTAGAGGTGAAGAAGAAAAGGGTTAGGAGAACAAAAAAGAAATGAAGACGGACTTTTAGGCACTCCGAGGTTGTAGGGGGTGAAGTAGTAGCCAGAGTAGGGGCCTGATGGTCAGGGTCAATATACATTTTATAAAGATTTTGGGAAAAACCGCAGTAAACCTCAGCTACCCATACAACTAATACATAGTAAAAATGCGGATTAAAGGAATAATGCAATTTGCATTCCAAAGTTGATTTTAAGGAGCAAAATTTTCATCACATAAAATTTAATATTTATTATATTTATGTAGGGAATATTATTTAACTTGATTAAGACAATTTACTTTACAAATATATTTTAAAAATTACATTGTAACCCATTGTATTATTTGTCAATTTTAAAAATAAAATCTAGATTTGTAAAGGGTTCAAGAAGAGGCATTATGAGGTGGAGCCTACAACAGTCAAAGAGAGAAGTTCATATAGGCATCCTTTTCAGAACCTCCGTCTGGCATATTTCTTGTATGTTAAGATCAAAGATTCGACAGATATTAAAGACTTCATCTGTACAGAGAGGCATACATTAACCAGGGAAAGCGTCTTATGTGGGAATGTTCATACAGTAACTTTTATCTCCATCTCTTCATCTATGAAATTTCCCTAGACACCTTAAGCAAATGAAATGGAATAAAATTTTGTGTTTTTGTCTAGGTTATGTCCCATCCAGCAAGGGGATGAAAAACAGAGCCGGGATGATTATGGTAAATAAAACGACTTCACAGGTTGTGTCATCAAGACAATAAATTCTAAAGTCTGAGTAGAGAAATAGAGTTTTGTTAAGATGTTTGTAGCAGTAAGGGCTAGGGATGGAACTAGGTCATGCGCTTTCCTAGATATTTGAACGTGCAGTATCTGGCACATATTTTGTAGTTCTGACAGTTGTGTATAAAGGGAATTGCTAAGGCTGTTTTGCAGCTCCTGCTGATATTCCTGTACTAGAGATGAACATATATGACTTCCAACGCTGATCTAAATGGCAAGTACAGATTATATCTTATTCAGGCAAGAAAATATCTGTGTGCCATACAGAATATTGCGTCCCAAATGTTGGCAATGACATGTGTGAAACACAATTTATTTGCTTTGCCTTTCTTATCACTGATGTTTGTTTCCATTTTAGAAAATGGTATATAAAGACATCAGATGAAAAGAAACCTAGAGATCACTGATGACCTCTTTCCCCATGCTACTCAGAGGCATTCACTCTGATACCCTTGTGGAAGGAGAAACTCTGTTGTCAGGTTCAGGGTTTAATGTATGGACACAAGGCCTTGAATATTCAAGGCCTTGAATATTCAAGAGAAAGAAAACATTAGTAAAATTCTATTAGTGTTGAGACTACCAAAATATAGTATGCCGATGAGTGCCATACCCAAGAGATGCCCAATCATACTACAAAAGCAATTGTTCAACTATGTTCGTAGCAGCATTATTTGTAATTGCAAGATCCTGGGAACAACCTGCATGCCCCTCAATGGAAGAATGGATAAAGTGTGAAATATATACACATTAGAGTATACTACTCAGTGGTAAAAAATAATGACATTTTGAATTTTGCATGCAAATGGATGGAAATAGAAAACACTATCCTGAGTGAGATAACCCAGACCCACAAAGATGAATATGGTATGTACTCACTCATTAGTGGACTCTAGCCATAAACAAAGGACATTAAGCCTATAGTTCACAAGCCTAGAGAAGCCAAATAACAAAGTGAACCCAAAGAAAAACATATATAGATCCTCTTGGAAATTGGAAGCAAACAAGATTGCTGGGCAAAAGTTGGGAGCATGGGGGTGGGAGTAGGGGTGGGGTAGGGTTGGGGGAAGGGGAGAGGGGGAGAGAGAAGGGAGAAGGGAAAGACTGGGGAGAGCTTGGGGAAGTGGGAGGGTGGAGATGGAGGAAGGGCAGATATAGGATCAGGGAAGAAGATAGCTATATTAAGGGAGCCATTTTAGGGTTGGCAAGAGACTTGGCTCCAGAGAGGATCCCAGGTGTCCACGGGGATGTCCCCAGCTAGGTCCTTGGGCAGCAGAGTAGAAGGTATCTGAACTGGTCTTGCCCCACTATCACACTGATGATTATCTCGAATATCACCACAGAATGTTCATCCGGTGACGAATGGAGATAGAGACAAAGTCCCTCATCAGAGTAACGGACTGAGCTCCCAAGGTCCAGTTGAAGAGCAGAAGGAGGGAGAAGATGAGCAAGGAAGTCTGGACCCCGAGGGGTTGATCCAACCACTGAGACAGTGTGCTTGTTCTAATAGGAGCTCATCAAATACAGTTGAACCGGGACTAAATGAGCGTGCAATCAAATGGGACTCTATGAATGTGGCTGAAAATGGGGGCTGACTGAGAAGCCATTGATAAAGGCACTGGGACTTGTTTCTACTGCATGTACTGGCCTTTTGGGACCCTAGTCTATTTGGATGCAAAGCTTCCTAGGCCTGGATGGGGGGGGGAGTTGAACTTCCCACAGGGCAGACTTCCCTGCCCTCTCTTAAGGAGGGAGGGGGAGGGAAGAGGATGAGTGGGGGAATGGGAGTGGAATGGGAGGAGAGGAGGAAGTGTAAATTTTTGAATGGAAAAATAAGTTAAAAAGATAGAAACAAAATAAATCCAGATCAATGTTTGATATCTCTGCCTCTCCTCTTCCTCCTCTGAAGAAAAAAAAAATCATGGCTGTATGTTCCAGGAGTTGGGGTAGGATGATCTCCAAGCTGAGACATTGATTATAACATTTAACACATGTTCGACTTTTTCAGATCTGATCAGACACACAAATCCCCAAATGAACTTTTTCTTAGCCATAATTCTCTTGCTTAAAATTTCATATCTTTCCCAATATTAAGTATTCTTTTTCTTTTTTTTTTTTTTTTTTTTTTTTTTTTTTTTTTTTTTGGTTTTTCGAGACAGGGTTTCTCTGTGGCTTTGGAGCCTGTCCTGGAACTAGCTCTGTAGACCAGGCTGGTCTCGAACTCACAGAGATCCGCCTGCCTCTGCCTCCCGAGTGCTGGGATTAAAGGCGTGCGCCACCATCGCCCGGCTAGTATTCTTTTTCTTAATAAAAATCTATGTATTTGTTTGTTTCCCTCCCAAGCAGTATATCAACCCCATGAATGGGGCTTGGCAGACTCTGGTACCTGGATCTCTTACGTAAAATTTTCTATAATAGTAAGAAAGGAGAATAAAGCATTTTTTAAAACAAAGAATTTTTTTAATGCAGAGTTGTAATGTTAAAGACATTTTCTAATAAATAGCATTTGGTTTGGTAAAAGAGGGTGAAGACAAAGTCACTCAAAACTAATATTGACAGCTAGAGCACTGTAACAGGCTAAAGTATAGACAGTCTGGAAGTCTTAAGGAAGTTGTCACTTGAATTCAATGATGGTGAGTTCATCCTATATTTAGACAAGTTTTTCTTTTATGTACTTAAAATAAAGTTCTTTGTGAGCAGCTTAGTCTGAGAAGGATAGTTTTCTGTTAGATGTAATTTTCTCTCTTGTTTATTCTCAAATTTGTTATAAAGTATTCCTACCTACGGATTTTTAAATTATTTTAATTTTTTTCATCTTTTAAGAATGTCGCTCGACTGGAACTGAAAAAGCATGGGATCAAACCGAACTCTCTGAACGTGGTGGACAATGAGGGCTGACTGAGAAGCCAAGGACAATGGCACTGGGTTTTGATCCTACTGCATGTACTGGCTTTGTGGGAGCCTAGTCTGTTTAGATGAGCACCTTCCTGGACCTGGATAGAGGGGGGAGGACCTTGGACTTCCCACAAGGCAGGGAACCCTGACTGCTATTTGGACTGGAGAAGGGGTGGAGGGGCGTGAGGGAGGGGGAAGGAAATGGGAGGTGGGGAGGAGATGGAAATTTTTAATAATAAAAAATAAAAATAAAAAAGAATGTCACTTTAATAATGCATGAATCAGTTCCATGGTGTAGCATGAATAATAAAAACCTAGAAACAGATATTCAGTCCAAGCTGAAGAACAGAAAAGAAAAACAGTCAGCCACTACCTCAGACTGAAATGGGCGAAGTCCTGACTACATTAATCCCAGACTGAAGACTCCACTGGCCTTCACTCCCTTCCCTGCATGACTGACAAGTATGGCTGCTTTGCCATCTGATCTTTAGGCAAGATTTGTTTATTAAAAACACAAATAATATACCACTATAACATGGCTTGATGGTTAACACTGTGGTCTCTGAATCCAGCATTCCTAAGCTTGAAGGTACAACTTTAAACTTTTCTATGTACCTTCTTTTTTTTCTTTTATTTGTTTATTTATTTATTTATTTATTTATTTAGATTTCTGCCTCCTCCCCGCCACCGCCTCCCATTTCCCTCCCCCTCCCCCAGTCAACTCCCCCTCCCTCAGCAGCCCCAAGAGCAGTCAGGGTTCCCTGCCCTGTGGGAAGTCCAAGGACCTCCCACTTCCTTCCATGTCTAGTAAGGCTAGCATCTAAACAGCCTAGGCTCCCACAAAGCCAGTACGTGCAGTAGGATCAAAACTCAGTGCCATTGTTCTTGACTTCTCAGCAGCCCTCATTGTCCGCTATGTTCAGCGAGTCTGGTTATATCCCATGCTTTTTCAGACCCAGTCCTGCTGGCCTTGGTGAGTTCCCGATAAAACATCCCCATTGACTCAGTGTGTGGTTGCACCCCTCGTGGTCCCGAGTTCCTTGCTCGTGCTCTCTCTCCTTCTGCTCCTCATTTGGACCCTGGGATTTCAGTCCAGTGCTCCAATATGGGTCTCTGTCTCGGTCTCCTTTCATCGCCTGATGAAGGTTAATATCCAGGAGGATAACTATATGTTTTTCTTTGGGTTCACCTTCTTATTTAGCTTCTCTAGGATCATGAATTATAGGCTCAATATCCTTTATTTATAGCTAGAAACCCATTATGAGTGAGTACATCCCTTGTTCCTCTTTTTGGGTCTGGCTTACCTCACTCAGGATAGTGTTTTCTATTTCCGTCCATTTGCATGCAAAATTCAAGAAGTCATTGTTTTTTACTGCTGAGTAGAATTCTAATATGTATATATTCCATACTTTCTTCATCCATTCTTCCATTGAAGGGCATCTAGATTGTTTCCAGGTTCTGGCTATTACAAACAATGCTGCTATGAACATAGTTGAGCATATACTTTTGTTGTGTGATAGGGCATCTCTTGGGTATATTCCCAAGAGTGGTATTGCTGGGTCCAGTGGTAGGCTGATCCCGAATTTCCTGAGAAATGCCACACTGCTTTCCAAAGTGGTTGCACAAGTTTGCATTCCTACCAGCAATGGATGAGTGTACCCCTTACTCCACAACCTCTCCAGCAAAGGCTATCATTGGTGTTTTTTATTTTAGGCATTCTGACAGGTGTAAGATGGTATCTTAATGTTGTCTTGATTTGCATTTCCCTGATTGCTAAGGAAGTTGAGCATGACCTTAAGTGTCTTTTGGCCATTTGAACTTCTGTTGAGAATTCTCTGTTCAGCTCAGTGCCCCAATTATAATATCAGTTAGACTTGAATCAGGATAAGGGCTGTGATGTGTTCAATTGTACAATCCATCCCTGAGATAGTAATTGGAAATTCTATAGTAATATTATAATATTGGTTAATGAAAGTGAGAGTTTATTCAGTTTTTGGCTATGTGACAATTGAAGTGTGATTTGATTTCAAGAAGTTTTTCAAGATTGATAATTTGTATGTAATTGAACAGGTTGTTAAGAAAACAACCAAGCATTAGAGAAACACATGTGTATGGGCAATGTATTTATGTCAGACAGAAAATAATTTATGCTTTGATTGATCATAAGGCTATATAGTTATGAGCACATGTATGTATATATGTTTTACCTTTTTACTCATTTGTGAGCCTGGCCAAATTTTTCTGCAATCTAAATACAAAACTGGCTCATAGCTCGGTCTTTGTTTCTGTCTCTTATCCAGATGTCTTCAGTTTACTCTCATCCTGTCTCAGGATCTAAGTTTATGCCACTGAGTATTTTGCCTTAAGTCCACATTACAGGTTCAATGGCTTAAACTAATTCTCTTTACAATAGCTATAACAATCTAGCACTGCCTAGATTCATATTGAAATCCCGATCTCTAGTGTGGTAGTGTATGAGAATCTCTGCCTTCTCAATTAGGTCACTATGCTCAAAGGGATGCTAAAGAGCTCTCATTTCTTTGCTTTCTTATCATATGAAGACACAGAGAGAAGACAGCATTCTCCAGCCTCAAAGACTGTCATTGTCAGTGCCTAACTGTACTGGTACCCTAGCCTCAAGACTTCTAGCCTCCAGCATTCCATGAAATAAATATTAATTATCCATAAACTACACAACCACTTTTATCATATAGAAGTAAGACACTCCCTTTAAGATAGCTCTTAGGCTGATAACTCATACACATAAGCATTTAATTTAAAAAATTCTTTGAAATTTTCATAAATATATACAGTGCATTTTAGCTAATCTACCCACCTCCCATCTCATTCCTCTCTCTCCACATGATCCCATGCATTTCCTTTTCAGTTTCATGTCTTAGTATTATTATTATTTTCTGTAGCTCATTGAGTCAGTGCTTCTACATGCTTGGGTGTGGGATTATCCACTAGGGCATAGGCAATCTGTAAGTAGCTGTCCTTCCCCAAAAAGGTGACTCCTCTATGGGTCATTGCTGCCCATAGTTTCTCAGCTGGGGTGGGGCTTAGAAGGTCATTCCTCCTTCCTCAATGCAGGAATTTTTAATTGGTTTGGTATTGTGCACTCCCTGTATAGATATCCACAATTGCTAAATTTATTAATACAACAGCTGTGTCATATCCAGAGGACTGTATTTCATTGCAACCCAACCATTCCCCAACTGTCACATTGTTTCCTGATCCCCAAATTGGGAAGATTCGATAAAGATTCATCTGAGCACTAACAGTCTCAGAATTTTGACCAGTTATTAATTAGTTTCTGAAACAACTACTATCCACTGCAGTAAGAAGCTTCTTTGACTAAGGTTAAAAGCAGATAAATCTATGGAAATAAATGTAAATTTGTAGAAAGCAGTTTGATAATATGAGTATTTAGTAAAACAACACCAAAAAGTTACCTTTTGGCCTATGAATTCCTTGGCCATTGTTTCAACCATATGTCCACTACCAGGTTTGAAATTTCTCCTTTGGAAAAGGCATTAATTTCAATCATGGAAGTGATGATTGGCATCTTCATAAATGATCTTGATACTATTGCATTAGTGGGCATATCTTGCCTGATAGTGTATTGTAGCATGCATAATCCAGTACTAAGTAAGACAATGTTTTTCCCTCCTCAGTGTTTTGCATAGCATTTACTAGAACTAAGTTAGACAGTAGACAGTGTTGACTTATCAGTTTGATAGTGAATTCTCTATGTCCTACCTTTAAATAGAGTGGTGTCTTCAGCAATACTCTCTTACCATATAGTCATGGTCAAATCAAGAGTGATAACTATAGGCTGTCTTGTTTTTTGTGCTCTGGGACCTCCCTTAACAATACTCAGTGGAAGGTATCCTGTGCTTGGTACCATATCCTTTGAGAGCATCACTGTTTACCTACACAGGGCACTATGGTTCAGACTCTCTCCTTTTGTGCTTTTAATTAGCTTATGAAAAAGTGGGATTTCATTAGTCTTATCCATACAACCTTAGTTTTAGTTAACCCACACACTCTCCTTTTCCCACACCCATTTCCACTGTCCCTGCTTAAACCTTAGCTTCCCGCATCATTCCTTCCTGTTGCTTCATATTATACCTGTTCTAACATCCCCACTGACTTTTTTTTACTTTAATTTCAACATCATAAGCTATCATGTAGCTTCTTTATGCAGACTTTAATTTCCTCAGTGGGTAGCCACTTCTCTGCTGGCCTGGTAACCTGAGTTTTATCCCTGAAATCTATAGAAAAGGAAAAAGAATAAACTAGCTCTACAAAATAATCCTCTGACCTCTCCACACATGTACACTCCCATGCATATACTACACACAGTCAGAGACATAGACACACACACACACATCCCACTCAATAATGACAAATAAGATTCCAAAATACTTATAAATAGTAGTTTCAATATCATGAGGTTGAGTTTATGATTTGATGAAAAAAGGAAGAAAGACCTGAGCTTGCTCTGTCTCAACCTGCGATGCTTTCATCATCTCATAATGTAGCAAGAAGACTCCTACCAGAGCCGAGAAGATGGTGATACCATATAGTCGCCAAACTTTCCAGGCTCCAGGGACACAACTCAAACACTTGATATTAGAGAGCTTAGGAAGGAAGAAATGAACTTCCCAGTTTGCTCATCATATAATTATTTTTATAAAAAATATTGAGCAATCCATAGAATTATATTCCTTGATTTATTTTCTGTTGCTGTAACACCTTTCTTGAGAACAAACTATACCTGTTAAATGAGACATTCATTCATTGGATTATTTTAATTTATATTGGACAAGAAATAACTACTCTACATAGAAAAGAATAATCTGCCTAGAGCTTCTAGGGCTATCCTATGATCAGAAAGAAATGTTTTATGGAGGACTAGGGATACAGTTCAATTGGTAGAGTGTCTGCCTAGTTTATATGGTAAGCCTGATTCAGTTCCTAACCTTGAAAGAAAAAAAAAGACAAAATAAAGCAAAACAAAATTATTGAGTTTCTTTGAATTTACTCTAATGTTCAAATTTAATTTAATCTCTAAGGGTGCTCTCTGTTTCACTTGTGTGACAATAAATACACAAGACTGATGATTTAAAGGTGCTGAGCTTGCCTTTCCTTCCTGCCCTATAATTCCAAAGATTATATCATGTATTGGCACAAAATATGATATGAGGAGCAACAATTTCCAGTTGCCCTTTCCTTGCTACAGATAGTGATGATTCCTTCCTGCAGAAGGTATGTAGAGGTAATAAAATCATTGAACAAGGAAATTCCAGCAGAATAGTGAACAATTACTTTTGGCTCAGCTGTTTCTGTGAAGTGAAGTCGGGGACAGGAAGAGGAAGAATTTGTAACAAAATAGAACATGGCCACACACAAAGGTCTGACTTGTTGTGACAGGGAAATTATTTTAGGTGGCATGGAGCCTGGAAATGATAAACTAGCTGAAGCTCAGACATCATTCACCTCTACCTTCATCAATAATGAATAAAGAATATGGGCAAGTATCTCTTTCTCTGGAATTCTTGCTTGACATCTTTATTTTATATTTATTATTATTTTCTTGTCATTCTTGCTATTGTTGCTAATGGAGAGAAATAGGTGCATATAGAAGTCAGATAACAACTTAAGAACTTTTAAGAGTTGGTTTTTATCTTCTACCTCATTGAAACAGGATCTCTCTGTGCAATGCATTTCAGGGTAGTTAGTATGCAAGCTTATAGTTGATTTTACTCTCTTCACCTTGCATCTTGACTAGGAATGCTAAGATTATATATGTGCTGGAACCCAGCATGGGGTTAGGGTTAGGGTTAATGTTAGAGTTAGGGTTAGGATTTATGGTTAGGTTTAGGGTTAGTACTATGAGAGGCTCAGTCTGCAGTTGTCACCCAGATGCAGAGAAAGCAAGATGAGAATCCCTCACTGATAAAAGGTACCAAGCCACATGGCTAACACAGACAAGAATTGTGGGTAAATTTAAGAAGTAAGAGTTAGTAAGACACCTGAGCTACTAGGTCAACCAGTTTACAATTAATGTAGACTTTTTTGTGTTTTTTTGGGACTGAATGGCTGTGGGACAGGGTGATACAGAAACCTCTGTCCATAATGTGCCTCCCAACATCTGGCGTTTTGGTTCAGGGGATCAAACTCAAATTGTTGGGCTTGCATACCAAGCACTATTACCACCTGAACCATCTTCCAGGCCCTTGCTGGATGTTATTAGTGTTAATTTAAGGAAAAAAATCTACCTTGGACAGTTAGTGTAAGGATTAGTTGGGATACAGTGGTGTATATGATGTGCCTAGTCTACCATACCCATAACAATCTTGTCTTACTTTCTCCCCCTCATTTTCTGTTTTCTCATATTGTTTTTACAAAAGCTATGCCAACATTCAAAAACAGAGAAATTTTGTGGTAGGTGTGTTGGTTGTATTAAAGCCTGGCATTTCATTAAGTGTTCATGAACTCTTCTGGAATAGATAAGGCTAATGTGGACCATGAGAATTCATAGAAACCAGCTTTTAACTTGAACAAACTCCAGAAACATTGTCTGCATCCCAGCAGGGACATTTGATACTGACTCTGAAATGGACTCTTAACAAAGAAATTTAGGGTTTTGCTCCAGCTCTCCACTAAAATTAGGTTCAAGTAATGAATGCATTTGATTACTCACTTTGAGGATATAACTGTACAGTTCCTGGTCCTTGACAAATAATAGCTACTAAAGAAGGATAATTTATTTTCACTTCTTTCATTTAATTTTGAAAGACCTTATTCTATGAAGAGTGTCTGTACTCTTCTGGTTGTACTAGTCATTATACAATTGTTTATGAGTTGAGCTCATTAAAAACTATCAGACAGGAAGGACTTAGCATCACAATAAATGTCAAGGAAGCTTATACCAGGAATTTACCTCAGATCAGTGAAAGCTTGTCACAAATAAGCATTTCTGACTGAGATTATTTCACTCCCAAAATAAGGCTGAGGGGAAAATAAGGAAGAATGTGTTTGCTTTTAGATGCTTTAATAGCTGATATTTGACACATCAGTTTCAAATTTAGTAGCACATTTGAATATTCCCATCAAAGAGTGATGTTCCACCTGACTGCTGCCCTTTCTGGTAGAAGAGTTTGATGAGCTGTATAATTGGATAGATACTCCCACCTCACCAGAAGTGTGGTAATGGTTTTCATCATTCCCATTATTGTATACTTAACTATGAAGCATACACTCATTTGGCATCATAAGCTCTTTTGATGGATTTGAAATGTCATTGAAATTTACAGATTACACATTCTAAAAGATAAGAGGGAATTAATGTCTCTGCAACGTTTTTTTAAGCATAGCTTTTCGTGCCAACATTAATTTTTATCATTAATGTGCCTGAGTGTACAGAAGCAAGTAAACATGGAAAAATATAATCCAAATTAAATTGCTGAAAATAATACTTTTCATGTGGCTTCTCTGATCTTATAGGTACTTTGAATTATTCTCACTTGTTTAAGGATGTCAAGATATTGTTTAAGCAGTTGAAACACATTTAAACGCATGTTCTTTTCTTTCTATTTTATTTTGTTTTTCAGTAGCAACATGTATAGATTTAAAGTCAAATGAATCAATAAACATGGTTATAAAAACTTAATATGAATTCTGAAGATAGAGTATCAGAGCATCATTGGTATTTAAGGAATTTTACATGGTCTAATATGAAATTGTCTGGGGTTAGTACTTATTTTTTCAATCTCTTTCACATTGCTAACATATGTATCTCATACTGAGAAATCTATGCAGATAAGACATTAGTCAGATTCTGAAGGAAATTAATAACTATATGGGCTAATACTCACATATTCTAAGGGTTATGGAGTAGAAGTTGCAAGATGGCATGCTATATTAATTTTCCTTAATTAATGTTTGATGTGGAAGGACTCAGCCCATTGTCGGTGGTGTCAGCCCTGAGCTGGTGGTCCTCATTTCTATAAGAAAGTGGGTTGACCAAACCATGAGGAACAAACCAGTAAACAGTACCCCCATGGCCTTTGCACCAGCTCCTGCTTCCAGTTTCCATTTTCCTGCCCTGTTTGGGTTCCTGTCATGGCTTCTTTCAGTGATGGATTACAATGTGAGAGAACCAAATGAGCCTTTCTCCTCCCAATTTGATTTTTGGTCATGGTGTTTCACCACAGCAATAGAAACACTAACAAAGTCAGCTGTTCTCAATAGAAAATGGCCATTTTGGTTTATTATATGGTGTCTGATGTGAGACTATCAATCTAGCTTTTTGTATTTTTTTGTTCATAAATTTTCAAAGAGAAATGTCATTAAAGCCTGGTGGAGTAAGAAGCCACAAAGAGGGCTGGGATGAACCTCAGTGAGCGAGTAGTTACTCAACATTTTCAAGGGGCTTATTTTTATCTCCAGAACCAGAAAGAAAGAGGATGGGGGAATGAGGGTCTAAGTTTAGATCCTTAGTACCCAGCTAAAGCCAGGCAAAATGAACATCTGCAAACCCTATTTTAGGGGGAAGAAGACTGTAGATAAAAGAGGCTCATTGTACAACCATTCTAACCCAATTAATAAGCTCAAGATTTAATCAAAGATACTGATCCCAAAGATAAGGTATCTGACAATAGAGGAAAATACATGATGTGACCTATGGACTCCCTCATGTGCATGTGTGCCACACACATATGTACATATATTGGTACAATACACACACACATGTACATGAATACACATGCACAAACAAGTGCTGTTAAAAATAATAACTGTGGGCAAATTCTAATTGGTCCTCATAATAAAAACTGGAGCCAGTCATCAAAGTAAATGCTGAATGATCAGAGAGGCAAAGGAGCAAGTCACACCAACTCTAACCTTGCTAACTTCTCAGTTAAAATAAGGGGCCAAGTACCTGTCTCTTGTTGCCTTATATCCTTTATCACTTCCTGTCTGTTGGTACAGATCACCAGACCTCTATGTTTAAGTAGTGGCTAGTTCTACTTTCTGATCCTCAGGCAAGTTTTATTTGTTAAAGCACAAACAAAATAACACCACATTTCTCCCTTTTTGTCTAAAATAAAAAAGAAGGTTATAATTAATATTAAAAAGCTATAGTTTTTCTATATATACAACATATACAGTCAATAAATACACCAGCAATGGACAAATTCAGAGAAAATACTCTGTATCTGTCCTAGGTTGACAAGTCCAAAAGGTTCTACCTAATTCACTTTCTATTCTAACCTGCATCACCAAAACTATATTTTAGTGTCTTTCAACTTTATACAGTTTACATTTCTTTAGTGAATTTCTTTTCTGAATCTGGTAACAAGGAAAACTATAACTATGAAGTCTTCAACTTCTTATTACCCGAGTAATCAGAAAGTGTAAGTAAGAAAATTCCAAGAAATTCAAGAAATGACAGAATCATCTGGCTGCCTGGACAATCACCCAAGGTTCCTTTGCAATGTTGGGACATCCGTCTTCAGCCTACAGGTCTAGTATATCTGACAGACTTGTCTGTGAAGCAAGATATTCTACCTTGTCTTGGCAAAGTTCAGCAGTCACATTACTTTGTGTTCTGCTTGTCCAATTTGGTCATCATACTGTCAGTAGTCAAGGAAAGAACACATTTTTTTCAGTGGCTTATATTTTGTGCAATAAAAGTAAACAACACATGAAGTTTCGTCAGTGCCCATCATCTTCTCCAAATTAGATTGGTGCTTCCAGGAGCAGACATGTCTCATTGTCATAAAAAAAGTACCTATGTTATTAAAATATCTTAAATGCCATATTCTGTAGATCTCTAAAGTGTTTGAAGATGACCTGTCTATCTAAAATATATTTGTTTGACTTTGACTGTAATAGGTGACAAATTAATAACTTACATTTCCTTATTATCCTAAATAGTTGATAATAATAAATTTCAAGGACTAGAAATTTGCGTTATATTGCTAAAAGTGTTATACAAGTTAGGTATGGTCTTGATTCACTGAGACAACATTTTAAATACCATATACAGCAGATCTCAAAGAGATTAAAAGACCATAGTCTGATATATATATGTCCAGAGTACAAAAACTTAATTCCTAGTTACCAGAGAGGGACTCAAACCTGAAATCATGTACAGGAAGCTAGATGAAGCCTTTTTCTAGAATTAATTAGTACTCTATTTGAGTATTAATATTATGACAAAAGTTATATATATATATATATATATTAATCTTATAAATTTTGAAAAAATAGTTATACTTTAAGGAAAGCTTTAAAAAACCAAAATAAAGCCAAAGGGTTATGAGATTAGAGATTGCCTTTGTATATTACCATAATATCCCTTTCCAAGAAGTTGATCTTAGAAGATTTTCTACCACTAGCCTTACTTTGTTGTTCATTATTCTTAGCCTTATTTTTCCACCAGGTCTTCCATCGTAATTGAGGACCCAAGACTGCAAGTCTCTCTAGTATTGAAGGATAATTCTATTGCAAGTTGACCACAAGTTTAACATTTGCTTCACAAAAGGTGAATGCATTCCATATGATACTATCACTTCCTTGAATCTCCTTAAATCTAACATTTCCATTGCTGTCCATTCAGCTCTCACACAGCCTTGGGGATATCTGTCATTTTGCACTTTTTTTCCTTTGTGGTTACTGAATATATTAAGGTTGGTTGTTTTAAAATTTTGGGCTCTTTCTCTCTAATGTTAAAGTACAACTGAGATTGGTTCCCCTTTAAATTGTTCTATCTGGATATGAATATCTCTATGATCTGTTTTAATAAGTTTTCTAAAACTTGTATCTTTGCCTTTTTATGTGACAAAACAAAAATGACAGAACTGATAATGTTTATAATTGACATTATATAAATATCATATACATTAGTTATCCTCTCATTTAATTGTTCCATTTTCAAATTGTTCAGGATATTATCATACAGACATCTAACTCCTTCCATTGCAATAGGGTTTCCCTTTTTCTAATGTAGGAAAAAACTCTCTCTTTTTTAAAACCAATTTCCCCCTTTTGGAGTTCCCATTTGTCTCACCAAATCTGCTGAGGATGATGGTGACGGATGAGGTTGCATAGCACATCTGAGAGGTGGAAGACTGATAGTACACAGACTGGCTGATGGCAGGTGCTGTTGCTGAAATGTAGCTGTCATTTGAGAGTGTATGGCAGGAGTCTTATGAGAGGGGTATACAAACAGCCTATGATCCATGGGAAAGAGGGAGCTGCCTGTTGGAAAAACACTCATGGGACTGCAAGGAAGAAACACATGTAGTGGGAGCTGCCTGAAGGCAGTACCACCTGGTCTAGAGTAGATACGTCCTGTGGTATTTGGTGTCCAGGAGTTTGGGTGTCAGTTGGAGACAATATATATTCATATTATATACAGTATGTATATATATTATGTATTATATATTATTATACTATTATATATTATATACAGTATGCATTATAGAGGCTACAACAGGAAAATCCCAAACTCTCTCAGAGGCCCGAGGAAAAAAGAAAAGAAAACCTAGATGGTGGGGTGGTGTCTCTGGCAGGAACCCCTGCCTGCCGCTCTGGCATATGCCAGTGGCTGCAAAACCACAGGCAAGCAACTTTTTCATAAATTCATGCCCTAAATTTGGGCATCAGATGTTACGTTAATTCTAATTGTTTTAGTAATAAAAATCTGGAGCCAGATAGCAGAGTAAATACTGAACAATTGGAGAAAAAAAGGAGTGAGCCAGAGACAACTCTCACTTTGCAAACGCCTCAGTGGAAAAAAAGAAAAAGGCCAGGCACCTGTTTACTGCTGCTTTATATTCCTCTTGATGCCCAGCCATATTGCTTTCTGTCTGTTTGTTCAGACCTTTATACTTAAGTAGTGGCTAGCTCTGTCCTCTGATCTTCAGACAAGTTTTATTTGCTATAGCACAGACAAAATACCAAAAGTAACAGCAATACGAACCCAGAGCAAGTCATCTGAGAGTCTCTTTTTATAACAATGGATTCTCCAAGGAATTTGATTTTGCCTTCAAAGTCCATATATTAAATGCATGGTTCACAATGCATCAGTGTTCAGAGCTGAGGATTTCGGGAAGTGTTTGGATCATAAGTACTCCAACCACATCAGTGAATTGATTCACTGGTTCATTTGTAATTAGATTTTGATTGGGAACTGATGGAAATTAGAAAGCTGGCCAACTCAGAAAAGGGAGGTATTTGGGGTATAGCCTAGAAAGAAAGGACCTTGTTTCTAGTCTTTCCTAAATCCTCCTTGCATTTTGGCTAGAATGGTGTGTAAGTAGCCACCTTCTTCTTCTTCTTCTTCTTCTTCTTCTTCTTCTTCTTCTTCTTCTTCTTCTTCTTCTTCTTCTTCTTCTTCTTCTTCTTCTTCTTCTTCTCCTTCTCCTTCTCCTTCTCCTTCTCCTTCTCCTTCTCCTTCTCCTTCTCCTTCTCCTTCTCCTTCTCCTTCTTCTTCTTCTCGAGCCTGGTGGTAATACACGGAATAATAGAAATTTGTTAATTTAAGATCTAAGAGCTAGATAAAAATACACTTAAGCCATTGACCAAGCAGTGTTCCAATTAATTCAGTTTTTGTGTGATTATTTCAGGTCTGGGCAGCTGGGAAAGAACAAGCAGCCTCTGTCTACAAGTCAGCTCTGGAAAAAATACATATGTATAACATTATACAAACTGAGCAGATTGTGCTTGTCCTTGTGTGAGTGTGTGTATGTGTGAGTGTGTTTCTGTGTGCAATTAATGAAGAAAGAAGCCAGGAATTTGAAAGAGAGCAGGGAGGGAACAGCAGGAGGGTTTGGAGGGAAGAAAGGGAAGAGGAAGATTACGTAATTATACTCTCGAAAAATAAAAGGAAAAGGTTTTGAAAGTGGTGCCTTTGCTCTATTCCTAATTATTTCTTAGATTCTGTTCTTATACTTTAGACTGATCCCCTGCCTTTGGCTTCCCTTTTCTCAACTTTTTATATTATAGAATACCATCAGGATACATCGTATAAGTACCCTAACTTCCCTGTTCCAACTGAAATTTTTGAATTACAGATGCACCTGGACATATGATGAGGTCTTCTTCTCACACACATAGAAATATGAAACTGAAAACACATTTAATACATTGACCCAATCAGCTGCTCAGTTTCCCAATGCAAAATAATGCAGACTATCAGTTATTCACACTTGTAATGTAGTTGACCGGGAACTGTGGCTTTTGTCAATTGCCCAGCATCTTAAGAGAGTATCATAAACTTTGAATATGTAGTGAACTTGGAATAATATCTCAATTCAAAATGGTGTCTTCTAGTAAATATGAATAACTTTTGTATAATAATGAGGCTTAAAACACATAAGTCAAACTGTTGTAAGGAACTGTCTTGATGAAAGTTTCTGATCTGGCCTAAGGCAGAGCACTGAGAAGAGAAAGCACGCAAAACATAGTTATTACTTTTGTCTTGAAGAATAAGTAACACTAATTAGACTTATTCCATGTAAAAGCACATGAGAAAATATAATACCTGAAAACCATCTCTATAATTGGAGCATGCTTCCAGGGCTTTGAGGAATAAGGACTGTTTAACTTGGATGCCCACTGAAGGTTTCCCATCTCTAAATGCTGTGGGGAATTCTCTTGCTTTTAAAGTAATCTTTCTACACTGTAAATCGGAATTTAAACTCTTTCAGTGACTTCCCATTGCTCAATACTCACCTACATATGACACCTCAAATGGCCCTTCAAGATCAGCTCCCTGCCTTTCCCTTCCACCCACCCTACACAGTGACTGTTTTGCCTGTGCACCTTTTCTCTAAGTCTCAGAATGAATTGTCAGTGTATGAACCCTTCCTGGCTGGATTTAGTTACATTTTCTTTGCTAGTCTTTGAATCCTCACAAGCTTAGGCTACTGTAAGAAATGAGCACAGTTTAGGATAGACTCCCCTCCCTACGGCTGATGTTTTCTAATCTGTATGACATGAACCTAGTTGTTTAATATAGGACTCTAGGTAAATACAGTGCTTAACAAGTATCGGGAACTCTGACAGCAACTATGTGAACTAAGGAGTTTCTTTGTAAATGTAGAAATTTCCTTGTTCAATTTTGTGCCTCCATTTCACCTTTTTCTCTTCTTCAACAGTTCATGGGAAACCCTGAAGGCTCATCTGAAAAGCTTTAGCAGCATGATCTAGAAACCAAGCACTCTTTGCTCATATGGAAACTATCTCCCCTAACCTCTTTATTTACTGAAATGTAATGGGGCTACATCACATCTGAGGCTGCTCTTTGTAAACTGACTGCTTTTAGTCCATTTGGCTTGAGAGCACAATTTAAAGTGTTTTATAGCTCACATTGAGAAAGCTGTTACTGAATTCCTGTCCAGCATGAAGTATATAATAGATCCTAGGAGCTCAGCAAGGCATTCTGGAACCTTAATGCCATTATTTTCTTATGTTTCTGAGTACATTGAGTATGAGATGGAAATATAAGGTATAATTCTGAAACTCTTTAATACTTTTGAAATGATCAATTCAGTGTTTGTTTGGGTGTTTCAGATCCATACTGTGTGCAGATTCAAGTTCAGCTTGGTGTTTACTTATTTTTTGTTTGTTGTTGCTGCTTGTTTTGTTTTGTTGTTCCTATTTGTTCTGTTTTGAATCTGGTTCCATGAATTCTCTGTCATCAAGCTATAAATCTATCCTTACATACTAAGATTTTATTTCAATCTTAATCAAGATATTTTTAATGTCTAAAAATCTATTTTCTCATATGTGAGAGATAAAAACAGGATACTTGAGAACATTATAAAATATGTCTCACTGTAAATATTTAATCTAGTGCAAGAGAGGTAACAATTAATTTCAAATGGTTTCTTTCTATTAAAACTAAGCATTAACTTATTTTATTTACCTTTATAGTCTTAGCTAATGTACTTCTTAACTAATATATAGCATTATAATCAATACCTGAATGGTAAATAGTGATTACAAATATTCTTGGTCCCATTCGGTCTCTGGTTTCTCTCTCACCCACCAGGACTCCTGCAACCATTTATAAAATAATCACTCAGAGGCTAATATATTAAATACAATTGTTTGGCCAATGGCTTAGGTCTCTTACCAGCAAACTTTAACTATAAATTAACCAATTTCTATTTTCACATTCTCACATCTTGCTTCCCTGGTGGATACATACTGTCCCCTGTCTCTGCCTTTTCTCTCTCTTGTATCTTTGTTTGGACTTCCTGGGTAGCTATATTTTTCCTGTCCATTTGCTGAAACAACTTTATTCATCAATCAATAAAAGCAACACATATACAGAAGGATATCCCAAATTAGTAAATTAGCTTCTATTTTTGTGAAAATACAAATATAAACATCTTAATGAAGATTACTTTCGCTAGTATTTTTAAACAGAATGTTGTTAATACTTTGGAACATAAAAACTATTCAGCTTCCCTTAGAGACACATTTAATTCCTATATCTTCCAAAAGCATATGTCTTTCAGCTAATGAGAACAAATAGAGAGGCTGGAGAGATGGGTCAGTTGTTAAGAGCACTGGTTGCTCTTGCAGAGGACCTGTATTCAATTTTTGGCACTCACATGGTGATTCACAGCCATTGTAACTTCGATTCCAGAAGATCCAATATCCTCTTTCCACTTGGTCGGGTACCAAGCACACATGTGGTACACACAAATACGTGTAGTCAAAATATTCACAAACAAATTAAAATCAATAAATACATCTTAATATTAATAAAGAACAGTTAGAGCATGGTTACACTTGTTGAGTTTTCCCAGAGTATTACTCATGAAGGAAGTGCATAATATTTTAAACATTTTTGTACAAGGAACTGTAAAATTGGAAAAAAAAAAAAAAAGAAACCTTACAGAATCTTCCTTGTTTCCCATGTAAAACACATGGTATTTGGTGTGAGAGGTCCTGCTGTCTATGTGTTGCTTTTATTGGTTAATGAATAAAGAAATTGCTTGGGACCTATAACAGGACAGAACTTAGGTAGCTGGGGAATATGGAACTGAATGCTGGGAGGAAGAAGGCAGAGTCAGAGAGACGCCATGGATCCGCCGCCGGAGATAGACGTGCTGAAATCTTGCTGGTAGGCCACGACCTTGTGGCGATACACAGATTAATAAAAATGGGTTAAATTAATATGTAAGAGTTAGCCAATAAGAAACCAGAGCTAATAGGCCAAACAGTGATTTAATCAATACAGTTTCTATGTGGTTATTTTGGGTGTAAGCTAGTCAGGCAAGCGGGACAAACAAGCGATGTCCTCCCCCAACAGGTATTTTTCTTTAAACCCATTATAATAAGAACTGAAATATTAGCGGTCACACATAATATATTTGTAACCCAAGTATTTCTTTTATAACCCCAGCCCCAAACAGAAAAGCATGAAGATATTGGTTTAAGATTTAGGAATAATGTGACTGGTCATGAATGCAGATCATATCATCTAAAGAGGTGCTTGTGCTATAGCTATCCCAGCCCTGGAATCTCTAAGGCTGTAGTCTCTGGGTTATATTAATGTGGGTCACAATGGAGATGACTGTTCTACCCTCAGCTGAAGGATGGGACTGACTCAAAAAATCTCTCATAGCCTAAACTCTCGTGTATGATTGAAATTTTTGGAATGGAGCAAACTCTTAGGCATCTAGTTTGTGGGAAATCCACTTGATAACTCTGATCTGGATGGGGAGGAGGGAGTGTTCACCACCATCACTGGAAGTTAGCAGCTATGTCTAACAACATACATGTTCCAGAAAATTGCTGATGTTGTGAACATGAAATGTGTTCATGTGACGCATGGATTGTGGATAATGCCTGCTCAGCCCTTCTCGCAATAGTTGCATATATTTCAGTTGTGTTTCTCCTTGCCATCTCTGAAATATTTATATGAAAATCTTAATAAAACAAACATGAAGAGACCTTTCAGAGTTTCCTTCTTGGCTTGGTTTTATAATCTATCCATGTATGTCTGCTTCTATTTCAGGCTCAGCGCATGTAAGTTAGGTTGCTGCAGGTGGAGCTGACACAAGAGTGGCTAAGGCAGGATGCATCTTCACAGAAAGATGGATACTAGCTCTGACCTGAGACCCAGAATCCAGACCTAGCAATCTAAACCGTTTCTTTTGCTGAGTTTCATACTTTTGGGGGCAATTTAAGCCATGCTTATACCACATCAGGGATTTGTTGTTTGGAATCTCATTACAAAAATTCTCTGTATATATGGCTATAAACCCATAGCCACATGCTAGGATATTTTTCTTGTTGACAAAAAGCTTATTTTTTACATCTTAGTTGCCTGTCTGCATGAGTATGTACACAGCTTGTATCTCTGGCATCTCTGGGCTCTGCCTTACTTTCAGCTGCTTCCTTTATTCCCTTCTATACTGATGTGAGTTTCCTGCTGAAGTAGCTTGTCTACACTGTCTCCTTCCTATGTCTTACTTTGTGCCATTATTAGAACTTAATAATTGGGGCCATATTCTCACTGAACTTGTTCTCTCAGAATTTTATCAAATAGCTTGGATGTGGTAAGTAGTTAACTCACTACAATATTCTTAGTGGCTACATTCATGTCTGTGGCCGGATTAGGGCATATTGAGGACCAGGAACTGTGTCTTCCTTTTACATTCCAGGTAATAAGAATGATTTCTGATGCTGAACAGTCACTTAATAATTATTTACTGAATCACACATTCAAACGTTTTCATGAAAAAATTTGGATACTAAAGTTCTGGTGGGGAAGAAAAAAACAGAGTTCACTACTGAAGAATGCATAGTTTTATCAACCAGGAAGTAAAGAAATTTCTAAAGAGAAAATTAGTATTAATTGATCTATTTGTTTAAGCACTAAAGTATGAGATTTTAAGACCTCATTTTCTTACCTCATTTATCTACTCAACAACCCTGCATTATTATGGTTTTTAGATTTACTGATTAGAAATCTGATTAAATGTATATAAGTAATATTTAAAATAATAAGTCTGTGGTTGTTTGAATTAGAAATGCCCCTATGGACTCATCAATTTTAATGCTTGGTCATCAGGGAATGGCTCTACTTGAGAGAGATTAGGAGGTGTGGCCTTATGGAGTAAGCTTAGTTTTGTTGAAGTAGGTGTAGCCTGATTGGAGGAAGTATGTCACTGGGGGTGAGCTTTGAAGTTTCAAAAACTCAAGTAAACTTAGAGTCTCTCTCTTCCTGTTGCCTGCAGATCTGGATGTAGAATTCTTGTGTACTTAGTTCTCCAGTGTCATGCCTTCCTGCATGTTGCCATACTCCACATCATGATAATGAACTAAACCTCCGAAGCTATAAACAAAGTCCCGATTAAATGTTTTCCTTTATGAGTTGTCATGATCATTGTGTCTCTTCATAGTAGAACATGGACTAAGACAGAAATCCAAAGAAAACATTTTAATTTGAAGAGCCTGAAGTACCAGAAATTCAAACATTCAACATTTAAAACATTCAGTGTTTTAAAACATTCAAGATAGTTTAAATTTTCAAAAGTATTTTTATTATACCAAGTATACAATACAAGAATGTTATGAAACATAGAAAGATGTTGCTATAGAAGAAAATAACTATGATGAGAATGGGATAAAAATATGACTCAAAGAAAGAAAGGAAAGGAATAAAGTCAAATAGTAACTTTTCAGAAGTGCTCGTTTGTTCTGAAAATGAAAGTGGTCAGTAGTAAAACAATAAAGTGTAAAGTCCACTGAATACATTAAAATAATGAAAACATGTTATGTTTTACTACTTATATTTAAACTACATTAAAAATTAGACCTACACAGAGAGACCCTATCCAAAAAAAAAAAAAAAAAAAAAACCAATATTAGCCAAGTCGTGGTGCAGTGGTGCACTGATTCTGTACCCTGTCACTTGTATTTTAAATAAACACTGATTGGCCAGTAGTCAGGCAGGAAGGATAGGCTGGGCAACCAGGCAGGAAGTAAAGGCATGGCAAGGAGAATTCTGTGAAGAAGTAAGTTTCAGACTGTAGTCATCACAAAAACCAACAACAACAACAAAATAAAAAAATTACATCATTTTTGAGTGTTTAGACATTGCAAAACTACAGGTGTTAGTTAACTTAGAAATGTACTAGGGAGTAGAAGTCTTTACAGAGTCGGAAAAGTGAAGAGACACAATGTTATGGACTGTCTCAGGGATGTGAGGAATCGCAGACAGTGCAGAGTTTACAGTCTTCCCCGAAGACATGCTCATCCTGGAATTGGAATTGGGGCAAGTCACATGACTTTTCCTTTCTCTGTCAGCTCAGCAGGGATAAAAGCATGCACTGGGTATTCAGAGTGAGGAAGAAGCACAGCCTTGGCCCACGAACTTCTCTCAATAAAGAACCACGACTAATATTGGTATCGATGTTGTTGCTTTTGGTACATTTTAACGGTCAGACTCTGAGGGCTCTGATATGAATTTACTGCATATAGAGAGGGGAAGGCTGCGTCTGCACTTTGAAGCAAATCTCCTTTATTTAAAAGGCACAGGTTGTCAATTTATTCAAGTATGAATCTGTTTCTTGTTTAAAACTCTGGCTTTTCCTACAGTTGCTTCTCCTGTCTGTCCTTTGGGACCCCTGCAATGGTCCTACACACACCCTTCAAAGGTTTCCTCTCTTTTGTCTTGAACCACTGGACAACTCACAAACTCTGTATATTGAGTCTCAGAAGTTCTGGCTGCCTTCATCTCTCCTCACCCGGTTCTCCTTTCAATCCAGGTGTGTTCTGCCCAGCTGTAGGCCCATAGAATCCCCGTGCCCCTTTCTAAGCAGATTTCTATGTTGTGTGGCTAGAAGCTATAAAATATAAGCAAAACTATTTTCAAATTATTATTTTAATGTGTCCGAAAGTGAAACTTGCGAGAAAAAAATCCTGGATAGATGGCTCAGCGCTTAAGATTGCCTACTCCTCTTGGAACAGGCCAGGATCAGACTTCAGAACTCAGAATAGGTGGCTCACAATTGCCCTTCGCTCCAGATCTAGGAATATTATACCCTCTTCTGGTGTCTGTG
The DNA here is from genome assembly GCF_950005125.1 of Chionomys nivalis. Lineage (NCBI taxonomy): Eukaryota > Metazoa > Chordata > Mammalia > Rodentia > Cricetidae > Chionomys > Chionomys nivalis. Next base: position 44,577,297 of record NC_080087.1, read on the forward strand.
GACACCTCATGTGTACTTAGCCCACTTCAATACACACACACACACACCCTTACACAACTGTAAAATAAAATAAAGTGTTTCAAAAGGATGAAATACTGATAAAGAGTATACACGTTAAGGATATTTCTCATCATAAATATGTTGTTTGAAAACAAACAAACAAAAACCCAGAACGCATTATTGTGCAGGAAATTAATGTGAGGTCATTTGGTTGTGGGCTAAATCTTATTCTTAGTTATGAAGCAGTCAGTAACTTTCTGAAATATCTGAAGAAAAAGTTTGGGGTTCTGAGATGGATATTGTAGAAATTACCTTTCATTTACAGTTTTATAAATAATTTACTTGAAACTTAATTTTTATCATTCCAATAAGTCCAAAGCAGTAATTTATAACTTAAACTGATTATTCACTAAAGAAAATTAGAAAAAAAATTCATAATGGAAATTCCCTTCCCCTTTAATTTTTATTTATTTTATATGTAAAAATTGGTATTATATTTTTATGGCATTGAACTCTAATATTCGCAGACAATTTTTGTGAGACCATTAAAAGAAAGTATAAGTCCTATAAAATTACTGGTAAGTTTGAACCTATAATATTAAAATTCTTTGAATGGCAAAAATGTCATTAATAAAGGGGATAATATCAGAAAGCATCTTAAATCTATAATAGAAAAAGGGATTGTAATCTGAATAGCCTAAAAAACCCTTACAAATAAGGGGAAAGAATAACAATTAGAAACTAGCAAGTGATATGAGCAGTCAATTAATAATGAAATCAAATCCTAAATTCATAGTATAGTCCCTCTAAGCTAAATCATTATAAATAAGCTAAATGTGAAAGGGATTATATGCTGTTTATTTTGTCATTCTGTCATTATAATATAGAGGACATTGTAATAGAGACTTTACAAATGAACTACTCATGATTGTAAATATATAATAAATGCAAGCCAATTATTTCTGGTGACACCATGTTGATTACACCCATGTAGACAGTCGGCAACTGCCAACTTCTCTCAGGGACATGTCTGTATTGGTTTTGGCATTTAATTCACAGAGTAGGAACAGCATGGATCCAGCATATACGTCTGAAAGAAAAATGGAAATTTGTCAATTTTTGAAGTTTTTTTTTCCCCTTTTCCTTGAATTGTATTAACTAAAGAGTGCAAAAAATGAATTAGTGACATTGTCTCCATGGGGATAGTTGTTGTTAGAGAAGTTTGTATTTCAGCCTTAGCACATGAGGTAGGAGGCCGTGAACGGCAGTCTCCAGAAGCAGGTCACAATGCTGCTTGAAATTTATATGACTAGACTTTCTGTAAACTCATGTTAAGACTTTTAAGAAGGTGCTTAGAAATTTGTTTTGGGCAATGGTGTCACACACCTTTAATCCCAGCACTTGGGAGGCAGAGGCAGGTGAATCTATGTGAGTTCAAAGCCAGCCTGGTCTATAGGGAAAGTTCCAGGATAGCCATGGCTGTGTTACACAGAGAAATCCTGTCTTGAAAAAAAAAATTTTTCTTTCTTTCCAGTGGAGTGAAAAGATAGAAAACTGCCAAAAATTAAAAGTGTAGAAATTTTTAGCAAACTAAGTGAAAAGAAAAATAAACACGAGTCAATAATGAGTGAAATGTAGGATTAAGTTATCCATTCTGTTTGAAGGACTCATTCAGCAATTTCATGTTTCTGGGGACCTTGAATCTTGGGGTCACAGCTGTTCCTAGTATCCGTGAGGGTGGGAGCTGGGAGAGCACCCAAAATATGACAGCACAGGCTGGCTGACTTGTCCTTCCCTCTGTGTTAGAGTGCTATTGCTGTGCTGCTGTGGCTTGCCCTGGAACTGGGGAATCAATTTTGAGTGTTCTGGAAAACAAAGCCCAAGGCTCAATTATTTACATCTGGGCTGAGCTCAATGACTTCCTTCCATGATAAAAATGCAAACCAAAAAGCGGCTATATAGCTAAAACAATGACCAATCCTACCTTATATCCAACCAAAATTAACAATCATGGTCAGTCACGTCGCGTACATGCACTCAGCACATGGTGATAAAACGTTTATTCTTTGCTTATCCTCTTGAAAACCATTATGCATATCTCATCAAAGGGGCCTATTTGATAGTATTGTTACTAGAATTTTGAGGTTATAAGATGATAGTGAGAAAACTCGGGTTCCTGCATAGGGGTCTTAGTCTTTTTATTAAGATGACCTAAGACAAGGCTTAATTTAAGTAAGATCAAGGACAATTTCACTAGCCTTTAAAAGAAAAAAAAAAAAAAAAGGCACAAGCCAAAAAAAGAAAAAAAAAAAAAACCAAAAACTTTTGGTATCAGGAGCTCCCTGGAGAAGGGAAATGGAGAGAAAAGAACAGGTACACCATTTGAGAACCAGTTACCAGCAGGGAGGTTTCACGTGAGAATGTCAGAGTAGCAGTTCTCAGCCTTCCTAACCCTGCGACCCCCTAAAACAGTTCCTCATGTTGTCATGAACCCAACCACATAATCATTTACATTGATACTTCATAACTGCAATTTTGCTACTGTTATGGGCTATAATGTAAATATCTGTGCTTTCTGACGGTCTTACGGTTCACAGGAGAACAGAAAGAAAGCCTGGAGTATCAGAAATAAATATACTTAGATTCTGCCCAGCACTGGTAAGAAAAGAGTAAAGAAAAGAGTAAAGAAATGTACAAGGCCCACCCATTTAGCACCCAGCCTTGTGAAAAGCATTATGTATAGTCAGATATCTATTGAAATTGGTATTATACAATTCTGGAAGGTGACTCAAATTTTACCTAAAATAATATTCTGTGTATGAGAGAAAGAGATGTGTGCACATGCATATCATGGAGCGTATGTGGAGGTCAGGGTCCGGGTTGCTTTTATCTTGGTTAAGATAAGGCTCTTTGCAGCTATCTAAGACAGGTTAGCTGGCCCAAGAGCACTGGGGACTCCTGTGTTGGGGTCTCTGGACTAACAGACGCTGGAGCTCCAGCTCAGGGTTTTTCATAGGTTCTGGGTATCAGAACTCATGTCAACAGGCTTATGGGGGAAACGCTATTACTTTTTATTTTCTACTTTGCACTCTAAACTGGTAACTAAAAATAATAATAATACAGAAGTAGAAGGGTTTTTGTTTAGGGGGTTGTTGCTGTTTTGTTTGTTTTGTTTTTATGATCAGGGTAAGCTTTTTCCTGTTTTGATTTTTTAAAATCTTTTATTTTACATTCCATCCACAGTTTCCCCCCCCCACTCCTCTTTTGCCCCCCATCCCACTCTCATCCACTCCTCTTGATGGGTAAGCTCCCCCATGGGATGTCAACAAAGTCTGGCACATTAAGTTGGGACAGGACCAAGCCCCTCCTCCTTCATTAAGGCTGAGCATGGCATCCCACCATAGGGAATGGGCTCCAGTAAGTTAGCTCATGCACCAGGAATAGATCCTGGTCTGACTGCCAGGTGCCTCACAGATAGTCCAAGATTCACCACTGTTTCTACAAAAGGAGGGCCTAGTTCAGGCTCATAGGAAGCTCCATAGTGGTTTGTCTGGAGTTCCTGAGTTTTCACAAGCTTAGTTCAGCTGTCCCTCTAGATTTCTCAGTCATGATCTTGACTTCCCTTGCTTATATATTTTCTCCTCCCTCTCTTAGATGGTACATGATCATTCATAAGTGGATATTAGACATAAAGCAAAGGATAACCAGACTACAATCCGCAGCTCCAGAGAGGCTAGGTAAAAAAGAGGCTAAGTAAAAAGCAAGACCCTTGCCAAAAGAAAAGGAATTAGAGGAGACCTCCTGAGGAAATGGAGGAGGAGAGAGGAGAATAGAAGATGAGAACACAAAGGAACAGGATGGTTGAAGCGGGGAGAGGAACAGAGTAGGAGAGAAATGAAAGAGAGATCTTTATAGAGAGAGCCCCTGTGCGGGTAGGGAGAAACCTGTGCTAAGGAAATTCCCCCCAAAATTCACAACAATGGCCCCCACCAAGACTCCTAGCAGTAGTGGAAAGGGAGTTTGAACTGGCCTTCCCCTCTAGTCAGATTAGTGACTACCCACTCTATCATCATTGAGTCTTCATCCAGCAACTGGCAGAACCAGATGCAGAGATCCACAAGCAAGCACCAGGCCCTGAAAATAAGCTCTTTCTAAACAAATAGTATCCCAAGTTTTGTCAACATTTTTTCTAATAAGTAACTTGCTGCAGGTGTTCCTCTCACTGTTACCCAGGTCATATTAAACACATTCCATACTGAAGAGCTGCAGTTTTCTTTTTTAGCCTGCAGTACTATGGGGATGTATGGAAGAGCCATTAATCAGGCCACTGTTGATTTAGTTGTGTGCACTGGCTGCAAGGTCATTTATCATTACAAGTTTCTGCCATGGCCCCTTTCTCACTTATTTCCTGGATGTTTCCTTGCTTATGACAGCTCTGTAATTGATTTTCACTTTCTCTAGTATAAAATAGGTGGATGGAGGTTTTTGTTGTTTATACTCTACTACTATCTCTGGATGATATTGTGAATAAAGATAATGTTAGCTAAAACTTGAAACTATGCTTGCCAGCTTGTTAAAAATGTTTTTTAAAAAATCCTGAACAATAATTTATATTTAAATTATGACTCTTTCCATCACTGTCTTTGAAATTGAATTCATTGATTAAAAGGCCAAATTACCATCACAGAGTTCTCTTATTATGTTTAATGTAAAAGGACATTAAGATCCAAATATTTCTTGATTATATTCATAACTCCAATATGTGTAGACCTACGGCTAATAATTTTCAACAACACAAGCTTTACATTTCAGATCTTAAATTTATATTTGAAAAGATCCCTGATTGACACACTAGAAACCAATTCCTGCTATTGATCAGCTCACTCAAAACATGTGATGAATTATTTTAAATTGAATTGAAACATTGTAATAAAAGCATAAATACTACTTACCATTACTTTAATAGTAAGTATCCATAGTTCTATTCTCCAGGCATCAGAAAAGACAACCACAAAGTCCTGAAATACCCTTAAGTATATTTATCTTGTTAATTAAGTTTAAATTTAAACAAAGTTTTAAGTTCCAGGAAGGACAGGAAACTTGGAGGTCAGCTCCTGTTTCACTTCACACATGCCTGAGCAGGACCTTCCTGCTCCCATTGGAACTCTTCCAGGTGAAAAGTTGGGCAGCATAGTATCTAAATAGTATCCTGTAATGAGACAATATGATAGACACGGGTTCCTTCATTATGTTAAATCCAAATCTGTCCCCTTATAATTGATCATTTTTCCCCAACCCCAGTAATTATGCCTTGAAGCATGAAACACTGTGTTTGAGGCTCATATAAACTAGTCAGTTTTTCTTCTTCTTCTTTTGGACTAGAGTATAAATAAGCTGTTCAGGTTGCCCTTGATCTGTAGCTCCAACAGGCCTTAAACTTGCAATCCTCCTACCTCAGGCTCTCAGGTAGCTGGGTGTTGGAGACTAGCTTCAACAAAAACTACTACTTACCAGGGTAGGAGTATGGGGATCAGAAAATTAGTAAAGAGGACAAAGACGCCAATGAAAATAATAAAACAGAAAACCTAGGATAGTACTGGGAGGGAGTTCCAGTGAATACTGAAATCTCTGCATATAATTTCCAGTTGCTTAAAATACCATGAACTCAAATGGTAGAAAAGTAAGGTAAAAACTGCATTAACATGATACAAGGAAATGAACAGACCAATTGAAGGTTGCCGGCTACATTCATAATTAAACAGTCTGTTGCTAAAAAATAACAAGTCACACTCACACCCTAAAACAAAACATTCTGTAGGCAAACTACTCCCTGGGTGGTAGACATTGTTATCTCCTTAAAGGAGTAGGAACTTAGTTGAATCCTTAGACTTTTGCTTAGCGTTTAGAAACAGATTTATTCTCTATTCCTGAAATGCAAGGTCTGGATATTAACCACACCTGTTGACAATAACCTTGAGAGAGCAGAACTCTTTGATCTAACTCTAGGTGGGACATTTGTTTGAGGTAGAAACAGGCAATAACCTTGAAGGAATAGAAATAAGTCCCAACTCTCTGACCTTTGGTCAAGGTGGTAATAGGCTCATATTTTTGGGCCTCCTCCTACCTCAGGTTCCCAAGTAGTTGTAGTGATGGCTCTATCACCAGGTTCAGGTCATGTGGATAATCTGTAAATTACTAAGTATTATTTCTTTTTCCCATCTTTCTTAAAACACAGTATTGTTTTCTTCATTCCCCAATTCAGTTATTCCCAACAATGCTCCTTTGCCTTCAAAATGAAATTGAATTGATCTGATTTAATTGAAACTCATCAATATTTAGCTAAAATATTCACATTAATTTTTATTGCTATCCTTCAGAGTCATTATCTATTTTATATTGAATTTTATTTACTGATATGTCAGTTTGCACATATTATACATGGATACCTTTCAGGGTGTAACTTAGTGATAATTTTGATACTGGATTTTCAATCTTTCATGATATGCCATATTACTTAATAATAAAACAATAAATTTCACCATCGAAAGTGGACATGCTCTGGGTGAACAAAAACAAAATAGAACAAAATCGAAGCATCTCTAAATTTCTTAGCAATGAGTGTAGTTAGAGCTGTGGGCTGTGTTCCTGCTGCCCCAGCTCCTGGTTGCCTGGCTAGCTTATGCCCCAAAATAACAACACACAAACTGTATTCTTTTAAACACTGCTTGGCCCATTATATCTAGCCTCTTCTCAGCTAACTCTCGCACCTGGACTAGCCCATTTCTAATAATGTGTGTAGCACCCCAAGGTGCGCTTACCGGGAAGATTCTAGCCTACATCCATCCTGGGTCGGAGCTTCATCACGTCTGCCCCAGAGAAGAGAGCTATTGAGTCTGAGCTCACTTCCTCTTCCTCCCAGCATTCTGTTCTGTTTACTCCACCCACCTATGTTCTAACCTATGAGGGCCAAGCAGTTTCTTTATTTTTTTAGCCAATGACCTTCCTCCATCATTTCTCCTTTTTCTGTTTAAACAAATAAAAAGGAAGGCTTTAACTTTAACATAGCAAAATTCCATATAACAAAACAGTTATCAAGTAAAAATTACAATATTTACATCTATTTTATCGTTATCATAACTAAGGAAAACTATAACTATAATTAACTATTCTTCAACTCCATCAAAGACTCCAGAAAGATACAATATTACCTAAGCAAACAAGAAATAAGCAACTTTCAAACTCTAGAAATGACAGAGACATCTCACTGCCTAGACAGTCACCCAAAGTTTCTCTGTACCGTTGGGGCATCCACCTTTGGCCTACAGGCCCATAGTTTCCAGCAGACATTTCCATGAAGCAGGAAATTTCAAAGGCAGTTCAGTCACTATCTGCTGTGTCCTGCAGAATGTCTTGCAGACTCTTTCATGAATCAGGAACCCCGAAAGATCATCTCACCTTTAGGCAAGTTCAGCAGTCCTCTCTCTGCGGGTTCTTTGTGTCCAGTTTATGCAACAGTCCAGGCAAGAGCAGTTTGTTGCCCAAATGGCTATCAAACTCCTTAAGTAGCCTCTTCGATGCCCATCTTCCTCTTGAAGTAGACTGGTGCTGCCAGGAGCAGAGTGTCTCACTGTCATGAAAAGTCCTAAGTTATTAAAACATTAAATAGCATATTCCATAGTCTTTGAAAGATATGAAGAATGTCTATCTAAAATATATCTATGTACATCTAGAAAATCTAACATGACTACAAACTTGACTATTATAGATAACTATTCATTAACAACTTATATACATAACATTTTTACATGAGCTACACAATCACAATACTTTAATCAATATCAGAAATACATATACATATAACAAAATTAACCTTAAATTTAAATCACTAAAGCAAAATCCATATCAATGCAAATTATTCATACCTATATCATATCCCCCTTTAAATGTAAAAGAACATTTATAAACAATATTTGGGAATATGGACGTAGTTATTTCTCTCCAAACTGCTTCCTGCTGAATGGGGGCGCTGTTAATCAGATATTTCAGGATATAACCTGTGTGCTAGGTTCATATCAGTCATCAATTGAGTGAAGTAATTTTTTGAAAGTGTTCACAGCAACCTTTCAGGAGGGCATGGTCTATCATACCATATTGGGATTGAAGCAATTGGCAGGGTGTCATCGTTTGTGAAAACAAAAGAAGAATCTCTTTTCCAAAGTATCATATGCTTAGATCCAAATTCTGAAGTCAAGGTATTTTCAAAATATCTATGTTGGATTAGTTCAGTAGCATTTATAAACAAATATCTTTTAGCATCTGTTGCTCCTTTCTCAGCATTCAAACAGTTCAAAGAGAGCATAATAGCATACAGTATCAAAATTCTCTGTGTATTTTCCATCTTTGTGTGCTTTATTTTAACCTCTATTTTGTTTATTTTAACTTTTATTTTTTGATTTTTGAGACAGGTTCTCTGTATCTTTGGCCTGGAATAACTTTGTAGACCAGGCTGTCCTTGACCTCTCAGAGATCCTTCTGTCTCTGCCTCCCAGGCATTGGGATTAAAGGTGTGTACTGCCACACCTTGAAGTCGCAGAGGTCAATCTCCCTCTGCCTCCCAAGTGTTGGGATTAAAGGTGTGTACTACCACACCCAACTTTCTACCTTATTTTTTTTTACTTTAAGAACTTTAACTTTTAGCCTGCATATATTTTTAACACACTGTAAACCATTTAGAAATTTTCTTTGTCTTTGAATCTCTCTTTACTGTATATCTCTCTTTTTCTGACCACACGAGCCTTTAATTTACCAAGCAATATCAGTAGGACGAAAGCCGTGGCTTTGGCGGCTGGATCCAGCCCATTCCTTAGCTTTTCAGCCTCATGACTGAGGTACCGGCTGTAGCCATGTTTATCACCACAACTCTGTGGTGTTTCAATGTCCCTGCCAGCAAGCAAGCTGTAACACTATATCCACAGACAACACTCAAGTCCTCTCTCTGTAGTCTGCCCTCCTGCCTCAAACAGTTAGAGTTTGCCCTGGCAGGACAGACCAGAAAGTCAGCATTTTAAAACAGCACAACTTTTTTCCTGCTACGGCTGAAAACCAAAAAGCATGCCTTCAGTTTTTCACCAACACTGTTTTAAGTGTTTCGTGGCAGGACCGCTTAAAAGAGCTGAGGGTTTTGCAGCTAAAGCTGAGTCAGGAAGCCTCTCTTAGATGAGAGCACTTGCTTGCCTCAAGCAAGTAGAGCAAACCCAAGAAATTGCTGCTACCACGTCAGGTGCCATTCTGTAGTAGGGAGCTGCGGGTTGTGTTCCTGCCGCCCCCTCCCGGTCGCCTGGCTAGCTTATGCCCCGAAATAACTACACACAAACTGTATTCTTTTAAACACTGCTTGGCCCATTATGTCTAGCCTCTTCTCGGCTAACTCTCGCACCTGGACTAGCCCATTTCTAATAATGTGTGTAGCTCCCCAAGGTGCGCTTACCGGGAAGATTCTATCCTAAGTCCATCCTGGGTCTGAGCTTCATCGTGTCTGCCCCAGTGAGGAGCTGCCCTGCATCTGAGCTCACTTCCTCTTCCTCCCAGCATTCTGTTCTGTTTACTCCACCCACCCATGTTCTAACCTATGAGGGCCAAGAAGTTTCTTTATTTTTTAACCACCAAATGAGGGTGAAATATTCATGTGCAAGGTAGATACATGTGTGTCCTTCAAAGGACAACTGGCAGCAAATTGCTTTTACCCACTAAGCTTTCTTGCTGGCTCAGTGCCTTTGACTCTTGATTTCTTTTGAAGCTGCCAAAAGTTTCTCTTCGTATTTTACCAGCTAAGTCATTCTGCAAGTGCATACTGACCTTGCAGTCAATTCTAACTGCCAAACCTTTTCACGTGGGTTGCTGCTAATCCTGCACGTGTGAGGTTAATTTGTTTTGAACGAAAATATGGAACTTTATGTTATAGTTCTTGAATTCCTCCTTGGCTTTTTCTGGCTCATGCTCTCAGCCTACTGAGAATATTTTCAATCCAGATTCCAACATATCTCTAATGAGTTCTCCTTCTTTTTTTGTGTCATCTAAATGTTCATTATTTATGTACTGTCTTCCTTCATTCAAGTGTTAGCCAAAAGTTAAGTATGTTCTTGACCAAAGATAGTGCCATAGAAGTGAAGCAGAGAGGTATACTCTGTCAAATGGAAGACTTTTAGGTATCAAATGTTTGTTAGACAGTCAGTAAAATAAATATGGTGACTCATAATAACTATAACAAGGTTCATTTTTCTGCCAAATTTCACGAAACTTTACAAATGTTTTACAAAAGTCACAGAATATGCTATAAAATAAATTATATTTTTTGTCCATATAATGTTACTTCTATGACATGTTTTCAGAGGTGACCATTTGATAATATATGACTAATTGGTGCTCTCTTCTGTTTTTAGAATTCTATGGCTGCCTGTAGTTCTGTGTCTAGGGTTGAGGCCTCCTGAGCTTTTGCCTTCCATGTTAGAATATCTATTGGTATCTGGGTATTTAGAAAGTCATGTTCAGTGGTCCTTGAACTTTGTGGTGTAGATGTATTAGTTAGAACTGGGCTTACAAGTCCATTTTGATTAGTTTCTCATAAAACATCACTATAAACCTTTTCCAGTAGACTATGAAAATTCACCAATAAAGCAGAGGTTGTGTGATGACAGGCATTACTATCAATGGCAATGGCTCTCAAATGACTTTCTATTATACTGATTTAAGGAAATAGCAAAATTGTTCACCGTAAGTCCAGGAATTAAGGAGAAAATACCTTAGAGGCTTAAATGTTTCCAAATATTCATAACTCTTAGACATAATTTTATAGCCATGAAACTTCCACATATTACTAAATAAGATTTACAGCTAGGGCTTAGTTGATGAAGTAAAAATTTGGCTACCACTAGAAAGTGTTAAGCAGGAAAGAGGGAATACTTTTTAACCAAACCATTACTCAAAAATACACTAAATGTATATTTGCTTCTGAACATTTGCTCTGGCTTTTGTTCCTGGCAGGGTTTTTCCTCTTTTGGCAAAATTGTTTGAATAACTCAAGTTCCAATTCAATTGTCACCTTCTTTATGATGATTTCTCTGAATCCTCTCCCGGCCAACACGTGAAGTTGGAGTTAATTGTTCTCTGACAGCCGAATTATTCCCTGTGCCTCTGTTAGAGTCCTGTCCTTAATTTGTAGATGGAAGTTCCTGTCCTGCCTGGATCTACAGCCATTCAATCCCAAAGAAGCACACAGAAATTACAACACTGTTTGGTCAATGGCTCAGGCATATTCCTAGGTAGCTTTTATGTCTTAAATTAACCGATTTCTATTAATCTATGTATTGTCATGAGACTATGGCTTATAGGTAAGGTTCTGGTGTCTTTCTCTTTTGGCAGCTAAATGATGTCTGTCTAACTCCAACTTATTTCTCCTTGTATTTAGTTTAGTTTTCCTGCCTACCTGTATTCTGCCCTGTCATAAACCAAAGCAGCTTCTTTATTAACCAATGGTAATAAAACATCTTCACAGCATACAGACGTGAATCCACATCATTAATTTCTGTTCTTCAACTTTTGGCAGCCTGGTGGGAGTAGCAAATACACAGCTTTCTGAACTCTATTCCTCTCTTTAGAACCTTGACCAGCACATAGTACATTTCCCATTGCCCCTGTACATTTGTTTCTATGTACTTAACCTGTATATTCAACAAATTCAACCTATGCATTCAACCACTAACAATAAAGTGCTAGTTTGGTGATATTTTATCTATGAGGATATAAGTATCACTAAGACAAGCTCTCCTATATGTCAGTGAGGAAAAGAATGAAGATTTTAGATAAAATAAGTAAGAAAATAGAATATTCCAAAGGAAATAAAGGAAAAAGAGGGGTAAGGAATTCTGCTATAGGCTTCAGAGTCTAGACAACAGGAAAATGTAATGGAGAAGCTATAATTTAGTCTTAAACATAAAGGCAAAAAGAAACCAATCATATCCACCTCCTGGTAGACTACTTCAGCTGGAAAGAGCAGTCAATTAAAACTCTCAAGAAAAATAAACTTGAAAATCAGAAGGATTGTACCAATATTATCAATGTAGATTTTGAGTAAAGACTATGTCCAGGTATAAATCAGTTAAAGGGTTTCCAAAGGACTTAGACAAAAAGCAAACAGAAACATAAACCTGTTGTGATTCCAGTGAAAAAATGGAACTGATAGAACTGAAAGAGGAATCTGGAGTCCCTTTCCATTTTTAGAAAGGTGGACTGATAATAAAATGGAAGCCTTTGTTCAATTCAACACAGAGAAAAACTGGGCATAGGGGGAGTCTGTTCAATTCTCGAAATAGTTGCAAACTACTATTGCAATGAGTAGGACCATGGAACCTTAATTACTATTATAATTCTCATTGTCCTTCATTGCTGCCATCTAATGTCCAGACTGGAATTTGATTTTGAGCTCCTGTGATTCTTCTCTAAATGACTTTTAGTTCCTGACACAGTGAATCACCCCAGTGCTATCCTTAATATACTGTGGACCATTTTAGTAAGCACAGTAGTCATCCCTTCAACGCCATGGCTCCTAGATAACTAAGCCAGGATTAGATGGATATCCATTGTAAGGTCCATGGTAGGTTGTGATTTCTGTTGATTCCTTTCGATGCTCTCCTGTATCCACACTGACAAGGGGTTGGACTATTCCGTGATAGCCTGTTCATAAGGCATCTTGAATGCCCATGGCTGTGTTCATTGAAAAATGTAAAGGAAGTAGCTATGGTTACAGAGCACACAAGATCCTGGAATTTCCAAGGATGTCCTTTTTAAAGTTGATAAATTGAACTCATCCATGCTGTTGGCAGTTGGAGGAAGATTCCTGACGAGAAACTGTCTCACAGCCCTATGTATGTATGTCAGTAATACGGGGGGGAGAGGACACATTGACCTGACTTGAGAGCCATGGTCTGAAAGCTGATAAAGCCATGACCAAAACAACCTCTAAGCTCCTCTATTAGTAAGAACTGAAATGTACCTTCTAAAGCAGTTTTATTATATCATGAAATAAATTTATGAGTCTATAGCAGATGCAGAGACTAGCTTCAGAACACTCACACTCAGGAACTTTGCAGGAGTTCTGAAGCCCAACGGGCTAAGTAACATTGGAATAACATCTTTGAAAAGTTCTTAACCTCTTTGCAGATTTCATCCAATGGCCAGTTGATTCTCTTCCACACTAAGAAACTGTATTTCCTGTCTGTGGTGCAGTAGGAAAAGAAAGAATGGCCAGAGAAAATGCAATGACCCCAGAGTTCAGCCCAGCCCAAATAAACACTTCTATTTCCTTTCCTTTTCTAAAACAAACACGACTTAACTCAGAGTTTATCTTTTCTTCTTCTGGAATTCTATTTTGGTGCTCACATCACACAGAAGTGAGATGCGAGGGAACAAGCCAGCCTCAGCAGAGGAAACATGAGGCATTTATTACAAACGAATTCCACATAATTAGTGAAAGAGATCATGAAATGTTCAGAGGAAAAAGAGAGCTATGTTTCAAACAGGAGGGGGTCGGAACCATTAGTGGGTAATGTGCGCTGGTTTGGTTAATCCCCTGAGGCTCCCTTTACAGGTGGTTCAGATTTCTAAGCAGCAAAGAATGCAGGATGAATGGAAAATTTCTCAACATTTTCCACTGCCCAGTCTTAGCATGAAAAACCCCACACCAGACCTGGCAGCTGCTTTATTATAACGTTGAATTTACAGACATATCATCACTTGGTCATACCCACCCCTTGTTACACACCATAGATTTTCCTTTGTGCAATTCTGTGGTATAGAATTCCGCCCCCCCCCACCCCACCACCACCAAATTTACAACTACTTTAAACCAGGAAGCTTCGCTGGAGTTTAGGAGTGCTAGCACACTTGAGTCAACACTTATGTTTATTCAATTGGAAAGGGCAATTTCATATTTTACGGGGAAAAGTTGCATATATTTCACCTACAAACCAGGTGTACCTGTGCAGACAGTGATCCCAAGTCTGTAACTTGGGGGACCAGTACAGGAAGACCCTAAGGTAGAGACCAGCCAAAAGAGTTATATAGTAAGTTCCAGGCCTGTCTGAGACACAATGAGACCCTGTCTTAAAATATAACTTATAAAATATCTCTTATCTCTGCCAATTGTGAAAGCAGAGAAGTATTAGAAAAATGTGGGCTCCTTTCCTTTCTCAAATTCTAAGAAACTGTGAAGTAAAATACTTTCCATTCCTTCCTCCCTATACATATTGTAAACAATAATTTAAAATGAGCTATAATAGTCAGTATAAAAATATACATAAATAAAAACCAATTAAAACAAGTAATTTGCTCATGTGTGAGCTGAAGAAGAGCATATTTCATTAGTGATGTCATTGTTGATATTCAAATTATACTTGTATGTGTTCTTATTCGCCGAGCATCTTACAAGCTGTGAACTTATTAGAGAAGCTGGTTCAAATACGAGGCTCTTTTTCTCCTCTGGTTTCTTCTTTCCCAAAGCTGCACCTCTCAGCCTAACCTGTTCTGAAATATATTTCCTAATATGAGTTCATCAAATGCTGTTTCTTCAGTTTCTAAGTGAGTTTAAATCTGTCCTTTCACTCACTCCTCTGCGGGTTTGAATGCAGTGTGGCTCTGAACCTCCTTAAGAGCTGCCAGGTCTGGGTGCAGGGAGACTCAATCTTACGGAGGTGGGATGTGTACAACTCTTCAAAGGTCTTAACAAGTTTGATGGAATGGAAATACAAAACAATGTGCCAATGTGTCAATTTTTATGTCGTTTGTTCTCTCTCTCTCCCTTGTGTGTGTGTGTGTTGTGTTGCTCACATCAAAATAAAGTTTTTAAGCCTTTTATTTAAAATGTGAAGAATTAGAATAAGATCCTGGCAGTGCCAGGAGTCTCCAATGGTCCAGTGATCTGAACTAACTGAACTCTCCTCCCAGGCTCTAGTTTCTTTCCCTTTGAACCCCATTCCCTAATACTCACCAGTGCCCAGGCCATGATGCCCATGGTCCTATCTCAGTCCTCTAGTTTACAGACTGCAATTGGCTCTCCTTTGTTTCTAGCACAAAGGCCAGACTGTATGACCCAACAATTAATTTAGTGTATTCTTTATTGGACTTTCCTATACTATCTACAATTTCATTTTCTGTACTCCTTTTAATCTGCATTTCAGGCCCAGGAGATAACCATTCTCAAATACATCCTGTTGATGTGGGATTCCCCTCTGTGTGCTGTGATTAGCATTAATGAATAAAGAAACCGCTTTGGCCTGTTGATAGGACAGAACTTATGTAGGTGGGGAAAACAGAACTGAATGCTGGAAGAAAGAAGGGTGGAGTCAGAAAAACACCATGGATTCACCGCCTGAGATAGACGCCAGTTAGAATCTTTGCCGGTAAGCCACTGCCATGTGGTGATATACAAATTAATATAAATGGGTTGAATTAATATAAGAATTATCCAATAGTAAGCTAGAGCTAATGGGCCAAGCAGTGATTTAATTAACACGGTTTCTGTGTGGTAATTTAATTAATATAGTTTCTATGTGGCTTTTGGGGGGCTAAGCTAGCCTGGCAGCCAGGATGAACAAGTGGTACCACCTCCTACAAATTGGTTTGGTTCTGGGCGGCTGGGACAAACAGGCATCTCCTCCTATATCCTGGCATTTCAGAGTTCTGTAATAATAGCTACCATTGTGAAGTACTTTATGTACACAGCTCATTTGGATGTCAGCTGTTCTTTGAAGTAAATATTATTATCCTCATTTTATAGAAGTGAGAACACTGTGGTACATAGTCACTAAGAAACTTAAAAGGTGGTATTGGTTGTGTGCATCAGGTAAGGAGAGCTCATGTGTCAAGCCCAGGTTATTTGATCCAGTGGCTGATAATTTCCTCTTGCTGTCACCCACATGTCTAGCACACCTGAGTTCTTCTTCAACATCTAGCTCTCAATACCCATTAGTTTTTAAATCCTTTATATAGCCCTGAAATCATATGTAAAAGTAACATTATGTGGACTCAATGGGTTATAATTATGAATATATCTGTATATACATAGATGTATGCAATAAAAAAATGATGAAAAAAGAGGCCGTACATTTGAAGGTGAGCAAGGAGGGGAATGTGTAAAGGCTTGGAGGGAGGTAAGGGAAGCAAAAATAAACAAAATAGAAAACTATTCTTCAAATTTTAGAACTATGATACTGCACTATTGTACACACTGCTTTTAATCATTTATACATCTTCCTTGCATTTGAACTATGTGCTAAGTATTAAGAAATGCTTTATCCCCTAGCACTGTATTTTACTTAATGAATGCAGAAATAAAGGAGCACACATTTATTTAGTTATAAAAGGCACATATCCTTCCATTGAAATTAAATTCTTTATAAAATCAGAGAGAACTTGGATGGAAGAATGAGAGGTAATTTCAAGTCTTTTTGTCCTTTTGACTTTATTTGCTTAGAATATTCCTTTTTTTCTTGGGGGGGAGAAGAGCCTACCATGAAATAATTACTTTGATTACTTCTAAACTTTAGAATCTAAGATAAAAATAATAAATCTTTACACATACAAAATAACTGAGATTAAGAAAGATGTTCTTTTAATTTTTTAAAGTTACATATTTTAAGTGAGATGTAGAAGGTGCTAATTAAGAATTGAATATAGGCTCAATGTCCTTTATTAATGGCTAGTAACCAATTATGAGTGAGTACATCCCATGTTCATCTTTTTGGGTCTGGCTTACCTCACTCAGGATAGTGCTTTCTATTTCCATCCATTTGCATGCAAAATTCGACATGTCATTGTTTTTTACCGCTGAGTAGTACTCTAATATGTATATATTCCACAATTTCTTCATCCATTCTTTTATTGAGGGGCATCTAGGCTATTTCCAGGTTCTGGCTCTTGGTTTCTAGCCATAAATAAAGGACATTGAGTCTATAATTCGTGATCCTAGAGAAGCTAAATAAGAAGGTGAACCCAAAGAAAAACATATAGTTATCCTCCTGGATATTATAAGTAGACAAGATTGCAGGGCAAAAACTGGGAACTGCGGGTGGGGTGGGATGGGAGAAAGGGGAGATGGGGAGAGAAAAGTGAGAAGGGGAGGATGGGAAGAACTTGTGGGAATGGGATGGTTGGGATAAAGGAAGGGTAGACATGGGAGCAGGTATATATCTTAATTAAGGGAGCCAATTTTAGAGTTGGCAAGAGACTTGACCCTAGAGGGATTCCCAGGTGTCTAGGGAGATGTCCCCAGCTAGTTCCTTGGGCAGTTGAGGAGAGGGTGCCTGAAATGGCCCTACCCTATAGTCATAATGATGAATATCTTGCACATCATCATAGAACCTTCATCTGGCGATGGAAGGAGATAGAGACAGAGACCCACATTGGAGCACCGGACTGTGCCTCCATGGTCCAAATGAGGAGCAGAAGGAGGGAGAATATGAGCACGGAAGTCAGGACCGCGAGGAGTGCACCCATACACTGAGACAGTGAGGTTGATCTATTGGGAACTCACCAAGGCCAGCTGAATTGGGTCGAAAAAAGCATGGGATAAAACCAGACTCTCTGAACATGGCAGACAATGAGGGCTGCTGAGAAGCCAAGAACAAGGGCACTGAATTTTGATCCTACTGCATGTACTAGCTTTGTGAGAGCCTAGGCTGTTTGGGTGCTCACCTTCCTAGACCTGGATGGAGAGGGGAGAACCTTGCACTTCCCACAGGGCAGGGAACCCTGATTGGTCTTCGGGCTGGAGAGGCGGGAGAGGGGAGCGGGGGACAGGGAGGGAAATGGAAGACAGAGGCGGGGAGGAGGCAGAAATTTTTAATAATAAAAAAATTGAATATACTAATGTGTTTAGCTTTCTCCTATAGTGTTTACATACCATGCTGTAGAAGAGTTCCTTTTCTTCTCTATGAGGCCTTCCAGTCAGGAGTGGAGGGAAAGTGGGACTGAATTTCCCAAGTGATAGTGAATCAGTAGATACGAATGATAAAGACACTAACTTAAAATTATGGTGTGAGCAGCTTCAACATGGCCCTGTTTTATCTTGCCCACTGTGGGTGATTTTTTTTGGGATAAATAGTTTCTGACTTAAAATGTACACAGCACCATAGATCAAAGTCAGTCCTTTGAACAGCATCCAGAAACACCCTGGTAGCCAGTGCAAGCCGTAGTACACAGATGTTAATATGATCCATCTGCCTGAGATCCTTCAGCAACCAGGCTGCTTCTGCATTTTGTAGGAGCTGAAATGATCTTGTGGTTCGCACAGGACTCCTTTCATGGATCCTATTGGTGTCATGATCTGGAAAATGTATAAATTACGGATGAAGAAATCCCGTGGAAAAAAAGAATTTGTAATATCTATGTAAACTGTTGAAGAAAAGATATTGTTCATTTATCTTACTGTGTTCCTTTGCAAGAACATAGGATTTGGTGCTAAGTAGTTGTGACACACGGTAGATACGTGCTTATATCTAAAAATATGTGTTCCTCTCTTGAACAAACATTGAATATATTACAGTCATGTCTGCATGCTTATGTGGGCCATCAAATCTGTTACTTTCCCTCTTCTCTTCATATATGCATGTTTAGCCACCTGATTTTTTATTGCCCCAAACCAAAGATATTTTCTAACATATGGTGTGTGTGTTAATGCCTATACCCAATAGCCTAAACTTCCTTGTGTTCACTATTCCCTTGAGACAAGGTTTCTTGTTGACCTTGGAGTTCCCTGTTTCAGCTACACTGGTTGACTAGCAAGCCTTGGGAATATTTCTGACTGTAACCCAGAGCTAGGGTTGAAAACCTACATTCTTTCTACATAGTGAATATTAGGCTGAGAGCTCAGGTCTTCTTGCTTGTGCAGCAGCACTCTGCCCTTGCGATGTTGCTGTGGGACAACGGTCTGTACCCTGTCACTTATATTTAAATAAATGGTGATTGGCCAGTAGCCAGGAAGGAAGTATAGGCGGGGTGACCAGGCAGGAAGTAGAGGCAGGGCAATGAGAATTCTGGGAAGAGAGAAGCACAGAAGGAAGTTGGGACCCAGCCACAAAAGAAGCAAAATGTGACTGCCTCGCCAAAAAAAAGTACCAAATGACATGGCTAACTCAGACCAGAATTGCTAATGTAAATTATAAGAACTAGTAAATAAGAAGCCTAAGCTAATGGGCCAATCAGTTTATAATTAATGTAGACCTCTGTGTGATTTCTTTGGGACTTAACGACTGCGGGAACCAGGCAGGACAGAAACCTCAGTCAACACAATGTCTCCACAGTCCCCCAAATATATTCTTTAAATGACAAAGTCCAACAGGTCAAGGGGTGACAAAACTGTCTTTAAGCCTGCATCTTATTAGCATTTACAAAAAAATTCAGTAAGAATTTTCAAAATCAGAAGTCCCACAATCGACTACTCAAGGTAAGTATGGTGACCTCTTAAGTGTTAATCGTGCCTATGTTAACCTTGGTTAATGTGATTTTAGTTGTATCCTCACTTCCTTTAGAATCTTCAAAGATTCAATCTATGGAGAAATCTAAACTGTTTATCTCCATGCTTTTTCTAGTTACCCAGAAACCTAGATCTCTTTACCTGTACCTCATTTTTCCAAAGCCATCCTGGCATCATGTGGCCAACAAAGGATTGGATTGCCTATTACAATTTTCAAAACTCTCACCTTCCATACCCAGCAAGGACAGCCAGTATGAAATACCATCTCCACACATTAGGAATTGGTCTTGATGACTGGCTGACATGCAAATTGCATGACCTCCTGATTTATCTTGCCAAGTATTGACTGACACCAGGATGCCACAACAATGACCCCTATTCTGGTGTCGTGTCTGGGACAGGCATATGCTTGTTGTCTTGGCCCCACATCACTAGTTGTTTCCATTTTACCTGTACAGGTGCTAGCAAAGAGACCCATATTTTCACCTGGGCAACTGGAAAGAGGAGGGACTATTGACCCAGTTATGGTTTGCGGTGGCTCAAGCCTGTAGTGGCAGCACTTGGAAAGCTGAGACCAAAGGATTGTTATGAGTTATGTAATGAGCTCTAAAACAGCTCAGTATACAGTGTGAGACCACATCTCAAACAAAACAAAGAAACAAAAAATATCCACCCAACCAAACCAAATAAACAAAACAAAAGAGGCCCAGTGATACAGCTTAGTGGGTAAAACTGTGTTGCTTTGTAACCCTGCCAACCTGAGTACACTCTTAGAGATCCCTGGTGGAGAGAGAACTGACTTTCAGATGTTATCCTCTGACCTCCAAAAGCATGTGTTTGTCAGTGCACATAGACACACACACACACACACACACATACACAAATGCACACAGACGTTATCCTCTGACCTCCAAAGGCATGTGTTTTTCAGTGCACATAGACACACACACACATACACAAATGCACATACACATGCAGACAGACACACAGAGAGACACACACATTAATAATGAATATAGTAAGAATGAAGAACTAAAAAAGTCAAAAATGACAAAACAGTCAATCAAGAGAAAGCAAATTGAGAGGTAAGTGCAAATATCAGCTATTTTCCACTGCTAAGAGCTGTATGATCATAACAGGAGCTTGGGAAAGAGGATTCACATTGTTCTTGACCAGCAGCTTTTATCAGAGGAGATCCAGTGCATTCAGGATGGCACAAACCTAGACTCCAGTGGTGTTTGGTTGACTTACCAGACACAACCCTGCATGCTGACTCCAGAGTTCACCTTTGCTGCTTTTCTTACTTGCTGTACCCCCTCTTCCTGGCCACAAACCCTACCTGCCACTGTGTATAGTAAGTCTTTTTTTTAATGATAAAGAGCCTGTTATATTTTCATATTATGTTACAAAGCAATGCCTCCAGATCAGCAACTTTCCACACTCTCAGAAAGTTCCCTTTCTTCACACAATGAGGTCTGTTTAAGTTGGAGGGGCTGTCCTACAGCAAGATACACACAAAAGAATGGTACATGAAAGCGACAGAGTCTGCGGACACTCACCTAACCACTGGATGACTGAAAACCATTCCTAGTAGCTGGATTTCACAACACTCCAAGTGTGATAAAGGTACAGAAAAAAGAGAAGAACCTGACCATGACCACGAAGTGTAAAGAAGTACAGTGGTGTGGAAGAAGGCCCAGTGGCCCGAGGGCCAGCCTGGGCTCAGTGAAGTTCAAGGATATCTCTGACCCACTCGCTCAACTCAGACTGAGTGAAGGTGGTTCATGACAAGGCAATCCATCTCTACACTAATATCAGGCAGCCTTGGAGATTAGAGAAGTGAGGTGAAAGTTCAGAAGAGAGACATTATGATTTGTTCAAGTTTGTTCAGGATTTCATACAAGATCTAACTCAAAAGAAATCAGAAAGAATCTAAATCTAGGCTCTTATTTATAAACTATAGAAGAGATGAATGCTTTTACTTGACAGTTAATCCCCAAATCCAGCCTAATAGATGAAAAAAATTGCTTCTGGGGCAGATGTGGTCACCTTAACAGTAGTTTCCCTCTATCATCTAAATATCTATCTATCTATCTATCTATCTATCTATCTATCTATCTATCTACCTACCTACCTACCTATCTCTTAACTATCTATTTATTAATTATTCTCAAGGATGCCAACTGAAAAGAGTGCTCACTACTTGTCCCTGATACCACCTGGAAAACAAGGTACTGACATAATAACCCACAGCACCCTCTTTTGTGGGGTGGGACTTACTATGTGTTTCAGCAGTTTTGTTTAGAACACAGCCCATTTTATTGTTAACAAATGAGGAAATCTAGGTTCCCTCTATCTGGGCTTAGAGAAGACCATAGCTCTCTTTTTTGATTGTCAATGACAAACTGCCCTCTCGATATGTTGAAATTGTACTGTACATGACACATAATTGGCTCAGTAAGTGACAGGGACCACTTTACCTCAATAATATCCTTGCAGCATGGAAGTGATGGAGGTGGTTCTTGTATTTTATCTGTTGCTTTCATTGGTTAACTAATAAAGAAAACTGCCTTAGCCCATTTATAGGCCAGCCCTTAGGTGGGTGGAGTAAACAGACAGAATGCTGGGAGAAAGAAGCCGAGTCAGGAGTCGCCATGATTCTCCCACTCCAGACAGACGCAGGTTAAGATCCTCCCTGGTAAGCCAGCTCGTGGTACTACACAGAATATTAGAAATGGGTTAGATCAATATGTAAGAGCTAGCCAATAAGAGGCCGGAACTAATGGGCCAGGCAGTGTTTAAAAGAATACAGTTTCCGTGTAATTATTTGGGGGCATAAGCTAAGCCATGCGGGCGGCCGGGTGCCGGAGACGCAGCCCTGCCGCTCCTTATCACAACAGAGTGGCACCCAACGTGCTAATGAACTCCACGTAAAACCTGAGAGGGCTTAAAAAGGACACAGAGAGAATTTAAGACAGCTTTTTGCTGTTTGTGGGTTGCGCGCGGCAAAGAAATTGTCCTGACTCAGCAACAGGAAAAAACTGGCTGTTTTAAAATGCCGGCTTTCTGGGCTGTGCCACCATCGCAATCTCTGTCTGGCTCCTGCGGGAGAAAGAGCTTTTGAATGGAGCATTTGGAGTAAAGTGCTACGATTTGTCTGATGGCAACTAGACTCACTGTGTGCCTAAAAGGAAGTCATTGCATGCTGTGGCTCAGAGGCACAAGCAGCTCCACCACGCTACTGGTACAATGTGCAAGGATCAGAGGCACGAGCGGCTCCGCCATGTTGGACTGGGCGGGGCAAGCAGGCAGTACCTGTTTTTGACCTAGGAATGTCACGGCTTAGATTCTTAAGCGCTTAGCGATTTAAAAGCGCAAAACAAAGTGCTCCTGGATAGTAAAAAAATTACAGATTCACAATAGAACTGATTCAGACACTGTTGGATGAATGTACGTAGGCTTGAGAGAGAGAAAAAAATATATATAAAGAATAAAGTTAATGTCTTAAAAAAAGGTAAAGTCTTTAAAGAGACAGAGTACAGATAGTTATAGATTAAAAGAAATAAAGAAAAAATAAGCCACGTAAAAATGGAAAATTCACAGAGAGTCTGGATTCTTTGTATTATTGTGTTTTCTTTAAAATTTTTGACTGTAAAGGAGCTAAGTGCAGAGAGACATTTCATTATATGGGCTGCCAAGCTAAACCAGAATGGATACAAGGGTATTATGATTTCAGAATATGGGTCTAAGGATATGATGCTTTGGAGAGGGTCTTCTTTTGTTTTCACAGAGGATGCGACCCTGTGGACTTCTTCTATCCCAATATGGTATGATAGACCACGCCCTCCTGAAAGGTTGCTGTGAACATCCTCAAAAAATTACTTTGCTCAACTGCCAACTGAGATGACCCTGGCACACAGGTTATACCATGAAAGACCTAATTAATGACGCCCCCATTCAGCAGGAAGCAGTTTGGAGAGAAAAAACTGCGCCCATGTTCCCAAATATGGTTTATAAACGTTCTTTTACATTTAAAGGGGGATATGATATAGATATAAATAATTTGCATTGGTATGGATTTTAAGGTCAATTTTGTTATATGTATATGTATTTCTAATCTTGATTAAGGTATTGTGATTGTATAGTTCATTTAAAAATGTAATGTATATAGGTTGTTAATGGACAATCATCAATAATAGTCAAGCTTGTAGTCATGTTAGTTAGATTTTCTAGATATATAGAGATATATTTCAGTTAGATAGGCATTCTTCATATCTTTCAAAGACTGCAGAATATGGCATTTAAATGTTTTAATAACTTAGGGCTTTTCATGACAATGAGACATGTCTGCTCCTGGCAGCACCAATCTACTTCAAGAGGAAGATGGGCATTGAAGAGGCTCCTTATGGAGTTTGATAGCCATTTGGGCAAGAAACTGCTCTTGCCTGGACTGTTGCATAAACTGGACACAGAGAACCCGCAGAGAGAGGACTGCTGAACTTGCCTAAAGGTGAGATGATCTTTCGGGGTTCCTGACTCATGAAAGAGTCTGTGAGACATTCTGCAGGACACAGCAGATAGTGACTGAACTGACTTTGGAATTTCCTGCTTCATGAAAATGTGTCTGCTGGATCCTATGGGCCTGTAGGCCGAAGATGGATGCCCCAACAGTACAAAAGAACTTTGGGTGACTATCCAGGTAGCGAGATGTCTCTGTCATTTCTAGAGTTTTGGATCTCTTGTTTGCTTAGGTAATATTATATCCTTCTGGAGTCTTTGATGGAGTTGAAGAATGGTTAGTTATAGTTATAGTTTTCCTTAGTTATGATAAAAGATAAAATAGATATAAATATTGTAACTTTAATTCTTGCTTGATAACTGTTTTGCTATATATAATCTTACTATGTTAAAGTGAAAGCCTTTCTTTTTTGTTTAAACAGAAAAAGGGGAAATGATGGAGGTGGTTCTTGTATTTTATCTGTTGCTTTCATTGGTTAACTAATAAAGAAAACTGCCTTAGCCCATTTATAGGCCAGCCCTTAGGTGGGTGGAGTAAACAGACAGAATGCTGGGAGAAAGAAGCCGAGTCAGGAGTCGCCATGATTCTCCCACTCCAGACAGACGCAGGTTAAGATCTTTCCTGGTAAGCCAGCTTGTGGTACTACACAGAATATTAGAAATGGGTTAGATCAATATGTAAGAGCTAGCCAATAAGAGGCTGGAACTAATGGGCCAGGCAGTGATTAAAAGAATACAGTTTCCGTGTAATTATTTCGGGGCATAAGCTAGCCATGCAGGCGGCCAGGTGCCGGAGACTCAGCCCTACCGCACATATCACAACATGGAAGCTGAAGAAATTTGTCCATAATTAGCAGCTAAGCTGCCCAGTGGAGACCTTACTTAAGAAAAGAAAGAGGGAAAGGAGGAGGAAGGAGGCAGAAGATCTGAAAATCAGTGCTAGGCAGCAGAGCTGACTCTGTGCTTCTTGGGATAACATCCTTGCTCTCCATGCTGGTCCGTCAGCATCTCAGAGTTAAGCTCTATCAGAAGACCCAACTGCATTGTAGTCCAGTGGCCCATCTTTGGGGCATAGAGCCCTTCCTTTCTCCCAACCTCATTCTTCTGAGTTTCTTCATGTTCTTAAATTACAGTTTTTATATTTTAAAAATGGGTAAACTTCTGAGTTGATCAAATACCATATTACTCATAAAAATCCACTCAGAATCCAGAAGACATTGACTAAATATCCCTGTTATATTTTTTGGAAGGCTTCAGGAGATCAGTTTAATGCATTTGGCAAAAGTACCTTGAGGATAATTCTGCTGAATCTCCCATCAGAATAAAAAAAATATTGTTTTTCTATGATTTGTGACCTAGGAGACTTAGGAGCATTGCATAAGACAAAGAAGAATTCTCCTCTCTAGCTGATGGGCCTATAGGGAAGAAAAGCAAGGCATGTATCCTAAATTGCAGACGATAGACATGACAAAGAAACTCGGTCTAATGTTAGATTTATGTTCAATCATAACTACTTTACCGCTAAGATACCAGGAGTTTTTAATGTGAAATGTTTATGATTTTGAAATGCTTAATGATCTTTCCTTAATAAAATAGAAAGGATGTTGACTTAGCAATGAAATAACAAACTCCAAAAATAAATGTGTGAAATATGTCTTGCAGGCACGCAGTTCACAATACTTCCTGTCATTCATCCAAATATTTCTTTATTGAGAGATACTGGAGAGAAATAAATGACTATGATATCTGTGGTCATAACTTCCTGACTCACAGAGTTTTGTTCCTTTATGTTACAGACTGAGACTCGGGGACAATAAGGTAGTATGTGAGTACTCTCAGAATTTTCAACTTAAGGGCATTTCAAACATATTTCTAACAGTTTTATACTCTATAATTTGAATATACAAAATTGTTGTTTAAAGGATAATATAAACTAAGTTTAGCAATCAAGTTCTTTAGTAAGTTAGGTTCTTCAGAAGTCTAAAAAACTTCATCCTATAGGAATATTCAATAAATAATAGAGTTTAAAATTCTGTTCTCCCACTAGGGTAATATCCCTCATGAAATAACCTGGAGACCCACCCTCTGTCTCTGAGTGACTTTGATGGATCAGTTTTTGGTAACCAAGCTCCCTAAGAAAGGATCAATTATCCTCAAAAACCAGCACAATATCCCTATGCCGTTTCTTTCCTCACTTCCACTCTTTCTTTTTCAACTTTTTCATTCTATTTTTTCTTCCTCCCCAGATTTCCTGTATGACTTCTGGTCAAGGCTCCTAAATTTTAAATTAATACTGAGTATTCCAAGTAATTAATCTACACTGTACTCCATCAAACATTGTATTGATGGGAAAAGGGTCCCTCAGGATTATCCACCCACCACTCCCCATACCATGTTTTATGCATTTGAGTCTATATGAACTAGAAATATTTGAATTAAATTCTCCTCTGATATTTTTGAAAGGACATAGTTTTAAAATTATGGAAAAATTCTCTATCAAAATGATTTTCAGATTCAAGGGAAAGTCAGATGTTCCAGTTCTAAATACTGCTAAATTTATATGAAATATGTTGCGCATATCAGTTTCAAAACTAAAACTTACTAAAATGTGAGTATCCATGAATTGCTGTATTTCCTCCATGAAACGGTCAATAGCAGCTTGAGGTCTTAAAATTCTACTTTTATGCTCAGCTAGAAAAAAAAAACAGACAAAGCACAAATAGTAAATGAATACTAGAAACAATTTTATCTTTATCTAAATAAAGCAGTAATTTGATATGTAAAGCTATACCTATGGTTTGGTTCCTTTCAGAAAGACATAATAGAAAGAATAAGTGGTATGAGTTTAACAGCTTGATAGCTGGATAATGGTTATGCTGTTTATTGGCTTCTGAACAAATTATTTTGCCTTGGTTATGATCAATTTTTTCATAAGTAATATAATACTTAAACTATAATATTGATTTTTACAAAAATGATAAATCTACTCTGGCTCAATGGTGTGAAGAGGAAGAGAAGATAATGAGGTGGCTAGAAGGTGGATGAAGTTAGGAAAGGTTTGGGAGAATAAGGAAGAGGACGGGGTGGGAGAGCGATGACTAACAAACAACACTAAGGGTGTCTAAAAAGAAGCTTGCACAAACATGTATCACTTGGGATTTAATATTCTGGTGTTGGACTCAGACTATGCTGTGGAAAGAGAACATGAAGTTGGGAGGAGGTGGGGTGGGAGTTCCTGGGAGGAGGTGGACAAATCACATGTGTTGATATGATCAAAATGCAGCGCATACTTGTATGAAGTCTCAAAAATGAAAAGAAGAGCAAAATACATTATTACACAAAATGCATTAAAGTGGAATGCCACAATGAAATCTATTTTTTGGATGCTAGTTAAGGCATCAACAAAGTGTCAGTATATGTACTTTTATATCATGTATAAATCAAGCAAAAAATTGATAGGGAGCCTCTACGGACATTCCATTGAGTATAGGAATGTAACAAGCATGGTAAAATATATGATTAGTATTCATTTTATAATTTTACAAAATATATTTAGGTCACTGGCAATAAATATAGCAAATAAAAAAAAACTTTTGCTGTTCCCTAAGTAGAAGCACAGATATAGATTCAGGAAGACAGATTCACCTGTACATGAGAAATATGAAACCCACAAAATATTAATAAAGTATACAGCTACTCTGATGCTTATTTGATACAAAGATGATAAAGAATGAATAATCTTTTTAAAATTTCTGACTTGAGAGAATGTCTATGAAATTCTCAGAAATTTGCCCTTCTAAATGAGCAAAATTTTTGCTAGAATAGAGAGAGCCATGCTTATTCATGTCACATATGACACAGAATGTCTTGTTAAAACATTACTTTCCCAGATGATTTATACTTTAAATCATTACATGCATAGAAAATAAGATGTTCGATGCTAAGAAGGTATAAAACAGTGAAAATCAGGGTGAAGCAAAGTCGTCAAATGGTACTAACATGGAATGCTCCATTAAACCGAGTTAAGGAGCTGTGTGCAGTCACATGAAAGGGATTTTCATTATTCATTATTAGTGAGTAGTTCTCACTTTGACAGTCTTTCTTATGGTTTAATTGACTCAGACATTGCTTGAGAAATAAGCAAGTCTCCAATCCTGTTTCTTATCTTTATCTTATCCAGAAGACTTTTATGCCTGCCCCTAACCCTAACCTGCTTTCTTAGGACCAGAGCGTATTTCTTTCACTATCTCTGATTCTAGGGACAAAATGTATTTCTTTGGCACAGGTTTCAGAGTCAGGGCATGTATCTTTAGTCCTGGGTCAGGGATAAAGATGTTTCTTTCCCTGGCTCCAGTCTCAGATCCATGGTGTGTTTTTTCCTTGGTTCTGAGTTCAGAGTCAGGGTGCTCAGTGATTGGTTGGTTTCCCACTTCAGTTGTCCCTTTTACCCTACAGGTAGAGTAAGATATTACTTAATTAACTGCTCATGAAAATAACCAAATATCAGAAAGCAAAAGAGATGAAAGAGAAAGAGAATAAAAATATATTCCAATTTCCTATCTCAATCAGTTTTTTTTTTTTTTTTCCTAAGGAGAACAAAGAAACACACAGGTTCAGTCAGTGCTTGCTCTGTGGTGACCTTCGGGTGTATTGTTTGTGCTCCTGGGTATTACTGTCAGGCTGTGAGAGACATCTCTGAAGTGGAAATTAAGAGAACATTGTCACGAGTGGCTCCAGTTAAGAAGAAAACCAATGACACCATTGACAGTTGGTTAAAAGGCAAAAAGAAAGAGTTACAAGTCATACAGCCATTACTTGTATCCCACAGTTTAGAGACTTCTCTGGTTTTATTGGCTTTTATTTTCCCATGATTAATCTGGAAATACTGAAATTGTCTTTGATAATCTTTATTCAGTTTTCCAAGTAGCAAAATAGATGTGTGGCAGAAAAGATATGAAAAAAATGGTTTTTAATATAGTCTCAAGAAAAAAATTATAACAGAGAATGATCTTTAAGACGAAAGACACTGGAGTTTTGGATGGGATGATCTGGCAAAAATGAAACTCTCTGGACAGTAAGGGCAGTATTACAGTTCTGGGTTTTTAATATTATTGAATTTATTTATTTATTGCTGAGATGTTTATGAGATAAAAGAGTTCAAAGATTCCTTCTGAAAAGTCAAGATTCCATAAATATCTAACTCTAACTTTCCAAATAATTTTCTGTTTTAAAAAGTTCTTAAAATTAAAAAGTGTTTTAATTATTTTCTTTTGCATCAATAAAACAATATTTTACAGATAGAAGCTATGTCCTTAAAGGAATTTGTGCAGTAGTAGAGGAAAGAAAAATGTGAAAAAGACTTCATTCTTAACTTTAAAACACATTTTAAAAAATGAACAATAAAGATTTATTCATTAATAATAAAATCTATTCAATAAAGTCTATTCATTAATATAATGCACTTAGTAAATAAATATAAGCAATAATAGCTATATCTCACACTATCTTTCCAAAGTATGATTTTTCTTATTTAGGTAAAACTTTGAAATTTTTTCTCTTTTAAATTGTTGATAAAGTGCTAAATACCTAGAATAATATAAGAAATCCATTTGTATGTCTTGAATCTTTGATGGAGCCATCTTCACTGGAAATGATAAACTTCAATTTTTGGTGCATTTGTGATACAGTGATATGTATCTCACAAATGCAGTAATATAACTAATACCATAACAGCAACGGGCTTGGTGTGAAAATTTGAATATGAATTGCTCCTTTGGGGTTATATATTTTAATATTTGTTTCTAAGTTGGTGGACACTACTGAGCCTTTCATGAAGAAACTACAGAAGTTTGATGATATTCACAGTTTATTTAGTTTTAGCTTTAAAACTAATATGCTCTATGTGTTTTGTATTAATTTAGCAGTGCTTATTAATGGGAAATATAACTCCCCTACCTGAAAATTATTTTGATAAAAAACTTTCTTATAATTAAAAACTATATTTAGCAAGGTTTAGCAAGCCAGGGGAGACAAGCCAGTAAACAGCCCTTCTTCATGGTCTCTGAATCACATCCTGCCATTTGAGCTCCTATCCTGACTCCCTTTAGTGATGAAGAGCAATGTGACAGTATAAGCCAACTAGGTCCTTTCCTCCACAACTCACTTCTTTGTCATGGTATTGTGTTACGACAATAGAAACCCTAACTAAGACAGGAGATGTGACCTTGTTGGTGGATGTACGTCACTAGGGGTAGACTTTGAGGCTTTAAAGCCCACCCCTGGCCAAGCAAGTGTCTTTCTCTTTGCCTGCTGCCTGGGGATCCAGATGTAAGCCCTTAGGTACTGCTCTAGTGCCATGTCTGCTTGCATGGTCATGGACTCAACCTCTGAAAGTCTATGAAAGTTCCCAATTAACTGCTTTCTCTTAGAAATTGCCTTGGTCATAGTGTCTACTCACAGCAACATAACAGTAGCTAAGATACATGGTTCTGTTTCTTTAAGAGAGCTTCATAGTCCAAAACATCATCCTCACCATTCAAATATCCCTATCTTTATTGAAACTAAACATGACAGAGTAGTCAAAAGCTCCCCAAATAGCCAATTAATCAACACTTTGATTAAATTAAGACTGATTGAAACATCAGTATGTGCTGTGCTTTGTTTCATGGCTGCTCCTGCTGCATCTATGTGTGTCTGTGTATGAGCGTGTACATATGCTCGTGCACTTGTGTGTTTCTTTGTTTTCCTCTGTCACATGAAAACTTCCTATCTTGAGAGAGAAACTCTCACTGGAAGCCTGTCATTTTGGCTAGGCTGGCCAGGTAGTTTCTGGGATCTATGTAACTGTCTTGATAATGGGATTACAGGTACACATGCCACAGTAGACTTTTTACGTTGGTGCTGGAGATTCAAACTCAAGCCATCAAGTTCTTATGCTTGTACGAGAAGTACTCTTAATAACTGGGACATTTTCTCTGCCCTCTTGCTGTGAATTTTAAGTCATATGCATTCTGCATCTCTATTCCCATATGCATCTAGAATGAGATATGTCTTCTAAATAAGCCTATTGGTTTTTTTTTTATTTAACTTCTTTATTGACAGTAAGATTCACCAGTTTTCTCCAATATTGCTCTTCTGAAAGTATGACATGGGATATAAATATCAACAGTCCATTTCTTCATAGTCTTTATATTTTCTTTGTCAGGATGTTACTGGTATTTCTATGAAATATCATGCAATTTATAGGTACAAATCTTGATTTTTGATCTCTAAGGACCACAGTGAGATTCAACCAAACTGCATTTCTTGGCTTCAAGTCTAACACTCCAACCATGCTTTTTTCCTAATTAATGGGAACAAAAATCACCAGTTTTATGAAGGACCAGGAACAAAAGAATAAAAGAAATGACATATCAAGCACATCAGTGAATACTATACTTCATATGTCAATAGACATACAAGTGGTTCAGAAGACATTCCAAAGAGTACGCAATGGGTCTCCCTTCTCATAACAGGTGTCTAGATTGTATTCTGGCACAATGCTTTCAAATTCAGACTTAAACACAATGAATTTGAGGTGCTGGGACACAATAACTAACATCTGTACTTTGATAACATAACTTCAGCTGATGAAATGTTTTCATTAGAGAAGAAAAGCAGGAACTATGAACAAGGAGGGATTAAGCAAAATCCTGGAAAGGTGAAGGTGTGATCCATGTATCTATAAGAGCTTGCTTACAATACTAGGATCTCAGTGTTGGTTATAGAAACCACTACCACACTTTGAGCACAACATGCGATGCTCGTGTTTTCTTTCATTTTGACTTAAACAGTGTGATTCTCGCTGTTGTGTCAATTTAAAAACTAATTAAACAGAAAATCAAAGATCTTAATGATTCATTCAAGGTAAAACACTGAGTAGAGAAAGAGTAGAGTTTTGAATATAGCTGTGTTGAAACCAATGTATGTTTTTACATTGTATAGAGAGAATTGAAGCTCCAGAGCCATGTTGCCTCTCTTGCGTTTATGTGAGTACATAATCCTTTGAGTTAGATTGTCTCTTACAAAATGGAGTTGGTAATAGGAACTCATTGGTTATTAACTCCCTTGAGAATTAAAATCCATTGAAGATATTTAAACCAAAACAATGTTGCTCCACAGCACAACTCTGTACTAGCTAAGATTCTATTGTTACCAAGCTCCCTAGAGCTGGACCAGTTTGCAGAGGCCTGTGATCACAGCTTCTGAGGGGGCTGAGGTGGCAGGACAGTAGGTAGAATGTCAGTCTGGGCTACATAATGATGTGGGAGTCCCCTCTGTGTGCTGTGATTACCATTAATGATTAAAGAAACAGTCTTGGAATGTTGATAGGGCAAAACTTAGGTAGGAGGAGAGTACTAGACTGAATGCTGTGAGAAAGAAGGGCAGAGTGAGGGGATGCCATGAATCTGCCACCAGAGATAGACTGTGCAGAAAATTTGCTGATAGGCCACAACCTTATAGTGATATACAGCTTAATAGCAATGGTTCAAATTAAGATGTAAGAGTTATCCAATAAAAAGCTAGAGCTAATGGGCCAAGCAGTGATTTAATTAATACAGTTTCTGTGTAATTATTTTGTCTCTGAGCGACTGGGATGAACAAGCAGCCTCCTCTAACAACAAAGTAAATTTAAGGCTAGCCTGGATGATTTGGTGAGATTTTGCTCAAAATAAAGTATAAAAGGAAGTGTAAGGCTATATCTCAGTGATAGAGCACCTGTCCATGACCAATACATATAAAAGAAGACCCTAGGTTAATTCTCAAATGAATAAAATAAGACTAAAATCTGGGCAAGTAACTGAGCATGGTAGTATACAACTGTAATCTCAACATTTCACAGATGGAGGTAGGAGAATCATGACTTTGAGGTCAGCATGGTGCGTAGTGAAAGACAAAGAAAATGACATGGAAGGGTTGGAAGTACCTTCCATGATTGGATAAATTATTAAAACTATGAAAAGAAACTTACGTCTTTAAAACACTATAGTAGTTTCACATATAGTTACTGGGAATATTTACTTTCTTGTCATAAAAATTACACCTTAAGCTTCCTTCCAGTATATAAAACACAGTTAGTAGATAATAAGTAGAACTCAAATAAGCATGATTTCTCAGAGTCTAGATTTCACCTGACCATGGCAAAATACTCAGGGGCAGGCATGTCACCCTTGCAACAAGGCCTTAATCTAACCTCTAAACCAGTAGACAGCCTCTAAACCAGTAGACAGCCTCTAAACCAGTAGACAGCCTCTAAAGTCTACTTTGAAATCCAAAGACAGACATGAATATTCTGATTACATGGTTGATATCAGGCAGCCATTCACCTTGTCCATAATAATGTTTTTAAGCTTTCCAAATGTATGCAATGTGTATGAATATTTTGTCTGCATGTATGTATGTGCATCACAGGCACATCTGGTGCCCATGGATATTAGATTACCTGAAGCTAGAGTTAGGATGGTTGTGAGCCATCAGTTGGACATTAGTAATCAAGTCTGGGTCCCCTGTAAGCAACGAGCTAGACTACTGAGCCAAGTCTCAGGTCCATATTTATCAATATTTATATTTATCAATCTTTAACATCTTTTAGATAACATCTTTACAAAAATGCTAAGCTTTTAATTGTATTAACACTATATTTGTTTTAAAGTCAAAGAATACAATAAAAAATACAATAGAGCACATATAATTTTCAACAGTATTCCATCTGATCCCTTTACTGGATATATATATTTTTGGTTTTTCTGAGACTCTCTTCATATGTATACAACTTTATTTAAAATAATAAATGATGTAATATAGTATATATTTCTTAATTTGGTTTAAGTATCTTTTTCTACAACAGTTCAGATGGTGATGGCTCATTATTTTTAATTGCACACACTATTTTACAAATGCATAAATCAAAGTTTCTTTAAAGACTCCAACTGGTAGAAATATTTCTTCTTCCCATGAGTTAAAATGCTTATCCATAAGAAACAGTAATTCTGGTCAAAGGTTAGTGTATTTTGCATGTAAAATAAAGGAACAATAGAAAAGTAAAATGAAACAGAAAACCAGATTAAATAATTTTTCTTAAAATAATATAAACTAAGTCTTCTATTAAAGTTATATAAGTACATTATTTTAATTGCTACAAAGCTAATAAAAATAAAACTTTTAAGTGTGTTGGACCAGGGTGGAGTGGCTGAGGGCCCTTGAATTCAATAGTGGCTTTCAATGAGGAGCTTGGAAATGTGTCCCATGTGTTTTCTGCCTGAGGAGAACTGAAGATGGGCCCCCTTTCCAATTAACTTTGTAGGAATGGAAAAAATAACCCTTGCTAAGTGGCCTAGTTTTTATTTTTGCTATTAATCCAGTTAGAGTATTCAATTTAGGATTGTAAAACATGTGGAGTGAGGAAGAGATGCTCTTGTGATTAGACACAATTACAATAGTAGGCTTCCAGAGAGTTTCCATGACACAATGACGCCCTCAGCGATCGTGTCCAAGAGCAGCTGGGATGTCGTCTGTTGCCTCTGTTGTGGTTGCATCCCTGGGGATTCATCATAGGTTTCTGGGCTGCAAACTGACGGCTTTTAACATCTTTGAGTTTTAATCACTTTCTGTCCCTCTTCTTCCCTCTCAAATCTCTTCCTTCTTTTCTCCTCTACATTTTTTTTTGCTATCATATTAGGAACAACAACAAAAAAATCCACTCAGATTTCAAATTCTAATGACTCCATCTGGTTTTGGTCAGTGCGGCATCCTTTCCTTTGGATGCGTATCTAACCATCTCTCATTTCACATAGTGCTTCTCCTCATTTCCGACTCCTCCATTATCCTAAAAGTGGTTGAAGTATGATCCAAGTTAGGTCAGTCACACTTTCTTTGAAGACATTTACATGCTGAGGGGGTGATCAATACAACAGGACAGTGGTTTGTGTGGCTGTAGACATTCCATTTGCAGCACCAGGAAGAAGCAGGAAGGGGGTCCTGGGATTTTTGAGCCAAAGATCCAGATTCTTGCTTTCTAAAATTTTATCCATGTGCACTATCTTTGTTGGTGTAGCGGCGTAAATGAATGCAGACAGATTGTGAAAATATATACAGCTTTAATGGGGAAAATAGACTTACAGAACCAGAGGTTTCTGCAGAGAACAGGAAAGCAGAAGGGGTGGCTGGGAGCAGGCCCGCCATTTTTATAAGTAAAAAATATCCTCGGGGACCCCACCCCCTGCTAGCAAGGTGATTGGCTGGGTCTCCCCTACTTACATTTCCCCTTTTTGTCTAAATAAGATAGAGCCAAACCAAATACAACTATATACAATAGGAACAAATAATAAATATACTAAACGTTCTATTTCAAAGAATCTAAATAATGTAGAGAGTAACTACAATTATCTAATCTTCAAATCCGTCAAAGATCTGAGAAGGGAATATTACCTAACAAATGAGAGATATCCAAAATGTGCAACAATTGACAGAGACAACTGACTACCTGGGCAATCACCCAAAGTCTCGTTTGCAATGTTGAGTCAACCAACTTTGGCTAAGGCCTAACATAACTGACATACCATTATCAAAGGCAAGGAACTTTCTTAGAACTATCCTACCCTGTCTTGGCAAGATAACACAATCCTGTTTCATCCACTTCTGAATATTCTGTATCTTTGTCAGTAGTTGAGGTATGGGCTTTTCTTAACCCAAAGGCCAGTTCTGCCAAGAAGACAAGCTCCCAGTGGAGTGTCTTTGGTGCTCAACGTTCTCTCGGGAGTAGAGTGGTGTTGCCAGGAGTAATTGTGTCTCGTTGGCACAGAATTCTAGGTTAGATTAAAGACCATTTTTCTACAGTTCTTTGAAGAGGCTGAAGATCATACTATCTATACTAAATATAATATCTATGTATCTAATAAACCTGATTAACCTAAAAATAAATATGACAAACATATAATTCTCAATACCTATCTAACTGGAAGACTAAGAGAATAAACAACTGTGCAATATATGAAGACAATGATCTTCAACTGTAAACAATGTCATTACATATCAAATGTAAACAATGTTATTATATAAATAGTATCAGAGGTAGAAATGTACATTGTAATATGGTAGATGTATCAATACAATATAGACAAAGTTATAAGCATACTCTAATAAAAAATAGAGGTAGGAACACTCACATTCAATATTCAATATATCAATATACAAGAAACAGTACCAATACAATTTTCTAAAAACAGTAATTCACAAATAACAATCATCCCATCAAACCAGTTAATCCCCCCCTTTTTTTGAAAATACCCCTAATTCCATAAAATATCTCCCCATCCCCTCAACCCTAAACCAACCACTAAAAGATGTCCCTAACCCTGAGGGCAAACTCTGTTGGGAGAGGGGACATCATCCTCTAAGATTTCTTCTAGCTGACATGGGGGTGACGTTCTTCTTAGGGGCTCCTGTGAAAGCAAATGATGGTAAAATTCCCAAATTAACCTTTGACCTAAGAAAATTGTAACTAGTCTCTGAGCATTTTGAGAAGGTCTAGCCAGAGTGTTGTCAAAAATGTGCACCATTCAAAATTTTCTCGTGCAGTTGGTACCAAAAAATAGGTCTAATTTTGCTCTTAAAAAAAATTCATGACGTCATAAAAACCAGATTGAGTTGATGTCGTGGGGCCCCATCTTCATCCTGGAAACTTTAAAGATTACTGTAGGAAAATTTGTTGCTTGTTATGGGAAATTTAAACATTAACAACAAGGATATATACTGACATATAAAGAAAGACACAGATATGAGGAAAGGCAAAGAAAGTTTATCAAGTACATAATTATTCTTATTCTGTCCCATTTCATGGCTCCTGATCTGAGGCAGAAACTCTGAGATATCTCTTATCAATAGGCTTAGAATTGAAGAGGGACTGAGCCATAGTCCAACTCCAAAACCAGCTCTACATATTTATAAAGAAATGTTTAATAAGACATATAAAAAAGTTAATACTTACAAAATGTATAGAATTTTATTGTTGATCCTTAGTGGGTCGTAACTAGTTTCCATCCGTCAGTAATTAAATATTCAGGGTCCCTTAAATTCTTTGAAGATGAGTATTTTCCTGTGGAGATAAGAAAAGAACCCTGCCCCCAACCTATCTTTATTTCTGACCATCAGTATGATCGTCATCCTTGCGAATAAATTGTTACTTATCTTTTCCAAGTGGCTTCTCTTCTTCAAACCGAACCTTTATTAATTTTGATGGTATCCACAATTTTTCTTCACCTGTGGAGACAAGAGCAAAACCCCTTCCCCAACACAGCACATCTCCTGGCTTCCATTGTGAGGTCAGCACATCCTTGAAATAAACTGGTTGATTTAGTTCAGTAGACTTTTACGTTATCCAATGTCTTTCTGCAACCGTTGTTCCCTTCTCATTAGCGTTGAGAAAATTCAAGGTTAGCAAAGCATTATGTAACCTATTTCTGGGGGTGTTTTCCACCCCTTTCTGTTTGTTCAACATATCCTTTATAGTTTGATTTGATCTTTCTATGACTGCTTGACCTGTAGGATTGTATGGTATACCTGTAACATGCTTGATATTGTAATAATCAAAAAACCGTTTCATTTTCCTAGAGACATAAGCAGGACATAAGTCTTTATTTGTGTAGGTATACCCATGATAGCCATGACTTCTAATAAATGAGTGATTATTGAATCAGCTTTTTCTGAGTTGCCCACTGAAAGCCTGAATAAGTGTCAATGGTCTGATGAACATATTTTAATTTGCCAAATTCTGCAAAGTGGAACACATGCATCTGCCAAATTTCATTCCTTTGAGTGCCCTTAGGATTAGCCCCTGCAGGCAGTGGCATTTGGTTATAGTAAGAGCAAGTAGGGCATTTCTTTACAATCTCCTTAGCTTGTTGCCATGTAATAGAAAACTCTTTCTTCAAGCCTTTACTATTAACATGATGTTTTTTTTTATGAAATTCAGAGGCTTGTAGCACACTATCAATCAATAATTGATCAATTTCTGCATTACCTTGTGCTAGAGGACCTGGCAGACCCGTATGGGATCGGATGTGTGTTATATACATAGGGCAAAGTCTGTTCCTGATCAAATCTTGTACCTGGATGAACATGAGGTTAGTTCTGTATCATCAGGTATAAATTCAGCAGTTTCAATATGTAAAATAACTCTTTCTGCATATTGTGAATCAGTAACTATATTAATAGGTTCTTTAAAATCCCTTAGCACCATAAGAATGGCATATAATTCTGCCTTCTGGACAGAATCATAAGGACTTTGTTCCACCTTACCCAAGTCTTCTGATTTGTAACCTGCCTTCTCTGATTTATTGGCATCAGTATAGAATGTATGGGTTCCAGTTAGTGGAGCATCACGGACGATTCGAGGAAGGATCCAAGAAGTTCTCTTGATGAAGTTAAGCCTCTTGCTTTTTGGATAGTTGTTATTAATGTCTCCCCAAAAAATTAGCACAAGCTCTTTGCCATGGTTCATTATCTTCCCATAATTTCTTTAGTTCATCAGCAGTGAAAGGCACTATAATTTCTGCTGGGTCTATGCCTGCAAGTTGACAAAGTCTCAACTTGCCTTTTATAATTAACTCAGAGACTTTTTCCATATAAGTTTTCAGTTTCTTACTTGGTTTATGTGGTAAAAAGATCCATTCCAAGATAATATCATCTCTCTGAATTAAAATTCCTATAGGAGAAATTTTTGATGGTAGTATGACGAGAA
This sequence comes from Chionomys nivalis, assembly GCF_950005125.1. Lineage (NCBI taxonomy): Eukaryota > Metazoa > Chordata > Mammalia > Rodentia > Cricetidae > Chionomys > Chionomys nivalis. Next base: position 44,616,116 of record NC_080087.1, read on the forward strand.
TACAATCGAGCTCTGGATTCACCCTGTCCACATGTGCCTGTTGTAATTTTTCCTCAATCATTGTCAGTTCCTTTTCTGCTTCAGCTGTTAATTCTCTGGGACTGTTCAAACCTTTGTCACCATCCAAGGTTTTGTTCAAATGAATTATTAGATCAGGTGTTATCCCAATAGCTGGTCGTAGACTGGAAATGTCTCCTAACAGTCTTTGAAAGTCATTAAGAGTCCGTAGGTGATCTCTCCTAATTTGTGCCTTTTGTGTCTTAATTTTTTGCAAACCTATTTTATAACCTAAATAATTAACAGAATCTCCCTTCTGAATCTTTTTAGGAGCAATTTGCAATCCCCATTTAGGTAAAAGTATCTTTATTTCTTCAAACAGTTTGTTTAAGGAATCCATATTTGAATCAGAAAACAAAATGTCGTCCATGTAATGATATACTATCGATTTGGGAAATTTCTTGCGTATTATTTGCAATGGTTGATTCACAAAATATTGGCACAGGGAGGGGCTATTTAACATACCCTGGGGGAGGACGGTACCGTGGTACCTCCTCGAAGGTTGAGAATTGTTATAAGTAGGCACTGTGAAGGCAAATTTTTCTCTATCTTCTTTTGTAAAGGTATAGTGAAAAAACAATCCTTTAAATCAATAACTATGAAAGGCCATCCTTTTGGCAATAAAGAGGGCAAAGGAATTCCAGATTGCAGAGGGCCCATAGGTTGAATAACCTTGTTGATAGCCCTGAGATCTGTCACCATTCTCCATTTACCTGATTTTTTCTTAACCACAAATACAGGAGAATTCCAAGGGCTGGTAGATTCTTCTATATATCCAGCATCTAATTGCTCTTGTAACAGCTGTTATAAAGCCTGTAACTTTTCCTCAGCTAAAGGCCATTGCTTTGTCCATATTGGTTTCTCAGTCAACCATTTTAGAGGCAAGGCTGTTGGTATCTCTGAAAGAACATCAATTGCTTGTTCTTGTACAGCCTGAATGGCCAGTTTTCTCTGTTTGTAATATCTTTTAATATTATTCTCAGAAATATAAGCTCTAGAAGTAGCAGGAATGTTAATTTGGGTTTTCCATTGTTGTAATAGGTCATGACCCCATAAATTCATTGTAATATTGTCTACATATGGCCTTAATTTTCATATTTGTCCCTCTGGCCCTATACATTCAACCCATCTCATCCTCTGCCTTACTCAAGATAGGGTTCCAATTCCCAGGAGCTGAACATTTACATTCTGAAGAGGCCAATACGGATGCCAAGATTCTGGGGTAATGATACTTACATCCGCACCTGTGTCCAGCAGGCCAGTAATAAAAATGCCATTTACACACACTCTCAGCTTTGGTCTTTGATCATTTACAGAAGTTTGCCAAAACACACGAAACTCATCTTTCTGATCATTATTGCTTGTAACAGTAGGCATGGGGCTTCCTAATTGTCCTGATGAGTCACGTTCTCTGCAGTAACTGGAAATGACTGAACCATGTTTGCCATGGGGGCCTGTGAGGCCCCCCCCTCACATTTCCCATCTGTATCAGGTTACCTTGTCTATCTCTTGTAGACCTGCATTCATTCGTCCAGTGTCTGCCTTTCCCACATCTTCTACATAAACCTGAAGGCTGAGTCCTATTTCTGTTATTTCTAGAAGATGCATTATTATTATTTCTGAAAATCCATTGTCTACAATTCCTTTTCATATGACCCATTTTGCCACAACTAAAACATTTGATATTTTGGTGTCTCCTTACCATTGGAAATTGCTTCTTCTACCCATGCTTCAGTGTCATAGTCAAATGTATCAACATTCAGTGTATGCAAAACCCCATCTTCTAAGGGCGCTGATCTGAGCTTTAAAGGCCCCAAGATCCTTTTGCATTCCACATTTGTATTTTCATAAGCCAAAGACTCAATCATTATGTCTTGCTTCTGGATCAGATATCCCTATTTGTACAGCTTTAGTTAGTCTTTGTAAAAAGTCACTAAATGGTACTCTCTGACCCTGTTTAACTCTGAAAAATGATTCCATTCTCTGTCCTGGGTCTTGTACCCTGTCCCAAGCCCTTAAGGCTGCTGTAGTACATATGGAGAGTGTGTTTTCATCCAAATTAGCTTGTCCCTGAGGGTCGGAAAAGAGCCCCTCACCTAGAATTTGATCTAGGGAAATCTCAATTCCCTTCGCTCTTTCCTGCTGTTCTAAAAGTCTAGCCTCTTGTCTGAATAAGCATTTCCATTTCAATTGCAGTCCACTCTCAAGTACCGCAGAAGCTAACTGAAGCCAGTCAGAGGGCGTGGCTTTGTTTGTTGTGGCCCAAGATTTCAGCATCTCTGTAACAAAGGAGGTGTGCATCCCAAAAGTCATCACAGCCTGTTTAATTTCTTTGAGATCATTCATACGGACAGGCTCCCATGTATCTTCCTTGATGACCCTAGGGTTTCTGGAACCAATCACTTTCTCTGTTGTTATTACTGGAAAGGCAGGTAGAGCTGTAGGTCGAGCTTTGTGGAAATTGTCCTGGAGAGATTTACCCACAGATGGAGTTAAAATTTGCCTTTCTACCCCTAGCTCCTCTTCATCAGAATTTAGAAATTCCTCAATCTTTTCAATTCTATTCACCATTACCTTCTGCAATGTCTGAATCTCCTGTCCAGAATTATGTTCCAAAGCCTTCATTGAGGATTCTAAAGTATGAAATTTGTCCATTAGAGATAACATCTCATCTTTGGACATAATTTTTATGGCATAAACCATGCCTTCTTGAATTGACAATCTTTCTGCCAATCTGTCATAGGCTTTGGACAAAATCCGATTGTCACATTCAGCAGTTTTGATTCTCTCAGTTAATGTTTCAGTTCCTACAGAAAGGGATTGAAGCTTACTATCCAAATCAGCTGTTCCCTCTTCCATAACATCAGCCTATACCTTTTCTAAATTTTGCTCAGTTGATCGAGACGTGTTAAACAAAGATCTGTTCTCTGCCTGGAGAACTTCAAACTGATTCTTGAGAAGATTGTTGTCATTCTCAATTGTTTTTAAGCGTTCAACTTCTGCCTTAAGAATCCTGGATTCGTCTCGTAAAGACTTTATCATATTTCTATTATCAAACCATATAGTACCAAGCAAAATTACGAATCCCAGAAAGATCCATAGATATGGGGTGACAGACACCACTTGTAAAATCTCCCACATGATACAATCAAAAAGGCTGTTAAAGTCTTGAATGGTAACGTTTTCAGACATTTTCAATCAAATCAGTATTTAAAAGAAAATTTTTTTACCTGTAATGACCGGTTCCTGCCAGTGGTGGTGAAAGAAATGCACCTGAGTCCACATGGCCGAAGTCAGATCCAGTCTGAAACAATTAACTCAAAACCAAAAGTTATTGTTCTGCCTGAGGAGTTAGAATGGTCGCGGAAGCAGTCCCTTTGTATCAGACCAAATCTGCTGTTGTGGCGGCTTTGGCCACCCAAACAGGGAACCACCCTAGTGCTGCAAAGCTGCAGGCACCTGAACTTCCGCTAATTCAGGCAGCGGGGTTCCGCTGCAGCTTAGCCAAGGCAGGTAGGGAAGGGTTAATGTGCTCCAGCAAGTAGGTCTGGTGGGCAGGGCGGAATGGGCCCCGCAGGCTATGGCATGCTTGCCGAGTGTATCTTGGACTTGGCACTGGGGCCCAAGTCACAAACTAAAAAACAGCAGGGCAAACAGCGGGGCGTCTGGCAGCTGGGCCGGGGGCATGCTGTGATTTTAGAACCCAGGCAGAGGGCTACGAGATTGGGGCGTGTAGCTCTCTCAAACTAAAATTCAAGACTACGTCCTGAGCCTCTTGGGGTGGGGCAAAAAAGCCCAATGTGGGGCGCCAGGTGTTGGTGTAGCAGTGTAAATGAATGCAGACAGATTGTAAAAATATATACAGCTTTAATGGGGAAAATAGACTTACAGAACCAGAGGTTTCTGCAGAGAACAGGAAAGCAGAAGGGGTGGCTGAAAGCACGCCCACAATCTTTATAAGTAAAAAATATCCTCGAGGGACTCCACCCCCTGCTAGCAAGGTGATTGGCTGGGTCTCCCCTACATATCTTGTTTTGTTTTCCATATTCTACTATATGCTATTTCCATTTCTACAAAGAATGTTGGTAATATGTACATTTTATACATTATTGTCCAAAAACAAAAGAGAATCTTATTTCTTCTCAATTCCCATCTAAAACCTTCAGCATGGAAACTCAGTGTGTCTCAGAGCAGGAGACAATTGCTTGGTCTATCAGTGAAGACTAGAGTTCAGGTACATTGTATGCTGAAAATGGAAACACGCATAGAGAAGGAAGGCAGGGACATGTGGAGATATCTGTCAGCTCTGAGGTTCTTGGCATCTGCCCAGGACTGTGTCTTTGTCACCACTCTCTACCACTTGCCACATATACACTGTTCCCAAACAAAGCTTCTGCTTTGTGTTGTATGCTTATTTTCCCTTCTGCCACCAGACCCTCCTGCCTTTGGACTATGATATTCACTTCAGTGTTGTGCCCCATCTTTCCACAAAGACTGTAACTCTACAAGTTGTATCAGCTGCTCGTTTCTTTGTGGCATATCATTAACATTTCATCTCACATATCAAATCAAAGATGGAAAAGATTTAGCTGTTGTATGTAAGTGTGTCTTAGGTTTTCTATTGCTGTGATGATTCACCATGACCAAAGGCAACTCGGGGAGCAAAGGGTTTATTTTACTCAGAGTTCCATATAACAGTTAAAAGTAGTAAGGGCAGAAACTTACACAGGGCAGGAATCTGAAGGCAGAAGCTGCTGCAGAGGCCATGAGAGACTGCTGCTTACTGGTTTGCTGCTCATGGCTTGCTCAGCCTGTTTTCTTATAGAATCTGCCCAGGTTTGACACCATCCCAATTAACTGAATCCTCTTGATCTCTAATTTAAAAAAATTACGTACAGCCAGATCTTATGGAGGTGTTTTCTCAAACAAGGTACCCTCCCCTATGATAACTAAATCTTGTTTCAAGTTGACATGAAACTAGCCAGTACAAAGTGGAGGGTTAAAAGGATAGAGAAAAATAGGAAGAGAGAAGAAATATAAGAGAAATATAAGCTTGGGTTTTATAAGATCCCTTTTTACTGTAGTCTTGGTTACATACTTTTAACTTCTGATTAATTTGAGGGCTTAATTCTGCCTTTTGCGGTAGTCATTGATTTCCTTGCTGGGTTCATGGTGGTCATTCCAAGCCTATGTTCCTCCTGATAAAAAGAACAGAGATATAATGTGTCTGCATGCAGCTGGGGACTACTTTCAAGATCGTTTGGTTAAGGATTTGTTTTCTCTACAGTCTCCTGACTATAATCTATTCTCTTTGGGGCCCTGGATGTATGAATCAAACAATGCCTATCCTGTTCCCAAAGGAATCTTCATTTTCTATCCTCTATGAAAGACAGAGGACACAACCAAGTCTCTCAGCACATCAGACATCTATTTCCAAAGAGAAGATTATGTGGCTTCTCAGAATTTAGCCTTTCTGTTGCTTGTTTTGTTTCCATTTTTTATTTCAATTCAACCTTGTACAATATTTCTCCTCATTTTCCACTGTTTTCCTCATCTCTGGCTAAATGGGAATGCTATGAATTTTTTTGCAAAGGTGCAAACCTGAGGCCCCAAGAAAAGCACGGAAAGAAGCCACTGCTGTTGCTCTCAGACAGTGAGGATAAACCAAGAATGAAGCAATAAACTTAAACTGGAAGAACAGTTCCAAAATTGAGCTTGGTCTTTGTTTTGTGGCAGTAATTTAGGGGAAGTAGGTATTCACCTCCAGTTAAGTTCATTAGCTCTCTCGGGGCCCTGAGATTCCTTGGTCTCACCCCATCTTCTTTACTTGTTTCTCTTGATTGATACCAGTTGAAGATTTGAACTTTGATCTTATTTGTCTCTCTTTTTTTCTGTTGCATAATGGCTTACATATGTTTACAAGAAAAAAATTGTGATAAAACCAGCTGGTTTTTCTAAATAATTTTTAGAAAGAATGATTCATCTTTCCCCTTGGTTAGAGTGTCTGGCACTACCTATTTGGTTCTGGTTATGCCCACAGAAATTATGCTGTTGGATCAAATGGAATGGCATACTTTGCATCCAGATAGATGGACAGCCGTGTCAACCAGTCCTAACACCATAGGGAGGCTTAACAATTTAAAATAGGAAAACTCTTGAGTACATAGACTCTTGTGGAAAGGAAAATTAGATGTAACACATTAATTCAGCAAGCCAATTCATTTATAATCTCTCTCAGGATAGAAAGAAAAAGAGCAAACATCTGGGAGATTTCAACTGTTGAGTAAAATTACAGTCATTAGTTACAAAGACTTTTCTTGCCCCTTGCTTGTAAATAGCTAAATAAGTCTGTGGAATAGTATATAAATAGGAGGAATCATGAAATCTGTAATGAAGCATTCTATTGTCAAAATAAGAGTAACATTTGGACAGAAATTTGGGGAAATACATAGAAAAGAACAATCCCAAGATTCTGAATTTTTGACCCTTAAGAAGAATACTCATAGCTTAACCCTCAGATAGGAGCTGGCATCTATTGGCTTGCTTCATGAAGGTGGGGGTGGGGTTTCTCATTGCTGGTTCTACTGACTAGTGTGTGATTTGTCAATACACAAACATGGTTTAGGATCTTCTCCCTTTTCCTCAAAAGTTAGGTAAAATAACATCTTCTTGTCTTAGTCCCAAAATATTGACACTCAACTGTAGTCAGCGCCATCAGAACTTTTTCTGGGTGGTCCTTAGACAAGGACTGATTGAGGCTGGGGTGGAAAGAGAAGGCATCTCAGTCCCAGAGCTTCTGGAGGATTGACTGAGTTCTGATGCTCATTCACATAGTTTCTCCTTTGACTCATCCTCTGTTTCCTCTTTCTTTCCACAGCTATCAATTCATGAAACATCCCAGACTAAAGTTTGCTTCCTAAAAAACACAAAAGATGAAGTAACAGAAAGTATTTCCCTTTATGACTTATGGCCTTACTTTGCAGACTGAATCTTCACCCTGAAATAAAATTCTTTATTTGACAGTTATTAGATATCTTTCACTGTTCAGGGCACCAATGTGATGCAAATTAAAACATTGAATTTCCTGTGTTCCATGAACCATGTGTTCTAGCAGAAAGGGATAAACAATAAATAGGAAAATAAATCAAACATAATTTGTAGAAAGGATGAGCGATATGAGACAAACAATGTAAATAATGGCTGAAATGGGAAATGAGCATCTGTTTTTAGTTGGGTGGTCCCTGAGGGTCCTTTGGAGGAAAGACTTTGAAGTTGAAATTAAACGGTGAGAGAAGGCAGGCATGCCTAAGTCCTGGGTAGCGTGGTCCAAGTACAATTATCAAATGCAATCCGTACATGAGTGTTGGAGTAAACAATAGGGTTATAAGAAACACATTACACAACTCCTGTTTCCACAAAACTTATTTTCTTACAGTCATGGATATTGCAATATTTTTAATGCGAACAACTCTAAAAATTTTATTACCTCCTTCATGTGATTAATTGTTTCAAACATTATCTGGTGCCTTAAAGAACACTTACCGTGTGCAAGGTCTTCCTTTAGGCTACATATGTACCATAGAGTCTCCGTAAGGCAAGTGTTATCATATTAATATTATTTAATATTTTATAAAACCAGAAGCAAAGTAGGTAATTTTCCAAAATCACAATTTCTATGTTAGTTTTTCATTGGTTTTTAAACATGAAAGTGCAAAAGCAAAGGACTTCATTTTGATATTGCACACATACTTTCTCTTGTTCTCATTCTCTTATCCTTTATAGTATGTTGCATCTTCTGTGTGTGTAGATATGCCTTCCCAAATGGGATTTTCAAGTTTGCATGTAAAAAAAATAAGTAAACTTTTCATCCTACAAGAATAGTTATTTCTTCCTGCCAATAGTTAGTCCAAAGATTTTATAAAATGCAAAGCAATATGTTCCTCCTCGTTACAATGATTTATAACTCAATAACAGCACCGTGTTCTTTGCGTATCACTTCTCCAGGTGCATCAAGAAGCAGCATGATCAACTCCCACAAGACTATCCTGCAAATTTTCCCAGACTTCCTTCCAGCTAAGAAACTTGGGAAAGAAGCACAAATTTAACCAGTATTCTTAGAGATAAATACCCAGAAACAAGAAAATATCAAATGAGTCCCTTCAAAAGTCAAAATATGCATCAAACAGTGATAGTTGCTATGTGCAAATGTTTTTGTGATCTACATAGAAATGAAAAGTCTCATTAGCATTGGCACATGGCTCCATGGGGTTGGTGTAACTGATGCAATTTCCATTGGATGAAATACTAGACTCTGAGACAAGACAGCTATTTTTCAGAGCTTCAGCATCACTCATCACTGATGGAGTCATATGGCAATCCACCACAAGGTTTTAATCCCACTAGAAGACAGTTGTGCTAACTTCTCTGTGTTAGCCTATAATTTATGGCCAGAGGAAAGTTATTCTGAGCTATGTGTGCTAGTTTGATTTCAAATAAATAAACAAATAAAGTAAAAAAAAAACCCAGCAGATTGGAGGCATATTGGATGCCAAGGCATTTCTGTTTATTATACTGCATGCAACTTATATATTGCTCATTACTAAGAAATATTGAGGAAGAAACGTATACTACACAGTATACTACCTAGGGTCACATGGCCCTGAAATTACAGAGATTGGATTCCATCCTGCTTTGGCACACAGATCGCATTTCCAAAACCACTACCTAATTTTAAACACAATTCTTTATTGATTCTTTGGGAATTTTCCATCATGAGCTCACCTCCCAGTCCCTCCATATCTGTCCCTCACTTTTGCATCATCTCCCCCGAATTAATTAAAAACAAAACAAAACAAACAAACAGACATAAAACCACTTCACTCTTTTGACTTTCTCGCCTTTCCAACACCTCTTCATTCTTCCTAGTGGCATTGGAAGCTGCAGTGTGTCATACTCTTTTGATCAATCAACCCCACCCAAAATTGTTCATTTCAATGAGTCATTGCTCTGCAAAATCACTGTCTTAACTTGAGAGAAAATTAAGTCCACATGTGAATCTTCATCAACAGTCATAATTTTAACTTTTATTTCTACCTCTTGGTTTCATAGGTAGATTTACTGCTGAGAATAAACCAGTTCTCAGTTATGGGATTTTAGTATCTATGGATTTCAGCACTTCTTTAGAACACAGGTTCCTTAGAAATCAGCTCCCAGGGAGCTCTGTTTCATAATTTAACAAGTAAATGCTACAGCTCTCTAATTTTGTTATTTTCGGAAAGTTCAACACTAAATTTTGAATGTATTCTTGACCCACCTATTTTTCTTCAAGAAAATAAGTATTCTAGCAACTTTTGCTTAAGTTGTTTGACTGAAGTAAATCTCAAATGCCATATAACTCACTACTTAAATTTGGCCACCTCTTCACTTTCGTTTGTTCAGAGTTGAGCATTCACCATTCAGTCAATTTTAAAACACCTTCATCACTTCAGAAGAAATTCTGGGCTCCTTCTCTGGACTGTACCAAGTGCACCATCTTTCCAGTCTTTGGTAGTTAGGTGCTGTGAGACAATGGTCTGTACCTTGTAGATATTATTAATATAAAGCCATGTAAAGATGGAAAATACACAGAGAGTCTGGATACTGTGTATTATTGTGCTCTTTGAATTGTTTGAATGCTGAGGAAGGAGCAGCATCTGCTAAAAGACATTTGATTATAAATGTTGCTGAATTAATCTAACATATATATTTTGAAAATGCCTTGACTTTAATATATAAGTCAAAAGATATGTTACTTTGGAGAAGAGGTTTTGCTTTTTTTTCTGCAGGAAATGAGAAGCTGTGGATTCAATCTGAGTTATGAAAAATCATGTTTGATCAAGGAAGACCCCCTGAAGAATCTCTAATAGGAGCAGATGGTCCAGATGATCCAACATTTCAGAGGACCGCTGTTGAAGTTTCCTCTGAGCCCTACATTCAGAACAGTTTCAAGACTTCTGGCTGAGATGATCAAGCCTCACAGAATATTCCAATCAGGACTTGACCATAATTCTAAATTATATTTAGGTCCCCATAAGATTATCAGTGCCCCCAATCAGCAGGAAGTAGCCAAGAAAACTATACCCACATTTCAAAAAAAAATGGATTATGATGTTTGTCATTGTTTAGAATGTTAGTTACAAGTTGTTATGGATAATGGTCAGGAGTAAAGATAACCAAAGGAGATTTGATTCAGAGTTGTTTAAAAAGGGGGAGGGGGAGGTGCTATGGGACAATGGTCTGTACCCTGTCAATATTATTTTAATAAAACACTGATTGGCCAGTATCCAGGCAGGAAGTAGACGTGGGCAACAAGGCCAGAAATAGAGACAGGGCAAAAAGAATAGAAGATTTTGGGAAGAGAAAAGCTCAGTCGGCAGTCATCACCCAGACACAGAGGAAGCAAGATGTGACTGCCTTGCCAAAAATGGTACCAAGCTATGTGGCTAACACAGACAAGAGTTATGTGCTAATATAAGTTATAAGAGTTAATAAAATGCCTGAGCCAATAGGCCAATCAGTTTATAATTAATGTAGACCTCTGTGTATTTCTTTGGGACTGAACGACTGTGGGACTGGGCATGACAGAAACCTTGATCAACAGTTAGGAATCATTTTTTGTCTTGTAATTTGCTTATTTTGAATATTTCAAATAAATATGGTAGTTGTGTGTGTATGTGTGTGTGTAGTTTCTCAAGTTTTATATATGGTGTAGAATATTTTGATCTTTTATTTATTTTTACTATGAACAATCTCTCTCTCTCTGTCTCTGTGTGTGTGTGTGTGTGGCATATTTTATATTTAGACCGTATTTTGTTTAGCCATTCCTTAGTTAATGTATATTTGGTTTTTGAAGGAACACTTGCTATTTTGCCAAGTGGTACATTATTTTACATGCTTCTGACAGTGCACAGTGTTTCAGATTTCTACATATCCTGGCCAATACTTAAGATAGTTTTTATTTTTAACATTTTAATGGGTAGCAGTTCACTGTGGTTCTGATTTACATTTTTTCTTAAGATAACTTCCTAAAAACAATAAAGGTACTTATAGCACAACTAATAAAAACTCAGAGACAGAAACTGGGGTTCAACCTGTAGGTCTGAAAAACAAAACAGCCACTGACTCTTACCTCTACCTCGGTCTGAAATGGCGATCCTGCCTCCAGGAATCTAAGAATGAGACTGTATCTGAAAGATGTCTCTTTTAGTCTTTTATTCCTTTCTAGAAATGGGATTAGATTAAAGGTGTGCACCACTACTGCCTGGTTTCTAGGCAAACTAGTGTAGCTACTGTGATTAAAAGTGTGTGCCATCACTACTTGGTCTATAAGGCTGATCAATGTGGCTGTTTTAATCTCTTACCTTCAGACAAGCTTTATTGATTAAAATACAAATGAAATATCACTTCATTTCCCCTTTTTGTCTAATATATAAAAAGGAAGTCTACAACTAATATAACAAACTGGACCCTCTGAATGTGGCTGACAATTGGGGCATACTGAGAAACCAATGTTAATGGCACTGGGATTTGTCTCTATTGCATGTACTGGCTTTTGGGGGTCCTGTTCTATTTGGATGCATACCTTCCTAAGCCTGGATGTAGGGGAAGGGCCTTGAACTTCCCACAGGGGAGGGTACCTTGCCCTCTCTCAGAACTGGAGGGGGGAGGGTGTGTGGAGGAGTGAGAGGGAAGTGGAAGGAGGGGAGGAAGTAGAAATTTTGATTGGTATTATTTATAAAGCAATAAAAAAAAGAAGAAAAATATATGATAAGTACAATAACTGTATACAACATATACAAGCAATGAGTACATCAATGTCTAGTTCATTTGCACTTGACAAATTTAGAGAAAATACTCCATATATATCCTATCTTGGTGAATTTAAAGGCTTCTACCTAATTTACTTTCTATCATAACTGATTTCTGCATCTGTAAATTATAAAAATAACTGTCTAATCTTCAACTCCCTCAGAGACTGAAGAACAAAATAATATTAATTGAATAAGCAGGAAGTGCAAGCAAGCGGCTTCCAAAAAATGTGAGAAATGACAGAAACAACTGGCTTTCTGGACAGTCACTCAAAGTTCCTCTACAACCTTGGTGCATCTATCTTCAGCCTACAGGCCTAGCATATCCAATAGACTTTTTTGTGAAAGAGGATATTCTGAAGGGTTGTCCCTCCTTGTCTTGACAAATTTGGCAGTCACCTTCTTTTGTGTACTGCTTGTCCAATCATGAGAGCATACTATCAGCAGTTGAGGCAAGTGCATTTTCTTCCCCAGAAGCTTACTTTTGCCACAAAGAAAGTGAACTCCATGTGGAATTTCTTTGACACCAATTATCTTCTCTGAAGTAGATTGGTGTTGATAGGAGCAGTCATGTCTCATTGTCCTAATAAAGAGCCTATGTTATTAAAACATCTTAAATGACATTTTCTGTAGATCTCTAAAGTGTTTGAAGATGACTTGTCTATCTATAATATATCTTTCACTTTGAAAACATACCTAGTGTGACTATAAGTTCAATTATAATGGATGACTAATTACTAACCCTGTATTTCCTTATTATCCTAAACAGTTGGTAATAATAATTTTTAAGGACTAGATATTTACATTATGCTCTCTTTGCTTGGGTTTAAGTTCCTAGCAACATGGCTAAATGCACCAAGAAGGTCAAGCTTGTTGGGAAATATGGAACCCACTATGGTGCCTCCCTGTGGAAAATTGTGAAGAAAATAGATATCAGCCAGCATGCCAAGTACACATGCTCCTTTTGTGGCAAGATCAAGATGAAGAGATGAGTCAGTGGCATCTGGCACTGTGATTTCTGAATAAAAATAGTGGCTGGCAGAGCCTGAACCTACAACACTACTTCTGCCACCACAGTGAGTTTGTCATCAGAAATGAAGGAATGGAAAGACCAGTAGAAGTACTAGCATTTGAGACAGCCTCTAAATAAATGGGTTAATTTACATAACAAAAAAGAAATTTGCATTACATTACTAAATGAGCTATATAGGTACAATACCTTGAAAAAGAGTAGAAATGTATATACAGTATGTTCTAACAAAATTAATCTCAAATTTGTATCTATAGAGAAAATTTATATACAATATACAGAAGTCCAATCCAATGTAAAACATTTAAAACTAGTAGCTGCTTTTTAAAAGTAGACTCAATAATCTATCTTTTTATCTTATCATATCTATATCCCCCTTTTTTTCAAAACAAGAACTCTGAATCTAATTTCCTTTGTTTAGTTTCATTCCTGACAATTACCAATAATAACTTTAACTAACCCTCCTAAACAATGACAAATGTAATAATTCATCGAATAAACAAAACCGCCTATCCCACCTTTTGGGAATGTGGGCATCCTATTCTTAAATTTACTTTCTGATGTCTGATGCTGACAGTATCTTTAAAGGATCCTGAAAAGAAAAATCTGAGCCGGGCGGTGGTGGCGCATGCCTTTAATCCCAGCACTCGGGAGGCAGAGGCAGGCGGATCTCTGTGAGTTCGAGACCAGCCTGGTCTACAGAGCTAGTTCCAGGACAGGCTCCAAAGCCACAGAGAAACCCTGTCTTGAAAAACCAAAAAAAAAAAAAAAAAAAAAAAAAAAAAATCTGAGTTAATTTCCAAGTCCTGGGAGAGGTAGCTGTATCATTTTTTGTCTAGTCTATGCATAATTGGAAACTGCAGGGCTTTTCTCAAGTCCTGGCTAGAGTAATCTGCTAAGAAGGATCATCTTATCCAGCCACCTCAAAAATATTCTGAGCGGTTTGTAGTCCAAAGCCAATCTTTAAGTGGTGTTATCAGTTGAATGGCATCCATGTGAACCAGGTGAAATGATTGTTGTGGGACCCCATCATCTTCCTGGAGACTTCAGAGATTACTGTAGGAAAATTTATTGTTTTGAAAAGAAAAAACGGGAATGCTGTGGGATAATGCTCTTGTATACTATAAAGATTGATCACTCATATTGATTTAATAAAAATGAGTGAAGTGTAGGCAGGAAGTATAGGCAGAACAACCAGGCTAGGAGAATTCTAAGAAGAGGAAAGAGAGAATCAGTCACCTGCCAAACACAGAGAAAGCAAGATGAGAATGCCTTACTGAGAAAAGAAACCAAGTCATGTGGTTAAACATAGATAAGAATTATGGGTTAAGTTGTAAGAGCTAATTAATAATAATCCTGAATGAGTAAGCCAAACAGTTTATACTTAGCACAAGCCTCTGTGTGTTTCTTTGGGATCGAAAAGCTGAGTGACCATGTGGGACAGAAACTTCCATCTACAAGTGCTTGTTAAAGAAATCAAAATACCAACAAAGAATAGGCAACAGTTTTTAGTTTTTAGAATTTTTCTACCTGTTTGTTACATAACTAACTGGGTAGAATCTGTTGTATGTCCCACCCATCTGACAAATAAGTAGTTAAAAATTGTTGTACAGTTAAGACTGTACTTTGACCTGCAATCTTGTTTGCTTCCAATTTCCAGGAGGATCTATAAATGTTTTTCTTTAGCTTCACCTTATTATTTGGCTTCTCTGGGCTTGTGAACTATAGGATTAATGACCTTGGTTTATGGCTAGAGTCTACTAATGAGTGAATACATACCATATTCATCTTTTGGGGGAGTGGGAGGGTGGAGATGGAGGAAGGGTGGATATAGGAGCAGGGAAGAAGATACTTACATTAAGGGATCCATGTTAGGGTTGGCAAGAGACTTGGCTCTAGAAGGGATCCCAGGTGTCCACGGGGATGTCCCCAACTAGGTCCTTGGACAGCAGAGGAGAGGGTACCTGAACTGGCCTTGCCCCACTACCACGCTGATGATTATCTCGAATATCACCATAGAATCTTCATCCTGTGATGGATGAAGATAGAGACAGAGACTCTCATCAGAGGAACGGACTGAGCTCCCAAAGTTTAGTTGAAGAGCAGAAGGAGGGAGAAGATGAACAAAGAAGTCAGGACCATGAGGGGTTGGCCCACCAACTGAGGCAGTGTACCTGTTCTAATGGGAGCTCACCAAATCCAGCTGGATCTGGTCTAAATGAACATGTGATCAAACCTGACTCTCTGATTGTGGCTGACAATGGGGGCTGACTGAGAAGCCATTGATAAAGGCACTGGGACTTGTTTTTACGGCATGTTCTGGCTTTTTGGGACCCTAGTCTATATGGATCCACAGCTCCCTAGGCCTGGATGTAGGGGGAAGGGCCTTGGACTTCCCACAGGGCAGGGTTCCCTGCCCTCTCTCAAGCAGGGTAGGAGAGGGAGAAGGGGGTGTGTGGGAGAGGGAGGGGATTGGGAGGAGGGAAGGAAGTGTAAATAATTGAATGGAAAAATAAAATAAAAATAAAAAAGAAGACTGTACTTTGGAAGGCAGCTATGCTCACCACTATACCAGCAAACTACTCCTTATACGGGGTCAACTTGCCCAACCTTAATACATGGGAGGTACTCAGTCTCACTGCAGCTTGGTATGCTGTGATTTGTTGATGCTCATTTGAGACCTGCCCTTTCCTAAACAGAAATGAAAGAGGAGTGGATTGGGTGGGAGGGAGCAGAGGTGAGGTGGGGGAGTGACTGGAAGAAAAGGAGGGAGGGGAAACTGTGGCTGGGATGTAAAATAAATAATCATTTTTTTAAAAAACGACTGTACTTTGAATTGCCTTTGGAAATATCATTAACTTGAGCTATGACCTTGGATGATTATAGAAAATCTGTCTAGTAAGAAAGTTATTTCATAAAGGAAAAATGAATATATTTAGAATCACATCTCTCATTCTCAAAGAATTTTCATACACTTAAAGTTAAGCCAGGCTTCTCAATAGTTTTGACTTTGAATTCACCTTTTAGGAGTAACAAGAATAAAATAGGAAAAAATATGATTTCTTTGAATTGATGTGATTTTAAAACCATGAGCAACTGGGACCTACAGAAATGGACAACGGATGTTACTACCTCTCTAAAATGGCATAAGCACATTCTTCGACAGGAATCTCGCTGTAGGATCAGGGCTCCCAAGCACTTATTTTTCACAGAAAAAAAAAAGTGTATGTAATGGTAGGAAAACATGTCTATCTACATTAAGGGAGCTGTTAGCTGAATTTAAAGTAAGACTTACATGGGAAACTCTATGGTTAAACAAGAGGCTTGCTGCAGTAAATTTCATATTTTTAAAAATTCCTTGACAACGCATTTGTGCTTAACAACAACAACAATAAGAAGCACCTTGGGCTTTGTACCTTGTTGCAATAAATGTTCTTCCCTAGTTGTAACCATTATTTCCATAAGTGTCTGTATGATTCCTTCTCCTTTATTCTTTTATGCATACAGACACACACAAACACACATCCTCTTAAGTTTAAAATTGATCAAAATCCAAAGTCAGTTTATTAACTTCCAAATTTAAATGAAACAATTTATAATGTCACAAATATCAGTTGCTCATAGGTCCTATAGTGAATACAAGTTTGAAGTGTTGATGTCATTCATGCAACAGAAGAGAGAGAAAGCAAAGAGAAGAGGAAATATGTTCATACTGGATTACCTTAATTTTCTGTCATCTGTAGTTGAGCATGATCAAAATGAGTGTAAGATATTTCACAATAATTATTTAAAAACAGCAACAACAACTGAACAAGCACAAACCATAAAACAAGCCAGCATGGATCCCAAACTGATCATAGAACCCATTCTGCGTTTGAAAAATGAAGAAGAAAGTGCCTTGCTTTCCAAGTCTTCTGATCCAGTTTTAAAAAGCAAAGGAATCATCAAATAAGAGCCTAGGCAGATGCTGTGTGTGAATTACTTTAAGACCCCACACAAACCCCAACACACAGGGCCAGAGCCAGGCTCTGTGTGCAGTGCCACATGCTGTGTGGGGCCATGACTTGCTCCAGCTGCTGTTGGCAGCATCTCTCAGGTCTGTCACCAAGAGGTATCTCTGTGAAGACTTGCCATCTGCCTTCAGCATAGGTTCTTGTCCAGTCCCAGAATACGTTCCAATGTTAGTTAGAACCCACAGGCCGGAGGATCCCTGTGAAAGCAAACCTCTCTGGTGCTCGCATTGTTTGTTTTGATCATTGAGTTGACATCATTACTTCTGTAGATGCCAGCTCTTTGGAAGCCTTTGGTTTAAGAAACAGAAGGTGTCAGGGGTGTGCTGAAAGAGCCTGTATGTTCCCATGGCAACACTGTCATCAAGCTTGCTTTCTCTGTCTTCTTTTGTGCCTCACAGATAATGAAGATTGTACAACTTGAGTATTAGTCTCAGAAATACTCCCTAATAAGATACATCTAGTTAATAGATGACGTTAATTTAAATTTTATATAGACTTTGCAATGTTGGAATGTATTTCATATAGTGTCAAGAGTCAATATAAGAACAGAAACAAACATCTGGACAGATAATAACCAACTTCCTGATTTCTATCTTAAATAATGAAAATAGTATATTCTTTTTGTTGAAAATAATTTTTTTTTAATACAATGTATTCTGATTGTGGTTCTCCCTCCCCCCAGCTCCTCCCTACCTTCCTCTCCATCCAAATCCACTTCCTCTCTCGTTTTCTCTCTGAAATGGCAAAGTAAGATATTCTTTTACCATTATTTCATCTCGCTGATATTTGTTATGTCCTCTTGTAGACCTTATACAAAATGCCATAAATGCTGCAACCATTAAACAGTTCAATGTGATATTTAGGCATGGCCTATTGTAACAACAACAAACACAAAACAAAAGCAGCTCCTGTTTGGGGCTGAAATCGAAACCAAATATGATGTAATTCTTGTTAATCAAAGTGTTAGGATCATTTCCACTGCGTCACCCTTACCTCGGCCTAACTGCCACAAATTCATAGATGGCAGAATGTTGGCACCATACAGCTTTCAACACAGAAAATGGAGCTACAGATAATGTCTGTGTGAGGACAAATGGGGCTTAGGCAGCCACCAGAAATATTTTAAAACTTGAGTTGTTCAAGGGGAGAAACAAAATAGCCTTAGCTTATTTCCCCTTTCATTCTTTGACTAGACGGTCCATGTGAGCATTTTCCTTTCCCCCAAACATCTGCTGGTAGTTTGTCAATGTGCTCTGCTACACTGGACCTCAGATCTTTACATTCGTCATCTCTGTCAGGCTTCCCCTCCAAGGCTGGGAAGCTCTGAAGATTGATTTACATCTCCAAAGTGTTACATGTCCTTCCATTCAGGGGATTCAGTTCCTAACGGTACTCACTGAAAAAACACCATGTTAAATTTTTGGGCAAATGTTCATCTTCTTGGACCTCAATATCGCCCTCTGTTACAAAAATATCCTGACACTCAAAACAGCACCTGTCCTGCTTGTAGCTTCAATAAACACATGTAGAATGCATCTTCTATAAACTATGACAAACGGTCTATCACAGGTCAACATCCCAGATAGCTACTGTGGTAGTAGTATGAGTTGGTCAGTAGATGGCACTGTTTGTTACATTTAAAAAGAGACTCACTGAAACCTGTGACATCACCTGATCAGGGTAAGTGTGGGAGGGAGGAGATCCTGTTCTCACAGAAGACATCTCATAGATTTCTTAGAGGTTAAAGTGACCTTGGAACAACTCCACTACATCGCTGGCTTTTCAAAAGGAAAGATCTATTTTAGATATTTTCAGAGAGGTGGATACTTTTAGCAGACTTCATTTACTCCTTTCAAATTGGAACCACTCAAGAAATCTTGTATCCAAATCACATCTTTTCTCTGTGTCCCTGTGCCGTCCTGAGTTGAATACCGAGCAGGTCTTTCAGGCCCTTCCTGAAAACTCTATCCAGGTCTTGAGGGAGAGAGAGCTATTTTCTTACATAAGACTTTTGTCTTTCCACGGTCCCTTTAGTCTGAGAAATACATCAAGTCTGTGCCACTTGAATTCTAATATGCCATTCAGTCAGGCCCCGTACAGCTTATTATCTGGACATACATTTTGTTATTAAGTAATAAAGATAGGTGAATGTTTATAAGATATAGTGGATACACAGAGTATTTTTATTGGCCCCAAAGATATTCAATCTTCTAGAGAAATTGATGGATCAAAATGAACAAAAAATAATTTGTAACTACAGAGTGCAAAATGTTAATTCCAACTATTTACTGTCTCTTTTCATTTGGTTTTTATTTTTCTATTTAAGATTTTAAAATATTTTCAAGCAAACATTCAAAATAACTTTATAAATTTGACCTGATTATTCTGGACTGTAAGATATCATTCTTTCTCCCTGTGCCCCCTCCCCACAACTGGTGTTTTTCTCTACTCTATTTTAAGTCTCATCAAAAACATTTAATTTTTTTAACATGGCAAGGACCCTAAGAGGTTTTTTTGTTTTGTGTTTTTTTTTTTTTTTTTTTTTTTTTGAGACAGGGTTTCTCTGTAGCTTTTGGTTCCTGTCCTGGAACTAGCTCTTGTAGACCAGGCTGGCCTTGGGATTAAAGGTGTGCGCCACCACCGACCGGCTGACCCCAAGAGTTTTACAGTACGTATTTGATAATGCTGTACAATAGGGGCTTACTGAGCATTGAATGGATGTTTTGATGAATGGTTCCACCTAAATTTAAGCTTTTGGAGAATTGCCAGCTACTTTCAAGAGATAGTTTTATTAACTATCGCATCAGCATTAGGGTCCAGTAATAAGTCTGTTTGCCATATTGAATCAAGTCTATAGCTTCCCTTAGACAAAGTAAAGGCAAGAATCACGAAACCTTTGCAAAAATAATTCTTCAAATTATGAGCATATGGAGTATAGCAAATCATTCTGTATAATTTTTTTGGCCAAAATATTGCAATAAACTTTTTCTTTATATTTTCTTACAATTCAACTTTAGTTATTTGAATTATTCATTAGGAAAATCGGTTTATTTTTTTCCCTTCTCTTTATTTGAGTTTGTATAATTTACTTTTGCTGTTTGGAGTGCAATTTAAACTTTGCTAGTGGTTATTTTCATTCATTCATTAGTTTCTTTATTTTTAAAATTAGATTTTTTTGTTTTATTTGTGTTGAGTGTTTTTCTCAAATGCTGTATGTATGTGTAACCATATGTGTACTTTATACCTGCAGCTGTCAGAGGGGCATCGGAGTTATAGACGGTAGTGAACCACCATGTGTGTATGGGGAATTGAACCTGGATCCTCTGAAGAGCAACATGTATTCCAAACTTCTGAGTCATATCTTTAGTCTGTGTGTGTGTGTGTGTGTGTGTGTGTGTGTGTGTGTGTGTGCATGACCTACATGCAGGTGCTGATGGAAGCCGGAAAAAGGCATTGGATCCCCTGGATCTAGAGTTAGAGGTGGCTGTAAGGTTACAAACTGCCTGATATTGAGGCTGAAAATTGAACCTGGATCCCTGTCAACAGTAGCAAATACTCTTAACCACTCAGTCACCTCTTCAGGTCAGCTACTGGCTATCAATTACAGAATAGCAAGTATATTATATTTTTTCATATATAGAAAAATTTTGTCACAAAAGCCTACATGTAAGAACATTCACATGTGATTGAGCGTACCTTTTACTGAAGAAGTCACTTGATATTCTGTGTTCTCACTTGTAAGTCTATGAATGTATTTAAAGCAAATAGGAATTGCCCTTTTGAAAATGAATGAGACAGATGACAATGGATACAGCAAACAGGATTCAAATTAGGGAAGTGAAATTTAAAGGCGCATGTGATGCCCGGGTAGAGAACAAGGTAGAACACCCGGGGCAAGGATGTGGAATTGCTGAAGCTCTCATACAAAGCTGGTGCATACTCAGAATGCCGCTACTCTGGACAGCAGGTCAATACATCTTGAAAACTAACATACCCTTAGCACACGGACCAGCACTGACATTGCTATGTGATGTGATGCCCCAGATAATCTGGAAGAGTGTCATGCTGTGTAGGGAAAGGAAACAATTTCTAAAGGTCACTTGCTGTATGATTCCATTTAACGTTCTTGAGTTGAGAAAATTACAGAGGTGGGGAACGAATTAGTGGCTATAAGAGGTTACAGATGGTGGTGGGGGTGGGATTGTCATGTGGCACTGATATGAAAGGGTAGCAAGAGGGCAGAGAATTAGAGGACATTAGACTAAGAAAAATAACTCAGGCACAGAAAAACAAACACTGGACTGGGGATGTAGCTCAGTGAAAGAACACTTGCTTCATGTGCTTGAGGCAATGGGTTCAGTTCCCAGTTCCACAAAAAAGAAAAAAAGAGGAGATGGAGAAGAGAATTAAAAAAGGAAAGGCAAATATTGACTGCTAACACCTTTATACAGTAACTATAGTTGTCATTTAAAAATAGTAAATAGCCGGGCGGTGGTGGCGCACGCCTTTAATCCCAGCACTTGGGAGGCAGAGGTAGGCGGATCTCTGTGAGTTCGAGACCAGCTTGGTCTACAAGAGCTAGTTCCAGGACAGGCTCCATAGCCACAGAGAAACCCTGTCTCGAAAAACCAAAAAAAAAAAACAAAAAACAAAACAAAACAAAAACAAAAACAAAAAAAAAAAACAAAAAAATAGTAAATAAAATGATAATTGAGAAAGCCTGGGAACGGTGGAATGGGAAAAAAGTCACCAATAGGTACAGAGGTGCAGTGGGATAGAAGGGAAAGTATCTCACACTCTGTATTCCAGACTATTATAAATCACAGCTATTAGTATCTATTCCACAATGAAAATTACCTGATAATGAAAATAAATAGCATGTCTGAGTCAATGCACATGCTATGCACTTTGATTTAATCATGATACTTTTCATACACACCCCTGAATCCCTTAAGCATTCACTATACATTTCTTATATATATACAATTTGCATATACAAAGGTCAGCTATAAAAGTTGAAAGAAAATCTCAGTGGTAATAGTATAGTTGAATATTTTGAGTGACATAGTTACTCTTTGAATCTACCCAGGTGATGAATGTCACACACACACACACACACACACACCCCACATCTACCAATATCCATGTCATTATTTCTGATTTTGCTTCTGTACTATGCTTGTCTAAGGTGTGACTGGGTTGAAAGTGGGTGGAAAATACATCTTGCTTTTCTACACGACTTTCACACCTTCTCGCGAATCTATAATTTCTAAAGATGGCTGAACATTTGAGTCATTTATTGTTCTCTTGTTTTAAATTCTAAAAGAGAACTCAAGAACAATGGCAATGGGTTTTTGATCCTACTGCACGTACTGGCTTTGTGGGAGCCTAGGCAGTGTGGATGCTCACCTTACTAGACCTGGATGGAGGTGGGTGGTCCTTGGACTTCCCACAGGGCAGGGAACCCAGATTACTCTTAGGGATGATGAGGGAGGGGAACTTGATGGGGGAGGGGGAGGGAAATGGGAGGTGGTGGCAGGGAGAAGGCAGAAATCTTTAATAAATAAATAAAAAAAAAGACTGAAAAAAATAAAAAATAAAAAAAAGAACCTAAAAAAAAAAAAAAGAGGTAGCTTAGAACTTAAATGTTTCTTCAAGACAGTCTATTATTCCATACACCACAGCTGTTTCTTCTGGTGGGCTGGTTTTAATATTAAATAGATCAAACTCTCACAGCAAACTTTTTTTGCCTTTAACTTAGTACACTGAACACTATATGGGAGAAATTTTTTGCAACTTTTCTCCTTGATATGAATAATTAATTTAGAGCATTCTGAAGTTGACTGAGAAAGGGACTTTCTTATGTAGAATTAAGATAGTATAAGATACTGGTTTTTAAACTTTCTAATGCTGTACCCCATACAGTTCTTCATGCTGTGGTGACCCCATAACCATACTTCATTGCTACTTCATAACTGTTATGAATTGTAATATAAATATCTGTGCTTTTAGGTCTTAGGTGACACCTGTGAATGGGTCATTCGATCCCCAAAGGGGTCATGACCCACAGGTTGAGAATCACTGGTGTAAGCTAAGCATTTAAAATATACTACTTACTAGCTGAAGGAATTACCTTTGGGGGGGATGTAAATCATTATCTTGTGCTATTGTAGTAACTTAGAAATTACCAAAGTAGAATGACTACCCACATTCCTCATAATGTACTTAAATAAGAACAGAAGAAATAAATCCGCAGTTTTTGCACATCGAATGATGTCTTCTCCAGACAAATGCTTCGAATTCTTGTTTGCTGTGCAGATGCATCTAGATGTAACCTGACATGAGACCAAGTATCTCCAGCACTAAATTACCGTGACTTTGAGCCAAACGCAGAAAGTGTGACTTTTAATTCCCCCATAAAGGGTTTTTGAAAGCATTATTCTAGACTAATGCCAGTAGAATCTTAAAATATAAAAACTAAGCAATTTTTCAATCATTCACAAATACATCACACTGGCCACCAATATCAGTTGTTTCGCAAATGTGTGATTAATTTCAGAAGTGTTCCCTTACTCATTTGTCAAAAATCATTCTTCCAAGCACTTGAAAAAACTTTAAAGAAATCTCCAGGTAAAATTTATTTGAGTTCTCAACTTGTTACATATTTATATATTATATTAATATTAATATATTTTTGAAAAGATTTTTTAAATGTTTTACGTTTTAAAATTTTATGCATATGAGTGTTTTCCTGAACACATGTACATGTACCAGTGCATCCTTGGTATCTACAGAGCTTAGAAGAGGGCTTTGGATTTCCTTGAACTAGAATTACAAATGGTTGTAGCCGCCATGTGGATGGGAGGAATAGAACCCAGGTCCCCTGAAAGTGCTCTTAACTGTTGCTTATTCTGTCCTTCTCCTTGAAAAAAAATTATATTTTCCCATACATATGTATTAAGTGGCTTAAAGAAGTTGTTCATAAATTGCTTTTTTAAGAATTTTGTCTACTAAGCATGATGACACATGCTTTTAATTTCAGCATTTGAGAGGCAGAGGCAGGTGTTCTTCCATTGGTTTGAGGCCATTCTTGTCTATATAATGAGTTTAATCTCGTCTAATGGAGCTACGCTGTAAGACTATCTCAAAAAAAAAAAAAAAAAAAACCAAAAATCAAAATGTAATGCTCATTTCTGTGTCTAAAGGTTTGTTGTTGCAATTTCACTTCTATTTCCCTAATTTATTACCTATGTGTATAGTCAGTATTATACAACATTGACAAAATTAGCAGAATTATTTTAAGAAAATTAGCAACTATTTCTTTTTATAGTTTCAGGTCTATTATGTTTCATATGGAGCTAAAGGTATGGTACTGCCCTATGCCTCTGTCTTGATGTCTACCCTAGTCTATACTCCTTAATATACTCCTTGAGTATAGAGCTCAGGGGTACTGTCTGTGAGCCTGGGTGTGAAGTGGACTGTGTGCTGGGTAGCTGAGAGGAATGTGGTTATAACTATCCTGCATTCAAAGCATCATTTAAGTAACTTGAGAACAAAGAAAGAGAAGTAATATGGTATGAAAGAACAACCCTCTACTGATGGCTAAGACGAGCTAAAATAGAGACCGTGTGTGTGGTTCAACCTTCCAAAGTGAACTTCAGTTTTCCTCACTAGAACTGCCACATGTCCAAACATGGCAACAACCTGCTCTCAGCAGCTGCCCACTTCTGTAAACTAGAACACTGTTGTGCCGCCGCTGACGTAAAATGGAAAAGGAGTCTTTTTCCTTAGTAGCTCAAGTTTCCTTTCAATATTCTTCTAAAATATCATCCCTTTCTCAGTGGTTAATTGAAACAGCCAAATAAACAATGTATAAACACTCATGCATGCAAATGCACACACACCTCAATAACCTTCTGAAAACACATTTTAAAATTGTTCAATGCCCATGTTTTAATCCACATATACACATGTGTGTTTACATGAAGTTAGCTCACATCTTCATAAAACCAACTATAGCTAGTTCCAGAGATACATGGTATTAGATTGGAATGTTAGTTTGAAGTCTGTTTCTTTGGTGTTTTCCAGAATGTCTTCAAATGTCAAGAGTGAATCATATGCAAATACTGCTATTTAGTAAAGGCCTCTGG
This sequence comes from Chionomys nivalis, assembly GCF_950005125.1. Taxonomy (NCBI): domain Eukaryota; kingdom Metazoa; phylum Chordata; class Mammalia; order Rodentia; family Cricetidae; genus Chionomys; species Chionomys nivalis. The sequence continues at coordinate 44,641,212 of NC_080087.1, forward strand.
GCTTCAAGAAAGATGTAGAATGAGTCGAGGGAGTTTGACTTATGAGTGTGCAAGGGCCGTAAAATGTACCAGATGGTTCTTGAATCCCAGCTCTTTAAAAGGCATCTAACTAGTTGTCTGTAATCGGCTTTCTCCTGGTCTACTTCTGGGTTAAGGCTGCAGCTCACAAAGACTGCCAAAACCCAGGAGCCTAAAAATTCAGTGAAACTCTGTATCAGCTTGCTGGTGAGAACTTTGAGACACTCCCCTATCCCTCCACAGCACACTTTTCTTCTTCCCACGGGCCCTCCAGGGGCCACACCCTCTTTAGCTTGATCTTTGCTTACTCAACTCACTCTGCTTGAGAGTTGAAGCTTGATTTTGGTATATACACACACATACACACACACATATGAATAATTCTAGTTGCCAACATGATTTCTGGTGAAGTAAACCAGACCATATTCTGAACCAAACAGCAAGAGTCAGAGCCCTCCCCTTGTCCTAGCAGGAGAGGCCACTCCACCATCCACAAGGTTTCATAACTACATTCCTTGTTACCTGTTCCAGTCTTTGAGTTTAGTAAATAGGCTACATTAGTAAATTGACATTTTCTCACTCTCTTCAGGACACCAAGCCAGGTTGAAAATTCAATTAGCCAGCAAGACAAAAATATGTCCTTATTTTAAAGACTTACAGTAAAAGATGAGGACTTTTAAGATTGGACTGCAGAGGAACTAGTACAGGGTGCTGTTAAAATTCTTTACAGACTGAAAACACAGAAATATAGGTGCATGTTTGAAGACAGAGACACATGTAACTGTACACATGCCCTTTAAGGATACACTCATAAGGCATATGATTTGTTAGTCAACATTAAAATCTTAACTAAATATGTTTTGAAATTAAGGCACTGAAGCTTAGAAACTGGTCTCAAAAAGTAAATACGGCTTACAAAAATTATTTTTCATAAGTACATATGCTCAAAAGAAACCAAGGGGTAAGGAAAGATAAAATAATGATATGGGAGCATATACTATTTTGAAGATACTTTTGTACTTTCAGATTATTCTAAAGTTAAGGGAATCAAGTACTTCAACAGTAAGGATCATCCCAGGGGTATTGATAGATACTGATAGCTCGCTGTCACCTCTGTCTCTGCTTCTCCTTGTCTCTGTTTCTGTGTGTCTCTCTATCTCTGGATCTGTGTCTTCCTCTCTCTCTCTGTGTGTGTGTGTGTGTGTGTGTCGTGATACAGAAACCACCCTTAGCATATTTTTTTTGCTATTGTTTCAGTGATCAATCACTTTGATAGTCTTTATACCCACTGTACTTTGCCTGTGCAAAGGCTTTCAAGTAGACAATCATCAAACTGTAGCACTATGATTCCTTCTTTTTGGTCTAATAGGTCTTTCTCCAAGAAAATGATATTTATCTTTCCCATGAAACTGAAAGGAGAAAGGTTTTATCATAACCATGGAAAAAATGATGTGCCTGATACCATTTGATGTTTTCTAGATTTCCATAAACTACTGAAGATTTCTGATCAATCAACTTGAACAGTATCTCATTTGTAATTACAAAAGCATAGAGAATACCAAATGAGATGCAGTAATAGACATTAAATATTTAATCTTTATTAAATTAAAGGTCTTTGAAATTATTAATAGAAGAGAATTTATGAGACTAGGCACTAAAAGAATTTCTCCAGAAGATTCTAGTTTTTATGCTTTGTTTTGCTCAAAATATACAATATATATATATGTGTGTGTGCGTAATATTATTTATATATTATTTGCATATTATATAATCATTTACATATATAAAATTATTTCCATGTACATGGAATCTTCCAAAAACATCTTAGATCACTTTTATTAAAATTATATTATTTCTTACCAAGAATCTGGCTCTAGAGAAATTCCCAGGAATCCACAAGGATGCCCCCAGCTAAGACCCTAAGCAATAGAGGAGAGGGTCCCTGAACTTGCCTTGCCCTGTAGTCAGATTGATGATTATCTTAAATATCACCATAGAACCTCCATCCAGCAACTGATGGAAACAGAGGCAGAGACCTTTATTGGAGTACTGTACTGAGCTCCCAAAGTCCAGTTGAAGAGTGGGAGGGATGAGAATATGAGCAAAGACATCAAGACCATGATGGGAATATCCACTGAAATAGTCTACCTGAGGTAATGGGAGCACACCAACACCAGCTATACTGGGAAGGAACAAGCATAGAACCAAACTAGTCCCTCTGAATGTGCTTGACAGTTGTATGGTTGGGGAAGACTTAGGGGCCACTGGCAGTGGCACTAGGATTTATCCCTACTGCTTGTACTGGCTTTTTGGGAACCTGCTTTCTTTGGATGGATACCTTGCTCAGCCTAGGGATAGTAGAAGTGGCTTTGGATCTACCCCAAAGCAATGTGCCTTACCCTCTCTGAGGAGTGGATGGGAGTGGGGTGGGAGAGTATGTGGAGGGAATGGGAAAAGGGGGAGGAGTGGGAACTTGTATTGGTATGTATAATGAAAAACAGATAATTTGTTTTCTTTTATAAAAACAATAGAAATAAAATTATATATATATATAGTATATATATATATTCTTTACTGATATGCACATATTTCTGGGTTCATATGTTACTTGTTTTTCACAGGATTGCAATGAGATTGCTGCTTCCCAAAGCTCTCCCAACAGAAGGTGTTGTAACCGTTCCATTCTTGTATGCCAAAGGCCACCTTATGTATGATGCACTAAGCAAATCATATGGAAGTATCCTAGGACAAATCTGAAATAGACTTTGCTCAACCATATGAATCGCATTGAGAGAAGATGCCAGGCAACTTGACAAGGCAAGCAATATGCCCACTCTGCTATTCCACTGTTCCTTGGAAGGTCACCACACCTCACTGTAAAAAGGTAGACTCTAACACTGCATTTCTACTTATGCCCATGCAAGACAGAGAGTGGAAGGAAGAAGAAAGGCTAACATAACAGTCACATGTTCATGCAGTTTTCCACATAGCAAATAATCTTATTTCTTCCTTCTAATTTAGAGCATGTGTTCTCCTTATTCATCTTTGGCTTTACATTTTATTAGTTAATAACAGTGTATTAAATTTACTTAGAACAAGAAATTCATCTACTGACTCATATCTAAGGGTTGCTTACAGAATAAAAGTGAGCATTTTGTGCCATCTAAGTGTTTCTAAGCATTACTTAGACTTGTCACAACCAATGCTGGAAGCTTTGAAATAAGGCAGATGGCAGAAGTTCTGTGGTTTGTGACCCTTTCCAAAGAATGTAAAAGTTTATAGTCATTGGATGCAAAGAACTAACTGTGCATCATTGCAAGTTTTTCTTGTAACCAAAATCCTGAGTTAGCCCCGAATTGTGAGCAATCAATGTTGCTCTTTAACAATACAGGGAAAATGGGAGATTTAGAGGCTTGAGTTAAATACAATTTCTGATGAAGCATCTATCCTATTGCTTTAAATTTTCTTGACTTTCAAGAGTAAGGGTAGAGACTGTCAAGATGGTTGAGCATGTAGTTTGATCCTCATTACCTACAAGGTAAAAGACAAAAAAGCAACTTTCTTTAAGGAACTGACAAAAATGATTATATGGTGTTCATAAGCCAAATTAGGAAAAGAAGGAGACTGTGTAGAGACCAGAGACAGGCCAGAGCTGAGGCTGAGTCCAAAGATGGAGGCAGTGTGCTCTCGAGCCAGGAGAGTCAATGTTGCTGACGAAGTGCAAAGACAGCCTACTGAGAACACTTTGTAGCCTGGGAGAGGTCCACTTCTTAGTGTTCTCAGCACAGTTGTATTTCAGCTGTGTAGATGATGCTAGCTACCCTGTGGAAAGCAATCTATTTGTACTTAAAGTCTACTTATTTAGATGTTAATCACATCCAAGATCACCATCACAGACAGAAGCAGAATACTGCTGTCCTAGAATCAAGGTGCTAGAATCCAGAAAAGATGACACATAGAAATAGTCATTGCACAGTTGCTAGTTCTTAGAATTCAAATTATGATACTGCCAAGATGGTACTAATGCATGACTATTTTTTCCAAAAGTACATTTTGTATTGATGTCTACATTTTATTGTAATAGTTATATTGTCTCGGGACATTCTCATTACATTTGTTCAAGCACTCAAAATTGAAATTAAGGAACCTGTTTTGGGGCTAACAATTTGCTTTTTAAAAATATTACTGTAGGAAGAAGTAGGCCTGTACTAGTTAATATCCTATTTCAAGTCTGTTCCATACCAGTGGCAGTTCAGAATTGACCTGCTCCAAAACCTGTCTGTAGAAAGCCCTCAGTAGCACCAAGAGACTTTCTCCCCTGTGACCACTTAAAAAAATAAACTCCCAGCATGACATGACTGTGGGATCCCACAGATATAGATCTGTTCCACCTTGACAAAAGTAGAGAGTTCAGTCCTCTACCTGCTTCTTCAAGGTTATTAACAAGAGTTCTTTTTGTTTGTTTGTTTGTTTGTTTGTTTGTTTGTTTTTTGGTTTTTTGAGACAGTTTCTCTGTGACTTTGAAGTATGTCCTGGAACTAGCTCTTGTAGATCAGGCTGAACTCTAAATCACAGAGATCCACCTGCCTCCCTAGTGCTGGGATTAAAGGCGTGCACCACCACTACCTGGTTTAACAAGAGGTTTGACTTAAGGTGTGGCTACTCATCTACTCATAAGACATCTTGACCTAGGGTACGGATCCATTCTACCTTGACCAAAAATCTAAAAGTTCAGGCTTATTCCTGCTCCTTCAAGGATATGACAGGAGATTTGGGGAGTGACTGCCTGTAGGATATTTGGCCTAGGGTTTGGTTGGTTGCTTGTCCTGCCTAAACAAACAGAGCAATTAACTCAGGGTATAGTTGCTTGATACTTCAGGTAATGAAGAGGCGATTTCCCTGTTTCTTCTTTGTATTCATATTAAAGCAGTCTTTTGCCTTCTTCCCCACCCCATTTTGGATTGGGGTACATAATCATATGGAAAATAAACATGGGCAAATTTATTCAATAGATTGCCCTTCTGAGTCTGTGCTCCTACCTTGGAACATGCTAACCACATAGAGGCTGGGCCCCGACACATGATATGGTCATCCTCAAATGTGTTGAATCGTAGTCTTAGTTAAGGTGTCTGTTGATCTGAAGAGACTATTACCATGGCAACTCTTATAAAGAAAGCATTTAATTGTGGCTGTCTTACAGTTAAAAGGTTTAGTTCATTGTCATCATGGTGAAAAGCATGGCAGGAAGCATAAGGGTGAACAGGCAGACATGAAGCTGGATCAGCAGGCAGCAGGAAGAGAGAGTGATACTGGGCCTGGCTTGAACATTTAAAAACCTTAAAGATCATCCCCAGTGACACACTTCCTAACAAAGTCATACCTCCTAATAGTGTCTCTCCTTATGGGTGTATGTGAGCCATTTTCATTTAAACTACCACAGGCTACATTCATAACTATTCTGGGATGAATGTGACCTATGGGTCCCAAGTAGGACATCCATAGTCAATGTTTGTAAATATAGAGCCTGTCTTTAGTCAATTTTGCTTGAACATGTTCATAGATATAGCAATTTTTGATGAAATTGCATTTCTAGTGACTCATGCTGCAGCTTTAGTTATTAATAATCTTTGCAGTTTAATATTAAAGAGCCTATAAAGCCAACCCAAAGTTTCAGGACAGTCAAAAAGAATTTGTACAATATTTAAACTAGAATTAGACAGAAATGGCATGGTTTCCTTGTTTTTGTTTTTGTAGTTCCATTTTGGTACAGAAAACATCTAATTTTCACTATTTTTTTGTCATTTTTCTTTTATGGTGTTTTTCCTAGTTTCCTTCCAGGTTACTAGGAAAGGACGGCACTTGTTATTGGGCAGAAGTTTCTTCTAAGATAAAAATGATTCAGAGTAGCTCCTCTTGGAGGTGAAACACACTATCCTGCAATGAAGGTTTTATGAACTGTCGCCTATGCTGGGCTAGGCTTTTGATGACACAGCTCTCTTGGTCTTCTGTTCCTGAAAGTAACCTGTCAAACATACCTCTCCTGTTCTTGCAAGTTACCCCAGTAAAACTCATTGGCTCACCAAGATGAATTTGGGTGGTATCTTAATTGTTCTGTTATCATTTTCCTATCTGCAGTGTTCATGTGTCCTCTGAAAGAGTGTCACAGGACAAGCACATGCAATTGCTCATTGAGTAAACATTTATAAAACTCCATGTACACATTCTTGCTTTAAAAAAATTGTGTCATCGATTCTTTTTCTTCCTACACTATTTTTTTTCACATTGCCACTCTTTATTTAGTATACTTCACCCAGCCAAAGACTGTCAGTCTTAGCTGAATCTGGCTGTAACAGTCCTGAAAGGGAAGTGAAGAGGCTATATTTCAGACTGCGGAGAGGATGTAAAGTGGGTTAAGATAAGAGGAGTGAATGACTCACAATGTTTTAGAACATTTATTAAAGTACAAAATTGTTGGAATTAAGCTGAATAGAAAGATATATTAAATATTTACAAAAAACACTGATAACAGCACTTAAGTAACATATACAACAGCACAGAAAGGTCTCTGCGTTCGCAAGGTGAAACTACATATGGAGACTTAGACTGGACTACATTTCACGATTGAGCAGTTTTGCCTCCTCCCTGTAATCTCATTCTTTGGTCTCTAAAATCTTGCTTGAAATTCTTTTAGATGCCACATAATTATATGGTCATTTCGGCATAACAGAACTTATTGATCATATACTAAGCTAAATGAGTATGTTTTCAAAAGTGTCCCCTGCCTCTTTTCCTATTTCCACTAGATATGCGGTAGCATGGTGTTTCTGTTTTCACTTGTTTAGGTAGAATTCCACCTCATAGAACTGGATAATTCTACTACAAATACAGTATTCAACTATGATGTTTTGCATTTTTGTTTAAGCCATGAGAAATTGCTCATTACCCTCTTGAACATCATCAGAGGCTGTAGAAAGTCACTTTGACTGTGTCTTCATGATCTTAGCACAGGCAGCCAGGAGGCCAGTTACATGGCGTCCTGGCTTTCTTATGATGACTTTCTTCCTACACATTTTGAAATTTTTATTTGTTACATGCTTTTGCTTAATGTATTTTTTTAGGTGTGTTTGTTTAAAACTCAAGTCTCACAGTGTAGCCCAGAATGGTCTCAAATTCACAGTGATCCTCCTGCCTCAGACTCCAAATGCTTCATTTACAGAGGTAAGTCACCCTATTCAGCTGTTTTGAAAATTAAATGTCTTTTCTAACTTGCTGAATTTTCTTAATATATTTTTGTCAATAAGACAAACAAGAAGAGGTAAACCTTTTTTCTGAGGTTATATAAATGAAATTTGAGACAATGTTGTTTGAATGGTTTATATTTTCATAACATGTAATTCATCTGGAAAAGTAATACTTTTTCAGAGATTTAATTTTAATTGACATTTTGTACCCACCTTTGTTTTAACATACCTTTTTTAAAAATGCACCTTTCATTTTACATTGAGAACAAGCATCTTCAAAGATAAATCAAAGTAGAGCTAGCTAATGCAATAAATTTTCAAATTCATAATTTGGGAAAACCAAACAGAATTTATCTTAACTCACTATAAGAATATTTTTCATGTTCAAGACAATTATTAACTCATATTGTGAGCTTTTGTTAATATACATTGTTATAGTAATGGAGCTATTATTAAACTACATTTGGTGTGGGAGGTCCTTCTGTCTATGTGTTGCTTTTATTGGTTAATGAATAAAGAAACTGCTTTGGCCTGTTGATAGGGCAGAACATAGGTAGGTGGGGAAAACTAAAGAAAATGCTGAGATAAGGAAGGTGGAAAGAGAGATGCCATGGAGCCATGGCCAGTGTCAGACATGCAGAAACTTTGCCAGTAAGCCACTGCCACATGGCAATACACAGATTAATGGAGATGGGTTAAATTAATATGTAAGAGTTAGCCAATAAGAAGCTAGAGCTAATAGGTCAAGCAGTGATTTAAATAATATGGTTTCTGTGTGATTATTTTGGGTCTAAGATAGCTGGGCAGACAGAAACCAACAAGCAGCCCCCTCCCCCAGCACTACATGAGCCTTTTGAAAATATTTTACTCCAGTTCTGTCTCTATCCATGCATTATTTCTAGCACTTATCACTTAAAACCCCTTCATTCAGTAACGATTCATGTAGACACTCTATGCTACTCATTTCTAATCTAGTAGATTCAAGGTTTTTTCATCTTCAATTTTTGCTTCTATTACAAAACTACTTATTAAAAACTGGCTAAATAAAAATAACATTATAATGATGGTGGAATAAATAAAAAAAATAGAAAAGTTTTTCAAATGGTTCTGTCCATTTTTGTTTTAATATCCAGTCACAGAAACTAAGTAAACAAAAGCCCTCTAAAAACCCTCTAAGAATGATAGATATTCTCTCTCTCTCTCTCTCTCTCTCTCTCTCTCTCTCTCTTTCACTCACTCTCTCTTCCTCTCTCTTTGTCTATCTCTATCTCAGTCTCACTATTTCACATACACACAACATATACACACATACATATCACACACACACACACACACACACAATCTCCATCTCTGTACAAGACACATTTAGATTATTATACAGGAGAAAAAAAAAGTCTTAAAGAAAATGTTGATCTTACCCATTTCTGTCTGGCAGAGACAAGCAAAGATAATTCTTGGATTGTTTTTATAAAGCCCAAGTGTTCTATGAGCTTAGTCACTTATTTCACAAGTCATCCCCAGATGTTCCATGAATTATCCAGATGTTTCTCTCAAGTTTATGTGAAAAACTGAATGATCTAAAGTGGCTTGTGCTGTAATCTTAATGTACCCCAGAACTGGATTGAGGAGCATATTAAATGGAGCCTATCTATACTGCTTTAATGGGGAAATAAATGTATTTATACATTGTCATCAAATCTTGCAGTGTGCTTACATCCTTTGATAAATTGAATTCAATGAAATCTGTTCAAAAGCTCTGCCCATAGCATCTAAGGATTGAACACAAGAGATCATTTACAAAGAAAATGAAGTTTTAGGTTTAAAACAACTGATGTATGAAAGTTCCATCTGAGGAAGAGCTTTGTTGAGAAACCGAAACAAGCATAATAGGGGCTTAAGTCAGAATAGGGGTATGATTGGAAGGGAGCCCGGGAATGTGAAGAGAATGGACGACATGACTTAAGTTTAATCTTGAAGGTTTGAAATGAGCACAATACAGACTTTAGTCTCTTCTCCCATCAAATCCTCATAAAAGTTAAAGAGGGCTCCTAATTCAGAATCAGAAGTAATATATGGTAGTATTATACATAGTATAACCTGAATAAATAATAAATGCAGAATGTGTATGAGGAAGCTCCCTTGCAGGAGACAACCAGTATCAAACTGTGACTTCCTGCTCTCAGAAGTAGAACCAGTACAACCATTAAGCTGGTTAACTGAACCATCACAAAGGAATTATGCAGAACAAATACTTAAAGCTCTACAAAGTACACCATGCAAGTTCATAGTGTTAGTGAGAAGACAAACGTCCTTCCCCCAGAAGCCAACCAAGAAACCACCAACTAATTGGGAGGAACGTGGAAGAGTTGTGTAATACACTTGAGCTCTACCAAGAAGTCTATACCATACACACACAGCTACATATCATTTTCCAGGAGACAAGTAAGAGTCATTTCTAAAAATTTGCCATGCACTAGACCACAGTGAAAAAGTCAGCAAATTCCAAAGGGTGGTAGTATACAGGCTACATTTACTTTTTTTTTTTTACCAACAATTATAAGAAATTCTACTAGCAAAAATAACTGTCTCGCTTACAAGAAAATTAACCATGCATGTGCACACATACTGCAAATGATTACTAAACTAAAGCAAAATATCAGTAGAGCCCATAAACTATTTGGAGCTGAATACCAAATTAAAATGCTAAAAATGCTATAGAGCAAAACTTTTGGGTTGAGAAGAAAATGTATGTTTTTACAGGTATCTATCTGAAAACAATCTATCTTTTCAATACATGGACCCACCAACAACATAAAATAAAATGGACATAAAACAGGAGAAAGACTGAATGTAAAAAAATAGTCCAAGGCAACCGACTACAAAACAATTTTTAAAAATCTCACAAATAAAACAAACAGAAAAAAAAAGTTTACAGTTCTTTAAATGGTGCGTAGACTCTTTAAGCATAATCAAGATCACAGCGAACCTAGTTCACGGGAGCTCATGGATGCTGGACCAAAACCCTCTGCCTGTGTGTGACACTTGTGCAGCTTAGTCTCTTAGTAAGTAACAGTGGAATCAGGACCTCTTCTTGTGCTTCGCTGACTTTTGGTAAACTCTTCCCCACGCTGGATTACTTTATCCTACCTTGATGTAAGGGGAGGAGGTCTGTCTGGACTCAGTTTCATGCGCCATGCTTTGTGCAAGCCCCTGGGAAGCCTGCCCCTTTCTCAGTGAGGTCAGAGGAGGATTGAATGGGGAGGGGTGCCGATGGGAAATGGGAGGGGACTGGGGGAAAGAAGGGAGGGGAAACTGGTTGGTAACTAAAATAAATGAAAAGAAGTAATTTAAATAAAAAAGGAAAATAAACAAGAAATGCCCTACATCTGCAACTAAAAAAAAAAAGAAAAAAGAAAACAGGTATGATCAAGATCAAAGAACACAAATAATCACTAGACATTAGCTATGAAACAGCAGCAGTATAGAGGAGACTGAAGGATTGTAGGAAAACCAAACTTCAAGGCAAATTGAGATTAGATTGCTGATTTCAAAAGCTAGGTTTTAAGCATGTATGTCTTCTTGAAGACAGTAGTAATTCACAAAAGTGGTTTAAAATTGTTGATATTTTGTTTTTTTTTTTTTTTACTTATTTATTTATTTTTATTCTTTTTTAATTAAAATTTCCACCTGCTCCCCATTTCCCATTTCCCTCCCCTCCTCCCAAATATTGCCCTCCCCCCACTTCCCTCCCCCTATCCCCACTCCTCTTCTCCTCCCCCCACTCCATTCCCCCTCCCTCTCGTTACTGAAGAGCAGTCCAAATTCCCTGCCCTGCGGGAAGACCAAGGTCCTTCTATCTACATCCAGAAAGGTGAGCGTCCAAACAGGCTAAGCTCCCACAAAGCCAGTTCATGTATTAGGATCGAAACCTAGTGCCATTGTCCTTGGCTTCTCATCAGTCTTCATTGACCGCCATGCTCAGAGAGTCCGGAATCAACCCATGCTTATTCAGTCCCAGACCAGCTGGCCTTGGTGGGCTCCCAATAAATCAGTTCCACTGTCACAGTGGGTGGGTGCATCCCTCGTGGTCCTGATTTTTTGCTCATGTTCTCCCTCCTTCTGCTCCTCATTTGGACCTTAAGAGCTCAGACCGTTGCTCCAATAAGTTGAAAGAAAAATTCACCTAATTCATCTCGAGTAAGCGCCAATGGCTCAAACATAGATTGCTGTCAGGGCCTGTTAATAAAGTGGTACCCTGTGCTATACGTGATAGTGGAAGAGTGATAGGGCTCAAAGTCCTGGCAAAAGCAGGAGGAGAAGGAGAAGCAGGAATTGATCACCAGAGAGAAGTGATCGATACAGAGAAAAGTAAGTAAAAATATTTGTTTTACATTTATGAGTCATCACCTACCTCTCTAAATTGAAAGAGGCATTGGTGTGTTGTGTAAAGTCCCCTGAATCTAGGCTGTCGGGGTTTTTAATGTTATCAGAAGCTCTAGGCTGCTGCATGAGCATCGACTGAACAATGACCAACTGTTCAGTTTGGACCAACTGGACCAGCATGAATAACAAGAAAGCCTTATGAGTTTTTTGTTTGTTTGTTTTCTCAATGTGTGTTTAGCAATAAAATATCACTAGCAGTAGTTCTTATATTTTCAGGGGTATATATACTTTCTAAATGTATCAATTTTCCTGGCCTAGTCCACACTTGCAACTAATTCTAATGTTCCAGGAGTATTCATATAGCCTTAAAAACACACACAAATTATTGCTAACAACTGTGAATTATGAGTGGTAAAAGATACTTGTTCTTTTAACTTTTCTACAAATGCTTTATATAACAATGTAAACTTTAACTATTTTTGTCTAAGTTTTAAAAATAACAAGGTTTTACACCTCTCAGTGCTAAGGACAGCTCACTATGCAGGTGAACAATAAGTGAAGGTCACTTAGCATTGGTGGCACTGGCAGTGTGATTTCCTGCCCTGCTCTTCCCTAATTCTGAATTTTAGAAGTCTTGACTTTTAAAAGAGGTACTATAAAAATCTAAATTAATTAGTAAACATAAATATGCTAAAAAAAATCATGTGAGAAACTGTATAAGCAAGATAGCTGCTAATCATGCCATAACAGTTTGAAAGCTAAGCTCTGGATGAGGTGTCAGATCGTTGGCTTGTGGACGCTGCACTTCTCTCTGAGTCTTCGCAAGGGCTTCTGCTCTCACCCATCAGCACTCAAATACCCATTTTCTAGAAGAATGCATTGTGCACAGTCATTGATTATGGCACATCCCAGCAACTTCATTTCAATTCAGTCACCGCTTCAATGACGCGCTCTCTAAGCACAGCTGTATTTTGCGGTGCTGTTGGTTAGGAAGTCAACTTATGAACTTGGGAGAACACCATGAGGCCTATACCAAGACCCTTGCAGACTTCAAAATGAAGAAGGGAGGAATCAAAACACGAGTCAGTAGCGTGGCTGACAAAACAGTACAAGACAATAAAAAATTACTTGAAAAGCTTTCAAAATATTGTATTCACAAACTTGTGTGGATGCCTATCAAACAGTTAAAAATAATTTATAGATCTTTGCTCAAACTCAGTCATAATTGGCTGTTTCCCAGTTTGTGGTCTATGTGGAGGACATTATGGAAAAGCATTTAGGACGTATCTAATGCTGTTCTCTTCAGTGCTTTCCACACTCTTTCTCTCATTGTTCTGGAATCCTGTGCTTAGCACAGCTGTTCATCAGAAGACAGGAGACTCGCGTCCCTCTTTCCCTCAATACTCGGGTTCCTCAAAGACCACACTCCAGGGTCTGGGTAACAGGATACACTGCACACCGCTTGACACCAAGAATGTGCTAAACCAATATTAACTACTCTGAGACAATATAAACAAGATGAGGAGTTGCCACTTTAGACGTGTAAATGAAATCTGTTTTCTTTGGAGACAAATGAAGGAGCCATGTAGTGAGGTATTTTAGAGACTCATGAGAAAAACATGAAGAAGCTCATTTAAAGCTCATTGCTTGTAGCATATGTAAAATGCTTTGAAGATGTAGAATGATGTATGTACATTGAAAAAAAAACCTTGGCAAAGAGGAAAAGACACTGAAGACATAAAACCAGATGGAGTGTGAAGAACATGAAAAAAAAATTTGAAAACTAAGCCAGCCAGAATGCAGTTTTTCAGAAACAACAAGTATGCTTTGTTGTTATTTAAAATGACCTGACCAAAAATTTCAACTTTAATAAGATAAAAACAAAAATACTTGTGTCTAATTTGTGAATGTTTTTTATTTAGAAGGAAGCTGATTAAAATTATACTAACAGTTTTATACATTATACTTTCTCCTAGAAAGCACAACTGGATGGTCTTTGTCAGTGCGGATAGCTTTGAAAGGCCCTGAACAATCTGTAGTTTTGTGAGGCTAGAAGTCCATGTAGGTAGTTTCTCTATGGACTATTACTCTTGGTATCAGTATGTCACATTTTTTCCCACCTCATGAAACTATTATAGAATGCCTATATTTATCTGTATAAGCTCATCATAATTGGGCATGATTCTTCTCTCATTTTATAATCATGGATTGAAACGATTCAGAGGTAGATACTGTAGGAAACTGACATGTTTAAAATTAAAACCTGGCTGCCATTTAAGATGTTCTGCTCAGCACTGCATTGGGTATAAGATAATATATAAGTCATATAATTTCTTTACATTTTCTTGAAATATAATGAAGATATTTGTTATTTTGCAGTCTGATGTAATGAGGATCAGAGTAGAAAATGCAAATAAAACACTTAAGTGTGTGTGACTTACCTTATTATTTATTTAACAAAACGCACATTTGACTTTCATCTGATCACCGACATGCATCCTTCAAGTCAAATCACTGAAAGAAGATGCCTACCCTCTGCATATACTGCTCAAAGAAACTGGAGCAAATATGCCATTCCTGAGATTTAATTGTATGTAGGATCATAGTCGAAATTTAAAGTTGGCAAACACTCAATGGATTGTGATTAAGCATCTTCATGGGTCTGTAGAGGATAAGACTGAAGTTGGAAGGTGTAGTTTGCCTAAGATTAGTATATTCTGAAATTTGATGTGGTACTTAAAAGCATCTTATGCAATGCTATTGGAACGAGTCAGTGGCCATATTCTCCTGTAGTTCGGGTCTTGACAACACTTCAGAGCAAAGGTCAGCAAACGGTGTGGATTTGTCCCAGGTCATAGATGCAGTCTCCTGTCTATTTGTGTCATTTTTAATGTAGCCTAACCTATCTTTGAGGCATCAGCACAGCTATCCTTAGTTTGCAACAGAGATCTTATGGCTCAGGAGCCTGAAATGTTCACTGGGCAGCTCCGTGAACCTGCTTTAAGGTGATGTTTTTTGAAGATCTGCTTCATGCTGTCTTTAAAGCAGGTTATTGTCATCCATTGCCAGCATCTGGATTCTCAAGACAAGTATGTCATGAGAAAGCCACATGTGAAGACGGTCTATTTTCTCACCATACTCATTGCTTCTCATCACGCCTTGCCTGCTGACGGTGAGGTAATGCGAGTTAGCACGTTCAGCTTGTTTTTCTGAGAGTTCATCCAGTCCACTTCTAATGCCTGAGTGGTGAATTACTCAGAGGTCCCAGTGTAAAGCAGCCTTTGTGTTGTGATCCTATTACACAGCCGGGAAGGTCATGGAATACAGGGCATTGTGTGAGTGTGCGAGTGTGTCCGTACTGCAGTGTGTCTCCACCAAGCAACAATGTGGTGTGGGCTGAAGCTACTGTAAGTCTGTGGAAGTGATATTAACTGGGAACTGCGTTTTGGCTGTCATCGTAGAGCATGTCACCACTTTGTCACCTGACTCCTACGTTTTGTCAGCTGTAGCTGGGTGTCTGAGATCCCTTTCGTCTCTGTGGAATGTATCAAGTGCTTCATGAGACCAGTCTCTGAGGCTTTCACACAGGCTAAAGTTGCTGGGAGAGGTCATTTGTTTGTATCTGCTGTATCGGTGGAGTGAATGTGAGTCCTTCCACATAATGAGGGGGATTCCGAGTATCAATAGAGGAAGTGTCCACTCTGGATATTTGATTATAAAATTGATGTTACAAAATGAAATGTGCTCATGAATCTTTAACTATTGCTTTTTATCTCATACAAAATGATAACAATTTTCTTTGTGTGATTTTTAACCCCCTTAATGAAAAAGAAAGATTGTGACACCTTTGCTCAGTCCCCTAGCACATGTACACTTCATAGAGTGACAGAGCATGAGAGAACTAGGCAGTAACCAGAAGCAAGGAGGACCTTCCGTCCCAAGTGGTTCTCTTTCACTTCCTTGCTGCTCAAATTCCCTTCACATAACTTCACTCCGCGTGTACACAAGTTTGCACTTGTACTTTAGGTCAGGTTTATTGCTCACATAGTGCGATCCTTCACCGGCTTTCAGGATTCTCTTGTGCCTGTGGTGACTGTCATGGGTGCAGGATAAACAACGTTCAGATTCATTCATATACAGGAGTGTTTTTATGTGCTTTAACACGTTAACGTCCAACACTGAGAAATGCTTTTATTTTGTATTAAAACTATTGGTGACATCAGAAAAGATGACAGAGCAAAGGACTATAAACAAGAGGACAGCAAGATGACTACTCAGCAGATCAAGGTCCTTGCTGATGAACTGACAGTGATCCCCCACTTGCTCAGGGTTACACGCACATCCTCCTACCCACAAACAAAAGAATAAATGTAAATAAAAGAAATATGAAGATAGGTGTGCAGAAGAGAGGATTCAAAGTTTGAATGAGGACCAGCAAAAAAAGGAATTAAAAAAACAATCCTCTTAGCATCTTATGAGTTTCATCTTCTGTGCATAAGAACATCCCAGCAAGCATGGGCGCCTTAACAATATTCTTCTGGGTTTCTTGCTTAGCTGTTTAACTACATGAAAGCCTGTCTCTGAGACCCCACTTGGGGAAGGAAAACATTCCCCGTGCTGGCAGGTGGTCCTTTTGTAAGCACTTTCCAATTGGAAGCAGATGTTCCTGGGTGTGAGGAGGTTCCTGGTAAGCTAGGGGGGAGTTTAAGCCAGGGAACGATTGAGTTATGTAGGCAAATGGAAGGTAAACATGCCTCATGGAGAGGCTTTGGGTGTCAAGAACAAACTCTGTATCCTATGCATCTTCACCTCCAACCTGTTCTGCACATGCGTCAACTCCCGCAGCCTCCTTCTTATGCTAGCCTAGGACTTTTTGTCTCTTGTGGACTCTATGGGCATTTTCTGTCAAGAAGGACAAGTCTGCTAAGAACAGAGAACCCATCTCTGGCTTTAAAATCCTGTCTTCGGTTAATTAAAGAATGGAGAATTACCAGAGCAAATAGATTTCTTTGAATTAAAAACGAAAAAGTTTTTTTTCACCATTCAAATTGAAGGGTAGAAAAAATATTCTCTTGACAATGATGTGTATAAAATGACAACGTTGCTTCAGAAAGAGTGACATGAAAATGATCATTGGAAAAGGATTTTGTTAGAAAAGTGCAAGAAAATAATCACACAAAAAAGTCGATTTTGTGATACAGCTTTTCCTAAACTTCACATATCTATATCTATTTATTACCGTTCCCCATCTGGACAAAATCTCAATGAAGCCCTTTGGTGACTGCTATGCTATCAATGTTCTGTGATTGTTGCCTGGAAAGCAGAGTGAATTTGCTTTGTGCAAAGCAGAATTTAACTGAAATTTTAAAGTACAAAAAAACATGAAGACATTTCTTCCAGTATCTCAAGTTTTAAAAAATACTGGATGGCTGCACAGAGTCAGTGAATAATTGTCCATTAACAGAAAGTATCTTGCCAGGCGGTGGTGGCACACGCCTTTAATCCCAGCACTTGGGAGGCAGAGGCAGGCAGATCTCTGTGAGTTTGAGACCAGCCTGGTCTACAAGAGCTAGTTCCAGGACAGGCTCCAAAACCACAGAGAAACCCTGTCTCGAATAAACAAAAACAAAAACAAAACAAAACAAAACAACAACAACAAAAAAAACCAGAAAGTATCTTAACCCCAAACCTGAGATAGTTTCAAAAATGGAGCCATACTTCATGAATACCAATGAAGAGAAAGGTCAGATTAATTTTCATTCAAGCAACTGTTTATTGAATTCAAATTTCCAGCAGAGATTCCTAATTGCTTCCCAACTCACAGCCATACATGGTGAATTTGTTTTGCTTGAAATTGCGGAATTCTGTTGTTTTAGCTCTGAGAAAGCATTTGTATTTTCCTCCAACAGAAGGGTTTTGCACACTTATTCCTGAAAATGAATCTAATCACATCAAGAGACACTGCTATGGATCTTTGTTTGGAGTCACCTCTCCAGCCCCTATTATTGCCTTCTTCAAACTCTTTTCAAACTCTTTTTTTTTTTTTTTTTTTTTTTTTAGTTTTTCGAGACAAGGTTTCTCTGTAGCTTTGGAACCTGTCCTGGAACTAGCTCTTGTAGACCAGGCTGGCATCGAACTCACAGAGATCCGCCTGCCTCTGCCTCCCGAGTGCTGGGATTAAAGGCGTGCGCCACCACCGCCCGGCTGCCTTCTTAATTATGAAATTACTTGCATACAATTCAATCAAATGCTGTTTGTTGAAGTATGCCTGCAATGTTGTTTTCTTCCCCAGAAGGAAAGAGTTTAAGAATGGTCTCAGACCTCAAATCAGATTTCAGGGGTGTAACCTTGATTGGATGATCATGTTTTAGCTTCTTCAATTATAAGCTACCTATCTCATTGAGTATTTGTGCACTGGATGGTTTGTGTATGTGTGTGATTCAGAAAAGAGCCTTACACGTACAACCTTTAGTAGCCTTGTCTGATGTGAGGAAGGCTCAGTTACAGGATTCACTAATATAAAGAATTCAAAGGAGAATGGAGTGCTGTCAAAATGCCAAGTGGAAGCAGAGACCTTGTCCTAGCCTGTCTGTACCTAGAGGGCCTTATATAAAGGTCAGAGAGCTCATCTCTTAACAACTCGGGATGGAGCGATAACAGCCTAGAAGGGAAAAGTACCGAAAGTTAAGGCAGGAACCAGCAAAACAGAGCAGAGACCAGGTATGAATGACATTTCAAGACAGTTAAGGAATTTCTCTTTAGTAAAAATGGGAAATCACCAAGGCAGTGACCCACACAAATTAAATATTTGCAAGTTGAGTTTGGCTGTCATGTAGCAAACATGAAATTCCCAGAGAGAAAAGGCATGGATACATTAGGAGGTTTTGATTTTTAAAAAGTCATTCATTAGGGCAGTGTTGGTGGTGATGAAAGTAACTGGGAAGACACAAGCATTTTTTTTTTCTGGGAGAAAAAAAAGGTGGCACTTAAATGGCTTCTAAAGTCGAGGGAAAGGAACTAAAGATGGCCGTGCCCTGGTTGATTTTCTCTGTTGGATTATATATATATGGTATTCTTACCACTTGGTGAGACAAGGTTTCTAACAGGGTCACAATTTCCCCTGGGGGAGATGGAGTGACGACCTCTGACCTGAGTTTGAGATGACTGAGACAAGCATATAGAAACACAGACAGCTGGATATGTGGCTCCAGGGCTGAGCTTCAAAGCTTAGTCCTCGATAAAATTTTCCATGTTGTAGTAGTGGCAGATTTTCGTAGGCTGAACCATTCTTGCATCTCTGGGATGAACCCAACTTGGTCACGGTAGATGATGGTTCTAATGTGTTCTTGGATTCAATTTGCCGGTATTTTTGCATCAATGTTCATGATTGGTCTGTAATTCTCTTTCTTAGTAACATCTTTGTGTGGTTTGGGTATCAGGGTAATTGTAGCCTCATAAAGAGTTTGGCAATGTTCTTTCTGTTTCTATTGTGTGGAAGAATTTGAGGAGTATTAGTATTAGTTCTTCTTTGAAAGTCTTATAGAATTCTGGCTGAAACCATCTGGTCCTGGTCTTTTTTAGGGGGGAGACTTTTGATGACTCTTTATATTTCTTTAGCAGTTGTAGGTCTGTTTAATTTGCTTATCTGGTCTTGATTTAATTTTGGTAAGTTATTTATTCAGAAAGTTGTCCATTTCCTTTAAGTTTTCCAGTTATGTGGAGTACAGGTTTTCGAAATATGACCGGATGATTCTCTGGATTTTCTCCATGTCTGTTGTTATGTTCCCCATTTCATTTCTGATTTTGTTAATTTGGATATTCTCTCTCTGCCTTTTGGTTAGTTTGATAAAGGTTTGTCTATTTTTGATTTTCTCAAAGAACCACTCTTTGTCTCATTGATTCTTTGTATTGTTTTCTTTGTTTCTCTTTTGTTGATTTCAGCTCTCAATTTGATTATTTCCTGCTGTCTAGTTCTCTTAAGTGAGTTTGCTTCTTTTTGTGGAAGCTGGAAGCCACTCCACAGCCAGTAGTTTAAGAACCTTATCTCACAATATCTTCACTTAGACCTTACATTTGAGTTGCTTACATTGTACAATTTTAAGTTCTAAAAGTTAAAAATGATGCTTTTTATTTTTAATTTAAGGGACATTGTCCTTAATTTCACTTCAGCCCTATAGTATATTCATTTGTTTAGACCCAGCACTTCTCTGGTGTTACAAAATAAGACTTTATTTTTATAAACAACGCATGTCTGTGGAAACGACGACTTCTACGCTGTTAAGTTGAAAGTTCAAATGAGAGCCTGCCATTTTCAGATATGACTCTATAATCTGCTCTGTAGTCATTCAGTAGGTAATAAGAGGTACAGTGTTGGCAATGAAACTCAAATCAAAACTTGTCCTCTCATAAAGCTGTAGTCCATGAAGAAGACAGACAACCAAGGAGAAGTCAGTGAAGCACAGATCACATGATATGGTTAAGAGTGAGTTGAAGAAAAACTTAAACTGAGAAGTCAGAAGGAGTGTTTTAGGTTTTCAGCGTTTTCAGTTGTCAAAGAGGGCTGTAAACTTGAAAACTGACATAAAGGAGAGGAGAATGGGGGTCAAGCAAATATCTGGGGTCAGACTGCGGCAGACAAATAATACCACATTTCTGGCTCTCAGTAACCCAACACCAGTGGAACAAGAGACAAGGTCACGGCAGATGAATCTGGCAAAGGGCAGAAACAGACACTAGAGATTGTTGGGACTTTTTAGACTATCAGAGGAGAAAAGCCAGAGTTTTTTTTAAATATTTATTTATTTATTTATTTATTTATTTATTTATTATGTATACAATATTGTGTCTGTATATGCCTGCAGGCCAGAAAAGGGCACCAGAACTCATTACAGATGGTTGTGAGCCACCTGTGGTTGCTGGGAATTGAACTCAGGACCTTTGGAAGAGCAGGCAATGAGCCATCTCTCCAGCCCAAAAAGCCAGTTTTAAGTGGTGGAGCAGTGTGTTCCAGGTTCCTTTCTGAAGGATCACTATAGCTGTTTTGGGAAGAGGAAGGGTGACTTTGGGTATCAGAACAGAAACAGAGAAGCCCACAGTTATTCAGGCAAAGAAGAACTTACGGGGTTGCTACATTCAAGTAGATCTGGAATTAGTCTACATTGTATATTCTACACCAACAGAACATGGACAAACAGGGCACTGACCCCAAGACAAGATTTGAGATATACTAGGTACCAGTAGATAAGCACGCTTTCAGAGAGCCACCAACCCAAGGCAAATTTCAGACCTGTTTTGATAATTTTGTCAGTATCATTTTATTTACTTATAATAGTGAATCTGCTGAGTTTGTAGAGGAGCTCCCTGGGGCTCTGACACTCTTAGTATAAAGAATGCTTATGTGACCAGTAAAATAAAATGCTCTTCAAAAGTCCATTCTGAAAAAACTTCTTCCAAGGTGAGAGTTGGTGCAGAGTCACGGATGACTCTCAAATTGTTCAACCTGAGAAACTGATAGGTGAGAGTTAGGAAAATTGATTAAGTAAAGTCTATATCACATTCATTTATACAAAAACAGAAAGAAAGCGAATATAGATAAGACTTGCTGAGAGGTCCGATGAAAGCAGAAATAGAGAAATGGGATTTTTTATCAGGAGTTGCACGGAATTGCAAATGCTTAGACAGCCAGGGGTGTTAGTAGAAAAAGGAAATTAGGGTTTTTTTTCAAACTTCTTCAGAGAAATTATGTCCTTTCCCACACACTAAAGATTTAATTGTCACTAGCGCAAACAGAAGTACACCATTAGTATAGGATCTGTCCCACCTAAGAAACCTTGCCAAAGTGATATTTCTCTCACCTAAAATAATAAGTAACTCTTCAAGTTACAAGACAATGAAATCCAAAGCTGAAGTCAAGGGAGTACTGACTAAGCTTGCTCTTTGCAATACTCTTTTTGAGAAAAATATGGTTTCCTATTGTACTAGACCCAATAGTAATCCAAAAAGTATGTAAATATTACACTAGCCCAAGAAAAGACCATCTCATCTAAATGAATTAAACCTATAATTGATGTTGCTGTGGCCTTGCGTATTCATGCTGTTTAGTGTTTGCATTTCATCTGGAAGTCCTCTATAAAAAAAATCTTCAGCACCTTTCACTTATTTGCAAATTGAGAAGCTTTAGAAACCATTTAATCTCTGTGTAGTAGGTGTTGACTAAATGTTTGCTAAATGCTAAGAATATGCATTAATGAATAGGTGAGGAGATGCGAGTCTCCTGAATGACTTAGAAATTCACACATGAATTCATTGTCACATTTAAAATACAAAATGTTTCATGATGAGAAAAGTAGAGAAGGAGGAGGGGGAGAGAGAAGAAAGAAGTGAGTGAATGAGAGAACATATTTACTCTTTATGATTCCCTTTATAATTCATAGGAATAACTTCAGGACATATAGAGTAAAGCTGATGGAAGGGAGCCTTTGCATGGACTCTTCTAAAACACACAAGGAGAAGGGAACACAGCAAAGAATGAAGGGTGGTGGTCATATCTGATCCATGTGATTTCCATGTACAAGTTTCATGGTTCCGGGAGCCCTTCCTACCCTCCCGTTTGAGACTGGCATTATGTTTAGAGGAAAAAAGAAGTTTCTCAAGAGAAAAATGGTCATTCTTGGGGCAGAATTGCCTTACATGAAGTAAGTAGAGGTATTTCTTCTCTTCTCTGAGTCAACAACTCATGACCTTGATACACACAGTCACTAAAATAGATCACTTGGCACTTTAAATTATATGATCTATATGAACTCTTACAAGGGAAACAACTTTTCTCCTGGGTGGTTTTGGAAGAGGTTTCTCAACCCACTCACCTCTCAAGGTGGGTCCTTCAACAGGTAGTGAAATGAGGTGTATGGATTGAGACAAAGACCAAAGATCCATTTTAGAGAGGTTAACCTCAGGATGATGTAGGGAAACAAATGAAAATAATTTCAGAATCTTTTAACCACGAATGTTTGCAAAGAAAGATAAATCAATAATAGAATAATAGAGAGAGAGAAAAAAAAGAATTCTGCATTGCCAAAAACATTTCCAAATTACTTCTTTTTACTTTGAGGTTATTCAATTTTTTCTACTTCCTTGTTTCTGAGTTCACTGGCAGATATGAGCCAGTTCTCACACGATTGCCTTATTAAAAGGATTTGTCTCACAACACAATTGGGGGGAAATTAATCAAAGAACCCAGTTCTGCTGTCCAAGCTGTCACACTTCCCACTAAGCCAAAAAAAATGGAATTTCCATTCAAATGGTTGCAAAACAGCCTTTAATTCTTCTTATTGTCTATTGATGGCCAGCTTCTCTCTTCAGTCAGACAGAACAATCTTGTTTTCTCTAATGAAAAGAAAATTAAGTTATATCTTAAAAGAAGGGGCTTTTTGTTTGTCTTTAGACAATAGACACTAGATACCACAGAGTAATGAAATAAATACAAGGAGGAAAAAGAGACATTATTTCTCAAGCGTTTCTCACAGCTCTCTGTCAGGTGAATGCTCCCCACCAAAGTCTGCCCTTAGACAGAAGAGCATTTTTGAGTTCTCCATATGCTGCTTTCTCTAAAAGATATACAATGCCCATTAAAATAGTAAAGGTCACAGAATTCTGAAGTCAATAAACTCATTTGATCTCCTTTAACCCAATATTTCCAAAACTTATGAGTCTACAAAGTTTTTCAAATATAGTTTCTACCGTAACACTGTGGAAGTAGTGATATGGAATACACCCGGGGCACACTCCTATATAGATGCTCCAAATATGTCCCTGTGCACTCAAAGTCAAGCCCCTGAGATATGGAATCACTTAGATGTAATAAAAGCTTTTGGAAGAAAAACATAACTATGAGGCTGAAAGCACGGAAGAAAGAAATTATATAGGCTGGGAACCACGTACTACAGCACTTAGCAAGAGTGGAGATTAGAAAGAATTGAAAAGAAATCAAAAAACGGAAAACAAGAGTCTAATAATTAAATCCACTAGGCCATATTTTAACTTAATGTTTCTGATGGTACTAGACAAAATTTTATAGGGTAAAGAGTATTAAGATGATAATAATTTTCACTAAACCGACAGCACCTGGTACCTTCAAACACCGCTGCCCATCTGTTTTTAGAAATCTCCACTTCTCTGGAATTCTAGTTGAGAGAGTAGACAGGCTCACAAGGCTTCCTGGACATTGAATTTCTCTTACAAAACAATAGTTTGTTGAATTACACGCCAACTAAACAGATGGATTACATTTCCCTCTCAATGTGCACAAATTAAAAAATTAAAGAGAAAAAGTACTCTGTAAAGCCAGCTTTGTATTTTGCTGGATCAGAAGCATTTAGGGAAATGGTTTGAAATGTTTGGCCAAAGCCCAGTGCCACCAGGCCTGCCTGGCTCCAGACACCAGTCCCATTGACTGAAAATTTCTATTAAGCAAACGGATGGGTGAGTGGTTTGTTGCTGACTTTCCACAAGTGTGGAGCATGAAATGTAATATTCCTGGAAGGATAAATACTGTGTGTTTCATATTTTTACAAAGATGGGTAGAGACCCATTACCAGGACATCATAGAAGCAATATTAGCTGAGAAATTTTCTAAACAGATTTACTTTCTCAGTTAATAGAGAAATTAAAAATGAAGCTTGTACAACACCAAAAACATTAGAGAAATTGGGACAGTAAGGTTTGAATTACCTAAAGTTCAACAACTACAAATAAAGTTATTGAGATTGTCTCTGAAATAGCATGATAATTTCACAAAGTATACATAAGCAAAAGCCAAGATTTGTGTGTACCTTTTTAAATGAATAAAATTTACTTTAATGACATTTTTAATTTCATAGCAAAACTGAGAAGAAAATAGAGTCCCTACCCACTGTCCCACAATCTGCTCCACTGTCGTCATTTCCCACTGTTGGGGAACTGGTACATAATTAACCAGATGTCCAGAATGCACATTAAAGGTCATTATGTGCATGATTTTCGTAAAAAGGTAACTCAGGGTTGTTGGTTATTTACCATGCTAACCTACAATGGTGCTAAAAGGCACATAATGGTTTGGTGGTGTATGTATGTGTGTGTACCCACAGAATCCAGATCCCATGAGGTTGGAATTATAGGTATTTGAGCTGGTAACCTAAAGTGGATCCTCTGGAAGAATGGCAAGTGTTTGTAACTGCTCATCCATCTCTCCAGCTCCCCTTTCTTCTGTTTCTATATCAAGTTAGAATCTTGAGTGTATCAATAATGTGCCTCCTGATTCAAAAGGATGCCAAGATGTATTCATGCCATGATTTTCATACTGAGATTACAAGGACTAAATGGAGTTAATTTGAGTTCTGTCTCTTGATCTATTCACTGGACAGGTTATATTTCAAAGAAAGATTAGAAAAGGAGCAGAAGGAGGGAGAACATGAGCAAAAAATCGGGACCACGAGGGATGCACCCACCCACTGTGACAGTGGAACTGATTTATTGGGAGCCCACCAAGGCCAGCTGGTCTGGGACTGAATAAGCATGGGTTGATTCCGGACTCTCTGAGCATGGCGGTCAATGAAGACTGATGAGAAGCCAAGGACAATGGCACTAGGTTTCGATCCTAATACATGAACTGGCTTTGTGGGAGCTTAGCCTGTTTGGACGCTCACCTTTCTGGACGTAGATAGAAGGACCTTGGTCTTCCCGCAGGGCAGGGAATTTGGACTGCTCTTCAGTATCGAGAGGGAGGGGGAATGGAGTGGGGGGAGGAGAAGAGGAGTGGGGATAGGGGGAGGGAAGTGGGGGGAGGGCAATATTTGGGAGGAGGGGAGGGAAATGGGAAATGGGGAGCAGGTGGAAATTTTAATTAAAAAAGAATAAAAATAAATAAATAAGAAAAAAAAAGGACCAACTTCAATACAATACTTTCTGTATTCATATACTTTCATGCAAATTTCATCTTTTCTTCATATTGTTTTATTTTTAAAAGATTCACAAGGATGTGGAGGGATACATTTTTTGAAATGGGAAAAAAGTTTGAAATCTTCCAATTATCATAAGTTTTCAGTTTACAAGTTATAAGAAATCAATAAAAACTATTTTCATGGAAAAAAAAAAAAAAAAAAAGAAAACCTAATAACCAAATAAGAATGAGTTGTTGCCATTTTTACTATGTTGATCCTCCCAATCCAAGAGCAAGGGAGATCCTTCCATTTTCTGGTATCCTCTTCAATTTCTTTCTTCAATGCGACAAGATTGCCGGGCAAAAAATTGGAATCTTGGGGGTGGGGTGGGATGGGGGTGAGGGGTGATGGGGAGAGAAAAGTGTGAAGGAGAGGATGAGGGAAACGGGAAGATTGGGGATAAAGGAAGGTTGGATAGGGGAGCAGGAAAACTCATATCTTAGTTAAGGGAGCCACCTAAGGGTTGGCAAGAGACTTGAACTTGGAGTGGCTACCAGGTGCCCAGGCCAATGTCCCCAGTTAGTTCTGGGCAGCTGAGGATAGGGAACCTGAAATGAACCTATCCTATAGCCATACTGATAAATATCTTGCATATCACCATAGAAGCTTCATCTAGCGATGGATGGAGATAGAGACAGAGACCCACACTGGAGCACCGGGCTGAGCTCCCAAGGTCCTAATGAGGAGCAGAAGGGGGGAGAACATGAACAAGGAAGTCAGGACCACGAGGGGTGCACCCATCCACTGAGACAGTGGGGCCGATCTATTGGGAGCTCACCAAGGCCAGCTGGACTGTGACTGAAAAAGCATGGGATAAAACCGGACTCTCTGAACATGGCAGACAATGAGAGCTGACAAGAGGCCAAGGACAATGGCACAGGGTTTTGATCCTACTTCATGTTCTGGCTTTGTGGGAGCCTAGACAGTTTGGATGTTCACCTTCCTAGACCTGGATGGAGGGGGGAGGACCTTGGACTTTCCACAGGGCAGGGAACCCTGACTGCTCTTGGGACTGGAGAGGGAGAAGAGGAGTGGAGGGAGGGGGAGGGGGCGGGAGGAGGGGGAGGGAAATGGGAGGAGGGGAGGAAGCGGAAAAAAATTTTTTCAATAAAAAAAAATGTTAAAAAAAAATGAATGAGTTGTTACCTAGTACCCAATATACACATTTCTGGTCTTCACCTTCTTCTGACGCATTTCTCTCAATGGTGACCACCACATGCCCCTTGCCATTCACAGCCCCTGTTTCTCTGAGTATTTGGAAACATGAATATA
This sequence comes from Chionomys nivalis, assembly GCF_950005125.1. NCBI lineage: Eukaryota > Metazoa > Chordata > Mammalia > Rodentia > Cricetidae > Chionomys > Chionomys nivalis. Next base: position 44,668,102 of record NC_080087.1, read on the forward strand.
CAATATTTGCAGTCAACTGAGAGAATTGGGCACTGACACAAGGCATCTTTTCTGGGACACAAGTTTCCTTTGTATGATAGCACCCTTGATTCTGTTACTAATCTAATGCTAATTTTGTGCTTCATAGAAAGAATAATTGAAAATGCTTCATTTCTAAAAACCGGAGAATGTGATTCTTTTTTAAAATGTGATGTTCCATTGTAATTCATAAATACTTTACCTCCCCCTGTCCCTTCTTTCTCTCTCTGATGGCTGCCTTTCCAAATTTTTTTCCCTTATTCTTGAGGCAATTTTCCTCCTCCAGCTTTGGTTCAAATAGTTACGTTTTCCTATTTTGATCCTTCTTTACAGCACTTGACTCAGGTGTGGTTAGTCAAGCCCCTTAGACTGCCCCCCACAGTTCAACCTTCTGTCAATAAAAGTAAGGGAACACTGACGCTGGGTCAAATTTTTTCAACATTCTATTTTCAATTGCACAAACTACTATATACTGTGACATTTCATTCATAATGAGACTATTGTTATATAAAATTCTAGTGTTTTTAATTCCCTTTGATTACACCCTGTAGTTTCTTTTCATTAAGTCATCTTTGTCTTCTGAGACTGAACAAAGAGGAAGAGTTTTTCTCTATATGTTTGTTTGTTCACTTGTTTGTTTGCTTTTCTTCTCTATCATAAAGACCAAAAGTTTTCAATTAATACTTCTCTGGGTAAGGAGAAGAGAAAGGCTAGGAAATGATTCCACTCGCCTCTCCCCGGGCTGTGGCAACAATCCTCTCCCTAAAGCATGAGTTGTGAGTTAAAGGAGGTAAGGGATACAACTAAAAATTATCTGAGTCCATATTCACTTAAAATCACAGAAGAAAGACAGAATTTGCTCTAGAAAGTGGCTCCCAGTTCTCCACATTGCGTACACTCATACACACACACACACACATACACACACACACAAATAAAAGCACAATATTAAAATTTTAAAAAGAAAAGTGAAAATTTGATGTTTCTAATTTTTATATTTCTAATTAGATTATAATGATTTCCCAAGTTCTGTGATAATTTACTGAGTTTTAAGTATGTATATTTCATAAATTATTTCAAAGAAAGTATTTGGGACAAGCAAAATAAACACATATTATGACCAGCATAGAATACTAAATTTTATGTGTATTTTTCTCAGATTATTTTATTTTTAAACATTAATGTTGATTTTTTAAATTTATAACCATTGAGTTTCATTTGAGGAAGACAGAGAATTAAGAATCAAACCTTTCATCTTTCCTCTTATGACCTTATCCTTTATAGATATGCTTACATTTCTTAGTAAACTATACAAATTTAGCTTTTTTTTATTTTCACTGATTTTATGACAATATTTCTAACAAATAAGTAATATTCTCTGCCACAGTGTATGCTAATTTTTGGATTTTGAATGTTCCCTAAAGCCCATGTATTAAAAATCCTGGTCCTTTGAGAGATGCTGTAGCAATGGTGGAGTCATGGGGCCTTGAGTGAGAACCTCAAGCCATTAAGGGCTTTTGTTAGAGAAGTGTGATGGAAATTCAGCCTCTTTTCTTTGTATCCTCCCAATGAAGGAAGTGACTTTGCTCTGTTAGTTATCACTATGATATGTTGTCTCACTACAGACCTAAAGCCACAGCTCTTCAAACCTTTGAGTCCAAGCAGATTTTATCTCATTGTCTGTAGATCATCTTAGATATTTTATTATAGGAATGGAAAGTTGGCTGACAATATACACACGTGCATGTTAGGTACTCTCAACACCTACAAACAGACACCATTCACAGCGAGTTTGTTGATTGCTTTTGCATAGTTACGTTCTGTATTCCTGGGCTCACAGGTTTAGAGGTTGCAGTTCAGTCTTTGACTCCACCATTTCTAGCTCCGTCACAAGGCAGACATCACGGCAGTGGGGAAGAGTGCTGGAAGAGGCTGGACACTTCGTGGCACAGATGAAACAAAGAAAGTGGGAAGGAATGAGAGACCAAATGCAACCTTCAAACACAATGCACCAATGCAATTATAAATCACAGTGAGACAATGGCTTCTAAAGCTTTAGAATATCTCAAAATAGTACTGTCAGGTAGAGACCGAACATTGCACAAAGAACCTGTAGATGACATTTCAAATTCAAATTATTGTAGTATGTTACAAGAACAGTATACAGTTTTAATAGTTATTATTAATTCAATATTCTTTCTATGTTTTTTGTGTGTGTGATGAGCGTGTGTTCATTATTGTGTGTGAAAGCGGGCACATGCTATGTGACTCTGGAGGTCTGGAACTAACTTCAGAAGGCTTTAGGTGTAGATCCTTGTGTTTCATCTCATTTGAGACTAGGGTCCCTCTTTGCTGTTTGCTGAGCAGGCTAGGTGCTCCATGGGCCTCTGGAGTTTCTCCTTTCTTGACCTCCAATCTTCCTGAAGGACCCTGGGATTGGAGACATGAACTGTTATGTCTGACTTTCATGAGACTTCTAGAGTTTTGCAGACACTCACACTTGTTCAGCAAACACTTTGTCCTGCTGAGTCGACTTCTCAGCCCAAATTCTCTTTTTCTTTTGTAAAATCAGTGTCATATTAGAGGCTGTCTTTTGCACTTGAGGCAAAGTAATCTCCCTCAGCTAAAATCTTCATCCCCTCAATACTCTTACCTCTAATTGTTTCAGGCTTTTAAGGATTGTGTCACATTTTTGTATATTTATAATCTTATTCATTCGCCACATTTCCGTCATTTATAACATTTTCTAAGCTGATTGTCTTGGAATCCGTTTACATTCTCTCATTATAGTATCATCTGTGTGAGACTCATAGGCTTAATCTAATGGATAAAATGCTTGCTGGATGTAAATAAAATCCAATAAACATGGTCCTTTTTTGGACTTTTTTTTTCCTTTATTTTATTCTTTTTTAATTAAAATTTCCGCCTCCTCCTCGTTTCCCATTTCCCTCCCCCTCCTCCCACACATGGCCCCCTCCCCCCACTCCTCTCCCCCTCTCCCCACTCCTCTCCCTCTCCCCCCACTCCATTCCCCCTCCCTCTAGGTACTGAAGAGCAGTCCAAATTCCCTGGCCTGCAGGAAGTCCAAGGTCCTCCCGCTTCTATCTAGGTCCAGGAAGGTGAGCACCCAAACAGCCTAGGCTCCCACAAAGCCAGTTCATGTATTAGGATCGAAACCTAGTGCCATTGTCCTTGGCTTCTCATCAGCCTTCACTGTCTGCCATGTTCAGAGAGTCCAGTTTCAACCCATGCTTATTCAGTCCCAGTCTAGCTGGCCTTGGTGAGCTCCCAATAGATCAGTTCCACTGTCACAGTGTTCCTGACTTCCTTGCTCATGTTCTCCCTCCTTCTGTTCCTCATTTGGACCTTAAGAGCTCAGTCCGTTGCTCCAAATTGGGTTTCTGTCTCTATCTCAATCCATTGCCAGATGAAGGTTTAAAGTGATATCCAAGATATTCATCAGTATGGCTATAGGATAGGGTCATTTCAGGTTCCCTCTTCTCAGTTGCCCAAGGTACTAACTGGGGACATCTCCCTGGACACCTGCGAGCCCCTCTAGAGTCAAGTCTCTTGCCAACCCTAAGATGGCTCCCTTAATTAGGATATATATTTCTCTGCTCCCGTATCCACCCTTCCTATATCTCAACCATCCTATTTCCCCAAGCACCTCCCATCCTCCCCTTCTCACGTTTCTCACCCCATTTCCCCTTAGCCCCATGCCACCTCACCCGCAAGTTCCCAGTTTTTGCCCGGCAATCTTGTCTACTTCCCCTATCCAGGTGGATGACTATATGTTTTTCTTTGGGTTCACCTTCTTATTTAGCTTCTCTAGGATCAAAATTATATGCTCAATGTCCTTTATTTATGGCTAAACATGGTCTTATTCTCAGTATAGGAATAAGTATCACTCACCACTAGCGAGAAATCAAATGTCATTTTCAAAGTAGACTAGGCACACATCCACGTAAAATGTGTGGCAATGAGGTTCCAAAGTGCTGAGGGAGATGAGGTAAACTATTCCTGGCAGGCACAGGTCAGATGAGGTTAATTATACAGTGTTTATAAAAGGTTGAGTTTAGGTCAGAGTCACAGGCCAATATGAACAGGAAGACTACACTATTCGAGGAAGATAGTGGCAGTATGACTTCTAATCTTTCTGAAATCGAATATGAAATGAAGAAATGAAGAAAAGAATCCTGGAATATAAATGTATGTTTAGCATTGTCAACAAAGCTAATTTATAGTTTATTCTCATTAACTGCAAAAGAAAAAACGCTGGGGACAAATTCCCTATTGCTAAGATCTGGATTGTACCAGTGCCAATATGAGAAGAAGCAGAAGAAAGTCATGCAAGGCTTGAAGGAGAAGAGAATCCACAAATAGCTAATAGTGTTAATTTTAAAGGACAATGGGCCTCTAAGAGAGTAACAAACTAGGAGCTTAATATTTGTATATTTTCATTTTAAAAAATTTAATTACATTATTGGGTCAATATGTGGATGTGCTCATGGATGAGTGTCAAGAATAAAGTTTAAGTTAGGTTTGGTGTCCAGTGCCTTCTTCCACTTGAGCCATCTTGCCCACATCCTGTACGAGTCTCTCCTGCTGTTGTAACTTATCACTCATTTACTGTGCTTCAAATACTCACAAATTATTTCACAAATGTGTAGGCTAAGAGTCCTGTGGTCTTAGATAACCTTTCTGTTCCAAGTCTAGAAGGCCAAAGCCAAAGTATCACTGGGACTGAAACCCCCTGAGGAAGCTCTTAGGGTGGGTGTGCCTCTAATCTCGTCCACTTCATTGGCAGAATTTCATGCAGTTGTTCTAATGAAGTCCCCACTTCCTTACTGGCTACTGGCCAGGGCTCACTGTCACCTTCTAAAACTGCTCATATCCCTTGCTACTGACCTTTTTTTTCCCACCTTCCAAAGCACCAGGGAGAGGCTTATGAAACTCAACTTTGAGAAACTTCTATCCAGAAAGGCTTTGGGGTGAGATTTCAGTCCATACTGATAATTCAAAGTAATCTGCACAAATTTGAGGTTAATTGATTATAACTGTCATCATATCTGCAAAATCTCTGTGTAGGTAGGGTGAACAGAAACCTTGTGAGCCAGCTCTAGATTTCTGCTTATTGCAAGGCCCTCAGCAGTTTCTGAGAGCTATCCAGGGCACATGAACTTGGGAATGTAAATCAGATGAAGTTCTTTCCAGGAAGGCACACAATGAAAAACTAGTGGATAGAAACTTAAAAGAAAGAAAAATAGAAAAAAGATCAGTTAAATGAAAAGAAGACATTTAAATTTTTAAAATGCGTGAATGAAAGCAAAACTCTAGATAAACGGGATGATAAGGAAATTATGTGGGAAGTCCTTCTGTATATGTGCTGCTTTTATTGGTTAATGAATAAAGAAAATTGCCTTGGCCTGTGATAGAATGGAGTAGAGCTAGGTGGGGGTGGGGAACTAAACTGAATGCTGGGAGAAAGAAGTTGGAGTCAGGAGCTGCCAGAAGGGAAAGACACAAGCTGTCAGCTAGAACCTTGCTGGTAGGCCACGAGCCTCATGGTAAAATATAAAATAATGGGAATGGGTTAATTCTAGACATAAGAGCTAGTTAGCAATACGCTTAAGCTATTGGCCAAACAATATTGCAAATAATATAGTTTCTCACTGATTATTTCAGTTCTGGGCAGCCAGGAAAATGGACAACACAAAAAATGGGCAGCCAGGAGTGAACGAGCAGCCTCCAAGAACAGATTGGCACCTGGAGTACTGCAAACAAAAAATCAAGTCCTAATATGGTTGTGTTTTGACAAAAACACCAGTCAGCAGTTATTTTCTGGGGAAACAATGAGCATCACAAAGATGCTGAGGGAAACAATATCCAACCTGTTAAACAATATATGATAAAGAGTAACATCCCTACATAAAAAGAAATCCTGGTAGAAACAATGTGCCCAGAACCACTAATGATTTAACAAATCAGTGTTAAGCCGGGCGGTGGTGGCGCACGCCTTTAATCCCAGCACTTGGGAGGCAGAGGCAGGCGGATCTCTGTGAGTTGGAGACCAGCCTGGTCTACAGAGCTAGTTCCAGGACAGGCTCCAAAGCCACAGAGAAACCCTGTCTCGAAAAACCAAAAAAAACCAAAAAATCAGTGTTAAACTGGATCATAAAATAAAATAGAATTCTATGAATTGAGTTAGAACTTTGGAAATGAGGTAATATGAAGTTCTTGTGAATCTGAACTGAAACAAATTATTTCAGAAATAAAAAAGTAAACTAAAAATACACACACAAGTAATGAAATAGTCAACATTATAATTATGACAAAGAAAAGTGAAAAATAGAGATTATTAATTAAAGCTGGAAATAAATGAAGAGATAAAAGTAATAGAGACAATATATGTTGCACATAAATACAGAAGGCAAAATGTAGTAGGAGCTCCCATATTCCCCAATATTGTTTATAAATGTTCTTTTACATTTAAAGGGGGATATGATATAGATATGAATAATTTGCATTGGTATGGATTTTGCTTTATTGGTATAAATTTAAGGTTAATCTTATATGTATATTTATGCTCTTGATTAAGGTATTGTGATTTTGTAGTTCATTTAAAAATGTAATGTATAATTAAGAAATATAGGTTAATAGACAATCATCTATAATAGTCAAGTTTGTAGTCATGTTAGTTAGATTTTCTAGATGTGCATAGATATATCAGATAGGCATTCTTCGTATCTTTCAAAGACTACAGAATATGGCATTTAAAATGTTTCAGTAAGTTAGGACTTTTCATGACAATGAGATACGTCTGCTCCTGGCAGCACCAAGCTACTTCCTGAGGAAGATGGGCATCAAAGAGGCTCCTTATGGAGTTAGTTAGCCATTTGGGGCAAAAAACTGCTCTTGCCTGGACTGTTGCATAAAATGAACATTAAAAAACGCAGAGAGAGGACTGCTGAACTTGGCTAAAGTTGAGATGGTCCTTCAGGGTTTCTGCTTCATGAGTCTGTGAGATATTCTGCAGGATACAGAAAAAAGTGAGTAAACTGTCTTTAAAATTTCCTGCTTCATGGAAATGTCTGGTGGATACTATGGGCCTGAAGGCCGAAGATGGATGCCCCAATGGTACAGAAAAACTTTGGATGACTGTCCAGGCAACAAGATGTCTCTGTCAATTCTAGAGTTTTGGAAGCTGCTTATAATGCACTTCTTATTTACTTAAGTAATATTATCTTCTTCTGGAGTCTTTGATGGAGTTAAAAAATTTATAAATATAGTTTTCCTTAGTTATGATAAAAGATAAAGTAGATATAAATATTGTAATTGTAATTCTTGCTTGATAACTATTTTGTTATATGTAATCTTACTATGTTAAAGTTAAAGCCTTCCTTTTTGTTTAAACAGAAAAAGGGGAAATGGGATATGAGGTTTATGTTGCTTTCATTGGTTGAATAAAGAAACTGCCTTGGTCTTTTGATAGGGCAGAATTTAGATAGGTGGGAAGACAGCACTGAATGCTGGCAGGAAGAATGCAGTTTGGCAGATGCCTTGAAGCTCCTGCCTGAGACTGACGGTGATTAGAATCTTTCCGGTAAGCCATGACCTCATGGTGTTACACAGATTGGTAGAAATGGGTAAGATGTGAGAGTTAGCCAATAAGAGGCTAGAACTAATGGGCCAGGCAGTAATTTAAATGAATATAGTTTCTGTGTGATTATTTTGGGAGTAAGCTAGCTGGGCAGGATGGAACAAAGGGGCCCCATGATCCTACTACAGCAAAATATATAGATAGAACCAGTTGTTTACAAAGTCTTGGGAATGAGGGTCCAGATATGTGAAAGGGAACCCAACCCACACAGAGGAAGGTAGTCTCTAAAAAAGCACAACAAATTGTAAGGTCACACTGCTCTTATATCCTGGATTGCCTAAGAATATTCACACAGAAAACAATGTTAATACAGGTTGTAGAAAATACTTCATTTTAAAGAGAAGGGAAAAACAGAGAAAGGGGCAACAATGATCACTCACAGGAAAAGTTAGATTCTTATCTGGATTTGGACAACAATGATTTATGCATTAAGGAAATGAAACAATGCTTTTAAGAAAATGTATGCTAAATAAATGTTTACTTGTTGACCTAAAATTAAGCAGCAATTAAAAGTGAAAGAATCTTTTTAAAGTGTCCTTGAGTGAAATAAATACCATATAATTCAAAGATCATAGGAGATGATTGAGAATGTGATAGAGAGAGAAGTCAGTGCATCCCAGCAGGTCCATGAAGTACAGTCATTCTGAGGATGTTGTGTGCAGAAGCAAATAAAACAATTGATGTATGGTGGGATATCTTAACTCAGTCATACCCCTATTTATACCCATTAGAGCAGTAGGACAGAATAAAGAGATAGATACAGAACTCTTTGGAAGAGGTTAGGTGGTGACACTGAATTCAGAAAAGAAATCCATGGGATTCCCCAATATGCATAGTATTCACATGAGCATATGCACGCACATTTCCCTCTCTTGCCAACCAAATGGCATATATAAAAAAGAATCATGAACTCTATGCAACTCAATTAACAGTTTGAAGTACCATTTCCCATTTACATCAGAGCTTCAAAGAGAAGAGGAACTTTCCAGTTGTGAAGAACACGATGGATTAGCATGAATGCTAAATATCACAGAAGACTTGAATCATGAGTCCTAAGAACCATTGGACACGTTCCCAAAAAATTATTTGAGTTTCAGAAGTAAATGTTCGCCTACTTCACTCTCCAATGTGACAGCAATAATATCAGTATCAATCATACCTATAGTTCATTGTTTTGGAGACTGATGCATAAGAGGGAAGTATAATCAAACAAATATCGTGATGTATGGATGTAAACAACACCACTGAACAAACAAATAGCATATGAGAGAATATCTCTTTGTGGAGCATGGTTGCTAAATATAGAAAAAAATTAATATTACTGTTTTATGATTTATTCTGAACTCAAAACATCCAGGAACTGAACATCAGTGGCTTACTACATCCAAGAAAGACTCTCAGACATGAATGAGAAGAACACACAAATTGTACATTTGTGTGTGTGTATGCGTGTGCATGCACACATATGTAGATTAGGGAGTAGTCTCCAGTTATTCCCCAGGTGTCATTTCTCTTTCTTTCTTTCTTTCTTTCTTTCTTTCTTTCTTTCTTTCTTTCTTTCTTTCTTTCTTTCTTTCTTTCTTTCTTTCTTATTTTCAGACAGTGTATCATTGGCCTAGAACTCACCAAGTAGCCAGGTTGACTGGATAAAGAGGCCCACAGTATCCTCTTATCTCCACCTCCCCAGGAATGGGGCTGTCACTATGCCCAGTTTTTTCATTTTTTCATGCTTGCAAGACAACACCTTCATGACTGAGCCATCTCCCCAATCTCTGACATGTAATCTTGCCACATTTGTAAGCATTCTGATGAAATGTCTGCACTTAGCTATATACTGATTAGAAAGGAAAACGATGAGCAAACCACAATGACTCCTGAGAGTGGGAACACCAAAGGCAGGTTCTTTGAAACTTCCAGGGCAAATTATTTTGATTCTTCAACAGAATTTGAAGGATGAGAAAGAAATGGAGGAGAGCACTGGTATATTAGTAGAAACTTGAAAAGCACTGCTTTTGAAAACCGGTAAGACATGATGGTTGTGTCTAATGCTGCACACTTGGCCGATAAAGCTATGAAGCAACACCATTGAGTAATTGCTGTAAATGCAGAGTAGCTGCCTGTGGGAGCCACTGTGAGTTGTGGCTGGAGTGAAGCACATAGAGGGGCTTCTGAAACACTAGACAAAGTTCCATTCCATGACCTGGGTGGTGCTCAGAAGAGCATTCACTTTGTCTTAAAGCACTGATTTAGACACTCCTTCTTTGAGGATTTCTAGCACGGCACTGATGACATTTGATATCTCCCCCATGTGCATGTGTGTGTGTGTTTGTATGTGTACAAACTTTGAGTAACAGTCCTTTTCATTCCATGCTTCTTTATAGATTATGAATCACTTGCATGTTCTTACATTACTTCCATAATTTAATGATATTTAAAGAGAAATCATTATTTTTCCATTTTAAATAAAGAAAGAAATCACACCAAAAGTTCAAGGTTACAGATGAAATGAGATTGGGTGCTCCAGCCTCCTCCGGGTTTCTCAAATCCTAGATAATTCATCTGTACACTCTGCCTACATACACATTGCCCAGATACACACTTCCACGTGTGTAAAAGTTGAAATTTGCAAGCAAATTTTGTAGCTTAGATTCGGTAACTGGGCCTGCTCTACTCTTCCCGGCGTTGTTTACATAGCACAAATACAAAACCTGCCTCATTTTCCACCATCCAGATAACACCAAGTATCCTATATATGTGTGTGTGCTGAGACTTCCACAGGATGTTTCCAGAGCGTCTCTTGGGCCGCCCATTGAATACATGGTAGTCATGCCCATCACTGCACCTCAGAGGCAACAAACCAGCCTCGTTTAACAGAGATAAAGACAAAAGACAGCTAACCTCTATTTTTCAATCCTGTTTTGTGCATGAGGAAACCAACTAAGGAAACTTAAGAAACTTACACTCACACCAAAGTACTTCAAAATAGAATTTTTCTTTGGGATTGTATTATGAGAAATATTTATTTTCATCGTGCTAATTCCACTGGGGCCTAGTGCATGGTATATTGTAGAAGAGGGGAGATATTGCTGTTGATGCTACGAATGTAAAAATACTACGGCAGTCTTTGCAGAGAACTGCACACAGGTGACAATGATCAAATACTAGGATTCCAGGAAGAAAGGAACACATAAGGAACTAGTATGAATTGTTTTCCAAGAATTCCAAGTTTAGTTCTTATATGAAGCTTGACAACAATATTTGTTTATCCAGTTGGTAAGTGAGGGAGGATTCCCAGAACGTCGGCAGAGTCACGTAGCACTCCTTTTCCAGCTTCGTTTGGCAAGCTCACCTTACACAACATAGCTACAGCACATTGCTAAATCCAGCAGTGAGGAAAACTTTCCTTATATGCCTGCACTAGGCTAATGAAGGGCCATGATGATGGCACTGAAAAAAACTCACTATAAACCAGCCGACACGAGACCCAGACAAAGAGATGTTGTAATATATAATGTAATATCAGTGGAAATTATTCTTCCAGGCTAGTCAATGACTTGCAACACACAGCAGTTGGGATGGAAGTTGTTAATTTAGGATGTCTTTCTTTCTTCTGGACAATAATTTTTGCCATAACCATTTCAAAGAAAATGTTATGTTGAAACAAAAAATGGTTTTGCTTATTCTCAAATATCAAAGCTTTTCCACCTAATTTGGATGATGTGCCATCTTACTTTTTACATTATAGATGAGGCATTTGATGTTCTACATAGAAGAAAGGTGGGACCCTCACACTGGGTTTACAAGACCACATAGTTTTACTGCTGGCAGTGCACATGGCGAATACTTTCTCAGTAAGACTATATTTACATGAGGCAAGTGATTTTAACCACAATGTATTATTTGGCCTCAACTATCTTTTCTACACTCTATTCTGACTTGGCTTGGCCTATGAGGTGAAACAAGTATGCCAAGTAGTTATCACAACACTGGGAAAAGTCAAAAAATTACTAAGAGTTATAAAGAACGACGCTTGTGTTACTCCGGAATTAATCCTGACCGCTAGGAATCTAAATGGCAATCCTTCCATTTATTTCCTGAAACTATAAATCTCAAATAAAGTATAATTTAAACTATCCCAATTGAAAGATTAACATTTTTTATTTAATGAAATGATTTTTGGTATATAGATAGTTTTAAAGGTACATATCATATACAGAATCACACATACTTATAAAGGAAGTGAACTGGGTAGTGAATGTAAGCATACACCTTGGTACTCAGAGACAAACAGATCTCTGAGGGTTGGAGTACATTCTGGACTACATAGTGAGTGAGATACAGGTTAGGGCACTGCACAGTAAGACTGTCTGAGAAAAGAAAGAAAGAGAGACAGAGGACGAAGGAGGGAGGAAAACAGAGAGGGGGGAAGAAAGAAAGAAAGAAAGAAAGAAAGAAAGAAAGAAAGAAAGAAAGAAAGAAAGAAAGAGAGAGAAAGAGAGAGAGGAGGGAGGGAGGGAGGGAGGGAGGGAAGGAGGGAGGAAGGAAGGATGGAAAGAAGGAAGGGGAAAAGAAAAAAGCAGTTAAAGTGCAGTTTTTGATCAATAATGTCTCTGATATGAATTTTTCAATTTAAAAAATTTATTTTATTAATTTATGTGTACTAATGCTGACTTACATGTATGTCTATGCTGCCTAGAGTCTCAGGAGGCCAAGAAGATATCAGATCTCTTGGAATTGGAATTACAGATAGTGTTGAGCCACCATCTGTATCATGAAAATGGAACTCAGGTATTCTGGAAGAGCAGCCACTGTCCCACCTCTCCAGTCCTTGATTTGAAGTTTTTGCTGTTCATGAACTGAAAGTATTCAACAAGTTTTACAGACATTAATTTGCCACTGTTGCATAAAATCTTTATCATAAATAAATGTATTACAATATTTATAAATATCATATGTGTTTTAAATAATGAAACATAATCTTTAGGTTCCATTGATTGTTGTCCTATAATTTTATCTATGATGTTTGCTGAAATTTTTAAAGAAATAAGGAAAACAATGGATTTGCTTTTAGATTTGGTCACCAGCAAAGAACAGTTTTGTGATTTATTTTCCTTGAAACGCATCTTTTTGGAATGTGACTTTGGAAATTTTCATTAGTTTAAAAAATTATGTCTTTTTTCCTATTTTCTATTTGATATTCTATTAAAATATAACTTCCTGTATCATAAAAATGCTGTCTGTGATTCTGTTTTGTAGCTAAAATCACTGCCTCTATTTTGAATTACTTACAGCTGTTAAAAAGAAATTGATCCAAAACCAAAGGAAGCAGTAAAACCCCACTAGTATTATCTACAGTATTCTTATCCTATAAGAAAGTCCTATTAAACCCCACTGCCACCCCCACCCCGCACAAATTCTAGAGAGATGGCCCAGAAGCTAAGAGTATTTGCTTTGCAAGTATGAAGACCTGAGTTGGAATCCCTGGAACCCATGTAAAGTCATGCATGACAGACAGATCTGACCAGCTGGCCTAGCCAAAACAAACAAACAAAAAGGTGGGGGACTTAAAGTTTTGTGAAGACCTTGTACCAAAGAAATAAGATGGGGAATGATACAAAGTGATATCCGACATCCTGCTCTGGCCTCAGCATGTATGTGCAAAGGCACACATCTTCTCATACTGACATGTACACACCACATACATACAAAAACACACAAAATAATCAGATAAGCCAATAGTGGGAAATGTTCATGCTGTCGGTTATAAAATGATAGGCTGAAAGAGTGAAAACTTTGTTATTTTGTCAAGTTGCTAAGTAGGACAAAGGGTGAGTCCGCTGAGACATAAATGAAAGTAACCTCTATGCTGACCTCCATGTTGACGGCAGCATGTAATATTAGATTATGAAAGTCAGGCATCCTGGCATGCTGAGTTGGCAGGGAAGGGAGTCACTTTTCTTTATATTGGAGAATAGATGTTCCCCCGCACAATATTTTCTGATCCTGGTTTCCCATCCCTCTTCTCCACCCAGATCCTCCCCACCTCTCCACCCATCCAATTCCATGACTTCTCTCTCGCTTCAGAAAACAAACAGACAAATTTAACAGGCAAGAATTAAACAAAGCAAACAAAAAGTCAGAGAAAACACAAAACAAAGAAAAAGCAGCACACACGAAGACACGCACACTACAGAGAGCGAGAGAGAGATGCAGAGAGACAGACATAGACAGAGAGATACATACAGAGAGAAAGAGACACACAGAGAGACATACAGAGATGACAGAGACAGAGAGATACATACAGAAAGAGAGACAGACAGACACATACACAAACACACACACACACAGAGAGAGAGAGAGAGAGAGAGAGAGAGAGAGAGAGAGAGAGAGAGAGAGCCTACAAAAGCACAAGATCAGAAACCATGATGAATAAGCAAAGGACCAGTAAATTAAAAAAGAATTCTTCAATGTTTGAGATTCTCCCTTCCATGTCTTGTACTCTGTTGTAGAGGCTTACCTCTGAGGTTTTTGTTTGACTTCCTAAATTGTTTATTTCCAGTTTTATCTCAATTTGGGTTTTCTTTGGTGAGTATACTTCTATTTTCATGTCTTGAGATGTTTTCACTATTTCATTAGATTGTTTGTTTGTGCTTTAACAGACTTCATTAAGGGATTTATTCATATCCTGTTTAAGTTCTTGAACATAGTCTTAACCGCTATTTTGAAATCCTTGCACAAGTTTGCATTCCCACCAGCAATGGATGAGAGTGCCCCTTTCTCCACAACCTCTCCAGCAGAGGCTATCATTGGTGTTTTTGATTTTAGCCATTCTGACCGGTGTAAGATGATATCTTAATGTTGTCTTGATTTGCATTTCCCTGATTGCTAAGGAAGTTGAGCACGATCTTAAGTGTCTTTTGGCCATTTGAACTTCTTCTGTTGAAAAGTCTCTGTTCAGCTCAGTGCCCCATTTTATAATTGGATTGATTAACCTTTTACGGTCTAATTTCTTGAGTTCTTTGTATATTTTGGATATCAGACCTTTGTCAGTTGCGGGGTTGGTGAAGATCTTCTCCCAGTCAGTGGGTTGCCTTTCTGTCTTAGTGACAGTGTCCTTTGCTTTACAGAAGCTTCTCAGTCTCAGGAGGTCCCATTTATTCAATGATGTACTTAGTGTTTGTGCTGCTGGGGTTATACGTAGGAAGTGTTCTCCTGTGCCCATGTGTTGTAGAGTACTTCCGATTTTCTCTTCTATCAGGTTCTGTGTGTTTGGACTGATATTGAGGTCTTTAATCCATTTGGACTTGAGTTTTGTGCATGGTGATAGATATGGATCTATTTTCATTCTTCTACAGATTGACTTCCAGTTTTGCCAGCACAATTTGTTGAAGATGCTCTCTTTTTTCCATTGTATACTTTTAGCTCCTTTATCGAAAATCAGGTGTTCATAGGTTTGTGGGCTAAAGTCAGGGTCTTCTATTCTATTCCATTGGTCGACTTCTCTGTTTTTATGCCAGTACCAAGCCGTTTTCAGTACTGTAGCTCTGTAATAGAGTTTGAAGTCAGGGATGGTAATGCCTCCAGACGATCCTTTATTGTATAAGATTGTTTTGGCTATCCTGGGTTTTTTGTTTTTCCATATAAAGAAGGGGCACTCTCATCCATTGCTGGTGGGAATGCAAACTTGTGCAACCACTTTGGAAAGCAGTGTGGCGGTTTCTCAGGAAAGTCGGGTTCAACCTACCTCTCGCCCCAGCAATACCACTATTGGGAATATACCCAAGAGATGCCCAAACATACAACAAAAGTATATGCTCAACTATGTTCATAGCAGCATTGTTTGTAATAGCCAGAACCTGGAAACAACCTAGATGTCCTTCAATGGAAGAATGGATGAAGAAAGTATGGAATATATACATATTAGAGTACTACTCAGCAGTAAAAAACAATGACTTCTTGAATTTTGCATACAAATGGACGGAAATTGAAAACACTATCCTGAGTGAGGTAAGCCAGACCCAAAAAGAGGAACATGGGATGTACTCACTCATATTTGGTTTCTAGCCATAAATAAAGGACATTGAGACTATAATTCGTGATTCTAGAGAAGCTAAATAAGAAGTTGAACCCAAAGAAAAACATATAAGCATCCCCCTGAATATTAACCTTCATCAGGCGATGATAGAAGACAGAGACAGAGACCAGCATTGGAGCACTGGACTGAAGTCTCACGATCCAAAGGAGGAGCAGAAGGAGAGTGAGCCAGAGCAAGGAACTCAGGACTGCGAGGGGTGCACCCACACACTGAGGCAATGGGGATGTTCTATGAGAACTCACCAAGGCCAGCTGGCCGGGGTCTGAAAAAGCATGGGACAAAACCGGTCTCGCTGAACATAATGGACAATGAGGACTACTGAGAACTGAAGAACAATGGCAATGGGTTCTTGATCCTATTGCACGTAATGGCTTTGTGGGAGCCCAGGTAGTTTGGATGCTCACCTTAATAGACCTGGATGGAGGTGGGTGGTCCTTGGACCTCCCACAGGGCAGAGAAACCTGCTTGCTCTTTGGGCTGAGGAGGAAGGAAGACTTGATTGGGGGAGGGGGAAGGAATGGGAGGTGGTGGCGGGGAAGAGGCAGAAATCTTTAATAATTAAATAAATTAATTAATAATAAAAAAAAGAAATACACCTAAGCTTTTGGCCAAACAGTTTTATAATTAATATAGTTTCTGTGTGATTATTCAGGTCTGGGTTGCCAGGAAATGAATGAGCAGTCTCTGTCTACATAATATACTTGCGAATGTTCAATGAAAAAAAAAATCCTAACATGTTTCCCTGCACAGAAATGTTTGCTCAATAAATGTTACTACTTATCAAAAAAAAAAAAATCCTTGCCTTGTGCTTAAGCTGTGTTACATTTATCAAGGGGTTATTGTAGCGTGTTGACTGGGTTTTGGTGGAGATCTTAGCTGCTAAAGATTTCATTTTTGTAGTGGTGTCTAAGTATTTGGGGTTGGTATGGTTGTGATTTAAGATGTCAGTATCTGGTCTTGTCTTTTGGGGTGGATGTTCAGTTCCTTAGCTTCGGTCACCCTCTTGGACCTTAGAAAACTGTGGGTGCTGTGGGTTTCTTGGAAGAAAGTGTTTCTGTGGTCTAGTGAGTGGCAGAGGAGAGTAGTTGTGGGCTAGAAGATGTGGTGGGAAGGGGGGAGGGGTTCCTTCTATTAGGTTTCAGTTACAGTAAAGCAAATAATTATCTGGAGAGACAGGGAAGAAAGGACTAGATGGAGCCTGGGTCTGTTCTAAGAGCTGCAGTCTCTGGTTAATGGAGTTCATATGGGAGGAGGGGCCCCTGACAGCCAGGAAGTATAGAGTGATTCACCTACTTGAGTCCTTTCTAATATGGCCAGCCAAGGGTCCCCAAGACAAAGTCTTTTTAGGTATTGTGGGCTGACACAAAGAAAAGGGGGTGGACCAGAAGAGGCTGCTGAGAGGGTCTGCAGGAAGATGGAAAGCTGCATCTGTTGAAAGGGTTGCTGGAGTCTCCAAGGTACAAAGGCAGGATGGGAGGACCAGACCTGCAAGTGGTTTTCTCCAGGGCTGGGGATGAGACTGGGTGAACTGAAATTTAGGATGGGAAGGAGACTGAAGATGGCCTACCTGCTTCCCAGGTTGCCACAGCCACCCAGAAGTCATTTTTCTAGTATTTATCAATCTGAATTATTGCTTATAAAATAAATTCTTAGTGAATTTTTCTTACTTTTATTGAAGCCTGTACAATAAGGAAAACAGGGCTGTATTTATTAGTAATCCTGTTTTTGCCACAAGATAACTAAGTATTTAAATCATATAAAGGGTAAAGGCAGGAGTGACAGACCAGCCTGGAAAGACTTACAGCTACCTGAATTTAGTAATTTAACATTGTGATTGGTGGCAATTATGATTCCCCATAAAACATGAACCAGAGAAATCTAACTTTTTTAAATCACTGTTTTTGCTCTGTAATTTTTATGTAAATCGATGAAATACAAAACACTTTTAATCTCTGAGAAAAATTACTTTACTGATTTTTAAGATTTCTAAGCACAGAGATTGTTGCCTGAACTTTGTGTAGCATGCTCACACACATATCTCAGCTAATGGCAGATGGACTCCCAAACTCCAAAGTTCAAGAGTTCTTACAGAAGAAGACTTTCAGGAAGATAGTCTTACTGTTCATACAACTGTTTCAGCATATCCTGATTATTTATGACACCATTACTTAGAGTGTACACAAGTAGAAATCTTTACATGAGTTATCTATTCCTTTACATACTTCTAATAAAATGCATCTACACATATCAAACAGATCCCTAGAATTAGCCGTAGCCCTTAATTTCCACATACCTTGGGAGGAGTCCAGATATTTCAGCTTTACATATTTATCCTAATCCAATAATGGGAAATTCTCTTCCCATTTTTTTTTTCAAAAGTGTTTGGAGAGAACCACTGTACCAGTGAGTGTGGAGCAAAGGAAACATTTCTGTGTTCACTGACATTTCCCTAAAAGATTTATTGCACAGTAGTGTGAGGCTAAAAGTCAAGTGTACAATATTGGCTATTCTCAGAGTCAGAGAAGCATGAGATGCTTCGGATGCTAACGTTCACCTTCTGGAATTGTCTGACTTAGGATGGAGAGAACTAACCCTAGGGATAACAGCCCAGTTCACACAGAACTGTAAAGCTGTTGTGTTTGTTTGCTCACACACTTAACTTAGAACGAACTGTAAATGACACTTCTTTGAGTAGCATTGATGAAATAGCAACAAAAATAAAATCAAATGAAGAAAATCTTTACTATATGGATGGTTCTCTAGGAAAACAAAGATGAGAGAAAACTTAAATGTGCCTAGCCATTCTGGACTCTATTATTTTGATTGCTAACAAGGACAGCCTGTGTTTTGAAGCCTGTATGTAGTAACCATTTCATGAGAGTGCACTGATTATTTTTATAATTATCTTTATATATTGCTTTCAGTGGAAATAAATTCTGATTTCAAGACATTGAGGAAACAATAGGCAAATTTAGTGTTTTAATAATGATGAAATCCTCTGAAATAATTTTGTATGTTAATTTTAAAAAATTTTTGTTCCATCAATTTTGTTTATTGTTAAAATGTTCTTAAGCTGATTCCAGGCTACATATTGAGAAAGAAGAGGAAGTTGAGGAACTTACATGATTTCTAGTTTTAACATAAAACAACAATAGTTAATACCATATAACAGCAGCTCAAGAATTCTAATCCATACAAGAAGAAAACTGTCTCGAAACTCATTCGCTTGTAGTGACATGATAGGGTGAGTCAGTGGGGAGGAAAATCCTTAACACAAGTGATGCTAGAACAAAAAAATAGCTATTATTAAAAAATGATGTGGCAACAAACTTACACACTCAGTTCATATCATATGCAAATCATAAACAAGCTTAGATCTTAGACTGCATATAAAAATTAAAACTAAATATTTGTAGAAGAAAAAAAGAGGTTAGTCTATTTTCTTAAGCAAAGAGTTCTAAGATATGGATCCAAATGCCTTATCCACAAACATAATAAAATGATAATCTTGACTTAACCAAAATTTAACATTTGATTTTCAAAAGTTAAAGATAAGTAAATATAGAGACAATAGGGGTACATTTTTGCTGTAGTGTAAGGACTTAGATCCAGAACATATTAGTTATCTATTCTTCATGTTGAACTCTTCCAAAGCTTAGCATCCTAAATCAAAACACTATGGAGTTTCTGAAGGTCAAGTGTCTGAATGCAGCTTCACTGAGTAAGTGCCTCTGGCTAAAGGCTCCAGTAAAACTGCTGGCCAAAGCTTGGCCATCTGGAAGTAGCATGTGCTTCCATTCCTACTCATTTAGTTCTTAGCAATCCTCTACCAGCCATCTAACTATCCTTATGATATGGGTTCTTATTAGAGAATGATAGAAAGAGGTAAGGGGAAAAGAGAAGGAGAGAGGGAGAGACACACAGACAGGGGGGATGAAAAAAGATAAAAGGCACTATCTCATATAATCTAATATTGCAAGTGATGTATACCATTTCTGTCATATGTTGTTGATTCTATTGGACAGACAAATCTAGAGACACTGCAGAAGGCACTACAAGGGAGTGGATACCAGAAGATTGGGCTGACTATCATACATGACATAAAAATGGCTCAGTAGGTTCATTAATAACAAAATGATGCTCTAAGGAAAGGGCAAAACAGTTCAACAGATCCCTCAATAAAAAAGACAGATTTAAAAGTACCTGAGAAGACACAGAACATGATAGACATTATATGGTCATAAGATACCACTTAAATAAACACTAGAGTGGCTATATTAAAAAAAAAAAAACTATCCATGTAAAAAAAATGGCAAATACTTAGAGAAACTGAGACCTTCATTCCTTGCTGATGGGATATGAATTGGAACAAGCCCTCTAGAGAACAACTTGGCAGATTTTAAAAGTTAAACATGCACTTGCCATGTGACTCAGCAGTTCTGATCTTGCCTAGTTGTCCAAAGAAATGAAGGCATATAGTCAGGCAGAGACATGCACATCAGTGTTTTTCCTTTATGTGTAAGCATCAGTTAGAAAATGAAAATGCTCATCTGTCAATGATTATATAGGGAAGCACAACTCCACATGCGAACCATAGAGTAATAATAAAAAAAAATGACAGATACACCTAGTGCATCGACTATGTGTTAAAAGGCTGTGTGAAAGAAGCCATTCCCCAAGTTCGTCTTGACTGTCTTAATAATTAACACATATTAAATGCTTAAACCAAAAAAAAATGTATTATTTTACAAATGTACCATCGGGCTAAGTCAAGGTATCCAAATGACTTTTGAGCCTCTAGATGAGAATCTTTTTCTCTCACCTTTGACATCTAAAAGCTACTCATGTTGTGTGATACAAACAGAGTCGTAAGGATTGAGTGTGTACATCTTCAAAGGGCTTTTTATTCTACTTATCATATCATTTAGGTGAAATTTCTGTAAAATAGAAAAAAAAGCTAAATGGATAAAAATTGTGTCAATGGTTATCCTGGGTGAGATGTGGCATATTTCACTGAAAGCAGACACAAGAGATCTATGGTGTGTAAAATTTGTCTGGGCTCATATTTACAAAATTTTGATTTTACTAAAACCCCTTAAGTTGCACATTCACTGGATAAATTTTATAAGACAGATAATGTACTTTAAAATGTTTTTGATGTGGGAGAAATGGGTTAAATTCAGATGTAAGAGTTAGCCAATAAAAAGGTAGAGCTAATGGGCCAAGCAGTGATTTAATTAATACAGTTTTTGTGTGATTATTTTCGGTCTGAGGTAGCCAGGCAGCCAGGAACCAAGAAGCGGCTGGTTGCAACATATTTTAGATGAATAAAGCAAATTAAAATAATTTATTGAAACATTTGGTACTATTAAAAGAAGAATTGATTAATAAAAAGCTCTTACTGAGATTTCAACTTCTGATTTGTTTTTTCCTAGTCAATTGAATGAGTATTTTGAGTCCACCAATGACACCTTGTAATTACATACAATGTAAAGTATATCACTTAACTAAAGTGAACAATATTGTTATGCATGGTGAAAGACTTCTACATTCAAAACAAGAGTAAAACAAAGACCTTTCTTTGAATCCCTCCAACACATGAGCTATGTCCAAGCAGACAGACATGCCAGAATTAGTTCTTACAGCTTCATCCCACCATGTCCAAAACCCATGATTCATTACTAAGAATCACAACACAACCCATTTGTCAATTAATTTTTTCTCATAAAAATCGGTGAATCGTGCCTTGTTTTATAGTTTCCTTTGTTTGTCATGTACCAAGGCTCTGAAAACTGTCTTTTATAAATGCATAAACTAATATCCATAGACCTAGTCACGTAAAAGACTAGGCAGTTGAGACATATTTGTTTTGGAAGCATTCAGAGTTATTTTACCTTTGCCCCTTTCTTATTAATGACTCATAAATTTATTCTGATGTGTCTCAAAGTTATGAATGAGTCAGCTTGGCTGAATTGTGGGAATGGTGGGTGGTACCACAGGAAGTCTGATGTAGACATGTTTTAACTATAGATGATAATGTCTCATAGTGGTAATTCCCATGATGACATTCTGCTTTTACTCTGTGCCTCAAGGTCTCCGATAACTGGAGGAGTCATGTCTGCGGGCAGTCTTAAAATGAAGAGATTCACGGAGAAGGTGTTACTAGGCTCCAGAAAAATCTATTAAAGCTTGCCAAGGCAACGTGGAGGAGAGTGAGGGCTCTGATGGACACGCTCACACTACCTCACCCTGAGCACAGGCATGAAAACATCAGCACCTACTTCCTTAAATGTTATCTGTAAATAGGTGAAGAAAGTTTAACTGCTTAGCAGATTTTCTTCCTTTTTATTATTTCTTCACTCCAATATTCAAACAACTCTGTTTTATCATTGAAAACATTTCAAAATCCCTTAACATTATTTGTCAAAGGATTTAGAAAGCCTATATTTTTTCCTGATATATTGACTTTCAGAAAGGAAAAAAAGAAAAAACAGGTGCACAAGAGCCGTTTTATTTGGAAATGTAATTTTAGAGACTATTATCAATATCTAAATCTCACTAATTCTTTGTTAAGTAGGAGTTTGAAGTAGAAACAATTTGCTCCATTCTATCTGTAACCAACCACAGATAATTAAAGATATATTCATTCCTAATTTACTTGGCATAATGCTCACATGGATAAAGGCTCAGATCTTTCCTTTGACCAGGCTTTCTTGGATTCATTTGAATGTTTTGTTTTTTTCTTTTTCTCTTTTTTTTTTTTTTGAAAGACTTCAAAGTCCTTACCAAAGCAATTTTACGTCTTTAAAAAAATCCCAAATTTAATTACAGGTTAGAGCAGTTCCTGTTACCAAAATGACTTTGGAGTTCCATGTAATTAGAATAAAATAAAATGTATGTTCTGCATCCAACTTCAAGGGTGCCATTAAGATAAAATATAACAACACCAGGACTTTACTTTGACCTCCTTCTCAGACATTTTGTCCTCCCTGGTCTAACATATGAAGCCATCCCACAAAACAGCTCTGGCCTGCAGAAAAAAAAATGAGCTCACATGGAGGAAGGTATTTTTCTTAGGAAAAGCTGGAAGTGGGTGGGATCAAAACACCTTTCCTTTTCGGTTTCCTTTTTGATGGTGATTATGATACTTCAAAAAGATTTACCTGTTGGGGACCAGTCAATTATGTTGCTGGGTATAAAATAAATAACTAGCTATTTTAAAAACTGAAGGTTCTTTCATATGTATTGCTACACCTTGAAAACCAGTACAAGAGGTGACAGAATTCTGATGAAAATCAAAAAATATCAATGCAGAAAAAACACATTGTCTATCACTAATGAATAGAACTGATGGCATGAACCCCATAATTCTATTCCAGAACTCAAGAGGTTAATAATCATCAGTAAGTGGACATAAAAGTTACCAAATTTTAGAGGCCTGATCTCATACCAGGGCTGTGCATGAAATCACATATTTGCTACAGAGAATTAAAATTAGGAGGCGAAGTGAACCGTACAAAACTATTTCCCAGGTAAGCTTTGTCAAAGGTGAATAATTCTTGACTTGTCCACATCTAAGCTTTTGTTCAGTTAGGAAGCCTGGGACGTAATTAAAAAGTCACTTAGAAGCTGGCACGTAATTAAAAAGAAAAGTGAAGTCTAAAAATAGGGCAAATGAGTGATGTTCACTTTCCCCTTCTTCCTCCGCTCCCAGAAAAGTTGCATCAAGCATTTTTTTTCCAATTAGAAGCAACCAGTTTGCAGCTATTTCAGCTTAGGTAAATGTCACTGAGTGGCATTTGGTGGGGGAAAATTCATAAGGAAAAACTAAAGGTCCCTGTTGAAATGTTCCCCAGCTGGTATTTAGTATTTCTTTGACCTTGTTCCAATTTTTTGATTTCAAAGCCTTGAGTCTCAAAGACAGAACTCTATGTAGAGAGATGGAACGGTCACTGGATGAACTAAAAGAATCACTTTTGGCCAGTGGCTCTAAAATGAGAAATCGTCTTTCTATGGGATGTCCTGACCTTCATTCCTGATCCTGTACCTGCTGCAGTGTCTGGGTGTAGGGGGAGAGTTAGTTAATTCTGGATGGGTAAAGTAACATATCTCAATCAGGCTTTATTTGGGTCAGTTCTGCCTGTGTTTTCTGGAAGAATTCCTTGCTTATGTGGTAAACAAAGGTTATGGATAATTTGTTGAACCAGGTTCTATGTCTTTCCTATAGGTTTTCTGTTGGCTTGAGAAAACCCTTCCTTCATGTTTTCTGAACCATGTTTTCTCTGGCCATATTTTCCAGTTTTTGTTTTCTGTACCACAAATACTGTAAAGAGATAAAGCATTGAGAATGGTAAAGTATCTGATCAGAATGTTTCATCTGACCCACATCTTGGGTTAAATAACAGAACTCCAAAGCCCATGGAATTTTAAATTTTGGGGTTACTGGAGCTAAATATTTTGTGATTTCTGCCTCCTGTAATTTATAATTGTTTATCTATTGACACAAATAAATATTCAATAGATACTCACTGAATTAATGACATTAGACGTGGCCTGAAAACCATTTGTGGAAAGATACTTTTACATAAAATTTAGTTAATTTTCACAAAGTTTGATCCCTGTAAGGTCATTTAAATGCATCTGGGTTCTCAAACTGGCAATTTTGAGTCATGTCTCACCAGATGAGATTCCGTGTGTTTATCTGTAGAAGAAAGAGTTTCTCATACAACATGAAATAAGAGTCGGAAAGAGGTGGGGTTTCCTCACTGATGTTACACGCCCACTTGCTGTGTCCAGGAGAAGGACTCCTGTTCCCTGAAGTGGACGCGGCCAAGACTCACAAATGGAGTTGTGCTAAAGACGAAAGACACATCCAGTGTATCCACCAGACTCTGTGTTCCGTGCTTTTCTTTCCTGTAGGTTGTGAGCTCCTGAACTGTAGCAATTACCAGAGTCTTTGATTGGAGACAATTCGTTTACTTCCTGACGCTGAAAATGTGGAAAAGCCAGCCTTTCTGCCACCGGCACTTTACCGCAGCTTTGTAGCTAATCTACCTGATGTCCCAGCAGAAGGAATCAGCACGTTTTGTTTCACAGATTCTATTTTTACGTTCCTTGCTAGAGTTTCATTTTAAACACGTAGCTAAGTTTGTTTATATAAGGAAGCGAATTGATGCAATCACTCTAATTTTCAGCAACTTTTAACTAGTTAGAGTTAGAAATTATTCCTTATCAGGAATTTATATCTGATTCATTCTACCCTTATGGAAATTTTATTTTGTAATTCTATAACCTCCTAAGTGAGTTATAACATTAAAACTGGATGCAAATTTGAAAAGGTTAAAACAAGAAAAAACTGTGCATAATTGAAAACATTATTTTTAGATATAGTGACCATCCATATATAATCTTTCCAAATATAAAATGTCTAGGAATAACAGGGAGTTGCAAAGAAATTTTTAGCAGTTAATAAAAATTTTATTTATTTAATATATAATTGTCACATTGTCAGCAAAAATCTACATAAATAAAAAATATTAACACGATTCTTGTCACAGAAAAAGTAACTTGAAGAGAAGAATACCCATTAGCTAGGTTCGAATAAAGATTTAAGCTCAAAATCATAGAACCTTAAACTAGAAATAATCCTAAAACCTGTCTAATCTAGCATCTACATTTTTCAACATAAATTCATTATTGATTCTTTGAGAATTTCACAACATGCACCCCAATCCCACTCATGTCCCATTCCCCCATATATGTCTCTCACACTTCCAGTGCCCCCCAAAGAGAAAATTTTTAAAAAATTAAAACCAAACCAAAATAAAACAAAAACCTCTTTGCTCCTTCATTTTTCCCACCTCTCCAGTTTCAGAAGAATAAACTGTCTCAGGACAAATTGTCCGTTGGTGGCTTAGTGGAGGCAATTGTTCAGGCTTTCCATTTCTAACTCACTAACATTTACTTTTCTAGATAGATGACCTGAAAGGAGAATGATTAGGATGGGACTCTCCTTATAATAGCTGATTTAAATTATTTTTAGGCTAAACCTTGATGTTTAGAGCTGCATCTGAACATAATCTGCTCACTATTATAATCTTTTTAGGTCATGTTCAATTGTTTATTTCTTACTTAAAATTTATTACTTTTTGTACAAGCTTAATTTGGAGAATAGGAAAAATTAAGAAAGAACACAATTTTCACCAGTTTAATTTTTAGTTTTCAGTTGTTACTTATACATGCTCACATATTTTCTGAATTTGTAATGATGAAGTAATATATTCTATTTTTAATTAGTGTTATACCAAGACATTGTCATGTTATTACCTAATGTTCATAATTATTTCTTTAACAAGTACACAATATTTCATTGACTTACTTTGATATTTATCCAGCCATTTCTTTCTTGTTGAGTAATTAGGCCATTTCTAACATTACTATAAATAATACCACTGTGGAGATTTTTATGTGCATTGCTTTCTTTGTTTTCCTTCAGATTATTTTTCTGTGAATACATGTGTTGCTCAATCTCAGCTAGGGATGCATATTTAGACGTTAACGTGGCTTGTAGAGCATCTTGCTAAATTGCATTCTAGTGAGGTTATATTCTCATAACTTAAAAAACAAAGTCATACGGGATACTGTGGTTAAAGAGCACAGGTCCACTTTAACCTGAAGTAACTGAAAGCAACAGAGAAACCATAGGGGGAGGAAGACGCCTGTGTTTGTGCAGCAGGGTGCCTCAAGAAGCCTACAAGAATTATTAAAGACATCAATAGCCTTTCTTGAAATTTCTAACAGTACTATTTATCAGAACTGTTTAAAGGTGCTAAGCTAATAAAGATAAGGCATTTTTTTTTTTTAGAGTCAAGCAAGGGTAAAGCAGTTAGAAAGTAACACACACAGGGTCTACTCCATAGTATTAATTCCCGTGATCCATCATAAATCCTTGAAGTGTAAAGACTCTTTAGATAAACCTTAAAAAGAAGGAGACTGGGAACAGCAACCAATGAGTTAAAAAAGAAAGAAAGAAAGAAAAGAGAGAGAGAGCAGTGAATCAGAAACTCTTGTTCGTCACCGCCTCTTTCCTACAGAGAGCATGCACTAGTCATGAAAAGGTCATGTTTTCCGCAACCTTCTTGGGAGGCTGGCCCAGGATTCACGGGGCCATGCTGTTTAGCTTGCTAATTCGAGCACACTGGTGGTGCTCTGGTGTGGAGAACTCTTTATTTATTGCCCCTTCCGTTTACTGCCAGCTGCTTTGTCCTGGCCACTTTCATTGCTGCTTTTGATTTGCGATCTCATTAAGGTCTCTAATGATCTTAATAACAACTCTAAAGAGTGTGATTGATTTCTCTCGATTGCATTCACATTGTTCGAGTCTCAGAATGTTTTAAGTATTTTGCATATAATCACAAATTCTGAATTGTCCAGGGGGAGAGTAAAGTCCATCCCTCTCTGAGTGCTCTGTATGAAATCCCTTTAGCTACAGTGCTATCTCAGTAAAAACATTGCTGCCACAACACCGACCATCGCTTTTCTCTTGTATCTAATTCACTCTGGGATACTTCTGTGACACAATTTGAAATGCCTTTAGTCCTCCTCAGAATGTCAGTCACGCTGAACTTTTGGTCTGCTGTGAGATATGTGTCCAAGAAAGTACAAAATGGAAATCACGATAGTGACCCAAAATGAACTCAGTAGTGTTTTATGAAATGCTATAATATTTTCTTCTCAGTTTTCGGGGCTAACATGTACTAAAGTCACAAAAGATATTCCAAATCAGCACTTGTGCTGCCAGTAGACTCTCAACAATACTAATTCAGATTTAACAACCACCCTGATTCATCTCTTCAGGCTCAGATTTCACAAAAACAAAAGATGAAGTCTCATGCCTTTGGCTAAAATGTCTCTAAACATAATTCCTAAAAGGTACCCGAACCCTATAATGTGGAAGTGAAAACCTGGAATAAGAAAATAATGTAGCAGGAACCCATGTCATGAACAAAGCAACCACAGATTTAATCTTTTTTTCTTCAAGTATTCAAAATAATTTTGTAGAAAATCATTTAAAATTACTCTCAAGAATGTATGTTGAGTCAGTTTGGGGTGATCTCGGTACAGAGTGGAGACATAACTTTCCTTTTGTTTGCTTTAGAAAATTCACAAAAGAAAAGACTGGATGAGTTCTAAAGTTCTCAAAAATTTAAATATTTCTTGCACAAGTTTAATCTCAAAAAGAAAATTCTTAATGTGTATAATTTATATAATGAATGTATGTTTAGAATTTTACAAATCTCATCCTGGGAGGAAGGGGAGCTGCTAATGAGGCCTCACTCCTTCCTGAAGGATTGTAGAGAGTTAATGGATGATACTGGAGAAGATGTCATTTGCTTCAGTGGTGTAGTTACTAAAAAGTTACCCATGCTTCAGTAAATTATTTTTTACCCATGCTCATACATAAAACTCTAATTAAATTCAGTGAGTCACATACTCACATATACACACATACACACACATACACAAAGACATGAGAGACTAGATAGATGGCTCAGAGGTTAAGGGGTTTTGCAGAGGACCCAAATTTAGTTTCCATCAATATCTGGCCTCTCACAACTGTCTTAAATACCTCCTCCAGGGGATCTGACTCCCTCTTTTGAACTCTGCAGGCACTGCTTTCATTTTCACAAACCCCATACAGATAAAAACATGTATGCATAACTACATATAAAATAAAATCTTTAAAAAATGAAAGTAGGAAGGCATTTTTCTTAGAAAGAAAGGTTTCAAAGGGGGGGACAAGAGAGGATAATGGGAGTGAAAACTACTAAAAGCAGTCACACATATAATTGTCAAAGAATAAATATATACTTAAATTCCATTTTAAATACTCAGAAGAAAACTACTTTAACTCTATAACATGAAGCCAGATCCTGACTGCACATACATCTTGAGTTTTTAACTGCAAAGAGAAAACATTTGCTACCTACCCAACTCACCATCACATAGCTCATTAATATCCAACACAAATATACAATTACAAATACAGTTCTCCAATGAATTATGTCCTACAAAGGGTCAAGATCATAATTCCATGTAGTTGAGCACATCCCTGAGTATCACTTATAAGTAGTCTAGCTCTTGAAACATAAAACATGATATCTGTCAAAAAAAATTTCACCCTGGCCTGAAACCAGTTGCCTGTAATTAGGCTAAACTGTGATTGTTACAGTTGAACTGAATATATATTTACTTCTTTTTTCACAGCTATGAGATTGCTAATAAAACTTTTCATAGGTAGTCTAGGTGAGAATTTCTTCTTTCTGTTTATTGCCATCTCACATGATGTCTACCAGTCACCTTTTGGTAGGCTATTCTAAGTCCCTGTTTCAATGGAGACTCATCTGCCTCTCAGAGTGCTCTGTACCTCAAAGTTATTTTCATGCCGAATGTCCTGGAGATTGGGCCTTGTATCATAATCATTGAAAAAGTGGATGGAACAGAGAGATAAGAGAAGACGTGGCCTTAATTGGCCTTTCTTTTCCTGCATGTTCACTTTCTTTCCATAAACATCCTCAATATCCTTCGGGTTTATATGGTTTTTGTTTTGTGCAGCGATTCCCTTGGAGGCGAGAGGTGGAGTTCCAAGAAATGTGATGAGGCAGGGCGCAGTGGCAACAACGCCGGGTAGAAAAGACGGATATAATGAGGCAGCGTGGCTCAAAAGACCATTAACGGCTCCTTACTTAAGCAGGGAAGCATGCTGCTGTCCTGTCCTGAAGCCATCTTAGGCTTGACCCTCGTGGGTTTCACACACAGGTAAGAAAAGGAAACAGTTACCTGTATGTCCTACCCAAGAGCTGGAGGCTCCATAAAAGAGAAGTGTCTCGTTCCTGCCAGGACGGGTCACAGTCCACAAGCTCAGTGCTAAGAGCAGCTCCACTGGCAATTCCTGGGCAAGGTGCCTCCTTGGGCCCTTCCTGGGCTGCATACCTATCTTATTGCTAAACTGTGTCTGGTTGGAAAGCCCACGCACATGCTCTTGTATGGTCAAAAAGAGAGACACCTCCTCAGTACAGAACTCACTCAAGGGCCGGCATGGGCACATGGCAGGCTGCTGGCCAAAATGTGCCCACTAAGCCCCTAACAAATGAATCATGGCCTGGGTGACTGGAAAGACAGATGTTTACTGTGGAACAGAAACAGAAAAGTCTGGGCTTTTTGCCATTTAAGAAGAAAAAAAAAAAGCGCATGAACTTTTTTGTTCTGGATCGAGCTCTGAGAAGGTATAATGTACTCAACTCCTTGGAGGGAAACATTGGCAAAAGAGACATATACATATATTATATATGTGTATGTGTGTGTGTGTGTGTGTGTGTGTACACGTACATGTGTATATTGTGTTGTGATGACAGATTTGGCTTACCATAATGAAAACCTGGAATTTCTATTGTAATTTTTACTATACCCTCAGATTCCTTTATTAAGTCTAGAAAGCAGCATGCCTGGTTTTCCCATTGAACACAAAACACTCACAAGCTGGGACCTTACTCTGCTCACTATAAGTTCTAATGTTGCTCTTGGCTAGCTATGTGACTTCTAGCAAGTCATCTAACAACTGCTCTGGTCATTGCAACTAGGAAATGTTTATATGGATTAAGGACTTAGGACAGCACCTTCAATATGTTAATTTTTAATAAAGGTTACTTGAAGTGCACGTATTTGTTGAGATTATTTCCAAAACTTGCATGAAAATAAAATCTCATCCATAATATTATATCCAAGTATCCCCCAAAATATGTACAATAGTATCATGATCCACTTACACAGGCTAGTTTTCTCCCATAAAGAATGCTATCTGAGTGATAATCTTTATCTGCTGGCTAGATATTTACCTGTCCTAGACATGATAATTCCTATGATGTGCCTTAACTGTTCTATTTTCACTGCAGCTGGCAGTAAAACAATGACAGCTCCAGGACAATAGATGAGAATTAGGGAAAAATTTGTTCACTAGCTTATTACTGGAGCCCTACAGTGTATCAGCTAAACTCACTTTCAGAGAACTAGACTAGGGAGTTAGACATGCATAGCTTCATTTTGGGGCCAGCACAATGCTTTTCCTTCACAGACAGTTTGCTATCATGCGCCTTTCTGGCAACGCCACACATTGTGTGGTGATCCAGTGTTTAGCGCAGAGACTTCAGAGGCTCTGACAATTTTTTTCAAGTGTTCAGGGGAAGCTGAGACCACCATTCTATTTTTGATCATGCTGGAAACTTACCAGAAGTTTCTCAGTGTACATTACAGTAAACATGGCTTTATTATAGGAAAAAGTGTAATGCTGGCCAATGAAAAATTGACAGCTTGTATAAATTAGGCAGTTGGGACTCATTGAACCCTGAAATCTGAGAAAAAAAAATAGTTTAAAAAAAGAAGTCATTTGAACTAGCTGTAACACAAAATTCTGATGTTTATTGTATGAGAGACTCTTACTATCATATATAGTTTTCAAGGCTGAGTAATGAAAGGAAGAAAGATAGAAAATTTTAGAAACTTACTTCTCAAGATGCTTATTTTGGATGCACTAAAAATACTAGCAAGAGCTCATAGGAAACTGTCTTGTACGGTCCTTTCCTTTAGAACAACTCCTTGCATACTAAACCTCAAGCTTAGTTATAGAATAGACTAGAGAAGAGAGGGGTAAAAAGCCAAGCTGGGGAGTTACCTATATCTAAACACCTTTTGAAACAGAAGAATAAGTAGAGGGGGATGGGCAAGAGTTATTTATGGTGGTGTATACAGAAGGTGCAATCTTCTACGTGTATGAAATTCCCATGAAAACCATTATTTTCTATGCAGATAAGTAAAAACAATAGTCACTAATGATTTCTTTAAATACTATAATATGTACTTAAAATTTTAAGGAAATTAGCATTTGTTCATCATCATAATCATTCTTTCCATGAGAACAATCACGAAATCTGCTCTTCCAAAGGATCCAAGTTCAATTGCCAGTGCCCACGCATCAGTTCACAACTGTTTTTAACTCCAGTTCCTGGAGATCTGACACCCTCTTCTGGTCTCTGATAACACCAGGCACATATATGGTGCACAGACATACATGCATGCAAAACAGTTGTACACATAAGATAATAAAATAATATTACAATGTTTCACAAAATAAAAAAAGGGAAAAATATAGACTATATCCAATATTCCACCTTCATAGTGTGCTTCTTAGATAACTGTTTGCTTTCTCACCTGGCTTGAAACCCTGATTGGACTTGGAATTAAAAATGTATAATGCAGCCACTTAACACAAAGGACTTGCAGGACAATTCAGAAAAGACAATTTAGCTAAGAAGCTTTCATTTTGAGGTAGAGTAGAAGAATAAAGCATTTGCCCAAAGATTTAGTCTGGGGTGAAGGGAAGTGTTTGTTTGTTTTTTGGTTTTGGTCTCATATGTCAAATTACGGATAGGACCTAGAGTTGTCTAGATAAGTAGGGTTTGTTTCTGAGAACAAAAAGAACAGTGGCACGTTCAGATTCCATGGAGGAACTCTGATCAAGAGAACAAAACCAGCTTGCTGTCTTTTCTCTGGGATACAGGACAGAGAGAGAGAGAGAGAGAGAGAGAGAGAGAGAGAGAGAGAGCCAAATGGAGCATGAGGATATTATTCTAATTTTTAAAGGGCATATCTGAGGGAGAGGTATTCCCCAGTCATAGAATTCTAACAGGGTTTGAAATAATCTAGATACCCTAGTAGGCTACTGATAAAGATACACCAGGTGTTGAGCCATTCCAAAGGACATGAAATAATATAGACAGCCGGCATGAGTAAGAAATGAGTGCTTGAGAGAGAACTAGGCAAAATTTATATCAGAATTTTCATGAATGATTTGGATACTATGCAGCCATAAAGAATGTTTGAGGCACCCTGTCCCAGAAAACTGATAATGTCAAACTGTCAAAGATGCTTCTTCTATAAAAGTAGTACATTTGTGCTTAAAGGGTGTCTGGGTTTGGTTTTTTTTTTTTTCCTTCCATTTTTTTTTTATTCTTTTTTAATTAAAATTTCCAACTGCTCCCCGTTTCCCATTTCCCTCCCCCTAGTACATGAACTGGGTTTGGTTTTGTTGGATTTTGTTTGTTTGTTTGTTTTTAACTAATGGACACCAATACAAAGTAAGAAGACTCAAGAAGAAACAACAACAAAAAAAAACCTTCCAAATCAAAGAGACACAACCCAATTTCCATAAACTGACTTAATAAAAGAGAAATAGTAATTTATTTCCTCCTAACGTTTAGGACCTGTGTAACCAGAGATTCTTGGTACTAATATAGTGCCGGATAGAGGCTTCAACTTGTGAGACCAATTTAAATCCAATAATAAGGTATTTGGTTACTTTCATAACATTCAGGCCACTATTGCCCTTGCCAGACGGTCATTACTGTAGTTTGCAGGGTTCACAGGTGGGGTAAGATGATGATTTCTTTTTTCCTCTTGTAATGTACATAGGACCTTACACACTATGAAAAACTAGCTAATATGGATGAAGTGAGTGCTACCTCAATTGAATGAATAGAATGCTGAGCACTATCTTAATTTCACCATTTTCTATTGCTTAAGTATATGGTGTCTTCAGCAATAGGGTCTTACCTATCAATATGTAGCATTAAACCCTCAAAAAATTACTTCACTCAACTGCCAACTTAAATGACCCTGGCACAGAGATTATACCATGAAAAACCTAATTAACGACGCCCCCATTCAGCAATAAGCAGTTTGAAGAGAAAAACTGCGCCCATGTTCCCAAATATGGTTTATAAATGTTCTTTTACATTTAAAGGGGGATATAATATAGATATAAATAATTTACATTGGTATAGATTTTAAGGTCAATTTTGTTATATGTATATGTATTTCTAATCTTGATTAAGGTATTGTGATTGTATAGTTCATTTAAAAATGTAATGAATATAGGTTGTTAATGGATAATCATCGATAATTGTCAAGCTTTTAGTCATGTTAGTTAGATTTTCTAGATGTTCATAGATATATTTCAGCTAGATAGGCATTCTTCATATCTTTCAAAGACTGCAGAATATGGCATTTAATGTTTTAATAACTTAGGGCCTTTCATAATAATGAGACACGTCTGCTCCTGGCAGTACCAATCTACTTCAAGAGAAAGATGGGCACCAAAGAGGCTCTTTATGGAGTTTGATAGCCATTTGGGCAAGAAACTGCTCTTGCCTGGACTGTTGCATAAACTGGACACAGAAAACCCGCAGAAAGAGGACTGCTAAACTTGCCTAAAGGTAAGATGATCTTTCGGGGTTCCTGACTCATGAAAGAGTCTGCGAGACATTCTGCAGGACACAGCAGAAAATGACTAAACTGTCTTTAGAATTTCCTGCTTCATCAAAATGTGTCTGCTGGATACTATGGGCCTGTAGGCCAAAGATGGATGCCCCAACGGTACAAAAGAACTTAGGGTGACTGTCCAGGCAGCGAGATGTCTCTGTCATTTCTAGAGTTTGAAGTTTCTTATTTCTTATTTACTTAGGTAATATTATATCCTTCTGAAGTCTTTGATGGAGTTAAAAAATGGTTAATTATAGTTATAGTTTTCCTTAGTTATAATAAAAGATAAAATAGATATAAATATTGTAACTGTAATTCTTGCTTGATAACTGTTTTGTTATATGTAATCTTACTATGTTAAAGTAAAAGCCTTTCTTTTTTGTTTAAACAGAAAAAGGGGAAATGATGGAGGTGGGTCATCTTTCTATCTGTTGTTTCATTGGTTAAGTAATAAAGAAACTGCCTTGGCCCCTTTAATAGGACAGAAAATTAGGTGGGTGGAGTAAACAGATAGAATGCTGGGAGAAAGAAGCCGAGTCAGGAGTCGCCATGATTCTCCTACTCCAGACAGACGCAGGTTAAGATCTTTCCTGGTAAGCCAGCTCATGGTACTACACAGAATATTAGAAATGGGTTAGATCAATATGTAAGAGCCAGCCAATAAGAGGCCGGAACTAATGGGCCAGGCAGTGATTAAAAGAGTACAGTTTCCGTGTAATTATTTCAGGGCATAAGCTAGCCATGTGGGCTTTTGACAACACTCTGGTCGGACCTTCTCAAAACGCTCTGAGACTAGTTACAATTTTCTTAGGTCAAAGGTTAATTTGGAAATTTTACCATCATTTGCTTTCACAGGACCCCCTAAGAAGAACGTCGCCCCCATGTCAGCTAAAAGCAATCTTAGAGGACGACATCCCCTCTCCCAACAGAGTTTGCCCTCAGGGTTGGGGACATCTTTTACTGGTTGGTTTAGGGTTGAGGCGATGGGGTGATAATTTAAAAAAAAAAAAAAAAAAAAAAAGAGAGAGAGAAGAGGAAGAAGAAGGGGGATTAACTGGTTTTATGGGATGATTGGTATTTGTGACTGTTTCTTGTATATTGATATGTTGAATATTGAATGTGAGTGTTCCTACCTCTATTTTTGTATGAGTATGCTTATAACTTTGTCTATATTGTATTGATACATCTACCATATTACATTGTACATTTCTACCTCTGATACTATGACATTGTTTACA
Organism: Chionomys nivalis; assembly: GCF_950005125.1. Lineage (NCBI taxonomy): Eukaryota > Metazoa > Chordata > Mammalia > Rodentia > Cricetidae > Chionomys > Chionomys nivalis. The sequence continues at coordinate 44,703,485 of NC_080087.1, forward strand.
GTTGAAGATCATTGTCTTCATATATTGCACAGTTGTTTATTCTTTTAGTCTTCAAAGTTAGATAGGTATTGAGAATTATATGTTTGTCATATTTATTTTTAAGTTAATCAGGTCTTTTAGTTACATAGAGATTATATTTAGTATAGATAGTATGATCTTCAGCCTCTTCGAAGAGCTGTAGAAAATGGCCTTTAATCTAACCTAAAATTTCTGTGCCAAAGAGACACAATTACTCCTGGCAACACCACTCTACTCCCGAGAGAACGTTGAGCACCAAAGACACTCCACTGGGAGCTTGTCTTCTTGGCAGAACTGGCCTTTGGGTTAAGAAAAGCCCATACCTCAACTTCTGACAAAGATACAGAATATCCCTAAGTGGATAAAACAGGATTGTCTTATCTTGCCAAGACAGGGTAGGATAGTCCTAAGAAAGTTCCTTGCCTTTAATAATGGCATGCCAGATATGTTAGGCCTTAGCCAAAGTTGGTTGACTCAACATTGCAAACGAGACTTTGGGTGATTGCCCAGGTAGTCAGTTGTCTCTGTCAATTGTTGCACATTTTGGATATCTCTCGATTGTTAAGTAATATTTATTCCCTTCTCAGATCTTTGACGGAGTTGAAGATTATATAATTGTAGTTACTCTCTATGTTATTTAGACTCCTTGAGACAAAATATTTAGCAAAAGTTTTGTTCTCAATATTGTTTGTTATATTTATTATTTGTTTATTGTATATAGTTGTATTTGGTTTGGTTCTATCTTATTTAGACAAAAGGGGGAGATGTAGGGACATAGCCCCACCCATTGGGGGCGTGTTCGCCTCGGGCTAATGTTTATGGATAAATCTGCCGGGCGTGAGCCCAGCAGCCCTTTTCTTTTGCTCCGCTTTTCCAGTGCTCCGCGGGAACCTGTGGTCCTGTAAGTCTATTTCCTTATTAAAGCTGTATATATCTGTATAATCTGTCTACATTCATTTGCGCCACCACACATAACAACTTATTATTGTACCCATAGATAAATGCATTAGTTAGCTATTATCAGAGATGCTTCCTTTTACAGTTTCTGGTGACCCACAATTGATCAAGGAGCAGAGAATAAATGAAGGTTTATTCCTAACCAGACATCTGTATCACAGACCTTTCACCAAGGCTCAGGGATCCTGACAGAAGAGGAGGAGGAAAGACTGTAAGAACCATAAGTGGTGGATGACTACAGGGAAATGATGTTTTCTGGATGAAGCAGAACAGTCATGCACATAAATTCACTGCACTTGAGACAGCATGCAGATGGCCTGCAGAGTCTCAGACCAGACAAAATTCCAGAACAGGAAGGAGAAGTAGGCATGGAGTCCCATCCTCAGCTAAGAAGATACTGAAAGCTGATGGCTACTGCAAAATGAAAAATTAGTTTATTCTAAGGTGATGGCAACTGGCAGGTAGACCAACCCGCATGAAGGCTGTAGTTTCTAGTGTATAAGGGCAGCATATGTTTTACTTGATGAAAAAATAAGAGGATACTCAGGAGGATGCCTATATGTTTTTCTTTGGGTTCACCTTCTTATTTAGCTTCTCTAGGATCATGAATTATAGGCTCAATGTCCTTTATTTATGTCTAGAAACCAAATATGAGTGAGTACATCCCATGTTCCTCTTTTTGGATCTGGCTTACCTCACTCAGGATAGTGTTTTCTATTTCCATCCATTTGTATGCAAAATTCGAGAAGTCATTGTTTTTTACCGCTGAGTAGTACTCTAATATGTATATATTCCATACTTTCTTCATCCATTCTTCCATTGAAGGGCATCTAGGTTGTTTCCAGGTTTTGGTTATTACAAACAATGCTGCTATGAACATAGCTGAGCATATACTTTTGTTGTATGATAGGGCATCTTACCTCATCAGGCGATGAAAGGAGACAGAGACAGAGACCCACATTGGAGCACCGGACTGAAATATCAAGGTCCAAATCAGGAGCAGAAAGAGAGAGAACACGAGCAAGGAACTCAGAACCGCGAAGGGTGCACCCACACACTGAGACAATGGGGATGTTCCATCGGGAACTTACCAAGGCCAGCAGGCCCGGGTCTGAAAAAGCTTGGGATAAAACCGGACTCGCTGAACATAGCGGACAATGAGGACTACTGAGAACTCAAGAACAATGGCAATGGGTTTTTGATCCTATTGCACGTACTGGCTTTGTGGGAGCCTAGGAAGTTTGGATGCTCACCTTACTAGACCTGGATGGAGGTGGGTGGTCCTTGGACTTCCCACAGGGCAGGGAACCCTGATTGCTCTTAGGGCTGATGAGGTAGGGGGACTTGATTGGGGGAGGGAAATGGGAGGTGGTGGCGGGGAGGAGGCAGAAATCTTTAATAAATAAATAAATTTTAAAAAAAGAAAAATACAAGAGGATACAAAACTGGGTGATAGTTTGATTAGGGTTTCTTTTGCTGTACTAAAACACTATAATCAAAAAACAACTTTGGGATGAAAGAGTTTATTTTATCTTACATCTTATAGTTCATTATCCAGGGAGGTAAGAGAATGGAAGAAGAACTCAAGGCAAAAACCTGGAGGTGGGAAGTGATACAGAGACCATGGAAGAGTGTTGCTTGCTGGCTTGCTTTCCATGGCTTTCTCAACCCACTGTCATATAAAACCCAGGAGTGAGATGGGTTAACCCACATCAATAACGAATCACAAAAATGCTCCACAGTTTTGTTCACAGGCCATTCTGGTGAGTGTATTTTCTCAAATAAGGTTTCCTCTTCTCAAATGACTCTAGTCTGTGTCAAATCGGCATGAAACTAGTCACTACAGGTGGGTAACGAAGGAGACACAAATCTGGAGCTGGAATTATGATCAAAATGCATTGTAGTATTTCTCAAAGAACTAATTAAATGTGAGGGGGAAGAAGATGAATAACTTAAAAAGAGAAATATATAGCTTACCTGACTATGAACTCGAAGTGACCATCAAGACATACTATGCTAACTGTATAGAGATTTACAGCGAGGTATAGACTTTGAGTCTGGTCAATTTTAGTGTGTGATTCTTTTAAAGTTTTTTTTTAAATAACAAAGTTCACTTTAAAATAAAATAATGCAAAACAAGAGCAAACTAAAAAGTACAGAAAAGGGGGAATGTACAATGAAATAAAGGAAAATCATGCATAATGAACAAAATGAGAATATGAACACAGAGATATCAAGAGCTTCAGGTCTTAAAAATAAGTAAATTGAAAGTTTACTAGATGGGTAAACAGTAGACTTTTATCAAACAAAAAATTTATGAAACTTGAAAATTCATTTAAAATCATTCAACCAAAAGATCAAAAGAGTAAAAAGAGAGACAAACAGAAAAGACAGACAGACATATATACACAGAAGCATATACACATGTATGGGGAGGAGGTAGTCTTTGCACCAGGAACACAAGGCTATCTCAAAAAGAAAACAAAAAGAGAAAGCTTATTTGAAATCGTAAGAGCTGAAAGTGCCCAATCTCAGGGAGAAAACAGACATCTATAATCAAAAAGACCAAAAAGAAAAAAAAAAAAAAAAGAAAAAAAGAAACAAAGAAAAAATAAACAAAGAATGAAAGAAAGAGAGGAAAGAGAAAATAGAAAGAAATTCAAAGTCAAATGAACACAAAGAGACTAATACTGAGACACATTATAATCAAATTGTCAAACTAAAAGTAGAATTTTAGATACAGACAAGAAATGACCTGTCAAACTCAAAAAAGATTCCATAAAACTATCAGTAGATGTATAAGCAAAGTCCTTGAGGGTCAGAAATGGGTGATGTAGTATAATGAAAAATATGTAAGAAAAAAATAAATACAAGAGAACGAAAAAATAACTAATCAAACAAGAGTTAGATATATTCGACAAAACTAACCTTCAGAAACGAAGAAAAAAATAGTTTCCCAAATAACAAAAAATTGACTGGATTTCTTACTACTTAGAAGAAATGATAATGTTATTGGTATGCTTGCAGATAAAAAAAAAGCCACAAGCAACTGCACACAAGGTTTGCCTAAGTATAAGACTTTCTGCTAAAAATAGCATTACAAACGTTACAGAATATTGTAAGACTATAGTTCTGATACATAAATCATTGTTAATTCTGATGCAGAAGCTAATAGATAAAAGCATAAAAATAGACAATTATAAAATATTTTAATGAGAGTGCAAATTTTGTGTGACACTGTTTAGGGGAGACAAGTACAAGCACCCAATCCCTTCAGGTAGGAAACAGACAACAGACCAAGTAACTACAACATGACCAACCAGTACGTCTTATTGTGCTTATTTACAGGAAGATTTGTAAGGCATTCATTACAGGGCTAGAACTAAGTCAAACACAGCCACATCACCAAAAGACCACTCCAGCATGGGGGAGAGCTCATGAAAGCTGAAAACCTGGAGTGCCTTGCACAATTTGTAGGCAACTCAAAAGGCTGGTGGGTGTCTCTTTCAGGCAGCATAGGTGGTCTGAGGCTCTTTGGGTAATGTTGTTGGTCTGTTTCTTCCAGACAGGCTGGCTGGCTTCTGATTTCTTTCAAGCAGCTTTGTGGCTCTTCTAAGCAGCATAGCTTTCCTGAGGGTATCTCAGCAGTTCTCACTACTTATATTTGTTTAGGGAGGGAGAGACATAGGATTTTTGGTCAGTTTCTAGACTCCCTGAAGCCTTTAAATTGTTTTCTTCCCCAGCTTAATGAACTTCCCTGGAGGATGTAATGCTTTACCTTCATTTTAACATCTTGTATCCTAACCTTCCCTCCAAGATGGAAGGTTTATCTATGTGGAAATTGTTTTACACTGGCAAAGTTAAACAAAAATTCTTGTGGCATCACTTGTATAAGGCAATGCAGGAGAATAAAAGAGTTAATTTTCTATATAATTGAAGTTGTCATCTGTCTAAAATATATCATTCTATTGGATGCTTTATGTTGGTCATATAATAAGTATAAACATTTATGTAGTATAAACAAAAGAAATAAGAAAAGACACAAGGAATGTTATAAAAATTCAATGAAAGGCAAAAAATATAAAAGGAAGGAAGAATAAAAATCTATAAAACTGGAAAAAAACAAAAGAAAACCAAAATAAGAAGTTATTTTCTTATCTGTAATTGCCATTAACAACCTAATCACAAAGAGTATTGCTATCTTTTGCATATGCTATCTACAAGAGACTTTCTTCAGATGTAATGACATCTACAGGATAAAAGTTAAAAGGATAGAAAAAGATACCGCATTTAAATAATAACTAGAAGAGATGGTTGACCTTATATTTAACAAAATAGAGTTTAAGTCAAAGTTATCACAATGAAGAAAGAAAGCCAATATATAATAATTAAATATTGAATAACTAAGACAATAGAAATATAAATACATGAACAAAACAGATGCATGAAGCAAGCTTTGTCAGAGCTAAAAAAGGAAAAGGGATACAACAGTAGAAGGTCATTTAAGTACTGGTGCAAGAGAATTATCTGCATATCTGTATTATGTTTTAAATAAACGCTGATTGGCCAGGCAGGAAGTATAGGCAGGAAAACCAGACAGGAAGTAGAGGTGGAGCAAAGTGAACAGGAGTATTCTGGAAAGCAGGAGGTTCCCTCCATCATTCCTGCCCAGACACTGAAGAAGCAGGATGTGACCTACCCCGCTGAGAAAGGTACTGAGCCATGTGGCTAACATAGATAAGAATAATGGGTTAATATAAGCTACGAGAGCTAATAAGAAGCCTGAGCTAATGGATCAATCAGTTTATAACCTAATGTAGACTCTCTGTGTGATTTTCTTTGAGATTAAATAGCTGCGGGAACTGGGCAGGTCAGAAACCTCAACAAACCAGCCCTCCTGTTACAAAATACCTCATTTTCAACAATGGATGAAACAAATAATATGACTGCTAAATAAACGGAAGATAGAACCAATACTGAGGACCAAGTAGCTCCAACGTGCTTTAAGGGTAAACCACCCCTAAAGAGAAAGGACAGGTGTTCTCCAGTACTCATATAATAGCTTGAGAAGAGAACACATGCAAGCTTGCAAACAAAAGGTCTTAACTAAATTAGAAACATTCCAATGTTACCAAATATTTTCTCTGAACAGTAGGATGAAACTAGAAATCAATAACAAGAGAAAATTAAGAAAATTAAACAATAAAGCCTTGAACAAGCAGTGAGAATTCAAAATGAGAAATTAGGAAATATCATGGGACAGATGAAAATGAATACAACAGACCTCGGCATGTAAAATGCAGGGATGACCATCTTAAGAGAGATATTTGCAGTAGAATATACCTGCATCCAAACAGAAGAAAGAATTTGAGCAACCCAAGGTTATATGTTGAGATACTATGTAAAGAAAAGCAAGTTACTCTCATAGTTATCAAAAGGAAAACAATAATAAAGACTATTGCAGAAATTAGCTACAACACGTGTTAAGCATCAATAGTGACTAGCTATGTGTGATATAATGATGAATCACTTCAGTTTAATTATTTTTATTGTCTAGTTTCCTTGAGATAGACTTCAATAAAGTATTGTCTTTAAAAGCTCTTTGAATTTTTTTCTGCCAAAAACTAAGACATTTATATATGCATATATAACACATATATGATATATACTTATATATGTCACCTACTACTTTGCCAGTTTAAAACCTCTTCCCAAGGGATGACTGTTTATAAAAACCATATTCCAATAACTGAGTCCAACTCGTGTATCCAAAGTTTTTGTGGTCTAAAGCACAAGGTTTCAGCTCCCACCTTCTGATCTCCACTTGAATTCCATTTTGTATTTTCTAATTCACTTAAAATCAGTTTATCTATTTTTAAAACTGGAAACACGATCTTCTGAAACTTCAGCTATCTGAGCTGGCAGAACACCTTATCTGCCATATTATCATACATTTTAATTAAATGCAGATATTCTTTCTGTTATGTTATTCTGAAAAATTAAAAATGAAATTATATGCCAAATCTCTTAATAGCTTTTAGCATAATGTAACTCATTCTCTATTTGACTGATTAAAATCATCCTTTCCTAATATATAAAGGTTCTGAGAAACCAGTGTTACACTTGGAAGAGACTTAGTAAATGATAAGTAAGAAGCTTTTACAATGTTGCTCAAATACTGTGAAAACTTCAGGGTTTGGTGGTGCTTACTTGAATTCAGTAAGATTATGTAAACTCTAATTGATCCCATATACATCTTCAAAAACCATAATAATTTTTAGTATAAAAAACCCTTAGAGTAGTTGTATTCATTTTTAAAAAGGTAATAAAGATATAAAATAAAAGCAAATGTTGTTCTTTCATTACATGTTTTCAAAGACACATATCTATATATACTTTGTCAGATTCCTTCTCTCTCTCTCTCTCTCTCTCTCTCTCTCTCTCTCTCTCTCTCTCTCTCTCTCTCTCACACACACACACACACACACACACACACACAAACACCACACTCACACACACATACACACATATACTCATACACATTAAGTATATACTTAGTCCCAAGGACTAAGTAACTTTTATCAGGAACTCTCTATATTGTCCTGAAGTTGAATTTAATATATGAATACTAGAATAAAACAAATATTATTAAGGTTTTTGCATTAACTCTAATTGATAAATGCAATCTAAGACCAAAACATATACTCTACTATGTATAATATTCTACATCATCCAAAACTACTTTGATGTTATCATTATCCTCATTTTATAATAGAACATATGAAGCTTTGTGCCTTAGTTGGGGTTTCCATTGTTGTGAAGAGACACTATAACCACAGCAACTCTTATAAAGAAAACATTTAGTTGGGGTGGCTCACTTAGAGTTTTAGAGGTTCAGTCCATTTTCATCATGATGGGGAGCATGATGGCATTCGGGCAGACATGGTACTGGAATAGCTGAGAGTCTTACGTCTTGCAGGCAACAGGAAGTTGACTGACACACTGGGTGGTATCCCGAGCATAAGAAACCTCAAAGACCCACAGTGACACAATTCCTCCAACAAGACCATACCCACTCCAAAAGAGGCACAAATCCTAATAGTATGATTTTCTATGAGATTATAGGGGTAAGTTACATTCACACTACAGCGCTTAAATATGGTAAACTCTAGTAAAACCTATCTAACAGATAAACTCGTATATCAATAAGATCTAAAGTCATAATGAACAACTAAAATAACTACCACTATGTGAATTTCTAGCAGAAGGACTTGAGGTCAAAACATAATTTACAATCAGCCACTTAAAATTTGTTTGACTATAATCAAAATAAATACTTGGATTTTTAAATCTAAAAAATAGAAATCTAATCATTTTAGTCATTTTTAAGAACATAAAACGTTTTAGAAATGATTTTTGTAGCCAAGAAATAATTAGTAATAAGGACCACATCCCACATCCCCAGAATTTTCTATATATCTTTTCTTCACACAAAGTCAAATAAATAATTTATGTTTTGTTTGTTTTTTCATTTGGTGTTCAGGATTGAGCTCAGTACATTGTGGGTGCTAAGTACAGAACAATATATATATATATATATATATATATATATATATATATATATGTGTGTGTGTGTGTGTGTGTGTGTGTGTGTGTGAGAGAGAGAGAGAGAGAGAGAGAGAGAGAGAGAGAGAGAGAGAGAGGTGGGATTTCCCTCTGTATGCCATGTCATTGGTTAATAAAGGAACCGCTTTAGGCCTATAGCAGAGTTATAGGGGAACAGAGCTAGGTGGAGAAAACTAAACTGAATTCTGGGAGAAAGGAGACAGAGTCAGAGAGAAGCCTTGTAGCCCCGCTGGAAACATATGTCAGAACTTTAGCCAGTAAGCCAGAGCCACATGGCGGTACACAGAATAATAGAAGTGGCTTAAATTAATATGTAAGAGTAAGCCAATAAGAAACTAGAGTCAATGGGCCAGTGATTTTATATATATATATATCCAGCCCATTGAAGTGATTTTCTCCCCATTTTACAGATGAATTTAATCTTATAGAAATAGCAAAGTCAATATTTCAAAGTCAGTATTTTAATAAGTTGCAGAGGCTTGTAGCTATGTTTCCTCAATAGAATATTGACTCATATATAGAGGCTCCAAAGGGATCAGATAATGAAGCTGGTGCACACAATACTGGATGAAGAAGCTGAGGCTACAGATTAATATCTCCTGTGTAATCACTTGGGTTAGACTTGATATGTGAATTAATTATAAGTTATCTTCCAGGTTAAGGGTGGCATATTAGACATGTAGATTTCCACTGTTCCATCTAAATACGCCCTCAAATAACAAAAGATTATGAAACCAAAGTGATAAGATCAGAGGGATGGGAAAAATGAAAGTAGATAAACCAGCAAAGCTCTAAGGCTGAAGTCAAGCTTAATACCACAGAAACAAAGAAACACGACCTCAAAACAACTGTTTGGGAAATTAAGAGGCTTCCAGATTGTAACAAAAACTCACCAAGCAGCTCAATAAAGGGTATTAGATACCTATGAAAACGAGTTAGAGATACGCTAACCAAGATTTACTTAAGAGTTGAAGAAAGGCTGGATTAGGAAAATAGTTCAGTTGATAAAGTGCTTGCCATAAGAACCTGAGTTCGAGCCCAGAATCCATGTTAAAGCCAGGCATGATTCCACAAGAGTACGATTACAGTGCTGGGGAGATAGAGGCAGGTAGATCCCTGCTTGGCCAGACAGCCTGGACTACGTAGTGAGTTACAGGACCAGTGAAAGACCCTGTCTTAAAAAACAAACAACAAAAGAAAAACCCAGAAAAAGAAAATCAAAAATTGTTCTCTAACATAACCACATGCACACGTGCACATTTAAGAAAGACTTTCTAGAGACTTTCTTTCCTTCCATGAAACTGTCTTTCTCTGATAAATACAGAATATTTTTCCTGGGGGACTTGAGAAAGAATCAAAAGTTTAGAATCTTGTTAGACATTGTGCTGCATGCCCAACTGTTAGAGACCAGTTTGAGTGGCATAGTTGATCCCGTTTCCCAACACAAAAACAACCAAACAAACAAAAGCCATTAATTATTTAGGAATCTTCATAGGCACAGGGAAATCCAACGTACATTTTTATTTTGGATATCAAGACCTCTGTTTTCTTCTGCTGCATGGCTTCTAAAATAGCACAGTTTGAACTGCTACCTTTTAGGCAGAAGTCACTCTAGGGAATTGATCAAGTCAAGACGAAAACTGTAAAAAGGACAGTTAGGTGTTTCATGAGTGAAACACCCCAGTCAGGTCACACAGAGGGAGAAGGGAGCACACAGGACGAACCATGTCAGTCACCTTACTTGTACCATGTGTTTGATCAAGAACAGCTAATGGACTGTCAACATTTGAAGAAATCTGCTTGCATAAAACATATAAACATTCAAAAGATCCGGAATAAAAGCAATGTGGAAAGCCATAAAGGACAGGGAAAACTTAGCACCAGAGGGAACCATTGTTGTTGGTAGAGAGACGAGAAAAATGAAGTTTTTTATCAAAGAATATAATCGAGTTTGTAGAAATGTTACCTTCAAATAAAAGTTTAGAAACTGTTGCCTGACTTGAAAACATGATTGTAGAAATTTGTATAAGATACACAAGATGGAAGTGGAAGCAAGAAGAATGGATTATTTTTTTTAAGGAAAAGGAAATATAATTTAGAATATTGATCTGGGAGTTTCAGCATTTGAGAACATTTCAGGAAGGAAAGAAAAGAGAGAACAAATCACAAAGTAAATATTTGAGGATAGAATTGAAGGACCCAGTGCACACTCGGCATGGTGCCCATAGTGGATTCTATTAAGACCTGTGGTGTCATTTCTAGGCAGGTGGTCCTTGGTTGTTTTAGAAAACAGGCAGAGAAGGGCATGGTGATCCAGCCAGTAAGTAACTTTATTCCAGAGTCCTTGTTTCAGTTTCAGCCCCCACCCCCCCAGTCTCCTCCATGAGATGCTGCCCTGACTTCCCTTCATGGTGGACTGTAGATTATAAATCAAATAAACACTTCTCTTCCCTGGGTTACTCTTGCTCATGGTATTTCTCACAGCAATAGAAAGCAAGCGTACACAGAGTTGTTGAACTTAGTGTCTGTGGCAACTTCTATTTAGAGCAGAACTTTAAATTGTACAAATAAATAAATAAATAAATAAATAAATAAAAACATAAACAAATAAATAAAAAAACCACCCGTTCAGATTGGTGACAAATGATTTGAGCTAATAGATGTTCAACCTTATATGATAAAATATTTAAGAACAGCAAGTGCCAAATTTGGTTCAATTAGAGAGAAAAAAAACTTAATAGTTGAGTTTCCTGAAAAAGAAAGAGAAAGGAGAGAGGAGGGGGTGGGGGGTCTCTGTCTTCATCTAGAGTCGGGAAGCTGGGTAATTGTGATTTTTTTTAGTAGTAACTCCCTCCGCTTTCCTGGCCGAGCTCTGCCTTTGCTGGGGAAGAAAAAGTTATTCCACGCTGAGCATTAGCCTCAAGGGGCTGCAGACCCATGCCTGCTGGTTTCAATTAGCGTGCCAGCCCCAATGGCATGTCCGGCAGCCGATGTTTTATTAGGGCTTGGTCATCTTCTCCTCTGAGCCACGTGAATGGCCTGCGGTTCTACAAGCTTCCCTTGACCTTCCAGTCCCTCTGGAGCTGTGCAACTGCGGGAAGCTGAAGCCACAGCTGTCTGCTGCTTGACTCCCAAAAGCCCAATCTGCTCTGCGATCTTCCCTTGGGACAGAAAGGGAAAGCAAGTTGATAGAAAGAAATGTCTCTCCCTGAACAGAACGTGTTATTTTAAAGCTTGGGTGTGTTTGAGCGCTTGGATGAGTACATGGCTGCGGCCGAGAGGTGAAAGGTGAGGACCCTGGGGGAATCTCTCTCTCTCAGCCAGGGGGCCTAAGGCGAATGGCAGTTTACGGATTCAGAGCAGGGCAGGGATATTTAAAAGTCTGGCACACGAGACTCCAGAGGAGTGAGTGGACCTGGAATTTAGCCTAAAGAAGAGAAGGTTGAGGGTGATTTAAAAAGGAACTCTCGAGCAGGAAATGTCATTAGCGTAGGAATGAGGACCAGATGTTCTCCGTGTCTTCAGAGCACAGCAGAGAGAATGACCTTACAGCAAAGGCAGAACCTTGTGACAGTGGCTCACCAGAACCGGTGCTCACAGGCGACTGTGGATTTCTCCATCAGAAAGGCCTTTGTCTTATTTGATGGTTTATGTATAGCTTTGCAGAAAGGGCTGAAGAAACAGTTTGGGGGCTCTTTTCTGAGTGCCCACTGTATCATAACAGAACATTTCAGGGAGTTTAACAAAGGGCTTTTGTGGAAGCCTCGGACACATACCCAGGAAGCCTATAAGTGTGTGTATCTGAATGACCTACATAATCTTATCTTCTCTTCCATTCTTTCCAGTTCCCCTGCATGTTTATAAATATATTGATTGCAGTGGTAGGTGAAAGAGACAAGCCTTCAATAATTCACTTCTGTTATGACTTTGCTGTCTTCTCATTGGGGACAGGAAGATTGATGATCTAAAGTTTTGATACCTTAGTTCTCAGAAATGACCGAAATGATGTTTTGACACCATTTAAATTCTCTCACAAAATGGCACAAGGTAGACAGTTACTTTTAGGCTTGGAGCTTTTTTTGTTTGTTTGTTTACTGAAATAAGATAACAAGCAATATCTAAATGTATTTTTGAATTCTTTCATTTGCTCTAATAGTAATTTTGCATACCACTCACTATAAGATAGAAAAAAAGTCCATCCAGCGCCTGGGAATACCATCTCGTAGAAATTTAAACAAACTAGCCACAAATTGCCCACTGCAATTCACTGCAGCCTTTCGTTAGTTAGAATAAGTAGTTTTTAATTTATATCCCTTATGCTTCACATCAAAGCTAACTTAATTAGTCAAATGGCCAGGAGAGAAGGGGCTGATGGCTAATTATCACTGATTACCCCACCACTTACTGATTAATGACCTCGGTTAGTGTGATAGCCGTGAATTCTGATCAAACTCATTTGTGAATCTTTTAATCAAGTAAATTGCATTAAATTTAGTAACCTGTTCTAATTTAGGGAAGTTTTTTTTTATCTTCTATGACAAAGAACTTTATTCAGAGGAAAGAAAAAGAAAGAGATGCATAATTAACTCTGCACTGTCCACTATGTATTCCAAGTTGCATCCAAGCTCTCGGCCCTGTTTGGTGTGATGACTGAACTTTCTCAGTGGGATGACATGGCCCTTCATGGCCATCTGTTGTGTGGTTGCAGCAACCCAGAACCATTATACTTACCTATCAAGCACTTTTCAAAAATATGTAAATCAGAAAATTTCTTGAAAGAGCAGGGTTGGAAGCTGCCTTATCCAATCTACTTCTTAAATGCTTTCAGACAAGAACTTTTTAAAGGACGAGTGAAAATGTTTGTTACAGAATGGGTTCAAATACTCGAGTGAGTGGACAAACTCATATTCCTGTGCATACTCATATATACATCCACACACAAACCTTTTTTATTAGGTCACTGGTAACTGGCAGGCAGGTAGTGTAGCAATTTGGCACAAGACAGGTAAGTCCACATGCAACTTTTTCAAGCAAAAGTGCAATGATAGTGAATTTGTTATGATTCAGTTAATCTTCAGAGTGAGCTTGGTGTTTAGTGATAATGCTTCTTGTGTTCTAAAACATCTGTCTCTTTGTATTTTCCACTGTAGAAGATAAAGCAAATCAAGAAGAGTGTAAAATGGAAAAAGCAACATGATGTAAAAAAAAAAATGCTTGCATGTTTGTTGATGGATGTAGTGAGAAGGATGGATAGGGTGAGTACGAGAAAGGAAAGATGGAGAAAAGATGACCTCAATGTTCCTGGCTTGAGACCAGGCTAGATACTGTGTCCCTGACTACTGCCCAAAGTTTGAGAGTTTGAGTGAAAAATCAGCATGATGGAGAAGCGATGGGTTTTGTTTATACTGTTCCGTTTCTGACGATAACATGCCTTCCCCATGAAAACATTATCTTAGGAAGCACAAAGTTTGGGCTGCAGCACAGGCATAAGGCAGACACCTAGGACAGAAAGATGATCAGTGAGAGCGTAAGATTCAGTAGGGGAAATGCCACACCGTATGTCTACACTGGGCAGTCTGTATGTCTAATGTCAGCAGTCTGGGCAACAGTCATGAGCAAATTGTTGAAAAAAAATAATGCAGATGTGAGTCAGAGATGGGAAGGGCAAAGAAACCTTAGTTTTGTAATACTCTATAGTCTGTATTTACAAGACTCTCCGTATACACTTTGACTCAGTTGTTTTGTGAAAGAAAAGCTACACAACTATCTGCTATCAGGAAAGATAATGCTAAAATAGGTAAAGACACAGAAAAAAATCAACAGGTTATGGTGTCTGCTTTATAAACACCATGGGGAAAATGTCTAGAAAAGGTGGTTTCGCGTAAATTATTTAGAAACATCCATCTTTGATCAACACATGAACTCAGCACTAGTTCATAGGCTTGCAAAATACCTACATGATCGATTCAAACTGTTTTCATACGGGCTGCAGCTAAACATAGAAGCAGAATTACTCACGAATTTTTATCAAATGTGTGATTCTTATCAAAAGTTTCCACTGACTTCACTTCAATTCAAAAAGAAAATAATTCCATGACAAGTTTAGTTTGCTAAGTGGAATACATAGAGATGGTTATTTAATGCTTTCTGTTCCTTTAAACCACTCTGTTTCACTTTCTGGGTCTCCCCGACAGGTGTGTGTATGGTATTTTCATTTTATTTGGATAATTTCATTTGAAAACTTTCAATCATTTATCACATTTTGAAATGTTTTAGCTACTTTTAAATAAACAGAACCAGAAAAATTCCATCATAAAAAGTGATATTTCACTTGTGAAACATTTCATTGTGAGACTGTCCCTTGAATAGAATTTTAAATTTTGATCTCGTCCTCCCCAGCTTTTCAGCCATTCGACAAGAATGTTCAATTAGCCAGACTTGTTACATTCTGATAGGAACCATGTGTGTCTCAATAATTCCAAAGACTTCTGACCCTAAAATAAGTTAAGGTTAGATTTTTGTGAGGTTCTGTTTTTCTTGGCTCTAAAATACAAATTATATTTACATCTGAAGATTTGCCTGAGTGTGTTTCATGCTGTTAGAATATTTGTACTATGGAACTAGAAAAAGGACACCACACAGCCAATTATATATTTTCCAAATGCCCAGAGAGCTATAAGGTATTTCAAGCTGGCATTTGTGTTTTCCCCATGATTCATGGTAATTCCATCAGCGGCCTCCTTTGCTGAGATCCCCACTAAGGAGCAATACCATGATCAGGATTTATTTCTGAGACTGAAAGATAGTTAGGGAAATTAGAGTCACTCCCTGATTATCTGGGACTGATTACCACTGACTTGAGGGAACAAAGATGGACCCAAAGCATATGTGAACTTTAAAAGTTGCTACAACTAATAAAAAGGCAACGTCTTGGAAAATGTTCCCTGCCGGAACTGAAAGTAAACATCAGGCATTATGTAAACTCACCATCAGCTTTGACAGTTTTCCCAGCTGGAGGTAGGAATAGGGCTCCTCTTGTGCATTCCATGCAGTGTGAGAGTGCCCCACTGATGTGATATTTAACCTCATCCCTTCCTTCAAGATTTTTCTTCAAAGAGGCAAAAGATTCAGTGCGGTCAGTGAATCTGGAAGAAGTTAAAATAGCCCCATTCTTCAGCCATCCTCTTTCTTTCTAGGAAGGCAGCTGGGATGGGGGTCGGGGGCTCCTTCACTACGTGTGCTTGGGTGAGCTAACCCAGTTCTGACAATAAGAACCAAAGATTCCACTTGACCATACAGGTGGCCCAAATCAGCTTTATTAGAATTTATTCAGCTCTCCAGCCATCATAGTCCTTTGTTTCACTTCTCTGATCATTTATAAGCTAAGCCAAGCAGGGGAGGAGGATAAGTGATTTCAATCTGTTGAAGACCACTTGCCTAGCAAGTGTGAAAGGTTGGCCTTGACCCATAGCACCAAAATAAACAAATAAACCAAAGTAAAGAGGTATTATTTCTCCCTTAAGTCCTTACCTCTGTTCTTCTAGCCAGAACCTTCCATCTGTGCTTTTCATACCAGAAGCGTTGATGAAGTCTGATGTGTGGGGTGCTGGTGTTTGTCAGCCGGTGAGCTCAGATCCAGCTACAATGTAACCCAACTTTCATCTAACTGCAGGGTCAGGACCAAGTCAGGCCAAGTCAACACATTGGCTGTGAATCTGGGAGAATTTGAAAAGAGGAGAAAGAAGCCAAGCACCCAGTTTTGGTCAACTCCGCTCCTATTCCAGTAACTGACGGTGAATAAAGCCATTAAAGAGAAATTGCTTTGAAGGAACTACTTGATCCATTATTGGTAAAAGAATCTATTCGAATTTTTCTGTCTTTGAACAAAATTTATGTCATGTTTGAATGATATAAGTTGAATATTTAATTTATTTCCAAATGATGATGATGGACAAAATACATACAATTTTCCTTAAATCCGCTTGACTCCTTTTGCTCTCATTGCAGTTTCGAGAGTCTGTATGATGATGTGATTGAGAAGGGTCCCATCCTGTATGATGATGTGATTTTGACTACTTGAAATGGTTTGGAAAGGATTAGAAAGTACGGTCTTGTTGAGGGAGGTGTGTCTCTAGGAGCAGGCTTTGAAGTTCCAAAGGACTCTAGTGTGTTTCTTCTCCACCTCCTATTTTCAGATCAAGATGTGTGCTACCAGTGGAAACTCACAACTGGGGAACCTGCATGGGGCGGAACTAGGGCCTCGGAATGTAGGTGACAGTTACGTGGCTTGATCTGTTGGCAGGGGGTCCTGGTAGTGGGACCAGGAATTATCCTGGGTCCATGAATTAGCTTTTTGGAGACCATTTCCTATGGTGGGATGTAGAAGGGAGCCGGCTGTGTTCCTGCCGCCCCAGCTCCTGGTCGCCTGGCTAGCTTATGCCCCGAAATAACAACACACAAACTGTATTCTTTTAAACACTGCCTGGCCCATTATATCTAGCCTCTTCTAGGCTAATTCTCACGTATTAATTTAGCCCATTTCTAATAATCTGTGTAGCACCCCAAGGTGCGCTTACCGGGAAGATTCTAGCCTACGACCATCCTGGGTTGGAGCTTCATTGGGTCTGCCCCAGAGAGCAGCTGCATGGCATCTGAGCTCACTTCCTCTTCCTCCCAGCATTCTGTTCTGTTTACTTCACCCACTTATGTTCTAACCTATGAGGGCCAAGCAGTTTCTTTATTTTTTAACCAATGACCTTCCTCCATCAGTGGGATACCTTGCTCAGCCTTGATACAAGGGGGAGAGGTTTTTTTCCGGCCTCAACTTTGTATGCCAGACTTTGTTGACTCCATAAGGGAGGTCTTAGCCCCTCTGATGAGGAGATGGGGGAAGTGGGCTAGGGGGAGGTGGGAGTGGGAGAAGGGGAGGGAGGCAAGACTAAAGTTCGTATGCAAACTGAAAAAAAATGAAGAAAATGAGGGAGGAGGGAGTCAGAACTGAGATTGGTATGTAAAAATTAAAAAAGATAGTTTCTTTTCTTTTTAAAAAATAAAATAAAGAAAATAAAAGAAAAAAGATGTGAGCTATCGGCTATTCCTACCTCTATGCATTTGCTCTACCACCATGGTTCTAGCTCTGAGAAACTGTAAGCCCCATTAAACAGTTTCTTTTATACGTTGCTTTGATCATGGTGTCTGAATACAGCAGTAAGAGCCTTAACAAATACACACTGTGAGTTCCTCCCTTCTCCATCTTCCTTCTTGCCACCATCCTTCCAGTAATAGTCAGCACTGGTTTAACGGCACTGGTTTCTCAACCCTGTCTCCATGTGGTTAATAATGAAGCTGTATTCTCTTAAGACTTCATGTCCAAAATCTGCTGCTTGTACCTTCTCACTGGGCACAAAGTAATTTTTCCCTCAGCCATATTAATAATATAGAGGGTGAACTTAAAGTTCACTGGATTCTAAGGCACTCTTCCTCTCAGGCCCAGGGTTACATAGAAAGAATATGTTTTGAGTATGAGCTTCTCACTCAGCTGGGGGCATGTGTTGAGATATGTACTTCCACCTGGAACCCACACCATTACTTTGCCTGTGAGACCAATCTATTCCAAATTCCACTTTTATTTTCAAACTACTGCCAGGCCTGGGTCTACTAGGCCTATGTAGGTCACCTCTGACAAGCTGTATAATGTCTGTGTACTAGAATAGATGTTTGCTTTCTCAAAGATATTCTGTTCCAAGAAATATAATGTTTTTTATTATTATTTGAATAGGCAATGTATGGACCATTCATACAGCTTGCCAAATAGTTTTAAAATGACACTATGGAAAATCATTAGCTGAGCACTCTGCAGCTCTTAAAACACAGTATTCAAACACGGTTTCAAGCACTCTCAGAAAAACAATCTTTATCTGTTTCTGACTGTGACTTATTTTGACTCTGCTAGGAAACTCTCAGGGTGGAGATTTCCTGAGCTGACAGCAGGTCATGCTGAAATAAAGCCATCACCCTTGGGGGGAGGGAGACAGGAGTTAAAGAATGCAACTGGATTTATTTCTCATTAACTCTATATCCAAAAAAAGTATTGAGGAGTACCATTGCCATTCTCATTCCTGAGTTTTAGAGGCAGTGGATCAGTTTTTCCACTCAGTTTCTTCTAGCAGGATGAGACCAAAGAGATACCCCAAGTGAAGCGCCAACTCACGGCACATTTTCCAGTTGTCTTTTTCCAAGAGAAGAGTTTTTATCTTTTCCTTTTAGTTATTTATTTTTCCAAATTCACATTGTCTCTTCCATGTCACAAGGTCAGGATACCAAAGGCAGGTATACTGCAACACATGAATGAATCGCCAGCATTTCAGCCTGGCAAGGTGGTGAGCAGGATTTCCCTGGGAAGGGAGGTGAATGCCTTAGCCCATCAGGGCTGCACCGTCATCTCCCAACTCATTCATAGGAAAGCTGAACATTTTCCTCACTACAGAATACCTTTTGTTTGCTGTTCATATTAATAGACATCCTAATAACTGAAATTTTGACATGAATGGATGACAGCTCATTTGATCGCATGTTTGGGATGAGACCAGTAACTGAAGGTAAAGGGGACACTCACTGATTATTTATTTTTTTAATGTTACTTGTGTGTGTATGTATGTATGTGGGTGGGAGAGAAACACAGAGACAGACGGAAAGACGGATGGACGGACGGAAAGACAAAGTCAGAGAGAGACACACACATAGAGAGAGAGAATCCACAGAGGTCAGAAAGGGTATTGAATCCCTTGAAATAAGAGTAATAGCCGTATGTGAGCTACCTGGTGGGGGTTCTGGGATCTAAACTTCAGTTCTCTGAATGAGGAGCAAGTCCTTCTAACCACTGAGCAATCTCTGCAACCTCCAAACTGGTTATTCTTTATGAGTTCATCTTCTAGAGAGGAAAGAATCCTCGTCTTCGGTGGCATTACCCTTCACGTTTTTTTTTCTTGTTTCTTCTTTTAACATTTTTTTCTCCCCAAGTTTGAAGTGTCAGCTAGAGGAGTATGATGCTGCATGACAAGCCTCTCAGAAGTTTGCTACAAGGTTACAGCACTGAATAAGAGTGATGAAATTTCTCCCCATGAGCCTTACATTCCAATATAAAAAAAAACCCAGACTGTTAACTCATAAACATTTTCAGATATTTATAAAGTTCTATCTGAAAATAAGTATCTTTAATATTTCTTTATTATGCTTTTTGTGGCCTGTTCACATCTCAATTCCATCACTTTTGATTTCCCTTTATTTCTATCTTTAGATTGAGATATTAAGTCATGGCATTGGTAATATAGCAAGGAATGCAAAGTAATATGTACTTGTTTCATCCTCAGTTTTCCTGGTTATCAGATATGCGATCTCAAACATTTTAGCCACTTTGACCTTTGCTTCTGCAGTTTGGATACTGAATGTCCCTCAAAGGTTTATGCTCAAGGCCTGATAGCCTCAATGGCTATTCTGAGAGTTGCTATCCATCTTACGAGGTGGGGCTTCATTGAGGCCCTTAGGTCACTGGTACCATGCCCACAAAGGAGATGGTGGGATCTCTGTCTGTATCCCCATGCTTCTGTGCTTGAGATATGAGCACCATCTACTCAAAAATGAACTCCCAGCATGAAGTTCTAACTTTGTGTACAAATGATTGAGACCATAGAGTTCTTGGGCTTGAACTTAAAGTATTTGGTTTCAGTAACATGAAGTTGATTAACTTTCTATTTGTAAAACATGGTGATGGCAGCGATACAGCTAGGAAATGATACATGAGATATTTGTGTTTGCAATAATTCTGCACCTGCAGTCAGCGCTCTCAATTCCCACACCCTTCCACAGACCCATTTTTCTCTTCTGGACCTTTCTGTTTGCCAGACACTGATCCTCAAGGAATGCATGTGCACATCTATGTGAACCTAGCCAAACAGACACACTGGAGAAAGACTGAAGGATATCATCAAGGAAAATCCATAATATTTCTTCCTTTTTGCCTTCCATACTCTGAAGGTATATTTAGCACTAGCCACATCCTTTAAAAACCAAATATTCTGCCAGCTGGCCTCTTTTTCATAGCTCTTGCTTTCTTTATGGTCCCTCTGGCTCAAAGGGACAGTTTTGAGCTTTTGGCCCTCGGAGTGATATACTTTCCCACTAAGATTCATCTGAGGCCATCTTCATTTAAATCTTTTGATAAGCCGTGAGGGGAAGCTCTACTTTCCACATGGATTCTGAACTGCATAGTACCTGATAACAGAAGTAGTTATATTGGGGAGATGTTTAACATGGTTTTATGAAATTGCTCTATAAAGTTACTTGATGAGTATGCAATCTTCTTGGAGAAACACAGCATGCTTATAATATATTCACTGTTTGTTTGTTTGCAGCCGTACTTCTTCAAGAAGGCTGCACAACCCTCAAAATAGTACCAAACTACTGGAGACTGAATGGCACAAAACTAAAGTTGATGGGGGGGGGGCAGTGGGGCACATTTCAGACTCCATCTGTAACAGGACCTTCATTAACAGATGTAGGATGATATATAACCCTATTTAACCCTCACAAACCCTATGTCCAAACACTAAAGTCAGATTACACATCCATCTTCTTAATTTTTAAGAGGGGGATTCAACTCCAGCATGAGTTTTGGAGGGAACAAATTATATTCAAACCATGGAAGTTGTACTTTTCAGTGGTTACTGTATCATCTGTTATAAGATTGATGACTGTAGCCCTCACCATGTGGAAAAGAGGTATCAAATTTCTTCCATTTATATAGGATCAAGATACATTTTACCTCTCTCTCTCTGTCTCTCTCTCTCTGTCTCACTCTCTGTCTCTCTCTCTCTCTCTCTCAACTTTCTCCTATCAGCCACAGATTCTACCATTATCAAGACATATTATCTAGTTCATGGTATTGTAATAGTAGCTGGTAAAAGTGATCCATTCTCTGGACAGTGGTGGTACACGCCTTAAATCCCAGTACTTAGGAGGCAGGTGAATTACTGTAAGTTTGGGGACAGCATGGTCTACAGAGAGAGAGAGAGAGTTCCAGGACAGCCAGGACCTAGAACAAGTCAGGTGGGACAGAGGGGGAAAAAGTGGTCCTTTCAACACCTGTTCATTAACAGTTAACTGAATAATATTATCTTAATTTTTATTCCATTTCTGCCATCTTTTCCATGGACTCATAATATTCCCCATCTTTAATCATAATTGGCCTCTAACCTATCACATATCATGTTCTGTATGACTTTGATCTCTGATGTAATTTTTCTGTTCTTATTTTGTCTGAACCATTGTTTGTTTTCATTTTTAAAATTATTTTATGCTTTGCAAAACTTCTCCCTTCTAGCATCCAAAGCATGGCTCTGTCATTGTAGTTCTCAGATTTATCTCTGTAAAACTGTCCACTTCATTGAGTGTAACATCTTTTCACATGGTAGAAACAAAGAGTACTGGATGGAGGGAGAGAGTGGTAAAGAAGAGTGGAGAGTCTGAAAAGTAAAAAGAGCTGGTGGGCCCATGGATGCAGCTTAGTTAGTAACCTGATTGCCTAGAATGCATGAGGCCCGGGGTTAATTCCCAACATCACACAAAACAGGTATGGTCATATACTCCAGAGACCCCAATATTCAAGAAGCTAAGTCAGGGGGATTAGAAATTCAAGGACAACCTGAGATACATGAGGCCCTATCTCAAGTACTTACTCATATGGTAAAATAGGAAATTAGAAGATAAAGAGGGTATGGCCTAGATTTGTCTTAATTATTATTTTAAGATGTGAGAGACCAGCATGTTTGCATGCATAAAAGTAAATGACAGTATAGAAATGAGACACAATGAGTGGAAGAAAGAGAATGATCAGAACAAACTGTTGAGGAAAGAGCGGAGAGGGGAGCCAGAAGCGCATGGAAGAGTCTCAGACTAAGAAACAAGAAAATGGACGAGATGAGCCACAGCGGTGAGGTGATACGCAGATCATCCGCAGATCATCCTCCCTGATGTTAGAAGTCTTAGCTCAGAAGCAAAGCCTGACTCCTACCCTTAGCCTGGGACATTCTTGACTCCGCCTTTTAAAAGGACGGCATCAAATGTCACTTCTCAACTATCTCGACCCGAGTTTGTGCTTTTTTTCTCTCCTAGTGTTTGTCAGTCGCTGTTTGAGGTTACATGCCTGTGTGCTTGCCCATGTGGATAGAACACGTGTCTGCTCCAGTCACTGCTGTGGCTGCCACACTTAAAATAGTGCCTGGCACAGTGGAATTCTCAAAAAGCCTACCGGACCCCCACCCCTGCCTGTGTGTCTGTGTATTTGTATTTGTCTGCTCTTGTATTTAAAGGTCAGAGGACAATCGGCATTGTTTCTCAGGAGTCATCACTTTGGAAATTTAGACAGGATCTCTCCAAAGATGCCAGGCTGACTAAATAGGGAAACCCAGAGATCTACCAGTCTGTTTCCCCAGTTCCAGAATTACAAGCACACACAACTATCCCCATATTTTTTTTTTCCAGGAGTTATTCTGGGGATCAAAATCAGGTCCTCTTTCCTGCAAGGCTAGCACTTTACAAACGGATAAACTAAGCCATTTCTCCGGCCCCTCAATAAACATTTTGTAAATGAAGACACACTAGTGTTGATATATTTTGTCACTTGAACTACCTGAAAGACAGATGAGAAAGTGAGAGCCATGAATTCCAACAGCCACGGCTCTGCTGGTTCCACTGAGCACAATCAACGAGACATTGCTGATGATAAAGCCAATTCCAGCAAGCATAAAAAAGTGCTTCGCACTGGTACATAAATAAGTAAATTTAAAAGTTCAGAAAAAAATCCTTAATGATACTCAAAGAAATAATTTGAGAGGCTAACAGTAAAAATTCCCAATAAGAAAGGAATATTGTATATTTTAATATTTAAGTATAGAAAATATTGTACAATCCTCGACACTTAAAATTCTTCTCCATTCTGTACTAATTCTAGAGCGTTTATAGAAATATAAAATTGAAATCACAACATACTATAAAACATATGAGAGAATTATTTTTAAATCTTAAAGTAGGAAAAATGGAACCAAATTCAAAGCTTGAAATAATTATATAGGAACTTGAAGAATGTGTCTATAAATAGACTTAGAAACCTCTAGAGAAGGCACACCATATATCTTCTCACATATTACGAAATGGAGGGATATTTTAGCAGCAATAACAAGCAATGCTTTTCAACACTTAAGTGTGACTTATTTCTCTTTCTTCTTAAACTATAAATTGCGGCGGTGTTTGACATTGGATAAATATCTTTTGAGTTTATAAATATAAATGACTAAATGTCAGGAAATCAATATAGGAAAATACTGAGCTATTTTGAATTCTTTTCCCTCTGGCTGGATAGTTTTACTTCTGCTTTGAATTGTAAACACTTGACAAAATGCTCTGTGGTGTCAGGGACTACATCTAACTCCTTCACTGAGCTGTATCTCTGGCCCAAAGTTATTTTTAAGTGAGATTTAATGTTATTCAGTGACATACACATGAATTTTTAAATGATATAACTTCCTAACAGGTTATAAAGAATGGCCGTGTCATTTTTCCTCCTTTCACAGTTTTCTAAGCTGGATTTTTTTTTATAATTAAATATCTTCATTGGGCCTCTGTTCATTACTAATCTTGATGCTGTGGCAAAACAGTACAAAACAACTCAAAAACGGTTGACGTTGATTCACAGTTAAAGGGTAGAATCCATGGTGATAGGGAAGGTGGTAGCCAGTGCTTGGGGCAGCTGGTCACATTGCTTCTGCAGGAAGCAGAGATGTAGTGTTCATCTCATTTTCTCTTTTTATTTAGTCTAAGACCCCAGACCACAGAGTGGTACTTCCTACATTTCCAACTGGTCCTCCCATCTCCATGTGATGTATGTAGATTAGGATCTACATAATCCCGCACAGACATGCCTAGCTATTAGTTTCCATAGTGATTCCTAATCCCAACAAGTTGACAATCAGTATTAACCAGCGAGGAACCTAGGTACCTTGAAAGGCCACCGCATTCATTTTAAGAAAGCAAAGTCATTTCCCATACAAAACATACTAAATACTTCCTTAGTTTCAGATGTAGAACATTAGCATCCAGTATAAGAAGCAAGTCCTGAAAACAGTGCTACTCAATGGCTTTGGAGATGAGTTTTCCTCTCTGTCATCCATTCTGCTGTCTGATGGTGTCTTAAACTTAATCTCTCGTTCTCACAGTGTAGATTTGTGCATCTTCACAAATGCTGCATTGTTCCGGCCCCAATTGCATGACACCAGACTAGCTTGCTACACGGCCTTGAGCAAAGGTCTCAACTTCTTTCCAGGTGTGTTGTACCACCCCTGGTAGTTTATTTGGGCTGTTTGCTATACATCCCCCTGGAAGTGCTTATCTAATCAGTACTTAAGACAACAGCCTGGGAAAAGACCAACAGAGGATTCCCTTTCCATCATCTCTACTTCTTTTTCAGAAGAAGTACTGTCACTTCCAAAAGGAAATAATTGCATTTGGTTCAACTGGCATCATTTTCACCCAAAAGTTTAAAAACTTGTTACTCACAGGACATTGTAATAAGCAGAAGTTTGACTGTAGACCCTACTTGCTTCTAATGAGAAAGAAAATGGGAAATGATCAAACCAGAATACTTGAATAGAACCTTATTCTCTGTAAAGATATATAATTAATATTTGCCAATCAAAAACAAAATTACAAGGCCAGTAAGATAACTCACACAGTAAAAGACACTTGCCAACAAACCTCATGATCTGAGTTCAATACCCAAGATTTTCAAAACGTGTCCTTTAACCTCTACACCTATGCTGTGCCATGTAGTTTCTCTCTCTCTCTCTCTCTCTCTCTCTCTCTCTCTCTCTCTCTCTCTCTCTCTCTCTCTCTCCTTCCCTATCTCCCTCTTTTTTATCATAAAAAATAAAATAACAGAAAAGAAAGACAATAAGTGATTTAAAAAAGCCTGTATACTCTTCCATTGCCCTTAGCCAAATGGTAATTTGAATATTCACTCTAATCCTCTTCTATCCTCACAGATGCCAAAATTTCAGTGTTCCTGCTGATAGGATCAGGTGAGTCTAAATGAAAGCTCTCATTCTCTTTGTCTCTTATTGAAGTCATGGCCAAACTTATTCTCCTATATGCCTGGCTTCAGCTTTGTACCCAGTACTGAGATGGGCTCATGCTAAAGTACATAGACACACACACACACACACACACGGAGAGAGAGAGATACAGATCACACACACAAACATACCCTTATACATACACACATAATTTCTAAGGTACATTCAAAAGAACCTACAAATATCAATGTTGATGCCCTGCCCCCCCACTCAGCCTCCTTCCTTAGTGGTACTATGTGGGCATTTGTTAGCTAGGCTCACAAAGGATGGGTGTAGTAAATCCATCTCAAAGCAATGCTGACAGAAAGCTGTGTCTCTGTCTGAAACAGATTATCAATCAAAGAGGCCCAACCATGTTAAATGCTCAGATTTAAGTTCTCTTACCTTTCTCTTGGCTTCTATTATTTCTTCTGATCTAAACTTTGCATCTATAGCCTGAACCAGTTATTTAAAATAGAAGCCTATATAACGAATTATTTAACTCAAATCCCTCTGATAATGTCTTCCTCATTGTCTTCGGATAAAGCATTAAGAAGACTTAAAGCCCTCATGAAGAGCAAATGTCCTCACTGTCTCCATTCAGCTTACATTAGAACACTGCTTAAAAAGAAATAAAACAAAATAAAAACTCATTGGTCCCCTTCTGTCCATAGACTTTGAAGTCTGTCTTCCCTACCTCATCTTCACCCCAATTTATCCTGTTGTTACCTCTCACACTCTCAGTCCCCTGCCCACCTACCCTCCTTTTACCTTTTAGCCCAGTTTTGAATGTCTGACCCATTTCTCGCACAACCTAATCCCCTAGGACCTGTGAATATTTTCTTAATTTCTTCCATTAAAAAATAATGTCTTCACTATCTGCACTTTGTTTGCTTTAGAAGTGGATTTATTTAAGCAGCTCAGCACTTAAATTGACAGTACTGTAGACTTTTTCTTGTTAGTGAACATTCTACAGTAAATATCTGTAGTTTTTTTTATTTATAAGCTTAATTTTTCCCAGATAGTATGTTTTGATAATGTTTTCCTTCCTCAACTCCTCCCAGATCCTCCTCATCTTCTTACCAATCCAAATTCATATTGTTTCTCTCTTTCAAAAAAAAAACAAACATAAAATCAAAACATACAAATTCCAAAAGACCAAAATAAATAAATAACAAACTAAACAAACACAAAGAGTAGACCAAAAGCAAGGATTCCATATTGTGTTGGTTAACTATTCCTGATCATGTGGCCTGCCCATAATTTCTTCACTCTGTGCTGTTTCTAAAGGCCTTAACATGATACTTTAATATATATATATATATATATATATATATATATATATATATAAAGAATGCAAGAAACTAGACTGTAAAATGCTAATCAACCCAATTATAAAATGGGGCACTGAGCTGAACAGAGAATTGTCAACAGAAGAAGTACAAATGGCCAAAAGACACTTAACATCATGCTCAACTTCCTTAGCGATCAGGGCAGGGAAATGCAAATCAAGACAACTTTAAGATACCATCTTATACCTGTCAGAATGGCTAAAATCAAAAACACCAATGTTAGCCTTTGCTGGAGAGGTTGTGGAGTAATGGGTACACTCATCCATTGCTGGTGGGAATGCAAACTTGTGTAACCGCTTTGGAAAGCAGTGTGGCGGTTTCTCAGGAAATTCGGGATCAACCTACCCCTGGACCCAGCAATACCACTCTTGGGAATACACCCAAGAGATGCCCTATCATACAACAAAAGTATTTGTTCAACTTTGTTCATAGCAGCATTGTTTGTAATAGCCAGAACCTGGAAACAACCTAGATGCCCTTCAATGGAAGAATGGATGAAGAAAGTATGGAATATATACATATTAAAGTACTACTCAGCAGTAAAAAACAATGACTTATTGAATTTTGCACACAAATGGACAGAAATAGAAAACACCATCCTAAGTGAGGTAAGCCAGACTCAAAAAGATGAACATGGGATGTACTTACTCATAATTGGTTTCTAGCCATAAATAAAGGACATTGAGCCTATAATTCGTGATCCTAGAGAAGCTAAGTAAGAAGGTGAACCCAAAGAAAAACATATAGTTATCCTCCTGGATATTAACCTTCATCAAGCAATGAAAGGAGACAGAGACAGAGACCCACAATGGAGCACCGAACTGAAATCCCAAGGTCCAAATGAGGAGCAGAAGGAGAGAGAGCACCAGTAAGGAACTCAGGAACGCGAGGGGTGCACCCTCACACTGAGACAATGGGGATGTTCTATCGGGAACTCACCAAGGCCAGCTGGACTGGGTCTGAAAAAGCATGGGATAAAACCAGACTCGCTGAACATAGCAGACAATGAGGGCTGCTGAGAAGTCAAGAACAATGGCACTGAGTTTTGATCTTACTGCATGTACTGGCTTTGTGGGAGCCTAGGCTGTTTGGATGGTCACCTTACTAGACCTGGAAGGAGGTCGGAGATCCTTGGACTTCCCACAGGGCAGGGAACCCTGACTGCTCTTGGGGCTGCTGAGGGAGGGGGAGTTGATTGGAGGAGGGGAGGAAAATGGGAGGCTGTGGCGGGGAGGAGGCAGAAATCTTTAATTAATTAATTAATTAATTAATTAATTAAAACAATTAAATATGTAATTTCAAAATAAAAACAAATTTTTTTGCTTCTTTTGCAGTGGATTGGGGTGTCCCTGTCTCACCTAGACTTTCTTTCTGAACACTTTCTCACTGTTACTGAAAAGCAGGGTGAGGATGCAAGTAGAATAACTCCAAGCTAATGCCAAAAGATTTTAGTTATTATTTTTTATTGTAAGGAGAAAACACACAGAACAAAAACAAAAAGTTCAACCTCAAGGTGTGCAATGCAGGAACAAGAGAGAGAAAGCTGGACAGGCCAGCAGTTTTTTCTGGATACCCAAGAGATCATGCCCTAACCTGGTCCAGCCTCTTAAAGGTCATTGGCTGAAAGAGGTTCCCCATAACCTCCCCCATTTGCCTAAATAAGAGAATTCCAAAACCAATATAAAACTACATACACTAGAAACAGATATCAACTATAAAATTAGGATTACAACCAACCACAAACAATATCAAGCAAGGAAGATATGTTAAATGTTTTAATAAACATTTTATCCTAAGGAATCTAAGTCTTGTATTAGAAATGGTTTGGCTAAATTATAAGAGGAAGATAACTATGACTCTCTCATCTTCAACCCCATCAAGAGCCTCAGAAAGGAGATAATATTACTTGAGTAGGCAGCAAGTTTCCAAAATGTGCAGTATATGACAGAGACAACTGGCTACCTGAGCAATCACCCAAAGTCTCATTTGCAATGTTGAAAAAAACAACTTTGGCTAAGGTCTAGAGTAACTGACAGATCATTTTTAGAGGCAGGAAAAATTTTAGAACCCTCTTACCCTGTCTTGGAAAGGCTTTTGTGTGTGTGTGTGTGTGCGTGCGCGCAAGCGCGCATACGTGTGCATGTGTGTTCTGCTTATCTACTCCAGACAGCATGCACTTTGTCAGTGGTCGAGGCATGGGCAGTTCCTTTCCCAGAGGCCAATTGTGCGAAGAAGAAAACAAGCTCCAAGTGGAGTGTCTTTGGTGCTCAACATTCTCTCAGGAATAGATTGGCGTTGCCAGGAACAATCATGTCTCACATCAATAGAACCCTAAGTTTTTTAAATGCCATATTTACAGATCTTTGAGGTGGTTGAAGATTACCTATCTATGCAAAATACAATCTCTATGTTTTTTCTGACTATAAGTATAACAAACATGAATGACTATTGAACCTATAATACTTAATACCCGTATAACTTAAAGACTAAGACTTTACATCAGAATATTAAATAACCTGTAAACAACTGTGCAGTAAATAAGGACAATGACCTCAAAATGTAAACAATGTATAAGTATTCTGATCAGAGGTAGAAATACATAATGCAATAAGATAAAAATATCCTAAAAATTGTATCAATGTACAAAATATCTTACATAGAAGTAGAAACATGCATGATACAATCTGACAAAATAACTTTGCATAGGTGTACAAATATTGTAAACAGAAATAACAAATATATTTTGAACTTGTATCAATCTACAAGAATCTATACCGATGTAAATTCTCCATAAATAATAGCTCACAAGTATGTCCTCTATCACTCACTATTATTATTATTAGTGTGAGTAAGTTCACACTAAACTACCAACAATGGGGTGCCAGATGTCACTAAACAGGGGGGTGAGGACGCAAGTCGAATAATCCCAAGATAACTCCCAAAGATTGTAGTTGTTATTTTTTATTGTAAGGAGAAAACTCACAAAACAGAAAACAAGAAGTTCAACCTCAAGGTGTGTAAAGCGGGAACAAGAGAGAGAGCTGGGCAGGCCAGCAGTTTTTTCTGGGTACCCAAAAGGTCATGCCCTAATCTGGTTAAACCTCTTAAAAGTCATTGACTAAAGGAGGTTCCCCATCACCTCATTATAAACAAGAGCTGTACCTGACCCCTCAACTATTTCTAAGTACCCAGCCAGTTAGCATGATCCCTGACACTCACACAACGAACAGTGCACAGTGAGTAGCTGTCCGCATGGGTCCAGCGATCTACAAAACCCGGCTACTATTGACTTCTTTTGTCCACTGCTGGCAAAGTGAGGGGTACTCTCCTGTACAAAGTACATTCCAAATGTTCAAGAAGCACGAAGCAGGGAGAATAAGAGGGAGATGGTCATACCATATGCTGACGACTGTTTTCTCCAGATGGCTTCAAGGCCTTTAATTAAACAGTTTAAGCATGGGAGTCAAAAAAAAGGGACTTGTTCCTAATTAATGCTCTAACTTCATTATGCTCACAGACCAGGAAATGTAATAACTGTGCAAGAATTTGAAAATTATTTCTGTACAGTCCATGACTGGTTTTTGTTTTGTTTTGTCTTTTGATGAGTTCCTATCACTTAGCTGCAGAAGAAGCCAGTGAACTAGCAGGGTTGATATAAACCAAGCAGGGCAGGACTCAATGGAAAACAGTCTGTCTGACTCAGGCACATATAGATGGAAGGAGACGATCAGTCCAATCTATTTTCTGTCATCTTAAAACTTCATAAAAATGTAGTTCTTTAGTTATGAATATACCTATTGGGAAATAGTTGTTTGTGCCAAAGTTTTTCTTGAATGTTCTTTACATTGTATACAAAGTACAGTGAAATGTCTATGTATTATTTTTACATTTCTCAACAGGCACACACCAGTTTATTATCTACCTTCCCAGTATAAACAGATGATCGATTCTGTGGCTAAGTATTAGAGGAAGGAATTGCTTACAGTTAGGTGTGCTTTGTTTTGTGTAAAACAAAAAAAAAGCATTTTCATTTTTTCATCCATACAGTAGATCTTATGAATTTAAATGTGGATTAAATGGAATATTCTAATTGCCTCAATCCCAGTCCTTTTATGAAAAGAACTTGTGTGAATTCTTGTGCTCTTTGACACCCATACAAAATCAATTAGGCCCATAAATGTAATAGTGGGTAATCCAAAGATAAGTACAAATCATTTTCTAAGGCAGGTTATCAATCCTATAATATTTAAGTAAAACTTACCTTTAAATTAAAAAGGTTGATTTAAAAGAAACTCTTTGAGTTTTTGTTTCTTTCCTTTGAGGCAGAGTTTTGCTATGTAGCCCAGGCTGACCTCAAACCTGTGTCAAGCCTCAAGAACTGTTGCAGGCCTGCCTTGAAATGTTTTGATTTTGCCAATTCCTTTCTTTCAGTTATTTGAATGACCTGAGCTGCTTCCCCTATCCTTCCCTTTCCACCCGTGGAAAGCCCAATGAGCATGTGAAATTTTGACTACAAACTCCACAAACTTTATCCTTTGCTTTCATTCCATAATATTTAGACTATTTTGTTAAACTGAAACCATTAGATCACCAACTTAACTTTCTGTCAACTCCATACATAATAAAATCACCTGGAAAGAGGGAACCTCAATGGAGAAATCGTTTCCATCAAACTGACCTATAGGCAAGTCTATGGAGCATTTTCCCTGTCAATGATTGATGTGGGAGGGTCCAGAGTCCTATGGGCATTGGTGCCCCTGATAAGGAGACCCTTGATTGAATAAGAAAGGTGAATGAGCAAACCACGGAGAGCAGGCCAGTAAGCAGGTCTCCTCCGTGGCCTCTGCTTAGGCTCACTCCTCCAAGTTCCTGCCTTGAGTTCTTGCCCTGACTGCCCTTCATGACAGACTGTGAGCTGTACTGTTAAATAAACCCTTTCCTTCCCAAGTTGCTTTTGGTCATGGTATTTATCAACAGAACACAAACTAGGACACTGTTATATCCCCAACCTCAGCCTTTTCCAGTGTTTTTGAGAGCTGTAATAGACAGGTTTGAGATGGTATTCAATGCTTCTTTTTGCTGTTCCCAACTTTGTATCATTCCTTCTTTTTTATTATTATTTATTTATTTATTTATTTAAGAATTCTGCCTCCTCCCCACCCCCACCTCCCATTTCCCTCCCCCAATCAAGTCCCCCTCCCTCATCAGCCCTAAGAGCAATCAGGGTTCCCTGCCCTGTGGGAAGTCCAAAGAACATCCACCTCCATCCCGGTCTAGTAGGAGGAGTATCCAAACTACCTAGGCTCCCACAAAGCCAGTACGTGCAGTAGGATCAAAAGCCCATTGCCATTGTTCTTGAGTTCTCAGTAGTCCTCATTGTCCGCTATGTTCAGCAAGTCCGGTTTTATCCCATGCTTTTTCTGACCCAGGCCAGCTGGCCTTGGTGAGTTCCCGATAGAACATCCCCATTGTCTCAGTGTGTGGGTGCCCCCCACACGGTCCTGAGTTCCTTGCTCGTGCTCTCTCTCCTTCTGCTCCTGATTTGGACCTTGAAATTTCAGTCCGGTGCTCCAATGTGGGTCTTTGTATCTGTCTTCTTTCATCGCCTGATGAAGGTTACTGTTCAGGAGGATGCCTATATGTTTTTCTTTGGGTTCACCTTCTTATTTAGCTTCTCTAGTATCACAAATTCTAGGCTCAATGTCCTTTATTTATGGCTAGAAATCACTCTTGGGAATATACCCAAGAGATGCCTTATCATACAACAAAAGTATATGTTCAACTATGTTCATAGCAGCATTGTTTGTAATAGCCAGAACCTGGAAACAACCGAGATGCCCTTCAATGGAAGAATGGATGAAGAAAGTATGGAATATATACATATTAGAGTACTACTCAGCAGTAAAAAACAATGACTTCTTGAATTTTGCATGCAAATGGACGGAAATAGAAAACACTATCCTGAGTGAGGTGAGCCAGACCCAAAAAGAGGAACATGGGATGTACTCACTCATATTTGGTTTCTAGCCATAAATAAAGGACATTGTATCATCCTTTCTTGTACTGAATCAAGGTTACTAAGAAAGCACCACACCACAGGAAGAGGAATATGTAACACTTGGTTAAGCCAAAGGTCATCCCAGGAAACTTCTGCTTTGGTCTGTTTGGCCACTCCTTTTGGGGGCACTCAGTTGCCGGTCGAGGACTGTGAAAGCCCTGTTACCCTGCTGCAGTTTCACAGGTGACAGCAGAGGATGGAGGTTATTGGGTAACAAAAGATATTTATTACTGAGAACAATGACGAAAGAAGATGGAGGATAAGCAAACACTAGTTACTTGAACCCTTCTTTCTACAGTCCAGAGCAGAGAGGTCTAAGGGAAGCTTGCGCGTGGTGTGGCTTGTATCAAAGGAGATGAACTTCGAGTTTAGGGAATTGTTTTATATATATATATATATATATATATATATATATATATATATATATATTGAGCTATAAACTGGGTCTATTTTTACTTCAAGGAGTCATTATCTAACTCCCTTTGATAGCACAATTGGTACAGCAGATGGCTATTGGTGGTCTGAGTTAGGAATTTTATCCTTTTCCTATCAGAGATACCACAAATATCTTACCCTTTGCTCTGGAGGGGGGCTGTGTCTGAGAGGAACTATTCCTATCTACCAAGGCCATTTGCTATGCACACACCCTTGAGAAGGTTATTTGGAGCAAAAGAAGTTCCCAGTTGCCCTGCTTATGGACTGTGAGAGACCCACAGAAAATTGGCTGTTCTGAAGAAAAATTCACGAAGTGAACTGAGGCCTTCATTCAAAAACTAGCATGCTCTGTTTGGCAGGTGCCCCAGCCTCCTCGAGAGTAGAGGCTCTAGGCCCAGTTACCTCTATAGATGACTAATTTCTTATCCAAAGTCTCATTTATAAAGGACCTCACACCAGATTCATCCAGGAA
This sequence comes from Chionomys nivalis, assembly GCF_950005125.1. Classification (NCBI taxonomy): domain Eukaryota; kingdom Metazoa; phylum Chordata; class Mammalia; order Rodentia; family Cricetidae; genus Chionomys; species Chionomys nivalis. Next base: position 44,737,565 of record NC_080087.1, read on the forward strand.
ATCATCTCCAAAATCCTGACACACAAAAATTATAAAGAACCATACATCATACAATTTTGTACCATTGGTTTTGTTTTTGATTCAAGGTATTTTGCTGAAAGCCAGGACTTTGCTGGTTCAGTTACAGTGGCCCCTCCCCATCTCTTCCAGCACTTATGGTACAGATGCACATACTCTTCCATGCCTGCTTTTATGTGGGTACAGAGCATCCAGACCCAGGTCCTCATGTTTGCCCAGCAAGCAGTTTTCCAACTGAGCCATCTCTTGAGCCCTCTGTGTCATTAGGTTTCTGTGGCGATTGCTTAAACAACACTGCGTTAATCACTCCAGAGTTTCTGAGCTTGGAAGTGGGGTGTTTTCATAAGCAGTCTCAAATGTACCAGTGTCTTTGGGGACAACATAATAGAAACAAGAGGGTCTATGCAGAGTACCGATGAAGGCTCAAAGATTCTTGAAAACACTTTCATCAGAAACCTGGTCACCTTTGAGGAGGCTGCCAGGAGAGTTTGGGGGAAAGGGAAGGAATGTTACTGGATAATGGAAGAAAGGGACCGTTGTTATGTAATGGCAGAAGCTTAGCAACATCCTTGCCTACTCTAACATGGAAAGTGCCAAATGTAACCAGGGAATTGGTAGACTCGGTAGCGAGATTTTCAGGGAGAGTGCTGAAAACAACACATGGCTTCTCTCTGTTTACAGCAAAAGGAGACAGCTAATTGGCTCTTAGGATGCCTGAAGGATACATAGCGTGTTATGGAAAGGGTATATTTTTGCAAAGAGTTTCCAATTTGTTGCTTATATTTGCAGAAAGTAAATAATTGTCTGTATTGCACATGTTTCTTTTAATCTTATTTATGCACAAGGCCATTAAAATTATGATAAAAATAATAAAAGAGGAAGCAGGGATTTTGCGCTTTTCTCAGTGATCTTGAAAGTAAACACCTAGGGCAATGTGACTATCAATGCTTTAGCTTTTAGTTTCCTGGAGGGTTTTATTGCCATAATCTTTAGTGCATGCATCCAGTACTGTGACCCAACGGTTTTCAAGAAAATAGGAACAGAAGCACATTACAGAGCTGTTTGTCTATTTTGAATGCTCATATTTGCATAGAGATATGAGCGTTTGGGACTGGAGAAATGGCACAGTGGTTAAGAGCACTGGTTGCTCTTCCAGAGGTCCTGAGTTCAATTCCCAGCACCCACATGGTGGCTCACAGCCATCTGCAATGCAATCAGATGCCCTCTTCTAGTGTGCATGAGGACAAAGTACTCATGTACATAAAATTAAAGAAATAAAAAAATATGAGCATTCAAAATAGTATAATAAATAGTCTTTGGGAATCAGCATCAAAAACTTATGATACACAAGTTCTTTCCCACATTGAAGTAGCTATTCTGCCTTACTTTGCAAATTTCCAAGCAACTATAATAGCAAAACAGAAAAAGAAAGAAAGAAAGAAAGAAAGAAAGAAAGAAAGAAAGAAAGAAAAAAATGAAAAGAAAAGAAACTTGGTCAAAAAGATTCAATGTGCTCTTAGAATGCCAACTTGAACTTGGCAGAGCTTTAAGCTGCTCTCTGAAAGCTAAACACATTGGACTGATTCAGATGAGAAGTGATTTGGAAGGGCATGCAAAGGAGTTTCTGGAGCTTTCTTAATCACCTGCTGCTACAGCCATTAACCTGTTGGTGTCTGCTAATTATGTTGTGATACATATTTTCAAAATATTTTTTTCTAAAAACCAAAATCAAACAGAACAGTCAGCCTTGTAATAAATCTAATTCAGAACATAAAAATTATTCTTGGCTTTTATGATGTAATGGGAACTTTTGAATTTTTTTTAACTCATGTTCTAAATAATTAAAAAATATACTCTTAAGTATGCCAGAAGGAGAAAGCTAGATGGGGCAGGCAAGGAAAGAGAACTCTGAAAAAAATATAAAAGCAGTTTTCTTTATTGTTTTAGTTCTGTAGGAATATCTGCCTTCAGCAAAGTGATGTGGACTCTTTTGCAAAAACAAACAAAAAAAACAAAAAAACAAAAACAAAACAAAACAAAAAGATAAAATCACTCTAGAGAAAGGGTGGAGTGTCTCACTGTATATCAGAGAGCAGGGGACTAGTTTCATGCTAGGCTTCTAAAGCAGTGGCTGTGTTCCTGGCTAGCTCACAAGCAATGGCCTCTCTTCCCTAAGAATGATTTGATATCTACTCTGGTTTCTCAACCCAAATCTTGGGAGCTTCCTTCTGAATTCTAGACTCTAGCAAGCTAATACGAAACAGGACAATCATACTTGTTCATAAAACATTCTTCCAAAACAGTGTGCAATGTCAGAGTCGGGAAAACTGAGTCTTGACCAAGACTGGCCCACACTTTGCTGTGGAGTTACTTATTATCTTGCAGCCGGTGTTTTCTCTTCTGTAAGACAGAGAAGCTATATAAAGTGATAGGAACTTCTCTACCTGCTCAATTAGTTTATGATTCAAAAGGCTCTTTCCTTTCTGAGCCTCTAACCTGTTACAAAATCAACCAGGCAGCATTAAGCAGTACTGTTTGTTGGGGATTTTTCCTCGCTGCACACAGCTCTGTGAAGTCAATGCACAATTGCTTTGAAAGCTGAACACATAAATGTAGGACCAGTACTCTAGTTTAATAACATAGCCTGAGAGCAGTGCAAACCCCATGACCTGGAAACTGTTTGAAAGGTCATGATTTCCAGGTGCATGATGAGTTACTTGGCATCCTTGTCACTAAAGTCTCAACTTGAGCAATCTTTTCTAGGGATAGATTCCACTGAAAGTTGATTGGTTATTAAACACATGCTCTCTCTGAGCTCTATCTGCTTTAATTATGAGGCACGCTAGAATTAGCACAAGAAAACACGTATTCTGTGTGCGGAGGGACGCCGATTTGAATGGAGCTATAGAACTTGGATTTTGTGTTAGATGGAGTTTTGTTCCAAAGGAGTAAGACAGCCATGAGGTTAACTGCTGACTCTTTCCTAAAATCCATCATTTCATAGCAGTATATGTACGACAGTGTAATTTTTTTGAAATACACTGAATGCTTTTAGTCTAAAATCTTTAAGTGCATATAGTATGCGATATAAAACTACTAGCATGAGTAAAAGTATTCTAACACTCAAAAAGATGTTTTGAAAAAAACAGACTAGAATAGCAATCAACTTGAAAAGCAGAACTCTACAGAAGACGTTGCTGGTTTTCTGGCTTTTTAAATTTACCCCCCCCCACTTCACCCCTAAAAAAAGCCCAAAAGTGAACAAATTTTCTGAAGTGGAACTCCTGAACGGTTGTTTTCCCATACTACTTTTAACATCTTCCTTTTCATTCTTGTCTTCCGGAAAAACCAAGTCTTAAAGAACCTCCTGCATAAACAATGTCTCCAGGCCATCAGAAGCAACCGGACAGGAGACAGAGCTGTAAGTAAAATCTTCAAGCGCTGGATCATCTTGTGTTCCTCCTTTGACAAGCGAAGCCAAGCCAAAGGGCATGCGGCAGCATTCCTCCACTCTCCCTTTTGTTGTTTGCCAGTTCGTTTTCATTCACTGGAAAGGCCAATTTTCCACATGCTATTCAATGTGGTGTGCTCATTTGAAAAGAAGTGAGAAAAAGAACTAAAGACGCTAAGGGCTTAACCCGTTCCTCCCTTCTCTCCCCTCCTCCTCAATAACAAGTTCTCTTTCTTCCAGGCTCAGTGAAAAACAAAAGCAGATTCAGCCACCCACCCCCCCCCCACACACACACGCACACGCTCGCGCACACGCACACACGCGCGCGCGCACACACACACACACACAAATTTGAAGGCCTGCCACATCAAATGGCAAAGTATTCAGTTTGTCCTCAGACGGGTAGCATTTGACAGGTGGACCTGGCTAGGTGCTTTCTGGGCTCTACTTGGTGTTTGTGATTTTATAGTCACACCCTCCTGCCAAAGATCAGCTCAGCAAAACATAGAGGTGGGGTGGGGTAGGGGAGCTGTGTGCTTTGTCTCAGAATGAACAGCTAAAGAAATGACAGAGTTTTAGAAAGGGAGCCAGGGTTACCAATCTCTCTGTTTCCCAGGGAACATGGCAAAATAAGGCATATGCTACAACCCAGAAAAGTCTCAACATGGAACACCTCCAGAGTGGATTAGTCAAGGCTCATGTGACCAAAACAGTTCTGCAGCTTCTCTAACGCAGAGATCCCAAGGAAAACAGGGATCTAAACTATCTAGGATATGGATGGTTAGTAGCAGACAGACCCTGATCTTCTGGGACATCAACATATTCCACACATCCCAAATAGTGTTGTGTTGCGGGCAGTGTGTGACTAATTACTGGCTATGGCTCTCTTATTTTTTGGTGGCATTTAAGACCTGTTTTATCTAGAAGAAGAAGAAAAGGAGAAGGAGGAGAAAGAGGAGGAAGAGGAGGAGGAGAAAGAGGAGGAGGAGGAGGAAGAGGAGGAGGAGGAGAAAGGAAAGGAAAAGAAACCAAGGCGCAGAGGAGTGCCTAAACCACAGGTAGTTAGCAAAACCGGCAGAATTACAGGATAGTGTAATTCTGACAGCCAACTCAAGTCCCTAAACTTGGTCTCTATTTTTCCTCTAAAAAGAGCTTGTCTTGCTTATGTAACAGTTGTAAAAATAATTTATACAAGTCACAGTCCTTTCTTCCAAAGAAAGAACAATGAAAATGTAGTGCAAATATAAAACTAACTGCATAGAAAGCAGATGAATCCCTGCAAAACATAAAACCAGAGTCTCTATTAGATTCCAAAGATGGAGCCGGGCCGTGGTGGCGCACGCCTTTAATCCCAGCACTCGGGAGGCAGAGGCAGGCTGATCTCTGTGAGTTTGAGACCAGCCTGGTCTACAAGAGCTAGTTCCAGGACAGGCTCCAAAACCACAAAGAAACCCTGTCTCGAAAAACCAAAAAAATAAAAAATATAAAAAAATAAAAAAATAGATTCCAAAGATGGGCAGAAAGGTGCCACAGCTTCTCACTACTTTAATAATGATTTATGTCTTTCAAATAAGATAATGAAACAGTGATGAGACTATAATGAAATAAAGACCTCTGAAAATTCACCAAATCCATCATTTCCAAATAACTGATGACCAACTCAGGGCCTAGAGTGCATGAGTGTTCAGCCTATGGGTGGTTCCCACAGAAACAAAGTGATATGATTGACGTTACAATGAAGTAGTGCTATATTCATGGCAATACAAGCTTCATTAAAACCCAAACATGATACAATGTAAGAAAAACCACTATTTTTAAAAAGTGAAGCATGAAAAAATACTGGGTACTTTATTACTGAATTTGAGATCTATTATTTATTATGTTAGTCATATTTTCACAAAATCTTATGGTTTGCATCCTTTAATAACCTTGTACATACTTGTACTCATAAGTTTAAAATAAAATGTTCTTTAGAGAAAGCAAACAATGAGATGGGAACTGAACTACGATTTTTCTGAAGCCAACATCCGGAGAACAAACCTTTCACATCAGCCCACTGGAGCATGCTCACACAATGAGATTGCTCCTAGTTCATGGTACATTGCCCCCTCCCCATCACTTACATCATTGGTGATGATGAAGCCCTACAGGGGAAGCAAGTGAACCTCCCTATAAAAGAGCATTGGTGTTGCTTTCAGTAAAGTGTGTGGAGTTAGAAGAGAAGGAATGCTTGCTTTCCTTGCATAATTCTTAAATTTTGAGATATTGGCATAAGTGCCTGGTGAGAAGTTTTGCCATGGGGTAGGAAAGGCAAACTCGTTGGTTTAAATGTGAGATAGTAAAAGACCTAAAAAGTTTTAATCAGGATAAATCTCACAACTCGTGCTTCTAACCCCCATATAGAAGCATCTTTTATTTTAAATTATTTATCTATGCATATGGGAGTTTTCTCCTGCATGTATGTCTGCATATCATGTTCATGTCTTGTGCCTAAGGAATCCAGAAGAGGGTGCTGGATCCATTAGGACTGGATTACACAGTTGCAAACCACTGTGTGGGTGCTGGGAATTGAACCTCGGTCCCCTGGAGGAGTTGCTAATGCTCTTCAATTCTAAGCCATCTTTCCAGCCTAGACAGAAGCTTTGTTTCTTTCTCCAGATGTCCATAGGAGAGTCTGATGACTGCGGACACTATTTTGCTCACCTGTGGCATTTCTGAAACCCAAGATGGGACAGAGCTCGAGGAGAGCAGCCTAAGGATCTCTAGGAAACTCCAAGGCTTAAATCACTGTGAAGCCAGCACCACCCTAGATTTTCAACTACACAAAGCCTCACATTTCTTTCTTAAGTCACTTAGCAGACCTGCTGTGATCTGCGCAGCCAGCACTGTTCTAGATGCCATGGTCACTATAACTGTAAAGTACAGCCGTCTTAGGTTCTTCCAGGCTTGCTGTCTGATTCCTGTTAACTTCTCCTGTTTCCTGACTCTTCATTTTCTCACACTCCCCCTCTTTTCCAGCTGTGAAGTAACCTCAGCGGGGCTCTAAACACGTCACCCCATTGTAGATAGGTGCACCTTTGTCCCTAAAACTTAATGTTCCCATTCACTTTGTTGGCCTACATAACTCTACTTATCTTGCAAAACTGTTCCCTTACATGATGGTCCTGTGGTGGGATATTTGATAACACTGTGATTCCCTACCCCCAATTGTGTTGATAAAATCAACCTTGGATGGAGGGGGCAGCAACTAGGTGAAAGCAATTAGCCATAGAGAACATGGAGGAGACAGGAAGATGAATAGAGAGACACACAGAAAAGAGTAGGAAGGGACTTTGAGTTTCACAGTCTTTCCTGGTTTGGGAAAGGTGGAGAGACACTTGCTGGGTTTCCAGCCGAAAAAAAAAAGATCAGCTGATTGCTTCCTGACCTCTTTGAGCTAGTAGGTTTTCACCTCAACTTCTGATTCCCAAGTCTTTATTGGCAAACAGAATGATAGAGTCTTAGTTAAAAACTACATTTGAGTGGCTAAGCTGGTGCTGATGGGGCAAGAAGTCCTGAGTGGCAGTACACTGACTTTGGGAACCAAAGGGCACAGATTTCGTAGATTCAAGGACAGCTGCTAAGCCAATGTAAAACAGTAGTTCCCAGAACTTTGAGACTCTTCAGAAGAAGATTTATGCATTATTCTGCTTTATCTTTTTATTTTCCCCACCAGTACCCAAACAAATACTTGTGAATGCTCACATTTTTCCAAGTTAATAAAAGAAACAGGCGACAAAAGATGAATGACTAACTACATCTAATTAACGCGCAAATTTTCTTTTATTTTTGCTTTGTGTTCAGTTTTTAGGCAAACCTGAGAAGCTAATAGGTTTTACTTGCTGGGTCTATGTTTCCATAGTTTGGTAGAGTTCGTTAGCTGCTCATAGGTAGATGGGGTGTTTAATTGCTAGTGATTTACATGCTCTTATTACTTGTCACTAACCATGAGAAATATAAACAGTGACACCAGGTGGACCTGTAAAAATTCACCATCATATTTGAAAATTCTCAATGTATGGCATTTGCAGAGTAGCTGACTTAGAGTGAGTGTATGAATATAAGGTGAGGAGAAGGACTTGAAAGATTATTAAGGAAAGTGGTTTTTCACTGATCAAATGATGGTTTAGTTAGGCCTTTTAAGAAGTGATTGTCTTCCCTGGTCCATGTGTAACTAGCGTTAGGCAGTTTGGAAAGCGAAGAAAGCACAGTTTTTTTTCCTCCTCTAAAGTATTGCTCTAGCCCCCATTTTTCCGTGGCTGGGCTATTTAGCAACACTAATGGGAATGTCAGCAGTAGCACAGTGCCATTTCATAAATGACTGGAGGCCAAAGCCTATGTTCTCTTAGATGACCCAGCGATATCTTTTCTACAAAAGATACACAATAAAGGAAAATTCTTAGTGAACTTTAAAAAAAATTTTTTTTTTAACCATGAAGCTTGCCAAGTTTGCCTCTGCGCGTTCTAAAGTTGGTTTTGGCATGTTTGTTATCAGTCATCTCAATGTCAGTGGGAGACCTTCCTCACAGGAAACAGATGGTCCAGGCACTTCAGAGAACTTAAGGAGGGCTTATTTACAAAGAGACAAATGGTCAAGATGCGAATGGAATTTAGGAAACCACTAGAACAACACAAGGACCCAGAGTACTAGCATCAATAGAGAGAGTCCTTTCTCTTCTCCCACCCCACGCCAGAGGGAAAGGAAAGAAAGAGGCAAAAACAGACGCCAACTGGAGAAGCAGATATTCTCCATGTGGCAAAGCCAGCCCCAGATAACTTCACCAGAGGAAGCCAGGACTAGCAGGGATAAGCCTCTTCCTTGATGGCATTCTCCCCAACTTTCTAGCGTTTTCTAGGGTCATCTTTAAAAGTCATGGATGTGGAGGTTGTTTTGTTATGCAGATGAATCAGTTCTTTCTAGTCTAAGCTGAATAGTTTTATGTCAGCTTGACACAAGCTGAAGTCATCTGAGAGGAGCAAACCTCAACTAAGAAAAGACCTTCATAAAATTATACTGCAGGCATGCCTATAAAGTGTTTCCTTTATTAGTGATTGTTGGGGGAAACCGTAGCCCATTGTAGGTGATGCCATCCCTGGACTGGTAGTCCTGGCATATATATGGTTGAACAAACCAGTAAGCAGCACCCCTAAATGGCCTCTGCCTCAGCTCCTGTCACCTGGTTCCTGTAACTGTTTAAGTACCGGTTCTGACTTCCTTCAATGATGAACTACAATAAGTGTAAGCCAAATAAACTCTTTCTTCTCCAGCTTTGTTTTGGTCATGATGTTTCATTGTAGCAAAGAAAACCTAATAAAGACACCCTCTACCTCCAGCTGTTTCACCTAGATGGAAAGCCTGGGCCTGCATTCAAGAAATATCAGTCCCATCAGTTCTTATTCCACTGCAGGGCAGGATGAGCTTAGTCCCATTCCTGCCAGCAGTTAGTACAGTTAATCCTCATACAAGGAAGCAATGGAGAAAAGGGATGGAATAATGGAACTCTCCAAAATAAAGCATCTAACATTTCTTTCTACAGATAACCAATAGGGAAATTTAAGTCCTAACAGCTGATTCTACTACCCAATTCCATATCCTCATACTTCAAGATTTGTTGTTCTGCAGTAGGTTGACTTAAAATGACCTTCTTCTTTTGTGTGCAGTGGTAAGCTGTAACTCTCCGGAGCCTATGAGCATGGGTCTGAGAAAGGCCACTCTTGGCTTGGGAGACAAGGAAGACTTAAAGACATTTCTAGAGTCATGGTTTTTAGCTTCATCCATGGCTCTAAGATCTCTTATCCAGTGAGACAGGACAGCACAGCTTCTGAATGCTAACTGTTCCTTAGCAGAAGACTCCTAACAACTGAAACTGTAAGCAATGCTGTTCAATCTTTGAAACCACACACTGAGCTAACTTGTTGGCTCCATCTACTTCGTGATGATGGGAGAGTGGGGTTCTGTCAAAGTTAGTAGAAAATCTTCTGACTTTCATGGTACATTCATAGCTCTGTATTCTCTGGGGTTGTACATGGTTAAGGGATTCTCTATCATGCTGTCAGAGCGGCTAACAGTCACAGACACTGCATTTCGCTAGCATTTCATTCTGGGCAACAGAGATGATTTGAATAGCCACGACGCCCTTGTATGTCACAGACTTTATCAAGTTCCTCTGTAACTCCAAAAGTCAGGTTATATAAGGGTTTATAGACTCAAGTTGCTAAATGCATTTATATCATTCTTGTTTTCAAAGAATCTCAAATTGTTCTATTGCTAGACAACGTTTATTCAGGGCTCAGAGTATCTGCATCATTTCTACAATATAAAAATGTATATAGAAATAAACTCTTCTCAACTTATAACAAGAATGAGAAAGAAACTTTGTACTCGACTCTATTGTACCACTTATGGCTCCAATCACTATAGCCCATACCAGCACCGTGCTGGAGTATGTTATTTTGTTGTTGTTTCTATGACCAAATATCTGACAAGAAATAACTTTATAAGGAAAAGATTTGCTTCTCTCGTGGTTCGAGGATCTTGTTCTGCATGGGAAAACATGGCAACAGGACCAGATCCCAGTCATGGCGGCAGATGCTTGCTCACACAATTCAGCAGATAAGGAAGCAGAGACGGGGAGAATGCTAATGTTCTTCTTATACTCAGTTTATCTTTTTCCTCTTTTAATTCAGCCCAGCACCTCAGCCTAAGGGATGCTGCCAACCATTTTTCAGGGTGAATTCTCCTTTTTCAATTAAATCTGTCTGGAAACACACTTAGAGGTGTTCCTCCTAATTAATTTTACATCAGTCAGGTTGGTCACAAGGATTGGCCATCCCAAGTGCCTTATCCACGATAGTTTCATATAGCTATCTTCATCTTCTCATAGAGCTATCTTGTGGAATGACAGTTAAGGATGTGTTATATTTGTTTATGCTGTGGAATTTGTTTAATGGTGCAAAGATGTGTTCTATTCTTTTATGTTGCGTCTGTTTTACTCTGTGAAGCTGTGTTACTTTGCCTGTCTAAAACACCTGATTAGTCAAATAAATAAATAAAGCAGAGCAGTCAATAACCAGGCAGAAGAAAGGATAGGTGGGCCTGGCAGGCAGAGAGAATAAATAGGAAGAGAAACCTGGGAAGAAAAGATGCGGAACAAAAGGAGAAGGAATGGAAGACTCCAGGGGTCAGCCACCCAGCTTCACAGCAAGTCATGGAGTAAGAAGTAAAGAAAGGTGTGTAGAATAGAGAAAGATAAAATCCCAGAAGCAAAAGGTAGATGGGATAATTTAAGTTAAGAAAAGCTGGCTAGAAGTAAGACAGGCTAAGGCCCGGCATTCATAAGAAAAATAAGCCTCCATGTATTTATCTGGAAGCTGGTAGCAGCTCCCCCAAAGAGGCAAAAGAGTGAAAAACAACAACACATTTTGGTGCCCAACAAGAGACCAAATTTCCATGTAGGGCCTGCGAAAGCTGAAAAAATAAAAAAAAAAAGAAAGAAAGAAAGAAAGAAAGAAAGAAAGAAAGAAAGAAAGAACAAAAGAAAGCTCCTTTAAGAGTTTCTGCTGGACAATGAGCCCTTGAGTAGCCCTTTTCACGCTAAATAGAAACAAAAAACTAAGTTAAAAAAAAAAAATCTGCTGCAGTGCAAGGCATTCCAGATCTGGAGGGTTGGAAGCAGTTCCTGGTCAAAGCACCTCTGGCCAGGCTGTGAGCTTTAGACTTTACAACCTGAGAGCAGGGCAGAGCCAGCTGAAAGAACCACATGGAGGACCCAGCAGTAGCTCCACAGTTTAAAGTTTGCTCACAGCATCGAAAAAAGGCTAGGAGATGCGCAGTAAAGACAGCTCCAGATAGAAAAAGCTCTAAACAGGTCCCAGTGTACTTTATGATGTACTTAGGCTTAAGAAAGAAAGTATATGGGTATAGTCAGTCATAGAGAGAAAGAAATAGCTTAAAAATAATAGCAAAGTTGTTAGAGAGAATAAAAGTAATATAAAAGAAAAAAGCCACATGATGATGGAAAATACACAGGGAGTCTGGATCCTGTATGTTATATGTTGATTTTTATTTATTTATTTTTAATGCTGATGAGCAAAAGACAGCTGCTGACAGGCATAGGATTGAAAGAGACGCAGCTGAAATAAACCATTCTGTATACTTTAGAAATGCCTTACCTTCAAAACGGAAGTCAAAAAAATATATTTGTCAAATGGAAGTCAAAATGCTTCAGAGAAGAGGTTTTGCTTTTGCTCCCACAGGAAATGAGAGGCAACAGATTCCTTCCAGGATACTATGGATCATGTTTGATCAGGGAAGGCCTCCTGAATCTTGACAGGTGATATATATCAACAAAGGTTACGGCTGATTTTCCCAGGACTTGGCACTTCTCTGAATTTTTCTCAGGTACTCCTAAAGATGGCTTCACCCACAGACAAGAGGAAGCAGTCTGGAGAACGTGATGCCTGCATTCCCAACAGATGGGGTGGGTGGTCTTTGGTTATTTGGTGGATTGTGGATGTTTGCTGTCATTTAGGGGAATATAGGAACATAGGACCAAAAGACAACTATTAATCTCAGATATTTTTTGCATTGGAATGGGTTTTGATATATTGATATAAATTAAAAGTTATTTTGGTAATACCGTATGTATATTTCTACTCTTGCTTGGGTAATAATATGCTTAGGCAGCTCATTTAAAAATGCAGTGTATAATGAAGAAATGAAGTTAGTTGATCTATAATAATCAAACTTGTAGTCACATTACATATGCTTTCAAGGTTAAACAGGTCAAATGGATGATATTCAAACACTTCAGAGACCTACAAAATACGGTATTTAAAATGTTTGGTTAACATAGGTTTTAGTGACAATGAGGCACATGTGCTCCTGGCAGTACCAATTTACTTCAGAGACTATGATGGGCATGGAAGAGCAAAGAGTATAAAATAACCACAGCCCTGTAGTTGTAGCAGCTTCATCCTTCCTGTGCTTGTTAGATTGTGTACAGTGTGAGTTAAACAACATTGTCTCAGCTCTGCCTGTGTGTCTGGGATGAAAAGTTCCTGAGACTTCCCAGAAGCTGAGATAAATGTCAAGGAATATGTTAAAACTCCAATTTTCTTCAACTCTTCACCATTTTGAGAAACTGGAGGGAGTGGTTGTTTACCCTGACTTAAAATAAAAAGAAACCTATTGCTGTCAATAAGAAACCACTAGAAACAAAACAATAATGCCCTACAATGTCTTTAACACAAGCTTCAGGAGACAGAAAAATTATTTTCAAATTCTCTACATAAAAGCTTGACTGGAAGTATTTTTAAAGAGTCAGCACTTACCTAGGGTGAAACGTATGAAATAGGAATTGGAATTTGTTAGCAGGAAAAAAAAAGACTTTCAGTTGAAGAATATGGACAGGAAATGGTTACTTAAAATGTAATCATGGGCTTCTGGTTCAGCATAATCAAAGCTGAGAAGCCACATGACCAGCCAAGGAAGACTAAGCAATAAAAGAATGGGGAAAGAATTAATAGCAGACAAGACAATCTCAAACCTTTTGAAGATTTTTGGATGAAAACACCTTTTAATCTGTTTTCGTGCTCTTAACCTGAGGGAGCATCGACAAGAATTCAGTGAAGCAAAAATGTGGCAGAAAGGAAGCCAGAAGTGCTGGGAAAAAGCCAGGCTGGACGGAAGGCTTTGCCTGCCACGCTGGCCCAATGGCAGGTCCAGAAACAGGCCCCGCATTCCACAGTTCCTCCCTTGACTCCAGGCTCACACTTTTTCCACTGCGCCATGCGTGTGCAGTACGTGTTGCCTAAGAAAACATTGGCTAAAAAGGCCAATTTGTATTAGAACTGGGTTTGTCGGAAGACAGAGTTCAGAGTTTTTACCAAATCTTCCTCGTGCTCCCAGTCCTTCTGTGGCCTTCCTTTGCAGTATGATGTGCTAACACAGCGCGTCATTTGGCAGGCATTCCCTTTGCACTGTCTGTCCTGCCAGCTCTGACTCGCTCTGCTTCTCTACAAAAAGGCTCTGCGTATCTTTGCAGTCTGACCTCAGCCCCCCTGGTCTTCTGACATCAACAACTGAGCACGGCCAGGCTGCTGCTCCCACGCGCACACGTTCTGTCCACGGGTCCTTGATGGTGGGCGTGACTCTCATTTTGATTTCTTATCTGGACACCAGAGCACAGGCTCTGATGTGCTCCGTCAGAATGGGATTCGGGAAATCGCTTTGAGAAATCCTGTGCACTTCAGTGCTGTGCAGTTCACAGGGTTTCCATTTGTTTTACCTGATGCCACAACATTAAGGCTAGAACAAGCACGCTCTGACGCTATTCAACTAGAGAATTTACAGAGGGCTTTCATCCATAATGGCTTATATCACAAGACCCAGGGAGAAAACCCTGATAGACGCTGTGAACTTTGTGCACAAGGAAGCCAAAATGAGTTCACAAAGTGACTTGGCCAAGGTCACAGGCCAGCTAAGGAACATCAGGGTTTGGAACCATCTGTTGATTCTCTACTGCTCATATGACTTAATCTTTTTTTTTTTTTTTCTGTCCCCGATGATTCTTTTTGTTTGTTTTGCTCTGCAGTTTTAAACACTGTGATTTGCAGCTTTCTGGATAAAGCACTAAAATGACAGAGTAAAAAACATATGTTTTGATATTTTGATATCAAAGCCACAGGACTAGTAAACAGTACAGTTATGATTCACAATTTAAAATACTGCAACTTATGAAAAAGGAAAAAATGAGAACACTTAATATTCAAGCGGCCAAATTACCACTGGAATAAGGAAGAACGGCATGAAAATCTAAGAAAAATGTTTTTAAATTAATTATGCTCCGAGGGTTTTTAAAATTTGAAATTGTATACAGAAAGGTGAGGAATACATATAAAGCCTAACACGAAGAAAAAAATAAACCCACAAGTTACTGAAATCCATTATATTTGTAAATGACTAGCATCTGCTAAAGGCAAGCCAAGAGGCAGGTGCAGTCTTGAATTCTTGCCATGGGGTCATTGTCACTCACAACAATCAACAGATCTATATTCACCTCAAATTCTCAGGGGAACAAAGCAAAACAAACAAAAAAGAAAACAAGTTTCTGAAACAGGTGAGGTCTTCTACCCAAGCAAAGTTGGCCATCATAATCCTGTAGCCAGGAAAACGTGCAGACAAGGATTCTAGTCCATCTTAAATTATCGTGAATACATTTGAATTGCAGCCTGTTTCTTATTTCTTGCCCATATGTTTAACAAAATTATTGAAACTCTCTGATCTCTTCTGAGAGCTGCATACAACTCCAGTGACAATATTTCCCCTGAGAATTTGAATGACAAGTTTAGGATAAGCTTCTCTGAATTTTGCAGTGTCTGCACATCTGTTTACTTCTGCACACACCAGAAATGAATGCATGTGCCTAGTCAGGGCTGCCAGATGTTGCTAATGGTGTAAGGTGACATTTGACTGTAATAGCATCTAAGTTTCAGTGGTCTGGTTTCTCCTTTTACTTTAGCCATAGGTTTGCAACTTAAATGAATTCACGATATATAGGGTTTTGCTTTTCCTCCTTAAAATATGGTTATTAAACAGGGCATGCCTATAATTCCAGCACTTGAAAGACTGAAGCAGGAGGTTAGCAAGTTTGAGGCCACTCTGGATTATATAGGGAATTTTAAGTTAGCCTCGACTGCATAGTAAGACTCTGTCTCCAGAAACTGGAGTTTGGGGATGTCACTCATTTGGTTAGATTATTGCCTATCATGTGTAAGCAAGACTCTGGGTTTGACCTGCAGCTGCACAATATAGTAAAACACATTTGTAATCTTAGCACTTGGAAAGTAGAGGCAGGAGGATCCAATTCATCCTTAGCTACATAATAAATCTGAGATCATGTGAATCATGTCTCTAAATGAACAAATAAATGAATAGACAGTTGATAGCCTTGCAGAGAACTGATCCTCAAGCATTTTATGTTTGAGACCTCCATTCCAGTACTGGTAGCAGAAGTTAAAACGGTCATTGAAATCAGACAGACCTGTCTGTGGCTATCAATCCTCAATTTTTAGATATAAGACTTTCAACTTTTGCTGAGCTTTTTTTTTTTTTTTTTTTGACTTCGGTTCCCTCATTGGCGAAATGCAGTTTTTGACTCATACACTATGGGTGAGGATAAAGCAATGTAGTAACTGGAAAACCGAAAGCATGCTCTCTCAGGGTTAGCTTAGCAGACAACTGTAGGAAAAACAGACGCGTGGGGAGAATAGAGATTTTTGTCACAGAGATAAATATGAACGTATCCACAAAACTGTTGAATGAAAGACTGCGGGGAGTTTGATTTCCTGTGTTCAGTCTCTCTATGTCTTATAAATTTTGATCAATTAAATAAAAACAAACAGGATGTGGCTGCAATCAGTGTTTAAAGGAAAACAGACTACTAATGGCATTAGCAAAAAAACATTTCAGCACGTAGAGGCTGAGATCAGCGCCTTCTTTGACTAGCTTGGGGAAATTCAGACCTGATCTCTTAGGTTTTATATTCAGCAATTTTATTTCATCTGATCTTATTCTCCTATGGTACACTCGTAGTAACTATGCAGCCCCCACTATTTTAAGCTCACTTCTTTCAAATGTAAAGGCTCTGGGTACTTCGCTGAAAAATGGTTGCTCAGGATGAAGAGCTCAGGCGGTTAACTTGGCACTGAGAACACTGGCTTTGGAAGAGACTCCTCTAACACAAACCAAGGAAACTCTGAGACTGTAATTTTAAGCAGACGGTCTAAGCCCTTTGGTAAGCAGCGATCCAAGATGAAGATTCCATTTCACCTGGCCACGAGTGTTTGTTCAATCGTCAGTTTATCGTCAGTTTATCTGGTAGCACCAGCTTTTCTTCCAACTGAGGAGAAGCCAGGCCTTTCAAAAGAAAGTCACACCTCCTAGAGTACCTAGTGAGTGCCAGCTAATCTTAACTTGAATTTTATTGTACCACAATTAAAACAACCTCCACATGGATTGGTCTTTTCTGAATAGAGGTGCCTCTCAAACTCGAAAAAAGTGAACAACCAACAGAGTTTCCTGCCAAGGGAATCCTTCACGAAAACATTATGAAATGGAAACTCGAGATTTGGTTTAGACATTCCATCTTGGTAATTAGCCCAGTGCAATTTATTGAGCATTCAGTAGTAGTGCCTACAAATTCTCCAGTGGTTAAATCCCTGAGGCTGAGATATCCCGCACTTGCGCAAATCGAGTCATGGGGGTGAGTTCATACCTTTGACCCTACAGGCTGAAAACTAAAATTCTAGATCTTTGAAACTGAGCCACAAAGGATACTATATAATAGTTAGCCGAGCTCAAGGTGAGGCTACAAAAGCCCATAAGCTGCATTCACGAAAATGAGTGATAAACCGTGACTCATCTTCCCTTCTGTCCACAACCTTGTGTCTTGAGTTCCACATCTACTCTTCATAAACTTCATGACACAGCAGAGGGCTGGAAGCTGTAAACTGGGGTTGACATTTTCAATAGCAATTGTGCTTGGCAAAGGTTGCAAAAGATTTTCTGTCTTTGATTTTCAGATGTCCCTCCACTCTCACTGACTATGCAGCTCCAACCACACTCATCTCCTCTTAGAGAAGGTTCTAATAGCCTTCAAGATGCCAGTTAACGCCACCCCATTCCCGTGAAGATGGCTTCATCAGTGTCATCACATCAGGTTCTAACATTTCTTACTTTCTCTAGGCATTCATAAGACAAGGCAATATCTTACCCACTGTAAGGCACATATGGCATAGTGCCTCACATAACCTTCAGACCTTCATGACAAGAAATTTCAATGGAGAAGAAGCACATCTCTGTGAAATCTTCTAAATAACCTTCGTCAGAGTTTCCTATAACACCGAGAGTTTGACTTGTGTGATGTCAGAGTACTCTACCTTCTCTTCAGGGAGTCTCACAGCCTGGAAGTAGATTGTACTCTTTAGCTTTATGTTCCCTAGGGTAAGCTCTCCTGAACATCACTGATGCTGGGATGCTTAAGCTCCTAGTGTCTAGTGTAGAGTTATGGGTCTCTCCTACGCAGGTCCAAACTTAACTAGCCAGAGTAGGTGGGAACTATTCTTCATATAAATTGTACAGAAAAGAAATGCAGATACATATGTGGTTTTTCCTTAGAACTTCAAGCTGGTTGTTTTTTTTAAAAAAAATCAACATGATCACAGAAAGCATAAACATGTACATTTATTTATTTATTTATTTATTTATTTATTTTTGAGACAACATTTTTCTGTGTTGCATGGCTGTCCTGGAATTTGTACTGCAGACCAGACTGGCCTTCAACTCAGAAATCCACCTTCCCCTGCCTCCCCAGTGCTGGGAGTCAAAGTGTGGGCCACCAAGTGCCTGGCAAAAAGGGACTTTCAAAAATGATGAGCCTTTATTTTATCTTTCGTTTCAATTATTCCCATAAGTCCTGACCACTGCATGCAGAAATAAAAAAATTGTGAAAGGCAATTCACTGGCTTCTCTCTTTTTCCTGGGAATTTGCATATTGAAGAGTGAGGGACAAAGTAGAAAGATAAGGTGACCCAGTCCCTTTGCCTTGATTATATGTGACTTAGACTTTATTTGAGCTAGTATTTCTCAGTGATCCATTGTCTAGTTTTAAGGTGGAAGAAAACTTAAAATGATGTCATATTTGTTATTTTCTTATTTTTTATTATTTATGAAAGTAATTTTCATGCACTAAGCCACTATAAAAATCCAAAAAAACTTTAAAACTTATTTTCTGGGTCAGAGTTGTTGTGAGGGCAAAGACATGGTGAAAAATATGGGGGAGAAGCATCAATAAAATAAAATTTGTTTGAAAATCCTATAATGAAACTTATAATGCTATTATATCCTGTAATAAACACCATGACCGCAAGCAACTTGAGGAGGAAAGGGTTATACTATCAACATACAACTTATAGACCATCATGAAGGGCAGTCATGGCAGGAACTTGGAGGCAGGAACTTGGAGGCAGAAAAAGAAACAGAGACCACGGAGGATGCTGCTTCTGGGCTTGCTCTCAATGGCTCGCTCAGTCTGCTTTCTTATACAATCCAGGACTGCCTGACCAGGGGTAGCACTGCTCCCCTGGCAAGCCTATTGACAAGTATGATGAAAGTGACTCCTCAACAGTGGTTCCTTCTTCCCAGGTGACTCTGCCTTGTGTCAAGTTGACAAAACAACACCAACAAAAAACAACAAACCACCCCAGTACGCTAATTAAAAATTTTAATAAAAAAATAGTTTCTTGAGAAGTGTCAGCATAATTTTCTTCTTAAAAAAGCCACAGTGAATTATTACCCCAATTTTATCTATATATGGTTTATAGTTCTAGTCTATTGCACCCATGGCTCACTTTCTAGAAGGATATTCATAGACGGACTCAATACATAGAGAGAGAATTATTTTCATACACACCAGGCTACATTCTGAAAAATATTAAGCATCACTTTCAGAATGAGTGACTCCAAGAAGACTTCCAGACAAAGTATAGGAGCCTGTATCTTGCTAACATCAAAAAGTAATGAAATAAAACTTTCCAAACCTTTTAGTTTCAGGACTCTAAATGTGGTCAACTAAAAATGATTTCCTGTTTCCAAAAAGATTTCTTTTTCCCCCTTCAACAAGAAAATTCTCTCTCTGGAAATATCAGATGTCCTCATAGTCATTTGATATTACTGAACAGAAGAACTGGGGGAGAAACGCAGAAGAAAATAGAGAAAGGCCTACAAAACACAGGAAACCCTCGTGGAATTTCAAAGCAGTAAAATGTGGTGTAAATTAGCTATGCTGAGACATTTTCTATAGAAAGACTAAAGAACTGAGTCAGGAAAACAAGCATCCATGGAAAGGACCCAATAGACACTATGCTTCAGCTTCTTGATTCACAGATTAATACAGAGAAGAGGGAAAACCATTTACACTTCTCAAAAAGAGAAGTGTAGGAGGTATTTAGCATAAATGAATAATTACAGCAACAGGAAACTGTAGGGTCATCACTCAGATACACTTCTGAATGGGACAGCTGCTGCTTCGTTTCTTAATTTAATGATACTAAAGGCTTATAACCATTTGTTAATGTTTCATCTTCTATGCCAAAAAGCTACCTGATAATTTAAAAGAATGGGGTCATACAAATGGCACTGCCCATTAGTATTGTGTCTTTTCTACCATTCCCAGCGGCTGTCACAAAAAACAGGAAAAAAAAACTTCCAAAAAGCTGTCCACAGAAATCACAACCACCTCCCAATGGAGATGGAAAATCGTGGCCCGTTGGTCTCGGGCAGTGGTGACCGATGTCATTAACACATCAGAAAGTGATGCTGCAAAAGGAAAACGTGGACAACCCTTGTTCTTTCCGACATAATGATTTTAGAAAAAGACTGGATACTTCATGAATAACTTATATGTGAAAAGGGGACAAGAGGAATGTCAAAGTTGGAAGATGGGATGGAGTGCTGTGGGATGTTGTCTCCTGAATGTGGTATAGTTATTCTACTCCCAAACTCATAGCTGATGTGATTACCTCCACAGGACTGATATCTTACCTGGGAGTATACAGGGCTGGGCTGATCCAAAGCTTTCCCTGAAGCCCTGTTGTATGGAAAAGAAACATAACTCATTCTTCAAAGTAGGAATATGCTTGGTTGAGCCAGTAATAGTCTGGGCCAGGGCCTCGGAGCTTCTTCTGAGGGACTGGTATATAGGGAGGGACTACAGCTCCTTTGCTAAAACCGGGAACCTGCTTGGTGGATGTAGTAATAGCCTGGGTCCAGGGCCTTGGGGTCTTTGGGGCTTTGCAATCTGATTACCGAACTCTTCTTACTGTTAGGAGCTATGGTTACTAGTTGATATATGCTTTGCATGTAATATCTTTGAGATGTCTAATAATCCCCTTATATATTATTTGTCTAGTTTCCTGA
Organism: Chionomys nivalis; assembly: GCF_950005125.1. Taxonomy (NCBI): domain Eukaryota; kingdom Metazoa; phylum Chordata; class Mammalia; order Rodentia; family Cricetidae; genus Chionomys; species Chionomys nivalis. The sequence goes on from NC_080087.1 coordinate 44,758,051, forward strand.
AGATTTAGTCCCCTGGTGTGACAATGTCTGCTGATGCTGTCCCATTTGTCTCCAGAAAATAGTATATAAGATGCTATTCTTCTTGACAAACTTGCATGGCATTAAGACTCCCATTCCTTTCATTGTGGGAGTGGAGAAGGAATGCTTGGAAGAGCCAGAGGATTAGGGTGTTTTGCTGTGAGCTTGTGTCTCCTAGGAATTTGAGAAGATACAACCATGAAGTCTGAACAACATGGCCGCCAAAGCATGATCTGAACAAGAATGAGACCAAAAGACTGAAAGAGGCAATCTCAGGAGGCCTCAACCCTAGATAAAGAACTATGGGCAGCTAAGGAATACTGAGAGCAGGAACACTCGTTTCCGCCAGGGGAGTGCACACCAATTGGTCCCCCAATGCTAAATGGTCAGCTCTGAAAACATATAAATACAAGTAACATTTTACAGACTGAGCAGGTTGTATTAATGTATTTATGAACACACATGCATATGCAGCAACTATTAAAGAAAAAGAGGCCAAGACCTGGAAAGGTGGGGATCCATGGGAAAGTTTGGAGGGAAAAGGAACAAATGATGTAATTATATCAAAATCTCAAAAACATTTAAAACACTATTTTAAAAAGTTAAATACAAAAGTTAAAATGTCACAGGAAATATGAAGACTGCATAAATTTGATGTGGAGACAATAATTTAATTCACAGTATAAGTAACCTGTTCATGAAAGTTGGCCATATTTTCTAAAGCAAAGACAAACCTAGAGAGTGGTTTTGTTTTATGTTTTAGCAGAAAAGATCTCGTTAACATCGGGAGTAATAGAAAACATGTAGGGGTCTTCTGGTTGCTACAGCAGACATCTGTAGTGATATCATAGCCCATACAGTCGGGAAGTGATGTGCACTCATGACGGAAGAAAAGTGGGGATAAAGGGCAAACTTGTCTTAGAGTATGAACATAGTTTGGACTATCCATGCCTCTAGAACATGTGGAGACTGAATCTCAGTTGAGAACTGCTGATGTAAGGCTATGGAATAAAATGTAAATCTTTGCATTTCTGGAGCAGATTCCTCAGCATTTCCTGTAGTTTCCTGTTCACATGGAGTTGCAGAATCACCAAGACAACCCCAGGGTAGAGAAGAAGATGTGCAAATAACGGAATAAATCCCAAAGTGATCTGAAATCTGCTGCTTTCTCTGGAAAGGAGTCTCTGTAATGTCTTCCGTCCTCTCTTTGTCTAACCCCATCAGTCACATTGCATTACCAGATGCCACAATATTAAACACACTAAAGGGAAAAGGCCAAAGGAGGTGGGCAAATTTCTGGTTGTTAACCGAATGAGAAGGAAGGAGAACAGGAGCTCCTTCCAGAGCAGCTAGCCTAATGGATATTTTACAACGGTTTACTCCAGTCCCTACAAAGTTCCCTGTCCCGGCTTTGGCTGACAGTACTGCTCCTACGAGCAGGTGAAAGTTTCTTTTTGTTGTGTTCTACACTCCAAAGGCAGTCTTGACTTAGATCAAATATAGATGAAGTAGGCAGGACATATTCCATCACATAGTCATAGGCAAATTCTACTTTAACTAGAGTATGTTGACCACAGTTAAACCTCCCTCTTTACACACCAGTCCGTCAGGTAGGGCTGTTCTGTTAAGAAAACGGGCACTAAAATCACTAAACAAAGTCACAAGTTCCAAACACTTGCAAACAAGCATGAACTTGTGCATGTGCGGACTAAAGGGCTGTTTTATCTTTTATCCTTAGCCCATGTTTCAGGAGAGCAAATAGCACCGTCTCTTAAGAGACTGCGAGCTGTTCATAACCAGAGAGTAAGGTGTTATCTCAAAGGGAGCTTACACAGTCAGGTGACTTAGCCATAGCTCTCTGCCTAGAAATAGTGCCTCCACCTAGTTCCTTCGCCTTTTCCTCCATGAAAGTAGGTATTTTAAAGTAGGTGAGGGCAAAGATGAAGAAAGATTTAATTTATGTGTAATATGTGTATAATACACTCACGAAAACCTTGCACTAATAATATGGACTTTGAAATTATCCAGTAGTTCAGATATCCAAAAAAATTCCAACAGCACCCTGCTTTATTATATAACTTTTTCAATTGAAATATAAAGAACAACTTGATAAATATTCTGAGAATGCTCTGAAATCATCTTAACCCAAAATAAAGACAATTGAAATATGTCTTCTTTCGTGTTCTCTGTGCAAGTTTAAAGTCAAAAGTCCTCAAGGTTAGATGATAATAATAAGTTTACTCTCAACACAAAGAGGATCATTTTTAAATTTATTCCATAAATTTTTTCCATTCTCTCTCTCTCTCTCTCTCTCTCTCTCTCTCTCTCTCTCTCTCTCTCTCTTCTCCCTATCTCTAATTCTGTATCAGTTGAGAGCAAAATGTCAACAATATTATTTTCAGTCAAAGTAAAGTACGTAAAAATAAATTTTATTTTGCTTGAAAATTATAAGAAATTCAGATTTTAATACTAAAGATGGGAATGGTGCCCCACTGTCTTTTGTGTTCATTTTGCTGCACTCAACTGTGGGGGTGACATATTCTAGATCCGTGCTATATTGCACATACTGACAATTCTTGCAAGAGACCATATGTCACACACACACACACCACAGTGACGCAGTTATAACTCAGTGGCTTTTGAGATGTCATCCATGTTGGCACACTGAATGAGTTTTAAAAACTACTAGCACATGACCAACATACACAATAGGAAGAAGAAAAGGTCAGTCTTTGAAAGTTGTCCTTTCCTGTAAAACATGGAGTGTTGGTTACTTTATCACCAGAATTAGAGGGTGAAGGATTGCAACTACGATGAACTGGTGCTACAGCTGGGCTACAAGAACACCATGCTTATTGCTACCACCAGACAGAGAATGCACATGGTTCCTTTAGAGCATCAGTCGCAGCACAGGATAATTGCTTCATGAGCAATGGAAGATAAAAAGCAGACTAAGTACTGAGTTAGTTATTTATTACACAGCAAGGAAATCTATTTGTGGGTAGTTAATTATCTATACGATACTAGATTTGAAGCAGTAAAAATTCTTCTTGAGTGTAGAAAATTATTTTTAAAATTTTGATTTATTCATATGGGTGTTTTGCCTGCGTGTGTGTCTGTGCACCATGTGTGTTGTTGGTGCCCTCAGACTGGAAGAGAGCATTAGATTCCTGAGAGTCAGAATTACAGGCAGTTGTGAGCTGCCTAACATGAGTGTTAGAATCTGAACCTGAATCTTCTGCAAGCGCAGTTAATGCTCTTAACTGCTAAGCTATCTCTCCAACTCCAGAGGAATATTTTAGTGACTTTGTTTTGGAAGAAGAAGATGATGATGATATTATTCATTTGTTATTTATTTATGGGATCAATTCTTGGCTTGCTATTACAGAAAAATCATGACTTGTGAACAGTCTGTAAGACAAATATGAAGGAGGATATTTTCAAACAAAATGGAGATTGTATTAATTTCCTACTCTCTGAAACAGTGTTCTGTTTGCTGAGAATAAAGGTGGGGGAAAGGTGGGAAACAGAAAGACTTAGTTCCACAAACCTACCAAAGTTTCAAATTTTGCTTAAACAAAAACAGCCCTCAGTTAATATAATGGAAATTTAGTATATTTGGAAATATACTCTTTCTGGAAAGGCATTAATTTCTTGACAAATTCAATTTAAAATTACAAAATGATACATGTTAAACATGCTGTAGCACAGTATAGTCAGTAATGCTTCCTTGACTGACAATCATAAATCATGAGCATGAAAAAACTAGAACAAGACAGGGACTGGAGAGATGGTTTGGTGGTTAAGAGAACTGACTGTTCTTGTAAAGGACCCGGGTTCAATCAAAACTCATACCAGGTGGCTCACAGCCACCTGTAACAGCAGTTCTGGGGCATCCAACACCCTCTTCTGGCCTTCCAGGGCACATGTATGCATACACCCATACACACATATACATAATTTTAACTAAGTTGTAACAATAATCAAATTAAAGCAAGAGTTAAGATTTCATCCCAAAATAAAATTTGCAATTATATCTATGTCATATTTATTATGTTATAATTATATATGATTTATATATGTATATGTATGTATATATAAGCTATCTCTCTAACTCTAGAGGAATACACACACACACACTCAGAGCTCCAGCAACAATTTTCATATTTCCATGTAAGAGGGGAAGAAAATTGCATGCAGTAAAAGCCATTGAATTGTACAATTGAGAAGCTTCAAACTAATCTTCAACTGAAACTGATCAATGTGACATGCAACACATACTAAAATTCATATATCAAAAAAAACCTCATTGAATTTTGCTAATGTCTTTCGGGTTTTAAAGTTTAAGTATGATTAGAATCACATGCTTGTGGGTTGGTATCAGCATTCAGCAAAACAGTCTGTGTGAAAAGACATTTTGAAAGACGAAATAAAGTCTCGTTACAGACAACATTAACAGATGCACAGTTGTAATTGACTTTGATGATGAAAACCCTGATTTTGAATCACAATTAAGAAAAATGTTAGCCTCTTTTCCTGAACAAAAAAGAACCATGTTTTTGTCATTAGGGGACATATTAAAAACATTATTAGTAGTTGCTCAAAATAATTTTAGCATGTAGTACTCAACTGTAACTTCTATTAGATTTTAATTTCATCAGCTAAAAGGTATGTAGCAACCTTTCATTCTGTCTTAATTATAAACTCTAGCATATTTCTGTGGTTTTATTTCTTGAGTTATACAGCTTCACTTGTTAACTGTATGTGTCTTCATGAAGACGTCTCTGACCATCACCAGAATGGGACATGTTTGAACATCATGTCAGGGAAAATGCGATGGCAGTTGTCCTGAGTGTACAACTGTCAAGTCTGAGATGAACCGAAAGATGGCAGTGACAAACTCCTATACTTCAAATTGACCAGAGAATCTTTAAAATACTGCAATTCTTAAATTCCGTGTACTTGTTTCATGGGTTTGTGTGTGGACAAGTACCTTCCACAGGCAGTAAGAGGATGAAGTATGGAAGGTAATTCTCTCCTGTTGCCATATGGGAGCTGCTGGTTGCACAAGTCACCTGGCTTGGCAGCAAGTGGCCTTATCCAATGAACTATTTACTAGCTTAACTAGAAATTATAAGATCTTTCTAAGATCTTTGACTAAAAGATCTTAGAAATACTGTACCAAATCTGAGTCTTTTAGTTTATTGCATTATTTTAGTCTGAGAGATGTTACAGCTAGACATGGCTTATACATACATGGAAAACTGCATGAGCCATCACACATAGAATATTATTATTATTTAGTTCTGGACCACAAGTCATAGCATATTTTGATTTTTTTCTTTTCTTAGTATTTACTCTCTGATTTTTCAATAATGAATACTTTATTTAATGTTTTATCTGTCTTGCGTTTCTACTCATGTTCTTTCCAGTAGACCTATTTTAAATTTAAAAAGATCTTATTCAGTTTTATTTCATGTGTATGAGTTTTTATCTATATGTATTTATGTATGTTTGTGTACAGTACCTGCAGGGGTAAAAAGGGGGCATTGGACACCTCTAGAACTAGAGTTAAGGTGGTTGTGAGCTGCCTTGTGAGTGCTGGAAACCAAATCGACCTCCTCTGAAAGAGCAACAAGTGTTCTTAACCATTGAGGCCCCTCTCCAGCCTCAGGAATTTTACTTTTTAAGTTAAAACCTATTTTGCAATTACTCCATTCTAAAAGACTATTTTTTGTTAATTAATGTTCTAAAATTATTGTGGGAGAAGACTTATGTTTATATTTATTTTTAAGTTCCTTATTAGATAAAAAGCTTATATTGAGAAGAAAGATTGCTAAACCTTTTAGAAAAAGAAGGTATTTAATTTTAATTTCATTGTGTTTTTGCACGCGTGTGCGTGCAAGCGTGTGTGTGTGTGTGTGTGTGTGTGTGTGTGTGTGTACATATGCCCATGGAGGCCAGAAGAGGGTAGCAGATCCCCTGGATCTGGAGTGATAGGTGGTTGTGGGCCACCTGTCATGGGTACTGGAAATGGAACTCAAGTCCTCTGTAAGAACAGCAAGTGCTCTTAACTGCTCTCTTATTTTTATTATAAATATTTTATGTATTTTTATGTGTATGTCTGTATGTATGCATTTGTGTGCTCATGTGTGTGCCAGTGCACCTCACATTGTGCACATGGGTGTAAACGTCAGAATTCAAACTCAGGAGTTGTTCCTTAAGCACAATCTACTTTATTTTACTTTGTTTTGAGACAGGGTTTCTCACTGGGGGCCTGGTAATTAGAGTTGTTGATTAGGCTTGACTGTCTCTATCTCCCCAATCCGTAAGACTCACTTTTTGTGTGGAGTGTAGGGATCAAACTCAGACTTCACCCTTGAGGGACAAACACTTTACTGACTTAATCTCCTGGCCCCAACCAATCTTTTCCTTTAGGAAATATTTTTACCTAAAGAAATGAACACTTAAGATTATGAAACTTTGTTTCTGAATAATCACATATACTGTATTATTAGCAAATAAAGAAGATAGAGTTGTTAATAAAATATAAGGTCCTTACATTCTTTAAAATGATATATATTTTAAGATGGTCTAGAGAGGGGAAAGTAGGTTTTCTTATCATAACCCTGGGGCCGTGTCCTTTTTCTAATGGGATGCAGAGTTATGCTTGTATGCATCTGTAAACATTGCTTTCATTTAAAAATCAAATTCATTTATACTATCCCAGTTTGTTCAGAGTCCTGAGACTCGTGAATTTCTTTTAGATTATGGTTTTATGATGTGCCAAATGCATTTCACCTGCAATGCAGCCATTGTATATGTAGCCATAGCCTGGGAAGTCATCAGATTCTGGAAGAATTCATCCAAGATGCACAGCAGTACGGCCAGGCTAATCCATCAGTCCTGCTCCAGAATCCTAAGACACTACCATTTTGCTTTCCAATGACTTTGTTTGTTTCCATAGTTATGTATTTGTAGGGAATCTGTTTGTTTGAGTTTGTTTACCCTGTTGACATAGAGAACAGTTGGAATTGTTAGATAATTTCAGTGCTAGAAGACAACATTAGCTAATGTGGGTGTCACTGAAGCACCCTGGAAGTGGCTAATAAATTGCAATTATGAAATCACAAGTTTACTTTTATTGAAACTAAGGTCAAGTCCCTGTGTCTTCCCAACTCTTCTTGTCTTCTTAGCTTTAATGTTTTCAGAAAAAAAAATGAAGATTTGAAAAAAGACAAAAGCGGAGACTATTAAAAACAGTTTCTCACTCCACCTTCCAAGATTTTAGTAAAAAAGGACTTAGACACTGAGTAGAACAGAATGAAAAGATTATGATATCTGAAAATGGCAAAGCTTTGAAAATAGTAACTATCTGGCTAGTATTTGTTTGCAAATTGATGATAAAAAAAAGTGGTATTTTCTATTTCCAGCATCTTCAAATATGAGGGATGGAGCAAGACTCAGATGATTGTCTTTCCAGAACAGTTCCAAGTGAAGACAGTTCAGAGTCGCCAGTGTTTTCTTCCTGTTATGAGCTTAGCATAGTTCAGTCTACAGTAGTCCATGGTTAGCTGGCAAAGGTGGGCTTTTGCTACATGAAGGGGCCGGCTTGTTGGGGTTAATGTCCTGCCCAGTACCCCACATCCAGCAAGCCCCAAAGAAAATCAGACAGAGATCTCCATAAGTTATGAAACTGATTGGCCCATTACCTCAGTCTTTTTATTGGCTCTTGTAGCTTATATTAACACATTATTCTTATCTATGTTAGTCAAATGGCTCAGTACCTTTCTCAGCCAAGTAGGTCACATGTTGCCTCTTTGGTGTTCTGGGCTGTACTGGGAGGAATGGGTTTCCTCCTTTCCAGCATTCTCCTGTTCTCATCACCCTGCCTCTACTTCCTGTCTTGTTGACCTGCCTATACTTCCTGCCTGGCCAATCAGCATTTTATTAAAATACATGATTGACAGAATACAGACAATTCTCCTGCACCAGGCTTTTAACTAATGAGTTCAGAAATGGATTGTCTCAGATGTAGAAAAAGAAAAAAAATCAAAATTAGTACTCATCCCTTGTCTGATCAATTCCATATATTTTAAATATAAAATAATTGCATTAATGTACTTTGTTAAAACACAAGATGATGTGTCCAGGAAATAGCCCAGCAGCCATCATTTTCTTTGTTTTTCAATTTTAAAAAAACTATTCTTTTTCATCACATTTTCTCATTATTATACAAATCTTGTATTATAAAACATATGACAAAGCATAATAGTCATATACAAAAACTCCACAGGAAAGAGATATGTATCAAATTTCATTTGATTATTAAATATTTCAATACACTGCACAAAATCTCTGAAGATATTTAGCTAATGCAGCTAGCTACCAGTTCTTTCAAAAGCATTTTTTGCGATAAGGAGTCAAATAACCATTTATGATAAATGAATGGTTAAAAGGCACATCATATGCGTTAGGTGGATTTAGCCTTTTATTTGAAATCATCAGGTGTGAAGAAAACTTCAGTAACAGTGTGCAAGACAGAGAATGCTCAGGCAGCCTGAAGAACTTACTGTAAGAAGAATGAGTGAGTTGAAAAGAACCTGGAAGGCCAAGGACAGAGGGAAAGGAGGTGAAGGCAGTTAGTGAATTCCCAGTAGTGGATACTTTGTGAGGTCTAATTTTGTATCTTTTTCACCACTAGAACTGACATAGGCTTTCTCTTTTTCTCCACTTACACCCAATAATTTACTATACCCTGAAAGTTTTTCCTTTAAAAGTTCTCCTTTAAAGTTCTTTGAAAACTTTTTTAAAAATTCCTTTTGCTCTTAAAAAGGAGTAAAGAAAGCACAATGTTTAAAACATTTTTAATATTTTAAAAGTTTGAAAGTTCTTTTGAACATGATGAGTAAATACACAAAGATAGTAATAAACAGTGGGATAAATGAACATGTTAATGAATGAGGAACAATCATGATAACTTTGGGTTTGCTGCTTTTTAGATGAGAGACTAGGTTCTGCTTTCTGTGCCATCTGTCTAGTCATAACCAGGGACTGTCTGCAGATGGAGTAGAAGAACCCAGAGGCAGCGCTGGGCAAAGAGGGGTGGTTTTAAACAGACTTGCTATTAACCACTCTGATTTAAACAACAATAGTGTATCCAGGAAAAGGAAGACAGAAGGAAAGGTAAGAACTCACAAACCATATCACCTTTGACACCCCAAGCATTACGGCTTGTGTCCCCTCAATGGTGTGTTGAACTATCTAGTGTGCTACTTAACCTGACATCGCCATGTTGATAGGTCTGTCTGTGGTCACTAGATGATGAAAGAACTTTACCACTCTGCCTTCGAAAGGATTGCTGTATTACACTTTGTAGTGGGAGCTGCTGGCTGCGGTTCTGCCGCCCCAGCTCCTGGTCTGCCTGGCTAGCTTATGCCCCAAAATAACAACACACAAATTGTATTCTTTTAAACACTGTTTGGCCCATTAGCTCTAGCCTTTACTGGCTAATTCTCATATCCCGATCAACCCATTTTTAGTAATCTGGGTAGCACCAGTCTTACCAGGAAAGATTCAGCATGTCTGACCTGGCGGCTTAGTTCATGGTGTCTGGCTCTGAGAGGAGCTACCCTGCATAGCTATCGAGTCTGAGCTCACTTTCTCTTCCTCCCAGCATTCTGTTCTGTTTACTCCACCCACCTATGTTCTAACCTATGAGGGCCAAGCAGTTTCTTTATTTTTTAACCAATGACCTTCCTCCATCAACACTTTGTAAAGTTATGCTTATATCTGGGTTAAAAGTCTTTTTTTCTCTTCCTTTTCTTTCTTATTTTTTATAAAACTAATGTGTTGTGCCCACCAAATGTTGCCAAGTGGCTGAGTATGAAGATATATAATGAGCAGGGATACAGAAGGTAATTGGTTGTATAATTCATTGTAAATTGATGAATAACTAAAGTTTCTTGTAATTTAACAATTTGACAAGTTGAATGAAAGTTCATAGACATACTATATGGTATGATGTTAAACTGTGTATTTTTCCTGTTCCAGCTAGGCCAGGATTCCTGGAGAAGGAATTCACCTGTATTGAGTACTTACATAGTATGAGATGCCTTAACTCCAGTGAACACCTTGAAAGAGAAGAAGAAAGTGACCTTCTTGGGAAGGACCCCCTTTTTTGATTAGGAACAAAATGACTAAATTATAATATTAACCTAGGTAGTGGTAGTACACACCTTTTATCCCAGCACCCCTGAGGATAATCTTATAGGAGGATCTCTATAAGTTTAAGGCCAGACTCATCTGTAGAATGAGTTCTAAGACAGCCAGAGCTACACAATAAAACCCTGTCTCCGAAAAAAATAATAGTAATTTTAATAATGTAATGCCTTGTATTTCCAATAGTTTGTGTGGTCTATTTTTATTTGCAATTACTCTATCAATGAGTACTTTTATTTATTGATGATGGTTTTCATTCAGTTCCCACTTTCTTGTCCCTGTAGTGGATTACAGAGCAATTATCTGTATCAACTAATCTATTCACTTGGTTTACTCACTGGAATAATTTTTAACTTAACTGAAAGTATGTATGGCAGTTTATGATTATAAGCATGTGTAGTTTTCTTGGTCTTTTGGGCTATTAACATTTTCTCAGAATAAACAAGAACAAAAAATGTTAAACATTATGTCTTACTTCTTCTAAATATCCTCTATGTTTTGTAGCCAGTTTCAAAAAATATAAAACTCGCATAAATGCTTAATAACCACTTGGGCTGTCTGCTTCTAGAAACAAGTGTCAAATGTATCTCTTTTTAAAGCTTCTAAAATACCTTTCACAAGCTGAAAATTAGAATAAAATTAATCTTTTTAAAGCATCACAGTGAGAGATATATAATTTTATATATAATACATATAATATAATTATATATAGCATGCTATATTGCATATAATTTATATGTGTTTATAGAAATATTAATATTTAATAGATAATGCATTATTATATAAATATATAATTATATATACAATTCTTTTTCTTGAAAAAAACGTTTCATTCCCTAGCCTAGACTGGCCATGAATTCACAGCAATCCTTCCGCCTCAGTCTCCTGTTTTATTCCCTAGCCTAGGCTGGCTGTGAATTCACAGCAATTCTGCCTCAGTCTCCTGAGTGCTGAGATTACAGGACTAAGCATCAGAACTGGTTTCCACAGTACCTGCACTTTCCTGTGTGTTTAAAACCCAAGAGGTTCTGGTAACACAGATATAAGGTCAAATAAAAGTGACTGTCAAATTTAAGCCCTTAACTTTTTATCAATTAAAGTAACCAGTGAATGGCCAGGCAAGGCCCAAATATCTTATTTTATCAGCTGGGAAATGAAAAAAAAATAGCTATTCCATATGAAGCACACATTTGGAAGACAAGTCCTTTGATAGAAAGTATTTCACAGCAGAAATATCAAGAAGACAGACAGGCCAAGAAGGGCAGGGAGGGACAGAGTACAGGATCCCGAATCTCAGGCACCATGCTGTATGGTTTATTTCACACTGCTGACCTCTGCTGCAGTAATGTTTACCTTAATTTGAGATTTCTTGTCCTGTCTTCCTCTTCCTGGCTTGGCTGTAGCTTTTAAACTAAAAATAAAAATAAATGAAAGCAGAGAACAATTTTACTAGCAAGTGTCTTACAAAAAAAAAAAAATAACTGTAGCCTCATAAAGGTTTATCTTTTCTGATTTGTTCCAATTTGGGATACAATAAAAACATAAAACAAAGCCTTACATCATGTCCAACAATCTAAATAAACTACTTTCTTACCCAGTCTCACAAAGAACTGCAAATTCTTAAAGTTCAGTGTACTGGAGTTAAAAAGCCCCCCCCCCCCGACCAGTATCTGCAAAAATCCCTCTGCACGTTGTGCACACAGACAGATGTGTGCATTGTGCACACAGACAGATGTGTGCATTGTGCACACAGACAGATGTGTGCATTGTGCACACAGACAGATGTGTGCAGGAAACCTGCCCTAATGTTAGAAATGTTGCAATGATATATAATGTGGCAGGATGTCCAATCTTTCAGTAAACGTTGTTTTAACAAATATCAGATTTCAAGATAATCTCACATAAGTCTGAAGTACAATATTCCGTGTTGGATATAAGACTGTAGATAAGCCCTGGTTTTTAAGTGGCTGCAACAATTTTGCTTCAAGTGCATTTTATAGGCTAAAATGTGAGCACACTTTGAATGCTGAATATCAAGTTCTGGAAAATAGATGGTAAGCTTTCATTTTTCCAACCAAACTTTGTGCTCTGAAAACACTAATGGAACTACTAAGAATATATCCTGTTCCCTTAAAAACATATTTATTTAGTCTTCAAATTTTAGAGTTTTATTTCAAAAATGAAATCACACACACACACACACCCCTTGTACTTAGGTGTAGAGGGGAATTTTCTTTCATCACTGCACACTGTCCTTCAAAACCTCCAGACAGTATCTCTTAACATGTCAAGTTTGTATTTGGTAATTTTCTGAACTAAGTTATCTATTAAAATTTATGCAAATGGGCTCTTTTAAAAATAAAAAACAGTCTTATTTATGAATCAGAAATGAGCTGAATATCTTTGAAACTTGTTAAGTATTTCAAAAGTTGTAATTTTCTGGCTGAAAAATAATACTCCACTTGAGTCCATTCCTCCAGTCTGAGTAATACATGGCCAAAAGCGTGTGTTTAAATGCCAAGAGAGGCAGCCGTCTTTATTTTCATGATATAATAGCATGTTTTGCATACTTTCATTCTCATGAAATGTAAATTGTGTTTATCAGAATGTTAGAGCTACTTCCTTACGTGAGAGTGTGTGTCTCCATAGGAATCTCCTATGCCAGGGCTAATCCGGTTCTGTTGAGTTCATTTAAGGTAGGCTCTCCTCCTTCCTTTTAACTTCACATTGTGACTTCTCCTCTGTAAAATGGGAACAAAGCTTACCCTCAAGGAATGTTGTGAAGATGAAATAAGATGTTCCACAAAAAAAAATAAGTCCGGGACAATGCCAAGTACACAAATGGTAGCTATTAAAATTTGAACCAAATGAGAGATTTCTTTTTAGGTCACATTTTCAGCTTTGGAATGACTCATTGTGCCAATCGAGGCTTAAAGATGTCCTCCTAGTTCGGTGACATGAAAGCCAGGCTGACCCCATCAGTGATTTATCTCTCAGGCAGCAGACAGCTGAACACTCCACCACTGCAAAGGACAACTCCCTGCTGCACTCATTGACCGGCATTCCCAATAATGAGCATGTGAGAAGCAAGCAGCAATGCTCAGATGATAAGTAATAAAATTTGTTAGAAATTCTATTGATGAAAGACAAGTAAGAGCACATCTATAACTGTAAAAGAAGAATACTAAAAATGATTTTAAAAAAAGTTAACAAGAAATTTAAAAATTTAACAGGATAAAAACTCACAAATATGAATTAAGGAAACCTCAAAAAATACAATTTAATATAGAAAAACATCAATGTTTCAAGTAGGCGACACTTAACTTCTTTCTAAACCCAAAGGTGAGATTACTTAATAATTTGCCTCCAAAAAGCAGACTACAGTGAGAGAAGGGTGTGAAGAGGAGAAAATTTTTCATGTGTTGAGGAGCCAGGTAAAGGTTTTTCTCACCAAATCTTATAATCTGAGTTCAATCCCTGGTACTTACATGGCGGGTAGAGCAAACCAACTCACCAAGGCTGTCCCCACATCCACATGTATACTGTAGTACATGAGCCCCCCACAAACACACAATAAATAAATGTAAATAATAAAAATTTCAAATAATTTTTCATGTGTTGAAAAACATATAATTCTTAAGATGGTTATGACAGTCGTGACACGGACCAGAGCACCAGATTATACAAAATCAGAAGTTAAATAGTAGAGTAAATTAGAACACAACATCTATATTAAGGTTTGTACAAGAGTTGATCATAAACTATAACATAGGAAAACTATATAATCCCAAATGTTGAGAGCATGTAGGACAAAGTAGTCAGAACACTAATTCATCATACAAAATGGGGTAGTAAGAGTAGGGTGTGTCGGCACACGCCTTTAATTCCAACACTCGGGAGGCAGACGCAGGCAGATCTTTATGAGTTCGAGGTCAGCCTGGTTGACTGAGTGAGTTTTAGGACAGCCAAAGATACACAGAGAAATCCTGTCTCAAAAAACCAACAAAACGGAGGGATAATAGGAAACCAAAAGTACACATACACAAACATACAAAAACATACACACACATACATACACACACACACACACAATTTTAAAATGTTACCAATCAGAAAAATGGTTAACTTATGTAATGATCAAGACACAAACTACAAGGGGGAGGGAAATGGGAAACGGGGAGCAGTTGGAAATTTTAAGTAAAAAAGAATAAAAAAAAAAAAAGACACAAACTACTTCTAAAATAACAGAAAAAATCCTGTGCATGCAAAATAGTAGGATGACACTAATCAAAACCTTAATGCCTAAGAGCTCTACTATTATTATCTATTTAAAGACAAAGCTTCTTCTATTTGTAACGAATGATCAGTATCCCACTATGTACAGTGTCTTCCCTTAGCTGTTGTGAATAATGCTGCAGAGTACTTGTTTCTATTTCTTTTGAGAATATACATAGAAATGGGATTCCGGGATCAATATGGCGTCCCTCCTTTTAATTGTTTGAGGAATTGTCACACTGACTTCTCCAAGGGTAACAAATATCCATGTCTCCCCATATGGCGTAGGACTGACTTTCCTCCGCACCCTTACCAATGTTGGTTCCTTTGATAGGCTGTCATTTTAACAAGTGTGAAAGGCTGTCTCACTGTGCTTTCATGTTGCATTCCCCTGATAACTTGTGACATTGAACGTTTTTTTTTATTTTTGATATCTTTTAACTGATTACGCATGTGCACTTATGAATTCAGGTCCTTTACTCACTTTTTACCTTTTAGTTAGTTACTTTGACTTGGTGATTTCTCGAAATTAAGTTTTTTAAATTTCTTATATATTTAAGCTTCTTTTCAGATATATGCTTACAAATGCTTTCTCCTGCCCTGTATATAACCTACAATATGAATTAACTTGGAAGGAATTATGCTAAATGGAAGAAGCCGGGCAAAGAAAGACAAATACCACAAGATTTCACTTAAATGTGGAATCTAACACATCTAACTCATAGAAGCTGAGTCGTTACCAGATGCTAAGACTTCTGAAAGTGGAGGTGTGAGGGGTCATAGAAGTATTGCTTGGGTGACATATAATTTCAGTTAAACAACAGGAATAACCTCAAGACATTTATTGAACAATGTAGTGACCATAATCAGAACAATTTATTGTATTCTTGAAAGTTGCAAAAACAGTATATGCTGTTTTTACAAGAAATAAATCAGTATGAGAGATAATGTCTATGTCAACATCTTGGTTTAGTTACTCAGTAATATGTACATCTTTTAAAATATCATGTTTTCCCTAAAATTTTTTAATTAAAAAATCAATAACAATATATATAATGTATTTAATATTAAAAAACAAAATTAATAACTGTACAAACCATGCCACCTATTATTTTTTTTTTTTGGTTTTTCGAGACAGGGTTTCTCTGTAGCTTTGGAGCCTTTCCTGGAACTCCCTTTGTAGACCAGGCTGGCCTCGAACTTACAGAGATCCGCCTGCCTCTGTCTCCTGAGTGCTGGGATTAAAGGCGTGCGCCACCACCGCCCGGCACCATGCCACCTATTGACAATAACTTTGAGATAGCAGAACTCTGATTGAAACATAGGTGGGTGATGATGGAAGATACAAAATAATCCCACACTAGCTCAGAATTAGATATAATAATAAGATGTTGCCAATCATGGTATACTGTTACCTAATATTTAAATTCAATAGAGACTCTCAGACTAAAGGGTAAGAGATAGAATTTTTTCACACAGCATGGAAGCCTCAGGAAAGTCATATTCTTACATTGACACATAGGGTTCTAAATCAGAATACTTTGGAAAACCAAGTGGAGGCTTCATGACTTCTCTGAATCAGGTTTGAAAACTGTAGATCCATTCCTGTTGCATTCCATTGGTTTTACATAGATCACCCATCAACCCATATATTATTTACATTATTTTCACATGCAAAACTCATTCACAGGTTTTTATGATTTAGACATAGATTATCACCAAGAGAGGCTCAGATTTTGAAGGTTTGGTCCCGAGATGGCAGGTGCAATCTTTGATTTGTGATTGATCAGGAAAGCTCTGACCTAATTAGTGGAATCTACTGGACAGTTCATAACATAATGACATGGCTCTTGGTTATCTTCTGGACTCTTAGTCCTGCTATCTTTATCATATTTCCTCTTCCATAAATGTGGCCTTGTTTTGCAGTTGAGAAAACATTTCTACCATCCTTCTGTTTGTAAGAGCTCTGAAGTTTCAAAGGACTCTCTTAATTTTCTCTTATCCTTTTCTAGTTTAGTTTGATATAGTTCCTTTTGAAATGTGTTGAGCTTTATTCTCATGTACCTGCTTTTACTTCTGACAGATAAAATTCATCCAACACATACTCAAGATCTCTCTCTTAGCTCATTGAGATAGAGAGGTACATCTATGAACGTTCCATGTAATAGAAACCATGTGATAGAATAAAAGACCCTCAGAATAGAATGAAAAGGGATACGAAAAGTCCTTATGAGCAAGTCTCTGTGTGTCTGCACACACACACACACACACACACACACCCACACACACACACTTGATCCAATTCAACATACAAAGGGAAGCAATCAAAAGAATTGAAAGGTAAAGAAATACAACTCATTTGCATTCATAATGAGTATGGTAGACCCAGACTTGTTAGCCTAAATATATCATCCATGTGAATCATTTATTAATTTTTCACATCTCAGAAAGAAGTTTGATCTAGGAATTGCTGTAGCCTTAGCGTTCATTGTCCTCCTAATGTTGTGGGCATCTAAACTTTCAGTATGATGGTGTTCAGAGATGAACCATTTAAGAAATAACTAAGTTATAAATGTGGAGCCGTCATGAATAGTGACCTTGTAAGAGGAATTTCAGAAGGCTTTCTTAAACTTTGCTTCCTATATTCAAAGTTAAAGGCCTAGAGACTGAAAATAGTTCATCACTCAGAACCCGACCATTGCTTCCACTCTGCTTTTAGACTAAAAGCCTCTAGAACTATGAGAAATGAACATCTCTTATTTATAAGCCACCCAATCTATTGTACTTTGTTACAGTACTGTATGTTCTCTAATATGGGAGAATACAGTGTGTGTCTGTGTGTGTTTTCAATGATAAGCTATAATGACTTACAAAACAAAAGGCAAGTATCTTTTAAAAAACTAATTGCAATTAAAAAATATTGTTTTAAAGAGTTGAACTCAAAGCCAGAAAAGGCTACTTTAAGTTAACATTCACAAATTCAGTTGGGATTACATTTGATTTAATATGGCAACAACAAGGAGATTCAATAAAGAGATATATAGTAAACATTTAGAAAGTTTATTTAGTAATTCCATTCCTAGAAAATAAATTCAGTGAAGTTGTTAAAAATTTATGAACATCCGTGTTCATTGAAGTGCCATTTTAGTGCAAGAATGCTAACTAAAATGTAACTTTTAATGAAGAAAAATCACAAACACTTGCCATTTTCAACAATAGAGTAACTGCTAAGTAAATCATGAAACATACATGACTTAAGAATTTAAAAGCTAATAACAATTATGCTTTCATGAAATAGAAATGAGGTCATGATAATGCAAAACATGTAAAATGTGATTCCCATTAAGTCTAAAATACATACACACTAAAACTTACAAGGAAATAAATCAAAATATTAACACTGTTTCTGTGTACTGCCATTGTGGCCAACTTTTATTTTTTTCTTTATTCTATTTTTCTGTTCCTACTATAAAAGCATGGACTATTTTAATAAACAAAAGACAATAGAAACAATAAATTTGAACTAAAGTGATGTGGTATTAAAAGGCTTTTCTTCAAGCAATTGCACAAAAAAACTAAATTCTTGGTAACAAAGGCTCTAAGGGAAAAGGGCTCATCTCAGCATAGTTGGGAGGACAAACATGCAATATGGGAAGTGTTGGGGAAATATTCAGATAAATCAAAACAGAGACAATTCCCTCAGGTGTGTGGTTTTCTATTTGGCACAATACCCATGTATTCATATGAGATCTTACCCAGAAGCACTAATAGAAAACAACCAAGGGCAAAACGGAGTTAGTGCAAAGAGAATGGGACAAGATGATGGAGCCCATGCAAGGAGAATGAGGAAAGATGCTGGAGCCCATGCAAAGAGAATGGGGAAAGATGCTGGAGCCCATGCAGAGAGAATGGGGAAAGATGCTGGAGCCCATACAAGGAGAATAAGGAAAGATGCTGGAGCCCATTCAGGGAGAATGAGGAAAGATGCTGGAGCCTATGCAGGGAGAATAAGGAAAGATGCTGGAGCCCATGCAGGGAGAATGAGGAAAGATGCTGGAGCCCATGCAGGGAGAATGAGGAAAGATGCTGGAGCCCATACAGGGAGAATAAGGAAAGATGCTGGAGCCCATGCAGGGAGAATAAGGAAAGATACTGGAGCCCACTACCAGTACCACTTTATCCAGACTTGCCTAAGGCATTGATTCAGTAGGCCCTGCAGAGCTGCAGTAGATTTAAGCAACACAGCTTGAAAATCATCTAAGATAAGGTCAGAATCTACACTGTAACCTTCATGATTCATTGCATTAAAAATATGTAAGAAGCTGAAAAGATTTTGGTGTTTAAGAACAGTTGCTATTCAGCCATGGGAACTGCAGTTCAGATCCCAGAAGCCTGGTAGGGTAGTCCACAAGCATCTGCAACTACACAGCTCCAAGGAATTCAATGTCCTCTATCGGTCTCTTCAGGCACCCACATTCACATTTGTGCCTACACTTATAGGGACAAGTACTTGTGTGCATGCGTGTACATATATGCACACATATTCATGCATAAACTCCTAAGTTAAATAATAATGTGAGAAATTATATGTAGTCTGTTGTGTGATAATGATCACGTACACTGTAAACATTTGTCACTTGTACTAATTTAATAAAATGCTGATTGGCCAGGAACCAAGCAGGAAGTATAGGCAGGGCAACAAAACCAAGAGAATTCTAAGAAGAGGAAAAGCAGAGTCTGTCACCAGCCAGATGCAGAGGAAGCAAGATGAGAATTCCTCACTGACAAAAGGTATCAAATAATGTGGCTAAACATAGATAAGAATTGTGGATTAATTTAAATTATAAGAGCTAGTTAATAATAAGCGTGAGCTAATAGACCAATTTATAATCAATATAATCCTTTGTTTGTGTCTTTGGGACTCAACAGCTACAGTTCCAGGCAGGACAGAAAGTTTCGTCTACAGTAGTCCTTGTAAAAATAGGGTCAATTCAATTCATTCGTTCTTCACAAACTCACTGGCCATCTCTATTAAAACTCTAAATCTAAAATAGCTCTTTATTAACATCTGTAGGTTCTTGGCCTAGAACAGTGGTTCTCAACCTGTGCACTCTGACACCTTTAAGGCAATTAGTAACATGGAGATATATCCTATATGTCAGATATTTATAATTCTATTCATAGCAGTAGCAAAACTACAGCAATAAAGTAGCAACAAAACAATTTTATGGTTGGAAGTCACTATAACATGAAGAATTGTATTAAAGGGTTGTAGCATTAAGAAGGTTGAAAATCACCAGCCTAGAAGAAGCTACATGATATTTAGGAGGACCTAGAGTAGGAAATAAAAAAGTAAATCTGAATGGCTATAAAAGGGCTGTGCATTGAGAAGGTCAGTTCAGATTTGATCACTTTTGTGGAGACTCCTCCCCATTCTTAGGTAGCACTGGACTCGGATAAAAATGAGATATGTAGTACTAGCTACAGCAACAGCAAGGGCATAAGTACAGTGACTGTACTTTGGTGACTACACCAAATTTGCCAGAAATTTGATAGCTAGCCTTTTCACTGGGATTTCCAGTAACTTCAGTAGTAGGAAATGTATCTCTTCAGATTGAATGGGAAGTTAAAGCACCAAAGCATATTCTAGAGATATACAGCCCAGTGAGTTGCTATTTAGTTTTAATAGATGGCTACTCTCCAGTGGTGGTGGTGTGCCAGAGTGGTGAACCCGATCAATGACTCATTGCAAGGACTCGTTGCATGCATTTTGTGGGTGGGGCTGATTGGATGAAAGGGTCTACTGTGTGACACAATGCAGCTCGCAATGCCACTAGGATGAATGAAGAGGTGTTGGGACCACAGAGAAGTGAGAAGGGTTCTGTTTGTTTGTTTTGAATTGATTTTGGAGGGTTCTTTTCAGGGAGATGCTGTAGGAGTGAGGGCAGGATATGAGGGACTGGAAGGTGAACACAGTTAAGGTACATGATGTAAAATTCCCAAATAATTAGTAAAAAATTATGTTATAAAAAAGTGTGGCTCCTCTATGTTAAAACACATTATAAATTTAACGCACACACCAAGTTTCCAAGATAGCCAAAGATATAAAATATCTAAATTTTTCTTACTGTTTACATGCAGAAATCGTGTTTTTAATGTTTAAGTTACTAAAATTATTTCCTGTCACTTCTTAAACATGGCACCTAGGAAACTTGAAATTGCATCTGTGGTTGGCGTTTGGGCGAGCATTTCACCATTTCACCACTATTGTTGTGAACAGTCCATGGAATTGAGGATACTAGCATCAGGCCTTTCCAGTCTTATTTTTCAACCATTTATGTAGAGAAAGGAAAAGTCTTTGTTCTGTAAGTACGAGAGAGGAAACAGGCTCAATTCTTGAAGTTATTGAGTTATCAACTTGGGTCTGAGTGCATTTGTGGAATCAAGAGATACCAATTAATTTCTGTAATAAATGTGGAAGTTGAAGGCCAAACCCAAAGTGCCCCCAGAATGAACCTTCTGTTGACTGTGCAATAGCTCGGAACTGTTGAGTTCTTTAATCAATCTAGTTCTGTTTTGTTGCCAACATGGAATGGAGGAAATTATCTAAACAGATTTCACAAGAGGAGCATAAGAGGAGTCAAGATGAGCTTAGGAATGTTCTAAGCAATGGGAATTGGTTTTCATTTTTATTATGCTATGTCCCCTTTTATTTAGGTCAAAAGGTCTTTGAATTCATTTTCTCTGAAACTGAACATTAATCTAAAGCCTGTAAATTCTAACGTGTTGCATTATTTTCCCAAGAGCATCTTCATTCTTTACTTAAGCTCTTTTGCAAGTCTGAATAACACAATATATTCTCAAATGAAGGTTAAACTACATGGTCCAAAACTCTCAAGGGTGTTAACATCTTAGCTTGTTTATTTAACAAATATTTATTTAGTTCTTACTAAGTGCCAAGCTTTCTACCAAGCATTCGGAATGCAGTGGATATTTTTAAAATTTAGAACAAGTTCACTGATATTTTAGAAACTATAGTCTAGTGCGGGAGGTAGATTTTTATCAAATAATCACATTGGAAAATTCAACAATCAAGTGAAATGATTAACTGAAGACAGCAAGAAATCCTGCTCCTCCAATGGAACAGTAAGGGCAGAGCTATAAACCCAATTAACTGCAAAACAAGCCAATGTTCTTGATCTAAAATGTGTGGGAAGACAGCAAGTCAAGCCAGGACGTTGAACGTATTATCATGTAACTTATTGTCTAGGCATGACTAGTTACTCACAGTGAGACTTAAGTTCAGATAAGGGCCAGTGATTTAGGAATATACTCATTCAGTATGACTGACTTGCAAACTGGCAAGTTACAGCCTCAGCCAACAACAGAAGAAGAGGACTCAGCAGTACAGACAAGACTTCCCATCACCCATGTAGGGAATGCACAATGTGCCAAGCCAGGACTCCTGTACTGACAGGTTTGCCGATGGGTCTAATTAGTAGGATGTAGGGCAAGTGCTTAAAACATAAGCCCACACAGAATTCTTGTGTCCGGAATGCTGAGAAACGGTGAATGAGAGAGAAGTTGAATGATGAAGCTTGAGATAAAATCTTTCGTTTAGGGGCATTATCAGAACTCTTCAAGAAATGTTTTCATCAGGAGAAAACTGGAAGTTCAATGGCCAGAACTGACTGCCATCTAGGTTAGTTAAGTCCATGGGAGGGAAGATGCCAGGGCTCTATGACCTAGGTTATTGTGTTAAGGACTGGTATCTACTCCCAAGTCCCTAACTTAGAAGAGGAAATAAGGATTTAAATTCTCTAGTAACTTTTTCTTTTGTTTTATATGTCCCCAAATGAATTTTATATGCTTTGAGAAATGACACTTTAGTTTCAAATATTTCCTTAGTCTTATGGTCTGAATGTGAACTCTCTTCCCCCAAAGCCTGTATATTTGCACTGTTGGTTCACAGCCGGGGGTGAACTCTGAGGTAAGGTCTATCTGGAGGAAATGGTCACTATGGTTGGGCCTTGTGGTTTCTTAGTTCAGCCAAATTTCCTGTTCAGTGGCTGCTTCTGTCTGTAGACAGACATAACACGCTCAGTGCCCTCACATCCCTGCCCCCATGCCTTCTTCACCCCATTGGGTTGTATTTACTCAGACTGTAAGTCAAGAAAAACATGTCTTCTCTTCTGTTGCTTGTTGTCAAGTATTTGATGGCAGTAATAAGAAGGTAACTCCCATCCAACTTCACATTTATGGCTGTGAAGTTGAATAAAGAGCTCAACTAGAAATATACCCTTTCAGATAAAATTCTTCCCAGGAATTTTGTTATGGCTCTGTCCTGAGAAAAGTGTAGTTGTTTTAGGATTTGAGAAGGAGAGAGACTAGTAATTGTACTATCTTGAAGCCAGAAGGCAATGGCCAAAGAATTGTGGAAAAGATACAATCATAGGCAATTTATAAGAAGGAACTGATACTTTCATCGGTTTTTAATGCATATTTATATATAAATTGTTGGAGAATACCAAGGATTGTTCATTTCAAGCACAATTAATGAGTAGTCACTTAAATTCATATATAGTATACGAATAATATACAGTCTAATAATATATTAGTTATATAGTATGTATGATACACCATTAATATATAAACCAAGCATAACATATATGCATTTTATTCTCTAAATCAGTGGTTCTCAACCTTTCTAATGCTGAGATACTTCGGTTTCTCATGTAGTGATGACCCAACTATAAAATTATTTCTTTGCTTCTTCATAAGAGTAATTTTGCTATTGTTATAAATTTTAATGTAAATATCTGATATGCGACTCCTGTGAAAGAATTGTTTGATCTACATGCTGAGAACTACTGCTTTATGTGCATATCTGAAGCCTACATATCTTGCTAAATATTCATGGTTGTCAAAAATTATTTGTCCAGTTATTTTAATGATTTTAATTGTTCATCAACATCAGTGGTTTTGTTTGTGCACATAAAGCAGTAGTTGTTGGCAGACTTAGCAAACACCAGCTTAGGAGAATCTTAGTCACAATCAAGGGTGGGACTAGGAATACATCCTGAGGTCTCGCCTTTGAAAGAACTGTTATTAGACACTGGAGAAGGGGCAAAGAGAAGGCTCTGGTTGTGACCTCTTATAATACAGCATTATTTGACCCTGAGAAGGGACCCTAGATGGATCGTTCACTTGTAAAACTCCTCCTGTAGGTCAGGGATGTTCAGTGACTCCTGAAAGACAATTTCTCAATAAAGGACAGGTTCTATATTATAAGTGAACAATCTATGTCACCTGAGAATTTAGCCTCAGTCTGAATGCTAACCTGTCAATGTTCCAGGCTTCTCCAAAGTTCTTCAAGCCATTATCTGAAAAATTCATATTTTCTCAGGATAATTGTGTAGGCTTTCCTTGTCTGGGATGTTTGGATACTAAAATTTCTCCCACCAATGAACTACATAATAAGATGACCCAACTTCAATAGTCTTCTCCCGAAACCAAAAATCCATTAGAATCACTACTGTGTGTCTTCTGAGAAACACCTTATGTGCACCAATCTATTAATTTTAGTGATTAGCATGACAATTGAAATCATATTAATGCAATTTCCTAGTCAGCAGAAAATATCTCAGCATTTAATAAACAGAGCACCACATCGAGTGTACCACACTGAGTGGTCTGTAATTTAGACAATCATTGTGGCTACTCTGAGGTCTACCCCTGAGTGTCAGTGCTGGCTACCTTGAGGTGTTTCCCTGGGTGTCAAGGATATACTGTGATGCATCCCTGTCTTATTTAATGTTTCTATTGTTGTGAAGAGACACCATGACAGTGGCAACGCTTATAAAGAAAACACTTCATTGGATCTGGCTTACATTTTTAGAAGTTTAGTCCACTATATTCATGGCAGGACACAATGACATGCAGGCAGACATGGTTCTGGAGAAGGAGCTGAGAGTTCTACATCTTGATCCCAAGTCAGCAGAAGGAAAAACTGCTACACTGGACATAGCTTGAGCATGTATGAGACTGCCAAACCTGCCTCCATATTGACTCACTTCCTCCAAGAATGCCCTACCTGTTCCACCCAAGGCCATACCTCCTAACAGTGCATCTCCCTATGGAAAAAGCACTCAGACTCATATGTCTATGGAGGCCATATCCATTCAAATCGCCAATTTCTACTCTCTGGCCCCTATAGGCTTGTAGCCATAGCATAGTGCAAAATGCATTTAGAACAACTTCAAAAGTCCCTATAGTCTATCACAGTCTTAAGCATGTTTAAAAGTCCAAAGTTCAAAGTCTCTTCTGAGATTCATGCAATCTTTTAACTATAACCTCCTATAAAATCAAAATCACAAACCAAATCACATACTTCCAACATGGAATGACACAAGATATTCTTCACCATTCCAAAACATAAGGGAGAGAGTATAGTGAGAAAACACTTGAAGAAAGAAAGATGGAAAAGCAGCTGGGTTAACTCCAAATACACATCTCCATGTCTGATGTCAAAACATTCTTTGGATACCCAACTCTTTTCAACTTTGATGACTTTAACACACTTTTTTTCTTTTGGCTTGGTTCCACACTCTGTTAGCAACTTTCCTCAGCAAGTATCCCATGACTCTATCATCTCCAATACCTTGGGTCTTCAAGGCACTACATCTTTCAACTTCACAGCTTCATGTAACAGCTTCTCTGTGTCCCTTTCTCTGTCCCTCCATGTAGGGACACCCTGCCACACAGCCAGTCACAGTGGCTTTCCTTAGTTTCAGAGGAAGATTACATAACCTGTTTCTTCTAACCTTGACTCTAAACCCAAAAATATGCTGTAAAATCTGCCATGTTCTGCTGCTTTATGGGCCTGGAACATGGCCCCCTTGTTCAATACATCTTCACAAGCTTTCTTTTTTTTTTTCTTTTTCGAGACAGGGTTTCCCCGTGGCTTTGGAGCCTGTCCTGGAACTAGCTCTGTAGACCAAGCTGACTTTGAACTCAGAGAACTACATAATTCTGTCTTCTGAGTGCTGGAATTAAAGGCATACACCACCATACCTGGATGTAAATTGTTCTTTAATTCCTTTATACAAGTTGGAAGTTTAGATGGGTGGTTTCTTGCCCTGAGGTCTCCACTCCCTTTATTTGACATCAGGCTGTCCTTTATTTTTTTTTATTTTTTTTTATGTGTGGACTTTATTTTATTTTTATATATTTATTTATTTATTAAAGATTTCTGCCTTCTCCCCGCCACCACCTCCCATTTCCCTCCCCCTCCCCCATCAAGTCCCCCTCCCTCATCATCCCTAAGAGTAATCCAGGTTCCCTGCCCTGTGGGAAGTCCAAGGACCACCCTCCTCCTTCCAGGTCTAGTAAGGTGAGCATCCTAACTGCCTAGGCTCCCACAAAGCCAGTACATGCAGTAGGATCAAAAACCCATTTTGTTTATTTTCTTGAACACAAGATTTAGCTCTAATCTACTTCCTGGTGCCCCTTTTCTCATCAAATTGTACCTTTTGATTTTTCCTTGCTCAACTTTTCTTCTTTTCATTATAGATCTTTGTAAGACTGAATGCTAATAATCATACAACAGAGTCAGCCCTAGACTCTTTTGAGATTTCCTCTACAAATTGAATTAGTCTAAAACTCTTTGACTTTATCCTCAGATAGTCTTTTCAGACAAGGAAAAAAGGTAGTCACTTTCTTCACAAAAATGATCTCTAGGAAACATATTAAAATTTTTCTCCTCTAAAAGTTCATGAGTCAGGCCCCTACAATTCAAATCACCCTTAGCCCCCATGTCTTTCATGCTCCTACTAGTCTGGCTCATTAAGCAACTCTTGAAGCATTTCACTCCTTTCCTAACCCAAAGTATCAAGATTCATGTTCTACCAAACAAAAACATAGCCAGGCCTATCATAGCAATCCCCCAGTCCCTGGTACCAACTTCTGTTTTAGCTTTGGCTTTTTATCTGTGAAGAAGCACCATAACCATGGCAACTCTTATATAGGAAAACATTTAATCAGGGCTGACTTGAAGTTTCAGAGGTTTAGTCCATTATCTTCATGGTGACATGCAGATAGACATAGAGCTGGAGAAGGAACTGAGAGTTCTATATCTTGATCCACAGGCAGCAGAAGCAACTGTGTACCACACTAAGCATGGCTTAAGAATACATTAGACCTCAAAACCCACCTCCAAAGTGACATACTTCCTCCAGCAAGGCCACACCTGTTGACTGAAGTTCCTGTCCCACCTGGTTCTTCAGTTGTTCAGTCCCAAAGGAACACACAGAGGTTTACATTAATTATATACTGATTGGCCTAGTATTTCAGGCTTCTTATTAACTCTTATAACTTATATTAGCCCATAATTCTTGTCTGTGTTAGTCATGTGGCTTGGTAGTATTTTTGGTGAGACAGTCACATCTTGCTTCCTCTGAGGCTGGGTTATGACTGCAGAATCAAACTTCTCTTTTCCCAGAATTCTTGTTGTCCTGCCTCTACTTCCTGTCTGGCTACTGACCAATCATTTAATAAAATCACCAATTGATTTAATAAATCAATTATTTATTAAAAATAATTTTTAATTATTTATTAAAAATAATACAAGTAACAGGATAAAAGACCATTGTCCGACAGCACACACTTTCTTCAATGAGATCACACCTCCTAATAATGCTACTCCCCTATGGTCTAAGCACTCAAGAAAGTAAGTCTATGGAGGGGTCAGACCCATTCAAATCCCTCCAATCTCTGAGTGTCAGTGAATTGTGTTCACTGGATATCATTGCTAGCTTATTCTTTCCAAGAAAATCAGCTGAGCACTCCAATAAAACAACAAACTTTCCAAATTCAATGAAGCTTCTATTCCAATTTTCATATTAATGATTCCTATATGCATCTACATATAAGCGAGCCACTATACATCATGATGACTGTTTCAAATATTCTGAATATTAAAAATCTTTTTTTTTCTGTTCACAGACTTATAGTTTAGCAGTCCCAAGTGGCAGAGGTTCTCTGTGCCAAAGGAATGACCTCTCACAGTATGAAAGGCCCTTTGTCACTGTGTTCTTGTACTTGCTTTCCATTCAGAACATTTTAGAACACTGCCATCATTCCCTACTCAATTATATATTAAAAAACACAAATGTTCTTCAGAAAGTTTGCATAAGTTTAAGAAGACATTCTAATAGAATGGCAGATTGAGATGTTACCATATGGACTGAGAAAAAAAAAATCCTAAGTAGCCTGTTATAGGAGAGAGAGATAATCATATTTTGTAAAGATCATTTGAAAACAGACACGGCTTCGAGGCAAGGCTTACTACAATTAGGGAGGCCACATAATTTTTGCCAAACTGGAACATTTTGAGACAGTGAAAGGGGATGCTGTAATCATCCGACTTCCAAAGCAGTCATAAACTGGGACCATCCCTGGAAAACTAGATCACCATCATTTGAAGAAATGTGGGGGCCACTAGGGGTAGTTGGAGAAGTTTCAAAATCATCTAAGTTGAAACAAAGAAGCCTGAAGGAAAGCAATGTAATAACATTGTTTTGTTTTTTTTAACAGAAGAATTTCAGAAACACAGGCTGAAACTGAGAGTGTGACATTGGTTCTGAAGAATAAAGAAACGCCTTCTGTCATTAGTTCTGACACATTTAAAGCTTACAACATGCCTCCTTCCTTCTTATAGGACAACAAACAGAAAACCAGTGCTTCTCTCTGGACACATCAGAAACAAACAAGGTTGCACAGCAAGTCACTTCTCCCACTATAGCAAGACATTAAAACTCAGAGTCAAGGCCCTGCATGTTTACTAGGAGAGGAGGCTTATGGAACCACCAGCTAGTCTAGACACTTAAACACTCATTTCAATCAGTTGCTCAAGGTTTAATGTGACCCAGTATGCAAAAGAATGTCCTTAAGGACATAACCTTCTGTGAACCACACACACTTTCATGGGTTCTACCTCCATGAACCCACTCAATTTTTCTATGACAAGCAAACAGAATCTCTTTGTGGGTCTAGTATGGAGAGATGAAGAGGTTTCTCCAAAGCAGGTGCAGGTCTACTTCTAGGAGAGAAGACACTATTACAGTCCCTTACTACCTCCACATGGGGCATTACTTTCAACTTTACCTCTTCAGACTTTGTTTCATACACAGAAAGGAAAAGAGTAAGAATGTTCTTGGGACACTAGCCTTGCAGCAAGACAGGTTTATTCCTAAGACTATAGACTTCTAGGGTTGAGGAGATTGCTCAGTGGTTAAGAGCATGTACTAATGTTGGACTCAAGCAGTTTGTAGCGCCCACGTCAGATAGTGCACAACTACCTGTAACCGTAACTCCTGGGATATCTGAAGACTCTAGACTCCATGAACACCAACACAAACATACATACACAAATAATCAAAATAATAAGAATAAAAACTTTTAAAGATTTTTATTAGTTCTTTGTAAGTTTCATACAACATGTTTGGTTATATTCACCCTCTCTTCTCCAAGTCTTCACAGATATACCTCCCTTGCATCCCCAACCAACTTCATATCCCATTTTTTAATCCTTCAAGACCAATTTGTGCTATGCTAACATTCTTGATATGTGATCTTCCACTGAAGTGAGGTTACCATAACAGGGACCACACTCTTAGAGAAGACTGTCTCTCTGTCTCCCAAAAACTAACAGTCAATAGCTCCCCAACTAGCAGTGGGATTGCATACTCAACTCCCATGCTGGGACTTGCTCTGGCTTGAGATCCCACAGATCTTGACTGTGTTATTGCAACCGTTGCTGTGCATTCATATTTTCAGCTGCCCTGTTATATGCAAAAGACAAATTCCTTGCAGTTATCCCCTGTTGTTGGCTCTTGCACTCTTCCCAGCCACTCTTTTGGAATGATCTGTGAGTTTGAGAAGAGGACATACAGTATGCATTTTCCATTTAGGGTTGAACATTCTGACATCTCTTAGTCCCTATACTGTAGCCTGTTGTGGGCCTTCATGTTAATCACCATCTCCTGCAGATAGAAGCCTCTTAGGTGAGAGATAGAGTGATCTGCAGATATAGCCACAAGTCATTAATTAAAAGTATATACTATGTCCATTTGGTAGAATAATATTTGAATGTTCTCCCTTAGGGTTTACAACCTGTCTAGGCATAGATTCTTAGTCCAAAGATAGTGCCAGGTATGGGTTTCATATTGTGAATTAGACTTAAATCCTGTCGGAAAGTATTTGATTACTTCCATAATGGTCATTCCATTATTATTATCATTATTTTTATTATTATTTGATTTTTTTAGTTGTTTTTATTGAACTATATATTTTTCTCTGCTCCCCTCCCTTCCTTTGCCCTCTTTTTCTACCATCTCCCATGTTCCCCTTACTCCAATTTGCTCAGGAGATCCTATCTTTTTCTACTTCCTGTATAGATTAGATTCATGTATGGATATTTATTTATTTATTTATTTATTTATTATGTATACAATATTCTGTTTGTGTGTATGCTTGCAGGCCAGAAGAGGGCACCAGACCCCATTACAGATGGTTGTGAGCCACCATGTGGTTGCTGGGAATTGAATTCAGGACCTTTGGAAGAGCAGACAATGCTCTTAACTTCTGAGCCATCTCTCCAGCGCCCCCCCCACCCCATGTCTCTTTTAGTGTCCTCTTTGTTTTCTAGGTTCGCTGGGATTGTGAATTGTACGCTGGTTTTTTCTTTGCTTTATGTCTAAAAGCCACTTATAAGTGAGTACATGTGATATTTGTCTTTCTGGGTGTTGGTTACCTCACTCAATATGATGTTTTCTAGATTCATCCATTTGCCTGCAAATTTCAAGATGTCATTTTTTTTGTCCACTGTGTAGTACTCCATGTGTAAATGAACCACATTTTCCTTATCCATTCTTTGATCAAGGGGCATCTAGGTTTTTTCCAGGATCTGGCTATGACAAATAATGCTTCTATGAACATAGTTGAGCACATGCCCCTATAATATGATTGAGCATCCTTTGGGTATACACCCAAAAGTGGTATTATTATTTTGTTTTTTCAAGACAGGATTTCTCTGTGACATAGGAGCCTGTCCTGGAACTTGCTCTGTAGACCAGGCTGGTCTCAAACTCACAGAGATCTGCCTGCCTCTGCCTCCCAAGTGTTGGAATTAAAAGCATGAGCCACCAACACCCGACATGTACATGCCATTATTGACACTCATGCACATCTTGCCAAGCCCATCATGATTGCAGTTTTTAGATTTCCTAGCGGGATACGACTGATGGTCACATTTCTTCTCTAGTAGAATACATAGCAGCTTCCAGTGCTGTGAAAGTTGACTGGGTAAGGATAAAATTTCCAGAACAGTAGCAGCTTGCTTTCTTCATGTTCTATGACTTAGAGAGTATCGTCAGCAATCCCATCAAGTTCTGGAAGAACATAAATGAATAATCTACAGATGTATTGATATACTAGAGCATAGTTGAGAAAAGAAGTAATGAGCTTAACGATAAGTAAACAGAAATTTTTTAGCCTGAAATAGGAAAGAACAAAATAATAACAGTAAATAGAAACCAGATCATTAAAGAATCATGTAACAATTTCAAAAGAGGGCTAAAAGAAAACTTAATCAATAATGGCTGAGAAACATCCAAAATTAAGAACAGACACAAAAACCCCACAGATTTATGAGGCTTAGCACACACAAAGCAGAATAAAATTCTGAAAACCCAGAAAGCAAAATAAAAAGAAAAATCTTGAGATAGGAGGGAGTAAGTGGATAACAAAAATTCTCTTATATCTGGGACCTGCTGAGGACCTTACCCTTTTTCTGACCCTTTCCTTAGGGACCCCTCAGTAGCTCTCTGGATGGCTCTTCGCTGTAACTAAACTCCTGCACCACCCACTGAGCTACCAGCATTCATGCTCTGCCCTTACCTTCAAATGTCTTCTTGGAGCAGTGCTCTATTTCTCCAGGTTTAATTCTTCCCGATATCATGAATTTTCTTTTCCTCTTTTTGGGTACTTAAGCAATTAAAACAATAGAGGCAGCATGGTTTCCTTGTAAAACTGAAGAAAATTGAAACGACATAAGAAAGTGAGAACAGTGCTGGAACAAAATCAAAGTCGAATAGTGTGGATGTACGAAAATGTCACACTGAAACCAACTGCTCTGTGTGCTAGCTTAACACAAGCTGCTTCTTTCCATTTAACAGAAAAGAAAATGAAAAGAATAAAACTGCTCAGAATCTTATAGCCCAGTAAGCTTAGGTTACAAAGTAATTAGATTTCTAATGCTTTTCTTTATTTATACAGATGTTGCTATCTTTTTCCAATCTCTTGGAATAACACGTATTGTTTCATTTGCCTGCAATACTCTTTCCCACTACCGAAACATGATGATATGACTATGTGTATATGTGTGTACAAGAATAACCCAGCAAACTGGGAGGGGGGAAATCAAGGGAGTGCAATAGGGCAGGTAGGAAGATATCAGTTAAGTGCAAGGATATGTAAGTCTTTAAATGTCATAATAATCTTTTTGTTTTGTGTTCTGATTAAAAGAAGATAATGAAGAAATGTGGTGCTACTCAAAAACAGAACAATAACAGCAACAACCAATAATACACAAGCACTGTCCTTCAAACTGTGCAAACTTGGTCCTTGGCATCAATGTTGCAGACTAGGGTACAGCAATGGTAGGAGTGACTAATTCAGCTATCTAGTTCTTGGCATTGCATTCAGAACAAATCCTCTTAGCAGTTTCCCTTAGACTAAATTCCTAAGGTTCTTAGATTTTGAAAATTTTTCAGTGGGATGATGTCTTAAAGACAAATGTCATTTTCTTTTACTTTGTTTCTCTAAACAGAACTGTGAGGGAATACAGGATTGATTGTGGACATATATAGTTTAGAACTCAACTGTCCACCAAGGTCCCACATATTAAATGCTTGGTCCCCAACCTGTAGTGTCATTAGAAAGCAAAAGAGTCTTTTGGAGATGGCATCTTGTGGAAGGCAGTTGGATCCTTGGAGAGGCATTCTTGAAATGGGTATTGGGGTTGTAGTCTTTCTTCTTTTGCCTCTTTGCCCCCTGCTTGCCATGAGGTAAAAAGATCTCCTCCAAGACATGCTCCCACCGTGATGCACTACTGTGACATAAGAGGCTTGAAGCAATGAGACCAAACAACTGAGAAATTCTCTGAAATCATGAGCAGAATGAACTTTTCAGGATTTTCAGTTGATTACCTTGGGTACTTCGTTGCAGTGACAAAAGACGACTAACACAAGGGAGTCAGTGATAGTGGGATAGATGGCCATGTTATAACTGTATTCTGACTTGAAGGGAGTCGTGCTAGTCCCTGGTCTCTACATGTTCTTTACAAATGGGCACTAGATTCAGAATGCAGTTCCAAAAGCCTAATGATTGACTCATCAGAGCCTGAGCCAAGAGTAACACTCTCTTGCTCCACCTCTAAACACAAGACATTTTTCAGTCCTTCCCAATGGAAACTTCAGTCTTCAATCCTTGCTAACTTCCTTCACTCATCTAGATTGTATGTGTGTGTGTGCGTGCGCACACGTGTGTATAAGAGAAAGAGAATTTTTAGCTTTATAAAATAAAACACATGGCCCTTCGTTAAACTAGCTCAACAAAATAACACTCTAATTAAAAATAATGCCAGTGATATGCAATAGTGCTCAATTACCTCCAGTATATACAATAATAAAAGATATTTCAGGATGCTGAATTCAAAATATCTAAACCTGCCTTGTAAGTGGTTATATTTTCTATTTAAAGTCCATAAAACATGAAAAATTATGTAAATTTTGTAGCTTACGGTGAAGAAGAAAAAATTAAAGAGAAAAACACGGGACTTTAGAATTCTTCAATGGAGCCTATTGTCTTTTTTTTTTTTTAACTGAATTTTCTCCACTGTATGGCCTATTTTGCAAGATGTCACAATGTAACTCGTTTCACCCTTGGGGCTGTCCCAGGAAAGAGGATGTTTCTTTCTCATGAAAAAAAAAAAATTCCACATTGCTAAGATTTTCATGGTGTACCAAGTTGTACATTAAAAACCAAAATTGTGTTCTTAATTAACTGTGATTCTCTACAAGGAAAGAGTCTACTGTGATTTCTGCAGGAAAGTCTCCATGTTCTTGTTAAACAGCAACAGTGTGTGTGAGCCGAAAAGAAGGCGGCATTTTGTATTTAAAAGTCAGTATCAAAAAAGGTTGTCTTTTGGATTAGGAGACCGTCCAGTTGAGCTGTGAATTGCTGCAAGGCTGAAAGGGAGGGATAGCAAGAACAGCAGCCCTTTGAGGAGGTGGCAGGGCAGAGCTGGGCCTGAGAGGCCGCATTCAGCTGCTCAGCAGAGCAAAGACAGGCCACAACTATGCCTCAAGTTGGTGCAGAATAAAGAAAGAAAAGGCCTGGTTTTCAAGTCCTGAATCTCAAGTGGGACTCAAGATTGCCCTTTTTTATTTTCAAGGGTAGTCTTTTCCCTGTGAAATCTACAAATTATATATAAATGTGAAGAAAGAGAGGGAGAGAGTATTTTATGTGGGACAAATGTGGCTAGATTCTTGTTGGTTCATCTGGTTTCAGTCTCCAATCTCCTTAGATAGAAGAGCGAAAGACAAATGATGGGAGAAAAAAGAAAGCACCATTTGGCAAGCCATCCTGGCCCTGAACACATACAGCTCTCGAAGACCGGTTGCATTAGAGGTAAGCTGAGCTTGGAAGCATTGAGACTGGGGAAAACTCTGAGTCAAAATAAACAGCAGTGGGTGTGCTACTGGTTGTGTTCACTGCTCCTCACCCACAACCTTGTTCGGAGCCCTCAAATCTCCTCCCGCTGCTGCAAGGCATTCCCCGAGGTCTCAGCCCCAGGATCATCCAGACCCGCGGTCGCTCACTGCCACTGATGCTCGTTTTCCAAGTACTGGTTAGAGCTCTTGATGGCCGTTTGGTTGTGTTGGAGTTGAAATGACTGTGAAACATCCTCCTTGAAAATTCAAAAAAAAAAAAAAATCAGAAGCATGAGTTTGTCACCCAGAAGAATCCAGGATGGAGACAGAGCTTGTGTGGTAGAAATCCTCAGAAAATTGACTGTAATTGAAAGCAGAAGAAAAAATGGGAGTATACAAATGGGGAAATATAAAGCAACGAAGGGGAGAATTTGATATGAATCCTGGTGACACAACTGCTTTAAAAGATCAAAGCAAGAGTGTTAGTAAATGAAAATTTAGGTTTTAGCAAGGAAGGACATATAGTTGTTCATATATGGCTTTATTTCTACCAGTTTCTGAATTTTCTGGAATGCCTGTCAATTCCTACACACAGAGGTGCTCTCTGTAGTTATTTACCTAAAAAGACATTGGGAGAGATCCACATAAATATTCCTGTTAGTGTCTTTCCATTGCTATTTTCCTAGCACTAATAGTACCGAGATGATTCCCACTTCAGATGCCTGCGTCCCCTCTCAGAAGACTCCGGCAAAGAGAACCTGTTCATAAAAGATGCTGACCTCCAGGGGGAGCTCAAAGAGAGGAGAGCTGAGGAAGGGTCAAGAGAAATACAGGGTGGTGATGGCAGTGGGTTAAGTTCTTTTCTAGTTAAGAAGGGATGAAAAAGGTGTTGATTCAGCACAACTGAAATTTCAGTCATTTTCTTAAATCACAGCTTTTTAAAAATGTCACATGGATGGCCATAAACAGATATCTGAGCTTGTCTTCTTCTACGTAAAAACTTGCTCTACAATGAAACAAAAACAAACAAATGAACAACTGTAGAGTAGGAATTATTTATTCTTAGCTCAAGACAATCAAGCATGTCTGATGGTGTCAAGAATTCCAATAACCATAAATGTACCATCCTGCCATGGCCACTGCCACCCCTTTCAGCTAATACCCGACCCACATCACAGGATTTTGCTCTTTCTGAAGTTTGAGTTTGCAAATATTGTTTCAACTTAGAGAAATACATTTTTCCAGTTCTCCAAATCTTCACAGTTGACATGTAAGTGGTCAAATTCCCAAATTCTGGAATTCCTCATCAGACTACCAGGAGTGTTAGCTCCTCTCTCTGAAGATGTGTTTTGCTCCAGGTAAAAGAACTTAGAACAACCTGAGGTTGTGTGCATGCGCTATAGAAATTTCCAGAGCACCCTAACTCTTGCCTTGGGGCTCAGCCACGTCACTTACTATATCTAACTCCTCCAACTTGAAATAGGGATGTCAGTCTTAAAGGGAACTCATCTAAATCCTTCATCTGGATTATATAAATGCTGTGTTATCATTTCAAAGCAATAGAAAAGATACCGATAACATGTTTCCAGGACTAGGTGTTAACTAACCTTTCTTTGTCTCAAACACGAAGAGAAAATGAAATGCGCTGAAGTAAAAGCCCTTTTCACAGTCCTGCGACCAGATCCAAGCAGGGGACTTGCCTTCCTGGTACAAATGAGCATTTCAAAGCAGGAGGGATTAGAGGACAGCCACAAGCAGGCACACTGCCATGGCTTGATCTGCCCAGGGTGGAAAACTTCTTCTGTTTGCCTAAAAGCACAAACATTGCAGCCCTCACCATGGGTAACTGAGAAAATAGCCCAGAAAGGAGTTTCTGGAAACTTGCATCACCTGTTTGGTTTGTGCATCTTCTGCAATCCCAAGAAACCTGCTCTTTAGTGGTTTTCACTGTTTAGGGTTTTTTGGTTTTGCTTTTATTTTGCTTTTTGTTTTTAAATTCACTAAGTGTTTCCCTTGTGTGCAGCTCAGTGCCCACACAGGAGTGTTAGGCAACTTTCTGCCTCCAAGAGGTGAGACAAAGGTAGATTGGCTTCTCCCCAGAACCACAGCAATGTTTTACTGTGAACACATTTACTTGAGAGCATTGTAACCCTATGGACCAGAAATTCCACACTAAAGAACAAGCATCTAATAAAAGGACTGGCCAGGTATGAGGCATTCCGGACATATTTAGGGTCCCAAGGCAAAGATATTAAATGGATTTGATCAAAAGTCATAAGAAGCCCTTTCACATGCTCTTACTGAGGACCTTGACCTGCAGACTGTTCTTAATTGAGAGGCTTTGTGGCCAAAGTGTGTTGGCCTCCAGCCCAATCACAGGACCCCTTGGAATAATTAGGAAAGCCATTAGTTTCGTGCCTAATCCCAAGCAACTTTGTTTGAGTGTCTCTCTTTCCTGAGATAGTTCAGTAACACACTAGAGAGAGTGACTTCCACCCCTCTCTCCTTTGCAGAGAGCCCCAAGCACTGGAGATAGTTTTTAAAAACAAATTTTAAAAAATGCAGATACCATTAACTTCCACCATCAATCTGACTACAGTTCTTTTTATTCTTTTGACTCTAGCAATTCTTTCTCTTTTTTAAATAAGAAGAAACATAACTGAGCAACTATAATTCATTTAAATGTTATTATTTCTCCTTAATTATCCTTACTTCTTTTTCATTGTTTATTTTGTGCATGAATGCAGGAGCCATGCAGGTCAGAAGAGGGCGTTGGATCCCCTGGAACTGGAGTTATGGATGACTGTGGAATAGGAGCTACCCTGTGAGTCCTGGGAATCGAACCCTGGTCCTCTGGAAGAACAGCCAGTGCTCTAACTGTAGAGCCATCTCTACAGCCCCTTCTTACTTACACACTTTACACACTTGATTTACGTTTTACTGTTTCTTGAGTGTCCAAGCAAACACAGTAATCAGCTATCTTAAATTCATACGTTTATGTGTTACTTAATTCCTTAAAGAGTTACTCTGTATTTTTATCTTTAAAAAAAAAAAAGCGCCGGGCGGTGGTGGCGCACGCCTTTAATCCCAGCACTCGGGAGGCAGAGGCAGGCGGATCTCTGTAAGTTCGAGACCAGCCTGGTCTACAAGAGCTGGTTCCAGGACAGGCTCCAAAACCACAGAGAAACCTTGTCTCGAAAAACCAAAAAAAAAAAAAAAAAAAAAAAAAAAAAGCAACCAAAGAGGAAACAGAACAAGAGAATCTTTAAAAGCATTTGTTTTTTCTTTCCCTGTAAATAAGAGTGAAACCTGGATAAATGCGAGCCCCATCCTTCATCTTAGGCTGCTTTCGGCATTTCCATCTTTGCATATTATGGTTGGTTTGGGCTCTGTGGGAAATAGTTTAAGAGATAACATGAAAGAAACATCAGAACCGGCTTGTTAAATGAAATAAATGCGTGTCTCTATATAAGATCGGTTATATCAACATCTTCAGTGTTGAGGATGGCAATGCACTTTTCTTTTTGTCTTTTTTTTTTTTTTTTTTTTTTTTTTTCGAGACAGGGTTTCTCTGTACTTTTTGGTTCCTGTCCTGGAACTAGCTCTTGTAGACCAGGCTGGCCTCGAACTCACAGAGATCCACCTGCCTCTGCCTCCCGAGTGGGCAATGCACTTTTCAAGGACCCTGGGGGAATTTCATTTCTTTTCACTGTTTATCACTTTAGTTTTGGTTTTGGCTGCATTTTTCTTTGCTGTTTCGTATCTCTTCAGGAGTCTCCACTCTGCCAGGTAATGCAAAAATAGTTCATCAATTAATATGATCTCCCTGTCTTCTGGCTTTCGGCAATTTTCCTGTTTAAACAAAGTCCTGCCTCCGTGAACTTTAGGCCTGTTCAAGACTTGAAGGGAGGGCTGGAGAGATGGCTCAGTGGTTAAGAGCATTGCCTGCTCTTCCAAAGGTCCTGAGTTCAATTTCCGGCAACCACATGGTGGCTCACAACCATCTGTAATGAGGTCTGGTGCCCCCTTCTGGTCTGCAGGCATACACGCAGAAAGAATATTGTATACACAATAAATAAATATTTAAAAAAAAAAAAAAAAGACTTGAAGGGAAAACGTCCCCAAATTGGGACCTAAGAATTCTATCTAAAAGAAAGCCAAGTGAAAATTACCTTGACTAAAATCAATGTTTTCTACGATGTTTTTTTTTAAGATGTATACATCTTTAAAAGTAATGGATTTAATCTGAAGTGGATAATGACATTCAACGTATTTATTACCCTCTGACAAATAAGCCCAGTTTGGCCTGGGACATTCAGAGTCCATCATGGATAACCACAGCTGGCAGGAAGGGGCTGTTAGGCCTGTGGCAGCAGCTGATGCTGCAGCAGTAGGCGGACTTCCTCTTTCCACCTCTGCTGCTCCAGCTAGGACTAAGGAAGCCGAAGTGAAGAACAAAGATTCAGAGGAGCCTGGTGACAGCAAAAGCTTTGGTCTTTCCGAATAACTCCCTTTTGCAACAGGTTGGGTCAAAAGCTGGACTCATTAACACAAAGCAGATGAGAAGTGCCATAGCTGTGGATTCCCTTCATGCCCACACACTAGGACCTGTCATAGCCTGGCTAGCTCCCACACTCTTTGCCCCGCCTTGCTGCACCTGTATAGGTTTGCCCGAGGACACACGTGGGTCACAAAAATTGTCCATCATAGGAGAGACTGCAGCCCGGACTCAAAAGGCAAGCCTATCACTGAC
This sequence comes from Chionomys nivalis, assembly GCF_950005125.1. Classification (NCBI taxonomy): domain Eukaryota; kingdom Metazoa; phylum Chordata; class Mammalia; order Rodentia; family Cricetidae; genus Chionomys; species Chionomys nivalis. The sequence continues at coordinate 44,797,090 of NC_080087.1, forward strand.
TTGCTAAGTCCCACGTGAACCTATCTTTTGTTGTTTGTAGCAAAAATGAAATAGTCTTCTTTTAGTACTAAATTTGAACAGATGTTCAAATGTGTTATTTTTTAATTTTCAAAAATGGTGAAAAAAAAAAGAAGCTTCTTTATTTAAACGTGCACCAAGAGTTCTTTAAATGCTTGTCGAATGTGAAAAATTAAAAAAGCTGAATAATAGCAGAGATATTTCAGCTTTTGGAAAAATATGATCCGAAGTGATATAGAAGGGGTCTATTAGGACGACAATCATTACTTATTTGACACGATTTCAACAGATGCTTAAGGTATAGCTGAAACTAAGCCATTATTCTGTGTGCAAAAAGACTTTCTGGTTTCAATGTAATCTTTTGCATGTTTTTTTTTTTCTTTCCTAGTTGCAAAAAGTTCATAAACTGGCTTTTCAGGGTAGAAACAGTCTCAATATACACAAATAAACCTGGGCTGTGCTACTTCAAGTAGGGACTCTAAGCATGAAATGTGCCTTGACTTTTTCCAAGGATGTCCTTCGTCACAGATGCGTTCTCCGACTGAACACAACCCAGGCTCTGTGTGCCTTTCATCAGTTCCGATACACCCTCGCCCCTGCTTCCTCAGAAGAACCAGAGGACGGAGAGGATCCGTGTTCCACCTCAGTTTAGGGTTCTTATCTAGCAAAGGTGTTGGATTTCCGCGCGCCCTATCGGAGCTCTTGGCGTGTTGTCCAGAGGGCAGAGCAGGACGATGTCATCTTGCTTGCCTAAAGCTCACTGCCACCCGTACTCTTTTGGAGCTCTTGACTCGTTCACAATTCAAGGTGACAAAATGGAGAGTGCTGCTTTATTAATTTTTTTTTAGTTAAAACAAATACAAAGTGCTCATAAATGTATAAATAAATTACGAAAACCTCTGATACGGTGTGCTTTTCCATCAAGGCCACAAAAAAAGTAAGCCAAAAGAAAACAGCAAACACCCTCTGCAGATCCTAAGTACGCAAACTGTTAAGTATCAACTGGATTTCGGTGTGTTTTATGTTCTTGTCCCATTGTAACACAACTTTTAGCTCCACACTTCCCATCACCATCACGGCTATTATGACCAGCCTTTGCCACAAAACGTCTGTGTATCTTTAAATCACACCATTGTTTTCTCCTTCTCTGGTTCATCTCCAGCAGTCCACAGATAGTGAAACCTAGTATCTCTAAGTCCTTCACACTTGAACGCCTGAATGTTTCTCCCCATTAATAGAAGAGCGATAATCCAGCTTTCCCACAAACCCCTGCTTCTTCTCTGCAGAGCTTAGATCTGCAATAACATAGTAGCCACCAGGCATGCACAGCCCATTTTAAGGAGGATCTGAATAATATACTTGTGAAATTTATGTTTCTATGCTAAGAAAATGACTGTCAGTATATTTCTATAAGTAGGTACACATACATATCTATACTTTCAAGAAATTAATATGAAAAATGCAATGAATATCAGTTATTTCATTATCATATTATATTAAGATGAAATACTTTAGATGTAGTGTATTAAGTGAATTATGTGCTAAAATTATTTCATGGCTGGAGAGGTGGCTCAGAGGTTAAGAGCACTTACTACTCTTGCAGAGGACCCAGGTTTGTTTCCTAGCACCCATGTGGGAGTTCCCAACCATCTGCCACTTGACTTTCAGTACATCTGATACCCTCTTCAGACCTTCTCAGCTACCATCTACACATATGATGCACATACATATGTGTGGACAAAACACTCATGCATAAAAGTAAAATGAATGCACTTAATGGTGAAAGACCCCCGGTTTAGGAAAACTCTCACTCAAGTCTTGGGATAACATGACACCCCCCTCCCCTCCCACCGAGTAACTTATGAGAGACCGTCCTTGCTGCAATCACACCAGGTTTATTGACAGGACAGGAGCCACTGCACTGGGGCCGAGACTCACAGACCACACAGGGGAGGAGTTCTACCTCGAGTAACTGGGAGAAGGGGTTTTTAAGAGAAGAAACCACAACCCAGTAATCAGAAGGGGGTAGGGAGGGCGTCATAGAAAATCCCAAGAATACCAGTAATGATCACAAGGGGGTAACTCCCTGTTTCTCAAGATTATAATCAGCTAGTTCCTGAAACAGAGTATTCCAAAAATACCAGTGATAATCACAAGGGGGCAACTCCCTGTTTCTCAAGATTATTCTCAAGGTTACAATCTAACTTTATCTTCAGCTAGTTCCTGAAACAGAGTCACTAAACCTAGATTTTTGGCTCTATTTTTCTTGCTAGAGGGGTCTGGATTTATCCATGTTTTTCAATGGAAACATTTTTATTGTTTTTATTGAACTATATATTTTTCTCTTCTCCCCTCCCTTCATGTCCGCTCCCCTTCTATCTTCTCCCATGATCCCCATACTCCCAACTTACTCAAGAGATATTGTCTTTTTCTACTTCTCATGTAGGTTAGATCCATGTATGAATCTCTTGGGTCCTCTCTGTTATCTAGGTTCTCTGGGATTGTGAATTGCAGACTCGTTTTTCTTTGATTTTTGTCTAAAAGCCAATTAAGAGTGAGTACATATTTTATTTGTCTTTCTAGGTCTGGATTACCTCACTTAGTATGTTTTCTAGGTCCATCCATTTGCCCGCAAATTCTAAGACATCATTATTTTTTCTTCTGTGTAGTACTCCCTTGCATAAATGTATCACATCTTCTTTATTCATTCTTTGGTTGAGGGGCATTTAGGTTGTAATTGGAAACATTTTTATATTGAAATAAAACTATTTCAATATTTTTAATCAGGTGTATATGTGTGTTTGTCTGTGTGTGACTATGCCCATATGAGTACAGATGCCCATAAAATCCAGAAAAAAAAAAGGATTGGATCCCTTAGAACTGGAGATAGGAGTGATTGTGGGCCACCTGATATGGGTGCTGGGAACCAAACTTGGGTCCTTTGCAGGAGCAGTACACATTCTTAACTACTGGGCTCTCTTTTCAGTGTCTCTCTTACTTTTTAAAATGCAATCATTAAAAACTTTTAAATTTCCTTCACAGCTTATATATCTATTGGTTAGAAATAGCTTAGAAGCCGGGTCGTGGTGGCGCATGTCTTTAATCCCAGCACTCGGGAGGCAGAGGCAGGCAGATCTCTGGGAGTTCGAGGCCAGCCTGGTCTACAAGAGCTAGTTCCGGGACAGGCACCAAAGCTACAGAGAAACCCTGTCTCGAAAAGCCAAAAAAAAAAAAAAAAAAAAAAAAAAAGCTTAGAATTAAATCCCTGAATATCATACTATGAGATTTCAAAATTTCCTTCTCAAATCTTTTTCATCTCTCCCCTCTACATAATCTGCTGTTCTCACAGGTCCATAATGCAAGGTCAAGAAGCTGTCTCGAACTTACATTCCTGTAGTCAGTTACCAAAGAATAGTCACTGAATGATGATTTGGGGCCAGGTGTTTTTTGAGGAATTCTGGGTAACCATGGGATTTGGCAAAGCATCCATATATCACTATAGTTAAGGATGAAGATATGAGGTGATAAGATACAAGCTTGCAAGGTAGAATGGCCATCATTAAACAGCTTGTGTGACTTTCTGTGACATCCAGTATTTATGCTGAAAGCAATAACGGTTTTCAAGTTGTAAATTAGGAAGTGACACTTGGCTATTCCTGCAACTAAATATGTCCAAAATTGAACGAAATCTTGTTCTGCCCTGTAGCCACGAATCCCAAATCATTTTTGCCTCAGTAAAAGGTAGTGTCTATAGCAGCCTTCCCCAGGATCATACCCGAATTTAAAAAGTCATTCTTACTTGTTCAGTTTCATGTCTAATGTATTAGCAGAAACTATGGGCTTGAATTTTAAACCATAACCCTTTACAGCCCAATTTCAGGCTGATAAGTGATCTGTAAGAATGTAGACCAAAGCATTCCACTCTTTGATTGAAGGTATCAGTGGTCCCTCATTATTTTTAGAGTAAAACCTAGACTCCTGCTACATTCTCCACACCTCTGCTTTTTAGTGCCTACATCTTTATTATCTTCACTTCAGCTCTCCCCCTGCTCCTAAAAGATAGTGTGTTCATCAGATTTCCATCACTACAGAAAGATACCAGAGGGGCTGGAGACATGGCTCAGTGGTTAAGAGCATTGCCTGCTCTTCCAAAGGTCCTGAGTTCAATTCCCAGCAACCACATGGTGGCTCACAACCATCTGTAATGAGGTCCAGTGCCCTCTTCTGGCCTGCAGACATACACACAGACAGAATATTGTATACATAATAAATAAATAAATATTTAAAAAAAAAAGAAAAAAAAAGATACCAGAGAGAATCATCTTAAAAGCGAAAACATGTCTTGACTGAAGGCTCCAGAGGTTTCAGACTCTAGTGGTTGTTTCTGGGTCCCGGGATGAGACCACACATCATGGTAAGAAGCTCACGGTGGAAGAAGGTACTTGTATTTCCAGGCTTACTCCCGTGACACAGCCTATGAAGCTGATTCATGAAGCAAACCGTTGTTGAAATTTCAGTCCATATGGCCCAAGTACTTCTAAAAGCCCCATCTTCGAACACCAAAGTTAGCTCTTGCTCCAAGGGAAACCAAGTCTTAGCTCGGGATTTTTGCCTCAGTCTGTCTATGACAGCCTACACACTTACTTGTAAGCCATTTCCTGTTTTAGGGGGAATTCTGGATTCTTCCTAGAAATCCAGGAGATATCAGGGCCATAGTGTGTGATCTTCTAGTTTTCTCTTATCAATATCTCCTGCATTTTAAGTCCTGGTCTGACTATATTTCCCCACTACCATGTCTCATGTATTGTCGAAGACTGCCCTCGACAAAATCACTTCTTACCAGAGTAAGGGCATGGGAATAGAAAAATTATATAAAGACTCATAAAAATATTAAGACAGAAAACATCAGACAGTGTCAGGAGGGTATTTTAAGATGGAGGACTGGCCTCGATAATGTATCCATCTTGTTTCCATTTACCAGACACTTCTGAAGAAAGTAGTCTAGTTGCCTACCTGTGGCCTACCTGTGACTTTCCCAGTCATATGTCTTTCTTCGTGAAGAAACATTTGACACCATACCCTTTTTGCTGTCGACACCAACAAAATCACTCTGGGTGTAATGTATCGAGCACGGGGTTCAAATGCATTCTCTTACATTTGTCAAGTGCCACCCATGTCTCTCAAGTATACACGAGTAGGATATAGATCTCATTACCACAAAGATTTGAGTAACTTTATTGTCACACAGTGGACTTAATCATTTCTAAATCTCTGTAGTTTATTTTCTTAAAGTATGGTTCTGATTCTCATAAAAGCCCTGTGTAATTCTTAGAAGAATGGAATGTGTTATAAAATATTTCATTCGTCAAATGTCTGTCATCCTACCAATTCAGATCAAGTGATGATTGTATTTGCATGTATCAGCAGAGAAGAGCGGAAACTGCTTCAAGCAATTAAGTTACTTATAGTTCCTTGTTTAATAAAAATTAGATAGAGAAGCTCATCATGAAATTGAAGAAAGAATGAGGCGTGTAAAAGGGAACTCCAGCATGACCCTATTTGTTTAGCTACTGAAAAGGAGAATTTCGCAGCTCTACCCAGAAGAGATCAGTAGTGGAAGAGAGTAGAGGAATGAATATTCCCAGGGTTCTGTGAGAGTGGGGGTGGGGGTGGAGGGTGGGAGGGAGACTGGAGTACAGGTAGTAAGACTATCATGTGAGTTCTGGTGTAGATAATCAAGTAAAGCGGCATTTGTTGTTGTTTCTCAGATAAGGTCATCAGTGGAGAAATCTGCCAAGAATTCATTAACAAATTAGCAATTATAAAAACACTTTTAAAATATTGTCTCTCAGATAAAGTATATACTATAGAAAATACCTGAAGATCATCTAAGTTTTGAAGAAGGCAGAAGAAAAAAGGAAGAAGACACATAAAATGGGCTGCATCCCGAGAACTAGGGAATTCAGCAAGTGGGAGATGGCTCTAAGGCATGAGGAAGGGGACCACATACCAAAATGAGAAGAGACATATATGAAGAGAAGATGTCTATATGATTTGGGCGGTGGAAGCAATGGGTGAACTCAGGCAAGTAACAGTTGGGAGCTTTAGGGTCAGGATGGGAGGTGATTAAGAGTGGAGAGATTCGTAGTTGGTAGAGTAAAGGAAGAGGTGAAAGAAAGGTTTGAAGGCATTGGAAAAAAACTACGGTGGCAGATGGAGTCCACTCTTTTAAAAGGAAGGCACTAGAGCCATAGAGGAGACATTGGCCTCCTTCTTGAGGAAGGTCTCTTGCTCAGCAGCTGGAGGATATGCTGGCAAGGCAGTGATGTCAGGATAAAGAAACTGAGGTTGAGCCATCTTTACGATTCTGGCACTGGTGTTTTGCCTAAGAGTAAAGGAGCTGCAGTCAGCGTGGAGCCTACCATTCTGCCTTCACATTGCATATCTATGCAAAGTTTGGGACAAGCGTGGTATCACCAATTCCAGAGCAAAAGAGAAGGAATGGCCGCCCTGCATTAAGGTGGGAATATTGGGAGTGATTGAGATGCTAATGCAGAAATCGGTGCCTGCAGACCTTGCTGTGGACTTTAAGGAAACCACTGTCCTCTGTAGGGGTCTCTGGATAAAGGAGAGCCTGGATCCAGGGCTTTTCCTCCAGCATCAGGCATCAGCTTCTGCTCTTAGCTTCTGCTCTTACTCTGTGGAGTTCCCTTCAGTTCAGTAGGTAAAGAATACACAGTAGAGTCTACCTTTAAATCTTTGTACAACTTAACCAAAATGAGAATTTTATTAACCCTTCTTTGAGAGTTGATCAGCTTATTTATTCCAGTGTTTGGTGTAGGAGGTCCTTCTGTATTTGTGTTGCTTTCATTGGTTATTAAAGAAACTGCCTTGGCCTAGTTGATAGGGTGGAACTCAAGTAGGTGGGGAAGACAGAACAGAATGCTGGGAAGAAGAGCAGAGTCAAGCAGACACCATGTTTCTCCTGTCCGAGATGGATGCTGGTTAGACTCATGCCGGTAAGCCACAGTCAAGTGGCGATACAGATTATTAGATATGGGTTAAATCAAGATGTGAGAGCCAATAAGAGACTACAGATAATGGGCCAGGCAATAATTTAATTAATACAATTTCTGTGTGATTATTTCAGGGGTTAAGCTAACCGGGTGGCAGGACACAGCCCGTTCCTCCATACTATAAGTATTCTTAATATCGTTTCTCTGATGGGAATGCTGATATCATTTTCTCTGAGTCTGGTCAAACATCAGCTGTTTGTAACCATGTTCTAAAGTCAGGCATGCAAGAGAAAGAGGGAAATGTCAGAGAAAGCAGAGGCACGCAGGACAAACAGCATTTGAGCAGTACCTTCAGAACCAGAGTTATTCATCTGGGAAAGGAATGCTCTCCTTGGGTCTGCTCATCATCACTTGACCGGGTGGTAGCATCAGTGTACATGCCAAGGCCGTTGGGAGAGAGTAACGAAATGTGCTCTTCTTCCTCATTCTTCTGTTTAAAAAAAAACTCAAAAAGGTTATTTGAATTCTGTACAAAGAATAGTAGATGAAAGAGGTTATGAGATTCTTCTATGCAGCTTCTTAAAATGAACTCTGACTACAGAATGTTACTTCTTATTGGAAACACCTGCAGCTGGATATTCTGTGAAGAGCTGGTGGAAGGACTGCCTTATGACAACATAGGCGCTTGCTTTATTTTAAAGCAGAAAGTGTGGTCTTGCTCACTGATCATTTCTTGTCATGGGCCACTCAATTTTCTCCTCTTCAGAAACTTTCCCCAGGTGCCATCAATAAATGCAATGGTTTGAAAACTTCCAGAGGAAAATGCGCCACCTCCCCCTTTTTATCGGTTCTCCTTTTTCCTCCCCCTGACAGTCTATATATCCCCAGCTCAAACAAACCCATTTTCATCATTCTCACATCCCCTAAGCCAGGGGGTGACTTCTGAAAAGTCAGAAAAACACCAACCACATGCACGTTTAGCCCTTTACACATAGAGATGCACACAAAAGAATCTCCTGTCCACGTACAAAATCATGCGCAAATGCGAGCAACAGACTCCTGCAGCAGGAAGCAAAAACTCAAGACAAGTGAACTTCTGTGACAAATTTCCCAAACTGGGACCCAAAATAGCCCTTTTGCACATAAAACATCACTTCAATGCAAAAACCCTTACCATCTGGTTATTGTCAGGTCTTGCAAGTGCATAAAAGAAGGCTGTTTTTATACTTTGATTTATTTTTCTTTCACCAAATATGCTGGGATTCTTCCCCACTGTGTGTATTATGTCTCGAAAACACATATTTAGCCCTCCCTGCCCAGATAATCTTAGAAGAACTACACAAAGACTCGAATGTTGGTTTCCACCCATCCCTTCAGCACTGGGACAGGCAGCATTCACTATCTGAAACGATAAGGTCTCAAATTTTGACAGTGTATGATTCTAAACTGGTTGTTCTTATGCAAATCCAGGCCACAGTGGCCATACCCAGCTATAGCATGCATTCTGATACAGGATGTTAACACCTTGGGAAAATGAATCGACAATTCCAACGTGGATTGTAGCTCAAACTGTGCCCAGTGCCCTTGTCTAGAGATGATCCTGATAAAACCCTGTTCTTAGTGCCAGCATTTCCAAGTTCCCAAATGCAAAGGCAGCACTAAGAATTTCTTCTGCACACAATCCCAGCACAGCTGCTCTTGTTTCCCTAATACTGAAAAGAGCAGAACCACATCTGTTTCCACGCTTCACTGTTGAAAGCACACCAAAAAGTATGCATCCAATAGTTTTACACAAATAGACACAGGCATGTTGGGTCCAAAGCACAGAGAGGCTATATGATGGCTTGTTTTCCAGTTTGTGCAAGAAATTCAAGTTTTGTGTTTGATGTCATGCCTGAATCCAATCTCCTCCGCCTGGGACCGTATTCTGAATAAGGTCCCACAGTGTCTCCTGGAGCGTTGCTGCAGTCTGTTGGAGTTCGTGATTTTTAGAATGCCAGCTGTGACAATTAATTAATAATGCATGATTTCAGGTAGTTAACAGATAATAGTGAATCGTAGTAATAGCTGTTCAGTCTTCAGAGCAGGGAAAGGTGAGGAAGTATAAATGCGTGTGTCACTGCATATATGATGTCACAGATAAACAAGGAGCTGTTGGTGTTTTTGTTATTATTACTCTACATATTTGTTAAAGTTTTTATTTCTTTTTCTTTTTGAATAAAGTCAGTTTGGAAGATGTTAATATTTTAAATTAACATATAGCATCTATAATTGCAGATGAGGTAGAGGATTTCAATTTGATACACCCCGCCAATGTATAGAAATCAATAATGGGAATTAGAATTTCTTCTTTCTCAAATACTGTCTATTCTGCATGGGGGCTGGACCTTCAAATCTTTCCTTTGGGTAATAATTTGTATTTGCTTTATTCGATGAATGTTTTTTTGTCTGGAATAGCAGAATGTACATATGATTTCTGTCATTTGTCAGAGTAAGAGGAAGCATGGAGCTTCACAGCAGAGGGAATTCTGTAGACATCAAAGAAAAGAAGTTTTCAAACTTGTCCTTTTGGGAGTCCCAGTGGGGATAAGAGGTGAATGTGAGTGAGAAGTGTGATCAATTGGGGAGGTTTGGGAGGAGAACAAAAGAAGGTGGCTGGCTTTCATCTGGGAGTTTGTTTCAACCATACCAAATAGACATCTAAAATAAATCATCGCACACTGTTTAATAATGTTTAATATTATTAGACGTATTTAAAACGAGAATAAAGATGTTTGAAATCCACCTATCTATGCAATTAAAATGCTATTAGTCTTATAATGGAATCTTTTGGGTGACTTCCTTTGCCTTGTTACTGCTTCCAGGATCTTCCATCTCACGGAAGCATTTAAACAATCATCAAGGTGGCAAAAGGCCTTGATCTTTGGTATCATTTAGGAGAAATGAAGAACTTCCAGGAATCTCACTATTGCACACAAGTGACCCAGGAACTTACATAGCGTCCAGAGAGAACCAGAGAGTTGGAGAGTCCAGCTGCTTTTCTATTTCCACTACTGTACGTTGAAGTAAACACTGCTATTGTTTGAATCTAAAATGTCCCTCAAAGTCCATATGCTAAAGACTTCATATTGAATCGATTGGGCCCTTAGGAGGTTTTACACTCTTTAGGAAGTGGAAGCTACTGGAAGGTCATGTTTATTGGCAACATGCTGTTGAAGGGAATAGTGGGACTCTGGTTCTTTCTCTTGTTCTTGCTTTGCATCTACATTGAGATGAAGTTTTTACTCCATGATACTCGCTATCAAATACTGCCTCATCACAGCCCCCAAAGCAATGGACAATGCTGAAGCCATGGGCCAAAATGAATATTCCCTCTTTGTAAGTTCTGGTAGTTTGTGACTAGCATAGACACCTTCATTGTTAACAGGGCCAGTTAATATAAAAAGATTTAATACTCTCATATTATTGAACAGACTTTTGTGCTCATAAAAGAGAAATTATGATTTTAAAGATTACTTTCAAAGAAAATTGAGGAAATTTTGTTTTCTAGCACATGCTTTGGTCTTCTGTTTACCAAGTCAGTCATACTCTCTGGCCAACATACATCTATTAGAACATGTTGAGATTCTTTTGATGGTCATGTGTTAGCTAGTAATTACTGGCATTTAATAAATCATTTCTTTAATATAAAAAACTAAAGGGCATGCCAAGTAAAAATTTGCGTGTTTTTCTACATCTTCTAGAAAATACATGGATGATATAAATATCAATTTTACCCTCCAAATGCCTATAAGGGTTTAAAAAAAATCCCAATTTTTGCTTAAAATAGAGAGAATTATGCAACAAATACAAAGCAGTAAAGCTGTCAACCTCCTCACTAATAAAGTAAGACAGCAGTAATTCATTCTACTTTTCTTGATCTTAGGAAAATAAGTGCACTGTTGTAGAAAAGAGAAATACTAAAAATGAAAGTGAAGAAGACAAACTTAAGCAATGTTCTCCTTAAGTTTTTGATGAACTTTCCAGCTTACATTTTTTTCTTCAGTTTGGTCTTAGTCTTTTGTTTGTGTGGGGGCCCAGAGATGTGAGCCTGTTCCACCTTGTCTAAAGGTCAGAGAGTTTGAGCTTATTTTTGTTCTTTCAAGGCTGTTGACAACAGGTGTGGCTACAAACAAACGATGCTGAACTATGGTGGGTTAATTAGTATTTGGGGTACAGAGGTGGATCCACTCTACTTAGACTAGAGGTTGGGGAATTCAAGTCTGTTTATTATATCAGGTTAATGAAGTCTCTTGCCTACTCCCTCCCCTTCTGGAGTGAAGTATATAAGCATGTGGAAAATAAACACAGATGAATACAGTATTCAGTATTCACTGAGTTATGTCTCTGGATTTCGTTTCTATCTCTATCTATTCTGCCTAACGTTTCTAATCTGCACAACCCTACGCTGAAATGTACGAATCTGTTGAGGTTGTCTGTGGCTTATGACATCTTTGATGATGAAGAGAAGGAAGTGAAGGAGAAGAATGTTCTGTGTAAGATGTCAGCTGTTGTAGCTTCTATTGTCTTATTCACATCAAGAAAGAGCTCGAAACTGTTCTTTCAAGCATTGTCTCTGTAATGATAAGCTAGAAGAAAGGGCACATCAGAAGGGGTTCAGACTAAGAAATAAGGGGCCTGAGTTCTAATCCAAGTTATTTTGCTATTTAGGAATTCATTTGAGCCAAGACCATTAAACCATCTAGCTGATCTTACCACAAAGTATGTACTTAGTGTCAAAAATTCTTTTGAGCAGGTTTGACTCTCTGACTCATTTTAACTCATCAATAAGATAATTGTGTTTATGTTACTGTCTTCATTAATGTTTCTATTGCTGTGAAGAGACATCATGACCATAGCAGCTCTTATAAAGAAAAGCATTTAATTGGGGCTAGCTTCATAGGTTTATTCCATCATCATAATGGAAGCCATACGCAGGCAGACATAGTGTTGGTGAAAGAACTAAGAGTTCTAATCTTGATCTGCAGGCAACAGGAAGCAAATTGTCTCACTATGTGTGACTTGAGCATTTATTGCTTCTCAAAGCCTACCATCCCTAGTGACACACTTTGTCCAATAAGGCCATACCTTCTTCAACAAGGCCATACATCCTAATAGTGCCACTTTCTATAAGTCAAGAATTCAAATGCATGAACCTATGGGGGGGGGGGGATACCAATTCAAACTGTAGTGACATTTTATTTTTATTTTAATAAGTAAAGATTGCCTGGAGATCTGAGAGTAAAACAGTCCCATTGGTCAGCTTTACAGACCAGGTAATGGTAACACATACCTTTAAATCTAGTGGTCACACTAATTGCGATAGAAACTGCATGCCTTTAATCCCAGTCCTAGAGAGGAATACATTGGGAGGAAACAGCTCTCAACACACAGTCTCATTCTGAGATTCCTGGAGGTAGCATTGCCATTTCAGACTGAGGTCGAGGTAAGAGTCAGCGACTGCCTGTTTTGCTTTTCTGATCTTCAAGTTGAACCCCAATATCGGTCCCTGAGCTCTTATTAATCATGCTTCATTGGTAAGAGACAGTCGCTGGCTGTTTTGCTTTTTGGAGCTTCAGATTGAACCCCAATATCAGTCTCTGTGCTTTTATTAATTGTGCTTTATAATAACATTGAAAATAGAATATATTTTGAATAGGGCATATGTTCTATATTATTACTATTAGCAAACCTGCCAAAACCTAGTTCTAAATTTAAAACTGTAAGCCATAAATGAATTTTTCATTTGCTCAGTCATATGGAGTCTAGATAAGCAATTAAAAGATTTCTAAGTGGCCTCAGGAAATAAGAAGTAACAAAAACAGATGAGTTCTGCCAAATATAGAAACACTGAAAAATCTCACTGTGCACCCCCAACCCCAACCCTGGGTCCTTCTTCCAGCTGTCTCTTAGCTAGGTCTTTTTATCTAATCAATGTATTTGCTGATGTAAACACAGGTTTGGGAACAAAGTGCTAAGTAGCAATTTTATGGTCTTTGTTTGATTAAGGAACCTATCTCAGAGCATTACCCTGTAGATTAAGAGCCTCTTGTTCTTGCCAGGCACTGTTCTTGGTGTCAAGAGCTTTCCCTTTGAAGTGCTCATGGGACCCTGTATCTTTACAGGATTAGATAGTTCTTGGGCATCTGCTGTATGTAGTGTGACCTTCCCCAAGAGCCTTCTGCAACCACAGTCACTACAGAGCAATGGTTCCTACTACTCCTGACCACATCATACAGAACAAAAGGCCACTCATCATGGTCTCCTTTGTTTGTCTAGTAGATGCAGGATGAAAATAGAATCATTCTAATTTCTCTCTTTCCCGTACCCCTTGCCTAATCTATCAGTAACCTATAGCTCCAAAATATATTCAGTAAATGTTCATCAGCCTCCGTCTCTGCTGTCACTGTGCTTTCTGGTCACAATCATCTCGGCATTTGGTAACTACACTACCCTTTTAATTAGATCATATGCCTCCATAGCCATGTGCTATGGTTTTTTAGTGCTTGTCTATCCAGCATTCATTATGGAGTTTTATCCCCATTGTGAGGAATAAGGAGGAGGGAAACACAATTTGATGATGGTATCTAGAGTTGGAGCCTTTGGTAGGTGATAGGGATTGACATGATCATAAGATAAACATCATGACTGATTACTGCCAACTCAATGAGGTGTACAAGCAGAGGACATGCTTGTGTGCATGTGCACATACACCAATTTCCTATCTCCTATTATGTAGTTGATGACTACTTCAGGAATATGCCAGAAAGAAGACCATTACTGGATATGTGTCTTTAATCTGAGAACTCCAGAACCATGAACCAAAAATAAAAAAAAAAACTTAAGTTAGTCTTTATGATTATATTACTTATAACCCAACAAAGAGTAATTCACCACATATTCTTGTTTTCCCATGGTAGCCTTCATAATTTTTCTTAAAGATATAAGTAGGATTTAGTATATACATATTCAAAACCTTCTAGTGGTTCCCCAACTCTTAGAAAAGAAGTCAACCTTTTTATATTGGCCCTCAAAGGCATCCCCTTTAAATGTCGCCATCCATTGTCTCTTCTCTCTCCTCATTCTGCCCATCCACCCAACCATGTGCTTCCTCTTTCCCAGGAGCACTCGGTTGTTGACTTAATTGACCATGTCTTCCTGGTCTTTCTATGACTCATTCTTTCTCATTATAAAACTCAATCTCAAATGCCACCTGCTTAGCCCTTTCCTTATAAACTAGCCTCCCCCCATCACTATCAGATGCTATTATCTTTTGGTATTTTGTCTGTAGCACTTAGTTATCAGCATTTTAAATTCTATTTTTTGCTTGCTTATGTTTCCTGTTTCTTCTCCTAATAAAAATGGATAAATTATTTATGTAATTCATTATGTCTTATATAGTACTTAGGGAAGAGCCCATCAAAATACTACATATTTCATACAAATATTACCACTGCTTGTCTTCCTTACAAAAATATATCTTCCAGGAAGAACAGATCTCACATTATCTTGTTGCCTTGATACAACACTTCTATATCTATAATACTCAACCCAATGCTAAATGAGCAATCATGAATGATTTTTGAGATATATACTGAGTTCAAGATTAGTGAAAGGACCCCAGTTTAAAAAATAAAAATCATTGTATTCCTAGGGAACAGTCAATACTTTTTGTAGTTGGTATTGTGAGAATAACAGTGAGGAACTGTGTGATTTTGCAGTCTGTTTGAAGGGAAAGTAATGAAAAATTTCCTATGAAGATGTAATTGCAACAATAATATAAGACTAATTTCAGAACAAAATATTTAATCCCGTATCTATAATTGAGATCATTGTCTACTGTTGGCTCCCAGCTGAATTCTTCCAACCAAGATTTCAAGAATCACCCTTGCTACCTTTAGGAATTGTTTTTCCAAGGAAACTGTGATCACATAGAATAACACTGAAGAATAAGTCAGTAACACCCTACTTTAGTGTGGAATTGCCTTGAACACTGCTTTATATGCCAGGCATCCTTCTAGAGCTGCTGTTCATGTCTATGAAAATCTATTCCTTGGAAAGTCATATAAGAGAGTAAGCTCTTGGAATCAGTTGTAGAAAGTGAGATGTTGTATTTGATTAACCCTGTGATGGTTAGGGGGAGTTTAGAAAGTCCCTGACAGGAAATCACAGTGTACAATCATTAAAACATTTACCCATGACAACTGGAGTGTGATTCAATTGGAAGAGAATATGCTAATAATGGGGACATTGTAGGTGTTTCAGAAGTTTATAAAAAGTTGTAATCATAAAGACTATGGGAATGTATGGGTGGTTCTATAAGCTACTGTGATGTTTATGAAAGTCAATCAATGTAGAGGGTGATTAATTGCTAATTTAAGTAAAATCTTATGTCATTGGTTATAAATGAAAAGACTTATCCTTATAGTCAGATGACAAAAGGTTGAAGGTGAGGTGCAAGCTTTACAAAACATTTTTGAAAACAGTGTGTATTCTCCACCCTGTCCTGTAAATAAGGATGATGGAGATGATGCAAAAACATGTGGGTCAACTACTTGAACATTTTCTGTTTCTAGACCCCTTCAAGCCCTGGGACTCTGCAGAAGAAAATTGTTCCTTGTTGAAGATGAGTGATTAAAAATGTACAGTCACTCAGAGCATCCCCCAACTCACTTTCTAGATGCATCCCCTTTCTCTTATATTCTAAGTACAGGAGCAAAAAGATGTCACACCCAAAACACCTGTAGGCAAACTTTCATCTCAGAGCCTGTTTCCAAGCTCTATCAGTCACTTTTCTTGTTTCTGAGACAAAATATTTGACAGAAGCAATTAAAGAGATGTTTGTGGTCCAAGGGGAGCATGGCAGCATGGAGAAGAAGGATTTGGGACCCAGTAGTAATGGAAGCCTACAGAAGATGGCTTCTCACAAGGCAGCATTCAGAAAATTAGAGACAGGACTAGACATGGGATTAGGCAGTAACCCTCATGCTGTGCCTTTCACCCCAAAGGGTCAACAATTTTCTAAAATAAAACCACAATGACTGGGAACCAAGGGTTAAAACACATGGGCCTATAGGGGGATATCATCTATTCATACCATAACACAACCAAACCCACCCTGTGCCTTGATTAAACTGAGGCTAATTTTATGAAATGTAGTTAGGCTTTGAATTATGATTATCATTAATGTCTGAGAATACCCTAAGTATTGATATTATAAGGAATAAATTAAACATGGCACAAACAAACTGAACACCTTACTATCTTATGGATTACATAATGCAGTGCTATAGAACTGTAGAACACAGGGAGATAAGTACACAAAAGTACACAAAAATCAGACAATGGAGCCGGGCGATGGTGGCGCACGCCTTTAATCCCAGCACTCGGGAGGCAGAGACAGGCGGATCTCTGTGAGTTCGAGACCAGCCTGGTCTACAGAGCTAGTTCCAGGACAGGCTCCAAAGCCACAGAGAAACCCTGTCTCGAAAAACCAAAAAAAAAAAAAAAAAAAAAATCAGACAATGGAATGGATAACATGAATAAATTAGTACCATGTGAAATACTACATCATTTAGCATTTCACAAAAAAAGGGGGTGTGTTGTTAAAGAGATGAGAAACTGAATCTAGAAGATACAGATGTGACATCAAGTTCTCAACTGTACTTGAAGAATGACTTCTCAGGTCCCATTCAAATCTTATTTATCCCATTCGAAGTCCTTAGTTTTATGGTTTAGGACCAATTGTGTGTTAGAAGGTATAAATTAGCTAACTATGTATGGCATGGCATTGTTAAAATACTATGGCAAATGAGACAATGGCAATTTCAAGGAGGAGGATAGAACTACAGTACAGACATTTGAGGGCAAATCAGAAGTCACATAGAGTCTGTGGAGTCCGAGATATTGTCTAATCTTGGAAATGCCTCTTCCACCTCAGTACTCATGCAAATATTTTCAAGAGGTCTACATTCTTAAAAAATAAACATCTGGACCTTGGGCTGACCCATCCTAACACTGACCCCATCTAGGACCTGCTGAAGCTTATAAAGAACTGGTTCTATTGAACAAAACCCTCAAAATCTCCAAGACTTTGTGGCCATGGGTTATCCCAGAAGAGTTTCAGTGATGATGGTGTATCACAAACCGGAGGCCTTGAACCAGACCAGTGACTCATTGCAATGAACATTTGCCAGTAAACTAATGGAACAAAAGAGTACACTATGTGACACACCACTCCCAATGCCACTAGGGTGAATCAAGAAGTGTTGGAGAAGCAAGAAAAATGGAGGGTCCAAGAGGCTATGTTTTGCTGTGTTTTGCTTTTGTGTTTACTTGGTTTGGTTTGGTTTGATTTCTTAAATTTTCTTTTGGGGGGTACTGTAAGTGTGAGGAGAGGATATGGAGGGACTGAAGGTGAGTGGAATTAGGGAGCATGATGTGTAATCCCAAAGAATCAATAAAGAAATTATGTTAAAGAAAGAAAAAAAGAGAATCCTACATTCTTAAAAAAATAAAAATTTTAGAAGCAGAAAAATTAGTGATTTCCAAGATGTCATTATCTTAGTAAGGTAATTGTAAATATCGCAGCTCATAAAGCTGACAAATAGTTTAATTTCTTTACATGGAATTAATTGTGGCAGTATAGTATGGTAGTGTGTGTCATTCAGTAGGGGAGCAACCTATATTGATCACTTTAGTAAGTCTCAAAGTCACACTGTTTAGGGCTCATAAGTATGCTTTTAGTTACAAACATAGAGATAAATTATTTAATCTGTAGTTTATCTACAGAAATACAAAAATATCCTTAAGCAGAAATGTAAGTATTTAAAGGTATCTGTTCAAATCGGGTTTTTTTTTTATTATTTATTTATGTATACAATATTCTGTCTGTGTGTATGCCTGCAGGCCAGAAGAGGGCACCAGACCCCATTACAGATGGTTGTGAGCCACCATGTGGTTGCTGGGAATTGAACTCAGAACCTTTGGTAGAGCAGGCAATGCTCTTAACCTCTGAGCCATCTCTCCAGCCCCAAATCGATTTTTTTTAAGAAAAAAAAAAATAGGAAGGTATTAGTCAACAATGAAAAAGCTGGATGTGATAGTGCATGTCTGGATCTCAATACTTGGAAGTAACAAGAGGGTAAAAAGTTTGAAGTCATGCTACTACATAGCAAGTCAGAAGCCAGCCTGAGCTACGTGAGAATGTGTCTCAAAATCAATCAATAAAATGGTTCTAAAGTTAAATGCTCCGATTTCAGTACGCAGAGGAGTAAAACTTAGAGCACATTCCCAAAACCATGTAGGAGCACAACTGCTTGACTTTCACTAATTTTTTTTTTATTTTACTGATCTATGAACAGCATAAGTCTTGGTGCCACCTTAGATTTGCCCTATTTTGCAGAGGGAGAAATTAAGGTCCAAAGATTTGAATGCCTGCTTCAATGTTATGTCAGTGACAATACTGAAACTTAGGACACAGCCATGTCCAGTCTTCTCTCAACAGTCAATAAAATAGCTTTCTTGAAGAATATAAATGTCCTTATTTCCCATCTACAATTATGTACATTTTTCTAAATATTGTTATTGTTCTCATTAGAGTTACTATAGCTGTGATAAAATACTGTGACCAAAAGCAAGTTGATGAGGAAAGGGTTTAGTTGGCTTACTCTTCCATCATTGGATGAAGTCAGAACAAGAACTCAAGCATGAGGCCAGGAATAGCACAACTTACAATGGACTGGGCTCTTCCCCATCTTTCACTAATTAAGAAAATGCTTTATTGATGGATCTTATGTAGGCATTCTCTCAATTGAGGGCCCCTCTTTTTAGATGACTCTCGTTTATGTCAAGTTGGCATAAAGCTAGCCAGGAGAATTATTAAACAAACTCTCATGTTTGTTGCCTTTTATAAATATAAAAATAAAATACATAAATAAAAGATATATAAGTCTGTTTATATCTGAGCACAAGTAACAATATTGGCATTCTTGGAAAGCAAAATTCTTAGCTGGGTGCCACTGTTCAGAAACACAATTAACTAAAGTTCTGGACTCTTTCTAGTATCTCTTGGCAGCCTATTAGAAAGGCAGGTAGCCAAGGATGTAATTGAGCCAGTGATGATGCCTGATTTTTGTTGTTAATGGAACTCATGGTAAAGATAAGCACATTGGTTTGGAGGTTGTATAAACATCCTCTCCAAGATAAGCAATTTGCCTATCTGGAAAGAAGACTAAGCAGTTTCCCCAGGCATCTGAATCTAGCTCTTCCAGACCTGGAGTGACAGTTGTTTTCCTTTGCCACCGGGAAGACTTATGTTAATTAGGTAGATGGCTTCTTAAGTAAAGTAAATGGATGAAATGGATGGAAATGGAATCACTGGGTATCCTAAACCTTCAATATATTACTCTTGTTTTCTGAAAATGAACATTGGCTTTACTGTGCACAGTAACTTTGAGCTGTGAGCAGCTGTCTCAAATAGGAATTTTTTGATTAAAGTTAAAACAGCTTTCTACAGTAGAGTGACAGCTTCGCACAAAGGAAAAGTAGTGGGTGGGGCATAGGGATTGTGCATACTCCGATTATCCTCTTCCCCGATTATGACATCACTCGTTCTATTTCCAGTAATAAAGGGTTGTAGTGCTAAGATCTGGAAATCTTCTAAGGCACAGGACATTTCAGAGACAGTGTTATGACTCAAACCAACATGGAAATTTGGAAAGAAAAAAATTCAGTTCTTTGGCATTGAAATTATCGTGTGCTTCAGATGAATGGTTTTAGAAGCACTTATCTCCTTTCATGCTTTGGGAACTGATAATTACTCTAACTCACAAAAACTACATGACTAGTTTGGTATATTTTCTAAGTGGCTGTTTTTGAAAGAGAGAGACTGAGAACTTAAAATTGTTATTAAATTTATTTGTTTACTTATTTGTTTGTATGCACATGAGTGCATGCATATGCCATGGTACATGCGTAAAGGTCAGATGATAACCCACAGGATTCTGTTCTCTCCTTCTGCCATGTGGGTCCTGGGGATCAACCTTGAGTCATAGGGCCTGGTTGGGAGTGAGGGCCTTTAAAGTGGATTCAATGACTGCTTTTATGTGTCCCCCTAGGTAAGTTAGTGTACTTAGTCATTCAAACACTAATCCAGGTGTTGGTTTGAGTTTATAACTGTCTTGATCTGCTATCAGCTCATTTTGAGCAAAGATAGAAATGTAGTTACTTTTTTAGTTCAATTATCTTAGAGGTTAAGAGGAAGAGCTTTTCTTTTGAAACAGCTGCCCGATTTCAAACAATTCCACAAAAACTTTTATTAATTACACCATGTTTGACCTATAGCTCAGACTTATTACTAACTAGCTCTTACATCTGAATTAACCCATTTCTGTTCATCTACAGTTTGCTATGTGGCTTCGTGGCTTTACCCATTCTCTAGTACATCTTGTTCTTCTGGCAGCTGACTCACATCTCTCTCTGACTCCATCTTCTTCCTTTCTGTATTGTCAAATTGTATTTTCAATTTGGCTTTCCTGCCTGGCCTTATTCTGCCTTGTTATAGGCCCAAACAGCTTCTTTATTAACCAATGAGAGCAATACATATTTACAGCATACAGAAGGATTATTCCAGAGTAGAAGTCTCAATGAAAAAGACTTTGAAGATTGTATCATTTGCTCCTGATCATCAATCAGTTTCTATCCTGCAGGTTCACCCTCTACAAGAACAGGTTCCTTTAATGAAAACACTTCTATGCAGCTTTTTTATTAGTGTTCCCTGTATTTCTTTGGAGAACCTCAGCTTATAATACTTTCCCAACTTTTTGAGTGGACAAAAATAGTCATGATGTTTGCAGCAGTTGCCAATGTCTGTCATAAATAAACAACTGCTATACGTTAAAACCCTCTTACTCACCTATTGTCTCTCAACAACAATGTTTTTTTTTTGTGCACCTTAATTTCCCATGGGCTACCCTGTCTTCTGATATATTTTGTGATTGATTGGCTGTACTGAGAGGTCAACATACAAACCCTAAAGCATGTCTCTTAAATTGTTTTAATTCCTACTAGGGAACTATTCTTACTTAGAGAGGGTTGGGAGTGGGGAAAATGTCCCCTTTAAAACCATTGTTTTTCAATAATGAGAGTATCCTAAGAAGCTCTCTATGTCGTGTCACCAGTTTACTCACTTGAAAAAGGAAGAAAAGAGCCAGGCAGAGGTACAGGGGACAGGTGGAGAAAAGGGGAATAGAGAAACAGAAAGAGAAAAGAAAGCAAAGAAGTTGATGATGTCTCTTAAAACCGGACAGACTACTACCTAATGTGGGAGGATGGCAGAAAGGAGACTTGGGATATTCTATGGCTTTGGGGAGTTATAGCATCCTTGGAAGAGGAAAGCAAGATCAGTAACAATGAAAGTTGCTCATCGAGTTCAAATCATGGACTACAACGTCAGGTGAGGGGATATGGGAGCAGTAGTGGAGAGAGGTGGGAGCAGAATCGATTTAAGGACAGTATTCATGTATGAAACTCTAAAAAGAAGGAAGGACAGAGGGAGGGGGGAGGGAGGGAGAAAGAGAGAAAGAGAGAGAGAGAGAGAGAGAGAAGAGAGGTGAGGTGATGGAGGAGTTACTTTCATTTAATAAAGAAACTGCCTTGGCCCATTTATAGGCCAGCCCTTAGGTGGGTGGAGTAAACAGACAGAATGCTGGGAGAAAGAAGCCGAGTCAGGGAGTCGCCATGATTCTCTCTCTCCAGACAGACGCAGGTTAAGATCTTTCCTGGTAAGCCAGCTCGTGGTACTACACAGAATATTAGAAATGGGTTAGATCAATATGTAAGAGCTAGCCAATAAGAGGCTGGAACTAATGGGCCAGGCAGTGATTAAAAGAATACAGTTTCCGTGTAATTATTTCGGGGCATAAAGCTAGCCATGCGGGCAGTCGGGTGCCTGGGACGTAGCCCCGCCGCTCATATTACAACAGTGAGGTGATGTTTCTGTCCAGTTCTAAACATCAGGCTTCTTACTTGTCTTCACATACTGACAGACAATTCTCAAGATCTGGGACGCTGAAGGATCAATATCTGGAATATAATTTTGAGTACCATCTGAGTGGAGCATGGCCTCTCAAGACATGATGGTATCATAAATTCAAGCTAATTCTCTTCCCCTTACACTGCTATGAAAAATCAAGGAGGATCTATTGAGGATCAAAAATTTCAGAGTGAAAGAAATAAAAACCTAGCTGGAAATTGAGAGAAGGTCAGGCAGTGGTGGTGCACGCCTTAATCCCAGCACTTGGGAGGCAGAGGCAGGCGGATCTCTGTGAGTGTGAGGCTAACCTGGACTATAGAATGAGTTCCAAGGCTACACAGGGATACCCTGTCTCAATAGACAGATAAAGAAATAGCAACAAATGTAAGAGAATAAAGAGAACTTTTACTTTTCTTCGGAAGAGACTTATACTATGTGTTCTTTAAAAGGCTGTTGGTATGATTATCGTTTCTATGAAACACCCCTCCAAACACCCTTATGTTAAAGTCTTGGTTCCCAAACTGGCAGTATTGGAAGGTGTCCAATTTCAAAGTGATGTTCCTTGGGAACTGGGAACCTGTTCCAATGGGAACAACAGAAGCCTTCCCTTTCCTTCTCTGTGTTTGTGAAGGATTCACTCCACCAAGTCTTCCAGTCATTATGTTCTCTTTTACCACAGGCCCAAAAGTGACAAGGCCAGCTGTGCAGGGACCGACCCCTCCAGCATTATGAGCCCAAAGAAGCCTTATTGTTTAAGGCATCCTGTGAAAACAGTAACAAAAATTCGCTGACAGATATAGCGTCTGAATTGTTATGCTTAACTTGGCAATCCATAAGGAATAAGATGAAAAATCGAACCCTGCTTCAAGTTCATGCCAACCGAGTTCTCCTTACCATGTGGCTTAGAACATGGCCTAGGCTTTGACATTCAGGCTTCTGCCACCCTACACCTCATGGCTTTGGTTAGATTGTCTCTGAGGGTCAGTAAGAAAGTCCTTTCCCAGTTTGTCAGATGACTAACTGCAAATCCTTCAGAAAAATACAAATAAATATAGCAGAAAAAAAATATAAAAACCAAAAACCCAATACTAAGCTATTGTTTCTAAGGAAGAGGGAAAACCATCAAGATTCCAGCTATTACTGTAAATCTAATTAGACTGTTTTTAAAACATTCCATAATTGTCATCAACTCTCATAATTTCTACCATCCATACAAGGATTACAGAGGATAGACTCAGAAGTCAGGCTCGAATTCCAGTAGATGAAACACAGACCAAGAGCTTCAAATGCTGCTGGACTGTTTGAATACACACATGAGGAAATAAGCCAGTTACCAACAGCTTTTAAGGTACACCTTGCCCAACTTGTTTAATGAATTCAAATGCCCGGGGTGGCTCCTGAGTATTTGTACAGACAAAAAGGTTTCAGCAAAATCAGGGTCACCATAACCCCTTTTAAAAGGCACCATGTGCTTCTTCCTTATCTGAAAAATCTGAGCTATGCTTTCAAGATTGCTGTCCGGGAGGCTTTGTAAGAAAATGCCTCCTTCCCCGTGCCTACTTCATGAGTCTATGGATGTGATAAGCATCAGCCATTTGGAAGCGCTCTGAAGTCCTTAGACAGAAGTGCGTTCTGTCTGACCTCGGACACCAGTCAGCCATGTGTGCTTCTCATTTGTGAGCAATCACTAAATGACTTTTGGAAATTGGGAAATCAGCAGTAAAAAAAAAAAGAAAACCAGCTTTTAAATATCCACTTTTAGGAAAAACAATCTCTCTGGTGTGCGATTGCTTTGATTTCAGTAATTAAAATTACATTTTTCTTTCACAAATATTTTTATCCAGTTGGAATAGAACTTAAATATCTGTTTTATAGAAAACACATGAAGCCTAATTTTTCCTTTGAATCAGAGGCATGTCTCAAGTTATCCCAAATATATTGTATTTCCTTACAAGGCAGCATAAGAGACAGATGCGGAGGGAAAAGTGCTTTATAACAATTAGAAGTACTGGCTTCCTGTGTAACCTTCTCCTCTCAAGTTCCTATCAGCATTTCTATCAAAAGATCGAGCTTCTGGGCCTTTTAATTTTAATTTAATTTAATCTTCTTTGGTGGAGAAATTTCCAAGATTCACTTTGGAATTGGTGCTACAAAGGACATACAGAAATGGGTAAACTAAAATGGGGGAGGGACATACAAAAAGATAAAATAATGCCATAGGTTCAAAATTCATCTATCACTAGCAGCTTGGGACAGGGAATAGAGTGGAAGAAGGGAAGGAGGGAGGATAGAAACAAAGGAGGGAGGAATGGAAGGGAGAGAAGGAAGGAAGAAAATATGCCCTAAACTTTAGAAGACATGGTTGAACTCAAGTTTGGGTTACTAGATCTTTCTTGCTACTTGATTTGAAAAATCTAGACTCAAGCAAGTGAAGTCTAATTTACCTTCAAACTTTAGAAACAGAAAGAAAAAGAAAAAACTTAGAACCCCCCCACACACACACACACACATCACTAGGAGCTAAATTGTGAGCTTCTGATATTCAAATGTTGAGCGAGTCCTGAGGTCTTATTCAAAGCATGACTGTTTTTGAAATCAATGCATTTAAAGAGATGATTAAGTTACAAATAGATCGTTAGTATAAGAAATCAGGACAAAAAGAGGGACAGAAGACAGTCAAACAGAAGACAGACTGTGTTAGAACCTAGAAAGCTTGTAGCTATCTGCAAGACAAGGCAAGAGACCTTCACAGACACCATAATGGCCACACCTTGATCTTAGACTCTGATTTGTCAGTTTGGGCTCCTAAAGAGGAAAAGCTAAAGAGGAAAGACTAAAGAGGAAAGACTAGTTGACTTATAAACAAGCAAACAAAAACAAACCAAGACCAAAACAAAAAGTCAGAGCAGAACAGAGAACCAATTTCTCAGCTTGGGACATTGGATGTCCAAGAATAAGGCACTAGCATGCACTTCAGAAAAATAGGACAGCACCAATAAATATAGCAGAGAATGTAAAACACAAAGCCCAATACTAAATGTTGGCAGTATACCAGAAGTGACCAGAAATGATATAATCCTGAAGATCCATCCCCAGTGACTTACTTCCTCCACCTAGTCCCACATTTCCAAGATTCTAGAACCTTCCTAAATAGTGCCCCCAGATGGAGATGAACTTTTCAATACAAAGTATTTTTGAAGGATGCTTCGTATCCAAACTGTAATACATTGTTTCAGTCACTTCTTAATGACAGGGATGCTTTCAATAAAATGTGTACCCTGGATGTAAAACAAAAAGTAGCTGAGTAGTTCTCAGCAATGTGGTATTGTGATTTGATTTACTTAAGAAAATCCTTACAACAATTCAAGGAACTATTTGAGTATTATTCTCTTTTATTTTTGAATTGGAGACATTAATATTTACAAAGGTTAGATGACTTGCTCCAAATGCCAGTATTTTATGACCACATATAATTGACAGAGGAGTCTATTAAATATCATTTTCCTCTAGAATAAATAGAATACCCTTCTTGCATGAGTCAGAAGTCATTTTGAGAAAAACAGACTTTGAAAATGTCCACAAGCATAATAAGCAATGATGGAATTGGAGAAGAAATCTTCCTCTGTCATGAAAATGAGAGTCCCAGTGTCATAATAAAAGCTTTAGAGACCATTTGTCAGATGCAATATAAATTGGACCAAACTGAGTTAGACGCTGAGAGATGCTGGGATCCCTGAGCAGATTGCAGGAAGCTGAGAGAAGAAGGACCAAGTGGTCCAACTACACACAGTCGGGCTTGAAACGGAGACAAACTGCAAGAATAGGAAATAGTGGGAGTTTCAGTTTGGAAAGAGATCTGGGGCTGGAGGAGAAAATGTTCATGAAAATGGGGTCCTCTTTTTTCTTTCTAATCAATCTAATTAGGATACAGAACATTAAAACCTTGTGATGACAGAACCAAGCCAAATACACGAAGGAAATTTCCCTGAGAAGTCCCACTGAAGATGGGCTTCTCTGAAGCAAATAACAATTGCCAAGAGCTTCTTGGCTAGGCATGGGATTTTGTGCCCAGTTCCCCTTTCCGTGCTGAGAATTGGTCTGGCTTGGACTCACACATTTCTTGTGCATGCTGTCACACTGGCTGTAAGTTCCTCTGTGCAGCTGCCCTGCTTGTCCAGAAGACACTGGTCCCGTATAGCATTCACCATCTCAGGCTCTTCTACTATTTTCACTTGTATAAAGGAAACTTCAAAACACTAACAGAGAAATTGAAGAAGATACCAGAAGATAGAAAGACCTCCTACGGTCTTGGATTGGTAGGATTAATAGTGTGAAAATGTCCATCCTACCAAAAGCAGTCCACAGCTTCAACACAATCACCATCAAAATTCTCATTGCTCATAGAAATTGATAAAGATGATCTTAAATTTCATTTGGAAACATAAAAAACAAGGATAGCCAAAACAATCCTGAAGAATAAAAGAAATGCTAGAGCTATCACAATTGCACATTTCAAGTAGTACGACAGAAGCCGGGCGGTGGTGGCGCACGCCTTTAATCCCAGCACTCGGGAGGCAGAGGCAGGCGGATCTCTGTGAGTTCAAGGCCAGCCTGGTCTACAAAAGCTAGTTCCAGGACAGGAACCAAAACGCTATGGAGAAACCCTGTCTCGAAAATAAAAAAAAAAAAAAAAAGTAGTACTACAGAACTATAGTAATAATATTAATAACAACAACAATAATAATGATTAATTAATTAATAAAAAGCAGTGGTACTGGCATGAAAACAGACTCATTGATCAGTAGAATAGAATTGAGAACCACATATGAGCCCACCCTCTTAGAGCCACATGATTTTTGACAAGGAAGCCAAAAAATGCTTATCAATCTATTAAATATTAATTATACATTGTATATATCAGAGAAAAGACACAACATTTTCCCAACAAAAGATCCTTGTCATATTGGGTAGTTACATGTAGAAGAACGAAAGTCAACTCTTTTCTCTCACCCTGAACCAAACAACTCCAAGGAGATCAAGCACTTCAATACAAAGCCTGCCAGCAGGAGTTAGAGGAGAAAGTAAGGCATCTACTTGAACTCATCAGCACAGGAAGAGTTTCTGAGAACACTATTAGCACAGGTATTGAGACCAGCCACTTGCTTCTCGCCTCAGAGACCCAGAACTTCACTGTTGCTGGTCAGGCTAAAACTCAATGGTTCACATAGAGTTGTATAAACAAGTACCCCATTGTACATCTTTTCTTTGTGTTTTTTTTCTCATTTTCCTTTTTTTGTCCTCTTCTCTTTCCCTCCTCTTTCTCATTCTCCTTTCCTCCTTACTTCCTTTGATTTTTCTGAGACAGGGTCTTCCTATGTAAACACACAATGGGTGACCTGCCACAGGTGATCGTTCTAGGTTAGCCTCCTGTGTTCTAGAATGACAGGCCTGTACCACCATGCCTTGTACGGTTTTCTTTAAACTATCTTTGGGAAAGCTTACATTTTAGGCACTAAACTTAGGCTAATGCCCAAGGCGGTGGTTCTCAATCTTCTTAATGCTGTGGCCCTTTAGTCTAAGTTCCTTATGTTGTGGTGATCCCCAATAATATAATTACTTTTTTGCTACTTCATAACTGTAATTTTGCTACTATTATGAATTGTAATGTAAATATCTGGCATGCAGGATAGCTGATACATTTGGGGCTGTGACCCACAGGTTGAGAACCTCTGCTTTAAAACATAGCCACATAGTCTCCTCTCATGTTTTCCAGCTCTTCTACAGCTGACAGAGCTGTCTACTGGGTTCAGACTTCTCATTGGCTCTCAGGTTACCCATCAATGAGTAAACAAATATTTCTCCTTAAATGTTGTCTTTTCTTCCTCCCTAACTGACACCTAGACATAACCGTCCTGGTGAGGTCTATTCCACAGAGTGGATATTTTAATAGCAATAAACTGGCACAGATCAGACAAAAGCCACAGTGAGTTTGTTTGCAAAGGTGTTTTCTACAATACAGGCTCCTGGACACTGCCCAGGAATGTGGGTTTTTAGGCCATTTGCCAGAACAAAGAAGCATCATTTGAAAGCCCAGTGCAAACACTCCCGACCCCCTTCCTTGGAAGAGGACAGGGCTTGGATTTATAGGTTCTCTTCATCAAAAGACTTCAAGGCCAAATTGTAGGAAAACCACAACAGTCCAACAATGTCTAATGACAACTTTGGAATAAAAGACAGAAGCAATGGGCTACAGTGAATCCCCAAAAGTAGAGCAGATGAGACTTTCCAATACCAACAGGCAAGTCAGTTCTAGAAAATACCACACACAATTCATTTCAAGTTGTTATGTTGACGATTATTTCTTTTTAAAGAGCCTAATAAGTGCATGTGTGTGTGCCAGTGCCCTCAGAGGCCAGCAGAATAATTCAGTCGGATCCGGATGCTGAAGTTAGTAGCCAATTATGAGGTGTTCCACATAAGTGCTGGGAAGTGAGCTCAGGTCCACCAGAAGAGCAGCAAGTGTTCTTAACCTCTGAGATGTTTCTCTCATTCCCTAATTTGTAATTCTTAATGGAGAACATGTGTAGCGAGAAAATAAAATATTAATTCAATGAGTTAATAAACTGAGCCTAAAATTTTCAATATATAAAGTTAAAATTGGGGAGGAAAGGCAAATACTCACAGGAAATGTTGGTTTTTTTTTATTTCTGAAAGTATATTAATAAGAGATTATTTTACTTATGAAGTCATAGAAAACAATACACACCAGTAAAGTCTGTTACTTAAAAGTATATTGCATTTTTTTTCAGTACAAAATAAAAGAAGCAAAAGATTTTATAGTATAGCTAAAATGATTTTTTTAGAGTATAATAAATATCAACATGAAAAAACGTTGGCAAATACCATGTTTAGTGTAAGATTTTAAAAATTATATGAAATGTTTTATTAGCAACAAAAAAGTCTTTTGTTTGTTACAGTCTAAACCTTTAAAATTTATATAAGTCTATAAAAGAATTTTCAATTTTTCAAGTAAAAGCATAGCAAACATACATCAGGCATGAAAGTTTAAATTGTGGTTCTGACAACATTCTACTGTGAATGAATGGCAAGAAATTAAGTTTCAGAAGATTGCCCTTCTCCCCAAAATCAACAAGTACCTTTTACAAACAACTCTAAAACAGCCCCCCATGTTTGTGAATTAAAGGACACAGTGTCAAAATGCGGAAAACGAAAACTAAAGAGAATGCAAATAAATCAATAAAGAGTCAACAACAGATAGTGGGTGACTATAAAGCGCCTGGCCGAGCCTGCAGGCCTGATAAGTAGGAAAAAAAACAGATCATTATGGAGGTCCTGTCCTGAGAAACCAGGAGAGCCCAGCTTCCTCCAGAGTAGTTTATAGTACATGTGGCAAGTGTAGAATAAAGAGGAGAAATAGGGGCTTGTTGTCCTCAGAGCCTGGGCCTCACAGGTGGTCTGGAAGAGAAGCAAGGCAGGCTTCCAGTGAAGGATGGAGCCCAGCCTGGGAAGAATCTGGTCCCCTCTGTGCTCTGTGTATAGTGCCCCATGAAGAGGAGAAAGAGGATAGGCAAGAGTCCTACTGTGATGGTGAAGGGGAGAAAAAGCCAACAGCAGTAGATAAACTTACTCTAACTCTACAAATAGTGACAGAGACCAGTTAGATACATACTATTTTCTTCCTTCCTTCCTTCTTTCCTTCCTTCCTTCCTTCCTTTCCTTCCTTCCTTCCTTCCTTCCTTCCTTCCTTCCTTCCTTCCTTCCTTCCTTCCTTCCTTCTTTCCTTCCTGTCTTTCTTTTCTTGTTTTTTGGAAGGTTTTGTTTCTGTTTTGGGTTTTCTAGTTTTGATTTTTCTTTTCTTGTTTTTTTGGGGGGTTTTGTTTCTGTTTTGGGGCTTTTTTTTTTTTTGGTGTCTCAAGATGACTTTTCTTTTTGTAGCCCTGGTTGTCCTGTAACTCTCTCTGTAGATAAGGCTGGCCTCTGACTCACAGAGATCCTCCTGCCTCTGCATCCTGAGTACTGGGTTTAAAGTCATGTGCTACCACCATCTGGAAACATTCATTTTCTTAAAAAGCAGATTCTGTGGTTTTTGTGGGACATTTAAATGTGCGGATATATAGAGTATGCCCAACCAAAGCTCTCATCTCTCCTAGACTAGCTCTGATATTTGTGAAAATGTTATAGTTCATGTATATATTGGTATTGTTATGGAATTCTCAAAGGATGTTGTCTTTTTTTCACATATAAGGCTTTTGCCTGCCTGCTTTCCTCCCTTCCTTCCTCTGTCCTCCTTCTCTCCCTCCTTCCTTCCCTACTGCCCTCCCTCCCCCCCTCTTTTTTTCCTTCCTGTTTTTGTTATTGTTGGGTTGAATTTCTTTTTGTTTTTAGTTGTGGGCAATTTTATTGGTTTGTTTTGAGACAATCTCTTCTAATGTGACCCAGGCTTGCCTGAATCTCTCAGCTATGTCTACTCCCAGGTCACTGAGTGCCAGCACTGCATTTGTATACCACCAGGCCAGGATGGTGGGTTTTTTGCTTTGTTTTGTTTTGGTTCCTGGGGTGGGGGTGGATTAGTCCATTCTTTTTTGCCTGATGTAAACACACTTATTAAGGGCACACTTGTTAAGGGCACACTTGAGATCTACTCAGCAATTCAGTTTACCCATATTTCCAACATTTTGCAGAGCCTTGATTTCAAGCAAGTTTTAATTCAATTCAATTTTATGTCTATGGCCAGAAACACTGTGGTTTTCAAACACACTGTATACTCTTTATTTCCATGTATTCCATAGGTGGGATTTTTAGCAGTTCAGTTCCATTTTCAGCCACCAATACGAAGTTGGTGGTCACAAACTTACGTACCTGGTAAGAGCTGAGAACTATACCTGGTTTAAAGAATAATATCTAGGTACAACAGGGTGTGAGAATGAGAAATGGTGGCCCATTCATCAGACCTGACGCTCACACATGATATGCAGAAAGAGCTTCCGGTTGGAGCTTTCCAAAACCTGAAAGTGTTGTAATACGAGCGGCAGGGCTAGGTCCCCGGCACCCGGCCGCCCACATGGCTTATGCCCCAAAATAATTACACAGAAACTGTATTCTTTTAATCACTGCCTGGCCCATTAGTTCCGGCCTCTTATTGGCTAGCTCTTACATATTGATCTAACCCATTTCTAATATTCTGTGTAGTACCACGAGCTGGCTTACCAGGAAAGATCTTAACCTGCGTCTGTCTGGAGTGGGAGAATCATGGCGACTTACTCACTAGGCTTCTTTCTCCCAGCATTCTCTCTGTTTACTCCACCCACCTAAGGGCTGGCCTATAAATGGGCCAAGGCAGTTTCTTTATTAAATGAAAGTAATTCCTCCATCATTTCCCCTTTTTCTGTTTAAACAAAAAAAGGCTTTCATTTTAACATAGTAAGATTACATATAGCAAAACAGTTTATCAAGCAAGAATTACAGTTACAATATTTATATCTATTTCATCTTTTATCATAACTAAGGAAAACTATAACTATAACTAACCATTCTTCAACTCCATCAAAGACTCCAGAAGGATATAATATTACCTAAGTAAACAAGAACTAAGAAACTTCAAACTCTAGAAATGACAGAGACATCTTGCTGCCTGTACAGTCACCCAAAGTTCTTTTGTACCGTTGGGGCATCCATCTTCGGCCTTCAGGCCCATAGTGTTCAGCAGACATGTCCATGAAGCAGGAAATTTCAAAGACAGTTCAGTCACTATCTGCTGTGTCCTGCAGAATGTCTCGCAGACTCTTTCATGAGTCAGGAACCCCGAAAGACCATCTCATCTTTAGGCAAATTCAGTAGTCCTCTCTCTGTAGGTTCTTTGTGTCCAGTTTATGCAACAGTCCAGGCAAGAACAGTTTCTTGCCCAAATGGCTATCAAACTCCTTAAGGAGCCTCTTCGATGCCCATCATCCTCTTGAAGTAGATTGGTGCTGCCAGGAGCAGACGTGTCTCATTGTCATGAAAAGCCCTAAGTTATTAAAACACTTAAATGCCATATTCTGTAGCCTTTGAAAGATATGAAGAATGCCTATCTGAAATATATCTATGCACATCTAGAAAATCTAACTAACATGACTACAAGCTTGACTATTATTTATGATTATCCATTAGCAACCTATATTTCCTAATTATACATTATATTTTTAAATGAACTACACAATCACAATACCTTAATCAAGATCAGAAATACGTATACATATAACAAAATTGACCTTA
Organism: Chionomys nivalis; assembly: GCF_950005125.1. NCBI lineage: Eukaryota > Metazoa > Chordata > Mammalia > Rodentia > Cricetidae > Chionomys > Chionomys nivalis. Next base: position 44,829,472 of record NC_080087.1, read on the forward strand.
AAATCTATACCAATGCAAATTATTCATATCTATATCATATCCCCCTTTAAATGTAAAAGAACATTTATAAACAATATTTGGGAACATGGGTGCAGTTTTTTCTCTCCAAACTGCTTCCTGCTGAATGGGGGCGTCGTTAATTAGGTCTTTCATGGTGTAACCTGTGTGCCAGGGTCATCTCAGTTGGCAGTTGAGTGAAGTAATTTTCTGAAGGTGTTCACAGCAACCTTTCAGGAGGGCGTGGTCCATCATACCATATTGGTATAGACGCAATCCACAGAGTCGCATCCTCTGTGAAAACAAAAGAAGACCCTCTCGAAAGCATCATATCCTTAGACCCAAATTCTGAAATCATAATACCCTTATATCCATTCTGGTTTAGCTTGGCAGCCCATATAACGAAATGTCTCTCTGCACTTAGCTCCTTCACAGTCAAAAATTTTAAAGAAAACACAATAATACAAAGAATCCAGACTCTCTGTGAATTTTCCATTTTTACGTGGCTTATTTTTCTTTATTTCTTTTAATCTACAACCATCTGTACTCTGTCTCTTTAAAGACTTTACCCTTTAAGACATTACCTTTATTCTTTATATATATTTTTTTCTCTCTCTCAAGCCTATGTACATTCATCCAACAGTGTCTGAATCAGTTCTATTGTGAATCTGTAATTTTTTTTTTACTATCCAGGAGCATTTCTTAAAATGTTAAGCACTTCTTAAAAACTTAAGTTGCACCATATACAGATAATACGGTACCGCCTGTGTGTGTCCTGCCCAGCGGAAACCTTAACTGTGCTGTTATTATGGTAATTATGGTAGTTCCTGCCTGAGACCAGCAGAGTTCCTCATGGCGGAGCTGAGCTGCTCCTGCATCAGAACCATTTGGTGCCCCTGAGCCACTCACAGTTCCAGGCACATAGCAGTCCACATTGCCATCAAGCAAGCCATAGCACTTTACTCCAAATGCTCCATTCAAAGACTCTGTCTCCCGCAGGAGCCAGACAGAGATCGCGATGGCGGCACAGCCCAGAAAGCCGGCATTTTAAAACAGCCAGTTTTTTCCTGTTGCTGAGTCAGGACAATTTCTTTGCCGCACACAACCCAGAAACAGCAAAAAGCTGTCTTAAATTCTCTCTCTCTCCTTTTTAAGCCCTCTCAGGTTTGACGTGGAGTTCATTATCACGCTGGGCGCCACTCTGTTGTAATACGAGCGGCAGGGCTAGGTCCCCGGCACCCGGCCGCCCACATGGCTTATGCCCCAAAATAATTACACAGAAACTGTATTCTTTTAATCACTGCCTGGCCCATTAGTTCCGGCCTCTTATTGGCTAGCTCTTACATATTGATCTAACCCATTTCTAATATTCTGTGTAGTACCACGAGCTGGCTTACCAGGAAAGATCTTAACCTGCGTCTGTCTGGAGTGGGAGAATCATGGCGACTCACTCACTAGGCTTCTTTCTCCCAGCATTCTCTCTGTTTACTCCACCCACCTAAGGGCTGGCCTATAAATGGGCCAAGGCAGTTTCTTTATTAAATGAAAGTAATTCCTCCATCATGAAAGCAAAAGTAGGAAGCCAAGAATCATCTGAGACGTAAGAGACCCTTTGTGACTGATGAGAAGTACAAACCAGTTAGTACTGCTGTCTCATGCCTGTAATGGGGCTCTCAGCAAGCTGAGTCAGGGGGCTTTCCACAAACTGAAGGCTGTGTGTGTGTGTGTGTGTGTGTGTGTGTGTGTGTGATCTATATATACCAGCCTAAGCAATAGTATGAGACCTCAATCAACAACATGGTTATAGATACAATATTAATCCTATCAACATTTATTCATGAATGGGGATGGAGCCCATGAGGGCCCACCTCTCACAAAGGGATTTCTGTACAATTAATGACTGGTGGGGGAGAGGGTTTTTTTTTTTTTTTTTTTACATGGTATAGCCACAGACAAGTTGACTTGCTGACTTCTCTCACCCACACTGAAGCAAGTGACCCTTATTAAACTTAGTGGGCCACACACAGAAAGGAGAAATGAAAGCCATTGTTAAAGATGCCAGGGAGAAGGGAACGAGAATCAGGGATGGGAATATCAAAATTAATGTACAATTTCTAAAGAACTTTACAGAACAAGTTCAGGCCACCAAGAGGTGGACTGGAATAGGAAGTAGAAACTGAGTAGAAACGGCCACCTGTGGTTCTGGCTGCTCTCCTGGGGCTGCTTGGTCTCCCTTTCCTGCGCAGCCTGGCTGACTCCTCAGCTTTGCCTGAATACCGCCCACCCAGGGAAAGGATCCACGGGGACTTCAGAGGTTCTGTCCTCACTTCAGATGGCCACGGGAGGAAATTAGACAGGAGAACGAAGGAGAGTAGAAAAAGAGAGAGTGGGAGGAAGAGAAAGCGATGAAGTCTTCACCAGTGACCATAGACAAATACAACTCTTAGGAGATTTTATTTCATCCCAGTCAACTGAAAACTATGTTTATTTTCTGTTTACTTCAAAAACAATAGCGCAGTGTGTGCGAGGACTGTCTGATACAGGAAGGCTCTTTCACAACGTCTCCCCTGCTCTTACTCTTCTTTTTATTGGGTCTTGCACAACCGAGTTGGGAAGTTACAGCCAAGAGTCTCCCTGCTGAGGAATAAACTCGTAAATCAGGGTGTAAATCATCTCAACAGAAAGTATTACACTCTATCATCTTTATTGGCTTTACCTCTTTAGTTTGGAGGGGATAAAAACAAAGCTGGACCATTCTTTTTTTTTTTTTTAATGATAAAAATGTGCACTAACTACACATGGGTTTACAGGCCAGTCTCTGCCAACGAGCATCTTCAGATCTGTTGCCTTATTTTGGTTCAGTCTCTGGTAGGGAACGTCAAGCTCGCTTTTGCTGTTGTTTTGGTGTGCTTTTTATATTTTGCTGTGTTTTGTTTCTTTCAAACAAAACATTGTCAAGATGAACCGGGATTTGGTCCCTGAGATACATCTTATTTTTTAACCTAATATTTCAGTGGCTTAAGATAATCAATGTTCCATAAACACACTTGGAAAAGTCAGTGAGACAATGAAACAGGCCTTGGGTTCTATCACGAGGAACTGGACGTTTTGTTTTTTAATGTAACGGAACTCAGAGCCTCGAGAACTTCAATTTAATCTCCTGGAGAGTAAATCCATTCTCAAGCACCTGTGGATACATTGTTACTTAGCCCTTTTTAAACTTTGGGAAGAAACAGACCCAGGTCACAGGGTCTCAGGGCTTCATTTTGTTCTCAGTGGGAGAGGACCATCCCCCTACACACACCCCGACACACATCTCTGACCCTTTAATATTCGGTCATTGCCTTTTACCCTTGATCACTGGCTAGAAATTAACCAGGCACAGAGAAGGGCTTTTGTTAACTATGGTGATACCACACATTCCTGGTAAAAATTGAAGAAGCATTATTGAACAGCAAAAAAGGGAGGAGAAACCAAACTATGAACCTTTTTATGTATTTTCTATATTTCTATGTAGAACACATATTCTGCCTTTCAAATATTAAGTTTGGTTGGGTTGTTTTTCCCCCCAGAATTTTATACTCTTTTCCATTAATACTCAGCTTTCTTAAGTGCCTTCAGAGGCAGAACTACATATTTACATCAGTAAAAGAACTTTGCCACAAAACATCATAGTGAGAACATGGAAACCTTACTAGAAACCTCCTGGGCCTTCTGGGCCATTCCATTCATCTCCTAACGATGCAGATGAAATAAAATAGTCATTAAACTAATGCTTGAAGTTCTGGGACAAACACATTCTCATGACAAGCTGTTGCCTATGTGAAAAATGGGACCTGGCTCCTTCTGCCTGGGACTTCTGTGGCGCTTCCTTTACCCAGTTTACCTTAGACTTTTATAGAGCAGGACAGTACAGACAAAAACAAAGACATGCTTCATAGCCGGTACCTGCTGCTGGCATGTTCTGAGCTACTGAGTCCAATCCATACCAGATTCTGAAAACTTCTCTCAGTGTGTTATGGGGCTGCTGAACCACTGAGAGCTGCCTGGCTGAGGGCTAAGACACCTCAACTTTTGCAGCCTTGGAGCCTAGTGGGAGGTCTTCTGGGGCATGAGGGAGTGGGGGTAAGCAGGCTTAAGTCCTTAATTGGCACAGTGGGACTCCAAGGCATCCTCTTTTGATCTCTCTTTTCCATGCTGCTAGTTAGGCAAATGGTTTTACCACATACTGTAGCCATGATACTCCCCAAAGCAACAGAACCAACTAATCACGGATGAAAGGCACATAAATTGTAAGGGGAAGCAAACCTTCCTCTTTCTAAATCAAATTAAAGATCACCAGGAGCACAAGTGTCCTTGCTACCACAGGGCTATAAAAGAGTCTGAAAACACGCAGCAACAGTTTAACTAAACACATCTTATAGGGCAGAGTGCTCTGACTGAGAGTAAATTTGCAATTTAAAATGGCTGATCTCACACTTATTACAATAGCAGAAAGCTACACGTGGTCAAAATAAGCATTACTTATGTCCAGAAAATTTGTGTCTCTGTTTTGTGAAGCAGATTGTCACATTAAAAACAGCCTGCTTCTACTCAGAAAAAGTTGCTGTCACTTAATAGTAAGGAGTATGAATATGTAATCTATATGGGAATTTTTGTGTACTATGACAATGCCTAAAATACCTCTGACTCACTAAAAGCATATATTTGACATAAATCCCTTATTTTCCTAAAATTGCAAAAATATAGTAAACGTTTTAACCTCACAAAATATAAATTTTTCCAGTTTTTTAAAAATAAGAAGGAAGTTTTTATTCTCAGTTTTAATTTTTATCTTTATATATGTTCTGAAGAGAAACTTTTGTAATATGATTTCACTTCATTTCAGATATTAATGAAGTTAAGATTGGTGGTATGCATTTAAAAGACTCTTGAGCATTTTATTAAAGTAATTAACTATGATGAGATAAGCTTAGTAAATTATTTTTAAAAATGATGACATAGAAGTTCAAGAGTATTATTACTGATATTTCAAAATTTATCACTGTAATTACTATAGAAAACTGACAAAGGGTACTTTAATTTTATATCCATCCATTTATTGCCTATAAGATAAACAATGAAATATATGAGCCAATCAAACATATTTCTTATACACCGTGACTTTTACAATATCAGACAACAATATTTTCAATCTTGAGTCTGAGCTCTTTGTACTAAGATGTACTTAGAAAAATTGTTCCTTCTTGTTTTTAGAGTGTTGGACAGCCACAGGGTAGCAAGGACATCTGCTTTTGAACACTGGTGTTTTCTAGTGAACTTTGCTTGATCACAGTAACATTTCTTCATAAGAAATTACAGTGAACTTCTGTCCGTTGAACTTTGTCCTTATTTTTGTTGCTAAGGTTCATTATTTTAGCACCAGGAATTATAGATTCAAGGTAGATGGCAGAACACTTTGTCCCTTAGTATTGGCATGACCTGTGCTTGATACTTGCCTAGGGCACTTTTGCAGGCACATTCCCTGGAGTTCGGGGTGGGGGGATCACTATGTCCAGTAGCACAAGAAATAACGGGACCAGAGAACTCACTGGCTTAATGGGAGTCTCTAGACTTCCTGGGTCAGTGCCTTCCATGTGAAAAGACCAGCATGTCCAAAGAGGAATGAACATTTGGAGAGATCACAAAGGACTAATAAGTAGACTCTGAGGGTTGCCGTGAGCTTCTGTGGACTTCCCTCCTATCAAGGGTCCCACTTTGTGGTACGCATGCTGTCATTTTCCTTCTTAGCAGGTAACTGATTCCTGCTGAGGTATTCACTGAAATCAATGTGCTGTGCTAAATTAAGTGCAAAATTCACATAAATGATACTTTCTGAATCCCTTCCTCCAATGCACACACAGCAGCATGCATGCATACAGGAACACGTGTGTGTACCCTGTGTCATAAAGGAGAGATACTTTTCCCATAATATTTCAGTACTGAAAGATGGTTCTCCGACCTATAAATTATAGTACATAAATAATCATACCTCATTGTGTCATGTGACCTACAATGAAAGCCCATTTCCCTGCAACTGCCATATAATCCCTACATGATTCCTTTGATTCTCTGCTCTGAATGAAATTATAATAAAAAATGTTTATCCATTTGGAAATATAAAATCGGTTTCATAAAGTTAAGGCTTTTAGCGAAGACATATGCACTTCAAATGTGCTTAGCTTCTAGAAACACAGGTCAGCCCGGCATGGTGGCATACGCATGCAATCCTAGCACTCACTCAGGAGGCAGAAGCACAGGGGTCACATGTAGTAAGATCGCCTCAAGACACACTGGCAAGCAGGCCTGGGACCACAACTCAGCTGGCAGAGAACATGGGAACATGAGAACATGAATATCCCAACATTGTAAAAGAAAAACCTAGATGCACCTAAGGTTTTTTATTTTTGTGAGTTTCAATGTATTTCAAAAGCTAGAAGATTTGTCGGAAAAAACGTAAGATTCTTGTGAAGGACAGAATATCCCCCACCAACAACCAAGACAAAACAAGTCGGCAAGAAGTTGGCTGTTGCTGCAATATTATTCCGGCTGTTGTTGCAGTGGGGTGAGCACTCAGCTGTTTTTCCCATGGAGTTTTATAGAGAGGTGTTTACAAGTCACAGGTGTGCAGATTTATCAGCGGAGTTCATTTGTCATCATGGCAGGCTCGGCCAGCTGAATGATTACTCCTCATTTCTGTGTCTAGTTAGTTTCGGGAGAAGGGCAGGAAGAGGTCAGCTAGTCTTGTAGGAAATACAGAATGCAAAATGGAGGGTCTGTGTTTACAAAGGTCACAGGTAAACAAGAGAGTCACCTGTAAGAGTAGGCAGTAGATCTTACCTCAGTTGAAATGCTTTGTTTATAGAGGTTTCCCAGAATGCAAAGGGTAAAGATTTCAGAAAAATGAACATCTGATTTTATAATAAGTCCACTCATGGGGGAACCTCCTGTGTTTGCATCTGTGCCTCACAGTTTTGCTACTCACAATATTCTCCAGCTCCATCCAGGTTGCACTAAGTGAAAGAAATCACTTCCTTCATTTTTGAGGCTAACTAGTATTCCTGTCTTCCTCCCGTGTGTGTGTGTGTGTGTGTGTGTGTGTGTGCATGTGCATGCACTACCTCTCATAGATCATAAGAGGTTACCAGAGGCTGGGAAGTAGTGAAAGAGATGCCAAAGGGAGGGTCTTCAGTAGAGGGTGTTCTGAAAATTGCTGACACCAAAGTGAATGAAACCACTAACCCTAGACAAAATCAGAACCAAAAGAACCAACAGGAGGGCACGTAGATGAGGTGTGTGTGTGTCGACCCTGATGGCCTGAGTTCAATGCCAGGACCCACATCATTAAAGATAAACAGGTTATCTCCTGACCTCCATAGGTCTGCCATGAAGGTACACACATACACACACAAATACACACGTGTGCATGCACATACACACACAGACACTGACTAAATAATCAAATTAACTTTTAATCTCCAAACATAAATCCAAGAACTTATGAAGGACAATACATCAGGCTGCTTGAAGCAATCCTGTCTCCCACACTTTCCAAAAGCTTTAGTAAGAAATTCCTCTCATTTAACATTCACCCCACTGTTTGCATCCTTCTGAGGTATTCACATATTTATATAAAATAACTGTTCATAACACCCCCAGACTGCAGCAACTCAGACAAGGCTCTTGACAAGGCTTATGCAGCAATGGCGCATCCACTACTAACGGGAGATGGACGTTGCCCTCTTCCAAGACAATGAAGTCTGCACCTCTGTAGCCAAGTGCTTCCACGGCTTCTCCTTCCTCCCTCCCCACCTTCTCTCCTTCTCTGGTTCCTTCCTTCCCTCCTGTCCTCCTTTTTCCTTTCTCATTTATTAAAACTCATACATACTTCCTGTTGCCTTGACATCATTGGAGATGCCCATGGTTTGTCCCTGTATCCCAATTTCTTGACATTCATAGATTTCAGTCTTTTAACCTTGACCTCGTCTGTCTCTGTGCTGACAATACAAAGTTACATTTAGAAATAATTTTTAGGGACCTGTTGTACTTTCTGCTGACCATGCTTCAAACAAACTTAACGTATATTTTAGAATTGCTGAAGTGGGATTTTTACCAAAGCAGATAACAAATTATGAGGAATATGATTTTATTCAAGTCATGGCAATAGAGAATTTTTTTGCCTGAAATTTTATACAATGTATTCTACAAAGAGGAGATACGTGTGAACATCCCATTGTTTTCCATTAATAGACACAATTGCTGTTCTACTCAAATTTTAAGAACAAAAAGGCTGGGTTTGGTGGTTCATGCCAGTTACTACAGCACTAGAAAGGTTTTAGAATCAGGGGTTTCAAGGATACCCTCAGTTACATAATGATACTGAGTTTGAGCCTAATTTGCATTACTTGAGAACTTGTTTCAAAAATAAAATGAAACACAAAAAACCACAACAAAGTAGTACAACAACACAGGGACCTAAAAGTTTAACAGTGCCATTAATAATAGCGAGCTACACTAAAGTCTATAATATATAACCCATAACACTTTTTAAATTTTTCTACAGTACAAAGGGCATTACAAAGGCTTTAAAATAAGTATAGTGTCATCTTTAGAAACAGAAACATTTTAGCAAAGTAATTATTTTTAAAAATACAAATAGATCTATAATCTAAGTCTAGCCTAACAATTTTCAGAAATTTGAGTCTCAGAAATTGTACACAAAAAATAATTGAAGATACTCAAGAGATTTTATTTGCACAGTTTATTTTTGTTGACATTTACCATATTGGAAACAAAAACAGAATTTTTAAAAACGCTGTTTACTAATGCAATAAAATAGCAGAATGCCCAGCACATGAGAGAGGTTTTAGTTAATATACACGTTATTATATTATAAATAACAAGTTTATCAAAAACATTTTTCAGGGAAAAATATGAACAAGAAAGGTTGCATTTGGTTTTGTCCTTTGAAATGTCTCACAATATATGGCTTAATATAAAAATACAGTCTCTCACTTTGGCCTCTGTATTCTCAATACTGTTCTTACCATTCGGGCTAGAGTAAATAAAGAGCAGTCTAGCCTCACAGAGATATGTTGTTTTTAAAAGATAGTATTAGATAATTATAAACATTTTTCTTGGTATTTTAGCAAAACTCGGCTGCTTGTAGTTTCTCAAAGACTCCCTGGGATGTGGTCTCTGAACTTCCTCCGTGAACTTTTTACCCTCTGCTGCCTTGTAATCTATTGTTCTATCTCTCGCTTGGAGTGGATCCTTTACTCAGGCATGGTTTTGCAACACTGTGCATTGTTTATGAAAAACATTGAGTAATGCAGACCTTTTAAATGCTGATGCGCTTTATGATACAATACTAAAAGCTGACATGCAGTGACATCATCACCGTTCACGTTAGGAACACTTTTAGAACTGGGAACCTTCCAAGGTTGCATAGAAGCTCTCTCCAGCCCCAATTTTTATCTAAAACCCTGAATTTCAGCATAGCAGTAATAAAGCATGGCTTTCATCAAATTAAATTCTCACTTTCTCCCTTTATGAGAAAGCTTGTTGATTGCCCAGATCTCAAAATATTGTACTTTTTCTGCCATCTTTGTTTCAAGTAAAATGATGATCCTCGTAAAATGAACTGGTTCCATTGGTGGATCAGCTGCTGCTCTGTGACGTCAACAAAGGACCTTGCCACCCATCACCCTCGCTTCTTAAGTGAAACTCACCCCTTTTTCCTTTCATTGTTGTTTGGTTGTTTCTCTCTTTCTATCTGTCTGTCCCTCTCTCCCTTCCTCTGTGTGTGTGTGTGTCATATATGTACATGTGTTCATGCACGTGCGTCTATGTATATCTGAAAAAAGGCAACGATGACAAGAAGCTGCTACATTCACACCCATTGCTTTGATTTGCTCTAAAGACTTATTGTCTTTTGGTGTAGATGTCCTCGCTGAAAAAGAGGCAAACGATGCCTTCATATTGTGAAGATAATACTTTATAACTTGAAGGGGTGTTGAGAACTCAGAAGCCATCAGACCACATTTGGGGAATGACTAATCTACTGTGATGAGTGTGCAAATCAGGAGCCAAAATACTGGCATTCCTTGGACCCAAAACAGCCCATGGGTCGGTTCTGCTTGGCTTCTTTATGCTACTTTTATGCCTTTAGACAGGCAATGCATTCCCTGGTTTACTACAAGTCTTCCATCCCTTTGACTCAGCTCCTACTTTGCTCACTGATGTTAATTGGTCTTGATAGACATTGGAGCCTGAGATCACTGCCAGTTCAAGAGGAAAGTAAAATGTGAGGCATGAGAGTTTGAAAGTCATTATCTGCAGATAGTATGATTGCTCATCTTGAAAAACCTAAGAAATTCATCTGGAAAGCTGGTCAAAGTAATACATTCAACAAATACTTCCAGTTATTATATTAACAAAAAATCAGTATCTTATGCAACCCCAGAGTCAGCTAGAAAGCTGAGATAAACATATTTAAAAGTTAAAATGTAAAAGAAAACGGTGAATTAAAGGAATTAAAGAAATAGAACACGTTGATAACACTTTGATAACATTGACACATTTATGATTATGTAATGATTAAAACAACACTGTTTACAAGCTCTTACCAAATTTTACATGGGATCCTGCAGCATTTTGTCCACTAATCTCACTTTACCCTCGTTGTAGCCCCCTTTGCTATCAGCACAGGTGTAATCTCCATGTGATAGATGAAGAAATAACACACACACACACACACACACACACACAATGGGGGGGGGGGACAGATAATCTCCAAAATCATATGCAAGGAGAAATTTATCACATTCCTATATGGCAAAGTCAGTTTATGGAATTGTTTCTCCTCAAATACTCTACAATCGTTAATATCAGCCCGTTATCATTCAAAATTCTACATTTCAACAAGGAAACATGGTATTCCCATGGGAAAAAAAAAAAAACTACGGAACCAAGATACTTTTGAAAGAATGAAAGAGAACTGTCCTATAGGAGTGAAAAGACTATGAAGTTAGTACTTAGGATATCGCATACTTGGTAGGCAGCAGGGATGGTAAAATGGAATGGGGTGAAGAAACCTGATTACATTCTCATCTGCTTAACGCTCAGCAACGGCCGCTATGTAAGTCAGTAGGGTGAAAATGAGGGCTATGATAATGAACAGTGTGTGACACTGCTCTCTATTCATTTAAGGGTCAACTTAGGGCTTTATCATAGCACATGTGAAGTAATTTCCAAATGAGTAAAAAGTTAAGTATCAAATTATATGTCAAATATAAATACATAAAACACACAAGAATATTTTGGATTTGTCTACTTACCCATTATTTAAGATTTAATTCATTTCATAAGTGTGTGCTTTGCCTGCATAGGTGTATATGTACCACAAGAGGGTCCATTGCCCTCAAAGGCTAGAAAAGGGCATCAGGTCCCCTGAAGCTATAGTTACAGGCAGGTGTGAGTCACCATGTGGATACTGGGAACTGAACCCTGGTCCTTTGCAGAGTATCAAGTGCTCTTAACTGTGAAGGAAGCCTCTCACCTAGTTTTTAAAATCCCCTGCAAGTAAATTAATAAATAAAGTAAATAAACTAATAAGCAACTTGATTTTGTAAAATGGGGAAATATCTTTAAATATTCAGAAGAAATACTAATGTTAAATAGACATGTGAAATTAAACTCATTTGTAAGCATTAAAAAGGCAAGTGATTTCTCTGATTTTATTTTATATAAAATGTAGTATGAGCTGCGGGCCTGCTTTTCGTCCTGCCCGGCTCCTGCATGGTTAGCTTTATACCCGAAATAACAACACACGCATTATATTCTTTTAAACACTGCTTGGCCCATTAGCTCTAGCCCTTACTGGCTAATTCTCATATCCCGATCAACCCATCTCTAATAATCTGTGTAGCATCAGTCTTACCAGGAAAGATTCAGCATGTCTGACCTGGCGGCTTGCTTCATCGCTTCTGCTCTGGAGAGGAGAGCATGGCGTCTGTCTCTCAGAGGAGCTGCCCTGCATCTGAGCTCACTTCCTCTTCCTCCCAGCATACTATTCTGTCTACTCAACCCACCTAAGGGATGGCCTATCAAATGGGCCAAGGCAGTTTGTTTATTGACAAATGACCTTCCTCCATCAATAAAATAATATTTTATTTTAGGATTACAGTAGTGATGTTGATAATTACTTGGATTCCCTGACTATGCACACTGTCATGCTAACATGTGCTGCCCAAGTAGTGTAGCTTCTAGGTATAAAAGTAGCCAGCATCCCCTCATAGTGTCAGTAGGGGTCTTCTTCATAGTATCAGCTCTGTCTCTGGGGACATTTTTTTTTCAAATTTTTATCCCATGTGCAGAAAGACTGAGGTAAAAAAAATGACTGTTTACACATTATGAGCCAAGCAGACAAATCAGAGAAAGTAAATGACTACAAATGGGTAGTGGCCACTTAAACACAGTAAGTAAAAATTATGGGATACTAGCAGCTATTGCTAATAAGTTTGACATGGAGCTATGCACATAAGTAATTCAAAGGAGAAAATACGGTGTCTTCAGTTGGAGTAAGTGAAATGGTAGTTGGATAAAAAAAGAAGGAATATATATGTGTGCTCACATTTGAGTGTAACTGACCAGAAGGGTCACTGGATGCTACATATCATGCTGTTGGCAGGAGTCCTTTGGGGACAAGAAAGAAGAAGGGGAGCCAATGGTGGCTCCAATTTTGTTCATTACATTTGTCCTCCATGGTTAAAATGCTTTCCGTGAATACATAATGAGAATAAAGGAACAAAGATTTCTTAGATTTGAAATATGTCTTTCCATACATATTTGAAAATGCCTTTTCTCAAACCTTCATTGAGCATCTATGTTATGGGTGACCCAGAATGAAAGACACTGATGATAAGAAGAGTCTCTATTTATCTGCCTCCCCATCTACTGAGAGCTGGGGACTTCATGCACACACCATGTTAAAGGGGACAGTTTGCCCTCTCCGAACAGAAAGGACTAGAACATACAGAAGCAAAAAAAGAATGGGGTAGCCAGAGTAGATGGTGTGAGAGTGGGAAGGGGGTTTTGTTCTTCTTTGCATCATTAGATAAAGTAATAACTGATCACTTCTACAGTACCCGCAAGGTTTTCTTTGGTAATACATGTGCTATTTATTCATTGGTTTCCAACTCTGTACAGAGTTCCTCTGGATACTTTCCCACTATCTCAGTACCCTTAGCTTTCACAGTATAAACTGTTGTGTTCTCCCTCTACCACCACGTTGGTAGCATTACTAGTGACTGTGTTAAAGTAGTCTGCATGGAGGTTTTGTATTGTGTTTTGTGAAAGATTGGATGTCTAGAGGCTTTTATATTCAAGCCCAAAGTCTTTTTTCAAATATTTGTCAATCTACTTTTCTAAAATATAAGTAGTGAGCTCTTGAGAGGGTACCTGTTTTCAATCCCAGGAATCTATCTAAGGTCAAAGGATAGAATGGACTCCACAAAGTCATTCTCTGTCCTTCACACGCCCACCATAGCACGTGTGCATACTGCCCTACATAACACACACACACAAATACATAATAAATAATTTAAATAGCAAGAGAAGCTAGATGCATATTTTTTCTTTTATTTATATTCTCTTAGAAGTATAAACAAAACATCCCTATAAGAACATAACTAGAGTCATATGTAGAGAACATCTTGCATTTCACTGAGGAATGTATCTTTAATATCTTGTATTGCCATTAATTTCTTTGCAATAGTTATGAAATTTTTCTTAGTAATATATTCTGTACTACTTTGACTTTAAAACTGAATTCTTAAAGCCATTGCATCTGCAATAAAAAACGAATCGTGCAAATGTGTACTTTAACATTAACAATCTTTTGGGCAAGAAAAGTAGACCTCGGTTCTTATGTCTAATTTGTATGTGAGTGCCAAAAGGTCTGGTACTCTAGACACTAAATGGTAGCACAGTTGACTCAGCCACAGAAACTCCTTGGGCAAACTGAACCTTCAATGAAAGAGAACCTTTTTGTGTTTGCTAGTGCTTTTATGATAAAGCATCACAGACTGGTGGCTTAAACATCAGAGATAAATGTTGTAGGAGGCTGCTTGTTCATTCCCAGCTCCCCAGACCCTCAAAATAATCACTCAGAAACTATATTATTTGCAATACTGTTTGGCCAATAGCTTAAGCATATTTCTAGCTTCTTATTGGCTAGCTCTTACATTTTAATTTAACCCATCTCTATTAATCTGTGTATCACCACATGACTGGCTTATCAACAAGGTTCCATCTGTCAGCTTGCATCTTTCCCCTCTGGTGGTTCCATGGTGTCTTCCTGACTCCACCTTCTTTCTCCCAGCATTCAGTTTAGTTTTCCCCACCTACCTCTATTTTGCCCAGCCAAGCCCAAGACAGATTTTTATTCATTAACCAATAAAAGCAACACATACAGAAAGACTTCCCTCACCAGATAAACATTTCAGCAATTCTGGAGGCTATCAGCCAAGACCAAGATGCCCTATTGTTGAAGGGGATCTCTAACCAGTCAAATGATAGAAATGCTCATCTCTTCTGAAAACCTCTGCTCAGATAAATCCAGAGATCCAGTGTGTCAAGTTATCTGGGCATCATCTAGCCCAGTTAATTGATTCAGTGAAATTAGCCCTCATAACCACAACCACAGTTGTCTATCGTCACCATCACAGCCATCACCATCTTCATCAACCATCATCATAACTCACTGTAAGGGCAAGCTTGGCTAGTCTTGTTCTGCTGAACAGTTAACTAAATGGAAAGAAGAAAAATATGTGTGCTTGGGATTTTGACAGTTTTCCTAACTATAAATATGTCCCCACTATACCGTGTTACCTCTCAAAGAGTTGTGTGCAGTTAGGGGAACTCATTCTTCATTTTAGCTCAGTATTCTTTTCTTGCAAACAGGAGTCAGAGGAATGGAAGTAAGGTAGTGATTAAAAACCAAGAACTGTGAGTCAGGGCCTCTGGTCTCTCTTCTGTTCATGTATGTGGCTCTCCACATAGCATATCGTTATACAGTACTTATTAGTCACAGAAACTGTTTGCATGAAACCATAAGTAAGAACATTTTATTTTTCAGCACAACATATTGCATTTAGGTATAGAAATCCCTTTTGTATAAATCTCACAACCATATTTTTGAGCAAAATATGATCCTTTTCTAAATCAGTTTCAAATACTGAATTATATTATGTCTTGAAAAACAGATATGTATCTTGTTAACTATAAAAGAATGACAATTCTATATCAGGTTTCAATTTGAAGTTGTTTGTGCTTTTTTATGTTGTACTTCAAGCCACTTTTACATGGTCAAAACTCACCTAGATTCTGCAAATCCACAGTGGGCTTTGAAAATACACTCAAGTCAGCCAGGAATACTATTCCAAGCCTACAATTACAGCACTTGAGAAGAGGAGGCAAAGAATCATCACAGCTTCAAGGTCAACTTGGACTACATAATTAGACCTTATCTCAAAATCTGTACATATATTACACACTTAAGTATAACATACTATGGCATTGTGAATGCAACCAATCAAAATTTTCAGCCTAGTTCTGTCTTGGCTAGCCAAAGAGTCTGACTTTAAAAGATGTATACATATCCACATGTATATGAATGTGTCTTTCTGACCACATATTTAATACCTATAACAACAGCTTAATTTTAATGCATGTACTAAACAATTTATATGTCTTCAAGACCAGGTTTCATCTTTAAGGCTCATCTCCTGGGCAAGCAAGGTTTAATCTACACAAGGGGCTCAGGAAATGAGGAATGTGAGCTCTGTGGGGGTTAGGGTTTTGTGACCACTTTTAGTACTCGCAGGTAGAAATATGATCTCTCAGTGTCCTACTCCAGCCACCGGCCAGGCCTGTGCTGCTATGAATGCTTCAACTGAGTCACGCCAAATATACTTTTATTTGGTTGCCTTTGGCCGTGATATTTTCTCATACGCACAGAAAAACAACTCATGCATACAAAAATGTTTTAACCATACCAGCATTTGAGCATCTCATGTCATTTACAGTCAAAGATGTCCTCAAGGGTCCCAAAGTACTGCAGAATAGGAAGATGCAGTGGTCCTTTGGGTTGTCAGCAGTCAGAAGCTGAGATTATTAAATTTGCCAATGCATGATGCTGTGCATGAATATTTTAGAGGGTTTCTGTATTTTTATACAGTCTAAGCAATGTAAATGAAAGCATTGAAAAGCCTCTTGTCTGTTTTAGCATTCTGTGATCATTTGCTTGTGCCCCCTTTTACAGAGGGCACATGTCAATGTCTATAGCATTCCGACGGCTGTAACCGAACACAGCTATGGTTTCTGTAAGTCTGCCGCTGACCTCGGGCTGACAGGGCATGTCGGCTGAGGGCTGCGGCCTGAGCTCACCACCTAGAATGTACTGACTCACTACCCGGGGTTTTACTTCCCAGCAAAGGAGTTGACTCACAGAGTGACCTTAAATAGTCCTCACGTGACTTGGTTTCTCCAAAGAAAGCAGCTCCTGAAGAATGAAGGTTAGCAGTATTACAAACCCTCACTGTCATTAATAGGCATTTAAAGTATCACAAATAAAGCATAAAGTAGTTTTAAATTTTGATGATTCTTTTCTTTATAAATTAATAATTTAAGGTGTTATACCTCTTTCTTTAATTTTTTCTGAAGTGCTTTTTTTTCTTTATTTTTTTGAGACAGAGTTTCTCTGTGTATACCTGGCTGTACTAGAACTCACAGAGACCCATCTGCCTCTCCCCCCACCCCCCAGGGTGCTGGTATTAAAGGCAAGGGTCAACACCATCCAACTAGGTTTTGTTGCTGGGTTTTTTGTTTGTTTGTTTGTTTTTGGTTTGAGGAAGGTTGTTCATTTGTTATGTTTTGCATGCTGGCACATGTGGAGACCAGAGGAGAGTCTTCAGTGTGAGCCTCAGAAGGCTATTCATTACCCCTGAGACAGGGCCTCCCATCAGCCTTGCACTCACCAATATGACTGAATAGGCTGGCCAGCAAGCCCTAGAGAGTCTCCATTTTCTGCCTTCCCGACATGGGGTCTAGGCCTAGAATACAGGTCTTAGTGTTTGTGGGACTGACACTTTACTGAACTCTGTATCTCACAGTCCTCATAGGTGTTTCTATTGAGGTATATAGACATACATATTTTTTGCTATTATTTAATGTGACTTATCGGTGCCATACCATGAACTGCTAAAAATGTATCTACTGTACCTCAGCACTAGAGTAGTTATATAAGAACAACCGTGGTGTTTTAAATACAACATGAGCTTGGCACAACACTTCAAAAATTTCACTAATAAAACTAAATGTAGTGTTTTCTGGGTCATGACTGCCTTATGGAGAAAATTAATATTGGTCTCTGAATGGATTACTTCTCAGAGGACTGAATTAGCTCTTGTGAGAAAAGACATAAAATAGTGGGACTAGTCCTTCCCCCGTCTGGTCCTTGTTTTACCCTTTCCATGTGGCTGGTTCCTTCACTTCACTGCCACAGTGTGACATGCCCAGACGATAATGCCAAACCGTTTGGACCTCTCATTCACCAGAACTGTAAGCCAAATGAACTTCTTTTCTCTTTATATCGCTCAGTGTCTGGCACTCTATTATAAGCAACACAAAATAAATTAATTTCATAAAAACTGGATTTATATAAAAGGTATGCCTTTAGAAGGTAAATTTACTCACTGAAGTCAGACAAGGGGGAGCTGGAGAGATGGCTCAGCAGTTCAGAGTACCTGTTGCTCTTCCAGATCGCTGGAAGTGAGTTCTCACAGCTGCCTGGAACTCTAGTTTGGAAGACTGACTCCCTATTCTGAACTTTGCCTTCATGGATGCCTGCACTCACCCAGCACAGGCCCACATACATACACATCATTTATTAATAAATAAATCTGACAAGTATTTCCTAAGTTTCATTTATAAAATCACATACTTGTGCATACAAATAAGTGCTTATTCTATGTATTTGTATCAGGAAGATAATTTTACAAAAACTTGCCCATTTCTGCTCTTCTACCCTTTCAAACTATCCCTTAAAGTTTGTCAATATTAACTCCTGTATCTATAGCTTATCCATACGTTTATTCACTAACTTATCCTCTTACGCTGTTAATGCTCTATGTGTGTGTGCTGGAGGTTACAGGAACAGCAATGACCAGGGCAAGCACAGAATCTTTCCTGATGGAATTTCCCTGCAAGTTGGAGACATAAAAGTGATACTAGACTGTAGTTAGAGTGAACAAAGAATTAAATAGGGGCTTTGGTTGAGGATGAAAGTAAAGATCCTTAAAAGAACAAACAAGGAGCTCCGTGACAAATTGGTGAAGAGTATTTATATAAAAGATGTATAAATATTATGTCAATAATTATCATTCCCACCTCATGGTAGAGTTTATTCCCTATTATGAGGTAACAATAGAGTGGAAATTTCATTGAACTCTGGTCCTTAGAGGTGAGGCCTTCAGAGTGGAGCCCACAAAATTAAACACTGTTAGCTTTATAAGACAAGAGACGGGAATGCCTACACACATACATACACTGTCTCTTGCTATGTGATATCTTGTGTACAACAGGACTCAGCGGGAAAGGAGGTCATCAAAAAAGGCAGCCCCTTGACCTTGTACTCCAGAGCCATGGGGCAAAATAAACCTTTTTGTTAAAACTCTCGTAGTTAGGGGAGTTGCATTATCAGTCACAGCAAACATACTAATACAACATCCCTAGGAAATGACAACTCAGCAGACAGAAATGATGAGAAGTGGCTCTCCATTGAAAGGAAGCTGAAAGGACAAATATTCTCAGAGAGGAAAAAGTGCAGCATGTTCCAGATACTAAGGGTAGGAACAATAGGGCTGAAAGGAGAGCCAGCTAGCAAAAGTTCAGGCAGAGGTTTCTGTAGGCCTGCAGAAGGTATCAGAATCTTCTATTAAATGCATTATGGCATTTTTCCATAAAAGATTACAGGTTTCCTTTATTTATTTAGAATGTATTTATTGCTTGTTTGAAGGTCTGCAGTTGTCATTCTTCTGTCATGGCAAGTCAACCAAGGAAAGTCTACTTTGTGTTGTGCTTTTTATCTCAACGCTTACTCCTATTCTTGTTTGGTCCTCACCTTGCCTTCAGCCCCTCAAACGTATTTAAGTAAAAGACTTAACATATGTGGCATTAGTTTATGTTTTCATTTTCCATAAATTGGATTTAAGAAGTCTCACTTTATATTCTCATTCAAAATGTTGTTTGAGGCTTCTGCCTCCATTCCCACTCTGCATCCCATATGATGAACTATCATCTTCCATGCATCTACTCCGTTCACAATCATCAAACCCATTCGCCTAATGTACATTTGAAAGTGTTGTCATGAGACTCTATCTTACATATCCACATATGCACCTGATTGAGAATTATTTGAAATATCTACCCAGGGTAACCTTGCAAATTTATAAGGTCCATGTGTACTTAATTTATGTACAGGCTTGATGTTCTTTTTTTAGGCTGGTAGAATTTATTGATATTCTCATCAGCACTACCTGTCTCCCCTTTTCTGAACTGACACTTTATTTCATATGCCTTTGTAATTCTAATATTTTGACATCTAGACAGCAATATATATATATATATATATACACACACACATATATACATACACACTATATATATACATATACACTATAAACACACACTACTGTGTGTATTTGGTGGCTAATTTTGGATTTCCCTTACACAAGTTGTTTTTCAGCTTGTTCCATTTTTTCCTTGTCTTTTTTCTCTTTTGTTGTTTATTTGTAGAAATCTATTTGTAGACAATCTAGTAGTTAAATAGTCTCATTGGTATGAAAATTTTTCATTTTCTAGTTGGTCTGTTTCTGCTGGTTTGGGCCAGAAGCCTTAATGCTAACATAGCAAGTCCATCAGCCTTTCACTTTAGGATTTAAGCTTTTGAAGACTTTTTAATGAAACATTTTGCTCACCTTGAACCATAGAAAAGTCCTTTTAGTTTTGATTTATTGACTAGCAGATCTTCTTTCACACATAATCACAAAACAAATTTGAAGTCTTTCTGCATATAAGGTAGGTCTAGTTTTTTTCTAAATAGTTTTCATTCTTTTCAATGCCATTTGATTTTAAAATCACTAAATCTCACATGTTGCTTTTTTTCAGGTTATGTAACAGTTTAGATCCTATACAGATATTCTTTTATATCCTGTTGTTGTTTTTTTTTTTTTTAAACCATACTTTTTTAAGTAATGTGACTCTGTATTACTGCCCAATGCTTGGAAAGTAAAGCTGTCATCTTGATTCTCTCATAAGAACAGACAAAAACTACTTGAATCCATCAGACATGTTCACCTCACTCTGATATGGGGGTCTTCTGTTTTGTGTTGATTTCATTGGTTAAATAAAGAAACTGCCTTGACCCTTTAATAGGACAGAAATTTAGGTAGGCGGAGTAAACAGAACAGAATGCTGGGAGAAAGCCGAGTCAGGCAGTCGCCATGATTCTCCCACTTGAGATAGATGCAGGTTAAGATCTTTCCTGGTAAGCCACCTCGTGGTGCTACACAGATTACTAAATATGGGTTAAAATAAGATGTAAGAATTAGGCAATAAGAGGCTGCAGATAATGGGCCAGGCAGTATTTAAAAGAATACAATTTGTGTGCTGCTATTTCGGGTATAAAGCTAGCCATGTGGGAGCTGGGCGGGAATGCAGTCCACAGCTCCCTTTTACATCACTCAGAGTGATGGAAAAAGCAAAACTCAGAAATACTGTTAAACTGTCAGATTGGCAACTACAGAGGCTGCAGAGAAGGCTCAGTTATTGAGAGAGCCTGCTCCTCTCCTGAAGAACCCACATGTTGAGCATCTCACAACTGCCTGTAACTCCAGCTCCAGGGAACCCAATGATATCCTATGGTGTGTGGGCACATATACGCATGAGACACACATTTATACACACAAGTAATTTTAAGAATAAAAAGAACATATGGCTATAAGATCTTAACTATTATTTAGGTGCTAGACAAAGAGTATTAATCCAAGTGAGGCTTGTGTCTATGAATGATGGTTATACATACACATATATACATATTTATATACATATGTG
Organism: Chionomys nivalis; assembly: GCF_950005125.1. NCBI lineage: Eukaryota > Metazoa > Chordata > Mammalia > Rodentia > Cricetidae > Chionomys > Chionomys nivalis. The sequence continues at coordinate 44,850,682 of NC_080087.1, forward strand.
TACGTAGTATGGTATATATATATATATATATAAGGAAATATATTAGGAAAGAATTGAATTAAAGCTTTGTTTAATTAAATTAAACAATGTATCTTACATTGTTTTATTTATGATATCTCAAATTTAGCTATCAAGATATGCTATTCTTGTCAAAGTTGTTTAGACAGATGCCTCATGGAATAGCCATGCCAATAACAAAAGTAAGAGCAAATTGGATTCATTTTTAATTGATTGACCATGAGCACGTCAAATGCTATCTAATAGTATTTTATGGAGTAGATACAGGGAAAAGAGAATACTTGTAGTAGAACACAAAGAAAGTCATGTTCTTTCCCTCTGACATCTACTTCACCATCTGGTGGTGTCCCCAGATGGCCAACGTCTTCATACACAGGTCAAATGCCTAAGTCTCTGTCAACAAGAGCCGCATTCCCAGGCCATGGTGTTGCTCCTATGGAAGGAAGTGTAGTTTTGCTGAATGGATTTTTCTTTTATTTGTGGTCAGAATTAAAATACCTAAAACTGATTGTTGTTTGATATTATCTTTGTTTTTATATACAGTGCTTGCCCAATGCCTTTGTTAAAGACAAACAAACATAATAGCTAATTCTTGGCTTTCTTGCTGTGATTGCTTAAGGATTTCCCAACTGAGATTTAACCTTAGATATTCTACAATTCCTGTGGAAAAGTCTGGTTTAAAGAAATGCTTAGATGTCAGCTCTGTGGCATACATGCAACTGCAGCCATTCCTTCTGGGCCACCACTCTTCTCATTTTGCAGGGTCATGGGATTCCATGAACCAATGATTATTTTCTTTATTTTCAAATTACAAGTGGGAAGAGAGGGGGGGAAGCCTTGGTATATAAAAAGATAAAGGGGAGGAAGAAAATTTGAAAAATCCTGGGGGAAACTAGGTCACACTGCTACTGTTGTTCTTCAGTAAAGGGCATGTAATAAAATAATGAGAATTACTTCCATTTGACCTTAGTAGCATGTTGGCTAATGGCAGCTTGACCTTTGTGTGTGTCCTAACTGCTTTATATTTAAAACTTGGTAACTGCAATCTGTTTCCACTGAACACCACTGCTAACTTTTTCAAAGATTTCACATATGAAAACACAGAGATCTCTTGGGGTATTTTCCCTAAGCTAAAGTCTTCTCTGGCTTCATTTGATCGTGCGAGTGCAATTTGTTTTCACAGCCCACCATTGCTGCCTATATTTTGTGAAGATTATGCTTTCGAGTGAGATGTGTTATGAATAGGTAAAATAATTAGCTTAGGATAAAAACAAAACCTTTATATTCCATGAGGAAAATATAACATAGAGTTCTATTGCAAACGTGGTGACCATGCTAATGGGAAGACCTGAGTTTGAATATTCATCATTATATAAATGATGGCTACACATGTGTCTGCTGACATAATTCCAGCCTTGGAATGTGGAGACAGAGGATTCCACAGAGCAAGATGACATCCATCTCATTAAGTTTTTGGTTTGACTGACAGGCCTGCCTCGATGAATAAAATGGAAGAATGGTCGAGGATGATTCTCTGGCCCACCCACCATGGCCCACCATATGCACCTACACGCAACCATTAAAAAAAATGGGAAAGGGGAAGAAATTAAAGCCCCTAAATTCAAGTTTCATTTTAATATTTATAACTAATTATTTGTAACTTCAACCCACTACATGATGGAGATATTAGTTGTTAAATGTAAAATTGTATTTTTCAGATGATCCAACTGTATGGAAATCTTGAATACTGGAATGCCAAATTTTCTTATATGTATTTTCCTTAATTATAATTGTTGGCAATCATGAAGCAGAGGAAAAACAAACCAACCTTCTGTTTGGGGAGGAAATTTTACACACTTCCAAGTGCACGTCAATATCTAGATCATTCCATTTCTCAAGGGTTTTGATTCATGACAGGTCAATGAGTCACTGATGCTTTGGCTTCGAAGCTGCTGGATCGGGATCAATACAATCAAAATGACAGCGAGAGATTTCTTTCTTCCACCCCTTTCCGAAAGTGTGACATGTTGCAACACATACAAAGATCTCTTGGAGTATTTTTATGAAACTTGAAATCTTCTAGCGCTACATCTGATCCTGTGAGCATAATTTTTCACTGAACACCATTGCTTCCCATATTTTGTGAAGATTATAAATTCTTTATAGCTACCCATTTTTTATATGTGTTTATCCTAGTTTATCCCTAGGAGAAAATGAATGATAGAGCATAATTATCTGAGTGAATTGTGTCCTGTTTGGGCTCAAGGGACTCTCTCCTATATCACTGTGTGCACTTTCTAAAAAAAAAAAAAAAATGAGCACGCTAATTGTAAAAACAGGAAAGCCTTCTTGTGTTCTAGCATTCAAGGCAGAAGTTCTATTCTTTCCATCACTATTGGTAGGTATTTCTTCCCAGTGTAGAGGAAGTAAACTGTCAGGGTGGGAAGCAAAGATTTTTACATGTAAAAAAAGTCTGGATCTTCTTGCTAGCTCTCATTATTGACCCCCTCCAAACAGTGGTTTTCAATTGAATGATTCCTTACAAAAACAAAAAAAATAAAACAAAAAAATCAAAAAAAAAAAAAAAACTCCAAAACTATTACTAAAGTCACTAAGAACTAAGAATGGCAATACTGACAGGGCTTTAACATTTTGTTTTAACTTTCTTAAGTTCTGGTATTTCAATATGTTGTGTTCTCCCCAAAACTCAGGTAGGACATTGTGGTAGCATTGTAAGATAGCTTCCTTAAAAAGTGACAAGGTTGGGGCTGGTGAAATGGTTCAGCAGTCAAAACACTTGTTCTTGCAGTGGCCTAGGTTTGATTCCAGGAACCCACCTTGTGGCTCAAAACCATTCATAACTCAAGTTGCAGAGAATCTGACATTCTCTCTTGACCTTCACCAGCACCAGGCATGCATGTAGAGGCAAAACATTGCTATATGTTAAAAATCTAAAAATCAATTTTAAGAAAGTGCTAAGGTTGTTAAAAGGTGTTATTGCCTTCCTTAAGGAACCGACTGGATTCTGCCATAACAGGTGGTTAGAAGTGAGTCTTTCTTTTGTGGATTTGCATTTGCGAATCTCCATCTCCACTTGCCCTCTCATCTTCCCACCCGGTAACGGACAAAAGATGAAGTCCTCATCAGGTGTGAGAGTACAGTCATGGACCTCTATTCTCTAGAGCATTGAGCTATGATTCTCGAGCCAAGCTGCCAGGGATTAAATTTGTTAGCTCTGTGCTCTTGGGACACTTAACATCTCCAAAACAGAAGTTTCAGTCTGGAAATTTTAATGATAAAATACATTCAATTCTAAAAATATTTCTATCTTGAAATGTTATTAGGATTTTTTGGAGTAATATAGGTAAAACACTTAGAACAGTCTACATTTAGTGATTGAGCAACGCATGCTCTCAAGAGTGACACTGGAAGAGCCATCCAGAGCCTCATCATCCCCATCATGCTACAGTGGGACTTGATGGGACTGTAGCAGAGTTCAAGTTATTTTTTCTCAGCATCCTTTTCTTCCTCCTTTCAAGAGTGCCAGTCACTGACAGAAGGCAAACTGAATTCCAAGTCCACATCTATCAGTTGTTTATATAAAGCCCAACATGTAACCTCTAAAAATTTCCTATAATGTCTCTCTTATATTCCCCATTGAATTTGTTCATGAGTGAAGTGAAGATTTCATTTTCATGCTTTTCCAACATAATTTTATGTGTATTTACATTTGCAATCCTTTTATAGTATTATGCTGTCTTCTATTTCAAACTCACAAACTTACTACTCTTGAATTATGAGACGACATCAAATTTCTCGTTTAGGTAGTAAACATACATAGACTGGTTTGAACATTTAAAATAAAATAGAAATAAGAGTTGAAATACTATTACCACACACTTAGAGAAAAGCTATTGAATTTTTTTTTGAGTATAAACCTTTTATTTTTTAACTTATAAGGTCAATGTTTTACTTTTTAAATTTTTTTAGAATTTTACACAGGAATAATCTATTTACATCATGCCCATCCCTTCTTTTTCCCCCTTCCAGCTCCTTTCATGTTCTCTCATCTCAAACACATACTCTCCCCTTCTTTAGCATACTTACTGAACCCATTTGGTGTTTCTCAGATGTGTATGTGTTTAGAGCTGACCTCGTGGGATTAGACAATGTATTGGGGGGATTGTTCATAGACAAGAATAATCCTCCCTTCCTCAGCAGCCACTAATTATTGCCTGCAGCTCTTCATTTATGGGCAGGGCCTTGTGATTTCTCCCATTGACCTCAGGATCTCGACTGGTACTGACTTTCTGCGGGTCTTGTTTGGGTGACCATATTTTCTGAGTGCAGTTTCCTTGGTATATGCTGAAGACTCTATCCTCCAGAAGTTCTGGGCCTCTTACAATCTCTCCTACTACTGTTGCAGAACGTTCCCTGAGCCATAGGTACAAGGATTGTGCTATGAATGTATCATTGTGATGAACTGTGTCTTGTTGTGATTGTCTCCATATGATGCAAAAGCTAAGCTTCTTTGATGAGCAGTTAGAGCTACACTTACCTGTGGGTATAAGGGTAGGTATTTATAACGCAGTTAGATATTGTGTAGTATATAGTATCTTTTTGTTTTGTTTGGGGGGTTTGTCTGTTTGTTTGTTTTTTTCTTTGAGACAGGGGTTTTCTGTGTGACCCTGGGTGTCCTGGAACTCACTCTTGTAGACTAGCCTGGTCTAGAACTCAGAGATCCACCTGCCTCTACTTCCTAAGTGCTAGGATTAAAGGCGTGCTCCACAACTCTTGGGCATGCAGTATCTTCTCTACTGTGAAGCAGTAGGTTTTCCCTCAAAGACCATGACCTCACCAGCAATGGAGAGCTGGCTTGGTTTTCAGTAGCAGACATGAATTCCTTTCTATTGAATGGGTCTTTAGTCCTATTAGATAGTTGCTTTTACTCTAAAGCTGTAAGTGCCATTATTACATGGGAGACAGACGGCTTCAAAAAATATTGCTGGATCATTTAATGTAACATGAGGGCTGTTTGCTTGTTTGTTGGGGTTTTTGTCCTGCCCAGTACCCCACAACTGTTTAGCCCCAAAGAAAATCACACATAGGTCTCCATAAATTATAAGCTGATTGGCCCATTAGCTCTAACCTCTCACTGGCTAACTCTCACATCTTGATTAACCCATTTTTCTGATCTATGTTAGCCATGTGGCTCAGTACTTTTTTCAGTGAGGCAGATCACATCCTGCTGTTTTGCTGGTCTAGGCAGGAGTGGGAGGAATCAACTTCCTCCTTCCCAGAATTCTCTTTTCATTACATCATTTCTACTTCCTGCCTGGTTTCTCCACCTATATTTCCTGCCTGGCCAATCAGCGTTTATTTAAAACATGATTGACAGAATACAGACAATTCTCCCACAATTTAATCTTTGTTTTCCATGTTTGAGAAAAATTTCCACTTTTTAACATATTTTTATTGATTGAGAATTTCACACCATGCACTGCAATTCCAAGCATTTCCCAGTCCTTCTATGTCTGCCTGCCACCCCTGTAGCCTTGCCCCCAAAAGAAAATTTAAAAATGAAAGATAAACCTTTCAACCCTCCGTCTTTACCACCTCTCCAGGAAAGATTCTTTTGTCATAGTGGCCAATGTCAATAGGAAGCTGTGAAGTGTCATGTAGTTAGTATGTGCTTTTGCTCAAGCAGTATTATTTACAAATGTTCATTGCATTGAGTAGTTGCTCTGGTTGGTCTGGTTTAAAAAGGCCTCTGGCTGCTGGTATACCATCAATAACAGACCCTCACTGAAACTTCTCTAAGATATGCTGGAGATTCTGCAGCTACTGTACCACAGGACCAGTCCCTTCCCTTGTTCCAGCAAGTGAAGATAACATAGATGCTGGGATCTGCCAACTCAGAGCCCTGGATGTGGACTTGTATGATCAATCCTGGCCTCTGCTGGGACCTCCCATTCCATCAGGTAGGGTCAGGGTCAGCTCCCATGCCCACGCTATCAGGGTCAGGTCTCCGGATCTGGTGGCTAGGCAATTCTCACAAGGCAAATGAAGAGGGGCGGAACCACTTCTCCCGTGCCCAGGCTACTGGGGCCAGCTCTCCCATGCCCCCTCACCCTCCGTGGCAATAAGGGTCATGGACGTCCACCATGGACCCAGACTTGTCTCTCTGCTGCAGCTTGGGCCCAGACATCACTGTGGTGATTGCACTCTTGGTATGGCCCCAGTCACATCGTGGCCCTCTGATATCAACGTGGCAGTTCAGACCCGAACAGCACATGGCCCCAGGTGGCAGTGTAGGTCACCCATATCAGCTTCTTCCTCACTACCTTCCTTTCTCCAGTTCCGCCTCTCTCCACAGTGCAGGATGTCTTCTCTTCCATTTCCTATCATGTGAGCCTACCTGTTCATCAAAGTGGTGCCCACCTGTGCTGGCCAAGGGGCACTGTGCAGGCCTGTGGCTGTCTTTCTGCATGCTTGGGCCCCCAAAATTTTCACTTTTTTTTTTCTAAATCTTATTTGCTACTCACTTTCTCACTTAACATAATGGGCTTTGTTCTCTGTTGTTACATTTATAGATGGCATATACTTTACAAATATATAATGATGTCTATAATCTCTGAATAAATCCTATGACCATTGGTAGCATAATCTAAGAACTTATGTGACAGGTTCTATTCTGTGCATTTTGTGTTTGTTTTATTTTACATACCTAATAGCTCTTGAATTAATAGCTCTCAGAGATGGACAGGATATCCCAAGACCTTAAGCCATGTGTCTGTAGTGGAATAACTAGGACCGAAACCCAACCGGAGGACTTAAATCACCCCTTAAAGCTAAAGTCTGCTGCAGTTTATTTTTTAATACCTGATATTTAGTACCATCAATGGGAATAATTCAAAGTCTTAAGTAACTTTACCTTCTTCTTTTCATAATATATTTGCCTCTGCTTCTGGGCACCATAAATTACAGAATAGAAAGGATGAAAAGAATTTAGTTTAATACATCAGTGTACAATGAATGCTCTCAGTGAGCATAGTACATTACAAATAGGGGAATTAAATAAAAATGGAAAAGATCCAAATGGAACTTCAGGGAGGAGGATTAAGTCTTGAGGACTGGCAAGAGACGAAAAGAGCTTTGGGGACAAGTTGGACAGGCATGACAAGCAAAGGTGTGTGAACAGGTAGGGCATGATTGAGGGATGAAGGTGCTTCTCAGACACTGTCCATTTTCTTTATGTTACTAAATGAAATTATTCCTCGACAAATGCAAGAAATTTGGATTCTTGTAAGCAAGATCTCATTTAAAGAATGGGGCACTCGCTGAATGAAATAGTTTAATCTAAATAAGGCCAATAATCCCTTTGCTGAGTTTGGAATCACACCTTTTGTGAATCGACTTACAATCCTCTTTTCTTGGGTCTAGATTTTAAACCCCTGGACCTCATCCTTCTGTGGGCTGTGCAGGTCTCTTTGTAATACATGTTTCTGCTTCGACTTTGCTTTATGTATTTAATTTTGAATTTCTATTTTTCTTTTTTGTCACAGTTGGTTGTGGTTCTCATGTTTCCTTTTCTAACTCTGCAAATGCTGCATACCAGCAAGACAGATGAAGAAGGAAATATTCCCAAAATGATTTCAAAATCAAATTGTTTTTCTGTAATTTGATTTATAGGTAATGCCGAGGAAAGGCTCGGGGAACATTTTAAAATAACTCTTAATTACTAACAGATGAAAATGTATTAGCTAACTTTAGGCATGGAATCTAGGCAGCTGATTATGTTTGAAATAGAATTGCAAGCTTACTCTCTTTCTAGAGTGGCCCACCCAAGGGCTTTCACCATCTACATTCACCAGTCTCCAAATGTCAATGAACTTACATGGCATTTAGAATTATGTGAATTAAAAGACTTAAGAGTTTCTAGAAGGTATAGATCATCACCTTTGATATACATTATCCCAAAATGTGTGTAAATAGAACTATACATCCACAATGAAAAATCACCGAGATTACCTGTCACCACAAACCCTAGACAGTCAAACATTTTGGCATATTGATAAAAATGCTATACCTTTGTCTAACCAGGGTTTGTTGAAATAGACTGAGCTTCATGGTAGTTGATGGTACAGATTTGTAATAACCCGAGAGTTAAGGTTATAGAAAGAGACTATAATTATAGAAAGATACCATATAAAAGCAAAGTCGTAGTGTCTGTGAGTTCATGTTCATGGTGAAAATGTATGTGTGTTGTGGGGTGAGGGGTTGGAGAGGCATCTTCACAGTTCATTTGGAGATTCAAGTTTAGAATGGTCAGAAGACTTTTACGTATTTACAAAAAAAAAGAGATTTAAAAAAGTATTATTACAATTTTCAGGACCTTTTGGTATATTAGAAAATATTTTTTTTTTCCAAATTGGGTGTCTTGTTCAATCACTTCATGGAAAATCCACTTCTGATTCCTAATGAGAAAGGTTACAGTAGAAGAAATTCCATCAGTCCCCTCATGCATTGCATAGGATGAATGGCTTTCAGTGAAGTTGATATTTTTGGAAGAAAGCTGGCAAGCACAGGAGAGATGAGCATGAGAGCCAACCTCTTAGCTGGCAGATCTGCAGGGATGTACAGAAAGAAGTTTACAGACCCGCAGGAACCAGTTATTAAACGTTTAGGAATTTTGAGATTCTGCCGACGTCCTGATTGTAGCTTTAAATCTACCATGATCGGAATATTTAACACATGAAAATTGGCACATAATATGTGATTCAGTGTTTCTTTCTCCCAAGGAGACACTTGTTAGTATAAGTTTGCCACTGAGTTTATAAGAACCCAAAACCCATGAATTTAGTCTGGAAAAATAATGATAGATTTAAGGAAATAAAATTCTAGTATGAGTCTGTTAGACTAGCAGGAATCTCAATCCAAGAAAAGGCTTTCCAGAACTTGAAGAATAGAAACCTACAAAATGGATTCTTTCCCCCCAGCCAAGGCTCATCATTAAACTGGATGACTGACCATTGGGATCCCTCAATCCTGAGATTCCCATATACTTTAGTCCCCACTTCACCAATCACCTGCTGTTCTTCTCCATATTTTGGATACTACATATAGGTTTCCACCTCTGAAATCTCTATTTCAAATATCCAAGGTTCTGAATAGAACCACTTTCAATAAATATTTGCTTCAAATGCATTGTAACTTAAATACGGACAGATAAGAAGGATGATGTGACAAATGGAAATAGGTTATGTTGAAGAACGATTTTAAAAACTAATAATAAGAACTGCATCTATGCTAACAGCCTATTCTCTATCTTTTGTCTACGTCAGCAGAAAGACTGGCCACTCCTTGAGGGTTTGGTTTCCTTCTTTTTATTCTCCTAAGGCTAAACAATATTGCCCCTGCATAGCTGCTCAACATTTTCATGGAATCGAGTTTAACACTACTTCCTAACTGAATACCAGAGGATTACTAAACAAGGGGACCAACCACATCCTGTCTTTCATCTTAATCCTGGAAGGTTTTGGCCTTGGGGACATGACTGATACCGCTTATTTAAGAGGCTTCGTTTGTCATGACTGGGGAGAAAGGCTGTATCCTAAGCATTTCTGAGAATTAGGAGGTGGTCCTTTGCTCCCAAACAGGGCTTGTTTGTGGGTGAGATCTATCATTACTTTTCCTTCCTTTTCTTTGTCCTTCACACAGGGCTTCCTTCAGGACAGAACTGTGCTCTCTGAAAGTTCAGAGTCCATTAGTATTCTCTTCTGTTAGTCTGATTCTAATTAGAGCACCACAGCAATTGTTGTTCCTAGCTAAAAGGAAAATCTTTTAAATTAAAAGAAGAAAACGAAAAAAAAAATCACCCACAATGCTTAGCAGTTCACATCCTCTCCTTAGCTTAGGGGTGTACCTCTTTAACACTTCAATAAAATTTTATTTGGTTGCTTAAACAGCAACAACAACAACAAAATACTTGTAAAGCAATTGCAAATGCCTCTTCTTTCTGGTAGAAGCCTGTGTTTAAGGAGGCAGAAGGATCCCTCCTGATTATGGTCCTAGACTGAGCCAAGCAAAACGCTGGGGAGTCTGGCTTCTTGTTTCCTTCTTCTGACCAAGCCATTCTTAGGTACTCTCCCTAGACTTCTGTATCTTTATTGATAAAACAAATCCTTCTTAAGGCTCTGTAGTGGGATACATATTGATTGTTCTACTGAGTGATTAGAAACAGTAAGTTTAAATTAATGAAGTGATCATCAGAAAGTAGATACTAAGGGTTAACTAATAGTAATAGCTTCATATAGAAAATAGGAATAGGCCTAAACTCATGGGATTCTGTTCTCATTTTATTTTATATTACCTATGTGTGTGTGTGCTGTGTATGTGTGCACATATGCACATCCACATATGTTCCTGTCTTAGTTCAATTGCTGTGAAGAGACACCATGAACAAAGAAACTTATAAAAGAAAAAGAGCCCATTAGGGGCTTACAGTTCCAGAGGGTGAGTCCATGACCATCTTGGGGAGGAGCATGGCAGCAGGCAGGCAGGCATGGTGCTGGAGCAGTAGCTAGGAGCTTACTTATGATCCACTAACATGAGGCAGAGAGACTGGAAATGTCATGGACTTTTGAAACCTCAAAGCCCACCCAACCTCAGTGACACACCTCCTCAAAGAAGGCCACATCTCCCAATCCTTCCCAACTGGGAACCAAATATTTAAATATCTGAGCTTATGTTACCCATTCTCATTCAAATCACCAAAATACCATAGCAACACATGGGTGGATGTCAGAAGCCAGCTTTAGAGAGTTCAGATTTTTTTCTATCCATCATATGGTTGCTAGAAATCAAACTCAGGCTTAACCAGCAAGTACCTTTACTCACTGTAATACCTTGCTGGACCTAAATTGCTATGATTTCAAATCATAAATTTAAGGTTGCTCTATATCATCTTGAGTAGTTAATGTTGCTTCTAATAAAGTTAAAACTGGTCATTTGAACTGATGACTTTAGTGTCATTTAAAAAGTCATCAAAAGAATTTTGTCTTGGGATTAGAAGAAACTTAACAAAATTTTCTGAAATGATCCTAAACTTACTTCTACCATTTATATGAAACAGCATTCTCAGCATTGATAATTATAAAATTAAAGTATCAATTAGCCCTAATATCTGTTGAAGATGCTCTATGACTTATAGTTGTAAATATTCAGTCAAGATTTAATTTTTATTAGTGTTATAATAATTTGCTTTCATCTTTAATAAATAATAAAATTTTATGTGTGCAGAGAATTGTTTCAAAATAAATTTCCTTATGGTTTTTTACCAGTAACTATTTAATTAGTATAGCATACCTATCTTTATATACATATATAAAGATATATATATATACCCTAAGACTGTTAAAAAATTTTCCTAGGCAAAAAGTGGTGATAAGTAGAAAAGTCTAAGAAGCCCTGCTTCATAATATCCAGCTATCACTAACAAAATTACTCCCACATTTATTTCTTCAGCTGTAATGGTTCTAAGACATGTCCAGAAATACTTTTATGTACCTCATCCCAAAGGTAAAATCTAATCCTCCCCCACTTTGACTATGGGTCACCCCAACTGTGTTACTCACTTATGATGAAAAGAAAGGGGCAGAAGGGAAGTTGTGTGAACCTTTTCCTAAGAATGGGCTGAGAAACATCACTCAGTTTTACCTTAGTTCTGTTTTACTCTTGGCATGCTTACCCTTGGAAGTCAACCATGAGGTCCTGAGAAAGCCAAGCTATAGACGGAAGTTTCTGTCCTGCCTGGTCCCATAGCCATTCAGTCTCAATTAAACACACAGAGGCTTATATTAATTATAAACTGTCCTATTGCTTAGGCTTATTACTAACTAGCTCTTATAACTTAAATTAAGCCACAATTCTTATCTATCTTTAGCCACATAGCTTTGAACCTTTTCTCAGTAAGGCATTGTTATCTTATTTCCTCTGTCTCTGGCCTGTGACTGTGTCTCTGCCTTTCTTCTTCTCAGAATTCTCCTAGTCTGGTCACCCTGCCTGTATTTCTTGCCTGGCTACTGGACAATCAGCGTTTTATTAAATTAGTATGAGTGACAGATCTTTATGTTGTACAAGAGCATCATCCCACTGCACCAAGCCACACATGAATAGTCCACGTTGGCTAAAACATGAGGTCAGGACAATACAAATGAGGCTTACTGCTCACAATAATAGCTGGAGTCAAGATATCTGAACTAATTAATTCTTGGACCTTAATTTCCATGGGTAGCAAAAACAAACATCAAAGACACATGCAGACCCTGTAGATTGTGTCAGAAGCAAAACCCTGAGTATAGGAGGCCCAGTCCTCCAAAGCTGGCACAGCAACTCTATTCCAGAAAGAGGCACGATACTTATTGAACTGGTTGAAAAATAAAACTACTCTTTTTCCTCCCAAAATGATATTAACCGTCTTTCAAAGCTATTTGTTTTACAATATGTTGAGACGAGATATCATGTAGATGTGGATGTCCTAGAATTCAGTGTGTGACCAGGCTGTGCTCTAATTCTCATCAATCCCCTTCCTCTGCCTCCTGAGTTACAGTATAGACACATGTACCACCATGCCTGGCTTTTTATGAGAATTTTGAAAAGTGAGTTTAGGAAAAGGCTTACTCTGTCTGCTTTTGAAAATATGCAGAGACAGGGTAAGGAATTATCTTCTATGATGCACTGAGCATGTCATTGTAAAGTTGTATGTTGATGCCTTCATCCTGAATGTAATGATATTTGTAGATGACACATTTGGGAAATACAGAAGACTGAAGGAGGCCGTGAGGCTGTAGCTCCTGGAGGATACCAGGCCCTTGTAAATGAACAATAAGGTTCTCCATTGCTCTTTCCCATACAGACATGAAGAAGCTATGGGAACGCACAACAAGATGGTGGCCAAAGTTCCTCAGAATAGAAATGCATTTGTCGCACCTTGATAGTGTGCTCCCTAGCTCTCTGTGTGAGAAGCTAGCCTCTGTTGTTTAAACTCAGTGGTAACTTGGCACAGCTGTGTTGAAATAGCTGCACAATCTAGTAAACCAGAGCAGATGTTTCCCTACTCTCATCTTTTCCTCTGCTCCTCCCACTTTTCCTTTCCCTTCTCTTAAATAAAGGATTCTTTTCTTTTTTTCTTTTTTCTTTTTTTTTTTTTTAAAGATTTATTTATTAAGCATACAATGTACTGCTGGCAAGGAAGGCACCATGTCTCATTACAGATGGTTGTGAGCCACCATGTGGTTGCTGGGAATCGAACTCGGGACCTCTGGAAGAGCAGTCAGTGCTCTTACCCTCTGAGCCATCTCTCCAGCCCAAGGATTCTTTTCTTAACACAGGTATCTGTTTGAAGGGTTTTTCCAGTAAGTCATTAGGATAAAGACATTACTGAAGGATTCTTTTCTTAACACAGGTATCTGTTTGAAGGGTTTTTCCAGGAAGTCATTAGGATAAAGACATTACTGAAGGATTATTAAGCCAGTCTGTCAAAGGAAATGGGACCCCAATTTTGATTGATCATCAATCAGCTACTTAGGACTTTGACCACCAGCTACTTATTACTTTGTGTGTTATCTTTAAACAAAGTTTCATCATGCAGCAAGGAAGCTGAAAATAACCTGTTTCCAGTAGAGTGACTCAGTGGCACATGAGGTTACCAAGCCTGCTATTCTGCTTGTTCATCTACTGTGTCTGCAAACCATGGTTCAGATGAATGATCCAGGCACAGTATGATGCTGAGCATAAAGGGAGCAAATGGATCGGGGATGAAAATGTTGCCATTATCACTTAACGCCAGATCCGGTGACTAATCACAAACTCAGAAATTATGATTTTTTTTTCCAGGGATTGTCTGTAAGGTGTTTCTCCTTCGCAGCTATTTTGATCACATAGTCAGTCAAATCTCATTAAGAAAAGCTTGCAGAGGCAACATTTGAGAAGAACATCTTTAGTCGTGACTCATTCATATCCATCACTGTATTGGGGATTCTCCAAGTTTGTCTTCATCCTTACTATGTGTCATGATACTCACGTTGGACAAACAACCTGCTGAGCTAATGGGGAAATGAAAACTGTTTTGTTTTTTATAACTATTCCTGGTGAGCAATGCAATCTGATAATTGATATAAAATTCTGAATCAGCTACTTAGTTTCACCCAACCCCTGTGAGAGAAAGCATGCAAGATTTAATGAAACTTCCAGGGTTTTACTAACATCAGAACAGACTTCAGCGGTATCCCACATATTGTATTTGCTTTAGAGATACCAAAGCCCTCCACATGGAAATCTTACATCACCCAACCTCTACCAAAACTAATGCTGGAACCTGGTTCCCTAGGTTCTCAGATGATGTCAGGTTAAATTATCAGATAAAGCTGCCAGTTCATTTCACTAGAGGATTAATGATGAATACCTCTGGGTGTGTCTCTGCTGGTATTTACAGCGGTAATACAATTCTGAGAACTCTCCTAATTTATAGATTAAACACTTGATGGGTTAACAATAATAGTATTATTGACAGGTGAGGAAAGGTAAGAAGTGGATCCCAGGAGGAGAAAGTCGGTCACTGAGAATATACACTTGGGACTGTATCTCTCCTAACTCCTTCCTCTATACCTCTTCTCTTGCTTCTCATCTACCATGGAAAAGCTCCTCTGTCACTTACCCTCACTGCTGTGACTTTTTGCCAAGTGTGTGGACTAAACATGGAATGAAACTTCTGAAACAATTTTTCTTCCCTCCATTTCTTTCTATCAGGGATTTCTTCACGACAAAACAAAAGTCATCAATTTATCAATGCTAAAATTGTTCTCTCTTAATCTCAAACTATTACCATCTTGTTATTAAATAGTTCCCCTTTCTACATGAGGTTAACACACCTTGGACACTTGTCAGTGATACAAACTACAGGAAGAGGGAACCTCAGTTGACCAATCGCCTCTTTCACACTGGTCTGTGGGCGTGTCTGTAGGGCATTTTCTGGATTGATGATTGATGCGGTAGGGCCCAACCACCTGAGCAGGTAGTCCTATGTTGTTTAAGACAACTGACTGAGGCTGGGCTGTGGTGGTGCCTGTCTTTAATCCCAGCACCTGGGAAGCAGAGGCGGACAGATCTCTGTGAGTTCAAGGCCAGTGTGGTCTACAGAGTGACCTACAGGACAGCCAAGGCTGCACAGAGAAACCCTCTTAAAAAACAAAACAAAAATAAAAAAACAAAAAGCTGACTGAGCAAGCTATGGACACAAGCCAGTAAGCAGCTCTCCTCTGTGGGCTCTGCTTCAGTTCCTGACTCCAAGTTGTTGGGCTTCTGACCAGACTTCCCCTGAAGATGGACTGTAAATGTGGAAGTAAAGACCAGATGAACCCATCCTCCCACCGTTATTTTTGGTGTTTTATTTTGGTCAGTATTTCACTATACCAGAAACCCTGATAGAACACAGAATATGCAGTTAAATTTTTCAATATTATTGGTGATAAAGACATGGTGTAAAATTCAAACATTAGAGATTATGCTAAGTGGTGGAATTAACCAGTTTTATTCTCATTTACATTTTTCTGGCCATAAGAAATTGAAAAAATATAGTTTTTGCACTGATTCCCTTTAGACCCTAGACTCATGCTTGGAAATGCTCTAGGATTGTGTTACCAAAACTCCTACTCTTGTCCCAGCACTGATTTCAGTCCAGAATCCTGTGTCATTTTATTGACCACCTCCCAATTGGCTTGGCACTGACCCACAACGTTGCCATAAGTCTGTCATTCCCTGATAGCTATCCCAGGCTGCACACATTCCACACGGGGACCCGATGTGGAGGGTAACACGTGCCCTATGACACGGTGCCATTGTCTGCAGAGGATGTCAGTTCTTTGTGAACATTCCCACGGAGAACCCGACCTCTGTTCATCGCAAACAGGAACTTTCTTTCCTTTTTCTTTTTTTTTTTTTAACCGGAAGGTAGAGTGAGAGGGGAAACAGTGTTGATTTCTGGGAGAAGTGGTGTTGGAAGTACAGTTTGCTCGTGGAACAATTATGGGAAGCTCCACAGAGCATGCCCTTTATATTCAGTATAATAGAAATCACTTCCATTCCTCTGAGGAAACAGCAGTTCAAAGACAGGACACAGAGTCCCGAAGCTCTGGCAACTTTTGAATAGTGTTTTTCTCTTCTTCACGGGCAAACTGAAAGAGTTTCCATGTAGGCAAATTAAGCCGCGTGGGTCTCATTTATATTTGACCATGCTGATTTCCTTTTGCATTAGCTGGACTGGCGTATCTGGTCCCACTCATTTTTTCAATAAACTCACACTAAACATTTTTTTTTTCTGTATTGAGTTGTGAAGTACAGATCTACAAACAAGTAATACACTTGCACCCAAGAAGTATATGCTCCTCATAAATACATGAATTGAAAACACACCATTCTGAAGAGCAGTTAGGTAACATGCAAACAATGATGGCAAGTGAACATTATTTCTCCTGATATCTGTGCCAAAGAAATTCCTACTTAAGCTCTCCTGGGCTTACAGTCTGAGAGATTCAGGCCTTTTAAAATCATATAATAATTATTTACAGTACAGAGTCCACCCTGCGGGAAACCATGAGTATGATGCTACTGTTGGATTCAAAGGACTAAAAATGCCAAAGTGATATGAACACCGTTAAATACCAAGTGAGTTAAAAAACGGAAGAAATTCAGCAATCTGATATAATAACATAAACGTAAATCATAACAAAGCATACAGACCCATAATGTTCATTTACTGTACAAAAAGAGAAAAATAAACTAAAATAACAGTTTCTTTTGTCAAAGGGTTTGGGAATGGAGACAATGGATAAATGAATTAGAAAAAAATATGATAGAAGGTGCTTTTTAGACCACCGTTGACTATGTGACACAGACTGGAGAAGATAAATAATTCAATACTCAAAGAAAATACTGAGATGGATAGGGAAAATAAAAACAGCTACGGTGCATATCAGCTTGGAATATCATTTTGTTGCTAAGAGGTAAAGCCTACTGGATCCAGGAAAATGTCCTGGAAGTAACATCTAGAAAGAGTGCTAGACACCCAGTCTCACAGCTGTATCCATGGCTCTTGACACACACTAGTTCATTCTTGCCCTTGAATATGAATTCAGCTTTATCCCAGTAAGCTGATTTATGGTTATTGAAGCCTTTCTTCCCAACAACACTGATAAATTGTCATAGCAGATTAAACAGGGTATGAGCTATTGCAGATTAGAAAGCCACCCTTTCCTATGGATCAGTGTTGAGACAGAGTACATAGGCTAAGAGCCCCTGCCCTTGACCATCTCACTCTTCCTCACTCGAGTGGACACATGCTAGTTATTCCATTATGAGTTACTGATGAAATTGGCACATGGGTGTTGGTGCTGTTTTGTTTTGTTTACTTTTAAGTTACAATCTCATATTTCTTACCCAGAAGTTAGTTTAGTTATTATTCTTTATTCTACTGTCTTTCTTGAAATGTGTTAGCTGGTTCTACCCATTATACTTACAAACCACAATCCTGCTATGTGCCTAGCAGGACCAGTCTGCCTCTTCTGCCTTATTAGACCTCCGTCTCCTTCTTGATTTTAAACCCAATCCACAGTGACTTTATTGTTCTATAACCTACCTGGCTGGCTTTCAGCATCATGATGCTAGAGATCTCCCCAAAATTTATCTAATGCCAGCTTGTGAAAGAGGCAACGTGTAAGTAATCCTACCCAAACCCCTAAAGTCAGAAACCCTGGGGTCACACACAAATGTTCAACTAACTCACTGCAGAGCCACAGGTAAGTAAATATTCATTGGTGCCTGTAACATAAAGTAGTGGATGATGTCTCTAAGAGTTGAGGGTTGCTTTAAGCATTAAAAGAATCAATATGTGCACGGTTCTTAAAGCAATAGCTGGTGGAAGCACAGTCTCTAAAATCTTGTCCATGACTTTTATTATCTATCTCCAGGATTTATCCTGCCTGAGAGACCCCCTCTCCTTTAACACTTTAACACTAGGGCTAGAGGGGGAAATCCAGTGATTTTTAGTTTCTCTCTCCCTCCCTCCCTCCCTCCCTCCCTCCCTCCCTCCCTCCCTCTCTCTCTCTCTCTCTCTCTCTCTCTCTCTCTCTCTCATTGTTTCTGTGCAATGAAATAGAGTATCCTGGGAACAGTCCAGAGTATGAGTTCAGATGACCCAGGTCAAACGCATCTGTCCTTTCCTCATTGTGTGATGCTGTGGAAATTTATCTGCCTCAGTCCATTTCCCTGTTTATGGAAGGACAATAACAATGACCTCTACCATGTGTAACAGTTGTCTGGATTCATCACAGCAAATCCTGTGAATGCCTGGGTGTGAGTGGTTATTATACTAATATTCATCACTGTTGTCATGGGTTATCTGATGTCTACTTCCATGCTGCTAGAGAGTATGTCATAGAACTTCCTGAAAAGTCAATGAATAATGACCCCAGTTCAGTGCTCTAGTAAAAAAATATATATATTTTTACTGTGGGCAAGTCTTATTTTTAATTCACAGCTCAATTTAACTATGAGTATAACAAAAATAATCAATGTGTAAAGCTAATTGTATCATTGATAGTTTATCATTAAAATTAAAAGCAAACACTGGATACTTCTACCACAGGCACACATTTCATTCCCCCCTAATATTTATTACAATGTACTCTTCATATGTAAAATCGAGAAGAGTGTGTATTACTCAAATTTCATCACTATAACAAATACCTGTGATAATCAATTTATCAAAGAAATGGGGTTGTTTGAACTCACAGCTTTAGAGTTTGAGTCTGTGGTTGTTTGGCCTTATTGTTTAAAAAAAACATAGTAGAGTAACATTGCTCTTCTCATACTTAGTCAAGTAAGAAGTAGGAAAGAGAAGGGGGGTGCTAGAAAGAGAGAAACAACAGAGGGGGTGGGAGGGAGAGAGAGGATAAAGAGAGGGAAGCAGGAGAGATCAAGGTCCCACAATTTCCTTTGAAGTCATTTTTCCGTAACCCAAAGACCCCATTCCAGGCTCTACCTCTTAAAGTTCATTTATTGCCAATAGTATCAATTTAAATGTCAAACTTTTAATACATGCGTCTTTGTGGGACATCCAACATCTAAAAAATAGAATGAAATGTTCAGAAGAAACAAGACTTTCTTGCACTATATATTACTTCTGTTATTTAATGATCACAAACAGAGAAATATGATACAGAGTATTATGCCTTTTCATAGATTAGAACAAGAAAGGTTACAAAGTTCCCTCAATATCATTCAGCTAATTAGTGTAAAAGTTGAAGGTTAGAATAAAGTGTGTTGATTTTTTACCTCATCTGAAATAATTTTCCACAAATATCAAGAAGAACCTAGGCAAAAACTTAAAAGGACATTATTAGGGCAGAAGGACTATCAATAAGAAAAGAGAAGGTACACAGACCAGCGGATAAAGGTGAATATGATGTGTGTGAAAGATGATAATGAAAGCCAATATTTTACATAATCAATACATGCTAATAAAAATGATTACACTTAAATGCACACAACACAATAAATAAATGTGTTTGTGTTATTTGGGGGAAATAGGGATATACAGGAGAAACATTTCATATAAATTCCTGGTCAAACCATCTTTCTCCTAGAACAATAGAATGTGTTTCAGTATACTCAAACTATCTTGGGATCATTAAAGCATATAACCCAGTATATATATATATATATATGTATATATATATATATATATATATGAGCAAGAATATATATATTTATACACACACATGTATATGCATGTGTATATACACATATATCTTCAAAATTAGTCCCTCTATCTTTCCAAGTCCTGCATCATTTTCTAAGGTAAGCTTTCAAATTTTAACCAATATCAGGTAAAGGAAATAGGGATATAGATGTTTTTTAATGTAAGTCATGCATGTGTGGGCGCTGTGGGCACTAGGCCCATTCATGAGTCCATTTCCTCAGCCAGCCCATTTACTGTAAGTAGCATGTGTTTCCTTGGACTTCCAGGATCCAATGAACTTTCATCTGGGAATACAAACAAGTGAATAGGAGGCCTAAATAATCGATGGAGATTTTGTGTTTATGCACATGATAAGGTTTAATTTTCCACTACTAATTAATACCTTTAATCTTTGTAGCCACTCTCATCCCTTTGCAAAGAACTGACATAAAAATTATGAGTGAAGAATATTTTTCCCTTATGTGAGTTGGCCCAGTCTTTAATGATCCCCAACTCATGACTAAATTACATATTGAAAGACCCTGTTCTGTGCACTAGTTTAATTAGTTTCCATCCAGTACACTCTATAACATATAACTTTCAGACAACTAATCCGTGAAAGTTCGATTGGCTCTCCACCTGAATACTAATACACAAGAATAATGATAAATGATAGTTCCTTATATCCTTTAAGGATTAAAAAAATAAAACAGAAAAACAAAAAAATTAAGAACTCTAATGCCGTTAATTCAGATTCAAAGTCAAGCTCTTCCATTAAATAACTTTGTTGTAACCTTTAGCAGAGATTCTTTGAACTAACAATAATCATCAAACAATCAACCTTAATCAATAAACTAACAAAAATCTCTGTAGTGTTTTGAATATTCAGTAAATATTTGCAAGGCATTTAAAATAATTCCTAATATATAACAAACCAAATACGTCCTAAATAATATTATGTGAATATATAAAATATGTATTATATATAATATATTATAAAATATATTACATGAAATATAATATATATAAATATATAACATAAAATATATGTGTATCCCTGTAAATACATAAAAATTCTTACACATTCATATGTGTATCTGTGTATACATGAGAAGAGATTATAACATTACATTTCTGAAAATGCTTTCTTCAAATTCAAGTATTCCCAAACCTGTACATTTATTAATGTTTAATCAATCTTGAAAATAGGCCTTTAAAACATCATTTATGCTTAAAAACTAAAAGTTTAGATTTATTCTTTACTACTAAAATGTAGAAAGAAATTTAGATATTATCCTTTAAAAACTTGAGTTGGGTAAAATCCATTTCCAAGAAGACCTTTTGGAGAAGGCTAATTGTAGACATTCACAAGTGACCATTGTCTCAGAGTGTGATGCTGGAACCTTGACTGCTTTCCTGTGTCATTCGTGAGCTTGTTATAGTGCATGCTAATGCAATGTGATCCACTACAATCCTGTACAAAAGGCAACTTCAGTTCCTTCCTCACCTTCTCAAACTATTAGGTCAACATCTTGTCCTTGCTTGGATGTTGAGGTCCGACTTCTATTCCTTTTCCTTCAATTCTCCTGAAACTGTTCTAGGGCAGAGCCCAATCATGCAGAACGTGAATTATGTCACTAGCATCTTCTCTTTGATACACACTCCCTGCAATCACAATTTGCATTCCTAATATGCTGACTTAAGCACTTTTTTGTCCCTTACAAAGTTATTAATCTAACTCCTGCAGTATAGTAACAAGGTCTTCCAAAACCAGGTCTAGCTTACCTCCCCAGTTATCTCATGACTCTGCTCTTTCATCAACCTGATGCCAGATGAAAGCAATGGCCATTCCTTGAATAACCTATGCAGTTTTGATACCTCCATACCTGTCACTCAAGTGGTTGTCTGGTTTTTTTGTTTGTTTGGTTTGGGTTTTTTTGTTTGTTTGTTTTGTTTTGTTTTTTATGTCCTCTTTTTTATTCTCAGTTTAAAGGAATCTTAGTTGAATTTTTTAGCTTAATTTCATATGACTGTTTCTCCAAAGCCATACTCCATAAACCTCTTGTGACCTCTAGACCAGACTGCACATGAATTTATTATACCAAACTGTACTGTAATCAATTGTTCCTGTGTTCATCTTCCTTATCTTGTAATCCCAGGCCCCATATTAGCACATATTAGCTTTGGTTGCGGTAGAAGCTTAATTAGGATGTGTGTGTGTGTGTGTGTGTGTATGTGTGTGGTATGTCTGTGCCTCTATGTTCCAATAAGAAAGAACCATGTTTCACTCTGAGGCTAACTGGTTGACTTTCTTTATACATGCATCTTAGTTTTTTCATTCTTTCTGATTTTAATTTTTAATAGTATGTGCGCTCGCGCGCGCATGTGTGTGTGTAGTGGTGCCCACAGGCACTAGAAGATTCTGTGGACTCCCCTGGAGCTGCGGGTATAGGCAATTTTGAACACCCAAATGTGGTTCAGGGACCTGAAATGTAAGAGCAGTAAACTCTTAACCACTGAGCCACCTCTCCTGCCCCTCTTATACTTCAGGAAATGATTATGTAAGGTCCTTTATTTTTCTAAACCCAATGAATATAAAAGGAAATATAAAGTTGAAAACATTGAGAATGAAAAAAAGGCTAATTAATGAAAATACCCTTAAGTATAAGTAAACCTGATACTACACTATTTTTGAGTAACAACATAACCAAGGTAACAATGAATAGAGATTTTTTCTTTATCATAGATAGATAGAGGATAGATAGATAAATAGACAGATAGAGGATAGATAGATAGATATGTATCTACACATATACATATGTGTATGTATGATATGTGTGTATATATTTACATATATATCTACATATATGCTATATGACTATATGACAGAGAGAAGTATATGCATTACTTTTAAAAGTTGATGTCCTTCCATTAATCCATCAGTAAATTTGGCCTAGAAAAGAAACAAGGAAGGAAAAGAAGGACCATGTTGATTTTTGCAGAGTGTGGAATTGAACTTCAGGAACAATTTTATTAGGGTCAGAGTTGACCTGAGAAGATGATGTCTGATAGCACCGATGTCCTACAACAACACATGGGATAGAATTGTGAATTAAATGGGATATCGAGTTAAATGATCCTGAAAACATCTCAAATTGGAAACTAGCATATTTCCGATAAAGTTACAAATAAAGCAAGAATGCACCCCTTTTTATTTATCTTGAACTAAAAGATAGGAAATAAGGAATAATAAATATCTGTAGGGAGTTATTAATATCCGTGGTAGGACTCGTTGAAGCTTCCATTGGATTTTTCATGAAGATAAAGTTCATAACAAAATAACATTTTGCCAAACCACAATGAAATTTTATATGTAGAAAATTTTTTGAAAATCATATTTAATGATCAAATCCAAAAAATTATAACTAAACGTTCTGTTGGATGCACGCCTTATTGTTAGCTATTAGTGTTACCCTAAAATCAAAGATAATCTCATCCAGAGAAACAAAGCTGAATTCAAAGATGCTTCCTTATTTTCTTCTCAAGTCTTCAAAGTTGTCTACTAACTACGCTGATAAATACTAAAGAACATGAGGCAAGTTCTTTGAACCCCCAAGGAAGACAAAAGGAACACAGAGAAAACAGCCAACATAAGCAAGGCCACCATAACACACCTGTAAACATTCCACAAGCTGAAGACTGAACTCACAGGCCAGAAGTTGCTCCATGGCCTCACTTCTACTTAATACATCTTCTTTGCTCCTGTCATTACAGATCACCTTCACCCTTCATCTTCAACAGAGCCTTCCATTGTCTCCAGTGCACAGTGGCTTCTCTCCTAGATACTTTATTGTTATGCCCCTTATATGCGACATCTATTCAATTAAAATGATAACTTTATCTAGTTGTCTCTACGTGTATGTGTAAGTTTGTACCTATCGTTATAAATAGGTAAGAAGATGCTGGAAGCCGGAGATTTCTCCCTTGCTTTTTTTTCTTCTTCCAATGATTTTTTTTTTTTTTTGGTTTTTGCATTTTAGCTTTTCAGCCAACACTGATATATGCTTTCTGAGAATACATGAGAGTAAAAATAAGGTAGTTTTGTCATCCAAATACATTTTTCCTTCCATGAAGATAAGGTGAAGGAATAGACAGTAACATGATGAAAGAAGGGCAGGTTCTCTGATCAGTTAAATCCAGGTTCTTTCCACTGTAAGTGCATGACATCCTGGAGCATATTCTCAACCTCCAGAAGCTTTATTCCTCCACTATCAATGAGACTATTGCTTTAAGATAACAAGTATACATACTAACCATTGGACCAACATTGCATATTAGTTATACTTTCCATTTGAGTTTTTGCCATATTATTTTATGCATACCCTTTAATGCAGAAATGTGTCCTCTGACCCAAGTGCACACTGTCTATTTTTCGTATTGTTTTTGTTGAGCTGTACATATTTCTCTGCTCCCTTTCCTTATCCCCACTTCTACCCTCATTTGTGCCCCTTCATGCTCCCAATTTACTCAGGAGATCTTGTCTTTTTCTCCTTCCTATGTAGATCTATGTATTGCCACACCAACTCCAGTGTCGTCTGTGTGACATGACATATGTCATTATGTCGGATTGGAGCTACGTGTCCCGTGGGACTAGGCTTCCTGAAGGTCAATGGCAGACAGCCCGGTATTGGCTGCTGTTGGGGCATAGACGGGTTTCTTGAGTAGCTGGCTAAGCGGGATATGGGCTTTGCAAAATCTCTTTTATAATAGTGATGTTCTTATATCTACAAGACAAGGATTATATCTTCAGGAACAGCTCTCGGATAGGGAAGCACAGTATGGGAATGTACAAGACTACAGAAGAACCTTTGTCATACACGGGGTGTATGATGAGCAAGGGAATAGATGGGTTAATGTTGATGGACAAATACTGTTATATTATACTTTGAACTTTATGGATAGGCTTGCTAGATCCCAACCCCCATAGTGTCTGCTGCATAAGAAGGTACAAAAAAGTATATTTCAGCAGGTGCAGAGAACTGATTAGGTATATTTGGTTAGAAAGAGGAAAGGCCATGATAGCGATAATGAGACAGAAACTTTCTATTCATAAGATGAAACCACTTGTCTGAGGTTTACATTCCCAAGGACAAGATTTCCTCTTCTAAGGATGCTTTATGTCTAAAACTTATTCCTAATAATGTACTTTTCTTAAATATCGCTGATGTGACTAAAAGAAGCTTTCATACTGTGCCAACCAAGGATACATGACCTTCTGATTTGTTCTTTGTTTGAAAACAATATAATGAAAACATGAATTCAGTAAAATCGCAGCACACTCTCTTGTGTGTTGTGTCTGTCTGTCATTCGCCGAACTTGTGCCTTCCTGTTACCAAGACTTTGCTTCTCCCACGGTCTGAGTGGCTCCCCTGAGCTGATCCGTGGCAATGTATGTCTTTCCTAGGGTCCTTTTTATTGTCTAGGTTCTCTGGGATTGTGGATTGTAGGCTGGTTTTTCTTTGCTGTAGGTCTAAAAGTCACTTATGTGTGAGTACATTTTTTCTGTCTTTTTGTATCTGGGTTACCACACGCAATATGTTTTTTTTTTCTGTACCAATCCATTTGCCTTGAAATTTCAAGATGTCATTATTTTTTTACAGCTGAGTAGTACTCCATTGTGTAAATGTACCATAGTTTCTTTATTCATTCTTCAGTTGAGGGGCATCTGCATTGTTTCCAGGTTCTGGGTATTATGAATAATGCTGCTATGAACACAGTTGGAACACATGTCCTTCTGGTATGAATGAACATTCTTTGGGTATATACCCAAAAGTGGTATTTCTAGGTCTTGAGGTAGGTTGTTTCCTAGTTTTCTGAGAAATCACCATACTGATTTCCAAAGAGACTGTACAAGTTTGCACTCCCACGAGCAATAGAGGAGTGTTTCCCTTACCCCTCAACCTCTCCAGCATAAGCTATCATCACACTATTTTTTACCGAGTGCCATTTTTCATATTTATGTTAGAATACACATCTTTTTGTCATCAGACACCACCACCTACCTTCAAACTGTCTCTGTTCTCTTAGGACTCACACTGTAGGTCTCTACTCTGCAATACTCGCCCAAGGGCTGCCACTCATTCTCTCCAGGTTGTTGTTTTCTTCACTGAAAATATGATTGTCTGTCTTACCTTATTCCTTCCATTACCATTGCCATCAGAATTTTCAGAGAGACAACACTCTTAACAGAAAGAGACTAGATAATCCCACTTCTCAATTCTTTGTTCTCCTTTCTTGGCACACCAATTTTCTACCAATGCCAGTTGGCCACTGATTTCTCCATTCATACACCATTTGCTGCACTGATCATCTTTGAGACAGAGAGCAAACAACTTACTCTGAACATCACTTGTAACTCTGCACTTAACTTACTCTCCTTTTCTCACTGTAACAATTATATTGTTACACTGAAACTCAGTCTGTTGACTCTATCAATAACATCACGTTTCCCAACTGATGATCACTTTGCCCTTAACAAAGATTTTTTATTTCCACCCTAAGATAATTTTTTTGCACATAAACTTAGTTACCTTACCAGTATAATCTTCAATTGAAAGACTTTGCATGACTCCAACTCAGGGTAAATCCATCATTGTCTGCCAGGGCAGGTAAATGTGCAAACAGGCTGAGATCTCACCTTAAGCTTGCAACCCCATGTTTTCCTATGCATCAAACATTTCCTGGAAATTGTACTCTGTTTTTGTGACAAGATTGCTTTTCTATCAGAAAAAGTATATTATCAACCTTCCTGCTCATTATCTTCCTTACTTTATGTAAGTCCAGAAATCAAAGTTTATTATTATTATTATTATTATTGAACTATTGAACTCTACATTTTTCTCTTTAAAGTCTGTGCTATGTTACTTTGAAAACTCCATCGTATCTCTGTCTGGGACTAAATTTTCTCATATTATACTGGATTATTGGGTCAGGCAAATCCTGTTACCATATGGTCTATCTCTCTTCTCTTATTTAATCAAGGATGCTAGTTTTCATACATCCCCCTTTAAACTCTGCATCATCACTTGCTCATTTTTTTTTGTCCCAAACTTATGTCAATGTCTGGTAGATCATGAAAATAGGTAAGCATATGCTCACATTCTTTCTAGTTCCTGTCCCATCTGCTGTCTTAACTTTCTCCAAAGCAATAGAGATCAACCTTTGAATCTCCAAACTCATCTTCTATCTTTCCCAGTCGAGATAATAGTGCCATTATTCAGCCAGTTACTTGAACTTATTAGTCATTCCTGTTTCTTCTTTTCTGTATAGTCCATTTACAAAACTTGGTAGTGGTTCCACTTTCAAAGCATTCGTTTCTTTGATTTTTACTTCTAACTTAACATGCTCTATTCTTAATACAAATTAAAATGGTGAACTTAAAATAAATAAGGAAAGATCACGCTCCCTTATTTTCTTCACAATTAGACAAAACTGCAACAACATAAAGAAAATCAAATTATCATTTATATTTCTTGTTGCTTGCATCTGGAATTCTCCTCTCCAGATTTTTGCACATGTCTATCTTTTTAATCTCTTGGGTTACTGCTCAAATATCAACTCAGTGAAGTTTTTAAATACCTTGTCAAAAATATTCCTTTTGTTCAGAATTTTCTATTTCCCTGCTTCCTTCATTTTCCTCATAGTTATTACCACTTTTTAAATTATTCATCTTAAAATTTTAAATATATAAATTTATTAATGCTTTCAGGATTTCATATATAGTGTATTTTGATTATATTTACCACCTACTACTCCCCCAATGCCTCCCAGATTTATCCTTTTAAAAAATTAAATATTAGTCATTTTTATCTAATATTATAAAATGTATTTAAAACAAGGAATCTTTTTATCTCCCCCAATCTGCAGGAATTTTGTGCAGATGTTTAACTCCCCATAAGACCATTGTTTACACAAATGCTTTGCTACAGTCTCAGACTGAAGTGACTGAGCTTTCCTCTTCATTTCCTTCATGTCAATCCTTTTCAAAATAGCCAGTCTAGAATGACTGATGTCAGATCTCAGCCAATGGGGAAAGGACAGAATCACCACCTGAGACAGAATAAAATCCAAGTGCACGTCCTATCTCAGTATGCTTGCTACTCAGCTTTGGTGAGAAGCCCACCATCTAGATCAAGAGTAAAGTTTTGTTTTGTCGCAATTCACATGATCTCTTTCTTTATGACCCCGAACTTTTTTCTAAAATCCCTCTCTCAATGTTGTGTTCTCTTTGTTTTATTTTTATAACCCAAAGTCCAATTTGAGCTGCCTGTGATTGTGGGTCCATCCATTGGAACATGGTCGATCTACCAGGACCATGTCCTTAAACAGTACTGACTCTCCCTCCTCCCCAGGAAGTCAACAGTTGTAAATAGCTCCTCAGTCAGGTGTAGGTAGGAAGCTGTTATTCTACTACTTATAAAGCAGTTAGCTTCCATTTGACTCTCCAAATACCCAGTGTTAGTTAAACCTTACTTAACCTCTCCTCTGCCATGCCATCCAATTTTATAAATATTCTCATTTGAGATTCTGTGAAGAGAAGGGACACTGCCCTCATCTGCTCAGTTGAGGGCTTGAACTATGAGGAGTAAGGCATGTAGTCTCAGGAGACTGTATAATTACATTAACAAATGCCCAGACTCTGGACTCAATTCCGGGATTCAAAAGTCCAACCTTTCAACTCCCTTGCTTTTCAACCTCGGGCAAAGCAGTTAGAATGTTTTTGTGCTCCTCCCTTAAATTTAACAAGGGGAGGATAATTAGTGACGACTTCACACTCTGTTGAGAGGATTACCAAGGTGAAGACATGTGAAGTCCTTACACTGACAGGTACATCGAAAGCACATAATACAAGTGAACAGTGATCGTCCAGCTTTTATACTGGGTGTTACAGCTGTTGGCAGGACAGACATCACCATCTGATGTTCCCACTGAAATGAAAGTTCATGTTAAGCGTGCACATTTTGATGTTAAATATAAACCTATATAGCTGTTCATATGTGGATATGTGTCCCAGCTTCCTGGATAATATGCTCAAATGTTGAAGACCAGTGATAAGACCTGGGGGTGGGGTATTTGATAAATACAAATGTTCTGCAGTTACTCATCCTCACTATAATGCTAAGAGTTTTGAGAGCATGCCATTATATATCCATATTAAACCCTTGAAATCAGGCGGACTCCCTGGATAATGCTTAAGTATGAGGTAGTTTAATTTTATGTTACTATTTTTAATGGAAATTTAAAGATTTACAAGAAAGTTTATCTTCTTCCCCTGGGAACAGACTAATGGATGGTCTCAAAGGATTAAAAGCTATTAACACAAAGAGACAAAACATTGGAATATGATCATACATCCCTGTTACGAATTTCAATAATTCCAGATCTCTTGTTAAGATTTCCAATTAACAGATCATCAGGGCTCATCAATGGGAAAATCATATGTTTTGCTTGATTCTTAGCCACTAATAAAACTTTCCAATTTTTGTTTGTTCACACGGTAAAAAAAATAAACAAAATTTACATGATTACATCTTATTATTCCAAGTTAGGTGTTTAGGGTTTATTGTGTTTTGTTTTTATGGGATGAACATCAACTGTGGTAGCTTGTCTGAGAATGGCCCTCACAGGCTCACATATTTGAATACTTGGTCCCTAGTTGGTTGAATTGTCTGGGAAGAGTTAGGGGGTATGGTCTTGTTGGAGGAGATGTATCAATAATTGAATTTCCCAAGGCTCCTACCATTGCCACCGTGTTCTCTGCCTCCTGCTTACATTTTGTGAGGTGAGTTCTCAGCTGCTTCTGTCGCCTACCTTCACTTGAGTATCATGAACTCTAACCCTCTGGAAAGTTGAGCTCAACTAGCTGCCTTCTTTTATGAGCTGCAATGGTGGTATATCATAGCAATAGGAAAGAAACTAATACGCTAACGAACTATAAAATTGTGCCTCCCCACCCTCTTATATTGAGCTATCATTTGGGAAAATACCAAAATTCACTTCTTCTTGCATTTGGGAACTAGAGTAGTTCTGCAATGTCCAGTTATACTGATGTGTCTCAGAAAACCAGATGGAGAATGGTTTTGCCTCTTACATTACGGTTACATAACCTCTAAATGAAGGGCACTATTTAACTGACCTCAAGCAAAACAGACCTATAACTAGGTTATAAGAGAAAAAGAGGAAGTGGAATGTGTTGTTTGTCATTTTAGTCTAGAAACAAAAATAGGGAAGTGGGAAGGCACAGCCAAGAAATTCCTGATTATGTCTGCAATACAACATCTTCTTGCTGTTTGGTTATGTGCTCTGCCCTCGTCTCCCCTGCTTCCTTTCTCAGGGAACGTAGGCAGGGTGAATACACATTGCATTTGAGAGAGTTTTTACTGGAGTGGATCTGGAAAATTGCATGAGTTTCTAATATATATTGACAAAAATGTCTTTAGCTACTATAAAGTTAAGCTCAGAAACCAATATTCAATAATCCAAGATATTGCAAAAGTTTTAGTGTTTTTTAGCTGAAGGTTTAACTTCACTCTTTTAAAAAAAAAAGGTGGAATCATGTCTTCTTATCTTCTACTCCTTTTCTTCTACCCTCTCAGTTAGGGGAGGATTGGGAGAGCTTGGGGGAATGGGATAATTGAAATGGAGGAGGGGTAGATACTGGAGCAGGGAATAAGGTATACTAACCAAGGGAGCCATTTTAGGGTTGGCTAGAGTCTTGTCTCTAGAGGGGTTCCCAGGTGGCCAAGGCGATTTCCCCAACTAGTTCCGTGGGTAGCAAAGGAGAGGGAGCCTGAACTAACCTTATCCTATAGCCACACTGATGAATATCTTGCATATCACCATAGAACCTTCATCCGGTGATGGATGGAGATAGAGACAGAGACCCATATTGGAGCACTGGACTGAGCTTCCAAGGTCCAAATGAGGAGCAGAAGGATGGAGAACATGAGCAAGAAAGTCAGGACCGCAAGGGGTGCGTCAACCCACTGAGACAGTGGGGTTGATCTAATGGGAGCTCACCAAGGCCAGCTGGACTGGAACTGATGGAGCATGTGATCAAACTGGACTCTCTGAATGTGGCTGACAATGAAGGTTGACTGAGAAGCCAAAGACAATGGCACTGAGTTTTGATTCTACTGCATGGACTGGCCTTATGGGAGACTAGTCTGTTTGGATGCTCACCTTCCTAGACCTGGATGGAGAGGGGAGGACCTTGGTCTTCCCACAGGGCAGGAAACCTTGACCGCTCTGAGGACTGGAGAGGGAGGAGGCATGGGGGAGGGAAATGGGAGGCAGGGAGGAGGTGGAAATTGTTCATTAATAAATAAATTTTAAAAATTTTTTAAAAAAAGATTTCTATCTTAAAAAAAAATAAAAACTCCTTTCCCATAAAAAATACTGACTTTTTATTTAGATGAAATTCACCACATCCTATTTGAAGTTGAATGATGCATGTGTTTTGAAGGCATGAGAAGGAAGCATGATGGGCCATTGCTCTGGGGTTAATCCCTTAGCAGCCTCTTCTAGACTGACTCAAAAGCAAACATCAAATGCACAAGGTGAAAATAGTGATGCCAAGACCCCCATAGAAATTCACTTTCTCATGGGTCTCACGGTTAAGCCCCTTCTTCTGAAATTCTTTAGCAAGCCAGGTGGTGTGGGGCACACATGTTATCTCAGCACTGAGAGAAGAGAGACAAACAGATCAGGAACTTGAAGCCAGCTTGGGATATGAGGCATTGTCTTTAAAAAAACAAAAACTAACTAAAAAAAAAAACAACCAACTAATTAAATAAATGCAAGTAAAATTCAATCCTGTAGCTAGCTAGCTGTTTCTGGGTCCAAGGTGCCTAAAGATGAAGATACAACCTTCTGTAGATGATTTTGATTCATATGTGTCTCCAAATATATGCTTGGAAATTTAACTCATTGCTGACTGGGAAAACATCTTTTACCTAAGAGTTTTCAAATCAAAGATAAGTGTAACTGTGCACACCTGTAATCCCAGCACTTGGAAAGTACAGACAGGAGGACAAGAGGTTTAGAGGTCAAAGGTCATCCTCAGCTACACAGTAAGTTATTGGCCAGCTTTACCTACATGGTGTCTTATCTCAAAAATAAAAAGAAAAAGAAAGGAAGGAAGGAAGGAAGGAAGGAAGGAAGGAAGGAAGGAAGGGAAAAAGGAAGGGAAAAAGGAAGGAAGGAAGTTTAAAACAATTTTTGGTAAGAAGGTCTTTGGGGTGGGTAAAAACCATCCCAGAATATACACCAATTATCTTGCAAGCTCATTTGCATATTAACTGTACAAAAATGTTGAGCTCTACCTTCATTGTATCTTTATTCACAAAAACAGAATTGATCATGATGTCTAGGCCATGCTGTTCATCCAGGGTCACTCAGTTGATCATTAGAATATCTCACTTTGATCTCAAGCTTACCCTTGATGGGTACTAAAGTTGTCGGAATCATCCTGCCTCCAGCATTAAGGCTTCCTTTTTTAATTCCACATAGCAAAATGTTGTTTGCTCCTGTCCCATAAGTGAACTGGCAGTGTCATCTCTCAAATCAGGTTATTAATATCAATGAGCCTTCTGACTCAACATTGTGAGCACACTGCGCTTGCTTTGTTCTCCAGTACACATGCCTTCAACACTCGCCTTACCCATCCGCAAGGATCAACTCAAAGGGACCTTGGGGCAATCCTC
This sequence comes from Chionomys nivalis, assembly GCF_950005125.1. Classification (NCBI taxonomy): domain Eukaryota; kingdom Metazoa; phylum Chordata; class Mammalia; order Rodentia; family Cricetidae; genus Chionomys; species Chionomys nivalis. The sequence continues at coordinate 44,883,259 of NC_080087.1, forward strand.
CTGGTGCTCTGATATTCACCTGACAGGCCAGACAGCCCTGGCACATTGACCTCAGTTCTCCCTAGGCAAACTGTTTAAAGTTGCATGCTTAAGATTAAATACTTGGGGCATTAGGCAGCCTGGATGAAGGTTGTTATTTCACTTCAAAGAAAGACGATTACATTTTTATTAATGTAAAATCCTTTGTATACCTGCTTAGCTTTCTGCTTTAAAACTTCTTTTGAAGACAAATGGGCATAATTCTTCTCTCAGATCTAACCAGAGACCGCATAAATTACAGGTCCCATCAAGGAGGATCTAAATGGAGAAGACTCCTTCCTCGGTTGTCCTTTGTGGATTCCACCACAGAAATCTCCCAGGGCCAAATTTAAAACATATTTGCTTTAGACTTTGCCAAGTTTGGTATTATTTTGCAATTTCAGGTTTTTTTTTTTTTTAATTCTGTGTAGACGCATTTTCTGTCTCTTCTCTGTTTTTCATAGTTCTTTTACCTCTTTCTGTCTCTAACATCTATTTTCAGTAAAGACAGCAAAAAATGATAAGAAATTGGAAATGTGTTGGCTTTTGTTTAAAAGGCATTCTGGTTCTTCCTATAAAAGCTAATGAAAACCTTCTGTGTTACCAACCATCCTACCCTATTGTTACAGGCACAGTGCACATTGCTTATAGGACTATTGGGGAAAATGTATGTTTTAAAAAAAATGAATAAAATAACAACAGCCAGAAGCAGGCTTCCTAAGCATAAGTTACTGGGCCCAGCACTACTCGCAACCTGTCTCCAAAGGCAACAGATCACTCATTCAAAGTTCTCAAGTTTCTTCTCAAAAGATTAAAAGTAAACCAGGGAGGGTGGCACATGCATTTAATACCAGCACTTAGGAGGCAAGTCCAGGTGAATCTCAGATAATGCTTTATCACAAATAGGATGTCAGCATGCCAGAAGACATAGATAGATAGATAGATAGATAGATAGATAGATAGATAGATAGATAGACAGACAGATAAATTTCTCTATTATATGTTAAAATTTAGTTCATTGAACTGCTGGAATTCATAATCTTGGTCCAAGAGAGTTTGCTCAGTTGAAATAAGCCCAAAAGTATCTTGCAAAAATGATGCCAGGGAAAGTCATCTCAAAGTTCCCTCCAGATCACCTGTCTCCTTTAGATTTCCATTGAGAAATTGCAGCAAACATGCGGCATCTTTAATGCTGGTGGCTTACAATGGTCCAACACTATGCTGAGAATTTTGTAGACACATTTTCATCTGATCCTTGCACAGCTCTGTGATGCTATTCTTCTCTGTTTCAGACACCTAAGAAGCCTTGGTGTCCTGCTTATTTTCATATGTTCCAATGGTCACAGACCATAAACATCATCTTAGATTGTCCTTAACTATGTGAAGGAGTCAATAAAATTTACCTTACAAAGTTTAAGATCTTGTTTTCATCAATTAGAAAACAAAAGTCTTAATGTTGATCTAGAAAGGCTAAAAATACAGTTCCCCACTCCCACTGGTTTTATGAAAATTCATTCCAGTGTATCAGCCCTCAAGGTAAGTAACAGGTTTTATAAAAGATAATAATATTATCTAAGATATTACTTAAGAACAGCCTTAAAATCGCATCCTAGTTACTTTATGATAGCAGTTAATAAACACTGGAGTCCCACTAAACCATATAGTCTGTTTAGTGTGAATCTTCATAGCTCATGCAAACTACCATGCTATAGTGGCTCATGCAGGCACAACCAAAATCAGAATAAAGTTGAAGAGAGAGAGAGAGAGAGAGAGAGAGAGAGAGAGAGAGAGAGAGAGAGAGAGAAATCACTTGGAACCCATCCTCACTGTAGTCCAGTGGTTCTCCTGTGGGTCTCAATCCCCTTGGGGATCACATATTAGATATTTCTATTATGATTCATAACAGTAGCAAAATTACAGTGATGAAGTAGCAACAAAATAATTTTATGGTTGGGGGTGACCACAACAGGAGACCCACTGTCGTAACTGGTCCTGTAACCAAAAGCAAGTCACTCCATCCACACGGACCTCAGTTCTTCTCAGGACTGTTGAGCATGCTACTCAATGTTCTTTGGTTCCCTTTTTTCCCTACAAGTTATGATCATATACATTTATACTATATATTCAGGGAAGTGTTGCAACAACTGGGGCCATAATGGCAGCCAGTGCTCAGTATTAAGGCTGAATCTGCTTGGCGCAGAAACAAAGCACATGTTCTAGAGGGCAAGCCTGTATGCACGCTTCAAGACTTGGCATGGTACCTCTGCCGGATGGCAGGGAATGCATTTGAGTCTTATTTCCACACACAAATAGCAATGGCTTTAAGAGTAAGATTTCAGGATGCGATGATAAATAAGGGAAAGATTCTTTGAAATATTGAAGATGATATTTGAGGAAAGCAGGAGGAAATTGTCCTCATATTTCTTTAAGCCAGTGTTTAATCATATATTTGCAAAGGGGAAATTGTGACTAGCATGGCGTGCAGCTGTGTGTTGAAGAACTGAACGAAGACTGCAGTTGGCTCTTAAATTAGAAGCACATCTGAGGTTTGTTAACAATCTGTGAGCGATGCTAACGTGTTGGATTTCTCACTCCTTATTTGTGTATTTATATGACACACGAGAAACAGGAAAAGGAGAGAGAGAAAGAAGAAAGGGAGAAGAAATGATCAGGAAGGAGAGAGAAAATAGGAGATGGCTAAGCAGATACTGCAGTTTGTGTGTAGACTTGATTTTGTGACAGACCCTTTCCTGGAAAGAGAAAAATGAAGAAAATCTTTTAAAACCACTAGAGCAGCATGGTAGAAGAGCCCCGGGACAGAATCTGATAGGTTCTTGTTCAACCACAAGTTTCAATACCAGACACATGGGAAGGAAAACAACGTGATGCAATAAAAGGTTCCTGAGACGTGACACATACCTGTAAACCCAGCACTTGGGAAGCTGAGGCAGGAGAATCATGGATTCTGGGCCATTGTGGGCTGCATACCGAGATCTTGCCTCAAAAACCTCATATATTTTTAAACATTAAACTAAGAAAAATCTAGAGAACAATACTACACTATATAATCTGAGAGCATAGAATTAATTTCTTAAGACCTGAACTCAGTTCTGATTATGGAATGGTATAGGTGTCTCATGTTTGCTTCGGCAATACTCAGCTACAGACAGGCCCATCTCATATGCTGATTCTCAATCATTTTATTCATTGGTCAAGCACAATTTCTGATACTGTCAAAGCAACATACACAATCTTTGGAACAAGCTCATTCAAGCTAAAAATGCAAGTATTTAATACTTACTTGTACTCATTAGGTCACATAAAATCAAACAGAAGTAAATTTAAGAAATACACTGACTTTTGTCATAATCTCAGAATCACTTAAGTCAATTCCTTTTTTTTGGTTTTTCGAGACAAGGTTTCTCTGTGGTTTTGGAGGCTGTCCTGTCTTGTAGACCAGGCTGGTCTCAAACTCACAGAGATCCGCCTGCCTCTGCCTCCCAAGTGCTGGGATTAAAGGCGTGCGCCACCACCGCCCGGCAAGTCAATTCCTAGCATTCTTCTCAATCTGTAAAATTTTAAAATTGATCCTTTTTTCCTTCTTAATTTTAATTTGAAAAATCATGTACAATGAATCTCAAGTACAAAATTGCAAAACAATAGTTTAGGAATCTGTCAGCAAGGACTTTTCTTTTTACTGTTGTTTGTTTTGGTTTGGTTTTACAGGCAGGGTTTCTGAGTAGCTCTGGCTGTCCTGGAACTCACTACTACACAGGTCAGGCTGGCCTTGAGCTTGAACTCCCAGAAATCTGCCTGCCTCTGCCTCCTGAATGCTGGGCTCAAAGGCCATACTCAACCAATGTAAAGTCTGTTCTTTCACCCTTCCCGAGCGATTCTGATCAAGGTTGCAAAATATATACATAAAGACAAGTACTCCTGTCCCCTGTGTAGTAAGAAGAGTGGCAGGCTGCATCCAGCCACCCAGCTAGCTTAACCCCCAAAATAACCACACGGAAATTGTATTAATTAAATTACTGCCTGTCCCATTAGCTCTAGCCTCTTATTGACTAACTCTCCATCTTGATTAATTCATTTCTATTAAATCTGTGTATCACCATGTGACTGTGGCTTACCGGGAGAGATTCAGCATGTCTTTACCTGGCAGCTGGCTCCATGGCGGCTCTCTCAGCCTGCCTTTTTCCCAACATCCTGTTCTGCCTACTCTGCCCACCTAAGGGTTGCCCTATCAAAAGGCCAAGGCAGCTTCTTTATTCAACCAAAGAAAACAACACATAGAAAGAATACCCTCCTACACCACCCCTGGGTCTAGGATACTTCATAGATTTTAGAAACACTGATGCCTGGTTGCTAAGATTCCTTCAGCTATGAAGTGTTCGAGTCACAAAAAACAGAAAGTACTAAGGAGAACATGGTGTATGAGTGCGTGGAGTCATTGAGGACAGGCACATTACAAACTAATTAAAAGATGTGTCAATTTATCAACACTATTGCTAATAAACACATCACAGCATACATAACTGATGCTAAGTAGATGGACGGATTGCCCTTTTGCTGGAGGTGACCAATTAAAAACACAAACCAATAAAGACAAAGGAGACGTGTCCTCACAGGGATGTGAAGGGTAGGCGGTGAACCATGTTCCATTCTGCAAGTGGGAGGGAGCATGTTGGATTAAAAATGTAGGGAAAGGGGAACACTAGGTTTTTCCTTCAGACACAGGCAGATAACTGTGTCCTTGCCTCACCAGGAGACTATTTAGGTCCCAGTAGGAACAAAGTTTTACATTTTGAAAGACCTACAGTGGCTGTGAAGAGCCTGATGCCGTGAGTGTCCAATTAATTCCTTCTGGAGGTCATAAATTTATCATAGAAAGAGAGCAAGCAGTAACGTGAGGAACAATAAAGGCCACGCTGAAGGACCGACCAGGCCAGTTTGCTGAGAAGGAAATGAGAGTCAGGTTTAGAGCGACAGTCACATGTGCCCGTGAGAAAAGTTTAAACATGTTTGACCTACAAGGTCGTCTACACTAACAGCTCCACGGACAAAGCTGAGTTCCCAACCGCACCTGAAATCTCACCCGCGCTGATAATGGCTGCCAAACCCCTAGACTGTTAAATAAAGTAAATGATAACACAGTGCTAATCTTTTCAGTATTAAAAACTGAAATGAATGACGGCATAAAGAGTCTGGATGAAGAAAGAGAAAAACTGCAAAAGGTGTCAAAGCGTATGATGCTCCGGAGAGAGGAGCAGTGGGGAGGTGACTGTGACCTCTAAAGCAGACAGACCCAGGAAAATCTCGCAGATGCTCGTTTCTGTAGGCCTACCAATGCAATCAACATACCTAGAAGACTTTCCCCTTTTCTTTTCTTATTCTTTCTGTTAAAAAAAAAAATGTCTAAGTTGGGGATGGGATGTGGGTGGGAGTGCAGGTGCCACTTTAACCCCAGCACTCAGGAGGGAGAGACAGGCAGATCTCTGTGAGTTCAAGACCAACCTGGTCTACAGAGTGAGTTCCAGGAGAGCCAAGACTACACAAAGGAACACTGTTTCCAAAACCAGAAAGAAAGAAAAGAATCTAATATTTTCTTTGTGTATATGTGGTAAAGAATGTTGCATGTGACACAACTGGGAAATGAAAGTCAAAAATATGCCTTATAGATTTATTCGTTTTATTATTTTACATATATAAGTGTTTTGCTTGCATGTGTGTATATGCACCTCATATCTGCCTAATGTCCACAAAGTTAAGAAGGTTTCAGATTTCTGGGCAACAGAGTTACAGATGGTTGTGAGCCACCAGGTAGGTGCTGGAAATTGAATCCTAGCTCTCTGCAAAAGCAACAAGTGATTTTAGCCACTGAGCCAGTCTCCAGTCCAGGTCCAAAGGGGAGAGAACAATTTGTGGGAGTCAGTTCCTTCCATCCACCACGTGGGACCTGGAAAATGAACACAGACTGCCAGACCAGGCAGCTGTGCGCTTTTTCTCTAACTCACCTCACTGGCTCAGTTTCTCCTGCTTTCAACTGAACACACTGGGATTCGGAATGACAATTGAATTTTGTTATAACAAAATAAACAGGCATATAGATGATTATGTTATACAATTTTCATCTTATCTACTGTCACTGGTTTCCACATATTGGGATTATTTAAACTGTCTGAACTATGGGGAAGCTGGCCTACAGTTTTGCTTGCTTTTTCCTGGGAAAACCAAAACACTCTATAGTTAGCTTTTAGTATCATGACATTGCTTCACTGAATTCCACCTCCTAATTCTGTAAACCATATTTAAAGCAATCATTGCTTTGGTATGATATGACTGGGTTTGTGTGAGATGTGTGTGTGCACATGCGCACATGCTCTTGCACACATAAGCACACACAAACGTGGGTTCTGATTTAAAGTCAAATTGCTACAATCATGCATGGAAACAACTTAAGATCCCCAAAGTCTCCAATAATTTAAGGATAAAAATTTATTTTAGTTACTAACATCTTTGCTTCTTCTGTTGTTTTCTGTTGTTGCTATTTTCACTTTATCCTTAAAAAAAATAACACTTAGGCCCTACAGTCAACTTTATAGAAGCATTTTAAGAGACAGAAAGAGTAAATCTTTTTCTTTTGTTAAAGTAGTATTCATAAATTTCTTCAAACATGATATATATCTAAATAGATCACATGTTACATGAGAAAATAAATGCTACCTTTATATAAATGGTTATATTTATTATATTTATTTATTTCTATTTTCATGTGCGTGTGTGTGTGTGTGTGTGTAAATATAAAATGGGCATGCAGGTGCCCAAAGAGGCAAGAAGAGGGCATGTGATCTCCTGGAGCTGGACGAACAGATAGTGCTAAGCTGCTTGATGTGGGTGGGTGTGCCCAATTCTGGTCTTCCTCAAGAGCAGCAAGTAATCTCGGCTGCTGATCCATCTCTTCAGCCCCTGCATTCTTATTCTTAAATTGCTACATTTTTCCTCCCCTATTTCTCCTTCTCATGCTAATATGTTCTGTACCCTTCTCCTAAAATGACTGATGTCAAACCCTAGTGCCTGTCCATGTTTGCTCCATAGCTGTAGAATCTTGTAGACACATAGCCACACTCATGGGTGAATACCCGTATGGATCTAATGTGTTATCATTGCTTATCATGTTGTGATAAATAGATTCAAAGGTGTTCCCATAACTCCCATGTCCCTTACTTGGAGAACACATCTGGAACTCCTGGTAAATTCAGCAGAGGGATGATCATTGAATACAGATGATTCTATGTAGAAACTGTTACACAAGATTGCCAAGTATTAACATCTAGCTCAGTGTTAAAGCATTTGCCCAGCATGTGTGAAACCCTGGGTCCTATCCTTAATACTGCCATTTTTCAAAGTGCCTTTGGTTTCATGTTCCTGTAACCAGATGTGGTGGTGTGCATCTACAATTTCAGCAGTTGGGAAGCTGAGGAAGGAGAATTGCGAGTTTGAGACCAGTCTGGGCTACAAAAGGAGACTGTCAACAAGAGCAGTAATGAAAAAAAAAAAAAGTAAGGATGGTGATGCAGCTCGGTCGGCAGAGTGTTCGGCCCCAGCTTCACAGAACTAGATGTGGTGTGGGGGCCTGTAATTGGAGCACCCTGAAAGTTTAAGCAAGTGGATCAGAAATTTAGCCATCTTCAACTAGACTGAGACAGTAGAGATCCTGTCTTTAACTCTATCTCCATTTTACCTGAGGCACAGCTATTTGATCACCTAGATATAATGTACAAAAGAGAGTTTTCAAGTCAATTTTCAGAACATCTTCCTTATTTAAAAGGGTAGAAGTTGAAAAGGGTGAAACTTTGTGGTTGAAGAGAGACTTTCCCTACAGAGAGCTATCAATAAGGTATGCCAACTGTCACTCCACCGGAGAGTGACCGGGAGGCTTACCACTTACCTCAAGGACAGTGACTGAGACTTCTGAAAAAGCCATTATACTTGTCAAAATGAAGACAGAGCCAAAAAGTTGGATAAATTGCTGAAGGAGGCAGTAAAGCAGAGGACTTTTGCTGAGGAAAAAACTGTGGTCAACACAAGGCCAAGGTTGTTATAATTTCTAGGGATGATCTATGTGTCACAAAATGGTAAAAACATTTACCTCCAAGTTCTAAGGACCTGAGATTGATTCCCTAAGACCCACATGGTGGAAGAAAAGAACCAACTCCCTCCACCTCCAACCTTCACATGGACATAGTAGCACATATGTGTCACACCCATAGACACATATGCACACACAATAAGCAAATAATATACAAATAAATAAAGGTATTTGTCTAATGGAGCTATTCTACAGTCTGTCCAAGAGTAGTATTGTATATGCTATCCAGAATGGTAGAAAATCCTTCATAAAAAGATGCTAAGGTGGTCCAAGAGATGCTCAAGGACTGAGAAAGGCAAAACAGTTGCATCAACCCACAATCAGTAAACTTCAGGGCAACACATCAAGTATTACAAAGTTATCTAAGGATCCACAAATGTAGTAGTACATTTGACCATTTCCAAAATTTTAGAGTACCAGATCTTGAAAAATTTGTCATCTAAACTCTTTTTTGGTCCTTTCCCTATCCGTGCTCTCTTTTGCATCACCCCTGTTTTGATGCTGAAGGAGTCGGGAGGCAGCCAGTCATGTGAGGAAAAGGCAACAGATAGTCCTCCCTCCAGCACCAGTCCTATAGCTGGGGAGGGAAGCTTGAGCTCTGAACAAAGTCTTAAATTATTACACCGACTGTTGATATTAAGTATTACACTGAATTTTTCCGAAGCAAGCTGGTTGAATGGTGATTTATTATCATTTCATAAAAACAATTTAAATATTCATATGAAAAGTTAGTCATTTAATTTCAAGTACACAGAAGTTAATGTGTACCTCTTATATGCCAACAGTGTTGACATGCTTTTTTTTTTTTTTTTTTTTTTTTGAACATGAGTCTTTATTGGCCACAGCTACTTGAGGGGGATGAAGCGGGAGGAGTGGGTGGCACCGATGCCAGGCCGGCCGTGCTTCACAGGCTTGTAGGTGATGGAGAACTCGCCCAGGTAGTGGCCGATCATCTCCGGCTTGATCTCCACCTGGTTGAAGGTCTTGCCGTTGTACACGCCCACCATGCTCCCCACCATCTCGGGCAGGATGATCATGTCCCGCAGGTGGGTCTTCACCACCTCGGGCTTCTCCATGGGCGGCGCCTCCTTCTTGGCCTTTCTCAGGCGCTTGAGCAGCGAGTGCTGCTTCCGCCGCAGGCCGCGGTTGAGGCGTCGCCTCTGCCGGGCGCTGTAGAGCTGCATCAGCTGCTCATAGGACATGTCCAGCAGCTGGTCCAGATCCACGCCGCGGTAGGTGAACTTGCGGAAGGTCCGCTTCTTCTTCTGCTCCACTTCGGCCATCTTGGCGGCGACTCGGAAAAGGACTTGACATGCTTTTGACACTCAAGCTTATAATGCACACTCTTTACTCAGGCTTCAGAGCTCCTGGCATACAGATGTGTGAGCATCTTTCTTCCCCCTAATGGCACTAGCCATTAAAACATCATCATTACCACTATCAGATATGACATTTTGAGAAAAAAAATGTGAATTTATTTGTATGAAAGTCTGTGCATATGCATAATTTACATAATCTTTTTAGACTTAGTTGCAGATCAAACTTTTCTCTTGTTATAGTATTTTAATTCACGTTTTGAGAAAGAACATTATTTCTTTTCTCCTTCTTTGAATTTGAAGACTATTTTCTTGCTTACCATTTGATGTTTTTTATTTGGTTATTTTACAAATATCTTGAGCACTTGCTATGGTGTGGGCACTGCCCTGAACATTTTGTTGTGTTCGTATGGTTACCAGTTGGCAGCAGTGTCTAATACTCCACAAAAATTTAAATTCTATCAGAACAATGAAAAATGTGTTATGTAATTATTTCTTATATTACATTTATTTATTTCTTCATGGCCAGGGAGAAGGCTGGTGGCATGAGCATGCCACAGCACATGAATAGAGGTCAGAGGATAACTTGTGTGAGTTGGTTCTCTTCTTCTACCATGTGAATTCCAGAGATTGAATTCAGGCCATCAGACTCAGTAGCAAGCACCCTTATCTGCTCATCTGTCATTCAGGTCCAATCTTATTTCTGTTATGATGTCATGTAGCTAAAAATTCAAAACTGTCAGATCAATAATAGAAACCTATACACACATATGTATTGCATACTTTATCATAACTTCATATGTACTGGCAATGTGGCTTACTGGGTATGGGTATTTGCTGCCAAGCTATTCCTGGAACTTACTTTGCGAACAGAGAAAATAGCTGTCAGAAAGTTGTCCTCTGACCTCCATAAGCATGCTGTGGCATGCACACACACACATACACACACACACACACGTGCATACATACACGTGCATACACACAAAAAACAGATGTTAAAAAATAAAAATAATATAATATACATAAAAATAACACAACAGTGATGTATTTAACACCTAACCATACAGTTTCTTTTAAAGCATTATTAATATCAGCAGTCAGACTTGCTGTGGTCTAAATTCTGTGTCCAACAACTCACTAGCTATATAGTTTTGAGCAAGTTATTTGTCTTGAACCTAATTTTCTATCCATCAAATCAGAACAATAAAGTAATGTATAATGTCACAATGAATGTCGATGTAGTTAGTATAGAGTCTGTATTTAATACGTCAGTTTTTAATATGGTAAAAGGATTGTAAGTAAGAAATGTGTACCTGCACATTTGGAATATCGTGGAAACCAAGGAGTCCTTGACAAGCCCAGGGATAAATGAGAATTATTTGGACCAGGCTGGTCTCAAACTCACAGAGATCCGCCTGCCTCTGCCTCCCAAGTGCTGGGATTAAAGGCGTGTGCCACCACCGCCCGGCTTCAAACTTTGACTTTTTAAAACTTACTTTCTTATTTAGGGTTTGTTTTCTTATGTAACATTAAAAATAGTTAAGTTTTCTCTCCTATCATCTATTCAAATACTTGTATTCTTTGAGGTACTCCCTGTAGAAGATCTCACAGGTCACAGTGGTATTAACTCAGGGGTACTCATAGTGACCAATACAGGCCAGGATAAACTCTCACTGGTCCACCCCCACCAAACTTTGAAGCAGCATTGACTAACTCAACAAGGTAGCATGGTATGGTTAAACAATATTCACAACAATACTCACAAGGCATTATAAAATAAAGTACTATTTATTACTGAAGGCAACATACTGAACTCCGTAAGAGACAAGCCACCCTCTACGCACTGGAGACACACAAGCAATGCAATAATTTTTGCCATAGTGACTCATGAAAAAATAACCGCCTTCTACTTCCTCAAAACAAAAGCACACCTGAGAGAGAGAGATGCTGGCTGGAACTTGTTACAGCCTCTTTCCCCTTGCTATCCACTTATAAATCACATCACGCATTGCAATCTTCAGCTTTATAATTGCTCAAGCCTTTTAATCTTTTCCCGTGGAGGCAGGATTAGGGTAGGCGGTACACGTTGCCCTGGTAAGATGCATTTGAGGCACGTATGCAAGATAAATCCCGGTCTCCACTCTTGACAGTAAAGGACAGGGGCACTGTTATGTTGATTTCATTTCAGATGCTTCGCTCAGCCTAATGGAGCGAATTCCGTCATTCTTCCAATTCAATTGTCTCTATCAGAATGTCTGAATCCATCTGTGCCCTGGAGAGAAGCCTCGCCTACCGGCCTCCATCTAATTAGCACCAGCCATCCATGAAGCACGGCATGTCTTGTACAAATATTTTGACTGATCCTCTACTGTGCTAGGAACGTGAAAAATGGTCTTGCTTCACACATGATTTGTTTTCTAAAAGCATCAAAAGAGAACAAGAACTTGTGAAGGAGACAAAAAGAATGCATACTTTTCTGCGGGTGGCTGAAAAGCATTGGTAATTGGTGGGCATGAGGAAATTTTGGAACATCACTGTCTACAGGAAACCTGGAAGAGTCAGAAGCCATGAACATGTCACCATTAGACATCCAAAAACTAAAAAAAATAATAAATAATAAGGAAGCCCCGTGGTGGTTTATCATCTCTTGACATTTTTAATGTTTTTTCTTCAAAGTTTGTTAATAACTAAAATATGCATTTCAGTGAGAGTCAAAGAAATGACGCATATTCATTTAACCTTTTATTGGAGATAGACAAAGGGCATAGGAAGCAGGAGGGAGAGAGCTGCTTTGCCTGTGTAGAGTTCTGGGTTTCTCAGCTGCAGAGTACGTGCTCTGACTTAGACAGTGGTGGTTATCTCTATCTGTTCTGATTTCCGGGATACATGGCTGATACAACTATTGTGAGGATACAGTCATTCACACATAGGTTAAATAAACACAATAGTCATTTCTAAGTCAGAAAGATGAGATTTTGGCTTTTTACACCTGATTGGGTATTTGTTTTTCTTTCTATTAGTTGAAAAGAGTAGACACTTAAAGACATAGAAAACGGCACTGCCTATATAAACAAGACTGAAAAACCTACCAGTCAAGCTGAAAAATGGAACTGCTATAGGTAAAGGGTGGCTTATTGGGGACCATTTAATAGGACTTTGATGACATTTCTATTTGTTTGAAAAAAGTCCTGCCGAAGGAAAGCATGAATACATAGTCACAAAAGTCAACTCCTGTTTAAGGAATCCCAAACAGAGTCATGAAAAACTTGTGTCTCATAACGTAAGATAGGAGAATAATGTTAAAAATTAGGATATAATATATGCTAAAATATGTTGAATGAATAAATATTAGATTTTCTTTTGTTAGAATGGGAGGTCTTTGTATTAGATCTAGTAGTGTTCTCAGGCAAGGAAACTTTGGAGTTAGTGTTGCTTCTTCACCATTTTCATGACCAATTAACAATTACTGATTAGAAAGTGTATTTTTCATCTTCACTGTTCCCATGTCCCTCCCTCTCTTCCAGTCTGGTCTTTGGATGCACTTTTTGTCCTTTATTCTCAGCGCCATTAGGTTTTTCCTCTACTTCAGCTCCAGAAACCCGCATAGATAAGCACACGTGATGGAGGCCACTTTCGCTGACTTCTTATGACTACTAAGAGGATATTAGAACTAAAATGTCCTGCGGAGATGGGGATAGAGCACGAGACATAAACAAACCCACGTGTATAAGTTTATTAAGAAGATCTGTGCGGCTGAGCTTGGGGGAGTGGTGAACAGAGGGGGTGGACAGAGGGAGTGGAAGAAGAAGCTGTGGAAATGGCACCTTTAGCTTTTAAAGGTTTCCCAGCAAATGTGCAGGACGGGGAAGACATATCTATATCAGATGCTGATGACAGGCTACACTACACCCTGCGCCTGTGCACGGACGTGGGGGCGGGGGTGACGCAGATGGCGGGTGACTCACGCACGTGCACCTAGGATACACGGGCTGGCCTCAGAACCCGAAAGTGCAGCCTTTCGGGTGGCTAAGGAATTACAAAAACTTTATTTCGTCCAATTAAATGTAGTTTAGTAATTAGTAAATAAGATATAATCTCTGACCAAATTTCTCATGAGTGGCAATATTTATGTATGTAAATTACAAGCATATTAAAATTAAGGAAAAGCAATGTAGCAATTCAAGCACAGTTAACAAGTAGTTGGCCAATATTCACACACAAACACAAACACACATATATGAATCTCTGAGTTGAGAGGTAGCTAAGAACTATTTAGGCTAACATAAATTACTGATATTTGTTTAAGGAATGTGATTTTAATTTAGAAGACCTTAAAAAAGAAGTATAGAAGTTGTAGGAGGAATTAATTTATCAAAATAAATCAACATTTTGAAATATTTTGAAGTAATACACTGAATACAAGACCTGAACCATTTATGATAGTAACACTTTATGGGAGAAGTAGAAAGCATTTGGTCAGATTAAAATCTTGCGTTGTATTTTTATAAATTGGAGCTGCATGAATATACATAATTTCACCCTTGATTTGAGAAGAAATTTTTACGCATTAACATAAAAAGGCTACTTAATGGGAATCACTCATTTGATTCTTTAGAGCAACAATATTTAAGTATACACAAGCTATAACAAGCACATGTCTATTTGATAAATTCAGCAATGATGAAAGAAACTAGGTAAGATGAGAAAACACCTGAATCAGCAAGCAAGGGCTATGGATTGAGCTTCACCATTGCCATCAACTGTGTGTCTGACCTCAGTTACTCAATGACCATGTCCCAGCTCTTAGACTTGTGCCTTATTTGCAAAAGGTCAATATTGAAATAAGTGATACCCAGTTTCTTCCGAAATCCTGATCCTGTGCAGAATGAAGAGATTAGTTGTTGGCGGGGGCTGCTCCTTCATTTCTGGTGCTCAGATCAGAAATAATCACACAGAAACTATATTATTTGCAATATTGCTTGGCCAATAACTTAAGTGTATTTCTAGATATCTCTTATATCCTATATCTCCATTAATCTGTTCATCACCACAAGGTAGTGACCTACTGGCAAAGTTTCCACGGGCTCCAACAGAAGTGTCTGTCTCCTGTGGTAGCTACAAGGCTTCTCCCTGACTCTGCCTACTTTCTCCCAACATTCAGTTTAGTTTTACCACCCAGCTCTATTCTGCCCTATAATAGGCAAAAAGCAGTTTCTTTATTCAATAATCAATAAAAGCAACACAGACAGAACTTCCCACACTAGTTAGTAGAACTCGTCTAGAACTTGTCTCTGGTGTTTAATGTTTGATAGGATGCATCACACAGAACACAAAAGATGGCTTCCTAAATCACCCCAGACATCTGTAAAAAGTACACTAACTTGAAAATATATGTGATTTATTATTCCTCACTGTAAGAACACTGTTAGATACCATGACTACCTAGAAAAAAAGAATGTAGAATTTTTTTAATTGGAAAGTCATATGATTGTAGCATATCTACAAAGTAATAACTAAATATGTTTAGACCAAACCATAAACCATATGCAAAATTTACAAGGAGAAGGAAAAAACATACTAATTAATAAATTACCTAAATTCAAAATGAAAGAAAATCTAAGCCATGTGGGTTTTTTCTGTTTTGTTTTGTTTTGTTGTTTGTTTGGGTTTTTTTTTTTGTTTTGTTTTGTTTTTGGTTTGGGGTTTTTTTTTGAGACAGGGTTTCTCTATATAGCTTTGGTTGTCCTGGAACTCACTCTGTAGAGCAAGCTGGTCTCAAACTCACAGAGATCCACCTGCCTCTGCCTCTGCCTCCCAAGTGATGGACTCAAAGGCATGCACCGCCACCGCCAATGTATGTAAATATTTTCTACATAGATACCTTTATTCCTCTTTTCTCTCTTTCCCCCTCCCCCTTTCCAACCCTTTCCCTTTTCCTTCCTCCTTTCTCACCCATTTCCTCTCTCTCTCTCCCTTTCTCATCTGTCTGCTCACACTTTCTTTTCTTTTTTTCTCTATCTTTTTTCCTTCCTTCTTTCTTCTTTCCTTCCTTCTTTCCTTCTTCCTTCCTTCCTTACTCCCTTTCCTTCTTTATTTCTTTTCTCTCAGGGTGAAAAATTCCCCAAGATGGACCTGTGTACACAGGATTGCAGATCTGTGTGTTACCTTGGATAAAGTACCATTTTTCTTACTTTTTATTTCTAAGTTAGGAATAAAAATGACACAGAACTACATCTTATCTCATGACAAGGAAGTAGTATGATTTTGTCTTAGGAACCCTATATCACAATGAAGAGTAATACAGCCAGCAGTGACAAATGAAATTATGTCCCTGGACCCTTTATTACCTCATTGCAATACTACATAAGTGTTCTGAGAACAAAAGAATTCTTGGAAATAATTCTCTCTCATTATCTTTTGTTCTCTCTTCCCCTACAATGTGTTTTACAAAATATGTTTCCTTTTCCCACTGGAATGTATACTGCAATAATTTTCAACTTATCTTAACAAAAATATAAACAAACAAAACAATTTTAGGCCTTTCTTTCATCAAACAATTTTAGAAATCATCCAACATCCAATCCAGACTCTGGTATCATAATCATACCACCAAGATTTTTCTATGACTTATTTCTAAAATATGTGTCAGAAATGAAAATAAAAGAGAGACATGGGATAATTAGCAGATGAATAGCATAAAACCTTGTCTGGTAGATTATAAAAAAATTAAAAAGCCTTGTGCTTGCGATTCTTCGGTTATTTTGAGTCCTTTGACACATTCTAAACGTGATGATTAACTTAGATTTGAACTGCAAAAGTATCTGTGACACACCCACAAACCAGGATGGGTGGCAACACAACCCCTCCTGGCTCTGTCTATACTGCATGAGGTTGTAGCTTCATGTTGAAAGAAAACAGTGGCTGTCCCCTTGGACCCGAAATTCAAGTCAGCACTAAGTGCAGTGTATTTTTTCTCAGGAGTGGCAGGCTTAAATCAATCTCTAGAATTTGACATCATGACTATAATTTTTTTCTCAGCACGTCTTCAATATATATTTTAGATGACTTTTTTTTATCTTACTAGTTGCTTTAATCAATCACTCTGATTTTCTGTTAATCCTTACTGTTTGTAATATCGGCCATTGTTTATAAAACTATACTATAGCAACTGATAAAAGCACCTTTTTATACAACTGTGATACTTGTTGGTGACTAATTCATTGTGTAAACTTAAGCATGCATGTAACATAGAAACGTTCAACACTCTGGTCCTTGGGGAGGAAACATTAGTGTTAGTTTTGTCCTCATTTTAGGTGTCTACCTGACTTTCCCGATGTGATGCTGGGTCGGAGCCAAAGAAGATAAATTTAAGGCCACAGGGCAACTGTGGTTGTTGTGGAACTATTATTGTCAAAATAACAGAAACCAGAAAAGAAACCGATGTCTTTAGAATGGCAAAGGGTATATATAGGTATTGGAATATATAGGTTAAATATTTATGTATTCAACCAAAATGTTTGTCCAACAAAACATTAGTCTCTGTTCCCATGCTTAAACGGTAACACCACCTTTACACACACTCTACCTCTTCTCGATCTAAAATTCTCCTCTGCAGAGAAGTTGAGAACCCCAACTTCAGCCAAATATGGTGTACTAGAGGCAGCAATGTGGAGTCATGTCATTGGCTTGTGCCCCACTGCTGCTGGTAACATTACTAGAGACCAGCTACTAGTAAAAAGACAAAATGAAAAGGAAGAAAGGAGGGATGAAGAAAAGAGAAAAGAAATATAGGAAACTCTGCTGGTTATAAAGAACAAATATTGAAGTATATATTCTGGCAAAAGAATAACTTTTATGCAAAATTGTAAACTATCAACTAACTCACCAGAAAAAGAGAATTCATACAACGTACTGGAGTTCATTGGGAAGCTGATTTTTTTTTTTTTTGAGTTTTTAATGTGATGGCTTAACAATTTTTAGAGCAGCTCCAGCCAGTAATTAGGCTGTAAACCAAATTAATCTACCATTAGATTAAAAGGCTTTAGAGGTTGGTCACAGAACACTCATTGCTGGCAGCTTCAGAAATGTTGCTATGTAAATACTTAGGATTATTGTTGTTTTGCTGAACTCTCTGCACAAAATTTCAGCAGCACAGAAACTAGCCCCAAGTGTCAGTAGATGGGACTTTATGAAATAAAAAGGCTTCTGCACAGCAAAGGGAGCCATCAGAAGAGCTCACAAACAGCCTACAAAGTGGGAGCCAACACCAGCTATACTCCAGATAGGAGTGCTAATATCCAGAATTTGCAGGGAACTCCAGAAATTAAATTCCAAAGAATGAACTGCCAATAAACAAATGCTAGTGGAAGGAACAGTTTTTAAAGGAATAAATATGAATGGTCAATGATTATCTCAAAAAGTTTTCAACATTCCTAGACATCAGGGAAATGCAAGTTAAAACTACTTTCAGAAACCAACCCACTTCAGTCGGAGAGAACACATCCGACAACGCATGCTGGAGAGGATGCCGGGAAAGTGATATTGCTGCCGATGGGAGTGCGCATTCAGACAGTCATGTTGGAAAGCAGTTTGGAGGTTTCTCATAACATTAAAAACAGAACCATATAAGCCACCTGTTCCTCTTCAGGGCCACCCAGAGACCTTCCTGTCCTGCCACAGAGATAGGCACACCTCCACATTTACTCTTTCATTTACATTAGCAAGGAGATGGAACCAGTCTAAATGTCTGTCCACCGACTAATAGATAATGGAAATGTGATATACACAAAATGTAATAGCTCCAAAGAAAACTGAAACACACACACAAGTATAAGCTTGGATATAGCATTAAATTTAGTGGGGGAAATAAAAAGACCAAGAGAGGGTAAAAGTGGGTGATGAGGAAGAACAGGAGACAAGCAAAAGGAGCCATGAGTCGTGGAAGAGGGGTATGAAGCTAACTGCTTTTCTTGTTTCAACCCTGTCACAATTTTCTTTTCCTTTTTGTCTGACACATACGTGTATGAAAATATAATTGATAGTAAAGTAGATAACCCTAAGCTCAGCCCCAGAATGGCCATCTAACTGTGGAAAAGTTCGCTGAGAATATACAGAGTTTAGGACTGGACAAGTGTTCAAGCAGCTACTTTAGAAGTACTGGGAAACATCCACTAACAAAACTATTAGTAAACTCCTCATGCTAAAGTGATTTATTTTGAAAACTGCTTGTGAATTCAAAGTAACAGAACTAAAAAATGTATGTTTCCACAAACTGTAATTGCAAGGCAGATCAGGGTTTAAAGCTAAACAATTAAACTGGAAATGCTCTCTTCACTTAGAACCCAACGTTCTTGTCACTGAAGACATCACTTACGATGAAAAATGGGAATGAAACTTGACAGGTGGCCAAGCATTTGCAGTACAGCTTGGTCATACAAACATTCAATAAATAAGCTGATGTGTGCATGTTGAAAGAAATGAGTTTATTGATTAAAAAATACTAAGTTATACTAAAAATTTATAGCATGATGTTTGTCTATCCCACAACGAGAAAAATCAGAAGACATACTTGGTAAAAAAAAAATCAGTTTAAAACTCAGGCAGAGAAATAAATTAATGCTTTTGAGGTTATCAGGGAATAAGGCAAGTTTTGACTGCTTCCTAAAGACCCATAGTGACTTCATTCAGTTTAGACACTGAGAAATCCTGAAGTAATCAGTGGTGGTAAAGCAGGTGCCTTTTGTAGAACAGAAGCTTTGAATTAGACAAAGTTTACACTTGGATACCCCCAACACAAAGAGGTGACAATAGTCCCTTTATATATTAAATTTCTAGAAGGCACTGAAACAGCAGTGTTTGCTGCACTGGGGTAAAGAGAAGATCCTACAAGAAATATGTCCTAACCAGCTAGTGAAGAGATCCTTGGTGTTTCCATGAAAACAAACAAAAAAAAACCCAAAGCAATTGGAAGAGGAAACCAGAGCAAATAACTCCTCTATCATCTTTATTTTAGGTCAAGCCATTTGGAAGCAAGTTCCAGTATTTTGACGTAGAACAAATAGTATCACCCACTGAGCTGACCAGAATGGGAAATGCTAAGGTCTGCATTTTAAAGAACCGCAATTGCTGTTCCTTTATATGACCAGCGTTCCCTGACCCAGACCGCAACTGGACGGGAGCCTGGGTTATGGAGTAGGTTGAGACCAGCAGAGAGACAAGACCTAAATGTTGCAGGTGGCTAAGTAAAATGTGTCTCAATACCCACTCATTTAAATTCCTAAAGTTTTCTGGGGGGAACAAAGTGGTTGCACTACTGAGCCATTTGGAGAAAACTATCCCCAGGTTCAAAGGCCTCTCATTCTCCCCCCAAGTCTTAGCTCTTCAACTGGCATGAGAAGGAATTTAATCCAAGGGCTCCTTCGTCAGTCCTCACATTACACAGACTTTCTGTAACTAATCTTCTCAAGACCCCCCGAACTCAGCAATGAACACGATGGAGTGTGCTTACTTCCTCCTGCAGAGAGACATGTGCAGGACAGATTCAGTAATTACTTGTTGAGTGAACGTCTCTTAAGATGAACATCCGAAAGCCTTTTTTCTCCAGATTGTAATTATACTAGAGTGAGTCAGATGTTCTCAGCATTAGTTATGTGGCTCATCCCTTCCAGCATCACCTTCTTTCCCATCTTTCGTTTGGATTTAGTTTTGTGGCTCATCCCTTCCAGCATCACCTACTCTCCAATCTTTCGTTTGGAGTTTGCAAACACAGCACCAACACTTTTTTGCCTTTTTGTCTATTCCTCCATTTTTTTCAGTAGCTTTTACAATCTGAAATATTTTTGTAATGTTTATTCCTTGGATTATTTTTATTACTAATTTGCTATTGCTGATAAAATGAAACCAATTGATATTTTATCCAGTCACAACAATGAGGCCTTTGTAAGTTTTAAGAGTTTACCCATAAAAAATCTTAAGTTTCTCTATGCAAACCATCTGTCAGACATGCTCAGTGCAGCTGGCCACTCGCCAGCATCATTTCTGCGACACCATCAGATACCCATAGCTAAAGCATGTCACTGACCAGGCTTCCTGGCTCTAATGGAAACAGTTTGCACAAGGATATGTAGAACTTTTTGCTGTGTGGTTCATGAAGATCTTTAATCTGCCCAGGAACTTATCTATGTTCTTTGTTTGCTGGACTGAGGTTTTATTTTAACTTTTTAAAATACTTTTTGCTAAATTTTATGAACTGTGTCTGCACTTATTGAAAGATAGCCCATTCTCATTGTTCTCTTTCCATACATTGAAACTCTTTTTAACAACTTCTTTCTTGAGAAAATACTGTTATTGTTATTGAAAACAAAACTGAAGTCACTTGAAAATAATTTCTTGAGGATTTTGCATTTGCGCCTATAAATATCTTTGTTGATATTTTTAATCCTATGCATTTTTCTTTGTTTCAAGATCAAAGTTGAACTAGTTTGAAGAAAGGAATTAGAAGGGCTTCTGAGGAAATGACTGTTGGTGAAATGTTTGATGCACTAGCACGAGGATCTGAGTTCAGGTCTCCAGCAGGAACGTGCAAAGCAGGGCATGCTGGTCCGGACCCGTGGTTGCAGAGCTGGGAGGGTGGAGATGACAGGTGGATTGCTGTGGTTGTGGAGCCGGGAGGGTGGAGACAGGTGGATTGCCAGGCCAGTGCTAATGCAGTGCACTCTAGGTTCCTTGAAAGACCTTGTCTCAACACAAAGATGAGAGGGATCAAAGAAAGCACCATGTCCTTCACACATACATGCCCATGTGCACACAAGCATGTATAACACACAAACACATATACACATGCATGCAAAGTAAATTAGAGTGCTTCCCCATGTTCCAAGTCTCAAAATAGTGTACATGTTATTGTAATGACTGAAAAAGTAACAGAATTTGTCACGAAGAGTCCTTAAAGAAGTCATAAGATGACTGGGTAGTGGTGTGCACGTTTATTCCCAGCACTTGGGAGGCAGAGGAGGTGGATCTCGGATTTTAAGGCCAACCTGGTCTACGGAATGAGTTCCAGGACAGCCAGGGATACACAGAGAAACCCTGTATTAGAAAGAAAGAAAGAGAGAGAGAGAGAGAGAGAGAGAGAGAGAGAGAGAGAGAGAGAGAGAGGAGGAGGAGGAGGAGGAGGAAAGGAGAGGAGAGAGGGAGGGAGGGAGGGAGGGAGGGAGGGAGGGAGGGAGGGAGGGAGGGAGGGAGGGAGGGAGGGAGGGAGGGAGGTTTTGTAGTAGGAGCTGCAGGTTGTGTTCCTGCCGCCCCAGCTCCTGGTCGCCTGGCTAGCTTATGCCCAGAAATAACAACACACAAGCTGTATTCTTTTAAACACTGTTTGGCCCATTATATCTAGCCTCTTCTCGGCTAACTCTCGCACCTGGACTAGCCCATTTCTAATAATGTGTGTAGCACTCCAAGGTGTGCTTACCAGGAAGATTCTAGCCTACGTCCATCCTGAGTCGGAGCTTCATTGCATCTGCCCCAGAGGGGAGAGCTATCCAGTCTGAGCTCATTTCCTCTTCCTCCCAGCATTCTGTTTTGTTTACTCCACCCACCTATGTTCTAACCTATGAGGGCCAAGCAGTTTCTTTATTTTTTAACCAATGACCTTCCTCCATCAGGGAGGTAGGGAGGGAGGGAGGAAGAGATGAAGCTGCAAGGAAAACCAAGATTCTGTTAAAGTGAATACAAATGGCAGCATATTGAACTCTATGAGCATAGCAGCTGTGACAGACAGAATTATGATGCTTGCTGCAAAAGATAGACTAATATTGTTTAATAGACAAAAAGTATGATAAATGTTGCAAAAGATATCTAATATCTCCACCTTAAGAACCTAGAACATTAAAAAGAAAATCCACACACAAATCAAACAGAAGAAGGGTAGAGAGGAAAAAAACATGAGAACAGAAATCAGGAAAATTGTTGAGCAATTTGTTTGGGTTAAGCTGTGCACAAGCAGAGGTTCTCATCCTGTGGGTCTTGACCCCTTTGGGGGTCAAAAGTCCCTTTTACAGAGGTTGCAGATCAGATATCCTGAATATCAAATGCTTACTTACAATTCGTAACAGTAGCAAAATTATAGTTATGAAGTAAAAATAAAAAATATTTTTGTGGTTGGGGGCATCAGAACTGCATTAAAGATTCTCAACATTTAGAATGTTGAGAACCACTGCTGTAGAGAAAATATCAGGGCAGTGATATCCAATGCCTTTAATCCCAGATTACCATTGAAGATAAACTACTCAAGGCCAAGCCATGATATGCAGACATAATTAGCACAGTCATAGACAAGGCAAGGCTACATTTTCAAAATATTGTGAGAAGAACTGCAGAGTAGAATCTGAAGGTAAAACACACCATAAATATTGTTTTATTTCCTTAGTTGATTTTCCTTCACAATATCCAGGTAACCTAGATATTTTTACTAATATTGTAGACTTGGACTTGAGTGGAAGCAGAATATTAATGACTGACCTAATAGGTGATTGCTTATTCATCCACTCACTCAGTTTTACTAATTTTCTCTTCTACAGTGCTGCAGAGGGAACCCAGGGCAGTGCACAAGCCAGGGAGGTCCTCTACCACTGCACTACAGCCCAACTGGGAACCTGTGTCACAGGTGCCTTGTTCGATTTCCTCTTCTTTATTTGAAATGAAGATGCTGAATTGGACCAGCAGCTTATCTACTGTTAGCTACAGAATCCTTTCTGTGCTTTGTTTTGTTTTGGGTTAAGCTAAGATCTCACTCGTGATGCAGTCCTTTAATTCCAGCATTTGAGAAGGAGTGGTGGGTGGATCTTTGTGAGTCCAAGGTCAGTCTGAGTCTGGTCTACAAAACAAGTTCTTTTTTTAGGATAGCCAGGGCTACACAGAGAAATCCTGACTCAGGCGGGCGGCCGTGTTTGTGTGTATGGGGGGGGGGGGGTGATAATCAGCAAAAGATATGCTGTTTTTTCTAAAGCAGTCAAAAGAACGGATAAAGATCTAGCAAAGGAAACAAGACAAAGGATACCTACTAGAGGGAATGATAGTGGGATGTTAGTGAACACCCTGTAAAATCAAGAGGGCAGCAAGGGCTGAAGTGAACAATGCCATTCAGAAATGTGTTAAAAAGACCAACTGGAAAAAAATAATTTTCTTCTAAGAGTCTCTTTAAAATAAAAAAAAAAAAAACAAAAAAAAAAACTGCTGTAGGAGTTCTCTGGTAGAGTTTTGGGGGTTGTTTATATGCATTATTATATCATCTGAAAATAGCAATACTTTGGCTTCTTCCTTTCAAATTTGTATCGCCTTGATCTCCTTAAGTTGTCTTACTGCTCTAGCTAAAACTTCAAGTATGAGACTGACCTAGGCCCTCTGCATGTATGTTACAGTTATGTGACGTGGTCTTCTTGTGAGACTCCTAACAGCGAAAGCAGGAGCTGTCTCTGACTCTGATGCTTGCCTTTAGGACCCATTCCTCCTACTGGATTGCCTCATCCAGCCTTAATAGGAGAGGAGGTGCCTAGTCTCACTGCAACTTGATATATCATGGCTGGCTGATATCTATAGGAGGCCTGCCTATATCTGAAGAGAATCAGTGGTGGAAAAGTAGACAGGATGGAGGCCAAGAGGAAGTAGGAGGGGAGAAATTGGGAAGTGGGAAAGATGGGAAACACTGATTGAGATATAAAAACAAAAAAATAAACAAACAAAAATTCACTCAAAGATGGTTTCACTGAGAACTTTATCAAACATTGAAAGAGAATTCAACATCAGAGTTCTAGACGATTGCTGTAGAATATTATTTTAACTGTGCAAAGGTGTCTTACGTTTGTTTATGATGCATTTGTTTAATGAAGTAAGGAGGTATGTTTAATTTTTTAAAGATGTGTTGCATCTGTTTCACCTTGCCTGCCTAAATCACCTGATTGGTCTAATAAAAAGCTGAATGACCACTATCTAAACAGGAAAAGGCTAGGCAGAGCTTCCAGGCAGAGAGAATAAATAGGATGAGATATCTAGGCTTAAGAGAGAAGAGCAGAACAAGAGAAAAGGAGAACAAGAGAATGAGGGAGTGGCCTCGGGCAAGGGGCCAGTCGCCCATCCAGCCATGGAATGAAAAGGAAAGAAAGACATATAGAATTAAGTGATCTGGGATTTCCCTCTGTGTGTTGTGAATATGTTTTATTACCATTGGTTAATAAATAAGCTGCTTTGGCCTATGGCAGGGCATAATATAGCTAGGTGAGAAACTAAACTAAATACAAGGAGAAAAAAATGTGGAGTCAGACAGATGCCAAGTAGCCGCCCAAGAAGCAAGATGTGAGGTAACAAGCCATGAGCCTCGTGGAAAAATATAAAATAATAGAAATGGGTTAACTGAAAATGTAAAATCTAGCTAGGAATATGCCTGGGTTGTTGACTATATGGTGTTCTAGTTAATACAGTTTTTGTGTGATTATTTGGGTCTGGGTGGCAGGGAAACAAGAGTGTAATCTCCATTTACAATGAAGAAAAGTAAAAAGCCCTGAGGTCAAAGAGAAACAGGTTAATTTAAGTTAAAAGAGCTAGCCAGAAAAGAGTTAAGCTAAGGCTGAGCACTCAAAACTAATAATAAGTCTCCATGCCATGATTTGAGAATTGGTTGGTGGCCCAAAAGGAAAAGGCAGGTATACATGATCATTTCCAAACATATGAGAAGTAATAACAGAGAAAAGGGCAGGTCTCAATTCTTCTTATAAAACTAATATTAGCTGATAAGGAAAAAGGATTCATCAGCATATAAAGAGTATGGAAACTGGGTGTCATTGTGAAGCCCATGTGGGACCAACCCGGGCTATAGGAGACCCTATATATAAAAAACAAACAAATGAATAAATTGTAAACCATGGCCTCTTTGGAGTTTATTACAGGCATGAAGTTGACTCAATATTTGAGAAACACATTTACTATACTTCATTCACCATAGTAACAGCTTAACCAGGAAAAAGAAAATCTCATAATGATGTCTAGTGATGAGGAAACAGGATTTAAGAAAATTTGACCAATATTATACTTGATGGTGAAGATCAAAAGCTACCCTCCTCTCCAGCTGCGAGAAAGACAGGAGGTTGTGTTCCCCACTACACCTAGTCACCCCAGTTTAGGAAGTACCCCATCCCCATAATAATGAATGCAGATTATAGGAGGAATGCAGATTATAAAATATCTCTGTACATTAAATAATTCTTTCTGTAAGAAAATTTGAGGAATTCGTTTTGAAAATTCCTTCTAAGTTCAGCAGAGTCACAGAATGCAGGATACAAGACAAACCTCACAGAATTAACCCATTTCTTGCCAGCAGTCAGGGATCAGAGATTCAGTCCCACAGCCTACGCAGCCTGAAAAGTTCTGCTAATCTTTAGGGAACTCAAACCACATCAGAACTCCTTGGGCTTGCCAGTAAGGTAAAGCAGAACTGGAGAGTTTACCAAATATATTCTAATATAGGCTCAGCGTGAGGGCTAAATAGGAAGAGAGACGCATAGAAAGAAACACATACTCAAGTGTGGGACCTTCCTTTCCAAGTTAAAGTAAGCCCTGTTCACATGTAGGGATGGGCTCCTCGGGGAAGAGCTCCAAGAATGACATAGGCTTGTATGCATGTAAGATCCTCAAAGAGGGTCAGAGCAGTCTTAGCATTAGCAATATTTGCATACCATTTTGGTAGCTTGCAACTTTCATATCTTGGGATTGACCTAGGCACTCTGCATATATGTTACAGTTGTGTATGCTGGCCCTCAGGATTCTAATAGTGGGAACAGGGGCTGTCTCCAACTCTTTTACTGGCTTTTGAGACCCTACTCCCCATACTGGTTTGCCTTGACCATCCTTAAAACATGGGAAGGTACTTAGTCCCGGTGCAACTTGAAATGCCATGTTTTATTGATTGTCATGGGAGACCTGTCCTTTCCTGGATATGGAAGAGGAGGGGACTGGTGTGGGGTAGAATAAAAATTGGGTGGGGGGAGGGTGGTTGTGACCAGGATGTAAAATAAATAGAAAAATAAAAATAAATAAATGAAGAAATAAATAAATAAATGCCAAAAACAAAAAACAAGAAAAAGATTTAAAAAAAAAAAAAAACTACAAACACACATTTCTTTCTTCTGATAAGTGAGTTTATAAACTGGTTCTGGAGATAACAAATAAAACCAAAAGGCACTAGGATGTTACAAGAAGTACATGTTCTTGCCCTGGAAATGGGATTCCTGGAAAACCATTTACTGGAAAAAGGAAAGACTATGAACAGTTTGTTCACTATGCTAGAATTCCTGCGTCTCTACTGGTTAGAGGCTTTGACCAGACTCCGAATATTCCCAAGATTCTTTTGTTTACTGCCGTGCCTCGTTCCCAACCATCATGTGGCCATTAATGTATCACTTCAGTGAAATACTTAGGTCAAAATCATCAAAACATGCATGAAACACAGGCGCTGAAAACTGCCAAGGAAGATCAGTAAATGAGAAACATTGAGGTCATTCATCAGAAGACCACAATTATTCTTACATCAGCATTTAAACAATATAATTTTAAACAGAATTTCAGAAAGATGTTTTTGTAGCTGTGAACAAACTTATTTTCAAAATTATGTGTAAAGCAAAGGTACTAGAGTTGTGATCAGATAAATTTCCAGAGATTTTCTCTTTTTTTTTTTTGAGGAATCAATAAATTTCCAACCAATAACTGAGCTGTCCGGTTCCATTTATATTACTTCTTAAAGTGACATCGTAGACACAAAGAACTTATTAGTGGTGATGGAAAACCAAAGAAGTAGAAAGAAGAGGGAAATACTTGATCTATAAATGGGAAACATAAGAAATTATGTGGTGGAATATCTTGGTTGTTTTAATGTCTATATGCTTGTGACATAGTAGCGTAGTTATGAATGGCATTAATATAAAGGCAAATTGCATGAATGATACTGTTCCTTACAACCATGTGTGTATTTGCAATCTTTTCATTTCCCTTTTAAAATAGTGTGTAAGGAAAAAAGAAAGATAGAGACAAATCTAATCTATCCAGGAGTCATGTTTAATTCTCAAGTACAAAATATTTCCTATATGAATATTTTTAGGCTTTATCATTTGTGAAATAAAAGGAGTAGTTTATCCATTTGTCTTTTAAAGCTAGAATAAATCTACTACAAACATTTGAAAGAAATGGAAATAAACAATGAAAACCAGAGATGCTACCACTTGTGAATAATAGCACATTGTAAAATAAAATTCTGGGAAGTGCTTATTACTTCCACGAATGCTACCATAGTTTAGCAGTAAAAAATTAATTCATGACCTTTATTGCATTAATATATCAAAGAATAATGGCCATCTTAATTAACTGGAAAACAATTCCTTGTGCAAAGCCATAGGAAAAAATGTGGTTAAATACTCTTTTCACCGTCAAACAGTATCTCTCTGAAACCAACTGCCAACATTACACTACACCAAGAAATACTAGAATATTAATATTCAACATTAAAAGGTCAGTTAGCGTTAAAGACAAAGCAAAACAGCTGTCTTTATATCACTATCACTATGACTCTGTTACTTGTCTGTTGCTGTGCCAAACCCCATAATCAAAGCAATATATAGAAGAATTAATGTATTTGGGCTCCAGAGGGTTAAGTACCTCATAACAGGAAGCTTGGCAGAAGTTGCAGGAGCATGAAGTTGAGAATTCACATCTTCAAACCCAAGCAAGAAGCACAGAAAGTGAACAAGAAGTGAAGGGGAGAGGGGGAACTATAAACACTCAAAGCCCCACCCAGATTACAACTTCTGTCAGCAAGACTCCACTCCCCAAAAGTTCCATGACCTCCTCAAAAAAACCATTGACTGGAGACCAAGTGCCCAAATACCAAACACCTAAGACTATGGGGGACATTTCTCTCTCAAACCTCCTCAGTAACTATTATACTACTTGTGATATGAGTAAAAATATATCTGAAATATTATTGAAGAAAACCAAAAACTTTTACTGCATAATATTTAAGAGGTACATAAATAGAAAGATTCTTTCTCCCTTAAAGTCAAATTTTAGTATAGTAAATATATACTTAGCCATCAAATTTATCTATATAGTAAAAATAATTCTAATCAAATCCTTACACTTTTTTTTCGGTTTGGTTTTGACTTTGTTTTGTTTTTAATTTTTTTAATTTTTCTCTCATATATTACATATTTACTACCCTCCCTCCTCTCCTGTGAGTCTCTTCCCCCCCCATTTCCCTTCTCCCCACATCTACCCACCTCCCCAACCCCCTACCCCTTTACCCCCATCCTTCTGCCTCTCCTCAGAAAACAGCAGGCCTCCCATTGACATCAGTCAAACAAGGCCAAACAAGTTACAATAAGACCGGGTATGTATCATCTCATCAAGCCTGGATGACGAAGTCCAGCAGGAGGAAGAGTCCCACAAGCAGGCTAAAGAGTCAGAGACACCCCACTCCACCCCACTTCCAACCCCCTCCCACTATCAGGAACCCTACAAAATACAATATATTCAGAGGACCTAGATCAGACTCCTACAGGCTCCCTGATCTCTGTGAGACCCCATGAGTCCTGGCCCATTGATTCTGTGGGGCAATTTCTTTTGATGTTCCTGACCTCTTTGGTTCTTCCAATCCTTTCTCCCTCTCCTCCACAGATCCTTTTAATATTTAGTTGTGGGACTCTGCCTATGCTCCTATCAGTTACTGAATAAAGTCTCTCTGATCTCTCTGATGGCTTCAGTCTCAGAAGATTCTACAGGCAGGACAAACTGGTTACAGAAGATGACCCTGTCAGGTTCCTAGTCCCTGATTACTAGGAATGTTTGGTAGGATTACTCTCAGAAGTTTCATGGAGTTTCCATTGCATTAGGATTCTATGCCACCCATGAAATGCCCCAATTCCATTAGTTTTTCCTAGTATTTTATTCTTCCCTCTCCCAACACCTGAGCCCTCCTGTTCCCAACCCCACCATTCCCCAGACTATGGGAAAAATCTATTCTCTTTGCCCTTCCCAAGGATATCCTCGCTTCCCCACTTCAGCCCTCCTTATTACATAGCCTCTTTGGGTCTGTGGACTGTAGCACGATTATCTTTTACTAAACAGTCAATATCCACTTATAAATAAGTACATACTATGTTTGTCTTTCTGAGTCTGAGTTAGCTCACTCTTTGGGATAGGAAAACATCCTCTGGGTATATGCCCAGGAGTGGTATAGCAGGGTATTGAGGCAGACTGAGTTCTAATTTTCTAAGAAACTCTCATATGAATTTCAAAATTAACTATATAAGTTTGCACTTCCACCAGCAATGGAGGAGTATTACCCTTGTTCCACATCCTCATCAGTATGAGCTGTCTTTAGTGTTTATTTTAGTCATTTTGACAGGGGTAAGATTATAGAATAGTCCTTTACACTGTGTAGATATATGTCACTGTGACTGGGTTAGAAAAGAAGATGACTGGCCAATAGCTGGCCAGGTATTGGTTAGGTGGAACTTGCAGACAGAAAGAGTGTGCAAAGAAGGGGAAGAGTCTGAGGATCATGAGGAGATTCAGAGAAAAGATGAACTTGCCATACTGAGAAAATGTACCAAGCCACATGATAAAGCACAGGTAAGAAATGTGGGTTGATTTAAAATGTAAGCATTAGCTAGTAACTGAGCTATTGGCTGAGAATTTGCAATTAATAATAAATCTCAATGTGGTTATTTGGGAGCAGCTGCTGGGACATAAATAAACTCCACCTACATAAGATGGAATTTCAATGCCATTTTGATTTACATTTTCCTGTTGGCTAAGGACATTGAACATTTCTTTAAGTTTCTTGGCCAATTGAGGTACCTCTACTGAGAATTCTGTTTAAATCTAAACCACACTTTTCAATTGGCTTATTTGGCTTGTTGATGTCTAGTTCTTAAGTTCTTTATATATTTTGGATAGTACCCCTCTATCAGATGTAGAGTTAATAAAAATCTTCCTGATATAAAAAACTGTTGATGACTGGCTGTGCACCCTGAGGATTTAAAAATAGAGCTGACTGGTTTTTTCATATATAAAAGTTTAGATCTGTGATTCGTCTAGGATTTCTTATACAATTACATATTGAGATAAATGAAATTGGTCCTTTCTTTGTAACTGCAAAATGCAGCCTGCCAACAAAAGAACTGGATGAGAAAAATACCTTCCTTGTTCACACTCTGTTAATCTATAACAAGTTGCCTGGACATGAATGTATGTGGGTTCTTGGGATAACTTGTTCTTCCCCTGTCATATTTTGAGTAGCTGAGCTCAGCTCATACAGGGCAGGAAGTACCGCCATCTTGGTGTGCAGTATGGCTTGAGGAATGAGCTGAGACAAGGACCCCCTCTAAGGTGTTCTACTCTCATGCTTTTGTCTCCCTGTGGGATCAAGAGTCCATTGGCTTGTGAAGAGCTTGCTGACTTGTTCTTGTGAACACTCTTGCACACCTGAACACTGGAAGAACAATAAACTGCACCGTGAGGAAAAAAAAAATGTTTAATCATGTAAGGAATACAGAATACCGGTTTTTATTTGTATTCATTGTAGCCATTCACTTGAAAAATAGAATGTAACCACATTGTGATTTTTATAGTGCTTGAAAAATTTTACTGGGATATATAAGCTGTAAGGGAAAAAAATGAGGTAAAAAGAAAACATTCAGAATGAGAGTGTTAAAAGAAAAATATCAAGAATGAGAAAGGAAATCACAAGGAAAGATATAAAGAAAAAATGAGAAATAGAAGAATAAAAAAGAAGTCAGAAGGAAACCACCAAGAGAGTGTGTTGTTTTGATATTTTTCTTTTTCTTTTTTTTTTATTTTATTTTTTTATTTTTTTGGTTTTTCGAGACATGATATTTTTCTTTATTCAGTATGTTTAGTGTTTTGATTATTATGTGGCGAGGGGACTTTTTTTGATTCAGTCTATTTGGTGTTCTGTAAGCTTCTTGTATCTTCATAGGCATATCTTTCTTTAGATTGATGAAGCTTTCTTCTATGATTTTGTTAAATATAATTTCTGTGCTTTTGAGTTGGATTTCTTCTCCTTCTTCTATACCTATTATTCTTAGGTTTCCTCTTTTCTTGGTATCCCATATTTCCTGGATATTTTGTCTTAGCTATTGTTAGATTTAATGTTTCCTTTGATTTATGAGCCTATTTCCTCTATTATATCCTCAGCGCTTGAGATTCTCTCTTCCATCTCTTGTGTTCTGCTGTTTATGCTTGTATTTGTGGTTCCTGATCATTTTCTCATTATTTCTGTTTCTATAACTCCCTTGGTTTATGTTTTCTTTATTATCTCTCTTTCAATTTTCAAGTGTTGAATTGTTTCTTTCATATACTTGATTGCTTTTTCCTTGTTTTCTTTAGTAGATTTGTTGATTTCTTCCAATTTTTTGTCTTTTATTTTGTTTCTTTGAGGGAATTTTTCATTTCCTTTTTAAGGGCCTCAAACATTCTCCTAAAGTTATTGTTAGGTCATTTTCTTTTGCTTCATCTTTATTTGGTTGTTCAATTCTTGCTGTTGTAGGACCACTAGTTTTTACTGGTGTTGTGTTGCTCTTTGTGGTGTTGCATGTGTTTTTACCTTGACCACCCATCTTCTCCTCTGATTATGTAGTTGGGGCTGTCTGTAACTCTGGTGATCAGTCTTCCAGGTGCCAGCGAATTCAAGGCTCAGATAGTTGCTCCTTATGATGCAGTCAGGACCACAATTCCAGTCACCCCGTTGGTCACTCTGTGTTCCTGGAGGTCACTTGGCACTCCTGGGCTTTGCTCTGCAATACCAGGCCTGCTCCCATGAAGATAGTTTGCTTGGAGCTCTTTTTGCTGAGGTGCTGCCTTGGGCCTTCTCTGGCAGAGGTCCTGGCTCAGACCTACTCCCTTGGAGGTTCTGAATTTGTACCCAGACCCACAGAGGTCTCTGGTTCTGGTCTATTCCCTTGAAGGTCCCAGACTCATGCCCAGACCAGAAGAGGTCTCTGGTTCATGCCTACTCCCTCAGCAGTTGCTCCCTTGTACCTGCTCCTGTGGAGTTCACTGTCTCAGGCCTGCTCCGGCCAAGGTCACTGGCTCAGTACTGTTTCTGTAAATGTCCCTGGTCTGGGCCTGCTCCCACAAAGGTTCCTAGCTTGGGCCTGGTCCTGTAATGGTCCCTGGCTCCGGTTTCCTCCCTCAGAGGTCCCAGACTTGAGCCTGGACCTGCAGAGATCCTGGCTCAGGTCTCTGGCTTTGGTTTTTTTGAGACAAGTTTTCTCTGTGTATCCTTGGTTGCCCTGAAATTCACTCTGTAGACCAAGATTAGTCTTGAACTCAGAGATCAGCCTGTCTCTCCTTCCAAATACTGGGGTTAAAGGAATGTGCCATCACACAGTTCCTTATACTTTTAAATTTTTATCAAATATTTCTAAATAGGTCTTTATCTTTTGCTCAATTTCATTTATATGTTTCATTACTCATAAATTAAAGTAATTCTTCTTTATATACTGTATGCCAAACAATGCTCTAAACAAGGGATTGCCAAAGAAATCTGTAAATTCCTATATATTCACATGTAACTTGGATAAAAAATATATACACATACATATAAGATGAGAAACCAAGAATGGTAGCAATTATTTCTCAGTTTTGCTTACCTTTATCTTTATACTAAAAAGGAAGTCTTGTGTGATTTTATTAACTTGGAAAAATTACTTAAAATGTTAAAGGATGCTCACTGTTTGGTATGTGACAAAGTTAAATTATTTTTGGAATATTAGGGATAAGAAAGATACAGTAAATTGATAGTATTTATATATGTGTATTTATAATACCCATGAGTTTTAAAACAAAATATTTCAATCTTTTCAGTAAAGATATGCTTAAGATTGGGAATACAGATGCTTAGGTTAAACAGAAATAATAAACTAGGGCTTCCATTTCATTATGCCATTTTTACTAAATACTTTAATAACACACTTTTCTGACTTGTATTAAGAACTTAGCAATGTATTTGTGTGAGTATGACATCTCACATGTCCAATCTCAGCATGTGGAAGGAAGGATTGAAAGTTTGAGGCCAGCACCGGCTATTGAGCAGGACTGTTTCTCAAGAAAACAAAACAAAAGTTAATGTGAAATGTTTTAAAATACACATTTATAATGGACCAAATCTATGGGTTTTTTTTATTTTTCAAACTTGTAGTACATACAATTTGAGGGCTGAAACTGCCATTTGTTTTAAAATATCAGCGGCCCACCAAAGCTAAGAACATTCATGTGCCTGTCTTCACAGGAACAAATCCAACAAGACAGAAACAGAGGGGTTTAGACCTCTTCGAATAGATATAACTGTTTCATCACCATTTCTGTGATATGAGTTTTATTTTTCTTTCTCCCTTCCCAGAGTCAAGGTTTCACTGTGTATCCTCACTGTCTGAAACTCACTCTGTAGACCAGGCTGACCTTGAACAGAGAAATACTGCTGCTTCCTAGTGCTGGGGTTAAAGGCCAGCGCCACCACCGCCTGAGATGAGTTTTTATAAATAGACCCTCTGTTCATAGAGAGACACCCAGATCTCTCTGGGAAGGGGAAATAGAAGAGATTTCATGAGCAGATTGAGGGCAGGTGAGGATGGGAACATAAGCAATTATGTGGGGGCGGGACAAAAGGGGAGAGAACTGACAGAAACTACTGGAAAGGGAGTCGGGGGCATTCCATGGTCAGGTAAAAACCTGGAGGAAGGGACTCTCCCAGGAATCTACAAGGATGAACCCAGGTTAGACTCCAAGCAATAGCAGATACATAGCCTGAGCTGGCCATCTCCTGTGACTGAATTGGTGCCTAGCCCAATCAGAGAGGCTTCATCCAGCAACTGGTAAAAATAGATGCAGATCCACAGCCAAATATCAGTCAGAGTTCAGGGAATTCTGCAGAAGAGAGGGAGAAAGGATTGTAGAAGCCAGAGGGGTCAAGGACACCACAAGAAAACTCAACAGAATCAACTAACAGGCGGCTCATAGGGTTTCACAGAGACTGAACTGAAAACCAACAAGCCTACATGGAACTAACCTGGGCACTCTGCATATGTGCTACAATTGTGTAACTCCGTCCTCTTATGAGACCCCTAACATTGGGCAAAGGGACTCTCTCTCTCTCTGACTCTTTTACTGGCTTTGGGGACCCTACCCCCCAACACTGGGTTGCCTTGCCCAGCCTTAATACACGCTCAGTCTTACTGCAACTTAATAAGTCATGCTATATTGATATCCATGCCTTTCCTAAACAGAAACAGAAGAGGAATGGATTGGTGAGGGGAACAGAGGGGTCATGAACAGGAGGAACTGGAAGGAGGGAGAGGAAACTGCACCCGAGATGTAAAATAAATAAATAAATCTAAAAAAAAAATTAGACCTTCCATGTAGCTTGTTTCTCAGGAAGAATATAATGGGGGTAGGGGGTGCCTTTAATATCTTCCTATCACAGTAATTTCCTTCTTCAGCTTCGGCTCCTAACACTTAGTGTCCTAAACGCCTTCATTTCTCTCACCCATAAGTACAGTTTAGATAATCAGTATTACTTCTTTTTTTCCAGACAAGAAAATAACAGCTTAGAAAATTCTCTCAAAGTCCCCAATATCACACAATCAGTAAGGGCTAAAGGTGTGTTTTGAGTACCAGCGGACTGGTTCAGGCTAGGTTTCTGTAACCATCACCAGGTTTTTTTTTCAAAAATATTTCTCAAATGGTTGGCAGTCCTATTCAGGATGCACCAAAGACTCAAAATAAATACATTAAGGAATTCAAGCTAGGGGACAAAAAGGGAAGGAAGAAAGACATAAATGGGAAGGTCATTTGGATCCATCCTGGAAAGGCTATTCTTTAAAGGGGAAAGAGCTCTTCTGGAGAAACAATGACTCATGGTGTCTATGATGTGGACAGGAAACCCATGAGGAAATAAATCACGGCTCTGAAATGAGAAAGCTCTCCCATTACTATGAACCTTGCTTTACTTTAGTTTCTCATTTCCTGCACCAAATACCTGTATTTTTAACTGATAGCTGAACATTTGGGGGCAGGGGTGCTCGTTGGTCTTTTGAGAGAGTGTCATGAGGCCCAGGCTACTCTCAAATGTGCTACAGAGTTAAGGCAGACCTTGAACTCCTGACCCAGGGGTCTCTGCTTCCTAAGTGTTGATAGTAGAGGCACTAACACACCCAGGTTGAAACTGTTTATGTTATGATTAAAGCCATTTCTAAAAGTGAAAAGACAAATGATTAATGGTCCAGTAGTAAAAGTGAACTTAATGGGAAACTTAAACCTTCTAGAATAAATTCAATTCTCTGCCCTTTCTCAACTTTGCTGTGATGTTTTTCTTCTCTTAGATTTTGTTGTTCTTGTTGTTTTGGTTAACACAGTGAGGTCCAACCCTCTCATTTTATGTGCTTTAAGCACTCTTCCTTTTGTAAATTAATTTTTAATGATGCAATTGGTCAGGTATTAAACCCTACTTCCGTTTGAAATTGGTAGGTGTAACCTAAAATATTCTTACTGATTAATCAGCTGTTTGGTTATCTCAATCATTTGCATAAATAAAATGCATGCTAATTTTATTATAAGATACAACTGTTTCCACAGAAAGCAGGCTCAGGGATTAAGAATATTTGCTGCTTTGCGGAGGACCTGGGTTTGAGTCTCTATTCCCACATGGCAGCTCCTAACCATCTTTGGCTCCAGTCCCAGAGGATCCAGTGCCCTCCTCTGACCTCTGATGGCACTAGGCACACATGTGTGCACATACATACATGTGGACAAAACGCTCACATGCATAAAAAGAATGTATTCTTTTTCTTTAAAAAAATCTGAAAATCTTTCATTAAGAAATTACAACTTTGGTTGTTCAAAGTAACAGAAATAATAACTTTATTTGGGAAGCAATAGAAATTTAACGCACTTTATATAGAAAAAACAATTCAATGTGTCTTTGTGCTAATATTTCTTTTCTCAAGTTTGACATAAAAATATCACTTCTATAGCTTAGAAATAGTTGTAAATGTCACTATGAAGATAATACTTGAAGAAGTAGCTATTATGAAATTCTTTATGAAGCCCCCACTGTCTAACCTTAAGCAAATAGGCTTTATGCATGTTAGAAACATACAAAAAAATGTGTTTTATACTATATTTTGGTTTCAAACTCCTGGTTGAATTCAAACACAATAGATGGAAGCACACGATTTGTTATAGTGTTTTAATTTTTTATTTTACATTCATTTAGTATATGTGTGCACATGCACTTGGGGGTGTGCACTTGTGCATCTGCTCTGTGGCACACATGAAAAAGACAGAGGACAGCTTGCAGGAGTCAGTTCTTTCTTGTCACCATGGGGGTTAAGGGAACACCAGTAGCCAGTTAGGATCGGTAGCAAGTGGCTTCAACCACTGAGCCACTGAGACATGGACCATACATGGTGTTTTAATTACTCACTTTTATAGTATGTCGAGTGCAAGTCTTATATAATTTCTGTCACTTCTCTTTCAGAAGCCAGAAATTCCTTTTCTTGCTGTATATAGTCAAATAGGAGCCTGTCTCCTTCCTCAAGTTGGCTTTTAAACTTATGGAAGATGTTATAGTCAGTATTATTACAAGAAACTTCAAGATGTAAGAGGAGATACTTCTTGTTCTTTAGTCTATTAAATTATATTCAGTTTAAATAAAATACAAATAAAAGCTTTGCCCCATAGCTACCACAATTTTGTTTTATTTGTATTTCTTTAGTTTAATGTCAAAATCTAAAATTCCTATAAATACCAGCTAAAATCCCAGGAGTTGGAGAAGGAGTGCTTTGTTGGTATTTTCTCATTGGTTCATTTGTTTTATAGTAGGTCATCAATGATAAGGATAAAAGTCCCAGTCAGACACAGCCACACACACACACACACACACACACACACCACACACTCACACAGAGAGAAACACACAGAGAGAAACAAGAACACATAGAGAGACACACACAAAGAAACATGAACACACACAGACTTCCAGAGAGAGACACACACACACATATACGCACACACACAAGTACTTTGCAAAGTTGTTTTCCTGTTCACACAACGACACTGGCGTCTGCCAACACTCTCGTTCCCCATAGAAGCTTAATTCTTTCTACCATGGAGCCTCTAAAAAGGCGGATGCATCATTTTTTAGCATCTTAATGAAAGAGGGAATATGCCAGGGTGTCAATGCATCTAAGTATCTTTTCTCTAAATCAAAGCAGAGGCAATTTTTCTTTTCTTTCTTTCTTTCTTTCTTCCTTCCTTTCTTTCTTTCTTTCTTTCTTTCTTTCTTTCTTTCTTTCTTTCTTTCTTTCTTTTTTTTCAGGTCCTCAACACACAATGCAGGCATGTTTAGTTTCCAGTTAGAAGAAAGCTCTTGCCCGGCTCTTACCTACAGAAACAGAATAAAAGATACCTGAGTCTCTGCTAGCCACTAACAAGCATGAAGATGCAAAAGAGTGACAGCCCCCACCCTAGAAAATACTCAGTCGGTGCATCACAACACACTTCCCTGCCAGCTTATTGTGTTTTGAACAATAGGCGAGGCAGGCCCTGGGAACCTCACTGGACATGTGTTCTCTAGGAACATGGGGATGTCATTCATATATTCTGGTGGGAAAACCAGGTGGACAGAGTCCTTGGCCTGACAAGT
Source organism: Chionomys nivalis (assembly GCF_950005125.1). Lineage (NCBI taxonomy): Eukaryota > Metazoa > Chordata > Mammalia > Rodentia > Cricetidae > Chionomys > Chionomys nivalis. The sequence continues at coordinate 44,921,507 of NC_080087.1, forward strand.
GCTGTTTGGGGTGCTTAATTAGCAGGAGGAAGTTTATGTTCAGCTAGGAAGCTCCTTTGGTAAGGAAATGCTACATGTTTGAACGTGCCCAGAAAAAAAAAAAGTTTCTTTTGTCTGGAAGTTTTATAATAAGTCTCTCAGGCTGACCAAGTGTGTGCCTGAGTCAAGCTATGTTCCCACTAGTTTTCCATCCTACTCCTTCAATAGGGGTCGCTTGCTTTGTTTATCCTATGGGTTGACTCCAAAACATTCTAAATGTTCAGGTGCCTTTCTTTCCACTGTAAAAGTGGTAGATAGATTAAACAAACTTGTATTCCCCACCCCAGAATATTTTCCCAAGAAGTAACAAAAGAAAATGTCTCCCAATTGTGTCAACCCCTGTAATAAGGGAGGGTCTGTTGGAGGTGAACAGTTGATAATTTGGAAGGGCACAAATGCATAGAATCAACCAAGTTCTTTTCTTTTTTAATTAAAATTTCCAACTGCTCCCTGTTTCCCATTTCCCTCCCCCTCCTCCCACACATTGCCCCCTCCCCCCACTCCCCTCCCCCATCCCCACTCCTCTTCTCCTCCCCCCAGTCCATTCCCCCTCCCTCTCGATACTGAAGAGCAGTCCAAATTCCCTGCCCTACAGGAAGACCAAGGTCCTCCCACTTCCATCCAGGCCCAGGAAGGTGAGCATCCAAACAGGCTAAGCTCCCACAAAGCCAGTTCATGTAATAGGATCGAAACCTAGTGCCATTGTCCTTGGCTTCTCATCAGCCTTCATTGTCCGCCATGTTCAGAGAGTCCGGTTTCAACCCATGCTTATTCAGTCCCAGTCCAGCTGGCCTTGGTGGGCTCCCAATAAGTTCGATAGGGGAGCAGGGAAACTCATACCTTAGGTAAGGGAGCCACCTAAGGGATGGCAAGAGACTTGAACTTGGAATGGCTACCAGATGCCCAGGGCAATGTCCCCAGTTAGTTCATTGGGGCACCTGAGGATAGGGAACCTGAAATGAACCTATCCTATAATCATACTGATGAATATCTTGCATATCACCATAGAACCTTCATCTAGCGATGGATGGAGATAGAGCCAGAGACCCACACTGGAGCACCGGACTGAGCTCCCAAGGTTATAATGAGGAGCAGAAGGAGAGAGAACATGAACAAGGAAGTCAGGACCATGAGGGGTGCACCCAACCACTGAGACAGTGGGGCCGATCTATTGGGAGCTCACCAAGGCCAGCTGGACTGCTACTGAAAAAACATGGGATAAAACCGGACTCTCTGAATGTGGCGGACAATGAGAGCTGACAAGAGGCCAAGGAGAATGGCACAGGAACTTTCATCTGGCGATAGATCGAGAGAGAGACAGAGACCCAAATTGGAGCAACGGTCTGAGCTCTTAAGGTCCAAATAAGGAGCAGAAGGAGGGAGAACATGAGCAAGGAAGTCAGGACCATGAGGGGTGCACCCACCCACTGTGACAGTGGAACTGATTTATTGGGAGTCAACCAAGTTCTTAATTATTGCAACAACAAAGAAGAAAGAATAAAAAAAGAAACAGGAAAGAAAACACCCCATAGGTTATTAGGTTAATGCAATGGAAAGAGTTAAAATTCTCACATAAACCTGAGAAAAAGTAAATGTTTTCATGTTAGATCAAATTTAAATTTCTGTCCAAAAGTAACTGAAATTGTTTTCATAATTTCATGTAAATAAAGCTTTAGTTGGGAGATGTTGGGTTTGCAAGTGTGTAATTCTCCTTCGTGTTGCCATTCTTAGTTTTTGTACTGCCTGCTCCCTTATATTTTTATACAAGATAAAATCTTCCCCACCATATATCTGTTGCCTTGCAATGCACTCTACATACCCTCATGCATGCCAGTTAAAGTAAGTCACGTGGTCACTTCACTGAAGGTCCCAAGGACAGACAGCATCCACCTTGATCCATTTCCCACCTTGGCGGAAGTGTCAGTTTTCCCCATCTAAATCTTCCATACCACAGTCCAATCCCTTAGCCAGAGACAAGACTCACTTCTCTGAATCTTGTCACGTGATACATATTGCAGGCTGTTTTTGAGCAGAATGCTAATTCTCCCATGGCTAACTTAAACCTCCCATTGCATTTAGCTTCACTGCATTTAGATTGTTTTTTCTTTTTAAATTAAAACAGTGTTTTTTTATTTTTGTTTGTCTTTGCTTTTTTTTGGGGGGGGGGGATAATGCTTTGTGTTACCTAGACAGACCGCCAACTGATTTTGTAGCCAAGGAGAACCACCTTCCTCCAGTTTCTGCCTCAGAAGTTCAGGGATTTTAGGGTTGGCTAGGCACCAAAACTAGGGCTTTGTGTGTACTAGATAACCAACTGAGATACATCCCCAGCATTTACTTTAGCTTCTTACATCAGAGATTACTATGTTGACCACAAGTTCATTATCCTCCTGCCTTTGCTTCCTAAATGCTTGAATTCCAGAGCTAGTTTGTTCGAAGATGTCTGACTGAAATGGTTTTGAAATACTAAAAATCTAGTTTTGAGTGTTCAAATATGTGTGTTTTGTCTCTTTTTGTGTGCATAAACACACATGTATCTGTTGTATGTACTTTCATTGTATATTTCCTAAAGGGCTTCATTTTTTGTTTTTATTTCAGGGCAGGGTTTTCCTGTGTAGCCCTGACTGTCTTGGATCTCACTCTGTACACCAGGCTGGCCTCAAACTTAGAGATCACCTGTTTCTTCCTCCTGAGTACTGGGATTAAAAGTGTGCGCCACCGCCACTCAGCAAGAACTTCTCTTTTTTATAGTGATTCACTTTCACCACAATAGCTTGGGCACTTTCCCTTTTGAATGTATGAAACAGAAATTTTCAAGGTAGGGTATTAAAAATCACTATTCTATTGAAGAGCTTATCAAAGATGATACATCTATGAATGTTATGACATAATCAATACACTTATAACTTAGTTATTTTTAAATTGGGTTTTAATCAGGAAGCCAGATATAAATAATCTTGTGAGAAATACACTATGCCCACTTGACGTGGCACCTGATTTTATCCAGTTAAAACTTTATAAAGTCGATTTCTCAGAAAAATAGGAAACAGCCTCCTCAAGACCCAACAATACCACATTTGGGTATATATTCAAAGGATGCTCAATCGTGCCACAAGGACATGTGCTCAACTATGTTCATAGCAGCATTGTTTGTCATAGCCAGAACCTGGAAACAACCTAAATACCCCTCTACTGAAGAATGGATAAGGAAAATATGGCACATTTACATAATGGAGTACTACACATCAGAAAAAATAACAACATCTTGAAATTTGCAGGCAAATGGATAGAGCTAGAAAACATCATATTGAGTGAGGTAACCCAGACCCAGAAAGACAATTATCATGTGTACTTACTCATAAGTGGTTTTAAAACATAAAGCAAAGAAAACAAGCCTACAAATCACAGTCGCAGAGAACCTAGACAACAATAAGGACCCTAAGAGAGACATACATGGATCTAATCTACATGGGAAGTAGAAAAAGACAAGAACTCCTGAGTAAATTGGGAGCATGGGGACCATGGGAAGGGGCTGAAGGGAAGGGGAGAGGCAGGGAGGAGAGTAAGGAAAAATGTAGAGCTCAATAAAAAAAATCAAAAAAACTTTATAAAGTAAGATTAATGGAAAGTAGCTAACTAGGCCCAGATATTTTCTGAGCATGGTATAATTGAACCTACTCAACAAACCCATGAAGTGACTGATGTCACTACCTCCTTTTGCAGTACTAGAAGCCTTGTGGGGGGGCTGTGACTACATGATACATGGAGAATTTTCTTGCAACAATTTTCTTAATGCTGTAATTGCCAAGATAAAACAACCTTTCATGATGTGATCATGTGTGATAACTGGCTGTAAATATTTGAATTTTATTGAATTATGAAAAGAATGCTAACAAGTATACCAGAAATATTGTGTGGTGGGTGTGATGACACTTGGTTGTCATCTCAACACTCAGGAGGCCGAGGCGGAAGTATCATGAGTTCGAGATAAGCCTGGGCTGCAAAGCTAGACCCTGTTCATCAAACAGATGATAACAGAAAGAAAATACCCACAAAGCAACAAAGATTTAATGTTGTAGTTTTTATTTTATAAAATTTCACATAGTTTTGGAACACAATTTCAATTAAAACATTTTAAATGCAAAAACCATAGCTTGAGGGTGAAATAGAGTCCTCTAAATGCAGCTTTAACAGAGGCCTGGGATAGCGAGGTAGCTTAATGGTAGGTTGTTTATGTGGCATACGCAGGACCATTGGTTGGTTCTCAATGTCACAATTTTTAAAAATGTAAAAATAATATGTCAATACATAGTTTTCATTTAACTTGATTTTTAATAAACCGATAAAAAATTTTATTTGTTACAGTCATCAAATCAGCAACAGGAAATCACTAGACTATCCCTCTAAAAAACAAAAACCCTGCTTAAACTCCCAAGACTCCAATCATTCAAGAAAACAAAGCTACTGTCTCAGTGGCGTAACCCAAGCCATGCACTTGACTCTTATCTAAAAACTTCATCCAAGTTATGAACTAAACACAGTTTTATAAAGTATAATGCAAGCTTGAGCTTTTAAAAAACTGGAAATTGATACATGGTAAGAATGCTTTCTAGAGTCAAGTCTCTTGCCAACCCTAAGATGGCTCCCTTAATTAGGATATATACTTCCCTGCTCCCGTATTCACCCTTCCTTTATCCCAACCATCCCATTCCCCCAAGCTCTCCCCATCCTCCCCTTCTCACTTTTCTCACCCTCTAAAGGGGCTCGCAGGTTTCCAGTGAGATGTCCCCAGCTAGTACCTTGGGCAACTGAGGAGAGGGAATCTGAAATGACCCTATCCTATAGCCGTACTGATGAATATCTTGCATATCACCATAGAACTTTCATCTGGCGATGGATGGAGATAGAGACAGAGACCCACATTGGAGCACCGGACTGAGCTCCCAAGGTCCAAATGAGGAACAGAAGGAGGGAGAACATGAGCAAGGAAGTCAGGACCGCGAGGGGTGCACCCACCCACTGTGACAGTGGGGCTGATCTATTGGGAGCTCACCAAGGCCAGCTGGACTGGGACTGAATAAGCATGGGATAAAACCGAACTCTCTGAACATGGCGGACAATGAGGGCTGATGAGAAGCCAAGGACAATGGCACTGGGTTTCGATCCTACTGCATGAACTGGCTTTATGGGAGCCTAGCCTGTTTGGATGCTCACCTTCCTGGAACTGGATGGAGTGGGGAGGACCTTGGACTTCCCACAGGGCAGGGAATCCAGACTGCTCTTAAGTCTCAAGAGGGAGGGGGAATGGAGTGGGGGGAGGGGGAGAGGAGTGGGGGGAGGGGGAGGGAAATGGGAAGCGGGGAGGAGGTGGAAATTTTTTCAACAAAAAATAAATAAAAAATAATAATAAAATAAAGTAGGACGTTAAGATAAAAAAAGAAAAAAAAAGAATGCTTTCTAAACTGAAAATCACTATATAGAAGACATAAGCATAAATACTGCCCAGCTAGGCCTGACACAGCAATGGGACATGTATGAAGTTAGTGACCTCTGTTGCACAGACCACCCATTGTAGAAAGTTTTGAAGATGCCTTGGGGGTCCATTTAACCTAGTTATTTATTATACAACATTCTACCTTATATGTAATTCACTAAGATAGAGGAAAAGAACTAAACATTTCTATCAGGAGACTTCAATCAAAATAGTGACTTGACCTGGGTGGGAATGTGCTGCCCAAGCAGAACTCGTCTGTACAGCAAGGAAAATCTGATTGCCAGTGTGTCTGTCCTTTCATTGTTTGATGAAGAGGCATCATGACAGAGTTAATGATCTTCAAAGCAAGATAGAATTATCTTGTTATTAATATCAGGGAACACAAAATATGATGAATATAAAGATTCAGTCGTGCCCAGAAGCACATAAAATTTTATGTCTCTCATTTGGTAGGAGTGAACACATTTTGACTAAGAAGTAGATATCATAGACAATGTTCATAGCAGCTCCCGTGTATGAAGCACTTCCTCTGTGTCTCTACTTCATAGTACTATGCTACTCATTTTTACAACACCAGTCTAGAATTTATTCTTCATCTTCAAGCGAGAAAACATATGCATAGAGATCATGTACTTTGATCAATATCATCCTACTAATTAGTGGAGATGCAGCCCGGAAAATCATTTGTACGATCATAAGGGAGTCATGTATATTAGGAAGATATCCATGGTATATGTCCCATATTAATTCAGTCTGGTGTTGCACAGAGTTATATATACAGAGTAGTGGGAGCAAATGCCTTCCCACTTAGAAAAGTCAAATATCTGTGACAGAAGTTAAACATTGTGGAGTACTGTAAGCTGTACCCTGGCTGCACTTGTATAAAATTAGCAATAAATCTAAGATTTATTCAGTGTATCTATTCAGTGTCTTTATTATAGACATTAACCTTTTACTATAGTGTGCTCTCTATAAAGAGAAGAAAAATATAAATTATCAAATCTTAAGGGACTTACAAAAAGCAATCCACATAAATACAAGTCAATGCTTAATAAAACTCAAAAAAAAATGGAAGGGTGCTTCCAATGAGGGACTCAAAGAAAGAGGGTTCCAAAGGTTTGAGGCTGATTTCTCATGGACAGAGACCTAAAGATGTCACTCCACATAGGAGGTGTGGAAGAATGACTCATCCATATGCTGTACCAGTACAAAGAGTCAACATTCAGGGAGTTCTGAAGTCCTGAAGTGATGTGAGAGTCCCCTCTATGTGCTATGATTACCATTAGTAAATAAAGAAGTTGCCTTGGCCTGTTGATAGGGCAGAACTTAGGTAGGTAGGGAAGAGGGAACTGAATTCTTGGAGGAAAAAGGCAGAGTCCGAGGGATGCCATGGATCTACCACCGGAGATGATGTGCTGAAACTTTGCTGGTAGGCCATGACCTCATGGTGATATACAGATTAATAGAAATGGGTTAAATTAAGATGTAAGAGTTATCTAAAAAAAAAAAAAAAAAACTAGAGCTAATGGGCCAAGCAGTGATTTTAACTAATACAGTTTCTGTGTGATTATTTCGGGTGTAAGCTAACCCGGCAGCCAGGATGAACAAGCAGCCCCCTCTCCCCCAACACTTAAGGTTGAGGAGACTCTGAAGTCCCAAAAGCTGATGTTAGGAAATCCTGACAGGGAAAGAATGTGAGTAGAAGCACTGAGAAGAGTTTTGGAGGAATCACCCATCAATGAGCAGGAAAGGGGAGAGACTAGGAAACAGGTGCCCAGTGAGGAGAACTTTGGAAATGGCCAAGCAGATGTTTGACAATTGGGGTTTTTCTTCCAGCAGAATAATTCGAGATTTGGAAGTTATACATAGACTTGACTTTGTGGGGATGTGAGGGTTACATTTTGTTAACTTGAAACAAGCTAGAGTAACCTGGGAAATGGGACCCCCCAAGTGGCAGTCTCCCTAATTATATCTGAGGGTATTTTCCTGATTAATAAGAGAGGAAGCTTATGGTGGGCAGTACCACCCCTGCGATGGTGGTCCTGGGTTTCATAAGAAAGCAGCCTAAGCAAGGAGTTGAAACCAGGGCAATAAACAGTATTCCTCCATAGTTTCTGCTTCACTTCCTGCCATGACTTCCTTCAATGGTGGACTGTGATATGAATAAATAAGCCAAATAGACCCTTTCCTCCCCACGTTGCTTTGGTTGTTTGTCATAATAACATAAAGCAAACTACAATGGAGATGAGGTGCCAGATAAGAAAGTGGAAACTGTCTGAAATACTTTAATTTAGGGCATGAGAAGAAAGTGCAGAGCCTATGTGGAATAGTTTTTTTAAGATTATTTTTAGGAGTTCCCAGGGGTTCAGAGAGATGTACCCAACTAGGTTTTTGGGCAGCTGAGGAGAGAGAGCCTGAAATGGCCCGATCCCATAGCCATATTAACGAATATCTTGCATATCACCATAGAACCTTCATCTGGCGATGGTTGGAGATAGAGACAGAGACACACAATTGGAGCAATGGACTGAGCTCCCAAGGTCCAAATGAGGACAAAAGGAGGGAGAACATGAGCAAGGAAGTCAAGACCGCAAGGGGGGCACCCACCCACTGAGATGGTGGGACTGATCTATTAGGAGATCACCAAGGCCAGCTGGACTGGGACTGAAAATGCATGGGATAAAACTGGACTCACTGAATATGGTGAACAATGAGGGCTGCTGAGAAGCCAAAGACAATGGCACTGAGTTTTGACCCTACTGCATATACTGGCTTTGTGGGAGCCTAGCCTGTTTGGATGCTCACCTTCCTAGACCTGGATGGAGGAGGGGAGGACCGTGGACTGCCCACAGGGCAGGGAACCCTGACTGTTCTTTGGACTGGAGAGGGAGGGGGAGGGGAGGGGGGAGTGGGAATGGGGGGAGGAGGAGGTAAAAGGGAGGCGGAGAGGAGGCAGAAATTTTTAATTAAAAAAATTTAATAAAAATAAAGAAAAAAAGATTACTTTTATTGTCCAAACAGGATTTTGGACTCTAATGGTTAATTCAAATTATTTCTTTGAGAAATTGAGGCAACATTTTTACTGTAAAATGCAATTGGCGTTTAACAAAAAGTAGTATTAGAGATGGGACTCTATGCTCACAAATGGGTCAAGGAGTGTTTATGGTGAAGTGGCAGGGTTGTATTGATATTTTAGATACTGAAGGGCACAGTAACTTTTCCAATTACTGTGATAAAATGCTTGGCAGGAGAATCTCAAAGGAGAACAGTTTTATTGGATTTACAGCTCCTGTCTATTATGGTGGAGAAGGAGTGGTAGAGCTCATATGTCAGAAGAGCTCCTCACATCTCAGCAGGTCAGGAAACAGATGAGACCGGAAGCAGGTAAATTTTAAGGCTGCCAGAAATGCAGCGCTTCCCAGGTTCCAGAACCTCCCAACATAGCACCACCAGCTGGCTATCAGGTGGCCAATCGCTTGAATCTACGAGGGACAAGTTTATACAACTTTTACCAAAAGATGGATGGGAGAAAAGGGTATAGATGGAGGCAGCCAATCCAGGTAACTCAATCTACTAATTGGACCTATTAAAAGTCCTGGATTGTGAGCCAGAGTTATACTTTGATAACATCAAGTGAATGCTTTCCAAGACTTTTTCCCTCCAACCATGTATCCATTGCTTGAGATTCCAAGACTAAATCAGACAATCAGATCTGAAATGATAGAGGCTTATGTTCTGAAAAAATTAGACACAAGCTTCTAGCCTTTCAAGAGAAACCTTAAATCTGTTTCCAAGCTGACCTTTGTAATGGTGTGTTGCAGGGAAGAAACCAAACCAAGAATGAACTAGTTTTCTGGGGTATAAATAGAAGTATGTGAAGAAACTTGCTGATAGGGGTGAAAGTTGGAACAGGAACATCAAGGGGAAGAGACAAAGGTTATGCTAGTGTTTACTGCAGCACAGAAGTACAGCTTATCTAGGTGGAGAGATGCCGCTTTTAAGGACATTGTCTTTGTGCCTTTGAAGATCAAAGGTCAAAGGAAATTATAGAAAATTGAGGAAATTGAAGCTGCTGCCATCTGTGATCTTTAGCAGGCATTGTTGACCTTTTGTTGAGGAGAGAAAGAACCAGCATGTCAGTAATTCTTGTCATATGCTATTAGGGAGAGTTAAGGCTTTGAAGAAGATTTACATAATGTCTCAGGATCTCAAACGGATAAGTTAGGCACCAAATAAAAGACTAGACCCGTACATGGTCATCTGTCTGTGGCTTAGGCATTGAACCAAGCATCTGCCGCTACCAGGGTCACACTGCACACCACTCACTGAAAGCACACACACCGTTAGTAAGTGATAAAGTTTCTTGATTAACAGCCTAATGTACATGAATACATAAACTGTTCTCTTTGATAGATAAGCACTTAATTCTCTATTGTCTAGGTAATAATTCTTTGGCTATATCATCAGTAAGAAACAACAGCAGCAAATGCTCAGTAAAACATCCTCCAGCATCAGCAATAGTCTACTCACATCTCAGAAGCTCAAGATAGATTGGTTGTTGATCTTTGTGACTAAAGACGGGCAAGTACCAATGGCATAACCAAAAGCATTGGAACAGTGGTGTGGGGGGCATCAATCACTACCGTCACTTATCAAAACAGAAGAGTAATTACAGAGGAATGCGGAAGGTCTCTTTCTCTCTTCTATCCTCCAAACTAAAACAAAAATAATTTCAAAACTAATGTGATGATAGTGAAACACCCCCCACACACACACACACACAGTGTTCACTGTCTTCTCTCTTAGACACACTATTCCAGAGAGGTCTAAATGAGACAGTTGACCCCTGACCTAAGACAATAAACATCTTTGTAGTGAATAGATTATTACAGCAACTATTAATACTGACTCAACTATTAATACTATACAGTGAAGGCCCTAGTAGGTTTCTCTCTCTGAGCTACTTGGTTTTTCCTGATTCTAGATACTATTTAGTAATCATCGATGTATTTACTTAGCAGTATACATATGAGAATCAGTTGAGATTTTATTTTCACACTTAATTTGTCTAATAAAAAGTATTTGTTCAGTGTGTATATTCAGTGTTCAGTCAGTTATGTAGATCAAGTAGGCCTCGGCAAAGCCCAACTGGAGTGCAATCTCTTATGGTTTAATCACTTGATAACCAGCAAGGAAACAGAGAATATGATTGCCATGGCTCACGCTGCCCATCTGATTCTAAGATCTGTGCTGCCAAGGAGCTGAGCCATGTGGCACTCAGATGAAAGAGGAAAAAGGAGACCTTTCGTGTCTTTTACTATGTGTGCAGAACTACAAGAAATTTTCCACCTCTGCAACAAATAGGCTGAGAAATTTCAGTTAACAATGCGGTTTACATCACAAACTTGGATTTTCCTGTCCCCTTGTGAATTCAACAGATATTCATAAAAACAGAAATATGTGATGCTGGAGGAGTTCTTCAGTGGAAAATAAACCTATGAGTATTGATTTTAGAAACTGCTGTAGGGTACCAGGGAGAGCAACACATATTATAATAACAATAATTCCTATTGAAAGGCTTCTGTATGGCTAAGGACACAATCATTCTAATAAAGCAGCAGGCTACAGGGTGGAAAATAATCTTTATCAATTACTCATTTGATGGAGAGTTGATATCTAAAATATATAAAGACCTAAAAAATGGACATCAGGAAAACAAAAACCCAATTTAAAAATATGATACAAAGCTAAATAGTTCTCAAAAGATGAAACACAAATGGCTGAAAAATAGAGAAATATTCAATATACTTAGTCAATTGGGAAATGCAAATCCAAACTACTTTGAGATTTCATCTTACATCAGTTAGAATGGCCAAAATCAATAAAAAAAATGACAGATCTTGCTGGTGAGGATGTGGAGTAAGGAAAACATCATTTATTGCTAGAAGAAGTGCAAGCCACTATGGAAATTAGTGTATCAGTGCCTCAAGAAGATAGAAATTGAACTACCTCAAGATCCAGTGGTACCATTCTTGGGCACATACCCAAAGGATATACGTCCTACTACAGAGACACTTGTTCATTCATGTTCACTGTTGCTATAATCATAATGCCACTAATTGGAAACAGCCTAGCTATTGATCAAGAGGTAAATAGATAATGAAAATGTGGTACATTTACATGATAGAATGTTACTGTACTCCTTAAAAAATTGGGAAATACTCAGGTAAATGATTGGAACCAGAAAAAACTCATCCTGAGTGAGGTAACCCAGACTCCAAAAGATGTTAGCCTTTAAGCCTTCCATAGTCACACTACAATCCATATAACCACAGAGGAAAGATATAGGGTAAGAGACAGTGGGGGAAGGGAGACTATCTCAAGGAAGGAGAAACAGATACATAGTTATGGGGAGACTAGGGAGACTGGAGTGAGGAGATCAATGGAGTAAGAGGTGGGGGTGGAGGACAATTAATAGTATGGGCTATTTAAGGGGTTATATGGAACACTGCTACAGTAGAAGCTGCCTAAAATATATATGTATATGAAAGGAATCTAAGTGGAATCAACGTGTAATGGGGGAATGACGCCCCAACCAGACATCTTTCACCACCCAGTAAGAACTCCAGTGCCAGGAATGGGTACATCTAGTTGACTACTTAGCCAAAGAAGCCCCCCCCCAAAAAAACAACCCTACTCAGGCTATTTCCCAGGCTACAGATTGCTACACACACACACACACACACACACACACACACACACACACACGCACAAAGGTCTTATTGCTGAAGATAATTTGTAAATATCGTATTGAACATGAAGAGGTGGACTAGATCCCTCACCCCTGCTAACTAGTGTTCATGGTACTAGAAGATACTCTGCACACTATCAGAGAAGAAAGCTAAATACCAACCCACCCACAAAACCTATACTCTAGAGTGGTGACCTGCCTGCATGATACATTGGTTAATAGTGGCCCAAAAGTTCTTAGAGTAACCAACCACTATCTGATTGAATTTAAAACTCACTCAATAAGATATGGTACCCATGTCTGACACCACTCAGGTAACCAAGAGCCTGAGACTTGCTAAGCTATACACCCAGGAGAAAACCCATGATTATAGCAATAAAATGACTCCTAATCACATTCTGCTATAGCACAGATCAGTTTCTTGCTCAGACATCATCAGAGAAGCGACCACTTGTGATGGTGGTGGGTCATCTTTCTATCTGTTGTTTTTAATTGGCTAATTAATAAAGAAACTGCTTGGCCTCTGATAGGGTAGAATTAAGATAGGCGGAGTAAACAGAACAGAATGCTGGGAGAAAGGAGCCGAGTCAGTGAGTCACCATGATTCTCCCACTCCAGACAGACGCAGGTTAAGATCTTTCCTGGTAAGCCAGCTCGTGGTGCTACACAAAATATTAGAAATGGGTTAGATCAATATGTAAGAGCTAGTCAATAAGAGGCTGGAACTAATGGGCCAGGCAGTGATTGAAAGAATACAGTTTCCGTGTAATTATTTCGGGGCATAAGCTAGCCATGCAGGCGGCCGGGTGCCAGGAACGTAGCCCGCTCCTCCTATTACAACACACTTGCAGAAGATGCGACTGGGACCCACAACTGGACATGTGTGGAGAGTGGAGAGACTTTGAAGCATTCAGTTCTGAACAGCAGGTCATCAAACCTCTCCCCTTAGAGCTTAGGGAACTATGCAAAACAGGAGACAGAAAGATTGTAAGAGCCCAGAGAGGATGGATTACAAAATGGAAACAGTGTCTTCCAGGAACAACAGGACTGATGCATTGTGAACTCATGGAGACTGTGCAGCCTATACATGGCCTGCAAAGCTTTAAGTCAGACAGGGTCCTCGGGTGAGGTGGGAGGGGGCGAAGTAGACAGGAGCTCCCATCCCTAACCAAGAAGCTGTCTCCAAACTGGCAACCACTTGCAAAGAAGAAAATCAGTTTTCTCCAATGAAGCCTCACTGGGTATTATAAACTACACTTACAGGCAGGCCCCATGCCCATCAGCTGTTCACAAAATGAATTCAGTGGTATTTTTGTAGACTTATTTGGCCATTTCTTGTACTTTCTCTCTCTTTTTTTTATTCTGGTTTTTTGACCTTTCTAATTGGCCTGTTCATTTTCTAAGGAAAGAAAGTATGGAATTGGGTGTGTGGGAATAATGGAGAGGACCTGGAAGTAGGGGTAGGTTGTGATCAGATACATTGTGTGGAAAAAAGTTATTTTTTAATTAAAAAAATTTTGATCACATAGAAATTTAATTGTCTCAGATCCAGAGTTCTAGACATAGATGTACTGAAGACATATTCTGTACTTTCATTGCTCAGACAAAATTATCTATTGCACTGTCATCTTCTTTGCTGATGATGAAACTATAGAAACGTTTCTAAATTGTTCTTAAACATTTCTAAATTGTTTCTTAAACAATACTTCTCATACATCCAATGTCAATTCCTATCTTTTGCTAGTTGCTAGCTATGTTACTTTATTTTGTTGTGTTTCTTTTATTATAAATACTGATGTTTTATTAATGATTTGCAAATATTATATTTGTTGTGTATATTTTCATTTTATTGATGGTATTATTTACTGCAAAAATTCACAATTTTGGGTAATCTAACTTAGTATTTCCTGACAGTTGTACTTTTGTTGTCCCATGTAAGAGACCATTGCCTAACTGAGGAGAATGAAGATTTAGTTCTGTTTTCCTCTAAAGATGCTAGTTTAATCGGCTCAGTCTGATCAGTGACTGATTTTTCTGTTAACATTTGTGTGCTAGGTTTAAAGAAAGGCCAGATTCATTATTTTGTATGTGGATACTGACTTATCTCAGCACCATTTGTTAGGGAGACTATCTCCCAGTGAGTTTTGACACATTTATCAAAAATGACAATGAATAAATGCACTATTTTATTTCTTAATTATATTCAATTGACTTACAGTTTTATTTTTGTGCTACTACACTTGTGTTTTGTCTGCTGTGGCTGGCCAGTGAATATTGAAATACAAGTGTGGACCATCAGCCTTTATGCTTTTTAAAGACTGTTCGGGATTTCTTAAATCCTTTGATTTCTCTATCAATTTTTAGGTCCTTTTCTCAATGTCTGCAAAATAATCAATAAGTTTTAATACAGATTTTATCAGATCTGTAGGTCAGTCCAAGAAATAGTTTCATCTTAATAATATTGTGTCTTTAGCCAGGCGGAGGTGGTGCACATTTTAAAAGCCAGCACGTGGGAGGCAAAGGCAGGAGGATCCCTGAGTTCAAGCTACTTGGTCTACATAGCAAATTCCAGGACAACCAGGGCTGCCATGATATCTCAAAATAATAATACTAATACTACTACTAATAATAATAATAATAGCAGCATATCTTTAATATCTAAGTATAGAAATTTTCATTTATTTAGATATTCTTTAATTTCTTTCAACAGTGTTAAATAGTTTGCATACTTAGTTTATTGAGTTTTTAATGATTTCTTTTCTATGTGTGTATGCCTGCGTATGCCTGCAGCAGTCAAAAAGAGGTTGAGTCTCCCACACCTGGATTTACAGCTGGTTGTGAGTCAGCCACCCCACACACGTTATGGCTACCAAACTCAGGTCCTCCAGAAAAGTGGTGAATCCTCTTAGCAATGGAATCATATTTCTCCACCCTGAGTCTTTACAAAATTTTTATTTTTTGTACTAGCATGAGTAAATTATGTTCTTAATTTCATTTGTAAATTGTCATTGCCCGTTTGTAAAACTACAATTGAATTTTAACATTGGGAATTTATTCTACAGCCTTGAAAAATTCATTTATTCATTCTAATTATTTTTATGGAATACTTCAGGAGTTTTTATAGATGATGTGCCATCTATGATGGTGGTCTATATAGTTTCACATTTTCCTTTATTACCTAGTTATTCTTTTTATTTTTTATTATTTTTTTGCTTGTAAAATTGTCCAGATTAGTACAACGAAGAGAGAAGATATTTTAATCTTGTTCCTTGTCATAAGGGCAAAGATTCAGCCTTTCATCTTTAGCTATAACTCTAGCTGTGACTTCTTTGCAGATGTCCTTTATCATTTTGAGGAAGTCTGCTTCTAATTCATTTGACTGTTTTATCTTGAAGGAATGTTGGGTTTGTCAGATTGCTTGTCAGCATCCATTGAAGTGACGTTCTAGGAATGTGTCCATTTCTGCTAAACTGCCTAATTTGTTGGCACATTGAGGGTACTAGTTTCCCGCAGTGACCTCCTTATTTCTGCTAGGTCCTTAATGATTTCCAATCTTTTATTTCTTAAGTTTTTCAGTTGAGGACTATTTCCTGTTTCTTTGTGTTCATTTTGTTGATCTTTTCAATGCTGGGCTTCATTGACCTTATTTTATCCTTTTCTGTACTTTTTCATTTATTTCTAATCTAAACTTTACAATTGTCTTTCGCTTGGTGCAGGTTAGCATTGTCCATCCATGTGTGCAAGTATATATTCAGCTGAGTGCATACATGTATATGCATGCATGTGAAGGTCAGGGGTTGACATCGACTATATTTTCCTGTAACCGTCTATTATGTGTAGCAGGGTCTCTTACTGCACCGGGAACTCCCTGGTTGAGCTAGGTTAGCTAGTCAGTGAAGTCAGGAACTCTCTCATCTCCACTTCACCTGACTTTCTTAGACAAATCCTAGGGACTGAACTCAGGTCTTCCTTCTTGGACAGCAAATACTCTACTGGCCAAGTCTTGTTCCCAGCCCTCTAAAATACTTCTTGCAAGACAGATCTGCAAGTCACAAAGTCCCTGCCTTTCTATCAGGAGAAGTCTTCTTGTCTTTGTTTTTGAAAGATGGGTTTGCTAAACCTAAGATTCTTCCTTTTATTTTTTTCCTTTTACTGAAAACATATTTTTTTCATGTATGTCCGTATTACTGCATCCCTCCATCTATTACTCCTGATCCTCATGTTCCCTCCCATTGGGATCCTCCTCGTTTCTGATTCTCATTAGAAAACATACAGGTTTTTTAATGGATTACAATATAATATAAAGATAAAAACATATCACAAAAGGTAAAACAAACAGAAAGAAAAGCGCCCATTAATAGCAGAGGAATATTTCATTGTGCACATGTACCACATTTTCTTTATGCATTCATCTGTCGAGGGACACATAGGTTGTTCCCAATTTCTGGCTATTATGAATAGAGCAACAATGAACATGGTTGAGCAAGTGTCTCTGTGGTAGGATGAAATGTCCTTTTGGTAAATACCTAAGAACAGTTATAGCTGGATTGTTGAATATCAATTTCTATCTTCCTGAGGAACTGTCATGCTGATTTCCATAATGTCTTTTCAAGTTTGCACTCCCATCAGCAATGGATGGACTGGTCCCTTTATTCCACATTCTAGCCAGAGTGAGACGTCAGTTGCTTTATTGATCTTAGACATTCTCATGGATTGTAAGATGAAATCAAAGTAGTTTTGATTACCATTATAAATACAGATGTTGAACATTTTGTTAAGCCTTTCTCAGCCATTTGAATTTCCTCTATTGACAATTTTGTTTCAATCTGTGCCCTGTTTTTAATAGGCTATTTGTTTTCTTAATATCTAATTTCATGAGTACTTTATAAATTTTTGATATTAGGCTCTATCAGATGTGAAGTTGACAAAAATCTTTTTCCATTCTATAGCTTGCCACTTTGTCTCCATGATGGTATCTTTTACCATACAGAAGATTCTCAGTTTCATGAGGTCCCATTTATTTATTTTTTATTTTTGTGCCTGTACTAATGGTATTCTGCTTAGAAAGTCTTTTCCTGTGCCAGTGAGTTCAAGGCTATTCCCCACATTCTCTTTCATTAGGTTTAGTGTATCTGGTTTGATGTTGAAGTCTTTGATCAATTTGGAGTTGAGTTTTGTACAGGGTGAAAAGTATGGATCTATACCAAATCTTTTACACGCAGACATCCAGTTTGAGCAGCACCATTTGTTGAAGATGCTATAATTTTTTCAGTGTATATTTTGGTCAGAAGTATGTGGATTTATTTCTGGGTATCTGTTTTTATCCCAATACCATGCTGTTTTAATTATTATTGCTTTGAAGTACAACTTGAAATCAAGGGTGGTGACATGACTATCCTGAGTTGTTTTTGTTTTTCTTGTGTGTGTGTGTGTGTTTCCACATGAACATGAAAACTGTCCTTTAAGGTCTGTGAAAAATTAGGTTGGAATTTTGATAGAGGTTACATTAAATCTGTAGATTGCTTTTGGTAAGATAGCCATTTATACCATATTAATCCTGGCATCCATGAGCATGTGAGATCTTTCCATCTTCTGATATCTTCTTCACTCTCTTCAATGACTTGAATTTTTTAACAAGTCTTTTACTTCTTTAGTTATATTTATCCCAAGATATTTCATAATTTTAAAGCTACTGTGAAAGGTGTTGCTTCCCTAATTACTTCCTCGGTCCATTTGTAATTTGTACATAGGAAGGCTATTGAATTTTGTGTGCGTGTGTGTGAATTGCTTTTGTACACTGAAACTTGTTCAAATTGTTTATCAGTAGTGAAAGTTTGATGGCATAATTTTTTATTTTTTATTGGTTTTTTTAGCTATATGTTTTTCTCTGCTCCCCTCTCTTCCTCTTCCCTTCCCTTCTACCATCTCCCATGGTCCTCATACTCCCAGTTTACTCAGGAGATCTTGTCTTTTTCTACTGCCCATGTAGATTAGATCCATGTTTGTCTCTTTTAGGGTCCTCATTGTTGTCTAGGTTCTCTAGGATTGTGAATTGTAGGCTGGTTTTCTTTGCTTTATGTCTAAAAGCCTCTTATGAGTGAGTACATATGATATTTGTCTTTCTAGGTCTGAGTACCAGACCTCAAACAATATGATGTTTTCTAGATCCATCTATTTGCCTGTAAATTTCTCTCCATTGTGTAAATGGACCACATTTTCCTTATCCATTCTTTAGTCAAGGGGCATTTGGGTTGTTTCCAGGTTCTGGCTATGACAAATAATGCTGCTGTGAACATAGTTGAGCACATGTCACTCAGTGTTCCTGGAGGACACTCAGCACTCCTGGAGGTCACTCTGCAATCCTGGGGGTCATTCAGGCCTGCTCCCTCAGAGGTTGCTTGCTTGGGGCTGCTTCCGCTGAATTCACTTCCTTCAGCATGCTCCGGCCGAGGTCGCTGGCTCTGTCCTGCTCCCCTGGAGGTTGCTGATTTGTGCCCAGTCCACAGAGGTCTCTGGGCAGGGCCTGTTCCCTCAGATGTGGCTTCCTTGGAACTGCTCCTGTGGCAGTCGCTACCTAGGGCCTGCTCCAGCAAAAGTCTTCCCCAAGTCATTCTTAGTCCTGATGTTCAGAACAGCAGCAAGGAAGCATGTCGGAAACCACACTTGCGGTGGAATTTTTATAGTCACTTCTGTATATCACATCATCTGCAAATAATGATACTTAGCCTTCTTCCTTTCCAATATGTATCTACTTGATCTCCTTAAATTGTATTATTGTTCTAGCTAGAACTTCATGTACTATATTGAATAGACAAGAAAATAGTGGATAACCTTGTCTTATTCCTACTTTTAATGGAATTGCTTTGAGTGTCTCTCCATTTAAATTAATTTTGGCTATAGGTTTACTGTAAATTGCCTTTATTATGTTTCAGTCTAATCCATGTATCACTAACCTCTCCAGGACTAACCTGAAGGGTGGTGGATTTTGTCAAAAGCCTTTTCTGCTTCTAATGAAGTTATCAATTAGTGTTGGTCTTTCAGTTTATATAGTGTATTACATTTTATCAATTTACATATGTTAAACCATATCTACATGTCTTACATGAAGCCAACCCAATCATAGTGGATGGCCTTTTAGACATGTTCTTCGGTTCAAGTATTTTATTAAGAATTTTTGCATCTATATTCAAAGGAAAATCTGTCTGTAATTTTCTTTATTTGTTGGATCTTCATGTGGTTTAGATATCAGAATAACTGTGGCCTCATAAAACCAGTTGGGCAAGTTTCTTCTGTTTCTATTTTGTGGAATAATTTGATATCTATTGACATTAATTCTTTTCTGATAATCTGGTAGAATTGAAAACCATCTGGCCCTGAGAGATTTTTTTATTTGTTCATTTTTATTTGTTTTGGTAGTATTTTAATCACTATTTCTATTTCCCTAGGTCTTTTTAAATTGCTGATATGATCTTTACTTAACTTTGGTAGATGGTATGTACCAAGAAAGCGATTTTTTTTTTGATTTTCAAATTTTCTGGTGTATAGGCTTTTAAAGTATGTCCTTGTGATTCTCTGAATTTCCTTGGTGTATGCTGTTATTTCTTACTTTTTGTCCCCAATTTTCTTAATTTGAATATTCTCATCTGCCTTTTAGTTAATTTTGCAATGGATTTGGCAATTTTATAGATTTTATCAAAGAGCCAACTCTTTGTTTAATTGATTTTTATACTATTTATTATTGTTTGTTTTTCTTATAGTAATTTCAGTACTGATTTTAACTATTTCTTGCTGTCTATTTATTTAGAGTATGCCCTCTTTTTTCTGGGGTTTTCAGTTGCTCTGTTAAATTGGTATTATGGTCTTTTAAAAAAAGTTTTATGGAGGTACTTAGTGAACTTGCATCTTTGAAAAGCCTTTATTGTGCCCCATAAGTTTGGGTTTGTTGTGTTTTCATTTTCATTCAGTTCTAGAAAGTCTTTAATTTGTTCTTTAATTTCTGTCTTGACTCAATTTTTATTCACCTTGGCACATAATAATCAATGCACTAAACATCCATAGAAAAGAAAGAATATTAAAAGCGTCAACGGTAAAAGGCCAAGTAACATACAAAGGCAAATGGACAGATTGCTGCAAACTCTAAGAGGCCATGGGTGCCATTCCAGAATGCTACAGCTAGCAAAACACAGTAAATGGAAGGGAGATATTCTATGATAAAACCAAATTTAAATAGTATCTATCTACAAATCCAGCCCTACAAAAGGCAATATAAGGAAACCTTTAATCTGAAGAAGTTAACCACACCCTAGAAAAGATAAGTAATAAATAATTCCATACCTGCAAATCAAAGAAGGGAAATACACCACACACTATAACAAAATAACAGAAATCAACAAACACTGCTCATTGATAATTCTTAATATCAATGGTCTCATTGACCAATAAAAAGACACAGACTAACAGAATGGATTGGAAAACAGAAATTATCCTTCTCCTGAATCCAAGAAATACACATTACCATCAAGGATAGACATCGCCTTGGAGAAAGAGAATAGAAATGATATTCCTAGCAAATGGACCTAAGGAGCAACGACATATAATCATTTTAATACCTGACAAAATATACTTCAGGCCAAAATTAATGACTTCTGATGAACAATACTTACTAGCCAAACATCAAACACTACGGCACCCAAGTTAGTAAAAGAATCACTACTACAGCTTAAATCACATATTGACCCTCACACACTGATAGTAGGAAACTTCAAGAGAAGAATCTTCCCAATCGTCGGGTAGTCCAGACAAAAACAAACAGAAAAATGTTAGAACTCAATAATATTATAAATCAAAGGAAACCAGCAGATATTCACAAAACAGTTCAGCTAAACACAGAACCTCATGGAACATTTTCCAAAATTGTCTACATACTGTGACACAAAGTAAGTCTCAACACATAGAAGAAAACTGAAATAGCACCTGCATCCTGTCTTACCACCATAGATTACAGCTGGATATCAACAACAGCAAACTCAAGGAAATTAAACAACGTATTATATCTTAGGTTCTTAATTGGCAGTTTTATATTTATTTCCACTGTCCTTCCACTTTCTGTGTTATATTATCTCTAATGAGAAATCAATGGTTGCTCTTAATAGGGTTTTAAAAGGAGGCTCTTTGCTTTACAGAAGCTTCTCAGTCTCAGGAGGTCCCATTTATTCAATGATGTCCTTAGTGTTTGTGCTGCTGGGGTTGTACGTAGGAAGTGTTCTCCTGTGCCCATGTGTTGTAGAGTACTTCCCACTTTCTCTTCTATCAGATTCAGTGTGTTTGGACTGATATTGAGGTCTTTAATCCATTTGGACTTGAGTTTTGTGCATGGTGATATATATGGATCTATTTTCATTCTTCTACAGATTGACTTCCAGTTTTGCCAGCACAATTTGTTGAAGATGCTCTCTTTTTTCCATTGTATACTTTTAGCTCCTTTATCGAAAATCAGGTGTTCATAGGTTTGTGGGCTAAAGTCAGGGTCTTCTATTCTATTCCATTGGTCGACTTCTCTGTTTTTATGCCAGTACCAAGCCGTTTTCAGTACTGTAGCTCTGTAATAGAGTTTGAAGTCAGGGATGGTAATGCCTCCAGACAATCCTTTATTGTATAAGATTGTTTTGGCTATCCTGGGTTTTTTGTTTTTCCATATAAAGTTGATTATTGTCTTCTCCAGATCTGTGAAGAATTTTGATGGGATTTTGATGGGGATTGCGTTGAATCTATAGATTGCTTTTGGTAGAATTGCCATTTTTACTATGTTGATCCTCCCAATCCAAGAGCAAGGGAGGTCCTTCAATTTTCTGGTGTCCTCTTCAATTTCTTTCTTCAAAGACTTAAAGTTCTTGCCAAATAGATCTTTCACTTCCTTGGTCAGAGTTACCCCAAGGTATTTTATGCTATTTGTGGCTATCGTGAAAGGTGATGCTTCTCTGATTTCCCTCTCTGCTTCCTTATCCTTAGTGTATAGGAAGGCAACTGATTTTTTGGAGTTGATTTTGTATCCTGCCACATTACCAAAGATGTTTATCAGCTGTAGGAGTTCTTTGGCAAAGGACACTGTCACTAAGACAGAAAGGCAACCCACTGACTGGGAGAAGATCTTCACCAACCCCGCAACTGACAAAGGTCTGATATCCAAAATATACAAAGAACTCAAGAAATTAGACCGTAAAAGGTTAATCAATCCAATTATAAAATGGGGCACTGAGCTGAACAGAGACTTTTCAACAGAAGAAGTTCAAATAGCCAAAAGTCACTTAAGATCATGCTCAACTTCCTTAGCAATCAGGCAAATGCAAATCAAGACAACATTAAGATACCATCTTACACCGGTCAGAATGGCTAAAATCAAAAACACCAATGATAGCCTCTGCTGGAGAGGTTGTGGAGAAAGGGGCACTCTCATCCATTGCTGGTGGGAATGCAAACTTGTGCAACCACTTTGGAAAGCAGTGTGGCGGTTTCTCAGGAAAGTCGGGTTCAACCTACCTCTTGACCCAGCAATACCACTATTGGGAATATACCCAAGAGATGCCCAAACATACAACAAAAGTATATGCTCAACTATGTTCATAGCAGCATTGTTTGTAATTGCCAGAACCTGGAAACAACCTAGATGTCCTTCAGTGGAAGAATGGATGAAGAAAGTATGGAATATATACATATTAGAGTACTACTCAGCAGTAAAAAACAATGACTTCTTGAATTTTGCATACAAATGGACGGAAATTGAAAACACTATCCTGAGTGAGGTAAGCCAGACCCAAAGAGAGGAACATGGGATGTACTCACTCATATTTGGTTTCTAGCCATAAATAAAGGACATTGAGACTATAATTCGTGACTCTAGAGAAGCTAAATAAGAAGGTGAACCCAAAGAAAAACATATAAGCATCCCCCTGAATATTAACCTTCATCAGGCGATGAAAGAAGACAGAGACAGAGACCAACATTGGAGCACTGGACTGAAGTCTCACGATCCAAAGGAGGAGCAGAAGGAGAGTGAGCACGAGCAAGGAACTCAGGACGGCGAGGGGTGCACCCACACACTGAGGCAATGGGGATGATCTATCGGGAACTCACCAAGGCCAGCTGGCCGGGGACTGAAAAAGCATGGGACAAAACCGGTCTCGCTGAACATAATGGACAATGAGGACTACTGAGAACTGAAGAACAATGGCAATGGGTTCTTGATCCTATTGCATGTAATGGCTTTGTGGGAGCCCAGGTAGTTTGGATGCTCACCTTAATAGACCTGGATGGAGGTGGGTGGTCCTTGGACCTCCCACAGGGCAGAGAAACCTGCTTGCTCTTTGGGCTGAGGAGGAAGGAAGACTTGATTGGGGGAGGGGGAGGGAACGGGAGGTGGTGGCGGGGAAGAGGCAGAAATCTTTAATAATTAAATTAATTAATTAATAAAAAAAATCAGCAAGGAAAAAAAATAAAATAAAATAAAAGGAGGCTCTTTGCTGTTTTCAAGAACTGCGTTGCTTTTTGCTTTCAGTATTCTGCATATCATTTGTGTGTGAATGGGTACACTTGGATATATTATATTTGAGGTCATTAAATATAGATTAACATTTTTAAGAAATCTAATTTCTCAACAATTTTTTTTTTAATTTCCATTCTCTTCTCTCTTTTCTCCACCTTACTTTCTTATTTTTCTTGTGTGGATATGCTTAATCATGTCCAACATTTCTCTGATGGCCTATTTAGTTTCTTTTGTTTATGTTATCTCTTTCTTTAAAATTCCACAATCCCTAATTCTAGGCTTAGAGGTTTTCTTGTTTTCTAAAATTATGGCTCAATTCTCTCTTCTTTCCTTTGCCAGCTTAACATCCATTGTTAAGACCCTTCTGTGACTTTTTTTATTTGGTCACTCTCTGTCTCAACGTGATGCATTTGTCCATAATGAATTCATGTAACTTCTATGTGATGAGTTTCAGTCGTCACACCTTCCTTTAAGCACCATGTGTCTCTCCTTTTGTTCTTTGCCTGTATTTATAATGATGACTTTGAGGTCCTCACCTGCTAAGCGTCGCATGTGGCTGGGATTTGTCATACTGCTGTTCCACCTCACCTACTTCTTTTTATGTTTCATGATTTTTGTCTGAAAAGGAGAAATATTAAATAATGAACTACAGTAATGTCTTCCTCCTGTGATTCAATCTTGCTACTGTTTGCCCACTGCTTCCTTTATTTGCTAAGTGGGATGACTGGTAAGTCTTATTTTTTTCTTGGTGTACAGGTTCCAGCATTCTATCAAAAATTTGTGTCATTTAACCTGCCTATAAGTCTGCCTCTGGAGCAACATTGTCCAGTTATGAGTAAAAGTGCTCCAGTTTCTTCAGCCATTTATATTTTCCATTCTACCGTAACATACATGTATGCATGTGTGACTTTGAGACTTACAGCAGTAGATGTTACTTGTCATTTTATTTTGTTAAAGTTTATTTCACTTTAAATTATGTGTGTTGTGTCTGTGTGGGGTATGTATGTGCACATGAGTCTGGGAATTAAGCACAAGCATCTACATGATTAGCCCATGCCTTTAACCACTGAGCCATCTCTCCAGCATACATTTTTGTTTCTTTTCTTTTCTTTTTAGATGGAGGTTTCACTATGCAGCCCTGACTGTCCTAGAACTCACCAGTCTCAAACTCATAGAAATCCTCCTGCTTCTGACTTCCAAGTGCAAGGATTTGAGATTAAAAGATGTAGGCCACCATGCTCAGCATTCCAGCCCCTTAATATTAATCCAGGTATCTTATGTGTTTTTCCTAGGCAAAAAGTGACTTCTAATTCAGTCAGAGATTGTACCTAAGCCCTGTGAGGTCTCCATCCTAGTCAACTGGTCCATGCTTTACTTTGGGAAACATTTCTAAGTCTTCTCTACCTTTTTCCCAGTATGACTGCTAATGAAAGATAGTGGATCTTATTCAAGTTTTCTCTACTCTGCTTCTGGCTTGACTGCTCAAGAATGAATGAAGCTGGGGTTTACTCACAATGTCCCTTACCATTGTGATCATTCTGAGCCTGGGAGAGTTCTTGGTTGGTGCCTCATATCCTAGTTTTCAGATTTCACTGCCTCTTGCTTGCCTCTGCTTAGTATGTAAAATCATGGGAACCTCCTTTAAATTACACATAAACCATTTTTTTTTTTTAATCTGCTGAAACCACTGTTCTGGCATGAAATACACCATCCTTTGTTCTACACCTCTTCCCGGGCAGACTCTCTATCACTATGCAAGACCTGGTATCAGGGACATGGTTTCCTTCTGTAAAATAATACTTTGGGCTGGACAGTGGTGGCGCACGCCTTTAATCCTAGTCCTTGGGCGGCAGAGGCAGGCGGATCTCTATGAGTTAGAGGCCAGCCTGATCTACAAGAGCTAGGTTTCAGGACAGGCCCCAAAGCTATGGAGAAACCTAATCTTGAAAAAATCAAAAAGCCGGGCTGGAGAGATGGTTCAGTGGTTAAGAGCATTGCCTGCTCTTCCAAAGGTCCTGAGTTCAATTCCCGGCAACCACATGGTGGCTCACAACCATCGGTAATGAAATCTGGTGCCCTCTTCTGGCCTGCAGACATTCACACAGACAGAATATTGTATACATAATAAATAAACAAATATTTTTTTAAAAAAAAGAAAAATCAAAAAGCCAAACAAAACAAAAAATACTTTGGATACATGAATGAGTGAGTGGAGCATGATGGTCTCAAAGTCCACAGTGTACATCGAGGGAAATGAAAAAAAAAAAAAAAAAAACAACAACAGTTCTATCATAAAATAAAAAGATGAGGGCTCCCTCTCCATATCACTCTTAGAATTAGAGACCCGGCTGTAACTCTCCTGAGATAGAGCTCTGGGGGAAAGAGCCAGGAGTGTTATGGCTCCAGAGGACAAGACGATTATTCTTGTTAAGCACTAGCAAGTTTTTCTTGAATGAGGGTGCCTCCATTTTCTAGATGCCTTTGGGACACTAGTCATATATTTCAAATGGTAGTTTCTGTAACTAGCCTCTGTTTACATCACTATTTGTTAGAGAAAGACGATGCCTTGCTGTTCATCTATCATTGCGTAAAGACATTAGGAGATGCTTCTAATGGAGTTAAGAACATAAACAATGAAGTATTTTTTTTTTTTAAAAAAAAAAAGAACATGAGGTGGCTGCTTGGAATAATGATTCATGTAGGTTGTAAACCAGAGTTTTCTCTGGCTGTGTGAGGACAGCTGTGCCTAGTCTTAGAACCACATGTGAAGCACTTCTGACAGACAGAGGCATGGCGATTGGATAGAATCCAGTCCTCCAACATCAGCACTTGAATGAAAAGCTAGAGAATAATAGTACACTCCATTTCATCCCGAGTTTCATGCAGTCTGAATAAGGCTAACCACAGACTGCTACGGGAGAGGGCTACTGTGTGGGAAGCTACCCATGCGCCATGCCAGCCTTGCCCAGGCTCTGCATATCTATTCCCATCCTTGTGACCAGATGGTGTCCAATTATCTGGAAAATTGGACTCAATTTCAGTGACAGAGGAATCGAACCAGTGAGATGACTGGCTGGAAGAAAAATTAGCTGTGTCATTTGCATTCAGTTTTTTGGAGATCAGGAGGATTTCTGTGGGGCAGGATGCCATGAGTTCTGACAAACTTGCCAGGGAATAGTGCCCTTCCAAAGATGCCTTTTGTGTGTATGTGTGTCTTGGGGGGATTTGCTGTTTCTCTGTTTATTTTGTTTTTAGGCATCCATGGCTAGCCTGGAATTCACTATTTAGACCAGACTGACCTCATGGTCAAGGCAATTCTCTACTTGAAATTACAACATGCATCATAAAACTACCTGCATTTAATTCCCCCAAATTATGAATATTTTAGATTATGTATCAAAGGGCAATAGGATTACAGGTCAAATGAATGGGCTAATCATCCAGCCTTAAGCTAAACTAGATTGCCAGTCACATGTACTCAAGCAGAGCATTTCATACATGGGGGAAAGATGCCAAAGAGTAACTTTGAGAGTGAGGCATGCAAAAGACATGGTCCAGAGCACAGATTTCCAGTTAGATTTCAATCTCCCTGTTGTACATCATGGTAGCTATAATTAATAGCCACAGGTTGTACACTTAGAAAGGACTAAGGGGACAGGGAGAGGGTTCAACAAGTTTTAACTTATTTAACAAGTTTTACCTATTACGAAAGCCAGATGACCTGAGATAGATTCCAACAACCCATGTGACATCTGAAGTAAAGAATCAGCTCCACAAAGTTGTCCTCTGATTTCCCTGCCAAAACCATAGCATTCACTTCCACACATGTCATGCACGCACGCGCGTGTGTACACACACATATGTATATATATATATGTATATATATATACACATTGTATATATATATACATATATACAATTTGTGGCGGCGCAAATAAATGCAGACAGATTATATAGATATATACAGCTTTAATAAGGAAATAGACTTACAGGACCACAGGTTCCCGCAGAGAACAGGAAAAGCGGAGCAAAAGAAAATGGCTGCTGGGCTCGCGCCCGGCAGATTTATCCGTAAACATTAGCCCGAGGCGAACACGCCCCCAATGGGTGGGGCTATATCCCTACATACAATAATTGTTTAAAGTACTGAAAGTAGTATTAGATTGTCCTCAGCCCCCAAAAGATGTTAGTTAGCTCTATTTGGCCATTCCAGTTTTTACATACTTTAAGTATCATATTGTACACCATAAATACAAATACAAAATCCACATTTGCCAATTTAAAAATAGAAATGACTTTGAAAAGAAGGAAAGCAATGTGAAAGACTTGACTGATGATTTCTGGTTTTGAAGATGAGAGAGACCATGAGTTATGGAAGGTTGGCAGCTTCTAAACGCTGGAAACAGCCAGGAAAGTCACTTCTGCGAGAGACTTCAGAAGGAGTACAGCCCTGCAGGCACCCTGCTTGTATTCCAGGGCACTTACCTGGCTTTTCTGACTTTCTGTGAGATAACAGAGTTGTTTTAGCAACTCCACTCATGGCAACTTGAACATCACACTAAGGTTTTTGAACTCTACACTCTCAGGTTTACAAACTAAGAGTTCTGAGATCCCAAGTTGCAGAGTCTTCTTGCAGTTAGGAGCACACAGGCCACATAAATAAGAGGGGTGGGGCTCTCTCTCTTAGTCTATGCCCGCCTCACCTGCCAGCCTGCATTAGTGGCAGCAGGAGAGTGAAAAGAACATGTGCCTTTCATGGTACACTGTGGATTGAAAAATCAGTGTCCTGATAGTGGGCACATCATCCACACATGCACCAACCAGGGGCCAGAGAGCTCTACTTTGTCTACTCCTCCTAATGTTTCAAAACTCTTCCTTACATCAAACCAAAATTGTTCTTTTGTACTTTGTAGCAATGTCCATAATATTCTCAGGTCACAAAGAATATCTTTATGCCCATTATTTGACTCTTCTTGAGTCTCCCCCTTCACATTGTCTGTCCCCTCTGAGTCCTCACAGTCTCCTCCCCCTCTCCCCCCACCCATCTCACAGAACGATCACTTTTCTCAGCTGCATCCTTCCTGAAAGTGACATATCTGTTCACACACAGCATTCACACAGCTAAAATGACCTGTTTAAGGAGGACTCCACCCTACTCAGTTCTGTTAAAGACTCTTGTTCTTGTGCTGAACAGGTAACTGTGTAGTTAGTTGGCTTGGGTCCTGGGTTCCTGAATAAATGACACACTTGTTCTTGATTAATTTTATCCTATAAAATATATTCAAACTCCTTTCTTTTCTGAGCTGTAATACTTACATTGCTTTGAGATCTTTTTTTTTTTCCTATTAATATGAGAATTCGTATTTCACATAAGGCAATCCTGCTCCATAAAAAGGCAGTTTGGGCGTTACACCTGTGCTTCCTTTGAGCACAGCTCTTTGGTTTTGGAAAAGTGAAGGCTCCAGTGGGAACTATTTTCTCTTCTACCATCCCACCTCATCCCACTTTATCAACTAAGGAAATTATGAATTATCATGGTTGGGAAACTGGCAGACTGGGGCAATCAGTTCCCCTGCATGCCTGGCATTCCATGTCACTTAGTAGAAAGAAACCAAGTCTTTCCTGGTGGGAACATGAAGAAACATTAGATTTTCTTTTTCCAGAAAAAGAAATCCACAGCAGCGCGTTGTTGGCATGTTAGTCTAGGCTTCATTTTCAGCAGTGCTGCCTGCCAGAGTGTGACACACGCAAGTGGGACCAAAACCAGTACCTGGGAGCTGCACATGCATGACCACTGAAATATTCTGCCTCCACCTCGAGCAAAGCAGACCCTGGGCTCATTGAAATTGCACCAGGAAAAGGGCACAGTTTAGCTGGCACTGTAGCCATGGCCAGAAAGTGGTTAAGAGACACCAAGATGCATTCTTGACATTCTTAAATTCAAGTGCTCTCAACAGATTAATAAAGATGAGACTGCATTGATGGGGGAGAGTCTTCTGTTTTGTGTTAATTTCATTGGTTAAATAAAGAAACTGCCTTGGCCCTTTTGATAGGACAGCAGCTTAGATAGGTGGAGTAGACAGAACAGAATGCTGGGAGAAAGAAGCTGAGTCAGGCAGTCGCCATGATTCTCCCATTCCAGACAGATGCAGGTTAAGATCTTTCTGGGTAAGCCACCTTGTGGTGTTACACAGATTATTAGAAATGGGTTAACTGAGATGTGAGAATTAGCCAATAAGAGGCTGGAACTAATGGGCCAGGCAGTGTTTAAAAGAATACAGTTTCCATGTAATTATTACTGGTAAGGCTAGCTGGGTGGCAGGACGCAGCTGGCAGCTCCGATTACTACACTGCATTTGATTGGTCCTCCACAGATAACCAGGAACTCTGCTTATGCTGATTATACTCGGAGCTGGTATTTCAGTCTTCTCTTCTCTGTTTGTTCTCTCGACTAGGATCATGAGTACATGTACCCAAGCCAAGCTTAAGGAAAGTCCACAGGCAGTGCTCTCTTTCCCACTTCTAGAAGTACCTGGATGCACTGCACGTAAGAGGCAACTGACATTTAGCCTTCCTGTCTAGAAGGCCACAGGGGATGTCAGGGGGGCAGGTGTAAACTTGGGAGAGCCTGTCAAGTCGAAAGGATTGAGCTGAAGACAGGGTTTACATAGGGTTTCTTGAAGGGGGAAGGGGGGGATGTAACATGTGGGCCTGTTTGTTGGGGTTTCTGTCCTGCCAGGTTCTCACAGTCTTTAGGTCCCAAAGAATGACACAGAAGGTCTATATAAGTTATAAAACTGATTGGTCCATTAGCTCAGGCTTCTTATTAACTTTTATAACGTATATTAACCCATATTTTTATCTATGTTAGCCACCTTTTTCAGCGGGACAATCATATCTTCCTTTGGTGTCTGGGCAGTACTCCAGAGGAATGGGCTTCCTCCTTTTCAGAATTCTCCTGTTCTCTTTGACCCACCTCTACTTCCTATCTCCCGCCTACACTTCTTGCCTGACTACTAGCCAATCAGCATTTATTTAAAACACAATTGACAGGATATAGACAATTGTCCCACACCAGGGTGGAGCTTTCCAGGGTGGCCTGGGATTGGAGGATTTTGTGAGTTACACCTATCAACCTAAAGTTCCTTCTTATTCCTGGCCCTTAAGGTCTGTGCAAGTGTTTGGTAACATAGCTTGCTAGAGCATTTACAAGCAAACATTCTCACTTAGAAAGCACAGATAATCTCTCCCCTCTGCAAAAAAATTTGTTTGGAGGTCTGGTTGTGTCCAAGAGTAAGTACAATTTGATGAAATAAAGCCCATCACGTCCTGTACAAAGCTGACTTTAGTTGGTCCTAAACTTTCTCTCCATTCTTCCAGCATGATGCATTGACCTGTTTCTTCTCACATTCTAGCCCTAACGTTAGCACACAACAGTTCTGATCAGCTCTTCAGTGTGGAAAAGTTAAAAGAGCTTAGTCTCACTCCAAGGGTTAATGGGATATTTGTTTGTGTTCATTGTCGCTTGTCAGAGAATGTAAGTTTTCACTGTCTATGTTGTGTTCATTGTTTTCCTGGGAAACTCAAGTCGCCACAGCTCTTTCCCCTTCCCTCTGCTCTAAGTTTCATTCCTCTGGTCACAAGCAGCACACACAGTCTTTAAGACTGGCTCTCTCTCTTCCCCTTCCTTGCTTTCCTTCCTTTTTTTTCTTTCTTCTTATATTTCACCAAACATATTACAGGCTTGTAAAATCTTCCTCTAAATTTTAATATTTAGTAATCCTTCATCGTACTTAGCAATTCTCCATTATACACCTATTAACTCACACATCAGAAACACAAGTTGAACAAAACTAAGAACACATTTGCTGAAAATTTATAGTCTTCATATTGACCAAAGGAGAGCTATATTTAATTTCACAAAAAAGTTGAATCTCTCTTTTCTTACTATTTTTCTGAATAGTGATATGAAATTTCCTTGTTAGCCTTCAAACACAGCCATCTGTTAGTGATTTCAAAACACACAAGAGAATCTAGACTTAAAATAAGATTTTTAAAGGGTGAACTATTTGAGACAAGAAAGGGGGCCAGTGGGAGGTGGCACAGGAAACAGTAAATGGGGGTAAATGAGATCAAAACACATGCTTTATGTGCCGGGAGGCGGGGGAGGGGAGACGAGGCTATAGAACTTAGTTTTTAAATGACTATATTGGTTGAAATAAGGTGTGGGGTAACACAATCATTTATATTACTTTCAAGCAAACTATATTTACAGTTTTGCATTAGTCTGCCTGAGAAAAAATATTTGCCAGCATAATAGAGTGTTATCACTGTCGTTGTATAGTAGATATTGAAACATTTTGTATACGTCCAAGGGGCCTCCCAACCCATAGTTTTGCTTTCTGTAGTTTCAGTTACCTGTAATCAACCACACTCTGAAAACAGCAAACAGAAATTGTTTCCTAAACAGACAGTTCACAACTTTGTTTCAAGCAGCATTATGGGATGTTTGAGTGCTCAGCTCCATCTGCCCCCAGATGGGAAGCATCCCTGTGTGCGACACAGCCTGATGCACAGCTGACCTGCCCATTACACACTGGTCCAGCCTCATTGTCAGATAGCTATTAGAAATATCACAGTGCTTATATTCAAGCAAATATCCTTTTACTTAGTCTTTGTCCCCTGTGTGCAACAGCAGTCAGGTCAATAATTTATATATACAAAGAGAAGCCATAAAACAATTATTTGAGTGAAAAAGCAAATGTTTCTGAATTTGAGGAGAGAAAATACTATCAGACACAAATTTTCTAAGATCCTTAATGATAAGGATGAAACTTTGAAATATGAAATTCTTGAGAAAGGAAAATCTGTTAATTCTTAAGATTTTAGTCTGCTTGTTTCTCAACAAGCTTTCTCTGTTCTTTTCTGGTTGTCCCAGAACTCATTCTGTAGACCAGGCTGGCCTTGAACTCAGATATCTGCCTGCCTCTGCTTCCCAAATGCTGAAGTTAAAGGCATGCACCACCACTACCAGGCTTGGATGTCTTATTTGTTTGATTATATGTGTGTGCATGGGTGTATGTGTGTGTGTATGTGTGTGTGCATGCGTGCATGCATGGGGTTATGTGCACAGGAATACATGAATGCCTGCAGGCCAGAAGAGGATTGGGACTTCATGGAACTGGAGTTACAAGTGGATGTGTGGCATCTGACCTGTGTGCTGGAACCACATATTCTTTGCA
Organism: Chionomys nivalis; assembly: GCF_950005125.1. Classification (NCBI taxonomy): domain Eukaryota; kingdom Metazoa; phylum Chordata; class Mammalia; order Rodentia; family Cricetidae; genus Chionomys; species Chionomys nivalis. The sequence goes on from NC_080087.1 coordinate 44,954,572, forward strand.
AGAGCAGTATATGCTTTCAGCTGCTGAGCCATCGTTCATCCCCTTGTGTAATTCTGTTATCTTAGGTTCATTTCCTCTTGTGATAAAATACTCTAGCGAAAGCACTTTAAGGGAGAAGGGGCTTATTTGACCCACAGTTCCCAGTTATAGTCCATATTACTTTTCTGTGCTGTAATAAAAATGTCATTGGCTTTGCTCTAAAACTGCACCTGCTGCTGTAAGTTCTTACCTGAGACTGAAAAAAAAAAAATCAAAAACAAAAACCATTACATTTCTGGGTGAAAGATCAGAAATCATGATCGTACTAGTGACAAGCTGTTCCAGCAAGCGTGTGTCTGTATAAAAACATCTGCTAATGGATCTCAAGCCCTTTACTGAAAGTAAGGCATGGTTACACACATTCTGGAATAAGATTGAGCAAAGAAACCTAAATAACCAGAGATGCTAAGTCTGCTGATAAAGTGTCTACTGTCACATTTCCAGTTGAAGACATTGACCAAAAAGACATGATGCAATCCAGACGAAGTCTTAAATTGTAATAACCTGGAGTATTCTGGAAGGACATGCTAAATCAAAATTGCATTCATAAATGTGCAATGAAGCCCCCAAAGCACAAAACATGGATGGATGGATGGATGGATGGATGGATGGATGGATGGATGGATGGATGGATAAATTAATCCTGGTACTGTGTGGCAGCCACACAGAGCAGAGGATAAAGCCAGTGCATGAGCAGCCAAATACCATGAACCCTCCGGGAAATATATTCTGACAAGGACTATGCACACATAATTTTTATTATAGTATGCTATGATCATTCTTCCTAAAATTTTATTTTCATGCCTTACTTGCTTAATTTATAAATTAAATTCATCATAGGTATATAGGAAAATCATAATGTATATAGGCTTTAGTATTATTCATGATTTCAAACACCACTGGGGATCTTAGAATGTTCACCCAGATCAGAGTAGAGGATCAACTGTGCACTGGTAGTATCTAGAAAAATTAAGAAGAAAACTGCCCAACCATGGGAAAGCATTGGAAGGCAACACAGGATGATGAACAATGTGGAGATAATGTGCCACATATTGTCTCTGTGCCAAAGACTGTCCTGGTCACGCTTACAAAGGAGCTGGCTCAATAGAAGATCTGTTGATAATGGAAAGAATAGGATTTACTCTTCTTTGTGGTTGTGAAAAACTGAATAAACTGTTTGTATGCATAAAACATGAAGTTGTTTGTTAATTTTGAAAACGTGAAATGTAAGTAAGTCCTCTGTCCTCCTCCTCCACCCAGCTAATAGAATACCTGTGTACAGAAAGGATATGTGAAGGTGTGAATCTGAATTCAGACGTCACTCACTGATATTTCCAGGTTCCTATCTTACGGAACAAAGACTCAGAGCAGGGACACGTGACTGGTGGTGGAAGTTGAAACAGTTCATCAGAGAAGAAACAGGCATTCCTGAAAAAATGGAGAAGGATACAGAGGCAGTACGGAATGGAATCAATCCCAGATCCAATAGGCCTAGGCCCTCCATGTCGGAGCCTTTTATAGGTAGTTTATAGAATGCCTACCTGATCTGGGAGAGCTCCCTTGCTTTATCTCAGGCATACTCTGTTTTATTACACAGAACCATGTCTGTCAACTGGCTTCATGCTGTAATGTCTCAATACCCACACCTTTCTTCTCCTTCCACGTTGTCTCCAAACCTTACACAACCTCTACCCGGTGGGAAAGAAGAGGTGTCCTAAAAATACCAAAAGTTGTTTTCTTTTTCCTCTCCCAGGTTTACATTTGACTTTCTGTAGCTTATCTTAAGAATTCTAAGACCTTGCTAAAATTCAGAATAAAAGATGATAGTTGGCTAGGAAATGTCAGCCAGCCAGCCAGGGATCTCATTTTGTTTGATTTGATAAGAGAGTAAACAGTCTGGAATGTAGATGTATGATTCGGTCTGTTTGCATTTTCTAACCTTCAAAGATAACAGTTATCAGCTTATGAATGTACAAGAAGTAGTTATTTTTTTTCCTTTTAACAAAGGCCATATGATACTCAGTAGTCCTGAAAAATCTACAGTGTATGGGTTTTTTAGGTTCTCCAGATACATGACCAAATTTTCAGCATTGTCCTGCGTGAAAAAATAGTACTATGTCATACCTATGAGAATGTTAAGGCCTGTTTTCTGACAGAACAATTCCCTTTGCATTAGGTAGATCACTTCAGCATTTAGAATGAAAGGCACCCACCCACTGAGACGGTGGGGCTGATCTATTGGGAGCTCACCAAGGCCAGCTGGACTGGGACTGAAAAAGCATGGGATAAAACCGGACTCTCTGAATATGGTGGACAATGAGGGCTGCTGAGAAGCCAAGGATAATGGCACTGAGCTTTGATCCTACTGCATGTACTTGCTTTGTGGGAGCCTAGCCTGTTTGGATGCTCACCTTTCTAGACCTGGAGGGAGGGAGGAGGACCTTGGACTTTCTACAGGGCAGGGAAACCTGACTGCTCTGCGGACTGGAGAGGGAGGGGGAGGGGAGTGGAGCATGGGGAGTGGGGAGAGGGGAGGAAATGGAGGCGGAGAGGAGGCGGAAATTTTTAATTAAAAAAAAAAGAATGAAATGCTTAGAAATTGTTTGACTTCCCTATGTGGTCATTCTCACTCAGTTCATTAGCCTTCCATGGGGGGCTGGGGGTTGAAGATGTAATTCTGTCACATATGCTCAATGTAGTAGCGGCCAATTCAGTGCCTGTCTGATCTAATTGAATTCTCCTTCCTGGGCGGTGTTTCTATAGCTAAGTTTACAGAAAGCCATAAGAACCACGTGCAAAGGCCTTCTTGTGAGGCTGCCGTGATCTCTGGCATGTGTGTGTCATGCCTCATCCTTCTTTTCTTGCTAGTCTTCTCTCAGATGCTCAGTCTTTTGTTCAGAGTATTTACACTTCAGTAAGGCTAGTGGTGCCATGGAAAACAATACTTGGACCAATCCTGAAACCCCAACATTCCAGTTTATGGACCTTGAGTCATTAGCTGAGTCCTGATAGAGTGACTGTTCTTCAGGCTTAGACGACGTGACAAATGTCATCTTGCTGAATGATTAGTCTTGTGAAGGAAGCAAAGGTAGCTGGAAAGCACAACAGCCTAATGTCACAGCTCTACTAAGATAGGCTCATGCCTTCTAAAACCACTGAGTATGGGCTGGAGAGAGGGCTCAGCCATTAAGAGCACTGGCTGCTCTTCCAGGGGACCCTGGTTTGATTCCCAGCACTAACAGGACAGCTCACAACCGTCAGTAACTCTGGTTCCAGAATATCTGACATTCTCTTCTAGTCTCCCAGGTCACCAGGCACTCACATGGTGCATATACGTGTATGACGGCAAAACACTCCCCCGACCCACACACACACACACAAAGAGCCCTGGGTGCCAAAGCCTCCCTTGTGGTATTAGTCTTCTTGTTGGACATCTATGGAGGGCACCCAGAGCCATTTTCTCTTTAATTCTTGTGTGGTGTGTGTGTGTGTGTGTGTGTGTCTGCAGAAGGCAGAAGTCAACCTTGAATTTTATTTCTCAGGAACCGACCAGTTTGAATTTAAGTTTGTTTTTGTTGCTGTTGTTGTTGTTGTTTGTTTCCTTTTGTTCTTGTATGTATATGTTGTTTGTTCTTGTTGTTATTGCTGTTGTTTGAGGCAGAGTCTCTGAGACCTGGGGCTTCCAGGTTAGGGTAACTGGCTGATAATCAAGCCCAGGGAATCCCCTGTCTCTGTTGCACATCCCTTCCCCCTCACTCTGGAATTACAAGGGCACTCTGTCATGCTTGGCTTCTCATTTGGTACTGGAGATCCAAGGTCCTCACACTTGTGCCACAGGAATTTTTTTTGCATGAGCTGCATCCCTGCCTCTGGGGGACCATTTACTATCATGGTTGCATCACATCCATCAATTGCTGCAAAATCATTTAGCTTGTTTGCTTGTTTGTTTGTTGTTTGCTTGTCTAAGCTAGAAGTTAGGAGTTCAAGTCAGTCTCAAATTCATCATGTAGCTAAGACTGACTTCAACCTCAGGATGCCCCTGCTTCTGACCACCTAGTATACCATCATACATGATGGCTTGTTTCAATCTAAGTCAACACTGTGTTGAACAATCCTAAATTTTTGCATACATGAGCAGAAAATATTTTTTTAATTTGTTCCTGGCATACAGGTATATAATCATCAAACACAATATATTGGCACTTTCCTCTTACAGAGTACAGAGAACATCAACAAACATTAGATACCGCAAAAGTGAAATTCAAGTCTATCGTGATAAGCAAATATGTGTGTACATATTTCAGATTTCTATGTCTTTATTATGAAGCTATTTTATATTAATGATTTTATATGCTAGAAGAAAGGCATTGAAGTGTAACCTCCCCCCACCAAAAAAAAAAAAAAAAAGAGAGAGAGAGAGAGAGAGAAAAAAGAAGGAAAAAAGGAAATGAAAATAAGAGCTATAATGGGCCAGTGACACTTATTGGGAAAAGTATACCCCAATAGACTATAAAAATGAGTTGGCTTTTTTAAGAAATGTCACGCAAGAGACAGGGTATCCTAGATGAATACCTTAAATTGAGCAATGAAATTGCATCAACTTGGGGGACGTAAGCTAATTTTTCATATTTTTCATATTTGAGCATATTTTTCAGCCAAGTGTGAACAAGGGTGATAAGTGTTAGCAAATGTATAGCTGTATCTTAAACGGCATATTAGGACAAACTAGACCAAATACTGTCTAAGCGCTGAGAGGAGGAAGTGTGCGATGTATTCACACAAGGCACTTAGAATTCAAGCTTGCAGCCAAGCTTAAGAAATTTGAGCAACCAGTGGCATTATCCAGACAAAACCAACCCAAAATAACAGAAAATTAGCTCAGCAATTCTACCAGATTCCATCTCTAGAAGTTTTGCTGTGCAAAAGAATAAAACAATGCAGAGACAGAGAACCAAAGGGGATGTGTTCCACTTTCTGTCTTTGCCACTTTACCGTGAGTGCATCTAGAGAAATGGAAGAAAGAAGATGTGGGAGAGGAAAATATGAGAGAAATTAGAAAGGAATAGAGCTGAAGGACTCTGGGAGCCATGGCAACAAGATGACTGGCAGCCCAGGGAAATTGCCCACCAAACTCCAGATAAGCTGTCTCTGCTTCAATTTGAGATTTTTACATGTTAGATGCAGGGTTAGCTGATTTTTCATGAACCTTTCTATAATTTTATTTTAGTTTTTATTAATGTTGTCTGAGAAACATTTTATGAAAAGAAAAATATGATTTCACATATCCAAGAGCTGGAGTTGTTCAGCAATTTGTCCAACAAGCGAATCTATCAATGGCTTAACAGGCAATACATCTCTTGGGGGCACCTAAAAGCTCATAAGACTTACAATAATGCACCTCTACTCACCATATTTTAAGTGAAAACAAGCAGGGTTTCCAAAAGAAAAGCGAGTCAAGTAGGAACGTTTTGGACATTTAAATCGATAGCCTGGATCTATGGACAAAATAATTAGATATATTACTGACTTTTTTCAAAAGTATAAATAATTTTGTTCTTCCCAATACATTGCAAATCGTGTGGAAGTTCAGTGGTCCCATTATATCACAAAACAAACCTGAGAGGGGAGCAATGTGCTTTGAAATAGTAGCATCAAAGAGTGGAGACAAAATCGGGCTGTTTCTTTCCTGCTCTTTCCCCCAATCCCCCCACTCTTTTTTTCATCTGTCATATTGAAATAAATAAGAGGGCAGGAATTGCTTTCCCCCCACAGTGCTGTTTGTGGTTAGCAAAACAATAAAGGATATTGTTACAAATAGGTAGGCAACATAATGAGAAAAAGAAGTGGACTGTGGTCACAGCTGCAGCTGTTCAGGCCAGAAGAAAGGTTCCCAAGAGTTTAAGAAGCCAGCAGCAGTCACTAAGAATTGAAGGTTTGTGACTGCTGTGTGCAGTAAAGTTATTTGGAATATAGTTGTCTTGGTTTACCTTTTTCTGGAGAGCTTTTGCCTTAATTATTTTTTTATTCCCCCCCTATATAATTTTTCAGCTCTTCTCAAAACCATGTGTTTTTACAAACAGCTTGACAGAGAAAGTGTGGAAGTGTGGCCCTTGTGCACACCTGACCACACTGAAGACAGCAGGGTGCACAGCTCTCGTTGTAATATTGAGTTGGAAGTGTCACTCCCAGTCTGACAAGCTCTTTGCACTTGCACTCCAACTCCCAGCCTGCCAAGCACTGACCACTCCCACAGAGTGGTTTTGGATTCACCTGTGTGCTCCCTCTGTCTTTCCTTTGCCATGCTCTCCCGTCACCCATGAGTGTGTGGTCTATTAAACATGGGCATTTAATTTGGTTTAATCTGGTCTGATTGGAGTTCTTTTGTGTTGGCAGAGCGATTCATCTTAAGATTTTTCCTAACACTCATCATCCACCAAATGGCTACAAACATCCACACCTCAGTCAGGGACCCCTAGATCTAAGGCATTGTCATGGAGACCAATGTAAGCACACCGCATTTGGGATTTGTTGTCAAGATAGTGGTTTATCATGTGACATTCTGAAATCATAAAATCAATAATGTCCAGAGTGGATTTCTTAGAAACAACCATAGTAACAAAAAATAAAAGTCTCTGGAGAATAGAACCAGAGACTCAGAAGACATGTTTGCTTCTGAACTGCCCTTAGAGCTACTGTGTGATTTCTTGATCACCTTTGTCATGGCAGTGAAAGGCTAGAAGGATGGATATTGGCTAGGGTAGACAGCCTAGAACAGCAAACCTGTGCCTCACTCCCAAGGGCACTCTTGACTCAAGAAACAGCTTCGTACTTGGACTTGAAAACAGAGCTGCCAATGGAAAGTTTGTATTTTAGACTTCTCACATGGGTTTTAAATCAGCTTTTCATTTCAAAATGAATGAAATGGAAACCCAAAGGTTGTAAGAACAATACAAGAGACACCTGGGAGCTCAGCGCCCAATTTCCCCTAAAGTTGCTGTCCGTCATAACCATGGTGCCACTAACAAAGCTGAAAAGACAACACTGGTATACACTGCAATGAACTAAACTCCGGACTTCATTCAAATCTTCCCCACATTGGACGCCACACAGTTTTCCCAGGAATGAACTTTAACTCCACCAGGCTCCAATCAAAAAGACCACATGGTGCCTGGGAAAATATTTATTTCATTCTCTTAAAAAGCAGAGTCTTTTACTCTATTAGATGTCACTTGACAGCATTCGATAGTTTGCATGCAGGTAAGGTAAACTGTTTCTGTAGCTACTGCATATTAATAAAAATTTACTTTCATTTTCTTCTGTGTGTATGCATAGTTTGCACACATGGATGCATGGCTGGTACCAGTAGAGGTCAGAAGAGGGTGTTGAATAACTGGAACTGGAGTTACAGATGGTTGTGAGCTATCACATGGGTGCTGGGATTCAAACCTGAGTCCTCTACAAAAGCACCCAGTGTTCTTAACAGATGAGCTGTTCCACTCACCCCATTTATTACTTTAGTTATTTATTAGTTTATTACACTGATTTAAAATGCATATACACACTAAACAAATAAACAAATGTAAACCTTAATTAGTATAAAATGAAAGACAACTTATATTTGATGTAAAAAAAAAACTATAGGTTAATTGCTCTTAAAAAGGAGCCCTTTTCTGGGATATCTTCTAGCAGTGAAAAAATTTAAAAATATCTCAGTAGATAACTCTCAACTGACACACCCAACAAAAACTTTTCAGGTGTCTACCATGCACAAAGCATTGTGTCCCAAGCTGAGAAACCAGAGTGAGCAGACTAAAGTTATTTTTCATAGGCGCCAGTAGTATAGACCCTGATTCAGGCTACCACGAAGGAGCCAGACAATAAACTTTACACCTCAACACACAGTGGATGATGGGTAGATGAAGAGGGAAACAGACACCTTCACTTCAGCTCCTTTCACACAGATCCGCGGGATCAAGGCAGACTGAGGTAAAGACAGGACATAAGGCGGAGCTGTGCCTAGCTCCTGATACACACCTGTCAGCTGTGCCTAGCTCCTTTCCAGGCTTGCATGTGTCCCTTGACAATGGTCCCTACTACCTACCAGGTAACACACTCTGGCAGGCTCTTCTCTGGGTCTTTCTGTGAATTACTTTAAGAAAATTTCACAATCCCACTTGACTCAGATCATATTGGTCCCCTATTTAGCGATAAAAATGAAGCAAAGTTATCTGACTCAAGGGAAATGGGAAGGAAAAACCCCCAGTAATCATTCTCTAATTTCCACCACATTCTAAATGTGGAGGCAAAATCTGTCTCTGAGCATAAAAAGTAAAGTCAGCTTCATTTCCATTCAATTAAAATAATGTTTTTAATTATCTCTTTTATTTCTGAAATTGTAATATGATTATTATATCATTTCCCCTTTCCCTTTCCCCTCTCTAAACTCTCCCATATATCCCTGCATGGTTCCTTTCAAATTCATGGTCTCTTTTTTTATTAATTGTTTTTAATGAATGTATGTATATGTGTATATATATATTCTTAAATATAACCTACTCAGTCTGTATCATATTACTTGTATGTGTTTTCAGAGAAATCACTCATTTTGACATCTAGATTTTGAAAATGAATACTTTTTATGCATGAAATAAACTGTTGAAGAAAGCACTAAATGTGCTTTGCCAACCATCATTGATGCTGAGTAGACCTAGAAGGAACTGGAGCACTTTTCACTGCTTCCTGTCTGCTGCATGCTACTTCAAGAACAAGTTACACACCATTGCCTTCCTTCGGAGACTACAGGAGACAGATTTTGCTTTGTTTTACGTGTAATTTTAAATACTGAACCAAAATAAGTATATCCCAAAATAGCCAAAGTGTACAGAGAAGCAACATAAATGCTACAAGAGCATTCAGGTGCGGAGATACCAGAAGGAAAGGGTTGAAAAAGCAGAAGGGACTGTGCCTGACTAGCATATGAAAGAAGGTGCCAGGCATGCGTGCAGTATTTGAAGACCAAGAGGCATTTCGACAGGCTGTCCAGTGGTAGAAAATCTCTCATGGAGAACACAAGCAAGGAACTCAGGACCTCGAGGGGTGCACCCACACACTGAGACAATGGGGATGTTCTATAGGGAACTCACCAAGGCCAGCTGGACCGGGTCTAAAAAAGCATGGGATAAAACTGGACTCGCTGAACATAGCGGACAATGAGGACTGCTGAGAAGTCAAGAACAATGGCACCGGGTTCTGATCCTACTGCACGTACTGGCTTTGTGGGAGCCTAGGCAGTTTGGATGCTCACCTTACTAGACCTGGATGGAGGTGGGGGGTCCTTGGATTCCCCAAAGGGCAGGGAGTCCTGACTGCTCTTCGGGCTGATGAGGGAAGGGGACTTGATTGGGGGAGAAGGAGGGAACTGGGAGGCGGTGGCGGGGAGGAGGCAGAAATCTTTAATAAATAAATAAAAATAAAGAAAAAAGAAAAAAAAAGAAACTGAGAAAGTTAGTATGCTAATAACAAGAATGAGTCTGTAAATGTAACATATGAGATAAATTTCAGATGGAAGTGGACACTCGACATCTTTCTCTGCACATGGGTGTACATACATCACACATGCATACACACACACACATTCATGCAAATATTTTTTCTATGAGATGGAGGGATAAAAAAGGTAGAGATTCAGAGACACAGAGGGAGAGCCAAAGGTATGATATACTGTAAAAAAAAGGAAGCTAAGATTTCAAAAGAGCAAAATTAGTCCACAACATAAGAAGCTTCACGACTGTGAACCCCAGTTTCCTAAATTGAAATATCGACTGCTTTTCTTACCCCCATTTATGGAATACTAGGTCTTTCACACTATTTTCCATGCAAAAAACTAAGAAAAACAATCACTTTTGAAATACAGAAATAAATTCCATAGAAGACCCCAGCCAGCCAATCTGAACCTCCACCAAACAGCTATCAGATAGAAGTACAGATGCAATCCAGACAGACATACGGCTATTTCTGTCTAAAATCAAACCGTCTCCCTGCAAAAGCAGTAGGGCGCTGAGGGCTGTGTCGAGAATATGTTTGCAATTACTGTATTACATTGCCTAAATGCAATTTGTCTTCCTCCCGGGAGCTAGAAAGAAGAATTTTTGAATTAAAACTTTTTTTTCAATTTCATTGTGGTTCTGTTTTGGTAGCTTGCTATTTATTTCCTCCCTTTTAAACTTTGAAGATGCAAGAGGTTGCCAAATTAAGCCTTCCTGCCACCAAAAACTTAATAGTCAAAAGAAAATTGAAATAGGCCTAAAGGATGAAGCTCCTTCAGATGTTGAACAATTATAATTTCTTTGAGCCGCTCACCGTCTAATCACAAACAAGATGCAATGAAAACAGAAATGAGGCCGATGCCTGAATGGCGAACAACTGGTAAGAAATAGCAGCTGATAGCAATTTAAAATGTTTAATTGTGTAGGTAGTTTATTTCTGAACGTCAATCCACTTCATTAAGAATACTTGAGTCAGGAACTGACCTAGGAACAGTGTGTGTGTGTGTGTGTGTGTGTGTGTGTGTGTGTGTGTGTGTTCTGAGGTCAACTTCATTTGTCATTCCTTGAGAGAATCCACTATGCTTTGAGATTTTTTTGAGACAGGTCTCTCACTGGGACCTTTTTACTTTTACTCACCAATTAAAGTACGTTGGGTGGCCAGTGACCCCAAGATCACATGTCTCCACTCCCCAACATTGGGATAGTGAGGACTCACTAACACACCCCACTTTCTTTTACATGGTGCTGAAGATTGGATGAAGATTGTCATGTCTATCGGGCCTCCCCAGCACTGGACCTTGCTGTTGTGCAAACTGTGGAATGGTCTCACTTTTTGTTTTGGGTTGTTTGGTTTTTATTTTTTCAACTTTAGTATTGACACTTCTCATGAGCTGTCACCAGGAGAAGGCCAAACAGAAGACACAGTCTTACATCTTAGTTGGAATCAGGAACATTTCACAAAGCAGCTACATCAAGGGCATAAATAGTCCTCTTCATGAGCACATGGGACTCAATAAGGTTTGGTGTCTAATGACTCCTCAGGAGTAAGGTAGGGTTTAAAATTGTGCCTATGCAAAGTAGACCCTGAACTAAAACTGATAGTTCCAAAATTCAGTGAGTTGTTTTTGAGACATCTATGTGTTGGGAAAAATCGCCCTTGTAAACTAGGAAACAACATTTTCTGTGTTTGCTTACGCTAGTACTGTTGTGAGACCTTGTCGCAATGGTGTAATTCATGAAACGTGAGGGAATTTTGTCTAGTTATACCGAGTCCCTTAGAATTCTGGCTTCTCCTTTCACTAATATGCACTGGAATACACATCCCATGGAGAAGGTCCTTATGTGAAGCATAGAGATGTTTTTGAGACTCCAGTTCTGCAGGCAAGCCTTCTTGACACCCTAGACTGTTCCATGAATTCACATGCTTTCTTGTGTACCATCAGATGCTATTAAATTACTCAAGTCTTACTAACATTGTGGTCACACTGAAGGCGTGTTCAATAAACTATTCTTCCTGTACAGCAAACCCCAAGTCTCTCTTGAATGACCGACAGAGCTATAATGATAAACAGTGAGTATAATGTTTCCTGCTCTTACTTACTATGCTCATATATGAGACAAGCATCAAGGTGATACTGATCATTGAGTGGCAGTAGAATACAATCTAAACGATATCTGCCACGAGAACATCATTTCCTTGATAGGGCAGGAGGAAGTCATCTGTAAGGGCTTCCCGGAGCACATAAATCATTGCTCCTCAAACTACATGCCACCCACCCACGCAGACATGCATGTATGAATACGCACACATGCACGTAGGCACCAAATTCTGCTGACAGTCTCCTGCCAAAAACGAGTTGCAATTCAAAGCTGAATTTTGCAATCTCTGCATTTATCTCACATGCTGTCACCATGCCCCTCCCTGTCTGTGATCCAAAGCAGGAGAGTGGTTGATGGCTTTGGAATCCATTAGCCCTCCTGATCGCATGTGCTTACATTTCAGATTAGTTCTGGTTCTAACTTCTAGTTTTCAGAGAAACCACAGAAGTGTGTATGCATGTGTTTGTGCAGTAGTTCACCAAAAAACTTCACAAGTTCTTATTTAGATTGGTTTAAAAAACAACAAGCTGTTTCTGTTTTCCCGGGTGATGTTTTCTCGCTGCATCATTACGTACCATTTCTCTTCCCCAGGGTCCTTTGTGATAATATGCTCCAATAGACCCTCCCTTGGAATTCCAAGAAAATTCTTCCCCTCATTTTTGATATCTCAGTTGCTCAGGAGCCACATGCAAGTTGAGCAGAGAGTGGTGAGCGTGTGAGGCAATGCAGACCCAGAACATCCCTGCAATCACAGATAAATTCATTTCTTAGCTAGCAGATCACAATGATTTTCAGTGGCTTTAAATAATGGAAATCTATCTCCTAAGTTCAAAGTTACAGTAGTCCAATGTATTAGCCAAACAATGGAAATTCCCAAAACTAGAGGAGCCTGACCTCCCCCCTCTTTTTTTTCTGCTTTGGGCCACACGCTGGTGCTCCTTGGTGGGTGACCCAGGCTGTCCTTCAGCCCCTATTGTTACCTGGTCTTTCCTTCTGTTTCTTCCTGTATTTCTCCTTTTCCTTCTCATAAAGACAGCAGTAACTGGATTCTGGGTCTTTTCTAAATTCATGGTGACTTTAGGACTCATCACTACATCTACAATGACCCAGTTTCCAAAAGTCTTACATGTTAAGTATTGGGCGCTAGTCCTTGGACTAAAGTTCTTTTGAAAAGCACAACCCAGCTTATTGCATAAGTAATGGTATAAATTCAAAAAACACAAGAAGTGGCAATGCCGGGGTGTATTTCTATCCTGATGCAAATTACCTACTGGTTGTATGACTTTAAAAAGTAAGATGGTCAGTTACACATTTAAAGAAGCCCGCTAATGACTAAGCAAGGTGCCTGCTTCCTCTACCCCCTCAGTTTCTTCTATAATTCTGACTGAAAAAGATAAATAAAGGAAGATCAACTTAGGACAATAGTCTACAGTTCATAAAGTAGTTTCTTTTTACCACAAGCTAATTATAATGAAAAGGAAACCGGTGACCAAGAACCATTGAGCAGAGCATCCTAGAATTACTCAGTTCCCTAGTGGCTGTGTGTTCCTTAATTAAAAGGAGAACAGGTATCTCATGCTACCGCTTCATGGGCATGAATCCAAAACCAGTTCTATAGTTGATTCAAGAGAAGGTGGAGGATAGAGTGCAGGAAGTTTATAAGCTGTATGCCTACAGTTGACGCGTGCTCCTTCTAGCTCTCATCTTCACAGTGATTTGTGGGAGGACAAATAGCATGCATTCCAGAACAGACTTTTCCTCGGATGGGCTTCTGGTTATCAATGATTTAAGCCCTGGCTTAGAGTGAGTGGTTTGTCATTTTTTGCAATGAACCTAGAGTGAGTTTGGAAAAATCTCTAGTTCTGAAGCTCATCCATGTTCCCTTCTGCAGATTAAATGTATCTATCCTCATTGTTTGAAAATGGAACCCAGCAATGTTTTCACTCCTGAGTCCCCATCAGTCCTTTCAGGAGTGAATGCTCCCTTCTGTCATCTGTGCACATCTGTCTGGGTTCATCTTCCACGTGCAGAATTACGAGTCCTATCCCTTCCACCACAATCAAATGATCTGGGTCAGACCTCGACTGGGATTTGATCATAAGACAAGGAGATAGAGCAGACAGGAAGGGAAATGATGAGAAGGTATTGCTATTACTTAAAGAGAAAAGGCAAACTGGGACAAAATGCTAATATTCAGAAACATCTTAAAAGTCCATATAGTCCATTTTGTAATTCCATATATTTTAGTAAAAAAAAAAAAATCTATAAAGCAGAGACAGAACTTTGGTTACTTATCTATTAAAGAGAATATTAGCACATTAGGTTTGGTCTTATATGCATTCATTCCCCGTCCTCTGGAGCCAAAGGAAGGATTGTCACAAGTTCAAGACCAACCTGTACTACGTGGAGAGCTCCAAGCCTCCTGAGCTACATAGCAAAGACTCATCTCAGAGTAACAGAAAGAGATACAGAGACAGAGACACAGAGACACAGAGAGAGAAGCCCAGAGACAGTTAGACAGAGACAGAGATAAACAGAGACAGGGACAAACACAGAGACAGATAGACAGAGGCAGAGATAGAGAGACAGGGACAGGACAGACAAAAGGAAGGTGAGCACAGGAGGACTAGGATGCTCAGCAGGAATCATTCCTCAAGAAAGACTTTTAAATGTTATAGGTTTGTGGTTCCAGGTTTTCAGAAGCCACCTCCCATGCTGGCATGATGTTTTGGTGACACAACTGCCTTTGAGTCATTTTGTTCTCCTAGAAGTAACCCATTACCCATACTCGACAAGAAAGCCAAATAAATGCACTGGGTCACCGAGTTGGACTTTGGTGATTTCCTTACTTTGGTGGGTTGTTAGTTTCCTATATGGAGTAAATAGACCTTGGTTTGTGCTATCCCAAGGAAAGCCTCTCACAACATTATCTCAGTTAACCCATTCTACAAATTCCACCATATATGAGCTCCAAGGTTTGTTGCCTCTGTGGCTGTCTATTCTGAAGCTAACAATCAGTATTAACCACCACATTTAATATATCTGAAATATTCCATTTGGCATTTATTTAGAGGAGAAGCTATCTCCACATGGGGCAGGGTGGAGAAGGTAAAAGCCAGCCATTAGTCCTCTGCTTAGCTCTGTACAAAGCGCTTAGCAAATGAGAAGCCCCGCTTTCAACTGGCCCCACCCTCAGTGGGAGGCAGTTTAATGACCATCTGGTTTCACTCAACATACTGCTGGGGAAAGAGGCATCTCACCTCACATTCTAGGAGTTTATCAAACTATCTCCTTCCAGCCACAGACAAGAGTGTTTTCTGAGGGGAAGGCTGATCTTTTTTTATTTATTTATTTTATTTTTTGTCCTTCAGCTAGTTAAGTATTGTACGTTGGTTCAGTAACCTTACGTTTCATCAGTCCTCATGAACACTTCCCATAGATCCTGGCCTTTACTAAAATTGAAACAATCCACTGAGTACAGGGTACTTTCTTTAATGGCTCTTCAGAATCCAATTTTTTAACTCCAATTTGTTATTCTACAAATAAGAGTTATTACCCTTTTATAGCTGGAATCAAAACAGTGATGTTCAGGTCATATAATTCATAACAGCACAGCCTGGATTCAAAACCATGGTTTCATAAAGTATGATTTACACAAGGACTTGGAAATACATGGCAGGAAACTCTACTATACCTTAACTCTGATGCACAAAGGGACTCATAATGGACGGATGCAGAACTTTAAAGGGATCTGAGCTGAATGGTAAGAGGGGCCTGCTTTGCTATTTCTCATTAACTGGGACACACATCATTAAGACGAGTGGAGAAAGCAAAGGACCAAGGAGAGAGAACTAAAGTGAAAAGATTTAGGTTGTACTCAGAAAGCTGAAACAACAGACACTTACTTAGTATTATATTATCCAGCAGTCTTTGGGCATTGTGTTCACAACTTATAAGTGAACACTATTCAATTACTGTGCTTAGGGTTTCTGGTAGCTCCTGGCAGCTAGGAGTCCCCATGGGTGTTCTTTACCCAGATCCAGAGATGTGGGAGAAAAGGCCTTTCACAGAGCAACAAAACAGGCTGCAAGAACAGTTTCCTTCTGACTGGCTTTCTCCGGGAAATGTCTCAAGAGTTTGACTGGATAATTAAGAGAATGCATTAAGTCAATGTTATTAGGAAACACAGAAACTTCACAGCCTCACGCTGTTCTCCTAAGGAATTTCTCCTCTCCCATTTCTACATATACTGCTTAACCCCCACCCTGTTCTCCTCTACAGAGTTAAACACAAACATTTAAGCTTCTATTGAAACTGTCTCCATTAAGCCCAGCACTCAGGAGGCAGAGGCAGGCAAATCTCCAAGTTCAAGGTCAGCCTGGTCTACAGAGTGAGTTCCAGGACAGTCAGGACTACATAAAGAAATCCTGTCAGGAAGGAAGGAAGAAGGAAGGAAGGAAGGAAGGAAGGAAGGAAGGAAGGAAGGAAGGAAGGAAGGAAGGAAGGAAGGAAGGAGAGAGAGAGGAAGGAAGGAAAAGAAAAAGAGAAGGAAATTGTCTCCATTGGGCCATCCCATAGCATGTCCAGCTCAACATAGACGCCTATGTGGCCATGGGCCATGAGCACGTACTCTCCTGGGTTTTACATTGCTTCTGGTTAGAAAGCGTCCTTTCCTCACTCGCTCTGACAGCTGATAGTCATCTTATTATTGTGTTTCCTTCAACTGAACACCTGCTAATTATACCTCATAAAGCCCTACTGAACCCAGCCCCTCCTTTATAGTTCCATCCTGACTTTTACAGCCTCACTTTTGGTCCCTCTTTAAACTGCCCACTCTGGTCATTGAAGAGGCCCGTCAAAGATGCTAAGCCCATGGTCACAAAAGGGCTGCAAAACCTTGCCCCCCACTTTCCCACCTTGGCTCTATTTTGCCTCCACACTTTATATTCCATTCTCAAAATGTACTAAAATACACACACTTCATAAACTGCTTGCTCTTTGTATGTTATAGCACGCTGTTGCCATCTGCCTCCCTCCTCTGCCATCCTTCTGTCAGATTTCTATTTAAATTCGTGACACTTCTTTTAAGTCTTTATGGCTGTCTAAAGGTGAGTCAATGCCCTTGTTCTGGGCTTCAATCCAGAGCAGTAGTTTTCAATCTTAGCGTACATCACATGTACCTGAAAGACAGGTCATAGCAGAGACTGCTGACTCAGGCTGATTCAGCAGCTCTTGGGATAAGGCCTGAAGGGCTGGTTGACCAGGTCAGAGTCAGCACCTAGGATTTAGCCTCACGGTGACAAAACTGTCTGGACTCCTGGGTCACCTCTGCCTTGTCAAGAACCCCAGCAACATGGCATATTACTAAGCAGAAATCGGGCTGCATCAGACTTAGCCGCTCTTCCTGAGTGTCACCACCCTGACAGGCAGGTGGGGCTACCCTGCCTATTCAGTGCACCTGCCCCAGCTGTGTTATTGATCGGTCCTTCTTTCTATGCCAATAGCAAAGTCATTGGTCTCATGAATTGCTTCACAGACATTACCGAACTGCAGAGATCTTGGGACTTCCGCTTCCTAGAAGACCAAACTGAACAATCACTTGATCCTGAGAACATAGCTTTAAGGGTGAGAGAGGAAAAAGGAGTTTCAGAGTCATTTGGAAATCTAGTACTATAGTTATGAAGATGACACAGTCCCTTCAAATCTCTGAGAAACATGATTATTGGGAAAAAAAAAAGAAATGGTTTGAGATTTTCTTCTGCCATTCAGGAATAAATCTCTCCAAGAAAAGTTAGATAATTTATCATTTGACAAGCAACTCTGCAAGGTCATTACTTAACAAAGGCCTGTCCATAGTGCTCATTTCTCTAGGAGACTATCAGCTTCAGCACACAGATGGACAGACACAAGTCTCAAAAGAAGCCCACTCACACTTGAGTCTTTGCTTGTGACTGATTTTTGTTTGTTTGTTTGGTTGGTTGGTTTTTCAGGGCAGGGAACAAAGTTTTTCTTTGTAACAGCCCTGGCTGTCCCAGAACCTGCTCTGTAGACTAGCCTGGCCTTAAACTCACAGGCGTCCATCTGCCTCTGCCTACCAAGTGCTGAGATTAAATGTGTTTTACCACCTCCTGGCTGATTGAGACTGTTTGAGGGTCATTTTCTTCTCTTGAAAGTCGCCTGTAAAGTGATGTTGCACCCCTTCAAGACAAGTTTTGGAAAGCATAGCAAAAGACGGGCACACAAAGAAACGAAAGTAGTCATCTCTCACCCATCCCCCACTTAAGATGCCATTTTGGTTAGCGTTTATTAAATCAAAGTTTCTTTCGAAAACTGCATTCAACATGTTTCAAATTATGCAACATGTTTAAGGCATTATCTCCTTCCCTCACATGGATAAATCTGCATTTCTTAAGAGATCTGTTCTGTCTCCAGGCCTAATGAGTGTTAAATATCCTGAACCCTGCCTTTCCCCTTCAGTCGAAGGGGGTGCTTGTCAGTTGCCCCTCTCAAAAGTGCTTTAAAAAAGCGCTTCCTGCCAGCCTCGCTCCCAACCCCCACCCAACAGTTAATTCTGCCAGACTCCTTTGATCTGAACCAGACCTGAACTAGTTGCCTTCCCTGGTGCTTCCAGGTCCTTCTAGCCTACAGCACAGGCTAGCATGTTTCTGCAGTTCCCTCTAACAACAGGCAAATCAGAACAGGAGGGCTTCTGTGGACTTAGCGGATGCATAGACATCTTTATAAACATTGCCTGGTATTACACCTTAAAACAACACTTGTGGATTTTTGTTGTTTTGTTTTGCCAGAATAGCACACAGAGATTCACTAAAAGCCTTTTTAATGATCAGACTCAAACTAGCAACTTGCATTTCTTCAAATTAATGAGATAGCAGCAATGAGAAATGCTAATGCACTTTTACCCAAGAGTTTCAACAGCTTGCCAGTTTGCCTGTCTAAACAAATTCTCTCTATGCCCGGCAGCCTCCTATCCAGGAAATAGTGGGACTAAGCATTTCATCACAAGAATTAAGAAAAAGAGGATTATCGAGAGGTAAAAACCGACCGTTCCCAGGGTAGGATTTGCCCTTGGTTTCCAACATTGCTATGTTTCTGGTCACAAGAAGACTGCAAATGAACTCCAACATTTCTGAAGGAAAAAAATAAAATACTTCTCTCTCCTTTTCTTTATCCAAACATTTTGGGTTTACACTTATACTCACTGAAACTCGAGGTTTAAAATAATTGGCATTTACTTTTAAATTTTCTTCATTAATAAAATTTATTTTCTTTTTATGTTAATTTGCTTTTAATCATGATTTTTCCCTCTAGTTGTAAGAACCCTTAAATTAAAAGTAGGATCTAAGGTACCACCCAAAGGAGTCAAGACATACATTTTACAATAAGTTATTAAAGACATTTTACTTGCCAGGAGGTAGAAGTGCATGCCTTTAATCCCAGCACTCGGGAAGCAGGGGCAGGCAAATCAAGGCCAGCTTCCTCTCCGGAAGGAGTTCCAGGACAGTCGGAGCTACAGAGAGAAACCCTGTCTCAAAACAAACAAGCAAAAAAATCTTGACCACTTGATTTTGTCATCATGAAGATAAAATGTTAAATACACCTTAGGAATGTGCTCTTGACAAACGACAGAATTAGAAGCAAACTATTTAGTTATTGCTCTCCTAATATTTATGGACTGCCAAAACAATTCCCTCAATATTTCTGCAGTTATTATTTCTTTAAAATCCCCCATAGCTGTCAGGAGGATATTATTACTTCCAAGTTTCAGACCAAAAACATTCTCAGAGAAGTTCAGTGAGTAAGCAGGTTCCATAGAAACATTTTAAACAGAAGCGACAGATCACATAGAAACCAAGGACCGGGACAGCTGTGTTATTAACACGATATATCAAGATGTAGTTCATAAAATAAGTCATAGAAATTAAGCTAAGACATATGGAGCTTGAAAAATGATCATTTATATTTTTAATACAGTTCTTAATTTCTTCCCCCTGGCTTCAATAAATTTAAGGTCATCCCCTAAGGACTCATTTGCCAGAGTCAAAAGTTTGACTCCGGACCTCACAAAGGACCCAGTTTTCTAAGCATGAATTTCCCATTGACTTGCTTGCATAAGAAAGACACTGTTAGCATTAAGGGCTACTTTTGAAAAGCATGGGGTGGGGGTATTTTTCATGAATCTGAGCTGAGCAGCTGCCATCAATTGCTTCCTGGAAAGGAAGTGCTTGTTTGTGTTCTTCCTCTGCCTTCTACTTTTTTTTAATTTCTAAGAATAAATACAATTAAACTGAAGGTTTGTAGAGTCATTTTCAAAGTATTTTCCAGTGCCCTGATGCTGATCATCTCTTAAGCAGAAGTTTCTCCCACTTGCCCTTGTTGGCTATTTTCCTGTGTTCTGGTGATTAAGATGCAATGTCCCTCACAGAACTCTCTGAGGGGTCTGGAGAGATGACTCAGTGATTCCAAACATTGACTGCTCCGTTAGAGGATCTGGGTTCTAGTCTCAGAATTCATATGGTGTCTCACAACAGTCTAAACTCCAGTCCCAGGAGATCTATGCACTTCCTACTTCCCTGGTCAACAGTCACACACAAACCACAGTCATATACATGAAATAAAATGACAATATGATTTTTAATTTCGAACATCGCATGATAATCTTACCATATTCATCGCCCACCCCAGGACCCTTACTGAGGTACTTAAAGCATAAAAAGAGGCAGAGAGAGCCCAGGTAAGTTAGAATGTTAGGACTTTCTTCCAGGTTTCCACCTCTGCAGGGCAGTCCCAGGTAGCCTCGTCTAGTAGGCTGGAAAAGGAGACTATAATAGCACCATCTCACTGGCTTGCATGAAAGGAGCTTACATGCTGAGAACTAGCCAGGAAATGAGAAGATCACTGGCTCGAAATGACAGGCAGGAGATAGAAGGTCCCATCACAGCAGGTGGCTGGGTGTAACACTGCAGTGGGGACACAGACCCAGATTTCTTCACCATCCTTCTCACCAACCACACCTTTTCCCCACTGCCAGTCTCTGCAGGTATCAGCTACTCATTTGGAACAGGTGTTGATTACCCTTTTTCTTCCGGTCACAATATGTACTTTTATATCCATCTATGTTTATATCCGTGTATGTTCATGAGTGGGTAGTGTAACTGCAGAGTGTGTGTGAGAGGATTAACAAAAGGTGATATTAACACCTTTTTATAGGTTAAAACAAATTCGCTGTTGACAGTGTCTGCTTTCCTGGGTGGTGCGAAATGGTTCTTATGTGGCTCTTAGGCACGTTAGGGACAGAATGACAGGGAGAGCAGCTGAGCAGCAGGCGAGACCAGAACCGTCCATGGGGACCCTCAGCACTAAAAGTCCAGAAAGGTGAAAATACAATGAGATATCTTAGGAACAGCAGCTGCATTTGATACCATCCCTCATTTTCAGGCGTATTTGACTCCTTTTGAAATTTTCCTTCAGTTATTGCTTGCATCACTGTGTCTAAGAGACAGTTTTCCAAAGCATGACTGTACACGTACGACCCAGCCATGACAAGCTCAATAGAGGCCTGAGTCTCAGTAAGTCTATCTGAGGCAATACCTGGTTCTAATAAAGACCACAAACTGAGACTACCCAAGCACCACCCAAGAACAGACCATCGAAAGGAAATTCCTAACGTTCCGACCATTGTAGATAGGATCACCTGCCAGCACACACCCTGCTAATGTAACTTTTCTGTGTTTTTGCCTTTAAATAATGCCCTCTAGAAGGGCGGGGTATCTCCTTATGCCACTACTGTGCCAGTGGCTTTTGACGAGGTCCCTACCGGCTTGTATTGTACACACAATAAACCTGGGTTTTACATTTCGGTGAGTCTGTCTTCCTGGTGGTCTTTTGGTGTCCTCACGAACTGAACATAACACATGAGGATTACATGTACATTGTCTAATAGGTACTCTTGACTTTTTTGCTGGACATTCCTTGTATTGTCTTCATTTTTTTTTTTTTTCTGTGTAACATCCCTGGCTGTCTTCTCTTGCAGACCAGGCTGGCCTTGAATTCACAGAGATCTGCCTGTCTGCCTACCAAGTGCTGGGATTAAAGACCATATTGTCTTCAAGTTTACATTTAAGAACCCCCACCTAGTATGACCATGGCAGTGTGGCAATCTTCTTTCCTGATAGAGCCAGAGTCTATCAGATCATCCCTAACACTTCTTGTTGAAAAACTAGGTACCAAGCTCATTTGAAATAAGAAGGTCAAACCACAGTGGCATTGCCTGTCCCAGAAATAAATCCAAAAGGCTGAGATGAGTGTTTCAGAATGATCAGACCATGTGGAGACAGGCACGGGCTTACAATCTGCTATGTTTGTTTATTTGTTTGTATTGTTTTGGTTTTGTTTAGTTTTGAGTTATTCTAAGTTTTGTCTCAGAAGCAGACTCTCTCTGCAGTCCTGTTTAGAACTCAAGATCTTCTTGCCTCTGCATACTGCATGATGGCATTATAGGTTTGTGCAACCATGCCTAATCTAATGCCCACCAGAACAGAGACTTTTGAATCGAGAAAATAACCTTGTGTTTGAAATTCACTGAAAATAAAAACAGCATAATTTATTATTTCCAATCTCATTTTTGCTGAACTACATACTGGCCATGATAACAGTTCACTTGCAGATAGTTAAACTCCAAATGAGTTGTCAAGAAATCTATGAAGCATAGAGAAGGAGAATAAATAATATTGTTAATAATTTATTTGACCCATATAGTCATTCTGTCATAAAGAAGAAAAACAAGATTTGGTTTTCTTTTTTCCATATTAGGCACCGGACATACTTCCTTACAGCCTAGTGGGGTTAATTAGTCTTACATCACCCTTTCTCTGTGCCTTGGATGACTCTATATTTTTTACCTTACCTTGTAAAATTTTGTTTGCATGCTTGTTTTCCTTTTCTAGACTCCGAGCTTTTGGAGAACAGGGCAGATATTGTTAGCATGGCATTTCCAATGACTAATGCCCTGCTGGGACATATTTTGATTGTTAATTTAATGTGCTGACTTGCCTAGGCAATGGGGTATGCAGCAATTAGCCCAAGTCATTATTCAGGGTGTGTCTGTGCAGATGTTAGAAAATGAGATTGAAACCAGTATCTAGTCTCCAGCTCGGTCATCACAAACCTTGAGATTTCCTAGCCTCCATGATAGTATGAACCAATTCATTTTCTAAGATTTTATTTTTAAGTTTTCTTTATATGTCTATAAGTGTGTGTGAGTTTGCTAGATGAGTGCTGGACCTCAGAGGCCTTGAAGAGGGTTTGGCAGGCCCCTATCGAACTGGAGTTGTTAGGGTTTCTGTAGAATGAATAGGACCTCGGCAGGTTGGAGGTGGGGCAAGGAATGCTGCAGAAACAACATCATGCAACAGATGGCACACAAGAGATTTATTGGGGGAGAAAAGCCACACAAAGTAGCCTCTGAGTAGGGACAAAAGAAAGACACAGAAAGACAGACAGACAGAGAACATCTTATATGGTGGGGGCTTTGTAAAGGGTATTTGTGTCGCATTTGGCATCTGATGATAATGAGGCTGCAGGCACTGAATTGCTGAAGGTGAGTTGTGGGCAGGGGCTGCGGGAGACCTGATTCCTAACAGGAGTTATAGGCAGATGTGAGCTGTCCAGTATGGCTGCTGGGAAAGGAACTTGGGATCTCTGTAATAACATCTGCTCTTGACTTCTGAACCATCTTTCTACTTCCTAAACCAATAGTTTATAGCAAAGTTCTATATATAAAACATTGACTGGTATCTTATAAAACTGGGTTAACTTAACTGAATTTTCCAAATAGAAAACCACCATAAGAACTCTATATTAAAAAAAAAAAGATTGATTGATTTATTATGCATACAATGTGCTGCTGTTTTTATATGCATACATGTCAGAAGAGGGCACCAGGTCTCATTATAGATGGTTGTGAGCCACCATGTGTTTGCTGGGAATTGAACTCAGGCCTTCTGGAAGAGCAGCCAATACTCTTAACCTCTGAGCCAACAATTTTGATTTGGTCATTTTGTCCTCTGAAAAACAAAAGATTTTTGACATTTCAAATTTCCCCAGATGAAAGCCATCTCAGAAATTAAAGAAAAAGAAAAAAATAACAAAAAAATGCCATCTCAGATTCTGTTATTGAATATACTTAAGTGATCAAAATTTTCACATAATTACATATTATCTAGGTGAAAATACTCTCTTATTTGTCTTTTTCAACACTCTGCTATGCCTGGCTGGTTTTGAACTCTCCACCCTCTCACCTTGGTCTTCCCAGAACAAACAATCCAGTCATGCCCACCATGCCCAGCTTTTAAACATTTGCTTAGGAAGAATCGATTTAAGGTTTTAAAATAAGCTTCTGTCTTTGATTTTGAAATCAACTTCTAATGAAGAAATACAGATCTGGATTCAACTGGGGTTTGGGGAGAAACAAAAATGTCAAAATTCCTTTCTGGATATGAAACAGTTGTTTTAAATGTTTCGTGATTTCAGAGTATGTGACTAAGACACAAATTTTCTTAAAATATACAAGATTTGAAGAATTAAGGGAAACCTGGCTTGGGTTTGATTGATTGACAGCATTTTGCAACCCAGTGCCCATCCTCTTCCCCATGTGTCTTCCTCAAAGCTTCTCTCTTGCAAAACCTTCCCCTCATGACTTCAGCATCCAGGAAAGCCGTGTCAGGAAAGAGAAAGGAGTTGAAAAGCCAGTCCTGAGATGCATTGTTCCTGACACTGGCAAGCCATGTATATCCCAGTGTACCACTCTAGTCTTTTTTTTTAACAATCTTATTCTCCAAAACAATATAAGGCTATTTATAAACGATCTTCAAATCACATTTTGAAATATTAAACCACTGATATGTGGGTCTTCCTCGCTAAGCATGATTTTAGTTCTGGACTAAAGAATAATGTGGCTGAGCAAGATGGCTCTGCAGGGAAAGGCGTTTGCCTCAAAGCCTGGTGACCTGAGTTCAACCCCCAGAACTCACAGGCTAGAAGGAGAGAACTCATTCCAAAAGTTGTCTTTAATTCCACACGTAAAGAATTGTGTAATCGTTTATTTTTGATAGTGTTAAATAAAACTTTTATGGTGTCTCTGTAAATGTATATTTACCTTTCTAGGACAGAATAAATACAAATACTGTACAAATATAGTTATTAATGTCCCAGGAAAGTCAAGGAATATATATCTTAAAACAGACTTCCCAGAGATGGTTGTGTTTTCATGAGAGCTGTGAGCTCACATATCAACTCACCTGTTCTTAAGTTCCAAGGCAAGATCCACATAGCAAGTCTTGAATAAACACTTTTACTCACTGCTTTTATGTATTTATGTTGGACATTGTTCTTAATAAATCAGTGATTGTTGAATTTGAGGCAGGAGCTTGAGTACTGGTTTGCCTACAGTGTTTATTTTTTTATTGTTTTTATTATTATTATTTAGGCATATGTCCATGTGAATGTATATGCATAAAGTGCATTCAGGTCCCTTTAAAGTCCAGAAGTGGACAATGGGATTCCTTAGAGCTGGAGTTACAGACATTTATGAGCTACTGGACATGGGTTCTAGAATCCCAACATAAGCCCTCATTCTAGAACAGCAAGTACTGTTCAATACTAATCCACTTCCAGCCTGAGCTGAGGATCTTGTAAGAGCTCTGTAATTAGTAAAAAATGAAGTGTTGTCACTAGTCAGCAGTAAGCTGGTGAAAGGGCACAAGGAGACAACTACAGTGGATGCCAGGGTATACATGGCCAGGCATGCTCACAACCAGATAGACGGCAGAGGGTCCCAGAGTGCACATGGCCAAGTACACTCACCACCAGACAGACCGCTACGGTCTGCTCTCTGCACAGACATCTGTCAGTAGCTGAGTCAATAACTGAAGCTCCCAAAGCTGCTTCCCCAATGAAAATAATGGGCCTTAATAGGCTTGTCCTGGTTGTTTTGTAAAGATTGGGGGAAAAGGAATCAGTGGAAAAGGATTGCAATGCTACTATTGCATTGTGGTTTGTAGCAAATAGTTGTTGAGCAGTTAACATATGAAGGTCAATACACTTGGCTAGTGAACACAGAATATAAGAACCTGAACATACCTGTTCAAAACTTGCAGTTTAGCACACAATATTGAGTAGTCACCTTCTCCACTACTATGTGTGTTTCTTTACACATTTACTGAGGTGCACATACACAGACACACACACACACACATGTTGGAGGAGAGAGCTGTTTGTTCATCCTGGCTGCCCAGAACTGAAATAATCACACAAAAACTGTATTATTTAAATCACTGTTTGGCCTATTTGCTATAGCTTCTTATTGGCCAACTCTTACATCTTAAATTAACTCATTTCTATTAATCTGTGTATCACCATGTGGCTGTGACTTACCTGCTAAAGTTCTGGCATCTGTCTCCGGTGGGGCTACATAGCTTCTCTCTGACCCCGCCCTTTTTTCTCCTAATATTCAGTTTAGTTTTCCCCACCTAGCTCTGTTCTGACCTGCTCTACTAGAGGCTCAAAACAGCATACAGAGGGAAATCCCACATCACACAGGCAAAGGTGCACATATCATGATTTGTAACAATAACTCAGAAAATGAAAGCAGCATAGAAGAAATACACTTTTATGTATTATAAAATAGCAATGACTATCTCAGAATATTTGAGAATGACCTATCTCCTTTCTGTCAGAGTAGATGCTAAAGAAAAGCAAAGGACATGAGAAGGAAGAGAGAAGGAAGAAACACCTTGAGCATGGTATTTGTTAATGCTGTGATTTCAGTGATTAGAGTCCCAGGTGAGGTAGCAATGATGAGGATGAACAGAAAAAGGGCAGAAACATTGAAGCCCACAGTTGCTGTGTTCTTGATATCCCTCCCTCCATCCTCTCCTTGACAGCCCATCCACAGAAATGCTTCTCTAGTGTAAAGGGTTACACTTCTCCCGCAGTACATCACAGACCAACATCTTAATAAAACAAAAAGAAGAAAAAATGAAATAAACATTCTCAAAATAAAATCTCTCAAACATGCAGTTATATTTTAATTAACAGAATAAAATCTAATGTCGATTTAAAAAAATATGCAAAAAAATTGTAAGGCTAGTACAATAGATCAGTTAGCAAAGTGTTTGTCACACGAGTGTGAAGACTTGAACCCCACACTCTGACCTCATAAAAAAAAACAAACAACAAAACTTGGGCGTGGTAGGGGCACATATAATCTCAGTGCTGGTAAGACAGACACAGGAGAATGCCTGGGACTTGCTGGTCAGTCATTACTGCTTATTCAATGAGTTTCATACCAGTGCAACCATCTCCATTTATCTGTGGTTTACCAGGTAAAGTCCATCTGGCTCTGGGAGGGCTACATGGCTTCTCTCTAACTCTTCCTCCTTTCTCCAAGCATTCAGTTTAGTTCCCCTCTCCCCACCCCACCTCCTGCCTACCTAAGTTATGCCCTATCAACAGGCCAAGGCAGTTTCTTTATTAACCAATGGTTTTCACAGCATACAGAGGAGAATCCCACATCAGTATGGAAGGGGGTGGGATGGGGTGTTGAGACAGGGTTTCTCTATGTGGCAGTTCTGGCTGTCCTGGAACTCTCTTTGTAGACCAGGTAGTCCTTGAACTCACAGAGCCTCTACCTCACAATTCTGGGGTTAAAGGTATATGCTGCCGCCACCACATGGTGAGGAAAATGTATTTGAAACTATTTTGTTTAATTGTATTTATAATAAACAACATTTAAGATATTCAAAAAGAACACACTGGGCACATATATAAATTTTCAGTTTTGTTGATCCAGGAATGAAACAAAGGATACTGTATTCTTAAAATGCATAATTATTCCCAAAGCAATTCTGATACTTTATCCTGTAAAGTTATAGTTAAATATAGGGCTTTTAAAGTTCATCATGTTTGTATATGTTTTGGGGATTAAACCTGAGACCCTGAACATACTATTATGTCAGTGATCTACCACCGAGCTGTGTCCCCCACGCTACATCATTTTTTCATAGGGAAATGATGCATGGATGAATTCTACTGTGCACAGGTTTCCATACGACCCACACTACCAGTGACCTGAGGATAACCGTCTACACTGTGGTCAACAGTCTCTACCATGCACTGGAATGTTGCAGCACGTCCTCATTGCCCTAAACATTTCTACGCATCAGCTCCTGGCATGTGTTTGTCTCTCTCCATCCATCTGCAGAGCATACTATTCCAGATCACAATACGAATAGTCCACCCAGTCCACCTCACCGAACCTCCTGTCATCTCTGCTACAGCTTCCTGTGGGTTTGTTTGTTTGTTTGTTTGACAGTCTCTATAATGTTTGTCATTTATCAACTAACATAGTCAAATAAGTCTTTGTTCCTAAAATGTGTTTCCATTGGAGTGAACAGAATATTTCCTCTCTGACTACCTGAGCAGTGTTGTATGGGCATGGTGGCATTTCATCTGAGACCTGAGTCCTGGTTACTTGGTAGTGGTAAAATCCTGTAACTAACTGCCAGTCCCCCATTGCTTCTTTTCTCACTGTTGCCTACCAAAAATATTCCAAACACTGTGTTCAGATCAGCTGCAACCTGTGTCCATTGGTAGTCAATGAACAAAATCACTGAATCTGATAAAATAATACAAGACAGATAGAGACGTGAAGACAGCCAAGATTGAGAAAGCCTGGAGGAAGAGAAATCCATAAAGAGATCAAAGGCAAGCTGAGTATGCAGGATCTAGGAGCAGTAGGTAAAGGGGAAGGAGGAGGAAGGAACCAGATTCAAAACCAAGATTTAAAAGTTTCAAGGAAAGGGAGAGAAGAGGTTTCAAATGCTTCAGAAAACTCATGAAACCAGGACTCTACTTGAAATGTTGATTTTAGCTCTTAGTGCTTGATTGATAGACTCCACAGGAGCTGGCTACAATAAAAGGCAAGTACAAGGGGTAGCAGGGTCGGGTTTCAATATGCTGTAGGCTGAGTGCCTTTAGGAGTTAATGGATGACTGTGACTTAAATTTGGCTGTGTAACAGGAGGAAAAAGGAAGACAAAAGAGCTCACAGAAGCAGCTGCTGTTTGTGCTTTTGTTTTCCTACTGAACGGTCTTGTTTACATGCTGAAAGGGTGTTTGAGAAAGATGGTGATACATGGAGCAAGACCTGGAGGCAGAAAACAAATGCCAACTAAGAATAAGAATGAAGATACGGGTGAGATGAGGTAGGATTGGTGTCCTGGGTTTGCCAGGAGGAGTTCAGGAGAGGTGTGTGGAGGTGGCAGGACAGGGGCAAGCATTCCACGGTAAATGGTGGAGGCAGAAAGGAAGACTCAGAATAAACTGTCTGAGGGATTGGAGGCAAGAAAGAATTTCTTTGGAAAGTTAGAATACTTGCTACCTCCTTTTGATGCATTGCAGTTCCTGGCTTTGAAAAGGATGAGAAATGAGCACAGTGGATTACTCACTTTTGATTAGGATCTCAAGGAGACAATTCATATTTACTTTCTCATATGTCTTCCTTTGGATGTCCTGGGCTTTCTGTTCCCACTAAAGGTAGTTATTAGCACGTTGTTTGCTATATACCTTTGTAAAAGACAGAAAACTTAAAGGTCATAGCAGAGGCAAGGCTAACTTTAAATATTACCAGGAGATAGTTGTATTTCTTTTCTCCTTTCCATCTTTAAATCATTGTTTTTTGTAAGTTTTTATTTGTTTTGCTTTTAGGTTTAAAGATTTATTTCTGTAAGATAAATGTACAGGGAAACTTTGTACTTAATCAAAAAGTAATTTCTAAGGACTACTTAAAATTGTAACTTCTTTTTATCTTAGCTCTAAAGAGAGCAATAACCACACAAAACCTTTTTACTTAACAGTTATCACAAAATGATGCAGTGCTTTTTAATAAGGCTGATCTGTGTATGAAGCTTTCTGGAGTTATCTTAAGATTTTTACCAATGCCTAATGTCTAACAGAAGATTTTATATATGGATCACTTATAAAATATACAAGAGACCAAAGGGAAAAGACTTAAAATTTTTGACTATGTTCTTCATCGACGCTGTATTCAAAGCTGTTGCACTGGTGTGTCTCCAAGGAGAGGCACTGTGTCC
Organism: Chionomys nivalis; assembly: GCF_950005125.1. Lineage (NCBI taxonomy): Eukaryota > Metazoa > Chordata > Mammalia > Rodentia > Cricetidae > Chionomys > Chionomys nivalis. Next base: position 44,984,425 of record NC_080087.1, read on the forward strand.
TTAGGTGGCGCGCAGCATCCTGTTTACAGCCCTCATCCTTGTAAACCTGGAAGCCAGTACTTCCCACATCACAGCGGCAGGCTCCCGTGAGTGGATAACATCCTGTGTAAAAAGCATCTGAGTTTCTAACATCATAACACCGTGTTCTGTGAACTCGTGGGAGAATTTTCTCACCGGAGCTTAAACAATTGGCCATCACACCTTTTTGAAGTTCAGAAGAGTCCCTTTGGATTTCAAAGATTTCTCACTACAGGAACAAACCAGGCTAGAATTTTCACACAGCAATTTGACTGCGCATTGTTAGATGTGGACGAACACATTTGTTGTAAATCAGCATTTTTGTATTTTTAATAACTTAGCTGGAGGTCAGAGGTGAGAGGTCAGAGGATCTAATTTGATTGTTCATTTCTTCACATCAAGCAAGGAAACCCTATGTTCATCTAGGGTGAGAACAAGAAAATGTATAAACATAAATGTCCTTGAAAATATTTGGCTAACACAAATTTTGGAATATACCTCCTCAAATAACTTTGCTCTATGCTGAACATCCTCGGATTCTCTTCCCTGACCCCACTATTAAGACAAGCTGTACCAACGCCGTGATTTATCAGATAGAGCAAATCTTTAATTCTTTCAATATGTTTTAGATTATTTACAGAGAAGTTCATGCTCCTTAAACCAAAAAATGTAATGAGATCATGACTCCGATAGCAAATGCTTCTTTACTTACACATTTTTTCCTCAGTGTATGCAAACTCCAGTGGCAACTTGCTCCCTCTGAATTCTGGGTCCTGGGGACAAGAAACCACAGACCTGCAAGGAGAGGAAGTTGGTCATAGTGACTCTAAAATTAAAGTACCTATTCCTGCCTTACAGTTTATCAGATGCTTGGGCCGGATGCTGATTGTTTTAAAGCTCTGTCTAAACATAGTGCGTTCCCTAAAGGAATGCTAACAACCAAACACCAGCTTCTAATGACAGCATCCTAAATTTTATTAACATAGAAAGGCAAATGAGTAAACAGACCCAGCGCTCACCAGCGTATGTATTTCCTAGGAGAGCTAAGGCCCTAGAAGAATATGATTTATGTTCTTCACTGTAGGTTATTAATGACTAGCCATAAGAGAGATTTAACTTAATGCTAAATTCTTGAACGTGAGGAATAATGCCCTTCCAACTGCGGATATGAAAGTAATTGTTCCCTTACCCCATAATAAAGATTAGGTATCAGCAAATAAAAGCTCACAAACTAGAGCATATACATTTTAGAATTAATCTGCCATTCCTTCAAAGTCTGCCCCGTCGCCTCTTATACATATTTGTGGTTTGGTTTCTCAGGGAAGACCAGTTTTCAGAGATGGAAACTTGTCTCAGCCACGATGTTTATTTTTTTCAAGGTTGTTTTTCTGCTGTTAGTTGAAAAGGAATCCACTTTTCTAGACTGGAGATTTTGCCTCTGGGGTTGCAACAGCCTTGCTCCTTTCCCCCACTCTCAGGCTCTTCCTGAATGAAGAATAATGATTTGACTGACATTTATTCTCAGCACATGACCAAAGCTTCTTTTGAAAAGAATCTCAAAATAACACAGGAAATACTGAAGAGCTAATTGCTCAGACTCCGATGGCTAAGTAAGACTTAGAGAGAAAAGAAAAAATAAGTGGATCAGTGTGTACAGGAAAGCACTTAAGATATTTTTTTAATGAGGTATAAAGTAGTCTGTCTACCAGGTAAATGCAGCATTCTGAAACATGTTTTGGTAAACGAGAGGAGCTAAAAACATGTGGATCAGGAAGGGATGGTGTAGCGCCATGGCTACGTCTTGAGGAAATGGGCTCTCTGCATTGATTGTGCAATGGCAGCTGAGTCACAGAGGAAATTATGAGCCTGAATCCTGTTAAGACGCCACCGGTTCCAATAAATACTCCGCTCTTCTTCCATCTCTTCCAGAACATCTGCCTGGTCTTCTTAGTTGCAGGGTCATCCAGCTGCTCATGAGTAAGCATTGCTAATCTTCCCTGTTGTTAAGGTTTAGCTTTGACTTAACTAATAATCCATATAGAATCCTTGCCTTTCATTCACTCTGGTTTGGTCCAAGACCTGATAAGACACTGATCACACAACCTACAACTTCAGGATGTTGCCTTCCCTTTGGTAAGCCTGGCTGCCATTATTCCTAGCTGCATGTAGCTAGAAGCATCACAGTAGGCAGAAAACTACAAGAGTGCTAAATGTGACTTTTTTTTTTTTTTTTGAATTTTCGAGACAGGGTTTCTCCGTAGCTTTTGGTTCCTGTCCTGGAACTAGCTCTTACAGACCAGGCTGGCCTCGAACTCACAGAGATCCACCTGCCTCTGCCTCCCGAGTGCTGGGATTAAAGGTGTGCACCACCACCGCCCGGCTGTGTGTGGCTTTTGATGTACTGCGAGCAGTTGGTAAGGCACATAGAAATAACATCAGTCATAGAAATCAAATGTTTTTAAACAGAGACAGATCAATGGACCCAGAGCTCCCTGGGTGTTAGGGCAAGGGTTAAACATTGTTGATCGCTGGGCAGTCTTGTAAAGAATGTCAGTTAAGACTTGGTTAAGTCCTTGTCTATAAGCACCTTGTGCTGGTTCTCCATGAACAGCTAAAACTGTGGGGAGTAGGCTGTCTGATAATGCATCCCTAATGCCTGACATCCTTGAGTGGAGCACTGTCCAGAACGAATGTCACCCGTAGCTGAGTGACAGTAAAACTATGGCTGCTGAGGGCAGGACTCCTGTGTAGGAGTCCACAGCCTGTGTCAGCAATGCAAACTTCCCCTGGAAGCAAGACAAGTCCCAGTGAACTTTAGATGACCTGGCCTATAGCGTCCCTAGAGAGCCCCGTGTCTGGCTGATAGGACCTTTCAGAGGCTGTCATCAATCAGGCCCGAGGAAAGAAGAACACAACCCCTACTCAGCAAAAAGCTATAACTGACAGATAAAAGGGGTATAAACCTATACTCCGCTGCCATTGATCTTGATGGGAAAGGAAATTCTGTGCTGATTGGTATAAATTAGATCCACCCAGTTTGTAAACTACACTCGTGGGTTGCAGTCCTTTCTGGCTGCACAACCACTCTATCTTATTTCAGCTTAAGTTGGTGAAGACAAGCCCTTGCTCTTACAGCATTAGATTCACTAAAAGCCCCTTCCTGGTCTTCTCTTGCCTACATTGGGTTTTTTCATGATTAGAGCTGGCGGATCTCAGAATACCTACGCAGCGGCCATAACAAAGTGGTGAAAATGACAAAAACTGCTGTGGCATTGATGGAAGCAACAGGAGCATCCAAGTTAATAATGACATCCAAAGGGCAACCAAGTACAAAGGCCACAGGAAGCTAAACTGAAAAAGCCAAGAAGCTGTGAGGAACCAAAGATGAGGGGCTGAAGGTCCCAGTCACTGAAAGATGCTCCAGGGAGCTGTCAGAGCTGAAGGACACAGGATCCTGATACTCACAGTGCAGGATGTGACACTACCCAGTGTTAGAGGCTGAGCCATGACACCAAGGCTTGGAGCACAAACTCACTGACCCTGTTTGGTGCTCCTGCCAAGAGCTGAGTTCTGCCTCACTGCTGAGTGCTCAGCCACAGAAAAAAATCAAAACCCTGAGCAATAAGCCTCCTATCTGAGCAGCTAGACATAAGCCTCTGGCTTCAACACAAGGCTTTGGTTGGCAGGACTTAGAACTTTGAGCCTCAGACACCATCCACCCAACTCACGGGCTTTTGAATCTTCAGGACTGGAATGAGGACAACATTAGAGATATATGTTGCCTTCTATCCAAGCAGAGCAGAAAGACCCAGCCATTTGCTTGATACTCATTTGTTCTCAACTGAGAATGGAAGTTTGGACTCCTAGTCATTAAAAAGACAAGAATAAAATAACCTAGAAGGGATAAATATAGTATTAAGACTCTTTGAAAATGTCTATGACCTAAATTGTAATATCATGTCCAAAAACTGCTGGGTTTTGTTTTGGTTTGATTTAGTTTCTGTTTGGCTGTTGGTTTGAGTCATGTTTCCTGTATCCCTGCTGGTTGAAAACTCCTTTTACAGTGCAGGATGACCTTGAACTGTTGAACCTCCTGCCTGTAAGGGTTGGGGCCACATCTGGACCACTTCGCCTACTTTTTGCAGTACTGGCAACATCCTGATAACCAGGCTTTATCCCTACCCAAGAAGGTTAGTGTGTGTGTGTGTGTGTGTGTGTGTGTGTGTGTGTGTGTGTGTGTTCAACATGTACAAATGCATGTGTGTATGATGTTGGGATGGGAGACATGTTTATGTGCATGTGTACGAGGTTAGAGGATAATCCCAGATGCCATTCTCAAGAACCCTGTCCTGCCTTTGAGACAGGGCTTCACACAGACCTAGCCCTTACCATTTAGTCTAGACCAGATAGCCTGTGAGCCTCTGGAATGCTCCTGTCTCTGCCTCCCCAGTACTGCTATTACCATTATGGACCACTATGCCCCAGACACTAGTACATTGGTCCTAGGGATTGAATTCAGGTCTTCAAGCAACTGAGCAACTGAGGCAAATACTTTACCAACCGAACTACCTCCAGCCCCATTTTTCTTAATCAACTATATTTGAGATAGCACTCTAATACTGAATAGAACAACTCATAAATATTTTTGAAGTCCTTATTGTCTTGGATTCATCAGTGGCAAAGTTGCACTTAGGAGATTGCCAGAGTGAGTGGTGGATTCCTGTCTAGGCTACCACGTCAGCTCCTCGAGCACTTACTAAGCACATGCTGTGCATGCTGCCCTAGCACCTTGGAAAATGGTACCGAGCAAGCATGATGGTTTACTTCATTTGTGCTATCCCTGAGCTCATGTATTGAAGCTTGGTCTGCAGGGAAGCAACGCTCAGAATTGGGGATTTGGGAGGCAGCTGAATCATGAATGAGTTAATGGATGGATTCCTAGTTCAATAGGCTATTTATTGATTGGTGCTCAAAACTTAAGGAAGTCAGACCTTACTTGTAGGAAGGAGGTCACTGGGGACATACCTTTTAAAGATTTATTTTGTCCTTGGTCCTTCCTAGTCCTCATTCTTTTCCTCTCCTTCCATCTTCGTCTTCTTCTGTCCCTTACCCATCAGAAGGTGATGGCCCCAAGGCAATCCTAATACCAGGCATTATTACAAAACTTTCATCCTTCGAAATAATGTTTCCTGGTAATTTGTCATAGCAACAGAAATCAACTAACACAAAAAGGAAAAGATGCTGCCCTGTCTTTGAGGGATTTCTGAAATCTGTGGCACAAAATAGGTTTTCATTGCCTCTTCCTGCCCATAAAAATCAAGAAATGTGGAATTCTTATTGTATCACATCATCAAGATCTGTCCAGTCCTCTGCAAACATCTTTCAAGGCCTTAGGTCATAGATCATTAATGCCAATAGGCTTATTTACTATTCTTCCTTCTTCTAGTATCTTTCATCTCTACCTAAATTCTTCATCTAAGCTCTTTTTCTTTTTAATTACCTTTATTTATTTCTGTATGTAGTGAAAACAGTATGAAATTTACAGCAAAGTTTAATCACTGTCCAATGCCATCCTCTAGCCTTCTGCCAGTCTTTTATGGGAGCATGGAGGTCAGAGGATAACTTTGAGAGCCTTTTCTCTCTTCTTTCAGCAATGAAAGTTCCAAGGATGGAACTCAGATAATGACTCTGACTTGGTGGCAAACTCCTTTATCTCCTGAACCAATTGTCAACCATAGTTTTTTCTTCTTAGCAAATTTCCAATTCTCAATAGTCTGAAGTTTTTTCTTCCTATATACTTTATTGTATTAGCGACCATTCTTTAGAAACTGTGCTCACAGCATTTGAAAGAATGTCCAAATCCACATATTTAAAGTTTTCTTTCGTTCAAGTTCATGATTTTCCATACAGTTATCACAGTTATAAAATTATATTTTGTATTGTTCCTTTTGAGACAGGGCCTCAGATTTGTAATCTAGGCTTGTCTTGAACTGACAAGTCTTCTTTTCTAAGTGCCAAGGGCCAGGAGTACATATACCACCGAACATTCCTTGCTTAAATCATTTTTGCTCATGTCCACTTAACACTTGAATACACAATACAGTGGATGAAGACTTTTCAACTCTTTAGTAGTGAAAACAGTATGAAATTTACAGCAAAGTTTAATCCCTGTCCAATGCCATCCTCGAGCCTTTACTACTGAAGTCAATGACTGTTAACACATCGCCTTCGCTTGCTGTGTCTATCAAATGTAGCTGTGTGAAATAAGTAAAATTTTTCTGAAATAACTACAAAACTTCCTTCTGATTCTGTGTACTTACATAATGAATATAATGAGTTGGTTGAAGACAAAAAACCATATGTGATTTTCTTTTCTTTCTATGTTTTTGGTTTTCTATGTTGCTATGGGGTTTGTTTGTTTGTTTGTTGTTTGGTTGTTTTGTAAACAGAGTTTCTCTATCTCTGGCTCTTCACAAACTTGCTATGGAGACTAGGCTGGCCTCCAGCTCACAGAGATAGATGGACCTGCTTCTGCCTTCCAAGCGCTGGGATTGAAGGGTTGAGCCACCACACAGGGTTGCTTCCATAAGTGATTTTAAAGGCTGCTTTGAATATTTTCCTCCTGTTTCTTCCACAGACTGTGTACCCCAAGGAAAAAAATCATAAATCATTTAATAGATATTTCTGCCTTTTATGAGTACTTCATGGTGTCTGTTGATCTGAATGTAAGAAAAAAATCAATATATTAATTATAATATATAATTCTAAGAGTTGATGATATATATATATAAAACCATATATATATGATATATATATATATCATATATATATAAAACCAAGGCACAATTTGAAAAAAAATAATTCAGAGGGGGAGAAAAAGTAGCTAATGTTTTGGGGAAAGTTTAGACCCATGTCTTGAAGGAAATGATGTCACTCAGCATGGCACAGAGGAAATCTTTGTTTCCACAGATGCAGCAATCTTTTCTGACCTTAGGCATCCTAAAACAGAAAGTCAATACCCTGAAGAGTAAGCAGTAAGAAGGCTGGTTTCTGTGCTCCCTTTTGAAGATAAACTACTCAAGACCAAACCATGAGATGCAGACATAACTAACATAGTCACGGACAAGGCAAGGCTACATTTTCAAAATACAGTGAATGAAGACTGAAGAGTAGAATCTAAAGATAAAATACACTCTAAATGTTGGTTTCTTTCCTTATTTGATTTTCTTTTACACTATAGAGGCAACCTAGATGCTTTTGCTAATACTGTAGACTGAGACGTGAGTGAAAGCAGAATACTAATGACTGAACTAAGGTGGACAATTGTTTATTTACCCATGGTGTGGAACATTTTAAGATGTGCCACATTTGTTTATGTTGTAGAACATTTATTTTAATGATTCAAAGATGTGTTGCATTCTTTTATGTCATATTTGTTTAACTCTGTGAAGCTGTGCTACAAACACCTGATTGATCTAATAAAGAGCCGAACAGCCAATAGCAAGGCCGAGAAAGGGTAGGTGGAGCTGGCAGGCAAAGAGGATAAAAGGGGGAGAAACATGGGAAAGGAAGAAGAAGAAGCAAGAAAAAGAGGAGGACATTGAGGGCCAGCCAACCAGCTCCACAGCAAGTCATAGAATAAGAAGTAAAGAAAGATATACAGAACAGAAAAAGATAAGAGCCCAGAGGCAAAAGATAGACGGTATAATTTATATATAAGTCAAGAAAAGCTGTCTAGAAACAAGCCAAGCTAATGGCAGACATTCATTGGTAATAACAAGACTCCATATGTGTTTATTTGGGAGCTGGGTGGCAGGTCCCCAAAAGAGCAAAGAGTAAAACCAGCCTCAACATATCCACTCACTCAGTTTTACTAATTTTCTCTTTTGCAGTGCTGTAGAGGGAACCCGGGGCTGTGCACATATCAGGGAGATCCTCTACCACTGCACTACAGCTCAGCTGGTAACCTGTGTCACAGGTGCCATGTTCGATGTCCTCTTCTTTGCTTGAAATGATGCTGAATTGGACCAGCAGCCTACCAACTGTTAGCTACAGAATCCTTTCTGTGCTTTATTTTATACTGAACTAAGATCTCACACACTGAGTATAACAATGAAATGGTAGAACTTAATCCTAGAACTTGGGGGGCAGAGGTGGATGGGTCTCTGTGAGGTCAAGGCCAGCCTGGTCTACTGAGCAAGTTCCACGACAGCCAGAACCCTATCTCAAAAACACAACAAACAAAATCTCAAGCTGTCGTCCAGATTGGTCTCCAACTCATGGTGAACCTCCTGGCTTGACCTCCTGAGTGCTGGAATTACAGGTGTGTACCACCACATCTGGCCCTGTTCTTTGTCCATAGTTCTTATTTTAAGATTCAAACTGTAAAGACTTAATTGAAAATTTCCACCCTTATCTTGGCCTTTAACATCCCATTTTCTATACTGGGAGTAATGATATTGGTGTGTGGGTTTCCTGTCTTCTTTTGCACTTAGAATAGTGCATAAAATAGAAGCACAGTGACCTAACTGGTTGCCTATTAGGCAATTTTGGTGTAAATGACTGTAAGGAACATCTCAATAAATACCTTTGCATATGAATCATTTATACCAGTATATTTGCAGGTATGTGGCCTAGAAGTTGAATTGCTGGGTAAAAGAGTATAGATGCATGTAGTTCTTAGAAATCTTTCTAAACAGAAGCTCAGTCATTTTGAATTCTCAGTTGCAATGTATAAAAATTGGGAAGAATTAATGTTGACCTATGCTAGGCCTACCCATAAAGGACTTCATGAAAAACACTTCTATATTTGTAATTTGAAAAGTAAAACACTGAACATCAAAGCCATTTTAATTTCACTTGTTACAAATATTTTGAGTCTCTGTATTGCACATTCCTACTCAATTCTTTTTTTTTTGTTTGTTTGTTTGTTTTTTGTTTTTCGAGACAGAGTTTCTCTGTGGTTTTGGATCCTGTCCTGGAACTAGCTCTTACAGACCTGGCTGGTCTCGAACTCACAGAGATCCGCCTGCCTCTGCCTCCCGAGTGCTGGGATTAAAGGCGTGCGCCACCACCGCCCGGCTCCTACTCAATTCTTATTTGTATTTGACTGAGACTAAATTTACAGAGTGCATCTTAGTGGGAAATAGCATATCAGTTAGTCTTATCCTCTAAGTATACACCATGTTTGTTCAAGTCTTTTTTTCCTCTGTTCTGGAGATTGAACCTAGAGCTTTGTATATGCTAAGCAAGCCTTCTACCCGTGAGCTACATCTCCAGCCATCTCTATTTTAAGACAACATCTTACTAAGTTGCCTAGACTGGTCTTGAATTTACTATGGAGTCCTGTAGTTCAGGCAGGCCTTGAACTTGTTATCTTTCTGCCCCCAGCCTTCAAGTAGTTGGGGGTTCAGGTGTACACCACCATGCCTGACTTTGTGAATGTCTTTCTTATGTCCCTCAACACTACATCAGAATTTTCTTCTCATTATAACACCAAGATGAGATGACTCCTAAGTGTTTAAAACTTTCTTGGTAGCATTGAAACAGTCTTTTATCATATATTCTTTCTAACTGATTCTTGTCTGAATGACAGTGTACACACATACACACACACACACACACACACACACACACTGCAGATCTATTGCATGGTTTTACCTTTGGCATAATTGTATAGCAGTAGGTCCCACCATACCTTCAAGTAGCGCTGGGATGAATTCCTAATTCCCTAGTAGATGTCACTAAAACACAAAGGCAGCTGCAGAGCCCAGCACAATAGTATCAGGCAAGTGCAGGTGGGGACGCAGCCTCTGCCCTTTATCTTCCCCGAGAACTGACAACATGGGGAGTTTGTATGTTTCAGAGTCCTGGAACTAGCTATGACCTTAGCTCACTGATGTTTACATTCATGCAGCCAACTGTGAAAATGAGGCAACAGACCAAGGCCAAGCCAGGGTACAATGAGCAAAGCCAGAATCACAGAATTTGTGGCCCACTACATAGACATAAGGGTTTGCTGTATTAGTTGTTTCTTTACTTGAACAGTGATGCTTATAGAAACACTTTAAGCACTCAGGGTCTTGTGATTGATCTTTATCTGGTATGTTTGTGTGTGCGTGTATATATGTGTATCTGTGTGTTTGTGTATGTGTGTCCATGTGTGTATGTATATGTGTGTCTATGGTATATGTGCATATGTGTGTACACATGTGTATGTGTTCATTTATGTGAGTGTGTGTGTATGTATATGCGTATGTGTATCTATGTGTTTGTGTATGTCCATGTATATATGTATATGTGTGTGTCTGTGGTATATGTGTTTAGTATATGTGTGTGTATTCATGTATATGTGTGTGTGTGTGTGTAGGTGTGTGTATTTTCACAGGCATGTTGTTGAGGATTCACCTGTAAAACTTGAACATGCTGGGTGAGCACCTTACTTTGAACCCCAGTCTGCACTTATAACTTTTCTGGGATATCTCATTTGCTTTTTTTTACAATTTGCTATGGGATATTTAGTGCTTCCAACTTAAAATTCTGAGTTTTCAAACATTTCTTACTATGAAACACCAAACATGCATTTTGATGTAAAGTATGAAATCTGCAAGTTTGACTTCTCACAGTTGCTATCAGTTGATACCAGTATGATTTGTACCTAGAAAATAATGTCCCTTGACACAAAATACTGACCTCACCCATTTTATACAGTGTGTGATATATGTGTGTGTATTGGTTTTCTTGAATAATTTGTGTTTCAAGTGATTTTCATATTGTTTTTGGCCAATATAACTTTTTAATATGTTCTAGTAGATTACAAAACTAGTAACAATCCCCATGCACAATAATTTTATATTCTCCTATTTTTTACTGTTTATATATGTTATATTATCTATAATATATACAAACATATAAGCTATATGTATATATATTTATATAAACATCTATAATGGCTTCCTTCTTTTGTCCTGATGTGTGTGTGTGTGTGTGTAAATTTCAGAAATACCTTGTTTAACTTCAATTCCTATGTCTATTGTAATTTCATTTTTATTTTTATAGCTTTAATTAAAATATAATTACATCACTTTGCCCCTTTACTATCCTCACTCCCACCCCTTCCAAGTCACTTTCCTCCTTCCTTCATATCTCTCCCATCACTCTTAAATTAATAGCTTCTTCTCGAATTATTATTGTTACATATGTGTCTGCACAAATATATAAATACAATCTGTTGCATCTGTTTTTGTTGTTTGTGCATATCCAATGTCAGAACTGATCATTTTGTATTGGACAATCACTTAGGCAGCTGATCCCAGGAAGAGGGTCCCTCTCCCTCTCTCTGCAGAGTTGTGTGTGATCTCTAGGTCTCTATCCAAGGATGTAAAGCCCCAGGGTTCCCCTTCCTCATTAGCATGCCTATTGACATTGGCATTGTTCAGTCTCATACCAGACTTCTTGGTGTTCTGGCACTTACAATCTTTCCATCCCTGTTTTTTATTATAGTCTTAGTAAATTCATGGACTATACCTTAGTAAAAAGTGATATGTTTGATGTTCTGTTTAACTGATTAAGTATATAATATGTTTTTATAGTTGCTAATGGATTTTGAGAGCTCATCAATAGTGATACTAATTTTTCTTGATATAGATCTTGCACATATAAAACATTGCTATGCACTTACTCTTTTTTATATAATTAAAATAGAGTGTTCTCTAAAATGTGTTTTCTAACTGATCAATCTCTCAATGGCAACATTAATTTTTGTCCTAGAAAATTTACTGAATTTTCCTATTATTCTTAAACACTTTTAGTTAAGTATTGTTAAATTCAACTCCTTCTTTCCAAATATAACTTTAGTTCCTCCCTTTTCTCTAGTAGCCAGAAGAGAACATCAGGTTCAATGCCAAATAATAAGTCTTGTGGTGGCTATTCCTGTAGTAGAACCAAGGTGACATTGCTAAACATAATCCTGACATTGGTGTTGAAGCAAATCTCTTTATTATGTCACAAAAAGCATCAATTTTTATTTTAAATTTGTTTTCTCAAGAATGAAGTTTGAATGTTGCAGCGTCTTTATATTATCTGAAAAGTTTTTTTTAACTCTTTTGTATAACTTCTAGTATCTACTTTCATGGATTTTAATCTCTCCCGCTCAAATATCCTGTTAACCTGCAATGTTCTATTTATTTGCCTAAATTGAGAATTGAACAAAACAAATCCCTAAGGTTGTTTTTGTTTTTTTTTTCTTTATTTCAAACTATTTCATATAGTTCATATCTGGAGTATGTGTGCTTTGTTGCTTGAAGCAGTCTACTTTATTTTGCCTATTTTTTTTTCTCAACAAAAAAGTTCTCTTTTACACTTTTTATGGGATTACATCATAGCTTCACTGGGTCTATAATGGCTTCCCTCCTTTGCCCTGATGAGCTCATGTCTTACTGTGATGGTTTCTTCCCTGACCCCTTTGTTTAAGTCAGTCATGCCTCAGTGTGATTTTCAAACCAGTACACCCTTAACAGGAAGCATATTTTACCTTTTATATTAATAGTCCCACTAGCCAGGGGGCTATATCACATGTCTCTAACTTCTCTAGCACACTGCTTATAAAATAATAGAACCCAAGAAAGATTCAATAAATTAATCAGAAATATAATGACTTCAGTGAGCATATGCAATGCCTGCTGTTTCAATACAGTATTTTAAGCTATACCTGGAATATTTATATAGCTTACACTCCAGTGAGATGGAGACAACAGACGATGGAAGTAATTGCTCGCAGAGAAGAAATTCTCCAGGTTATGGATCAGGTACTTACCATTATATCTTCTTACTTCTGAACAAGTGTAAATGAATTTATTGCTTTTCATAGAAAAGATGTCCATCCGTGGACCTGCTCTTTTAAAATGGTCTGAATTCTACCATTCTATTTCTTACTGAAGTGTTTGTAATTACATACTCTCTTTGGGCCAATTTTCTGTGAAGCATATATTCTTTTCCACAGATGAAACAGACCTGGCCACCACCCACATAATGAGATTTTAGAGGCCTCATAAAAACTGCACTGTCCCTGGTATTCCTTCTTTATTCAGCTCACTGAAGTCCTTAAGTGCAGTTCAAGATACATTCCTTAGACTAAAGATGACTTTTAGTTCTTAAAACGGAAAGGTTTGAAAGAAATAGCAGACATTAGCACATAATCAAAAATAAGTAGATCATCTAGTTTATACAAATGCTTTGAAGATTAAAGTTATTGGACATTTTTTCTGGGGTCTCTGATTAGATGAACCTTAAGAAAGAAAATGTAGCAGGAAATTGAGGGAGAATGGGGAAGGGAAAGGCAAGGGAATGCACACACACCCTTCCCTACAGACTTTCTCTCAGCTATTCTCAGTTTTAGCCTTATGGGCCACATACTCTAATAAAGTCCAAGCATATCACTAAATATTCAAACACCAATAGAGCACCTATTTATTCAAAGTCAGAAGTACTACTAATTGTCAGGTACTGTTTCTGCATCTTGAGTTATATTAGTGAACAAATGAGTTGATTTTTTAAAATCTCTATCTTGTTCAAGCTTACCATCTAAGCAATTTAATGAAAAAGCCAAATAATTTTAAAAAGTCTATTATAAAGGCTCATGTTTGTTTTGTTACTTGAGGTTAATGAGTGTTGTTTTTGGTTTTGTTTTTTTAAAAAAGATCAGTTTTGAATGGAGTATGCTAAAATAATTTTATTTTTATCTTATTATTCCCAGGACAGCACTCATGCTACAACTTGCAGCTTTAAATGAGATGCTCTCCAAGCATCCCTGAGTAGGCACATGTGAATACAAGGTTAAGTATTCTCATGAAATGAAAACCCAGCACAAAAGCAGTGGGATGGGGAATTCTTGGAATGTTGAAGACACACGGGAATATGACTGTGAAGACTGAGCAAAGGAGAGCAGAGAAAGGGGCTAAATCCAAGAGATTCTGGGGGTGAAAAGAAGGGCGCAGCTAGAGGCTGTTATTGTAAGATATGAAGTCAGTGAAAAGCTTTAAGCAATGGTCAGCATGACCCGATTGATGTCATTCTATTAACACTGGATCATGCCTACAATTTTAATTGTTGGGAGGCTAAGGTAGAAATATCACCATGGATTCAAGTCCAGGTAGAACTAGAGTAAGTTCCGGATCAGTCTAGGCTAGAGTGAAACCCTGCTTCCAAACCAAAACAAAACAAAAAAGTAAACAAAACCAAAACAAAACAAAGACCAGTTAGTGGAGGTGGACAGTTAAATATTTGTTACAACAAGCAGCGGGAACTAAGCTGGATTCCCAGAACCCACTTAAAAAGTCAGGCAAAGCCAGTCATGATGGTACTTGCTCACTACCCCATTACTGGGGAGGCAGATACAGGAAGATTCCTGGAGCTCACTGCCCGGCCAGCCTAGACAAATCAACAAGTCCCAGTGAGAGACCTTCACTCAAAAGAAAACGTATGATACTTTTTATATACAACTCCTGAGGAACAACCCACAAGGTTGATTCTGGTCTAGTCTCCATCCTACCACAAGTGAATCCCCATGTGCATACCAACAGACAGACAATAAATTTACACAGACTAAAACATGCCCCATTCAACTGTATTCCCAGTACTCGTAGGCTGAGGCAGGAAGGTCATAAGTTTGTTGCCAGCCTAGCCTGTGTTACAACAAACAAACAAACAGAAACAGCCAGACGTGGTGGTATAAGCCTATACTGAAAGTTCATGCACGACGTTAAGACAAAAGGATTACTGCAAGTTTGAGGCCACCCTGGAGTACCTAGAAAAGATGAGGCTGTCTATGGCTACACAGGGAGATGCGCGTCTTAAACAAAAAGAGTAAGTCCTAGCAAAGCCACAGCAGCAGGGGGTGACAAATCAGGAAACTATCTGCTTATCCGAGGGAGGGGACTGACTTTCAGGCAAGAGTAAGACAACAGGAAGTGATAAGGAACGATCAGGGAGATAGGAGAAATGCCAAGGGAGTGTGATACTTTGGAACCCTAAAAAAATTAAATACCTAAGGAAGAAGTCAGCTCTGTGTCAAATGCTGCTGGTATTTCCAGTAAGTCGGAGTTTAGCAGCATGAGCATTATCAGTGAGCTCAGCTTCACTGCAGAGAATTATGGGAGTCAATGTGAGACTTTTTCTGAGGAGACGTGAACAGACATCTGTTCACCCCAGACTAGGTACAGACAAAAGGCTGAAGAAATGATTTCATCCGAGCCTAGCCTAGTGAATCAGTAGGTGCAGGCAGACTTTTCCTGTCCCACCAGTTGCTCCCAAATTACCATAGAGAGAATTAATTGTAAATGCTCAGCCAATAGCTCAAACTTGCTACTAACACTTACATTTAAATTAGCCTTTGTTTCTTATCTACCCTCTGCCATGTGGCCCATGGCTTGCTACCTCATTTTCTATACATCCTGGTTCCTCTGCATCTGGCTGGCATCTCCTCTCACTCCGCCCTTCTTCTTCCCGTCATTCTCAGTTTGGCTTTCCCACCTCACTTTATCCTGTTCAGTTATTGCCAGTAAGTTTCTTTATTAAATCAATCACAACGCCACATCTTCACAGAGCACACAAGGATTATTTTTTAGTAAGAGGTTTTGTTGGAAATTTGTAGATGAGTCTAAGTTAGGGGTTACCTACAGAAGCATGGCCTTAAATGCTGCATCATGAGAGAGTCTGCCCCCAGCACGGGTAACAATTCATGAAAGCCTTATCCCTGAAATGACTTGCAGAATTTGCAGGCAACTGAGCAGGTGGGAGAGTTGTCTCTTTGTCAGTTTTAACTGCTCATGGAAACCTGGGTAGCGCATGGTGAATCTTTTTAAATTTCGGGCGCTTCCTGACCTTCATAGGATTCTCTTATTTTCTGAGTCCTTGGAAAGTTTCTTACATCCAGGAGTCAATGTTTCAATTCAGAGGAAACAGAGACAGAACACGAGTAAAATCTTGATGGGGAGGAAGGGAGGCTAAGTAGACAAAATATTCGCAAAGAAGGAGATATATTGTGTTTTACGGCATACCGCCTCTGGTACCCAAGGAGGCTTCGTAACTTGTCCAAAACCATACAATATAAATCAGTAAAGCTGGAACCTGACTTGAGGTTCCCTTCATTTCTGATACTTTTTTTCACAACTCTCTTCTACTACTTACAATCTACTCTGAGTAGAGATATGATGGAGTCAAACTAGTAACAGCTAGGGGTAACAATTTACTTCATCTCCTGTGTTTTCCCACCAGGAGTTCAGATGGATATGTCTTTAGCATTTCAGAGTGTTAGGTTTTCTCTTGCTTCCCAGTTCCATCTTATGTGACTGTCTTATCACCTTGATGCTGGGTAAGTCCAAAGTAGATACAAAGTAACATAGGGAAACTTATGTCCTATAGCTGTGTCTCCACAAGGTCAGAATACCCTTTGGTGGCTCAACATCCTGGAAGCTGCAGCTTGGTTGTTCCCAATACGCCAGAATCTCCAGCCTTAGGGCATTTCCCCAATGGCCTACACCAACAATCTGCACCCTCTGAAGGCCATAGGTCATCTGAATAGCACTCACATTGGAGTTTTGATGCTGCCCTCCCCCACTCCTTCGTGGGGTGTTCTAGAAGATCATGGGATGAAATATAAGAAGGGAAGAGCTGGTCTCCAACCAGGCATGGTGGCACACATCTTTGATCCCAGCACTTGGGAGGCAGTGGCAGGTAGATCTCTGTGAGTTTGGGACCAGCCTGGTCTACAGAGCAAGTTTCAGGACCGCCAAGACTGTTACACAGAGAAACCCTGTCTTAAGAAAACCCACCTCCCCTGCCACAAAAGTCGCCTTATCTCATGAATATGCCATCTGCTTCATAAGCACTCATAAAAACATCTCTAAAATCTACAATGCAGAGCCTACTGGGCTGTCCATCACTCTGAAAGACCGACTCTTGTCTCTATTTTGTGTTCGCTTTATTTATTTTCCTAAATAAGCTTCTATTTGAGATGACTGCGTCTCTCACATGAATACATTTTTTGAGAAGACAAAACGCTTAATACATCAATTCACTGTGTTCTCAGATTGCTCTCGAAATAAAGTGTAACTTGAGATTCAATCCCTGCCTCTGCTTGTTGGTATCTCCAAGCGACAGGTACCAGAAGCAACAGTAATCTGGTTACAGCCTCGCTTTTAAAACTACTCTCACTCACTTGGCTTCTTCCTTTTTACAATAAGGAAAAGATCTCCTAGGCTGGAGAGAGCACTATGCATACTGATCCTACAAAGGATCCAAGTTTTGTTCCCAGCCCCAAGGTCCAGCCAATCACAACCACCTGTGACCCCAGCTCTAGCAAAATGTGATGTCCCTGACCTTACACACACACACACACACACACACACAGAGAGAGAGAGAGAGAGAGAGAGAGAGAGAGAGAGAGAGAGAGAAAGAGAGAGAGAGATAGAGAATCTTAATAAAAGATTTTTTAAAATAAAACTCTTATGTATCTAATTCTGATTTGGTTTTGCCCACTTGATACAAGTCAGAGTCACCTAAGAGAAGGTAATCTCAATTTAGGAATCGCCTCCATCAGATTGGCCTGTAGGTGTACCCGTAGGGCATTTTCTTGCTTAAGGATTGGTGTGGGAGGACCCAGACCACTGTGGGCAGTGCCATCCCTAAGCCTGTAGTCCTGCTTGTTATGAAAAACAAAAAAAAAAAAACCTGACTGAGAAAGCCATAGGGAATAAGACAGTAATCAGCATTCCTCATGGCTTCTACTTTCAGTTCCTGCCTCCAAGTTCTTCCCTTGGTTTCCCTCCGCGATATACTTTTACCTAGAAAGTGTAAGATGAAACCCTCTCCTTCACCAAGACAATTTTTTTTGGTCAGTATTTTATCATAGCAACAGAAAGCAAGCTAGGCTATACCTCCATATCCAATTACTATAGTCGCTGTTTCCGTCTCAGGTAATCCATGGTTTGTATTCCCACTGAATACAAACTGAAATCCCCACTGAAATCAATGGCCCTACATCTGTTTGCTCCATCAGTAAACTGTTTAGGAAGACTTCTGTAAATCTGTCAGAGATCCTAGCTGAGGAACAAACATACCTCATATACTTGCAAGAGATACTGAGAAGTTCTCTGAACACAAGACTCAAGAGTACAATCAGATTAGCAGCAAACCAGGAATGAGATGAAAACTCAGTGAATGAATTGCCTTCCAACAATCCCTAGCCGCGTTGTCAGGAAATGGATGCACAGTAGAAATAGTCATGTGGTATATGATGCGATGAAGAAGAACTGGGCAAAGGCTTGCACAGTTCACCGGTGGGGTCAGAGAGTGGTTCTATTGACTGTAGACTTGGACCGACTACAGGCAAGGAAATGTGTGAGGAGTGTACGGGTGCAGATGAGGCGGGGTGAAGCAACCTGCTTCCCTTTTGCTTCCCCACGCATGTCTTCAAAGGGCTGTGGCTGTTACGCTTCACTAAGAAACCTCCACGATCCTTTCTCTCACCTGGAAATGCAGAGTCATAGTGACAAGCTCACTAGGCACAGGAAGCCCCATTCGCAAAGCTCCATTCTGGATCACTTGAAATACTGATTTTTCTCATGGGTCATATTATCCTATGAACCATATATTAGAACCATACACATTGAGCATCCTTGGAACCTGGCAATCTGTCTGTCATTGATTTATATGCTGTCCAAATGGTTTTTACACACACAGCTCTCCAGGATGTGCTTCCAGTCTCAACTCAATGAAAGCTCATGAGTCACAATCCACCACTCTGAGTCATGCGCTGGAGTTATGTGAATTAGTCTTAATTTGGTACTTTCCAGTTATCAGTGTGAGCCCTGCCTGCTGAGAGCTTTGTTTTATTTTCCTTCCTAACACTTGGAACTCCCTTAATTGGGAGTTGATCACTTCCACGGTGACCATGTCTGCTAAGGGAGTAAAGGTTGGCCCAAAACAACAGACACAAAGAACAAAACAAATGGAAACCTAACAGAAACTATGCTACGAAAGACATTAACACTAAGAAAGCTAAAACCTTTGGAGAAAAAAATCCTTCTTATTTGTTTTGTTATGAAGCAGTTAGCGTCAACTCCTACTTGTAGATGACAAATGAAGACAACTTAGAGAACTGGAGATATAAAGAAGGAGGATAGTATAGAATTTGTTTTCTTTTTTGGAGGTTACAGAAGCAGGATCCTCCATTTGTACACATGGGTGCCTCTAAAACTAAATTATTCTATCAGAAAGAGCAAAACAGATGAAGAAGAAGAAGAAGAAGAAGAAGAAGAAGAAGAAGAAGAAGAAGAAGAAGAAGAAGAAGAAGAAGAAGAAGAAGAAGAAGAAGAAGAAGAAGAGAAGAACGAGAAGAAGAGAAGAACGAGAAGAAGAGAAGAACGAGAACGAGAAGAAGAGAAGAACAAGAACGAGAAGAAGAACGAGAAGAAGAACAAGAACAAGAACAAGAACAAGAAGAACAAGAAGTGGTGAGTGACCATAACAGAATTTGAAAGTAGACATGAAATTTAAACCAAAACCATAGCATCATGTATGTCCTGATGTAGTATGGTGTTCAAAAGGCAGTAGGAAATAAAGCATTCAGAAACCTGAGAAATATGCCAAGAACCAAAACTTCTGGCTTAGGAATCCGTACTCACTGGCCTGAATGATTCCTTCATGTTCTAAGTGGCCATGAGAACTGTGTTTAAAAGGAAGTCCTTGAACAGATGCTTAAAACCTCCTGTTTCTTTACTGTTCAGCTCCTGCTCCCTTTCCCCTCTGTAAGTGTATGTTTTGTCTAGAAAGGGGCATTTAATTTTCACTAAATCTGTCAGAAAGATTTTCAGATCTCTAAGTAAGGAATGCTTTGTAGTGTCTTACTGGGTAACAGCTTATTGCAGTTCATTATTCATTCTCTATGGATAAGACAGAATCAGTTTAGACAGTTTTATACTGTTAATGTATCTGTTCTCAGAACAATCATTTATTTCATTGATATCAAACTATTAGCTGGGAATGGTGGCTATAATTCCAACACCCAGGAAGCAGAGGAAGTTGGACTGCAGCAAGTTTAAAACCAGACTTTAGATAAATCGGGGCTACATAATGATAACCCTGTATCAAAAGCACAAATGAAAAGAGAAGTAGTGGAAGTTAATAAAGTGAGAAAAGCAATGGGCGATGGTAGTGCACACCTTTAATCCTAACACTTGGGAGGCAGAGGCAGGTGGATCTCTGGGAGTTCAAGGCCAGCCTGGTCTATAAGAGCTAGTTTCAGTACAGGCTCCTAAGGTACAGAGAAACTCTGTCTCGGGAAAAAAAAAATAATAACAAAGTGAGAAAGAGTTTAGGTGGACTTTACCCTCCCATTAGCCAGTTCCCAAATAACCATACAGAGACATATTATTAATTATAAATGCTTGGCCAATAGCTCAGGCTTGTTACTAACTAGTTATTATAACTTAATTTAACCCATATTTTTCTACACTCTGCCACGTGTCGGTACCTTTTTTCAACATGACAATTTCATCTCATTTCTTTCCATATCTCCTTATGACTCCTGAGACTCCACCCTAATCCTTCTTCATGCTCTTTTTGTCTGTAAGTCCTGCCTAATTTCTACCTGTCCAGCTTTTGGCCAGTCAGCTCTTTTATTAACCAATGAGAGTGTTACATATATACAGTATACAAAGATTGTTCCACAGCAAAAGACAAATTTAATTTAACATCTAGAATAGAGCCAGTCTCTGATTACATGATTTTTATACATTACAGATGTTGCTAGAGTCAGAAGTAGATCACCCTTGAATAGATAAACATTCTAAAGAGATCTCTTTTTGCTTTGTTCTTTGTTTCCCTTGCATTTTCTTTTAAAAATACTAACACAATCTGAAGGATTGCCCAGAACTGTACAAGAAGTCAAAAGTAAAGCTATAAACAAGAAAGACAGACACATATCCTATACTCTCATGCAACTAACACCTGAAGAAATACCCAATTATTGAAGAAATCCTTGTTTAACTCCATTTGTCACTGCCATGAAGAAAAAATATAAAGAGCTACATTTGAATCTGCAAGTCATGTTTCCCTAAGTGGTGTTGTGGTATGGAATCTGAAGGGTAAGAAAAGTAATTCCAGAAGTCAGATGAGAGGAACATTTCATTCCAAATGGCAGATGAGTAGATATGAGAACAGCAACTTATGAGCAAGCTTAGGAAGCTCAGTCTCAAAGGATGGCAACTTGCGGATTCCTTCCAGACTAATGTGGTTTGATGGACCAATACCCCTGAAAGGTTGTCCATGAACACCGCCCCCAAAATTACTTTGCCCAACGAAAAGCAGGAAGCAGTTTGGAGAGAACTCTGCCAAAATTCCAAAATATTGTTCATAAGTGTTTGTTTACATTTAAAGGGGATATGTTATAGAGATTTGCATTGGCATAGATTTTTGTTTATTAATACAAACTTAAGGTCAATTTTGATATATGTGTATTTCTATTCTTGATAAAGGTATTGTGTTTGTTCATTTAAAAATATAATGTATACTTAAGAAATATAGGTTAATAGATAATCATCTTTAATAGTCAAGCTTGTAGTCATGTTAGTTAGGTTTTCTAAATATATAGATATATTTCAGTTAGATAATCTTCAAACCTTTCAAAGACCTGTGGAATATGGCATTTAAAATGTTTAAGTTATTAACTTAAGACTCTTCATGATAATGAGACAGATCTGCTCCTGGCAGCACAAATCTATTTCAAGATAATGATGGGCATTGAAGAGGCTTGTTAAAAAGTTTGTTAGCCATTTGGGAAAGAAACTGCTCTTGCCTTGACTGCTTGATGGTTGCTGTATGAAATGGACATGAAGGACTCACAGAAAAATGACTGCTGAAGTTGCCTAAAGAAGGTGATACAGTCCTGCAGGGTTCCATGAAAGAGTCTGCCAGACATTCTGCAGGACATAGAAGAAAGTGATTGACAAACTGCCAGTATAAGTGGAACTGTCTTTGAAATTTCATGCTTCATGAAAAAGTCTGCCAGAAACTATGAGCCTGTAGGCTGAAGATGGATGTTCCAATGTTACAAAAGAACTTTGAGTGACTATCCAGGCAGCAAGATGTCTCTGTCAATTCTAGAGTTTTGGAAGTTGCTTACAATGCACTTCCTGTTTATGTAGGTAATATTATATCCTTCTGGAGTCTTTGATGGAGTTGAAGAATAGATAATTATAATTTTCCTTAGTTATGATAAAAGATAAAGTAGATATAAATATTATAACTATAATTCTTGCTTGATACCTGTTTTGTTATATGCAATTTTACTATGTTAAACTTAAAACCTTCCTTTTTATTTAAACATAAAGGGAAAATGGTGTGGGAAGTCCTTCTGTATATTTGTTGCTTTTATTGGTTAATAAAGAAACTGCATTTGGTCAATGGCTTAACAGAATATAGCTAGACTGGAAAAGATATATATATGCTGCCTCCAGAGGCAGATGCCTCCAATGGAGTCCACAGAAAACTTGCCAGTAGGCCACAAAATCTTGGTGATGCACAGATTAGTGGAGATGGGTTAGTCTGAGATATAAGAGCTAGCTAGAAATATGCTTTAGCTTATGACCAAACAGTATTGCAAATAGGTATAGCTTCTGTGTGATTAGTTCATGTCTAAGCAACCAGGAACAAATGAGCAGCCTCGGCAAACATTCCCCTACACACAATCTTGGAAGTTCTACCAAGTTTGTGTGAAATATGACCATCCAGAAAGTCCACAGAACCTGAAAGAAATATTTCCAATCTGAACTTGTCAGCTTCCCATTTTATGGGTCACTCCAGAGCAGACTCTGCTATGACAGTTGAAAGCATCTGAGTGTAGAGTAATAGTGTACACCAAAGACCTGACACTCAACAGGCAGAGGCAGAATTGTCCATCCAAGAGTTTTAGGCCAGCCAGAGGATACACAGTGAGACCTTGTCTTAGTTATGGTTCTAGAGTTGTGAAAAGACACAAAGACCAAGGCAAGTCTTATAAGAGAAAGCATTTGTTTGGGACTTGATTACAGTTTTAGAGAGTTACTCCATGATCATCATAAAAGGAAGTTGACAAGCATGTCACTGGAAAAGTGGATAAGTGCTCTACATTCTGATCATGCAGCAGACGGAGAGAGTGACACTGGACATGGCCTGGGCCTTTGAAATCTCCTCAAACAAGAGCACACCTACACCAGTAAGGCCATACCTCCTGACCCTTTCTAGACAGTTCATCAACTAGGGACTATCATGTGAATATATGAGCCTATGGGGGGCATTCTTATAGCTCACCTCTTTTCTAAAAAATTAGTTTTATACCTTTCCACTTTATAGATTTTTTTAAAAAAATATTCATAATTGGGGATTGGAGAGAAAGTTCAGTGATTAAGACTGCACACTACTCTTGGAGAAGACCAGACTTCAGTTCCTAGCACTCATATAAGGCAGTTCATAACTGCCTGCAACTCCAACCAGGTGAATCCATACCCTCTTCTAGCCTTTGCAGGCACATCCCCACACATCCCCACAGGCCTCCCACACACAAATAAAAAGTATTTTTTTAAACTAAAATTAAATGTTCATTGTGAAAAAACATATGGGCAAAAAAAGGAGAGTCTATGACAAGCAGTGACAAAAATCCCTTTTCGTCTATCCCTTCACCTTTTTTTAATTGATTTTATTGAGCTCCACATTTTTCTCTTCTCCCCTTCTCTTCAGCCCTCCCACAAGGTTTCCATGCTCCCAATTTACTCAGGAGATCTTGTCTTTTTCTACTTCCCATATAGATTAGATCCATGTATGTCTCTCTTAGGGTCCTCATTGTTGTCTAAGTTCTTTAGGATTGTGATTAGTGGGTTGGTTTTCTTTGCTTTATGTTTAAAAACTACTTATGAGAGAGGGCATGTGGTAATTGTCTTTCTAGGTCTGGTTTACCTCACTCAAAATGATGTTTTCTAGCTCCATCCATTTGTCTGCAAAATTCAAGATGTTATTTTTTTCTGCTGTGTAGTACTCCATTGTGTAAATATATCACATTTTCCTTATCCATTCTTCAGTTGAGGGGCATTTAGGTTGTTTCCAGGTTCTGGTTATAACAAACAATGCTGCTATGAACATAGTTGAGCACATGTCTTTGCTGAGCATCCTTTGGATATATACCCAAAAGTGGTATTGCTGGGTCTTGAAAAAAAAAGTTGTTTTCTAATTTTCTGAGAAATTACCACACTGGCATCCAAAGGGGCTGTACCAAGCAATGCAGAAGTCTTCCCTTTACCCCACAACCTCTTTAGCATAAGCTGTCATCAGTGTTTTTGATCATGGCTGTTCTTACAAGTATAAGATGAAATCTCAGAGTTGTTTTGATTTGCATTTCTAGGATGACTAAGAATGTTGACCATTTCCTTAAGTGTCTTTCAGCCACTTTAGATTCCTCTTTTGAGAGTTCTCTGTTTAGGTCTGTACTCCATTAATTTTATTGGATTATGTGTTCTTTTGGTGACCAATTTCATGAGTTCTTTGTATATTTTGGAGATAAGCCTTTGTCTGATGTGGGGTTAGTGAAGCTCTTTTCCCATTCTGTAGGCTGTCATTTTGTCTTGTTGACTGTGTCCTTTGCTTTACAGAAGATTTTTCAGTCTCAGGAGGTCCCATTTATTAATTGTTTTTCTCAGTGTCTGTGCTGCTGGGGTTATATTTAGGAAGTGATCTCCTGTGCCAATGCGTTCAAGTGTACTTCTCACTTTCTCTTCTATAAGGTTTAGTGTGGCTGGCTTTATTTTGAGGTCTTTGATCCATTTGAACTTGAGTTTTGTGCATGGTGATAGATATGGGTCTATTTTCATTCTTCTACATGTTGATATCCAGTTATGCCACCACCATTTGTTAAATATGCTTTCTTTTTATTCATTTGATTTTTTTGCTTCTTTGTCAAAAATCAGGTGTTCAAAGCTGTGTGGATTAATATCTGGGTCTTCTATTCAGTTCCATTGGTCCTCCTGTCTGTTCTTATGCCAATACCAGGCTGTTTTCAGTACTGTAGCTCTGTGGTAGAGTTTGAAGTCAGGGATCGTGATGCCTTCAAAAGTTCTTTTATTGTATGGGATTGTTTTGGCTATCCTGGTTTTTTGCTTTTCCATATGAAGTTGAGTACTGTTCTTTCGAGGTCTGTGAAGAATTTTGCTGGGCATTGCATTGAATATTCCTTCATTTTTTAACCTATCTGTGTGTATATCTTGAAAGATAGCAAATAAAGCTTCTGAAGCCCACAGAAAGCGATAACGAAACACACCTATGTCAGTTCTGTACTAGCATATATAACCTCTTACAGACTGAAAACAGAATCAACACATACACACCTAAAATTAATACTACTATTATGATTGGTTTTTCAAGACAGAGTTTCTCTGTGAAACAGTGCTAGCTGTCCTGGAACTCACTCTGTAGACCAGACCGGCCTCAAACTCACAGAGATTCACCTGCCTCTGCCTCTTGAGTGCTGGGATTAAAGTTATGTGCCAACACTGCCCAGTTTTTTTTCTTTTCTATATCAGACTGAATCCTGCAGTGCCAGGATAAAAATGAAGCATAGGTTGGGGTTGAATTCCTGGTTCCCCCATCTCCACATAACAGTTATGGTATTACAAGCAAGTTCCACCACCCCTGACTGTTAAGTGACTTTTTGACTAAATGTATTTCTTGACCATTTCTGATCAGTATATGCAATTGACTTACAGTATGCATGAGTGAGGATGCTTCACTATTCTGGGAGAGGAATAATCGAGATATATTAACAAAGCTACTTGGACCTCTACTCGGTTGAGCTTTATTCTACAGGCAAAACTATCTTTGCTTGAAAGTTTTTTGTTGTTGTTGTTTTGTTTTTGTTTTTTTTTTTTTTGTCTGAGTAAATGGCATTAATATCTAAATGTCTGTCTGGAACAAGCAGTGGCAGACTTATAAACAGCATTTGATTATGCCTTTCCTTGGAGTTTATTAATCTCATATTGTATCCTCCAGGCAGTTCCTGGCCTTTCCAAATAGTGTAGTTTAAAAACTGGAATGAATTAATTTGTAATATCAAGTAATTGTTAGTCCAAGAATTTTCTATAAAAAATTAAAGGACATAGCTAGGGGGCTTCATAAACACAAAGAAACACATAGTTATGGTGAATCATTTAATTTTAGTAATTACTACAATTCAGAAAAAGTCTCTTTCTTACCATTGTTTTCATTAAAACAGCCTGACTGCTCTTTTCTGGGCATCTGTGGTTTAGTTTAGCTATACTAATAATAACCTGCTGGTTTGTAGCTTAAAAGATGCTATTTTTCCAGGACTTTAATTATTGTGCTCATGAAGTTTTATATAATGGCTGGAAAAGTCTAGAGATGTAAAAGTTACTACATTCTGATTTTAAGTCTTTCTTCTTTTCCAACAGTGCTAGGGGCAGGCAAAGACTGAGCACTGAGCTTCATTTTCACCTTTATCAATTCCAAGTATTGACCAACATATTAAATCACAACTTCTTCCATATAAACAGTTTTATAGACAAGGTTTTAATTGCCCTCTTCCTTCAATTACTTTATATCAACAGATACGAGAACAGATAGTAAAAATAAAATACAAATATAAAGTCTAACTATGGGACCAATGGAGAGTGTCATATGTGTGTCGGTATGTATAATACCACATAACAAGCAGGAGATAACACCACTGCTCACACAAATGATTCGATAAAGAGTAGTTAAGCTAACCAAGGTTCATGATGTACTTATTAAAAACAAAATCATTACTCCTCTTTTCTTGCCCTTAATTTAAAATGATATCATGGGGTTTTTTATTGTTGGTTAATCTGGATCCTTATGGAAAGTATGAAATTCTCATCCCCCTTTACCCTCTACAGTGTGTTGCAGGGAATATTTAGTCTGAACTAGCATGTTATTTGCTAAATTAATAAAGTAGGAAATTTAGATTTTTATGAGTTGCATCTTTAAGCTAGGACAACAAAAGGAACATAAGTCAAGTCAGTTGTGTTTTGTTTTTGCAATGCTTTTCCCCAAAAGAGTAAAAGAATGTGTGGTTTCTCTAATGTTTTGTGCATATAATATCCCAGCTGATTTAAACCCATTCCTATCTAGACTTTGTGGTACTAAAGTCTCTGTTTGGGGATTACAGTGGGGGGTGAAACACTAACAGCTTAACTCTGATTCTTTTATGTCAAGCAAGCCTGTAGGACATTGTGCAACTAAAATAATATTCTATTATTTATCTTAAAATCTTTGTGTGCTAAAATTTTTTCTCACATTATTTTTTTCATCTCTGTGGTGGTTTGAGTGAAAATGGCCCCTATAGGCTATTATATTTGAGTACTTAGTCACCAGAGAGTGGCACTACTTGAGAGGAATTAGGAGGTATGGCTTTTGTTGGAGTGGATGTGGCCTTGTTGAAGGATGTGTGTTACTGGGAGTGGGCTCTGGGATTTCAATAGCCCAAACCAGTCCCAGGTGCTTCTCCTGCTGCCTGAAGATCTGGAGGTAGAACTCTCAGGTACTTCTCTAGTCCCATGTCTGTCTGCATGCCTCCATGCTCCCTGTCATGATGATAATGGATGGATTATGTCTCTGAAATTGTAAGCAAACTCAATTAAATGCTTTCCTTATAAGAGTTGCTGTGGTCATGATGTCTCTTCACAGCAGTAGAACAGTGACTAAGACAATCTCTAAGGCAACCATGGGAAAAATAAAGCAGGTATCATGATCATACTTGGACATGGATTTTGTCCATCAATGTCTTTAAAAAACAATCATTGTACCTCATGTTGTGTAAATTAAAAATTTAGCTTTTATTCAACATACAGTTAAATGGGACAAATCTTCTAAATGATTTGCTAAAATCTCACAGATGGAATAACAACAGACCCCCCCCCCAATTCAAGTCTTCTCTCTTTCGTAGAGGAGGGTTAATAAAAATTTATTTATGTATATGAGTATACCACATGCACGTAGTACCCAAGACAATCAGGAGAGACTATTAGATCCCTAGATATAGAGTTATAGATGGCTGTGAACTGCCATGTGGGTGCTGGAAATGTAACCTCTCCCCTCTGTAAGAGCAGCAAGTGTTCTTAACCATTGGGTCATCTTTCTACCCCTCACATTATTGGGCCAAAATTATCTCAGGGCCTGTACCTCCAGGCCTATAAGACAGAAAAAAGCCTGACTCAAGTTCAGGGCCTATACTTCAAGGCCTGTAGGACAGATAAAATTCTGGCTCAAGTTTGAGTGAGGATGAGACAGCAAACACTAGGTAGATGCCCCTTCAGCCAGAGGGAGGACTTGGCTGTCTCTCATTGGCTGGAGGTACCCCCACATCACACCGTGTCACTTAACCTATATAAGTTGACTCTTACAATAATAAACCAAGTTCCTGCTTTGACTTGACTCCCTATTGTGTCTGCTTGTCCTGCATCATGGGGCTGCAGGAATGGGCAGATAGCACACTCACCTATCCCTGGGGAATAAGGAGGCTCAAAGAAGCCTAGCATCACAGTAGATCCTAAATAAAAAAAAAAAAAAGTCCTAAACCTTAGCTTCATGGTCTACTCTTCACTTGCACACATACTAAACAATTAACCCTTATTTTGTATTCTATAAATATTCTTCATAATATTCTTTGTAATTCCATCCCCAAACTCCCTTCCTAAAAATCACATTAATGTCACAGTAATTGCTATACACGTTCTATGATGTACTAAGCACTGCCATGTTCCTCAACACCACAACCTGACAAGGAAAGCTCATTTGACAGCTACGGACTTACAAGTACATGGTTGAATAATTTGACCAGATTCATGTGTTGGGGTTACAGGATCAGAAGATGGGACTCCTAAGAACACATTAACCCATTAAGTTATGCCATCTTTCCACCCTCACAGAAACTTAATTACGTAAGTTCAACATAGCTTCACTATGCTAACTCAAAACCTTGAGACAAATGCAGCAATGAACCTCAGTGTATCTTTTATAAGGACCCCCTTCCCAGCTAGCATGTCACCCTGGAGCAGTTCTATTAGCACAACTCCTTTATAACATCATTGTTGTTCAGAAGAAAAGTATGAAAAATTGGAAATGTATAATGCCGACAACATAAATTTTAGTGTAGGTGGAGTTTGAATGAGAATGCTCCCCATAGGGTCAAGTTTGAGTGCTTACTCCCAGTTAGGGAAACTATTTGGGAAGGATTAAGGGGCATGACCTTGGAGGAGGTATGTCACTAGGGCTGGCCTTTGAGGTTTCAAAAGCCCATGAGATGTCAAGTATCTCCCTCTACTTTCTGCCTGTTGGTCAGGATATAAGCTCCCAACCCCATGCTACCTGCTCGTTGCCACATTCCTCACTGTGATGACTGTGGACTAACTTCTGAAACTGCAAGCAAGCCCCCAATTAAATGCTTTCCTTTGTAAGAGTTGTCTCTGTAATAGGGTTTCTTCACAGAAATGCAGCAGTAACTAAGCCAGCGTCACATTGCAGCAGTATTAGGCTCACACGCAAACCACTGACGCTCCTAGATCAGTGAAACCTTTTTATTTGCTGGAGTTTTTATTGATATTTAAAGCCCAAACTCTAGGAACGTTGATGCTGCATCGCAGGTTTTAACAAATGAAGATGCAAAAATAACGTCTGTTTGAAATGATAGCACCTAAAGACACTGTTTCAAAATGCCTTTGGGCATGGCAACCACATCTGTCTCTAACGTAGAGCGCCAGCCCTCATTGGTGAATGCAGGTCAGTACTTAGCTCCCCAAATGCACTAGAAGCCATGACGCCTTCCTTCCCTCTAGTGAATGAACTAAGTGAATCCTTAACACAGACTTAGTCTGCATTTGTACAATATTCACATTTTTATCTTCTTGGAAATTATTGTAACTCACCATGTCTCTTCTTACATATGGATCATAAAGGAAGAAGCAGAGAACTCTCGTGTGCAGAGACATAAACTGGTGAATCATGACTGATTAACTGAGAATGCCTATTAAGCCTTAAGGGACAGACACTCACAGGTCATCAAGTTCTAGAAAAACTAAAAATGAAGTGTGTAGCATTTCATTACCATTGGGGAAAGGCCTAAATAATACCAGACGCCACTCACAGGAATGTGGGGGCGTGTGGGGAACAAATAATAACAACCACACCAAGCCACCATCTCATTTTCTTTCTCCGTAGTTGAAAAGAAACACACATAGGGCCCAGGCACATTAAGACAAAGAAATGACGGCCCAACCTTCCACTGAAGTCGGGCAGGGCCTCATGAGGCTCCCACCTTGCTAAGGAGCTGTTGGCAGTCAGCTGTTGCAGAGAGGGTAGGTGTCAGGGACCAGCCTCGATAAACATACCTCTCGCCAGGGTAAGGTCATGGGGTTTAGAAATATAGTAAAGAATATGAAGACACAAATGAAATAATAAAATGGAGAAACATATAGGATAGCATCGGGAGGGAATTCCAGTGAGTACTGAAAATTTGCCTGCGTTTAATTTTCAGCTGCTTTAAATAGCCCGACCCCAAAAGGTAGGAGTAAGACAACAAGCTACATTAACATGATACAAGGAAATGAACATACCAATTGAGAGTCAAGTGCTATATTCATAGTTAAACATTCTGTTGCTAGAACAAAACAAGTCATGCTTACACCCAAGACCAAAACATTCTGTAGGCAAACCACTCCCTGGGTGGAATCCCAAGTTATCTCCATAAAGGGAACTGGAACTTAGTTGAATCCTTAGACTTTTGTTTGAGGTAGGAACAGATCTACTTCTCTATTCCTGAAGCACAAAGTCTGGCTATTAGTCACACCTGTTGACAATAACCTTGAGGGAGCAGAACTCTCTGACCGGCAGCTAAGTGGGACAATAACCTTGAAGGACCTAGAGTTCCAACTGTCTGACCTTTGGTCAATGGTGGAAATAGGCTCACATTTTCGGGCCTCCGCAGCTGGGATGTGATTTTTTTCAGTGGTATAGCCACTGGCAACTTGCTTGAGCACAAGTAAGAAAACAAAAAACTACACACACACACACACACACACACAAACAAACATACAAACAAAAATCTGCTCTTAGGTTTCTACAAGCAGACTTAAGTAAACTCAGTGGATAATAAAAAGGTTATGATAAATTTTAAAGGATATGGAAGGAAGGGAAAGATGTATTAGAAAGAAACGGTGAGCAGAAGTGTTGGACCTCATGAGGTCTGGTGTAACTTTCTAAGCCTAACTTGAGTTTGGAGAGGAGTAACTCAGCACAGACTAATCTAGGCCCAGCCTCGGCCCAGCCTCTGCCCAGCCACCGCTGATGTGACAGGCTATTATTGACCCTTATTCCTTACTCCACCTCACCCCATCCCAAGACTCCTGCCCACTACCTCAGCCCTCTATAAGTTCCTGTCCTGATGCAATAAAATGAGGTCCTGCTTTGATAATCTCCCAGCTCAGTGTGTGTTTCTCCTCAGTGGCCAGGGGGAGGTCTGGGTCACTCACCATCTCGCTCAGCCCCAGGGAGAAACTGGCCAGACAGGCTCTGTCTCAGCCCTATCTGCTGGAGAACCGGACACAGAAGTGTCAAGTGATAAAGAAGGCAACAGGAGGTGAACATGATCAAAATGTGCCATAAACATGTTGCCAAAGAATCAATTAAAATGTTTTTAGAAGTCACTGTCATTTTGTGAAACAGACATTGGCAATTTCAACAGTCACAACCGAAGAGTAAAACACATCTTAGGTGCAAACGGAGTCGGGTAACATCTGCATTCTGCTTTCAGTGCCATTCATCCCACTCACTAGAGATGTTCTGTGGGAATCTGGGATTCCACTCCATATCCTGACTGATGACTGAATCAGAGCTCCATGGGAACTCTCTAATAATTAGTGTCAAGTCTCCAGTGCTTCTTTGCTATAGTCTAACACCTGTTCATGCCTCTTCTCATACAAGCACTCTGTAACATCCTGATCAGTCCTAGACACAGGCTCAAATAGTTCTGAACTGATCAGTACATCCCATCTCCCCAGCAAAGAGATTGGTAAAGAGAGGAACTTCTGATACAGAGCCAAGGTGACGCAAACAGACCTCAGCTTTCCAAGCAGGAAGATTTTGCAGGCTGTAACAACCACTGATGGAGCCATGGTGAAATCTTCCTTGTTGTGAGGGCTTGGGTGCTAACAGTTAACAATCCTGTGCCCTAGTTTCTGCACCTCCACAATGGAGGGAGTTATACTATCTTCATCAGAGAGTTTGTGGAAGCAAAAACTGAGTCAACCCGTGCATAGCAGTCGGAAGAGTGCCCTGTACAGGATTTACTAAATACTACCTGTTACTTCAGATTTGACTTCCACACTGCCAGTTGTGGTTTGTACAGGAAATTCTATTTTTCATAATTGAAGACTGTATTAACAGGTACAGATCACTTAAAGAGGGTCGGGAATTTGTCTCCTTTTTCTCATCTCTAAAGTGGTACAGGAAAGCCTCACATGGTATCTGGAGGAAGGGCTTAGCTCAGGTAGCTTAGCTCAGGTAGCAGACAAATGTATAATAAACCCATCTTATGCTTCTGTATGGAACACGCTCTTTTCTAGTGACTGTCCTGGGGATGTGTGCAGTTTTTTCTGTTTTTTTTCTTTTTGTTGTTGTTGTTTTTTTTTGCCTGAGAATCACCTGCAAATCCTGTTAAAATATGGTACTGGGCCTCATCACTTAGTTTTTGTTTTGTTATCCAATAAGTGCAATACTTAATTACATGTCTATTTAAATGGACCGTAATCAAATATTGCTTCTAGGCATCTGTGAAGTTATTCCTAAATAGGACTGAATTTGCACTTCAGTGAAAAGAAAGGAAAGGAAGAATGGAAGAAGGGGGGATAAGGAAGGAAGGAAAAGGAGCAAAAGGAGAGCGTGAGTAGGAGAGATGGTTCAGTTGACAGTGGCACTTGCACAAAGGCCTGACAACCTGAGTTCAAAACTCAGATTCCACAAAGTCATGTGAGAAAACCCACTCTGATGATTGTCCTCTGTTCCACAGTGCATTGTTGCAGGTGCCCCACCCCACATCCCCCCTTTCTTCTGCATGTACAGGGTTGCACATATAAACAAAGAAAATAAATAACTTAAAGAATAAACAAGAGGCTGGAAAGATGGCTCAGTGGTTAAGAACACTTGTTGCCTTTGGAAAGACCTGGGTTCTATTCTCAGAAACCATAGTCTCTCAACTATCTGTGACTCCATTTCCAGGGGATCCAACACCCTCTTCGTCCTCCACAGTCACCAGGCATGTATATGGTAGACAGACATATATGCAGGCAGAACACACATACACATAAAATAAAAAATGTAAAACTTTTTTCAAAGAAAGATTACTTTCTCTTGATAATGAATTTTCTTGTCAATTACTGTTTGCTAGTTGAAAAAGTAATTCAAATTATTGGAACACTTTAAGGTTATGTTTAAAAATTCACAAAAGTTAACATCGCTCATACTTCTGGAAAATACAAGGAATTCATAAATTCTTCTAGTGATTCTCGCTCAAAATATTTAAGGTAGGAATTTGTTTTATTTACTCATAACTACCAGAATACAAAAGAACCACTAAAAACAAACCAATGTCTTTTATAATTTTCTTTGTTTGTTTTTTGTAATCTTGAAACAAATTCTTTTTAACTTAGTTTAAAAGAACCAACTTGCTATGCTAAAACCTCATGGGCCACATTTAGTCCCACAAAAAATGTTAATGGCTCTGTAAAATTTACCCCAAATTTACAGGTTCACTTAAAAATGGATGAAGGCTAAATTAGTGGTACAAAAAGCACCACTGTGATAAATAACAGAAAATGCATTTGGTTGCCCTGCCCAATATAGTCTTACTCAGGACAAGAAATGCTAAGAGCGGAGTGGGCTTGGATCAGAGAGTTAAAAGGAGAAACAGGAAGCCAGGGCTCCAGATTTTCCCACCGTTCTCAGCACAGTCCACTGGCTTCTCCTGTCCCTTCACAGTAGTAGAAATGTGACCCGTTTTCTTTTTCTGAAGCATGGTTAAAGTCTCAGCTCCGTAACAAAGGAATCCAGTGTCTAAGGTTGTCAGTTTGAGTGTCTTCATTCTATCTATGAGCATATTGCAGAGAATAATAATAACTTACATAGCATTTTGAAATAATTGCCTAATTATAAATTATTTGAAATAAAAACTATTACTTTATGAAAGCTTTATTTTGGGGGTGCTGGAGAGATAGCTTGACAGGTTCCCAGCATCCATGTGTGGGACAGTTCACAACTGCTTACAATCCCAGCTCCGGGAGATCCAACCTTTCTTCTGGCCTCCATGGGTGCACCATACACTTTTTATATCTTTATTTTCACCTACAAAAAAAGTAGAAAACATAAGTGAAATAAAAACAGCTTTGTTTTCAACAACCACAACACAGGTAAAGGTGAGGTGAAGGCGACATCAGGTTCAAAATATAAAGGATTTTCTTTAGCCACATGTGCCCTGTTTTAGCCACTGTTCTCTTGCAGTGAAGACACACCATGACCAAGGCAGCTCTTACAAAATAAAGCATTCAGGTGGGGCCTTGCTTACAGTTTCAGAGGTTCAATCCATTATCGTCATGGTGGGGAGCATAGTGACAGGCACAGTGCTGGAGCAGTAGCTGAAGATGTAGCTGAGAGCTACATCATGATCTCCAGGCAAGGAAAGAGAGAGAGGGAGAGAGAGAGAGTTTGAAACCTCAAAGCCCACCCCTAGTTACACACTTCGTTCAGCAGAGACCATACCTCCTAATCCTTTGAATCCTTTCAAAAAAGTGCCAGTCCTTGGTAACTAAGCATTCAAATATATGAGCCTATGGGGGACATTCTCATGCAGAACACCACAGGCACCACGCCCAAGCTTAGGAAGGGCAGTATAATAGTTAGTTTTCTGCTGCTGTAGTAATATTTGATGATACCAGCGACTACTGCAACTTACAGAAGAAAGGATAGTGGGACACTTGGCAGACTTGAGGATGGGTGAAAGAAGCAGGGAGGTCACATTCTCAAATGCGAAGCAGAAAGAGCCAATTAGAAGCAGCAGGAGGGGCATACCTGAGCAGCTCCTCCTGGATGACATAAGAAACTAGGCTAAAGCCTTTGTCTAAGAAAACAGGTCCAAGAGGTACTTCTTGGAATTCCACCACCACGCTGTCAGCTAGGGAATCAAGTAGGCAACCTTCACTCTTCCTCTTGTCCTCTATAGTCTCAGTGCTCCAGAGTTAGCCCCAGCTGTGTAGCAAATCGCTACTGTGGCCTCCTCTTGCTTTCTGCTCCAATCCCCAGGGGTCTATACAGAACCTCCTAACATACACAGCTTTCATCCCTTGTATAGACCCACTCAGTCCTTTTGCCTTCTAACCCATCCCCATTCCTTAGTCTAAACTTCTGATTCCTAGAAGCAAGTTTTACCCAGGAGCCCCAGTGGCCACAACTGGCAGGATCTAAAAGTATTCCACACTGGGCACCCATGGCTACCACACTCTCCTAAGAATCAGAGAGGGCAATAGAAACCAAGGAATGAAACCCCTGTCCAACAAAGATAAGAATGTTATCAGCATCTAGAACTAAAATCAGCCTAAACCTAGATGCCTAGATGATCGCATGAAAACACTATCAATAGCAGTCAGGACAATATGTCTCCACCTGAGCTCAGCAGCTCTGCTTTCAATAGGCCCTCGGAAATATAATATAGCTGAAGCACAAGGCAAGGACTTTAAAATAGCTATATGAGTATGTTCAAGATCCTTAAAAAGAATAGAATATTTCAATTAATTAAATCTATGAAAGCACAAACACTGGAATGAGTGAAGAAAATTATTCAAGGTGTGAAAGTGGAAATATACTCAAACAAGAAAATCCAAAGTGAAGGAAAATAGGAAATGAAAGTTTTAGGAACTTGAACAGGAGCCTGAGAGACAAGCCTCAATGGCACAATTGAATAGATGGAAGAGACAATGCAGGCATTGAAGACATGATAGAAGAAATGAATACCTCAAAGAAAATGTTAAATCTAAAAATCACCAAGGTAAAAATCATCTAGAAGATCTGGGACACTATGAAAAGATCAAATCCATGAATAATACAAATAAAGAAAGAAGAAGAATCCAAGTTCAAATGCACAGAAAGTATTTTAACAAAAATCATAGAACATTTCCACAGCCTAGAGAAAGAAGTGCTTACCAAGGTACAAGAAACATACAGAACATCAGATATACTACATGAGAAAAGAAATTCCCCAGAGCACATAATAATAAAAACACCACATGTACAGAACCAAAGAAGAATATTAAAAGCTACAAGGGAAAAAGATCAAGTAACATACACAATTCTGACCTATCAGAATAACACCTGACTTTTTGATGGGGAAGTCAGAAGGATGTCTTCAAACTCGAAGAGATCATAGATGCCAACCTATTCACGAGTTTGGGGGATTGAGGATGTGATGGCATGTGTTCGTGCCTATCCACACACTTACGCCTTAGAGGATCCTCATCTGTCACTCTTTGCCTTGTTCCTTTATCTAATCTCTCACTGAACCAAGAACTCATGGATTTTGGCAAGACAGACCGTCAGCAAGCCCCAGAAATCCTGTTTTTCTCTCTGCTCAGTACTGGAGTTACAGGCATGAGCAGGACCTCAGGATTTTGTCCAGGTTTTTTCCCCCTGAGACAGGGTTTCTCTGTAGCTTTGGAGCCTGTCCTGGAACTAGCTCTTGTATACCAGGTTGGCCTCAAACTCACAGACATCAGCCTGCCTCTGCCTCCTGAGTGCTGGGTTTAAAGGCATGCTCCATTGTCCAGCTTTTTTGTTATTTATAGAAAGCCTATGTATTCTGGTTGTCCTTTATGTATACCAAGTTGACTTTGAACTTACAGAATTCAATCTGTCTTTGTCTGCTGAATGCTGATATTAAAGGATAATAGTAGTTATATTTTAGTTATAATATTTTCAGAGTTATATCATAATGCCAAAACACATAAACCAATAATCTAAAACTATGCTCTCGATAATACACATTTTATTTTTTATTTGAAGCAATTTCATATTTAAATATATATTGATCATATTCTTCCCCTCCTCCCAAGTCCTTCCAGATCCTCTTCCCCTCCCTATCCACCCAACTTTAAGTTCTTTCCTCAAAAAAAAAAAAATCCAATACAACCACAAAACCCCCAAAACCAAGAAAACAAAATAATCCTCCTCCCCAAAAGAAGCCCACAAACTGTAACCAAATAAAAGCACACCAAATAAACTATGGCATCCATTATATGTTGATCAACTATTCCTGGATATGATGCCTGCCTGGAGTGGTTGATATAATACCAGTGTCACTCAGTTGGGACAGATTGATTTTCCCTCTGCCAGTGAATATAAGAAACAGAACAAATAACTTTTAATGATTACTCTTGGGAAGAATTGATGCAATGAGATCAATGGTCATCAGTGGTTATTCATGAGAAGCTTGTCACCATTTCCTGTCCACACTGCCCCAGTAAACATTGTTATTTCAAGGAGATTTTTTTAAAGGGTCCCTATTGGTTACCTACAGTTAGGGAAGCACACAGGACATGGTGAACTGAAAACTATGACACCACTGTCATGGTAAGACGTGAACTAAAGGGGAGAAACTGTTTGGAATCATCCTTCACACCAACCTCAGTAGGAACAAAGGTTGTATACAGGTCCTCAAGACCAAGTGGAGGCCATGCATCATGAAAAGCAGCCGTGGACTTGACTTGGGTCCTGTGTATGAGGGTCGTGTATGTGCACCGGCCAAAAGGGGTCCAGAGATTCTCAGGGTAGGAGGAGAGTGGGTCCCTCAAAGAGAAACTGGTGCCTCATACAAGGAAGAAACAGGTGAGAGGCACAAGAAAGACCATAAAACACCCAAAAGGAACTAGTAGTTCTCAAAAAAGCATCAGATATGGCTCCTTTCAGAAGCCAAGAAATCAGTTAAAAATCATCCTAGCCCAATAAGAAATGTTGTGTTTCAATTTTATTTTCCTCACATCAAAGCCTTTCCCTAGAGTGTCACTGCAAGCGCTCCACTAAGTGCTAAAAGGAAACACAGGCCTCATCCACGCCGCATACACCACCGAAAACTCACTGAGGGAAGGGACCTGAGTCAGAAACTCTGATCAGTATAAGACACTCACTCTAACTTCTGATTTCAATCTACAGAACACACACACACACACAGAGAGAGAGAGAGAGAGAGAGAGAGAGAGAGAGAGAACACCAATAAGAGCTTTCTTAAAATTCTATAATCACTCCGAGCAGATTTTAAAGGGATACTGGGAGAGGCTATGCTTTGCCAGACCCTTCAAATTTAACTGCTCCTGTAATGATATGAAAAGCTGGGATTTTATATTATGAGGCACATTATTTTATATTGTTTTGATAGAAGAGGAGCCCAATGACTCTGTGCTGGGTTTAAATTCTGCAGATTTTGTTATCCAGCACTTTCGTGGCTTCTAGGTCTTGTGCACATGCCACAGTTTTTCAGATTTTCATTGAAAAATAATGATGAGCATTTGGAAATTGCCAGAAGCAGTTTCTCTTCTCTCACTCTCTTTCTCTCTCTTTCTCTTTCTTGAACTGTCTCTTGATTATCTTTCCCTTTGTTTCTTTATATGTTGTTCTTTATCAGAGTTAGAAGGTGATTGCTTTTCTAAACAACAATACATGCTTAAAGTAAATAACATCAATAATAAGTGTAAAGAAAGCAATGATTCAGAATGCACACTGAAATGGGGATGGCAAGAGGCCATTTTGGATTTCCTCTTGATTTATTTCTATCAAGTATATATTGCATAGAAAATAAACATTTTTTAAAGATAAATCTGTATAAGTATTTTTTTCTTTTACTGAACTTTATACTTTAAAAAATTCCTTCAGTATAACTTCTTAGGTTGGAGTAATGTTTAAGAGAGGAAAAACAAGACAATGAACAGCTTAGGCTAAAGCCAGAAGGCAATTGGAGTCTACCCATGGCACATACCCTTTACTGAAGCTCAGAAAGTGTAAATGTGTTCTGTTTGTTGTGTGATAATGACAGCTTTAATGACAAAGGTATATGCAAATAAAGTTGGAGATAAGAGGATCTTTTCTGATGTTTTCTTCAGGTCTAAATTTCCAATTACTTAGTTTTTCTTAAGTTATAACTCATAACATATATTAGCCCATTATTCTAGTATATGTTAGCCACATGGCTCGGTACCTTTTTCAATGGGGTAGGTCACATCTTCCTTCTTTGGTGTCTGGACAGGACTCCAGTTACTTAGTTTTTCTAAGAGAGAGTGTGTGAATGTGTGTGTGTGTGTGTGTGTGTGTGTGTGTGTGTGTGTGTGTTCCTGTCATTGCTGCAACGCAATTCCTCAGACTGGCTGACAGTGACTGAAAGGAATGGATTTGGCTGCATGAGTTCAGAGATATAAGGGCACGGTGCCAACATGTGACGGTACAAGACCTTCCTTCCATCTAGTCTACTGCCATTGTGCACACGCACAGACACACGAAATGTCACCTGGAGATCACGACTTTGAGGTAGAGATGAAGCAAGATATAATCATAGTGTTTTAAAAACCTATTCATGAAAATGTTTCATAATGCTTTAACATTTAATGAGCAAAACACTAAAGCACGCTGAAACATCTTTGAGTCAAATATATTCAAGAGACAACCTGCCCACCCTGCTGATAGCATCAGAAATAATTCTAATTGCCTAAATGAGTACACTTTTTTTAAAAAAAAAATCCCCTTTGATATCTCCAAAGGCATTTTCACAAACCTATTTTATCTGGGCCATCTTTAGAATTGTTTATTCTGATAATGATACATTGCGTCACCTCATCCAGTTTTAAAATTCAGGTAATAAATTCTGCATAGTGCTAAGCAAGAAGCTGTAATTCTATTTTCAAAAATTGCAAAATAACAAACTTCACAGTAGCGACCAGCATTCCTTTCTTCTAGTATATTATAAGCTTCAGTTTGACCTGACTTTCAAAGTTTTCTTAATAAAACTTATAAAATGTTTGATCATGTTTCTTACCTCTCTGTGTATCTCTCCCTGCCCCCTTCTGCAGGTCTTGTTTTGTTCGTATTCACTTTTTCTACCCCCTCAAAGCCACCGCTTCTTTTAAAGTTTACCCTGAGAAAGTCCTCTGTTTCAGAAGCCAAAAACTAGTCTTGAAGAGATAATTACACGCAGAATGTGAAAAATCTTCTCTCTAGCGTAAGGATGTCATACCTGTAAACCTTGCTATTCTCTGTTCTTTTTATTGAGACTGAAAAAGCATGTTATGACATTTTCTCCCTTTTCTCTGAAGTTCTGCCAGTGAGGAGAAAAAGACCAATATGTAAAAATTCTTTGAAAACTAAATCCTATACTTAAAAGCTGACAAATGGAAGTTTTAGAACTTTAAAGCAATATAAGCTAAAACACTATACTAAGACTAATAAAAAGTGTTAGTAGGAAGCTGAATGTAGTGGCTTGCCCTTGTAATCCCAGTCTCCCAGGATACTGAAGCACAGGTTCATAAATCCCAGGCCAGACTGGGCTACACAGCATGATCCTGTAAAACACAAAGTTGATATGAATAGAGTTATTCAAAAATAATTTGAAATCTTCAAAAAGTCTCATTAATTATGATAAAAGGATAAGAAAAATATTAGTACTGGGATAGAATCTGTAAAAGTTGTAAATCTGCCAATTCTTATAATGATCTAAATAATGTCAGTCACATATCTAATGTGCCTCTCTGTCCTACAACAGCCTTAGCTATTGAGTAAGATCCCCCTCTCAATCCAAACAAAAAGCTATCCATGGGAATGTGATCTCTTCATATTATAGGGGTTTGTTGTTATTTGGGGCAGGGGTTGAGGGGTTTTCAGGAAAGGCTACTGTAGCTGAAGCTACCTTCAAACTCCTGATCTTCCTGCCTCCACCTCCCAAATGCAAACCAATTTCCCCAACATTCTACTGCCACACACCCACACCCCACACCAACTTATTTAGTTTTCTCCGGAGAATGTTTTCCAGTTTGTTCCTCGTTGTCTTTTAAGACCTGAAGAGTCTGTCCAGTTTCAGGAGAGACCTGGAGTTGCTTTTCAGATAACATCATCTTTAATGATGCTGGCTACTTCAAGTCAGGTGACTAGGATGGGAAATTTGTCACCTGCAGAACACAGGAACGTTCTCATGTAGGCTTAAAGGATAAGGGCTCTTTGAACTTGAGGGAAAGATCTCAGCTTAGATTAGTTGAAGGGACTTACTTGATGTGGTGAAAGATGTGGCATGTCCTCTAAAGAGCAACACTGACAGTGGCTTGGAGCACCTTGGGCTGTGCAAGCTGTGTGCCACCCTGTAGGGTTCCTGTGATTACTTTTATAGTGGTGATTTAGTATTTCTAGAGAAAAGTCCTCCAGACTTCTGCTCTAAGGTTAGAAATCTGTCAACTGGCACTTTGGGGATGGATATGTCTAGGCGTTATTTAACTCACAGTTAAATGAGAAAGGTTGGGCGTGGGGAGATGAGATGAGACAAGGACAGAAGAGGAAGAAAAGACATTTTAACATTTGTGTAGTAAGATTAGGGTTCTAAAAAATTAATAATAAAACAAAAACATTCTACTTTTTTTTTAAATGAGAAAGATTTTGGTGTACACCTGTAATCCTCTCTCCAGGAATGATGGCA
Source organism: Chionomys nivalis (assembly GCF_950005125.1). Lineage (NCBI taxonomy): Eukaryota > Metazoa > Chordata > Mammalia > Rodentia > Cricetidae > Chionomys > Chionomys nivalis. The sequence goes on from NC_080087.1 coordinate 45,026,258, forward strand.
GGAAGGTAGGGAAATTGAGGATAAGTCTAAGTATATAGAAATAGTCTGTCTCAAAAACAACAAACAGGAATTTGAAATCATACCCAAAACAAAGAATTCAGTGTGAATTAGAATAGTAAGCCAAGGAACTTCCTGAGAAGATAGAATTAACATACCCGAAACAATGATTAAAAAAAAAATATCCAGGACAACCAGGGCTACACAGAGAAACCTGTCTGGGGTGTTGGGGGGAAAAAGAAAGAAAGAAAGAAAGAAAGAAAGAAAGAAAGAAAGAAAGAAAGAAAGAAAGAAAGAAAGAAAGAAAGAAAGAAAATTAGACAGGCATAAAGGCGCATGCCTTTAAACCCTCTGTTCCACAGGTACAGAGGAGTCTCAGTTTTTGAGGCCAGTCTGATCTACAGAGCAAGTGCAAGACAAACAAGTGGGATTTAAACAGTGCATTTTATACAACATCTTTTTAAAAAGTTTGAAAAGAGGTTCCCAACACCTCCAAAATTAAAAAATAAGATTCCATAGTCCCATAACAACACTGGGAGTAGCCTGGCTGCAGCTTTCACCACAAGAAAACCAAGACCATGCCTTCACATGCCTTCAGTATGCTTAGTGAAAATGATTTTAACTTTCAGTCCCGCAATCTGCCAATAGTATTCATGCTGCACTCAGACAACTGAGCTAGGAGGACTACTTTGAGTTTGAAGCTAGCCTAACTATATAGTGAGTTAGAGGCCAGCCTGGGCTACAAACAACAAAAAGCAAATGCAAGGTGAAATACATTTTTAAAGATTCAAAGACATAAAACCATCACTTTCTTTTGGATTTTATCAGAAAACTATTAAAGAAAATTCTCTAATAAAGTTTAAGATTAAATCATTTACTCAAGATGGAATAAAACAAAACAAGCAAAGAAAGAAAAAACAAGTCTTGGTAAATTGAGATCAAACGCAAGAAATTCCCAATATGGGCTAAACCTAGAGATGTTGGTCAAAACTGGAGAGTGGTCTTTGTATTATTATTTTTATTTTTATTATTATTATTATCATCATCATCATCACAATCATCGTCATCTTTAAGATATTTTCATTTGAAGATATTTTGGGAGATTTAAACTGTCAAAAATCTATCTAGAAACATCTTACAAGACTAGGTAAAAATAAATCAAGTAAATGATAAAAGAATGAAACAATTCAAGAAAGCTACTTTCGAATTTTTAAAAGAGGAGCTGGCAGGAGAGCCTAAGGGTCAAGCCCATTTGAAGACCTGAGCCCAAGCCCCAGGCCCCACATGGCAAAAGGAAAGAAGTGATTCCTATACGCTGTCAATACAGGAGTACACACTCGCAGGCACACATTCACACATGCACAGAGTGATAGATTAAAGAAACAAAAGGTAATGTTTCTAAAGATAAAAGTCTTTAGATGTATTTAACACAGTTTGACCATATATAGAGAAAGGAGAAAATAGCCCATGGGCGATACCTTTTTCCCATCAACTAGTCAGTCATCTCTCTATGAGTCACAGCGACTGCATAAAGACAAATCTTCCAGATCTCCAATCCCAACACTAGTGAAACCCTGCACTATTTAGAAAGCTCCATCTGCTAAGTGTTGACAGAATTCATGGGATATTTCTACAGGAAACAGACATAGGATGAGATGGAAACAAATTCACTTTCTTTCTAGAATCATCATCGCTTGTTTTGTGAGAATGTATTTATAAAGGATGAATAGGTCACAAAAACCATTAAGACACACATTTGGCTGTTTATTGGTTTGTTGTGTGTGTGTTGGGCGTGAAGCATGAGTGAGGTTAGACGACAAATTGCAGGCTTTATTTCGCTCCTCCTACCATGTGGGTTCCAAGAATTGAACAGACTTGGTGGCATGTGCTTCTACTCACTGAGCCATCTTGGTTTAAAGCTAAATACCCCAACTATTTCCTTTATTGAAGATGGCCCTCCAGCCAGCAGAAGCTTTGATCTACCTGATGGCCAACATTCTAAATATTTGGCATCAATTTCCAGCTAATTTTACCTGCTCTCACATTTGAACATTAACAAAGGTCAGGAGCTACAGCAAAGCAGTTTCAACTTGGTTGTTTTCATCTCTGTAGCCTTGTGAGATGTGCATTGTACTGAAGGTAGAACTTAAACCGCTCATGCAGCTCCCTCTGTCACAAAAATGGCCTCAAACTCCTCAGGGAATTTCCGCAGCTTGGGAGAGGGTAAAGGCTTTGAGGGAGAAGGGGTGTGGGGGCTGCTTTGTTTTTTTTAGTAAGTACTTAATGTTGTAAGATCTCCAGATATCTGTTGACTAATCTGGATCTTTAATGTCAACAGAGATTAAATGTTCCTTTTACTGAGAACTGTAAAATCCATTTGATACATTTAGTCTGTTTATGTTCTTCCACACCAGCACAATCAAACCTAAAGAAATGGGGCTGTGGTTGAAGGGATTTTTGGAGGGATTTTGTTTGTTTTGCTTTTCTATATTACATTTTACTTAGTGGGGTGGGGGACAGAGGACAACTGAGGGAGCTGATTCTCTCCTTTCACCATGTAGGGTCCCAGAGATCAAACTCAGGTCCTCAGATCCAGCCACAAGCACCCAGACCCACCCAGCCATCGCTGTCCTGGATTTTCAGTTTTCAACAGATTCAGAGCTAAACATCTAGACCTGAAGTATCTTGAAGAACGGATAGTAACATTTGCACCCCACCGTGAAGCTTACCAAAAGCCAAAGTGGCTTCAGGGGTGAGCAGAGGAGCCTGTCTGTCGGTGGCTGGTGTGTTAAGAAAACAAGCAGAGCAGGTTTGGGCTGTAGAATTTGTCTGTCCACTGCAAAGATGCTGCAACTTTTCTATTTGTATTAACAACCAGGGGAAAGCAAAGCATTTGGACCATACTGCACCACAGAAATATAACAAGAGCTGCCAATTCTAATCTCATACCTTGTTTCCAACTTTCCCTAAAACTGTAAGCAGGAGCCAGGGAAGGTGGCTCAGGCCTGTAAGCCTCACTTGGGAGGCAGCGGCACAACATGGCTGTGCTCCAGGACAGCATTGGCTTTGTAGTAAGCTCTAGGTCAAACTGGACAAGGTGTAAGACAGAGTTTCCAGCCCCCATTGAGGACACGGTGGGAGAGAGAGAGTAGCATATTTAACAAAACGTACTTAAATATTTTTAAAATGTAATCATAAAAGATTGGTGTGCGATATTTTCTTTTCATGATCAGTCTTCAAAACAGAACAAATGTGTGTTTTCATTTACTGAAATGAGCCATAATGTGTGTGTGTGTGTGTGTGTGTGTGTGTGTATGTGTGTACCCATCGCTTCTTCACTGGTGATGAATAGTCCAATATAAATACTAGTTATTCCAGCAAAAATTAATTTTAAGCACCTGTGTCAAGCCAATACAGTATAAAAGGAGATAATGGTTTAGTGGGAGAATTGTACCGTAACAGATTGGAATCTAGTTTACAGTAAGTCTCTTGGCCAAAGAATTATATTAGAACTGCCTCCTAAAATATATGCTCTAATAAGTTCTCATACTTAGGAGAAGTAAATAATCTATTAGGTTGATTATAGAATAAAGACCAATAAAAGACTTTTAGTGTTTTTTTTTATTATTTTATGTGTATGAGTGTTTAGACTGAATAACTCTATATCTGGTGCCTGATGAGGTCAGAAGAGGGTGTCAGACCTCTTGACACTAGAATCATAAATGGCTGTAAGCCACGTGAGTGTTGGGCATTAACCTAGGTCCTCTGGAAGATCTCCAAGTACTCCTTAACCACTCTAAGAATCTACAAATTGACACAGGGTCTTTTGAAAAAGCAGTGTGCTCTCAAAACTGCTGAGTCAACTCCCCAGTCGATAAACTGTATTTTTAAAAAGTTATCAACTTTTATACCAAGTGCGTTAGCACACGCCCGTATCCCCAGCACTTGGAAGATAAAGGTCCAAGGATCAGGATGCAAGGCCAGCCTCAGCCACAAAGGCAGTTCAAACAGGTCCTGGGGAGATGACTGGTGGGAGGAGTAAAATTTTTGCTGTGTAAGCATGAGTACCTGAGTGTGGATCCCCAACACCCACATAAAATCCCAGATATTCCTGGGAGTTCCAGCACTGACGAGGCACAGCTTCTCAGGGGCTTGCTGGCCCATTCTTGTGGTGACCAATTCTGTCTCAGAAAGACAGATAGTGAAGGAAGACGCCTGCTAATAAACACCACAAACACACCTGAGTGCACATGCAACAACATACATGCATACAACACACACACGCAAAGCTACTGCCTCTGGCTCCCAGTACTCTATTTTTTTTTCAGTTATAGACAAAAGAATACACAATAATGAAAAAAAGTTTTCTTTCTTGTAGTTTTAAGAAATGGTCCTTAGCTGTCACGCCCTCTCTTACCCCCACAATCCCTACCCCTCACAATTTAATCCTTCCATTTTATCTCCTGCCCCTCTTTCTCTGTAACTACATGTTCTATTTCCTCTTCTTTAGGGGATTCTTCCCTTCCCCTTAGTTTATTATTCTATTCCTAATTCCTGTGGCTATTCTAATGACTAGCATGCCAATAGAAGGCTCAAGAGCAAACATCCACTATAAGAAACTACTCTTATAATTAGAAGTATCTGTTAACTGACTCAGGATGATGTTTTGCTAGCTACACAAATTTATCTGCAATTTTCATGATTTCAGATTTTTTAATAGCATGATATCCCATTGTGTAAATGCACTACATCCTTCTTTATCCATTCATCTGTTGGCAGACACTTAGGCTGTTTCCAAGTTCTGGCTGTTATGAATAGAGCAGTAATGGCAAGAGTCTCTATAGTAGAATATGCCTTAGATACATGCCCAGGAGTGATTTAAGTGGAGCTTGAGGTAGTTCTATCTCCATTTTTCAGAGAACCACCACACTGATTTCCATAGTGACTGTACAAGTTTGCACTCCTACCAGCAATGAATGAGTGTTCCCCTTTCCCCACATCCTCACCAGCATGAGCTGTCATTTGTTTAATTGATCGTGATCTTTCTGACTGCTTGAAGATGTAATCTCAAAGCAGTTTGATTTACAATTCCCTGATGACTCAGGATGTTGAGTGTTTAAGTGTTGCACAATCGGCTGTGTTTCATCTTTTGAGAATTTACCTTTTATGCCTGAACCCCATTTCTTATTTGACTTGTTTTCCAGTTTTTGAATTCTTTATTTATTTTAAATATTAACCCTTAACCTGTTTTGTAATTGGTAAAGACATTTTCACCTTCTGCAGCATGCTGTTTTGTCCACATAATACTGCCCTTTGCCAGAGAAGTTTTTCAATACCATGAAGTCCCATTAGCTAATTGTTATTTTTGGTGCCTGTGCTATCAGTATTCTCGTCAAAAAGGCTTTTCTTTTGCAAAGAACTCTGTAGTTGGAGCGGTGGGCAGGCCTGCTTTTCATCTTGCCTGCTCCCGCAGAGCTAGCTTAGCCCCGGAAATAACAACACACAAATTGTATTCTTTTGAACACTGCTTGGCCCATTAGTTTCAGCCTCTTATTGGCTAATTCTCACATCTTGATTAACCCATTTTTAATAAACTGTGTAGCACTAGGAGGTGGTGGCTTACCAGGAAGGATCTTAACTTGCGTCCATCTTGGAGAGGAGAGCTCTAGCGTCTGCTCACTTCCCTTCTTCCTCCCAGAATTCTGTTCTGTCTACTCCGCCTATCTAAATTCTGCCCTATCAGGCCAAGCAGTTTTCTTTATTAATTAACCAATGAAACAACAGATAGACAGATGAACCTCCTCCATCATAGCTCAAGATTATTTCCCATTTTCTCTTCTGTGAGATTCAGGAATCTAGACTTATGTTGAGGTCCTTGACTCGGAGTTGAGTTTTGTACTGGGTAATAAATATGGACCTATTTAGATTCTTCTGCATGCAGACAGCTTGACCATCACCATTTGTTGAAGATGTTGTCTTTTTTCTAGTGTATATTTCTGACTTCTTAAAAAATCAGGTTTCCATAGATGTGTGAACTTATATCTGAGTCTTCAATTCCATTGATCAATATGCCTGTTTTTATGCTAATACCATGCTGTTTTTATTACTATGGCTCTATAGTACAACTTGACATCAGAGGCAGTGATGCTTCCAGCAGTTCTTTTGTTATTCATGATTGCTTTTGCTATTCTGAGGTGTGTGTGTGTGTGTGTGTGTGTGTTTGTGTGTGCATGCTCTTAACCTCTGAGCCATCTTTCCAGCCCTCAATGTTAATCTTGATATACAAATTTTCCATTTCTTTTATGTTTCCCAATTTGATGGACTATAGATTTTTAAAGTATGCCCTTATTATTCTCTGAATTCCTTTGGTCTATTGTGATACCTCCCTTTTGTCTATACTTTTATAAATTTAGATATTCTCTATCCTTTAGTTAAGTTGACTAAGAGTTTGTCTGTGTTATTGATTTTGTTCACAAACTATTCCTTTAACTGATTTTGGGTTGCTTTTTTTTTGGTGTTGTTTATTTTCATCCATTTCATTTCTGTGTTTGATTATTTCTTGCCATACTTCTTTTGGATATGATTTCTTTCTTTATCTCTCTCATTTTTTTGTTCTAGAGCTCTCAGTTATGCTATTGCATTACTAATATGAGAGCTCATCCCCCTCCTTTTTTAATGCAGGCATTTTGTGTTATGAATTTGCCTCTAAAACCACTTTCATTGTGCACCATATGTTTTGATATGTTATATTTTCAATCTCATGAAAATTTTCACCTATTTCAATTTATTTCTTAATTTATATCTTGACCCATTTTCCATTCATGAATGTTTTTAGCTTTCTGTTGTTTTTATCCTTGTTGATATCCAGCTTTCATATGAGATGGTCTGATAGGATACAGAGTGTTTTTGTATCTGTTGAGACTTGTTTTGTGTCTAAGTATACGACAAAGTTCTATGAGGTGATGTGAAGAAAGTATATTCTTTTGTGTTTGACTGAACTGTTCTGTCAATATCTGTTAGATCCATTTGGTTTATAATGTCTATTAGCTCAAGAATTTCTCTGTTTAGTTTTTATCTGAATAGCCTGTCTGTTAGCAAGAGTAGGATAGTAAAGTCTCCCACTCTCAGTATGTGAAATATGTAATTTAAACTGTAGTAGTATTTCTTTGATGAGCTTGGGTACCGTTATATTTAATGCATTGATGTTAAGAATTGAATGTCCTCTTGGTAGCTTTTTCTTCTGATGAGTATGTAGTGTGTTGTGGAACTTTATTTAGCCAATAGCCTTTGAGGGTACTGAACTTAGAGATGTGATCTTTTGTCAGCAGATGTGATTGCTTTTAAGAGAGAGGAGAGGGCTCTTTCACCCTCTTGTATTCTGTTTGCTGCCCCCAGCACCCATAGAGTAAAGGATTGTGTGAGTGTTTTCCAAATAAATATTGTGTTATCCTTTATTTTGGGCTCTCATGAACTTTCTAACTTACACCTACATTTTGGTGCCCAATGTGGGGCAGTTTGTCCTTGTAAGAGTATTCACAAGGGTCCAGGCAGGATTCTATTTTTTCTCTTTACAGGAAGATAGAGATACCTACCTTAAAGAATTAAAGACATTGGACATTCAGATGTCTAAGAAGAAAGGAAAGCCAACCAGAAAAATACTACTAAGTAAAGAAAAATCTGATCTATGGTACCAATATTCTCTGCAGGATAAAATCTTATTACCTAAAAATCATTATCTCTTTACTTCCCAGAGAAGTTGTAGTCCAGACTCAACTAAAAATCAAAGCTGGCTTTGGAATTGGAGCATGGCTCTCTCCTTCTCTAAATCCAAGTATGTTGTTAAAAGAAAAAATTATGGTTTCTGTTTCATGTCAGAAGAACCATCTGGTAATTCCTTTGCTTTCTTGGGCACATGGAAAAAATTATATTTTCTAACACTCTTGAGTTCTATGGAACTATTTGACTAAATTTGGAAACTGGGTTCTGGCTTTATGTGAGGACTATCATCCCCAATCTTAGCTGTGGACATGAGTTTACTGTAGTTTGCTACATTTGCAGTTGCTCCAGATGCCAGCTACTTCAGATATAACTCTGTTATCATTAAAATATTACTTGCATCCTAATAGTCATATGTTAGGGCTACAGCTTATTTTAGTGGTAGAGTACTTGATTGACCTGGACCCTCAGAAACACAAAGAGAGAGAAACAGAGACAGAGATGGGAAATGGAGCTTAAGATCAAATCTGGAATGTCCAGGAGAGGCATATATGGTTAAATAAGTTATGGAGGTTCTGCCTTCAAACAGGTATTAATCTTTAAATAAAGGATTGGATAAAACTAGACAGTCTGTGCCCACCCTTAACCTTCTTACACCATGTGAGATGCAACAAGAAAGTGCCCACATGCCGGTGAGATGGTTCAATGGATAAATGTACATTCTGCTAAACCTGCTGACAAGAGCTTGATCCCCAGGACTCACATGGTTGAAAGACAGAGTTGACTCCCACAAGTTGTCCTCTGACAGTCACAGGTTGTTGTAGTATGCCGTCACTCATATATATCAAAAAATAAAAAAGAAATGTCATTTTAAATATTCTCTAAAAGAAGATTCTCATCATATACCAGTGGTTTGATTTTGAACTTTGTAGCCTTCAGACCAGTAAGAAGAAATTTGCTTTAAAAATTACCTAGTCTCCAGTATTTGGTTACAGCAATACAAATGAACTAAGGTAGATTTTAAAGAAAGAAGCATCATGAGGTGAGATCTCCTACTTATCCATAGTATCTTTACCACTGACTGGCCAGACTAGTAAAAATTAACTGATTGGTGCTACAAAGCCTCAACCTTTCTAGCTAGTACAATGTCTGTAAACATATCCTTCTTTGGGGTAATATATTTTCTTGAGAAAAAAAAAAAAACACCAATTCATTTGGGTAGGTGTTTATTCTCACACAAAGTATACTAAAAAATTCTGTTGTTTGATTCACCTTGATGACTAAGGAAACTTCCCTAGCCTGGAACAATGACTAACACCTGTGATTTCAGTTCTTCAGGAGAACTGAACTCAATGCCATCCTAGGCTACATACATACTGAGACCCTATTTTTAAGTCAAAAGGAAAAGATGGTATTCTTCTTATGAATAGGTGACCTGACTGACATTCTTAATAAATTTTAGTTAGCATTTTTATTAATTCTTTGAGAATTTCAGACAAGCAAACAATGTATTTGGATCATATTCACTTATCAAAGTATTCCCCTAATCCCTTTTCATACACCTTACCCCCTCAACTTCACATCCTCTTTCTTCCTTCCTTTTCTCCTCTCTCTCTCTCTCTCTCTCTCTCTCTCTCTCTCTCTCTTTCTCTCTCTCCTCCAGTGAGTCCAATTTGCGCTGTTTATAAACTCATGAGGGTTCAGTCACCCACTAGAGAAATCAGACTCTTCCTCTCTTAACAGTCATCATTTATCAATAGCTCCTCAGGAAGGGGTGGTGGCTCATGAGCCCCTCCTTCATGTTATAATAGTAACTTGAACGTGTACGGGTCCTATGAAGGCAAACCATAACTACTGTGCGTTCCTGAGTTCATTGGTCCTGCATGTCCAAAAGACTAGGCTTTGTCCCAGGCTTCCCAAATTCTAATTCTTATCATCTTTCTGATCCCTCTTCCTCAGAGTTGTTACCTGAGCTCTGAAGAGAGTACAGGTGATAAGAAGTCCTGTTTGTGGCTGAGCATTCTATAGACAGTTGTTCTCTGTACTTTAATAATGTTCTTACAACTTTCTGGATTGTCTTCTCTAACTATAGAGCAACTCAGGTCATTTCTCTTTTACACCTACAATAGGACAATGTGTTGATGACTTAGAATTGGCATAGAGCAGTATTACAAGGAGTTATGCTAATAAAGACATACCACTACCAGTCACATCAGGAATTCTACAATACTGTGATAATTTATAAAAACTACAGAGATTAAAGGAGCCTGCCAAATTTTTTCATGACCCATTTTATAAGAGAATGTTGTCCTTTGTTGTTACATGCTCACGTATTTACAGATAAATTGACAGGATGTCAGAGATTTGCTTTAAAATTATCTATTGGGCGGAAATGAATAGAGCTTTGATGAACTAAGACTGGAATAAAACCATTAAGATATAAAATAGGGAAGGGAGGACTCCCCAAACTACAGTGTCAACTTTATGTCCATTTTAGCTTTTGATGACTATATGTCTGAATTTTTAATAAAATGTTTTTTTTAATTGGGAAACAAAACAGGGTATGGTAGTGTATGTCTCCACCCTATAATCACAGCACTCAGGATGCTGAGGGAGAAGAGTTGTTTATTCAAGGCCAGTTTGAGGTACATATCAAGACGTATCTCAAAAAAGGAGGAGGAATCGGTTGGTAGGGGGAGAGGAGAGAGAAAAGAGGTGGGAAGAAGAGGGGAAAGGATGGGAGGGGAGAGGGACAAAAGGGGAACCTGAAAATAAAATATCACAAAGTGAGTTTGTGAAACGTCTTAGTTTTATTTTGGTTGTGAGCCTGGCTTTTAATGGCTGAGCCATCTCTTAGCTTTATTTTAATTCTGCTATAAGAAAACGACAAAATGAATCTGATCATACAAAGACAACAGTCTTTGCAGTAGGAGGCCACTTATTCATCCCAGCCACCCAGAACCAAAATAACCACACAGAAACTGTATTAATTAAATCACTGAGTGGTGCATTAGCTCTAGCTTCTTATTTGCTAACTCTTACTTTTTAATTTAACCCATTTCTATCCTTCCTTTTTATTTAAACAGAAAAGGGGAGGTAATGTGGGATTTCCCTCTGTATGCTGTGATTACCATCAATTAATAAAGAAACTACTTTGGACCTGTAGTAAGGCAGAACTTAGCTAGGTGGGGAGGCTGGGAGGGGGAACTAAACTGAATGCTGAGAGGAAGAAGGCAGAGTCAGGGAGAAGCCATGTAGCCACCACCAGAGACAGACATGCTGAAACTTTACCCTGTAAGCCACAGCCACATGGCAATACACAGATTAAAAGAAATGGGTTAAATTAATATGTAAAAGGTAGCCAATAAAAAGTTAGAGCTAATAAGCCAAGCAGTGATTTAATTAATACAGCTTCTATGTGGTATTTCGGAAGTCTGGGTGGCCAGGAAACAAAGAAGCAGCCTCCTACTACATGTCTCTCATCTACCGGGGAGGCAGAGTAGGTCCTGCTGAAAACTGGAAGGCAGGGAAATGAATGTGAGAGCATGTGTAAAACAGCACAAGGCTGTGGGTATTCACATGGGAGCATACTCGACAATGCTAGATTCTTGGTGTTTCCAGAAAACGTACAACTCATGATATATGAACCAAATTATCTCTATGCAAATCTTGACCATTAATACAAACATCTTTTAAATCACTCTGTGGGTAAGTATTATGCAGACCAAAACAAAACATGTTCATCATGCAACCTCCGGTTTACAATGATGGGCCAAAGAACCTTAACAATTAGCTTCCTTGGCAATTAAGGGGAGGTCACAGTCTTTAAACCCCTAGTCATCGAGTCTCCAGGAAATTGCCGGGACCACTGCTTGGTTGTTGGGTTTGCACCTCTTCACTTCCTCTCCTCATGTCCAATTTCTCTTTCTATGTCCAGCCTCTCCAGACTGACCCTCAGCTTCAATGGCTGCCTTCAACTCCAGATTCCCTGCTTACTACTAGTGCAGCCAGATATTCAGATGTTCAGAACCTCAATCCTCTCTCTCACCCTGCCATCAGCAGGAATCCCCCATCTCTCTTGAGTCCCACGGGCACCCTGTTCATCTGGGAGGCATTTATGCTTAAGAGGCTGGTTGGTAGTTAGGTTAAATATTAATTACTTTGTCTCTGTTATGTATAAAATACATTTTGATTGCCTTCACTCAAAACTATCTGTCGCCTGCCCTTAACTATAACTAATTCCTGTGTACAATTATATGCTGGTTGTTTATAACTTATTATTCCAAGTTGGAAATCACTATTACAAGCTGAATGCAAACATGTCTAATGTATGACCATCAAAATGACATAGCTACTTTCTGCTTGGCCACATGTACCCGATATGATATAGTAAGCTCCCTTGTAACATTTCATTAGTACTTTCAACTTGCCTGCTTGCCTGGAGAGTGGATAAAGTCACATACATGCTAGTTTGGGTAGGTTTAGCTTGCTTAAATGCTGCTGTTGCTAATAAAACAATGTTATACGTGGTAGATACTTAAAATTAGAGACATGAGTTTGAAGAGGTAGTGATACTAACCATCAGAAATATCAGGTTTGTTAATAAATTTTAATGATATTTCATAAAATTGTTGACTTACAGCTGGTTTGTTAGCATAAAATTTAACAGCATTGACACCTACAGCTGATTCTCCACCAAGCCTGTCTCTTTCTCACCAAGACCAGATCAAACACGGAGTCCTGTTTTATGTGCTGCGTAAGTTATGGTTAAAATGGGATAATGAACTTGATCCTCATTCCTAGTATCTATTTCATTTGTCTTATTTATTCATTTTGGCAGTGCTGGGGACAAACCCAGGGATTCAAGCATGCTAAGCAAGCACTATCACATTTTTAATTATATATGAGTAGAAGTAATTAGAACCTCACATATGAAATATGTTTTACGTTCAAAAGAAATTGAAATGATCACTATTATTACCTGAAAGAAATGAAAGGACAGCACTGTAAATTTCCGCAGGTTTGCTTTTCCTCCGGCGCGGTGAGTGAGTTGTCTGCTACCGATGGTCCTATTGTCATCATGGGTCGCCGCCCCGCCCGGTGTTACCGGTATTGTAAGAACAAGCCGTACCCAAAGTCTCGCTTCTGCCGAGGTGTCCCTGATGCTAAAATCCGCATCTTTGACTTGGGACGGAAGAAGGCAAAAGTTGATGAATTCCCGCTTTGTGGCCACATGGTGTCAGATGAATACGAACAACTCTCTTCCGAAGCTCTGGAGGCTGCCCGTATTTGTGCCAACAAATACATGGTAAAGAGTTGTGGCAAGGATGGCTTTCATATTCGAGTGAGGCTTCACCCCTTTCATGTCATCCGAATCAACAAGATGTTGTCCTGTGCTGGGGCTGACAGGCTTCAGACAGGCATGCGTGGTGCCTTTGGGAAGCCCCAGGGCACAGTGGCCAGGGTTCACATTGGCCAGGTCATCATGTCCATCCGCACTAAGCTGCAAAATAAGGAACATGTGATTGAGGCTCTTCGTAGAGCCAAGTTCAAATTCCCTGGCCGCCAGAAGATCCACATCTCAAAGAAATGGGGCTTTACTAAGTTTAATGCAGATGAATTTGAAGATATGGTTGCTGTGAAGCGACTCATTCCTGATGGCTGTGGGGTCAAATATATTCCTAATCGTGGTCCCCTGGACAAGTGGCGAGCCCTACACTCCTGAGGGTTTTCACGGTGCTCTCCTGTACCCTACCAAATCATGTTCAGTAATAAATCTCACATCCAGTCTGCAAAAAAAAAAAAAAAAAAAAAAAAATTTCCGCAGGTTTATAAAGCCTTTGCCGATTGCTCGTTTCTTCCCTCTGTCTGCTGCAGGTGCCCATGCAGCTGTTTGTACCTTCTTCTCCGGGCTGAATATTCTAATCCCAGAGCCCAGGCACAAGGTCCCTGGGCTCCTATGTTATCTGATAATGCACTGGGCCCTGCAGCATCCTCTCTATGCTTCCTGCTGCTTAGTCCACCTTAATCAAAAGAGGCTTAATACAGTTCTTGTTCAGAATGGTTTACAAAAATATTTTTTTAAGCACTCTCAAAAATCATTCTCACACTAGACAGGGTCTGTAAACATAACTCTGGAGCGAACCAGTAAGAAAGAAATCCTTAGCAAAATAGGACTTTGACCACGACGGGGTGGAGGAAGAAAAGATATGTATAGATTTTAATATATCTACTTCATATTGTCCTCTCTCTCTCTCTCTCTCTCTCTCTCTCTCTCTCTCTCTCTCTCTGTGTGTGTGTGTGTGTGTGTGTGTGTGTGTGCATGTGTGTGGCATGGGTATAGCACATATATGTGATTGTGCAAGTGTGTATATCCACGTGTGCCCGTTTGGAGGTAGAGCAAGACATCAAGTATCTTTTTCCCTCTCTCCCTTCTTGCCTTGAGGCAGGGTCTCTCGGTGAACTGGAAGCCTGTTCTGGTTAGGTTTGGTGGCCAATCAACACCAGGATCCATTTGTCCCTGTTCCCCCACTCACTGATGCTAGTGTTAGAAGCACGGGCAGCCATGAATGACTTTTTCTGTGGGGCTGAGAACTCAAACTCAGGTCACACCTTCCTTGGGTTACAGTTAGTTATATTTAATTCCATGGTCTGATTCACAGAAATATTTTAATGACTATTGGAACTGAATTCTAATGTTAATTTTAACTCACCCCCAATGATTGGCAGTTGTACAGTGTTCTTGTGAGAGACCAGATACATCTTCCCTTGATTATCTCAGATGTGAATAGTCTGACTCTGCTCACTTATACATAAAGAGAAATCATTCTTGGGTGGAAAATGCCTTCATTACCATTGAGACTCAGTAATGGACCCATTTAATGGCTCAGTGGGTAAAGGCTCTTGACCTGAGTTAAACTAGAAGCATTTTGTGAACTAGAAGAATTTAGTCCCCTGGCTGCCAGCAATACCATATCCCCATTTCTTCTTCTCCTCCTTTTCTTTTTCTTCTTCTTCCTTCTCCTTTTCCTCATACCACCTCTTCCTCTTCGGCTTTAGACAAAGTCTTACTATGTTAGCACCAAGTCTGGCCTCAACCTCACAATTCTTCTGTATTGACAGATGGGGCATGATTGCCTGAGATAAATCTCACACTAATGATCCAAAGCTGACAAAAATGCAGAAATACATGGCAAGAACCAAGATTAAGTGATGGCTAAATTCTACCTTTGGACTTACAGTTATATAAATGAATAAAACACCATGTTAAATACTGAATATGATAGAGAAAACCTTTAATCTCAGCACTCAGGAGTCAGAAGCAAGCAGACCTAGATGAGTTCCAGCCCAACCTGGCATTCATAGCAAGTGGCAGGACAGGAGGTACCCAGTAAGACTCCTTGTCAAAGAAAGAAGACTCTCAGTACATGGTGAGACTCCTTGTCAAAGAAAGAAGTCAGGACAGAGGAAGGAAAGGAGGGAGGGAGGGAGGGAGGGAGGGAGGGAGGGAGGAAGGAAGGAAGGAAGGAAGGAAGGAAGGAAGGAAGGAAAGAAGGAAGGAAATAAACTTTATTAAGTGTCTTAGTCACTGTTCTGTTGCTATGACAAGACACCATGGACCAAGGCAACTCTTACAAAAGAAAGAATTTCATTGGGAACTTGTTTACAGTTTCCAAGGCTGAGTCCATGACCAACATGGTCAAGTCCGCAGTAACACGCAGGCAGCGTGGTGCTGAAGAAGCAGCTGAGAGCTTACATCCTGGTCCAAAGAGAGAGACTGGGCCTGTCATGGGAGCCCCAGTGACACCTCCTTCAACAAGGTCACACCTAATCTTTTCCCCAAACAATTCTACCAACTAAAAACCAAGCCTGTACCCATTATCTCGGCTTTCAGATGGCTGAGCATAGAGGCAGTAAGCTTGAGGCTAGCTCGTGCTGCTGAAAAGGGGAAAAAAATGGAGAAAAGAGAGTGAACGGAAGTCTAGAAATTCAAGAAAAAAAAAACACCAAGTGAATTGTCTAAGTACGAAACATTTCCTCCAAATATTCCAAGTCAAAACTTAGGCAGACAGCAGAAGTTACACAATAACCAAGCCTGAGAGTGCCTACAGGTAGTTTTCACTGCAACACTGGACAAATGTCACGCATTAGAATCACAGTGCGAAGACTGTGGAGATGGCTCAGCAAGTAAAGACATGTACCTCTGCTAAGCCTCACAGCTTGGGTTCAAACCCTAGGACCCAAGTGGTAGAAGGAGAAAAATGACCCTTGAAAGTTGCCCTCTGATTTCCACAGAGGGACATGCCATGGGACAAACACACATAGAAATATATAACTGATGGTAAAAGAAATTTTAATGGCTATGAGTTCTTTTTTATTTTCATGGAGCTATACATTTTTCCCACTCTCCATCCTTCCTCCCTTCTTACTGTGAGTTCTTAGTTCCTTTCTTTTTACTGTTCCCTTTTTTGTCTCTATGCTAAAATAGAAAGCCAAGAGTGCTCCTGCAAAATATTAACTTCCTTATATAAATCTCTCCTCTTTAACAAGAGATAAATCAGTGAGTACCTCCAGCAAATTTAGTCTGCTGCTGGGACCTCCTCCCTAGCCCACAGCAGCTTCCCCCTCCTAGCTGCAGTGCTGATGCTCTTCATCTACAAATGTCTGAGAGGGAAGATAACTCGATAAGAGAGAAATTCGAGACACGACAAGTTGCAAATTATTATGAATGTTCTAAGCCAGCAAAGTTAGATTTCAGTACCAAGCACTTGTCAAAATGTATAGTATACACTAGAGATGGAAAAAAAAAACGGGATTAGAAGCGTCTCGAGGGAGAGCTAACGTTCTCAATATCAGAAGGACTATAATGATATTCATGTGCAGAGCAAAAAAAATATATGAAAAAAATGTTAAGGGCTGATATTTAAGAGGAAAGAAACTAAAAAGAAAAAATGCAAACAGAAAGAGTATTTGCACAAGTGCGCTCTGGCGTGGGCTGCCAACGGGAGGAGCCAGAGCCTAGGCGCTCCAGATGGACGTGCCACCTCAGCAGAGGAGGGCACCGACAACGCAGACACGAGAGACAGGCTGTAAAACAGACAGTGTCTGGAGATAAAATTTGCTACAAATGAGAGGTAGCAACATGCGGAAAGAGAGGCAATTGTGCCACCAGAGTTCCAGGGTTTTTTTTTGTTGTTGTTGTTTTGTTTTTAAACAGCCTTACAGTGTGGCCTATGCTGGACTCAGACTCTCCATCCTCCTTCCTCAGTTTCTTCGGTGCTGGAATTGCAGGCAAGTAGCTTCAACCTCTGTGTGCCTGACAATCTTCAATGCAGAAAATGAGTCATCACTTCAGGAATGCTAGGAATACAGACCTCAAAATTAAAACCAGAAATGGAGACTTAAAAAAAAATTAGAAAGGAGGGACACGGAAACTTCCAGTGGGCATTCACTTAGAAGTAGTAAGAAATGCTGGGGTCCAGGTGGCTAAAATAATAGGAACCTCCATTTTACCTTTTATTAGATACTAGAGACCAGCTTCTCTGTCTATGGGTGTGAGGCTGGCATTGTGCAGAGGTTTCTATTAACTCTTTAGACTGTTTATAGGCAAAGAACACGGAGAGCAGGCTTGAAGGATACATTTCAGAACAGAAATTGTGAAGAAAGCTGCTGGCGGCTTCATCTAGGGAGAGACACCAAACGTGCAGGCCTCTGACAGACCTCTAAGAGCAGACAGCATAAACAGGTAAAGGTTTTAACATCTCCAAGTGTAACAATAAATGACTAAAGATTTCATTTCCATACTTACTTTCTCCCTGAAGCTATAATAATAGGAGTGTTACTACTGCTCAAGTTTGGACCAGACTCACACCACTGTCCTCTGCCAATTGTATTGTATCATTTAGACTTACACTACCATCCTCTGCCAATCACATTGTATCGTTTAGATTTACACTGCTGTCCTTTGCCAATCATGTTATAGCATTTAGAATCACTACTAAGTTTCAAATAAATTACATTGTATAGAATTGCTAGCCAAAATTTAATAAAGGTAATGGTGAAATTCTTGTGTGTATGCATGTGTGTGTGTGTGTGTGTGTGTCAGAGAGAAAGAAAGGGAATATGTATGTATGGTTCTCTACATAGTCCTGGCTGTCTCAGAACTCACTATGTACACCAGGTTGGCCTTGGATTCATAGAAATCTGCCTGCCTCTGCTTACAGTACTGAGATTAAAGGCACAATAGTGAATTTCTTTTTTCTAGCACTCAGAAATCTGAGGCAAGAGGATAGCAAGTTTCAAACCAACCTGGGCTACATAGTAATACTCTGACTTTAACATTAATTAATTGTGAATTCTTTTTTCTTAACACTCAAAGGTTGAGGCAGGAGGGTGCTGAGTTCCAGACCAAACTGCATTGCACAACAGGATTTGACTGCTAATAAATAATCCAAATTCTTTTGAAGAATTGGGGATCAAATGGATCATAAAAATGATGGGCAAGTGCTGACTGACATAGCCCCACCTTCCACGGCAGTCTGTACAACTGAGTACTATTGACGTATTTTAATCGATAGTTCTAGTTTAGGGAAGAGCCCACACACACTCTGTGCTCAGCAGTAACCCTGGACTCCCTTTCCCGAAAATCTAGAGCTCTGACTCTTCCCATTTTGTGAAAATCAGAAATGTTTCAGGCTGACCAGGTGTCTCAGCAATGGGGCTTGCCACCACGCTTGATGACCTGAATTCAATCCCTAGAACTCTCAATGAAAAGGGAATCTCAGCAAAGTTGTCCTCTGACTGCCACAGGCAAGATATGGCACTTGGACAACCCACATCCACCTCCACTATGAAAATGAAATAAGTAATACATCTAAAAAAAATCAAAACTCAGTGACGCTTCCAAATATCCCTCTGGGGCTAAAATTCTCCCTTTCTTTTCTGACTTCCACTTTACATTAGTTGTTGTTTGGTGCTGAGGATCAAGCCCAGTCTTCCATGGTTTTTGTTAAATGCTATGCATGCCCTCTTTCCTTTGGAGGAAGTCCAATCGTTTGCCTGCAACCCTTTTGCAAGGTCATCTGCAGCAAGCACAAAGACCTAACCTGTCATGGGTCTGCTGTGCGTGCGTTAGAGCAGGCACTCAGGAAGCTGAATACCAGACAGGTTCAGACTTGGCTTGAGCTTTTGGGGCTTAATTGGTTGGTAGGTTTTATGAGCCCAGGCCTCGCTTTGTAGTTCAGGTTGAGCTCAAACTATCAGTCTGCCTGCCTCTGCCTCTGCCCCTCTCAACCTCTGGAAATACACACATGGCCCACCATGCTTGACTTGGCTTTCAAGTTTTACAACAGCAACGCTGAACTCCTTGCCAAAACTGGAAAAAGAAGGAGAAGAAGGAGAAGAAGGAGAAGAAGGAGAAGAAGGAGAAGAAGAAGAAGAAGAAGAAGAAGAAGAAGAAGAAGAAGAAGAAGAAGAAGAAGAAGAAGAAGAAGAAGAAGAAGAAGAAGAAGAAGAAGAGGCGTTCTTTTAGAGGAACACCCTGACAAAGGCCCTCCCGAGGATTTCTGCTCCTCTCTTCCTGGGGGAAGCACTACAAGTGTTGCTAACCACAGGGTAAGTGTTAGGCCCAGCAGAGTCAACAAGAGCTACTCTTCTCCCCCCATATTTCTGCCCCAGCCTGTGAACTAGAAGATAAAGAAGAATATGTGATTTACCAGCAAAACTCCAAGCAAGCAGGGCTGCCCCTACATTGTCTAACTAATTATGTAGAACCAAAGAGTCCTAAGAACCAGCCGCTGGGACGAGACTCCATCTCACTGTAATACTGTATGGCTGGCCTAAGGCATTTGAAGAGTCTGTCTCACATCCCTGGAATGGGGTATTTGAAGATCCTGCATCCCAAGGGGAAAATATTTCTAGCACTGTAGGAAAGGCCTGGAAGCCCAGCTCAGACCGCAGAGCAAGAAGGGGAACAGCAATGTCAAGGCCAGGCAGAACAGTATAACAGACCCCTGTCTTAAACAAATAAGAAAAGAAAAAAGCTAAGAAGATAAGTCTCTTCCACCTACGTAGAAACTGAGATAATAGCGACTCTACATCTTATCCAAGAGACAGAAATGATTCCAGCCAGGCAGCTAGTTTCTACACTACGAGAATCTGTGGGCTGACTGTCCTCCTCCCCAAGCTGGGAACAAAGTCCTGAGCTTCAGTGACAGTCTTGACCATCCCTGAAAGTGGCTTTGTCATGTAGCTCCTTTCTCATGTTACTCTTCTTGCCATCAATTGGTTCTTCCCATTTCCTAGACCTGTCTTTGCTTGGAAAATCCTTCCGTGTAAAAGCCCGAGCTGTTGGAAGACACCATGAAAGCAAAGTGGTCTGTTGAGTCTCTTTGCCCAGGGATATCTCTGAGCCACCTAGACCTCAGTGTTCACAAATACGTCAGGAACCATCCGTCCTGGGGTGTCAGCACTTAGCTCCGCCTGAGACACCTGTTCTGTGACTGAGATCTGCATTGATGCATTCCCCTAGGAAAGAAGAGAGGCAAAGCGCAGACGGTGCAGAGTGAGCAGTGATTCCCCGCACTGTGATTACTGAGTTTGTGTGTGCCTTCAATCTAAGATACTATTTGGAATTTTCCATAATAAACAGTTTTTAAAGAATCAAGGAATAGGAGCCAGGGAATGTGTGGTTCGGCGGGCTCCTGGTTGGGATTCTTACCAGCTAAGTAGTTGGAAAACCCTTGCTCCCGAGCCTCTGAATCTTCCTCGTGATTCTGTGGAGCATGAAGTTTGCACCTATCTTGGGTCATATGCTCTTTCCTCGTTCTTCCTCGTAAACATCTACACGATAACTTTTCATCCCAAGTCCCCGCCACATTCTTCGAAACCTTTCCTTTTTGGTTTTCCTGAGAATTTTTATTTTAAGGCTTACATTATTATTTTTTTTTTTTGCTTTTAATTTTGTCCGTGTCCATGTGCACACAGGTGCCTCCAGAGACCAGATGAGGGCGTCATATCCCCTGGAACTGGAGTTACGGGTGTTTGGGAGCCAGCTGATATGGGGAGCTGGAAACCCGGGTCCTCTCCAAGAACGCGATGTTCCTAGCTGATGAGCCATCTCCACCTGCAGGGTTTGTGCTTGTTTGTTTGTTTGTTTGTTGCTGAGGGATGGAGGATGGAGACTAGTCCACCTTGTGGTTTTATTAGATGCTAGCGTGGGTTCTGTGTCTTCCTTCACAACCTGCTCATTTTCTTCCAAGCCTTAAGCCAGTGCCATCTCAGGGAACACAGCTAACAGTATACAGTCACTGAAGAACATAGTGCCCTCGGGCACCAAGATAAACAGGGAACATACCCTTCGGGTCACCGGGAACATCCCCTCTCTGCTTGTATCCAGTTGTTCTTAGTTTACAGAACAGAAGGACCCAGTGAGTCCCTCCCTGGAAATTGTTCCGTTCGATTGTCACAGCAAACGGCCCATTCGTCCTTGATTGGGCTTCCTGACACCTCCAAAGGACAGGCTCACCCTAGGAAAGAAACAAGAGAGCTTGTTTTGCTGCTCATAGCCAGCAGCAGTTATTCCTCCCAAGGTGTTGGTCATGAGACAATTTGTATCAGCCAAGTGTCAGCCAGGCCCCCTCAGCCAGCCCCATAAACACACAGACACTCTGGAGCCAAATATTCCAAACACTGGCACCTCTGCCTGCTGCTGTTCCCAGGAGGGCTCCTTGCTTTTTTTTCCCCTATTATTAAGTAGTAGTGCTGTGTTTAGCAACAAAAGAACAGGGCCATGAACAAAAGACCACTCTAGTAACAATACCCATCAGAACAGTGTCTGAGAAATGCCTTTTTCCTTAATCCTTTCATCCGTGATATTGAGGAAAGGGAGGGTTAAACACCAGCCTTGCCGCTCGCAGTGTGGTCCACAGTCTGGCCACATTGACATCACTTTGGGGATCGTTAGAAATGCAGACAATAGAATCAGAAGCAGCGTTTTAAAATAGACTTCCAGGGATGCCTACGCCTACCAAATTAATTTTGGAATCTTGCTAAAACAAGTTTCTACGTAGGAATTTAGTAAGCTAAAGCAAAATAAGTGTGTTTTATTACAGTGTGTGAGTCAGAAGGGCCACACGGCTCTTACTAGGCTGCAATGAAGGTGTTTCAGATACTGTTTCTTTCTGGCACCATCTGGCAGAATTCTTCGTTTGGCTTCTCCCCTTCTGAAGAGCTAGTCGTGCTCCTTAGTACCCGGCACCCTTCTTCCATCTCCAAGGCTGCAGGCTTGCAGTTCTGGTTCTTCTACAGTCGTATACTATTGTGGATGATTCAGGTTCTCACGCAGCCCAGGTTAGCTTCAGACTGGCTTTGTGACTGAGGATGATCTTGAATTTTCATCCCTCTGTCTCCACCTCTTAAAGCATCGTAATCACAAACACGCACTATGGAAACACTTTCTATCTATGCTGCTGAACTTGAACCCAAGGCTTTACTGCATGCTAGACAAACGCTCTGCCCAGAGAGCTACACCCCCAGAGCCAATCTTATTTCATCTGACACTAAATTCATGCAGAAGTCATTCACTCAAAAACACCAATGTAAGGCCAGTGGTGGTGGTATACATATTTAATTCCAGTGTTTGGGAGGCAGAGGCAGATGGATCTCTGTTGAGTTTGAGGCCAGCGTGGTCTACAAGAACTAGTTCTAGGACAGGCTCCAAAACCACAGAGAAACCCTGTCTTGAAAAACAAAAACAAAAACAAAAAAAAACCCACACCAATGTAATTGATTAGGCTGGGCTCTCCAATCATCCAGGATAACCTTGTTAACTTCAAAATCCTTGCCTGGTTCACATGTGAGAGAGCTTTTTGTTTTTGTCGACCCCTGTGACACATTGACAGATCTGGGACACTAGAATGAAGATCACTCTTCTACCTATCAAACATACGGTGAAGCTTGAGAAGTTCCACTCCCACAAGGTTGAAGCACATAAGAAAAGGATGTTTTTAAATGTGTCTGTTGCTGACTAGATTCTTCTTGTTATCAATTGAACTATGTCCTCTGGAAAATCTTTATGTCAAAATCTGAACCCCTCGTACCCTAAAAAGGAACTCTACTGAGAGAAACTTTAGAGATAAAGAAGGCAAAATGAGGCCACGTGGGTAGGCCCCTATTCCATATGACATGTCAATATAAGAAGAGATGGGAGCTGACCAGGATGGCATTTGCCTTTAATCCAGAGGCAGAGTCAGTTGGCTCTCTGTGAGTGGGAAGCCAGCCTGGTCTACTCAGTGAGTTCCATGACAGCCAAGAATATATAACGATACCCTGGCTCATAAAATAGATGGGAAGATAGATAGATATAGTTAGATAGATAGATAGATAGATAGATAGATAGATAGATAGATAGATAGATAGATAGGCAGACAGATGGACAGACAAACAGTAGGTGGGTAGGTGGAATGGGTTGATGAATAGATAGATAGATAGATAGATAGATAGATAGATAGATAGATAGATAGATAGATAGATAGATAGATAGATAGATGATAGATAAAGAAAGAAAAGCCAGAGATGTAGACATTCAAAAAACAAAAGGATCTTGCATTAATTATCTACATGCCAAGTATAACGGCCTCAAAAGAAACAAACCTTTTCAACAACTGGACCTTAGACCTCTCTCTAGCTTCCGTAATGATAAGAAAATAAGTTCCTGCTTTCAAACCAAGTCTTTGTGCTTTGTTCTACTCTCCCGACCCAGTACATATCTCAAAGCGTTTCAAAATATGTTGAGGTAATCACACTGATATCACACCATCCTTGTTGCATCACCATCCTCTCCTAATGTCTTTCTGACTCATTTAGTCACTTCAGCTCCTCTCTTCCTGATCTCTCTCTGGATGGCACCCAGAATCAACTCACCCTGCCTGCCTTGCCCTTGTGACTCAGTCTGTGGAAAGAACATTATTCCATTTCAGCACGTCTCACACTCTTGCCTCTCCTTCATCCAGTCCCTGCTGCTTTTCCTAAAACCGAATGCCTGCAATGAATGAGTTCCTCATTCTCTAGAATGCCCAGTCTCTCACCACCAACCTGTTGTCTAGAAGCCCTAAGCGTCTGAAAGCAGTGGTTTCTTTTCAGCCTCTGAATCATCAGTACCAATTCCTTCACATCTCCAAGCCTGATGTGTCTTCAAAGATCAGTCCTTGATATAAATCTCCAAAATGTTCTCTTCTATTGGTATTGCTAAACTCTACTACTTAGACAGTCGTTCTAATAAGTTATAGCTAACATTTCTAAAACTAACTTTGTATGTATGTAAAAAGCTTCATGGATTAGGGATGTGCCTTGGTTGGTAGAGCATTTGGACAGCATGCATGAAGCCCCCAGCACCACATAAAACTGAACATTACTGAACCTGTAATCCCACCACTCAGGAGATAAAAGCAAGATAGAAGTTCAAAGTCATCCTGAGTCACATAGCATGTTCTAAGCCAGTCTGGGCTACATTAAACCCTGTCTTTAAAATATTTCTTTAAAGTATGCTTATCAAAATTGTATTTTGAAAAAATATTCAAACTGGGCCTTGTAGCCCTGTTTACAATCGCCGGACACAGGAAACAGAGGTCGGAGGGTCAAGGCCCATCTGCCAAATAGCAAAAAGACGAAGCATACAGAAACAAATAGTTTAGTAGAATCAAATCAATGGGTAGAAATTAATCAGAGGAATTTTAAATAAGTAACTGCTAAGTCAGCTTCCTATCACACAGACACCAGAAGTTCAGGGTCATGCTCTGCTACATAACAAGTTCAATGCAAGTCTAACAAATATGAGACCTTGTCTCTAAACAAACAAACAAATAAGCAAAACAACAATCAAAAAAGAATCTATTAAAAAGTTGAAGCTGCATTTAAAAACTGGTAGTGTAAATGTCATAGTGGCATACACTTTTATATTACTCAGGTTAAGACAGAAGGACAAATGATTTGAGGCCAGCCTGGGCTACAAAGGGAAACCCTAATCACAACTGAGAAGAAGAAAAACCTAGGAAATTTCTGATACATGAAGATTCCACAAGCAAGAAAAAAAGGGACTCCATTGTTCTCAGGGCATATGAAATTTGAATCAAATTCTTAGAATAGTTGATGGAGCTGACCACCAGGCAGATCACTAGCAAATACCAGTAAAAACAATTAGAAAGAAAGAAATACAGAAACACGACAAGCTTTTCTCCTTTGCAATCAAATGGCATCAAGTGTTTGAAGTATAGACAGTGAAAACACGGCGAACACATGTAAAGTCTGTGATAAGGTCCAACTTAAATGGTAGATGGTTTGCCCAGCATGTGTAAGGCAAATCACACAGATTGCAGAAATACACACAAGGGAAGTTCTTTCTAACAAAGATGTTAACAATACATGTAGAGGTGGCCATGTAGAATGGTTTTTATATCACTAGAAATATCCAAGCATTTGGTTGCTACATTAAAGCCTGTAAGTTAGTTTAAAGGCCAGGGTATTCAGTGGTGGTTATACAAATTAGC
Source organism: Chionomys nivalis (assembly GCF_950005125.1). Taxonomy (NCBI): domain Eukaryota; kingdom Metazoa; phylum Chordata; class Mammalia; order Rodentia; family Cricetidae; genus Chionomys; species Chionomys nivalis. The sequence goes on from NC_080087.1 coordinate 45,051,514, forward strand.
CCATGCTGAGACTATACTGGCTAATTGGTATTATCCAAACAATTGTTTACTTCTTTGTAAGCAATTTCCTCCTATGTAAAAATAAATAATGCTAAATTTGGGTTGTCAATAGGTTATCCATAATAGTTGAACATTTTGACAATATAATTTTCAGCAATGGTAGAAATTTTGAAGAAACTAGCTCTAAACTCAAGGTCCTATGAGATCAGTTTCATTTTTTTGCTTTTTGTTTTTGAGAGCTTGGTTGGAATGTAATATTGTTTAGATACAGTTGTTTAAATTGCAAAACAAATTCTTTGTTCCTGCCAAAGAGGAACATAGCTGGTAGGATTGTGTGCATGTTTGCACATTTATCTCAAGGAACTCAACTTTGTTAGTCACAGGGAGTGGCAATGCCTGTGATCCCAGCACTTGAGAGATGGACATAGGAGGATAAGGATTTCAATGTCACTCTCCACAGTATATATCAAGTTCAAGATCAACCTGGACTTTGTGAGATGCTTTCTCAAAACAAAACAAGAGTAAGAATAACTGTATCCATGTAGCTGTGAACTCTCACAAACAGGAAACTTCAGATAAACCAGTGGATTGCCAAATGAAACTTGGGCAAGAACTGGTGCTGTAGGTTCAAGTTCAAGTGGAGGCAATAGCTCTTCTCTGTGGTTCACTTATATTATAAAGACTAATATTATGCAAATTATACTGATTTAACTATTAATCACAGTTTTTAAACAAAAAAAATCAAAGCATCATTTAGACATATGTTAGATCAAGTATATAAAAGAACCATAACTGAGTCAAGTTGACATGTAAGATGGATGTACCTATGTCAGATGGTGTATCTTCCCACCAGTATGATTGCTCACTCCTGTCTCTACTGTATGATTTCTAAGGCATGCTCTCTAAGAATTCCATCCATTTCTCTGGACTCACTACAAGGCCTCTGACCGTATAAACTTCTATTCTGTTTTCTAAAACAATAATTTTGAGTTGGTGGTGTATTTAAGAATGATTTGCTCTGTATTAAGGTTTGCTGGCAAGAGCATCTTCCTTTTATCCTTCACCAGTCTCTGCAATTTTGCCTCCCAGGGCTGTGTTTCACCATTAGCCTCTCTGGAAATGTGAATGCCCAATATACTGGCCCCAAGAAAGTGAGTTATATACAAACTCTTCCACATCTGCATTCATATACCTGGAACCCCATAAAGAACCAAAAAGGGAAGGACAGTTTTACTGGAGTGTCCTGGTTTGTTTCTCCATGCAGTTGGGCTGAGCTCCTGGAAAGCCATGGGAGGACTGGCTTATTTCAGCTTCATGTTTTTCTCTGGGCATAGTTATGCCTTGCCAAATGAAATATCTAAAGTGCACACACTTTAAATATTTCCACTTGAACTGATTCCAATTTTCGCAGTGTGATAATGGTTATTTTTAAAGTATCTTTATATTTAGGGTATGTATATGAAATATGTAATGAGAAAATGGGAAATGGAGCATGAGTTGAAGCAGAATGGTAAATGTACAGGACTTCTCTATCTTTTCCTTTGCTTGTATATGGGTTTAATAATTTTAAATCTTAAAAGTTATTTTAAAAAGGGCTTCTATGAGGTAGATAAATCATTAGCATTTTAAAAGTAATATAAGTGGATATTTTGTTGGCTTTCTGGTCCATAAAGTCACTGTAGCTGGAGTGTGTAAGTTTAAATACCCAGACCTGAGGGATGGTGATTCTGTGTCTTTGTCTCTAGATGTTTATGTCTGTCAGACTGCTTCTTCAGGAGGGAAGGGCAAAGACTACCAGAGAAGACCAAATTCCTCATATTTGAGGTTCAAGAAGGAATGAAAACAACAATTCAATGACTCCTCCAATATAAGGGCCTTTATACATCAAATCATTTACCGTAAAAATAAATGAAATGTAGTCATTGGTTGGGAGAGACCCAGGAATCTGGAACGTCTCACTTCTTTTAGTAGTTACCACTGCCTTCCTCCTCAACAACTTTAAAAGAGTTCTCCATTATAGCCTCAGGGAGAATCAGGAAACATACAGCAGGAGAAAATATATCCTTATCACTTCTCTCCATAAAGGAAATTATAAGAATACAGAAGAGTCACTGTCTATGCCTAATAACTTCAAAAGGAAAAGTCATAGGCAAGCTTGTATGAACAATGTACGCCCAAGAGCATTTCTTCCTAAGAAGGATGGATCTACGTCTAAGTTCGTTTGCCAGGCTGCCTCCTCAGGACTTGGACTAAGGTCTTACCCTTACAGTCATTTATTCATATTGCTTTGTTCTATTTCATTAAAGTAATAGCTATGAAGCCTATGGGATCCTGCAGAAAAATCCAGGTCTATGTTTCTAATTATAAAATGTAAAATAATATTTTATTTTTGTTATTGGCTTCCTACTCCATGTCACAATTCTGAAAACCCAACCCAATCTTTGATCTTCCTTCCCAGATACTCTGTTCCTTTTGGGTTAGCAAATTTCTGTTTTCATCTTGCTATTTACTTATCACCAGTGTTTCTTACTGAGAATCATTGTTTTCATGCAAATCTCAAATGAACCATCCGAGTCTACTGCCAATATAAAAGAATTAACTGTTTCAATGTCACTATTAATCAGACAAAAAAATTTGAATGTATACACTTTGAAAGGATATAAATAAAATCCTCCAAGGCACTTAGACTGTAGCTTGTCACTGTTTTATTTTTAAAATACCCCGGACACTCTGTTTAGAAAACAAGTGTACCTTTTATTGAAATCATTCTTTACTTTGTTTTTAATGTCTTTCAAATAGGATTATTTGAAATTTATTGCATGTATTTTTCCTCATTGCTATGTCATCAACCCTGGGTTCACATTCTTGGAATTATAGTGGAGAATTTGGATGTCTAGACACAAAAATATCAAGAACACAAGGCTCGCTTCAAGTAAATCAGTAACTTGTGTTGGCCAACAATGAGCAGAAAGATTTTTTTTTCTTCTAACACTTTTGTTCTACTTCATTGAAGAAATCTAGGCTCTAAAACGATATTTGCTTCATATTTTCAACTCCGTTCTTCATTCTTCCAATGAAGACTTAAAAGAGAAACTAGAAAAAAAAAAAAACCTCTGAAGTTTGTCTTAAATTGTCTTACCTGAGGTACATTCTCCTTGAATAACTTTATACGCAACATATGATATAAACCTAGATACCAAAGATATTGCCTGTTGCCCTGAGCTGCATTTAGAAGACTTCATTCCGGACTTTTGTTTATTATATTATCATAGCCTGTTTAAAGTAGGGCAGCTTTGGAGCTAGTCCCTGGGTTTCTTATTTAGTGACTACAAAGTCAAAGACTAAATGAAAGGAAGAATTTTTAGCCGTTAGTGCTCTGTGGCCTGTATTGACCTTTCATAAACATCTTCATTCAAAGACCTGAATATACCTAAAAGTCTACTGTCCCGGGGACAAAGGGGCAGCTAAACTCTTGGTTCATTCCAAACAGAAGAAAATGGACTCTTTTACTGAGTATCTAAACTGCCTGTTAGGGTCTCCATAAGAGAGTGAAACTTTCAAAATCAGGGCTTTGCTATCTCTTGGTAAAGCTGGATCCTGTCATCTTTGCTGTGGTTGGCCATCACAGAAAACACAGAGATGCTTGTGATTTCCCAAAAGTGCTTTTAAAGTCTTTATGGAAACTCCTTGAACTGCATTACAGCTACTCATTTCGTGGTGCTGTGTGGGTTTTGCTTGCTTGTTAGTGTGTGACATTCACGTCTTATCATCTTAAATCTAGACACAGCGGGGACTCTTTCTAGTTCAGCATTGTGCCAGATTACTCCCATACCCCACTACAAGGGATTCAGAAAAGTGGTGACAATTTGGCTCTATTATGGTTGCCTGAGGGGCCATTTGAGGAAATCTTATTAAAGCTGCTATCACTTGATTAGTGCTGTGTCTAGTGGACTGAACTCTGAAGATATTTTATGATCTTGTTAACTTGTTTGAATTTTTCATTGTAACATTAAAACTCAAAAATATTTGCTGTAGATTTTTATGAAAACTGTAACCTCTGACATACCCACAGTGACATACATACACCCCCCACACACACACACGAGCATACACAGGCACGCACACATCATAAGCCTACATGCTTCAGTTAATTAAAGTATACATTTTTCACAGTCTTTCATCTTACCTCAGCAATGCTTTGCCATTTCATACCCTGAAATCTTATTTTTTTTTAATTATTCCAAGTTTTGCCTTTGGCTGTAAAAATATGTCTCCATTTTAATATAAATATTATGTCTCAAGGAATAAAATAACTCAAACTGATAATACAAGATAGGTGTCTGTGGTTTCATATACACAAACCCATGTGTCTTACAGGTCATGGGCACCTAGTTTGAGAGCCTGGAAAGACAGGGTAGAAGCGTTAGCAAAACAAAACTAAGATTTAGTGAAATCTATGAAATGTTCAAATCCAGTTTCTTGAGCTGCTTATATGATTTAAAGTAGGCATGCCTTGGGTCTGTAGATGAGACAGGCAGTGAGTGCTGGATCTTCCAGAAGACAAGCGTCATTGGGGCTCAGGGAAGGCTGATGGAGGAGTATTGTTAGAGGCATTTCCTACCTGTTCGTTTACCCCTTTCGTCACTCTGACCTAATTAAGAGTTACAAATGGAATTATGGGCGAGGGGTTATGTATGGGAGCACAGCAACTTACCAATGACCTCAGCAGGGAAGGAAATGCCCCTTCCTCCCCAGCACCTCCCTCTGTTCTCAAATCCAGGCGTCAAAACAAATGGCTATCTAGGAATTTAAAAACGGGTAAAATAATTTTTTCTTTCCTTTTTTACTTCTTTCTTCCCTTCCTCCCTCCTTTTCTTTCTTTCTTCCTTCTTTCTTTCAAACTTACAAGGGAAGAGGAAAACAGACACCTCACGTGGAAATTCTAGCTCATGGTGACCTGTGAACAGGAGTTGTGCAGAAAGCTCTGGGAAAAGATACTGGGTGGTGCCTCAGGTGGCAGCGGAGGCACAGAGAGAACATTCTAGAGATTTTGTGTTTTGGAAATTGATTTGTTTCTGGAGCACTCTCCCAAATCCAGAAAGCATTATGAAAGGTATGGCTTTATCACTTGCTCCAAATCCAGACAGCTACCATACCTGTCTTTCCATCAATTACTTTGTTTTGCACATTTTTGGAGACAGGGTTCGTGTCTGTATCACTGACAGCCCTGAACTACGTATCCTTGAGCTCAGAGTACAAGTTCTAAGACCGTTTGTTGAGAAAAATTGGTTTATTCTAACAGAGTAAAAACAGATCCACCCCTTTTATTAGCACATCTCAATTTAATAAAGTTGTTTCTCTTCATAGACAGGGTCCAATATAGCTCTCCAGCGTTTTCTCTGGCTGGTTACTGTGGCTCTCATCTAATCCCAGTACAAAGGAGGCTGAAATAGGAGAACTGCTAAAAATTCAGTGTTAGCCTGACCTACTGTGGTAGTTTGAATGTATTTAGCCCACATAAACTCATAGGAAGTGGCACTATTAGGAGGTGTGAATATGTTGGAGGAAGTGGGGTATTGTTGAAAAAAGCAGGATGACAGGCACCTTTAATCCCAACCTTGAGGCCCGGAGGGCACATCTTTAATCTGTGCCACACCTTCTGCTGGAAGTGTGTCACTGTGGGGACGGGCTTTGAGGTCTTTTTCTCAAGCTTCACTCAGTGTGACAGTCAGTCGACTTCCCGTTGCCTCTGAGTCACACTGTAGGCCTCTCAGCTCCATCACACATCCCCTTACATGCTGCCAGGCTCCCAGTCATTGATCATAAATAGGCTGAACCTCTGAAACTGTAAGCTAGCCACCCTCATTTAAATGTTTTCTTTGTAAGAGCTGCTGTGGTCATGGTGTCTCTTCACAGCAATTAAAGCCCAAATTAAGACACCTACACAGTAAAATACAGAACAATCTGGGCTACAGTTGAGACCCTGTCTGAACATAGCCAATAATAAAATAAATAAATAAATAAATAGTATGTTCTGTTATGGAATTTGGTGCAAAGTTAGGACTAGAGCAACCAGTTGGACTCCCAATCACTCTCAATGAACAAGATGGGGGCTGGTACACAAATTGTTTCTTGGTATCCCTGCGAACCAGGATCCCAGACTCCCAAGAATAACAGCCCCTGGAGGTGCTTTGGAGTCCTGTATAAAATAAGTCACATGCATCCTCCTGAACACCTGAAATTGTCTCAAGATTCCTCCCAACTTAACAGTGTAAATGCCACATAAACAGTTGTTACTCTGTAGGCTTTGGGGATGTGCACAAGAAAAGCAAATCTAAACATACTCGGTTCAGATATAAATTTTTCTCCAATTATTTTCATTACACAGTTAGTTGAATCCAGATATAAATTTGTATTGCACACTATTTCAAGAGCAGCTTTGCATTAAGAAATAACCTCATTTGGGGCTAGAGAAATGGAATATTGGTTAAGAGCCTTGAGCACTCTTCCAGAGGACTCAGGTTTGATTCCCAGAGTCCATATGGCAGCTCACAACTGTCTATAATTTTATCCAAGATAAGTTGATGATTTGAATTTCTTGGAGAACACGATGCTATTTAAAAAGACTCTGTGTGAGTGTGTGTGCACATGTATGTGACTATTGCTTGTAGTTTTACTGTCATGCAAATGATATAAATAGGCCAATAATACCAGTAGATAACTGATGGGGAATTCCCTCTGTATGCTGTGAATATGTTTTGTTTCAACTGGTTAATAAAGAAGCTGTTTCAGCCAATGGCTTAGCAGAGCAAAGCCAGGTGGGAAATCTGGAGAGAGAGAGAGAGAGAAGGTGGAGTCAGAGAGACACCATGTAGCTGCCGAAGGAGACAGAGACCCCAAAACCTTTACCAGTAGGTCACAGCCTTGTGGTGAAACACAGATGAATAGAAATTTGTCAATTTAAGAAGAGTTCGTTAATAAGAGGCCTGAGCTAATAGACCAAACAGTGTTGTAACTAACGTTGTTTCTTTGTGATTACTCTGGTCTGAGCAGCCAGGAAACTAAATGCACAATCTCCATTTAAAGATACCATAGCAAATAGAAAGGTTGATATGGGGGGAAAAAAAACATTACCTACGAACTCTTTGAGTACAATGGGAGTGAAGCCTGAGATGGAAAAACCAACAAAGGAGTCTGCATCAAAAGGTCTAAGATTGAAAACCTCCAGAGTGCACTTCCTAAGACATCAGTTAGAGAGAATGTTTTGCAAACAGAGGGAGTGATGACAGGTCAAATTCTTTCAAGGGTCAAGAAAAGAGGTCTACATCTCACCCTGAGGGCAGGGATGCTTGTACAGATCTTATTGGAAGCAGTTAGGGCAGGCAGTCCTTGAGAAGAAAGTCAGTTGTGTGACTGGCAAACTATTAAGAGCAGGAAGTTGAGGAAAGACAAAACCTTATAAGTTATTTGCTCAAGCATTTGGGCTGTAAAAAGCAGGGGAAAGGTCAGGAGTTAGAGAGACTTGAGACCCAGGAAGGGCTATTTGCTGTTTATGTTTATTGGAGACAGATCCAATGAAATGAACAAACACACAAAACACTCAGATGGGTGAAGTTAGAGGCTAGAAAGGGATACTTCTTAGGACTGAGAAAAGGGAAGCCATTAAGGAGGACATTCTTTTCCTTGACAACAGAAGAAAGCAAGGAGTAAGCCGGGCAGTCGTGGCGCACGCCTTTAATCCCAGCACTCAGGAGGCAGAGGCAGGCGAATCTCTGTGAGTTCGAGGCCAGCCTGGTCTACAAGAGAGCTAGTTCCCGGACAGGCTCCAAAGCTACAGAGAAACCCTGTCTTGAAAAACCAAAAAAAAAAAAAAAAAAAAAAAAAAGCAGGGAGTAGTAAAGAGTCACTGGGAAGTAGATGAATTTGATATTCGAACTTGGAGCAGGAGTCTTTCTCCATCATCAGGCTGCACTGCACACTGTGAGGGGTGGAGCAGTGGGGGTGGGGATGCACTGCACATTGTGAGGGTTGGAGCAGTGGGGGTGGGGATGCACTGCACACTGTGAGGGTTGGAGCAGTGGGGGTGGGGATGCACTGCACACTGTGAGGGGTGGTGCAGTGTGGGTGGGGATGCACTGCACACTGTGAGGGGTGAAGTATGGGGGTATGGATACGCAGCACACTGTGAGGGGTGGAGCAGTGGGGGTGGGGATGCACTGCACACTGCGAGGGGTGGAGCAGTGGGAGTGGGGATGCACTGCACACTGTGAGGGGTGGTGCAGTGTGGGTGGAAATGCACTGCACACTGTGAGGGGTGGTGCAGTGTGGGTGGGGATGCACTGCACACTGTGAGGGGTGGAGCAGTGTGGGTGGAGATGCACTGCACACTGTGAGGGGTGGAACAGTAGGGGTGGGGATGCACTGCACACTGTGAGGGGTGAAGCAGTGGGGGTGGGAATGCACTGCACACTGTGAGGTGTAGAGCAGTGGGGATGGGGATGCACTACACACTGAGGGATGGAGCAGTAGGGGTGGGGATGCACTGCACACTGCGAGGGGTGAAGTATGGGGGGTGTGGATACACAGCACACTGTGAGGGGTGAGTGGAGATAGGATGAGGACCAGAGCTGAAGTCAGATGACTGAGAGGAAGTCATCATGAGGTTTGAACTCACCATAATGAAGACTGGTGGAACTGACTTGCTCAATAAATAAAAAGTTTCCCAATAGTAGTCAGAGCTTACTCAAATATAAACCAAGCATGGTGGCCCAGACCTGTAATCCCAGAGAGGGTAAGGCAAAGAGATCCTAATGAGGTGGAGGACAGCATGGCTAATACAGCAAGCACCAGGCAGGGCTATGTAGCAAGGCATGGTCTCAAAAACATTATTTAATTATATGAATACTGATCCAGGTATCGTCACACACAGGGCTAAGAAGGCAGTTGAAAGGATGGGAAAACATTCAAAGTCAGTCTCTGTGGTGGTGAGCACCTTTAATCACAGTACTCCAGCAGAGGCAAGAGGACCCTATGAGATAACGGGCAATTAGGGCTACACAGTGAGACCCTGTCTTAAAAGCACAAACAAAAATAATTAAAAAATATTTTAGTCCTTGGCAATGGTGGCATATTGCTTTAATCTCAGTATTTGAGAGACAGAGGCAGTTATATCTCTGAGTTCGAGGCCAGCCTGGTCTACACAAGGAAACCCTGATTGAGATACATATATCAAGACCAACCCCAGGCTCCATAATGAGATTCTAACTCATGATCAATTATTTAATTAAAAAATATTAACCATCCCATAGATTTTGTGTTTGTCTGGTCTTTGTTTTTCTGTAGCCATACTTTTAAGTTCTGTGGGGAAAGTAAAGAATTCAAGGTCATCACTTCTATAACCTTAAAGCTAAATCCTGGTACAGGTGTTACTTACTCCACTGGAGTGGGACTATAGGAGAATAACCACATTTGAGACAGGGCCTTTCTACACAGCCCAGGAAGGTTGACCTGGAACCACATATGTGCCTAAGCTAGATTTGAATTCATTCTAATCCTCCAGCCTGGTCTGAGGTGCAGATATGTACCACCTTGCCTGGCTAGAAAATCTATTTTCAGTGTTTAAAAAAAAATTCCTCTCATTTGGATCACATCACAATACGGCCAAGGACTGGCCCCAAAGATTTATCTCAGCTACCAAGTGAGTAAAGACAAAGATAAATAAATGAAGTTACAGCTTGTGCCACCAACTTCAAATTTGAAGGGAGCTAAGACACAAGAACAAATTATAATAGATAATAGATAGACAGAAAGACACTCAGAAGATAGATAGATAGATAGATAGATAGATAATAACATATATACATAGTATATTTTAATACCACTTATTGGAAACTAGAGAGAGCCAGTTTCTGGCACAAATTCAGTTATAAGACTAATTTGTCTGTTGTACAAAACCAAGAGAATAAACAGTCGTTTGACCTGATATGACATTGTTGGTCAAATTTTCCCAAGTTCCTACTATTTGTGGGACATTGGTCTGAGAATCTGAACAGAATGTACAGATAGGGATTAAATGGCTTCAAATGTGGATTGAAAGTTTGCCGAGCCAGGCAGATGACAAGCACGGCTTTGTAATCTTAGAAGGGCTTCCTCCCACCCTCTATTCCCTAATCACAGACTGGGAACATGTGTGTGGTGTCACCAAAATGATGGGTGCAAGAACTAATATATGGGAATGAAAGGAACTGCTGTGCTCATGGGCGACTATATCATGATGGATAAAAAGAGAGGATCAAAAGGGGTGAAAAAGAGGTCAGAAGTTCACGGAGTAAAACAGAAAAGGGCAGAAGCATATGGGAACACTAAGGCTTTATTAGTTTTTCTCAAATACAATACTATAGAGGTATTGATGGCAAAATGATAGCTGTTTGGACGGTGACTCTTTCTTTGCACGAGATCTATGGTCCATCTTCAGATTCCATTCTGAGAAGAGTGAATATGGACTTTCCATACTTATGACCAGTGCAGGCAGAAATCCTGCAAAGACGGTTTCGTGTGAGTCCTTACCTTTGGTCTTCAACTACTCCTGGTGTCTTGTCACTCTGGGCCAATGTCACTGGTGACCCTATTAAGTCTGTGCCTGTAAACACTTTATCCTCAATGTTTTCTTTGGTAATTCTCTGCACCTTACTCTTTCTACTTTACTCTTTCACTACAAATCCCTGTTGACCCATGCTGCGCTCAGAGTTGGGTTTAGTCTCTCCCCTACAAGATGTGGTGTGGTGGATTAAATGAGAATGTCCCTCATAGGTTCTGTCATTTGAATACTTGGTTCGCATTTGACAGTGCTGGTTGGCTTAAAAGATGTGGCCATGCTGAAGGCAATATGTCACTGAGGATAGGCTTTGAGGGCTCGGCCTCTGGCTCTGCCTAGTGTGCCCTCACTGCTTCCTTCTTCCAGGTCAAGATGTGAGCCCTCAGGGTTTGCTCCAGCCACTGTGTCTGCTGATTGTTGCCATGCTTCTCCATCAGGACAGACTCTTGTCCCTCCGGAACCTGTAAACCAAAGTAAACCCTGTCTTCTCTAAATTCCTTTAGCTGTAGTGTTTTATTATAGTAATACAGAAGGAACTAGCACAGTAGAATCCTTAGCATCTTCCTCATTTGTGCAGTATAATATAGAGGGGTGAGGAGAATAAGCTGCAGAGAAGATGAAAAAATAAATATAAGCTATGGCAGGCAACCATATTGAGCAACAGGAAGCAGTGATAGATCTAAAAGGGATACATGAAGGTGAAACACTATTAATAACTGGAAACCAGTGGGGGGTGGAGTCTAACAAGGTACCAGTGAGTTGAAAGACTGGCACCTATCACATTGGCTCTTCACTAAGGGTCTGTTCAGCTTCTGTTCTCAAGATATATTTTCCTTTACCTTGTCAGAAACTGCTCCTATTGGAGCTGGAGATGTAGCGTTGATGTAAATGTGCCTGATGTGCCGGAGGGAGACCCTGAATTGGACTCCAAAACCACAAACAGAAAAAGAGGCTTTCACTAAAATTTATTAAAACTACCAAGTGAGCTGGGTATATTGATTCATGCCTGTAATTCCGTTACCCAAAAAGCTGAGACGGAAGGATTACCTTGAGTTACCAGTATGAGATACACAGAAAATTTGACTCCAGACAGGGATACATGCCAAGACACTGTCTGGGGCTGGGGGGGGGGGGGATAAATATATCAAGTGAAAGAAAAATAACCACATATATAGTATCTCTTTACATTCTTTCTCTACCTTCTTCCTCACACTCCCCTCTTCCTTTTTGCCATCACTTTCTTTCTCAACAGGATCTTATTATATGGTTCAGGCTGACCTCTTGAACTCACAACCCTGATGTCTCAAGTGCTGGGACCACAGGCATAAGCTACCACAGTTGGCCGTATGCTTTTTTTAATGATTATTTTAGTTAGCATACAAAATCATGATTTTTGTTATGACGTTTTCATATGAATCACTGTTGTCCACTCATATTTGCCACTCTATTTTTGCTTCCCTTGTCTCCACTTTTCACCCCTTACTGAAACATGGTTTATAAGAACCCACAGAATAAGATAGAACAATATCTTACTCATTGCAGGCCACACAGTATTCATTGTAGCTATTCATCTCTTCCTTAGTAGCTCAAACATGACTACCGATAATATATAAACAAATGGCACGTGGCTGTGTGTCAATAAAGTTTTATTTACAAAAACAAGCAGCGAGTGAACTCCTCATAGGCTAACTCTTAGATTAGTGTGTGGGTTTTTAATCAGATGTTATCATGTATGTAACCCAGATTTCTTAATCAAACATTGACGAATTGTGGTTCGGTATATTTGTATTTGATTAGCTATTCACTAATCTGTTAAAATGGAAATTTTATGAGGGCAAAGTCTTTACTTTGTCTACCATTTTCCTTCTAGCACCTAGAAACATCCCTGACACATAGTAGATAGTATGCAAATATGTTTCATAAATGAATAAATCAAACTATTTTCCATTCAGCGATGTCTTCACCATATGAAAGTTAAGTTAATGAAGCATCTTTCCCAGAAAGTTTCACTTAGAACTCAAGAGTGATTTGTTTTCCTAGTAAAATTTCTAGAAGTTGTCCTATTTTGTCTACCTGTCCTAATTAAATAAATTTCCTGTCCAAACATCTCCACCATGCCCATTAGGGAAATGATAAATCATCTATGTTTTAAGTCAACACTTGCATTCCTTTAATTTTCTTGTCCAGGTGAAGTGCCATTTCTTTGTCCTTGAATTTCCTCTTTATTCATAGTGTAAAACCACACCCTCCGTGCCCTGTACTGCTTGTTCTTTGCATTTCTTTTGTAACAATCAGTGCTAATTCTTCCTGAGGCTGCAGAGATTCTTTTTTTAATTTTTGCCTGTCACACCTGTAGAACGGATAAAATGAAAAAGCAAGTTCATATTCATGAGCATTTAAAAAAAAATGAGCCTGTGACTACAGTAATCGCCTAAGTAATGAGGTATGGCCACGGTGTTTTACCCACTATCCCACTTTTTCTGAGCATCACACTAGCTCCTGGCTTTCCAGAGCTTTATTGTCCAACTCGCCACTGGGCTGCAAGATTATGACAGAGTCCAGGCTAGGAATAGGAGCTATTTCATGGGTTCGTGCACAGATGTCTGCATGGCAGTAGGGGAAGAAGGTGTTCAGCAAAGTCTCAGGACACACAGGCTGGATAGTCCCCTATGAGGTAGGCAGAGAAAACGCCAAGACCACACAGTTTGTAGACACTGGATCTGTGTGTTCCCTGTCCATGTTCACCAAACTTACTCAGCATTGCTGAGTCTACTGTAAACTCTATTTCTTCATAAGCAAATGCTCTACTACACCTCATCCAGTGCATGTACATACACATACATACATACACACACAAACACATAATAAAACACACACATGAACATATACACAAACACATACACACAAACACATACATACACATACATACACATAAACACATACACACAAACACATACATACATGAACATATACATACATGAACACATACGTACACACAAACACACACACATAAACACATACACACACAAACACATACACACACACATATACACACACAGCATTTTTAAAGCCTAGTGTAGAGAGTATAATGGCATAGATCTGATCCCAATGTCACTGAGGCAAGACAGCACCACACTTAAGACCAATCTAGGCTACATGATGAGACCCTATCTCAAAACAAAACACAAAAATCAAAGAAGAAGGAAGAAGGAGGAAGAGAAAGAAAGAAAGAAAGAAAGAAAGAAAGAAAGAAAGAAAGAAAGAAAGAAAGAAAGAAGAAAGAAAGAAAGAAGAAAGAAGGGAGGAGAGAGAGACCTATTTCCTTCCCTCTGTGTTCTGAGTATACCTCTTCCAGGCAACAAAACTGATTCTATTGCCAGAAAAACGGTCAAACACAAAAAGAAAGATTCAGTATTCCATATCCATAAGGAATACCCCAACCTTCCCATGGCCTGAAGGGCCTTTCAGATCTATGTTTCTTGTCTCACTGACCTCTCTCAGTCTCTGCCCTCTACTCAGAATGCTAGTTAGCTCTGCCTTCTGAATTTTCTTCAAAAATTTCAATAAACATTCTCACCTCAGTGCTTCCTATCACCCGTGACCTTTGCTTAGGATTCCTTTCCCCAGACAAACAATCTTTTAGCTTTTTACTCAAAAGCTATTTCTTAGCAGAAGCTTCCCTTGCCATTTTACCCAAAATTATAGGCTTTTCTAGTTTTACATGTTCTTGTCCCAGCATTTTCTCCCAGCTAATATCTCCTTATCATATTTATTTTATATTGCTGACAGTCAACCTGCTCCTCCAGAATGTAATGCCCTTGAAGGTCAGGTTTCCTCTGCTACTCAGTCCCTAAAAAGTGTCTAACACATAGAAGCATATACATTTATTGAATGAATGAATGAATGAATGAGTAAGTGAGTGAATGAATGAATGTTTTTATTTTTTTTAAAAGAAAGAGCAATTATGTTGGGCATTACAGTTCTCTGGAAGCAAGGAAGATGCAATAGTTTAAAAGTATGATCTCTGGTGATGTTTATTACTCTAACTCTAGAGTCACCTTTCCATTTTAGAGGTAACGTGACAACAGTGATTATGAAAATATAACCAGGAAGTTCTCTATGCGATAGCCACATATTCCTAATCATTTCCTATGACAAATTGTACACAGTCTCTCTGTGCAAATAAGGTCACTTCTATGTAACTGACAGACATTTCCTTACCCTCTGATACGAGCTGACAAGACATCACACATGATTGATTAGCAGAATTCTTACATGATTATATGACTGTCTCAACCTAGAGACAGTGCCGATCATCTAGCAAGGAGACTGGTAAGAATTCTATCTGCATAGGTCTTTTCTGTTTGCCATTCCTGAATACGAGGTCTCTCAAATCATTTAATAATTTTTAGGCTTTTAACACAGTCATTTGGAAAGTGGAGGGATGTTTTGTAACAACAGTGTCTCAAGGGACACAGACTCAACTACCCTGGGATTTTGCTGTGATGAAACTTTGCCTCAAGTTCTCAAGGTTGTGTTCAGCTGCGCCACAGCTTCAAGGACTTGCGAGCAGCTCTTGGAAACAGTTGCTCAACAAGTGCTTTGATTTTTGGAATATAGCTATCTCTGTCCTTCTAGATTTGAAAACTGGCACAAGTGTCCTTCAATTTGAACTTCAGCATGGCACCAAAGTAAGTGAGCAAAATAATTAAGCAAACCCTCTTCTTTAAATGCATGAGAATCAATACCCTAACGTTTGGGACTAGCCAAGCTTTATTCATATAATGCATCAGCAAAGCTATGCACTTTCTTATTGTGATCACAGATCTGTGTAGATCATATTTTCTTACTTACTCCTAACCCTACTACCTCCACACACAGGTTTTCATGTGCATCTATGGCGTTAGCCATAGGAGCATGGGTGACTCAAAAGAAGTTGCAATCAGTAGTAAAGTCCTACCAATGGATGAGTGGCAGCTTGCAATAGGCATGCCACTGAAGAACTCCCACCTCAGTTGCATTAGTCAGAGCTCTCTAAATGAAAAGAACTGATAGAATGGACACACACACACATATACGTGCACACACACACACACACACACAAACACACTGAAATGGATGGATTAGAATAGCTCACAGATTGTGGTCCACATAGCCCAAAAATGGTGATGGAAAGGCTGAGAATCCACTAGTTGATCCATCAACAAGGATGGATGTCTCAACGGGACTCGTCTGAAACTAGAGTCCTGGAGGATTCCTGAAGAGGTGTTGGTCTTCAGTTTGTGTCGGAATCCTGAAGATGTTGAATTTAATACCAGGATAGACAAACAGGATAGACAAACTTATCAGTGAGAGGGCAAGCATGTCCTTAAATATGGGTTTCCATCTAGATTTAGGCTGAGTCTTCCTTCAAATAATGTAGAAAATTCCTCACTGATTCACTTGGGCTTTAGTTGGGTTTAGTTCTAGATGTAGTTAACAACCAAAATGAACTACCAGAGCAGTCAAATTTTATCTCTTTCATATTTTTGTACATAAAACCATGTGTAACTGGGAAAGGCGAAGCTGCTGGTGCGAATCTCAGACGTGTAAGCATTATAGCTTGGAAGGAAAGGTATCCTGGCAGTTGGGAGCCAATGAAGACCACAAAGTACACAGCACCGAAAACCTCATACAAGAGATTTATTTGGAGGGAAAAACCAGGTTGCCTCTGCTTGGACAAGAAACAGCAGAAAACTGAGCAGAACACAGGATTTTTATAGCTTTTCTTGGAGATAGGGTGGGACAAAGCTTTTCAGGGTGAAGATTGGTGGTATTTCAAGTCCAGAGGTTGAGCTTTTTGATTCTCTAGGGTGGGGGCAGGGTCCAGTTGTTAGGGCAGTTAGTGTTCTGAGAGTGGAACCTGGTAGTTGGAGGTACTCAGGGAAAGACCTGGCCACTGGTATGTCTTTGTGCTTTGAGGTGCTTATAAGGTGAGCGTCTACTGGCCCTGTCTCTGCTCTTCCTATAAGGAAGTGTGAGTACCAGTATCACAGACACTTTTTTTTATAAGTTTTGCTTATTTCTGAACCATGACTGACTGACATCAAGGTCTTCTTCAGTCACACCATAGCTGCTTTGCTTCAGGATGACAACTGTCATATTGTGACCAGAAGAAATAAATCTAAAATAATTTAACTACTACTAGATATATAACTTTTTAATGATGATCTTTTTAAGTGTTGGTGTAGGGTGAAAGGGGACAAGGATAAATTGCCCTGCCCCTGACTGGACCTGAGACCTGGGACAAAAAAAAAAAACCTCTAACCTTGATTTGACCCCAGGACCAGGACTTGAAATCCCACCAATCCCTGTAGTTGTCCCAGTGCCAAGCTGCAGAATATCACTAATTCCTGAGCACGAAATCCCACCAATCCCTGAACTTGCACCAGAGTCTGGCTATAAAAATCTACCAATCACAAGCCACCCCTCCAGAAATTCTATATAAGGCCTGTACCCTGTTCAGTTTGCTGTTGTTTCTCATTCTAGAGGCAGGCACCCTCCTGGATTCTTTCTTCCCAATAAATCTCTTGGAGGTTTGTTGAACAGTGTGGCATTTTCACTGTAGCTGAGACCAACGGTATCAGCTTTTACAGGAGCTGAGCAGTTCCACTGGGGAAACTTTCCCCAAGCTGAGCAGAGCTGTAACACTTCTCCAGAGAAGAGCAGAACAGAGCCCGTAGAGCTGTAACAACTTCGCTGACAAGTCCTCCTCTGTGGGGGTAGAGTGGTTAAATTTACACTACGGAAACCTTTCTTTTTCTCTTCCTTCCTTTTTTTCTTATTGTAACTGGTGTGGGAGGGCCCAGATCACCAATCTGCGTGCCTTTTAATCCAGGTCTCTAGAGATAAAAGCAGAAGTATCTCTATGAGTTTGAGGCTAACCTGTTCTACACAGAGATTCACAGACCAGCCAAGGCTGTGTAGTGAGACCTTGTCTGAGAAAAACATAGAAAGAGATTTTCTTTCTGTGAGAAAAACATAGAAAGAGCATTGCCTGCTCTTCTAAAGGTCCTGAGTTCAATTCCAGCAACTACCTGGTGGCTCACAACCATCTGTAATGAGGTCTAGTGCCCTCTTCTGGTCTACAGGCTTACATATAGACAGAATATTGTATACATAATAAATAAATAAATAAATAAATATTTAAAAAAATAGAAAAGTTCAGGGGCAAGCCAGCAGTGTGAGCACACACCTTTAATCACAGCATTCAGGAGGCAGAGGTAGGCAGATCTCTGTGAGTTCGAGGACAGCCTGGTCTATAAGAGCTAGTTTCAAAGCTACTGAGAAATCCTGTCTTGAAAAACCAAAAAGAGAAGAAGAAGAAGAAGAAGGAGGAGGAGGAGGAGGAGGAGGAGGAGGAGGAGGAAGAAGAAGACAAAGAAAAGAGAACTTCAGGGGCAAACATCATATTATCTTGGCGATTAAAAACAAGTACAAGTTTAAGAATATCTCAAGGTGCAAGAAGAAGACTCAGCGCATCAACTTCTTACCACCATGGCATGAGAACCTCAGCTTGCTCTGCAGCACCCAGGTTAAAAAGCTGCGCACACTGTGCAGGGAGAACCACACACATCAATGAAACTTTCTGGCCAGGCAACCCGCCTGAATCTAGGAGCTCCGGGGTTCAATGACAAACCCTGCCTCAAAAAGTGAGTGGAGACAGAAGAAATGAAACTGGCTGCATACACTTAAAATCTATGCTGTTAGCCATGCTAGAGAGGCGACTCAGATGTTAAGAACGCTTCCTACTCTTCCAGAGGACCTGAGTTCGATTCCAAGCACCCATTCTAGTAGTTCATCCTACCTGTAAGTCTAGTTCCAGGGAGATCTAATACCTTCACCCTTTAAAGATGATAAATAAACAATGATGTGGAGTGCAATTGAAAATGACATTCCACTTTGACCTGTGTCTCACAATCATACATGCACATACACCTAAATGCTGTGTGTGTCCACACACATATAGTTTCTCAACAGACCCAGTGGAAGTTAAAGCTCACAAAATCTTCAGCCGGGTAAAAAAGAGTTCAAGAAGAATGACAAGAAAACCACAGGGCAATCTGTAAGCTACAGTCAATCACGGGTGTCTATAGAAAGTGGAGAAGGAAATCTATCAGTGAATAGCTAAAAACAGATGAAATGTTGCGGGACACACCTTCAACAGCAGCATTTGTGAGGTGAAGTCAGGAGGAGCCAGAGCAAGTCTGGGTTACAGAGAAATTTTGTAGCCAGACTAGGCTACATGACCTCATGTCTAATATAGAATGGAAAGAATGATTCAAACAAATTCTCAGAATGAAAGTTCAGGAATTTCCAGGCTCAAAGTTAAGTGCTTACACCACATTCTAAGTTAGCTTGAGCTATGTAGTAAATTTGAGGCCAACCTGGGCCATAAAGTGAGATCCAGTCTCAAAAACCAGAAGAAAAACAGAATAACAGAATGAAGAAGACACTGTGGAAAAAGAGAAGAGAGATGGGGGAGAAGGGAAGGAGATGGTAGGAAGGGGGAGGGGGAAGGGAGGAGGAGAAAAGAGGGAGGGAAGTTTTACGTTTTTGCTTTCTTTTATTTGTTTGTTTGTTTGTTTGTTTTGAGACAGGATTTCTCAACAGAGTCCTGGCTGTACTGGAACTTGCTTTGTAGACCAGGCTGGTGTCAAACTTACAGAGATCCACCTGTTTCTGCCTCACTAGTACTGGGATTAAAGTCATGTGCCACCACTGCTTGGCAAGTTTTACAAATTTGGAAAAGATAGTTGAAGCATTTGAAAGCAAGGCGTAATGGCTCCTAGCTGTAATCCCAGTATTCAGGAGGCTGAAGCACGTGGATTGTCATGGGTTCAAGATAAGTCTAGACTTCACAGTGAGTTTAGGACAACCTAGAATACAGAGTGAGACTCTGTCCAAGAAAAATAAGTAAAAATTAAAAATAAAAATTTTTATGCATAAAAGGATAACCTTTGAGAGTCAGCTCTGTCCTTCCACCATGGGTTCTGGGGGTGAAGCTCAAGTTGTCAGGATTGAGAAACAAGTGTTTGTATCCTCTGAGTACCTTGCCAGCTTTTTTTCCCCTTTTGAGACAGGTCTCATGTAACCCACGTGGCCTCAAACTTACAAATTCTTCATCATCCTGTCTCTGACTCCAACGAAGTGAGATTAGAGGTATATGTGCCTTGGCTACATATTTAATCTTCTAAAAAAAAGTCCACTGTAGATGTGATTCGCTTAAATTAGAAAACCAATCAGCAAAGATGGGGTAGGAAACAAAGCCTGACTAGGATGTGAAAAGGGGTCCTCGAGAGACGGAAACAGCGTCTTAGATCTTGACTGTGTGTGAGGTACACTGGGGTGATGAGCAGCTCTCCCAGACTAGTGGGTCACTGACAAGCCCCAGTGGTGCTTGGCAACACCTGTGCCTTAAATTACTAGAAAGAACAAAGAAAACCAATCAAACATAGAATGTGACAGTTATGAATTACCAACAGGAAGTAGAAACAGCATTTTAACTGTCATAACCCTGTAGACAGTGATCTAGCATATGTTGATTCAAGAAACAGTAGCATATAATTAAAGAAGGTGGGGAACAGGAAGAAAGCAAATATGAAAGTTGAGATTGAAGGATAGCCACTGGGCGAACAGGACACCTCAATCCTTGCCTGAACATCAGGAAAGAAAGTCCACGGTGGAAATAACAGGAAGAAGCAATATAAATAATCCAATTTTTAGATATAGAAGCCAATAAATAATCAACTCAAAAGAATAAAGGGTATTTTCCTCAAAGGAAAATGAGAATGGGGAAGAAGGAAACAATGGCTTTATAAAACTCACTTGTTGGGGACTGAGCGATGCTCACTGGCTAAGAGAACTTTGCAGCTGGCTCTTCCAGAGCATTTACAGTCAGTTTCCTGCACACACATCAGGCAACTCATAATTCTCCATAAATCCAGCTTCGAAGGAGCTAAGGCTGCCTTCTGGTCTCCAAGGACACTCGTATATATGCGGCACACACACATACCTATGAAAAAATAAATCTTAAAGAAATTCAGATTTTTTTTAAATTAATTTACATGCTTAAGAAGAAAAGCAAATTTTAAAATGTTTGTATATTTTAAAGGCATAACACATATTATGTGATCAATAGGATTAGATGATAGATAGATAAATATATAGATAATAGCAAGGTTACTGCTGTTAAGAAAAGTATTATATCCATCCTGTCACGTCTTTCCCCCTTTATTTTATATTTATTGTTTGTTTTTGTTTGGCGACTTGGGAGGCAAAGTGTTTTCTTTTTCAATTTCTAAAGTTTCAAGGCAAGACAGACAAGTTTTCAAGCTGAATGCCTTCGCGTGGAGCTCAGTTCCTGACTAATCCCAAGTTTTCGGCCACCCTAGATGGGGTCCTATGTCCTGACCTCCAGTTTTCTCCTTGATAACACGTTATCTCCAGTATTAACACGTTCGACACTGGTCCAGTCTTACACAGCCAGAGTCGTCTTGAATGTCTCCTAGGAGGCGCACATCATGTCCAGGAAGCAATCTTCATCTTCTCACTCTGGTACTGCTCCAAGACAGTCGTGCGTGCACATGCTCACCGGGATGTGCTGGTTCACCAGGAGGAAGAAAGCTCGGTTAGGGTTGAGCTGTGTGCCTTCTAGTTATCTTGATGGCCTTGCTCAGGTTGATGTGCTCAGATACAAGGAACTTGGTTTTGTCCCGGAGAGGAAGCTGCCTCGCACCCTTGTATCGCTGTATTATCCTCGGGATCTTGGTGGAGTGCTGCTCTCGGATGAGATGGACATCTTCCACTCTTTGTTGGAGTCCTCCACACTGCTTGAAGGTTTTCTCCAACCGCAAGGCGCGAGGGTTCGACTCGGTGGTCCTGCCTCCTGCAACCGCCACTTCTGCTTCTTCGAGTGTTTTGCCTGCATGTTTGAGTACCGCACACATGCAGTGTCTGTGGAGACCAGAAGAGGGCTCCAGATTCCCTCAGCCTGTAGTTACAGACCGCTGCGTGCTGTCCTGGCGTGCTGAGAACTGAACCCACCCAGGTTGTGTTAAAAAAAAACAGGCAGTGCTCTTTTTCACGGAACCATCTTTCCACCTCACATGGTTTTGTTTTTATTGTCAGTTGACTTATGGCAAGAGCATCTAAAAATCTATTTATTTAGCATGAGTCAATTTAATTTTTAAATAATATTTATTGATTTTGTGTGCCTGTGTGTTCATGTCTGTGTTTGTATGTGTGCCTGTGTATGTGTGAGCATATGAGAGCATCACAGATTCACAAGTGTCAACGTATACATGCAGAGAACATAGAAAAATCTGCAGCTGGAGTCAGCTCCCTCCTTTCATTCACTGTGTGGGTCCCTAGGGGTCTGTCCAGCTTACCATCGAGCACCTTCCTGTTGAGCCAGCTCCTTGACCAAGGGAGTTCTGACCTTTACTGCTCTTTATAGTGCTTTGAATGAGAAATGTCTCCCATAGGCTCCAGTATTTAAGCAATGGGCTCCCAGTTGGGAGTTGTCTTAGTTACTGTTCTACTCCTGATAAAATACAATAAGAGCAAGGTAACCTACAGAAGAAAGCATTTGATTGGGGGCCTGTTTATAGTTTCTAAGGATGAGTCCATGACCATCACAGCAAGCAGCCTGGTAGCAGGCAGGCCAGGATGCTGCTGAAGCAGTAGCTGAGAATTTACACCTTATCCACAAACCTGAGGCAGAGAGAACAAGACTGAACCAGGGTGTTTTCTTGAAACCTCAAAGCCCACTGACACACCTCCTCCAATGAGGCCACTCTTCCCGATCCTCCCGAAACAGTCCATCACTGGGAGCCAAACATTTAAATGTACAAACCTGGGAGGGGGCACTCTCAGTCTAACAGCTATGGTGGTGCTGTTGGGAGAGGGGGTACAGCCTGGCTAGGGGAAACACAACACCAGGGCAGGCTTCCAGCTTGTGATCAAAAATGTGATTTCTCAGCTTCCCATTCTTACCCCCATGCTCGCTGTTTGTTGCCGTATTGCCATCCTACCATGGAGATTATGTCTCTGGGGCCATAAGCCAAAATAATTCTCTCTTCCTTAAATTGCCTTTGGTCATGTTTTATTACAGGAGCAGAAAGGGTTTCAGGTGTCTTCTGAAAACACATTTGCACATCAAGAAGTCAAAAACTTGTGGAACCATTTGTAATTACAACCTAGTTACAATTATAAAAGTGCTGCTTCTGAGTAAGGTCACATTTGAAGTTCCATGTTGGCAAGGAAAGAGGAGGGACAGATACCATTTAACCCCCGCAGTGATGAAGATGAGAGCCTATACAAATCAAACAAGAAAGAACAAAATGAAAAAGAATGTATGTAGAGAAAATGCAAATACCCTCCACCCGCCCTCCCGGGGTGGGGGGGGGAGTAGGGAAGTGGAAACCTTGTGTTTACAAATATATCAAAAACATAACTTTATATTTCAAAACAATCTAAAGATATTAGGAAAATAATATAACTTGAAATCCAACGTTCTGGCTTAAATTAGAGAAGTCAGAACGGATGTGGCAGAACATAGGAAAGAATGAGATTCAGGCATGAAAGATGGATGATCCAATACAGAAGTGGTTACAAGAGGGGGAACTTGAAATGAAATGCACTTTGTAGGACATACATTTTTCTCCACAATCGAAGGACATGAATTATTAAAAGGTAAAAATAAACAAAGAAAAATGACAAACACTGCAGGCAGTGAGACTCCGACATGCCGAAGAGCTCCTTACCAAGGACACCGCGCCAAGAGAAATCGCTGAAACTTCCACGGTAAGAAAAGAGGTGGAGCTGGATTGGAAGAGGGCATTTCATAGCTGGGAACATCTGTCTAGGACAGCCAATGCCAGCCCTGAAAACCTCAAGGATTTTAGAGAAGTAACCTAAGAAGGGGAGGATTCGACTTTGAGCCCACATTTCAACAGATGTTGACCCTGTCAGAAAAGCGTGTTTAAGGTGTTCACGAGAACCAAATGAGGAAATGGTTTGGTAGCCCAAAAAACTGAAATCCAACTGAGAAAAACAAAACCAAAAACCAAAACCAGACAAGCAGGCAAGAGTGTCTTCCTGGCAAATATATTAAAGGCGTCAGGAACGCAAGTGATTAGATGGGACGCTGTGTAATATTCTTAAACCACAGAATAGGGGGAGGGACTACCAAAAAAGACTTTCAGTGGTCAATTACTGAATCATTGAAACAGGTAACAGGGAATCTACCAAATCTTTCATTTGGGTTTCTCCTAACTATTCCTTGAATAGGATACCAAAAATATAGAAATATTCTGATCCTTTGTCGAAATAGAGTTATAACTTATCATACAAAGAACTTGTCATAGCCTTCTATATACAAAATACCCCCAAATATTATTAGCTCTGGTCCTAGTCAATCTAACATTGAGCAAAGTCTCTATTTCAAATCATAGATTCCTTTTTGCATGAAATTATTTAAAAGAATGTTTTTCATTAAAATTTTGGCTTTTAAAATAACTTAAATTAAGTTTTAATAAGCATCAAAGATTGGTT
Organism: Chionomys nivalis; assembly: GCF_950005125.1. NCBI lineage: Eukaryota > Metazoa > Chordata > Mammalia > Rodentia > Cricetidae > Chionomys > Chionomys nivalis. The sequence goes on from NC_080087.1 coordinate 45,075,704, forward strand.
TGTGTCAGAACAAAATCCAATAAAAACTCTGAAGAATGTTTTCATGAAACAGCATTTTGATTCTGTTTGAAATACTAACAATGAGAAGCATTTAAATTGTTGGCATTCTGACCGTTTATTTCTTTGTTTTATTGTGCCTGTTAATTTTCTTAATAGCAGATTATAATAGCCCCTAGTGTGTGTAAAACAAATGTGCTACAATCCATCCTAGCTCTATTCCACATGCTTCCCTGAGTCAGCTCTGTTTGAAGCAAGCTGACCCACTCGGACTGCAGTTCATATGTGCCTCTAAGCACGTTCACAGTTTGGCTGGATTTGCCTACAGAAAATGAATCACACAGTCCTCAAGTCTTTGGCTCTCTCTACCTTATCAAGTTTGTTTTCTATGGAGTTTAAACTTCTCTCCCATGGAGATTTTAAATAGAAGGAAGATAGATAAGCCTTTGCCCAGAGCACGTTTTAATTGACACTCTGAGCCAAATGTAGGTAGGATGTTTGACTTCAACATAAACTATTTTAGCCAATTCATTCCTTAACATCCCAGTTTAACGGTCCTACAAGCTAGCAACATATACACACCATCATGGGGAAACATGTGCTCCTTCAGTACTGAGAATTTTAGAGAATGTGTAATTAGTGTAAGAGGGCAAGGCCTTGTGTAAAAAATTTATTCATCTGTCAACTTCTTGAACTAATGATTTCAAATATTATGAGTGAGGATGTCCCAATGTGATGGTGTCCTACATTTCCAAGGGGATGTGTGTCCATTAAAGGTGGAATTTGTGAGTAGACAATATTTCTAACACTTACTGGAAATCTTTGGTGACAAGTTTGTAACTGTTTATTCAAGGGAGACAGAGGAATGCATCCTAATTAAGAAAGGAAGAAAGAAAGTAAATACTTCCAAAATTATGGTAAGCAAATTTCCCATCACAGTCTTGTACAGTGAAAATATAGGAGCTGAAAAAGTGGTGGTGTAGGTCCGCATACCAGCGACATGGGATGCTGAGGCAGGAGGATCACCAGGTTCAAGGTCTTCCTGCGCTACAGAGTAAGTTCAAGGACGTACTGAACAACTTACTGGGTCTCGAAATAAAAAGAGCTGGGTGCCAAAAGAAAAAGAAAGAATTGGGGTGTCATTAAAAACAGGGTGCTTGTAGCATGGGGAGAAACATAGTAGAACAGATCCTGATACTTTAGAACAAAGAGGGAGGGGAAGAGAGAGGGAGGGAGGGAAGGAGGGAGGGAGGGAGGGAGGGAGGGAGGGAGGGAGGGAGGGAGGGAAGAGGGAAGGGGAGTGGAGGGAGGGAGAAAGGAAGGGGACAGAAGAAGGAAAGGAAGGAAGAAGGGAAGGAGAAAGGGAGGGAAGAAGGGAGGGAGGGAGGGAGGAAGGGAGGTTAAAAAAAGATATTTAAAGGAAATATTTGGAAAATGAGCAATAACAGGGCTTGGTGGCTCACACCTGCAATCCCAGCATTTGAAAAACTGAGCCACAAGATCACAACCTCAGGACAGCCTAGCGGAGACCCTGCCAAACAACAAAAACCAAAAACTGTAAGGGTCCCCACTTATGAAACAGAATAAGCACCCTAATTATTATAGGAGCTATTTCTCCTGAACAACATAAAAAAGGAGCTATTTGATGCAAAGTGATATAAAGGGGTGGGAAGAGCAGCCCCGTGTTCTAACCCATTTAAAGAAAACTAAACACAGACTCTCATGGGGTAAATATAACACATTTGTTACAGGCACTGGGAGATTTTAGCTAACATAGCAATTTAACTCGCTCTTCCCTCTTCAAATGTTATAATTTTCAGCAGTTGAAAGCCAGAAAAAGGCTTCTCTATTTTTAGTGTTAGTATTTCATATAAAAACATTTTCTATGCTCCAGAGAGACATTTGGATCTGATATTGCAGTCACCTGAAAATTCTAAGTGTTGGGAAACAAGAGGAAATATTCTGGATCTAAAGCAATTATATGCCCATGAGAATCTAAAATCCATTTCCCCAGAATTCTGACAGTTTCTGCTAAGGGAAGCTGGGTCCGGGTCTGCCTTGCTGCCACAAATGGTTCACCTCGCTGAGCCAGATAGTTCTTGTGAATTTTGCAATGTGCCACTGTTGTTTGATTACTACCAAAACAGGCTTCATTTGAGCCTATTAGAAGCAGTTTGGCATTTTGGGTGGAGCAGAGTTTAAAGGAAACAGTGAGGTTATCTCCTCCGTGACACATTCAACTGGCCACTCCCAAGTAATTCCAACCTTCAGAATGGCCACATTTCCAGCCGCAGACAGTGAGTGAATTTACTTTGCGGATGTGTTATTCACAGCTATGACTGTGTTTAAAAACTTTAATTAATGAATTACTTTTTCAAAACCCACAAAGCTAGCCATATTTTCTCAGGCCCTTTTTTTTTAAAAGGGGACGGTTTGCATAATTCTTTCGAACTGCACATAAGGGAAAATCATTTACAGAAACACATGGTCTTTAGACACATTATGAAAAATCTAACAAAAATTCAATCTGCTGGTCAACTTATTTCCCATTTATATTTTTTGCAGGCTGGTCATTGTTTTTTGCTAACAAAAATGTATGTGTTCTTTGTATGTGTCATGTTGTTATATTTATGTGTGTATTTATATAACACACACATATGTATACATCCATGTAGCGGCGGGATGACTAAATCAAGCTAGCATATGCATTATTAACACTCATGTCATTTTATGTGGTAGGTGGTAAGAATACCTAAAATCTACTTCCTTGATGATTTTAACATAGCAATACATTTGATCAACTACCATCTGCTGGTCTGATTTAAATGGGGGAAAAAAGTGGAAATTAAACTCTTCATTCCCAGAAGTTAACAAGATTGTACTCTCCATGTCAGCTTCCAGGCTCAGCTCTCACCTGCATCTATGGTACCCAGCACCGCACAAGGTCTCTTCTAACAAAATTCTCTGATGCGTGCTGCAGAGTAGCGATGGTAATCACCAAAAACGTCAACGAAAGGCAGCATTTCCTGTGTTTGAACACAAGACTTGATATAAAATATTAGTGTTCCTAATTGAACGAGCAATCTTCAAACTGATATTCCGAAAGGAAGAAGCAAACCTGCTCAAAAACATTGATTCTCCCATTTTCTGCAGATTAAGTCTAGACTTCAACATGACGCACCGTGTAAGGCTCTCCCTTGCATCTTCCGTGCACCTTTGGCAAACTGCCATATTTTTTCCATGTCTTTTTGTTTGAAATTGTCTCTTTTCTTTCTTTCTTTCTTTCTTTCTTTCTTTCTTTCTTTCTTTCTTTCTTTCTTTCTTTCTTTCTTTCTTTCTGTTTTTGTTTGTTTGTTTGTTGAGACAGGGTTTCCCTGTATAGTCCTCGCTGTCCTGGAACTCATTCTGTAGACCACATTGGCCTCGAACCCACAAAGATCCACCTGCTTTGAGTTCCAAGTTCTGGCATTAAAGTCATGCCCATGATTACCCGTGAAATTCTCTCTTTGTTTCTTATCACCCTGATGCCCTGCAGGGAAATAGGAGTGTGCTTTTGTTGTTGTTAGGATTTGGTTTTATGGTTCTGAGACAGAGTCTCAAGTAGCTCAGACTGGCCTAGAATTCATAAGGAAGAAGACCCTGAACCTGATTCTCCTGCCTCCACTCTTGAGGACTAGAATTACAGGTGTGTGTCACTATCTGATTTATTGTGATTGGGACTGAATCCTGGGCTTAAAGCGTGCTAAGCTAGCATTCTACCAAGTGCAATAACCTCCAGGGCTCTTGCTGATGGACTTGTTCAGGCTTTGGAGTCTCAGAGCAGTGTTACTCTCTCTGGACCTCTTTGTTACGCTGGCTCCCCACTTCGTATAGAACCCTGCCCTCATCTTTCTGGTACAATTCAGTAAATACTTTACCTTGGATTTGATAAAGTCTCCTCCTCAACTAAAGAGTGAGGCTCTCATGGGACACAGACTTAGCTTTTACAAATATTTGGGCACCAAAACTAAGTACAGTGCCTGAAGCATCGTAGATATTTATTTAAACATTTCTGAGAGCACAAGCAAGTGTAGAATGTGTGTGTGTGTTTGTGTATATATGTATGTATGTAGTGTGGAGTATATGTGTATATATGTGGAGTGTGTGGAATGTGTGTGTGCATGTGTGCATATGTGTGGAATGTGTGTATGTTTGTGTTTATGTGTGAAGTATGTGTGAGTGTGTGTGTGTGTGTGTGTAGTAAGAAGATTGTATTGCTCCTTTTATCATACCAAGACAAAAAGAAAAAAAGATTCTAGATAAAGCTTAATAGGTAATTTCCTAAATATAAAATAAATTTACATTTAATAACACAAATTCCCTCGGAAACAATTAAAATTGTCCGTCCATTATTGAATTTTAGTGTGGTTAAGGTAATTCCTGGGCTGCTAAAATAGCTCAACTACTAGAGAGGTATGCTGCCAAACCTGATGACCTGAGTTCGATCCCAGAGACCCACATGGTAGGAGGAGAGAACAGACTCCCACACATTGTGCTCTGACCTCTGTATACATGCTGTGACATGCAAAACTCTGTGCACACACTCGATACATACATAGACACATATGTGTGTAGATAAAGATAAAATATGACAGAAAACTTTGAAATAATTCTTGCTCTACACCAAGATTCCTTAAATTATCGCAAGTACCATCGATAGCAAGATTAAACTGCAGAGGCAAATATTCCCAGGGTTTTAATCCGTAACAAAATGACATGCGGCTCAGTGAACTCCTCAAGGGAACTTAATTTGTTAGAAGGGATTGGAGTAGCACGCGGTGGTCCAGTTGAAGACGCTGTGTCTGCTGTCCTCAAACATCTTAGAAAAATAAAGCTTTCCACAAAGAGGCTGTCGTCTCTATCCAGACACAGCATGCTACCTCAGCTGAGAAATGACATCATTTGTGGACACCCAGCAGGAGGGTCCTGAGAACAGTGTAATACAGACCAGGCTAATGAGAATACTTGGTTAATGAGGAAAATCAAAGGCTAAAGTCTTGAGCTGACAAAAATACCAATGCTGTCATGACTTAACTATAAATTATTTGTGTCTACCCCCCATGCTAATTAATTGTCGCTTAATAGACCACAGATGTGTCAAACGGCTATTTTCTGAAAACTGGCAAAGTCAGTGGAAGGTGTCTATAAATTAAAAGAAACCCATGCAGCTAAAAGCATTTCGCTTTCTTTGCCTAAGCTCTGTAGTGAGTCTGACCTGGGACTTTAATGTTGTGTTATGGAGGGAATTTTCACAAAACTGTAACTTGTGAGACAAAATAACATGGCAAGGCAACAGACCTTGCTAACATACCATGTCTAAGTCAACCTAAGTGAAAAGCAAAACTCCCCTATGAGCTGCACTAGGTCAAACCTGTGATTTGGACCAGGTAACCTTCTATCAGGTTGCCTGGTCCAACCTCGACTTTCGCCTGTCTTGTCGTGTCCTGTTTTGTCGTGTTTGGTTGTTGTCCCTGGAAGACCCACTCTTTTCTGAAGGGAAAGAGAGTAGATATGAGGGAAAGGAGAGGTGGAAGGAGATAGAAGAAATAGAGGGAAGGGAAATTGTGGTCAGAATGTATTATATGAGAGAAGAGTCTATTTTCAATAAAAAAATAAATAAATCTAATAAAAACTTTCAGAGAGAGAGGAGAAGAATTTTACAAGTATTTTTCCATGAATTAATCTCATCATGCTGGCACTTGCCACCTGGCAGAGTGGTATATTAAAATCATGCCAAAAGCGCTCGAGAGATAGCTCAGTGGTTAAGAATCCTGGCTGCCCTTCTAAAATCATGCCAAAGACCAAGTTTAAAGAGCGTCCTTCTCATGGTTCTGCCACTTAAAATACAAGCTTCTTCATGAATAAAGTAGCAAGTTAAATGACCTATAGCGCTCTATCTTCCATTTCCAAATCTGTGCTACAATTATTGTTGTATGCAACATCTTATTTAAACTCGAACTGCCATGATCACTTTTATTATCTAGTGCCTAGTGCAGTCTAGACCACAGAAAACCCTTCAATAAGTGACCCAGCCATGGTCTTAAAGTTTCTATTTCGTAGTTCAGTGGTGGAACACTTGATGAAAATATTTAGTCTTGAGTTCAACCTTAGCACTGAAGAAATAAAATTGTCATCGTCATTTAATTTCTTTTTATTTCTGCTTTGCGATTATAAGAATAAAACTAATTTCTCTTCAGCAGCCACATCCTATCATGTCAAAATGCAGAAGTTCTTATAATACAATATTCAAAAAGATATAGAAAAAAAGTAATTTTTCTCACATTGTTGTGCAGTTTTACTCCCCAAAATACAATAAGGTTTACTTTTGGGGTTTTGGGGTTTTTTTGGGGGGGGAGGGTGTTTACTTCTTTTTAGTTTTTTTAGACAGGATCTCACTTTGTAAGATCCCTCACTGAGCTAGAACTCACTGTGTAGACTTTGAACTGCCCTTGAATTTGTGGCAGTCTTCCTCCTACTGAGGTTAGAAACACACACCACCAAGCCTAGCTTTATTTATTTATTTAGAGTCAAGGTCTCATTAAGAAGCCTAGGTTGGCCTCAAATCTACCATCCAGTTTCCTCAGCCTCCTGAGTTCTAGAATTAGATGCAGATGTGCCACCATATCCAATTTGAAGATACCTATATTCAAGGTTTTATATATATGATAGATGACAGATTGGTGGGTAAAGGCTCCTACTGGCAAACTGGAAAATTTAGTTTAATCTCCAAGATTTACGTGGTGGAAGGAGAGAAATGTCTTCCAAAAATGGTCTTCTGACCTTTGAGACACAAACCATGGCAAATGCCACACATCCACATACCAACACTAAATAAATAAATGTATATTAAATTTTGAAAATAGGCACACAAATACTATAAGCTGTAAAGTCACAGGAGAACAAAGTTGTGAGGAAAAGGTATATAGAAATCTTCATAACAAACAATGCAGTTGTAACAGAAAATAAAAAGATTGAAGTCACAATGAGCAAAACCTTGACTGAAGACAACTGGCTTGTTTTTACATGGCTGTACTGGAAACAATATTGTCTCTACTGTCTGACAGACCTGGATTTAAATTCTGTGATGGCTCTGTATTAGTCGCCTGGCCTCGGGTAAATAACTAGGTCTCTGGGCCCCTTTTCACTTCAAAAGTAATGCTAAGTAATGGCCTATATGTCATCCTGAGGACTGCATGGGGTATTTCTTGGTTGTAGTGTCTCACACAGAACCCTATTTTCCACTGCTTGAAGGTCATACACTTAGCTTCTCCCATGATCCTTTTTTAAAACAGAAATGAACAATACCACAGTAAAAACCCACTGGAGTAAGATCTCCACGATGGCATTCACCTAGTCAAGCAAAACCCAGTGGAAAATGCCATCAAGAATCACATCCTTGGCTCCTGGAGATCCAGCCAGCCCACAGCAGAGTTTCACATCTGGACTCCATCCCCACCCCCCAGCAGTAACTTGAAGCTTGACTGTTTTATAGTTTTTCACTAGTCACTATATAATGGGGTTCTCCTTTGTAAAACAAATAGCATGTAGTTCCTGGGTGAAATAATTCCACACTTCTAGAAGAAAGAAAGGAAGGAAGGAAGGAAGGAAGGAAGGAAGGAAGGAAGGAAGGAAGGAAGGAAGGAAGGAAGGAAGGAAGGAAGGAAGGGAGAAAGGAAAAAAAAAGAGATTACCTTTGATATACTTTGTTTTGCCAAAACACATACAATTAAAATGTATTTTAGGAACATGACATTCTGAGCCATGCCTGCAATGCCTGTACCTGAAAGGTAGTCTGGGACTTTAAAACCAGTCCTGGAAACATGACACCCTGTCTCAGAAGTGTAAAAATCTGCAAGACTTATTGACCTTTAATCCCAACACTCAGGAAGCAGAGGCAAAGAAACCTCATGGTCAGCCTGGTCTACACACAGAGTTCTAGTCCAGTCAGGAATACATAGTGAGATCCTGGCTACAAATAAATGAGTAAACAAAGAAATAAACAGTTTAGGGCTGGAAAGGTAGCTCACTTACTGCTCTTCTAGAGGACCCGCAGTCAATGTCCAGCACCACATAGGTTGACTCACCACAGACTATAACTCCAGCTTCAGGGGTCTTATGTCTCTGACCTTTACAGTCATTTGTACTCCCATGGATAGACACACACACAAACACACACACACACACACAATTGAAGTGAAAAAGTTTTTTAATTAGAAAACTAATAATCTAAATGGTCTTTTGGAGCAAAATATCTTGAATAATAGAATACTGCAGTTTGCCTAGGGATTTCTGATTTACTGTATCTATAGGGAGTCTGACCAGAAAACTCACCTATGAGAGCACATGTGTATAGAACTCCACCTTAAGTTAATTAATCTTTTGGTGTAAGGACTTTGGGGCTCACTGACAAGCCACACATCTCATTGTCCTATATTGAGCCATTCCTTTGATACTGATTTTTCAAGGACATTTAGTTCTTTCAACATAAAAATATCAATAAAAAAAAAAGATGAATCAAAAACGTCAACGAAACGCAAAACCTAACCCTGTCATCAGCAAGTAACAAGAACCTACAGAAAACTCCCTTCTTTTCAAGCCAAGGCCTTGAAGGAAACGGCACAAACATGCTGAGATACCCTTGAAATAAGAACAGATGTGCCGAACTTGCAAGGCCCAGAGAGCACATTGCTTCCCATAAACTCTGCAGAACTGGGCCAGTGTCTGTGCTAACACAGACGGAGCAATGAAAGCTGCAGTATTAAGAAACAATTCATAATGCGTGTGATAAGGCTGGTCAAGGCACACTGCATGACCTGTGCACGACAAGTGTCTACACTTGTATCTGGTTCAGGGTCAAGAAAGATAAGCATTGAGCCAAATGCAGTCTCATTTTCACATCCTTGTTAATTACTCAGCATACAAGTTGAACACCAATATATATAATATGTACATCGTTAGAAATTTCAAGAAATTTTATTTAAGAAAATACTGAAGAGGGAAGATTTAAGAAACACATGTGAAGATGTTGACTAGTTATGGCCTATGGAAAGCAACCTGGTGGGGTTCAGTTTAGCTCTTGTTTTGATTTCTTCTTTGTTTTGAGACAGGGTCTTGTGTAGCTTAGGCTTGCTTCAGATTCTCTAGTGATCCAAAAGGACACTGAACTCTTGATCCTCTTGCTTCTGCCTCCCGAATACTAGAATTACAGATTTGTGCTGACATGCATGGATTTTTATTTTGTTTTATTTGGGGGATAAGGTTTGTCACTGTAGCCCAGGCTAGCCAGGAACTCAGCTATCCTCCAAGCCCAGCCTCCCAAGTACTGTGATTGCAGGCTCGAGTTGCCATGTTAAACTGAAAACAGAAGAGACATAGATGTGTTTCTAATGTGCTTAGTCATTTCTACCATGGTTCATATGCACACAGGATCCTACAGTAAGTACTAATCATAAAGAGAACATTAGAAAGGTAAGTCAGAAATGGCATAGAAAATTAATAAAACTTTACACCACCATATCTATTTACTTGTCAGAGACCAGCTTTGACAAAAATAGCATTTACCAGGGTAGGGGCACAAGGATTAGAAAAATAAGTAAAGAGCACAAAGACACAAGTAAAAATAATAAAACAGAAACATAGGATAGTATCGGGAGAAACTTCCAGTGAATACTGACATTCACCAGCATTTTATTTTCCATACACTCTTATACCCCAATACTACGGGGGAAGAAGACAAAAGACTGCTTTAACATGTTACAAAAGACAACTAGAGCAGTTATTTGCTTTAATACATTGAAACATCAAGTCAATAGTATTCTGTTGTTGAGGCAGTGAACCTAACCTAGACCAAGTATCTTGAAGGCAGCCATTCCCAAGATCAAATTTCTTCAATCAAAGGAAGGAGCAGAAGTATGCTAGAATTCTCTGACCTTCAGACAAGGTGCAAATAGGCTCACATTTTTTTGGGATTCCACATTTACTGACTTTTAAATTTTCTACTAGTCCCAAAGAATTTAGTTTTCATTCTTTTACAAATATAGAAAGAGGTCAGCAATCTACATAGATACCAAATACCTCTGTTACTTAAAAATAAGACTTTTGCTTTTAAAAATATGTTTAATTCTCCTCTGCCTCAAAGTGACAGTCACATTTTGTTTGTAAATAAAATGGGGACAATGAGCTGGTGAGATGGTTTGGGGGAGGGGTAGGTACTGTATTAGACCAGGTACATGAGGCCAATGCCCAGAAACCGTGTAAAGATTGAAGGAGAAAACTGACTTGTGGTGTTTAGAATGAGAATGTCCCACACATGCTCACATTCTAATACTTGGTGTCCAGTTTGTGGAACTGTTTGGGAAGTATGGGAAGGTGTGGCCTTAGTGCAGGTATGTCACTTGGGGGCAGGCTTTGAGGTTTCAAAATACTTGTGCCATTCTCATTTTCTCTCTCTCTCTCTCTCTCTCTCTCTCTCTCTCTCTCTCTCCCTCCCTCCCTCCCTCCCTCCCTCCCTTGCACTTATAGGTGAAGATGTACACTCTCAGATACTGCTCCAGCACCATGTCTGCCTGCCTGCTACCATATGTCAGGAGCCATTTCAGGCTTCTCCTTTCTCACATCTTACAGGGTCTTGAAGTAAAAATCTTGAGACAGAAAACTTTTTTTTTTTTTTTTTTTTTTTTTGGTTTTTCGAAGCAAGGTTTCTCTGTAGCTTTGGTACCTGTCACAGAACTAGCTCTTGTAGACCAGGCTGGTCTCGAACTCACAGAGATTCGCCTGCCTCTGCCTCCCGAGTGCTGGGATTAAAGGCGTGCGCCACCACCGCCCAGCATGAGACAGAAAACTTAAAGTTAGCCAAAACATTACGTGCTGACCGTGGAGACTCAAGCTCTGGAAAGCACTACAGAGTGTCTTCATTGCTTGCCGCTTATCACTAACAGCAGGTGTTCTAGCCACTGACCTTGCAACTGCCCTGTTTAGCTGCCAAACTGCCCTACTTAGTTACCTAGCTACCGAGCCCCTCCTTCCCTTCCCCCTTTCCCCTTCCCCCTTTTCCTCAGTTCCCCCTGCCAGAGCTCCTTACTGAGGAGTATTTAAGACATGAAACTTGCTTCAATAAACGTATGCCTTGACAAAGAATACTGCTTGGCATTCGTTTCTCCACCCCACCCCACCCCCATGTCTTTCAGATAGTGCCTCTTCAAGACCCTGGAGTAACTTAGGACCTGCTGGGCGGGTCAACCATGTTCTCCACCAGGATGGTCATGGACACTACTCCTCTGGAACCAGGAGCTACAAATTTCTTTCTTAAGTTGCTTTGGTTATGGTATTTTGTCACAGCAATTGGACAAGTAGCTAAGACATAGTACCACAGAGTTGTCCTCTGACCTCCACATGTGAAATGTGACATGTACATGCCTACCTGCAAAATTCACACAATAAAATAATAAATAATTTTTAATGGGAAATATGACTAATACAATTCTAGTCCTCTGAAACCATAAGCCCTATTAAACATTTTCATTTATAAGTTGACTAAGGAACTATCTGATCCACAAGAGCAACAACAGAGGAAATTCTACACAAAGGTAATTCAAGTAGGGAGCCAGGTTCCTTCCTAAGCAAGCGGGGAAGTTAGCAGCATCAACCACAAAAATACAGGAGTAAGGGCTACAGAATCTTCCACTGAGCTTAAGAAAAGCCACTGAGGACAGGCATGTAACAGGGAAGTCCCGGCATGGAGGCCTCGAGGAGCTGTTGAATAAAGCTGTGAAGGTGAAGCCTAGATTGCCTTGGAGACCCCAAGATGTTTGAGGTGCTAGAGCCCTGGGAGCGAGAGGGAGTGCAACCAGCCCAAGAGGGAGAAATGTGTTGCAGTCAGCAAAGCTGGAAGGCACGGGAACTCTTACAGCCATCTAAGCCCTTTAATGGTGGACAGAGAGCTACAGGATTTGGAGTCTGTCTTGTTGGGTTTCAATCTTGCTTTCAGTCCTACTATTACTCCATCATGCCCCCATTCCTCTTTGAAATGGTACTGTATGCTCTGTGCCATTGTACGTCAGAAGTATGTAATTTACCTTTTGATTTTACAAAGTGTCACAGGTATGAGATTACCTCAAGTCTCAGAAGAGCCTTTGGACTTTAAAATAGTGTTGAAACTATGGAAGACTATGGGGGCTTCTGAAGTTGGACTGAATACATTTTTCTTTATGATATGACTACGTGTCTATGGGTACTAGGGAGTAGAATGAGATAGTTTGAATGGGTATGTCCCCACAAGCTCATATATTTGAATATTTAATGGGTATTTGGTGGAATTGTTTTGGAAGGATGAGGAGGGGTGACTTTGCTGAAGGAGGTACGTCACTGGGGCGGGCTTTAACATTTCATAAGCCCACACCAGACCCTCTGCCTTGAACTTGCAGATCAGATGTAAGTTCTCAGCTACCGCTCCAGTACCATGCCTGCCTTCCTGCTACTATGCTTCTTGCCATGATGGTCATGAGCTTCTCCGAAAGTAAGCAAGCCCTCAATTAAATGCTTTCTTTCATAAGTTTCTTTGGTTATGACATCTTTTCACAGCCATAAAAAAAAAAAAACAAAAACCCAAGGCACCAACACAAAAGCCACGTTGTTTTACATCAAAGGGACAGTGTGATTCAGCTAGAGGAAGAATGAAAGGCACAAAATAAAAGGATTTTATAACTTTATTGGTAAAAGTATTGTTATCAAGTGTTGGTGTCCCATTGCCTACCTCCTGTAGTTTGCCTGTATTCCAAAAGAAAACAGGAAACATGGGCTGTCAAGACAGATTAGTGATGCTAAATCTGATAATCTGAGTTCAATCTCCAGATCTCTCTCGTGGTGAAAAGAGTAAACTGAGTCCCTCAAGTTGTCCTCAGACTTCCATGTACACTGGGACATTCATGCACTCGTACTCATACATAAAAATGTAAGTAAATAAATGTAATTTTAAAATGAAAACTCTAAGCAAGTCTTAAGTCACAGCACTTGGGGGCGGGGTTCTCTGAGGTCAAGGCCAGGCTGGTCTACAGAGTGAGTCTCAGGACAGCCAGGACTACTAACCCTGCCTCAAAAAACCAAAATAAACAAATGAAAATTAAAAAAAAATGTAAACTTAAAAAAACTCAGGAAACAGAAATTAATATGGAAAAGTGGATTTACTTACTGTTTCACCTGGCTAAGGAAATAAAGGACCTCATTTCTTATTACCATGCCTGTTGTAACATAACAATTTATAGAAAATAGTGAGACAAAGCCAGATGATATGTACATTTAGGCGTCATAAAATATACAAATTAACCTTTCCTGGGAGAAAAGCCATGTGGCTCCAGGTTGTGCGGATTGTCTCTGCTCTCTGTTGGTTTTTGTTCTTCAAATTCAAGCCTGAGAAAAATGGAACAGACACTCTGTCCTAAAATGCCCCTTATTTTCTGACAGGCTCTCTCATGTTTCCCAGACTAACCTCAGACTCATTATGTAGTCAAGGATGATCTTGAACATCTGATCCTCCTGGTCCTGTCTCTGATCCTGGAGTACTGGGATTATAAGAATGTTCCACTATGCCCAGCTTGGGTGGTACTGATGATCAACCTTATGCTTCGTATATGCTAGGCAAGCCTACAAACAGAGAGATATCTCCAGCTCCCAACATCTCCCATCCCCCCTTTTTGAAAGGAAAAAGTCTTTAGATTTTATAGACTGGTGAACATAAGATTCATACCTGGCCCCGGAGAGTTGACTCAGTGGTTAAGAATACTTACTTACTGCTCTTGCAGAGGACCTGGGTTTGGTTTCTAGCATCCATACAGCAGCTCAACCTGTCTATAACTCCAGTTCCAGAAGATCTGACATTCTCTCTTGGCCTCCGTGAGTGCCAGGTACACACATGGTACACATGCAGACACGCAATCAAACACTCATAAAATAAAAATGTATAGTTTAATAAGAACCATATCTGTTCCCAGCCTGGTCCCTTTCTATGTGTGTGTTTCTTTTGCTTTGAACAGAGTCTCACACTGTAGCCTAGACTATTCTAGAATTTACTATGTAGCCCGAGCTACCCTCTAACTCAATGCAACCCGTCTCTGGTTTCCCAGTACTGGGATGACAGGACAGACACGAGCTACCACTCCCAGATTGGGCCTTTCCTTTGCTGGATATGGGGTCAAAGTGTTTTACATATTTTCTTTGGAGATCAACTTCAAGCTCTCGCTGCTAGGTGTATGTTAATAACAGCTAAAAGAGGGGTACAGAGGTCTCTATAGAATTCAGAATACTTCTGTCTGCCTGGGCTCCAGCCCTCTCTTGTAGCAGGATCACAGAGAGAGTTTCTGGATGTTTTTCTACATGTGAGGGCCGACTGTGTTTTGTTAGCTTCAGGCAGTATTTCCCGTTTGTCTTTATTTGGAAGCTACCCATGGTTAAAAGGTATGTTTGGATGCCAGCTTGACAGACGGTTACACCAAAAACTGAATTTGTATTATGCCAGTTCATCTAAGTAGGCGCTCAGTTGGGGACCTCCCTGCCCTGCATCATTCAAAGCCAATGTAAGCAGTAGAAATATTTTTCAAAAGGTGTGGAATATGGCAAGCATATTCCTCGGGAAGCTGGTGCAGGAATGAGGCATGCGGCATCGCTGGCTTGCACGCACTCTGCTGCCTATTTGCTGACTCACGTAGTCACAGTCGGGTGGGGCCGCAGCTGGGCCTTCAGTGCAGCAGTCCTGGCTGGAGCTTATGATTCACTTTCTCTGGCTTTTTTTTTTTTTTTTTTTTTTTCTGACACATGGGGTATCAGTTTCTCTCGCCCAGTGTCGCTATCCTAAGCATTAGAGGCCTGGAGGCAGACAGACAGGAGTTCCTGTCCTTCCTTGTGGTTTTCAGCCAAGCTTCAAAGACTGCTTGTTCCTTGATCTTCCCACTTCACATGCACCCACCCCTCCCCGCTGCCTCCCTTGCAAACTTCAGACTCCAGCACCAAACAGAAACCCAGCTCCGACTTTGTTGCTTTGTTTAGTAGGGAGCTGGAGCCTTGTTAGGAATGGCACCCGGGGCCCTAACATGACAGGCAACTGCTCTATCACTAAGCTATATCCCCTCCCGCCCCCTCCCCCGTCCTTGATTGTTTTTGTTGTTTTGAAACTATATTTCATGCTGACGTCAAATTGCAGTCTTCCTGGCTTCACCTCCTGATTAGAGGCAAATTAGCTACTTTTTAGAGTCGGCTCCCACAGTAAATATCTTCTTTTGCATGTTTATATTTTCTACTAGTTCTGCTGAGGAAAGCCTGGTTGTCGAATATTCAGTTTTCCAATAATACATATAGCACCCTTGTAAAGGCTTTAACAAAGGTGGGCCAGGTTTGGTGGCTAGGTGGGTAGGGGCGGTTTGGGGGGGAGCAGGATCTGAAGGCCAACAGCTACTGCAGGGCAGGTTCAGGCAAGCCTAAACTAAATGAGACCTTGTCACAAAAAGGTGGGGTGTGGGGTCTGGGAGTGCAGATACGGTGAGGTATGACTTTAATCCCAGCAAGTAGGAGATCTCTGTGACTTCAAGGCTACCTCGCTCTATATATCAAGTCCAAGGCCATTCCGGGCTACATGATGCCAGTCCGTTTCTAAAACAAAAACAAAAGGAGAGAGAAAGAAAAATGAGGGGCTAACAAGAGGCAAGATCCTGGCCGGGCGGTGGTGCCGCACTCCTTTAATCCCAGCACTCGGGAGGCAGAGGCAGGCGGATCTCTGTGAGTTCGAGACCAGCCTGGTCTACAAGAGCTAGTTCCAGGACAGGCTCCAAAACCACAGAGAAACCCTGTCTCGAAAAACCAAAAAAAAAAAAAAAAAAAAAAAAAAAAAAAAAATATTCTTGATTGAAACTTTGAAACTGTCATCTTCCCAGGTACATGTCCATATTCTCTTGCAGTAATTTGGATGCAGGTCTCTTAGCTGAAGTAGATGTGTAATAAGTGATTCCCCCGACACCCTCACACAGGCCAGCACTCAACATATGTCTTAAAACCATTTTAAATATAGTCATCACCTGAGCATAGTTGGTCATTATATGTTTTGCTCTTTAAACATTAAGTTCCGAAAAAAATAACATCAGCTCATTTTAGGAAATGAGTCATGGGATTTCCAAGAACTGAGAGGTGCCATACAGGATATACCCTGGAGCCTGTTTCAAAAAAAAAAAAAAAAAAAAAAAAAAAAAAAAAAAACTTTAGAGTAATCAAAGATTGGCTAAAAATTCAGTCTCCAGCTAAGTTCAACTGAGACAGGCAGCTTGGCATGAACAGGGCAATGGTTCTGCAGCACAGCCAATATTTCCCTGATTCCTGCATCTGGAGTATCAGCATATGTGATTGGACAGCACTGCCCAGGCTTACGATCCATGGTGGTCAAATCACCTCAAAAAACAACATCAACATCTAATCTGTCTTATCTAGCATTATAACTGTCCAGTTAAGTATTATTTTTAACTTTTACAAAGAAAAAAAATTTCAGAAATTCTCTGTGCAATTCTTATATACCTGCCTAACTTGAATTTATTTAAAGTTTGGAATTCATCTACTTCAATACATTTTTAATCTTCAACAGCAAACTAAAGCTGATCAACATACACATTCAAAATTTCTACCCAACTCAAAAGTTTACAGGCTACAGATTATTGGAAATTTCCAAAAAAGTGAAAATTATCACACATTTTTGTTCTTTGATATAGAAGCAAAATAATATTTACACCTGCCCCACCCCTTATTTTTCTTCTCATCAAGAACAAATGTTCCCTCGGGAGGTTGTGTATTTCTATTTCTGGCTATAGTTATCTGTTCTCTCTGAAGACCATCTGAAATGTTGTCTCTACATGCGCACAGTCAACAGTCATGAACATTGATGTTTCTGCTGATTTCTTTTTGGGGGGGTACAGCATTTATTTAGTGAGTATTGGGAAGGATATAAGGGAAAGGGGGCTATATAGGAAAGAGAGAAAGCAAGGGAGAGCAAGGGAGGTTGTTTCTTAAGAAAAAGGACAGATAGAGAGAAAAAGAGGTGGAGAGGAGGTGAAAGATCCACTTGCCTTGGTGGAGAAGGGGGAGATTGGGAGTGGGTGGGGCTTGTCTCTTAAAGGGACAGGATACCCAGGTGACAGGGCAGGCCAGTAGACTTATAATTACAACATTCTTGCCTTTCTCTTATAATAAAAAGAGAAGTTAGGCATGGCAGGTTACGAGGACGAGGGTGTCGAGTTCTCAAGTCAGCTTCCTGCTTATTTGTGGACATCTGATTCTTGGAGGACCTGAGAAAGCTGGGATGCCAGTCACAGGGTAGCTGGTTGCTTCACTCCTGTCCAGGATTTGCGGTGTGGAATTGTCCAGTGTCTCTTGGACCTTGCCCTGAGTAACTAGGCCATTCATTCCAGTCGATTCTGTCCGGTGTCTGGAGATCTTGAAGAGTTTAGATGAAAGGCAGTTCTTCCTAGGGTTTTGTGCTTTCACTTGACAAGAAAAAGCAAATTATGGATGGATGCTGTTCTGTGCCTATCTGTCTTCTGTCTTTGAAGGAAATGGGGTGTTGCTGTTAGGAACCTTTTTCTCTGCATTCAGTTGGTGTTGTGTGCAGCGATGAAGCGGGCACAGGAAGTTGGAAAGTGGTCCGAGTCCAGGATTCCCATAGGCCTCAGCCCGTCTGCCTGTGGGAGGGAGGAAACACAGAGAAAACCTGGCTGAGTCATACACCAATGGTATGATCCCTGGCAGGTTCCCTGGTGGGTGGGAGACCACAGGGGGCAGAAGACAGACAGTTATGCCACGCAGAGAGAGAGCTTAGGTATAGAGTTTATTTTGTGGGTTTTGGGAAGGGTATAAGGGTAAGGGGGTTATGGAGGAAAAGAGAAAGAGAGAGATAGAGAGGAAGAGACAGAGGTTGCCTTTTCAGAAGAAAGACGGACAGAGAGAGCCTGCTGATTTCTTCCAGTGGGTTCTACATGCATAGATTCCAGTGTGTCTGACAATTAGCAGTGACACAAGACAAACACGTGATTCTTGGGCTGCCTTGCTATCAGGTAAGCTAAAAAGCAAATAGGGGAGGAAAGGGTAGAAGGAGGGAGAAAGAAGAGGAGAGAGATTTCACCTAGAGTCACACAGTAAATTAGGTTCAGGAAAGAGAAAGCAGAAGACGAACTCTTAGATTTCTAACTGTCTCTGGTTGTACCCAGCAGAAGGTCATGATCCCCTATCACAGCTCATCTTCCCAGTGACCAGCTAGCTCCTGCTAAGAGTATGAACACCACTGAGTTCCTTGCTAAGAAATGCCCAGCTTAAAACACTTCTCAGTCTCTCACATACACAATTTCTGTTAGATGCTTGGTTATTTGTGAGAAGTTTTTCTAAAATGGTAGTTCCTGGGTGTCCATAGAAAGACTTCTGTCTGCTCAATTAGTGGGTCCTTAAAGAGGTACAAACTCCCTAAACAAAACTGTAAGTAAGGAGCTTTTACTGAGTTTAAATTTGCATGTGTTATAACTCTGCAGAAATTCTCCATTTAGAAATTGTATACATTCTCTGGTTTGTATTTACCACAATTCTCCTCCACCCGAAATCGGGGTCTCACTATATAACTCTGGTTGTCTTAGAACTGACTAAGGAGACCAGAATGGCCTTAAACTCGCAGAAATCCTCCTGCCTCTGCCTCCTCAGTGCTTATTTACAAAAATTCTTTAGGGTAGCCACAGTGCATTTCGTTAATGTTGGTGTTTGTTTTTTGTTTGTTTTGTTTTTTGAGACAGGGTTTCTTTGTGTAGCCTTGGCTGTCCTGGGAAGTAGCTGTGGAAACCAGGCTGACCTTGAACTCAGAGGGTCTGCCTGCCTCTGCCTCCCAAGTGCTGGAATTAAAGGGGTATGCCACCATCTCCCAGCTGTGTTTTTATTTATTTGTTTCTAAATGGAAACAGGAACTAGTTATTTCTACAGTCTCAATGAAAACCTCCTAAGGTCTTCTGAATTTCCTTTCAGAAGGATTTCTCATGTCACACAGATCTCGAAAGGAATATACTCTTGAACCACTTGAGTGAATGACAAACTAGAATTTTCATGGCCACAAAACACCTGATGACCTCATGGGAGCCTTCAGCACTGGGAAGGTTTGTGTTTTTAAACCTATATAAACTCTGGAGTTCTAAACACTATATAAGTCATCCACCTAGGAAGCCACCCTGACACAGGAATTTTACCTCTCCGAGACAGCAAAAGTATAAAAGTTTAAATAAAATGTTGATATAAGTTCCTGGAAATCCAACAGTAAGGAACTATGCTCAATGTTCCTTTTTCACTCGAACTGCCACTGGGGCAAGGTCCATGAAGAACTGCTTCTGAGCTACCTGGATGGGAACCAACTGGGATAGGGCTGAAAACAACCAGTTCCCCAGTCCTGAAGTACACCTATGGAATTCCTGTAGAGGTTTGATAGCCTGTTGATGTGGGAATCCTCTCTGTGTGCTGTGATTATCATTAATGCTTTGGACCTATATCAAGGCAGAACTTAGGTAGGCAGGGAAAGCTAGGCTGAAAGCTGGGAGAAAAAAGGGAAATAGAAATGAGTTGAATTAGTACGTAAGAGTTAGCCAATAAGGCGTTAGAGCTAATGGGCCAAGCAGTGTTTTAATTAATATGGTTTTTGTGTGATTATTTCGGGTCTAAGCGGCTGGAAACGAAATAAGGGATCTGCTGCTACAGTCTGCATCTTGCAATCTCCCTCAGGCTCACTTTATGCAAATCAGTGTCAAGAATTGTTGTGCTGAATGGGTTCATTCACAGAAGACAAAAGGGCAATTATGAAGGAGATACCATGAATGAAGTAGTTCAGCTGTCTGTCCCAACGAACACTCCAACCATCAGGATGTAATGTTGAGTTACAGACATTTAAAGGGAAACCAAGGAGAAATAAATAGTCTATAGGGGATTCATTGGTCACTAGTTACTGCTCCTCATAGGCTCAAAACACCCAACAGAAGCAATGCAAAGATTTCAAAGAAGACAGCTGGAGCGGTTCGGGTCCACAGTGGCCCAAGCTTGAGGCTGCTGCTATTGCATATTGGTGGATCTTGAAACAAGGTGTATGAGCTAGAACCAGAAGATGTCACATTCACAGAGGACCCCAGAGACCTGCTTCTATTAACAAACTACTCTGAGCTTCCACAATCTCCCAAAACAACACAGTCAGGGAGCAAGTGTTTAAACAGAAGCAAGGAGTAGGGGGAGTTCTATCCGAACCCTAACCATTGTGCTCATGAATCATTTGACTTTGTTGTATCTTGTTTTCTCCTTTTTTAAATCACAAGTAACACTTGAGCTCTTGAGATGTGAAGATTAACTCAGTGACAGTAATAAGTGTGTTGATATATGCAACTAGAGGCTAATAAAGGAAAGGATTATAGGGCAAGGCTCGTGTGTATCATATCCTGTCCCTGAGAATGCTGTCACTTGCCTTTTAGCTAATGGCAATAGCACTGATGCTCAGGATTGGTGGCAAGTTAGAATAAGTCAGCATTTTTCATAGAAACTAGGTCACGTGGTCTAAGAAAAAAAGGGTGACATTTCCTTTGTTTGAGAACCCTGGAGCAGGATCTGCCTCAACCTGCCTGGTTCTAGAAAGTTTTCATCCTATTGACAAGACAATTAGCTCCGTGAGAACTGCAGTCTCTCCAGCTGATCCTAGCAGGGAAAGAAAGCACCTACTACCACCTCTCCTGTCATAGCAGCTGTGGTCCGCCATCCATTGACTGTGCCTCGGAATCTCAACCATATCTGAATCCCCTGAAACGATTCCTTGCTTGGACTCAGAGACCTGGTTTAGGAGCTTTCTAATTAAACTTGTAATTTGGGCTTCAAGCATTTGTTATAAAAATCAAGCTAAAGCTGAAAGAATTACCCAGAGTCTATAGAACACAGGTCTGTCTCTTATGGAAAACAGGTCCATGTCTTGTGATTATTTTTTCTCCATAAGTGAAAAAAACCACTTAACCTTGACTCCTTATCTCTGCTTTTACTCCCAGACCCAAAGAAACAAGCACCTCTGACTTTCCCCCACCATACCATAATTTTGAAAGTATCTATGAGATACAAATTCAGGTTTTTAAAGCCAAAAATGTCTGCAGAAAATAATTAAATTATTTTCTTTCTTTTCTAAAACTTTGCTTCTATGTGCCACCACATCAAACTGTGAAGCCAAATTACACTTTTTTTTTTTCTTTTTTCTTTTTTTGGTTTTTTTGAGACAGGGTTTCCCTGTGTAACTGTGCAACAGTCCTAGCTATCCTGGAACTAGCTCTTATAGACCAGGATGACCTCGAACTCACAGAGATTCACCTCCCAAGTGCTGGGATTAAAGGTGTGCACCACCAATGCCCGGCCCAAATTACACTTTTAAAGTTTTTGTGCTGCCAGGCGGTGGTGGCGCACGCCTTTAATCCCAGCACTCGGGAGGCAGAAGCAGGCGGATCTCTGTGAGTTCGAGACCAGCCTGGTCTACAAGAGCTAGTTCCAGGACAGGCTCCAAAGCCACAGAGAAACCCTGTCTCGAAAAACCAAAAATAATAATAAAATAATAATATTAATAATAATAATAATAAAGTTTTTGTGCTATAGCCCGGCATAGCAGAACATGCCTCTAATCCCAGGACTCGGAACTCTGAGGCAGGAGATTCCGACCCAACCAGAGATACACAGTAAACAACAAACCAAAGTTGGAGAAGGTGCTCCTGTTTTTAAAATCTACCCAGGTTGTTTTTTTTTTTTTTTTATCCATCACTAGGGGTCAAAGCTAATCAATCTTCATAGAACTGCCTTCCCACGTTACAACTCTGGTTTGTCCTTGCTGCAAATCTGTTGAGATGGCTTGCAAGCCCAGCAACAGTCTCCCGTACTGTAGGAGGCTTTTGTCGGCAGACCTTGACCCACGCTGTTAGGAGCCTCACCCACAAAGGTATTGTGAAAGAACAGCGACCCTGGATCAAGCTGCTCTGTGTACCCATCCTCTTTGGAACAATGGGACGCACTCTGTGATCTCAATGCTATCTTGGGAGACGATAAGACCTTAGACTCTGTAGCACGTTCTTCAATGTTGCTTTATGGGACGCACAATAGTAAATGTGTCTAGAGCACAGCTGCCTTCTCCTCTTCTTTTTTTATCATATTTTATGGCAACATCATAAATGCGTCTGGAAAGCTGCGATGGGTGTAGAGGGAACCTGACAGACACTCGGGTTTTTACAGAAACACAGGAACTACCTTGACCTGATGGATCAAGAAAACCCTGTTTGTTGGGTATTTCAAAGAAGAGCTTTAGCGAAATGAGCTCAGTTGCTGCTGCTGCTTTTTGACAATAGCCATGAATCATTGATAGAAAAGCATGAGAAACCAGTCACAACTTAATTATATATCATTACCTAAGATAATGGCAACATTTTAGGCATGAATTAAACCTTTTGTGGTAGAGTCTTGCATCATTCCACAGAGTTGGTCCAGCCAGTGATTCTAAAAAAAAAAAAAATCTATAGACAAAGCCCTCACGGTTTATTGTTCATTTAAGAGTGGCTGCCACCTTTCTTTGTATTCATTTTTCAAGACTGCAGGAGGAAGAAAGGACTTCTGTTCTGAAGACAGAAGAACAGCTCTGATGAGGGGTAGGAGGTAACAGTTACATCAAAGAGACTGAAACTTGCCACCAGAAATGGGTCAGAACCATGCTTTTAAAGCCTAACCTCAGACCCAGGGAACTATTTGCCCTGACCTCTGACCTGACTATAGGCTTGTCTTTATCCAGGCCTTTTTCTAAAGTAGGATCAAATTCCTGCTGAGGAGCAGGACCCCAGTTAATCACTCCCCACACCCGTTTTCTGTTCTGAAGCCTGTACACAACACAGTTGTGAGGGGGAAGTATCACATCCCTGGAATAATTGTACCAAGCTCCCTTCCCTTGCTTCTCCAGCTAAGTTCTAGATGCAATGATAACAACTTGAAAAGATGGGAGAAAACTACCGAAGGGTCATGGAGGTGGACAGGTATCTGGCCGCAAGGTCTTAAGCGTTCCAATCCTTTTAAACAAGCATTGGTCTAAACCACAATCACGGGACATCTGCACTAACCAGACTCGGTCCCCACCAGCATTAGTTTGACCCATATTGTGTCTTTAAGTTTGTTTTAAAGCAAAAGCTAAATAAATAAATAAATAAATAGTTTATAGGTTTCTGGTTCCAGCTCTGAGACATCGGAAAGCTCTAAGTGGGCATTTCTTCAGAGCCCCAACCCCAGGTGCCGAGAGGAACCCATCCTTCCCTAGAACATGAGGCAGGAACTCCAGCCAATCAGAAATTAGATATGTTCAGGGAGGCGGTGCTGCTCAGAAACTCTGGAAATGTGCAAAGATTTAAGTGTATTAGAACTCATAAACCATTTTAAGTGGACTTTTCTGTGAGTTCAGCCATCAATGTTTCTTGTAAAATAAATTTGCAGAGTCTCCTATAAGCCCATTCCTGTCTTCTCACAGTGCTTGGAAACAGGGGTCAGTGCTTCCTTCTGTGGACTTTCATGTGTGGAAAAGGACCACATGGTGTTACAGTTTGTTTTGCCATATTGGTTTGGGAATTCATTCTCTCTCTCTCTCTCTCTCTCTCTCTCTCTCTCTCTCTCTCTCTCTCTCTCTCTCCCTCCCTCCCTCCCTCCCTCCCTCCCTCCCTCCCTCCCTCCCTGCATCCCTCCCTCCCCCCCCCGTGTGTGTGTGGTGTGTGGTGTGTGTGTGTGTGTGTGTGTGTGTGTGTGTGTAGAGCCCTGGGTGCCTGAACTCTCTGTGTGAACCAGACTGAACTTGAACTCACAGAGATCTACTTGCTTCTGACTCCCAAGTTCTGGAAGTCTTTCTTTCTGAGACACAACCTTGATAGGAAGCCCGGCTGGTTGTTTGTTTTACATATGCTTTATTTGACCTTATGTGTATGTGTGTGTTTGTGATAACTTTTATTGTGTGAATATTAAATAAAGACGTTTTCTCTTCAGAGCTCTCTTATTTCCCCCAACACCACCCTAGCAATCCCCTTGAAGTTGAAGAAAAGGCGACTGAGAAGCACAGAGTACTAACAGCAACCCACTCAACGAGCACGGTGAGGACAAACTGACTATGCTCCCTCTGGGTCTGCCATAAACAAACCATGGACAGAACCACATCATCCTCCACTCTGAAGACAGCTAAATCTCCCACTAAATTGAAGATGGAACTATCTTCACCCCAGCTCTACGTTCTTGTCATTAAGGAAGATGTGGCTTTAGAAGTCTGTCTGTCTGTATGGGCTGCTTCTGGACGTGGTATAGAATTGTTTCATGATCCTCATTTTCACCGTCCTGTTGTGATTGGCAGGAGAAGGAGAAAGTGGGGCATGTGAGCTCTGGTCTCTTCCACCGTGTGAAACAAAGCACAGCTTTCTCTCTTCCAACTGAAATGGTATTGTTATTGTAGCCTTTTCTCCAAGGCCTATTTCTCAACTGTAATTATTCTTATTGTGCTTCTTCGGTAACTCTTCGCTCCTCCTCTTGGAACACTGGTTCTCACGACTAATATAGGCTCTCTATGCTCTCTACAGGTTTCTTATACGAAGGAAAAACAATTCTTATTTTTTAAACAATTAATACATGGCTTTTTTTGTATAGTTTAACTGCAAACACTCGCTTATTAGCCATCTCTCCAAAGTGAATAACTGCTCCATCTGTAAGTATTCCTGAGCAATTAAACCTTTTCCACATTTAAATGAGTCTTTATTACTATTGTTTTGTGTCTCATTCAAATTTTCTAAATTTCACTTATCAGGCCCCAAAGTGGACAAAGTTCTATTATAACTGCAGCAAAAGCCTGAGGGACACTGAATAGAGTGAAGAGCTAGCCACTGCAAAGACTCCTCTAAGCTTATATTCGTATTCTTAAATTATAATTTTATTCCAATGATACTACATTGCTAGGTTCACGTGTCATTAGTCACATGTGGAGATTTTGAATTCTAGAATATACAGATTTTGCTTCTTAGAAATATAATATTGACTATTGTGTATTAACTAGTTGTGTATCTATGATTTTCAGTTCACCTCAGTTCAGTGTGGATGGGTGTGCATGTGCGTGTGTAAGTTTGGAAAGGAATTGTGTGTGGAGGATTGTTTGCTTAGTTAATTTTCAAAAATAAATTCTTGCTATATAGCTCAGGCTGGTCACAACTCGTGATCGTTTCTGTTTCTCATGAGTCCTGGCCTTACAGGCTCTGCCACCACACCCAACTCTATGTTTTTGACTTCTGTTACATTTGTTAGTCTAATCATTCATTCTCAAAAACTGTTTCCACTTCAGACACTACCTCCGTGTTTACTTATGTCCAAGAAAGAGAACTAAGAGGAAGTAGGAGCAAGGAGAAGAGAAGGAAACCATTGTGGAAGTGGAGTTCAGAGTCCAGCCAATGTGGAAAGTGTTTGAGGAGATGCTATAAAAGTAGAAATGTGCTTATAATTTTCTATGTTGAGAAGACTATGTGAACACAGATATTAACAGACTAAAGCAATCCTGGTTCGATATTTCGCTTATAACACTTTAATATGACTGTAACTTTCCAAACTATTGATAACTGTGCCTCGAAAAGTCAAATGCAGTCAGATATAGTGGCCCACACTTGTAATTCCAGCACTCAGAAGCCTGAACTAGGAGGTCGAAGGACTGTGAACATTTCAAGGCTGGATTGGACACCAGAGTGAAACACTGCCTCAGAAAGAGAGACAGACAGAGAGAAATCAATGGATTGTAGTTGGTTGTGTTGACTTACAACACTATTTTGGAGGCTGAGGTTGGAGAATCATGAAATCAAAGATAGCTTGAGCCACATAGTAAGTACCTATCGAAAGCACACACATACACATTCTTACCAAAATATTTTTCCTATTTTTTCATTCAATTTCAGTCATTTACAATAAGAATTTGTTCTACTAAGTGATGTTATTCAAAGCTCATGACATTCTCTATTTGTTGTTTTGATTTAAATCAATAATTCTCAACATTTGGGTTGAGACCTTTTTGAGCACTGACTGACCATTTTACAGAGGTTGCTTACAACAATCTGCATATCAGATATTTATATTGCTATTCATAACAGCAAAATTACAGTTATGGGGGGACTGGAGAGATAAGCTCAGCAGTTAAGAGCACTGGCTGTTCTTCCAGAGGACCAGGTTCAATTCCCAGCACCCACATGACAGCTAACAACTGTCTGTAACTCCAGTTCCAGGATCTGATACCTTCACACCAATGCACATAAAATAAATAAATTATTTTTTAAAATTACAGTTACGAAGTAGCATCAAAAATAATTTTATGGTTGGGGGTCACCACACCAGGAGGACCTGTATTGAGAGGTTGCAGTCTTAGAAAGGTTGAGGACCATGGCTCTAAATGGTTGGAAGGAAGAACGCATCATCCTAACTATGTACTCCACGTTGCTGAACTACTCAGACGAAGCAATCATCTCAGTTGAGTCTATGAAAGAGACTGCATGATTTCTTAAAACACAAACTTTTGACAACGCTGAAATTGTAATTTCACTTATGAAATGGAGATTTACTAAACAGTGCATTCAATGTTTTCAACACGTGGCTAGTGTCTACACAGTCACACCACAGTGACCACACCTGTCTCAACAGAAGCATACATCTATATAGAGATGCTGACATTTCTACCTAGTATAGTACAAATTGAAAGACTTCCTACTTTCAGGGATATTCTAAAGAAAGACCGTTCTTTAGTTTGTGGAACGATCACTGGAGGAACAAAAGCCTGACTCTAGAAATCTAGTCTCTTCTGCTACCATTCCTATAAATGTAATTGTCTGCTTTTCTGGACTAGGGCTGGGAAGCAATCTTAAGCTCCCCATTTTAAAAGATGCTTGATCAGATGACAATAAGTTAAATATGATGCATGTTAAATCACACATTCAGATCACAGAAGTTGTCTTTTTATAAAACGGTCCTTGGGCCTGCTGTTAGAATCCAGTGAGTGGTAGGATGCTCGCTTAACATGCTCAAAGCATGTTTGATCCCCAGCAAATGGAAATTCTTATGTAACCAGGAACATTAATCTGCTTAAGAACAACTCATTGTGAAGTGATGTCTCATTTGTGTTGAAGCCATTTTATTAGTCTCCAGATTTATGTTGAACTGTTAGGTTAAAATGCCCTAAGAGCTAATGATAAAGTAATATTTGAATAAAGAACTAATTTTTAACAGGGGCTCAGTACTTGCATTATATCTTCCCAAATATACCTTCATGAACTATCCCATTCATAAGCATCTCAGAGTTAGCCACAGGCCACTAAAATGACACTGTTGAGTTTTAGGTTGGCCCTTGGAGGGGTAGCACTTTCCAAAGACAAGGCTCTGCTTCAATGACAAACGAGGTTTTAGAAGTATTTGCCAAGATGAGATGAATGTAAATATTCTCTAGGCTGGTTGGGTTTCTAGGGACAACAAGATACATGTTGGTTTCTTTAAAGCATAAATTAGGATGTAGTAATAGTACCTGTCCTACCATTTGCTTCTCATCTAAATCCAATGAATGTGAACAATGAAGAAAGAAAAAGAAAATCATCAAACCTCCTAAGAATGAGCACCTTTTCGGCGTCCTACAGAAACCTCATTTAAGGCCCTGTTCATTATGAACCTTGCTTCATGAAATATTCCCTCCTATCTGCCAAACCATAGAGCAACCCTTGTAAAAATACGGTGCAGATAAACAGTGGCCGTCTTACATAATGAGATGTCCTTGCCAAATGGGAGTAAAAGAAGACAAGAAACCTGCCTCCCACTGAGCAACATGTTCCAGGCCTAGCGAGCCTGAAATGCCACCATCATTCATGGCACAGTCTGGCTCCCGGCAGAAGCTCAGCTTCGTGCTGGGCTACTGGAGAGGAGAGCAGGGCCACAGAGCCTTTCACAGCACAGAGAGCCAACGGCCTCCTTTCTTCTGCTGTTGGGGTGTGATGGTAACACAGGCAAAGATTCTGCCACCGTCACCTGTATCACCACACCGGATTTGGGGTTGTAATGGGATGGACCCCAAGCCTTTGAGGCTGCTAGTAGCATTCTATCATCCGAGCTATATCTTCTGTCCTCGATTGTGTTTTCTGTTCCAGAGACTGTTTCCAGGAGAGAATCACAGTGACTAGATGAGCCAACCTAGAGAAACCATCAGAACCTACTGATCTCAGCCCTCAAGAGAGATGCTTCTCTGGACACAGTTTGTATGACAGCCAATAAACCCTCCTTTTTCAATAGCGTCCTTTATTATATGTGCAGTCCTCCATGTATTTTGTAGTTCCTATGCCTCAGCTTCTCTTCAAATTTAATTAGACTACCACCCATTTTACACTGTTGCTATAGATATTAAATGAGCTAATTTGATAAAGTACTGAAAACAGTGCCTGGGACTCTTAACGTGGGGCTTTGTAACTGCTCAGTTAGTAACTAAAGTTAAGCCCAGACTCCAGACATGAAACAGCATCCATATTATACCAGGAAAAGCTGGACACTACAGAAACGAGAGACAACCTTTTGGGGGAGGCTGCTTATTTGTATACCTCAGGCTGGTCTTGAACTCACAGAGATCTGTCTACTTCTGGATCCCAAGTGCTACACTCAAAGGTATGTGCCACTACCACCACACGACTCTTTAACTGTGAACATTTGAGCAAATACTATGACCCTTCATCTGGTCAGAAAGTATGACTGAAATTAAGCATATTCCATTCAATATGCTTGTGTTGAACAAGATACAAAAACTGTGTGTGTTCGTGTGTGATGGGGTCTCATGTTGCCCAAGTTGGTCTTGAACTTGCTGTGTAGCTGAGGATGACTTTGAACTCCTGGTCCTCCCGCCTCCACTTCCTAAGGTCTGGGATGCTGCCACTCCTGGCTTGGAATTATAATTATGTGATAATTCTCGTAGACATGGTTAAGTGCTACTTAAAACTTGGTTTTGTTGCCAGGAGAGGTTTACTTGTTTGTTTGGGTTGGCACTGAGACAGAGTTCCACTAAGTAATCCAGGCAGGCCTTGAACTTGAGATACTTTTGTATCATCCTCCCCAGTGCTGTGATGACAGGCATGTGCCACCATGTTGAGCGAAAACCTGGTTTTTGAGCAGATCATGACATTCTATTCTGCTAATAAGGTACTGTTATTGGGGGAAATAGAAACTGTCGAATTCTCTCAAGGCTGATATCAGATCTATCGTATTGACCTCTGTTTCTTATTTGTCTGTTTCTGTGGTGCTGAAAATGGAACGTAAGATCTCACTTCTGCTTCACAAGCACTCTGTCACTGGACAGCATCCCTGTGCTGGTCCTCTTGACAGAAATAGCCATTGAAATGTTTTTCATAATTCTCATTTCTAGATTAGAAAATACGGGATAGCAGGTTATCTTCGATCATTCACCATCTAACTTTTTGAGACAGGTTATCTAAATGAATGTGTGCTCCCTGATTCAGCTAAGCTACTTGAAGAGCAAGCCCCGGGAACCTCCTGTCTTATCTCTCCAGTACTGTGATTACCAGCTCAAGCCAAGATGTGGAGGTTGGACGTTGAACTCAGACTCCCATGCTTACGTATCAAGCAAGCTCTTTACCAGCTAAGCCATCTCCTCCGCACCGTCCCTTCTATTTTTTTTTTTCAAGTTTGCTTGAATGGCCGGCAGCAGAGGCTATGGTAGCTCACCTCCCATAGTCTCTAGGAGGCCAATGCTTGTGTGCTGCCTCTGCCCAAGATGCCCCCCCCCCCAGGGGAGACCGAGCTCACCTGACAGTCAGCTTGTTTAAACAGAAAAATAAGAACATAAACCTCTCAGGAAACAGTTGACGGGTTAAGACATTGTGGCGACAGCAATCCTTAGAAGCAGGACGATTTCCCAGCAACCTCTTCGGTGTTAGCCCATTCCATTCACTAAATAGAAGGGGAGTCTAGGGAAACCCTTGGCAAGAGGCAGTCTCACCCTGAATGTCAACATGGGACAGAAGGCCGTGAAGTGACTTGTCCCAGTCCCTCTGTTTCATAAGCTGGTACCATGCTGGCTTAGACACGCTGGCTTCCGACAGGCTCCTGTTATTAACTTTGAGAAATGTCACAGGGAATCTCACCTTGTCTTCCCTAGCAACTCCAGACACCTTTGTTCTGGAACCACCAGGTGTTTAAAAAAAAAATTGTTAGGTAGGGAAAAGTCAATAATATGTATGCATTCCTTAATGAATATTATTCTCCACCGTCAGGGTAAATGGTATTTATGTGAGGCACGGTAAGCATTGCTTTGAAAATGCCTTATTGTTTTTTTAAGTAGTTTGTTTCACATCCATGCATGGACTGAACTGCTGTAGAAGACGCAAAGCAAAGAGATTATATTTGGAACCAAACTTGTGGCCTTGTGCGTAATGGCAGAAAATCAGAAAATTCCAGTCACAGAAATACCTCTGTAGTCAAACTACTATAAGCTTCCCAGTATATTTAAGGGACACACACATACACACACAATGATGTCTTGTTCTGGTTTTTGTTTTCTCCCAAGGCCCTTCCATTACCACACTGCAAATTAGTAGCAAAACAAAAGGGAAAAACCAGAGGCTCAAATGATCGGCTCAGAAAGCTCCTGACTCTCAGAATAGTCTCCCTAAAACTGGGTCCATTTTTCAGAAGTGACGGCTTTCCTGGGGCGGAGACTGCAGTGCAGAAAGCCTGGAATTCCTGACCAAGGCTCCAAAAAAATCACCTTTCCTTTTACAACTTCGTTTTGAACATCCCCGTGTGGCGCGAAGAATGTTCGGAGCAGCCTGTTGCTATTATTCAGGTTTCTCTCGTTTCATTCCAGGTTAACCTGAAGCCGGATTTCAGCGAGTCTGTGTGCCATCCGCACTGGATTCCAGGCTTCTTCTTCCATGTGGCAGCCAGGCTGCCAGCGTTCTTGCTGATTCACTTGGACAGGCTCGAAGGGTGCAGGGCAGTGACCGGTGGAGACAGGGCCTGGAGCTCACTGTAAACCCCAGCTTTGCCTAAGCTCAGCCGAAGCTTTTAGACTTTCTCATCAGCTTCTTCATCGACAAAACGGGAATCAGCCTGGTATTAGAGCACTTAACTTTGTTTTCTTTGATGAAGTGCTTTGAAGATGAGAAGAGTTGCGTTTATTTTGTTTAGCAGCATAAATGAATGGGGTCAGAAACATGACACATCCTCTGTTTGGTGGCACTTCTTGATTTACTTGCCCTGCCTATCCCATTGCTTACACGGTCCAGTTCGTCCCAGCCTGTCGCTGATGACTATCTCCAGGTAACTTTACTTTCAGAATTTAAACTCAAAACCTTTACGACTGAGCAAACAAGGTAGGCTTTAAGGAATGATACCATCATCTGTCTCCAAGAGAAGCTGGCCACAGACTTCTTTACATTCTTCTTTAGGTCTGTTAGAGAGCTCAAAGTAGCAACTATGACAATCAAAATTGCTAACTTTCTCGAATTTTAATTAGAAAAGTCTGAATTTGACTAATTCCTGGAGTATCTCACCTTTTACCAAGGCTCAAGATAATTATATGCTTATCAAATAAAGCATGAACATGCTTACTTGATTTTTTTTTTTTTTGGAAAAAAATGTTTTATATTTTGTATGTGCGTCTGAGTGTATGCACATGCATACAAGAGCTCATGTTCATCCTACCCCCCTGGAACTGGAGGTACGATTGGTTGTGAGCTGCCCTGTGGTGCTGGGAACCCCACCCTGAACCTCGGCAAGAGTAAAAAGTGTTCTTTAGTGCCGAGCTATTTCTGGGCCGCGTAAAACTTATCTCTATTTTCAGTGTCATGTATCATCTGATACATGGTCACATAGCACTCGAAACACATATATGTAGTTCAGATTGTTTTGAATATGTTGAATAAAAAACATGAAGATTGTTGGTTTTATCTTGTCGCATTTTTTTTTTGGGCCAGGTTCATAATATCTCAGCTAAGAATCAGAAGAAATAATTATTATAAATTGTACTTGGGCCAGGCCTGGTGCCACACCCTTTAACTACTGTACTTCAGAAGCAGAGGAAGGCAGACCTCTGTGAGTTCTAGGCTGCCCTTGTCTACAAGTCAAGTTCCAGACCAACAAGGACTACAGAATAAGGTCCTGTCTTAAAACAAACAAAGAAAGAAACAAAAATGTACTAGAAGTCATTGTGGTGGCTCTAGCACTTTGGAGGGAGCGGCAGGAAGATCCGTCATGTCAGGCCACCCTCAGCCACATTAGAAATTAGAGACCAGCCTAATATACACGAAACAAACCAACAAATAAACGGGAAATGAGCCAGAGAGATGGCTCAACAGTGAGGTATCAGATCCCCTGGGAACCGGAGTTACAGACAGTTGTGATCTGTCCTGTGTGCTGGGAATTGAACCAGATCCTCTGGAAGAACAGCCACTGTTCTTAACTGCTGAACCATCTCTCAGAATCATAAAGTATGTTTTGCTTTTTTTTTTTTTGTCATGAAATATTGCTTCAAATATAGGTTTAGGAAATTGCCCCAAAAATAAAATTCAAAAGTAAAGAGACAAGAATTTAGTTTTCCTGCCCCACTCTGGAGGCAGAGGCAGGTGGATCTCTGTGAGTTCAATGTCAGCCTGATTTACAGAGTGAGTTTCAGGACCATCTCCAGAGCTACACAGAGAAATTCTGTCTCGCAGGGGCAGGAGGGATTTAGTTTTCCTAATTTGGGGACTGTTGTCCCACAATTTCTCTAGACATTTTAGCCAACATTGTATTAACTTTGAGCAAACCAAAATATGTCAATCATAATTACATTTTCTATAAAGTAGGGGTATATTTTGTTTATTATAGAGACTAAATATCTTTCCCATTGCTTGAGAGATGATTCTGCTGGGATGGTGTTCTACAGTAATTTGGCTCAGTTGGTCTACCCACATGGTTGGTCACACAGTAGTCTAGATTTTAGATGTGATTAGGAATTAAGCCAGTGAACTTTAATCAGATTAGCCTTCCTGACATACCCAGGCTTACATTAGATACTTTTCTCATAGCTATGATTAAAATCCCTGAGAAGAGTGACTTAGCAGAAGAAAGCTTTTTCTTTTGGCTTATACTCTGAAAGGGTATGACCCAGCACCACGAGGAAGACACAGCAGAATTCCTGGCAAGCAGGAATGTGTGGACAGGTGCTTTCTCATCTCTGCACCAGGAAGATGAGAGTTCGTGCCCAACCAGGTCAGACTGGAGGTCCCAGAGTCCACCCCCCTAGCAAACCCACTTCCTACGAATTCTACAAATTCCTGAACCAGCTCCAGGCTAGGGACCAAGTGTTTGGACCTTTCAGAATGCAGGGAGACTTCCCACTCAAAACAGTGGATACACACAGGCCCTATTGGTTCTGTCCTGTTTTCCTGGAGAGCCCTGAGTAGTAAAACTGCTTTTTTCATCATCCCTTTTTGTAGGGGAAGCCCAGCCAATCACCTTGCTTGAAGGGTGGTGTGGTGCGCAACTCTGCCAGCAGAGAAGACGACCACAACAGGATTCTTCTTGGAACGTACTTTATTGGAGCGCAGAAGACTGAAGATAAGATGGAGGCGAAAAGACCCGAGCCCGACTGCGCGGAGAATACATACAGCGCCTGGTCCGCCTATGATGTGTCATTGCTTGATTGGCTCAGCCCACACTGAGGCGATCGTGTGAGCAAGACGTGTGAGCAATTGATAGGTGGAATTAAAACCACTCTTGGGCCAGAGGCGAGCGTGCGCAGAAGTTGTTTACTAACTAGGGACAACTAGCAAATGGCGGCAACGGGCTTAGTGCCAGACCCTGAGAACATGACAGTGCCGTGGCGCGCTACAGGGCAGGATCCCCTGAGGATATTATTTACTTATAAATATTGCTGGTGTGCTCCCCTCCTTCCCTTCTGTTTTCTTGTTCTCTGCAGGAACCTCGGTTTTGTAAGTCTTCCCCTTATTAAAGCTGAATATTTATATAAGTTCTGTCTGACATTCATTTACGCCGTAACATTTTGGTGCCCAATGTGGGGCTCGAACCCATCTGCACAAGACAGTTTCGAATGGTGCACATTTTTGACAACACTGTGGCTGGACCTCCTCGAAACACTCAGAGGCTAGTTACAATTTTCTCAGACCAAATGTTATTATAGGAATTTACCATCACTTGCTTTCACAGGAGCCCCCTAAGAAGTACATTGCCCCCATGTCAGCTGGAAGCAATCTTAGAGGACAACGTCCCCTCTCCCAACAGAGTTTGCCCTCAGGTCTAGGGACATCATTTAATGGTTGGTATAGGGTTGAAGGGATGGGGAAGATATTTTATGGGATTAGGGGTACTTTCAGAATAAAAAGGGGGGATTAACTGGTTTGATGGGATGATTGGTATTTGTGAATTATTGTTTTTAGAAAATTGTATTGGTACTGATTCTTGTATATTGATATATTGAATATTGAATGTGAGTGCTTCTACCTCTATGTATAAGAGTATGGTTATACCTTTGTCTATATTGTATTGACATTTACCATATTGCAATGCACATTTCTACCTCTGATATTATTTATGTAATGACATTGTTTACAGTTGGAGATCATTGTCTTCATATATTGCACAGTTGTTTATTCTCTTAGTCTTCATGTTAGATAGGTATTGAGAATTATATGTTTGTCATATTTATTTTTAGGATAATCAGGTTTTTTAGATACATAAAGATTATATTTAGTATAGATAGTATAATCTTAAACCTCTTTGAAGAGCTGTAGAAAATGGCCTTTAATTTAATCTAGAATTCCATGCCAACGAGACACAAACATTCCTGGGAACACCGCTCTACTCCCGAGAGAATGTTGAGCACCAAACACACTGGGCGCCAAAATGTTATGGCGTAAATGAATGTCAGACAGAACTCATATTAAATATTCAGCTTTAATAAGGGGAAGACTTACAAAACCAAGGTTCCTGTGGAAAACATGAAAATAGAAGGGAAGGAGGGGAGCACACCCGCAATATTTATAAGTAAATAATATCCTCAGGGGATCTCGCCCTTCAAGCAAGGTGATTGGCTGGGCTTCCCCTACACCTTTTTCCCTTGGAGTTTTTCTCTTGGCCTTCACCTCTCCACACCTCCTTGGAAGACACTGAATCCATAAATGGTTAAGAAGCATAGACCCGGGAAAACAGAAGGGAACAGAAGGAACAGAAGATGTGAGGAAGCAAGGTGTCATTGTGCTCATGCCTTGGCTACATTTATGGACCAGCAGCCCATGGCCTTGGTTGTCTTTATGGAAGGACACCGTGTATCACCAACAGAAAAGAAAAAGATGAAGGTGACACAGGCAGTGAGAACTATACAGAGAAGAACAAAATGCAGTTGAATACAAACACACTCTCTGTGCTCATGGGAATCACATGGGTTTTCAAAATTGTCATAGAATTTTAATATCACAATTGATTTCAGATCACAGACTTCATTCATTTGCTGCCTAACCATGTAAAATAAACGTTTTGTGCCTTGGGGAAAAACTTATATCCTCGCCCCCTCAGAGTGACTGCGTGACGCAGGTCACTCATACTGCAATGGCTGAGCCTCTCGGGCTTACTGAGAACAAAAGTATCACACTAGGAAGCCCGCTGATATCTCAAGATCAGAGGCTTTCAGCTCATCATGTTAAAGAACTGTCCAGGGCGGCTGTCTCTGCTGTGTCAGCATCATTTTGTGATTACTCTGGTCAGCTGTGCTGAGGCTCAATTTTATAGACAGTAATACAAAGCCAAGGCAAACCCAAGGCTAGAGATCAAAGACTTGAAAATTTTCTGCTCTCCCTGCATGTGGTAGTTCATGTCTACAATCCCCATACCTAGGAGGTTGCAGTAGGAGTATTTCCATAAGTTTAAAGCAAGCCTAGGCTATATATTGAGTACCAAGTCAGCTGCCTACCAGGGCATGACCCTATCTCAACTACTACCCTCCCACCCACCCTCATGCCCCACCAGAAGAAAAGGCAAACAAAAATCCTTTTTCACCTTCTACAGTCTCTAGAATAATGCAGAGAGCACTGAGAGAGGACTGGGTTTGGACATTGCAAAAATTCCTCCCAGTACTCAAATATGCAGATTTGAACCTCGTATAGCAGGTCAGAAAGGGTCAGCATAAGCCACACAAATTGAGTTGCAACGTTTTCCCAAGTGAGCCAGTCTACATCCATGCACATGTGTGTGTAAACTTTCATGGTGAAGCAAACAATACTTCTTGTTATAAGAGGGGTCTGGTGTTTGGCACCGGCTTGAAGTGGAATGCTAGAATGCCTCTCCCAAACATTCTCAAAGCTCATGTTGAAAACATGGTTTTGAATACACAGTGAAAAGAATTTAACTCACTGTGGTTGTTTTAATGAGGTATCTCCCATAGTCGAGGCATTTAAATACTTGGTTCCCAGTTGGTAGCTGTTTGGGGAGGCTTAGGAAGCGTGGCCTTGCCATTTTAACTTCACTCTGTCTGCTTCCTGTTTATGGTTAAAGATGTGAGCCCTCAGCTCTCAGCTTCCAGCTCCAGTTGCCAAGTCTGCCAGCTGCTGTCTCCATTGTGATAGTGATGGAGTCTTATCCCACTGGAACCATAAACCCCAAATCAACCATTTCCAACCCATGGGACCCCCCTTTGGGGATCAAATGACTCTTTCAAAGGGGTCACCTAAGGTCATCAGAGAGCACAAATATTACAATTCATAACAGGAGCAAAATTGCAGTTATGAAATAGCAGCGATAATAATTTTGTGGTTGTGATCACTACAATATGAGGAACTGTATTAAAGGGTCATGGCATCAGGAAGGTTGAGAGCCACTGTAACTCTTCCTTCTGTAAGTAGTCTTGATTATGGTGTTTAATCACAGCAATAGCAAAGGAACAGATACACCCGTGCTTCCACATTCTCATTCAGAGCTGCCCTATGTAAGTCTCCAAATAAGTCAAATTGTGAAGCTTGATTCTAAATGAAGGTGGAACCAAAACCAAAATTGATCAAAGCCTACAGCACTCAAGAGGAAAGGAAGAGCTATCCTGGTGGCGTTTGAGTGTATACTATATACCAAACATCTTTATTATGTCTGATCTTGAAATGTGGTACTCTTATTGAATTGGTACAATGGCCAATGTAAGACCAGTCTTTCAGTAATATTTCTACACCACATTATAAACAAGACAACATGGCTAAGCAGTTACTCATTTATATAAATCCAAAAAGGAAATAAAAGTAATCATTTTTGCATAATTATTTACATAGAATCATAACAAAATTATTATGTTTGACTCACAATAGGCAAGCTTTGTTGATTTCATTTGGGTATTTTATTTCTTCAAGCAAAATTAGAATCTATCTTTAAGTGTTACAGATAAATTTTAAAAAGGCATGCCAGTTTGGGACTTAGCTAAAATATATTTCAATGAGAGTATTTTCACAACGTGTTTTCTGAGAACTGTTGTGCCTTTAACTAGTATGCTGCCAATAGGAGGAGCAGCTGGATGAATGACTAAATTACCCATCAGCCTCTAAACCAATCAACAGGGCGAGAGCATTGACCTGCTTCTCCAGAAGAAGGGGTCAACTAGAATGTTGCTCAGCTGGCAGAGAGCTTGTCTCCCAGCACTAAAGAAACCTAATGTGGTTGCATAAGCCTATAATCCCAGGTCTCAGGAAGTGGAGGTAGGAGGATCATCCTCAGGAACATGTTGAGTTTGAGATCTACCTGCTGTTTGTTTTGAGACCCTGCCTCAAAATAAAGGGGAAAGGGTAGAGCAGCTCAGCAGATAAAAGTGTTCTCACCGAAACGAGACCTGAGTTCCAGACCCAGTCCCCACACGGTAACAGACAAAGCCAACTCCCTTGCTGTCTCCATAGCACATTTGTATACACACACACACACACACAAATGTAATTTTAAAGTAACTTGAAGGAAAAAGACAATCTAGGACTTGAGAGATGGTTCAGAGATTAAGAAAACTTCCAGATCTTTTGGTGGAGATGTCAGTGCACCTTACTACATCCAACTGACCATCAAATGACATGCTCCTGAGGTCAGGATACAGCTGAACGCTGGGTGCTAGTTTAGTGTTATCATACTTTCCCTTTATAAAGGCACAAAAAGTACCAGGGCGGTGATGGCACACGCCTTTAATCCCTGCACTTGGGAGGCATAGGCAGGCAGATCTCTGTGAGCTTAAGGTTAACCTGGTCTACAGAGTTCCAAGACAGCCACAGCCACACAGAGAAACCCTGTCTCAAAAAAGAAAGAAAGAAAGAAAGAAAGAAAGAAAGAGAGAGAGAGAGAGAGAGAGAGAGAGAGAGAGAGAGAGAGAAGAGCAAAAGTCACAAAGGTACAAAAATATGACTCCAAGTTTGCAGCAGCTTAGATTTTCATTAAATTAAAACTCCATGTGTTCAATCTACTAGAATTTTTATTTTATTGGTTTTAAGACGGGTTCTTACTATGTAGCCCCAGCTGACTGGGAACTCACTATGTAGATTGTAGATAGACTGAGATAGAACTCTGAAATCCACCTACTTCTGCCTCCTGATTGCTGGAAATTAAAGGCATGTGAATGTTGTATTTTTTAAATTAATCATTTTCTTTTACTGAGACAGGGTCTTGGTATGCAACCCAGCCCAGAACTTGCAAACCTCCAGCCTCTGCCTCCCAAGTACTGGGATTACAGGCATGAACCATACATCATTCATGGCTGGCCTTACAACAACATATTTACCACATTTTTATCACTCAACTTTTTACTCATTGTAACATATATTTTCAGGTATATTAATATATTTTAGGCATCTCATTATATTTGCACTTATATTCATATGCGGATTCTTATAAAAACATCCTGTGATCTTTGCCGGGGTCTCATTTCACAAATAAAAAGCACTGCCAATCACGGAGACTGAGTGATAACGTGCAATGAGCAAGAGTGGGGCTGTGTAGAAGTCCGAGCACCTCAGACCCTGAGCTCAGCTGTGCTTTTCTCAATGACTGCTTCTGTGTTTATAGTTTGGTAAGGTCTTTCAGCCTCACCTATTTCTAAGCTCTTAAAGGAACTGCAAGGCTACATACAAAACTTACAGCTCTACCAATGGCCAATTATGTTCTTTTTAAACAATGTTTTTCTATATTCTTCAATAGTTGCAAATGCATAAAAACTTGGTCATATCCATTTCTAATACTCTCTTCCTATTCCCTCTAAGGCATTTCAACTCCATGCCTTCATTTTGCTTTCTGTGATCCAGTGATTCTAGTTAGCCCTGCCCTCACGCATGTGACTTTGAGACTACTACCATATGTCATAGACAATCCCCCCAAATCATGCCCCATCCACCAGCAGCTGTTGGCTGTCAGTAGCTAGGGGTAGTGCTCCTTGAGCCTTTTCCCCACGTGTGCTAGAATTCTGACCAGATGGATGTTGAGCAGGTAACCACAACTGCTCTGAGTTCGTGAATGTGACAGCCATGCCCCATCAAGAAGACAACATTTTCCAACACTTCTCTCCGTCCTCTGGATCTTACATTCTTTCAGATCCTGCTTCTAGGACATTTTCTCGAGTCTTGGGGAGGGGCACAGGATTAATACAGGTGTTCTCTTCAGGGCTGTGTGTTCCTTTAAAAATGATAATACAAATATATTTTTTTTTGGTTTTATGGCATTTGACAAACAAAATTTGTTTTGTTTCTTTCTTTTTCCCTCTAATCCCTGTTCTTTCTTTATGTCCTTAAAGGAAGTAAAAATGATCGTTAGCTTCAGTTTTGTATTTTTTGTTTTATTTTGGTTATTTGCTTATTCTTTTGTTTCTGTTTGTTTTCAATTTATATGTTTTGGGGTTTTTTTTTTTTGAGCTTTTGTTCTCTCTCTCTCTCTCTCTCTCTCTCTCTCTGAAACAGAGTCTCATTATGGAGCCCGAAGTTTCCTCAGACTTATAATGCTGCTACCTTTCTCTCCTGTGTGCTGGGTTGACAGACTGCCCCACCAGGCTTGGCTGTACAAAGGCCTTGACCCAGTTAAGAGCTATGCTAATGTTTATTCTGAGGAAGCGGGGAGTTTTAAAACTGTCAGACACACACTGAAAGGAAACAACCTTGTGCATTAAAGTATTTGTAGGTCTCCCTCTTCATCAGTTTTGTTGCTATAACAAAACACCATGACCATGGCAGCTCTTTCAAAAAAAAGCTTTTCATTGGAAGCCAGAATATAGTTGTAAAGGATGAGTCCATTCAGTTATGGTGGGGACTATGGTGTCATGCAGGTAAGGTGTTGGAAACATAGCTGAGGACTGCATCCTGATCTGTAGACAGAAAGAGAGCACCAGTGCCTGGCATGAGCTTTTGAAACCTCAAAGCTGAGCCACAAAGACTTCCTCCATCAAGGTCACAGTTCCTAATCCTTCTAATCCTTTCAAATAGTATTTCCTGGTGACTAAGCATTTAAATATATGAGCCTATGGGGAATATTCGTATGCAAGTCACCACAGTCTCCGTATCCCTTAGTGTCAATGACATTAGATACAGAACGGTGTGATAATAAGGTATATCTTTCATACATTTGGCATTGTTACAGGCTACTATGCTTTTCTTGTTTTTGATCCTTGTTTTGGTTTAGTTTTGTTTTTTCAGACAGTGTCTCAGTCTAACCTTGAACTCCTACCCTCTTACCTCCATCTCCCATGTTTGGGAATGTACCACTACGCCCAGATTTTTTTTTCCTCCTTCAGTGCTAAGAATTGAATCTCAAGCACACTATTTCTTTACCAGAGAACAACATCCTCAGCCCCGTACGATGTGAAAATTAGGGGTGGGTAGAAGTTGCAGAATGTTATTGAAAGAGCTCTGGGTTCTTTATCTGAGCTTTACATCCAACTCCATTATTCAAGTGAGCAACTTTTTCACTTTTATATACAAAGAGGGAAGAAATTTTATGTATTTGCTCTCTCCTGCTCAAATAGAGTTTATAGAGAAATGAAATGACCTTCTAGGTGCTTTTAACTAATCAAGCTCTTTTAATAAATGTATTCTGTATCCCCCAACTCTCTTCACCTTTTCTAGAAAGAGCCTAAGAATGTTTTTGAAGACTACCAGCTGTAAATATGATGTTATTCCTTGCTTGCTATGGAAGACACACCCCAGATGTCTGTGGTATTATTTCACCAGGGCTATTTTCCTTTCCTTGTGGGTTATCATTTCCCACCAACCAGAGCTTGCCCTTTTATTTTCCAAACCAAACTCTGCCAAACAATTTTGAAAGACCTGACATTGTGTTTGAGGCATGCTTTAGCTTGAAAGTTGAATCCCATCTGAATACTTTTTATTTACCCAAGGAAGGAGTGAAGCTCATATGAACACAAAGTGAGCAACAGAGCCTAGACAGCTGTTCTTACACATCTGCCTGAATGTATTCAAGAAATTGCATAAAGGAAACAGATAGTTTTATTTCATATTTGTTTAGAAGTATTCTAGCATATAAGAGAAATATTTTTTACTAACAAAGTGTAAAAATAGAAGATGAGACCAAAAAACTCAGTGTGTGTATGTGTGTGTGTTATCATAAATCTAGAGTACTATTAAAATATAGTAAATAAACTTTTAGGTAGGGTAAATCTAAAGATGATAAATTCCTATCTTTTCTTTTTTAATTTTTTTTAATTAAAAATTTCTACTTCCCCCACTCCACACACCCCACTCCCCTCCCCCTCCCTCTCCAATCCAAAGAGCAGTCAGGGTTCCCTGCCCTGTGGGCAGTCCAAGGTCCTCCCCCCTCCATCCAGGTCTAGGAAGGTGAGCATCCAAACTGACTAGGCTCCCACAAAGCCAGTACATGCAGTAGGATCAAAACTCAGTGCCATTGTCCTTGGATTCTCAGCACCCCTCATTGTCCACCATATTCAGTGAGTCCGGTTTTATCCCATGCATCTTCAGTCCCAGTCCAGCTGGCCTTGGTGATCTCCTAATAGATCAGCCCCACCATCTCAGTGGGTGGGTGCCCCCCTTGCGGTCTTGACTTCCTTGCTCATGTTCTCCCTCCTTCTGTTCCTCATTTGGACTTTGGGAGCTTAGTCCATTGATCCAATGTGTGTCTCTGTCTCTATCTTCATCCATCGCCAGATGAAGGTTCTATGGTGATATGCAAGATATTTGTTAGTATGGCTATAGGATCGGGCCATTTCAGGCTCTCTCTCTCCTCAGCTGCCCAAGGACCTAGTTGGGTACATCTCTCTGAACCCCTGGGAACCCCTCTAGAGTCAAGGCTCTTGCCAACCCTAAAATGGCTCCCTTAATTAAGATATATACTTCCCTGCTCCCATATCCAACCTTCCATTATCCCAACCATCCCATTCCCACAAGTTCTCCCTATCCTCCTCTTCTCACTTTTCTCTCCCCATCTCCCCTTTCCCCCATCCCACCCCACCCCCCAGTTTCCAAATTTTTGCTCAGCAATCTCGACTACTTCCAATACCTAGGGGGATAACTATATGTTTTTCTTTGGGTACACCATCTTATTTAGCTTCTCTAGGATTGTGAATTATAGTCCTATATTTATGGCTAAAAACCAATTATGAGTGAGTACATCCCATGTTCATCTTTCTGGGTCTGGATTACCTCATTCAGGATAATGTTTTCTATTTCCATCCATTTGCATGCAAAATTCAAGAAGTCATTGTTTTTTACCGCTGAGTAGTACTCTAATGTGTATATATTCCACACTTTCTCCATCCATTCTTCCGTGGAACGGCATCTAGGTTGTTTCCAGGTTATGGCTATTACAAATAATGCTGCTATGAACATAGTTGAACAAATACTTTTGTAGTATGATAGGGCATCTCTTGGGTATATTCCCAAGAGTGGTATTGCTGGGTCCTGGGGTAGGTTGATCCCAAATTTCCTGAGAAACCGCCACACTGCTTTCCATAGTGGTTGAACAAGTTTGCATTCCCACCAGCAATGGATGAGTGTACCCCTTACTCCACATCCTCTCCATCAAAGGCTATCGTTGGTGTTTTTGATTTTAGCCATTCTGACAGGTGTAAGATGGTATCTCATAGTTGTTTTGATTTGCATTTCCCTGATCACAAAGGAGGTTGAGCATGACCTTAAGTGTCTTTTGGCCATTTGAACTTCTGTTGAGAATTCTCTGTTCAGTTCAGTGTCCCATTTTTTAATTGGGTTAATTAGCATTTTAACATCTAGTTTCTTAAGTTCTTTATATATTTTGGAGATCAGACCTTTGTCTGTTGTGGGGTTGGTGAAGATCTTCTCCCAGTCAGTGGGTTGCCTTTTTGTCTTAGTGACAGTGTCCTTTGCTTTACAGAAGCTTCTCAGTTTCAGGAGGTCCCATTTATTCAATATTGCCCTCTCAAGGTCTGTGAAGAATTTTGATGGGATTTTGATGGGGATTGCATTGAATCTATAGATGGCTTTTGGGAGAATTGCCATTTTTACTATGTTGATCCTCCCAATCCAAGAGCAAGGGAGATCCTTCTATTTTCTGGTACCCTCTTCAATTTCTCTCTTCAGAGACTTAAAGTTCTTGTCAAATAGATCTTTCACTTCCTCTGTCAGAGTTGTGTGCTTTCTCCATTTTCTTTAAGTGGGCACTTAGTACTATGAACTTTCCTCTTAGCACTGCTTTCATTGTGTCCCATAGGTTTGAGTATGTTGTCTCTTTATTTTCATTAAATTCCAGGAAGACTTTAATTTCTTTCTTTATTTCTTCCTTGACCCAGGTGTAGTTCAGCAGTTGACTGTTCAGTTTCCATGAGTTTGTCGGCTTTCTGAGGGTAGCCTCATTGTTGAATTCTAACTTTAATCCATGGTGATCCGATAAAACACATGTGGTCACTAAAATTTTTTTGTATCTGTGGAGGTTTGCTTTGTTACTGAGTATGTGGTCAATTTTCGAGAAGGTTCCATGAGCTGCAGAGAATAAGGTATATTCTTTCCTGTTTGGGTGGAATGTCCTATAGATGTCTGTTAAGTCCATTTGCTTCATTACCTCCATTAATTCTCTTATTTCTCTATTAGGTTTCTGTCTGAATGACCTGTCCATTGGTGAGAGAGGTTTGTTGAAGTCTTCTAATATTAGTGTGTGAGGTTTGATGTCTGCCTTGAGTTCTAGTAATGTTTCTTTTACATAAGTGGGTGCTTTTATATTAGGGGCATAGATATTCAGGATTGAGACTTCCATCTTGATGAATTGTTCCTGTTATGAGTATAAAATGACCATCTCTATCTCTTCTGATTGATTTTAGTTTGAAGTCAGATTTGTTAGAAATTAGTATGGCCACATCTGCTTGTTTCTTAGGTCCATTTGCTTGAGAAACCTTTTCCCAACCCTTTACTCTAAGTAGATGTCTATCTTTGTGGTTGAGATGTGTTTCTTGTAAACAGCAGAATGTTGGATCCTGTTTTCTTATCTAATCTCTTAGCCTGT
The DNA here is from genome assembly GCF_950005125.1 of Chionomys nivalis. Taxonomy (NCBI): domain Eukaryota; kingdom Metazoa; phylum Chordata; class Mammalia; order Rodentia; family Cricetidae; genus Chionomys; species Chionomys nivalis. The sequence goes on from NC_080087.1 coordinate 45,120,311, forward strand.
GCCTTTTTATAGGTGAATTGAGTCCATTGATATTAAGTGATATTAATGACCAGTGGTTGTTGACTCCAGTTGTTATTATTTTTTTGGTAGTAGAGTTTGTGTGTTTCCCTTCTTTGAGTTGTGCTGGTAAAGGGTCACTAGTTGTCTGAGTTATTATAGGCAGTGTTGGCAATTTTGGATTCCTTAGGTTGTGATTTTCCTTCTATTACTTTCTGTAAGGCTGGGTTTGTGGCTACGTATTGTTTAAATTTGTTCCTATCCTGGAATATTTTGTTTTCTCCATTGATAGTGAACGATAGCTTGGCTGGGTATAGTAGTCTGGGCTTGCATCCATGGTCTCTTAGTTTCTGCAGTACCTCTATCCAGGACCCTGTGAGCCACCATGTGGTTGCTGGGAATTGAACTCAGGATTTTGGAAGAGCAGGCAATGCTCTTAACCTCTGAGCCATCTCTGCAGCCCCTAAATTCCTATCTTTTCATTGAACTGTAAGTGACTATGATAGTCAATATAAATACATATTTGGGGTTTACAAATATTAACAATGTAGCCAGGCATGATGGCATATACTTTTAATGTCAACATTCAATAGACAGAGGCAGCATTATTTAAAGATTGAAGTCATCCTAGACTACACTACAAACTGTCAAAAAAAAAAAAACAAGGAAGAAAGAAAAAGAAATAGTGACAATATAGAAGCTGTTTTCTGAGTGCCAGCCTAGATATTGAGGAAAGCACTCTACACACTGCATCTCAGCCCAGGCATCACAAACCCCGGCTCAGAATGTTTGTGGAACCCAGATGTAGTGGCACACACCTTTAACCCCAGCACTCAGAGGCAGAGGCAGGTGTATCTCTGTAGGTATGAGTCCAGCCTCTTCTACATAGAATGTTATAGGACATCCAAGGTTACATAGTCTCAAAGAAAGAAAAAAGAAAAGAAAGGAAGGCAGGATGGGAGGAAAGAAAGAAAGTTAGTTTATAGAACCACCAAGCAAGCAAGAGATGAGCCAGTGTTCAAACTCAGTTTTTCAATTCTGGGAACATGCATGTGAAGGAAATTAGGGCATACCTTTGATTCTATCACTAAAAAAGCTGATGCAGGAAGATTGGGAATTCTAGGTCAGCCTGGACTTCATAGAAATATCTTCTCTCAAAGTGCAACCAACATGCCTCCAAAATACGAAATTTTAAATAGTATACAAGTTCTACATGAGTTAATCAAAGTAATTGGAACTATTGCTCCGGTTCTAGTTCTAGTTAACATGTTATAAATGAAACTATTTCTTTCATTTTTTTCCTTTCTATTTTTTCTTCTGGTCTTTTGCTCTTTGATGTACAGTTGTTTTCAAATATTAAAGATGGGTTACATTCTTTTATACTGTGAAATATTTGTTTAATGATGCAACGATGTGTTGCATTCTTTTATGTTGCATTTGTTTAACTTTATGAAGCTGTGTTACTTTGTCTGCCTAGAACATCTGATTGGTCTAATGAGTTGAATGGCCAGTGGCTAGGCAGGAGAGAGAAATGAGTGGGGTTGCCAGGCAGAGAGAATAGATAGGAGGAAAATCTAGAGAGAAGGGAGAGGAACAAGAAAAGGAGAAGAGGAGGACGTCAGGGGCCAGCCACCCAGCCAGCCATGGAGAAGGAACAAAGATATACAGAATAAATAAAGGTTAAAAAGCCCAGAGGCAAATACAGTTAAAGAGAAATGGGATAACGTAAATTAGAAAATCTGGTTAGAAAAAAGCCAAGCGAAGGCTGGGCATTTTTAAGGAAAAATAAGTTTCTGTGTATTTATTTGGGAGCTGGGTGGTAGGCCCCCACAGTCTCACTCTGTATCTCAGGCTGACCTCAAACTTGTAGCTCTCCTTTTGACACAACCTCCTGGATGCTAGGATTACAGGTATGAGCCACTACGCCTGGCTTTATCGCTGTTTCTTGTATCTTTATACATATTTTTGGACTTATATTAAGTTAAAACAACTAGTAGAAAATTTGAGATGAAACAGTTGGGTTAAAACAAAGTAATTGCAAGCCCAGAAGTGGTGGCGCACACCTTTAATCCCGGCACTCGGGAGGCAGAGGCGGACAGATCTCTGTGAGTTCGAAGCTAGCCTGGTCTATATAGTGAGCTCCAGGACAGCCAGGACTATTACACAGAGAAACTTTGTCTCGAAAAACCAAAGAGAGAGAGAGAGAGAGAGAGAGAGAGAGAGAGAGAGAGAGAGAGAGAGAGAGAGAGGGAAAAGTAATTTTCAATATAATTTCATTCTAAAGGACACTGAAAGAATTTCTATGACAGAATCTGGTAATTCTCTTTTTCAACTTGATCCTTTACTGAGTAGTTATTAAGTATGTGTAACAAAAGGGAAAGTTTTAAAGCATCTCTGTATTTGCTGCATTTGACTAAAACTAGAAATACGGCCACTATTACTGACCTACACTCCCAGCTTGAAATCTTTCTTTGTTTTTGTTTTCATTATGGTTTATTTTGATTTTGTTTTGTTTGTTTTTAGATAGTCTTACTATGTAGTCCAAGGTGTCCTAGAACTCAAGATTCTTCTTCCTCAGCTTGTCAAGTGCCAGGATAACAGTCATGTGTCACTGTGACTTATCCCTTACTTTATTTCTTAATTATCATATATTAATTATATATGTATGATTGTCCTAGTTAGTTTGTGTTAACTTGATACAAGCTTAGGTCATTGAGAAGAAGAAATCTCACTGAAAAATAGCCTCAGTAAGACTGGCCCGTAGGCGAACTATTAGAGCACTTTCTTAATTAATGATTGATGTGTACAGACCCAGCCCCTTTGGATGGGGCCACCCCCAGGCTGATGGTCTTCAGTTATGTAAGAAAGTGAGATGAGCAAGCCGTGGGGAGCAAGTCAGTAGGCAGCACCTTTCCATGATCTCCGTTTCAGTTCTTGCTCTAGGTTCCTGCTTTGAGTTCCCACCCTGATGTCCCTCAATGATGGACTATAAGCTGTAATATGAAAGAAACCCTTTCCTCCCCAAGTTTTGGTCATTGTCCTTATCACAGTGATGGAAACCTAATTAAACTAATTTTACATGTAATTTTACTCATTGTACATAAAGGGTTCATTATGATATTTTCATGTGTGTACATATTGTGGTTTGATTAAGAATGGCCCCCAGAGGCTCATATATTTGAATTACCTAGTCACCAGAGAGTGGAACTGTTTGAAAGGATTAGAAGGATTAGGAGGTGTGGCCTTGTTGGTGTAGGGGTGAACTTGAAGGAAGTATGTCACTTAGGAGTGGGCATAGAGGTTTTATAAACCCACACCAGACATGGCCTCTCTCTGGCTGCTACCAGGGTATAGGATGTAAAGCTCTCAGCTACTTCTCCTGTGCCATGGGTGCTTCCAAGCTCCCTGCCATGATGATAATGGACTAAACCTTTGAAATTGTAAGCAAGCCCCCACCAAACAAAAATTTTTTTTTTAAATGAGTTTCTTGGTCATGGTGTCTCTTCCACAATAATTAACACAGTATATCATAAATTTCATCACCTTGACTGCCCATTACCTCCACTTATCTTTCTCCCATTCCACCTAATTCCTCTTCCACCTGGCTCCACGTGATACTGCCAGGCCTTTCAAAAAAAAAAAAAAAAAAAAAACAGCAAGTTTTGATAAGGTTGCTCATAGCAAAAAATGTGAGAGGTTATTCACAGGAGCATGGTCACATTACCAATAGTTACACACTCTCTTCTCCAGCATCCATTAAATGACTCTAGGTCCTCAAACAGGGGTAAGGTTTTGTAAGCCCTTTCCCTTCATGAGAGAATTTTAGTTGATTTGATCTCATAAAAAGCTTATACCTGGTGGTGATGGCACATGCCTTTAATCCCAACACACGGGAGTCAGAAGCAGGAAGATCTCTGTGAGTTCGAGGCCAGCCTGAGTTTACAAATCAAGTTCCAGGTTGAGTTCCAGAACAACCAGATTTACACAGAGAAACCCTGACTTAACAAAACAAAACCAAAAGCCAAACAAACAAACAAAATAGTGATAAAACACAATCCTTCCTTTTTCCTTAGTGTACAGCTGAGGAGATAAATACAGGCATAAAAACACATCAAGCATCCATGAATCTCCAGACATAGTTCTGAGGGTTATATGTTAGCTCATTTAATATTCACATAACTTTATAAGCACTGTGTTTTGCTTCATTTGTAATTATAAAACTGAAGCACACAGCAAGAAAGCAAACTGCCCAGGATCACAAAGAATGAAAATATAGAATAATGATTTGAACCCAGAACTCCAGAACATATGCCCACCATCCCTTCTGAAGCACTTTAGGAAGAATAGATTGCACAGATGAGAAATGCCAATACTGATGAATATAAGCAGCGCTCCATGTGCCGCCTCCTTAATTCACATTTTAAAACACTTTTGTTGTGACAGCACAGCAGGAAAATATTTTTATAACAAAACATTTAATTTAAAAATGAATCTAAGCACTCATTTTTAAAGGTGCTTTCTTTGCACTCACTGTTTTGGAAACCTGGTGGTTTGAATTGGGCAGTTTTTCTTTCTCTTCTTTATCTGTTTGAATCACTTTAAGACCTTAGAGGTTGGACTTGTTTCACTTAAAGCAGTCGCCTAACAGAGTCAATACTAGTGAAGGGCCCACTTTAAGGCGTGCCCAGGACTGAAGACGCAGGGAGAGATTCAGAAACTCAAGTGTGATGTAGATTCTCCCCTTTCCTGCCGTCATCTCTTATTTAGCCTCTGTTTCCAAGCATCCGTGAATCTATATCTGTTGTCTACAGCCAGGTCTAGAAATCCCGCCCCACTACCTGAGCCACTATACAATAAAGAACAATGGATGATTTTTATCTAACGTTATCTCCAAAGATGAAATGTCTTACAACATACCTCCATGTTGTAAGCTGTCAAGCTAATGTTGTTGAATCTGCCCAAGGGGAGTAACAAATGGCCCTTTCCTTAAGCCATTAAGATATTCATTGACTAGATAAGGCAATCTGAATCACTGGAAGAAGTGAGCAATGCGTTTTAACTGCTCCCATCTCTACCTTCTCCAAAGTGCACAGCCAAAGAGAACACTGGGGAAACAGCCATGGAAATTTTCTCCACGACAAAGCCTAGAACAAGGATGTGGTGTGTTCTTCGATGCATCATCAAAGAAGGAAACTACTTTCCTGCATTGCTTAAGCTACTTTACATATTTATTTCCTCACCACAATGATAGCACAAAACGCATATATTAGAACCTATCAGACCGCAGCACAAACTAAGTCTTTTAACAAAACAATTTATTTTTAGATCCTTGTAGCTCCATCCTTGGAAAACGATCCCTAGCTTTCCTGAAACCCCTCCAACAACGATGCTATCCTGTGCCCTTTTCAAGTACCAAGATCTTTTAAGATTTTGAATTTTTATTTATTTGTTTGCTTGTTTGTTTTGAGACAGGAGTTTACCACCTTGCCCAAACTGCTTTAACTTCACTCTGTAACCCAGGCAGACCTTGAAATAGTGATTCTTCTGCTTCAAGCCTACAAGTGACTAAGATTACAGGCTAGCATCCCAGGCCAAGGGTGAGTTTTAAAATTCAAAGGTTAAGAGCACTGACTGCTCTTCCAGAGGTCCTGAGTTCAATTCCCAGCAACAACATGGTGGCTCACAACCATCTGTAATGAGATCTGGTGCCCTCTTCTGGCCTGCAAGCATACATGGAAAGAACGTTGTATACGTAATAAATAAATCTTTAAAAAACAATAAAACCGGACTCTCTGAACATGGCGGACAATGAGAGCTGATGAGAGGCCAAGGACAATGGCATGGGGTTTTGATCCTACTACATGTTCTGGCTTTGTGGGAGCCTAGACAGTTTGGATGTTCACCTTCCTAGACCTGGATGGAGGGGGGAGAACCTTGGACTTTCCACAGGGCAGGAAACCCTGACTGCTCTTGGGACTGGAGAGGGAGGAGAAGAGGAGTGGGGGGAGGGGGGAGGGGCGGGAGGAGGGGGAGGGAAATGGGAGGCGGGGAGGAGGTGGAAAATTTTTTTTTAATAAAAAAATAAATAAATGAATGAATAAATAAATAAAATTCACCCTCTTAAAGTTAACCTTCAAATTTTTATCAAAGCAGATATGTCTCATGGCCATAATCCTAAAACCCAGGGAAGTGGGTATAGGAAGGTCAAAAGTTCAAAGACAGTCTGATTTTACTCAGAAAACACACAGACACAAACACACTGAAAGAAAGAAAAAAGAAAGAAGGAAGGAAGGAAGGAAAGAAGGAAAGGAAGAAAAAAAGAAAGAAAGAAAGAAAGAAAGAAAGAAAGAAAGAAAGAAAGAAAGAAGGAAGGAAGATGTTACCACATTTCTTCGTTCTTTATAGCTGTTGTTTTGGACAACTTTAAAGAAAATTGTCAAAAAAGTGTGTATTGCATTAATTATCTTGCAAGTACCCCATACTAAATGGACTATTTGCTGTTTAACCATAGGCATGGAGGGAAGATGACAAAATCCTATGTAATTGTTAATATTAATCTTGTCTTGACAGGATCTAGGATCACCCAAAGGAAAAATTTCTGGCCATGTCTGCTTCTGGACTGGGAAAAGATGGGAAGACCCCATCCTAAATGTGGATGGCTCATCACTCTCTGTGTCCTGACTTGAGATGCAACGTGACCAGCCCGCTCACTCTCCAGTTTCCATGACTTCTGCACAATGATGGGTCAACTTGTATCCGTAAGGCGCACGGAAGCATGCCTTTGTATGTTGCTTTTGTCAAGGACTTTATCATAGCCACAAGAAAACTAATGCATCTTACTCACACCACAGGAGAAAAGAAGCAGCTAAAAAGAAAGATGGCTTAGCTAGTGATCGATGAAAACTGGACTGCAACCGGGCAGTGGTGGCACACCTTTCATCCCAGCACTCAGGAGGCAGAGGCAGGCAGATCTCTGAGAGTTCGAGGACAGCCTGGTCTATAAAGCAAGTTTCAGGACAGCCAGGACTGTTTCACAGAGAAACCCTGTCTTGAATAAAACAAAAGCAAACAAAACAAAAATTGGATTATAGCTTGAACCCCTAGTCTGTCTCCTCCGTATGCTTTTTGCTTACCCTCACATGCATCAACAGATTTAGTACTAAATTTAAAAATGAACTTGAGGCCTAAGTGTAATGGCACACACATTTAATGCTGGAATTCGGGAAGCAGAGACAGGTGGATCTCTGAGTTTCAAGCCGCCCTGGCCTACACAGTTCCAGGCCAGTCAGGACTACACAGTGCTACCCTAATAAATAAATAGATTAGAAAGGAAAAGAATTCAGGGGCCCTGGGCGTAGCTTAATAGAAGAGCACCTTACAGAAAGCCAAGAAGCCTTGGGTTTAATCCTCAGCAACTCCCAACTCCCACTCGCAAAAGGAGAGAATTTCTGCAGAAGTCAAGAATTCCATAGAGAAACTCTACATTGTGAAGATTGCTATTGAGAGCAAGGCTAGGATGTCCCTGAGTTCCTCACAACTGGCCTGTCCTTTGCTCAAATTGTCACCTGCCCTGTCCAGAAACGCCTCTGTGCCCGTGGGTCGTGTCTCTCGAGGGAACTGTGCGGCAGCTCAGAACCGGTTAGGGCCGGCTGGTCCTGACAACAGTGTAAAGGTCGTTTTCATGTTTACTGAACAGCATTTGAACACTGACGAGGGGCAAAATTAGTAAAACTGTTACGTAGTCTTGGTTGGCCCCTTACTCACAATGGATCCCAGGCTAACCTTAAACTCACAGTAATTCTCCTGCCTCAGCCAAGCAAGCAGTGGCATTCCAGGTGCATATCCTCTCGCTGGTGAATTCTAACAGCAGTGGTTTCATAGCTTCCCAAGGTGCAGACTCATTTTGTGTCCTAAGGTGGTGCGTTATCATCAGTGAGCTCTCAGCAAGAACAGAGTCTAGAAGCTGGGCCCAAAGATACAGGTCAGCAATATGGCCCTTGGGAGGTGAGACCAAAGATGACACTGACAGCCGGGCTGGCTACATAACACTGGGAGACAGGATCTCAAACAAAAGAAAAGGAAAGCCAGGTAGTGGTATGGGCTACAGGGTGAGTCCCAGGACAGGCACCAAAGCTACACAGAGAAACTGTCTTAAAAAATGAATAAATGAATAAATAGAAACAAAGAAACAAAAGAAAGAAAAAGGTGACTTGTGACTGCTTGCCCTTGAAATGAAAAGATAAATCAGAATTGAAAACACAAAATCAAAATGCAGCTTGTTCTAGGACAAGTTCACTGTTCTAGTTTAAGAGTCTATAGCTACTGTAACGAAATAACCCTGGGACATCACATCCCCCATAATCCTAGCCCTGGGAAGGCTGGGCAGAAAGACTCCAAGTTCTAGGTCAGTTTGAACTACGGCCATGTCTCAAATGAACAAAAGATTTTTTTTAAAAAAAGTGTAAATACTGAAAGAAAAAATTTCAAAGCAGTTTCACTTAAACTATATTTAAAAGGTGTATGCAATGGGCCTTTGTAATTATTTCTTCATAATTCGATAAAGAATGCAAGGTAGACAAAACATGCATTATTGCTACTGAGATTTGGGGTCCCATCTGGGTCCGTAGGTCTTACAGAGGGAATCAGGGACCTCTCTTGAGGAGTTTAGTCTCGTTAATAAAGGAATTTAAGTATGGAATCATTGGAAACTCAGGAAAAATTTCACTAAAGTTCAAAAGGGAAAGGCTCAGGCTATGAAAGCTGTGACCCTCGCCTCGGCAGCTGCCCGGAGGAGGAGGGGAATCCAGCCCAGAAAGGAAGGACAGCACGCCCTTTTAGCTGGCGTGAAGGTCAGCCACGTGAAGGACAAACAGCCACGGCGGTGAAAGAAAATGCCTTTAGAGAAAGAGGCAAGAAGCCTAATCGTGGGGACATCCTGTTAAAGAAAGCAGGCTTAGAAAAGAGAGAGTCGGAAGAATAAGAGAGGTTACGTTTGTCTGAATTCAGAAAGGCAAGCATCCTCTATTGCAACGTTATACCATGGGCTTCCCTTTACTGCCCCATAAGCTGGAATCCTTACAGGGAGGAGGCTGACACAATTAATAATAAACTTCAGAAAGCACTTTTACTTCTAAAAACCCAGCTCTTGGGGTGCAGAGGCGGGAAGGTCAGAAGTTCATGGCCACCCTGTGGTCTATGCCAGTCACTGTCGGTCTGGGCTATATGAGACCCCCGTCTCCGTAAAATAAATAAATAAATAAATAAATAAATAAATAAATAAATAAATAAATACATAAATAAATAAATAAAGCTTTACATTTAAGAGATGGCAAGCATTTCTTGAATGCACAGAAACAAATATTCTCTTACCCACTTGAAAGGATCTCCGATTCCGTCTTAGAAATCTCTCATTGAACTCTGTGTCAGCGAGCAGAACCTCTGGGGGGAAAAAAAGAAAAAAAAAATGTGGCTCAATAAAATATAAACCTTTTTGCCTAAAACAATAAAGCCAAGTTGAGTTGGTTTGTGTTTACAAATTATGACTATTTTAACTAGCAAAGAATTCAAGACCGCATCATTTTATCTATCATTATCTCTGTAAAAGGTCAGCCACAGATTATATCCTAACTTTTACTGGTAGTGATTTCTCGCCACTTCATGGTAAGCTACCTCATGAACCTCTGGGAACGAACTCTATGGGGCAATAAGTAACAGTAGCTCTCTTTCATGGCTTTGCCCTCAGAGGTCTCCCACACTGTTCATCTAATTACGGCATTGCCTGTTGTCCCAGGCAAGTTCCAAGGCCTTCGAGAACACAGTGAAAGGCATTCTAAGGAGATTGCAGCAAAGAGAAGCAGGGTTACGTGGCACGGCCCAGCTGTGTGGTACATCCCTTAAAAACCAAAACGAATAATATTTGACAGTGCAGATTTGGGTCATTTTCAAGGTATAAAATAGTTCTCAACTTTGTGAAATAGAAAAACAAAGGTTCTAGGGTGTAGTGCTTCCTGGTTCTAGTGTAACTTTTCCTTATTATAAGATAGGTCAAAGGCACAATATAAAATTGATTGAGTAGACAACCCCTAGGCCAAATCTTCTTGTCCCATTTACAAAATTCATAGTCATTAATCCTTTGTCTTAATCATGTCTCACCAGTAGTATTTTGCCCAGTGAGTGACAGCCTCCTCCTAGGGATGGTTTGGTTTTGTTCTGTCCTGTTTTGTCTCAGAACCTGGCTTTCAAGACCCACCCTCTGCACTTGCCTCCACTCGCCTCGTTCCTTGCTTCCTTTGCCACGCAGGCCTCTTCTGTCCCATCTCTTCTGTTTGAGCAGTATCATTCGTCTCAAAGCCTTGGCTTTAGCTATGCACATAAAGAAAACAGGGACCAGGCACCTCCAACTCCTATGCTCAGCAACCTCTGGCCAAGAAAGAAACCATTAGGCAGAGCCCAATACACAGCACTGTGTCACGAGGCCATGAAGTCACTATCCCTAAAGAACTGTGGTGCAGGTTACCAAACTGCCAGGACACCTTCCCAGAGCCAAGAGGCTCTTCATAACTCAGAGGACCCTCAGATGTTCAGACCTCTTAGGGAGAATTTGTATGTTTTCTACCATTAGCTGAACATTGTTTTCCCTTCCTGGGAGGCAAGCAGCTCAGGGCTCCCACACCCAAAATCAGAACCCACTGTTGAGTTTGGCGTGGTAGCAACACCTAGGAAGTGGAAGCAAGCTAGGGTCAACGTTCAGACCAATGCCAGCTTGCGCTCCACAGAAAATCCCTGTCTCAGAAGGATGTGCTGCTGACAGAGAGTCAAGCAGCGTTGTTTTTGTACATGAAGGATTGAGTTCCACTCCATTTTTCCGACGGGTGAAGTCTGCTTCTCTTCAAGCAACCAACGCCTCAGATCTTTTGGAAAAATATTTTTTCTGTTAATTTAATTTTATTTTCTGTGTATGAATGTTTGGTTTCCATGTATCATGTGAGTGCCTAGTACCCACAGACGCCAGAACAGAGTGTTGAATCCCCCAAAACTACGGTTACAGATGGCTTCGAGTTGTCATATGGGTGGTGCAAATTGAAACCGGGTCTTCTGTAAGGACAAGTGCTTTTAACGGCTGAGCCATGTCTCCAGTGACATCACCACCCCCATTGTTTTTAATAAAAAAGCTTTCCCGTGAATCTTTTCTTAAAAAACAAAATCAGTCACTTTAAGGATGGATAACTGTACAGAGATAATATTGTCTGGAATGGCTCCAAAGTGTTACTAGACCAACATGCAGTCAAAAACTTGACTCGTGCCAAATCGAAGCCCTATAGGACTTACTCCAGGCAAGCATTCATGGTTTAGAATCAGATGACTTGCGTTTTAACTGTAAAGGACTAAAAATGAAGTTTATTTTTATAAACCCATTACTGTGCGCACACTGCAATTCTTGCCATTGCTGCAGAGAGTCGCACTGTTTTCAAAGGAAGCTCTAGTTACAGCTCCAGTGTCGGCTTATTGCTGGAAAGGGTCACATGGGCTGCTTCAGTAGAGGGAAAATATTTTGTAGGGGGCAGAGGGGGAGAATCTTGTTTGTCATTGATTTGCGAGGTGCTAAGTAAATTTCAGCCTAAGCGCTTCTTCTCTGAAGTAGTCTGGTCTGTATCAGCGACATGAGGCTTCCCAGATAGAAAGCATCCCACTTGCGTAATAACTGCAGTTGCTTGTATTCTGTTATTCCAACATTGCTTAGACAATGCATGCACAATCATAATTACTAATTATAAAACATTTAGACATGAAATCATGTAGAAACCTATATATTCCATATGTTAATTTGCATCTTTCAACTAATGTAGCCAAAACAATTGGAAGACGGTCTTCTAAAAGGAAAGGCTAAGACTAGAGCGATAACTCAGCCGTTTTTGGTTTGGGTTCTTTTGTTATTTTGGGAGGGGTTGTTTGTCTTGTTTTATTTTCTGAGACAGAGTCTCACCATACATCCTTAGATGGTCAGGAACTCACTGTGCAGACTGGGCTGGTCTCAAGCTCCTAGAGATCTACCTGCCAGGTGGTGGTGGCACACACCTTTAATCCCAGCACTAGGGAGGCAGAGACGGGCGGATCTCTGTGTGTTCAAGGCTAGCCTGGTCTACAAGAGCTGGTTCCAGGACAGGCTCCAAAGTTTCAGAGAAACTCTATCTTGAAAAAACAAAAAACAAACAACAATAACAACAACAAAAAAAAAACAGAGTGAAAGATAACACTCAATTCAGTTTATTTTTCTAAGATTGGGTAGATTTGGGGACACAAAGGAAGACATGGTTGGAGAGGGGCATACAGAACTAAAAGAAGGAAAATTTGTTTGAGTATAGAGTGACTATCATTCATGAATATTTACTAGCTGGTCTTCAGGACAAATGATATATTCCTATAAAATATATGTCTAGTAAGTCAGTAGTCAATGGACAATTTCTGAGTGCTGTAGATGGAGTTTTTTTTGTTAGGACCATGATCAGTTCTGTTCTGCCAGTCACTTCCCAAATAGCCAACCAGATACTAAATGTTAACTATAGATGCTCAGCAGATAACTTAAGTTGTGTTTAGCTAGCTCTTTAAAAAAAAAAAAAAAAAAAAAAGATTTATTTATTTATTTATTTATTTATTATGTATACAGTGTTCTCCCTGCATGTATGCCTTCAGGCCAGATGAGGATGCAAGATCTCAATATAGATGGTTGTGAGCACCATGTGGTTGCTGGGAACTGAACTCGTGACCTCTGGAAGAGCAGCCAGTGCTCTTAACCTCTGAGTCATCTCTCCAGCCCTTAGCTAATTCTTATAACTTAAATTAGCCTATTTATATTAATCTGCATGCTATTCCAATGCTTGTTTACCTCATGTACGTATTTCCCATACTGCTCATCTGCTTCTCCTCAGACTTCCTTTTCTCTTCCCTTCTTCCTCCCAGCAGTTTCTCTGTCCCCAAAATCCTGCCTAGCTATGGACCAATCAGCTTTTTATTAACAATGAGAGCAACACATTTTCGGTGTATAGAAACATTAGTCCACAGCAGAGTGCTTATTATACACTAACAGAATAAAATTCATGAGCTTGCAACCTGTAGAGTAGCACAGAGCTTTGTCTTCAACAGGTCCCTGAAACTGCATTCATGAGCATCTGTTGTCTTAAAATACCTAACCATGTGGGGGCAATGTAATAATAATGATGTAATAATGTGATGATTACTATTAATTGTCAACTCAAAAAGACCAAGAATCAGCCAGAAGTCAAGCCTACAGGTGTGTCTCTTGTGGAGTTTCTAGACTGGATGAATTGAAATGAGAAAACTTACCCTAAATGTAGGAGATACAACCCTTGGGGCTAAAGTTCCAGACTGAAGAAGAAAAGGGGATCCCTTTCTCTTATAGAACCAGCTGCCTCAACTGTTCCTGCCAAGCCTTCTTACCATGACAGACTGTTTCACTTTGAACTATGATCAAATAAGTCCTTCCTCCTTTAAGTTACCTTTGTAAAGAATTTTGTCACCACAATGAAAAAAGCTACTAATCCAGTTCTCATTTTGTTGTTGTTGTTGTTTGTTTTTTGAGACGGGGTCTCTCGGTAGCTTTGGAGCCTGTCCTGGAACTAGATCTTGTAGACCAGGCTGGCCTTGAACTGACAGAGATCCTCCCCAGTGCTGGGATTAAAGGCATGCATCACCACTGCCCAGTTCAGTTCCCATATTTTAATCTTGTACTGAACCTCACAAATTAAGTGCCAGATATTGGAAATGGAGCAATCACCACAACAAAAAGATACAACGCCCTTCTCAGATAATTCCTAGAAAGAATAAAGAAATATAATCTTTTAAATGTATAAGGTGAATCAATAAAACAAACTAGTCATATGATAAAGAAAATAGGAGAGCTTGTACTCAGACAATCTCAACTTGTTCAAAAGTCAAGGAAACAAAATATACCATCAAATTAATGATTAACATATATTTTCATTTTCCCCCATTGCCTCAGTCTTGCCATGATGAGATTTGAAACACAGCAATTTTGTGGTGCATCTCTTCAATTCTGCTGACTTTCACGGTGCAATAGTTAATATACTTAAGGGAAATCTAGGGCATCACAAGCCAGAACTGGATCTGTGGTTTTTTTCTGTCCTTGCCTGCCCACATTTTATTTGCCATGCTTGAATTTGTGGTAAATACAGTTATAATCTGGGTTTTCAGCTTTGGTAATGTTCAAAAGATGAGTCAAGAAAGAGTACCATCCCTAGCCCTTGTCATGTGAAGTTAAAAAAAATAAATAAGAACTCAGCGTGCTGTGGGTAGAAGTCTGAGCACATCTGCATTCAGCACTTTGGTTGGCTGGATTGTTAACAGTATGTTCCATCCATCCAAGACGTTAGGGAGACCATCGAGCTGACACAGGGCATGGGTGTTTGCAGTAGAACTAATGAAGAAAAGGAGCAGAAGACATTCCAAAGTCTTGGCCTCCTGGAGTCTGGGAGCAGAGCTACAGGCAGGGAATGCTGATCTTGTGAGTCAACACCTCCCTGCATCCCTTGCTGAAGCAACTGAGCCACCTCTGTGGTTCTGACATATGACGAGCCTATGAGGACATTTTGTGGGCTTCAGTGCCTGATTTTCTGTGAGGATTTTCGTGGACTTTATGTTCAAATTCACTGAGAGAATGAACATCATTTCAAAAGATTTACATAGATTATGAGTTCAAGGGCAGCCTGGACTAGGAAGTCAGGGTTTGACCCAAAAAATAAAATAATAAATAAGAGATTTACCAGGAGACATCTTCTTTGAATGTTTTGTTATGCTCTGACATTAGTTAAGCACAATTTTAGAAAGAACCCTGTCTCCCACCTAGATCAGACCCTCCTGGCTAGCATAGACAGCTGTCCTTTCCTCAAGTCCTAATACTGAGTCCAACCTAAAGTTTCAGGATCAGCCTATCAAGTGGCCAAACTCTCATCTCTCCACGATTTGCTTCCTTGCCTGGACATCTGGAGTTTCCCTTTCATGTATTCATAACCCATGTCAACTTAGACCATATAACCAGAAGGGATAGGAAATCAACAAACCGAAAAAACAAGGATAGGTGCCAAGCCTGCCCTACAAAACAGCAAATGCACTGGGAAAGAGACATCTTAAAAAGAAAGGAATTCAGGCATAGCCTATAGGAACCGTCAAAAATTTGCTGTTTACCACAGAGCTATAAATCCATACCACTGCACAAGATGAAAACAAGACTGATGTGTGCGGGGGTGCGGGGCCATAATCCCAACATCTGAGAGACTGCAAAAGGACAATCAGGAGTTCTAGGCTGTTCTCAGCTACAGCTAAAGCCAGCCTAGGCCATGAGACCCAGTGGGGAATGGAGGAAATCTTGAGTGAGCGGATGTATATTGCTGACATGGGCACAGACATGACAAGGACCTCAAGGCCTCAGACTTATAAAAACTTGGCAAAGCTGTTTCTCCATAGCTCAAGAGGGTGACAATATTCTCCTTGGGGTCCAAGTATGAGTGAGTATGGATGAGAGACCAGGGTGTATGAAGACCAGCAACCGTTGCTTCCTCCTCATCTTGGATGTTTACAGTCTGAGAACAGCTCTTCCACAGAGACCTCCTCCTGAGCCTAGCAAGCCCCTTCCCTGGTGCTATATTTAATGTGCTCCAGTTTGCTGGCAACAGTAGGCACCCTCCACCAGAGGTAGCAGATATTCCCCTGAACCCAGCTTTCCTGTATGTATGTCCTTGTCTGTATGTCTGTTCTTTCTTCACTCCCTTCACATTGACTAACTAAACCTCCAAAACTGTAAGCAAGCCTTTCCTTCGTAAGAGATGTCATGGTCATGGTGTCTCGTCACAGCAACAGAACACTGAGTAAGCTAGACACCCTCCCTCAGAAACAAAACTAAACCTAATATATCTTTCTTTAAAAGGGTTTGGCCTGGCGGTGGTGCACACATTTAATCCCAGCACTCAGGAGGAAGAGGCAGGTGAATCTCTGTGAGTTCAAGGCCAGTCTGGTCTACAAGAGCTAGTTCCTGGACAGGCTCCAAAGCTACAGAGAAACCATGTCTCAGAAAACAAAAATTAAACAAAACAAAAAAGGTTTCTTGAAGAGGTTGAAGATTTAACTCCATGGTAGAGGACTTACTTCCCTAGCAAGTACAAGACCCTAGGTTTAGTCCATGACAGAAAGAAAGAGAGCAGGGTGGAGTGGTGGTGGGATAGAGACATGACTCAGTCAATAGAATGCTTGTTTAACAAGCACGGAGCTCTGGGTTCAATCCCAGCGCAGTAGGAAAACTGTTTGGGGGTGCACACCTGAAACTCCAGCTAGTGGAAGACAGAAGGAGGAGCAGAAGATCCAGGTCATCCTCAGTGTGGCAGAGGACAACCTGGGCCTCCTTACATCAAGCTCCAGGGCTTCCATTCCAAGTGCCTACTCTTGCCATACGTGTAATGGTTGTTCTGTCTCTTTAAGAGACAAGCCACACCTACTCCCTCCCCCATCTGCTGAGGCAGACTGATCTTCAGCTTATAGCCTGAGCTTGCTCTCTTTTCCATCTTCCTCTAGGAGAGGCAGCTTCGCTTCTGCCTCTCTCCCCACTTCTCTGCTTCTTCCCTTCTCTGTCTCTTCTCCTCTCTCTCTCTCTCTCTCTCTCTCTCTCTCTCTCTCTCCCCCCTTCACCTTTACCCTCCATAACCCCCTGAATAAATATTCAACTTCTCTCTATCTATCCTGTCTATCCATGTCTCTGTCTCCTGCCCACCCACCATGTGTCTCCCTACCTGGGACCAGCTACTGCTCAGGGACTGGCAGCTGTCTCTGTCTGGGACTGGCTGCTCCCAGAGCCGCTGCCTGCCACCATATGGCCCACTACCACTGCTCAGGCCACAGCTCTGGGACTGGCAGCCATCTCTGCCTGGGACTGGCTGCTCCCAGGGCCCGTTGTCTGCTCCCACATGGCCCGCTACCACCATTTGGGACTTACAGCATTTCTGCTGCCTACTGCCGCCGGGGATCTTGCAGCATTTTAAAAAACAAATTATAAAAATATGGAGGTTCACTGAAAGCCTGGAGGTGGTGGGACACACCTTTAATCCCAGCAGATATCTAAGTTTGAGGCCAGCCTAGAGTACAAAGTGAGTTCCAGAATGACCAGAGTTACACAGAGAAACCCAGTCTCGATTAAAAACAAAAGTTCACTGAGTTGTATAGTCTTTGAATCTGACTAATTCTGGTGTGTAGTATCTTGTTTATTTTTAAACTTTTTAATAATACAGTTTATTTAAGGAAAAAAATTAAAAGCAAGCAAACAAAAGTCCTTTTTGCTCATTCTATATCTAAGAGTCAAGCATGCCTTATTTCTAGTATAGGGCTTTGCTTCCAAACATATTTCATTGACAAAGTTTCTAGGATATAGTGTATAAGTGAGTGTAGTTACTTAATTATCTCTGTAAACTTTTGTAGCTTCCTGTTGGGAACTCCACATGTGTTCCCAGAAGTGGAATCAGAAGGCCTTTGTGTGGGGGTGGAGTGGTGGTGGTGGCTCTGGTGTATTACCAAACCCATGGTCTCACACATGAGGCTAGAGCCCTACCACGGAACTCCATCCCCAGGCAGAGTAAATTACTCATTCTCTTTAGACAAGAAGAGGTAGGATGGCTACGGAAAGCAGACACTGGAGCTATCCCACCTGACCTCACAGGATGATTGACTGAAACCTACATGGACTCACTGCTCTTGTCTCCTTAGTCCACACTGACGTCACTTCTCTGTCCTCTGTCACCACACTCTGAATCATGGTGTGGGCTTAGGCCAACCCTAAGGCTCTGCGTTTGGTAAGCAAAGGCTCTCAGTTGTTTCTGAAAGCAAAATTCTCAAAAGAAAAAAAAATGAGGTTAGGTGTTTTGTCCCAATGACCTTCATAAAATCTGATGAATGCGGAAAAGCAAACATGCTGATTCAAAGGAAATAAAATGAAGATGGCCTAGCAAAACTGTGGGCGTGTACAGGACAGTTTTTCTCTTTCTTCTTCTCAAGCCTCCACCTCTCACCCTTCTCTCTCCCTCCCTCCTTTCTTCTCTCCTTCCCTCTCCCCCTCCCCACCTCCCCCTTCCTTCTTTCCTTCTCCTCCCTCCCTCTTTCCCTCTCAAGCTGGGTGTAACAGTGCATGAAATTCTAGCTCTTGAGAGGCTAAATCATAGGTGAGTTTGAGTCCAGCCTGGGGTACACACTGACCTGGTCTCAAAAACAAACAAACAAAACCAAAACCAAACAAACAAACAAACAAACCAGGATGGAGGTATAGCTCCATTGGCCCTGGGTTTGAGCCCTACTGTGTAAACCTAATGGCGATTGAGGCTTATAATCCTTCTTGGGAGGCAGAGACAGGGGATCAGAAATGCTAGGCTAGTCTCAGATAGGTAATGAGTTTGAAGTCAACCTGGGCTACAGGAGAACATGTCTAAAAAAGTCCAACAAATACCGGCCAGTGAGACAGCTTTTCTGGTAAGCATGCTTGGCCCTCCCACACAATTTTTTTTTTAAATATGGTTGTTTTTAAACTGTTCTAGGCCACAGCTCTGTCCCCACCTCCTGGGCTTTGTATAACCCTCATTCTCCGTTCTCGAAAAGTCTGTCTCATTTCTCCAAAACAAGATCACCATGAAAGTTTAAAAGACAAACATCTGGGCACACAGCCTCAGTTTGAACCACATGGACAGCGCCTCCGCCCTAGCCAAACTTTATTAACTAAGTTAAAATACGGTGACAATTCTATTTACATAAAAAGTCCCAAGTTTGTCTGAAATGTCAACAAATGCAGCATCAGTTAGAATGACATCCTGTCCTCAGACCTCAGCTGCTAGATAAGCCGTGACTCTTCCGCTTGTCCAAACCAGGGGATTTAAATAGACAGTTGACAGAGGAAACGTGTCTGACTTAGAATAGGTTTTCCACTCAGCCACATCTTTTTACGCTCGCTCGTAGAAAGCAATGTCCCTCCCTCCCCTCCTCTGCACTCCTATCCCCACCGCAAGACTCACTCAGTCCCTCCCAAAGCTGGAGCACACACCTCTGAGAGGTTGGAAGAACACAGTGCCTGCCTCCCGCCACAGAGGCCCACAGGCGGCCACAGCTGGGCAGGAACTCAGACAATTGTCGCCAGTCTCCAGCACAAGAGCTTGAGAGTCTCCCAGATTCCATCACTAAGAATTGTTACCTCCTAAAGAAGAATCCGATGAAACACTGTAAATATCACACGCATAGGATGAGGAACACTTTCTGGAAACTTCATGAAATGTCCAAGTCAAAATGAACACATTAATGTTTCCACCTACTGTCAAAGTATGTCTTAAAGTCTTTGTTTGAAATGAGTTTGTCTTCAATTTGTAAATACCACACATCAAGCATTGACTTAATGGTTAGTAATGATCATTTTATTTTTAAATGTTCTATATCACTCCTTTATTTTTGTTTATTTTAGTTTATTTTGATTTTCTGTTTTGTTTTTCGAGACAGGGTTTCTCTCTGTAACAGTCCTGACTGTCTTGGAACTCACTTTGTAAACCAAGTTGGTCTTGAATTCATTGAGATCCACCTGCCTCTGCCTCCCGAGTGCTGGGATTAAAGGCGTGTGCCACCACCGCCCGGCTTATTTTGATTTTTTTAAGGGTCTCACTATGTAGTAGTACTTGATTAGCCTAAAACTCACTATGTAGGCCAGGCTGGTCTCACACTCGCAGGGAACCTCCCTCTGTCTTGCTAGGACTGAAGGCATCCTCTAGAATGTACAGGATATTTATTTTTTACAATCTGATACAACTGATAATGTGCACATTAATAATCCCTAGCCAAGTGTGTCTTCAAAAAGCTGCTTTTTGTGAAAAGCTGTATCTCAGAGCCAAGCTTGCTCGGGCATATCTGCACAACTCTAGAAGTTGAAGTGGGAGTGCCAAGTGCTCGAGGCCAGCTTGGATAATATATCTAGACCCTGTCACAACAGGAAAAAAAATTACAAATCATGACATAACTTTGTCCTCATGTGTCTTGTAAATTGAACTGTCCTGCTTTGCGCACAAGGCAGTGCTTGCCTTGTCGCTTCTTCTTATAGAACCTCTGACTTTTAAAACAGCTTCAGGCCTCCAGAGAGATGAAATGTCTTCACAAATCATATCCACACCTATCATCTATTTTTGTACTATATAATCAACTACCTAAGGAAGACTTCACATTTTGAGCTGGGCATGATGGCACATGCCTATGATTGCAGCACTTGGAACACAGATGTGGGAGGATCAGGGCTTCAACTGTGTCTTAGGCTGCCTAGCAAGGCTTTCTAGCTCACTCGCCTGGACTGCGGGAATCTCTGCCTTAAAAAAGATTTAGCCAAGTGTGGTGTTGCATGCCTTTCATCTCAGTACTCAGGAGGTAGAGACAAACAGGTCTCTGTGAGTTTGAAGCTACAGAGTGAGTTCCAAGCTAATTATGGTTAGAGAAAGAAGAGGAAGGAAAAACAAAAGAAAGAAAAAAGAGAGAGAGAAAAGAAAAAAGACAAGGACAGAAGGAGGAAAGGAGGGAGGGAGAGAGGAAGGATAGAAGGAAAGAAGGAAGGAAGGAACCCACTGCAACGTGCCTGTAACATTAGCTCTACAGAGGAGCCAATGACCTGCGCTCACATACACATACACACATACCCACATGCACCCACATGTAAATAAAAACAAACCTTACATTTTTCCCTCCTAATTTTTTCATCTTCTCTTAAATTCCAATGCAAGTTTCCATTGCCCAAGTGAGTGTCCCTTATTTCAAAATGTACTTCATTCGGTAGTCAAATTTCTCTCAAAATTGTCAGTAATTACATTTTTCCTGTATTTTTTTGTTTGTTTTTTAAACATTCTTTAATCCCAATCTAATGCCCATCTAGGGAAAGTAAATGAACTTTGGACCTGAAACTTGGCCAGAGGTAAGGATCGTTTCTACCACTTAGAGAAGCTAAAAACACTTTCAACTTTTCTGGCTGGCGGTAAAGCTAAAAGTTATTGAAAGAAAGTACACCAAGTGGTGGGACAGAGGTGAGGGCAAAGGGAGCTGGAAGAAGTGGGAAAAAGAAGAAGGTGAGAAACAATTGCCATGGTTTCTATCAAACATTGGGGATGTGTTCACGCTGCTTGGAAGTGATCCTTTGTTTGTTTGGGGGTTTTGAATTGTTTTTAGGGACACGGTCTTACTGTATAGCTCTGGCTGGCCTGGAAATTGCAGCATAGATGAAACTTCTGGCAATCTTAACGCAGCCTGAAGTATTTGATAAGAATCCTTTCGTCATGCAATCGTTTAACTGTGCCAGAGTAGCTTGCATCCATTCACTTGAGCAGTTGGCCAAACTGAACAGCTAGACAGAAGTCTTCAGAGAGGACAAAGGTAAAATTTAAATCATTAGGAGGAAGGAGAGAAGGGGATGGGGAAGCCTGAGACCGTCCAAGGGCATGGGTTTGGCACTGCTTTAATTGTAAAATATGATTAATGAGTATGACAGAATTCGGAGGACTTAAAAGTACAAGTTGTTTACAGCCGTCATCCAGCCAGGACTTCTGGCTAAATCTGTAACTGTTGAAAATTTCTCCACTGATTTCTTCTTAATCTTCAGCCAAGTATCCATTTCCTTTTGCCCTTAAAATCAGATTAATGACATATTAATCTTTACATTATCTCTTTTTCCCTCCGCTCTTACCTACAATTTTAGAAGCAGATTTATCGAGTCAATAAATTTCCATTGACTAGGGTCCAAGAAAGAGGAACATAAACCAAAGCGACAGATTCTCAGTTTTGCTTCAGTTACTCACACTTTCTTATGTATCTAAGCTATTTGTCTCACTGAAAAGTCCACTGCAGGTCTGGGAGGTGGCTTAATGGGTAAAGGCTCCTGTTGCCAAGGTTGAGAACATGAGTTTGATCCCTGGGACACACATAGTAGAAGGAGAGACCCAGCTCCCTCTAGCTGTCCCCTGACCTTCACAATCATGCAGTGGTGTGTTTGTATTCCCCCCCCCCCGCCCCACACCCTCACACACACTCACACTGAGTAATGTTGAATGTATTTTTTAATGTCTACTTATTTAATCCCCACCAGAACATAAGCTCTTTGATCATTTGATCATTCCATAAGCATTTATTTCATACTGGTTCACTGAGCAAACCCAAAGCTACCTCCCCGAAACATTGAATTTGAACTTAAAATCTGACTTGGATGCAGCCAAAAATTATTTTCTCTTATCTAGGCTCTACTTGAGAAACATTAGTTTGTTAAACAAAGTAATTTAATATTTGGAAAAGAGTCTGAAAATTTACTTTTAAAAAGTAGATCAAATGGATCTTCCATTTTGCTTCAGTGTCACTGTGACCAAAGAAATTGTTAGTGACTAATTCATTTTTAGAACAATACAAATATGTCACAGTGGCTAAGAGTCTTTATTCATTTTATGAATTATATTTGTGTTTGATTGGCAGGTGGATAAGTTTTATTTGAACTTTATTTGTGTGCTGATGAGACCCTGTCCAAGACTTCTCATTTCTAGGCAAGTGCTCTATCGCTGAGCGCTTGGCTCTCACTCTAGACCAATGTTTTCTTTATTTTACTATTTGTGTGTGTATGTTGTATGTTTTATGTGTGTTGTGCATGCATCTGAGTGTGTCTGTGTGCCTGTGTGCACACGTCTGGAAGCCAGAGTAGGACTTACTTTTCTTCTATTGCTCTCCTGCTTCACCTTTGAGACAAGGTCTCATATATATATGAGACCAATATATATTATTGATTTTTATTGAGCTCTACATTTTTCTCTGCTCCCTTCCTTGCCTCTCCCCTCCCCTTCAACCCTCTCCCAAGGTCCCCACGCTCCCCAGTTTACTCAGGAGATCTTGTCTGAGACAAGGTCTCTTACCAAAATAAGAAATTTTGCCTTCTGGGTAGGCTGGCTGCAGGGCCAGCTCTGAGGATGCTACAGGCATGAGCAGTCATGTGCAGTTTTTCTTTAATGAGGGTGTTGGGGTTCAAGCTCAGGACTTCTTCCTTGCAAAACAAGTACTTCTAGCCACAGAGCCATTTTCCCAGCCCCCTATATTTCATTTATTTCCATTGCTGTATGTTTAGGAAGGATTTTAAACAACCTTACTGACCCACTGAAATCTTTGTTCTAATTATTTTTATTAAATTCTCAAATTACCTAACCTTTCCTAAATACTGAGAAGATCCTTCATACATTGATGAGATTAAGTTGTCTACTTAAGAGTTGTCCCACCTAACTAACAAGACCCAGGGAATGGTGAAATAGGCTTCTTGGATGGTAATGCTTCTTCTGCATGCCTGTTGGCTTTAGATTTTCCAGACTCTCGCGTGCTAAAGACACTCTTCTCTCACCATCAACTTTTAATGGGGCTCCGTTCCCTCCATCGCTTAGTCTTGCCTTCAGGCCATGGCCAAGGCTCAGCTGTCACATTGTCTCTGAAGCTCTGCCTAACTTCCCATTTTATGAAGCACACAATGTCCTGCAAGGGAGGGACTTGGTCATTTTGAGCTTACCAAGGATTTCCTACCTATGATTCGGGGTTACAGAAACAGAACCTTGGGGATTCTTAATGAGCTGCCTATTCTCCAGTGTTTCCTGGGTTCTGGTGGCACAGGAATGACTCAACAAACATCACATTCATAGGGATGCCTCATGGAAATAGTGTGATCGTTAGACGTGTGTCACTCTTTGGGTGAAAATCTGAGAAAACGATGATCATATGGAACATTGTAGAAGGAATATTTTAAAACAAAACCTTCAGAAAGAATGAGGAAATTTCTGCTTAAGGCTGCCAGCAGAGGTTGGTCCAATGCTAGACTGGCATGCAGGAAACTCTGGATTCCAAGACCAAAATCACAAAAATCAAAACCAGAGTGGTAGCGCACAGGCCTGCCTAAAATCCTAGCATTCCAGAGCTGAAAGCCGGGGACCAAGAATTCAAGGTCAGCCTCAGCCAGTTCCTGTCCAACCTGGGCTACAAGAGACCCTTTCTCAAGAAAGCAATAGAAGCCATAGTAACCCACACATTTATTTAGGGTACAAGTTGAACCTCAGCATTCAGCAGACAGTGGCAGGAAGATCTCTGTGTGTTCCAGGAGAACCAGGGCTCCATAATAAGAACTTGTCTCATAAAAATAAATAAATAAAAGAACCAGGGAATTTTCATATTCGGAACCTGTATTTTAAGGATGTAGACAGCCAGGGTTTCAAAACAAACCATTTTTGTGTTATGTCTCCTGTGTCTATTCAAGATGAGAAGTTCAAGGAAATCTGCCAGGTATTTTAAATAAACACTGCTGGTCAATGTCCCTATACCAGAACAAGCAAGTGCTGAAGAGACTCTATTCCTGGTAGGCGAAAGAAATGCCTTTTATATCCCTGAAGGTAAACTCCCTTATATAAATTATAAATTTTCCTCATTAAAATAGCTAAGTTTATCAAAAGGAAAAAAAGGATACTTACTAAATGGGTAGTTTTGCTAACTGCACAGAAGACAGAGGAATTTATTCTGTGTGTGCTAAGACACCAGTAGTTACTGTTATGGGCTGAAGTAGAAATGTGCCCTTTGCACTCCCGTGTTGGACCACTTAGTCCCCAGTTGGTCCGACTATTTCGGGAGACTGGAACATCTTTGGGATACAGGACCTAACAAGTGGATGTAGGTCATTGAAGGCAGGCCACAGCCCAGCCCTGTCTCCCAATCCATCCAGAAGTGGTGAGCTTCTACCATGTGCTCCTGCTGCCACAGACTATGCTGTGCCTTCCCCACCATGATGGACAAGAGCTAAGTCAAAGTAAACCCCTCCTCATTTGAGTGGCTTCTGTCACGTATTTTGTAATTAGTGCAGTTAGGTAATGCTCTAAAAGAAAACTAGACATTAAAAGTACCAACCCACAGAGCCCTATGCTCCTGTAGTTTGGCCCTAGAATATGAGTAAGTAAGTTACCTCTAGCAAGGGTGTCTTGGGGCCAGTGAGATGGTTCAGTGTTAAGGGCCCTTGAGCCCAGCTGAGGACCCGAGTTTGATCCCCAGGACTCAGATGGTAGAAGGAGAGAACTGACTTCTACAAGTCATCCTCTGACCTCCACACACAGACAGACAGACAGGTAGATAGAGAAATAGATGGATGATTGGTAGGTATATAATAGATGGTAGATAGATAGATAGATAGATAGATAGATAGATAGATAGATAATAGATAGATAGATAGATAGATAGATAGATAGATAGATAGATGATAGATAAAATTAAAACTGAAGAGCTCTTTAATAAATAATATCTAAATCTCTCACTGAATGCCAAACAACAACATGCTGTGAGCTGTTTGATTGTGATTTCATTAAATAATGCAGAAACTGCCCAGGAAGAGCTTTCACTTTACAGACCAGAAACTAAGCCAAGAGATCAGCTACCAAGCTGTGACCTGAGCCTCCAGGCCGTCTGTTTGCCTCTCAGGCTCCTCCTCTAGTATCTGAGGCTCCTGGGAACTGCGTTCTCTTACTTATCACTGTGACCCCAGTACAACTTGCACACTTGACTGTTAAGAAACAGGTCCTGAGTGACAGCTGGGTGAACTTACCTGAGGTCCAGCCAGAATGTGTGAAGCCTTAAGATGAGCCCAGATAATTTACTAAATGATTTTGTGTGCCTTTCACATCGCCGACTTTAAAGCATAACAATTTACTGTTCAAGAACAGTGAAATCCTGAAGGAAGGGGAAATGAGGAATGTATACACACACACCCTCACACACGCCCTGGAAGGAATCTTCTTTTGATACCAGGGGAATGTTCTTTGTTGGTGATTAACTGCACAAAATTTCCTCTAATGGGTACAATTTAAGGCTAGTTGGGGAAGAATATAGTATCTTGATAGATGTATGATAATATAACCAAGGATTAAAATTATGCTTCACGTCAGCGCACCACTGCTTTCCTCTGCGAACTCTTGGAGGGAATACGGACAACTATCAGCCACAGCTGAGTCTAGCCATGGCTGCTTGTCTTATCCAGAGACAGCTACTGAAGCAGGGCTTCTCTATTCTGAGAAGTGCATTTTCTCGAACGCCAGTCAACCTGTTCTAAGTGTGGTGCCCGATTTGCTTGGCAGACTGGCTGTCTCTGGAGCTCCTTCCGGGTCATGATGAGTCAGAATCAGCACTCTGTAAATCTGATGTGAGCTCTTCTTAATTAACATGGGTCTGATCATTCAGGGTCTCCGCAGTCTATCCGGACCCTGGCTGGAGTATGCGTCTGCTATCGGCTTTTGTTTTTCTGGGGTCTGCCTCCTCAGCCAGCTGCGGACAGTCTCAAACTACCAAAATGCAGTTTCAAGTTACAGTCTAAAGGCCGGCTTTCAAATTACTGCAGGCGGCCGCTATTTCCCTGGAATGTTTGGATCCTCGGAGCAAGTAATCCCAACTCCAGACAACCCAGTGAAATGCCTGCAGATCAACCTTCCAACACTTGCTCTGTCTGAGCCGGGAACAAACCCTCCCAATTCTATTTCGTGCTCGTCCCAGATGGAAGCTGCGACTCCTCTGCTCCAAGCCTGTTACCATGACTTGTCTAGTCGCATGGCCTTTTGATGCCATTTCTTACCCCTTACACTCGCTGCTTGACGACTAATCCAAACTCCTCCCAGCTGATCTTGCCCTGACAGATCCTTGGCCACCTCCCTGCCTTCATTCCCAGGTTTCTCCCAAGATGACTTCCTTCTCCACACCCAACCCCACCTACCTTAAGTCAACAGAACTCCACAACCCTCCATTCCTCCTCCTCCTTGGAGGTTCCCGTTGTTTGGCTGGTTGGTTGAATGTACTCCTCCTCTAGTACCTCTTGACAAGCGACTGTTCTCATCTGTATGAACCGTTCCCTTATATTCAGCCAACAATTTTTTGAGTATTTAATAGGTGCCACTTTCAGGGAACAAAAGAGGAATGATAAACTGGTCAAGCAAACATCATAAATAAATGCTCACAGTGTTGTTACCATTTCAACACACACTGTACTATATCAAAGAAATAACTGTATCCATGTAATGTATTCAGTTAGAACCCTGGTCTGCTGTCGTGTTGTTTTAAGCTTTTAATTAGATTTTTGTTAATTTTTTTAGAGTGTTCATAACAGAGTCGATTCTCCAGCCCCCATTTATTGTCTTTTTGCACTAAGATCCTTCTATGAAGCCCAGCCTGGCCTCAAACTTGAATTCTTCCTGCACAGCCCCCGTAAGTGGAGATGACAGATGCAGTCATCAGACCAACGACTGAATCCTCATGTGTGCTAATAGTTTATTGTTAGTGTGCTAAATTAAAAAAAAAGTGGTTGTTTTCTGGACATAAAAAGCTAAAAAGAAAAGATGCAGAGAACCTGTTTTAAAAAAACACTAAAAGAAATAGAAACACACCAAGCAACCAGAAAACCACCCTGAAATTGAACATGGTGGCACATGCCTACAATCCTAGCAACCATGAGGTGGAGGGCAAGGATCGAGAGTTCAAGGTCATTCCTAGTTACAAATATTTAGTTGGTGGATAGACCCCACAAGACATCCTTTCTTCAAAAACCAACAAACAAAAAGCACAAATAAAAATTGCAGCTTAGTGGTAGAAGACTGATTGCAGCCCTGAGAGAAGGCGCCAGGAGGATTAGGAGCTCAGGGCCAGCCTCAGCACAAGTTAAAGACCAACCTAGGCTACCTTATCTCTAAAGCAAAACAGAGAGGCAAGTTGGTCACGTGAAAGTTACTGGCTTTGTAACCCTTGGGGGACAAGGAGCCCGAACAGTAGGAGACCGGCTGATCTACTAGCATCTGATTACCTGTTCCTTGGAAGGATTAAGCAAAGGAACATCATTGTTATAACCAAAGCAAGTCTGTGTGAGAAATTTGACTGCCCCTCTTTAACTTTAATCCTGAGTCCTTAGCAGTTCAGATGAGTAGTTTAACATTTTTTGTTTTTTCTTTTTGACGAAAGAACAGAGGGAAATTGTCATGCAAATCAGTAAGCCATGGTGCCTCACACTGAAGGCAGAATGTGCCTAGCTAAGAGGAAAGCTCCTTAGATCTTTGTCAGTAGGGATGATGGTGCCTTGTCCAGCAAGAACCCTACTCAGGATTGAACAGGAGAGCAATCAAGCTGAGTGTGAAGAGCTGCCGGTTCCAGATGCGGCCACTGCTTTCCGTTGTCTCTCTTTCTCCCAGTGGGGACCTCACCACTGCTCATCAAGCTAAGAGCAAGGAACCCAGTCCATTGGGTTTTCATCCCAACCTGTTGGAGCCTAGTGAAGGAATTAAGTCCAAAACAATGGTTTTCTGAGTGGGTAGGGGTATGCTTGGCGGTAGAGACGTTGCCTATCAGACACAGAGTCCTTCTTTGAGACTTACAATAAAAAATGAATACTTTTTTTTTTTAATTTCAAAACCAAGCAATAGTCTACTGTAAGTTTTATTTTCAAAGGTGAGAGAAACAGTCCATAAATGATTCTGCCCAGCAGCAAACAGGGCCATACAGAAACAGGCAAACTGAAATCACAGGCCCGGACACGGGTCAGGGAAGCAGAACAGTGCCTTGCTCCATCATCAGAAAAGCTTCCTCCTGCAGCAGATGGGAACAAACACAGAGACCACCCAGACGATGTACAGAAAGTAAGAAACCTCGGAACACTCAGCCCTAAATGAGATATCTTCATCAAATCCCTCCCCTGAGGGCTCAAAGAACTCTGTGGAAGAAGAAGCAGAACATGTGTAAGAGCCAGGGGAGATGGAGTCACCAAGAAATCAAGGCCTTCTAAGCACACCATGACAACACATATGAACTCCCAGAGACTGATGCAGCAAGCACAGGGCCCTCACAGGTCTGAACCAAATGGAGTCCTAGAGCCGAGAGAAGTGTACACAAGCCCCTCATCCCTGTCCCAAAGCTATCCCCAATTGATAACCATGGGCAAATAAAAAAAATAGTTTTCTTTGAGGGAGTCTCAGGGTGAAACAAACTACTCTTAAATACAGGTCCCTGCCCAGCAGTAAACGGTCACCAGGAAACAAAACCCACGGCCCCTTGTTGGCTCTTCATCTCATGATGCTGTCTCGGGAATTTTTCCTTTTCTTTTCTTCTTTCCTTCCTTCTCTCCTTCCTTCCTTCCTCCTTCTCTCTTTGTTAACCTTACAGGTTCCTTACAGTATATTATGGCTTCTGGTTTTGTGTTTTTATGGGACTTTTATGTGTGTGAACGTGTCCCACTGTATCTGTATGTGTGTCTCGTCCTTCTCCTTTGGCTCTGTTTCTGTTTGGTTCTTTTGTCCTATTCTGATTTCTTTGTTTCTGGTTTATCTTACTGTATTTCAGATGCTCGTTTGTTTTCTAACAAAGAGAAAGGGAGTGGATCTGGATTGGCAGAGGAGCTGCCAGGAAAAACTAGAAGGAGGTGGGGGAAAGGAAACCATAACCAGAACATATTGTATGGAAAAAAAATCTATTTTCAATAAAAGAAAAAGAAAAAATTGCAGGCCTGTTTTAAAGGAGTAATCATTGTTTAGGTGCCAACAATTATTTAGTTTATAAATATGACTCTCATGAGATTGTTTTATACAGTTCTTAATAAAGATTTGGAAATTTGTTGGACAATGGTAGCACACACCCTTAGCTCCAGCACTTTAGAGGTAGAGGCAAGGGCAAGTGAGACTCTATGAGTCCAGGGTCAGCCTGGTCTACAGAGCAAGTTCCAGTACAACCAGGGCTATGAAGAGAAACCTTGTCTCAGAATTCTATCTCCCAAAAAAGAGAACTTGGAAACTTAGACATTTGCAAGCATTTTGTTTAACTTTAAAAACATGATCAACCAGACTTTATTTCGGAGGTAGACATAGAAGATTCAAAAGTTCAAAATCATCCTTGCCTTCATAGTGAGTTTGAGGCCAACCTGAATTATGTGAGACCCTGTCTCAACTAACAAAATAAATAAGCAGACCATCAGGCATGGTGAGGTCACTCAAGGATGGCTAAAAGCGTAGGGTAGAAGGTTCTTAAGCACTACAGAAGTGTTTAAAATACCATCATCCCACAGATGACTTCATAACCACAAAAGGAAATGACATCTTGACAATGGGGCAATCTGGAATATACCACTTTGACCGCGTGATCAAACTTCTTGTGACCTATACCAATAAGGAAAGAATCTGACATTCTAGTTCCTTGGGAATTTCAATGGGACATACAGGAAGATTTCCAAAATTTACAAAAAAAAAATCTATTTACAAAAATCTCACCATGATATAAACAGCAAGAAAAATCAAAACTAACGGAATTTTCTACCAAACAGCCAGACCGGATACTATAAACACTATAAAATGACAGAGCTATTCAACAAGACAGGACACTTCTTTAGATTTAAAGAGACTAAAGGACTTGATAAGCAAATGACTTATTCTTCAATGGGTTTGAGTTAGGCATGGTAACACACCCCATTGATCTCTGCTCTTAGAAGACAGAAGTAGGAGATGCTCTATGAATTCAAGCAAGCTCTATAACAGCCAAGACTAAATAGAGAAATCTTGTCTCTTTAGAAGATAGATATATAGGTAGGTAGATAGATAGATAGATAGATAGATAGATAGATAGATAGATAGATAGATAGATAGATGATAAAAAGATAGAATTGGTGAACATGCTCATACACATATTTCTGGAGAAATAAAGAAATCTGAATGTGGACAACAGGGAATACACATGATATTGAATTTTACCAATTTGATAAATATGTGGAAATTGGAGATAAGATTTCCTTTGTCTTGGGATTTACATGGTAGAATTCTTTTGTTTTTGTTTTGTTATTTGTTTGTTGTTTTGATACAAGATCTCAATAACCCAAGCAGGACTCAAACTCAAATGGAGCCCAAGTTGGCCATAAATTTCTAGATCCTCCTGCTTCCAACTTTTGAGGACTAACTACGGTTACAGGAATGTGTCACCATGCCTGGCACTGGCTGGAACATTAACATCAAGGTAACCTGATGTGTGAAACTTGCTTTCAGTAAGTTGAGGGGTAGGGGGAAAAGGAAAGAAAGGTGCCAGGGAATAAGTCATCAGCTGGATATGCTTGTGATTGTCATGCCCTTGTACAGTCTTCATCAGAATAGAATACGTTGAGACTAAGAAGGGGCTGACAGAAGAGCTTACAAGCCTGAGAGCCCGTGACTCAGACCTGCTTGCCTGCAGGCACCCTGCTTCTTCATCGCTCTGCATCTAACCTCATCACCAGTTCCCAGCCCCAACTCCACACATGCTCTGCAGGCACAGTCTCCAGCATCTTGCCCCTTTCTGCCAACCCCTGCTTCAGAACTGTGTCATCTTCTAAAATACCATCTACCTTGTAATCACTTGCTCTCCAGTTGCCAGAGGAAAGTCCACGTTGATTGACATGCAAATCAAGTGACTTTCACAAGCAGACTCCCCATTGCAAGTCACCTCCACCCTGTAATAGTTTTTAGGCACAGCCTTTAAACTGCTTGCTGGTCGCTACATGCATTCTCTTGCTCAAGCTGATCTCTTTGCTAATGACAACTCACTTTCTCTTAATCTAGCAAATCCCTATTTGGCACTCAAAACCACAGTGAAAAAAAAAATGGAAGCTATATGAGTAGTACTCTCGCTTCCAGGAGCATGTGCTGGCACCTGTCCGTCGTACCATGGCTTCTGTCCTGCCTCTGTCACTCTTCCCAAACCGTGTGCTTCAAGGCCCAGACCTCAGGTCTAGTTGGTGCTAAGGACTTAGGAAACAAACATTTGGTGAGCTAGGTTTTTGCGTGTCTTTATTTTTATCTCTTACTGCTCTAAAATCTCTGCGTCTATTTCACCGCTTTCTTTGAAAAAGCTGAACTCTTAACAAATTCATTAAGAAAGGTGAAGCAGGAGGATGATGAATTCAAGGCCAGCCCAGGCTGCACAGTGACATTCTGGCCCCAGAAAGGGAAGAGAGAAAGAGGGGAGAAGGGGAAAGGAAAGAGTTTGCGGAGGGGGGGAATCAGAAGTGGGCGGGCTGTGACATAGGTAACAGCTAATTAAAAGAAAGGCAACAGAAAGTTAAACCTCTAAACTCTTTCTTGGTTGAGAAGACAAAGCCCAGAGCCAAGGCTTTGAATGCAGGATGGAGAGTTTCGCTTCTCTGAAGCTTTAGGGCTTAACTTCCCTTCCAAATGTCTGTGCTCTCAAGATCTCTTTTGTTTCTTGGGAAATACTAAACATATTACACGGCCCTTTCAATGAAGGGTCTGTTTCCTGTAACTGGTGCCTCCTTTCAATTAAGATCAAACGGAATTTGGCATTAAGCGGAGCCACAACTCTTTCTCAAGCTAATGTTAATTATAACGTTGGTGGATGTGCTGCACCCTGCTCTCAACCCGTCTGATTTTACCAACACACAGGGCAAAGCTG
Organism: Chionomys nivalis; assembly: GCF_950005125.1. NCBI lineage: Eukaryota > Metazoa > Chordata > Mammalia > Rodentia > Cricetidae > Chionomys > Chionomys nivalis. Next base: position 45,152,828 of record NC_080087.1, read on the forward strand.
CTAGGAGACAGAGCACTGTTGCCTCTGTTATTACGGAGCTTGCCTACAAAGATCCGTGGATACTTCTTCCCAGAAAATCTTCATAGAAGCGTTTATTACATAAAAAAAAAATATGAGCCTTTATTAGAAGCTAACAATAAAGCCGGTGTCTATTCAGTTTCTGTTATGTACTTAAGGCAAGGAAAGAAAACTCATTTTTGTTCTTGCATGTTAGTGTGGAATTTGCTACCTTAAAATGTTACATTCAAAGAATTTACTATTGTAGAAAACTACAGGCAGCCATTTTTGAACTCAAGTGTTGAGAAGAATCTTTAATGCCCGAAAGTGAAGGTCACCAGCAACTTTTGCAAAGGATCAGTCTAAAATAGCATGCTCATTGCTTCTGTAAGTTAGAGTTTGTGTATCTAGCTTACAGTTAAACTTATCAGATAAAACACAGGCAAACTATTCAGATAGAAGTGGAATTCTCAGATTTCTGTTTCCTAGGCCATTCTGCTTGTAGACTGATTTTATTTAGCACCAATATTGTCAGGTCTTTTTAAAACTGAAATACTTGACAAATCAGGCTCTTGTTTTAGAATTACTGCTACTGAAGCTTATGGTACACTCTCTCTTCTATAAATGATTCTCCAATTATAGACGAACTCCCCAGTTGATCTCTTCCCTACTGCCTACCCCACGCCTGCACTTTGCTCTCATCCACTCTGCATGTTCACAGACTGCATTCCTGCATAGACTCACCGCCTGTGACATTCTTCCCTTGATCATTCCCAGAGCCAGTTGAGAATTAGACAGCTTTGTTAGAATGGTACCTCTTTACTGTATACATTGATGTACCTTATTATAGACACCTGAAAAACACTTATGGTTTGAAAACAATATTAGTGATTTCTTAGGGATTCTATAGTTTATTTAGCCCACTATCCAGTTTCACTTCAGCCCAAAGCAGTTCGGGCGAGATGCTCTCACAGTGGAAAAACACGCGTGGGTTTTACATGAGAAGGGTCTTTCTTATAGTCCTGCTATAAAGTTAAAAAAAAAAAAAAAAACATACGGCACTGAGAGGGTCTTTAATGTCGCTGCCTATCAGGTTTCCTGTGTGAACCTCGCAGAGGTTGCACATGACTGTATGCTTGAGTCTAAATTGTTGTCAATAACTGATGATTCTGGGGCTGGTGACATGGCTCAGTGGTTAGAAACACTTGATGCTCTTGCAGAGGATCCAGCACCAACATGGTGTCTCACAACCACCTTGAACTCTAGTTCCAAAGGGACTTCAAGGAACACGCCCAAACACACATGCAGGTAAAACACTCATACACATAAAACTTAAAGACTAATGCCTTTGAGGAAAAAGCCAATAATACTGTGGGTTTAACTCTTAGTACAGACTTTCTAGAACAGACGAATCAGAGCATGAGTTGCTGAGGCAGTTAGGTAATTTTCCTGCACTTCTGTAATGTTTTATGACATTGGAGGCTTTCATCTATTGTCAGACTTAGCACAGCATCACTGCAGATTGCTAGGAGACAGTAAATGTTTTTACAAGCAAAAAGCCTTCGCTTTTTCCTACTGCTATCTACTGAAGGGGAAAAAGAAAAGAAAAAGAAAGAAAAGAAAACTTTGCCCAACTACTGGTCTACGACCCAGGCCCTATGTTTCAGAGCAAATGTTAAACTTTTTCAGACCTAACTGAAGAAAGCACTCTGATTCTTTTCATCTAAACTGCAATATCCCTAGAGACAAAAAGAGCACAGCAGAGCCAGCAGCTCCCAAAACAACAGCATGCCACTGCAGCTGGACAGAGTGGCCCTCACTATGATTGCAGAACTCGGAAGGTAGAGGCAAGAGCGAGGTTGAGACTACCATGGGCTACCGAGCAAGTTCCACGCCAACCTGGGCTATATTACAAGATAGATTCTCAAACAAAACAAACCGGAATGACACTGAAGAGCCATTGCTCCTAGCCCCCTGGTTGATTCAAATCCTCCAAATGCTGTGTGCTTTGAAAAGCAGAGAGAGAAAACTCTTCAGATTGCAGAGACAAGACCACACCTGAATACTCCCCCTCTCTCCGCCAGCAGTAAGCATCTGCCTCATAAAGTTCTCTGTATGAAAACTAACTAGATTGCCTCAACATTAATTAGTATAATTAACACATTATCAATATCTGCCCTTACAACACCCACCCCCAACTATGTGTTCCCAGCTTCCTGTAATCACAAGTCACAGCCCTTCTGTAGAGCCAGCATTAATCCTCCCCGCTTTCCCACAATTACCTTCCAAACTGAAAACCATCCCATTATAAAAACTGAAAAATGAGCCAGACAAAATTACACACTGAACGGAGAACTAGTTAGCTGTGAGACCGGGAACATGTCTCGCGAGTTTACTAAATTGATGCTTTGGAAAAAAATAAGATAATCCATTATTGTACTTAGTAATCACTTAGGATTAAATGGGACTAAGTAACTGAAATGTAATGAAGGTGCAGAAATGAAGATAAAAAAGATTACCAAAAATTCAAGTCTCGATAATCATTCTACTTAATCTATAAAACATTTATTTATTGTTTTAATATATCAGCAGGCAAGGTGTCTTAGTAGAACAGGTTGGGTGTCCAACTCAAAAAAGCTGCAGAAACATAAACTCTCAAAGACTGAAATAGACTCTAGCATCGTATATTATTTGTACCTCTAGAAAGCTGAGTAGATAATAAAATTTTTCTTGTGACACTATTCTGGACTGAAGAGAAAACTAGAGGCTCAGGTCATAAGTCTGTGATTGCATTTTTGCCTAGCATGTATTAAACTCTGTGGTTGATTCCCAACACCCCCAACTCCCACACACAAACACAATTCTTTCTTTAGCTGGGTGTAGTGGGTCATATCAATAATCCTAGAATTTAGAAGCTAGAGATAACAGAATCAGTAAAGGCTAGCCTTGGCTACTTTGAGAATTTGAAGCCAGCATGCACTGTCCTGAGGCCCATTTCAAAGAATATAAACAAAACGGCAAACAACAACAACAAAAACCAAAATGGATTAATGAATGTACACTAAAGCATATAATATATAATCTTTCAAAAACGGGGTTGTAGAGATGGCTCAGCAGTTAAAATCACTTGCTACTCTTGCAGAGGACCACAGTTGAATTCCCAGCAACCATGTCAAGTGGCTCACAATCACTTGTTATTCCAGCTCGAAGGGACCTGACACCCTTTTCGGGCTTCCACAAGCACCCACACACATATGCCACAGAATTACACAGACATATACACTTATACATAAATAAAAATAAAAATAAATTTAAATATATTTTTGAAGATTTGTGGCTCTAAACTGGGTGTGGCAGCCCACACTTTAAATTTCAGCACTCCAGGGGCCAAAGAAGGCAGATCTCTCTGAGTGTGAGTCCAGCCTGGTCTACATATTAAGTTTCAGGCCTGCTAATGTTACATAGTAAGACCTGTCTTTAAAAAACAACACACACACACACACACACACAAGCAACAAAAACTAAGATCTATAGCTCTTAACTCCTGAGCCATTCATCTTCCTAGCCCAAGATAAATGTTTAATGTTTATTTTCCTTTTGGTTTCGAGACAAGGTTTCTCCGTAGCACCTTTGACTGTCCTGGAACTCTCGGTAGACCAGGCTGGCCTCACAAAGATCTGCCTGCCTCTGCCTCCTAAGTGCTGGGATTAAAGGAAAAATTTCTAAATTAAAAAACAAAACAATATTATAAATTTCGTTAGCTTTAAATTATTTCATCCTCCTCTGGTCTTAAAACAAATATGGTAGACAGGGAACACCTGCAATCCTTGCTACTCAGAAAACTGACCTAGAAAGAGCCTATGCTCGAGGTCTGCCTGGGTCACATAGCAAATTTAAGGCCAGCCTAGGTAACTGAGCAAAACCCTGTCTCGGAATGAAAATATTGAACCTGGTGTGGTGGTCCACACCTTCACTCCCAGCACTGCAGAGGTAGACATAAGTGATCACTATGAGTTGAGGCCATCCTAATCTACATAGCTCCAGGAAAGCCAGGGCTACAAACAAATCCTGTCTCAAGAATCAAAGAACAATAAAACTATAAATAAGTAAATAGATTATCAATAAATGGACATATGTAAAAATATAAAAATGATTTTGATTTCCATCACTATATTTCATTCTTCTGAGTGGTCTTGTCTATTAACTATGGTATCTGCTTTAGTTTTTATTATCTTTATATTCAGCATTTCTGTTTGATTGCTTTTCAATGTTTAAATCACCCTACTAAAGTTTTCCTCTATATTTTGAAGTTTTGCCTTCCATTTACTGTTGCATTCACTGTGGAGACTATGTTGAAAAGGCCTTGGGATAGTTTCCCCAAACTCACGCATCTGTTTGACTCGCCCCTACAAACGATGCTTTTAAACAGTGAAACCCAAAGTTCTTTCACAGACTTTTCACCTATCCTTAATCTTGGATTTCCTTACTGGAGAATTAGTCATCTGGTGATGGTTCGTGGGCGGTGGTTGTGTCCGTTTTTAAATGTTGCTTTCTTTTGTTTTCTGTATTAAAATCAAAATAAAGGGTTGGGAATACAGCTCAGTGAGAGAGCCTGCCTAACATGAGATACTGGCCTCAATGCTCAGAACTGAAGGGAAAAAGAATAGGAAACAGAAGAGTAAGCAAAAAGAATACTTAGCAATAGCAAGGATGGCGGGGTACCCCTCTCTTTCCAGTTACTCAGGAGGCTGCCTAGGAATGAGCAGCTGATCCCAGGAGTTCGAGATTGGTCTGGGCAAGGTGGGAGGAAGGAGGAAAGTGAGGGCAGGAAGGAGGAAGGGAGAGTGCTCTATCTTGTGTTTTCTGCAATGTTGAGATCTTAATGTACTAAGGGCAGTGCTGAAGGAGAAGGCTTTGCATGATGCTCGACACAGAAAATTTCCAACATTATTCCCTAGGGACAAAGGATAAGAACTGTTATTTGGGGGATTAAATAAATAATTATTATAACACACACATGCACACAAAGCCTTAGAGGATAGGACAGCAAAAAAACCTATTGGAGTATCTAATCACAATTCTGATCTGTGAAAGAACACAGCAGAAGGAAAAAGGTAAATGAAACACTTTTTCCCAGTTTCTCCTTCAAAAATCACAGAATAGTTCTATGTTTAATGGAAATGATGTTATCTTTTGAATTACTTAAGTAGAGATGTGAAGCCTTAACTTTGAAATCTTGAGAGAGGAAACAGATGGGCTAAGCCTAGAGGCTGTGAGGAGCAGCATACACAGGGACATCCAAGTGGCCCAAGTGTTCATTTTCTAGGCCTCCTATAGCCTTCGCTTCCTAGGAACCACATAGACATTTGCACAATTCTATAATTAGTAAATGTAAACATAAACAGAATATTAATGATTGAGATTGATAAATCACAAAAATGTACTGGGTATGTTCCCATTTTGTTCTGTGTTCAGCACTAAAATTTCAAAGCCTGCTGGTGTGTTCTGCGGTATTCACTAATGTCTAGAATAGATATGCCAAAGGACAGGCCAGAAACTGCATTCTCAGTAGGATGATATTCTTCATGTTGCTAGGGGAGATGACTTAGAAAAAAAGGCTAGGGAGGAATTTGTACATATTATCAAAAGAAGAAAAATACAAAAGAAGAAAAACAACGAAAAAAAAAAAAACCAAGCTGACAGGCTGGGAGTTGAAAGCATCAAAGGGAAGAATAGTTGTGATAGTGGTTTTGATAACAATAGTTATCAAAGCTTAAAATATTTAAGAAGCAAATTAAAATGTGAAGAACAATTAATAAAAACTCAGAAAGAGATATTGGGGTTCAACCTGAAGACCAGAAAAGCAAAGCAGCCAACCACTAGCTTTTACCACAACCTCAGTCCAAAAATGGTGATCCTGCCTCCAGGGAACCTCAGAAAGAAACTGAGGTTGAGGTAAGGGTCAGTGGTTGGCTGCTTTGCTTTTCTGGTCTTCAGCTGAATCCCAATATCTGTCTCTGAATTTTTATTAACTGTGATTCAAAAACGGTCAATTTTGGGGGCTAGAGAGAAGGCTCAACCGAGTCTCCTTAGCTTTATTCCCCAGGGAAAGGTGAGTGCGCTATTGGCCCCTTCCACAGCCCCGAGAACAGACAGTGCTCTTAACCACTGAGCCATCTCTCCAGCCCTATCGTTCAAACTTGATCCAGACTTTACTCTGTCCTACAGGCCTCGAGGTACGGGCCCTGAGATAATTTTGGCCCAAAAAGAGCACCGTCTGATCTTCCAAAGGACCCAGATTCAATTCCCAGTACCTATATGGCAGCTCACAATTATCTGTATCTCCAGCTCCAGAGGATCTGGCACCCTCACACAGAAATACATGCAGACAAAACATCAACACACATAAAAACACACACACAAGAGCTAGTTCCGGGACAGGCACCAAAGCTACAGAGAAACCCTGTCTCGAAAAAACCAAAAAAAAAAAAAAAAAATCTTTTTTAAAAAAGTTCAGTTTTCTGAATTTAGAACGTCAAGGTTGAGAAAGTAAGACGGAAGTGGGGCCAAGGCCTCACTCCAGAGGTCTGAACTTAACTCCCAGCAAGCAGGGCTTTGAATGGAGGCCCTGATGAGCTCATCCTGAATTCTCAGCCTGGTGGAGAGACACAACTCCCACCTTGTTGACGGTGGTCCAGTGTGGAAATTCACCACTAATTTGTAATGCGTGAGAAAAATAATTTCAGATGCGTAATAACTAAGAGAATGAATACCAGCCACACAGGAACGGTCCTGCAGCTGCATGATAGCCAAGTTTGCTTGTGGATATTGATTTCTAGCCAAATATCGGGTGAAGACTGATCCGTGAGGCTGTAGGAGTACCTCACGTAAAAAAATCTCTCTGCAGAGGGCTAGCATTACTTTAATTAGACCTTTCTGTTCTGGAGCCTGACCCTGGAAATTACAGGTGATTTTAAAATTCTGCTAACTCCCGAGAGAAGGAGATAGCTGCAGGGGCGCTGTGTCTGTGTGTTAGTTTGTATTTTGGAATCTACGGGGCAATGTAACATAGCTACAATCGTTTTGAATAGTCTGGTCCCCATGGAAAGTAACTCAGTTTTTCTTTCTGGGTTCTCGAGATAAGGTCTCGTGGAGCCCTAGCTGATCCTCTCGCTTCTGCCTCCTCATTGCTGGGGTTACAGGCCTGTGCCACCACGCCTGGTTTTACTCACGCCGAGGTGGAGCCCTGTGCTTTGTGCGTTCTAGCTGCCTCAGCTCCTGGAAAGAGGATTTATGATTAGGCTTAAGGATCAGGGGAGACTCAGAAGACAGGCATGGGGCTACGTGACTGCACCCGCAAGCAAGGGGCAGAGGCAGAAGGGGGAGTTAGGAGTCCCCTAATCTATACAGGAAGATCTTGTCAAGAGTGGGAGGAGGGGAGAAGGTGACCAAAACAAAATAAAATATATGGGGAGAATTATTTTTCTTTTATTTTCTTTCTTTCTTTCTTTTTCTTTCTTTCTTTTCTTTTCTTTTCTTTTTTTTTTTTTTTTTTTTTGATTTTGGAGACAGGGTTTCTCTACATAGTCCTGGAACACACCCTGTAGACTGGGAGACTGGGCTGGCCTCGAACTCAGGGCTAAAGTTTGCCTGCCTCTGTCTCCCAGGCGCTGGAGTTAAAGAGTTAAATGCATACACTGATACCACCACGCTCTTTTTAGAATTATTATTATTTATCTTATTTTTTTATTTTCATTCATTTTGATGTGTCAGGGTGTTTCCTGCATGTATGTCTGTGTCCTGAGTGCATACCTAGTGTCTGAAGAGGCCCGAGAGAGAGGCATCCAATCTTCTGAGACTGGAGTTGTAGACAGCTGTGAGCTGCCATGTGGGGACTGAGTCCGGGTCATCTGGAGGAACAGCCAGTTCTCCAGACCACTGAGCCATCTCTCCAGACCTTTATTTTATTATTTTAAGTGTATTGGTAGCCTGCACGTATGTCTCTGCACCATGAGCGGGCCTAGTACCTGTAGTGCTCAGAAGAGGGCCTCAAATCCCTTGAACTTGGAGATCCCACCAACTGTATGGCAGGAAGCCTCCCTGTGTGTGTGTCTGTCTGTCTGTCTGTGTCTCTGTGTATGTGTGTGTCTGTGTGTATCTCTCTTTCTCTATGTGTGTGTTGGGAACCAAAACCCAACCCCTCTGCAAGAGCAAGACAGCAAGATGTGCTTTTAGCCCTGGAACCAGCCCTCTCGCTGAAATGTTTTCTGACATCAAATGCCCACTCTGAGATCTGCATTTCACCATAGGGTTGAGACTGATTCAGGCTTAAAGGACTCACAGGTCGGTGTCTGATCCACTGAGACTTTGTTCTCTGGTTTTTAGCTTATTATCTCTTTTATTCTGTTTCTTTTTCTTCGTTTTACAATTAATTGGGTTTTTAGCTTAGTAAACATTTCAGTCAGATACCAAGAATGCTTTGTTAGACTTTTGGGTGTTTCCAAGCTCCAGGTTAAAAATTTAACCGTCTTTTAGCTGTTTCCACTGATAGCAATGCTTGCTCCATATGGCAGATTGTACTCCCAACCATGCCCTTAAGTCCCTATTATCTCCTGTTTGTAGCAGCACACATTCTTTGTGTCTGGTCACATAACCACCTCACAAGAATAACAACTGAAAAAAATGTATTTTTCAATCAGCTAATAAAAACGTATGGGCCTTTAAAGATCTGTTTCACAAAACAGCCATATCCTTCAGGCCATCCAGCTACCCATCGTGAAGCAATGACAGTATGAATACCAGGGACTGAAATGTGTCCACCTACTGGTTAGACCAGAGCTGCTGAGCGGTGGAGCTCTAGTGAGAAGCAGATTTGGAGGGCCTGGGATTAATTTTATCTGGAACCTGATATGCTCTGCATTCCTGTGAGATATCAAAGTATTTTTCCAGGAGACAATTCTGACCCAAATGAAGCAATTGCATATAGTGAGAGATGTTTGCCCAAGATCATGCAAGAAAACGAAGACGATCCCGTAGGTCTCATCATTTAAGCGTTCTTGGGCCAAGGTGAAAAGGCCCGGAGCAGCAGATGGGTGAGATTTCAGTGGGCGGAAGGGTGAGTTGGGCATGTTTAAACAGCGTGCATGAGATTCCTTCCACAAGTTTGGCTGTGAACATCAGAAAAGAGATAACCAAGTTGTTGCTTGGTGTAGGCAGAGGTGAAAGAGGTCACTTACTATTTTCCTTTGTGTTTCCACTGGTCAGAGTTGAGCCCGGTTAAATGCTGACTACAGAGAGCTCAGAGAGAAGAAGCTGAAAACATAGCAAAATTCAAGAGAAGAGCTAGCAAGCCTGGGAGCACAGTAAGGTCACGCACTGGAGGTATCGGTGCTGGCTGGTTTCATGCAGTTGAGATAACCAATACATCAACAGGTGTGTTGGTTGACCTGCGGCTGACCTGAGAAATTGCCAATGCCCAGGGACAGCCGGGGCCCAGCTGTGAGAGGCAGCTGCTCATTGTTCTCAGAACAGGGTATGTGCCCAGCTTCCTAACCACCTGGCATAGTTATATACAAGGAAGCTTGGCTTTCCTAGAGGATTCCTGTAAGAAAAAGAAAAGAAAGAAGCAAACAAGACTGCCTCTACTCACCTTTCCCTGTCAAAGCTCAAATCAGTCCATATACCTGATGCTGCTTACAGAGAAGAGGGTTTGGAAAGAGCTAACTTGTTGAGCAGTGATAGCACTTGTCTTAATTTCAGCATAGAGGCAGGCAGATCTTTGAGTTCGAGGCTAGTCTGGTCCACAGGGCTAGTTCCAGGACAGCTAGGGCTGTTACACAGAGAAACCCTGTCTTGAAAAACCGAAGAAGAAGGAGAAGGAGAAGGAGAAGGAGAAGGAGAAGGAGAAGAAGAAGAAGAAGAAGAAGAAGAAGAAGAAGAAGAAGAAGAAGAAGAAGAAGAAGAAGAAGAAGAAGAAGAAAGAAGAAGCGACTCAAATCAGACTATAACTTCAGAAGAAATCACACTGAATGTCCCCAGTACTCAGGAGGCAAAGGCAACAAATTATTGTGAATCTGGGGCCAGGGCCAGTTTTGTCATCATAGGGAGTTCGAGGGCACCCAGAGGTACACAGAAGACTCTTTCAAAACATAACTCTCATCAGCAAGTATGTAAAATAGAGGTGACTGGGCTAGGGCTCCACCTCAGCTGGTAAAGTGTGAGCCTAGCATGCACCAAGTCCTGGACTACATCCCTAGCACTGCATAAATCTGGTGCTGCATGCCTGTAATCCTAGTCTTCTGGAGGTAAAAGCAGGAAGATCAGCAATTCGAGGTCATTCTCGGAGACATATTTATCTAGCTCAAGGCCAGCCTGGGATATGGCAGACACTGTGTCACGAAACAAAAATGAGAGAAAGAACGATTCATGCTTGGAAATGCAAAAGAAAATGAGCTTTATAGCTTCTTAATGCTGTTTTTGATATTTAACGGGGTTCAACTTGACATTTTCATATCTACATACAGTGTGTACTGATCAAATCAAAACTCCTCCTCAAGCAAGTTTACAACATTTTCCTATCTGAACTTTTCTGGGACACTAAGCATGGTCTGCCCTAAGCAAGGCTGATAGCAGTTGATGGGAACAAGGGCTAAAGTCACAGCTCAGTGCCGAACCTACAGCATGCCCTGGGTTCTGTCTAGCACTGCAAGAAAGAGAAAGTCCTGTCCGGTTTCAAAAGCAAGTATATATTTAAATTGCTAAAGATATTAAAATTCATTATAATAATAAAGTCTTAAGAAGAACACTTGAGCAGGCGGATCTCTGGGAGTTCGAGGCCAGCCTGGTCTACAAGAGCTAGTTCCAGGACGGGCACCAAAGCTACAGAGAAACCCTGTCTCAAAAAACCAAAAAAAAAAAAAAAAAAAAAAAAAAGAAGAACACTTGAGGATGAATAAATCATGTACACCGTCATTGGAAAAATAAAACACTGAACAGAAATCAACAATGTCACTGCAGTGGCTGAAATGTACCGAACAGACATTCATGACTCAAGTCTCTCGCATGGGCCTCAAAGCCAAAGGGATTGTAAGTCTAAAACAAAGTTGATAAGCCTTTCAGATTTTCTTTTTACATTAATTCACTGGTTAGTCCATGGATTTCAGCCAGTTCGATACAATTTGATTGGTATATTTCTTGGTAAAACTAAGGCAGATAGCAGTACATGCTAAACTTACCACGCAGTCAGCAACCTCTCAGATCAAGACACTCCTTTCAGTTAACGCTATCAAGTGTTTACCTTTCAAAAAAGTCGCATTTGCTATTGGTGGCTGTGATGGTGGTGTTTTGTTTGTGTTTTTTGAGACAAGGTCTCTCATAGGTCAGGGTAGCCCCAAACACTGGATTCTTCTGGCTATATCTCCCAAGTACTGGGATTGTAGCTGTGTGCCACCACTCCTGACTGATGAAGGCCTAGACTAAACATTTTGTTGTGCTGGATGGCTTATTTGATAAAAACTGTTCTATTTTATCTTAGGTTTGTTGAGGCACGGTTTCTCTGTATAACCTTGGCCATCCTGGAATTGTTCTGTAGACCAGGCTGGCCTCAAACTAGAGAGATCTGTCTAACTCTACCTCCCAAGTGCTGGGATAAAAAGTGTGTGCCACCATTGCCCAATGGAAAAGTTGTTTTCATTTCCATATAGCAAAGAAGTGGAAGCTCGGTTTACAAAATTCAATTTCAAGTTAGACGTTGTGATACATGCCAACTCTCAGGAGGCAGAGCAGGCAGATTTCTATAAGTTCCAGGACAGCTTGGCCCACAAAGCAAGTTCTAAGTCACCCAGGGCTACAGACTGAAGCTCTGTGGAAAAAAAAAAAAAAAAAAAAAAAAAAAAAACGCAACAACAACAAAAAAACACACAAAAAAAAATACCAAAAAAAACAGCATGTTGGTAAATGCTTTTTAATCCCTGCATTTGCGAGGCAGGGGTAGGCAGATCTCTGTGAGTTCCAGGACAGGCTCCAAAGCTACAGAGAAACCCTGTCTTAAAAAAGGAAGGAAGGAAGGAAGGAAGGAAGGAAGGAAGGAAGGAAGGAAGGAAGGAAGGAAGGAAGGAAGGAAGGATCTTAAAAAAAAAAAAAAAAAGCCCTGGCTTGATATGAGACACAGAACCCTCCAGACATGTTTGGAGTATATTTTGTGTTCACCATCTACTGTAGGACGTGAGGCCTACCTTTAAGAATTCTTTGTTTCCTCAGTGAGACTTCCTTGGAAAAAACTAATTGCTGTTATTTGCAAGTACTTATCAATTGGACATAGCTCCTTGGTCAGGAATGGGGGCTTATGTACATTTCTCCATTTAATCCCAGGGCCCCAGCTGGTACAGACCTGTGCAGGCCCTGTGCGTGCTGTCTTAAGTCTCTGTGAATTCACATGTGTATCGGTTCTAATATATTTAGAAGGCCTTTCTTCCTTGGTGTCCTCCACCCCCTCTTGCTCTTACACCCTTTCTTCTTCCTCTTCCACAGGATTTCCTGAGCCCTGAGAAGACGGATTTGATTGATGCATCCCATTTAGGGCTGAGCAGTCCAAGGGCTCTCAATTTTTGTACACTGATGGGGAAACTCTGTCAACCAAGCACATCTAGTTAGGGCGTGGGTACCTGGAGCCCAGGAAGAAAAACTGGGAGGACCCAGATGTGTGCTCTCTCTGTGCGGCTCCTGACGGATAGATAGGAATTCGAACCTCTCGCTCTTGTAGCGTGAGTTTCTCCTTACAACCATTAAAAATATAATTGTTTTCCTTGAGCTGGCCTGGTTATTTATCGTGCCGACCTAATTCACCGCAGTACACTGGCAGTGTGTCTCTGTATTTGTTCCCATCTGCTACAGGAGGAAGCTTCTCAATTGATGTCTGTCTGAGTAAAGCACAGATCTATGAGTATAACAAAACTTCATTAGGAGTCAATTTATTGCTACATTCCTTTAGCAGAACTACATTATTTGGTTTTGCCCTCCGTTCCTGGCCTATCTATTTTCAGATGCTTGGCCACCTAAGCAGTACTTTTCATGGACTCCGTCACAGAGTATAAATGAAACACATTTTCTTTACCTACTCATCTGTTGACGGACAGCTAAACTGTCTTCAGTTTCTGAATATCATTAATAGAGAAGCAATGAACATGGTTAAGCAAGTGTCTTTATATTAGGATGTACAGTACTTTGGGTACATGCCCAAGAGTGGTATAGCTACCTGGATCTTGAGGTAGATATAGTCTCACCTTTCTGAGGAACTGCCACATTGATTTTCATACTAGTTGCACTAATTTGGACTCCCACTAGCAATGGAGGAGTGTTCTCCTTGCTCCACATTCTCACAAGTTTGAATTGTTATTTATTTTTTGATGTTGGTCATTCTGACTGGTGTAAGGTGAAATCTCAAAGTAGTTTTTATTTGCATTTCCCTGATGACTCGAATGTTGAATATTTCTTTAAGTGTTTCTCAACCATTTGGGTTTTCTCTATAAAAAATTCTCTGTTTTGATCTGCACCCCATAGCCCTTCTTTTTTCATTTTTCTTTCCTTCCTTCTTTCCTTCCTTCTTTCCTTCCTTCTTTTCTTCCTTCTTTTCTTCCTTCCTTCCTTCCTTCCTTCCTTCCTTTCTTCCTTCCTTCCTTCCTTCCTTCCTTCCTCTCTTTCCTTTTTTCCCCCTCTAGTGATTGAAGACAGAGTTTCTCTGTATAGCCCTGTGCTAGAACTCACACACTCACTCTCTAGACCAGGATGGCATTGAACTCACAAAAGATTTGCCTATCTTTGCTGCCGCAAGTGCTAGAATTAAAAGTGTAGGCTATTATCACCAGTTTGTACCCCATTTTTTTAAATTTGGCTATTTGTATTCTTTTTTGGGGGGTGAGACAAGGTTTCTCTGTGTAGCTTTTGGCGCCTGTAGTCTGGGCTAACATCGGACCCACAAAGATCTGCCTTCATCTCTGGGATGAAGCCCAGGGGATGAGGGTGGATGACTTTTTGATGTGTTCTTGGATTCAGTTTACATTTTTTTGAGAATTTTTAAATCCATGTTCATAAAGAAAATTGGTCAGTAATTGTCATTGTTTGTTGGATTTTTATGCAGTTTTGGTATCATAAAAAGAAATGAGCAGTTCCTACTGCTTTTATTTTGTAGAATAATTTGAGGAGTGTTGGTATTAACTCTTCTTTGAAAGTTGTAGTGAAGAGGCAGGCTGCATCCCGCAACCCAGCTAGCTTTACACCTGAAATAATTACATGGAGACTGTATTCATTTAAACACTGCCTGGCCCGTTAGCTCTAGCCTCTTACTGGCTAACTCTCACATCTTGATTAACCCATTTCTAATAACCTGTGTAGCACCACGAAATGGTGGCTTACTGGGAAGATTCTAACCTGCATCCATCTCAGAGAAGAGAGCTATGGCTCCCTTCTTTCCAGCGTTCTGTTCTGTCTACTCCACCCACCTATGTTCTGACTTATCAGGCCAAGCAGTTTCTTTGTTAATTAACCAATGAAAGCAACACATAGAAAGAAGACCCACCTACATCAGAAAGTCTGGTAGAATTCTGTGCTACAATCACCTGGCCCTTGGATTTTCTTTGCTGGTAGACTTTTTAGTGACTGCTTCAATTTTACTAGGGGTTTTAAGTCCCTTTAACTTGCTTATCTGATCTTGATTTAACTTTGGTAGACGTGATAAATACCTTGAACTCACTCTGAAGCTGATGATCACCTTGAACTTTCTTCTGAGCCTTATGTTCCCCCTTCCAGAGTGTGGTGATTATGGCTGGATACCACTATGCCTGGTTTACCAGTAGTAAACTCTTCCTCTCCTTGTTTTCCTTTTCTTCCTCCTTCTTTAAGTGACAGTGTAGCCCAGAATGGCCTGGAGCTTACTACCTTGATAAGTAGCCCAGGCTGGCTTTGAACTCATAATCCTGCTGCCCCAGCCTCCTTTGATTTGTGTTTACAGGTCTGCACTGTCGCAGCCACTTCTCTGGGAGTTCTTATTGTTGGCTGCAAAAATCACTCTAGAAATGCGGGGGTGTGCCAGGCGGTATTGGTGCACGACTTTAATCCCAGCCCTTGGGAGGCAGAGGTAGGTGGATCTCAGTGAGTTCAAGGTCAGCCTGGTCTACAATGGGAGTTCCAAGACAGCCAGGACTGTCACTCAGAGAAACCCTGTCTCGAAACCACCACACACACACATACCCCAAAAAAAGAAAGAGAAGGAAGGAGGGAGGGAGAGAAAGAGAGAGAGAGATTTTTTGGGTGTGGCGACGCAACACTCAGGGTGATACAGGAACCTATTATCTGGGTAACTTAGTTGAACCAACAAACTCTAGAATGTGTTGAGGAGAGGGTCCTCTGCTTTTGAAGCACCTTGGATATTGCAGGGATTCCAGTCAATTTATCTTTAATTTTCTTTTCACCTTGATACACAGTGATCTGTCTTGTGTTGAGAAATCAAGCAGTTACCCCTAAGCAGCCTCAGATGTCAAAATCTCTTACACCTCATTTTATAAACGAGTTAAGCAAGCTACCAAAAAAAAAAAAAAAATGAGAAACCACCATCCTCCATTGACTCAGCTGGTAAAGAAAGAACAAGGACAAAAACAGCAACTCATCTGAAGTCAAGCAGGTCAGCTGGGTCTCCAAGGAAGCTGTCTTTCAAGAATGGAAATGCATAAGCTTTCTGCCCTTCCCCTTTTCTGCCCCTTCTCTATGAGATTTCTATCAGGAAGATGCTCTGGCGCTGCCGCTGATGTTTCATCAGCCATTTTATCTCTTGTTTCCCATCTTCTCACTTTTGCCCTGGACTCGGCTCAGAAGTATTGCAAAAGTCTTACCTCCAAATGCTGTCCTCTTTCCTTTTGCACTGAGTATGGCTGGGTGGGTCCCTGTGAAATCCTTTCGTGGTGGTTTGAAAGAAAATAGCCCCCAAAGAAAGTGGCACTACTAGGAGGTGTGGCCTTATTGAAAGAAGTGTGTCTCTGTGGGGGTCGCTTTTTTTTTTTTTTTTTTTTTTTTTTTGGTTTTTCGAGACAGGGTTTCTCTGTGGCTTTGGAGCCTGTCCTGGAACTAGCTCTGTAGACCAGGCTGGTCTCGAACTCACAGAGATCTGCCTGCCTCTGCCTCCCGAGTGCTGGGATTAAAGGTGTGCACCACCATCGCCCGGCTTGGGGGTCGCTTTTTGAGATCCTCCTTCCTCCCCCAGCTTAACATAATGTGATGGTAAGTTGACTTTCTATTGCCTTCTGGTCAAGATGTAGCCAGCACTTTGTTTGCCTGCACATTGCCATACTCAGTCATTATCATAAATGGACTGAACCTCTTCAAACTGTAAGCCACCACTTCACCTGAATGTTTTCTTTATGAGAGTTGTTATGGTGGTGGTGTTTCTTCACAGCTATAAAGAACCCTAATGAAGACACACATCTTTTTTTCTTTAAGTTTAGAAACACAGGAGGGAATCAGATACACTGCTTCTAGAAACTTTTAGTTAGTTTTTTTGTTGTTGTTGTTTTGTTTTGTTTTGTTTTGTTTTTTAACAGAATCTTATTCTATAGCCTAGGTTGAACTGGAACACTATGTAGCCCAGGCTAGCTTTGAACTTGTAGAAATCAGCCTCGGCCTCTCTGAGCCCTCACAGCTGAAAAAGCACCACTGTTTTCAGAAACTATTAACAATTTCTTTCCTCTAAGAATTATTGATTCATCTCTGTTTTTGTTTGGAGGAAGCTAGTGTAACTCAAACCTTTGTAGTTAGAAGTAACCTTTTTAGAAAGTTGAAAGGAACTAAAATTGGAAGAATAATAAGAATATTTATTATAAATAGATCTAAAAGTAGTTGATTGAATTATAAATCTTCTTCTAGATAATAAAGTCTAATCTGAACTTAAACTATCCCTCAGCTGCCACCCAGGCCCACATTCAGGGCTTTGAGCTGACCCACCCCAACACCTGCCACTTCTATGATCTGCTGGTGTGTGAAGGAACTAGTCGTAGGGAACCAGCTGCAGGATCTCCACGACTCAGAGCAAAAACAGAATATCCAAAAGGAGTTTTAGTGAGGGTCCAGTATTGATGGTGTGGCTGAAGCCAGAGCCTTGAACCAGATCAACAATTCATTGCCATGAACATTGCAAGCCAAACTGTTTGAACAAAAAGATCTACTGCGGCCGGGCAGTGGTGGCGCACGCCTTTAATTCCAGCACTTGGGAGGCAGAGGCAGGTGGATCTCTGTGAGTTCGAGACCAACCTGGTCTACAAGAGCTAGTTCCAGGACAGGCTCCAAAACCACAGAGAAACCCTGTCTCGAAAAACCAAAAAAAAAAAAAAAAGGATCTACTGCATGGCCCAATGCAGCTCCCAATGCCACTAAGATAAATGAAGAGGAGATGAGGAGGCAGGAAAGAGGGAGGGGCAACAGTTTTGTTGCTGATTTATTGATATTTTTATTTTCTTCTTTAGGGAGTGGTGCTACAAGGCTGTAGGGCAGATGTGGAGGGTCTGGGGAAAAAGTGGGATTAGGATGCATGATATGAAATTCCCAAAGAATCAACTGAAAAAAATCTTTTTAAAAAAAAAGATTCAATGATCGTTAGTGAAATATTTTTGTGAGCTTCTTGTAGTTTTGAAAAGTTCCACAAAAAGTTATTTAAAAAATACTGGCAGTTTTCTCTTCAAATGGTCTCACACCAGAACAGAGTTTTGGAGTGGGGGTTAGTTTTCATCTGGGGGAAGAGAAAGGAGGAAAGACTTATGAATTCCCAGTTCTTCGTCCTTTCTCAGGAAAGCCCTCGGAGTCTGGACTGGACCTCCTTGGGTTTGGTTATGTTCCATCACCTGCCGGCTCCTGCTCTCCCTGCAGCTGGGTGAGCTCTGAACAGGTTGTTCCCACCCCACGGTGGCTTCGTTGTGAGGCTCCTACTGTGCTCACCTGCACAGACTCCTTCCCACCTCCATGGTGGGGTTCTTCCTCTGACGTCACTGTGGCTTCACTTTTTCCTGCCCTGAGTTTCTTGGTGAACATGTGACTCATCTATGAGTTGGTCTCACTGTTTTGCCGAAGGACTAATGAGGGGGGTTTTGTCTTAATATAAAAAGCCGTCACTTTTTTAGCCAGGCCGTGGTGGCACATGCCTTTAATCCCAGCACTCTGGGAGACAGAGGCAGGCAGATATCAGTGAGTTCAAGGCCAGCCTGGCCTACAGAGTGAGTTCCAGGAGATCCAAAGAGACATAGAGAAACCCTGTCTCAAAAACCAAAAATCACTAAATAAAAATAAAAATTGTCATTACACACACACACATATGTATATATCAACATAAGGGTTCACACCTGTAATACCAGTACTGCACATACTGAGGCAGGAGGATCATAAGGACTGAGTTAAAGGCAGTCTGGCACATGTAGAGATAACCTGAATTAATAAAAAAAAAAAGCAGGGAGCAAATGAATATCATTATTGGTGAATTACAAAGAAAAGAATTATGAAGAAAAGGAATGCAGTGCATAGCTGGGTGGTGGTGGCACATGCTTTAAATCCCAGCACTGGGGAGACAGAGCGGGCAAATCTCTGTGAGTTTGAGGATAGCCTGGTCTACAGAGCCAGTTCCAAGACAGGTTTCAAAGCTACAGAGAAACCTTGTCCTTGAAAAACAAAACAAGAGAAAACAAAAAATCCAGTGTTTGCCCTTCTGCTTTTCCTTTTCCTGAGACAAGATCTGATGCGTCTCAGGCTGACCTTATACTTGTTATGTGGCTGAAGATGACCTTGAATTTCTATTATGAGAATTGAACCCAGTGTTTTATAAAACCCTAGGCAAGCACCCCCTGAACCACATCCTCAGTCCCTCAATGCTTTGTCTGTTCTCCCTTCCAAACGAGCAATATAAGCAAAGAATCAAATAGAAACAAAAGCCTACACTGAAGAGCTACAATAAACCCGTGATTGAGCTAGGCTTAACCATACATAACTTTAAGGCGGCAGGGAAGGTGGATCTGTGTGAGTTCGAGGCCAGCCTGGTCTACAGACTCAGTTCCAGGTCAGCCACAAATACATGGTGAGATTCTATCTAGAAGAAGCTGAATACCAAATCTCTTTTGAATGCCTTCTAATCTTGAAAGAAAAAAAAAAAAACTGATCCAAATTTTTTCATACCCAAACCATAAATCTCTAAAAAATTTAAGATTTATTATTTTATGTTTGATTATGTGTATGTATGTATATGGCCACATGTATACTCGAGTGCAGGTACATATGGAGGCTAGAAGAGGGTTTGAATTTCCTAGAACTGGAGTTACACGCTACTGTGAGTGTCACAATGTGGGGGCAGAGAACTGAACTCAGATCCGCTATTCAAGAGTAGTACATGCTCTTAACCTTTGAGCCATCTCTCCAGTCCCAGCTTCCTGTTTTACAACTTCTTGTTACAGAATAAGTTAGAGACATGTGAGGGAGACACATGGTTAATTTTATATTTTCTTTGGAGTCAGGCTGCCACATGGCTTAGACTGGCCTATGTAACTGAAGTATTGATCCCCTTTCCTTCACGTCTGCAGTGCTAAGATCACGAGCATGTGCCACCTCGCCCAATCTACGCAGTGCTGAGGATAAGTCCCAGGTACCTGCGCATGGTACACAAGCGTTCTATCAGCTGAGCTATATGTCCCACTCTGACTTCTTTAAAGCTTGAAACACTCACCAGCAGTGGTGGCACATGCCTTTGATCCCAACACTCTGGAGGCAGATGCCGGCAGATCTCTGATTTCCAGGCCAGTCTGGTCTACAGAATGAGTATCAGGATATCCAGGGCTATGCAAAGAAATCATGTCCTCCCCAAAACAATAATATTTGTAATGATGATAGCAACAACACTCAGGGCACCACTTCACATGCCTTTAATCTCATCACTCAGAGGCAGAAGGATGCAAATCTCTGAAAGTTCAAGCCCAGCCCCATCTACAAAGTGAGTTCCAGGATAGCCAGGGATATGTAGAGGACATTGTCTCAAAAAGAAAGAAAGGAGGAAGGAAGAGAAGAAGGGAAAAAGGAAGAAAAGAGGGAGGGAGGGAGGAAGGAAAGGAAGGAGGGGGGGAGGGAGGGAGAGAGAGAGAGAGGGAGGGAGTAAGAGAGAGAAGAAAGAAAGAAAGAAAGAAAGAAAGAAAAGATAAAGTTGGACTGGAGTGAGGCCCAGTGGATAAGACATTGGCTTTTCCTCCAGAGGACCCAGGTTCAGTTCCCAACAACTATATGGCAGATGACAGTTGTCTGTAACTCCAGTTCCAGAGGATCTGACACCCTCACACAGAGATACATACAGGTGAAATACCAATGCACATGAAATAAAAATAAATAAATTTGAAAAAAATAAAAATTAAAATACTAAGATCACAAATAGAAAAAAATTGCACAGTCATTTTGAATGAGGGAACCATCGCATACAAATTCATTTCTAACAAGTATGGCTATTAATAAAAGAAGCATAAATTGCAATAAACTTGAGTTTTTACATGTCAAAATATCAACTAAAAATAGGTCAAAGTTAATTCTTGCTAAATTCAGTCCTTAAAATATTCGAAGCTGGGCATCGTGGCTCACATGTGTAAATCATAGCACTCAAGAGGCCGAGGCAGCGTGATTGACATGAGTCTAAGGCCAGCCTTGGACCGGTGGCAAATCCCAGGCTATTGTGTGAGATCAGTGTTCAAAACTCTGACTCCAATTCTTCAAATTATCCTTAAAACTTCTTAACTTTTCAAAAATGGAGCAAATTTGCTTTATGTTATATACAGTAGTAAATTGTGGAGTAGTAAATAATCCCCCTGTGGGGAGCCCTCCCATTAATAATGGTAGTGGTGCTTGAGGACTTCTGTGACGGTATCCATGGTTATGTTGGAGTAGTGGTACAGCACAGGTGAAGACGTGCATAGCATGTATTCAGACATGGGCTCAACAGCCAGAGTCACCTAACTAAAAGCTGAAGAGGGGAGAGACTGACATATAAGAGTGTCACTGATGCTTTTGATAACAAAACAAATTTACGGGCTCGGGGTGTAGCTTAGTTATGGTAGTGTGCTTGCTCAGCCTGTGGAACGTCCTGAGTGTGATTCCCAGTATGGTACAGACTGGTAATGGTGGTCCAAGTTTGTCATCCCAGCCGTCTGGAAGTAGAGATGGTGATGGATACGAACTTGAGGCCAGCGTGATCTACATAGGCTGTTCTGGGGCATTCAAGGATGCCTAGGGTAACCCTATCCCCAAAACCTGCAGGGTGCAGAGGGAGGAAAACTATGCCTCTCCCCACTCTTACCACCCTTGCTTTTGGACGTGTGGGAGACAGGGGCTCGGTACACTTCCCAAGCTTTCTTTGTGCTCTCGGCAATGCAGCTGTCTCAGCCTGGGGTGATAGACTAATAGGCTGTACCGCCATGTCCAGCTTCCATAATTTTTCTCTATGATTTCATTGGCTGCTTTGGTTTTTGGTTTTGATGTTGGATGAAGGGTTTTTCTTTTCATTCCATTTTTAGGATTCTTTAGATTTTTCTGTGATAAATTTTCATTTTTATTATAGTTTTGGAAACTGTTATTTAGACCAAGAGGTATAGCTTAGTGGTAGAGTCCTTGCTTAGCATGCCAAGATTCAATCCCCAGAAGGGCAAACATAAAAATAAACAAATAGACAGATCTTTAGCATGGGCATAGGCTCCATTATGAGGACTCTGTGCTTATTAGAATGGGTAACGCAGGGACTGGGAAAGCCGAACTATGTCTTGATCTTCATCCTGATAAATTGTCCTGTTGAGCTCTATCTTGTCCTTTAATTACAGCTCTCTGTGGGAAGCAGCTAGCTAGGCAGAAAGTAGAAAGGAATTGCTGAGTAAAGGTGAATTAGAGAGCTCTGAAACTTTCTCAAATCTTCCCACAGAAAACTTTGGGGAGACTTTGAAAGATATGACTTCATATTCTTCTGAATCCATAAATGCCATTATGATGGAGGGTTCTTTGTCTCTTGAGGCAAAGGGGAGGCCAATCACGTGATGTAGTCTCATGACAACTGCAAAGCCTGTAAGTGCAGCTTTTGACCTAGGTCCTGGGACTTTCGGCTAGCTAAAGTTTCTTCCTTTAATTTTACACACAATGCCAAGATAATGCACAAACACTGCAATATTATTTATATTAATATTTAATATTAATTATACATATATTATTTATTATCAAATAAGTTTGAGAAATAAAATGTTGCTGGGCTGTGGTGGCATATGCCTTTAATCCCAGCACTTGGGAGGCAGAGGCAGGCGGATCTCTGTGAGTTCGAAGCCAGCCTGGTCTACAAGAGCTAGTTCCAGGACAGGCTCCAAAGCCACAGAGAAGCCCTGTCTTGAAAAACCAAAACCGAGAGAGAGAGAGAGAGAGAGAGAGAGAGAGAGAGAGAGAGAGAGAAAATGTCACACAATAATAATTTTTTGCAATGTGAAATAGTCGCTGTATGGAATGTTACACAGCCATTTAAAGTGAAGTAAATTTCCTGGGTGGGCATGGAGGAGGGAGGAAACGGAAGGTGGAGGGAGAAGGAGGAGAAAAGAGGTGGAAAGAAAGTAGAATTTGCAGCAACTGCCACCATCTATTGTAGGGCTGTTCCCCAGAGCTGACCTGCCTGTCCAGAGAGGGTGTCACTGTACTGGACTACCTGTGCTAATCACAGCAGGCCACCGTATGTTCTAATGCTTGAAACTGGTCAACGAATAAAGGCAATTGCCATTCACAGCCTAGGCACCCTGAGCTGGAACCTACAGGATGGAAGGAAAGAACCAACTTCCATATGTCGTCCTTTTGTCTCCACATATTCTGTTCTGCAGGGAGTTTGTTTTATTTTGTTTTTTCTTGGCTTTTCAAGACAGGGTTTCTCTGTAGCTTTGGAGCCTGTCCTGGAAATAGCCCTTGTAGACCACAGTGTGGCCTCAAACTCAGAGATCTGTCTGCCTCTGCCTCCTGAGTTGGGATTAAAGGTGTGCACCAAAACCACCCAACTTATCTGTAATAAAATTACATATATTAAATATTTATGGATCAAATGTCAATCTACTAAAGAGGACCCATTTCTGAAAAGCAGACTATTATCCCCAAACCACTGTGCCCCCGTGATCTCAGCACATGTGGGTGGCCAAGGACTTAGGATGGTGAACTCAAGCCAGTCTTGGCTTCCCAATAGAGGTGGTGGAGGAAGAGAGAAGCTATTGCCTATATTTTGAAGTAGCCTGAGAAGAGCCTCCTAGTCCTGTTTTCCTCATGACTCTGCTTCAAGACCAAGAGCTCCTGGAGAGTCGCTTATTGTTGACTTGCTTAGTAGAGAGTCAGTTGCTTGCTAGTGAATTGATTTTGTTTTTCTTTTAACATTGTGCTGTTGTAGGGAGGTTGCTTGCTGGTTTATGGCCCCCTGGCTAGCTTAGACTCAAAATAATCACACAGAAACTATATTATTTAAATCACTTATTGGCTCTTATATCTTAATTTAACCCATCTCCATTAATCTGTGCATCACCACGAGGTTGTGGCCTACCAGCAAAGTTTCAGCACGGCTCTCTCCAGCGGCTCCATGACTTCTCTCTGACTACACCCTTCTTTCTCCCAGAATTCAGTTTAGTTCTCCCAGCCTACCTAACTTTTGCCCTACTATAGGTCCAAGGTAGTTTCTTTATTCATTAATGGTAATTACAGCATACAGAGGGCAATCCCACATCATTTTACTCTTTGAAAGAGGCTTGCATTTGAAGCACAGGGTGGCCTGGAACTAGTTATAATAGTCTAGGCTAGCCTTCAACTCATGACCATCTTGCCCCTGTTCCCCAAGTGTTGTAATGACAGGCATAAGCCACCTCATCCTGCATAAATTGCTTTTCTGACAGTGGAGGTCTCCATTACTACTGCTTTGATCCGAATTATTTTGTTTGTCTGTTTGCTGGCTTATTTATTTTAGAGTTCAACTCTCACTGTGTTGACCAAACTGGCCTTGAACTCCTGGGATCATTTGATTCTCTTGTCATAGGCATCTTCCGTCTCCCATGCCACCATGCTCAACCTGATCCTTCATCTTCATTGTTTTTTCTTTTGTTTGTTTGTTTGGAGACAAGGTTTCTCTGTATAGTCCTGGCTGTCCTGGAACTCACTCTGTAGACCAGGCTGGCCTCTCACTCACAGAGCTCCACCTACCCCTCCCTCCCGAGTGCTGGAATTAAAGGTGTGCATCACCACCACCACCCGTCTTGACCCTTTTTATACAGTATCTTTCATTCAGTTACTTCTCAGAGCTCTGAGATGACTCTGTCTATGCTTCTCCACTAGAGGAGCTGAATGTATTCAAAATATTCCCTACCTGGTGGAGAATAAGACAGCAGGATTTGTTTCCCATGGCCTTGTGATTAAGGAAAAGAAAAAGAAACATATCTTTGTTTGCCTTGTCAAAACTTTTACGAAAGTAGACAACACAGAGGTGATATGTTGACATTCAGAGCTGACTGTTTACTGGATCTCTTGGAAGCAGATGATGTGTTTGTTCATTTCCCTTCAGAAGAAATTGTAAGCATTACTTAAGGCCTCCCATTTATCAAGGACTTGCTACAGGGATACTCTTTTCTCTGTGTGTGTGTATCAGAGGATAACTTTCCGTAGTCTTTTTTCTTCTTCTGTCCTTGGGTTCAGGGGCCAACTAAGGTCATCAACCTAGAAAGACAAGTCCTTTTACCCATGATCCATTTCTCTACGTCGCCTCACTTTATCTGACTTTTTTTTTTCTTGAGACAATGTCTCTTGTATTCCAGACTGGTTTCGCATGTCCTATGTAGCTAAGAATTACCATGAATTTTGGATCTTGCCTCACTCCATCCCAGCCATGTTTTATCCATTTTAATATTTTTTTGAGACAGGTTTTCCTATGTCATTCAAGTTTTACTCAAACCCACATCAATCATCCTGTCTCAGTCCTCCAAGGGCTGGGATTACAAGAATACACTACCGTACTTACCTGTCTCAAGTATGCCCTGATACACACATCTCATTTAATCTCCAAAAGATTTGTGCAGGAATGGGTTTTATTTTTCAATTATAGGTCAGGATTGAGAGTCAAGATCACAGGCTGACTCAATGACAAACACCTACTAGGTTGTCAGTTTGACATGACTCTACATCTACCAGCTTCAAAACTTCCTAGGCTCATACGTTAAAAAGGGAAACGCCTAGAAAAACTTTGAACAAATTTGTTTGACATTATGGGCATTGAAAATCAAAGCGTTCTGATTCCCAAACAATGTAAACCCAATCAGTGATGAAAAATGCTTGTTCTAGCTGTGTGGTGGTGGCGTACGCCTTTAATCCCAGCTCTCAGGAAACAGAGGCAGATGGATCTCTGTGAGTTCGAGGCCAGCCTGGTCTACAAGAGCCAGGACAGGCTCTAAAACTACAGCGAAACCCTGTCTCGAAAAACCAAAAAGAAAAAGAAAACTGCTTGTTCTGAGTTATCTCTAAGAGCGAATGAGAAAATGACATCTAAACAGTCCACACAGCTCTTTTTGCCTTGGCATCTGCCTGTGCCATGGTGTCTGTGGGGCTGGGAAGACGATGCTAAAAATAACAAGGGCAAGTCTTGTTTAAAGCCTACCTTTGAGAATGTGTATGGTGACCGGATGAACACATGACCAAGTCTTCCCGAACGAGGCAACAATTTCTTTAGACATCCTTTTCTTGCCTAGGCCTCTTGAGTCCACTTCATTTTTGCTTGGAATACTGTTTCACCATAGCCTCGAGTGTCTGGCTCTTATGAGTACTTCTCGAGAAGCAGCTAATTTATGGCATGCGCATGTCGGAAATCCCCCAGAAGCCCTGGGATTTTTGGAAACTCAGAAGATGTGCGTGCTTCTATCTCTTGCCAACACACCCTTGGTGTGTTGCCTTATGGTGATGCTGCCTTTATCCCAGCTACCTCCTGAAGGTCAAGATCATCAAGTCACATAGCTATTCATCAAAATTTTAGTGAAAAATGAGATGCCCATTGTATGTTGGGACTGATCATAACATTACCATTGCTACCACTAACTGCAAGTTTAGTATTGATACTAGACTGGATTGAAAATGACAGAAAGTTGACCCCGCCCCCAGTGATACAGCAAGGGTGTCCTACAAGGCAAGTACTTTGCCACTAAGCCAACCGGGCCCAGCACTTTGCTCCTTTTTCTTTTCTAAGGGGGTTTTTATTTTGTTTTGGTCTTTGATATAGAGTTTTGGTTGTCCTGAAACTGTTTAGGTGCTTTGTAGGCCAGGCTATCCTCAAATTTACAGAGATCCACCTGCCTCCGCCTCCCGAGTGCTGGGATTAAAGGCGTGTGCCACTACATATGGCAGCTAACGTTAGTGTGCTTTCATGTGAGCAGATTCCTACTCTGAAAATCTCCTCTAATTCAGTTACTTGTATTTTATTTTGTTTATTATACCTTTAAGAAGGGGAGTGGGCAAAAAAAAAAAATTGCCGGGTGGTGGTGGCGCAAGCCTTTAATCCCAGCACTCGGGAGGCAGAGGCAGGCGGATCTCTGTGAGTTTGAGGCCAGCCTGGTCTACAAAAGCTAGTTCCAGGACAGGAACCAAAAAAGCTACGGAGAAACCCTGTCTCGAAAATAAAAAAAAAAAGGGGGGGGGGAGTGGGAAAATGTATAGCTCAATTAAAATAAAAAAAAAATTGATAAGGGAAAAAAAAGAGTGTACCATATAACCAAGACTGCTCTGATCCTTCTGCCTACAGCTCCCAAGTTGGGACTTAGGGTGTATCCCAGCAAGTCCAGTTTATATTACAGCTTCCTTAGCTCTTCTCACCCATAATAGCTTATTATCAGTGAGAATCATCAGTTTAGAGTTGGAACTTGCTTTAACGCTGACTGAAATCATTGGTCTCACGCCAAGCAGTACCCTCATTCCCACATCTTCTCTGTTTGGAGTTTTAGATAATGATCACCTGCATTCCCCATCCTCTGTAATTATGAAATACTTCAAGTCCTCCAGACAAGTGAGAACCCGAGCAGAGATAAAAATTCAGCGTGCTTCTGAAGGATCCCAATGGCACGCTTTAATTACAAAGGTTAAACGATTCCCCAGAGCTACTTTTGAGATAGACCACTTGGCACTTGTGTTTATAAGGTAAATAGGTGTGCGCACGGGTGGGATGTGGGGTGTCAAGGTATTTACACGAAAAGTCTTTGACTCCGCAGATGAACCAGAAGAATCTAATCAAAAATGGCTCTAAAATATGGCCAAGAGAAAGGAAGGAAAGAATTTTATTTTTAAAAACTGTATATTTAACCTATTTTAACTTTGATTGCAGATTCAAGGTCGGAGACCAATTATAGAGCTCAAACTCCAAGATGTCAGGCATGGAGGTGTATATTTGTGCCTGGAATTCCTAAAGGAAAGGCCTGAGACAGGAGGACAGGGAGCTGAAGGCTATGTAGTCAAACTCTGTCTCAGAACAACACATGCATGCGCACACACACACATTGGGGGGGGGGAAGAGAGAGAGAGAGAAGAAATTTGAACAACAAAATCTGTGATGAAGTTACATGTGTACTTCCATATCGCCTTGAACTAGCAAAGCTTCAAGTAGTCAGATGAAAGCAGAATAGTGAATAACAGAAGGGGGACCTTTAATTCCAAGGGATAGGAACCTCAGTCGTGTTATAGTTTATCTGTTGTTTTTATTTTTAAACTTTGAAGCAAACATTATAAATTATGAGTTCTACAGATTATATCAGGCGCATCTTGGTTATCAGGTTTTGGTTTTTGTTGTTGTTTTGTTTTGGTTGGCCTAGACATTATGGTCCTCCAGCCCCTACCTACAGAATTCTGAAATTATAGGCATGCATGTATCATGTCAGGCTTCTGTAACAAGTTAACATACTGAATTATACATGTTAGGGTGCTGGGTGTGGTTACACTTAAATTATAAATTATTTTAGTCTCATCAAAATACATTTTTTTTTTTTTTTTTTTGGTTTTTCGAGACAGGGTTTCTCTGTGGTTTTGGAGCCTGTCCTGGAACTAGCTCTTGTAGACCAGGCTGGTCTCGAACTCACAGAGATCCGCTTGCCTCTGCCTCCCAAGTGCTGGGATTAAAGGCATGCGCCACCACCGCCCGGCTTACTCTTTTTTTTTTTTTTTTTTTTTTTTTGGTAAAATACAATTTTTTAAAAAAAGACAAGGTCTCTTTATATAGTACTGATTGTCTTGGACTCCATGTGTAGACCAGACTGGCCTTGAACTCACCAGAGATCCCATCTGCCTCTTCTTCCCAGGTTCTGGGGTTAAAGGTATGCGCCACCATTCCTGGCCTCACTAAAGTATAAAACTCATGAAGGTGGGTAGGATGGTTCTCCCACGATATTTATTATCTATCTATCTATTTATTTATTTATTTAATTTGTTTTTGGAGACAGGTCTTCATATAGCTGGTGCTGTTCTTGAGATAAATAAGCAATTGAGGATGATCTTGAACTTCTGATTGGCCTGCCTCCACCTCCATCATACTGGGATGACAAGCTTGTTTCACTATGCTTACTATTTTGTTTGGTTTTGCGATAGGGTCTGGACTCACTATGAAGCCCAGGCTGGCCTTGGAGTCACCAGTGTCATCTGCCTCTGCCTCTCAAGTCCTGAAGTCACCACACCAGAACATAAACACTGCCTCTAGTTCTCTTGACAGTGTCTCTTAAGCTTTGCAGACACACAGTGAGTAGCTTGGGTGAGGTGAGGTCGGGATGCTGGAGACCTACTCCAGGCAGTTGCATCCTAGTTACTCTGAGTTGGAGAAAACTTGAACTTGAGTGACAGCTGTGTCAGAAGCATCTGTCTTTCATAGCTCTGGCCATTCAGACTCTGTCTAGAGGTGAGGATCCTAATTCTGTCTAAATGAACCTTGATAGTTCACTCATGCCTTTTAAAGGGATGCAAGTTAAACTCAGAGCTGTTTTCCTAATTTGTGCCTAAAGATGGTATAAATTTATTTTTCATACTTATGCATGTATGTATTTATGTATTTGTGTGTATGTGTCACTGCACCTTTATAGAGAGGGGTCAAAAGATAATTTGTGGGAGGTAATACCCTCCTTCTACCGGGCAAGTCCCGGGGAATGATAGGTAGACTGGTAAGCTTGGCAACTGGCATCTTTATCTACCAAATGATCTCATCAGGTAAGGATGAATATTTTTTTGAGTTTTGCATATACATATGTTTATGATGTACATGCATATGTGAATTATTACGGGACAATCTGTATAGAGATATGCAGCATATTAGTGTGTGTATGCCCTTGTGTGTGTGTGCAAGCATGTGTGAATGTGTTTGTGTGTACACATGCGTACGTGAACGCATGTACCCAAGATTGTTTGCAATCTTCAATAGCTCTCCCATGTTTTTGTTCTGTTCTGTTTTTGTTTTTTTGAGACAAGGTCTCATTGTATCTCTGGTTGGCCTGGAACTCACAGAAGTCTGCCTCTACCTATCTCTGCCTTTGTTTGCTGAGTGCTGTAAAAAACACATACCATCACCCTCACTTATAATTCTCTACATAGTCCAACCTACACCCAAAATTTCCATCTGAGATTATGTGTATGTCCCCATAGTCTGCCTTCAGTGTTTACTTTTCTTCTCCTTGTTTTTGAGACAGGATTTCACTACATTAACCAGGCTATCCCTGAATTCACAAAGATCCACATGCTTCGGCCGCCACAGTGCTGGGATTAGAGACGTGCATGTGTGGCTTTATTTATTAATAAAACAAAACAATGGTATAGGCTTCTGCTCCCATAGCAATGAAAATCTCTTTTACACCGTCTTCACCAAGTCTGGTGATCAGTGTAGTTAAAAAGTAACTGCTAGACAAGGGTGTGACAGAAACTCCAACTGGGATCCATTGTGCACGGCATTACGAGGGTGCAGGTGGCTGGGTGCACTAAGTATCTGGGATAGAGGGCTTGTCCTTTCAGGGGTGTGTGTGCTGGGTGGAGGTCAGGGAAACAGGGGTGCCTCCCAGGACTGTTTATATTCAACAAGAAATTGTGTGGGCACTGAAATTTCTCTACATACACATCAGAACTCAAGTAAAGCATTTGGTCATTTTCCAAAAACATCTGGAGTTGGGGGGGGGGACCAAAATGCAAAAGAAAAAATAACAAAATTTTACTGGTTTTGAAGATTTCTAAGGGAACAATCTTTTTCACAGGCTTCCCCATTTTTCTTACCTTCTGCATGCAATGTTTTGGGCAGTTTGTTCCTGGTCTCCTCTTGAGTTCTTAGGTTGCCAGACACAAACTTCACAAATCACGGGGCTCAGTTCTATTTGCCTCAACCAAGGAAAGGTAAAAGTGGGAGTGAGGGGCCAATAAAGCCCATAAACACGTTCCTACCACTGGTACAGTGCCGTTTATGGAGAACACTCACTTTTAAGATTTTAATAAGCTATCCAACTTCATCTTTTTTTCTCCCACCAAGAACAAAGCTCAGCTGTTTTGGCACACTGGAAACTGAAGTTTGGAATTTTTAGAAGAGGTAATGTGTGGGTGGGGACCTAGCACCCTGGGCAGGTGAAGAAGTTGAACAAAATAAGATAAACGGCTGGCCCTTGGCCTGGAAGCTTAACCTAAACTTCCAAAGACTAAGGTGAAAAAAAATTCACTGAACAAATAAAGGAGTTGCACTGGGCCTTCCTAATGTCTAAAGATAGTAGACAGTTCTCCTGCTTTTTAAAAATAATGTGAAGGGCAGTGGGGAGATTGTACAGTGGTTAACAGCTCTCTCTCTCTTTCAGAGACAGAGTTTTCTTTCTACAGGCAACTTGCTCAGTAGACCAGGCTGGCCTCAAACACACAGAGATCCGCCTACCTCTGCCTCCCAAGTATTGGGATTAAAGGTGTCTGCCACCACCCAGCTCTTTTCTCTCTCTTCTTTCCCTTCCTTCCTCGCTCTCTCTTTCTTTTCCTTCTTTCCTTCTTTCCTTCTTTCCTTCCTTCCTTCCTTCCTTCCTTCCTTCCTTCCTTCCTTCCTTCCTTCCTTCCTTCCTTCCTTTTTGAGACAGGGTTTCTCCTGGAACTAGCTCTGTGGACCAGGTTAACCTCATATTCAGAGATTTGCCTGCCTAAGGCATGCACCATCATCACCCAGCTTCTTTGCAATTAACAGCTCTTATGACTCTTACAGATGACCTGGGTTCTGTTCCCAGCACCCACCATCTGTGGACTCACTGACTGCTCTATGCCCTCTGGTCTCTGTGGACACTTGTATACATGTGGTACTCATAAACTCACACAACCTCTCTCTCTCTCACACACACACAAATAAAACTACAAATCTTTAAATATAAAATAAAAATTGTGTGTGGTGATGAGGATTGAACCACAGCCTTGTGAATATAGGCAGGTGCTTGTCCATTGTATTTCATAACTCTGTAGCTACCATCCATTGTAAGCTACATCTTAGCTAAGTTATCCCAGATTCTAATTGCAACTGCCGGTCTCTGGCTCCTGTATAGCTAAGATTACGGGCCTACATTACTCAGCCTTGTTATAATTCTGAATTAAAATGATAGCAATAGAAAACAGGATGGTCAGTCATCTAAAAACAACTTACAGAGGTGCTGCCGAGATGGCTCAGTGGTTAAGAGCACTGACTGCTTGATCTTCCAAAGAACCTGGAACCTGGGTTCAATTCCCAGCACCCACATGGCAGTACACAACTGTCTGTAACTACAGTTCCAGGGGATTTGACATCTTCATATAGACACACATGCAAGCAAAACACCAAAGCACACAAAATAAGTCATTAAAAATGTTTTTAAAAAAAGCTTGGAGAATTTTTTTCTGGATGTGGCAGTGCAAGCGATTAAGGCAGGGCCAGTAGTTCAACCAAAAATTCATTGCTATCATCTCCATATTTACGTATATTAGTAAGATGAAAAGAACATATATGTTCCAATGTCTGGAAGGATTCATTTTGTATGCTTCTGGAGACAGGAACTAAATCATTCGTTATCGCCTAACTAAACACCTGATAGGTGGATGGTATGTGTAGAGCATAAATTAGTTTTTTGTGCAAATTACGATTTTTCTGATGTCCACTGAGGACTGTGAGGAGGTGATAGTTAAGTCTGACCCCGTTTCATGTACTTTTCTGTAGGTTCAAATTCTGTCCACATAATGGAAGGATTGTTTTCTTGGGCTGAAAATGCAACTGAGGGATTTTGTTTTGAGGAGACTCAGAAGAGGCCAGGATGGACTGTCACCTGCAGTCAGTATGCAGTGGGGTTCTGTCTGCAGCTGAAGCCCCCAGGCAGGGAGAAAAATGTTTATACTGAGTGATATGGCAGTTTCTTTTCTTTAGGTTTAAATTATTCTGAAAATTGGGTCTCATATTCATATACTCAAGCTGGCTTCAATCTTACGTGGCTGAGAATGTTCTTAAACTTTACCATTGGGTACCATTATGACATTTTAAACTTTCTATGCCCCCCCCATCTCCTAAAATTTAGAAATTCTGACCCTCTTCCCCCTACCTCCCAAGTACTCTGGTTTATGTGGTACTGGAGATCCAACCCAAGACTTCACACATGTTAAGCCAACACTCCACAACTGTGGTCTCAACCTTCCTGCTGTTGTTTCTTCCCCATGCTGTGGTGACCCTCAGCCATACAATTATTGTTGCTACTAACGTCACAAGTGTAGCTTTACTGCTGAGTGGTGCCTCAGTTGGTATGACTATCAGAAATACAGTTTCCAATGGTGGTGACCCACTGGTTGAGAACCTCTGCTCTCCATCCACCCTTGCATGACTATCTCAGAGATCAGTCCTATGCTTACTGCAGACTCTAGGGGTCAAACTGAAGCTGTCAGGCTTGCCCAGCAAGCACCTTGACCTCGATGAGCCATCTTGCCAGCCCTGCATCAGCCTTGAGATTACAAAAGTGTGGTTAAGTACTTAACACATCAACTCAGACTTTGAAGCCCAAATGAGGCTTGGCCTTGGGACAATACTTCTGTCTCAGAATCCCCTGTGCTGAGATCATTGGCTTCAGCTACTAATCTTTACATTGCATTTTATAGCTGAAACATGAGGGATTTTAGGTTTGTTTGGGTTTTGGTCTTGGTAGCCCTCCGAAAAGCTGTAACCACTAAGTCAGTCCTGTAGTCCTATGTGTCTAGGAAGCTGTGGGGAGAGAATGCAGCAGCTTGTACAGTGTATGGGGCCTAGTCAGGGACTGGAACTGTATTCCAAACTGAACATTTATATACTTGATCTTCTCAGTTAAAATATCACTCCAATGTTCCAAAATCAATGATGCACAAGAACATAGTTTATGGTGACTGTCTTATCTATTTTCTAAAAGTCACCTCTCCAGTTCTGAATGTTGTTCTAAAATATCCTTAAGATATTTTAAGACTTTAAGGCTAGAGAGATGGCTCAGTGGTTAAGAGCACTGGTTGTTCTTCACCGTGTCAGGTTCGATTCTCAGCACCCACATGTCAACTCACAACTGCCTGCACTCTAGTTCCAGGGGCTTTTTTTTTTTCCTTTGGTTTTTCGAGACAGGGTTTCTCTGTGGTTTTGGAGCCTGTCCTGGAACTAGCTCTTGCAGACCAGGCTGGTCTCAAATTCAGAGATCCGCCTGCCTCTGCCTCCCAAGTGCTGGGATTAAAGGCGTGCGCCACCACCGCCCAGCTCCAGGGGCTTTTTGAAACCCTCTTCTGGCTGCTGCAGGCACACATACGGAACATAGACATAGAGGCAGGCAAAATATCAAAACCCATTTCTTAAAAAAAAAAAAAATCATGAATACTAGTCCAAGACATTAATATTATCAGATCTATTTTTGGTAACTGTGAATTAATGCCGTAGGTTTTTTTTTTAAAAAAAAAAAAAAAACAAGACATCCAGGCTATCTTTATACTAAATTAAAACTTTATTGAATAAAGAACACTCTTCCGAGCACATGATTGGATGGACTAGGTCTACATTACATGCAATGAAGCTGAACATGACAGTAGTTTAACATGGAATGTCAAACAAATTAGTTTTTCATTGTACAAAACCATTTATGTAGCTGACGTGCAGTAAGAAAAATAGGATAGTCAACATTGCCCAATCATAGGTAATGAGTTTTATAAAAAGGCATTTGAAGAAACTGGTAGATGTCTTTAGCATATAGTTCAAATAAATTAGTTACACATGTACTACTGAAACCTTCAACCCCTCTTGTGTTTCAAATAAAATCTTAGTGCAAACATTAAAGTTGCTCGTCACTCTAAAAAGACTGTTAAACTCAGAATACAAGTTCTGAATTAATGTGTAGTTATGTAGGAGAAAAATCAAATTACCAGTTACTACAAAATTCCTTTAGGCACACTTAATAGTCCACTCTAGGCATTTCTCTTTCTACGTCTCTCACATTAATGACTAAAGCCTGTTTACAGTACTAAAATTCTATCATTCAAGCATCAATGATTATATTTCAGAGAAAGGAAATCATTCATTTCAGTAACGGCATTACTGCTACATTCTAAAAAAGAGGGGGGAAAAAACGTAAGTAACAAAACCAGTATCCATAATAGGATACATGGAAAAAAAAATTTAGGGAAAAAGTGTGCTTTGCTGGCACAGCAGGGATTCTATAATGTAAACACCATATCGGCCCACACCACAAAAATCCATGAGGAAGGTTCAAATTTGAACACGGTGTGCATTTGATTCAAATCTGCATTTGTGAGTCTGCTTGTACCAATAATGATGAATAAAACACACGCTTACACACATGCATACACACACGTAGAAGTGATTGTTAAATATCGAGCAGGGCTTGCTTCCCTGATGCTAACTCCAAAGGAAACCACTAAATGACATTATACGACCCTTGTAGAAATGTCGACAGAAACCATTTGGTGAATGTAAGGGACTGTTGAGGATGACGTATGGGCGATGGTGACACAAAGGTGGGACAGATGTGAAAAGAACCCATTGGGATGTAACTACGTGGGTCATGTTTCTCTTTGAGCCTTGTCTGAACTTTTGAGTTGATACTAAGAATGAGGATTGTGTAGAGCAGCGCAAGGTCTTTCCACACCCGGAGAGTCAGGCCTAGAATGCTCATCTGCAAACCGCAAGGCTTTGACACTGGAATGTTTTAACAGGGACATAGGACAACCTATCACTTCATAAGGAAAACGTAATGCTGAGGAAGCATGGGTTCCTGGCCAAAGCTATTGCTGTTTCTTGATAAAAACAAAAATAAAAATTAAAAAAAAAAAAAATCACCCACTCACTCACATATACAGAACCATTCTTAAGGTTCGGTTGGGGGGAAGAGAGAGAAAGCCCTTACCTATCTATGTTCACCCAATGCAATTCTTACTAGAATTTAAGTTCTTTGAATCAACTACATTTAAATTACCAATATGTACCTCCCATATCCCCACCTGCTCCACCTAGCTATCCCAAACACCCCCAAGGAACCTAGGTATTATAATGTCTTACACCTCATCACTGAGGTTGTTGAGTACCACCTCCAAGGGAACAAAATGAACACCCCAGGTATACTTTCTGTAAGCACCCCTTTTTTCTCTTCCACGATCGAGTGTCATCTTGATGCACAAGCCTCTTGTCTAGATCTCCAGGTCGTCAGGCCGAGGTCTGCTGCTGGCGCGGCTGCTGGCTCTGCTGGAAGGTCGCTGGTCCACAATGGCTAAGGGCTGGAGTTCATGTCCAGCTGCAATCTTTTTGGCATTCTGGTTGTCATCGGGGAAATCAAAAGGCTGGGCGTGGGAGTTGGAGATGGTGCTTCCGGCCTGCCCCATTCGGTTTTGCTCGGCACTGAAATTAGCCCAGTTTTGCTCACTCGCTTGCTTGTTGTAATTGCGGCACGAGGAATTGTTTCTGTCACCGGTAACCAGCTTGTACCCAGGAGGAGACATAGGCGAGAGCGGAGCGGTGGGTGAGGAGCAGCCATTGAAGTAAGCGTATTTTGGAGAGCCACAGTCTTTTGTGGGGCTCAGTGGGCCAGTGGTGGCATGGTAAGGATCGCTCCTCCCCTTCACGCGATCCTTAACACCCTTGAAGAAGACATAGAAGAGTTCGATGATATTCAAAGCGAGAGACACCAAGGACACCACCAGCATGAAGATGATGAAGATGGTTTTCTCGGTGGGACGGGAGAGGAAGCAGTCCACCTGATGGGGGCAGGGATCCCTCTTGCAGGTGTAGACGGCACTCAAGCTGAACCCATAGATGTACCACTGGATCAGCAGGAAGGCCACCTCGAAGACAGACTTGAAGAGGATGCTGATGATGTAGGTTCTCAGCAGGCCGCCCCTCATCTTCACCTTGCCGTGCTCTTCGATCCCGTACTTGAACTTCTTGATTTCAATCTGCTTCAGGTGCATGTCCACGTTGGCACCATCTGTCTGGGCCACTTTGAGCTCCTCCTCTCTCTTGTTCAGTTTCTCTTCCTTTCTCATCACGTAGAACACATGAGCCAAATACAGGAGCGTGGGCACCGAGACGAATATGATCTGAAGGACCCAGAAGCGCACGTGTGAGATGGGGAAGGACTTGTCGTAGCAGACATTCTCACAACCAGGTTGTTGGGTGTTACAGCGAAAGGCTGATTGCTCGTCACCCCACGCTGATTCAACCGCTGTCCCCAGCAGCAGGATTCTGAAAATGAAGAGCACCGACAGCCACACCTTCCCTCCAGCTGTGGAGTAGGCTTGGACCTTGTCCAGAAGCTTCCCCAAGGCACTCCAGTCACCCATGGCTGGGCAACTCCTAGGAAAAAGGAGAAAGAAAGCAACTCAGTGATCATAAACCGCAAGTAGGTGTGTGGCTATCAAAATAAGGCAAATTCAATACAAACCAAACCAAAATTCAAGTGCAAACCTGGCTTCATTTTCCAAAGATGAAATTAAGTGAGAAGTAACGGCACCTACCTAGTGCAGGAAGAACACCCCAACCCATAGGACCATGATGTATGTATTCCTAGCATGTCACCGCCCTGTGACCTGAGAGGCTCTCTCTGCTAACTGCCTTTTTTTTTTTCTTCTTCCAAGACAGGGCCTCTCTGTGTAAACAGCCCTGCCTGTCCTGAAAATAGCTCGGTAGACCAGGCTGGCCTCGAACTCAGAGATCCACCCGCCTCTCTCTGCTTCCCAAGTGCTGGAATAAAGGCATGAGTCACCACAGCCTGGCTGCCTCTGCTTATTTTATTTGTCTGATAAACAAAGACAGTGCTTGACTGGGAGGTCAGGGTCTGAATGCATGCCTAAGCAAAACGCTGATGTGTATCATTAAAGTATAAGGGTCTAAGCAAGAACTTAGGAGAGGATCTCCAGCGTGGTACAACCAAGCCTGGTTCCCAAGATGCTAGGATATTATCTACGTCCTAATATTACGCTGAGATGTTCCTCTACGAAGTATCAAGCATGTAATTTGTGTGCATTCTGTATGAAGGACACTGTACATCTCTCTTTTGTCTTCCTTTCTTTTAAGGGCCTCCTGTGTTAACCCAAGTTGTTTCTGATGTTGTGCTCTTTCTGCCCCTCTTCCTCCTGGGATTCTAGTCATGTGCCCCCATACTTGGTCTGTTTTCTAGCACGAGGCAGGAGAACTGCTCTGAGTTTGAGGCTATCGACACTTAGCCTAAGTAAGAGTTTCCAGATGAATGTTCACATTTCCATTGAGTTCACTCTCAATGCCAGTTAGCTGGATAAACGAAAAGGACCACATCATGAGAATTTTTTTCAGCCCAGCAGCCTTCCACGCCGGCACTCAGTCAGACAGATCTGAGTTCAAAGTCAGCCTGGTCTACATAAAAGTTTGTCTCAAGATTCAAAAGCAAACAAACACAAAGAAAAGAGTATTTTCTCAAGAAAAAACAAAACAAAAACAACAACAACAAAAACCCTTCAAATGTTGGGAAAAAAGAGACAGCTTCCTGCCTACTCAGAAGACTCATGGTCCTTAGACCAAGACACAATGATCACACACAGGCTCGGAAGGCACACGGTTTAACAAGGAGGAAACCAGGGACAAAGCAACAAGCAGCAGGTACAGAGGCAGTCCAAGATTCAGTGATGAACTGCTGAAAACTCCTGAGGGAGGGGTGGGGTTGTGAACCTTCGCCAGCTCCCTGGGCACCTTTGATGATGACCAGATTCCTGCCAGAACTAGAAGAGTAAGACGTGGGCGGGCAGGTCCAAGCAAATAATATTTTCTAAACAGCCATAAACAAAAGGATCTTTCCTTCCACTTTTTGGAAGGTCATTTCAGACTGTAAAATGACAATTCAGAAAGGGAAGTCAGTGTACGCAGTGTAATCAAAGAGGACCAAGGGCTGGCAGGGCTGAGACTTTTTTTTTAAGCCATGGAAAGGCTTGAAGTGAAGGGAATAATTTAATTGTGATGGACAGTATAATGGCTTGAGCACATAAAAAGCCTCTAATTTAGCAGAAGATACTAGACTAGAACTGAAGGGTAGTCCACAAGGGTCAAACAAACAACCGAAGTTTTGGAGCCATATCCAGACAGTTCTATGCGATGATGTGTAAATTGGCCCCACTTCTGTTTGTAAAGAATTATAATATTCTGCCAGGGTCATCTGCTTTTGCTCAGATCTCAGTTGTCGGGGGTGGGGTGGCAAAAACGAAGACATCAGATGGTTGCACGCGTCTCATCAGGATCACGCAGCAAGAGGTCAAGGCAAGCAGCATGGTCAGAGGCAGACTGGGCTTTTTATTTAGTCAGGACTTCCTTGTTCTTCCAAGTGAAATGCAACTGAGGGATGCTGGTGGAAGTTCATTATTAAAGTCTTTGTTATGTTCTGGAGGAAGAAACTCAACTTCTGTAAGATTCTGAGATTCCTCAAAAGTGTTCCCAGTGCCAGGGCATGTGAACTAGGCCACCAGTCAGTTCTCGGGGTATGTACTTGTTTTTTTATTGCACCAGCAATTTAATTGCAAAGCTGTCTTTTCTTTGAGCACCCACAGAGTAGTCATTTGCATTAATGAGTTACAGTCTTTCATCTGAATAAGATATGAATTATCCAATTTGGGCACTCCAGCTCCTGTAGCGTGTAGACACCTGTTATTACCCCTATCACAGACACCATCAAATAACGCTTAATGTGATGGCTCACCCTGTGACTCCAGACTTAGTTACCGCTTTGCTTTTAGTTGCCCACTGCTACCAACCAACTGTCCTATCCACTGGCTGTTGTGTTCTTTTTTCTCACCCATGCTTAATATTTTCACTTGTCCAGATCTTAAAGATCTTCCAGATTTAAATACACACACACACACACACACACACACACACACACACACACACATATAGGTTTTTCAGGATAGGGTCTTGTTATGTCCTCTTGACTAGCCTCTAGGTTACTTTCTCTGTAGCCCAAGCTAGCTTTGAACTTGTAGCATGCTGCCCAGCTTAGCCTCCTAGAATCCAATTCTATCCAGTCTCAGATATAGGATCTTTTCTTCTTTCCCCCTTTGAGTCAGGGTCTTATGTAGCCAGCCAGGCGGTGTTGGCTCATGCCTTTAATCCCAGCACTCGGGAGGCAGAGGCAGGTGGATCTCTGAGTCTGAGGCCAACCGGTCTACAAAAGCTAGTTCTAGGACAGGCTCCAAAGATACAGGAAAACCAAAAAGATGGCCTTGGTCTTCCTGCCTACAGCTCTGCTGTGGTTAGAACTCAGAATGAGAATGAATGAGAACTCAATTTAACTCAACCTCCAGTTCTTAATAGTAGACTCTTGACAGAGACCAGGTCAGCCACTCTTCTAATCCTTTCTGTATCCCATGCTAGATCACTTTCCTTTCCTGGTCATAATCACCTAGGCCGGATACTCAAACAAAGCCCCGACTGTGCAGTGTGACCTTCCTGCCTAGTGACCCACGTTGTTTCTTTACAGCTGCCCCAGAACTTCAGTCACACAAAACTTCAGTCACACAAAACATTTGTCAACGTACAGGCAGGGCAGTCAAGAGTGAGCCAGGCGGTGGTGGCGCACACCTTTAAGTCTAGCACTTGGGAAGCAGAGGCAAGTGGATCTCTGTGAATTTGAGGCCAGCCTTGTCTACAAGAGCTAGCTCTAGAACAGCTAGGACTGTTAAAGAGAAACCCTTGAAAAAAAGATCAAAGAGTGGAATGAATCTGAACTTCTGGGAAGCAGGGCCTAGGAAAGCACAGCTTTTGTTTTTTTTTTTTTTTAAATTACTATTTAAATATCCCAGGTGGTTCTAAAGTAAAGTTTGTAGGCCAGCAGGCGAGCATGGTTCCTCAGAAATTTGCGTGTTTTCCTGCCCAAAAATATTTCTGAATGGCAGAACATCTGGGAAGGGGAGAAGGCCAGAGTGTCTAAATATTTAGTCCAGGGTACAGAACATTCAGGACAGCAGTGCTCCGCCACCTGTGAACTGGGGTTACCCTTGGCTCCTCTGGTTCTGTCCCCCACTCTCTGCTATTGCCCAAGATCA
The DNA here is from genome assembly GCF_950005125.1 of Chionomys nivalis. Taxonomy (NCBI): domain Eukaryota; kingdom Metazoa; phylum Chordata; class Mammalia; order Rodentia; family Cricetidae; genus Chionomys; species Chionomys nivalis. The sequence continues at coordinate 45,193,415 of NC_080087.1, forward strand.
CAGGAATGGAACTGTTTAAGCTAAATGAGTTGTCTTAAAAAAATAGTTTACGCTTTAAATAAAACTAGCTGACTGTCCTTATCTTAACAAACCGCCCTGTAGAAGCTGCAGTCAAATCACATGCCATCGGGATGACAGGAGTATTACAGAGTACCACAGGAGTATAACTGCTATAACTAACTGTTCACCGCACAGATTTCCCAACAGACAACTGTAATGACAAGAAAAAAAAAAAAAAACCTGATTATAGTGACCTTTAAGAGCATTGAGAAAGGGTCCCACTCAGCCTAGGACTGGATTTCCTTGGTACCTGAGGATGACCTTGAACTCCTGGTCCTTCTGCTTCACCTCCAGTGCTGAGATTTCAGGTGTGTGCCAACAACACGCCCAGCTGGGAGGAATCTTCTTTTGGGGGAGATCTTACTATGTATACTAAGCTGACTTCAAAGTCAGAGATCTGCCTGCCTCTGTCTCTGAAATGCTAGTATTGAAAGCAAGGGCCACCACGCCTAGCTAGCAATCATCTCAGAATGAATGAAAGTGAATTTAGATGAAGGCCCTTTAACATTTTAAATAAAATTATAGTATCTAAAAACACAGGAGGTAATGTCTACAGAAGCTCTTTCTAAAGTCACTTAACGGACAGTTTAAGGGAGAAGGTTAATGCTTTGTGTTTTGTTCTTGCCTCCCACTACTCCCCACCCCCGTTGCCTTAGCCTTGAACTAGTGTCTGGAGAGATAGGCTGGGTGGATACTCTCTAAACCTGAGATTACCCCAGCTCCCGTTGTGGGTTTTTGTGTGGCAGACTGTCCTTGAACTCAGAGATCCACCTGCCTCTGCTTCCCAAGCCCTAAAATTAAAGGTGTGTGTCACCATGTCCAATATAATATGCTAAGCCCCCCAAATTGAATGGCCCTAAAACTTTAAGTACAAACTCTCTCTACCACCTTTCTGTAGCTTTTAAGGAAACCTGGCCCCTAGACCAGATGCTCAACTGTGACTTTCTCTCTTCACTTCTAAGCAGTCAGATGGATTTTTTTTTGTTGTTTGTTTTGGGCAACTTTAAGTTGACACATAATTAACATACCTGAATTTAATTCGAAGATAAACGTTATCTTTGAGATGAAATCAGACCTGACTGCTTCCTCTCACATCCTAGCATTTAGCCTGACTCACTCACCTCTCTTTCCCTGCCTCTTGCCAAAATATTTGAATCTCATCTCCGCCCGGCGCTCTTCTTTTCAGTTCTCCTCAGTGAATTATCCTTAGCAGGAACTATTGAAGAATCCTGTCCTAGGTCCCAGAATTTCCTGCTTCTCCTGCCCTATTTTTATCTTTATTTTTAAAAACCACCTTTCCCCTATGCCACACAACATCACATTTGGTCACTGTCGGGATCCTCCAGAGTGGGAACTCTGGCGACTCTCGTCTGGCGTGGTGGCTGACTCCTGTTATCTCAGCATTTAGGAAGTTGAGACAGATAGATCGACAAAACTGAACGTCAGCGTCGGGCCTATGAAAATGAGGCTGCCTCAAAACAACCAACAAAATAAGCAAAGATTTTCTTTCAAAAAGCCAGAGGGGCTGGAGAAATGATTCACAGTTCTGGACGTATCTAATCCCCTCTGTGGACCAGTGGGCATTAGGCACAAACACCCAAACACTTGAAGCAAACGTTACTGCTTTGTGTGCCCCCCCCAAAGTAGTGTCTAAAATTTCAAATGACAGTTTTGCTTAAGGATTGCTGTTGCTTGAAACAATATGCTTCGATCATTTGAGCTACTTACGTAGACAATTCTGAGTGTTCTAACAGATGGGAATGCACAATTTCAAGGTAGCCAAGGACAAAAATCACAGCAGCCCTCTGCTTGAAATGCTTACTTCAAGAATGATAAATGTTCACTAGGGGAGCAGAGCTGACACTAACCAGTTAATGTAATAACCTCTACACAACCTGAGTCCACACAGGCAACGAACGAGGTGATCTGGATCCAGCACAGCACAGAAAACATCCCCAGACCAGGCAAAACTCAACCTTTGCAGCCTTATACAGGGCTGAGACGCTTGGCTCTCCTGGATGAAACCTAGTCTATGCAAATGTCGTTGTCACAAATTCTGACGTGCAGTGCAGGTTTCGGATGACCTCAATCCATTTGTGAGGGATTCCCTAATATTCCCAGTCTCACAGGTTTTGCTGTGAGATGCAAGATGGCTTTTCTGTCCTGTTCACACATACTCATTTGGACACAGTCAAAATAGATCGGACTGCACAGAATGAGAAACTGTGGGTAAGGGACCCCACCCAAAAGAAGATGCTGAACCAAGAGACAATGTCTTTCTGCATTCACTATCTGCTACCTAGATCTCCTGCCAAAGGTTGCTCGGTCAATTTTAGGGATGGGGGGAGGGAGTTAGGAGCTGCTGACTAAAAGGGCATATTCAACTGCCTTCCAAGTAACTTTAAAAGCCGTCATTGGTCATTTCATCTGCCTCCACTCACATCCACCTCCAAAGATAGCTTGCTAAACAATGTTGTTACTCTGTGACGATGTAAACACAGGTTTGGGATGCCCAAGTATATTAAGAACAGTCTATTTACCTTAATAAGCACTCCATGAGCTAACCCATGTATCCCACGCTTTTAGTTACCACCGAACTGTAAACATCTCATGTCACAGTTATGGAAAAGTGGAGTTTAACCATCTACCCCAGAGATTCAGAACACACTCACACCTTCCTACCTAGAAGTAGCTAGGAAGTTTAAGCTTGGAAGTATCTACACTGAATATGGACGTTAATGATACACACAAGATGATTACATTTCCCCCCCCGCCCCCCCAAGCTTAGCAGGATATGCCCCAACACATCAAGAGTCAAACAGAATCTCGAAGGGAAGCCACAACAACAGGAAAGGTGGAGTTGCAGGTATTAATCAGCGGGTGACTTTCCTATCATTCCCTTCCCTCCGGGCATATAAAGTTTCTACTGTTCACAGGAGTTATGCCTCTGCATACTGTGACAACGCGAGGCACAGCGTCTGCTACTCCTTCTCCCTCTGCAATTCTCTCCGAATTGGAAACGTCTAAGGGACCAAACGCTGCTCCCTATCCGGGAGGAAATGCAGCCTTCCTTTGCTTGCTGCTGGCTTTAGAACCAAACTTCCCATGCAAGGGTCAGAGAAGGATAAGAATCCCAACGGCATAAGGATGAGACGATGGAACAGCAGTGAGGCTGAAGAGCTTCAAAGAGGGCATTAGAGAAATATGGCGTACGTTCAGATCAAAGCGCTACCACCCGGAGACGCTGGCAAAGGAAGGTGGCCTTCACACACTGGGGAGACACATTCCAGTAATTCAAAATTAAACATCTCACGGGACAGAATGCTACAGTCTGTAATTGAGCTCAATTTCAATCAACTTGGCCTACTAAGCAGAATTAACTAATCTGCCCACAGAGGTAGTCTAGGTCCTCGTTAGCGTATTTTATTCTTCAGCTTTTATTTCCAACAATCCTCAAAAAAAAAAAAAATGAACATTAGGCTTCATTCAAGGTTGCTCAGACTGGTAAGATTCATCACTTTTCAATCACTACTATTTTGGTTGGGGGAACAAAGAAAATTACTTTAAACCCACCTCCAAACACTGACCGGTAGGTTTTTAGATCTCGATGCTGTTCTCCCCACCCTAAACCCAGCAAGGGGAGGAGGGAAGTTCGCCTCTGTGCGCGGGTCGGAGCGCCTGCCCAAGGCTCTGCCAGACGTGCTGGGCAAGCGTTAGAGGTGTACCCGAGGGCACGAACCGGAGATCTCTGCCTGGAATTCAAGGTTTGAATTTCCCAATCCTGAACGGATTTGCCTCAGCACACGTCAGTAGTTGTAGCCCGGTTTCTCGAAGGGTCTTCTTTGCCCCTCCTTCTTCCGCCCCGCCTCGTTCTTAGGGAATTTCAAGAGTTTCCACAAGTGTTACAAGTGCATTTCCCAGCACCGAGACTCCCTAGGTGTTCAGAGGCCCTTCCAGGGACTGCACCCGACGAGTTTAGGGAGGAAAGGGTGAGAAAAGGCAGCGCCGAGGGGGAGAAGTTAAGACTGAAAACTTTAATGAAGTTGAACACTCGCTCTTTGACCGACGGGCTCCAAGCCCGGTCTCCCCTCCCCCCCCCCCTTCGCGGGCAGAGGTCTGGACCGCGAAGCCCGGAGGCTGCGGGGAGCGCAAGCTGAGCTCAGGATGCTAAGATGGCAGGAGGGGCCCCGCGCTACCCGCTTTCCCAAAGACTTCACTTGGATTCGACTCTCAGATTCATCTGGTACAAAGAGAGAAAAAAAAAAAAAAAAAAAAAAAAAAAAAAAAAAAAAAAAAAAAAAACTTCAATACAGACTCACCCTGAGTTATTTCGGTCTGGATTTTAGGCGGGACAGAATGAACTCAGGGCAAAGCGCTTTACCAATTTAAAAAACAGCTTTAAGACGGACCCCCTTTAAACTGCAGATTAACATCATCTTTTCCTAGCGTTTAGCACCCCGGTAGCGTCAACTCAAAACAGTCCCGAAAGCGCCGAAGTCGCTACAGGTCTCCGCAAGCAGACGGAGGCCATGGGCAGGGGTGGGGGGGGGGGTAAGCTCCTTCTAAAGCGCGACTTCAAAAAAACAAAAAAAAAGCCTTTTCCCTATTCCTTCTAGGAGCTCGTGTTTTAGCAGTTGATTTTGGAGAAGGATTCTGGCACACACACACTCTAAAACGCCCGTTTCTTCTCTAACACTCCGTAAGCCACCACCATCCATTCAAGATTTCTCCTGCCGGGAGTTGCCAGCGTGGTGGAGTAAAAAGTTGGCTGTGCGTGCTAAGGGGTTCATCCCGAAGCACCGCGCTGGCTTGCACAAAGTAACTACTGTTGGTCTAAAAGCCCTAACAGCAGCACACATCTGGCTTAATCCTGAAAAGTCTAAGAAGGAACCACGTGGAAGTCAAGTAGCCGCAGCTTCTCAACAAAGCACTCTGTCACAAAGGGGGGGGGGGGTCTGCTTTTTCAAGGCTACAGACAGCGGACAGTATTTCCACATGAAAAAAAGCACACGGTGTACAATACTATAGGAAGCACGCTAAGCAAACTTGACCGAAATGTCCAATTCAAGTCCCCCCAATCTCCCCACCCCCGCGCAATTACCTACCCCTATTAGTGACTACAAAAAAGTTAAACTAGGCTCTGCAACAAAGAGCCAACTTTAGTAACTTGATTCTTTACTCTAGTTGGAAAAGTCTGAGTCTTTTACCTGTTGCATTGTTAGGAAAACTTTTTAAACAACCAAACTATAAATCAGCACGTGGAAACGGAAGGCACTTTGAAGTCCATCCTTCTGCTCACAGTATCAGAAGTCAAAAGTGACAACGCATTTATAAACCACAATAGAAGAGCTTTCCTTACAGAAAAAGACGTTAATAGGTAAAGTGGGTTTTTCAAAACTTACTCTTTCGCTTAACGAAAGCGAAGCCGGCGCGCCAAAGTGAGGCTCCTAGGAGGCTGAAGTCAAGGAAAAGGAGGGCTCAGGCTCTCCGACCTGTCTATTTAAAGTTTAAAAGTCTGCTGCTGTTTGGTACTTTCCTCACGCCTTCCCCCAATGAAAGAAAAGTGCTGATACCTCGTAAAAGCCTTTTTCTAACTTGGAGCACCGAGCTTTTAAAAGTTTCAAGCCACTGACTCAACTGGAAGGAGGGGCTAGGGGAAAGGGGAGGGAGGAAGAAAAGGCGGGGAGGAGGTGGGGAGAAGGCTGGTGAGCGTGGGGCTGAGCAGGCAGAAGACGCAGCCGGGTCAAGATAGAGCTGTAGTTTGAACGTGCTGAAGAGAAAGAGAAAAAAAAAAAGAAAAGAAAAGAAAAAGAAAACAGATATACGTCTGTCACTACTTGGCTGTAACCCCTCAAAGATTAAAAACTGTTGAGTCTAGTGCTTCCGATCACCAGGGAAAGTGAGAACGCGTACTTTTTATATTACATTTTCTAAACAAAAAAAAAAAAACCAAACAAACAAACAAAAAAAAAACACAGCAAGTAAAAATGGGGGAGACAAGGCTAACCAGTGCAGACTTGTTCTGTGTTGCCCAAGCCGTGTGAAGCTGGAGGTGGGTGCGAGTGATCTTTCTTATGATCTAATTCTCTTCCTCTTAAACACGGGCAATTAACAAAGAGAAGAACTGGCGGGCATGGGAAAGGCATTGCACAACCAGATGTGTGCGGTGGTGTGTCTGCCCCTTCAGCTCCTGGACCAGGTTAGGAATTTTTATGTATTCTTTCAATTAAGCACAAGAAGATAAGTGTTATAATGTATCATGTATATAATTTTTTGACTGAAATGTTGATACTGACCTCTACCAGATCTCCAAGGAAGTGAACATTTACGTCTTGGGCCTATTTGTGGCAACAATTTAATGTTTAAATCTGCAGTGAGATGTCTGGATTCCTTTTTTCTTTAACAGCTGTAGACTAGACTTGCCCAATACAATATGTTGGCATAAAATGGCTCAGAAAACTTCATCCCCTCTTTCAATCATGTCGCTGCGAAGAAGCCCAGCCAGCTTCATGGCAGCCCTGATGGGGTTTCTGAAGGCCTGAGTCATGTGGCCTCATTCCTAGGGTGGGTAGTTTCTTTGAGGACTCCCAGATGTACTCCAAGAAGGCTTGTGGTAGGGTGATCGTCATAAACAGACTTCATTGGTATTAGACAGGTTGGGAAACCTCTTGGCCTTTCTACAGACATCTACCTTAAGACCATCTTAACTTTTCACGCTAATCCAGATAGCAGACCACAGAAGGATGGCAAAGATTTCCTGGGAAATGTTTTCCCCAAATATCCTCTCACTGGGGTGACTAAGGACCATTTGCAATCTCACCATTTAAGACACCAACAAGCTCTCTTTCTTTTGATTATCCCATTCTCATTAAGGTTTGCAAACGTCTCTCTGCATAGCTCTGGCTGTCCTGGAACTCACAACCTACATAAACCAGGATGGCCTCTAACTCACAGATGTCTGCCTTCCTCTGGCTTCCCAGCACTGGGATTAAAGATGTGCACCACTATGCCTAGCTTATTAAATTTATCTTTAACTAATGAACTATAAGAAGTGTACGTAATGTTGGAGCAATGTGATATTTTGATGCATGTGTAAAGTTTGTGGTGTTGAACTTGGTATAAGCACGTTTGTCTGTTGAAACCTCCATCATTTCCTATGGTAAAATATCCCGATTCTAAGATATCATCATCATCTGTAGACAGTTTACCCATGTTTACCACACCACACTTATAGAACAACCCTTGTAAAGATTAGTGTCTTTGAATCAGCCTCTCCCTGTTCCTCTTTCCCTCTTTACAAAAACAAATTTTGTTTAATTTACAGAAAGATTAGTTTGCCGGGTGTGGTGGTGCACACCTTTAATCCCTCCCTCTGGAGGCAGAGGCAGGTGGAGTTTTGTGAGTTCAAGGCCAGCCTGGTTTACAAAGCAAGTTCCTGAACAGCAAGGGCTACGCAGAGAAACCCTGTCTCAAAAAATTTTTTTTGCTTTATTTTTATAAAATTATTTGCAAAGTGCAATTATTACCAATGCTGATTTTATTAATAACATTCCTGTAATATAAATTCAGAATTAGTTGCAGGAAGAAAAAAACAAGTTGTGATTGACAACCTTATAATAGATTTTTTTAAAGCATAATTATGCTTATTTGGGTTTTTTTGTTTTTATTTTTCATTTTTTGAGGCAGTGTCTCCGTGGCCCAATCTGGCCTTTACCCTCTGAGCTCCCTCCTGCTTGTCTGTGCAAGCATGGGCCTTGTAGGTGTGCGATATGCTGCACAATAACCGTGCTTCTAGTGATGTTCTGAGAAATACACATTATTGTAGCACTGGACAGAAGACTGCTTTTCAAAACGGTGCTTCTTTTCTTAATATTTATTGACTTTTATGTGCATTGGTGTTTTATCTGTGTAAGGGTGTCAGGTCCCCTACAACTAATAGGGTAGTTGCAGACAGTTGTGAGCTGCCCTGTGGGTGCTGGGAATTGAACCGGGGTCCTCTGGAAGAGCAGTCAGTGTTCTTAGCTACTGAGCCATGTCTCCAGAACTCCCCCCCCCCCAAAAAAATGGTGCTTCTTAATAGGAGAGCTGAGTTCATTCTTTAATTTTTACTTTTGTTTGGAAACACACACTTATGGGATTCTGAGATGCTCAGAACCGAGTTTAAGGCTGTGAAATGTCTGTCTTCTATTCATGGTACCCTTCACTGTAGCACTCACTGGCTTCGAACTCACCCTGTAGACCAGGCAGTCCTTGAATAGCTGGAGCATTAAAAGTCTACTGGCGGTGAGAGGGACAGACACAACGGTCACTGCCTAGAGCCGCCGTCACGTGGGAGTGTGAAGCAGGACAGTCAACTGAGAGTTTCGAGCAAGCCTCAGGAACAATGGCGGAAGCCTGTCTCACGTCAAAAACCGGGTGCAGAGATTGCTACGGAGGGTATTGCAGTGGGTGCGGAAATGGAAGAGAGGTGAGCTCTGTCCGGTAGTGACAACCGGAAGAGAAGGGAAGTGGAAATGTTCGAACCTGACGGCAGACTCCAGTGGGAAAACAAGAGGCTGGAGTAGGTGGGGACCGAGCTTGGAAATTTAACTGGGAAAATATTACTAACACCAAAAAAGGAAGTTTGGGAGTGATCCACCAGTTGGAAGACACAATAATTTTACTTTGGAATATCCTGTGATGAAGAGCAGAGATACCTAGGCAAAGGTACTTTAGTGACATTGCAACTGTGGGTTAAGGTGTTCAGGTTAAAATTGTTGAAGGATTTTAGATTAAGTGAAAAGAATTGATAGTTTCAAGCTACAGGTTCTGAAGTGTTTGTTCTGAGAGGCAATGTAGGCAGTGAATCTCCAAGACAAAGCACACAGCTCGAGTGGATTTCCTCTAAGGCCCACAAAGAAAAAGAATGACAAAAGCAAGTCAGGGCGAGAAAGAGAAGAGCATTCAGAATGCCCCGGGCGCGGGAGGGGGCGCATGCTTGTAAGTAGAATACCTCGAGCCAGAGGCCTTCTAGGTCTTTAACTTTGAAAGGGGAATTATTCACCGAAAACAAAAGAGTGAATGCAGACCTTACAGGAAATGAAGTGCTGGAGTAGAGAGAGCTTGGGGAAGTAGGAGAGTGAAAGTAGTTTCTCTCCCAGTGAGTGAGCTTGAGACCAAGCTATCTAAGATTGGGAAGATCACTTTGCTAGGGCTCTCAGATACCATTATCTTTTTCCACTCTTCTCTCCCTCCCTTTCCTCCCCCTCTTTCTCTCTATCTCCTAGCTGGTCCACTGCCTCAATTCTGGTTTAAAGATGTGCACCACCACTCTGGGCCCAGCTTCATCTGATGCGGAATTTTTTGTAGTTGTTTTAAATTTTGGGATTAAAGTCTCTCTGAACAGATCCTGACCCTCCTCCCTCACTTCCTGTGTTGGGATGCTGGTGAGTGTTCAGCCTGGTTTAGATTTCCTTACATCTGTATCACAATAATACTTTTTTTTCCTGCATGCATCAAATTTCAATTTAAGCTAATGTTTTTTAGTCTTCAAGGAAAGAGTGAACATGAACTTGGAGCTCAAAGCATGCAATAAATAAATGCTTTAACTAAACTGGTCAACCAGTCAGACCGTGTATCTTACTGTGTGCGTATCTTACTGTGTGCATCTTACTGTGTGTGTATCTGATGTGTAATTGTGTATCTTACTGTGTGTATCTTACTGTGTGTATCTGATGCGTAAATGTGTATCTTACTGTGTGTGCATCTTACTGTGACGATAAGGGAACCACATTTCCTTGAGTAGCAGCTTCGCAGTCAAATTACACTAGAATCCTTTTGCACGTTTCTGAAACCGACAACTCACCTCTTAATTCCAGAGGGTTCGTGTAACTGAAGCCTTGTTGCCCGTTTATTTAGCAACCTGTCATCCTTGGAAACATTGTAAAGATCAACGTTTGACTCTGTCTGGGTAAAATTTCAGCTGCCCCCATTTATCGCTTAGTGAACGTGACTGTGAAACCAAACAAAAAAAGGATTTATAAAGGGAAGGAAGAATTAGTTTTGTTTTGCTTTGTTGTGTTGAAAGGGAAAGATGCTTAGCTGCGGATAAATATGTCTCTGGCTCCATCTTCTGTACGGAGTGGAAATGAACATCAAAAGAAGGGACTGTGGCGGCTCTCTCAGAGAAGCTCACATCCACTCTCCTTCTTCCCAGCCCTTCTCTTTCTCTCTGTCCTCTTGCTTAATCCATACAGAGGTCTTTTAACAAACTGCAACTCTGCTTAAAAAAATGTAGCTGCCAAACCACTTGCTATCTATTTATTGTTTGCTGGTTTTTGGAGACAAGGTTTCTCTTAGTTTTGGAGCCTGTCCTGGAACTTGCTCTGTAGACCAGGCTGCCCTCAGATTCATAGAGATCTACTTGCTTCTGCCTCTGAGTGCTGGAATTAACAGAGTGCACCACCACCCCCTGGCTTGATATCATTTTTTTAATGAAGCTCAGTTAACCTTTTAGGATGTTTACATTTAGCAATGCAGTAAATATTTACTATGTTTTAGGAATTATTCTAGATGCCAGTGAAAGGATTTTTAATTATGACCTGAAGACAAATGTGCCAGGGTGAACTCCTTAAGCTGGAAAAAATAAATTGTTCTGGAACAAAAACTAGGAAAATTTTCAGTTTTGCTTAGTGACAAGATCTCCTGTAGCCCAGGCTAACCCTGAACTAGCTATGTAGGTAAGACAACCTTGAGTTTCTGATATTCCACGTGCTGGGATTACAGGCATACATTGTCATGCCTGACTCAAAGCTAAGATGATGTTGCATATCGCTGAATTTTCATTATATAAAGAGGAACAACAAGCCGGGCGGTGGTGGCGCATGCCTTTAATCCCAGCACTTGGGAGGCAGAGGCAGGCGGATCTCTGTGAGTTCGAGACCAGCCTGGTCTACAAGAGCTAGTTCCAGGACAGGCTCCAAAACCACAGAGAAACCCTGTCTCAAAAAAAAGCAAGGAAAAAAAAAAGAGGAACAACATCCAATTATCCGGATTTTTCTGACCACCAGACATTGTATTTATGTATCACACATTTGTGTAACTATCATGTGTAAATTAAAAATAAAAGTAGCTTATAAAGGAAGAGAAGAACCCCTCCCACTCTTGGGAGTTTTCCTGACTTTCCCTCACTAAGTCTATTTTTTTTCTGCTTAGAAAAGAAGGAAGAAAGCCAGGTGGTGGTGGTGCATACCTTTACTCTCAGCACTTGGGAGGCAGAGGCAGGTGGATCTCTGTGAGTTCGAGGCCAGCCTGGTCTACAAGAGCTAGTTCCAGGACAGGATTCAAAGCTACAGAGAAACCCTGTCTAGAAAAAAGAAGGAGGAGGAGGAGGAGGAGGAGGAGGAGGAGGAGGAGGAGGAAGAGCATCTAAATTTGACTTTACCTGAAACTATTGTCTGATTGATTATCCAACAAAAGAGAAAATAGCTTAAGACTTCATTTTTGCTTAAACAACATGAACATTACTCAATCATCTGAAATCATCTTTGTATGTGACCTTGAACGTGTCATCTTTGATTCTACTGCTCAAGATGCAGAAGCAGCCAGATCTCCATTAGTTCTGGTCCAGCCTGGTCTACACATCATGGTCCAGACCAACCAGAGACACATAGTGGAGCCCTGTCTGAGGAAAAAAAAAATCATTCATCAAGACAGCTCTCTCTTCTGTGTGACACTTGCTGTCACTTTATAGTCAGCCTTGTGCTGTGTGCTCTGGAGACGTAGACAGCATAGGGAACATTCTATGTGTTGGAAGCATCTTTGTGAGGGCAATTTTTTAGAAATTTAAGGATGAGAACAAGTGTATAGTTAATGTAACAAAATCAAGAACAAAATCATTCATACCACTATTTAATTGAATCAAAAAAGAGAGAAGAAGAGAAGACAGACTGACTTAACATTGCTTTAAGAGTCAGCTGAGATAAAAATTCCCAAATGAAATATTTACAATGCTTGGTTATAGTTCCACTTACTGAGGTCGTTAAAGTGCCTTTCTGTTGTATGTCTGAGTTGGCTTTGGTACACATGAAGAAGGACCTGTCACGGCTTTATACCATGTGTGGCCTTGATAGGTAGCACCCAGTTTTACAGAGTTTTCCTTTATTATAAACGTAAAACTACACAATTATTCCTTTAAAAAATCCTGTATCATAGTAATTATAAATGCATTAATAATATTTCAGCCAGAAAGGGTATGATGACTGAAGCTGAAAACCCACCCTACTGGGCCCTCAGGAAAAGCTTCAGCTTACTTACTGAAAACAACTGATAATGGGTAATAAATTAGTTACTATTTGTTATTGGCATAAAATGAAGTCCAAAATTACTGTAGCAGAATTCGTACGGCCTTAAGGCTCTTGTGACTTTTAAAGTTGGTTTATCTTTATTGTTTGTGTGTGTATGTGTGTGTGCCATGTGTGTGCAGGTGCCCTTGGAGGCCAGGAAAAGGCATCGGATCCCTTGGAGCTGGAGTTATAGGCAGTTGTGCGCCATCATATGGGTGCTGGAAACCAAATTCAGTTCTTAACTACTGAGCTATCTCTCTAGCCTTCAGTGACTACTCTTTAGTCTCTTGGAGGTTCCTACCATCCATTATGACACAGTACCTGAGCTTGTAATAAGTCCCACCTTAAAGTATGAGTTTTATTTAAAATCTTCCCAGACTTTTTCAGACTCAAATTATCTTCCCCAATGGTCACCCATAGAAGGTAGATTTTCTGCAGTTAGCCTTCCAAGTTGATGTTTGTTTATGCTTTTGTTTTATTTTGAGGCAGGGTCTCACACAGCCAAGGTTGGCCTTGAACTCTAGAAGCAATCCTCCTGCTTCAAACTCCCAAATGCTGAGATTATAGATCTGCAGTGCCATGTGTTGCTTGGAGTTCCATGTTTGGGTAAAGATGCAGAAAACCTAGACTTCTGCGTGAGATCTCAACAACAGCAAACAAAACAAAACAAAACAAAACAAGAAAACGCTGCCATGCATTTGACAGGTTAAGAAGAGTCAGCATGAGAAACAGACTGCTTCAAAGACAAAGGAAGAGAGCCAGAAATAAGCAAAGGTAATGCTAGAACACGCAAAAAGAACTGAGAAAGAAGTAACCAAGCTGACCACAGCCCCAGCAACATAGCTTCCTGCTGGGTGGAGGGAAAGCAGAGGCCTCATAAGGAAGGCAAGACTGTTGCGAAGAAAAATGTACTGGTAATCCTGTAACAGGTCCCCAGCCCTTAGTACAACCGACTACATGATGGTCATACCATTCAGGCTGTAAAACTCAGCATGTAGATAGGACCACCTGCCAAAATGAAAGCAAAGACCTAATCCATCAAAGTCCATAGTCTGGGAAAGTCTCTAAATGTGCTAACCTTGCGTTTTGGCTTCTATAGTTCTGAGTCTGGTTAACAATTTATTTTTTATTTTTTTATTTTTTATTTTTGGTTTTTCGAGACAGGGTTTCTCTGTGGTTTTGGAGCCTGTCCTGGAACTAGCTCTGGTAGACCAGGCTGGTCTCGAATTAACAGAGATCCGCCTGCCTCTGCCTCCCAAGTGCTGGGATTAAAGGCATGCGCCACCACTGCCCGGCTTGGTTAACTATTCTTGCAAGAACATAGTTTTTGTGCTTAAAAGCTCAACTCTAGAAAAGCTCAGTTCTACACTGGGATCCTGAACACTCAGTGTGATCTCTGTCCGGCTAACAAAGGCTTCCTATTGGCTTAAACTCCCGAAGGAGCAATCTTCTCAATGCGTCAGTCTTTTCTGGTGGATTCCACGCAATTCCTACCTTCAACATAAGCCCATAGCCCTCACAGGACAGGTTTTGGTGAAGCAATAATTCACCTGGCAGAGCAGTAGAGAAGAATCTCACTTTGCCACACCGGGTGACAAAGAGGACAGTGATCAGCTGCAATCTTGAGAGAAAAATTATTAACGAAAACTGAGCCACGGAATAAAGGTAAGCCACGGAACCCTCATTGCCCCGGGGTGAGAGACAGTCCCAGGAGAGAGTTGTGGGAAAAGAAGGGGTGGCTCAGGCAGTGAAGGGCACAGAGAAAGTTATCACTGCTGCCCTGGTGGCAGAGAGCACGTAGCAGTTTCGGAAAAAAAGCCCTGCGTATGATTGCCAATGGGTCGATCTCTGGCGCCACCTATCGCTCCACAGCCGCCAGGCTCTAAAGGCCAAGCCCAGTTGGTACTCAATACTTGAAGGTACAAAGCCTCCTAATGTGGCTAGTTCCTGCACTCTTGGTGCAGTTGGCGGGCGGGGAGTCCGAACTCAGCTAGAATGCAAGCCCACCAGGTGGCAAAGACTGGAGTGTCTCTGGAAAGTGACAGAACCGGCTCGGCCGGCCCTACGAACTGCAAAGCCACCAGGGACTCTAGGTAAGCCAAGACAGGAAGCCACTAAGGACAAGACAGACCCATCAGGTCAAATACTTGACCAAACTGAATGGGTAAGACAAGATTCCCCGAGTTCAGCTGGGAACCCTACATCTGGCCTTCCCCCAGCACTAAAACAAAACCAAACCTTTAAGTTCTTATTTTATATTCTCCTTTATACATCCATTCAATTTTGTTTACATACTGTTTTCATTTTTGGGCAGCCTTTATTCCTACACACATGCGCGCAAGCACACACACACATATTGTGAGTTTGCCTCATTTTCCCTCTTTTCCACTATAATTTTAGTAGCATTTGACTTTACCATACTGGGTTTTTTTTGTTTTTTTTTTTTGTTTTTGTTTTTGTTTTTGTTTTTTATGATGATCATGATGGATAGGAGAGTCCTGGGAAATCAAGTAGTTAGTAACTATTCATTCATGGTCCTTATTTAATACTGAACACTAGGGCTATAGATAAACAACACAGAAAATAGAGTTAAAACCTGTAGGGCAAAAGAAAGAAGGGGGCATATAAATTAAACTTATTTTTTAAAAAAAGATTTTAAAAAGTCTGGAGACGACATTATGAGATAAGGAAACTTCAAAGATGTCTTTGAATTGGTTTTCTGTTGGCCATCTACAGCTGGGCATGCAGTCTACCTTTAAGATTTTCCCTTTGGGACTCTCTTGGGAAAAATATATATTTCAATTTACAAGTGGTTATCGCTGGAGATAACCTCTGGGTTAGGAATCAGGGCATGTGTGCACTTCAACATTCAGCCTAGGACGCCATCTGGTGCAGGCCCATGCAGGCCCTGTGCGTGTTGTCTTGATAGCAGTGAATCCATACATGCATCAATTCTCTTGATTTAGAGGGCCTTGTTTCCTTGGTGTTGTTATTCCTTTCTGGTTCTCAAATTTCTTCTGATCAACTCCTCTTCAGCAGAGTTCCTTGAGCCTCGAGAGAAATGATTTAATGGGACATTCCATTTAGAACTGAGTATTCCAAAGTCTCTCTCTGCATATTGTCTGGCTGTGGGTCTCTGCATTTGTTCCCATCTCCTGCAGGAGGAAGCTTCTCTGGACATGGCTGAGCAAGGCCCTGAGCTATGGGTATAGCACTATGTCATTAGGAATCACGTTATTGCTACATTCTTTTAGTAGAACAGTAGTATTAAGTTACCTTAAGTCCCTGGACTACCTAGTCTCAGATTCTTGGTCACCCACGCAGTATTGGGTACTGCTCATGAAGTAGGTTTTAAGTCAAATCAAGTATAGGTTAGTTACTGTTGTTTTTAAACTAAGTCTCTATCTTTTTATTTTATCAATTAAGACTCAGAAGCCATCTGCTGGCGTGAAAACCTGCTACCCTAGAGTTGTTACACAAGGAAACTCTGTCTTAAAAAACCAAAACCAAAACCAAACAAACAAAAAAGAAAGCATAGAAAGTCACAGGTTTTGGACTAGAGAGATGATGCACTGGCTGCTCTTCCAGAAGTTCTGAATTCCCAGCAACCACATGGTGACTCACAACCATCTGTAATAAGATCTGGTGCCCTCTCTTGGCACCCAAGCATATGTGCAGGTAGAGCACTATATGCATAATAAATAAATGAATATTTATTTATTTTTGTGTTTTTGAGACAGGGTTTCTCTGCAGCTTTGGAGTCTATCCTGGAACTATCAAAGAAGATTTATTTAAAAAGAAGAAAAGAAGAAGGAGGAGGAAGAGGAGGAGGAGGAGGAGAAGGAGAGAAGAAGAAGAAGAAGAAGAAGAAGAAGAAGAAGAAGAAGAAGAAGAAGAAGAAGAAGGAGGAGGAGGAGGAGGAGGAGGAGGAGGAGGAGGAGGAGGAGGAGGAGGAGGAGGAGGAGGAGGAGGAGGAGGTGGTGGTGACAGGTTTTATGGCATTTTCATTTGCTTATCATTCTAGTTTGGTATCTGGTAAAAACCAATTTATGAAGGAAAGTCTTTATTTGGCTCATGGTTTACAATCCATCACTAAGTCAGGACAGGATCTCAAGGCAGGATCCTGGAAGTAAGAACTGAAGCAAGTCGGGTGGTGGTGGCACATGCCTTTAATCCCAGCACTCGGGAGGCAGAAGCAGGCAGATCTCTATGAGTTTGATGCCAACCTGATTTATAAGAGCTGTTTCCAGGACAGGCTCCAAAGCCACACAAAAACCCTGTGTCGGAAAACAAAAAACAAAAAAACAAAACAAAACAAAGAACTGAAGCAGAAGCCATGATGGCATGCAGCTTACTTGTTTCCTCTCTATGATTTACTCAGCTTGCTTTATTATTCTGCCCAGGACCACCAGCCTGGGAGTGGACCTTACTCAAAGTGGGCTGGGCCCTCCCACACTAATCATTAATTTAAAAAAATGCTCCCCCCAGACTTGCCTATTGGCCAAGCTAATGGAGACAATGCCTCAGTTGAGGGACCCTCTTCCCAGGTGACTCCAGTTTGTATCCAGTTAACACAAACTAACCAGCACCCTTAACTTCATCCACACATGGTGCTACTTCCCCCACTCCTCCAGCCACTGGTACAAAGTAGCCTTTCTTTGGATTTCATATCCTATATGTGTATACAATAATGTGTGTGGGCAGGGAGTTGTCTCAGCTTCATATATAGGAGACAACACTCAATATTTTCCTTTCCTTCTTACCTCCCACTATCCTCTTGTGTCTTCAATATTTTAAAAGGCAATATTTATATGCATAATGTTTACAATATGGTTGTATACATTTGTGGTGCTAGTACTCCAGATATTGAGGCAGGAAGACCATGAGTGCCAAGCTCTTCTAGGCTATATGGTAAGACATTTTCTCAAAAAAATAAAACAAAATAAAACTTAAAGAACAATTAATTCTAAACTTACAGGGGTTTAAGAAATTTTAAGAATTAAGGGAAACAATTACTCAATATGAACATGCTACATGTTTGACACACAGTTTCAAAGTTTTATTATTATTATTAAATGAAGCAATTCCACTAAAATAAGAAACAAGGCAAGGCTGTGTACTGTCTCCATATCTGTTCAATAAAGTACTTGAAGTCTTAGCTAGAATAATAAGTCAACTGAAGAAGAGCAAAGGTATACAAAGTGGAAAAGGAAGAAGTCAAAAATATCTATATTTTCAGGTGAAATGATATTATACATAATTGACCCTAAAAAATCACCAAGAAACTCCTACAGCTCATGAAAACCTTTCAGTGAAGTGACCAGATACAAGATTAACTCAAAATATCAGTAGCCCTCCCATGTACAAATGACAATGGACTGAGAAAGAAATCAGGTAAATAACACTTTTCACAATTACCTCAGGTAATATGAAATATCTCGGGGTGTGTGGTTTGAATGAAAATGGCCCCAAAGGCAGTGGCACTATTAGGAGTTGTGGCCTTGTTGGAGGAAGTGTGTCACTTGTGGGGGTGGGCTTTGAGGTCTCCTTTTCTCAAGTTTCACTCAGTGTGACAGCCAGTTGACTTCCTGTTGCCTTTGAGTCGTGATGTAGGACTCTCAGCGACAGCACCACCTCTGTTTCCATACCATCATGCTCCCCGCCATAATGATAATGGGTTGGAATTCTAAAACTGTAAGCAGGCCTTCTCAATTAAATGTTTCCATTTATAAGAGTTACTGTGGTCGTGATGTCTCTTCACAGCAATAAAAAGATATCAGGTAACTCACCAAGCAAGTGAAAGATTTATATGATAAAAAAATTGAAGCATTGAAGAAATAACTTGAAGAATATACCAGAAGATGAAAAGATCTCCCATGTCATGGTTCAGTAGGACTAATAAAGTAACAATTGCCATCTCAGCCGGGTGGTGGTGGTACCACCTTTAATCCCAGTGCTTGGGAGGCAGAGACAGGCGGATCTCTGTGAGTTCAAGGCCAGCCTGGTTTACAAGAGTTAGTTCCAGGACAGCTAGGACTATTACACAGAGAAACCCTGTCTTGAAAAAAAATGGTCATCTTACAAAAGCAATCTACAGATTGATTGGAATACCCATCAAAATTCCATAACAATTCTTCACAGATCCTGAAAGGAGAATCTTCAGTTTCATATGGAAACACACACACACACCAAAACAAAAAAACAAGCAAAAAACCCAGGATAGCTAAAGCAATCCTGAGCAATAAATGAACTGATGGAGGTCTCACCATTCCCAACTTCAAATTGTACCACGGAGCTGTAGTAATAAAAACAGCATGGAATTGGTGCAAAAGCAGATACACTGACCAAAGGAATAAAATTGAAGTCACAGACATAAATTTATACACCTATAGAGAGCTGACTTTTTTCTTAATAAAGAAGCTATAATACACACTGGAAAAAAAGATTTATCTTCAGCAAATGGTTCTCGTCAAATTATATGTCTGTATGTAGAAGAATGAAAATAGATTCATATTTATCAGCTTGCACAGAATTCAACTGTAATGGATTAAAGACCACAACATGAGGCTAGATACACCAAATCTGATAGAAGAGAAAATAGGTATGTAGTTTTAAACTTCATAGCACAGGAAAAGTTTATAAACAGAACATTGTAAGCCCAGGCACTAAGATCAACAATTAATAAATGGGTTCTCATGAAACTGAAAAGCTTCTGTAAAGCAAAAAACACCATCAGTTGGACAAACTGGCAACTTACAGAATGGGAAAGATTTCAGCTACACATCTGGTAGAGAGCCAATATCCAAAAATATAGAAAGAATTTAATGAATTAGATGGCAAGAAAACATATAACTCAACTTAAAAATGGGACATGGATCTAAACAGTGAATTCTCAACAGAGTAAACTCAAATGGCTGAAAAACACTTGAAGAAATGTACAGAATTCTGAGTTAGTCATCAGGGTTTTGGTGACTTTTTCTTTCAAGACAGGGTTTCTTTGTAGTTTTGGAGCCTGTCCTGGAACTAGTTCTTGTAGACCAGGCTGGCCTCAGACTCACAGAGATCCACCTGCCTCTGCATCCCGAGTGTTGGGATTAAAGGTGTGTACCACCACCGCCCGGCTCTTCCGTTGTTAATTTTTTTTCAGGTATTTATTTACTTGTTTATTTTGAGACAAGTTCTCATTATGTACTCATGGCTGGTCTGACTATCTTTGTAGACCAGGCTGGCCTCACACTTACAGAATCCCAATCTTCTGCAGAAGGAGCAGGCACTGCACACACCCCCCCCCAATTATTAATACATTATTAAGACAAGTTAAAATAACCACTTAAAACCTGCAATTTCAATTCTAATATCTGGATCATCTCAAGGATGTTGCTAGTTGATATTTTCTGTTGTCCCTGTCTTAGCGTCTCTTAAGGCAATGTTGGATCACATTTTTATAATACTTTTTTGAGAATGTGGTTTATGTAATCTCCCCCCATGCTGTGTGATTTTAGCAGGCAATTATCTTACTATAACTTGTATAGGACAGGATGATTTTACATTTAGACTGAGACAATTCTGTCCATCCCTGGGGCTATCTAGAAATCTGGGGTTGTATCTTGGTGATAAGGGCAGTGAACTCATCATTTGAAATGTAGTTTTAAGTTCAATTTTGCCCTGAGGGCAACTAAGGATGGTTTATATGTTGATAAATGATACCTGACATGACCAGTTAAATTTTCTGACTTGACTCTTATATCCAGAAGGACATCAAAAGACTCACTAGAAGCTTGTCGACAGTTCTTCTGAAACCAAGACATATCACACAATTCTTGGCAATTGAGTCTGAGATGAAACACATTTATTATGACTATGTCAGATCCAAGGACCTATGCCTGGAAGTTCACAGCCCCAAATATTAGCCTGCTCTCCTCCTTCCTGCTATACTTCATTGTCTTGAGGACAAGTTTTATGTGAATTGTCTTATGTGCTTTACAAGTCTTTTTCTTTCTTTCTTCCCTCCTCTTCCTCCTCCTCCTCCTCCTTCTCGTCCTCCTCCTTCTTTTTCTCCTCCTTCTCCTTCTTCTTCTTCTTGACAGGGTTTCTCTGTGTAGCTTTGGACCCTGTCCTGGAACTCATTCTGTAGATCAGGCTGACCTCAAACTCACAGAGATCTGCCTGTCTCTGCCTCCCAAGTGCTGGGATGAAAGGCTTGCACTACTGGCACCCAGCTATACAGGTTTTCAGCTAACATAGTATTTAAAATCTGAACTGGGAACTCTGATCTTCAGTGCAGTTCTAGCCTCTGTTTAGCTGCTTTTCTGTTACTGTGCTAAAACACCATGACCACAGCAACTAATAAATAAAAACATTTAAATTGACTTACGGTTTCAGAAGGTTGAAGTCCATGATGGCGGAGTAAAGGAATAGTTGAGAGTTCACATCCTCATCCACAACCATGAGGCAGAATAGTTTCTGTTAGTGGTATCGTCCGCTCATGTACGTGGACAGTGAATGGCATTCAAGGAGAGTAAAAACAACCTAAGGTAATTTGGCTTCTTATAGTTAATATCTCTGTAAACATGAGTAGTATAATCCTTATCATTATAGAGTTAGGCCTGCAAAGTATGGGTTGGGTTGATAAGCAACAATCCACAGGTCAATGCTATCTACTGTAAATTTTATTCTTGCAGATAATATTCTGTTCTGCTTTATTTCATTTCATTATTGGAATGAAACTATTATCATCTGTGTTCGAATACCACGGCTGCTTCTTGGACTGTGATGGAATTACTGAATCACTACAATCAACACATTAATGGTCTTTAAACCTAAAATGTTAAGCCTCTGTTCATTTACAATGCAAGTTTGCTGATTCCTCCCCCTTGCAGGTCCTTGGAATTCTCGAAATTTCTTTTTCTCTTCAGTTTTCCTTTCTTTCATTTTACTAATAAAGTATTCATTGTTTATAGTCTTCGTGAAGGACATAAATTAATTACACACTTGCTGATGCAGAAACACATGTTTTACCTCAAAGAGAGCAAAGCCATGTGTGAGTGAGCATGGCCCAGCATCAGAGATTCATGCTTTGAAAAGCAGTACCACTGTGGAAGTGTTTACATGAGGTTATTTATTGGGTATGGAACAAAGAAAGTTGGAAACCACAGCATGTTCTTAATATATTGGTAGAGGTCACAGGTAAACTTGTTGTGATAAAGTGGGGGAAAACTCTGTTCTCAGATACTTTCGCATGATAGGGTTAAGTTTCATATTGGTAGACGGGAGTGGTCCCCTTAGAAGCTTCAATAGTCAGAAGGGTGTTAGGTTAAACGTATGGGTGGACAGCAAAGAGCTTTCAAAGGGACTAGAAACATTACAACATTCGGTCATTTAGCCTTGGGGACTCTTTAAAATGAGTGCAACTTTTAACCCCTCACATTTTAGGATATTTTACAAAGATAATTTTACACATTTAGCACATTACATTAAACCATCCTCTTTCTCCCCTTCTCTTCTAGTCCACCCTCCCTTAAACCTCCTCTTTCTCCTCTTTTCTCTTCTCATCTTTAATCTCTCATTTACCAACGGTTTGAGCCACTGAGTGGATTTGGGTTCAATCTCTAAATCATTTCGTACATGGCAAATTAGGCTCATAAACTAGAAAGGGTTCTTCTTTAAGTTTGTAAACACAAAATCAAATCGCAATGCAACAAATGTCTAAAGGTTGCATTTTTACCCAAATAGTACACGATTCAGTAAGCTGTCATTTAGAAAACTAATTCTATGCCATCAGACTTTTCTCTCTATAGTGGCTCTTCTCTAGTTTGATATTTACTTAAAATTTCAGAAGGTAATTGACCTGCCTACAGGTGGTTTGTGTTTATCATATTAATTTTTAAGCCCTAATTTTGACAAAAAAAAAAGCTGTACAAATTTAGTAGTTACAGAATTAGAAAGGAAAAGACTTTCACAGGAGATGTGGCTTTAAACACTCTTACAGGGATATGCTCCTGTAAATGAATGATGTTTGCTGGGTGTGAGTTCTTATCCTTTTTATATTTTGTTTTCTTTTGGGAGGGTAGTTTTTCAAGACAGAGTATCTCTGTGTAGTTCTGGCTGTCGTAGGACTCAGTCTGCAGACAGGCTGTCCTGGAACTTAGAGACCCTTCTGCTTCTGACTCCCAAGTGCTGGAATTAAAACCATGAGCCACCACCTCCCGGGTGTGAGTTCTTGTTCTGAACACCGTAAACATTAATTTCCTTTAGAAAGCAAACTGGAATAAAGACTGCAGTCAACGGCATCTGCAGTTTCACTTGTATGCATTTGTTAAATCTTCCATCGAGAGGCAGGGAACACAGGGAAGGGACAGCAGTCCCCACAGCACAATGAAAAGCACTGTTGACATTGAAATCTTGGCTTCACCAAAGGTTTTTACTGGTTGTCAGGCCTCTAACTTTTCAGTAGATAGATTGTTCAGGAATAGTGTGATGGCCATTCTTGGTTGTCAACATGACGACACCTGAAACTAAAACCCAAAATGGAGGGCACACCTACGAGAAACTTAATTTTGTCTCTCTCTCTTTCTTTCTTTCTTTCTTTCTTTCTTTCTTTCTTTCTTTCTTTCTTTCTTTCTTTCTTCTTTCTTTCTTTCTTTCTTTCTTTTTCTTTCTTTCTTTTTTCTTTCTTCCTTCCTTTCTTCCTTCCTTCTTTCTTTCTTTCTTTTTCTCTCTCTCTTTCTCTCTCTTTCTCTCTCTCTCTCTCTCTTTCTTCTTTTTGCTTAATTAAAAGTAGGAAGATCTATTTCTAAACCGGATGTTTGAGTTAAGAAGGCATGCCTTAAGTCCAGATCTTGAGGCAGGAAAGACACAGCTTTAATCTGTACCACATCTTCTGCTGGCAGCCCATGTAAGGACAGAAGACAGACGCTTTCGCTCTTTTGTCTGCTTGCTCTTGCCTTGCCAGTAAGTCTATTTCTTCACTGCCATTAGAGCCTCATGGACTGAGCAACTGCTGGGTTCTGGGACTTTCCATTCATATCCAGACATTGTTGGATTAGCTACACTGCAGTCTGTATGTCATTCTAATAAATCCCATAAATTATGTATACATTTACTCTAGAGCATCCTGACTAATACAAATAGTAAGGCTAACTTTGCAAAATATATTATCTAATTGGCAAATGGATTTTAATTATTATTATTATTACAATTTGGAGGGACAGATTTCATTAGCCCCGGCTAGCCTCTGACTCACTTTGTAGGTGAAGCTGGCCTGAACTAATCCTTCTGCATTCACAACCTCAGTTCTGAGATTAAAGGCCTGGACCACTGTCTTGGCTGAGTTAATTTCAATTGCAGATACCTGGAATCATTGCATAGATATACTGCATCTGAGTTTTGGGATAGAGGCCCATAATTTATGCAGATACACATGAGCCATAGTGAGTACCTGGAGGCCAGAGGACGACTCTGTGGAGTCTGCTCTCTCCGACAAATATAGGGGTTACAGGAATTGAACTTGGGTCCTCAAGCTTACACAGCAAGTGCCCTTTATATATTGAGACACCCCACTTGCCTGAGAGCCTCTGTATTTTCAGAGATCTGTGGATGATTTTCAAGCATGCCAAAGTTCCTTTAGTGATTCCAGGAATTGGGGACCTTGAGTTTGATGAAGGTTTTCTCTCTCATGTGGACTTTAACCCAACAGTTAGGATGCCAGAAACTCATATTCACACAAAACCTTAGCTTGGTCCAACTTCTCGCCTCAGTAACTTGAGGGATGAAGTTCTATAACCTCAGGAGATGAGTTTCAATCTTGGAAGGACTTTTATTATAGGGAGCTGAAAAGGGGGAAGACCGATTGCCTGTATAACAGAAATGAGCTGTAGGAAAGAGGGTTCAGTTTCATCCCCTATACAGTCGAAGTGGGTTGCAGGAAATAGGTTCTGTTTCTTGGTTTTCTCATCTGCAAACGGGAAATGATAATAATGCCCATTTTGGGTTTGTCATCTGGACTAAGGTAGAACCCAAATATGAGTTAATATAGTTGAGTAATAACTGTGAATCTGGTATACTTTATTATTTAATCATCGCATATTAGCAATGAT
This sequence comes from Chionomys nivalis, assembly GCF_950005125.1. Classification (NCBI taxonomy): domain Eukaryota; kingdom Metazoa; phylum Chordata; class Mammalia; order Rodentia; family Cricetidae; genus Chionomys; species Chionomys nivalis. Next base: position 45,217,893 of record NC_080087.1, read on the forward strand.
GTCAAAATGACATAAATCTGCAACCCCGCATAATAAACTATTTCTCCCCGAGAACTTAGAAAAAGCTGGCCCTTTTCAATTGCTCATTCACTTACCCATATATTCAAATTAGTAATTGCCACCAGCTGCAGGGTCCAGGTACTTGAGTGTGCTGTGACTACAGCATTGAACACTGTGGGTCCTCTAGACTTAAGGTGTTTACATCTCAGTGGAAGATAAAGCAAAGGATCTCATTCCACAGTCTTACACTTTCCTCTTTGAAGTAGTGTATTCGTTACTTTTCTGTCGTTACGAAAAACTTCATGCAAGGCAATTTGTAAAACAGGGAGTTTACAAATAGCGAGTTTATAGTTTCGGAGGGATAAGAATCCCTCACAGCTGGGAATTATGGCAGCCAGCAGCAGGCTTGGCAGCGGCAACAAAAAGCTGAGAGCCCACATCTCAACCACAAGCACAAAGTAGAGAAAGCAACCGGTGGGAGCCTTTAAACTCTCTAAGCCTTCCTGCTTAGACATACTTCCTCCAGCAAGGCCTCAACTACCCTAAACAGTGCCACCAATCACAGAACCAGAGTTCGAATACGTAAGTCTAATGGGGTCCATCTTCATTCCAACCACAACAAGTACCATCCTAACCTTAAGTATAATCCCTTCACTACTGAAAAAAATAAGCTGGCAGGGTTCTGGGCAATTGCATGTCTTGTTCTTTCCGAAGGCGGTGCAGTACTCTGCTCACACGGAGGGAAGGAGAGAAATAACAGCTCTTTCCAACACCTAGCGATGCCACACTAATATCATCATAAAACATAGAGACTTTGTCCAAAGGTGGAGTATGTTTAGCATGATATTCAAATGGGTGCTGTTTTAAAGAGAGGAGGCCAAACAGATTGTGCTGACAAGCCATTTCACCCATGTCCACAGAAACAATAATTGCTCCGAGAGGCCTAGCTTCAGGAGCAGCGTGGCGTGGACATATTGGACAAGACTGCAGCTTTGCAGAATGTGCTTCTGCAGGAGTAGCTTAGATAAGATATGCTAAGAGGGCTCAATTAAGTTTGCCTGAGGTTGATGGCACTCGCCGTCTTGACTTCTATAAGAGGTTGTGTAATCGTGTTGTCATAATTTAAAAGACAATAAAAACAGTGCTAATAGCCTTTTCATCATCCAAACTGTCTTCCCTGGAGAATTCCATTATGGCTTCTGATAAACTCCTAGAAAGAATATGAAGGATGGGAGCTATTTATATGGTTGTGTTCATATTTGTAACAGCAATGTTTATTTTATTAGAAACAACACCAAGAATATGCGAAAGGACTTGGAGCACCTAGTGTTCTCTAAAGTTATACTTCCTGCTAACTAGGTTAAATAAGATCCCTAAGCCCTGCTCCCAGATCTTTCTCAATTTCAAAGTGGAGAAATGTACCTTCGAGTACAGTCTTCTGTATGCGATCTTCTACACATGAAGGACAAGCAATGAATTTATAATGCATATATAAAATAAAGGTAAAGGGGCTGGAGAGATGGTTCAGTGATTATGAGCACCTGCTATTCCTGAAGAGGTCCCTAGTTTGGTTCTTAGGGCCCACAAGCTCACAACTTTTTATAACTCCAGTTCCAGGGGATCTCCACCTTTTTCTTATCTCCATAGGTACCAGGAACACACACGGAGCACATGCATACAACAGATACTCACATATGCACACAAAATAAAATAAATTCTTTATAAAAAGAAAATACAGTAAAGAAATCAATTAAGATTTTATATAACACTATTAATAGCAGTAAGATTATATGGGTAATATATTTAATTAATAAAAACAATGGATAACCTGTTGGGAAAAAAATCACCTTTTTAAAAAAAGATCATGTTTTTCTGTGTGTGTCAGAATTTGTTTTTTTTCTGTATATATTTATGTGCACTTTGTGTGTGTGCTATGTGTCTGTCTGGTGCCCATGAAAGTCAGAAGCTGACCTCTGGAGCTGGACTAATGGATGTTTGTGAGTTACTGTGTGTCTGGTTCTCTGCAAGACTAACAAGTGCTCCTAACTACTGAACCAACTCTCTGAGCTCATTAATAATTTTTTAAAATAAACTTTAACTGCTGGAGATATAGCTTAGTGGTAGAATGCTTACATACCAAGTATGAGATTTTGGATTGAACCTTAGAACTCCAGAAAGAAATATTTTTCTACAAAGCTAATAATTTAAGATAGCAAAATACAACAATGATAATGGTGTTATGATCTATATGCAGCTACTTTATATGTAAACTATGATTTATGATTTATGAAAGACATTCTTCTTAAAAAAATAAAAGAAATGAAATGAGCAAATTAAAAGCATGCGTCAGAGGCTGGTGAAATGCTTAGTGTGTTCCCAAGCCTGATAGCCCAAGGGCAGTCCCCAGAAGCCCAGTAGTGGAGGGAGAGAACTGACTGCCAGAGGCTATCCTCTGGTCTCCAAGTGTGTATCTTAGTATGTGCGCCACCACCAAACAAGTAAATAAATACATAGGATCTAAAGGACTCAGAAACCGGTTCACAAGTCTGAAAATAAAACCCTTCCCAACATCAGATGTCAGCTCACATCTTCAAATAACCCACAGATGAAAGAAATCCTAAGGAAGTATTGAAACAGCATTCATTTTTAGTCAGCATACACAGTGGTTTGGTGTGAAGTCTTCATACATGTGCATCACGCTTTGCTCATATTCATGCTCCCTCTTAGCCTCTCTTGCCCTGCCTTCTTCTCGCTGGCATCTTTCTTGATGCCTTTGTCTCCCTTCAGCTTTCATCTCTTTCTCTCTGTCTCTGTCTCTCTCTCACACACACGCACCCACACACGTTCACACACACATGCACACACACACATGCGCGCGCACACACACACATGCACGCACACATGTATTATTTTATTTTTTATCGACTCTTTGGGAATTTTATATCATGCCCTCCAATCCTGCTCATCCCCCAGTCCCTCTGTATCTGTCCCTTATCTTGTAGTGTCCCCCACAAAGGAAAGCTAAAAAAGAATAAAATAAGATAAAAATAACAACCAAGAAAAGGAAAACACCTCACTCCTCCATCCTTCCTGCTGGCTTCATTCCTCTCAGTGGGATTCAGAGCTGCTGTGGATCATGCAGTAGATCCTTTTGCCCAAACAACCATTCCCTCAGAATCTTTTCTTCTTTCACATTCGGTATACTCTTTTGCCTACCCCCTTCTGTCCTCATCACATAATATTACCCACACTTATACCCGCTTACATATGTTTATGTATATAGTATATACAAGTATCTATACATGAAGAAGAATGGAATATTTTTATTTCTGAATTTTGGTCACCTCACTTAGTAATATACTTTCCAGATCCATCTATTTTCTAGCAAATTTTGTGATTCTTTTCTATATAGCTGAATAATAATCCATTGTGTAAATATGCCACATTTCTATTACAAATTCATCTGTTGATGGATATCTAGGTTGGCTTTATGATAAATCAGCCTGTCTCCATCTTGGGCTTGAAAATCATCTTAGAGTAAACACAAGCTATGTTCCACCTGTAACCTTAACTCTAAGGGTTCTGTACTACCCATTCCAGGAAACGGTAACCATGCCTTTGCTTCAAAAGGTTGCTATGACCACTTTGTAGTGATGCATTTGTTTCAGAAGGTTGCTATGATCAACTTGTTATGTTATTGTTCTACTTTGGTAACCATTCCTATTGACTTGGCACCTCCCCATTTTGAAACCCCCTACTCTTAAGCTATAAAAGCTCTTATTTTCCCCATGCCCAGTGTTGATCTCTTGAACCCTGTCTTAAGGGAAGACAGTGGTGCATGCCTTTAATCCCAACAATAGAGAGGAATATAAGATTGGAGGAGACACACAGTCTCATTCTCAGATTTCAGATCACTGTTTCAGGTTGAGGTAGAGGTAAGAGCCAGTGACTGGTTATTTTGCTTTTCTGACCTTCAGGTTGAACCCCAATTTCTGTCTCTGGGTTTTTATAAATTGTGCTACAGGAGACAGCTCATGTACATAAATAAAAATGATTACTTTAATTAATTTAACCAGGATTTGAGTCTGATCTTTCTCCTCAAATCTATGGGGCTAATGTTTTTTTTTCCCCTGCAAGCACAAATACAACAGCTATAAATATGGATTTGTAAGCCTGTCTCTGGTGTAATATAGAGTCCTTTAGGTATATTTAGGAGTGGTGTAACTGGAACATTTGGTAGTTATATTTTTAATTAATATTTTTAATATTTTAGTATTGAGGAACCTCCATACTAATTTCCATAATGGCTATATTAATTAATTTGTGTTCTCACTCAGTAGTGAATGAGTGTTCAGTTTTCCTCATGTCCTTTCTAACATTTACTGTCAGATTTCTAAATGATAGCAGCCATTCTGACTGGGATGAGGTAGTATCTCTAGATAGTTTTAATTTTCACTTCTCTGATGACAAGGAATGTTAAACACTTTAAAGTACGTATTGACAGCTTGTGTTTGTTCTTTGAGAAACATCTGTTCATTTCATTGGCTAATATGTTAATTTGCAAGGTTTTTTTGTGTGTGTTTAATTTTTGCAGTTCTTTGTAAACTCTGAATGTTAGTCCCACTTGAAGAATAGATGTGTGAAATTTTGGCGTGTGTGTGTGTGTGTGTGTGTGCTTGGTTTACTGAGACAGGGTCTCTCTGTGTAGCCCTGACTGTACTGGAACTCACTATGTAGATCACGTTGACTTGAAATTCATGGAGACCTACCTGACTCTGCCACTGCCTCTATCTCCTGAGTGCTGGAACTAAAGGCACACAACACTACAGTTTGGCCGAAATATTCTCCATAGTCTTTGGCATTTGATGCCCTTGTTTTGGGCGGCTTAGGAGGTAAGGCCTTGTTGTGGGAAGATATGTCACTGGAGGTAGGCTTTGAGAGTTTAAAAGCCCATGTCGTATCATGTTTTCTCTTGCTGCTTCTTGTTTACAGCTCGAGATATGATCCGTCAGCTTCCTCCTCCTGCCCCCGGGCTTTGCTCAGCCATCATGGACTCTAAGCCTCCGGAACTGGGAGCCCAGATGAACTCTTCCTTCTACAATTGCCTTGGCCATGGTGTTCTGCCACAGCATCTGGGAAGTAAGATTGTCTCGCTTCCGTGGGCAATCTGACTACTCCGCTGACAGCTTCTTTTGCTGTTCAGGAGCCTTTTAATATCTGTTGGTTTGTATTGTGGGACTGTTTTCTGTCCTCTTGGAATTCTGTTCAGAAAGTTCTTGCCTACAGCAGTATCCTTGAAAAGCATCCCCTGTGTTTTCTTCTATCAATTTAAGCATTTCAGGTTTTAAATTAAGGTCTTTGAAATATTTTGAGTTTATTTTTGTACAGACTGAAAGAGCAGAATCTAATTACATTCTTTGGGGAAAGATATTTAGTTTTGCCAGCACCATTTGTAAAATAGACTGTTTTCCCCCTCTGTTGTGTGTATATGTATGTGTGTGTGTGTATTTTTTGTCAAAAATTAGGTTTACATAGCTCTGTCAGTGTATTCCTGGGTCCTCTATTCTGTTCCCTTGGTCCACCCATCTGTTTTATGCTTGTGTCAGACTGTCTTAGTCACTATGGTTCTGTAGTATACATTGAAACCAGGAATTATGATATGTTCCTTCATGTTATCGCTAGGATTATATTGGTATTTTGTGGTCTTCTGTGGTTCCATATAAATTTTGGATTGTTTTTTCTAGTTCTATGATGTCTTATTTAGGGTTTTATTGTTGTTAAGAGACATTGCAACTCTTTTTGATGTTGTTGTTAATTTTATTTATTTTTTTACATACCAATACCAGTTCTCCCTCCCTCCTCTCCTCTTACTCCCCCATTCCACCCCACCCCCATCTGATCCTCAGAGAGGTTAGGCCTCCCCTGGGGAGTCAACTAAGTCTGTCTCATTACCTTGTTGAGACAGGACCAAGACAACCCTGCCCCATGCCTAGTCTGAGCAAGGTATCACTACATAGAAAATGGGTTCTACAAAGTCAGTTCATGCATTAGAGTTAGATCCTGGTACCACTGTCAATGGCCCCATATACTGCCCAAACCACACCATTGTCACCTGTATTCAGGGGGCCTAGTTCAGTCCTATGCAGGTTCCTCAGTTGTCAGTCCAGATTCAGTGAGCTAACACCAGTTTGGATCTGCTGATTCTTTGAGTTTCCCCATCATGGTCTTTACCCTTTTTTTCTTTTTATCGCCTCTCCTACTCTTTGGCTGGAGCTGGCCCAGTGGTCAGCTGTGGATCTCTGTGTCTGCTCCATCTGTTTCTGGAAGAGGGTTCTAGCTTCTCTGGGGTTGTAAACTGTAGGCTGGTTGTCCTTTCCTTTCTGTCTGGTATCTATTTATGAGTAAATACATACTATATTTGTCTTTCTGGGTCTGGGTTACCTCACTCAGAATTTTTTTTCTAGTTCTGTCTATTTGCCTGCAAATTTAAAGATATCATCATTTTTTTCTGTTGAATAGTACTCCATTGTGTAAATGTACCACATTTTCTTTATCCATTCTTCAGTTGAGGGGCATCTAGGTTGTTTCCAGCTTCTGGGCTATAAAGAATAATTCTGCTATGAACATAATTGAGGACATGTCCTTGTAAGTGATTGTTCCTCTTTTGGGTATATGCTCAAAAGTGGTATTACTGAGACTTAAGGTAGAATGATTCCTAATTTTCTGAGAAATTGCCATACTGATTTCCACAGTGGGTGTACAAGTTTACACTCCCACCAGCTTAAGCTGTTATCAGTGTTTTTGATCTTAGTTATTCTGATTGGTGTAAGATGGTATCTCAGAGTTGTTTCTCTGAATACTGAGGATGTTGAGCATTTCATTAAATGTTTTTCAGCCATTTGAAATTCTTTTGCTGAGAATTCTCTGTTTAGATTTGTACCCCATTTTTTGTTTTTTTTGTACCCCATTTTTAAATTGGATTGTTTGGTAATTTGATGCCTAGTTTCTTGAGTTCTTTGTATAATTTGGAGAACAACCCTTGAGACATGACAACTCTTATAAAGGAAAACATTTAATTAGGGCTGACTTGCAGTTCAGAGGTTTAGCCCATTATCACCATGGCAAGAAGCGTGATGCACGCAAGCAGACATGGTGCTGTAGAGGTAGCTGAGAGTTCTACATCTGGATTACCAGGCAGCAAAAACAAAGAATGCCATTGGGCCTGGCTTCAGTTTCTGAAACCCTAAAGTCCACTCCTAAGGACACACTTTCTCCAACAAGGCCACAGCTCTTAATAGTACCACTCCCTATGAGCCTATGGGGGCCCTTTTTATTCAAACCACCACATATGACATCAGAAGTTTGATGATTTAGTGGTTTGACTGAGAATGGTCCCTAAAAGCTCAGATAATTGTGCACTTGATCCCCAGTCAATAGTGTTGTTAGGGGAGATTTACAAAGTACAGCCGTATTAGAAGTGTGCCACTGGGAGTGTGTTTTGGTGTTTGTAATCTCACTGAACATCGCCGGGCGGTGGCGCATGCCTTTAATCCCGGCACTCGGGAGGCAGAGGCAGGCGGATCTCTGTGAGTTCGAGACCAGCCTGGTTTACAAGAGCTAGTTCCAGGACAGGTTCAAAACCACAGAGAAACCCTGTCTCGAAAAACCAAAAAAAAAAAAAAAAAAAAATCTCACTGAACATCCAGTTCACTCTCTGTGCTTTGTTTGTGTTTGAAGATGTGAGCTCTCAGCTTTCTATTTCCACCACCATGTTGTCATGCTTCCTCACTTTGACAGATTCTTATCTCTCTAGACCTCGAAGTCCTAGTAAACTCTTCTCTAAGTTTGTCACTGTTGTTGATGATCACTTTTTTTTTTTTTTTTTTGAGCCAGGATCTTACTATGCATCTCTGGCTGGTCTACAGCTCATTATATAGACCAACGTAGTCTTGAGCCCACAGAGAGATCCACCTGCCTCTGTCTCTTGACTACACTACCACATGGTAGTGTGGTTCATGGTGTTTTATCATAGGAATAGAGAAGTAACTAATACAGAAGCCAGTGACAGAGAGTGGGATGCTTCTGTGAAGAACCTGATCATGTTTTTTTGAAGGAATGTGGAAGACTTTGACACTTTGGACTAGAAAAGTTGTGCAATTCTCTAAGCAGAGCTTAAAGAGCTCTTCTAGGAGAAGCATGGAAAGAGGATGGTAGTGCCATCAGCAGTGTGTTTCAGAAGCTTAGCTTAAAAGGTTTTACAGGGACAAATGTTAGACATTGGGATGGAAGTCAGTCCTGTGATATTTTGGCAAAGAATGTGGCTGCTCTCTTCCCTTGTCTTAAGAACTGTCATGAGTAGAAAATTAAAGGAAATGGACTAATTTCTTTGGCAGAGGAAATTTCAAGACTGCATAATGTTGAGTCCTCTGCTTAGCTAATGCTGATAGTGCTTAGGCAGCTCTACAATGAAAACATGCAAGTGGGGCAGGAAGAAATATATGAACTGTACAGTTTGAAGAGAAAAAGAGCAACAGGAAGTTTAATGTCGTAGCCAAGATGTACACTAGAGAGAAACTTGTGCAACCATTTTGGAAAGCAGTGTGGCCGTTTCTCAGGAAATTCGGGATCAACCTACACCTGGACCCAGCAATACCACTCTTGGGAATATACCCAAGAGATGCCCTATCATACAACAAAAGTATATGCTCAACTATGTTCATAGCAGCATTGTTTGTAATAGCCAGAACCTGGAAACAACCTAGATGCCCTTCAATGGAAGAATGGATGAAGAAAGTATGGAATATATGCATATTAGAGTACTACTAGGCAGTAAAAACAATGACTTCTTGAATTTTGCATACAAATGGATGGAAATAGAAAACACTATCCTGAGTGAGGTAAGCCAGACCCAAAAAGAGGAACAGGGGATGTACTCACTTATATTTGGTTTCTAGCCATAAATAAAGGATATTGAGCCTATAATTCGTGATCCTAGAGAAACTAAATAAGAAGGTGAACCCAGAGAAACTGAAATTGTTAAGGAGATTAGTGCCATTAAGGAGAGGCCTTTTCTCTCTCTCTCTTTCTTTCTTTCTCTCTCTCTCTCTCTCTCTCTCTCTCTCCTTCCTTCCTTCCTTCCTTCCTTCCTTCCTTCCTTCCTTCCTTCTTTCTTTCTTTCTTTCTTTCTTTCTTTCTTTCTTTCTTTCTTTCTTTTTCCTCTTGGTTTTTTGAGACAGGGTTTTGGAGCTTGTCTCAGAACTAGCTCTTGTAGACCAGGCTAGCCTCGAACTCACAGAGATCTTCCTGCCTTTGCCTCCTGAGTGTTAGGATTAATTCTGCCAATCTAAGAACATAGAAGATCTTTCCATTGTCTACTAGCAAGAGAGTCTTCGAGTTTGAGGACAGCCTTGTATACAGAGCAAGTTCCAGGACAGTCAAAGCTACACAGAGAAACTCTGTCCCCAAATAAATAAATAAATAAGAAAATAAATAAACCAACAAATAAATAAATACTGATTTTGTATCTTACCACTTCACTTAGTGTTTATGAGAGTTCCATGTTGTCTGGTAGATCCTATAATGTCTTTTTTTTTTCTTTTTTTTTTTTTTTTTGGTTTTTCGAGACAAGGTTTCTCTGTGGTTTTAGAGCCTGTCCTGGAACTAGCTCTTGTAGACCAGGCTGGTCTCGAACTCACAGAGATCCGCCTGCCTCTGCCTCCCAAGTGCTGGGATTAAAGGCGTGCGCCACCACCGCCCGGCCCTATAATGTCTTTTAAGTATAGGATCAGGTTGTCTTCAAAATGGCAAAGCTTGACTTCTTCCATTTCTATTTTCATGCCTTGTATGTCTTTCTTTCATCTTACTGCAATATTAAAACTTTGAGTACTATATTGAGTAAAAGAGGCGAGAGTGGCCATCTTCATCCTATTTATGATTTTAGAAGAAGTCTTCTCATCTTGTATTCACTTAGTACTTTGCTGGTTATAGGTTTGTTGTATATTGCCTTTACTGTTTTGAAGTATGTTCCATCTATTCCTAATATCTTCAGGACTTGTATCATGAAGGCATGATTAACTTTGTCAAAGAATCTTCAACATCTAGTGAGATGATTATGTGACCTTCATCCTTAAGTTTGCTGATGTGTTATATTCACAGATTTGTGTGTGTTAAGTCAACTTGGCATCTCTGGATAAAGCCCAGGTTTTTTTTTTTTTTTTTGGTTTTTTTTTTTTTTTTTTTGGTTTTTCGAGACAGGGTTTCTCTGTGGCTTTAGAGTCTGTCCTGGAACTAGCTCTTGTAGACCAGGCTGGCCTCAAACTCACAAAGATCCGCCTGCCTCTGCCTCCCGAGTGCTGGGATTAAAGGCGTGTGCCACCACCGCCTGGCTTTAGACCTACTTTTTTATGATGTATAATCTTAATGTGTGTTACCAAGTTTGGTTCAACAAATTGTTGAGAAAGTTTCAATCATGTTCATCAGGAGAATCAGTTTGTAGTTTTCTTGGTTGTCTCTTTCCTTCTTTGGGTATTGAGATAACACTGGCTCCATAGGATGGATTTTGTAGTGTTTCTTTTCTTTCTACTCTGTTGAGTAAATTAAGAAGGATTGGCTAATACCAGTCTTTCTGAAAGTTTGATAAAATCCAGTAGTGAGTCCACCTGGTTGGTCCTGGCTTTTGTTTGAGAACCGATTTGATTACAGTTTTGATCTCACTTTTGACAATGGGTTTGTTTAAGCTGTTGATATCTTCTGGCTTTGGTAGGTTATATGAATTTATAAATTCATCCATTTTTTCTAGGTTTTCTAAATTTTTGAAGTATAAGTTTTCAAAGTATTCTCTAAAAGTATCCTGGTTTTGTTGGAGTCTGTTGTAATAACCCCCTTACCTTATCTTTTCAAATTTTGCTTATATGTCATTACATTTCATTATTTGTGTGTGTGTGTGTGTGGTGGGGGAGTCAGTTATCAGTTCTCCTTTTTCACAGTGTTGGTCCCCAGGACATCAAGCTGAGCAGGAAGCACCTTTAATTTCCGAGTCATCCACCTAGTTCCTTATATTTATTATACTATACTATACATCAGATTATATCATATTATTTTAGAGACAGTACTTCACTATGTAGCTCTGGCTGACTTGGAACTCTATGTGTAGAGGAGGCTGGCCTCAGTCTCCCAGAGATCTACTTGATTCTGCTTCCTGAGTGCTGAGATTGAGGGTATGAACCATGACACCAAATACTCCATCTTTAACGTTTTTTAAAAAAGGCATTATTAGATAGTGTTAGTAGGAATTCAACTTTTTCCATCACCGGCTTCTTCTGTTTTTCTTCTGTGTTGACTTCATGAAAAGCCTGTCTCTCTTTAGTGGCTGCTTGAGAATTGATCTAGTTTCCAGAAGTGGCCATCCTTAGCTCAAAGGGAGTAATTTTCCACAGAATTCATGAAAAATCCCAAGAAGGGGCTCATTTCCTCATTCTGCCCCCATCACAGGAGGGAGGTCACAGCACTATGGATGCCCACACTCAAGTCCTCTTACAAGCTTTGGATCTGGAGCTGGATCTGGCCTTGCTCAAACCAGTGTGAGTTATGGGGTGAGGTGGTATCACCATGAGAAAGGAAAATGACGCTAGTCAGAAAATGAGCATAGCACCACGAGGCAGTTTTTCCTGTTATAACACCTGTAAGACAATGTGAAGAAAGAGGAAACGCAAAGATTTACATCCCAATGCCAATTATTGCTTTGGTTATAATACTTAGTTCAAAAGCCTAAACAAAACACCCTGAATAATCCTCTTGTCCAACAGTACAAGAACTGTAAACTTGAAAAATGTAAAATGTATTAAGGGACTATTAAATGAATGGCTTAAAGTAGTTTTTAGTGCTTATAAGGAAAGAATATTGTATAATACAAAGAAATGAGGGCAAAATATAATGTAATATAATCTCTCTCTCTCATGTGTGTGTTTAAAAACACAGGAAGCAAACCTAGGAAAAGCTATTAAAATAATGATTAGTTCAAAAACTATCAGAATGCAAATATTCACAAAATGAATATTTTTGGAGTCTTATCCTATTATTTTCCTCATAATTTCCATATTTTTACATATGTTTATCATACGCAGCTGGGAGAGTTTCTGCATTCTGATTGAAATTCTAATAACTACTTAAATTCTGACCATGATTCGAGCATCTTTGTACAGTAGTTGAAGGAACACTCTTTCAACCCGTATCTCATAAAGTCTGTTGTCAGGTGTATTTGTTCTGAAGCATATTATTCTTCTACAGGAGCCATAAATAACACCCGTGATTGACAGAGTGATTCATTTGTTCATCCATCCAACCACCATGATTTGCTGTAGGTATTAAAAAATAAACCCCAAAGGAATTTCTGAAAATTAGGAAGGTAAGAAAGATTTGGAACTACCATGGGTCAGTAGAAAGGCTTTTGCAGTGATTGGGATATGTCAATCATTCTTTGTTTTAAGTAGGGGAGGAACAATATGATGCCACCTACATTGTCAGGACGATTGGGAGAGAAGAAATTACACTTGTGTTAGATGGCATTTAGTTGCAATCATAAAAGTAATTTAGGGCTCAGGATCCAGGTTTAAGTTTAGGGAAGGAGCTGCGGACACTAGCTTGGCTCATGAAGGTGGCAAGAAGTCCTTGAAGCAGAAAACAGGTCAAGGAACTGGTGGGAAAATAAGCATGAAGGACACAAAGAGCCCCCCTTGACCACAGCTGGAATTAAACCCGGGAGAAAAGAAAATTAAACTCACATCTGATGAGGGATGTCCTTCTGAATATGTGTTGCTTTTTTTGGTAGTGAATAAAACTGCTTTGGTCTATAGAAGGACAGAATATAGCCAGGCTGGAAGAGATACAGAGAATGAGTAGGTGGAGTCAAAGAGACGCCATGTAACTGCTGAAGGAGAAAGATGCCTAGAGTCTTTACTGGCAGGCCACAGATTTGTGGCGATACACAGATTAATAGAAATGGGTTAATTTAAGATCTATGAGTTAGTTAATAAGAAGCCTGACTCATGGGTCAAACAGTGTTGTAATTAATATAGTTTCTGTGTGATTATTCATGTCTGGACAGTTAAGAAACGAACAAGCAGTCTCAGATTACACTGTTCCTTGTACCTGATATGATGGTGACCATTTCTATTCTACTTAAACATCTGGATTTCTTGCTGTTGCATCTTCACACACCTATAACTATTATGAAGTGGTTGGTGTCTTGGAGCCTGCAAGTTCATTGTAATGAACTTTTGTAAAACATACAAATCGCAATGGCAGACTTTTTGTAAAAATTCAAGAGTATTGAATCTTTTTAATGTGTATGTTATCAATGGTGAACTAATACTCACTTAAGGATAATTTTAAATTCATCTGTTGCCTTAGGTAGAGTAACAGGTTATAAAGGTTTTCAGATAAAGATTTTGTGCTAAGAATTTGTGGCTGCCTTCCTCTGAAACTTCAGCTTGATGAAAGAACATTATTCATGTGTCCAAGCTTTAGAGGGGTCGCCTGTGGCCAAACAACATGGCAGCACTTCAAAAACTACTAAGAAAAAATGCAGACTGGCCCTCAAGGCCCTCTGTAGGTAGGGACCTCAGCTGACTGAATCATTAACAGTCAGGGTGATAGCTACAGGAGCCAATAGATGCATGAACAAGGCCTTTCTTCCTTTTTCACTAAAAATCTATTCACTAAAGCGTTTGCTTTGGATTTAAATGCCAATTCATTTCTCTTTCTGCTGCTGGGCATTGAACCATGGCCCTTACCCCTGCTAAGAAAAATATGCTCTATCAATAAGGTATACTCCTCATTCCTTTAAGGACTAAGTTTTATTATATGTTACTTCTGGATATGTACAAAAACATAAGCAAAATACATTAAAATAATATTTAAGCTTGTTTCCTCATACAGTCTGCTAAGAAACTCATTTTTTGATGCTTAACCTTTTTTTATTTGCATATATTAATTAAATACAATAGTGGCTTCCATTTTCATTTTTCTTACAGTTGTAGTGTCCTGAGTAAAAATCAAGGAAGATTAACAGTAAAGTACATTATTAATTTAATTGTGAATAAAATAAACATATAGGAAAGATCGTGTAATATGTTGGTACAGTGGAATAAGTAATTAAAAATCAACTTTTGTACTATGAGAAATCCAGAAATCCATACCTTTCCCATTTTTACGTCATCTGTGCCTGTGTCTGTGTCTGTACCATGTCATTTGTTGAGGTCTGAGGACAACTTTCATGAATCAGTTCTCTCCCTCATTCTCAGCTTGTAGCCCCTCTGGTCAGGCTTGGTGGCAAGTGCCTTTGCTCATTGAGTCACCTCATTCCTTTCCCTTGCCACCATGAGACTAGTTTGGCCTTGAAGTCAATGTCCTCTCGCCTCCACCTCTACAGTGCTGAGTCTGTGAGCTGTTACATGTCAGAAGCTTCACATACCCTTCCTTTCCCATTACAGTGACTGCAGACAGTTGTCATTACAACCATTCTGTTTCTATGTGGTTTTTACTACATTGACATCAAACAGACTTTCCTCTCTTATCTTTCTTCCTCTCTCCATGGAAAGGGGCTATGAATTAGTCCACAGGTGTCTGCACCTCTTGACTGACAGAGGCAGCAACAGCTGGATGGCTTTGAATATGGTCGTGAAGTGAAGCCCGCTTGGGTGTTCATGACTCCCTCCCTGTCGGTGATTGATGAGCTGTACCCTTATCAGAAACCAAAGTAACAATCCACATAGCCTTCTGGCTGGGAGCAGCCACTCTCCTGGTCCCCCTTGAGATTGTTGATGGTACCATGTAGGAGGATGAGGGCCTGCTTTTCATCCTGGCCGCCCGGCTAGCTTAAACCTGAAATAACCACACAGAAGTTGTATTAATTGAATCACTGCCTGGCCCATTATCTCTAGCCTCTTATTGGCTAACTCTCACATCTTGATTTAACCCATTCTTATTAATCTATGTATCACCATGTGACAGTGGCTTACCAGGAAAGATTCAGCATGTCTGACTCTAGCGGCTCCATGGTGGTTCTCCCAGAATTCAATTCTGTCTTCTCCGCCTACTTAAGTTCTGCCCTATCAGGTCAAGGCAGTTTCTTTATTCATTAACCAATGAAAGCAACACACAAACAAAAGGAACTCCTACACCAGTACCCAGTGGGACTCCTTTCTTCTTCTTCTTCTTCTTCTTCTTCTTCTTCTTCTTCTTCTTCTTCTTCTTCTTCTTCTTCTTCTTCTTCTTCTTCTCCTTCTCCTTCTCCTTCTCCTTCTCCTTCTCCTTCCCCTTCCCCTTCCTCTTCCTCTTCCCCTTCCTCTCCTCCTCCTCCTTCTCCTCCTCCTTTTTCTCCTCCTTCTCCTCCTCATTCTTTTCTTTCTCTTTCTTTTGTTGGACAATTTAACAATAATTGTTACTGTCTTAGAGACAGAGTTTCACTGCAGACTCATCTGGAACTTAATGCATTGTTGATGATGGCTTTAAACCCACTCCTACCTCAGCTTCCCAAGTGTTGGAAGTGCTATACCATGCCTGGCTTCTTTTTCATTTTTCTCTTCCTTTTCCTGGATATGAGAGCAGTATCTTCAACACACTGAGTCTGCTGATCTGACTGGCTAGATCCCTTTGTCCCTCACTGGGTGCATCCACTGAGGAGTAAAACAGGACTTAGGTCAAGGAGACATGGGTAGCTCTGTTCCCCTGCTAGAACCTCCAGACAAGCGCTTTTCCTCCCCTTCCCCTCACTTCAGCCTCTCCAGTTATGGGTTATAGGTGTGCACCACAGAATCAGGCTGAAGACTTTCTCTACACAGAAACACAAAGCAGGCACAATATCTTAGGGTGGTTTTGGAGTCTGTCAGAGGAGAGGCACTGGCTATTTCATCCTTTCCACCTTTATGGCAAAGCACAAATGTGACAAGTGTTGCCTGTTTCCAAAGTAGACATCAGTGTGTCCATATAGCCTGACACTCACTCGAACTCCCATTGCCTGGATTCCAAACGCCATTGCTACAGATCCTCTCACACCCTTGTAGGGGAGGTGGAGGATAAAGGATCTTTATGTTGTTGGAGGCTACTTGTTAGTTCCTGGCTGCTCATCCCTGAAATAATCACACAAAAACTGTATTAATTAAATCACTGCTTGGCCTAGCTTCTTATCAGCTAGGTCTTATTTCCATTAATCTGTGTATTGCCACATGGCTGTGGCTTACTGAATAAAGTTCCATCCCCAGCATCTGTCTCTGGTGGGGCTACATGTTGTCTATCTGACTCCGCCTTCTTTCTCCCAGCATTCAGTTTAGTTTTTCCCACCTAGCTCTACTCTGCCCTATGAGGCCAAGCCAGTTTCTTTATTCATTAACCAAAAAAGTAACACATAGACAGAAGGACCTCCCACATCATTTTTACACACACACACAAACACACACACACACACAATGTTTATCTGCTCATCTGTGGAGAGAATAGTGACATTTCCATCTTAACATGGCACACCATATCAACTTCAGGTCCTTGCAACCCAACCTGGTTCTTCTTCAGTGTTCCTCTTATGTTATACATGATCTTATACCACTTTTCATACATATATATATATATGTGTGTGTGTGTGTATGTATGTATGCATAGACACATATATACGTGTGTGCATGTATGAAAGAACTGATGCTTTGAGGAACTATTGACCCAAGATCTCAACCACCAGTAGATCTTGTCCTTGAGTTTATGTTTCAAACTGCAGACGCAGGTACTAAGTCTCTGAAGGCAGAGTGAGGATATGGCAAGTCTGACGGCCTTAGCTGGTGTGGGCCATTCTGGTACAGGGTAGAGTCATGTGACTAGAGACAGTGGAGTGGAGGGAACTTCTAGAGGACCAGAGCAAAGTGTTTTGAAAGTTTGACGATAAAGACTCAATCACCCGCTTACTCGTGAGATAGATAACGATTTATGAGGCCACAGTAACATAAACACTGCACAATTTTTACATGCATGGGAACATTGCACGGTATGCCATCAATATGTACATAATTTAAGCTTTTATATGTTACCTTAAATGAACTCAACTAAAAACAATACGAAAATATAATACCATGCCTAAGGGTCACAGATGAGTTATATTCCTGTTTGGAGAGTTTTTGTTTCTGTCTTCTTGAAAACTGACTACTACTGTATAATAACTGTGACCTGCTACTGTATAATTAAGATTTCTCTCAGGATGACCTCGTATCATTGTCAAAGTTCTGTTACATTTCTGCCAGAGTTTTGCTCTTGGAAACAGAGGAGGCAGGGAGGGATTAATTAATTTGTGGATTACTGGGGTAGTAAGGCTCTGCCCTGTCAGTTGCAGTTCCAACACTCACCACTAGAGGGAGGAAGCACACCACGGAGCGCAGCTGCAAGCCGTAACTGGCTTCCTACAGCTAGCTCCTTGACGCTCTTCACTGCTGCCAGCTAGCAGGAATGGGCTTAAATCTCAGGTGCCCTTACCAACAGAAACTAGGAGTCTTCCTGTCAGAAAGAGGTGGCTTTGCCAGCGATGGGAAGCGCCCGTGAAGTGAGAAAGGCTGGCTTCCTTAGGATCCTATTGTGGTTTTCTCTGCCCTAGTGGCACTTCTTTTACTTTGCTGCGTTTTATATGTTTATTTTATTTTTCTACCTACTTGTTCATGAATTTATTTTTTTCCTTTTGTTTGTCTGTTTAGAAAAGGCCTCCTGTAGCCCACTCTCCTCATTATGTAAAGGACGAGCACTTTCAATGAATCATATCCAGCCTGCACCTCCCAAATGCTGGGATTGCAAGTGCGTGGCACTATGCCCAGTCAAATGTTTATTTCTTAAACAACCTACTAACTAATTCAGAGCAATCGGGTAAATAAAAATCAGGCTTCCATCAAAACATGCTCACCTGTGAAGAGAAAGGTGACACTTCTATTGTAACGTGGTGAGCCGATGGAGGCTTTGATAGCTGCATAAATATGCATGCCATCACAACTGCCTGTTCCTGCAACCCAACCTGCTTCTTTTCCAGTGTCCCTCTTACGTCATGCATGATCTTCACCAGTTTTCTTCCAATGACCGAGCGAACAGAACATTTCTTGGCAAAGAAATGCAGGAGGATTGCAAGTTCAATACTAGCCTGGGCTGTGTGGTGAAGGTCAGTCCATGTAGCCAGAACTACAAAACAAGATTTTGCTGGAGCTGTCCTGTGCATTCCAAGACACCAAGCAAAACCCTTGGCTTCTACCAGTAGACATGACCAACAGTCTCTTCGTGCAACATGACAACCAAGAATTCCTCACATTGTCACTTATGCCCTGGTGAAGAAACTTTGTCACTGGGGGAACCAAGATCTCTGACACCAGGGACGTAGGAGGTAAACAAAAAAACTATTGTCTTCCTGGTGCCTAGGGAACCCGAGGCTCTTCTTGACTTGAGATCCTTAACTCAAAGGTCCCATCCCATTCTGTATATTGTAGAAGGGCAGCTGGCATCCCAATACCTGGTATAGAGGCAAGGAAGTAAGTAAGATTGCTTTATAAGTGAAGAGAAGAGTCAGAACTAGATCCAAAGGGATGACCTGTAGACAATGCCTGGCACGCTAGGGTCACAAGGCTCAAAAAATGGTTCCTGACACAGGGACATGTGGAGACAAGGGGACCAAGACTAAGAGCCAGAGGAAGGCCTGGAGTACCGTGGAATGTGACTTCCATGACATGAGATAGCGCATATGAACTTAGCAGCTGAGTTCCTGTAGCAGGAGAATGGTTTCTGGTGCGTTGGCTGGGGCATAGCTATCTCTATATAAGCTTCCCCTGAAGACAATAAAGGGAGCATTCTTGGACCATCCCTGCATCAAGGATGACCCGTGTCTGTGTGTCTCTCTGTCTGTGTGTCTTTGTGTGTTTCAATATCCCTCCCCTTGCCCAGTTCACAAACGGTATGGCGGCGCATAGAGTACAGACCGGGCATCGTGCACTGCACTCAGCAGTTAAGAGAGCCCACTGTGCAATCATAAGGACGAGAGCTGCAGTCCTGGCTCCTGTATAGCAAAGCTCTGTGCATGTCGGGAACCCCACCATTGAGGGGGACAGCGACAAGATATTGCTGGGCTCGCTGGCTTAGAGCCTACGCAAGAAGACTGAGCTCCAGGTCCAGGAGAGACACTGCCTTGCAGTAATAGGTGGAGACCGACTCCCTCTTCTGGCCTTCATACCCATCCACAGGTGTACACACACACACCACAAATATTTTCAAAAAAGAAATGGGAAAAAGAAAAACAGAGGTATACGTTTTTAAACATTGGATTGAGCTAGGCATGGTGGCACCTGTGTGTAACCCCAGTCTGGGAGGTGGAGGCAGGAAGATTAAAACTTGGAAGCTGGGGCTAAGTAGGGAATGTTGTATCCACAAACAAAAATAAACAACAAAAAACAACATGGCTGATAAGGTGGCTCAGTGGTTAAAAGCACTTAGCAATACGAACTTGAGGACCCAAGTTCCGTCACTAGAACCCTTACAAAGGTAAATCGAGAAAATGGGTCAAAAAATTGTCCTCTGACATCTATATGTGCATCATGGCCTGCACTCCCCTCCCCCAATAAAAAATAAAAAATTTAAAACCCCAAGCAAATAAAACACCCCAGACTGTCTTCAAAAATACTAAGTTGATTATAAAATATTATTCTCTACATCAAAATACTTGAATATTAAGGTGTTACCTAACTCAATTTATAATGAAAAACTAAGAAAGTGGTGATTTGTGTGCTGAATGTACATCATTTTATTTTATATATCTTTGAACTAAAACTAGTAGGCAGACTCTTCAAGGATACCATGGTCACAGAGATAAGGACCACTGCAATGAGGTCCCAGGGAGAGAAAATGGACTGTACTCTTAATATATTAGGACATTTAAAATATGGTCCTACATTATGAGGTAAAACTCAATAAAAAGACCTTTTAAAGAAACAGTCACAGTCTTTGTATTGTTATGTGACTACTTTGAAAAAATACAGCTTCTAAAATGCTTTAAAAATATCACTGTCGGGGCTGGAGAGATGGCTCAGTGGTTAAGAGCATTGCCTGCTCTTCCAAAGGTCCTGAGTTCAATTCCCGGCAACCACATGGTGGCTCACAACCATCTGTAAAGAGGTCTGGTGCCCTCTTCTGGCCTGCAGACATGCACACAGAGAATATTGTATACATAATAAATAAATAAATAAATATTTAAAAAATAAAAAAAATCACTGTCATACTGAAAACTATTATTTTGTACAGTAAAAATAGAGAATATAATTTATATTTCACATTTATTAAAATCCTTATTTTTTAATGTAACATATTGAATGTTTCATAATGTCCTCATCCGTGTGTATAGTAAAGATAAATATTTTATATCCTAAAATACGTTGTTTACCCCGCCTGCTGGGTTAGAGCTGGCTTTGGAATGCAATGGAAATGTTAGATTTCCAACACTCAGAGAAGCTTTCTGTCTGTGTGGGAGGGGAGCACACACCATGCTGTTTACACATATTGTTTTCCTCTTCCTTTCTGATGGGAAAATGGAGTACATAACAGCATCTGTATCATTAGCAATGGAGACTTTGTTTTACTGAACCCCAGAGAGCATCAGGTGTTTCTTTGCTTTGGTCCTTAAATGGGAGACTTGATTGCCCCATGTCACATTTGATCCCTTCAATCACATGGCATTATTTATTCACGAAGTATGCTTTGAGACAATATCATTGATATTATGAGTTTATAAAGGTCTGTCAAGCACTACCAAAAATTCAGACTCTCAAGCTTGCGGGCCAAGGATTCTCTGCGTGTCATCATTTGGTAGAGAGTTAAATTTAGAAGGGCAGTGAAATCCACCAGTTTAAGGGTTTTTGACAGTGATTCTTGACAAACTACTTTTCAGTCATAAAGAAAAGCACAAGTCATCTGTTAGAGAATCCTTGCCCTGTTGCAAATCAGATCCATCCAGGGAGGAGCTAGAGTGGAAAGGAATTTGCAGATGCAAGACTTGGTTTTGAGTCTCAACTCCTCATGTCTTGGTAATGAGACTTCGCAGGGTCACTCTAATTCTCAGAAGCACAGCTTCTCCTCTGCGTCTTCAATCGCACAGAGCATTGCATGAATGACAGGGAGGACTCTATCTAAAGAAAGTTAGAGATTGCAGAGTACAATTACCTGACCCCACAGTTTTGGTGAGGGCTGGCTGGAACAGAAACCCAGTTCATTATTTGAAAACACAGAGGAAAGGCAATTGTTAACACAATTAGGTCTTGAATATGTGGGGCCACCTCAAATTATAAAAGGAAGTCACTCCATGGGAGCGAGAACATTTCTTAGGTCCAGCATCTATTTTGACCCCACAGATTCATGCAGTGCTCAATTCTGAGAAAACTCCCCCAACCCCACAGGCTTTGCTATGTATCCCTGCTGGCCTGGTACTTACTAAGTATTCCAGGCTGGTCTCAAACTCATGGCACTCATGTTGCTTACCTTCCGAAATGCTGGGATCATAGGCGTGCCTCATTGTACCTAGCAAAAGTACTGTCTTGTCACCTGACACACGTCATCAGGGTTTTACTGTCATGGTTCTTCAAGATAAGCTGTACCAGGTGTACTAGAAATTTGCAACTGAGATTGTTCTATGGGGGGGGGGGGTCAAAGGGACTCAGAGTCCACAGGGGTTTCTGAGTTCCACTTTGATTTGTTTTTCCAAATGGTCTGATGTGAAAGAATTCCTTTTTTGAGCCATCAACAATTTCAAGCATAATCTGAACTAGCCATGTATGTCTTTAATATGCATCCAACATCTTTGTGTGTGTGTGTGTGTGTGTGTGAGAGAGAGAGAGAGAGAGAGAGAGAGAGAGAGAGAGAGAGAAGTGTAGTACTACGTCATTAAAGTTTGGGAGGGGAGCAGCAGCCAGAGTCCAAATGCAGGGAGACAAGCCCTTCCTGAGACACAAGATTTGCTCTAAGGCCAAGTGTGGTTAAAATTGTCCTATTTTCAGTTTTAACCTCCACGCTGACATTTAAGTGCCCTATGCTTCAGCTGTCTTGCAGATAAGATCTTTGTTTCTATAATAAAACTTCTGTGCGGTGTGGTTGAGAATTGACGCCACCATAACTCCAATGGGCAAGAAAACCCAGCTTCATTATGCCTCCTGGAGAGTCAGTAAACAGGGTGAAACTCGTTTGAACCCAATTCAGTTTGAGTGGGTGGGAATCAGCAAGTTAATTTTTCTCTTGGGGGTACCACAGTTTGATGGAGGAGGGTCATCTTTCTATCTGTTGCTTTCATTGGTCAATTAATAAAGAAACTGCTTGGCCTCTGATAGGGCAGAATTTAGATAGGCGGAGTAAACAGAACAGAATGCTGGGAGAAAGAAGCCGAGTCAGGCAGTCGCCATGATTCTCCCTCTCCAGACAGACGCAGGTTAAGATCTTTTCTGGTAAGCCAGCTCATGGTGCTACACAGAATATTAGAAATGGGTTAGATCAATATGTAAGAGCTAGCCAATAAGAGGCTGGAACTAATGGGCCAGGCAGTGTTTAAAAGAATACAGTTTCCGTGTAATTATTCTGGGTAAAGCTAACCAGTTGGCAGCCCCGCCGCTGCACCAACAACAGTTTGTCTTGTTTAACTTAAGATATTTGGAGATTCTGCTTCCTAGCTGGGTTCATTTCAATGTAACATCATTTGCAAAGAGTTGGGATTACTCAACCTCCCTTGGCACTTTGTGGGGAGGAAACTAGAGTTCCCTTTAGAGGGGGTTGTTGAGAGAACTGGGAGTGGGACTTTCTTGGCTCCTGTCTAGGGCTAAGCACTGTGCTGTCCGTTTTATCTCACAGCTGGCCTTGGGCTCTTTGTAGCAATGAGCTAGTTCTCACTATCTTGGTCTCTACTAACTCCACCCGGATCCTCCTTACAGCTTTCTGAACACGCGTTCTGTCCATCAAATCCTCCATCTAAAGCCTGTGATTTCTCCAGCTGCCACCCAGCCCGCACAAGCTTCCTGTTAGAACGCACAGTGATTGCCAGGTTGATCTGGATGGCTTCTGACTCGCTTCTGAGAGTCGCTCTCCTTGTAGGGTGCCGAAGCCGGAGCAGAACAAGGTCCCATCTATCTGCTTTCTCCTCAGCGTCACGACTGCCTTGGGAAAGGGGACTTCAGAAATACAGCAAGACAGATGATGTCCCAGTCTCATTCTCTTCCTTTGCCTTTGCTGATGGATGGGGCACTCCACCTCGGTATTTAAAGTGACATGAGTCTCTCTTGCTCCGTAGGAGAACTCCTATGACCCAGTCTCTCATGTTATCAGGTTTAGGTAAAGAGATGAGTTTCATAGTCTTCAGATCAACACTAATAGTTACAGCAACAATAACAATTTGTATTATTTTGGTCATTTTAAAAAAAGGAGCTATTAACTGCAGAATGAAATATGAGCAGCTGCTCCTTCTTGCCTAACTTTTGATTTTTGCTGTTAATTGTTTTAGTTTGTTGCTAGTCTTAGATTCCTAGTCACTTTTCTACAATTCAAACACATACCAGTGCTCATCAGGAGAAGCAGAAACTACTTCAAGAATTAACAAGGAAGGAAATCAAAAGCAAAGATTTGGAATGTTGACTGAGGTTTTCTGTCCTGCCCAGTTCCTACAGTCATTAAGTCCCAAAGAACTCACATAGAGTTCTACATTAGTTATAAACTGATTGGCCTAGTAGCTCAGACTTCTTATTAACTCTTATAACTTATATTAGCCCATTATTCATGTCTATGTTAGCCAAATGGCTTGGTACCTTATTCAGCGAGGCAGTCACATCTTGCTTCTTCTGCAGAGGAATGGGCTTCCTTCTTCCCAGGATTCTCCTGTTCTCATTGACCTGCCTCTACTTCCTGTCTGGTTGTCTTCCCACCTATACTTCCTGCCTGGCTACTGGCCAATCAGTGTTTATTTAAAATATAATTGACAGAATGCAGACCATTGTCACACAGCATTGGAACTCAGTGAGCAGCTGGGGAGCTAAAATGAGGCAATGGAGTGATTAATGCAGTAGCAGCAGCATCTTGAGGATTAGAGAGAAAAGAGAGACAGGTAAAATCTCTGTGCCCCAGTGTCTGAAGCCATGCCATTCGTGTCTAAGGATGGCTGGAAGTAGAAAAGCGAGCAATGAAAATACTAAAGAAGCACTCAGGGCAGAGAAATAAAGAGAACACTGATTTTCCTTGCCATAGCTTTTCTCACGCTGCTACCAGCAGTCTTCAGGCTCAGTGTGCTTACATAGGACGCCGGGAAAGACTGCCTGTTGGCACCTTTCTACTGAAAATGGAGAGCTGGGGACCAATGAGGGAAACATCTGGGGGCAAGCAGACCCAGGAATGTCACAAGGCAGCTTTCTATCATGCCCATGGGTGCTCTACTCTCTTCACATTTGGAAGAATTTCTGTGGAAGACATCTGACCTACTCACCATGGACTGGACACCTTTTAGGTTTGGGTTAATCCTTCCCAGAAGGATTGCCTTCCTTCTCCTAGACTAAGTTTTCTAGTTTTTTTCATTGATTTTTTTATTGAGCTCTACATTTTTCTCTGCTCTCCTCCCTGCCTCTCCCCTCCCCTTCAACTCTCTCCATGGTTCCCATGCTCCCAATTTTCTCAGGAGATCTTGTCTTTTTCTACTTCCCATGTAGATTAGATCCATGTATGTCTCTCTTAGGGACCTCATTGTTGTCTAAGTTCTCTGGGATTGTGATTTATGGGTTGGTTTTCTTTGCTTCATGTTTAAAAACTACTTATGAGTGAGTACATGTGATAACTGTCTTTCTGGGTCTGGGTTACCTCACTCAATATGTTATTTCCTAGCTCTATCCATTTGCCTGCAAATTTCAAGATGTCGTTATTATTTTCTTCTGCGTAGTACTCCATTGTGTAAATGTACCATATTTTCCTTATCCATTCTTCAGTTGAGGGGCATTTAGGTTGTTTCCAGGTTCTGGCTATGACAAACAATGCTGCTATGAACGTAGTTGATCACATGTCCTTGTGGCACAATTGAGCAACCTTTGGATATGTACCCAAAAGTGGTATTGCTGTGTCATGAGGAAGGTTTTTCCTAATTTTCTGAGAAATTGCCACACTGAAATCCAAAGTGGCTGTACCAGTTTGCACTTTCTCCAGCAACGCAAGAGTGTTCTTTTCCTCACAACCTAAGTTGTCATCAGTGTTTTTGATCTGGGCCATTCTTAAGTATGTAAGAAGGAATTTCAGAGTTGTTTTGATTTGCATTTCTCTGATGACTAAGGATGTTGAACATTTCTTTAAGTGTCTTTCAACCATTTTAGATTCCTCCGTTGAGAGTTCTATGTTTAGGTTTGTACTCCATTTTTTTTTAAAAAATATTTATTTATTTATTTATTTATCAGGTATACAATATTCTGTCTGTGTGTCTGCCTGCAGGCCAGAAGAGGGCATCAGATCTCATTTCAGATGGTTGTGAGCTACCATGTGGTTGCTGGGAATTGAAGTCAGGACCTTTGGAAGAGCAGACAATGTTCTTAGCTGCTGAGCCATCTCTTCAGCCCTGTACTCCATTTTTTAAAATTGGATTATGTGACCTTTTGGTGTCCAATTTCTTGAGTTCTTTGTATATTTTGGAGATCAGACCAAATATACAAAGAACTCAAGTTTTCTAGTTTTTTACCATCATCTCTGCTTTTAGGGTCATTGGGCCCATGTTTGGACATTTTCTACTAAATTTACAAGAAATCATAGTAGAAAGTATATTCCAAACATTATGTCAGAAATATATAAATAACCTTATTCTGCTTGATGCTTTATAGTTTGATTATGTGAGGAAGTCCATGTGATAACAATTTCCCTTCAGAAAAATGAAGGTATTATTTTATAGCTTTCTGTTTTCCATTTGGTTATTAAAAGTCTTATGATAGTCTCTTGGGGTTTGGGGAACGTTGTATTGATTTTTAATAAATTTTAAAATAGTTAATATATGCACTGCACAAAATCTAAAAGCAATAAAATAGTAATTCAAAAAGGAATGTATGTTTTTTTTCTCATATTTCTTTTCCAACAGCTAACTAGCTTTCCATTCTCAAGGGAGCAAATGCTATTAGCAACTTCTTGTAATATTCAACTGCCCTATGTATTTATATCTATATATCAACTATCAAATCATTTTATTTTTTATTTTATTTATTTATTTTATTTTATTTATTTATTTACTTATTTATTTTGGTTTTTTGAGACAGGGTTTCTCTGTGGTTTTGGAGCCTGTCCTGGAACTAGCTCTTGTAGACCAGGCTGGTCTCGAACTCACAGAGATCCGCCTGCCTCTGCCTCCCGAGTGCTGGGATTAAAGGCGTGCGCCACCACCACCCGGCTATCAAATCATTTTAAATGCTCTAGTTTTCATACATGCGTATACACATACATCTGTTGTTCATGCATTGTATTCTACAGGAATCAAAGTCCCATGAAAATAAGACTGAAACTTGGAAATGGTGCTTTGTTTTAGCTGCTGATACACTTAGAAACCCTCTACTTGAAATGTCCAGTGACTACACCAGAAATCCACACACATATGAACACCTGATTTTTGATAATGAAGACAAATAAGAGGGAAAAGAAGGACAACATTTTCAACAAATGGTGCTGGTCAAACAGGTTATCTGCCTGTAGAAGAATGCAAGTAGATCTGTATTTATCACCCTGCCCATAACTTAACTCTAAATGAATCAAGGACCTCAATGTAAGACCAGATACCCCAAATCTTGTAGAAGAGAAAGTGGGAAATAGTCTTGAACTTATTTCCACTAGAAAAGACTTTCTGTACAGAGCACTGGTAGCACAGATACTAAGACCAACAATTAATAAATGGGACCTCACAAAACTGAGAAGTTTCTGTATGACAAAAGGACATTATCATCCAAATGAAGAGGCAGGCCACAGAACAGGAAAAGACTTTTACCAATTACATGGCAGATAAAAGACTGATTGATATCTAGAATATGTACAGAACTAAAAACCTGAACATCAAGAAATCAACTCAATTAGAAGTTGGGTTGCAGAAATAAACAGAGTTTTCAAAAGAAGAGACACAAATGTTTGAGAAGCACTTGAAGTGTTCAACAACCTTGGTCATCAGGGAACTGCAAATAATGTTACTTTGAGATTCCATCTTACACCAGTCAGAATGGCCAAGATCAATAAAGCTATGCTGGGGAGGATATGGGGAAAGGAGAATTGTCCACAGATGTTTCTGTCCCACCCCCAAAAGCCATCTAGTCCCAAAGAAACACACAGAGGCTTGTATTAATTATAAACTGTTTGGCCTATTGCTCAGGTTTATTACTAACTAGTCCTTATGACTTAAACTAGCCCATAATTCTTATCTATGTTTAGCCATGTGACTTGGTACCATTTCTCAGCAAGGCATTCTCATTTTGTTTCCTCTGTGTCTTGCTGGTGACTGACTCTCTGTCTTTCCTCTTCCCAGAATTTTTCTAATCTGGTTGCCCTGCCTATGCTTCGTGCCTGGCTACTGGCCAATCAGTGTTTTATTAAACCAATATGAGTGACAAATCTTTACAATATACAAGAGCATTGTCCATCCCACAGCAGAGAACACTCATCCATTGTTGGTGCGAATGCAGAATTATACAGCCACTGTGGAAATCAGTGTGGCAACTCCTCAGGAAGTTTGGAGTAGAACTCTCGCGATAGCCAGCTAAACCACTTGTATAAATACCCAAGTGATTCCATATCCTACAACAGAGAACTTGAGCATCCAAGTTCAGAGTTCATTCATAACAGTCAGAAATCGGAAACAGTTTCGATGTCCATCAAAGATTAATAGATAAGGGATGTGTGGTATTTTTACATAATGAAATATTATTCATCTGTTAAAAAAACAAAATCATGAAATTTTCAGGTAAATGTATTGAGCTAAAAAAATAATCCTGAGTGAGATAACCCATACACAAAAAGACAATTATGATATGTATTCTCTTGTGTGTGTATGTCAAATGTCAAGCCTTTGATAGGCATCTTACAATCTGTGCATATACAGTGGTTAGATATAGAGTAAAAAATTGGGGAAAATGGGAGAATCTCCCAAGGAAGGGAAATAGCATATATAGTTATGGAAAAACAGGTGGAGACTGACACTGGATGATTAAATGAAGAGGAGAAAGGGAAAGGAGGTAAGGGATGGACTATGGGGAGGGAAAACTAATACTCAGGGCTATTTGAGGAGGCATATGTAAATCTATTATTGTAGAAGCTTCCTGTTTATATGTATGTATATAATTAATATGTAATTATATGTGTATATAAATAATATAATTAATATATAATTATATATTGGTTATATATTATTATATTTAAAACTCCCATGGCTCAAAAAACATGGCTTTTCCATACAACATGTGTCAGCCGCCCACTTCCTGTTCACTGTGTGTGTGCACCTATTGCCTGTTCATTGTATCTCATTACAGACTACAAAGCAATAACTCTCATGTTTTAAATTGGTATGTACTTTTCGTCTCTTAATCCAACCTGGCTTTACCTGTTAAGTTGAGAACCAGTACAATCAAGGTTGGACCCAGCTCTCCGGGCAGATTTTGTACTGTAGTTATAACTCATCTATACCTGGTAAACAGCCCTCAATTGCTCAGAGATCTGGGGAATAGGCCATTTAAATATTTAATTATTGAAAGACTTTTCATAACAGACAGGTTGGCTCCTAACAGCACTCTATTACCTCCAAAGAAGACAGAAGACAAATGGATACAGAAAAACATCCATCCGTAATTTGTTTCAACTGCCAAGCACTGACCATTGGGAAAAACTGCCTTTCATCTAAGCTGAAGATCTCCAGACAGTGGACAGAATCGCCGCAATCGACTGCCTAACTGCTCAGGTCAAGGTAGGCTTGTCTTCCTACATATTTCTTAGCCCACAGGATCTTATGGAGCCTGGCAGGCCCTGTGCTAAACATCAAAAGAAAAATACGACCCTCAGCAACCATGGAGGACCCTGAGGAGTAGTTCCTAGGTGCCAACCAAGTAAATTCTCTGTCATTTTTAGTCAATAACTCAAGTAAAATTTTATCCTTCTCAAAGATCTCTGATGCAGTTTAACAGCTGAGAGGTTTTGTCAGTTTAAAAGAACTTCACCAAACAAATTTTAGTAAAACACAAATACAAGTTAATAATAAGGCGAGTACCTGCAAGTTATAAAGGTGTGAAGACAAATACAAGTTAACAAATTTTCTCTCTTATGTTGCCTTTCATAGTCTTAAAACTTATGTTTTCACAAATCCCCCCAAAAAACTCACAAATGGGGAACACCATATTATTTTTACCATAACACTTAGTTTTACTGAAACTTGTTATTCCATGTTTTGTTGACACTCATGAGAAGCCTGTCCCTTTCTGAACAGAGACAGAGAAGGAGTGGATTGAAAGGGAGGGGAAGGGGAGGAGAGAAGAGAAGGGAGGAGAAAATGTGGTCTGGATGTAAAGTAAAACAAACAAATAAATAAAATAAAATATGTAGAATATCTAATTCATGAGCATTTGGGAAGCCCTGTGACCTAAATCAGGTTAATTTCCACCTACAATTGCTTGATATTTTTTGAGAAGAGGTGTCATGTAACCTAGGCTCATTTGAGCTCACTCTGTATAGCTGGGGCTGCTCTTGAACTCTTGAGTTGCCCTTCTGAATCTCCCAAGCCCTGGGATTACAGTTGTGCATCAGCATGCCTGGCCAGGTTAGCTCTTGCCTTCTCCCTCTACTGTTTTCAAGTTATTTTATTCTTAGTTTTTCAGAGCAGTTTTATGTTCATCTATTTTTCTAGGTTATAAAATTTAATAGGCATTCTGCACTCACTAGCCTTGCTTTTTTGTTAGTTTATATTTGGAAAGTTATTCTTCGTCATTTTATCATGACGCTTAAAGAGCAAATAGAAATATGTGCACGTACCCAATATGCTGCCTTTGGCTGGAGGTTCGCAAAACACTTTTTATCTCTTTGAAAATAAAAGCAATTAGGTTATTAAAATGTTTGCATGAACCACAGTGGGAATATTCTCAAAGGAAGTGGCCTGAGCATTCATCTTGCCTTTTTCCCCCTCCTTTCAACACAGCCTATGAAATATTAAAACATCCAGGTTTACAAGCTGGTAGAGACGAGAAGCTGCATGTGAGGTCAGAGGTTATTCTAGAATCTCCCTTAGTTTTTAATTCAGCAGGTACATTCTGAGTAATTTTAACATTGTGGCTACTGGCTTAGGTGAAAGGAGTTAAGTGATTAAAAAAAAAATACAGAGGCCTTTGCTCATGTAAGTTTATGTTCTAGTAAAAGGAGACAGACTGTAAGAAAAGTGAGGCAATTGCTATAAAGAAAAAGTGTGGGTCTCCTTTTTCCTTGGGGAACATTGGTGCATTTGGTCCTTGAGTGAAGAAGGAGCAGAAGAGGGGAATAGAGCTCAGATGGCTGTGGATACAACAGAGATAGCCCTCTGGGAAATGGCTTCTGTAAATCAGCTCAACTTTACTCCAGCAAGAGAAAACATATAGGATTGGGAAGCCAGGGAACAAACTTTAATTTGCATTAAGTGATAAACTCCTGCCCGGTAAGGCTTTGTAGCTGCAGCAAATCTTAAGTTACCACACATACAGCATGGGACACTTCCAGCAGGGATCTGTGCCAAAGGTCAGGCTAAAGATAAATCAGGCACCTGGCTTAGAGACAGCTTCCAGATAAGGTCAGTCCTCTGGGCCTAGGGACATTCTCGAGATAAGGAGACAGAGAGAGCAGGAAACCTTACTGTGGAGGGAGTCCCTCACGTTGTCCCTCAGGCTCTGGAGAGAACTGCCAGGCCAGGATAGACTGCAACCTCTGGCCAGTAAGGTCTGAAACAGAAAAGTAAAACAGCCTGAGAGAAATGAATGGGGGTTTGTTATTTTGTGTAGAATGAACAGGAAAGGTCTCTTTGGGAGACTACTTTAAAAAATCGTTTAAGACCTTCACTAACAGGTGTTTGCAGGTTGATGATTTCTTTTTCTCCATCTTCTTCTTCTCTCCTTCTCTGGCATTAGGTCTCACTATCTTGACTAGGCTAATCTCAAATTTCCTATGTGGCCCAGGCTGGCTTCAAACTAGCAATGCTCCCGCCCCAGTCTTTAAAGTACCGGCATAACAGGCTCACAGTCATACTTGTTGAGTCTTTAAATACCAAGCTGAAAAGTTTTATTACAAATTAAAAATGAAGTTCTTAGAAATCTTGACAAGCAAGGGCCAAAAAGATGCCTCAGCAGTTAAAAGCAGCTAAAAGCAGGATGAGGATTTGATTTCCAGAACCTGCATGACAACTCACAGCTGCCTGTAACTCCACCAGGCATACATGTGGTGCGTAGACATACATGCAGGCAAAATACCAATATCATAAAATAATAAATAATTTTTAAAAGTCCTGACCAGATGTGAAATGATTTCAAGACTTAGGGCAATCATTTTCGTGAGACAAAGGAAGGTTGGCACTGAACACAGGACCCCACAATGCACCCCACTAATGACGTTTTGAAAGAACCCAGGTACTGTGTGCTACCTTCTGGATCCCAGATTAGGTACAGACCCACCCAAACACCAATTTCTGAACAAAAACCAAACACAAAGAGATCCTTTATTAAGCAAGGCAAAATGGCAAAGCGATTGAATTGTTGGACAGCAACACCTTGGTGGCCAGCTTTAGGAACTTAATCTAAAGGTTTAATAAGGGAAAGTGAATGGGAAATGGGAAATGGTAAAACCTACCGGCACCACATACCTAAATCCTAGAAAAGTCAGGTTTGATCAGAGAACAGCAGCAGCAACAGCAAAAAAAAAAAAAAAAAAAAAAAAGGGAAGGGGGAAAATTCAGCCAAACAGAAGCATCAGGACTTGTAGATCTTGAAGAGTTAGACTGGTGCATAGCCTGCATGTAAGTTATACTGTTGAGGCCATGACCATGCGGTGTGTGTGTGTGTGGGGGGGGTTCTTGGGGGTCTTAGATGCTCTGCAGGTTCTTTCTGCAGCCATCGTTACCTGTGCCTTTGGATGAGCAAGTCTGCCCATACAGAAGGGGTTAGGCAGGAGAATTTATTTCCAGGCAAGAGCTCAGGAAGCTAGCTGCAGGAGAGGAAGAAGCCTGTGTCCACACCCTCACAATGAAGAACATGCCATGAGGCCGCCAAACCAAGGATGGTTTCCCTTAATGAACAGGAGTCTAGAAGCAGATGTGTCAAACCTAAGTGTTCTGACAATAAACCTCTGTAATTTGTTCACTATTTGTGAGATTCAAACAGGGCTGTTGTTATATCTGATGAGACAAAAGCTCCAAGATGGTCTTCTCTTTTCCCTCCGAAGAGCAGCTCAAGAGGACACACCTCTCCCAGAGAATTTATAGGTAGCTAGTGGTCCCTGGGGAGGGAGAGATATTTTCTTCAGGGTTGTAGCCACTGGTAAGAAGTCTGATCTATAAACAAACCCCTACTTAAGCTCCAGTGAGAAACCAGAATGAAATTGAAGTAGGACCAATTATTAGACACTGAGTCATTCACTTATTTTGTGATTGACTTAAACACTGCTTGTCCTGTCTATTTGTCAAACATGACTTCATTTGCTCCCTGGAATAGAATGACCCAGAAAAATAGCAGAAACACTGGACTGTGACCCTTAACAACCTTCTGACTACCATCTTTGTGTCTGTAAAAAAAAAAAAAAATCATGTCTACTCCGTGCCCCACTTTTGTGGTTATAGAGCATAAAATGAGAATACAAATGATCCAGCATCAAAGTCTTGTAAGAGTCATCCTGGCTTTGGGGTACTGGTGACAGCTCCTTTCTTCCCCTTTCACTGGTATCAGAGGGCTTGTGCCCTCAATAGAATAACTTTGTCCATTATTTTAAAAAAATGTAAAAGAAAGGGAATGAGTTGGGAAAATAAAGGGATGAGTAGGAGGGATAAGGGGAGAGGAGGAGGTGATCGAATTGCATTATAGATATATGAAATGCATTCTAGATGTATTAATGAAATCTGCTACATGCAATTAATATGTACTCCAAAGAAATAAAAGATGGAAAAAGAAAAGACTGGCAAACAATATAAAACTTATTAACAACAGAACAAACACATCAGCTACCGCACTTGCTTGTTTGACTCACCAACTAACCAAAGAACTGGGAGAGCAACTGTGAGCAAGCAAAGGAAAAGGCTGGTCACTAGGGGCTTTGGCAATGAGAAAGCAGAAAACTAAGCTAAAGCCTGACAGGTCTCATCAGATGAAAGTGATGGGAGAGGCAGAATAAACCCTTGAAAAGAAAGCAGTGGGCCTTCCTGGATAGTATAGCAATATGAGCATATCCAGAAAGATGGCTGAGGCTATAAGGTATGGCTTTCAAAAATAAATCTCATTAGACTAATTGAGAGAATGTGTCCTTGCTGAGAACCCAATCAGCAGTTTTTGAGATTCAGTTAAAAAAGAACTCACATTAGAAACAAAATAAAACACAGGGACAGAAATCACAGTGCAAAGAGAAGACTTGTTGACTGAGGTTTTCTGTCCCACCCAGTCCTGAAACCATTAAGTCCCAAAGAATCACACAGAGGTCTACATTAGTTATAAACTAATTGGCCTATTATCTCAGGCTTCTTATTATCTCTTATAACTTATATTAGCCCATAAATCTTGTTAGCCACGTGGCTTGGTACCTTTTTCGGTGAGACAGTCATATCTTGCTTCATCTGTGGCTGCATCACAACTGTAGAATGCTCTTTCCCCGTCCCAGAATTCTTGTTGCTCCACCTCTACTTTCTGCCTGGCTACTGGCCAATCAGCATTTATTTAAAATATAAGTGACAGGGCACAAAGCCATTGTCCCACAGCAAAGACTTGAACATTACTCAGTCAAAACAACAAAATCTAAACTACCAAATTCAGGGCAGAGAAGTAACAAATAAGTGAAAATGAAATTTCCTCAACTGATAAAAGACCGCAGGCTAACTGATCCCTGCCTCAGACAGAATTGGATAGAATGGGATGGCTGTGCTCCAGGGGTAAAGAAGGCTTTCTCCAGACAAAACTGAAATGTAAATTACCAAAGCAGCATCAGACCTCTTGTCTATAATAAAAGGAACTACCACAATGCCAATAACGACAATGATATTTTGAGGGAACAATAATGGTTTTGTAGAAAGCAATGAGAAGAAAGTTGTATTTGTAAGAATTCATCAAGGACAGCCACTACATACACTAACTGACAAAGTATTGAGAAAAAGTACAGTCACTGAAAACTGAAAAAAATAAGAGGAGCTTCCAAGGGTGATTTTGAGAGACAGAGGTGGGGGAAAACCAAGCAATTTTTTTTTTACTTTTAAGTATTATTATTGTTGCTGTTTTTGCTTTGAGGCAGGGCCTCTCTATGTAATTGATACGGCAATAAGGTAACCCACAACTGCCTGGGTCCTAGAGTTACTGGCAGGTGTCATCCAGTGTGCCAGGATACAATCAATGAGTCTTATGCAGAGGGTTAAAGATCTAAAAATATTGAACAGGTATCTACGCTCATATGAACACTCTATATGACCCCTCAGCATACTCCTGTGACATTCCTAATTGAAACCATGGTTCATTCCAATAAAATAAATACAACTAAGATATTTAAGCCTTTGTGATATAATTAAGGAGGTATTTTGAATCAGAAGAGACAAATTATAAGGGGAACTTCACTAGTGTTAAAACCCTGAAGTATAAACTATAATTGGGGTAAGTGTAGACAGGGTAGATGCTGAGCTAGGGAGTTAAAACACTCAATGTTTTTATCAGTCTGGACAAAGCAGGAAGCAAGGCCTTGAGCAGTGAGCATTAAAACACTTCTGAAAATGCCATCCTGTTGTGGAATATAGTTTAAGATGTGTTATGTTCATTAATGCTGTGGAATATTTGTTTAATGCTACAAAGATGTGTTGCATTTGCTTAACTTTTTAAAGCTGTGTTGTTCTGCCTAAAACACCTGATTGGTCTAATAAAGATCTAAGTGGCCAATAGCTAGGCAGGAGGAAGGACAGGCAGGAGGAAGAACAGGTAGGACTGGCAGGAAGAGAGAATAAATAGAAGGAGAAATTTAGGCTTGGGAGAAAAATGGAGAAAAGGAAGAGTGAGAAAAGGTGAAGGAGAAAGGACATTGGGAGCCAGCCAACCAATCACACAGTCAGCTACAGAGTAAGACAGAAAGAAAGATATATAGAATAAAGAACCGTAAAAAGTTCAGAGGCAAAATGTAGTTAAAGAGAAACAGGGTAATTAAGGTTAGAAAAGTTGGCTAGAAACAAGGCAAGGCAATAGGAGTAGTCTCCGTGTATTCATCTGGGAGATGGGTGGCAGGCCCCCAAAGAGCAAAAAAGACCAATGACACCACCCTATCATAGAGGTCATTCTAATAAACTGTTTGGAAGTGATTGCCGCTATTTTATACTGATATAATAAGGGGGAAATAGCTTGATTATATTTGTTAGAAATAAGAAGATAAAATGTGGTGGAACAGCTTAGAGTTTACCAGTTCACGAGGAAGAGATGTGGGAGAAAAAGGCAATTGCTCATGCCGAGATAGCAGGAAGGAACTGGAAGGCAAAATGAATGATTGGATGCATGAATGAGTGAATGAATTAATAAGTAAATAAATAAAATTAGTAAGCATAAAGAAGACCATAATTGTGGATGTTATCACTAGGATCTGTGTGAAATCCTTTTCTTAATGAAGACAGGACTCTCCACTGTGGGGACACAATTGAGCACCACATGTTTCAGACAAGATGAAGACAAACCACAGCAGGCATAGGAGCAGCCAAAGGCAGCAGATGGCGGCAGATAGATGAAGAGCTGGAAACCCCAGGCTGTGCGGTGCTGGCTGTGTAAAGCTATTGAATGCTGGCGCAGAAATATGTATCCCAAGCTATGTTTCAGTGACATACACAGGGAGAAAGGTGCCAATGATCAAAATATGACTTTTAAATTTAACGTTTTATAAAATAAGGCAGACATAGATTGACTGTATATAGGCAAGATGTAAATAATGTCAAGCTCCCTTTGATAGACTTAGAAAGAGATCCTCTCATTCAACACATATGCATGATGGGTCCATAGGTTGATGCTGACTGTCCTCCTCAGGCACTGCACCTTATCATTTTAGACAGCATCTCTCACTGAACCTAGAACTCACTGAGTCTGCTAGACTTGCTCGCCAAGAACTCTAGGAGCCTCCTGGCTCTGCCTTCCCCATGATGGGATTATAGATGTATGCCACTGGACCCAGATGTTTTTTAAATGCAGATACTTAGAATCCAAACTCAGGCCCTTATGTTTGCCAGGCAAGAATTTCATACACACTACCTAAAATGTTGTTATTATTATTACATTATTATTATTATTTATATTTATGTGAACACATGCATATGTAAGCGTGTGTGTGCACATATGTGTGGAGATCATAGGACAGTTTTGTGGAGTTATTTCTCTCCATCCACCTTTATAACTCTGGTCACCAGACTTGCATGCTATGTACCTTTACCCGCTGAGCCATCTCATCATCCTTACACATTCTATTCTTAAATATGTGGAATTTTTAAAAACTAATCATATTCTTTATGTAAAAAACAAAATAAGAATTTTTAAAATAAATATTTTTGAGGCTAGATTCTCTAATTGCAATTATAAAACAACTGAGTCTGCTCGACTGCCTGGCCAGTGAACTCTAGGGAAGCCTCCTGTCTCACCTTCCCAGTGATGGGCTTAAACTTTCTAGAACATCTATGGCCAACTTTGTAGAAATAACTGAAAGCAATACATGTCACAGCATCTAAAGTTGCTACCATAGGGCAACTTAAGGATATGGAGCATTTTTGTTTTATGTCGGTTTGTTTGTTTGTTCATTATTAAAATAATAAAGTTTCTTTGTGTCCCGCCTCAAACATAGAGGGAAGGCAAGGTTTTGGTAGACAAAGCAAGGTTTGGGTAGCCAAGAGTTAATTTTGAAGAACATAGAAGAGTAGTAATGGAGAGACATGAGGATAAGACAGAGTTGGCTGTGCTAGATGAGCCTGGTACTCAAGTTGGCCTGGGCGCCCCGCAAACACACAGAAACCACGCCTCCCTCAGCTATGAAAGTCATCCTTTCCCCTCTGGAAATTACCTACATGAAACAAGGCATTAGACATTTAAACTTCAAGCGGAAGGAGTAGACATCCCAAATGTGAAAAAGAACCCAGATGCTGAAATTGCTAGGTGTTGAGATTTGCTATAGAATGACTACAACTGAAGAAGGTATTGCCACGTGAAGAATGAGTTAGGGAAATGGAATGAGGCATTCACATACAGATGGGAAGGGGTGCAGAAAAGCAATTGATTACAACGTCAATGTCAGTTATTTGAATAAATAATTACTTATTTAATAATTAATGTTAATGCGATGAACTATTCACCTCAAAACAAAAAACAATAGCTGTATCCCAGCTCATACTTTAAATTACAAGATTTGTTACAAACCAAATGTTAAACTTGTCATAGTGGAAAATGCGTACAACACCAGCACTTTGGAGGCTGAAACTGGAGGATGGCCATTTTTGAGACCAGCTTAGACTGTATAAGAAAACAAACAAAAGAAAGAAGATGTTGAAATAAAATCAATAGAACTACTATGTGGACTGAGAGGTTCCTGTCCTGCCTGGTTCCCGCAGTCGTTAAGTCCCAAAGAAATCACACAGAATGTCTACATTAATCATAAACTGATTGGCCCATTAGCTCAGGCTTCTTATTAACTCTTATAACTTACATTAGCCCATTATTCTTATCTGTGTTAGCCATAAGGCTCAGTACATTTTTCAGCAGCGTAGTCACATCTTGCTTCTTCTGTGTCTGGACAGGACTGCAGGGGAAGCTTATCTCTTCCCAGAATTCTCCTGTTCTCATTGACCCACCTCTAATTCCTGTCTGGTTGTCCTGCCTGTACCTCCTGCCTGCTACTGGTCATCAGCATTTATTTAAAACACAATTGACAGAATATAGACAATTGTCCCACACCACTACTAGATAAAATTATTGGAATCAATTTAATCAGCTGATTAGCCTGGAGGATTTTTCTGAGTTTAGACAAAATGTTTCTAAACATTGAGGACACAGAAAGGAACTGTAAACAGTTAGCTGCACTAAATTAAATACAGATCTTATAGAAACCACCATGCCACAAAAACACAGGAGACAGAACATATTTAGAGAGAGAATACTAGCCATAGCAATTACAATAGTAATTAACTGAACTGACACTTTCCTCCCCGAAGCTGAATTTAGTCAGGATATGTGTAAGAGAGTTAGAGAAGTAAAAACTGGAGACAACCTGTGCTGGAAAGTTTCCTGTCAATTTGACACAAGCTAAAGTCATCTGAGAGAAGGAAACCTCAAATGAGAAAAGGCAATGCAAGCCTGTAGGGCACTTTCTTAATTAGTGATTGATAGGGGTGGGCCTAGCCCATTGTGACTGGGGTCACCCTGAGGTGGTGGTCCTGGGCTCTATAAGAAAACAGACTAAGCAACCCATCCCTGGCTCCTGCATCAGCTCCTGCCTTCAGGTTCCTGTCCAGTGTGAATTCCTATCCTCACTGATTTTGATGTGAACTGTTGTATGGAACTGTGAGTGAAATAAACACTTTCCTTCCCGAGTTGCATTTGATTACGGTGTTTCATCACAGCAATTGTAACCCTAACTAAGACACAGCCTGAAGAAGATCCATCAAGGTAGATCCATAAATGGTTGAATATGTGGTCATAGATTCATGGTATGGAATGTTGTGAATTTATCTAGAGGGGAGACTATATTCTGATTTAGAAAAGTACTCATGCACAGTGTGGCATAAAGAAAGAAATGAAAATTGTGTACTAATGTGTATACTATATTCCACTAAAATAGATTATGTTTATTCATGTTTTATAAATATGGAGATAGCAAATGAAATATTCCTGACTGTTGATAGCTACCCAGAAAATGAACTGTATAGCTATATACCTCTGTATTATTTCATCAGCCACAGTAATTATTTCATCATTAAAATCAAATTAAAATTTCTTAAATTTTAAACTCTTAATTTAGCAAAGCATTTAAAAAAATAAGTTAAATTGGAAATAGCTGCCAGTGATTGCAAAAGTATGGAAAGTGAGTAAGACATACACAGTAATATCTGCATTTTTTCTAATGAACTATTTTGGAAAGGGTTTTATGTTAACAAAATATTAGCAAAGATAATATAGAATATTACCATATGCTTTACATGCACCTAGTTTATTTCATTACTCACATCATAAATCAGTATGGCACTTTTGATACAATTAATGAGCTAACATTTATATATTATTAAAGTTTATGAAAATATACTGTCTTCATTCAGGTCTGAAACTTTTTCTACTGTTCTGTTGACTTCTGGGGTCCCATCCAGCATGTCATCTTACACATACATACTTTTCACACATCCTGACTTTCTCTGTATGTGGAGGGGGTGCTGTCTATCTAGTACAGGTTGGCCTTGAACTCACTACCTACCCTGGTTGGTCTTGAGCTCACTATCTTTCCACTCTAGTCTTCTAGTACTGGGATTACAGGTGTGTACCACCATGCCAGGCTTTACGATTTGATTGGGTACAAGATTTTCAGGTTTGTTTTTGATGACATGTCCATTTTTAAGAATCTTCATCTTCACAGCCTCAGTGTTCCTGAAATTCTGCTGTGTGGGGACAGGAAGTCCTCTCCTGGATGTTCCCTTGGGCACCTACATGCCACGGCAGACTCGTCTGGCCCTGAGGGTTGGTGTATGTGAGGAGCACACTTTCTTCCAGTTTCTCTTATTCTCTCCTTATGTGTTTTTCTTGTTTTAGACCACAGTTACTGGTTTTGAGAGAAGCATCTGTTGAAGCAAAGTTTTTGTGTTTCTTCTCCTTTTTTCTCCTGTTCTTTTCTTCCTCACTTTTTATTTTTGAGAGATTTTTTTTACATGTCTTTAATTAGTATTTACGTGTGCACATGTCAGCCACAGTGCCCTTGTGGGGTCAGAGGACTTGTAGGAGTCACTTCTTTCCTTCCACCCTGTGTGTTCAGGAGATTGAACCCAGGTTCTCAGTCTTGATGGCACGTGTTTTTACCCTTTGACCCACCTTGCTGGCCCTGAAACATTTTGTTCCATTACATTACGCCAGATTGCAAACTATCAATGTGGCATAACCTCTTGATGCTGACCTTGGTCATCTGACCTGGTCCTGTGTGTGAGGATTCTCCACTATGGCATTATTTTCTATTTTCTATCCCATACATTTTGGAAGGGAGGTCACTGTAAAGATGTTGATGATGGACGGTGGGTGTCACACCATCTCGAGGACGGAGGAGCTACCTAAATTATTTGGAACACTTTTCTAAGAGAGATTGGCCTCTTCTCCTTGACTACTGAGCCACTTCCTATATTAGTGTAAACTCAGAGATAGTTACTCTACACTGACTTACAATACAATTCTTAATTTTGTCACCTGGATAGTACTAATTTGGGCCAATGGGCATATTTTATTTGGCTACTGTTTATTCTTGCTATAACTCTGTTATTATGAGTGTTCATCTATTTTGGGTACTCCCTTAACTTCTAGCATCACAAGATGATCTAGACTGTGTTATATATTGTCTTTTTAAGTCTAAGAACCAGCCGTGAATCCAAGAGTTCTTGGATCCTTTTATTGAGTAACAGAAAATAATCTTAAAATCTTGCTCTGGATGCAAGGTATACTTTTTGCGTTATTGACATCATTGCTTCCTGACTCCAATAGCTGCTAGAACAAGGAAATGCATACCTATATATGTATGTGTTGTGTGTGTGTGAATGCATTTGTGCAAATAAAGATCATATGTGAAGCATGATTAATAAAAGCTCAGGGTCAAAAGTTGGGCTTCAACCTGAAGATCTGAAAAGCAAAATAGCCAGTCACTGGCTCTTACCTCAACCTCAGCCTGAAATGGCGATCTTGTCTCCTGGAATCTCAGAATTAGACTGTGTGTTGTGAGCTGTTTCCTCCCATTTTATATTCCTTTCTAGGTCTGGGATTAAAGGTGTGTAGCACTGGGATTAAAGGCATGCACCACCCAATTTCTATGGTAACTAGGGTAGCTACTGAGGTGTGTGTTACCATAATTACTGGTCTGTAAGGCTGACCAGTGGGACTGTTTTCCTCTCAGATGTTCAGGCAATCTTTATTTATTAAAATAAAATTGAAATGCCACTACACATATGTATAGCTAAACACGAATTTCTTTTCTGAGTCTCAGTTTCTCTGTGTTGCTCTGTCTGTCCTGGAATTGCTGTGCAGACCAGGCTGGCCTCCAACTCAGAAATCCACCTGCCTCTGATATTGGAGCTAATGGTGTGTTCCATGACATCGAGCCGAAGCATGAATTTTTTCCAATGTTTTGAACTTTAACCCTTCTGACACTGACCAGTTCTGTGCTCTTTCCCTGTTCACCTACAAATTCCCACTGTAACAGGAAAACCCTTTGTAATTTCTGCTTTTTGTTGTTGTTATTGTTTTGTTTTTGTTTGGTTTGGTTTGGTTTTTCATGACAGAGTTTCTCCATAACTTTGAAGCCTGTCCTGGAACTCACTCTGTAGAACAGGCTGCCCTCAAACTCACAGATCTGCAGTCCCTGTTTCTCGGGTGCTGGAATTAAAGACATGTGCTGCCACCACCCGACCCCTTTGTTGTTTTTGTACATGTGGAAGGCAGTGGGTGATGTCGTTCAGTGTCTTCCTCAATCATCTCTTCAACTGAACCTGGGGCTCACTGTTTGGGGGTCTGGGTCTCCAAGGATCCTTCTGTCTGTGCCTTTTCAGCAAAGACATTACATGAGTCTGGGTGCTCAGTGAGCTCAGCAGGCCTGTACTGCCTGAGCCATCTCTCCAGCCCCACGAACCGCAGCTTCCTACCATGTGGGTGATCCACTCACATGGGGTCAGGTAAATCAATATGGGCCCGTGAAACCTTCAGTAACAGTGAAAGACTTGTGTGTATGCAGCAAACAAACAAACAAAATCAGTTCCAAATTCACCCCGAAGGTATCTGAGGTGATCTGGC
This sequence comes from Chionomys nivalis, assembly GCF_950005125.1. Classification (NCBI taxonomy): domain Eukaryota; kingdom Metazoa; phylum Chordata; class Mammalia; order Rodentia; family Cricetidae; genus Chionomys; species Chionomys nivalis. The sequence continues at coordinate 45,260,135 of NC_080087.1, forward strand.
CTCACTCTGGTGTCACCTTGGAGAGCTTCCCTCCAGCCTCCATTCTGAGCACAGGACAGGTCCCCTTTGCACTGCATGCACTACTCTACCCCACAGGGGAATGATGACCTCACGGAACAGTTCCGTTCAGATCAAGACTACTGCACGCTGCAAGCTGTAGTGTTTTTACTGTATGCGGAAAGTTTTCTGCTCTTACAGAAGCCTGGTGGTTTAATTACGGCAAACAAAGACTTTATGCTTTCCAACTACCATTTCTCAGCAGATTAGTGGCAAATTAGTATGTATGATTTTGCATTGTGTTAGAATGCTTGATTTTAAAAATTGCAGTTTGAATTGCTGACTCCAGTTTCAAAAAAGAAAATGCTTAAATGAATTTTGGCTCAGAATTAGGACGGGGTTTCCAGCTATTTCTGAAATGGACTTAAACATACTTCTGCCATTTTGTACTATGTATTTATGCAAAGCGACACTCTTAACACCGGTGTTTATGGAATCAAAATATTGATCAACCATGAAAATGGCAAAAATGTTCATCCTGTGGCATCAGCTATTTGGCCAATATTTAAACTTTATGTAAAAATAAGCAAGCACAACCATCTTATTCATATGCAGACTTGTTCTTATCTTTAATAAATGTAAAATTATATGTATGATCAAACTGTTTTAAAATAACTTTCTCTATGATTTAGTGCCAGCAAGTGTTTCATCTGTGTCCATATTTTACATATTTACATATGCAAGGTTATGTAAAACTCTTTGAGGCATAAAAGAGAGGTACATGGTAACATTTTTTTTAGAGGTTCCGCACTAAGTTAACACATTGCTAACAGGGAAACTTTCTTTCTTCTTTCTTTCTTTCTTTCTTTCTTTCTTTCTTTCTTTCTTTCTTCCTTCCTTCCTTCCTTCCTTCCTTCCTTCCTTTCTTCGTTTATTCATTCTTTCTCTTTCTCTATCTCTTTCCTTTTTATTTTAATGAAATAGGATTCTGTGATGATGGACTGACTTTCTTTTTGCCTCTATCCTTGCAAACTCTTACATCCTTCCTAAATTTCATCACCCCTTCATACTCTCTATCTTCTCTCTGATTTGTGAACTTTCTAAAAAGCCACTGTGTTGTTTCAGTCCTACACTTTCAAACATAAATGGTGTAATACTTTAATCAAAGTTGGGTAGGTTTGGTATATTCCAGGCCTCATCAAAGGTATATGTACTTTATTTATCTTGAGTTAGTCTGGTTATTGTAACTTGTTAAGGAGGGAGAAGTTCTCAGGTTACAGAAACCACCACATGAAAGTTTTATAGCGTCTTTATTCTATTTTTAAAAAACAGTGCCAAACAATATCCAGATATGGCTTCTACAGCTCCTGCCCTTTGTTTGAAGGTGAGACTAATTTTTGAAGTGGTTTGAAGTTCTAGAGGTGGGGGTTTGCTCTACTTTGCCAGCAGGGCCTCCACAGTGGGTCTCTGTTAATATCAGGGAACTGAACTTGTTCCAGTCCCTTTGATTGCTTTCTTCTGGGAAGGAACTGTGGGCCCTCAGCGAGTCCCACCTATAATCCTCTTACCTCACTGGGAGCACAGAGGTCAAGTTTCCCCTTATTCTCTCATAGAAATATAAAAACAACATCAGGAAGCCCAAAGGAGGCTGGTGTGGGGGACAGAAATACACTTTGAGCTGAGGATTTATTCACTGCGGGTGTGAATGTGGCGGTGGCAGGTATTTCCAGTTCCCCAAATGGGGTATTTTTCTGAAGGTCTTCCCTAAGAAAGTCACTTCTACACACACACACACACACACACACACACACCAAACACCAAAACACCTTATAAAACAAGTAGAAAATATTTTCAGAATAAACCAGAGTTTTGCAGACATACTAACGCATCCAAGCATGACAAAGTTTCAGAGCTGTCCCACATCTATGACATGCTATGAAATGCCACAGTTGGCTGTCTGGAAAGTCAGCCTGGCTTGGGTGATTATGACAACAGCTTAGAATTCTCCGGAAGCTTTACCCCTTTTAGATTATCCCTAAAATGACTATATTTTAAAGTTACTTCCTAGGCTGTTCCAAAGTAAAGTCAGTTTACTACAAGAAAGTGGCTGGCTGTATTCACCAACACCAATATCGTCTTGCTAAAGCTTCAGTTCTGGTCACCCCAATGCAACTGTCTTTCTAAAAATGGAAAGGTTACTTATGGCTAGTCCATCAGGCTTGTTGCCATGGTGATCACTGGCTGTGTCTGTGCACAGACTGGTCCCAGGGACCATGTCTACATTTCTATACCATGTATTACTCCTTATGAAAACAATGGTTTTGCAAATGGGTTCTTAATAGATAGACTGGCCTTGAAATCCGAATCCTGCTGCCTTAGCCATCCCAGTACCAGAACCACAGGCATGGGTCACTTGTTAAACATGGGCCACTGTATGCAGTTCTAAGACTTGCCATTCTTAATGTGTCCTTAGAATTCACAGTGTGTGGTATTTAAATGTCTTCTAAGCATCATTGAAGATATCTGAAATAAATTTTCTCCAGAAGTAATCTAGATTCAACAGTCTGTTTCCCTAAATACAGGCAATCTATATTAAATTTAAGATGCATATGTTAAATATTTAACATGTCTCTGTACATCTATTTGTCCTTATCAATGCTCTCTGAAGACAGACTTCTTTTGTACCATACATGGCCAGAAACTCCATATTTCTAGAAGCAATTATTCAAAGTTTGCTTTTAAATCTGAAATACCCTGACATATTGTTTTCTTCCTTCCTTTGGAAAATAATACCAAATTATAGCCTTGTTTTTATTGTTTTCCCAAGTGAGTCACAGTATTGATAACATAGGTATTTCTGCCCAGAGAACAAAGTGAGCCAGCAGACTGGGAAGCACACTCATGACACCCACTAGAGCACACTATTGTAGCATTAACACTAATTTTTGACTGGTTCTTATAAGTCAGTAGGGACAAGAGACACCAAAGAAACAGTACCTTCTAAACACAACAGAACCAAGGAACATATGAACTCACAGAGATGGTGGTAGCATCCACAGGCATTTATAGGTCTAAGACAGATAGGGTTCCAGTACTGAGAGGAGTAAATGCACACAATTTTCTTCCACTTATCAAGAAGCTATCTCAAATTAACAACCAATCACAAAGGAGCAATTGGTTTTCCCCAATGGATTCTCAATGTGTATAAAAAACATACTCAAGGGCAGCCCCACGCCAAGCAGTAGATGGACAACTCGAAATGAACTCAGGGGTATTTGAGGAGGTTTTTTAAAAATTATTTTTATTTATTTATTTACTTATTTTTTGGTCTCATTATGCCTTGTCTGAGTATTTTTCTTTTTTTACATTACTGGTCTTTTGATTATATATTATGGTTTACAATTTTGGGTTTTTATGAATTTTCTGTGTGTGTGTGCACATGTGTGTGCAAGCATGCCCGAGTATGCATGTGCTTCTCATGCTGTTTCTTTTTTATTTTTGTTTTTTGCTTTTTTTGTTTTCATTTTCTATGTTTGGCTATATTCTGGTTTGTTTGTTTTCCTGCTTGTTTTCTAAAGAAAGATAAGGATTAGAGTTTGATGGGTAAAGAGGTGGGAGGAACTGGGATGAGATGAGGGAGGGGGAAACTGATCAGAACATATTACATGCAAAAAAGTCTCCTTCAATTTAAAAAGAAATATTTTCAGATTATTATTATTAGTGCTATTGACAGGGCCTTGCTATGTGGTCCAGGATAGCTTTGAACTTGGGATCATCCTGTCTCTGCCTCTCACCTGGGATGACAGGTGTGGTGGTCTGAATGAGAATGGTTTCCTACTTATATTAAGCTGTCTGGGAAGGGGTGGGAGGCATGCCCTTGTTGAATGGAATATGTTCCTGGGTGTGGGCTTTGAAGTTTAAAGAGTTGGTTAACTTTCACTCTGCCTTATTTTTGTCAATGACATATGAGCCCTCAGCCACTGCTCTACGGCCATGCCTGCTTGCCCTTCTCACCGTGATGATCATGGACTTAAATGAACCCTTTCTTCTTTAAATTGCTTTGGTCATGGAGTCTTATCACAGCCATAGGAAGATAACCTAGATAACTGTTTCTATTTGATAAAATAATAAGATATTTTTTTAAATTGAATGCAAATTAAACATAAACCTTGATTTAGGAAACAAAAATATAGAGAATGAGAGATGGCTGCCTTTGAATCCAGATCCCTTGACTATCAGTTGGTAGCATACAGTCCTGAGCATGTTATCTGTTGTTTCCTCTTTGGAAAAGAGTGCAGAAAGTACTTCTACATCATAAAGTTTTGATGGACCTATCAAAAAAGTTAATGTAGCCAGATGCTTAGGAAAAGTCTTGCCACATCGAGAGATGTAAATTATATGTTGTGGAGCATCGGTCATACCTCAGTCTGTTTGGATTTGTGCGGGGGCACACCTTGGTTTTAAAAGCTTAGCCTGTGGATACTTGTGGTGAAAGGGAAGTGCTTGCAAATAGTCTGGTGTACTCTGTTACCTAATGGCGCCATTGGAGCAAAGGCTAAGAATGGAGTCATGTGAGATTCCTGGGTGCTCGTGAGAGAACTCCAAGGAAACAAGAGTCTTATGACTTCAGTTTCTTAAAAACAACAACAACAACAACAGCACCCCACAGAATTGTTCTTGGAATGAGCTTCCACGCTTTTCCAGATGTAGGGGATAGGAGTGAGTATCCTTCAGACTACTCGTTACAACTGGTTGTTGTTATTTTTTTTATATGCCTCTATGGAAAAACACATGTTCCGCTGCATGCAACCTGTCCTTGTGCTTGTACACTTTACTAAGGTGACACTCTTAACCCTCAGAATATAAATAGCTCAAGGCTAAAGATGGCTATTGCATGAGACTTTAGTGGTGTTCCCTCCCGGGCACCCCCCCATCCGCCACTATTTATTGGCTCTGTTTTCCCAGGACCCAACACCTCTAGAGTGATAAACAGGCATTATGTTCTAAGATTGTTTTACTACATAATCACTCACAGAAAATCTTGGAAGAATCTGAAGATGAAAATTAATTTCTCTGAAGTTGCAGAATGATGGAGAGTAATGCGCTTGGCAACCCGTGTCAAGTTGAGCCTCGTGGCTCCTTCTGAAGTCAGCCTGAGGACAAAGCAACAGCAAACCAAAAGACTCCACCATATCTGTAAAGGTTTGAAAGTTTGATTTACAAGCAATTCCCACAAACACCATGGAGGACTTTCTGTGAACCCTCCCTTGTCACCCTCCTAATTGCTAGCATCACACAGCAGAGCAATTTATACATCTAATGCTCATCTTCCCACTGCCCTTAACTTCCTTTAAGCAAGACTGGTTCATCTTTAGCTTTTGGAGCGTCCATTCTTTCAGCACCCATAGTCCTCTTCAGGAAGTGACCTCATCATTGCCAATATAAGGCAATCTAGTTTTTATGTCTCTTAATTCTCCTCTCATTTGTTACCAGGAGTTGCTCAATAAAATCAGCACCTTTAAAAGCAATAACAGGACAACTTCTTCAAAAATGCTAAGAAAATTTGAGGGTTAAATATAGGTTGACATTTTTCAATGAGGGGCTCTATAAAATAGAAATACATAGAGACATATAAGGAAATAATGACCACTTATTTTTTTCAATTCTAAGTATTCTGCTACAAAAACAAATATATGAAAAAATTAGCTAAAATTACAACTTATGGCTTCTCTAGGTACAGGAAAACCTTCTTAATTCCAAAATTAGAAAGAAACTGAAGACCAGTTGATTCTGGTCAGAACAACATTACTGTTATGCCTTAAAGCAGTTGAATATTAATGGTGAACACAACTAATCATGTGTTTTAGATAGTTACCGTGCTTCCAAAATTTGCAAAAATAATACTAACATTTGTAATTTTTTGCATATTTATATAGTTTTCTTTTTGAATATGGGGATCTTTAAAAAATCAAGGATCCCTTTATTAATTATCTTGTTTATAACTGGGATAATGTATGGCTAGTTGATTCAGAAAATTGAAGCAGGCAGGTTCCTGTGATGTATAAGGTTCACTGGATCATGAAAGAGAAGTGGAGGTCAGAGCGTGGGTGCTGCTAAGCAGTGAGTGGATGTCGCCAAGCAGAGAATAGATGTCGCCAAGCAGAGCATGGATGTCGCCTAGCACTGGGCTTTGGAGATCTGCTTGCTCTTTACTTCCTCTGGTGTCACTGCAAAACACATTCTGTTGTAGATCATATAATCACCAAATGATACAGTGTTATCTCGAGAACACCCCAAAATGTATTTTCAGGTTAGGAATAAGTGTTGACATACATTATAGTTGAGATAGTTATTTGAAAAACTGCCTGGGGTTTAAATGAAAACAAATCAATATTGGCAGTTTATATTACTTGTATTAACACGTAAAGATATCTTAAGAATGAAAGTTATACTTTGGGGCTTTATATTTATAAGGAGATTATCAAAGGGCCAAGTTCAATTTTTTCCTAGGTGTTCATTTAGCTATTTGAAAGGAAGTTATGAGGTATGCTGTTATTATTAATGACAGGTAATATTTTTCTGAAATTCCCTGTTCTTCTGAAATAAAAATATACACACTCAATAGTAAATGTTTGATCTCAGACTTTTAGCCATTAGCTACAAATCATTATATTTTCCTCCTATTCAAAGCCTAACAATTAGGTGTCAGTATTAATTTTTGGATTTTTTTCCTTGAAAATTGGTTTAAAATAAATATAAGGATTAACTCTTTGTTTTAAAAAGACAATCAGTTTCAAGTTGTGAACTTCTCTGCAGCCATCCCAACTCTCTGATAGCAGCCTTTGGTAGGTACACATAGTAATGGAGTTTAATTGTAGAGAGGTTTGCCCAGGAAAACATTAATGCTGCCCTAGAAGGTCATTCAGGAGGATAAGTTCTCATGTGAGCACCACTAGAAATTTCCAGGGATTTTAGAGACTTCTGCTCCTCTTTAAAGTAACTGTCAAGTAATGCTAAGACCTGCAAACTCATTTTAAATTCCTGTCATGCTGGTTGCTTAACTTCTGAAGACTTATGCAGAGTATACAGTCCTACCATAAATCATGGCTATACTGTAGGAATGGCACAGGACACAAGTTCATAGATTTATTTATGGTTCTGTTCTATTGGCTGTTTCTTTAATCCATATAAAATTACTCATTTGCATTATTCAAAGAAAAGAGCTCAACATAAAGTAAAGAGAGGCAATTGTAAGCTCTCAACTACCAAGATTAATTATATGCTTTGGTTCTGCAGGAAACCAAACAGCAAGATATTGAATCAAGAAGAGCAAAATCCTGGTTGTCATTTACTCATTAATCACAAGCCCTTGAGATTGTCTGCTCTCTTCTAAAATGTATAACATAGTAATTGATGGCAAAGTATTTTCTTGATGAGAATTTTATTCCAATTTTTTTCACTATTTAATTTTTTTTTGAGACAAAAAAATTTTGTATTTCAGGCTGGTCTCATATTCACATGTAGCCAAAGATTATTTTCAATTTCTCATCCTCCTGCCTCAGTATCCCAAATGCTGGTATTGCAGACATGTGCCATTGGGTCTAGTTTTATGTAATGCCAGATATCAAACTCGAGGCCTCATGTATCTAGCAGGTACTCTACCAACTAAGTTACATCCTCAGCTCTCTGCTCCATTCTTCAGATCTGCTTAGATGCAGGCTTGCTATTAAGAGAAGTATACATAAAATATTCTATCTATCTATCTATCTATCTATCTATCTATCTATCTATCTATCTATCTATCTATCTATCTATTTATATATCTATATATCTATCTATCATCTATCTATCCATCCATCTATGTCTATCTATCTGTCTATCTATCTATCTATCTATCTATCTATCTATCTATCTATCCATTCATCTATATCTATCTGGTCTGTCTTTCAATCTATCTGTCTATCTATCTCCTATCTATCTATCTATCTATCTATCTATCTATCTATCTATCTATCTATCTATCATCTATCTACCTACCTATCTATCTTTTCTATCTATCTATCTATCTATCTATCTATCTATCTATCTATCTATCTATCTATCTATCTATCTATCATCTATCCATACATCATTCTCTTTGCATGCATGTATCTATGTGGGTATGTACACACATCTGTGTACAGAGGTCAGAAGATAGCATTGGGCATCCTATCACTTTCGTTCCACTTCTTTTGAGGTAGGGTTTCCTCCTGAACCTAGGGGTTGTACCTTCTCATTCAGACTGAAAACCAGCACACCCAGGCGACGTTCCTGTCAGTGCCCTTTGAAAGCTTTTGCTGGGGTCCATACTCTGCTACTCATGATTGCAGAGCAAGCACTCCAACCACTGAACAATCTCTCCAGCCTCAAAACATTCTTATTTTTATTATTAATTTGGAAAATAGCATACTTTTAGATCACTGATTATTAGAAAAAGTACAGAGGTTTAATGACATTTTCAAATATTTTATGAATTATAAACACCTTTCTCAACTCATTAAGCTAAGAAAAATAATGAAGTATTGACAGAATAAATTATTTGGCATTAGGTAAAACAGCTCGTGTTTGCATTTGTTGCAATTAAATTAGTGGAAACATTTTTGTGTGCTTACACTTTTTAAAAAATATTTGAACTTAGTAAACTCAGATACCTTTTTATTTAATTTAAAAATATTTTCTTGAGCCAAGCAGTGATGGCACATTACAGGATTTGGGAAGTAGAGACAGATGGATCTTTGGGAGTTCAAGGCTGGCCAGGTCTACAGAGATAGTTCCAGGACGGCTGGGGCTACACAGAGAAACTCTGTCTCAAAAAGACAAAGAGAAAGTTTATTGATAAGTTAGAATTGTATATGTTCAGAGTATATAACATGATTATTTGATGCATATGTGTATCATAGTGGTTGCTAGTGTCATACTATTAAATACTTTCTAAAATAAATTTTCTAGATATTACAATTCCTAAGTTAATAAGCAAGTGATATTGAAAACCTTTTCCCTATTTGCCTGCTGTGCTCCCATTTTATTTATTTCTTTTGTTGTGTGCATCTCCTTTAGTGAAACATTTACAGTAGCATTCCCTTGTTTCTATTGTAATCAAAATTGTAATAAGTAATCAATGAACATTGCTGTACTATATGGCTTGGTAGAAACAATTAGAACACCACAAAAAGTCAGTAAGACACCTATTACATAAATAGATGATATGCTGCCGTTAACTATGTAAAACATAAAGGTGCTATTATTTTATTATTGTTTTGCTTTGTTTTTTGAAACATGGTTTCACTATGCAATTTTGGTTGGCTTGGAACTTGCTATGTAGACTTAGTAGGCTTTGAATTCACAGAGTTTCTATTTGTCGGGGACCAATCTTGACAAAAATACCTCTTGCCAGGGTAGCTGCATGGGGATTTAGGAATATATGTAAAGACTATGAAGACACATGAAAAATAATAAAACAGAAATCATAGAACAGTACCAGGAGGATGTTCTAGCGAATACTGAAATTACCCATATTTAATTTTCCTTTCCATATGCTTTTATACCCCAATACAAAAGGGGGAGAAAAACAGCAAAAGACTTCTTTAATATGATACAAAGGGCAGTTTGAACCATGAATTGCTTTAACACTTTGAGGCATGAAGTCATTAGCATTCTGTTGTTTTGGCCATGAAGTCACTTTAGACCAAGTATCCTGAAGGCAGTCATTCCTCAGGTAACCTCATATTACAGTAGAAGGAGCATATCCTGACTGTATGTCAGGATGGAATGGATTTACTTGTATGAACCATCTTAATGTCAAAAGAACCAAGTAAACACATCCAGAGTCAGGGTGTGTAGCTACACTTGTCAAGCATTTTGAGCAATTTCCAAACTCTCTGACTATCAGACAAGGTGGCAATAGGCTCACATTTTTGGGCGTTCCTCCCTCCCTCCTTCCCTGCCTCCCTCCCTGCCTCCCTCCCTGCCTCCCTCCCTGCCTCCCTCCCTGCCTCCCTCCCTCCCTCCCTCCCTCCCTCCTCCCTTCCTTCTTATCTATTTAGTGTGTGTGTGTGTGTGTGTGTGTGTATGCACTCGTGTGCGCGCGCTCATGTGTAAACCCTGGCACACATGTGGAGATTAGAAGACAGCTGGCAGGAGTTGGTTCTCTCCTTCTGCCATGTGGTTTCTGAGGATCAAACTCGGGGTTTCAGCCTCTGCAGCAAACACCTTTTACTCACTGAGCCATCTTGACAGCCCTAATAGTGCAAGTTTTAACATATTTTTCATTGTTCTCCAATGCATTTTCATTATCGTATTTTGGACTTCCAAGACCTCTTTACTCATGCTGCCATTAGAATTATTAAATAAGCCGGGCGGTGGTGGCGCACGCCTTTAATCCCAGCACTCGGGAGGCAGAGGCAGGCGGATCTCTGTGAGTTCGAGGCCAGCCTGGTCTACAAGAGCTAGTTCCAGGACAGGCCCCAAAAGCTACAGAGAAACCCTGTCTCGAAAAATCCAAAAAAAAAAAAAAAAAAAAAAAGAATTATTAAATAAAATTCAATTGGCAAACCTAAAGTTAGTGCTATCTCATAGTTACTCTTAATGTACATCTTCCAGCTTTGTACAGTTTTCCTCATGTAAATAAAAATGAGCCATGGCTGATGCCACAGGCCTATAATTCTGCTACTTAGGAAGTTAAGGAAGGTTGCAAGTTCAAAGCTAGCCTGGACCATTTAGTGAGAGTATCTTATCTCAAGAATAAAAGTAAAAAGAGGGCTGGGGATGTAGTTCAGTGGTCTAGCATGTGTGAGATCCTAAGTTCAGTTCTAGGTGGTGAAAGAAATAAAAAGTCACAAAAGAGGTTTTATTTGAATATGCAAAGCCATGTACATTCAGCCAAAGGAAAGCTAGCTAAAATTAGCTGATTGCTAACAAACTCACAGAACAAGCACCACGTTGAAGAATTTACCACAGCCCACCGCTATAGGATCTGGTAGATTTCAGGCTTTCAACATTTTCAATTTTTTTGTCAAAAGAACCATAGTGGGAAAACTAGCATTTCACTCAAAATAGATCAAAGAAAACTATTATATATCTTCAGGCTACAGGGGAATCTCATAGAAATCCATTCAAGGTACAAACCAAGTCTCAAAAATTGAAAAGTCTGGTAGTTTTCTAGTTCCTGTTTGTGTGCATACTTCCCCCTAAGTGTTTGTTCTTTTTTTCGGTTTGTAAACTGATTTTCTCTATATTCTGTTTTTATTTATATTGTTGAAGTCACTTAGTTAACACAGGGAAATTCAACTTCAAAAGGCCAGTGGCTTCTTCAGTAGGCAGGCATCAAGGTAAATTGATGATCATTTGGTGTGATAGCATCATGGGTACAATTCCCATGACAGGATTCGACCCATGATACTATGGGTACCCAAGATGTGTTCATTAAATGTGTGCAAAGTTGGTGCCTGTCAAATCCCAATAAAATGTTAGAAAGACATAATTTGGCAAGTATAGGAAAATGTTTGTCTGGTATAGTGGTTCTCAACCAACGGGTCTCATCCAGAGGGCTTGCATATTATATACCCTGCATATCAGATATGTACATTACAATTCATAACAGTAGCAAAATTACAGTTATGAAGTAGAATTGAAGTAATTTTATGGTTTGGCTCACCACAAAGTGGGGAACTGTATTAAAGGGTAACAGCATTATGAAGCCTAAGAACCACTGGTTTGGTAGAATAAGGCAGCAGTTTAAAAAGGCAATAGTCTAAAGAACTTCCAACAAAAGCCACATCTTGCAAGTGACTTCTGACAATGAGGGGAATCCGAAAAGTCACTCTGTTTCATGTGACATGACTATAAAGAGTAGGCAATCCATGTACAGGATTCATCATTCATAGTCTGAATGTTTGAATATGATCCAAGGGACACACATGCAGAAAGACAGTTTGAAAAGTGCACATACTAGATTTTCCATGGGAAGTCTGTGCTGTAACAAGTACAGATTCATCTGTGCAGAGAAAGTGTGACATCTAAGAATACAGCCACTCCTTTGGGGCAGAATGTCTTGTAGCCCAGGCTGGCCTGGAGCTTGTTATATAGCTGAAGCTGGCCTTGAACCCTTGGCCCTCCTGCATTTATTTTCTAAATTCTGGGACTACAGGAACATATCACTATGGTTGGCAACAGTTCTTTAAATGCTATTTTTAAATGTTGCTTAAAAGACAATAAATAATGAAGCATGGAATGTCACTGAAATTGTATCAACACTAAAATATAGTAATATGAAACTTTCATAGGTCTAGATCATAAAAAGGAAGAGAAAAATATGGGGGGATGGATGTATATTGGCTTGGTTTGAATTTTTGGCAATGCATGTATTGAATCTTATAATCAAATAATATATCTATGTGCACCTATTTTTCTATTTCATTTTTGCCATATATACACACACATATATGTATATACACATGTTACCTCTTTGTTTTGTTTTCAGGATTTCAATTTTCTTTTCACCTTCTGATTGGCTACTTCAATTTGCAAGGCACATCTTTCATTGCTTTACAAAAAGTAAATATTTTGAGCATGTAATTACATGAAAATGTCTTTTTCCCACCTCTACAGTTAATTGATAGTTTGTGCTTATATTTAAAACTTGAAAATTACTTTCTCTTCAGAGAAACTCCGTCATACTTGGCATGAATTTTTTAGATTTTATTTATTTATTTTAAAAAGAAAGCAACCTTCCTTCCTTCACTTTACATACCAATCCCAGTTCCCACTTCCTCTCCTCCTTTCCCTCCCTCCACCTACCCCCTCACCCCATTCCGCATACACTCCACAGAGAGGGCAAGGCACACTGCTTTGGGGAAGGTCCAACTCTCTCCTTACCATATGCAGACTAAACACAGTATTCATCCAAAGAGAATAGGCTTCAAAAAAGTCAGTACAAACAGTAGGGATAAATCCTGGTGCCACTGTCCCAGGAATTTTTTTGGGCAATCTGTATTTGGTTATTTACAATTTTTCATTTCGGTGTTTTTTATTCTTTGAGTGTTTCACATCATGCCTCCCTATCCCTTCCATCCCTCCCATCCCCAGAATAAAACACAATAAAATTTAAGAGAAATAAAGAAAAAAGGGGAGGGAGGAGAAAGGGAAAATATCATCATGGAAGCAGCTGTGACTCAGTGTAAACCCCTTTATCCATATATTTTTACATGGAGCCATTACTTGCAAAGAATCATTGGTCTGGTACAAGGCCCCTGGTCTCTGCTACACCATCGATGCTGGGCCCTCCATGTTCCAGCAGGTTACAGATGGAGTGGATGTAACCCTGATGGTGGGGAATTGGTCAGCCCCTCAGCTCTTTCCTGTCTTCACCAGCAGGGTGAGCTCTCCAGCATTGCCATGGCTAGTCCACCTCTTGCAATGATGAGCAAGGAGCAAGGCCAGCTCATTGGTACCTACGCCTATAGGGCCAGCTCTACTGTATTGCTCATGTGAGGTGTAGGGGTCACTTTCCTGAGTGCTGCATCTTACAAGGGGCAGGGGCAGCTCTCCTGCTCTTATGACCTCAGGTCCAGCTCTTCTATCTGCCTTAGGTGTCGATGGGTGGAGGTGGGGATGTGTGATGGGGGCATCTCTACCCCACTTTTGCTTCCACATGACAGGCAGCACAATAGAGCAGACCCTTTTGACAGAGGTATGGGTGAGATAACCTTGACACTGTGAGAAGGAATAGTTGGCTACACTACACTCATATGCCATGTGGTGGTGAGGGCAAGGGAAAGATGCCCTCCGCCCCCTTGACCCTGCCACCTGTGATGGGCAAGGGAGCTGATCTTACCCGTTACCAGCTGCAACATTCTTGAAAGTGGACACTGTACCTTGCCTAGGTAGCACAGTGAGTTGACCCTGTTGGCGGAGGTGCAAGTGAGCCAACCCTGAAGTTGTGAGCATGGGAGAGCGGTCACTATCACTCATCTGTCAACAACAGGGTTGGCTCTATTGCGCTGCCCAGGCGAGGTGCAGGGCCTGATCTCCTGAATGTGTTATGCATGTACGTATAGGCCAGTGGTTCTCAACCTTGCTAATGCTGTAACTCTTGAATACAGTTCTTCATTTCATGGTGACCATCAATGATAAAATTATTTTTGTTGCTATTTCATAACTGCAATTTTGCTACTGCTATAAATCATGTAAATATCAGAATATGTAGATATTATGTGACCTCATGAAAGGGTCATTTGACCCCCAAAAGGGACACAACCCACATGTTGAGAACTAGGCAAACCCTCTACTGGATTTTTACTGGAAAAATGTTAAAAATTCTTGTACAAACATGAATTCTTGTCCTACAAGTATCAGTCATTAGTTTTATCTCTCTTCATCATTTAGATGTGATATTTCTGATGTGAGAAACTTAATTAATTAATTTTTACAGTGTCAGAGATTGAACTCAGAACCATGTACATCTAGGTAAACTTACAATCAATGAACAGTATCTCCAAATCTTTTCTGTGCTCATTTATTCGCCCACTCAACAAATATTCTAGATTCTGTATCAGGCAGTATAATAGATACAGGATGAGAAAGAGTTGTAATCTCATTAACAGAGATAATAACCCATCGAGAGAAGTGTAAGGTAGAATACTTTTGCTGTAATGTAAAGCTGGAAGTTTCTACAGAGAAATGAACATTTTATCCATATGATAGTCCAAACATCAGTCAGGTGTAGGCGGAGTTTTCCCTCCCCAGGAACTGCTTTTGAATTGCCACACAGAGACTTATATTAATTGTGAATAATCAGTCAATACCCATGGCTTATTACTAGCTAGCTCTTACATTTTATGTTAATCCATATTATTTAGTTATGCTTTAGAATGTGGTGGTACCTTTATTAGCATGGTACATTCATCTTCTGCTCCCTCTGCGTCTGGCGACTCCTGACACCTTCCTTTTCCTTCCCAGAATTCTCAAGTTGACTTTTCTGCTCAATTTTATCTTGTTCAGCTATTGGTCAGTCAGCTTCTTTATTAAGCCAGTCACAGGGACAAATCTTTATAGGGTACAAAAGGATTATTCCATAGAAGCCAAACATAGGTAACATACACCTACAGAAATTCTAATGTTCAAAAGTCAGGGGCAGGAGGATGCTCAACAAGTTTCAGGCCAAACAGGAATATATAGTGAGATAATGTTTCAAAATCTCCACAACTATGGCCAACAACAACAAAAAGCATTCCAAATGTCATGGACTGAAATGGAGGTAGGCTTTGTGGCTTTTCACTATAAGCAAATACCTGGCAAGAAGTAAGTTGAGGAAATAGAGGTTAATAAATTAGTCATGAGAAAGAAATAATTAAAAACAATTATCATTAACCATTGATTATAATAAGCATTGCAATTGGACTTTTAATCTACAGACATGATCTTAATTCAATATAATAAAATTTCAATAGATTTTGTACCTGTAGTTTTTATTTTCCTACACTACTTTTGTAGCACTATTCCTAGGGGAAATTATTGCTGATATATAAAACATTTTATTGAAATCCCATTACCCACAGTATATGTTTAAAGGCAAAATGAATGTAGGTAGTCATGCAGTAAATTTTTACTTCACTGTGAATTTTTGTATGATTGATAATCCTTAAAATTTCTTTCCCTTGAGATCTTTTAATGAAAGAATCATGAATGAGTAAACAGAAAAATGAAATATAAAATCTATCCCTTAATGTTTAAAACTTTTAGATTAGTGCTATAAATAAATAGTACATAGAAAAAAGGTTAATATTATGCAATAATGAATAATAGGATAAAATTGCAGCAGAAGCTGATACCCCCGCAGTATAGGAATCAGAGAGCAGTTAGGCACTGGGGCCAGCCTGCAGAGCCAAGGTTCTAAGAACCCACTTCCTTAATGTTGCCTGATCTCCCAAAGTAGCAGCAAATCTGAGGATCAGGTATTCAAAAACATCTTTCTACAAAGACATTGCATATTCAAATCACAACTTAAGAGGTTTAAAGGAGGGTTGAAAAGTGTTTGCAAGGTTCTTTAAGGGCTTAGTAAATAACCTAGGAGAACTTCCTGAAATGATTAGGCTCACATATGTTTTAATATAGGGAGCTCTGTATAGAGTAAATCTCTCTGCTGATCTAATGATTTTCTTCTTTTTTTTCTTAGTAGTCTAGATGATTGTCTTAGGGTTTTCTATTGCTGCTGTGAAACACCATTACTAAAATGCAAGATGGGGAAGAAAGAATTTCTTTGGTTTACTCTTCCACATCACTGTTCATCATCAAAAGAAGTCAGGACTGGTACTCACACAGGGCAGAAACCTGGAGGCAGGAGCTGATGCAGAGGGCATGGAGGAGTGCTGCTTACTGACTTGCTCCCCATAGCTTGCTCAGCCTGTTTTCTTACAGAACCAGGGACCACCAGCCCAGGGATCCACCACCCTCAACGGACAGGGCCCTCTTCCGTCAATAGTAATCAAGAAAATACCCTAAATACTTCCCTACAACCCTGATTTTATGAAGGCATTTTCTTAATTGATGTTTCCTCCTCCCAGATGACTTCAACTTGTATCCAGAACAATGGCGTCCTTGGTATTTTGAAGACATGGTCTCTAAGTCTTTGTAGGGTATAACTGTCTGAGTTCGGTGAGCTGTGCCTCGGGCTCATCCTTTTCCCCCCACTTAAATAAGATTCTTCTTCTCAGTCTGCCCTTGCCATTTCAGTGAACTCACACTTAGATTTCTTGTATGTCATAGCTAATTTTTTGACAATTTCTTAACTACAGAAAACATGTCTTCTGCCTAAAATATGCTTCCTTGTACAGGATGAGGCATATTTCCAACTACAGTTCCTAAGTAGTCTTCCTGTTTCTATATTTCTATATGGCAAAGCCTCAACTTACAGTATCCAGATTTAACAACCCAATTCTTAGCTATGTTCTTTTAGATTCCCATTGATCTTGTGGGTTTCATACTTACTTATACTTTTAATGCTGTATTTATATGAAACAGAAATAAACACATGTGCTTAAACTATTATTTTTAGCAGACTATATATTTTTTATGTCATCAATCCCAGGAAAATGTTCCATAGTTTTCTGGTTATAATAAGTGTGTATTATGTGAGTGACCTTGTTTAGCCACAAACTACATTTCTGGAGTGCTAAGAAAAGCTTTAAAAAACTACTCAGTGCTTACTTTTACTGGTCTAACAATACTTACCATTTAATATAACTTTGTAAAATAGCAGAAGAATATGAGCACTGTTGTTTGCATGAGCTGTATTTGATATATGTCTTGGAAGAAAGATAACTTTTACTTCTAGAAAAACTCAGGTCACCAAATTCAATTCCCTAGGGTCTTTCTTCCATACAAAGGGATTTTTTTTTAGTTGTCTTTGATGTGTGATTTTTCAGGATCATGGTTCTACAAAAAGGTCTTTAAGAAATTAAAAAGACAATTTTATTATCACCATATAAATTATTTTGAAGACTTCCACTGAAATGACTAAAATATTTCAAAATACAAGGATTATTTTATATCTGTACATGAGGCTTCTGTAGGAATAACCTATTTTACAGCTGTTCAAAAGACTGGATCTGTCCATGCCAATTCAGTGGTCATGTGCCATCTCCATCTATCACACTCTGATTAAAACTTCAAGAAACTTGATATCTTATATTCAGTTGCCTAATTCCAATGTCTATCTCTCTGACAATGGAAAAGAAGAATGTTAGTCTTTCCTAGTTTATCCATGTCTAAAAGTCAGCTTTATTACATGGGAGTCCTAGTAGACATTTATAGAAATTAAACAGTGTGCTGAATCTTATACAGAAAAGTAAGCTCTTTGTTCATGATTCTTTCCTGGACTCACTTTCAGCATCTCAGAGATCCATATTCAAATATTCTAGTTAACAGTTTTCTCATAAAAACAGTACAACTGTGCTGTTGTAACATGCTAGCTATAGACAGAATTCATTGAGTTTCTACTATTGTGTATGAGAATTTAATACCCTTATGCCATCCCTGTACTATGTACTATGATCTTGTTGCACACACACACACACACACACACACACACACACCTCACAGATGCAGGCAAAGAAAATTTCATCCTAATTGTATGATATACAGATATATGTACATGTTGGCTTGTGTATATTCATGTATTGTGCCTTGAGGACACTCTGTACGTGTATTAGAGAAATGTACACAATTTAAGATAAAAAATTTCCCTTGAAAATATTGTGAATATTTTCTGTGTTATCAAACAATTTGAGTGGGTGACATTGACAGGATATGGATATACCGGCACCCATTTAACTTGAACCTTACTGTGAAATTTTCAGTAACTTTCCAAGTTTCTGATGCTCTGAGTAACCTGTCTGTAATCTGCAAACTGCAAACCAGAAGCCTCGACCCTGGTCCTTGTGGAGCCCAAGAAATGGAATTACTGAACCAAGAGTTCTTGTTACACATTGCTAATTTCATTTCCTGAAAGATACTTAAAAAAAAAAAGTTTAAAGTTAAAAACTCCTATAGTTATTATAAAAGAATAATCATTTAAAAAGTCAAAATGAACATATCTACCCTAATATGCATATAATACATATGTGTTTGTGTATACATTTACATTTAGAGATTAAATGAAATTTCTTTATCTGATTGACAATACTCCCTCGAAGACCCATTGACTGTTTAACAGAAATCCCAACCTCAATCATGAGAAGCCCTCTTTAGTATTGTTGATCAGGGTTTTCTACAAGATTCCTCAGACATTATAGGCATTGCCATTGCCCTTGCTTCTACACCCCTTCTCCCAGAGGTGGAAGGTAGTAAGTCCCTATTGCAGAAGACATCACACACTGTGAACACAGGACTCAGAGGACCTGACCTTGGTGTGACTTGAAAGCCTTCACACTGAGAACTAGCTTTCATGGCTCCAGAGGTTCCATGCATGCTTTCAAGGGAGGGAAGCAACCCATAGTCATACCCAACTATGATGCCTGTGAACCAGCATAGCACAATAATTGGAAGGGTGTAGTCATGGCACATATATATTGACAGTATCAAACAATTCTCTCTGATTAAAATTAAAATAGGCTCAACATGAGGAAGACCATGCCTGGTAATAGAGACATAGCCAAAATACCTGGGGCCAGTGAAGTCACGGATCTCGGAGGAGAATTTACAATTACCACCTTGCTAAGATAACGTACCATCTGACTACACCCTAAGTATTTATATTTATACCCACAGGGAAGTATAGTCCTTGACTCTCAACAAAGAAAATTCTCTTTGCAACAGATGGGAACCATTACAGATGACCACTAGCAATCAAAATGTGGGGAACAAGAGATCATGTGATGACAAGTTCCACGTGATAAGCTCTTGTACCTAAAGTTCGGGGATAATTGTGGGATGGAGGATTGTGAGCCAGAGGAAGTTTGCTGTTAGACTGTGTCTTCTAAAAATGTCAGTGAACCCATGCTGTCCCATCAGCAAGGCTTCCAAAACAAGATCTGAACAACAAGGACATCAATAGACATGCTACTGCAGAAGCGAGAAAGCTCATGAGGCCTCAACACTGGACAAAGAACTTCAGAAAACCAAGGAATGCTGATATCAAGAGAAAGAACCTTTGATGGGGAAGAACCCACCCTCCGCAGTTAGTTAACCAATGTCACCTTACTCCATGGGCAGCACAGGACACCCAGATCATGGTGGCCCTGGTGACAGCATGGCCTTTGGGCACTTACATGGCTCCAGTGCCTGACCAGACCCTGGGCATCTGTAGAGCCATTGGTGGTAACAGGAACCCTGGACATGAACCCCATTGCAAGGGCCATGGATCCGACATGGCCATAGGCAGTAGCTTGTGCCCAGCTGTCTCCATGGCCCCGGGTAGCACTACTGGCCACCCAGATCACTATGGTCCCAGCAATGACAAGATCCTCAGACATTGACGAGGTTTCAGGTTGCTGACCAGACCTCGGCCATCCACATGGTCCTCCATGGTAACAGGAGCTGCAGAGACATCAACTCAGACCCTGGCTGTTGGAGGAACACAGACCCAGACATGGCTCTCAGCAGCAGCCGTGGCTCAGAAGACACCATGACCCCAGGTGACAGCACAGGCTACTCAGATCAGCATGCCCTTAGCAGCAGCATGGTGCTCCGACACCCTCATGGTCACAGGTTGCTGCCCAGACTTCAGGACCTTGGGCATCTGTGTGGTCTTTGTTAGCGACATGGGCCATGGACATCAATATTGACCCTGGCTATTATAGGACCACAGACTCAGACATGATCCTAGGCAGCAGTCTGGGCCCAGATATCACCATGGTCCCAGGTGGCAGTGCAAGCCACTCAGACTGGCATGGTTCCCATGGCAGCATGGCCCTCAGACACCAACATGTCCAGGTCCCTGGCATTGGCATAGTCTTAGTAGGTCTCAGGAGCTGCAGACATCAGTGCAGATCCTGGGTGTGGCAGGGCCATGTATCTATGTTGTTATATATATTACATATGCATGCACATGAACACACACATTCACAGAGGTGCTCCCTCTTATTTTTTTTTTATTATTTTTTATATAGGATCTCACTATGTATCTCTGGTTGTCCTGGAATTCATAATGTAGACCACCCTGTCCCTAAACTCACAGAGATCAGCCTGCTTTTGCCTCCTGAGTGCTACAGTTAAAGGCATGTGTCACAGTGTCCAGCAATACAACCCATATTTTAAGACAGGGCCTTGCTATGCAAGCCAGTACTGTAGGTTGAATATGAAATGTCCCCATATGCTCACATATTGGGACACTTGATGTCCAAGTGCTGCTACTGTTCAGGAAGGTTGCAGACCCTTTAGGGGGTGAAGCATGACCCTTGTTAGAGGAAGCATATCTATGCGGGTAGGCTTTGGAGTTTCAGAGCCTGGTCCCACATCTTGTTCTCTCTCTGCTTTCTGTGTGGATGAAATGTGGTCATCAAGATTCCTGCTCCTGCTACCGTGCCTCCTCTCCCTGTTGCAATACATTTTTTACCCCAGTGGATTCTTGTCCCTTTAGGACTGCAAGCCAAAATAAACCTATTACCCTAAGTTGCTTTCTGTCTGGGTATTTTATCTCAACAACGGTAAGGAAACTAACCTAACTAGGCTGACCTCCAGTTCGTGATCTTCCTGTCTCAGCTTCCCAAGTGCCAGCATCATATGCCTGGCTTAGCTTGAGTCTTGTTGACTGTAATTGTGGCTGAAGATTTTTTCACATATTCATTTTCACAATATGTTGAAATTTTTTATTTTTACTATACTGTTATATAATTCTTTTGAAAATAAAAAAGGGATTTATTTATCTTTATGTGTGTGAGTATTTTGTCTGCGTGTATGTGTGCCACTTCTATGCAGTGCCCTTGGAAGCCAGAAGAGGATGTTGGCTCCTCTGGAACTGGAGTAAGAGACAGTTGTGAACTATGGTATGGGTGCTAGGAACTGAACCCTAGTCCTCTTCAGGAGGAGTAAGTGCTCTTAGCCACTGAGCCATCTCTTTAGACCTTACCCACTAAGTTTTAGTCATTCAAATACTTTATATTTTACTTTTCTGTCTATGTATTCTTTCATTAAGAAAACTCAAAGAAAGGAAATTTTTAAAACTTTATTTATATTTTATGTGTGAGTACTCTGCACGTATACCTGCACTCCAGAAGAGGGCATCAGATCTTATTGTAGAGGGTTGTGAGACACCAGGTGGTTGCTGGGAATGGCTGTTTACAAACTGTGAGAGAATAAGGATCACTGTTAGAGGTGAAACGAAAGCCCGCAGGCAGAAATGACATCCATAGGACTGAAAACAGAGCTCAGTCAGCCAGCTAGCAGAGCCAGAATTGTATTCTACCTAGATTGTGACCATGGATGATCAACTAAGGTCACAGAGGTAGGCAGGGCAAACCGGCCACCTCATCTCCAAGCCTGGGCTCTTCACTGTGTCTTCCTGTAGCGTAAGGGCTGGGACACTGTGTTTTCTCCTGTAGCTAGTGTTCTGGATGCAGATTTGGTTTTGCACAATTCGTGAGCTTACATGTTTTCTTGGTAATGTATATACTGGCAAACATGACATGGATATGACTTTTTCCTTTCCTATAAAAAGAATTCTTTGAGACATTTTCACACACACACACACACACACACACGCACACACACACACACACCCGTTACCCTTTCTCCTTCTGGAAATCCCCTTCTCACCAAACAGCCTCCTGCTTTGCTATCATCTTTTAAACCACTGAGTTGAATTATGCTTGTTTGCATAAGCAGTGCGGGCTTATTTACTGGGACACAGACAAGCTGGAAGTGTCTCCACCACTGAAAGCATAATACCCATGAGTGCAATGGTCACTTCATGTCCAGAAAGCAAGATTTACAGTACTCCTTTGTAACCTTTGCCCCCACACTCTTTCTGATCCCTCTTCTGTGTTCCCTGAGCCCTGGAGGAGGTGACACAGCTGCCTGTTTAGGGGCAAAGACTCCACTGTCATTTATTTTCTGCACTTTGGTCATTGCGAATCTCTGAATTACTGCTTCAGAAAGAAACGTCTCTGATGAAGGATGAGTGCAGTGTGATCTTTGAGTATGAAGACAAA
Organism: Chionomys nivalis; assembly: GCF_950005125.1. Classification (NCBI taxonomy): domain Eukaryota; kingdom Metazoa; phylum Chordata; class Mammalia; order Rodentia; family Cricetidae; genus Chionomys; species Chionomys nivalis. The sequence goes on from NC_080087.1 coordinate 45,282,814, forward strand.
TATTTAGAAGGTGACTTGACACCATGGAATTGTGACTCTTTCAAAATATTTATGGCAACATCCCATAGGCTTACCTCCAGCTTCTTAAGAATTGGGAAATAATCCCAGCAAAACTGGTGGTCTTATTTCGGTCCCTACAAATGATTGTATGAGATTTGTTGGGGACTTATCCTGACCATAGAACAATGGTTCTCAACCTCCCTAATACAGTCCCTTGTGTTCACTTAACCACAAAATTATTTTATTACTACTTCATAACTGTAACTTTGTTACTGCTGTGAATTGTAATGTAAATATCTGGTATGCAGGATATCTGATATGCTGCCCATGTAAAATGGTCATTTGACTCCACAAAGGGGGCCATGACCCACATGTTGAGAATCACTGTCATAGAGATTTCTAGGCTCAGGATTTTTATGTTATTGTTAAATTCTCCCTCTCTCTCTCTTTCTTCCTTCTCTTTGCCCTCACTTTCCTTCCTTCCTTCTTTCTTTCTTTTTTTTTTGTGAGTGTGTGTTTGTGGGTGTGCATATGCCATACTGTGCATGTGGAGGTCAGGGTCTCCCCTTCCACCAGGTAGGTCCTGGGAATTACAGACCAGATTATGGTAACACATACCTTTAATCCCAGTAGCCACAATGACACACATCTTTAATTACAGTAACCACACTAGTTGATATAGAAACTGGGCGGTGCATGACTTCAATCCCAGCACTAGACAGGAATATAAGACAGGGGGAGGTAGCTCACAGACACAGTCTCATTCTGAGATTCCTGAAGGATCACCATTTCAGACTGAGGTTGAGGTAAGAGCCAGTGGCTGGTTGTTTTGCTTTTTGGATCTTCAGGTTGAACTCCAATTTCTTACCCTGAACTTTTATTAATCGTGCTTCATCTAACAAAATGGTCTGTTGTGGAATATTTATTTCACTTGGCAAAGATGTGTTACATTTGTTTATGCTGCATTTGTTTAATGATGTAAAGACATGTTGCTAGGCAGTAGAGAGATAGACAGGCCTGGTAGGCAGAGAGAATAAGTAGGAGGAGGAATCTAGATTTGAAAGAGAGAAGAGAATGAGGGAGAAAAAGATGAGAAAGTGCCTATGACCAGCTAGTAAGGTAGCCGACAGCCAACCAGACATGGGAAAAAACATACAAAATAAAAAAGATAAAAAGCTCCAAGGCAAAGCATAGATGAAGAGAAACAGGTTAATTTAAGTTATAAGAGACAGTGGGACAAGAATAAGCTAAGGCTGAACATTCATAACTAATATTAAGTCTTTGTGTCTTTGGGAGTCGGTCGGCAGCCCCAAGCTACATTTGGAGTTTCAACGCGTGGCCTGTCTGAATTTCCACATAGGGCCTAAGAAAGTAGAAACGACAAGCTAAGTAAAAACTGCCTGATCTGATCTTGGTTTAATTTTGGTATGTGGTATCTATCAAGAAATTTGTCCATTTCTTTTAGATTTTCCAATTTTGTGGAGTACAGGTTTTTGAAGTATGAAGTATTACCTAATGCTTCTCTGGATTTTCTCAGAGTCTGTTATACCCTCCTTTTCATTTCTGATTTTGTTGATTTGCATATTCTCTCTCTGCCTTTTTAATTAGGTACGACAAGGGTTTATCTATTTTGTTTTTCTCAAAGAACTAACTGTTTGTTTCATTAATTCTTCCTACTGTTCTGTTTCAACTTTATTTATTTCAGCCCTCAGTTAAAAAAAAAAAAAAAAAAGGAAAGCTAACTAAGTGCACCCGACAGCATGCTAGCCAGAAGCACTCTCCCACGGTGCCAGTCTCCATGCTTTGTGTTTCTGTTGGGACTCCCCTCAGTGATGGATTGTGTCCTTAAAATATAAGCTGACGAAACCTTTCCTCTTCAAGTTGCTTTTGATCAGAATTTTATCCCAGCACAGACGGAAACTAGAATAAGAGACAAATCCCCACTACTAGATCATACTTTCTGGAGATATCTCTACTTTCCAAGAACTCCATGAGCTGAGGAGCAAGCTTTTATCTGTGGGTCTTTGGAGGACATTCTGAATCTAAAATATGAAAAGCTCACTAATCATTGCTTCGCCTTGGTGTTTTGAGCTGCAAACACAGCCCACTCTGTGTTAGTATATGTTTCTTCCCCACAGCTGGTGACTCTGTGCACATGGACACACATGCATGCATGTATATGTACTGAGCTTATAGCATCACCCAGTAATAATGTTCCGTAGCTACTCTACCAAGTTCTCTTTATTAATAGATGTAACAGGTGACACAATTGTAAGATAAAGGATATAGTTTATGACTCCTTTACTTGGTTGCAGGACATTAAAAAGAAATCACACAGAATCTTTGCTGGATGTTTACACCATGCTGACCAGCTTTCATAGTGCGAAAGGGTGCTAAGTATGCTCCTGGGGAGAAATGTCATCAATAGTCCAGAGGTGGCCTTGAAGAGCCCTCCGGCCTTCCTAGAAAGATACGCCCACTGGTGCAATAATGGCCTGAAAGTTATGGGGGAAACGAATTGTTTTCTGATTGAACTCAACTTTACAGGAAGAAACTCATGTCTGCTACTGTAAACCTGACAAGAGCCCCATGGATAGCAAAGTCATCAACTCTCGCTGAGAACCTATTATTGTCATTTTGCTAAATGGATAAATCATTGAACTGATTTCTAAGTACTTACACTCACACTCATAGATCAATGCCGCTACCAGCCAGTATCAGAGAAGCTGCTTTTTACAGTATGCAGCTGTTAATGCAGAGGCTCACAACTGTGTAAATGGAAGTTTCTGTCCTGCCCAGTCCTGCAGCCATTTGGTCCCAAAGAAACACACAGAGGCCTATATTAACTATAAACTGTCCGACCCATTAGTTCAGGCTTATTATTAACTGGCTCCCACAACTTAAATCAATCCACAATACCCATTCATATTTAGCCACATGGCTTGGTACCTTTTACTAGTGAGACATTTGCATCTTGTTTCCTCTGACTGGCTGGTGACTGCATCTCTGCCTTTCCTCTTCCCAGAATTATCTTAGTCTGGTTGCCCCACCTATACTTCCCGCCTGGTTACTGGTCAATCATTGTTTTATTAAAACCAATATGAGTGACGAATCTTTACAGTGTACCAAAAACATTATTCCAGAGTCAATGTGGAGTCCTTGACCTTAAAGAGGACATCCATATTACTTCCTGTGCTAAGGCTCAGGGACTGGCTCAGAGGAGGTGGGTGAAAAAGAATATAAGAGCCAGAATTTGGAGAGGATTTTTTTAAAGACAGTATCTCTTTGCCATAGCCACTGAACTTAGGAACTCACCGAAGCTGTGGTTATTTGCACAAGATCGGTACGAAATTGGACTTCTGCTGGTTTTATCCTGCATGGCCGTGGAGCTCTGGAGGCCCTACCCCTCACTGAGGATCTATGTGCTGTAAATGCATGCTGAAGGGGGTGGTGTAATTTTCTTCAGCGGCATAGCCACTGATAAATTACCAATATTTCCACTAAACAACCCCTCCCCCAAAATACTCATGCAGGCAACTGTAATTAAACTCAGTTGATCAATAGGAAACCAACAATCATCAAAACAGAAGGAAGTGTTTCAGTGGGAAGAGTGTCGATAAGAGAAGGGAATAGGGATGAAATTCAGTATATATATGAAATTGTTAAAGAACAAAAAAATTAAAGCTCATTTTTTTAGTAAAATGCAAAGAACATATTTTCTGAACAAATATGATGCCAAAGTTGGAATGAAATGTCCGTTTTCCTGGATGCACTAGCACAGGCAGGAGAATTACTGAATCTGGCTAACCTGAGACGTGAATCTGATATAAGGATAGACTACAGTTAGATTTGGAAAGTTTATTGACGTTGGTGGTTTGGGGCTGTTCTGTAGCTATTGGCACCTGAATATTGTATACACGCAAGCCGCCATACTTTTCTCTAGTATGTTGTTTCTTTTAAACTCACCACTGGATTTTGAACAAAATCCTAGGTTTCCACAGCAACTACAATCACCATTCTTTTCTTTTACAGAAATATATTTTTGTTATTTTCTTGTAATTTCATGCGTACAATGTATTAGATCATATTCACCCCCGCAACTCCATCTCCCCTACTCCCCTCCTTCTTTTAAAAATTATTTTATGTGTATAGTGCTTGCATGCATGTATGTCTGTGAACTACAGATGTGCAGTGCCCATGAAGGTGCTGGAAATTGAACCTGGGCCATCTGGGATAGCAGCCAGTGCTCTTTACTACCAACCCACCTCTCTTGGCCGAAAAACAAAAACAAAAACAAACAGACACCTCAAATCCACTTTTTGCTGTCTATAGTTGATAGTGTCATGGATGTTGGGCCATCTTCTGGAGCATGGCCACACTCTTAATGGCAACTTACTCCCCAACTCCCAGAAACTTTATCTACTTAGCTAGGGACGAGGGTTCGAGAGCTGCTTCCAGTCTGTCCCATCGCATTTCTCTAGTAAGGCCCTTAACTGCTCCGTAGGGAATTGCTAATTTCTATTCTGTCACGTTGAGAAGGGACATCTCCTCAGGTAGGCAGCACTTGGTAAGCTACAGGAGGAGCTCAGCAGGTGTTGGTGAAAGAGAACAGTTTTTTAAAATTCCATCCACTCTCCAGATGACACTCGTCAGCCTGCTTTCGGTCCAGCTTCTTTTGCTCTGCTTTTATAGAATGCCTCTTGCCACTTTGTCCTTTCCTTCCAGCAGGACGAGGTTCAGCAAGCTCTCCTCCTGGATTCACCCCTCCCCCCGCCGCGTCGGCGAGCTGACGTCAGGCGCAGCCGGGGCGTTCCCGTCAGGCTCGCCCAGCGGAGCCTGAAGGTCGGGGTGGGGGTGGGCTGCCTAGCCTCTGCTCTTACCGCGGAACTGCAAGCATCGATTGCCTCACCGGCCTCAGCCCACGCCTGGTCTCCAAACCCAGAGCCTCATTTTCCAGCACAGAGCTGCTCAGTCTCGGCCCCGCCCCCTGGGCGCTGGCGGTGGTTTCCTAGGGAACGACGCTGCGCGCCGACGGCGATTGGATCGGGTTGCGCGTGCGTGGTGGCCTGTGTTGGTGGCGACCCCGCGGAGGGTGCCGAGGTTTGACTGCTGCACAGAATGGCCCATTTCTCCAGCGAGGATGAGGTGATGCTGCAGGCGATGCTCCGGCAGCTGTTCCAGAGCGTGAAAGAGAAAATCACCGGCGCTCCCTCCTTGGAGTGCGCAGAGGAGATCCTCTTGCGGCTGGAGGAAACTGACGAAAATTTCCACAAGTAAAGTCGAGTTTAAGTTTTTAAGCAAACAAACCACTGGTCCAGGGAAAGTGAAAATGATTCGGATAAAGAGATTCATTTGATTTTTGTTAAAATAACTAATTGGTGGTTTAGTTTGTCTACCAGTTGTCCCAGTGCCGAATTTATTTTTTCCTTTTTAAAAAACTCGTTTTCCAGAGCCTCTTCTGCCTGTTTTTCTTTGCTGTTACATCAATTGTAAATTCGTGTACTTTAAAGAGCAATCTTAATCCCTGAAATTCGGGATTAAGATTCCTTTCACTTTACCTAGAAGCAGTGGCCCCCAAGATCCCTATTTACTGGTCTGTTGCTTCACTACCTGCTGTAGTTAGCCATTCAACGCCGCAAGGGCTCCCGTGCTGAAGTAGGTCTGGGTGCCTGTGGAGCTGGAGGGCGCCCATGCAATTTCCCTGAGTCCAGTGACGAGAGGCAGGATGCCAGGCATGGAGGAAAAAAGAAAGTTGTCAGGTGCTACCAGAATGGTCTTTAAAAATGTAAACGCACCTTAGACTTAAATATCTTTAAAGAGAGCTAATCCTTTCTTTGGAGTTTATTCATACACCAAGTTAAGCCTCTCAGTCACAGTCTATCTCCAGGCTCTCGGTTTATGATGACTTGTAGCTTTTTTCAAATCCAGTGTTTGCATTTTATTTGGTCTCACAGTCATTGTTTCTTGTGATGTCGCTTTAGTCTGCTAATCTATTTAATTCACTCTGGTGCTGGGAATGGAACCCAGGGTCTCTTGAATGACAGGAGACATTTTATTTTATTTTATTTTATTTATTGACTTTTGGATAACTTGAAGTTCAGTTTTTCTGAAAATGAGCATTAGGGGTTCTTTCAAGCCTTTGATGTTCGGTGTTAAAGGTTATTTGTTTACTTGTTTTATGGGTTGTCCATTATAATTCCCTCAGGTTCCCAAAGCAAGTTTTAAAAGATGTAGAAAGAATCACTGTAGAGTTTCGTATTTAATACTAAATTTTGAGACTTGCTTGGTGTGTTGCCCAGGCTAGCCTGAAAGTTACTATTGTGTTTCAACATCCTAAGTGATGGGAGCATGCATCTTCCTACACAGCTTGATTTTTTTTTAATTTATGATTGTGCTTATGGCTTCCTTCATCGTTGCTTATTTCCATAGTATCTCACTGCTAATCTCAGTTATTGGATGGTACTATTCTTTAGACATACTTGAAATCAGTTTTTTTTTTTGGTCATAGATTTATTATTTAAAAGGCACAATATAGAAAATTTGGCATCTTCCCAAAAGTTGAATTTATTACACAACTCATTTGCTTGGTTTTTGTTCTGTTTTTGACAGGATCTCACTATATAGCTCTGTTGGCCTGGAGCTTGCTGTGTAGACGAGGCTGTCCTACAGCTAACAGAGATCTCTTTATCTTGGCCTCTGGAGTGCTGAGATGAGAGGTGCACACCACCACACTGGCACGCGTGTGCTCCAAAAATAGTAAATAAGTCAGTGGTTTTAGCATTGCATTTTGGGAACTTTTTAATTTTATCTAGATTTTTAAAACTAATTTACATAAAGATTTTCATTAACATCCTGTTACCTTAATATTTCTAAGGTCTGCAGTTATATCTCCCTTTTATAATTCTACATATCAAAAAACTTATATGAGGTCCCAGGTTTCTGGGTTGTTAGCATTTATATAAGAAGATGGTATTGGAGACATTTAAGTCAGTAAATGATGTAATTTCAGGAACTATAAACCAAAATGGGGGACCGTGTGGTCACTGGAGGAGAAACTAATATAGGTAATGTCGTCATGGAGATTTGTCATGTTGAGATGCTAACCTGTCCCTTCCTTTAGTGGCCTTTTGTTGTTTTCTCTGTAAGCTGTATATATATATATATATATATATATATATATATATATATATATATATTTAAGTAAAGACATTCACGTTTCGACTCTTCTCCAGTGTTATTACCTCCATTTCCCAAGAAAACTTTATGGTTGTTTTCCATGGTGAACTTGTGACTTTCTCAGAATATTGATACAAACATTTGGGCAAGTATTTTACTTACGTAGGAAGATTGGTCAGTCTAGGATACAAAACTTGCTGGCACGATAGTGTGCACCCATAATCCCAGGCTGGAGGAGGCTAATGAAGAAGGATTTTGAATTTGAAGCCAGCCTGACCTACATTTTTCCAATAAATAAAATAAAGGATTTAGAGATTTCTTGCCAGCATTTGTTACTTATTTTCTTAATAACAAGGCAAGACATTTTCGCGTGTTACAGGCCTTTGCGTGCTAAATTCCTTAGCTCTGGTTAATAAATGGCACTGATATTTGTTCCGTTTTATTTCTCTATTTGTTTCAGCTATGAATTTGTAAAATACCTTAGACAGCACATATGTAACACGTTGGGGTCTATGATCGAAGAAGAAATGGAAAAATGCATATCTGATCATAACCAGGGTGAGGAATCTGGTTATGACACAGTTGTACAGCATGTCACTAAGAGAACGCAGGAGTCTAAGGAGTGAGTATGGCATAATAATTATGTTTGTGTTTATAATATAGATCTCCTCACCTAATAAGCCCTTTGACTTGCCTTCTCATGGGCTCCTTCTGCTTCCCGACCTCTGTAGATGCTCCGAAATCAGAATCACAGATCTAAAAATGAAAACATAGGATATACATGTGAGAGAGAACATGTGCTTTTCTTGCTGGTCTGAGATGCGTTGTTCAGTGAAGTGTTTCCCAGTTCCACTTTCCTGAAAATTGTAGTTTTCTTTATAGCTGAATAAACATCCATTGTATGTAGGTATCACAGAGGTATCACATATTCGTTATCCATTTGCCCGTTGGTGGACATCTAGGCTGATTCCCTGTTCTAGCTATTGTGAGTATAGCAGCAGTGTGTATGGATATGCCCATAGCTGTAACAGGACGTAGTGTATGGCCCAGATGTTGCATGGCTCCATGGAAGTTCTATTTTTAATTTTTTGAAGATTTTCTGTACTGATTTCCATAGTGCCTGCACCCGCCTGCATTCCTGCTAATGGTGGATAAGGTGATAAAGGTTCCTCTTCACCAAATCCTCACCAGCTTTTGTTGTCCTTTGCTTTCTTAATGATAGCCATTCTGAAATGAGTGGGTGGAATTTCAAAGTAGCACTTTTACATTTCCCTGTTAACTAGCAATGGGGAACACTTTAAAAGTATTTATTAGACATTTGTAATTTTTTCTTTTTAGAACTCTGGGTTCATGACTCATTTATTTATGTATTTATTTATTTGGGACTGGTTGTTTGTTTTGATGTTTAGTTTTTTTGAACTCTTTGTATATTCTAGATACTAATCCTCTGTAGAATATATAGATGACAGAGATTTTCACCCATTGTATAGGCTGTCTCTTCCTTAATTGTCAGTTTTCTGTACTTCATTTTTCAGGAAATCTCATTTGTAGAAATTGGCCTTATTTTCTAAGTGATTCAAGTCCTACTTAGAAAATCTTTGCCTCTGCCTGTACCTTGAAGTGTACTCCCCTCTAGAAATTACGGAGAATCGATGTTATGTTGAGTTCCTTGATCTATTTGTAGTTGACTTTTGTGCAGATATGTGTATGTATGTGTGTACATATTCAGTTTCTTGTAAATGGAGAAATTCCATTTTTCCTGCCACCTTTGAAGATGCTGTTCTTTTTCCAATGTGTAAGCTTTGTAAAAAAAAAGTTTGATAGTGTTCGTACTTTCTCTGTTTTGTGGCATAGTTTCGGAAGCAGTGGTGTTGATTCTTCAAAGGTTTTATGAAACTCATCAGTTAATCAGCCCAGCTGGGCCTAGGTTTTCTTTAGTTGGGGCAGTTTAAATTACTGTTTCACCCTCACTGCTTGTCATTGAGCTCTTTCAGTTGTCTTCTGCATCTTGGTTCAGTTTTGTAGGTCACATCATTTAGAAACTTACCCACTCTTTTTATATTTTCCAATTTTAGTAGGTGATATTTTCAAGGTAGGACCTAATAATTTGTGTCTTCTCCTTCTTTAGTTTTGTTAAGGGTTTGTCAGCCTTGTATGTCTTTTCAAAAAACCAACTCTTCATTAAGTTTATTTACTTTTCAAAAAAGATTTATTCATTTATTATGCATACAGTATACTGCCTGTATGTGTGCCTGCACGCCAGAGGAGAGAGCACCGGATCTCACTACAGATAGTTGTGAGTCATCATGTCGGTGCGGGGAATTGAACTCAGGAACTCTGGAAGCGCAGCCAGTGCTCTTAACTGTTTGAGAATTTCATACATGCATATGATGTATTTTGAACATATTTACCCCCACTTCTCTGCCTGACTCCTAGATCCATCTTCTTATCCTGCCAGCTTTCTAGCTTCCTGTCCTGTAGTTTGTTTTATGACCCCCATTGAGTACAATTAGTGTTGCCCTTCTATGGGTGTGGGGCCATCCACCAGAGCATAGTGGACCTACCTGGGGTCACAGCTTTGAAGAAAACTGTTTTTCTCCCAGAAGCCATCAGCTGTTGGTAGCTGTGTGTGGCCAGGGTTAGGGGTTGGTGAGCACCTCTCTCCCTTGATCATATTGATTTATTTCTTTCTACTGATTTCAGGTATGGCTTGTTCTTTGTTTTTTGTTCTTTTTTTTTTTTTGGTTTTTTTTTGTTTTTTGTTTTTATAAAGTACAAAATTAAGTTATTTATTTGAGAACTCTCTGATTTATTAATTTAGGTACTTAGAACTACATATTTCTGTCTTAGAATTGCTTTAATTATATCATACAGATTTTGTTGTGCTGTATTTTTTTTTATTTGATTCTAGGAAGTTTTTACTTCTTTCTTGATTTTTTTTAAAGATTTATTTATTTATTTATTTATTTATTTATTTATTTATTATGTATTCAGTGTTCTGCCTGCATGTATTCCTGCAGGCCCGAAGAGGGCACCAAATCTCATTATGGATGGTTGTTAGCACATGTGGTTGCTGGGAATTGAACTCAGGACCTTTGGAAGAGTAGGCAAAACTTTTAACCACTGAACCATTTCTCTAGCCCCCTTTCTTGATTTCTTTCATCAATCTGTGGTTTGTTCATGTTTTGTTTGTTTGTTTGTTTGTTATCTGAGACAAGGTTTCTTTATATAACAGTCCTGGCTGTCCTGGCACTTGCTTTGTAGACCCAGGCTGGCCTCGAACTCACAGAGATCCACTTGCCTGCCTCCCGAGTGCTGGGATTAAAGGTGCACACCACCACTGCCCTCGCTGTGTAGTCATATTCCATTGTGATCAATGGAAGACACAAGGAATGGTTTCAGTTCTCTTGTATTTGTTGAGACTTGCTTTGTGTCCTAGCATGTGATCTATTTTTAGGGGAAGTTCTGTTGCCAGCTGGAAAGAATGTGTGTTCTATAGCATTTGGATCGAGTATCTGAAGATATTTCTTAATGCCATTTGATCTGTGACTTCATCTAATTTGTCTGTTTCTGTTGTTGTTCTTGTTTCTATAGGAAGGACTTGTCAGTTGGTGAGAGTGGGCTATTGAAGCCACTTGTTACTATTGTGCTAGGGTCCATCTGTGACTTTGCAACTAAAAGTATTTATGAAACTGAGTGCATCTCTGTTCTGGGAAGGGATGTTTAAATTGTAGTGCCTTCTAATGGGTTGTTCCCCTAATCAGTATGAAGTGACATGCTAATAATCCTCATTAATTTTGGTTTGATGTCTGCCTAGTCAGATAGCAGAGCAGTGATATGTGCTTCCTAGACCCATTAGCTTGACACACCCTACCCCATCTTTTCATCCTAGGTGACTGCCCGCCTTTGTGGAGAGCTGGTTTCTTGGAGGCAGCAAGTAGATGCTCCTGATTTTTATGACAAATAGCTTTGCTGAGTATAATAGTCCGGATTGGCAGCTGTCTTTCAGAATTTGAAGTTCATTTGTCCGGACTCTTCTGGATTTAAAGTTTTAGTTGAATAATCTGCTGTTGTTTTGATGGGCATGTCTTTGTACATGATTTATTGTTTTTCCCCTGTTGCTGTCTGTGTACTTTCTTGTTTTGTATATTTAGTATTTGAACTGTCTTGAAATGATGAGAGTTTCTTTCCTGTCTCATCAGTTTGGGGCCCTAAATGCCTCCACTGTCTGCTGGATCGGCATCTCCTTTCCTAATTCTGGGAAATTTTCTCTTGTAATCCTCTAAAAATATTTTCTATGCATGTAGATCTAGAATCTTCTCATTTTATATCTATTATCTGTAAGTTTGGTCTTTTTAGAGTGTCGTGTATATCATGGACTAATTATTGTTTTATTTTTTTCTTTGTTTGCTTGTTGCAGTTCCTCAACTTTGTATTCTCACTCAGAAAGTCTGTCTTCTCCTTGACCTGTCCTATCATGGGACTTTCCACAGAGCTTTGTATTTGATTTACTGGGTTTTCCATTTGTAGCATTTCTGATGTCCTTTTTATTCAGCATTTCTGTCTCTGTTGAATTTCTTTTTCTTTATTTTTTTATTTTTTTGAATTTCTCTTTCATATCTTGCAGTACCTTCTTTATTTCATCTAGCTGTTTGTACTCTCAACCAGGAACTAATTTTCTTCTTTGAACACACTCATGTATACATCTGTGTTTATGATGATTCCTTTGAGTTTCTGCCTGTGGCTTCCTCGTTCTCTCTCCAGATGCCATCACTGCAGGCTTAGTGGTTCTGGGGATAGTCATCTTGTCCTACTTTATGTTTTATATTGCTGCGGTAGAATTTATTTATCTGTTACTAGTTCTGAGCTTGGTGTGTTTTTTTTTGTATCAGCAATACTTGTTTCCATTGAAGTATTTGACTTTATGTGGCAGAATTGAGTGTGTAGTTCAGAAAATAGTTGCACAACCCAGGAGCTCAGGGTGCTTGAATGAAACTCTGTTTTCCTCTGAGTAGGGCAGTAGCTTCAGTAACAATGATGATTGCTTCTTATTACCACTATCTGAATATTGTTGTAATAGGAGTGGCGGCGGGCTGCGTCCACCACCCGGCTGCCCGCACGGCTAGCTTTATACCCTAAATAATTACACGGAAACTGTATTCTTTTAAACATTGCCTGGCCCATTAGTTCCAGCCTCTTATTGGCTAGCTCTTACATATTGATCTAACCCATTTCCAATATTTTGTGTAGCACCACGAGCTGGCTTACCAGGGAGATCTTTTTTTTTTTTTTTTTTTTATTTTATTCTTTTTTACTTAAAATTTCCAACTGCTCCCCGTTTCCCATTTCCCTCCCCCTCCTCCCACATATTGCCCCCTCCCCCCGCTCCCCTCCCCCTATCCCCACTCCACTTCTCCTCCCCCTAGTCCACTCCCCCTCCCTCTCAATACTGAAGAGCAGTCCAAATTCCCTGCTCTACATGAAGACCAAGGTCCTCCCACTTCTATCTAGGTCCAGGAAGGTGAGCATCCAAACAGGCTACACTCCCACAAAGCCAGTTCATGTATTAGGATCGAAACCTAGTGCCATTGTCCTTGGCTTCTCATCAGCCTTCATTGTCCGCCTTGTTCAGAGAGTCCAGTTTCAACCCATGCTTATTCAGTCCCAGTCCAGCTGGCCTTGGAGAGCTCCCAATAGATCAGTTCCACTGTCACAGTGGGTGGGTGCACCCCTCGTGGTCCTGATTTCCTTGCTCATGTTCTCCCTCCTTCTGCTCCTCATTTGGACCTTAAGAGCTCAGACGGTTGATCCAAATTGGGTCTCTGTCTCTCTCTCGATCCATCGCCAGATGAAAGTTCCTGTGCCATTCTCCTTGGCCTCTCGTCAGCTCTCATTGTCCACCACATTAAGAGAGTCCGGTTTTATCCCATGTTTTTTTCAGTAGCAGTCCAGCTGGCCTTGGTGAGCTCCCAATAGATCGGCCCCCCTGTCTCAGTGGTTGGGTGCACCCCTCATGGTCCTGACTTCCTTGTTGATGTTCTCTCTCCTTCTGTTCCTCATTATAACCTTGGGAGCTCAGTCCGGTGCTCCAGTGTGGTTACCAGGGAGATCTTAACCTGCGTCTGTGTCTGGTGGGCAAATCATGACGACTGCCCTGACTCGGCTTCTTTCTCTCAGCATTTTGTTTTGTCTACTCCGCCTACCTAATTTTCTGTCCTATTAAAGGGCTAAGGCAGTTTCTTTATTTAACCAATGAAATTAACCCCTCCATCAGAATATTGTGCTGGACAGTTGCTGCTAGGCTCCCCCTTGTCTTCAGTACTGTTGGGGGTAAGCACCCCAGGACAGTATGGAGTATAAAGACATTTTGTTAATAAAATTAGGCTTGGTAGGGAAATGGGATATATGGAAAGATAGAGATTAACTATTGGCTTTCCTTTCAAAAGAAAAACCTTGAGGTGGGTAAAATAGCTGGGAAGGGAAAGTTGGGATGCTGGTAGGGTTCACAGATTTTAGAGATTGTTGAAGCTGTGGGAGGTTTTGGTTAAGAGTTAAAAAGAGGAGAATATAAAATGGAGAAAGAAGAAAAGAGTTAGGAATATGTGCGGGAGTTTGGGAGATGTATCTGCAGGGTAAACCGGGTGGAAAAACATCAGCAGGAGTCTGCAAACTCAACAGAGCTCTGTATAAGCAAAAGCAAAAGCATCACGAGGCATCCACAAAAGTGGAAGGTAAATAGCACAGGATAAGAACCAAAATGAGTGAATTGCTGGCCCGCCAGCTCTGATCTGATGGATGAGGGTCTCAGCTCCCTCTGACTATGGCAGCTTCCACATGGAGCTGTGTGCAGAAGGGAGCTGTGTGCAGAAGTGGGAGTTGAACCTCTTGTTCTCTGCAACCTCCATGTTCTGGGATTTCTGGCATGGGAGGAGGAGAGGTTATAAGTCCTCTTTTGAAGTTTCCTTGGATCTTAGCACCTGTGCAGGCTAGGCAGATGTGAGGAGCACACTTCCTTCCAGTTTTTGCTGCTCTTCCAACACTAATACTTCATTGGGATTTCTTGACAGTACCCCGACGCCATACCCTTCACATTCTACAGAGAAAACTCAGGGCTTTCTAGGTAGTCCACAGGGCTGGCCATGAGCTTTCCGCACACTCTCCTAACTTCTTCCCCATAATTCTCCCACCACACTGGTCTATCTATTTATTAAACAGTCAGGCAGGCACATCTCTCAGGTTTGTCCTCATGTTGGATTTCTGTAGCGTGTTCTTTCCATAGATTATCTGATTTAACATTCAACTTGGGAGCATCTTAGTTCACTGTCTTCATTTTAAGGCATTTTGTTCTCTATTCTGCCTAAACCAATAGCCTTTCTCTCTTCATCTTATTTCCTTATTTTGCTTTATTTTTCTATATATATTTTTCTATATATCCTGTCACTAAGAAAGGATACAATCTATATCTATCTTTTATTTTAAATTTCAGTATTTCATTGATAGGATGGGTGATCTACAAAGATAAATTTGTATCCTATTTTTTTATTTCTGTATCTTTAATGCCTTGAAAGTGCCTATAATATTATAGATGCTTAATAGAGACTTGTTAATAAAATTGAAGTGTTTTATTTAATTATAATGAATGATTATAATTATATATTTTTTGAATTATAATTAAACTATAATCAGTTTTATGTTACAAATTGCAATACTGTAGATGTTATTTGTTCTCAAACAGTGTTAGGAGTTTGGTCCCCAATGTGGCAGAATTAGGAAACAATAGATCCCTAAAGAGAAGCTACATACAAGAAAATTAGGTCATTGAAAATGGAGTCTCAGCCGGGATTAAGGCAGTTCTTAACTGTGTTTAGTTCTAGTAAGTGAGTGAGCAAGCATGCATGCTTGCCACAGAGAAAGATAAACAGATGTTAGAAAGCAACAGTCTCCTCCCTACCTCCTGGCTTCTGGTCTTGTCTATCCCCTTCTCCAGCAATCTTGTGATTTGTGTGCTGTTTACCATGAGGTCTGGACTAGAGTTGGGCAGAAACTAAGCAAGCTTGTGATCCCCCAAACTTATGAGATAGGCTTCTTTTCTTCATTGCTGTACCTAGGCTCAGTACAGTTTTAACAAGGAAAGCAGACTGATGTTGAAAGAGTTAGCGATAACTCTTTTTCCCTAATATGTCAGATAGTCTTCATGCATTGAGCGAGCAGCTACAATATGGTGTACTGTAAAGAGGAAGGAGGTGTTTTCCACCCTTCACTAATCTACAGTGTAAAGAGAAGAGTTTAACACTGCTCTGAAATGGAAATGAAACAGATTCAATTCGGTGTGTTAAGTGCTATGATATATACAAAAGGCTGTATGGAAATATCAAGGAAGAAATATATTAGTCCAAATTTGTAATAAGTGTTTATAACAAAGAAGCATGAAAACACAAGCCCCAAAGAAATTAACTTTCCTCTGGAGCATGCAAGTGATGAGTGGATGCACGGTGGGTCTGTCACTGTTCCCTTCCAGGGTCCTGGGTTCCTTTCACCGTCCTACTTCATCATCCCTTATGGCAGGGGATGGTAATGGGCATACAATAAACACTTTAGGTTTTACTCCCTGTATATTTTATCAACAATATGAGAACAGCCATAGATCATATATAATGGAAAGAATGTGCACGTGTTTCAGTTAAATTTTATTTAGTGGAAAGTCAATTTAGGTCAATAAAATAATGTCTTAATTACTTTTTTATTGCTGTGAAAAATTCCAACTACTAGATACCAAGGATTCAAATGGCCCATGAGGGCCATTCTGTTTTAAACCATCAGAGATAATATTCTACCAACCCCAGTATCAGAGTTTCTCAAATTTCTGCTTGAGTATTTATTACCTATTGTATTAAAGAAAATTAATTCTAATTTATTTATAAACTAAGCTTAAAAATATTAGTCTGGACAGGAATTCTGTTTCTCTTATAAGAACTATTATTTATTGTTGTTACTCATTGGAATAAGATGACAATATATAGACATAAATAGTTCAGATATTAACATATGGAATAAAGTCCATAAAGTTAAAATTTCTTTTTTTTTTATTTTTGGTTTTTTGAGATAAGGTTTCTTTGTGTAATAGCTCTGACTGTTCTGGAACTCTCTTTGTAGACCAGGCTGGCCTCAAACTCACAGAGATCCACCTGCCTCTGCCTCCTGAGTGCTGGGATTAAATACATTCACCACTGTACCTGGCTAAAGTTTCTTATTTTATAGAAAAATAAGGGAGTTCTGTCCATATTTGGACAATATTTAAATACCTAGTAGTCTGAGTCTAGCTGCTTATTCCAAAAAGAATGCTAAACCTGATCAGATAATGGAGGCATGGAAGCATTTTAGTGATAAGTGCAGAGTTTTATATGATCCTATGAGGAAATTATTTTCTTTTATTTATTTATTTATTTATTTTTTATTCTTTTTTACTTAAAATTTCCAACTGCTCCCCGTTTCCCATTTCCCTCCCCCTCCTCCCACATATTGCCCCCTCCCCCCGCTCCCCTCCCCCTATCCCCACTCCACTTCTCCTCCCCCTAGTCCACTCCCCCTCCCTCTCGATACTGAAGAGCAGTCCAAATTCCCTGCTCTACATGAAGACCAAGGTCCTCCCACTTCTATCTAGGTCCAGGAAGGTGAGCATCCAAACAGGCTACGCTCCCACAAAGCCAGTTCATGTATTAGGATCGAAACCTAGTGCCATTGTCCTTGGCTTCTCATCAGCCTTCATTGTCCGCCTTGTTCAGAGAGTCCAGTTTCAACCCATGCTTATTCAGTCCCAGTTCAGCTGGCCTTGGTGAGCTCCCAATAGATCAGTTCCACTGTCACAGTGGGTGGGTGCACCCCTCGTGGTCCTGATTTCCTTGCTCATGTTCTCCCTCCTTCTGCTCCTCATTTGGACCTTAAGAGCTCAGACGGTTGATCCAAATTGGGTCTCTGTCTCTCTCTCGATCCATCGCCAGATGAAAGTTCCTGTGCCATTCTCCTTGGCCTCTCGTCAGCTCTCATTGTCCACCACATTAAGAGAGTCCGGTTTTATCCCATGTTTTTTTCAGTAGCAGTCCAGCTGGCCTTGGTGAGCTCCCAATAGATCGGCCCCCCTGTCTCAGTGGTTGGGTGCACCCCTCATGGTCCTGACTTCCTTGTTGATGTTCTCTCTCCTTCTGCTCCTCATTATAACCTTGGGAGCTCAGTCCGGTGCTCCAGTGTGGGTCTCTGTCTCTATCTCCATCCATCGCTAGATGAAGGTTCTATGGCGATATGCAAGATATTCATCAGTATGATTATAGGATAGTTTCATTTCAGGTTCCCTATCCTCAGGTGCCCCAATGAACTAACTGGGGACATTGCCCTGGGCTTCTGGTAGCCATTCCAGGTTCAAGTCTCTTGCCAACCCTTAGGTGGCTCCCTTAACTAAGGTATGAGTTTCCCTGCTCCCCCATCCAACCTTCCTTTACCCCCAATCACCCCGATTCCCCCAGTTCCCCTCATCCTCTCCTTCACACTTTTCTCTCCCCATCTCCCCTCATCCCCATCCCACCCCACCCCCCAAGATTCCCATTTTTTGCCCATCAATCTTGTCTATTTCCCATAGCTGGGAGGATATCTATATGTTTTTCCTTGGGTTTACCCTCTTGTTTAGCTTCTTTAGGATCACAAATTATAGACTCAGTGGCCCCTATCCATGGCTAGAAACCAATTATGAGTGAGTACATCCCATGATCTTCTTTTTGGGTCTGGGTTACCTCACTCAGGATCGTATTTCCTATTTCCATCCATTTGCATGCAAAATTCGAGAAGTCATTGTTTTTTACCGCAGAGTAGTACTCTAATGTATATATATTCCACACTTTCTTCATCCATTCTTCTATTGAAGGGCATCTAGGTTGCTTCCAGGTTCTGGCTATTACAAATAATGCTGCTATGAACATAGTTGGACAAATGCTTTTGTCATATGCTAGGGCATCTCTTGGGTATATTCCCAAGAGTGCTATTGCTGGGTCCAGGGGTAGGTTGATCCCAATTTTTCTGAGAAACCGCCACACTGATTTCCAAAGTGGTTGCACAAGTTTGCAGTCCCACCAGCAATGGATGAGGGTACCCCTTTCTCCACAACCTCTCCAGCAAAGGCTATCCTTGGTGTTTTTGATTTTAGCCATTCTGACAGGTGTAAAATGATATCTCAAAGTTGTTTTGATTTGCATTTCTCTGATCGCTAAGGAGGTTGAGCATGACCTTAAGTATCTTTTGGCCATTTTAACTTCTTCTGATGAGAATTCTCTGTTCAGTTCAGTGCCCCATTTTTTAATTGGGTTAATTATCCTTTTAAAGTCTAGTTTCTTGAGTTCTTTATATATTTTGGAGATCAGACCTTTGTCTGTAGCGGGGCAGGTGAAGATCTTCTCCCAGTCAGTAGGCTGCCTTTTTGTCTTAATGACAGTGTCCTTTGCTTTACAGAAGCTTCTTAGTTTCAGGAGGTCCCATTTATTCAATGTTGCCCTTAATGTCTGTGCTGCTGGGGTTATACATAGGAAGCCATCTCCTGTGCCCATATGTTGTAGGGTACTTCCCATTTTCTCTTCTATCAGGTTCAGTGTGTTCAGATTGATATTGAGGTCTTTGATCCATTTGGACTTGAGTTTTGTGCATGGTGATAGATATGGGTCTATTTTCATTCTTCTACAGGTTGACATCCAATTGTGCCAGCACCATTTGTTGAAGATGCTTTCTTTCTTCCATTGTATACTTTTAGCTCCTTTATCGAAAATCAGTTGTTCATAGGTTTGTGGGTTAAAATCCGGGTCTTCTATACGATTCCATTGGTCGATTGCTCTGTTTTTATGCCAGTACCATGCTGTTTTCATTACTGTAGCTCTGTAATAGAGTTTGAAGTCAGGGATGGTAATGCCTCCAGAAGTTCCTTTATTATATAAGATTGTTTTGGCTATCCTGGGTTTTTTGTTTCTCCATATAAAGTTGATTATTGTCCTTTCAAGATCTGTGAAGAATTTTGATGGGATTTTAATGGGGATTGCATTGAATCTATAGATTGCCCTTGGTAGAATTGCCATTTTTACTATGTTGATCCTCCCAATCCAGGAGCAAGGGAGATCCTTCCATTTTCTGGTATCCTCTTCAATTTCTTTCTTCAATGCCTTAAAGTTCTTGTCAAATAGATCTTTCACTTCCTTGGTTAGAGTTACCCCAAGATAGTTTATGCTTTTTGTGGCTATCGTGAAAGGTGATGATTCTCTTATTTCCCTCTCTGCTTCCATATCCTTTGTGTATAAGAGGGCGACTGATTTTTTGGAGTTGATCTTGTATCCTGCCACATTACTAAAGGCGTTTATCAGCTGTAGGAGTTCTTTGGTGGAGTTTTTGGGGTCGCTCATGTACACTATCATATCATCTGCAAATAATGCAAGTTTAACTTCTTCCTTTCCAATTTGAATCCCCTTTATCCCCTTATGTTGTCTTATTGCTATTGCTAAAACTTCGAGAACTATATTGAAGAGGTATGGAGAGAGTGGACAGCCTTGGCGTGTTCCTGATTTTAGTGGGATGGCTTTAAGTTTCTCTCCATTTAATTTGATATTAGCTGTCAGCTTGCTGTATATAGCTTTAATTAAATTTAGGTATGACCCTTGTATCCCTAATCTCTCCAAGACTTTTATCATAAAGGGATGTTGAATTTTGTCAAATGCTTTTTCAGCGTCTAATGAAACGATCATATGGTTTTTTTCTTTCAGTTTATTTATATGATGGATTACATTGATAGACTTGCATATGTTAAACCAGCCCTGCATCTCTGGTATGAAGCCTACTTGATCATAATGGATAATTTTTCTAATGTGTTCTTGGATTTGGTTTGCCAGAATTTTGTTGAGGATTTTTGCATCGATGTTCATGAGTGAGATTGGCCTGTAATTTTCTTTCTTGGTTGGGTCTTTGTGTGGTTTTGGTATCAGAGTTACTGTAGCTTCATAAAAGGAATTTGGCAATGACTCTTCTGTTTCTATATTGTGAAATACCTTAAGGAGTATAGGTATTAGGTCTTCTTGGAAGTTCTGGTAGAATTCCGCATTGAAACCATCTGGTCCTGGACTTTTTTTGGAAGGGAGGTTTTTGATAACTGCTTCTAATTCTTCACGACTAACAGGTCTATTTAGGTTGTTCACCTGGTCCTGGTTTAACTTTGGTATATGGTATTTATCTAAAAAAGTGTCCATTTCTTTTACATTTTCCAGTTTTGTGGCATACAGGCTTTTGTAGTAAGATCTAATGATTCTCTGAATTTCCTCTGTGTCTGTGGTTATGTCTCCCTTTTCATTTCTGATCTTATTAATTTGCAAATTCTCTCTCTGCTGTTTGATTAGTTTGGATAGGGGTTTATCAATCTTGTTGATTTTCTCCAGGAACCAGCTTTTTGATTTATTGATTCTTTCAATTGTTTTCTGTGTCTCTATTTTGTTGATTTCAGCCCTCAGTTTGATTATTTCCAGTCTTCTACCCCTTCTAGGTGAGTCTGCTTCTTTTTTTTCTAGAGCTTTCAGGTGGGCTGTTAAGTCTCCAATGTGTGCTTTCTCTGTTTTCTTTAAGTGGGCAGTTAGTGCTATGAACTTTCCTCTCAGGACTGCTTTCATAGTGTCCCATAGGTTTGAGTATGTTGTTTCTTTATTTTCATTGTCTTCAAGGAAGACTTTAATTTCTTTCTTTATTTCTTCCTTAATCCAGGTATGGTTCAGTAGTTGACTATTCAGTTTCCATGAGTTTGTAGGCTTTCTGGGGGTAGCATTGTTGCTGAATTCTAGCTTGAATCCATGGTGATCTGATAAGATACAGGTGGTTATTAATATTTTTTTGTAACTGTGGATGTTTGCTTTGTTACCGAGTATGTGGTCGATTTTTGAGAAGGTTCCATGAGCTGCAGAGAAGAAGGTATATTCTTTCCTATTTGGGTGGAATTTTCTATAGATGTCTGTTAAGTCCATTTGATTCATTACCTCCATTAATTCTCTTATTTCTCTGTTAGGTTTCTGTCTGATTGACCTGTCCATTGGTGAGAGAGGAGTATTAAAGTCTCCTACTATTAATGTGTGCGGTTTGATGGCTGCCTTGAGTTTTAACAATGTTTCTTTTACGTACGTGGGTGCTTTTATATTAGGGGCATAGATATTCAGGATTGAGACTTCATCCTGATGAATTGTTCCTGTTATGAGTAGAAAATGTCCCTCTCCATCTCTTCTGATTGATTTAAGTTTGAAGTCAACTTTGTTAGAAATTAGTATGGCCACACCTGCTTGTTTCTTAGGTCCATTTACTTGATAAGCCTTATCCCAACCCTTTACTCTGAGTAGGTGCCTGTCTTTGTGGTTGAGGTGTGTTTCTTGTAAACAGCAGAATGTTGGATCCTGTTTTCGTATCCAATCTCTTAGTCTGTGCCTTTTTATAGGTGAGTTGAGTCCATTGACATTAAGTGATATTAATGACCAGTGGTTGTTAACTCCGGTCATTTTTTTTAGTAGTAGATTTTGTGTGTTTCCCTTCTTTGAGATGTGCTGGTAAAGGGTTTCTAGATGTCTGAGTTATTGTGGTCATTGTTGGACTCCTTGATTAGTGATTTTCTTTCTGTTACTTTATGTAAGGCTGGATTTGTGGCTACGTATTGTTTAAATTTGTTTTTATCCTGGAAAATTTTGTTTTCTCCATTTATAGTGAACGAAAGCTTGGCTGGGTATAGTAGTCTGGGCTTGCATCCATGGTCTCTTAGTTTCTGCAGTACATCTATCCAGGACCTTCTGGCTTTCATGGTTTCCATAGAGAAGTCAGGTGTAAGTCTGATAGGTTTACCTTTATAAGTAACTTGGCCTTTTTCCTTTGCTGCTCTTAGTATTCTTTCTTTATTCTGTATGCTTTGTGTTTTGATTATTATATGGCGAGAGGATGTTTTTTTTTTGATCCAGCCTATTCGGTGTTCTGTATGCTTCTTGAACCTTCATAGGTATATCTTTCTTTAGGTTGGGAAAGTTTTCTTCTATAATTTTATTAAATATATTTTCTGGACCGTTGAGCTGTGCTTCTTCTCCTTCTTCTATTCCTATTATTCTTAGGTTTGGTCTTTTTATTGTGTCCCATATTTCCTGAATGTTTTGTGATGAGAATTTGTTGGCCTTGCTGTTTTCTTTGATCAGCGTGTTTATTTTCTCTATGGTATCTTCAGAATCTGAGATTCTTTCTTCTATCTCTTGTATTCTGTTGGTTATGCTTGTTTCTGTAGTCTCTATTCGTTTACCTAGATTTTCCCTGTCCAGCTGGCCTTCTGTTTGTGTTTTCTTCTTTGCCTCCATTTCAGTTTTTAAGTCTTGAACTGTTTCCATTATTTGTTTGATTGTTTTTCCTTGGTTTCCCAGGGTATCATTCACTGATTTACTCAATTCTTCAAACTTTCTGTTATACTTCTCATCCATTTCTATGAGGGCATTTTTTACATGCTGTTTAAGGGCATCAATCACTTTCATAAAGTCAATTTTATCTACTTCTTCATGATTAAGGTGTTCATGTCCTCCTGTTGTGAGGTCGCTGGGTTCTGGTGGTTTCATATAGTTTTTCAGATTGTTGGGTGAATTCTTGCATTGGCGCCTGCCCATCTCTTTCTCCGAATGCTCCCCTATGGATCTTCTTTTACCGGATCAGGTCTCCTTGCCTACTGATGTACTTTCCCAGTGATGGCACCCTGCAGTGATAGCTCTCCTGGTGCTCCAGTGATGTCTCTCCTGGTACCAATATCAGAGCTCCGTGCCCAAAGACGGCAATCCTGGTACCCAGATTAGCTCTACCACTGATGGCTCTCCTGGTGCCAAGATCAGATCTGCGTGCAGGTTGGGTAGTTCGTAAACAAAGGCCTTACCTTGTTTGGTGCAGGCAGGCCAGTGAACCAAAGGAAGTCTCGCCTGCCTACTTGCCCTGAGGATTTGCCCCCAGCGCCAGACAGACTGAGCTGGATGGTGTTATGTTTCCAAAGAGGAAAGGGGGCAGAAGGAAGAAGGGTTCTGGATGCAAGCTGGGTGGGACAAGAAGAGAGAGGCAGTATGCAGGGTGTAGAGCCCCTGCAGGGAGGCAAGGGAGTATAGGGTGGGGGATGAGGAACTTCAGAGTTCCCTGTCCAGGGCTGCTTCCGCCACTGCCGGTCAGGTCACAAACTCACCCTGCTGCTGTCTCTCCTGGTGCCTAGATCAGATCTCCATGCAGGTTGGGTAGTTTGTAAACAAAGGCCTTACCTTGCTTGATGCAGGCAGGCTGGAGAGACAAAGGAAGTCTCGTCTGCCTACTTGCCCTGAGGATTTGCCCCCAGCGCCAGACAGACTGAGCTGGATGGTGTTATGTGCCCAAAGAGGAAAGGGGGCAGAAGGAAGAAGGGTTCTGAGGAAATTATTTTCAAAAAAGCTCTTTGTAATCTATTTAACTCTGTTGTCCTTAGTTCATTCATGCATAAACTTTAAAATAGAAATAACCATCAAGATTTAAAAAGACTTAATGAATATTTGTCTTGTGCTTTTTGAACTGTGGACGATAGACTTTAAGTTGTATGAAATATTATTTTGTTCGAAGTAATTTTTGTGTTTCTTGAAAAGTTACTCAGTGCTCATGTGGCAACAGTACATTTTTATTGTAATAATTACAAGCCATATCGCTAATTAAACATTTTGATGTTTATTTATTCAATATTGGTATGTGGAAAAGTTTCCTTTTAGGCCTCTCTTGTTACTTAATGAGTTTGGAAGCACTTAGGTAGATTTCCATTGTTATTCTGGCTTTCTTTCCTTGAAGCTTTTTATTTCCCTATTTGAATATTTCTTGAAGCATTATAGGAATGTGTGGATGGTATCTATATTCGATATCTGCTTGCCTTTGTTTTCTAAAAGCTACATGGCTACTGTTGAATTCTGGTTAATTTAACCCTTGATATGGACGATCAGCTACTTAGGTTTGTAAAAGATTATTGCTCTTATTTTCCCTTCTGACCGTTTTTATGATAGTTCTTACAGAGGAATTCATGGTCGTCCTTAGAAAAATTCCTATTAGAAACATTTATGTCCAAATGGAAATTTCAGATGTTCAGTGGATTAAATAATTCTCATGTTTTACTTTCATACTTCTTCATTAAATTACCAAAATTCATTTCCTTTCTTTTCCCGTGGTTGCTGTTTCTTCTTTCTTCTCCTCCTCCTCCTCTTTTTCTTTTCCTGTAGTAAGAGGCTGCTCGTTCATTCCCAACCACTTAGATCAAAAGTAATCACACAGAAGCTATAGTATTTACCACTGTTTAGCCATTAGTTTAATAGTTATCCTCCTGGATATTAACCTTCATCAGGCAATGAAAGGAGACAGAGACAGAGACCCACATTGGAGCACCGGACTGAAATCCCAAGGTCCAAATCAGGAGCAGAAGGAGAGAGAGCACGAGCAAGGAACTCAGGACCGCGAGGGGTGCACCCACACACTGAGACAATGGGGGTGATCTATCGGGAACTCACCAAGGCCAGCTGGACTGGGTCTGAAAAAGCATGGCATAAAACCGGACTCACTGAACATAGCGGACAATGAGGGCTGCTGAGAGATCAAGAACAATGGCACTGGGTTTTGATCCTACTGCATGTACTGGCTTTGTGGGAGCCTAGGCTTTTTGGATGCTCACCTTACTAGACCTGGAAGGAGTTGGGAGGTCCTTGGACTTCTCACAGGGCAGGGAACCCTGACTGTTCTTTGGGCTGCTGAGGGAGGGGGAGTTGGTTGGGGGAGGGGGAGGGAAATGGGAGGCAGTGGCGGGGAGGAGGAAGAAATCTTAAATAAATAAATAAATAAACACACAAATAAATAAATAAATAAATAAATAAATAAAAGAGTATTGCTAGCTAGCTTTTACATCTAGAATTAACCCATATCTATTAATCTGTGTGTCTCCACGTGGCTGTGGCTTACTGGCAAGGTTCCAGCTGGCAGCTCTGTGTCTTTCCCGTCTGGCATCTATCTACGTGGCATCTTTCTGGCTCCGCCTTCTTTCTCCCAGCATCCAGTTTATTTTTCCCGCCTTGCTTTACTCTGCTAAACCACTGGCTGAAACAGATTCTTTATTAACCAGTGGTATTCACAGCATACAGAGGGATGTCTCACATGACTTCCCCTCCCTCCCTTCCTTTTTAATCTTCCTCCTTTTCCTTCTTTTACCTTCTCTTGACTCAGACTTGAACTAAATCTTTCTGTGTCCATTCAGAGGGCTGGATTACAGGCTACTTCACTGGATCTAGCTAAATCACCAAATTGTAAATTTTAAAGAAATAGAGAAGTTATGATGTACCTGTCAGCATACCTAACTTCAAAGGATGCCGAGAATATAGTTTAGCTACTATTCAATTACTGTGAAAGGAGAGAACAGCTTTCTGTTGGTTTGAGACATAGTCTTAATATGTAGCACTGACTGGCCTGAAATGTGCTTTGTAGGCCAGGGTGGCATTGAATTTATAGAAATATACTTCTCTCTGCTTCTTGGATTCTGGGATTAAAGGATGTACCACTATGCCTGGCCAGAACAGCTTCTGATGGACAGATCTTTATTTTTATCAGAGCACTTTTCTCCTTCCCTCCCTCCTTCTGGGAGGGTATTTCTGTGCATCTCAGGCTGACCTTGAGCTCGCTAAGTAACACAGGCTGGTTCCAGGGGACCCATCCCCCTCTTCCTTCCTTGGAGGCACTACACACATAGGTACAGAAACACATGGAGGCAAACACCAATACACATAAAATAATAAAGTAAAAATAAAATTATACATTTTCTAAAATGATAAGTTTTCTCTCGTGGAGACATCTGGAGACTTGCAAAGCTGAGGGACTCTAGAGAATGTCTAGTTTTAAGTCTTACTTCAGAGATCTGTGTCCTGCCACTGCTGACCTTTGGTTTTGGGGCTTTTCTTTGAAAGCACATACTGACAGACATAGAATGTCTCATTTGGGGCTATGGGTTCCCATAGACATGGAGAAAGATAGGAAGATAAGAAAAGAGGTAGAGATGAGATGAGCGACAGAAGTGAAGTGGGTTCTGGCTTTATGTTGTGAGCATTTGGGTATGTTGCTGACAAGAGGAATGCATGCCACTGGGACAGCTTGGCTTAGAATTATGTTGATTTTATCGCATGAGTTATGTAGATGAAAAGTTGTAAGTCTACTTATTGGGTGTACATTGAATTTAAAGGTATAAGGAAATGATGCATTCCCTGAAGAATATCATGATGGTGGTGGTAGAGGCCATGATCAACAAGTTTGAGGAAGATGAGACCCGGAGTCAGGACAGGCAGCGGCGACTACAGAAGGAGGAGCGTGGCAGCTGCTGCATGGACAATTGTTCTGACAGCGACTCCTCCTTTAATCAGGTGGGCTCTTCGTTTCCCAGTCTTGTCTTAAAACAATCTTTAATTGTCAGTAGCTTGTATATATGCTTTCTCATTTTTTTTCTATTCTCCAATTTTAAGATTCAGAAAAAGTAAAACATAAAACAATCTATTTGGTCCATGAAATACTATTTTACAGAATTGTTTGTTTAATGAATAATTGTATCTCAGATAATTTTTAGTCAGAATTATGTTTTGAATTAACAACAACAACAACAATAAGGGTTGAAATAAATCTCTTTAAGCATTAATCAAAGCAGTTTATTGTCAACTTTTATCAAAGTTTAACTGACTGAGGTGTGGAGATAAAACGTTTATGATTTTTATGCATTTCTGGGTTGAAAGTAGCTACGAATTGTCAGTTTTGCACATTTAAAGTCTTAAAATGTAAAGCGGTTTGAGTTTAGCCAGTCTGGTGTGGGGCACAGAACTAACTAGCACTGTGGAGACTGAAGCAGGGGGATTGTGAGTTTGGGGCCACCCGCCTTATATACTGAGACCCTGTTGTAGGAGCTAAAAACAAACAAAAAGCAACTACAAAGTTCAAGATTGTGATGGTTAGTTTTAACTGTCCACTTGACACAGCCATGAGTCACCAGGGGTTGTCTAGGTGAGATTGCCTTGTGGGTATGTCTGTGGAGAGTTGTCTTGGATACTGATATTAGCTGATACTAGAAGATACAGGTCACTGTGGGTGGTGCCATTCTCCATGCAGAGGATCCCGGACTGTGTAAGTGTAGAGAAAGCCATGTGAGTGCAGATCTGAGCACAAGTAAGCTGTACACTTAGTCCTTTCTGCTCCCAACTGTGTGTGTGCTGTGACTAGCGGCTCTACTTCCTCCTTCCGTGACTTCCATCCACGGTGGGCCATCACCTCTAATTATAAGGTAAAGCACTTTCTTCTCCGAGTTGCTTCATATCAGGATATTTTGTCACCTCAACAGAAACCAGGGCAGAGGACTTCATTTTCCTCTAACTAGGATGTAGGTAGGAGTACCTGCCATTTGACTGCAGTCAAACTGGAAAAAGATAGGCTTAAGTCTAAATTAGTCCAAATGGAAGAGAAGGAAACCAGCTAGACATGTGCCAGGAGGCCCTGGCAGGCATCCAGGCTAAACGCTGTCTGTCTCTTTGTCTTGCTGTAATGATTGTTTTTGAGATTTGCAGAACTGAAAAGCAAGTCTAGGCCTTTAGGATCATCTCTGCATCATTTGTCATAGGTCTCCACCAGCGAGAAGGCTCCTGCCGCTCTCTGGTGGATACAGATTGCCTCCCCACGTGACTTGGGGTCTGGGCTTACTCTCTAATGCTGCAAAGAAGGAGCGGTATAATTAGAAAGTAGACCATAAGCATCTTTCCAAAACTGACTTGAGGAGTTCAGATAAAACATGAATAGAAGATGCATAGCAGCCTCTGCTTGGATTGCACCATTGAGGGGGAAGGACTGGAAGTAGCCCAGGCGGACCTGGAGTTGCCATGCTTAGTTGCCATTGCATCGCTGGTCAGGGGAGATTGTGTCAAGCTGTGAGCTTCACACTCCAGACTGACTGTGTGATGTGACAGAGGATGTGATGGAGATTGGGGGTTTTCCATCTTATGGCCGTGATAATTTCTTGTTGATGAGCTCATGGGAAGAAAATGAGTTAACTGCCTTTGTGGGGTTGGCTTAATTGCTTGACCTAGCTTCTTAAGAAATGAAAAGACAGAAATCTTCACTTTAGTGAAGTTCACTCAGGAGCTCCCTATTTAATGACATTCCTTGGTTAATGAACCCCTTTAATATACTGAAACCCAAGAGAAGAAAAAAACCGAAGTATTGTTAATGCACTCCTCAAATGGAAGTATTAGGCCTAACTAAGCGTAATCAGGTATGAGGAGTTCATCAGCTGCTAATTCCCAAATGCTGGTTATTACTAGTGACAGGAATAACAGATCTTTCAGGTTTGGACAGAACAGAGTCACAATTTAAAATATTTTTGTATTTTAATTTGTTTGGTTTGGATTCTTCAGGAGAAACTCCTTTGGGATGCCCACAGGCAATAGTCTAGCCTTCTAGCATCTACTCAATTAATACGACTGTTCCAGAAAAGACTAATTGGTTTGGAAGTGAACTCTGTCCATGAGGACATTGTGAGATGCATGAAATTTTCTGAAACAAATGTATGAGTGTTGGAACATCCCAGACCTCCCTTTCAGAGGTGTGATCTCGGAGAGGTGTGTGGTAAAGAGATACTTTTCTCTGAAAGGGTCCTGACCCCAATCTTCCCCAGTGATCAGCTCTTTTATGACTGTGAGGTTGAAGATTAGTGGGAGGACCTTGGGGCAGCTCCCTGCTCTAGTCCATCCAGTTCATATATGCCAGGGATTACCAGTCAGTGACAAGAATAGACCAAGGAAATGACTTGGGTTCACTGGGCCTGGGAAATCGCAGGGGCTTATGTAAGAAAAGCACAAGTGGCTGAACATACAGGCCACAGGGTTGGGCCAATGTGACTGTTGGCTTGAAGACGAAGTAGGACGTGGCTAGGAAACTCAGACGGGCTCTAGGAACTGGGAAAAGCAAGGGAATGGATTCTTTTCTTTTCCCCTGGCAATAGTTCTAGGATTTATGTTCTTCCAGTTAGAATTTTTTTGAGTCCCTTTTGCCTATACCGGGAATACAGCTGTTCTTCTGTTTTTCAGAATGTGGGCTTTCAGCTCTCCTAATGTGTTATTATTATTTTGCCACAATTCCTCAAGTTTTAATATCTTGAGCTTACTCATTTTTTGGCACCTTCTGGAATCCTCCAGACTTTGCAGTGTTCTGGAGAGGATTCCACGGTGGCACAGGTACCGCAGTTTTCAGCTCGTCAAAGCAGCAAGGTCAGTCGTAGCACAACCGGCCTGTGGCAGATTCCGCCAGCTTTGGCCGCTCTGGTTGACGAGTTCATTTTTCCTTTTTCTGATTGTTTGGTAAGGAGAGAAAAGCAGCAGCCTAAAATCTTAAAAATATAGACATGAAAGGGGAATGTAGGTGAAACTTTTAAGAATAAGAGTAATATTATTGTTCAGCCTGAGAAAAATAGTTTGGGAGAAAACCTGGGTAGGGCAGGTGTGAGCTTGTGTTTGCCTGTTTGCTTGTTTTGGTATTATTCCCTTGAGGAAACAATTTGATACCACACAAATAAAGTAATTACTTTGATTAACCATGTTAATATTTCTTTTTATGTATACTTAAGTGCGTCCTCATAGCTTGAATTATTAATAGACAGACTCTATTAAATTTTGCGCTTTTAAAGGAAAGTGCATTTTCTTTGTTTTAGTTGTTATAACTAGAATAAGCTTAACATTTGAAAACATCAAAACATTTTTTCTTTGTTTTGAAATTACCTTATTCTGTATTTCTGGTTTAATTATAAGTAGATGCATCAGAAATTTTAGAGGTACTCAAAGAAGCTGCTCTAGGTGAGCCTCGTTCATTTAGAATCTGTCCTGAAATAAGTCAGTCTGAAATAATCGATGGCCGTGCCGTCGATGAGCTAAAACCTTGGCTCTTACCCTCTTCTGTGCCTCAGTTTTCTTTTTGAATTTTTTAAAAACGATATATTTTTTTTACTTAGTGTGGGTGAGTGTTTTGCCAGTGCCCTCGTTATGGTTTCCCTTCCTGTGAAGAAAGGCCTTGCTTCCGCTTGCAGCTCTCAAGTCATACTTTATCAGTGAGGGAAGCCAGAGCAGGAACCTGGAGGTAGGAGCTGAAGGCAAAGCCATGGGACAATGCTCGTTTACTCGCTTGCTCTTCATGGCTTGCTCAGCCTATTTTCATATTCAACCGAGGGCCACCTGCCCAGAGGTGGCAGTGCCCACAATGAGCCAGGCACTCTCACATCTATTTCTAAGTAAGAAAATGCCCTATAGATTTGTCTACAGGTACCTCCATGGAGATAGTGATACCCACAGCAGGCTGGGTCCTTTCATACCAATGATCAATTAAGAAAATATTTCCTAGACATACCCATTGGCCAGTCTGATGGAGGCAGCGCCTCAGAGTTACCTCTTCTGAGATGACTCTCATTGTGGCTGTGTCAAATTGACAATAAGAACTGGGACAAAGACTAAGCACTGTTGGCTTTTTTAGACCAATAGTTTTGATCATTTTTTGTTCTTGCTTTTCTCCTTTATACTATGCTCAGAAATAATTTGTTCAGTTTCTGCTTTAGCACATACAAACACGCCTTAATTCCTCTTGAAAGCTTCTTACATTGTTACGGTCATACCTGTTACCAACAACAGATCCATGTGGTCCTTTGCAGACCAGCCCACAGATACTGCTTTAATACCCTCAGGGGTTTTCATTCAGGAAATATCTAGAACCACTGAAAAGCCAGCTCTTATATACTGTAGCAGACACTTCACATGAACTGGTTAAGTACATTCTAGTGAGTCTCTGTGGCTGTTTATATCCATCCAATGATAAGAAATAATACAGAAAAGCTTAATAGTGCAGGTCAGCTTTAAGTCAGGCACTAGACATATTCTGAATAGTATAACAAAGAGTTGTATAATATTTAAAAGCATTTTTTTCAGGAGAAACATGGCTGTGTTTAGGAAGACAAAGGAATTTGATAGAGTTGGGAACAGATTTAAACTATGTTATGCCTTTTCTTTCTTTTTTTCTTTGTATGCTTTTGTGTATGTGCTTGTGTGTGCACACTCGTGTGTACTTGCACGTGCAGTGTTAAAGACTGAATCCAGAGCCTTGCACATGATAGGAGGGCTGTGCTACTGACCTTCACCTCTAGTCCCAGGTTTTGTTTTTTTTTTTTTTTCTAATATACTTCATAAAGTGGGAAAAAGACAAATGCAGGTAGAATTGAGGAAGACAGATACAGTAGAATTAATTGACTATGCACTCTCATTTAAGAGATGTGTATTGGGCTAGACACTAATCTATGAGTGTAGCAGAGTATCATTAGGCATCATTACACTGACATTATTACCTTCTCCAATCATGTTTGGTTCTATCCCAGGTCTTTGGAACAGCCAGCCTGTGGTCCTGATGCTCCAAGGAGTGGCAGGGGTGGGTTTATTCTTGTGGTATGGGTCTTAGGCTAGACCAGTTATTAAGAGGCTTCTAATGGAAACATACCGAGACCCTCAGTCAGACATTAGGCTGAGCTCAGGAAATCCTGGTGAAGAGAGGGAGGAAGGATTATAGGAGTTTTTGAACTGCCAGCAATGATGTCATTCTGTCACAGAGAGGTAGTGTAGAGGGTGGAGGCGGGTGCAGGCGGATTGCCACTGTGTCACCAGGGAATGCTTCTTCCAGAACCTGCTTGAGCTCAGGTCTAAGTGTTAAGTGGGCAACTGTGCAAAGCTCTGGGGAAGCCTTTGGAGGTATTATAAACCTTTTTCTAGATGGAGGGTTTTACTTCAGGGTTTTTCCACCAATAAAAAAGCTGAGGAGAGTCTGGGGAAGAGGATAACACAGGAGGGTGACAGCAGTGCGGCTGTGACACGGGAGGGTGACTGACTTTGTATTGTTTACTGTGTTGTATTTTTGCTTTATTCATATCACATTCTAGGTATATGATGTGTTTTTTATTTTTTCAAATCTTTTTTGAGCCTTACAATGTTCTGTTCAGTATGGTAGCTCAACAACAGACTCATGTACAAGAAGTGTCAGTATTCTCTAGGGAAATTTCAGTTCTGATTACAAAACCACGGGAAACAAAAGTTACAAGTTTCTGCAAATCTAAATAGATCACCTTTCTCTTGTTTAGAGTCCATAGTGTGCCTAAAGTAATGTTAACACAGTCATTTACATGGTCCTTCCGGAAGTCTAATAAATAACTCTATGTTCATTCTCTTACAGAGTTACAAATTCTGCCAAGGAAAACTACAGCTGATTTTAGATCAGTTGGATCCTGGGCAACCTAAAGAGGTAAGCTTAAAGGAGAGCTGTTGTGTTCAGGAAGGTACCATGCACTAGTCTTTCTGCAGTCAGCAGTAGCCGGCTGTTTTGGTTGTTGTGATAGTGATGGAGTTTTTTGTTTGTTTTTCTCATTTGTTTTTTTAGGTGCTAGACCTTTATTATTATAAGCAATCTTAGGTTGTTTGGACACTCATGTCGTGTTCACTCACTTTCTTCATCCTTTCTTTCCCTCTTTTCCTGTGTGTTCTAGGTGCATGTGGGACTTGTGTGTGTATGTGTGCGTGCGTGCGTGCATGCGTGCGTGCATGCATGCGTGCATGCATGTGTGTGCATGTGTGTGTGTGTGTGCATGTGTGCAATCCCTAGGTCAGCATCACTTGTCATCCTTTATTGCTTATCACCTTATCTATATGTCTATTTATTTTTGAGACAGGGTCTTTTTCTGAACCTGGATCTCCTTGACTGTCTGAACTGACTGTGAACTTCTGGTTTCCTTCATTGCTGCCCTTCTATCCCCCAGTGTTAGAATTTCAGACATGCACAACTGTACCTGGGCTTTTATGTGGGTTCAGGGGACTCCATACCATTTTCCCCTAGCTTCAGTTTGAAAGGGATAAAGCTATGTGTGGTTGTTATCCGTTTTTAGTATCTTATCATTAAGAAACCCCAGGGCTTGCTTCATTTTTAGAAAATGTGAGCATCTATTTAAAGATTGTTTTCAATAGATGACGTGGTATACTACCATGTACAATGCCTTGAAATAAGTACACACTGGATAGTAACTAACTTAAGATAGTAAGCATATATATTACCGCCCATACTTAGCCTTTTAAAAATTTTTGATTGAGTAGCTTATAGTGTTTCCTGACAAAGTTTTAGGATTAGAATATTGTATATATGTGAATTGGGTTGTATAATAGATCTCACCAACTTATTCATCGCATCCAATATTTTGTAGTTGACAAACATCTCACCAGTTTTTATGCATGAAAATTTAGCAGTTTATTAGAAAAAAGAGTTTGGGGAGGATCAGAAAGTGAAGCGCTTGTTAAGACCCCTGATGATCTGAGTTCAATCCCTGGACCCTCATGGTAGAAGGAGAAAACTGAGTCCCGTAAGTCTTCTGACTTTTCTGCACAATCCCACACCTGTACACATCCACTCTCCCACGTTAAATCAGCAAGCAAGCAAACAATGAAAAACATTTAAAAAGAAAAAATTTTGAGGAAGCAATTATATTAAATTTTATCTGTTCATATTTTGAAAGGTTTTAGAGACTACTATCTATTGATGTCTTGTTTTTATTAGAAAGTCAGTTTGAATTAGAAATTACATAGCATTTTAAACGTGATAACATAGTAAACATTTATTTCTAAGTGTTTCTAATCACATATTTTACATATTTTATGGAAAATAAGCTTACACTTAGTTTATTAAAGGGAATTTAATATGGTTTCATTTTTAAAACTATGCTAGTGAAGGAAAGAAAGAGGTTTGCATGCACTGTTTCCTGGGACCAGCACCCTGTAAAATCCCATGAGGGAGCTTGATTTTTATGTTGCTGATTGGGAAAAACAAATTTTATCAAAGCAAGAGGATAAAAGGTGAACTGAGCTTCGATAAATACAGCAGTGTGCAAGAACAGATGAAAAAAGAAATTAACCCAAGAAGAAAAATTCATGGGCGATAACTCAAATTAAAGTTATAATTAAACAAATTAAAATATTTGTTTGTAAGGCCGTAGAAGCACACAGCAGGATTGGAAGACAAGTGCGGTTACTCTTCTATTGCTGTCATGAAACAACCATGGCAGCTTATACAAGGAAGCATTTGATTTGGCTGATGGTTTCAGTTCATAACGACAGAGTGAAGGAACAGCTGAGTTTTCACATCACAAAGTTGGGGGGAGAGAGAGAGAGAGAGCATGAGACTCTTAATCTTAATAATGAGAGAGAGGTAGAGCATGAGACTCTTAATCTCAGGGTCGTGGGTTCGTGCCCCACGTTGGGCGCCAAATGTGACAGTGTAAATGAATGCAGACAGATTATAAAGATATATACAGCTTTAATAAGGAAATAGACTTATAGGACCACAGGTTCCCGTGGAGAAAAGGAAAAGCAGAGAAAAGGGCTGCTGGGCTCACGCCCGGCAGATTTATCAGTAAACATTAGCCCGAGGTGAACACGCCCCCAATGGGTGGGGCTATATCCCTACAGAGAGAGAGAGAGAGAGAGAGAGAGAGATCACTGTGAATCACAGGAATCTTTTGAAACCTCAAAGCTGGCCCCCAGTGACTTACTTTCTCCAGCATTCTTCCTAACCTTTCCCAAACAGTTCCAGCAACTGGATGCCAAGAATTGAAGTACACGAACTTTTGGGGGCCATTCTCATTCAAACCACAACAACCAGTAGAGATAAATTATTTTGGAAATAAGTGTTTTGCAAGAGCAATTGCATACAGAAATAGAAAATCAGAACTAATTGGGCTTAATGCTTACACAGCCAAGGAAAATTATAACCTTTGTATATTGTAAATAAATCTTTCTTTTGGAATTGCTTATCTTAATTATATTTTAAAAGTTTCTCTAGTGGTCCTAATATGTGGAGACCAAATGCCTACAGTTGGTAATATTTTCCTTATAGAAAGTATAAAAGTAAATTTTAAAAAATTAATGAGTTTCCTTTTTAAACTGTTGAACTCTTGTATGTAGCATGAACTGGTTACTTCCACTCCCGAACTGGTTACTCCCACTCCTATCCACTCCCTATTCCTAAAATCTTTTACATTTATTTGTGTCAATTTGAGAAACAGGTTTTTTTGTGAGTAAATATAAATATAGTGTTATAGGCTAATAAATTAGCTCCCATGAGAACAATACTGAGATTTATCCTGAATGAGCATCTTGGAGTTTGTGTCATACAATTGAATTTACTTTTTAAAATTTAGTTTTTAATAACTTTTAATTAATTTATTTTTTCTTTGGCAAAGTCATACAAGTATTTTAATGTATTTTTGTTACTTACTCCACCCTGTTTTCTGTCCCTCTCACCCCTGATAGCCTTTTCTTACTAAATCTCTTTTTCTATATTCATGATGTTTTATTTTGTTTTGTTTCCCTCTAACTGTGGCCCTGGATTTGGGCCTGTCAACTGCTGTCTGCTGGCTTAGTAGTGGGTACAAAACTGGGTACTGTGCATTTCCTTCTGGCAGAGTCTGTTGGCAATAATTCAGTGAATGATAGGGCTCCATGAATTCCTCTCACATCTGTAGCTGACCGTGGGCATGATTGGTCTTGTAGAGGTCATGTGATTTCTTTCCATGGCTGTGCCTTGCTTAGCAGATGCTATTTCACAACTCTTATCCTTCTCTTATTGCTTTCTTGCCCCCAGATGTGATGATCCCCGAGCCTTATGGAGATGGTGCAGATGTTTTGTTTAGGACTGATCTCTGCTGCCACGTGTTCTCAGTATCTCGTGTAGCCGTGGGTGTCTGCGTTGACCTCTCTTCACTGCAGAGAGCTGCTCTTCGGATTAACTTTATGCTAGCATTTGTTAGTCCATTCCTGGTTAGGCCGCTTGAGGCAGGTCATCTGGGGATGTGTCCTGGTTGAAGGTTTTTTTAATCCTTAGACTTTTGGGTATAGCTTTAGGTATATCTTTGGATATGTTATTTAGTCTCAATTTTTCAAATGAATTATTTTCCAGAAATGTTTCTGTTTAAATGAATAATTCTAATTTATTCTATTGAAATAAAAGATATCAGAGAATACTTTATTTTCCTTTTGGCATCTTGCATTCTGCTTTATTTTCTTGATTATTAGTAAAAATACTAAATGAAATTATATATGAGACTAAACTACTTTTTATGAATTACAAATTTTGTCTTTAATTTAAATTTAATTTAATTTAATATATTCTTGCTTAGAGACCTTTCTTCTGGATAAATTTCAAGTAGTAAATTCTTAATGGGATTCTTTATTCAAAAAGTTACCAGGAAATGAGAAATAACTTAACATTGGATGCTCCTGATTTCTCAATCAGAATATTTCTTTCTAATCTTGCTAATGCCTATCATGGGTGTGTTTAGGAGTTTTCCCCGTGGGACTCTGTAGCACTCTGCGTTTCCCCCATCTGAAATAGTTGAGTCTGTGATGGAGGTCCCTGGTGCCTCTCTGTCACTCCCTGGGTTGATTTGTATCAAGTGACCAGAGTTTGAGTAGAAGCTTGGCTTTGCTGTGGTGGTTTTTCAATTGAAGCTTTGTTCTACTGAAGCAGAACCTTCTCCACTTGTGTCCCTTGGGTCATAGTGTTTGGGGGGAATTGTGATTGAATTCTGTGATGATTAGGAATAGCCTTTTGGGGGGAAGGCAGAAATTCAATTTTGCATTTCACTGCTGAATTAGCTTTTCTACTTCAGTGGCTAAAAGGCCAGGAAGTATGGTCCAGCAGAAAGATGAAGACGCTTGATGAGATTGTTCCCTGGGAGTTGTTCACAGAGGCTGGAATGGGAATGCTTTTCCAGGGGCTCGGCGGGCAGTGCACTGGAATTAAGTCTGGCAAACTGTAGAAGCTCCAGGTGGGAGGCCTATGAGGATGGGGGATGTCCAGGATGAGGCTCCTGGACACTGCTGCTCAGTGACTCCAAAGCAGCCACCATCCATTTCTCTTGGCTGTGACACAGTCGCAGTGCACGTACGGTTTCAGGTTTTGTTACAGAAGACAGCCTGCTTTTCCTTTCTCTATTTAGCACTTAGTTTACAAAAACTGTTCCTCCGAGTTATTTTATAAAAGGGCGGCTGATTCTCAAAAGTGACTCATCAACACATAGTTTCATTACTAACGCTGTTATTTTAAAATCCGCAGGTGAGATACGAAGCTTTACAGACACTGTGCTCAGCCCCTCCATCCGATGTCCTGAACTGTGAAAACTGGACCACTCTCTGTGAAAAACTGACCACGTCCCTGTCCGATCCAGATCCTGCGTTCACTGTAAGGAGACAGCCATGAATCGCTCTGTTAGACCCAAGTGGGATTTCATCATTTTCCTTAGTAGCTCAGCTGTGGAATTTCAGTTTAAGGTTTAAATCCCAAGCAAGACAAGAGGCAGGTAGTCATGGGAAAACAGGGTATCTGGATACATTTGTCTGTTTTAAATCACACTCTTCCATCAGTGGGGATACTATTAGACTAGTGACAGAAACGATTCAGGAACACTTTTGTTATTTATATCAGAACAGAAAGATGTAACCAGGCAATGGTGGTGCACATCTTTGATTCCAGCACTTGGGAGGCAGAGGCAGGCGATCTTTGTGAGTTCAAGGCCAGCCTTTTCCACAGAGTGACTTCCAGGACAGCAAGGGCTGTTACACAGAGAAACCCTGTCCCGAGAAAAAAAAAGAAAAACATGCTTGCCTAATATTTAGATGCAATTCAAAATTACAAATCCAAAAAAGTGTTATACACTTCTATAAAAACTTTGATATGGGAACTTCAAGGGGAAAAAAGAGATATTTTAGGGTCACCTTTAGCATTTCAAAACTAAGAAGAAATACAGTTGTCAGTGTGCCTGTCCCCTGCCCCCCATATGTGAGGGAAGAGAATCATGTCTGAATATATT
Source organism: Chionomys nivalis (assembly GCF_950005125.1). NCBI lineage: Eukaryota > Metazoa > Chordata > Mammalia > Rodentia > Cricetidae > Chionomys > Chionomys nivalis. The sequence continues at coordinate 45,320,996 of NC_080087.1, forward strand.
TTCTTTGTTTTAAAAATGATAACTTTATACATGTAGTAAAGTTACTGTGCAGCAAGGTTCATCTCATTACTTGGGTTCACAAATTACAAACAGTTGTTAGAAAGACAACTGTGAATAGGATCAAATCGTTTTGGACAAATATGACTTTCTTTTGTTTTAAGTTTTTGCTGCATCTAAATTGCCAGCTACATCATTGCTGTTCTATAGAACTGTTATGTGTAACTGCCCGAAGCCTGTGGCATTTGAAAAATGACAGATTCTTATGAGTTTCTGCAGCTATGAACATGGACATCAAACGCTTAACAGCCTTTGTTCAGTGGGAATGTCTTAGAAATATCGGAAGATATCATTAACCATCTGGGGACCTATCTCCTGTGAAAATATCAGCCTGGGTGATATAAACAAGGTTATTAATTTTGTTCCTGTAGATTAGAAAATGTGAGGCAAGATTGTTTTTATTTAATGGCACCTTGTATTTCGCTCGTAAAATTACTCTTCCTCTGATATTTAAGTGGTTTATAAGTAAATGAAGGGATGGGCACCATTGTAATGCCTGCTAGTGTCAGGCACATTTTAACTTGATTTGGTTCTTATTCATTTTTTTCTTTTGTACTTTGCTTCATGAGTTTTGATAAATTGAAAGTTAAAAATTTATGTAGTATTTTTTTCTAATAAATAGGCACCGTTCCCAGAAAACCTCTCAAATGTTTACTAAATATAAGGAAACAAATCCTGGATTTGGAAACATGAGGTCTTGAAATGTAGTGTTGCCTATGGGCCTACTGCTCAATGACACCATTACTTAAAGGCTGTGGGACCTCCCTGCAAACCTTCAGCCTCATTCACAGTACCCACTGACCTCCTGCTTTCTGCCCCTGCTGTTACCAGGTTTCACAGCTATGCGTTTGTATCATCTGTCTTACTATTAGTTGTGGTTAGTTTTACTTTTGGGCATTGAACAAGAATATGCATTTTAAAACAGACATGCCCATCACCTGGGTTTGCATAGCGTATTTTGTGTTTATTTTCTGTTTAAATTATAAAGTGTTTCATCTGTGCTGTTGTGAAAAGCTTAGGTAAGAATGTGCTGTCTCATTTCTGTAGGACCGGATTTTAAAGTTCTATACACAGACTTTTACACTCTCACCGTTACACATGACCAAGGAAATTTATACAAGCTTAGGTATGTTTATTACATCACTTCTAATGTTTTCTCTTATGTATACTCAAGAAAAATGTATAAGAAATGACTTTTCCCAGAAACATTATGTTGTATAATGACTATATATTTTCATCTTTCTTTTCAGCTAAATATCTGGAGTTGTACTTTCTTTCTAGAGAAAATCACATTCCTACTCTTTCAAGTGGAGTAGACATAAGCAGTCCTAATGTGACCCGCTTACTGAAAAAGGTATCCATTTCCTACAATGCACATTGTGAAAGGTAGATCTATTATTTCAGAATTACAGTATCTTGAGAGCTTCTGTACACATCTTACAGGTTCGCCTTCTGAATGAGTATCAGAAAGAAGCTCCATCCTTTTGGATTCGACATCCAGAGAAGTAAGTCCCTCAACTCAGGCGATGTAAGGCATGGGCTGTGCCCCTCAGGTGTTTCAGAGACAGAAGGGAACTTTACATGGTTCAGTGTGCTGCTTAGGGTTTGTCAGCCTGACACAAAATAGAATCACCCAGGAAAGGAAACCATCAGCTGAGGAACTGCCTTCATCACATTGGCCTACAGGGCATTTTCTTAACTGCACATTGGTACAGGAGGGCCTCCTGTGGACAGGGTCCTCTGCAGGCTGTGGGACTGGGCTGTGTAAGAGAAGTGTGCAGTGAGTCAAAGGAAGCAGGCTCAAGGAGGCAAGTCAGTAAATAGCGCTTCCATGGTTTCTACCTGAAGCTCCTGCCTCAAGTTCATGTCTTGATGAAGTATAACTGGTAAGCAAATGTGAACCTTTTCCTCTTCAAGTTGCTTTTGGGCATGATGTTGATCACAGCAACATAGACGCACACTAGGACAGAAGGTATTAATACAGTTTTTCTTTGGTATATGCGTTCTTAGCCGTACAAATGGTCCTACCCAAGTATTATTTTTATGTCACCAACAACATTGTGAAAGTAGGATGTTGAGGTCTTGGGTTCTTAGTGATGTTTGCTACTTTGGACAAGTTTTTAAAAATATTCTGATATGATTGTAAGAGCATCTGTGAGTCTCAAACTGAAAGGTACATCTGGAGATTTGAGTATTGAAGTAGAAAGAACGTGGGTTTTTTGAACAGAAAAACTGACTGTGACTGTTAACCTCTACCCTTTATAGAAAATAAAAAAGAAAAGAAATTCTAAAGATTACATTTCACATCGTTATTCCAGAAGGATAAGAACATCACTGTTCCCATGTACACTAACCGTTGTTTGTTTACTTTTTAAAATGATTTTTCCCCCAAATCTAAGGTATATGGAGGAAATTGTGGAGAGTACTTTGTCCCTGTTATCAGTAAAACATGATCAAAGCCATCTTGTCTCACAGAAGATTTTGGATCCCATCTATTTTCTCGCATTAGTTGATACTAAAGCTGTGTGGTTCAAAAAATGGATGGTAAGGAAAAATTGGTTCTTTTCTATGATTTTAGTGATTGGCCAGCTTTATGTGCCTGGTGTATGCTGAATTCTAATTGATTTTCTGCATATGTTAATCCTTTTACATGTACACAGATGGAAGTGGTGGTAGGGGACAGTGCCCTGTTCGGGGGTGTCAGATATAAGGCATGGGGAAGATATTTTGCTCAGAATGTTTTGCATAGTGAAAGTCAGAATGGGATTTTTATAGAGTGATCTATTTGAGTCTATTCAAGATGAATGATCTATCAAGGATCTTAATTTCCATGAATCTAAACCTATAAAAATATAAATAACTGTGACAGGTATAAGGATTCAGGGCTCATTTTTCTTAGGTTTAGAGCATTGGTTTTCAACACACTTCCTAATGCTGAGACCCTTTAACAGAGTTCATCATGTCATGGTGACTCTCAACCATAAAATTATTTCCTTGCTACTTCATAACTGTAATTTTGCTACTGTTTTGAATTGCGATGTAAATATCTGATATGCTGGATATCTGATATGTGGCTTCCAAAGGGGTTGAGACCCACAGTTTGAGAACCACTGTTTTAGAGGCTAATGCCCAGAATCAGTTTTGTTTGCTGCTTCCTGACCCTATATTTGGGGATATGTTTAATGCCTGAATCTGGCAGTTTCCAGTGAAGCTTATGACATCCCCAAACTGGAAGTCATGTTAAAGCGATCTTTGTACTGTCACCCGTCAGCTGGTGTGAAGTAGCAGAGTCCCTATCTTGTAGAAACAGCAACACTGATTTCTGTGCTCATGTCTTTCTCTCACACATTGTCTACCCAGCTCTGGGTATTTGTCTTGCTGGAGCAGAGGGAGGGGACAGGGACTCACCATGCAAATGTGACCCTCTCTGAATTCAGCAGACCAGTTGAAAGCTGACTTTGTCTTTGGATGTTGAAGGTCTGTGATATGTGACCAGTTTATTAGAGCACAACTCTGTAGTGTGCATGACCTTACATAACCTATGTAGTACTATTTAGTAGTCTTTAAATTTATTAGTATTAATTAAATCAGTTTAATTAACCTGAATTTTTTGTACCCTACATCTGATGCTTTTTAATTTTCTCAAAGATGAAAGTAGTTTCATTGAAGGCAATATGCAAAAAGTATAAAAGCATATTAAAGAAAACCCTATAAAACACAGGGGTCACCATTAAGTCGTAGGTTGTAGGCAGAGGCTGCTCATTTTTTTTCTGGCCACCCAGATCTGAAATAATCACACAGAAACAGTATTATTACATCACTGCTTAGCCTATTAGCTCACGCTTCTTAGTGACTAGCTCTTATATCTTAAATTAACTCATTCCTCTTATTTTATATTTTACCACGAGGCTCATTATTTACCGGTACTGGAGTGGCGTCTTTCTCCTCGGTGGCTACATGGTGTCTCCCTGACTCCTCCTATTGTCTCTTCCTCTAGCTGCTTGGAATTCCCACTTTGCCCTATTTTGCACTGCAATAGACTCAAACAGCTTCTTTATTAACCGATGGTATTCACAGTATACAGAGAGGAATCCCACATCCTAGGTTTATATAGATTCATATTTACATAATATATATCAATATGGTTAAGTGTTTTAAACAAAAATTAAGTTATATTCTTATAACTGTAAAGCCATTTTACTTAACATTTTGATTTTCATTAAATGAATGAGGCAGATCAGCAAAATTAAACAATAAAAATTTATTAAATTAATTATTTTATTTATGCTTCTTAAATTTATCTCATTCCCCCGTACCATTTGTGTCTAAGGTAGGAGTTGGCAGACATATAATGAAAAGGGCCAGGCAGTCAGTGTTTCTAGTTTTGTGCATTGAACAGTTTTTGCAGCTTTTCAGTCTAAATGGTAACAGATACAGGGTGTTCCAATATGACATTTATACAAATTCATAGTGGGTCGATTTGGTTTTAGGGCTATAATTTGCTGAATTTTCTGTTTTGAACCAGGTTGGTCTTGAACTCATTATGTAGTTGAAATGGACTTGAATTCTAATTCTCATACCTCCATCTCCCAAATGCTGGGGATTATAGCTCTCAATCACCATGTCTGACAGAATAGGGTAATACTACAGTAGTTTCCTTTATATGCCAGTCTATTTTCTTTAGCAATACTGAGAAATCGACTAATTGAAATGATTTTAAGCCAAAGAGCTAATCACACAGGGTTTTGGTGAACTTTGAATAAAAGCACTGACTAATGAATTAAAAATTCTATCACCAGAATTCTGATGAAGTTTTTAGTGACGTTTTAATTATTTTATTGTTTTTAAATAAAATGAAGGAACAAATCTAAGCATTAAAGTTGCTTAGCTAAAAAACTTATCCTTGGCATCTTGCAGTGTCGTATATATATATGTGTGTTTGATTCCATCTAATGTTGGTCTAAAGGAAATAAAGACATTTTGAGTATAGTCATTTATTTAAAAATAATATTGATATAGAGTGGCAAAGATGTTGTCTTGTTGGAGAATCTTACCTTTGCAAATTTCTGTGTGTGTAGTCAGTATACAGGTAGTGGTCTTTCCCCCTCTCATTTACATATTATCCCACCTTGGTTCATACACTGCTAGCTGGGCATACTACTTTGGAGGTATCCTTTTTAAACAAACTAGCATAGAAATTGAATGTAGGTAATGAATTGTTGCCCTCATCTCTAATCTGTCAGTAAATGGTCTACACTACTTTTATGCAATTTGCATTCTTGTGATTCCTATGCTTGTAGTTCATTACACAGAGGTAAACTCTGCTTGACATTGATTATAATATTTTAAACCATAGTTATGGTGTGGTTTATGATATTGTAAACGATGGAGGAAATGGATTTTAAATGGTATACCTTTAACATTAAATGCTTTTCTCTTTAATTTTAGCATGCGTATTACAGCAGAACTGTAGTACTAAGACTACTTGAAAAGAAATATAAATCTCTGGTAAGCATGTCTGGTTTTTTTTTTGCTGAGAAATAATACCACAAAAAGTTATGTAATATACTAGTGTCTTAAATATGCGAAGTTGAGTGACAGTGATTCATATTGGGTAATGAGGCAATCCCTTTTAATGTGACCATAAACTCCTATTCTATGAAATGTAAAGAGATAAAAGTTGAGTCTTAAAGTACAATAAGGGAAACAGTTAGGAAACAGGCAAATATATGGCAAATTGGGCTGCCTTAAATGATAGACTGGCTTGAAAGAAGCCATATTTTTAGGTATTAACATGAAATTTGACTCAAGTCAGCTATTAATAAGGCAGTTGCTTCTATAAAATATACTGAGATGCTGTGTGAAAGTGGCCTGAAAAAGACTCAGTGAGAAATGCTTTTGTGTTTGCAAAAAATTGATCTGAATTTTACTAAATACAGCTAGATACTATTAATGTCTTACGACAAATAGCCATGTCCATTGCTATTATGTAATAATGTACAAGGATACTGAAAGGAATTGAAAAGAAATAAATAAAACAGATAATAATTGACAAACATGAAAACATGTAATTTTAAAACGCATTTAAGATGGTAATAAATATGATTTATGTATTGAGGCAGAACTTTCAATCTATGTTATTTGAGTGGAGGATTCCTGAAATTGTGAATTTTTGAATTTGAGCAATAGAGCAAAAAGTGACCATGAGAAAACTTGATTTTGTGTTTGACAATGTAGAGGATATAGCTGGAGAAGGGGCGAGGAGTATTGACTAATGGCAGGGGACTTTATTTGTAGAGGCCAGTGGTCCTGGAAAAGGTTTAGGACAATTGAAATAGATTTTTTTTTGCTGTTATCCAATGCTTTATTTTTTTTATTGAGCTGTACATTTTTCTCTGCTCCCCTGCCTTCCTCCTCCTCTTCTTCTACCTTCTCCCATGATTCCCATGCTCCCAATTTACTCAGGAGATCTTTTCTTTTTCTGCTTCCCATGTAGATTAGATCATGCATGTCTCCCTTAGGGTCCTCTTTGTTGTAGGTTCTCTGGGATTGTGAATTGTAGACTGGTTTTCTTTGCTTTATATCTAAAAGTCACTTATGAGTGAGTACATATGATATTTGTCTTTTTGGCTCTGGGTTACCTCACTCAATATGATGTTTTATAGATCCATCCATTTGCCTACAAATCTCAAGATGTCATTTTTTTCTGCTGTGTAAATGTATCACATTTTCCTTATCCATTCTTTGGTCAATGGGCATTTAGGTTGTTTCCAGGTTCTGACTATGACAAACAATGCCACTATGAACATAGTTGAGCACATATCCTTGTGGTACAATTGAGCATCCTTTGGATATATACCCAAAAGTAGTATTGCTGGGTCTTGAGGAAGGTTTCCTAATTTTCTGAGAAATCTCCATAATGATTTCCAAAATGTACCAATTTGTACAATGCAGGCATGTTCCCTTTAGCCCATATCCTCTCCAGCATAAGTTGTCATCAGTGTTTTTGATATTGGCCATTCTTACAAGTGTAAAATGGAATCTCAGAGTTGTTTTGATTTGCATTTCTCTGATGATTAAGGATGTTGAACATTTCCTTAGGTGTCTTTCAGCTATTTAAGATTCCTCTGTTGAGAGTTCTCTGTTTAGGTCTGTACTCCATTTCTTCTTATTGGAATATTTGTTCTTTTGATGACCAATTTCTTGAGTTCTTTGTATATTTTGGAGATCAGTCCTTTGTCTGATGTGGGGTTGGTGAAGATCGTTTCCCATTCTGTAGGCTGTCGTTTTGTCTTGTTGACCATGTCCCTTGCTTTACAGAAGCTTCTCAGTTTCAAGAGGTTCCACTTCTTAATTGTTTCTCACCGTGTCTTGTAGTGATGAGGCGATCAGGCCTGCTTTTCATCCCGCCTGGCTCCCGCAAGGCTAGCTTAGCCCCGGAAATAGCAACACACAAATTGTATTCTTTTAAACACTGCCTGGCCCATTAGCTCTAGCCTCTTACTGGCTAATTCTCACATCTTGGTTAACCCATTTCTCTTAATGTTTGTAGCACTACGAGGTGGTGGCTTACCAGGAAAGATTCAGCATGTCTGACCTGGTGGCTGGCTCCATCGCATCTGCCCTGGAGAGGAGAGGCATGGCGTCTGCCTAACTTCCCTTCTTCCCAGCATTCTGTTCTGTTTACTCTACCCACCTATGTTCTGACCTATTAGGCCAAGCAGTTTCTTTATTAATTAACCAATGAAAGCAACAGATAGACAAATGACCTTCCCACATCAGTGTCTGTGCTGCTGGGGTTATGTTTAGGAAGTTGTCTCCTGTGCCAATGTGTTCAAGTGTACTTCCCACTTTCTCTTCTTTGAGGTTTAATGTGGTTGGCTTTATATTGAGGTCTTTGATCCATTTGGTCTTGAGTTTTGTGCATGGTGATAGATATGGATATCTTTTCATTCTTCTACATGTTGATATCCAGTTATGCCAGCACCATTTGTTAAATATGCTTTCTTTTTTCCATTTTTTTGCTTCTTTATCAAAAATCAGGTGTTCAAAGATGTGTGGATTGATATCTGGGTCTTCAATTTGGTTTCATTGGTCCTCCTGTCTGTTCTTATGCCAATACCAGGCTGTTTTCAATACTGTAGCTCTGTAGTAGAGTTTGAAGTCAGGGATTGTGATGCCTCCAGAAATTCCTTCATTGTACAGGATTGTTTTGGCTATCTAGGATTTTTTGCTTTTTTATATGAATTTGAGTATTGTTCTTTTGAGGTCTGTGAAGATTTTTGCTGGGATTTTGATAGACATTGCTTTGATAAGCTTTTGGTAAGATTGCAGTTTTTACTATGCTAATTCTACCTATTCAAGAGCATGGGGATCTTACATTTTCTGGTGTCTTCTTCAATTTCTTTCTTCAAAGATATAAAGTTCTTGTCATACAGGTCTTCCACTTGTTCAGTTAGAGTTACTCTGAGATATTTTATGCTATTTTTGGCTATTGTGAAGGGTGATGTTTTTCCTATTTCTTTCTCGGCCCATTTATCATCTGTGTACAGGAGGGCTACTGAGTTTTTTGAGTTAATCTTGCATCCTGCTACATTATTGAAAGTGTTTATGAGTTGTAAAAGTTCCTTGGGATAATTTAGGTTCACTTATGTTAATTATCATATCATCAGCAAATAGTGAGAGTTTTATTTTTCTTTTCCTATTTGTATCCTCTTGATCTTTTTTTGTTATCATATTGCTCTATCTAGGACCTCAACAACTATATTGGGTTTTTTTGTTTGTTGATTTTTATTGAGCTCTACATTTTTCTCTGCTCCCCTCCTTGCCTCTCCCTTCCCCTTCAACCCTCCCAAGGTCCCCATGCTCCCAATTTACTAAGGAGATCTTGTCTTTTTCTACTTCCCTCAAGAACTATATTGCATAGATTTAGAGAGATGGACATTGTTGTCTTGTTCCTGGGATCGCTGGGAGTTTCTCTCCATTCAGTTTGATGTTGGCTTGCTGTATGTTGTCTTTATTATGTTTAGATATGTTCCTTGAATCCCTGTTCTCTCTAAGACCTTTATCATGAAAGTGTATTGTATTTTGTTTAATGCTTTTTAACCACATAATGAGATGATCATGTAGTTTTTATTTTTGAGTTTATTTATATGGTGGATTACATTGACAGATTTTATGTGTTGAACCATCCTGCATCTCTGGGATGAAGCTGAGTTGTTCATGGTGAATGATTTTTAAATGTGTTCTTGGAATCAATTTGCCAGTATTTTATTGAGTATTTTTGCATTAATGTTCATTGGTGTAGGAGGTCAGGCAATCTCTCCTTGCAACAGTTCATAAGGGAGATTGGTCTGTAATTCTCTTTCTTAGTAATGTCTTTATGTGGTTTGGGTATCAAGGTAATTGTAGCTTCATAAAAAGAGTTTGGCAATGTTTCTTCTGTTTCTATTGTGTGGAACAATTTGAGGAGTATTGGTATTAGTTCTTCTTTGAAAACCTTGTAGAATTCTGAGCTGAAAACAGCTGGTCCTGGGCTCTTTTTGGTTTCTTAGATGTGGTAGGTTTGGGGCTATTGCGTTTGAAATGCAGACCTCACCAGGCATAGATCTGGACCTCTGAAGTTTGGTTTAGGCAAGATGGAAGTAGAGAAAGATTCTTCAACCAACTTGTGGATTTGGTGATTTTCTGGAAGGAGTCCTAGAATCTAATCTAGCAGGTATGTTTCAGGCTGTAATGTATTAAAACGAAAGGGAACAAAATAAAAAAGAAAAGATCTATCCAGATGCCTAACGAGAGGGTAAGTTTCTGCCTGTCTTTTCCCCATTGGGTTCCCACAGGCCAGCTTACCTCTTCCAGGATTGGTGATTGATAAGTTGAGTGAAATATTGTGTATGGAGGAGTCTCTTAGAGACTGTGTCCAGATTATTTTACTTGATTTGGCCTGGGATCTTAGATTAATAGATTGAAAACAGATGTGCAATATGAACAGCTGTATTTGTAGAAACACTTTAGTTATATGAAAAGCTTTTTCCTATTTTTAGGAATATTGACCAAACAAAACAGCAATAACAGAAAAGCGACCTCTGCATGAACATGGCCTGCTCTTTGGAAGAGAAGTGTGGGTTTGCTCTAGGATCTTATACCAGTTGTTACTGTTAATCTGTTCTTTGTGTGAGGTACCTTTGCATTTTTAGATCGCCAACAATTTTATATCACCTAAGTTAACTCTTACCAGTCCTTACTTACCAGGGCATCTATTTTTTTCAGGTATTAGAATTAAGAGTCATCTATAAGTAGTATGCCTGTGGGACAGGAGAGATGGCTCAATGGTTAAGAGCATTTGTTGCTCTTGCAAGGGATGCAAGATTGCTTCCCAACATCTACACAGTATCTCACAGCTACCAACCACTCCATTTTAGGGGGCTCACTCCCCTCTTCTAACCTCACAGGACACCTGCATGCATATGGTACACAGAAACTCACATAGGCACATATTTGTAATTAATATAGGTAAATAAAATTTAAAAAGAAATGTGTCTGTGATGAAGGGGATTGGAAATTTCTGTCGTAGAGAGTGGGGATATGATAATTGAGATCTTTGGGGACAGCCAGGCTGCACATCAGTTTTATGCCTTTCTTCTCTGAAATTTGAATTTTTAAAGTTAGTTTTCTACAGTTCTGATAATTGAGGTGACAATTGTTAGATCCATTTGGCATTTGACTGGGTGGGTGAGAAGAAAAGGCCCCAAGTTAGGGAGGTGAGAAGAGACTGGGTCTGTCAGGCATCCGCACATCTAACATAAGGATAGTCTGTTTCCATAACTATACATTATTTTTAAAAATTAATTATGCTTACCTGCATGTGTGTCAGTGCACAATGTGTGAACCTGCTGCCTGCAGAGTCTTCAAGGTTTTTAGATTGTCTGGAACTGTAGTTACAGATGGCTGTGAGTTGAACCTGGTTCTCTGTAAGAACAAGTGTTGTTATAACCACTGTTCCCTCTACCCAGTACCTGTTGTTTAAATTTTAACAATAAGTTGACAGTTAATGGAGTAGTTTTCTCAATTTGTATGTTCTTAGATTAATTTTTACGGTCAGCATTTTCAGTGATAGGATCTCATATAGTATTTCATACATATATATAATTAGCCTTTTTAATAGCCTTGATTAATTTTTGAATTTTTGGACACAGTGGCTATGTATTTCTGAAGCCAACCAACTGTTATTATTATTTTTTTAATCAGATAACTACAGCAGTTCAGCAGTGTGTTCAGTACTTGGAATTGTGTGAGACTATGAGAACTGATGACATTTTGGGACATTCAAAGCATTGTGGTAAGTATTGTTTTATTACATATGCTAAAATGGCTAACTTCATTATTAGCAACTTAATAATGGCTTACATTTCTTAAATATCTTATTTTTAAAAAATACTGTATTCATTGTACATGATACTGTATTTCTTTTAAGGTGCATATATTGTATGTGTTGAGTACAGTTCATCCCTACCATGTCTCTCTATCTTCTTTTTTACTTCCCATCCGTGTCTTTTATTCTCCTAGACAGTCTGACCTCTGCTTTAATATCATATACATATATATATGTATATATATGTGTGTATATACATGATTTATTTGTAACATGTGCATATATATATATATAAATTTTATGTGTATGACATGGAACTAAAATGAGAGAAAATGCTTTTGCCTGAGACTAGCTTAATTTTTTAACATGATTTATTATCTCTTGTTCAGTCTATCTTCCTGAAAATGACATAATTTTCTTTTTTCTTCTGTCTGAAAATGCTATTCAGCACACACATACTTCCAGATACACACATGTGCACACACACTCACATATATGTGTGTATATCTCCATTCCCTTGTTGTTGAACCCCTTGGCTGGTTCTATAACTTAGCTATTGTGAATGATGTCTTAATATTACTGACGTGTAAACAAGTCTATGATACACGGGCTTAGAGTTCTTTGTGCCAACACCCAGGAATGGCGTATCTGGATCATATGCTGCTCTTGGTTTGCATTTCCTGAAATTCCTCCATGGGCTAGTATACATTTCCAGCAACAATCTTAGGGTTTCTTTTTATTTGCATCCTATTTTGAGTTTTTTTTTTAGCTACCTTGCTAGCCTTTTATTACTTTTGTGTGTATGGGTATTTACTTGTTTGTACATATGTCTATGCACTACATGCATGCCTGGTATCAGTGGAGGCCAGAAAAGGGCACTTAATTCCCTGGAATTAGAGTTACAGATGGTTGTGAGCTATCGTTGGAGTGCTGGGAATTGAACCCAGGTCTGTTGGAACAGCAACAAGTGCTCTTAACTACTGAGCCATCTCTCCAGCCCCATTCATTAATTATCTCCTTTATGACTGCCATTCTGACCGGGCTGAGATGGACCCTTGGTGTACATCAACGTCAGTTTCCTTTCTCTGATGGCTGGTGAGGCTGAATTTTTCATATATTCTTTGATCAGTTCTCTTTCATCTTTGAGAACTGTCATTCATTTAATTGGCTCACTTTCTGTTTGGGGTGTTTGATTTCCTGTGGTTTTGTTTTTGGAGTTACTTGTGTATTCTAGATACTAATTTTCTGTCTGATGTGTAGCTAGCACAGATTTTCCCATGTTGTGTAGGCTGCCTGCATTCAGTTCACTGCTCGCTTTGTTGTCCGGACATTTTGATATGAGGCCCCATTTGTTGATTTCTGGCTTTATTTCCTGAGCAACAAAGTTCTATTGAGAAGCTTATCTTGAAGTGTCTTCCCCAATTTATGATCTAGCAGTTTTAACATTTCAGGTACTATTTTGAATTCTTGGGTCCATTTTGAGATTATTTGTTCAGATTGAAAGATAAATGTATAGTTTCATACTCACATGCAAAGATATCAGTTGTCCCTGTGCTATTTAGTAAGCAGGCTGTCTTCTCCAGTGTGTCTTTTTGGCCTCTTTGCAAAAAAAATGAGGTGATTGTATTTATTTGAATTGCGTTGGTACCATAAGGTTATGTTACTGTGACTTTAGAAATCAGGTCACTCCAGACTTAGCCTTTTTAGTAAGGACTGCTTTGACTTCCTAGGGTCTGCAGTACTTCCATGTGAATTTTGAGATTAACTATTTCTGTGGCAAATAATACCAGAATTTTGATGATAATTGGATTGCTTTTGGAAATATAGTCATTTTCATTTTGTATTTATGTCTTCAGTATTTAAAGTTTTATTTGTAGAGGTCAGTCACTTCTTTGGTTCAATTTATAATGAGGACTTTCTTTGAGGCATTATGAATGGAATTGTTCTCTTGATTTTTTTCTCAGAATGCTTTTTTTTCTGTCAAATAGGAAGGCTACTGATATTTTATGTGGATTTTTTTTTGTTGTTGTTAATTTTGTGTCCTGTCATATTGTTGAAAGTAATCATAAGTTTTCTTATGATGTCTTTAGGGGTCCTTTATGTGTTCAGTAATTTTTGTAAATAAGGATACATTGACTTCTATTTGTATCCTCTTGTATTCCTGTTCTATCTACTATTCTTTTGTATAATAGTTGGTAAATGTAGACAGACAGTACTTCAAGTACTCTATTATATAATTAGCAAAAGTGGACAAGCACCCTTGTCTTTTTTCTGATCTTAGTGGAAGTACTTTTTTATTTTCTCCACTTAGCATGACTGATGTCTTTTGCTATGTTGAGGCATGTTTCTTCCATTCCTAATCTCTTCAGGACTTTTATCATGAAAGGATGGTGGAATTTTAGAAGCCTCAGATATATCTATTGAGATAATTTTGTGATTTTTCTGAAGTTTGTTTATGTAGTATATTGTTGTTATTGGTTTGTACATGTTGAACCATCTCTGTATCTATGGAGTAGAGTCAGCTTCATCATGATGAATTATCTCTTATTCAGTTTGTAAGCATTTTATTGAGAATAATGCCCACATATAATGTTCTTCAGAAAGATTGGTCCATAATTTCTTTTTTTTTTTTATTGTTGTGTCTTAATTAGACATGGGTTGCAGAGTAATACTGACATTGTTCAAAGTGTGTGGTAACTGTCCTCCTCTTTCTGTTTTATGGAATAGTTAGAAAAGCACTGGTGTCAGCTCTTCTGTAAAGGTCTGGTAGATCCAACAGTGAATTTGTATGGCCGGGACTTGTTTTAGCTGGGAGATTTTGTTTTTCTCTGCATCAAACTCACTGCTTGCTCTAGATCTCTTTAAATTGTTTATTTTGGGGCTAGACAGGTGACAGAGTCATGTTAAGATCACTGGATGATCTTCAGAGGACCTTGGTTCAATTCCCAGTTCTCACAGAGTGGTTCCCAACCATTTGTAATTCCCATTTTAGGGAATCTGTTGCCTCTTATGGCATCCAAGGGTACCAGGCATTCATCAGGCCAATATGCAGGCAAAACACCCATACATATAAAAATACATCTTAAAAATAGTTTATTTCATTTTAGTTTAATTTTGACAGATCATTTCTGTCTTGAAAGTCATTTGTTTCTTTTAGATTTTATGTGTTTTATAATGATATTAGGAATTTTTTGGTATCTGTTGTATAACTTTTCTTTTTAATTCTTGATTTTATTAATTTGTTTTTGTCAGTCTGTTGATTAGTTTGACTATAGGTTTACCAGCCTTGGATAGGACTTGTCTTATTAATGACCTTTCTGCCATGATGAGCTATACCCCCCAAACTGAGAGCAACACAGACTTCTTTGCATTTTCTCAGGCATTTTGACACAGTGATCAAGAGGAAGTATTAGAAAGGGCTTCATTACTGTGGTAAACTGGCCACGCGGCTCTTAGTCCCTTTGAACACGATTTCTGAGAGGAGTATGTAAGATGTTGACATTCTGGAGAAGCAACATAAGGCAGCAGAAAGTGCTTAGCAGACTATGCTAGCGGGGGTTCCCAGGTCTGAAATTCCGGGAGAGAAGCAAACAATGTGGGTTATACCTACAGGGTTTTACAGGGCAAGGGAGGTATCAGGTTCCTGGTTAAAGACCATTCACGTAACATCTGGAAAGAATTGGGCTCTGCTCTGCCTGAGTAGAAAATTTCAGTGGGGTTGAATTAAAGGTAATAGATCAGTTTATTGGTGGAGGATATTTAAAAATGGCATGGTAGAACCAGAGCAGCAGGGAATTTACTATGAGATTTATCTTCTGGAAATATCAGAAGTTATGTCCATGAAAGTCTCACCAATATGACTGCCTGCCCAGGACCTGAATAAGGCTGGCACCAGTAGATTTGCTAATGTGTTTGGGGGAAGGAATGTTGCGAGCTGAAGAAACCATCTTCCTCAGGGAAGAGCACACCAATAGCAAATGGTCAGCCCTGAAACCAACATTCAAGTGACATTATACAGACTGAGTCGGTTGTATGTAGGTATTTTGAAATAAATAAATAAATACGTATGTGTATATTTATATAAACACACACATGTACCAACAAAAGCCATAGACTTGGAAGTGGGCAAGGTGAGGGCAGTACGTGGGAGGGCTTGGAAGGAGGGAAGGGAAGGGGGAATATGTAATTATGTCATAATCTCAATAAAATTTTTAAACAAACAAAATCCCAGCTTAGTGTTCAAGTTATATGTGGCTGTTACTGTTTCTGGCTACCAGTTAGAGTGAGAGATTAGAAAATGGAATAGAAAGATGTAAAGAATATGCAGTGTGCTCAGGAGAGAAGCTTTGTGCTTGTGGAGAAGATTGACATAGCATGTACAGGCAATGGAGTGGTAATTTTTGATACTAGGGACTCTAGGGACTAGTGTCGTGAATGAGAAACCTTATGCTTTGTATTTGGATAGTATGAATGTTTGCTAGAGGGTAAGACTCTACAGCCTCTAATATTTTTCCAGCCTATAATACAGAGGTGTTTTAGTTGGATTTCAATTACTATGATAAAACACCATGGTTATTAGCAACTTGGGGAGGAAAGGGTGTATTTCAGTTTACACTTCCACATCGCGGTTCATCATCAAAGGAAGTCAGGGCAGAAACTCACCTCAGGATCCTGGAAGCAGGAGCTGAAGCAGAGGCCATGGAAGACAGCTCTCCCTGGCTTGCTACTTGTGGTTTGGCAGCCTGCTTTGTTATAAATCCCTCTCAGTAGACCAGGGCCTCCCACACCAGTCAGGAAAATGTTCCACAGCCTTGTTTCAGGAGACATCTTCTCAATCTCAGTGTTCTCTTCCCACGTCGTTCTCTAATTTTGTCTAGTTTCTATAACCCTAACCAGGACAGCGTGGTATTTTAGATTGCCCTCTTGATCCTGTTGCAGTGTCTGTGTGTGCTCTAAAAAATAGTCATCAGTTGCTGTATTGTGGCCTTCTATCTCTCTGCTGGTGCTTAGACCCAAACCCAGGGCACTGTCCATGCTAGACACCTTGTCTACGACTGAACCATGCCCCAGGGCCACCACGTGAACTTCCTTTTGATACCTTTCTCTGCATCGCGCTCATGTGTGTGTATTATTCATTAAAAAAAGGAAAACAAAACAGCCCGTTTGTGCTGCATGTGTGGATGGCCTCTCTGCCGGCCTTCAAATCTGGGAGGAATCTACTAGAAGTGTTCGTTTTCTTTCAGGCTCTAGCTCTTCATCTCATGTCCTCTTTCATCACAGAAATGTGGCTTCCTCCTTCAGTACCATGTGGCCTCCCCATTCCCGAGTCCATGCTTTCCTGCCCCTCTCCCCCCATTTCACAGACTAAACCTCTGAGTCTTCTCCCTTTTCACAACACTGTCACTCGTGTTTGGATTCCTCCTCCTCATCTGATAGGCTGTTCTCTTTCACCTGAGACGTGCTTCTCTGTTCTTCATTCATTCCCAGAAACTTTGCTTGTTCACCCCCTTCCCCCCACACTCTGCTTCTCCTTTTGGGAGAGTCCATTGAGTTTCATGGCTTTAGGTATTTACTTAATTTTATGTAATGTAAATGGTAACTGAACTCTTCAAGGGCACATAATTTTCCTGAATTTCACACTTGTGTGTTACTTAACGTTGCTGTTGGAATGTTATATAGGCACTTGTGGGGCTTTAACACCAAAGACCCAAATTACTGTTTATTCTCTCTCTCCCTATTGTTTTTGTTATTAGAATTACTTAAAAGTATACGAAGAAATTTATCACAAAGCTATGAACGTGAGTTTTCCCTACTTTTATCATTCTTTTGATGCCATTGTGTAATTCATGCTAAGTCATATTGATTTAATGTCCTGAAACATGTATTTTTGTCTGTTTCCTCTTTACTTTGCTAATACCCTTATTTATATATTCTTTTTTTTTCATTAATAAAAACAAAAAAAAATCAAAATAATTTTTATTATTAGTTATTTTGAACCCATAGTTATTTAAAATACCCTTGACAATACAGAATGGCCATGAGTGGGTCTGTGTAACCACGTGAAAGTATTTTGTTCATTTTGTCTGCTGTATTCTATTTCCATTTAACAACGCATCAGAGATTTCAGAATCAAGATAGGTTGGCTAATGGAAAGTCAATCACACTATAACACTGTGGTCTAGCATCTAGCCCACGGCAGTGTTGTTATACACCCTGGGCAGCCTCACATCTAACACGCCTACTAAAGGGATCACAGGGCTATCAAGGGTATAAAAGTAAAAGCGCTAGCAGTGATGAGATACTTGACAAATACCTGGAAGAGGGGAAGGTGAAAGCTCACTGGACAGAGCATGGACATCCTGCACAAGCTCAGAAAGCCTAGAGGTGGGTAGCGACAGACTGAAGCACAAAACGCAGCTCAAGTTCAGAAACGCCAGCTATAAACAACCAGGTTACTAGAGGATGAAGTTGGGGTTGACGGAAACAGTGGGACCTGTCGTCTCCTCCCTCCCCCTAATTCAGAGAACTGCACTTCATCTTCTCCCAGGAAGATGGTGAGAAGGTTTTCAAAAGATGAGAACCTCTCATAGAAGCCTAGGAATTACAGCACTTAAGGGTTCATTCCGCAGCCATATGTGCCTGCTCTGCCACCTGTAGCCGGACTCTGAGGCCCACTGCAGAGCTGCCAGACAGCTTTCCTGGTGACTTAATCCTGTGTGTGTGTGAGCGTGTGCATGTGTGCACGTGTGCGTGCAGGCGCAAGCTTGTACGTGTGTGCGAGTGGGTGTGCATTGGTTCAGAAAACAGACACTGCCATCAGGAGCTCACAGCAGATATGGACCTGGGTAGGGGAGGAGCTCATAAGAACCTGTCCACCCTGCTGAGCTGGTAACTGCTGATGGATTCGGGAAGAGAAAGAGTCATTGTCTTCCACTGTGTTCCTCCTGATCAGCCCACCAGGCTCTGACAGATTGTTTGAAACCTGCTGTCACCCACAGGAAACTAGTTAAACTCAGTGGATCACAAGGCAAAAAAATACCAAAACAAAAAGACATGAATTCAATCCGAACACATTATATGCATATATGTATGAAACTGTCAAAGAACAAATGTCATTAATGTAAAAGAATGGCATTTACATCACGATCTCAACTTGTCCCAAACTTCTAAAAGCAGTTCATGTATCTTCCTGTAAATATACCCAAGTATAGTCTCTTCAGCCTTTTCCTTCAGATTTTCCATTTTCTCATCATAATTTTTCTTTGCAGAATCCATTCGTTTCTTCTTTTCTTCTTCTGATCCGTGAGCACACTCCCTTTCTATTCTTTTGATTTCAGCATTGAGTTCCTGAGCGTAAGTTTCCTCGAGTTCCCTCAGACATCGTCTCAGCCTTCTGTCTATGTTCTCGTATATC
This sequence comes from Chionomys nivalis, assembly GCF_950005125.1. NCBI lineage: Eukaryota > Metazoa > Chordata > Mammalia > Rodentia > Cricetidae > Chionomys > Chionomys nivalis. The sequence goes on from NC_080087.1 coordinate 45,339,838, forward strand.
TTCTCAGAGAAGTAAGAGCCCCCGTTCCTGTCCACCATTTGCTCTATCAGTCCTACCAGCTGCTCTACTTGATCTTCTCGCTCCGCCTCTGCCGCTTTGTTATTAAAGGCCAGGCGGCGTTTCCCACACTGTGCGATGACATTATTTAGCTTGTCATTTGACTCGCCTAAAAAGTCTTCCAGGCTCTGGTCCTCAAGGTCATCTTTGCGAGTAAACAAGACAATCATGTACCTCATGGCCGCCTCCCCAAAAAGACTCTTGATCAGGGAGACTGTTTTCTGCTCTTCCTCCGTGAAGCGGCCCAGCTGCAGAACCAGGATGATGGCGTGAGGCTCAGGGCAGGAGTAGAGAACACAGCGGCTGATTTCTGTACATGTGGCTTTCATGGTCTTCTTGGTGTCAAAGAGCCCAGGGGTGTCAACTACAACAAGGTTTTTCCCCTTCCATTCCCTGGATGCCTTCTGGCAGGTCTTGGTAACAGCGTGGGCAGAAATCTTAGACTCGAATTGACGTCTCCCGAGGATGGTGTTTGCTGTGGCACTCTTTCCGTTCCCAGTTTTTCCTACCAGAATGATCCTCACCTCGGTGTTTCTGTGGGCGGCCATGTTGAGGCAAGCAGATTCTGAAGACAGGGAATGCTCAGATCTTCTTCAGGAACTGATCTATTTATATATTCTTAAAAGATTTATTTTTAATTTTAACTGTGTGCATTGCGCTCATGTGTTTTTATGGGTGTGTGTGCCTGTGGAGGCCAGAAGAGGGCTTCTGATCCTGTGGACCTGGCGTATGGGCAGTTGTGAGTCTTCTGACCTGAGAGCTGGGAACTGAACTTGGGTCCTCTGGAAGAACAGTATGTGCCCTTCCTTCCTCAGTCATTTCTCTAGCCCCTGGTTCATAATTTTGAAATGGAGTTTCTTACTTCAGACTTTGACCTTGTTTCATCAACTTTCTGTCCCGCTATCATGGTCCATTCTTGACAATTCATGTTCAATTGCATTGTCTTTCTAAAATCCCTCCAATATCTTCCCCATGACCTCTACCATGGAGTTCAAATCCCCTCTGTGCCATATTCCTCCGTGGTCTAGTACTTTTATCCTCTGAGCTCTCCCACTTGTCCTCCAGCGCTCTGATTATACCATGTTGTTATGGAATACTGAATGGAAAGACAAGTTTCATGCTACTTACTGTAGTTTTCAAGGGATGTGTGTGTATGTGTATGTATCTGTTTATTTATGTGTATGTATAGTGTATATATGTGTATACATGTATTCATGTTTATGTGAGTTGTGGGTATCTGTTTGTATATGTATATGTATAGTGTATATATGTCTGACCACGTATGCATGTTTATGTGAGTTGTGAATGTCTGTATATGTGTATATATAGTATATATATGTTTGTATATGTATGCATTTTTATGTGAGTTGTGGGTGTAGGTGTACATGTGTGAGGGTGCATGTGCATGTGGAAACCTGAGTTCAACTTCAGATGTCATTTCTTGGGGACTACCTTCCTTTCTTGTGACAGGACCTTAAGCTGGCCTGAAACTTGCTGAACAGGCTAATCTTTAAGGCCAGGGAGTCTCAGGAGCATATTGTCTTCGCTTTCTCTGAGCTGAGATTATAAGCATGTGCCGCTATGCTGTTTATTGTTGTTTATTCTTAATGTATTCTGGGAATGAAATTCAATTCTTTGTTCTTTCAAGGTAAACAGTTCATTAACCCAACTATCTCCCTTGTCCATTTGAATAATTCTAAATACCAGTGAATAGATTAGGATCTTATAAAATTGATGCTCAATATAGCTTGAACATATGGGTGATGGATAAATGAATGGGGAATATATAATGTATGATTCCTGTTTTAGAGATTCTAATTTTAGTTGCAAGCATGATTGTAATCAGTGTGACCTACTGTAGGTAGTACAAACTAAATATGCCTTCATCAAAATGCTTGGGACCAAAACTATTCCCCAAGTATTTTTAGTCTTTATTCAATATTGGGACATTTCCATAAACTTTATCTGTGTTGCCTTTTTATGTGGTTGCTCCTGTTTTATTTCTGTAGCTGTGACAAACAGCAGCAGATGGGAGGAAAGTTTATTAGGCTGACAAGTCCAGGTTACAGTTCATTATTATGGGGGACATCAAGGCAGGAACTTAAAACGTCACATCCACAGTTAATAACAGAGAAGAAAAACAGATCTATGCTCATTTGATCTAAGGTAGCACATCCACATTTATTACACACAGAATAAAAGCAGATCCATGCTTGTTTGCTCTCTGACTGTTCTAGACCGCTGCCTAGAGAATTTTACCACTTACTATGGTCAGGGTCTTTGTATATAAATTAACAATCCAAATGATTTCCCTAAGACATGCCCACAAGCCAACCTGATCTAGATATTTATCATTAAGACTCTCTGCCTAGGGGTTTATAGGTTGCATTAAGTTGACAGTTAAAACCAGCACAGTGGTAAAAATTAAATAACTTTTTTGTTGCTTTCTTTTGAATTCTGTCTTTGGTGATGAGTAAATTTGACAGTATGATGGTATTTTTAGATTGAACACTGGCAACAGTGGTTACCAATTTTATAATGACTACTCCCCCTCTGATCTACTGTACAAGATTATTGGAAATATTGAGGAAAATAAATATTAAAAGTTTATATCAGCAGTTTCTCCAGCATAGATGATAACATGTTTGATTGTCAGGAGGGGTTGAAGACAAGTATTGTGAAATACATTATTATTAAAGTAAATGGTCTTTTTTACTTCTATTTTCAGGAGACAAGCAAAAAAGTTTCTTCTACTCAGGACAAGAGCTGCAGTATATTTATTTCATTCACTCGCTGTGCCTTTTAGGAAGATTGTTGATATATACACAAGGCAGAAAACTATTTCCCATAAAGCTGAAGAATAGAAAAGGTAAGTGCTATTAGAATAAGTGAGTAGGTAAAGGTATGATACAATTTATAGTATACAGGTTCATATTTATAAATTTGGCTTAGTATTGTCATAGTCACTGTTCTATTGCTGTGAAGAGACACCATGACCATAGCAACTCTTATACAAGAAAGCATTTAATTGGGGCTTGCTACAGTTTCAGAGGTTTAGTTCATTGTCATCATGGCTGGGAGCATGGTGGCATGCAGGTAGACATCATGCTGGAGAAGCATTCAGATAGACAGGCAACAGGAAGAAAGAGACACTCGGCTTGGATCAGGTTTTTAAAACCTCAAAGCCCAGCCCTGGTGACATACTTCCTCCAACAAAGCCACACCCATTCCTACAAGTCCACACCTCCCAATGCTTCAAATGCTTCCATTTCCTGATTAAGCTTTTATGAGAATACCACAGTATCTGCTTGGCACCATTAGTTTGCACTTTATTCCTGTGATTAAATACTGTGATCAAAAACAACTTGAGGAGGAGAGGCTTTATTTCATCTTATAACTTATAATCCTCCATGAAGGAAAATCAGAGAAGGAATTCAGTACAGAAACTTGGAGAACATAATACTGAAACCTAAAGCAGAGGCCTTGGAGGAGTGCTAACTTACTGGCTTTGTATCCCTTGGCTTGCTCAGCCTGCTTTCTTACACACTGCAGGAAAACTTGCCAAGGGGTGGTGCTACCCACAATGGGTTGTGCTCTCTCCCATCAGTCATCAGACAATAAAATGCCCTATAGGCTTGCCTATAGGCAATCTGATAGAGGCTCTCAGGTTATTCTAGCTTGTATTAAGTCTACAAAGGAAACTCAACTAGCATAGGCTCTTAGCTACATACCTTTTAGTCATATGTACTGTTGTAATTTTTTCTTTCTGTCAGTATCAGTTTATGCTAATTACTGTACATGTATTTAATTATTCTCTTATTTCATTTTTCTAAAACTCTAGACTAGACATACTTGGTGATTCAATTCTGAATATGAAACTAGAAGACTGTTTAAAAATTCTGGTTAGCCTAAGGATTGTCTGTGACCTTTCAGGGAAGGGTGGGATCATTCCTGGGCTGCTGGTCCTGTCTTCTATAACAAAGCAGGCTGAACAAGCCTCAAGGGCAAAGCAGTAAGCAGCCCTCCTTCATGTCCTCTGCATCAGCTCCTGTCTCCAGGTTTCTTCCTGGAGTTTCTGCCATGATTTTCCTCAGTGACAGACTTAGGAGCTTTAGGTGAAGTAAACTCTTTCCTCCCCGAGTTGCTTTTGAGTATGGTGTTTTATCTTAGCAACAGAAAACGGAACTAAGCCAAAAATTGGTACTAGGTCATGGGGTGTTGCTGTGACAGGCCTGACCATTTGTTTGGAGGAGCATTGTAGACCGACTTTGGAACTTTGGGCTTGCAAAGCCATTGAGTGCTCAAAGCTTTATGGGCATTTAGGATGTTGAGAGCAATGCAGGTAGTAGAGGCCTGTCTTTGCCGCTGACTGACTCTCTTGGAGATCGAAGACCGAGGGAGAACAGGGGTGAAGGCTTAGGAGAATCCAGGATTCGGCGAATGACAAACAGACACAACTCTAATGAGATTTGAATCTGCTGCAACTTTACTAAAATTCAAGCATCACTTTTAAGAGATTACAGAAGGAAGTTGGCAGACATAAAAGTTTCCATAGAAAAATGATTACAGACAATTGATTATTCTCAGCAAGTCTTGTGGTCAGGGCCAGGTGGGCAGAGCTTTTCTTTGAAATTCGTCTCACACCACTAAATAACTAACTGTGCTTCCTCATGGCCCTAAATCATATCTGCCCTCAAGGTAACCAAGGTAACCCAAATACCATTCTTCAGGATTCCACCCCCAGGGTTTGTTCCAATATTGAATGACTGACTTCATGTTATCAAGAATAGCCTGCCTTTCTTTCCTATCTAAAATGCAACAGGGGTTTCTTATTCTGGCTAGCCTCTCCATAAATGGTAACTCATGCCATTCCATACATTTTCCTTTATAATTTACCCATATTTTACCAAATCTTCTATCATGGGCTCTTTCTGTTCTAGGGTATCTATAAATTCCCCCAGAGAGCGAGCTGGAGTTTTAATCATAACATTAATGGCCTGAATCAAGGGAGGGAACTGACGCATCAGTTCCTCCGTATTCAAGGAGCCGTTGGAGATGCTTCCTGGTTCCTTGAACAGATTAAGTTTTTGTCAAGAGAAAAATAGAACAGAAGCAGAGTCAATGGAAGAAACCATCGCCAGGAACAAAGTGAACGAGATCGTTGAGGCTGATCAGGCACCTCAACTCGAGCAGACTGCCAGGGAACTGCCGGGGGCCAAGCTCCGGGAAGCACGAGCCCCTCATTTTGAGACGGCCACCACCTGAGAGGCATTTTATCACACAGGCGGGACAGCCGTGGATGTGGCATGTCTTGTAACTTTTCAGAGTCCCTTAACAATTCTACTGGGACAGTTTAAATGATAGTTTGCATTAAGAATCATTGAAAAGAAACTTCTACTCTGCTGGCCAGCTAGGACTGAAGAATCAGCTGTGATTAGAAGAGAAGAGAACCAGTGAGGCAGAATCTTCCGGGGATGTGCTTCCTCAGGGTCAGCACACAGAAGATGTGGTCTAGAGGTGCCCAAAGCTGTCCCTGGTGCTGGCAGCCGAACTTGGTAATGAGCAAGAGTCCACTGTTACTGTTTTTTAAAGCATGATGGGGTCCTGGAGAACAGCCAAGGTGTGACATGTGAGAGTGTAATAGAAGCCCGTTGGTGAAGGTGAGCAAATTATAGAAGGAGCCCCAGGATTGGAGATGGCATGGAGAGAGGTTAAGGGGTAACACCAGTTGGCAGGGTCAGAGGCCCTAAAGAGAGTCTTGGAGAAGCTATTGATGAAGATATAGCCCAGCTGCAGGAGAGAGTCTGGTATTTCAGATACTAGTACCTTGGAATTACCTCTAAGGTGGTAGTGGATGAGAGCCACTCAGACTTCAGGACAAGCTGTTTGTGATGTGCATGGCAGAGCTGGCCAAATGGAGCCCTTTGGAGTCAGAGGACTGTGACTGGGTCCCATACATCAGACATTGAACTTTTTACACCACCAAATGTTTGCCGTGCTTATATTTGATTATGATTGTTCTGAGTCTCCCTTCTTGAAGTAAGAAAATGTGAAACTTATTGTCTTTTATAGGAGCCCGCAGTTGAGAGACTTGAATTTTTGAGAGGCTTAAGAATTTTACAGATATTATGGACATTGTAGAGGGACATCAGATATTTTACAGAGACTGAATATTTTAGGATTTTGTATATTTTAAAGACACCAAACTCTTAATGTTTTTGAGTTTTTAAACACTGTGGGACCTTTAAAGTTATATTAAGTTTTATACTGGGATATTAATATGACAACTTGAGGATTTCTGTCTTAGTTCAGTTTTCTGCTGCTGTGATAAACACCATGACCAAAAGCCACCTGGGGAGGGAAGGGTTTACTTCACCTTAAAGCTTCTAAGTCCATCACTGAGGAAACTGTGGCAGGAACTCAGGACAGCAACCTGGAGACAGGAGCTGATGCAGAGGCCATGGAGGATCATTGCTTACTGACTTGCCCTCATAGCTTGCTCAACAACCTGTGCTCTTAAAGAACCCAGGATCACCAGCCCAGGGATGACACCATGCAGAATGAGCTTGTCCCTCTTATTTCCATCACTAATTAGGAAAATGCCTTACAGGCTTGCCTTCAGCCTTATTGTAGGAAGGCATTTTCTCATCCGAGGTTCTGTCCTCTGCAGTGATTTTCTAGCTTGTGTCAAGTTGACACAAAACAGCCACACATATGATGATGCTGGGGAGAGCATCATATCATGTATTACTATACTGTTTTTACTCTGTCTCATTTAATTTAGTAAATTTGAGATCAGTTATCATCTTTTATTTTCCACAGATATTTTATCTGTACTAAGAATGCTTTATAGAGCAGAGTTCAGCACACTTTCTGAAAACTGACAGGGAATATGGCATTGTTGGATAACATAGTATGTCTATGGTTGTACAGAAAGTTAATACAGCCGTCCTGAGACTGCTTTCCTTAGAGTAGCTTATTTGCAAGCTTGACTCTTGGTTGGCATATGGGGAGTTGAACGCCTGCTAGTTATAGCACTGATGAGGGTACTTAACCTATGTGTCTACTACCCCCTGTGCCTAAACTGTACAACATTGCCATTTATGTCAAACACCAGGTTTGTTTTTGGGAGTTTAAAATTTAGACATGTACTGGACAGAGGGTGAGTCTGTGTTCACACCCCCCCCCCCCAGAAAAACCTTGGTTACTGCATCTCTAGTGGGCTTTTCTAGAGGAATTGAATGTATTCTGCATGGATCCCCTGGGAGAGGCCCTCAGAAACTAGTGCCCGATTAGCTCTGGATTTTGCCTTCAGTAACCTTTCTTTTTGATTTTGCTTTGCATAGTGTCATGTGAACATGATTGTATGGGGCCTGTGGGTCTTCCAACTCAATCAAATCAGAATGTGGTTTTTAGGACCTCTGACACAGTTTAATAACGGAAAATCCATTCTTAGCTTGTTAGCCTTACAAAATCTGGTCATATGAACTGTAGTTTATTGATGCTTTTACCAAGTCTATTTGTTGTGAACCCTCTTGTCTAGTTGTTTTATTTGCCCTAATCTATTTGAGCTCCTTGAGAACTGACAGGGCATTATGTACTTCTCTTACAATGTTCAAGGCTGTGTCGTTTAGTTTAAGACAGTGTGGGGAAATCATGAGCTCTTCAGTGACAGAGGTACTATTTCATATGGTATTGCTGGATGTTGCAGAACCAGAAAGACCAGTGAATAGCCTTGATAGTTTTGCAGGTATTCATCATAACTTTACGTGGCTCTCATCTATAATGAATTTAGCATTTTATGTTCTTTATAATAACTGTATTTTGCTCTATCTAGAATCACAGCTCATTTCAATACTGAATTTGAGAATAGCGGAGACCAGCAATCAACTTTAAATTATATAGTTTTTTTCTCCCAGAATGCTTTAATGAAAGCTTCTGCAGCAAGTTTTGGTAAACTGTAGCCTGAGGGCCAAACCTGGCCTGCCATCTGCTTTGTGTTCTTGCGAGTTAGGCATGTCTTTTGCCTCTTAAAAAAGAGACTATTTTGTGGCATGTGTAAAATATGAATGGTCAGCACTCATGGTTCTTACTCAACATTTATTTGCTGATTGTGTATGGCCACCTCATGCTCCAGTAGTCAACCCGAGTGCTTGTGATGATTTGGACAGAAGGCTTAAGTTATTGTAGCCTTTCATGGAAAAAATGCTGACCTTGTTCTACTATGCTAAAAAAGCTAGCTGATCCAACATACTAAGCTGAATTTTACTTGTGATAATTGATTTAACTCAAATAGCCATGCTTAGACTCGTGCATCTGTCTTGGATTTAAATGATCAGCTTCAAACAGATGGCAGAACTATGCCTTAGCATAGCAAGACAGTTGGTGTAATGGCATTGTGTTCTGGAGTAGTGGGTTCACAGCTCTCCTCTTACTGGGTTTACACTGAAACTGTGATGCAATCTTACAAGTGAGTGGAATGTAGATGAATGTAGATAAATTTTTTCTTTTAGCTTGTAAGCATGTTACAAATTACTTCTTCTTCTTCTTCTTCTTTTTTTTTTTTTGTAAAGATTCAGTATCTCTCAAAAATCTGCTGGTTTTGTTTACTCAACTCATCTATTACTCACCAAGTTGTCCAAAGATGACATCAGTTGCTTATTCAGGTAAATGCCCCCTTCCTAAATTGATTGGTTGATTGATTAACTGTGGTACTGGAAACTCAACTCATGATGCATCTCTTTTAAATGGAGGAAAAGAAATTAAACATTTGAGCATTCTCTTGTCTTGATTCTCTGAGTTATTTAGCAATAAACATCTGAGTCTTCTTTTCTCTTGATGCTTGGAGTTACTTATCTATTTTAGTAAATAGGTTTTTTTATTTATTTAATTCTTTTTACTGAGCTATACATTTTTCTCTGTTCCCCTCTCTTCCTTCCCTCTCCTCTTTCATCCTCTCCTGTGACTCCCGTGCTCCAAATTTACTCAGTAGATCTTGGGAAAAAAAAAGATAAATAGGTTTTATTAAGACTCTACGTTACTTATAAGACATAACATTGGTTCTGAAGTCAGCCATTAAGTTCAGTTTTGTTCATAGATGTTTAAAGACTTTTCTAATCTATTAATGTTTTAATTTGGAGTCTGTTTGGCTGAGAATTTTAATGTTTTCTTAATATCAAGATTCTCAAGTCATATCAAGAGGAATTTGATTGATAGATATGCTTCTATTTGATTATTTTCTACCCTTTGCTCTTTCTAAGGTATTTTGTTCAGCTTGTTTGTATTTGGTTTGTCTTAGTTACGGTTGCTATTTTGGTGATGAAATACCATGATCAAACCAACTTGTGGAGGGAAGGGTTTATTTGGCTTACATTTCCATATCATTGTTCATCATCACAGGGAGTCAGGGCAGAAACCAGGAAGCAAGAAGCCATGGAAAGGTGCTTCTAACCGGCTTGTTCAGCCTGCTTTCTTATAGAACCCAGAACCACCTGCTCAGTGGTGGTCCCACCCACAAAGGACTGAGTCTTTCCACATCAGTCAAGTTAGAGAATGCTTTACATTTCTGCTGATAGCCTGATCTTTGTGAGGCATTTTCCTCTCAATTAACTCTACCTTGTGTCAAGTTGATATAAAGCCAGCTGGCACAACTGACCCCTTGTCTACTTGACACACAAACACATCACTTTTAAGGCACAACCTTTCCTTTCTCATACATTCCCAAGATCTCACACTAGTAGGAACATCACAATATGGAATATCCCAAAATTTAAAAGTTCCAGAGTTTTTAAAACTTTAAGCATATCAAAATTCAGTCTCTTCCCTCACCAACTGCAGTACTTGGGAGAGTGGCCTCTCCACCTTGCCTGGGCAACACTGTAGAGCTAGCCATACAGGTATCTATATGTGTGTGGGAAAGCCAACGGTGAGGAAGTGAAAGCAGAAGTGGCCCCGCCCCTTGCTCGTAGCATCAAGGAATGAACTAGCAAGGCCAATACTGGAGAGCTCACCCTGGTATTGAAGACAGGAGAGCTGGCAGGATGACCAGCCCTGCAACTTCCTAGGCCCAGATCCAGAGTTATGAGTTGGCCTACCCCAATGACCACCCCATCTGTGATCTACTGGAGCATGTGAAGGGTCTTGTCCTGCAGACCCGAAGATGTAGAATCTCCACCACACATGGCTGCAATAGGATATCCAAAAGCAGTACCAGTGAGGGCCCAGGATCAATAGTGTAGCAGAAACCAGAGGCCTTGAACCAGACCACTGACTCCTTGCAATGTACACGTGCACATAAAATCTATAGATAAAAGGGTTTACTGCGCAACTCACTGTGGCACATTATAACTTTCATGATGAGATTTTTCTTCTTTTCTCTTAAATTTTATTTTATTTTAGTTTCGTGGTAGGGAAGTTGAAATGGCAGAGGGTGGATATGAAGGAATAGGAAATGAATGGGATTGAGATGAATGATGTGAAAGACACAGAATAAATAAGAAAGTTAAAAAAATTTAAAAAACTCAATCTCTTTAAAATAAAATCCAAAATCTTTTAAACTTCAGAGTCTCTCAACTATGGGCTCCTTTCAAATAAAAAATGAATAAAATACTTTAAGGTACAATCATATGGTTCAAATCTAAATTTTAGTTGTTTTGGGGATTTTTTTTGTTAAGTGTAAAGAAAAGAAGTCCTTTATGTTTTATTCTACATTGCCATTTGTTCTTATGTATGTTAACCAGCCTATAAAAATGTTTCCTATTATTGCCATTTAAAATAACTTCTACTTTTCTTTTGTATAGCAATAAAAATCTCCAAAATAAAACAAAATACCAGAAATAGAATTGTAGACCATAGTCTTTTAAAATTGGGAACTAGCTTGGAAATGCTAGAACATATTCTGAGAGGAAGTGGAATAAGTAAGAGAAAAAATGGATTGGGTTACATATTAGTCATGGAAGCTATGTACCAGCTAGTCGGTATTTTCTGTGTGGTTATAATAGTGTACTGCTCTTAACTGGGATTCTGAGTCCCTCTCTGTCTTCACACAAATGGTGACTAGCTTAAGACCCCTGCTGTATTTTTCTATAGTGTTGCTCATAGTGAAAATGGTCTTTCCTTATTAAAAATAATCAATATTTTGACTTACTGTCTAGTTGACTGTCTCTGTCTTTCTTCTCAGGCTGCAGTGCTCTATGCATTGTTCAATAGGTGTTTACTTTATTGTGTGAGTGGCCAAGTGCTCTTTGATAGTGTTTCTCACTGGAAACAGGGTTTCTCATCTGGAACTGATTGAAAAATCACTAACGCCTTTCTTTTCTGGTCGGGTGTGAACTCGAAGTTAACATGCTTATGGAATGAAGACTACTGTAACCTGACTTTAAAAACCTTAGTAGTTTTGTACTCTTTCTTTTGAGGGCGCTCATATCACATTAATGTGAGGAGGGTAGATTAGCTGTCTAATATTAAATCATCACATTTATTTCAGTGGTCATTCCAGCCATGTTACAAAAGTGCTTCCACCTTTGGCTTTCTAACTCATGTTCTAAAAGGATGTGATGGTCACAGGAACGCCCCAGTTCTCCCTGCCTTTCGGAATAGCAGTGTGTCGCCTTCTGGAAGTGTCAGTTCTTGTGTGCTTTCCTTTTGCTCAGAGCTCTATCTAAATGCTTCACTTCTGCTAACCTCATACACCTGAGTACAGCAAGAACGTGAACAAAGTGAACATAAAGAACTTGTGTTCTAGAAGGGAAAAGTCGAGTCTTTCAGCTTTTCTTTCATATCAAGGCTTCATTTGGTGTCCGACTGAAAAATGGTATATTGTCTTTTGTCATTTTTTTTATTAGCTTGAAGAGACAGTAAGCTGATTGAGATAAGAAGTTTCAGGTTCTAATTCTCATCTTTGGACTTTAGTTGTGTGGTCTTTGAACAGCTGAATTCCCTGAACACTTGGTGGAGCAGGAAACAGTGCAAAGTGAAAAGCCTCACCTAGTGGTGTCCTGACTCTGACCTTCTTTCTGTTTCTCAGAGAACTACTCTCCAGCAAGTATGGTGACTGACGTCCTGCAGATCCTCTGCGACCAGAAAGAATGTGCCGTGGAGTGCTTGTACAACAGCACCGTGACAGAGACACTCCTTCAGCCCATTCATAACCTGATGAAAGGAACCGCGGTGGGTGTCGCCAGAGAGGAAAGGAGCCTCTTCAATGGCCAATATTCAGGGCATCTTTATTTCTGACATGGCTGAGATATTTTCTTACCGATAGTTCTTACATGAATCTTTTTGCTGTATGGATCATTGTTAAATCATAGTTTATGCAGGTATTTGATGCATTAGTTATGACAGGAGGCAGGAATGCACATACACATACTACATTTTATTTTTGTTCTTAATCAAGCTTAGGTCTGCTGGTGTGAAAAACTTAGAAAAAAGTTATTCTATTAAGAAGCCATTTGTCTTGTGAATGCAATAAATCTTGTTAATGTCTTATGTATTTTAATGACAGTTTTATAGCTTTTGGAAATACAATTGTTTTCCTGAAGAGCCAACTCTGCCACGTAGAAAGAACTAGTGTGAGACAAAAGGCATGTGCAGCCCCAGAATTGATCAGCTATGCTGTCTTCCCAGTTCACACTGTGTGCCGTCAATAGCCACACTGTCTTCCCAGTTCACACAGTGAGATCTCAGAGCTGAACAGCCGTGCTGTCTTCACAGCTTACACAGTGTGCTTCCTTGTGCCAGAGAATTTCCCCAGAGAATAACCTGAGGCCAAGGGAAGTAACCTGTTCATACCAGACACCCAACACCTGATGAAGCTGCTGTCCTCACCAGGATGGCTGTGTGTTCAATACAGCTGTCCACTTCTCTGACTTAAACTTCTGGTCGGTGACTTTTGAGTGCATGAGAAGGTTCATGTCTGTTACCTGCTTTGTAGCATATTTACTCTCCTCTCTCTTGGGCCACACATTGTTGACTTGTGTAAAATGTCACCGTTTTAAACTTTGTGTTTATAAAATTTTCTAAACAAGTTTATGTATTCTTTGTTTATTAAGTCCCCCTTCACCAAATGAAACCTGCCCCACATGGAAACACCCCTCCTGTGCAGACTAAGGTGTTTTTTCTTTTTCTTGTATTCTTGTGCTGTGTCCTTCTGCAGTTGTCCTTATATTTGAATTGTTATTTGCAGTTTTGGATACTGCACGTATCTATTTGGGAGGGCATGCACGTGCTGTGGTGTATATGTAATCACTTGTCCAATTCTTTTTTTCTTTTTCCACCATGTGGGACTTAGAGATTGACCTCAGGTCATCAGACTTGACGACAAATGTTCTTACCCTCTATACTATCTTGCTGGTTTTGAATCATCCTTCTCGAGTATAGGCTAGTTCACTGATACACGGTAAACATCTATCTAGTATCTAATTTAAGATATCCAGCATAATCTTTTGAGCCACTGGTCTGGCAGTGCTGTTTTGGATATTACTAATCCAGAAGACAATTAAGTATTATTTTGTAAAGGGAGACAGTGCTTTTGTTTTCTGGGCACCCTGATCAGAATAATCACACAAAAACAATATTAATTACAACAGTTTGACCAGTGGCTCAGGAATATTCCTAGCTAGCTCTTATATCTTAAATTAACCCAAGTCTCTATTAATCTGTGTATCTCCGTGAAGCTGTGGCTTATTGGTAAGGTTCTGGTTTCCTTCTCCTTTGGAAGCTACATGGCGTATCTCTGACTCTGCCAATTTCCCCTCTGTCTCTGCTTGGATCTCCCACCTTGCTATTTTCTGCCCTGCCATAGGTCAAAGCAGCTTATTTATTAACCAATAGTAATAAATCATATTCATGGTATACAAAGGGGGATTCCATATTGTCTCCCCTTTGCTGTCTAAATAAAAGGAAGGTTTTTACTTTACCGTAGTAAAGTTACATATACAGAACAGTTACATGCTATTGCCTGTAAGAAGGTTACTCTGATCACTCTCTGTGGAGCAGATATTTAGAATGAGCAACAGAAAGTTCTATAGGAAAACTGTGTGTCTGACAGTTCTTTGGGTACAAGAATGTTTGGGTACAAATAGAACTTTAATATATGTGAGAGATGTAACACATTCTAGATAGAAGTTTCAAGAAAAGTGGTTTATATGAAAATGGATTATGTATGAAAATTGTGAGATAATTGTGTATGTGTATCTACATCTTTATATTTTCTGTGTACATATGTACAAGCAGAACATACATACACAAACACATACACATACATACATAGGTACATACATAAACGCATATACATACAAACATGCGTACACAGGTATATACACCAACACACACATATAATTTTTTCTTGGGGCAGGGTCTCTGTATAGTCTAGGCTGACTTCAGATTCTCAGTCTTCCTGCCTCATTTAGCCTTATGAGTGCTGGAATTACTATAGATATGTGTACTTATTTTTCTTTCTTATTGCTGTTACAAAATAACTCAAGAAAATAATGTAGAAGAGAAAGGGATGGACATCTAATGTCTAATTTCAGATATCTAGAGTCATGTAGTGACCCATTGCCACACTGGCGCTCTGCACTGGGTATTATAAAAGAACAAGGCATGTTTATTTTAGCTCCTAATACAAGAGGCAGTCCATCATGGTAGGGGCATAGAAGCTGTTCGCATTGTATCCACAGTTAAGAAACAGAGACTAATACATGCTGTGCTCAGCAGCTTTTCTACACTTCCCTAATCCAAACCAGGGAATGACACCCCCCTCAGTGGGTGGATCACCACTACCACATAAGTTAACGTAATGAAGAGAATCACTGCAGGTGTCTCAAGACCTGGTACTTCTCTGTTCTTTCAGGTTCACAACAGTAATCATCATCCTCATCAACACACATACACACACACACACACACAGTGAATATAATTTGTATGTGTGTGATGTGCAGACATGTATGGGAAGATATGCATGCCTGTGTGTGCCTTGGGTAGCACAGAGCACTTTGTGTATCCTTTTAGTCCTCTTTTTGTTGAGACAGGTTCTCTGCTGGAACCCGGAGCCACCCAGGAAGCCCCAGCATTTTCCCGTCACTTCCTGAGTCACAGACACTTACAGTCATGCTTAGTTTTAAATGTGGGTCTTGGGTACGTGAATTTGGTTCTTCATGCTTTGTTAGCAGGTACTCTTACCCACTGAACCATCTTTCTAGTCCCTCCCATATATAATTATAGGGGACTATACCTGATTCATATTCATTAGTGGAATTCATGAAAATTTTAATATTGTATTAGTTGTAAGATGCATGTTTTAAAATACAGAGAATATGGACACTAGCATTCATGCAGGAAGAAAGCAATAAGTAGACCCTGAAAATAACAGGAATTTCTGTAAGTTGACTTTAGCATTAACTTAATTTCCAGGTTTCAATATTTTCTTTCTGCTATAATATATTGGCTAAGATGTATTAACAATTCCATTTAAATTGAGCAGATATGACTGATCAACTTTGTTGTCCATGTGGTTGATATTATTGACTATCGGTGAGCTCATGAACTGGCTGTCTCTAGTCAATCTTTGTCCAGTTGGGTAAATAAGGGGATGGTACTGATATAACCCAAGTTAGTGTATTAGATACCATATATATCATGATGAACTTGCAGATATATGGTACCTGAAAAGTACAAGACAATGCAGATAGGGAGGGGGCTACAGCATTTGGCATCCAGAACTACACATGAAGCTGTAATACAGACATGATTCTCAATAATTGACTTAGGTGAAAATCTTGGATTTATTTGCTCATCAATTCTGCTGGTGAAAGAATATAATCTAATGACACATTTAACTCAGACATATTATTTCACAAGCAGAAGTCCTTAAGGTTTCTGTTGTTGTTGTAGCCATACAATTTTATTATGCTACGTTCCACCCCTGCTGCATCATAAAATTATATGACTTGTCTTGTCATTTTTTTAAAAATGTGCAGGCTGCTCCAGATTGCTCTGAAACAGCTTTAATTCACATAGCGGATATTTTGGCAAGAATTGCTTCTGTAGAAGAAGGACTTACGTTGCTTCTTTATGGAGAAAACATGAACTCTTCTGAAGAAGAGAGGTGCGTGGACATGTTAGCTTGTGTTCGGGGGTGGATAGGTTTCCCAAGCAGGTACTAGTGACACATTAAGCCATCTTTGATGTAATCTCTTAAAATATTTATCTATTGTTTTTACGTGTATATGTGTATGCCTGCACAAGTTTATGTGCACCATGTGCTTGCAGGCTCCCCTGGAGGGTAGAAGAGGTTGTGGGATGTCCTGAAGGTGGCATTACTACTTAATTCCAAAGATTACTGTATAATCTTAGCTCACAGTAAGGGTAGTGGGCGTCATTCCACATGGGAACCCACACCTTCTCACCTGCTTCCCAAGACCCTCTGACAAACCCCAAACTTCTGAAACCACAGATAGTTGGGTTCAGTCAAACAGATTCAGAGGAGAAGCCACACCCCTTTCCTCCTCTGCTGTCACCCAGTCCTAGCTCCTCCTTTGCAGTGGTATAGTCTTGTGGCATTTAGACTTCTAGGCTTTCTCTGTACTTCTGATGACACGATACTCGGGCAGTCCCGGGAAACTGTAAATGTGTCTACACTGGTTTATAAAATGGCATCATGTACTTTACCCTAAATCTCAGTACTTAAATACAACGTGGGCGTTTTCTTGGGTGAATACGGAATTTAACATCATTTTATTGTAGCTTTATATTCTTACTTAGTTTATTTTAATTTATTCAGATCCCCCCCCTCCTTAACAGCAGGCTGTGCCTCAGATCTTACCTCCATAAATGACACTGTAATGAGCAGTCTTTAGCCTATTGCTAAGATGAATTATGTTAATTGTTTTTTTTTAGAAGAATTGGGTTTTAAAAATATTTATTTATTTTGTATATGAGAGCTCTATTTGCATGTATGCCTACATGACAGAAGAGGGCATCAGATTCCATTACAGATGTCTGTGAACCACCATGTGGTTGCTGGGAATTGAACTCAAGATCTCTGGAAGAACAGCCAGTTCTATTAACCACTGATCCATGTCTCCAGCCCTGACATTAATTTTTTTCTAAGTGCCAAGCATCCTACTCAGGGAGTAAGTTACACTTGATTATGAATATTCCTCTTCCCCATTGTGGCTTTGAGTTTCTCATGGTTATAGGTATCTCTGCCATGCTGACACATACCAACCGCTGAACCCAGAATATTTTTTTTTGATATTTACTACAAGCTTATTTCATGAATTAGAAATGATTTCTTCTGTTTCTGTCTTGTGAAAGGAATTGTGGAGAACTGTTATAATTTCTATAAAATTTTGATAAAATCCATTTGTGAGACAATGATAACCTGGTGTTATCTAATTCTTTTAATTGCTTAATTTCTTTATTAGATATATAGACCTGTTCAGAGTTATTTCCTTTGGTATGAAATTTAACAGGTTGTATCGTTCAGAGAAATGGTGAAGTTACTTATTTATGGTTTAGAGTTGCCAATAATATGCTCTGGCTATCTTGTAATTGCTGGGCTACCAGTGGTGAAAATCTCTGCTCTTGTTCTGGTACTAATCATTTTAACTTCACTGTTGTTGTTGTTGTTATTATTATTATTATTGTGCTAATTTGAAACTTAATTTTGTGACTTTTTCAGAAAATCAATTCTTGATCTTGTTGATTGTGTGTGTATATTTGCATGTGTGTGGTGTGTGCGCACATACATGTATTCACAGGCGTACGCATGCTATGATATATGTGTAGGTATCAAAGGACAACATTGTGTGCTTGAAGCAGAACATCTTATTCCTGTTGGAGTATAGTAAATTTGTTCAGTTCCATGGATAATGAAATTGTCATCTCATACTTTCTCATTTCCCTTCAGTTTTTCTTTGTTGCTTTGGTTTCTTTTGTTATTCCTTAGATGTTGGTAACCGTTACAAGGGCAGTTGTCACTTGTGGTCTTTATATTGTGTAGATAATGCCATGGCATTTTCCTGGGAAAGCCCTAATGAAGCCTCTTGCAGTTACCTGCCTTAAAAAACACCAGCCTCTCAGCAGGAGACTGAGTGGAAGGTGGGCTGGATCACGAGCATCAGTGTGTCCTCTTGATTTAATCTTCCCTTTGCTTCCCTTCCCTTATACATTCAGTTTGCCATATTTACCTGGAGATTTTAAGTATATAATGATATTTTTTTAATTAGGAAGATTTATCTTTTGTCATGAATTCTAAGACCTCCTTATCTATTACTTAATCCTTTGGAAATTTATTTTTTTCATTTTTTAAAAAATAAGACCTTATAAGCCAGCCTTGAACTGTGATTCCTCTAAGTAATCAGTTCTAACTCTATGTAAGTTCATTAAATTGCATGGACTTTGAGTTTGCTTAATTTTGATATGTGATGTTTTATTAATTTGTTAGTTTTTATAAAATTAAAAAAAAATGAAGTTACTTGTTAGAAAAATTTTAAAAAATGAGTGCCTCTATGCCTGGCATTAGTAATTTAAAAACTAGTAAGTTTTTCTGTTTCTATATGAATATTAATAATATTTCTAGATGAAATCAGGGTTCTGCCAGTCACATGTGATGTGTATGTGGATTTATTTTCAAAGAAAGTTTTTTTCACATTGAAGCTGAACAAACAAGATGTTAATTACCAGAAGTGCCTTCCAAATCATCATTGTGTAAAGTTTGTATCAATTGTTTTTTTAGGGAAAATACTAGAATTTTGGCAAGTACAATTAACAAGAGTCTGGCTCATTAAACTTTGTTTTTCACAGTGGAGCAGTGAGCAGCTAGCTAGCTGTAAAAAGGAATTAGGGGACCAGAAAATGACTTAGCAGGGAAACAAGCCACCTGCCAAGCCTGATGACCTGTGTTTAATTCCTGGGACTCACATGGCAGAACCAGAGAGCTCGTTCCTGAAATTGTCCTCTGATCTCCAGGTTGTCCTGTGACTGTTACACACACAGAAAAAATACGCACACACATACATAAACACACACAGACACACAAGAATTTAGGAATATTTTTATGAAGTGCTTTGGCATTAGCTTTATGACGATGTATGTTTATAGAACCCTGCCTTTTGTATAATAGGACAGTTGGGTCATCCATTTGCTTATCGCTTAGGAGGGAATTATTAATGACAGCTTGGAAGGCAAGGAAAACAGTTCTAGGGAACAGAAGAGAAGAGCAGAGCATATATGGAGACACGATCAATACTTTGGTCATACTTGGATTTTATTTTGCAACTAAGTAGCTGCATTAGGCTTCAAATGTTAAACAAATTCAAAAGAAAGAACTCACAGTTTTTAAAACCTACAAAGTAAGCGAGTAAGTAAACTTAACAGTCATATTAGTGACAAACTCATTTCATCTAGTAACCCCATTATCGTTGAACTTGTAGAGAGTGGTGTAATGGAAATAATCTTCAGTGCCAGTGTATTTGGTATGTTTAGAAACTGTATTAGTGTTACTTTGAAATTGTTATGGATAATAAATGGATATGTAATGACATCGGGAACTATTTTTTTAGTGTTAGATATAAAAAGCATAAAATTAAAGAAACAAGTAAAATCTTGACTGTTAAATTCATAATGGAAATGCATTTATGAACTTACTTTTTCTTCTAAAAAGCTTCATCTTTTCAGATCACCACCATAGAACAGGCTTCGAAGGAATGGTATTATCGACAGTGAACAGTTACCTGCATTATGGTATCTCTGTTTCCTGTTCTTTTTGCTAAGAGGAGACAGGAAGCCTTGAAGAAATGACTGTTTCTAGGTCAGGGATAAGAAGTATACAGAATCACCCTTGCATGATTTTGTTTCTAGAAGTCAAGGTAGTTATTTAAAACTAGCAGGATAGGGCCAAAAGTACCTCGAGGGAGATTCTACTGTCTTTAAGATGTGCAACTTGAGGATCAAAAATAATGGGTGCAATAGGGTGAAATATATTAGCTCTATAAACATGAATTTTTAAAAATATTAAAAATATAAAAATAATAAAAATAAAGCAAAATGGGCTGAATAGTTTCTTAAAGAGTCTGCTAAGATGCCAAATGTATTTATTACTTTGCAAATTGATAAAGGTTAGAATATTTTTCCAACTTTACTTTACACACTGTATTTTAAAGAGTTATACAGAAAAAATATTTGCGGGAGAAGTCTAGTTAGTAAATGCAAACAAAATTCTTAAAGCAGAAAAGATGCATGTGGTATTTCTTTATAAAATCTTGGTAGTCACCATAATAGTTGCTAAAATCATCAAGTGTAAAGCTTTTCTTGCTAGAAATGCCATCTGCCAAGCTAATTTTTAGTATCACCAAAATTGGGACCACCAGGTTAGTGTTGAATTCATGCAGGAGGCACATACCACTAACAAACTTGTTTTACCAAAGAAGAAAAAAAGAGAGAGAACCAAACTTTAAACCTCTAGATCTAATTATTATCTTGTAGAACATTTGGGGAAATAGGAAGTGGGGTTGAAGATACTATGGGAAAACAATCATTCAAATATAAAATCATTGAATCATTGATTCAAAAGGACACAGGTGGTTTAAATCCCCTGGCACAACCTATAAGACTTGTATGAAATGTCCTTTACACAAGCCTGTCTAGAGGTAATGACATATATATATTTGTTTTTTCAAGACAGGGTTTCTCTGTAGCTTTGGTGCCTGTCCCGGAACTAGCTCTTGTAGACTAGGCTGGCCTCGAACTCCCAGAGATCCACCTGCCTCTGCCTCCCGAGTGCTGGAATTAAAGGTGTGTGCCACCACCGCCCGGCTGGTAATGACATATTTAAGAGAATGCAGAGAAGTTTGATGTGGCATGCCTAATAATAATAATAATATAATTAATAATAAAATAATAAAAATTATGTGGGTATATTACATTTAAAATAGGGATCTTGTTATTTAGAGATGTGTGCTGGGATCCATATGCAAGACAAGGATGGTGAAATGTTTGTAATGCTGCTGGAGAAAGGTAACTGGAGGCTTTAGTGTTCTCCTAGTCTAATGCTTATTGCCTCTCCTTTGAGTTCAATGTGCTAAACATCTAGAAAAAGTAGTAACACTGCTTTTCTCTGTAGTTAGACATACTAGGTTACCTTGTTTCTTTCTCAAATATTAGCTGTGTGGTATTATGCAAGTTATTTCTGTAATCTGTACTGTCTATTTCAAAGGACTATGGGAAAAACTATTTGAGGACATTAAAATACAACAGTAGGTTTTACATTGGAAGCATTTCTGTCTGTGCTATTATTATTGCCAGGAAAACAATCTCCAACTTCTAGGGTGGCTTGTTGTTATTGTGATGGGGAACGTAGCAACAGCTCAAACTATAAGACTCGCTCACTGGAAAATCAAGAGCACTCATGTGTGACCCTGACCACATGGCATCTGTGTCTCTTAAGTGTCTGTAGATGTGGCTGTTTCCCCCTATCTAATTACCCTTTCCCATGTTCCACTGGAACAGCCATGCTCGTGTTGGTGGATGAGGCATATTGACTTGTTTGTGAATGCTATGAGCTATCTAAAGAGAACTAGCAAATGAGTTGTGTCTAAATGGGCTGTTTTGCTGGTGCTGCATGAAGCCAGACCTGCCTGGCCTTGGAATCACATCTGTGATCTCTTCTTAGTCCTACAGGTGCTCATATAATAGCCAAGTTTTCGAAGAAACTTCTTGATGAAGATATTTCTATTTTCTCTGGATCAGAAATGTTGCCTGTAGTTAAAGGAGCTTTTATTTCTGTGTGTCGTCAAATATATGCCACATGTGAAGGCTTACAGGTGCTGCTTCCTTATGGTTTACATGAATCTATAGCAAAGGCATGGAATAAGGTATGTATTTTAATTCCCACCCTCCACCCCGCAGGTCTTTATTTCAGTTACAAGCATCACTGTAAATACTACTCTGGACAGATTTTTTTCCTCCCCAGACAGGGATTCTGTGTGTAGCCCTGGCTTTCCTGGAACTCTCTCAGTAGACCAGGCTGGCCTCAAACTCAAATTTACCTTCCTTTGCCTTCTAAGTACAGGAAGTAAAGGTGTGTGCCACCACTGTCTGGCATGGACAGGATGTTTTAATGGGACATGCTTCTTCTTCTTCTTTTTTTTTTTTTTTTGTCTTTTTCCTTTCCCTCCCTCTCTGCCTCCCTGTCTCCCTCCCTTCCATTCTTTCTTCCTTCTTTGAAACAGGGCCTCACTATTTAGCTCTGGCTGGTGTGGATCTGCCTGCCTCTACCACCTGAGTGCTGGTATTAAAGGCATGTGCCACCATGCCAGACTAAGTATCATTTCTTTCACATCATCGTGGGTGGTATTAGCTCTCCATGCTTCTTAACTGTAGAAGGAGCTGCTTTTCATGCCGCTTGGCTCCCGGCCGCCTGGCTAGCTTATGCCCTGAAATAACACCACACAAACTGTATTCTTTTAAACACTGCCTGACCCATTAGCTCTAGCCTCTTACTGGCTAATTCTCACATCTTGATTAACCCATTTCTATTAATGTGTGTAGCACCACGAGGTGGTGGCTTACCGGGAAAGATTCTAGCCTACATCCGTCTCGAGTCGGAGAATCATGGCAACTGCCTCACTTCCCTTCTTCCCAGCATTTTCTGTCCTATCAAAGGGCCAAGGCAGTTTCATTAGCCAATGAAAGTAACACATAGACAGATGACCCTCCTCCATCATTAACTTGGCACATAATGAATTCAGACCCTCCTCTTTTAGTAGAGCTAGGCCCTAAAAGTTTACCTGATTACCATAACATTTTTCATTGTGGTAGCAGAAGCTTTAGCTGAATTCTTTGTATCTAGACTCACTGTCTTCTGTGGAGGTTATGACATCAAGAACATAGTAAAGCAGGGGCCATGCATAGACCAGGGGATTGCTTAATCTTTTAGTTTTATTGAAACAGATAATTTAATTTTGAAAGCAACTGTGTTAAAATGCATTGAGTTTAAAAGAGCAGAAGTGCTATCAGTTAGAATAGCAGAGAAACAAACTAATGTGTTTTTTTATTTTTTGTTTTTGTTTTTCCTTTCTTTTAGACAAGCTTGCTATCGGAAAGGATCCCTACCCCAGTAGAGGGCTCAGACTCAGTTTCCTCAGTGAGCCAGGAATCTCCCAACATGTAAGTGTACTTGTTTAACATTTCTCTTTTGTGCTTGCTGAAATAATATAGAAATAATTGAAATTCATTGGAAAACTATGGCAAAATATTTTCCAGGAAGTTAAACTATATGCATAGAGCTTTAAGGAAAATTTCACTTATTATTATTTATAGATTATGTGATACTGATAGCTATTAACAGATCTAGAAATATTAGATAACTTTTGCTTCATTGTGTATTTATATTTTGCATTAGGAAGCTTAGAATATTGCAGAGTTTTTAGAAAAACTGGAGAATTATCAAATACTAAAATTGGAAAATTAATTTGCATGTTCAGTAGAAGTAAAATGTTTTCAAATGCTGCTGAAATTCATTTTATGTGTTTTTCAAAATATGATAGAAGTACAGTTTAATTATGGTTTGGCATTTGAAAATTATATAAATTAATATTTCAGTGTATATCTTTATGCTCTTTTATAAATATGTGCTATCAGGTTAGCAGGGAAGACACTTTGTTAAACTAAGGTTTCATGACCTATATGTTCCAGGTTCTTATTTTAGTTCTGTGGTTGAGTGTTGGCACAGTATGAAAACATAGCAGGGACAGTCTTCAGGGATGCTCTTTGCTAAATGTTGAGTTTGAATTCTTTTTCTTTTGTAGGTTAGAACTTAACTTACAAAGTCAGTTAATTTTTTAAAATTTAAGAAAAGTTTAAAGGTTCAAAATAGTTCAGTCTCTAGAAGTTTCCTATATATTTTTTCTAATATAGTTATCCAACACTATCAACTGCTGTTTTTTTCCCCCATTTTTCCATTGAGAAATTGCGGAAAAATTAGACAAGCTTTGTCTAGTCACAGCCTGTAGCCGTAGCTTTCCTCAAGGCACACCTCACTGTCCTCAAATTCATTGCATATAAAGCAGAACAGAATACATGTTTGCTACAGAGAGCTGTTTCTGTTGAGGGAGCGTCCTGGATAAGAGGCCCTGCTTGTGCAAGAGTGCCCTACATTTGTGATTTGTCTTTGTTTTATATGTAGGTGGAGAGAGGCAGTGTTACATGTGTATGTACTCTACATAAAAACAATGCCACAGAAAAAGAGGTTTCCGAACCCCAGATATTATGTTTGTGATATATGTGTATCTGTATATATATATATATATATATGTATTGTATGTATGTATATATACACACACACATATATATATCAGTTTACACATACACACATATGTTTGTGTTAGTTAGGACTATCTAGAGAGAATCAGTAGGCTAGATTCATGTATCAACATATGAGCAAGGAGAGAATTTAAGGGAATTGGTTCATACTGTTTTAGAGTTCAGGATGTTTGAAAAGTAGATGCTTAGTTGGGCAATGGTTGCATACACCTTTAATTCCAGCACTTACTAGGCAGAGGCAGGCGAATCTTTGAGTCTGAGGCCAGCCTGGTCTACAGAGTGAGTTCGAGGACATCTTAGCTATTCTGATCTTAGCCAGGTGTTAATGGAATCTCAGAGTAGTTTTGATTTGCATTTCCCTGATGGCTAAGGATGTTGAACATCTCCTTAAGTGTTTCTCAGCCATTTGAGATTCTTCTGTTGAGAATTCTCTGTTTAGATCTGTACCCCATTTTTAAATTGTAGTATTTGGTTTGTTGATATCTAGTTTCTTGAGTTCTTTATATATTTTGGAAATCAGCCCTCTGTCAGATGTGGGGCTGGTGAAGATCTTTTCCCATTTTGTAGATTGCTGTTTTGTCCTATTGACAGTGTCCTTTGCCTTAGAGAAACTTTTCATGAGATCCTGTTTATAAATGGTTAATCTTAGTGTCTATGCTATTTGTGTCCTGTTCAGGAACTTGGCTCCAGTGTCAATGCATTCAAGGCTACTTCCCACTTTCTCTTCTTTCAGGTTCAGTGTATCTGGATTTATATTGAGGTCTTTGATTTCCTTGGACTTGAGTTTTGTGAGTGTGATAGATATAGGTCTATCTGTGTTCTTCTGCATGCTGAAATCCAGTTGGGCGCAGCACTATTTGTTATAGATGCTTTCTTTTTTCCATTGTATAATTTTGGCATTTTTAAGGAATATTAGCAGGTGGTGGGTGGTGTCTTCCCTGGAGTCCCTGGGGACCACTCTGGCTTCCAGTAAAGATACTGGGTCTGTGGGTCCTAGTGTGGAGGCTAGGGAAGGGCATACAATCTGGGGTTGTTGGGCAGGCTTTAACAAGTTTTAGCTGGGGCTGGGCTGTTTATTTGTCTGGGATTTTTAGATCCTGCCTACCTCTGGTAAAGCCAAACACTTCTAAAGTAGAAGGTCAGAATATGGAGTCCAGGGGAGGGGTGCAATGCACTGTCTGTCCACTGCACCATGGAGCCACCTCCTAACTCTAACTGTAGCCTTTAGAAATAAAGTATAGAGTTGTTAGGTATTTGTGTTGTGTTTTGAAATGCAATATGGGTTTGATGTATATTCATGAATCAGTGGTCTTCTACACATACCACAATTCTCAATGTTGTAGATATTTAGAATTCTTTTAATACCTAATTCACTTCTTTACACTGTTAAGCTTTACACTTGTTGACCATTTAATTATTTTATTCTACAGCTTGTAACTTGTGACCTTTTCTCCACATAAGCATATTTTTTACCTTTATACCTTTTAGTTTCGAAATATAGTTTTGCTTTGATTGTTTGTTAAGCTCTGAGGGTGGTGAACTATTCCTGTCTTTTATGTCTAAATTGCTTTCCCTCCCTCCCTCCCTCCCTCCCTCCCTCCCTCCCTCCCTCCCTCCCTCCCTCCCTCCCTCCCTCCCTCCCTCCCTCCTCTCCTCTGTTCCTTCCTTTTCCTCCCTTCACCTCTCTTATGTATTTCTCTTTCTTACTTTAATTCCTCCCTCCCTTCCTGTCTTTTCTTTTAAAGACAGGTGATCACTGTGCATCCCTGGCTAATCTATAACTTGCTATGTTACCAAGGCTGGCCTCAGACTCTTCCTCTGTCAAGTGCTGGGATTATAGGTGTATGCTGCCATACCAAGCTAATCTATTATGTCTGGAAATGTTTGTTCTTTCAAACCACACTGTCACCACACAGTCTTTCCTACTTTAAGCATATGTTCTTATTCCTAAGTAGTTTAATTATGTATAAATGTTGATGCAGGCAAACATTTCTCATCAGTTCTTGAAGCTACCATTACATTATTTTCTGGACTGTATGGCTCTTGACAGGTCTTGTTATCTACAATATGGCGGCCCATGTTTAATAGGTGGTGGCAGCTCTTGCTTGTAATTTAACTGTTTGCTTAATCTCTGTGACTTACGTTAACTTACTTAAGTACTCTGGACGATATTTTAATTCATACACAGGTTGTATATTTTTCTCAATTTTAGGAAATTCTCAGTATTTAATTGAGCAATAAAATATTTTTATGGAATATAGAATTTTTTCAATTTTTTTTCTTATGACTTCTTTTGTAGGCTTTTTTTGACCACCAACCAGCTCCTAAATCATAACATAGGGACTTAATATTAGTCATGACTGCTCAGCCTTATCTTATGCTTGTCTCACTAGCTCTTATAGTTTAAATTAGCTCTTTTTTCTTCATCTACATTTTGCCTTTCTTTCATTCTGTATGGCCTATTCTGAACTGGCATATAGTCTGTTTTGTCTGACTGGCAGCTCCCTGGCTGACTTGCCTTGAGCATCTATCTCCCTTTCTTTCTCTCTCATTCTCTTCTCCCTCCTTTCTCTTTCCCCTTCTCCTATTTATTCTTTCTACTTGTCTGCCCCACCTGTCCCTCTACTGCCTAGTTATTGACTGTTCAACTTTTTATTAGGCCAATCAGGTACCTTAGGCAGGCAAGATGAAACAACACACCTTTACATAGTTAAACAAATGCAGCATAAACGAATGTAACACATCTTTAAATAGCGAAAGTAATATTCTACAACATAGACAAATGAAACACATCTTTCCATACTTAAAGTAATATTTCACAACAGTTTCTGTTATTTTTTAAAATCTGTGCAGAAAGTTATCAGTCTTAAAAATATTTTGACTGGTACAAAATGAACATAGTTAAGAGCTGCAAAAATCTGGCTGCTCATAGTTCCATTTTTAATTGCAGGGAAATAGTCTGAAGATCCATAGACATAAATGCCTTGTTCTTTGGGTCAACTCATGTATATGTCTCTGTCATTTAGCATCACAGAGAGACAAGAGGGACTTTTTATAAAGGCAGCTCTGCTGTGTAGCATGCAGTCTTGTGTTCAACTTTGTCAATAAATGAAAACAATAAAGTGTTCTTTCTGTTATAACAAAAATGTGTTTTGAGGAAAAATGATACTATTCACTTCCAAATAAAATAGAAATTTATGAAAATAAAAAAGAAAACAAGCATATTATGCTCTAGACCATAAGAAAAATGTTTTAATAAACAGAAGGCACAACAATAATGGAGAGTTGAGGTTTAGGGAATCCAAGTGCAGTGGAATTATCATGGGAAATTACAGCGTGGATAAAAAAAATTGAGGCTTAGTCTCATTGCTGCACCTGAAGTGAATACTCCAATCATCAGTGCTGGGAAGCTGTCAGAATGGAAGTGATTTCCATCATGGTTCATAATATCTACTGAACAACCTGTAATTTGTGTATTCTCTGTCAGTTTAATTCTTGTCCATGCTGCTCTTACATATTTTCAGTTTTGTGGATATTAAATGTCCCTTTCCCTGTTCCAGTGTGGCTTGGGAAGACAATTTGCTAGATGATTTACTGAACTTTGCTGCCACTCCCAAAGGATTGCTTCTTCTTCAGAGAACAGGTGCCATCAATGAATGTGTGACGTTTATGTTCAACCAGTATGCGAAAAAACTCCAGGTATGAATAACCATCTGCTCTAAGCAAAAGGAATTGTTGTTATGAAAGCTGTCGAGAGCTTCATTCTGCTCTCCGTGTGTGATGAGGTTATTAAGCTTCAGTTAGAATGCTGTGTGGCACTGTACCACTTGATTTTTTTTTTTTAAAGGAAATCTTTACGTAGTTGATATTGCTGTCTGTGGCTGTATTTTGAAATTGCAAGCAGCAGATGGAATTGAAATTTTCAGTTACTTTTCCAGATGTTTTATAAGCATGATATAGTACATCCATATGTACCAAAACTGGGAGGAACTTCAGGGGGAAAAATCCTGTTAAGGCTAAATGTATGTATCAATGAAGATTTAGGCCTTGGGTGTTTTAAAAGACACAAACTTCCCTTTAGAGAGATTATATTAAACTGTTAAATAAAACTTACAAGATAATGTATTTCATCATATAGCCTAAAGTAATTGACTCAAAATCAACTTGGTTTTTTTCTCTCACAATAAAGATCCTTACATTTCTGGGATTTTTTTTTTGGATCTTACATGTTGTGCTGAGGTTATTTTTCTATGTAGCTCCTTAGCCTTTTGACCAGGATCAAGGCATGCACACACATGCTGTGCGCTCTCTCTCTCTCTCTCTCTCTCTCTCTCTCTCTCTCTCTCTCTGTGTGTGTGTGTGTGCACGCACTTAGGTGGATGTGGAGACTGACGTCAACTGCCTTCCTAAATTGCTTTCCACTTTCTTTTCTTAGTATACATATCGGTTGCTTAATTAGGTTTTTGGCAAGAAGCTTAGACCACCAGTTTGTGAGGATGAATTCCATTTGTTAGAGCCCCAAAGGACTGCACACTTCCCTGGAGCTGAGGAATAGCTTGACCTTTTGCAGACTGTCAAGTCATAGCTTTCTGATCAACCTTGCCCTGTGCAGTATCTTGTATTTCCCCCATTCCCAGTCAAAGATCAGCCTCCCTGGCACTGCACTTGCCCAGCTTATTTTTCTTGAAGTCAGCATCAGTGAGATGTTTGGGGACATTAACATCCCTGATAGCAGCTTTTATGGAGGTGACAGTGGCTGGTTTCTAATGTGCTCTGTGCAGAGGAGATTAAGGGAAGTAGGTCCAGTCACAGGCAACAAACCAGAGTGCCCAAGCTGTTCCAGGAAGACTCTCTTGCTCTGTAACTGCCCATTGAAGATGGTCAGGTCTGGACATGGTGTGGTGTGCAGCTTCTTACATGATGGTGGAAGACTTTCTTCTCCTGGATTTGCCCCTTTCCTGGTGGTACTTTGGCAAGAGAACACCTAGGTGTATTGCCAAACTTCCATTCTTGTCACCTCCAGCTGGCTTTGTGACAGTGGCAAGATCCTCCCATGCCTTTAAATTTTATTTTCTTTCAACCTTGGATTTAGCAGCTGAGTACTTACCTTGTGCAGGACCCTTCTGGGATTCATGACAGATTGGGAATGTTTCCAATTCCTCTAATAGGTCCGGCTCTCAGCTGCAATGGGGCTTCCCTTTTACCTTTTAATTTTCGGGTTACCCTTTTGGGAATGCCTTAGCCCTTTTCGCTGCAAGTATCTTCTCCTTTCTGTTGGACTCCTCGGCGTTTTCACCCATCATCTTGCAAGATGGCAAGGAGCTCCATCTTATTTTTGGAGACAGGGTCTCTCAACTGGGAACTCACCAATTTGGGGCTAGGCTAGATGGCTGGCCAGCCCCGAGGATTGCCAGCAATCTTGTCTTTTCTTATGCAGTGTTGAAATTGTAGGCATGTGCTGCTGAGCCCAGCCTCCTCTGCCTCCCTCCATCCTCGAATGCGGTGGGACACAGGCCAATTGACCTCATGCGTATGCAGCAAGCATTTTGCAGACAGAGCCAGGTCCCCAGTCCTGTACCAGTTCTTTCACAGTGTTTTGTTTTGAAATCTCCGGCAGCGATTGTGTTTGATGTTTTTGTGTTTCCTGATAAGTACTTACCTTTTACTCTCTTAAATTCTAATCCCCTACATTTGTTTAAAACTATAAAAAATAGGGTCATGCGGTTGGTGACCTTTAATCCCAGCTCTAGGGAGGCAGAGCCAGGTGGAGTTCAAGGCCAACCTGGGCTACAAGGGCTAGTTTCAGGACCTCTTTTCTTATCTCTGTTCATGAAGAATAAATAATTTCTTAGGTAGGCCCCTAATGTTCTTTGCATGAGTAAAATATGTTTCTGTATTTTCATGGGTTTGTCAAGGTTAGGTGTGTATGTGCTGATATGTTTTTATCTTGTTTTATTGAAGGTGGACAGTGAGTACAGAAACTGTAGTTACCCTGTTCTTCAATTTATGGCACACTTACCTCAGCCACCTGTACGATGTTTTATTCTGTTTTATTTATTTTATTCTAGTGTCATTTCAGGTTGTTAGTTCCATTTCACCCTGTACACATTTCCCAACGTCATATTTAGGATTTTATTCTATGTAATACCTTTTCTCATCCCTCCTTTTTATATTATTACAAATGTCCCACGTTATTTTGAACCCTCCATAGCTGAGCTTAGACCTGTCCCTGTATACTAATTAACTGTTCAGGCTTTGTTTATACTGCTTCTCTTTATTGTTTCTCTTTACAAAGATTTGCAAGCAACTCAAACACATTTTCTTTTTCACTCAGGTGCTTCAGATCAGGCAGACATGTCTTTACACGATACATCTAGAATTAGATGTCATTTTTATGTTTGTAAATTTCAAAACATATTAGTTTTTCCATTCGCTTGCCAGGAAAAGTGCCTGTTCCTTTGACTCTGAATTTACAGCGCTACTTCTCCATTAGCATATTCGTCATGCTTTACTGTGCCCTGCGATTCCAGATATTGTCATCATTTACATCCTCAGTTTTCAAAGACGCCTAAAGGCTAAGCTATTTTCTTAATTTTGTATAAGAGAGGGTGGGAGTCCAGGTTAGTTATGAAATGTGTTTTATGGAGCTGTTAGCTGGCTAGGTATAGAGGTAAAACTCAGATTTCGTTCCTAGTTTTTGACTGTGTGCATGAAGACGTACTTGTTTAATAAGGTGTCCAACTTACGATACCTTCTTTTTTTCCTTTTCAGAATAAGTGGGAATTGGACTAACCATGTGGCTGCCAATTCTCCAGTTTTCAAGACTAGTGGGAGGGACTTAAGGAGTAAAATGATCTTTGGCAGGAATATGCAGGGAATGGAGAATAGGTGTTTATCTTCCTGGACTTCTGTGTCACTCACTGCAGAACAGTGGATTGTAGTTCAAGGAAAATGGGGAATATGGCTTAACAGGATTGAAAAGCAAGGGTAACTTATAAAGATATAGGGAATGGAAAATAGAAAATTGATGAAATAGACCTACTTTTCAGCATGGTCATTTAACTTCTTTTAGCTACTTTTTCTTTTCCCTCAAAACTAAGGGTATGCTTTATGTTTAAAGAGTTTGAATGTAAATCAGATGCTTTTAATGAAATGTTTTAAGGTAGCAATTCTGAATGGTTAATCTGTTCAGAAGTTGGACATCTTCTAGCTTAGCAAATTCTGATGGACGTGTCACAGTGCCGCTGGCCCTCCTTATTCTGATGAATGCGACCAGATAGACTCACTTCTGTGCTCACCCCAAGTAGGTTTATTCTTGTGCAGCGACAAATACTGAAGGATTTTTAAGCAGAAACAAATGTACTGATGTTTAGGATTGGGCAACTCTTCCTTAGGAACAAAAATATCCTCCAGAAATAGCTATTTAAGGGAGAAAGTATCATTTTGTTGAGTCTTTTTTTTATATGTTTTTTTATTTTGCATACCAGATCTAGTTCCCCCACCTTCCCCTTTCTACTGTATCCCCCCCCCCATCCCATTCCCAATCCACTCCTCAGGGGTCCTAAGTCCTCCCTTGGGGAGTCAAAAAAGTCTGGCATACCAAGTTGCCCCACCCTCCTGTATCAAGACTGAGCAAGGTATCTCACCATAGGGAGTGAGTTTCATAAAGCCAGTTATTGCACCCAGTATAAGTCCTGGTCCCACTGCCAGGGAACCCCCAAACAGATCACGCCACATAACTGCCACCCACATTCAGAGGGCTTAGTTTGTTCTTATTCAGGTTCCCCAGCTGTCAGTTCAGAGGCCTTGAGCTCCCACCAACTGGGGTCGGTGGTCTCCGTGGTTTTCCCTATCATGATCTTAAACCCCCATTGTTCATATGATCCCTCCTTCCTCTCTCCAACTAGCCCATTTAAGAATCTGGCAGTATCTGGGCAGTGGTGGTGCTTGCCTTTTATCCCAGCACTCCAGAGGCAGGCAGATCCTTGTGAGTCCAAGCCCATCCTGGTTCACAGAGCTAGTTCCAGGACAGCTAGGGCTGTTATACAGAGAAACCCTGTCTCAAAAAAAAAAAAAAAAAAAAAAAAGGAAGGAGAAGAAGAATCTGACAGTCAAAGTATATAAATGAAGAAGTGACCTAAAAAGTAGTAATAGGAAGATATAATTTAGTAATAATAGAATGATATAACTTAGTAATAATGGGATGATAGAATTTAGTAATAATTACATGGTAGAATTCAGAACTGGAAGCTGTCCTCTTTCTACTTGATCTAAGTCCCTTTTTATGAGAAATAAGTCCCTTTATTTATGAGAGAATGTAGGTCAGGAATAATAAGTGATTCTTTAAAAATATATTTTAAAATATTTACACATGTGTATTTATGTGTGTGAGTTCAGCTGTCCACAGAGACCAACGTGTTGGGTCATCTGGAGCTAGAGTTAGTTATAGGCGGTTGTGAGTCTTGAGATATCGATGCTGGGAACCGAACTTGGTCCTCTGCAAGAGCAGTATGTGCTCTTAACCATGGACTCTTCTCTTCAGCACCTTACCAAGAGACGAGCTAGGCATCAACTCAGATCAGAAATAAAATGCTTAAAAATATCACATTAGTACTAATTCACTGTGAGGGTTTTGTTTTTGTTTGTTTTTCTGCTTTTAGCACCCAAAAGAAATTTTTAATCTTCAAATTAAAGAGCAGTAATTAGCTATACATGTAAGTTTGTATTGCATATAATAACATGACCTGTTCCTTGCTTCTCGTTGCCTTCTTTATGTTAGATAAACAGGCAGAAGAAGTTCGGCTATGAAGTTTTGGTTGTCCAGGTGGCATCCACAGCAGCAGGGGCAGTAGCTCTGCAAAATTCAGGCAAGTTTTGTTCCTCATAGATAAAATGTGATCATTGTTAACAAATGGACAATAGCATGATAAAATTCCAGAATATCTCTAACTCTAAACTTCTTTCCAGTGTGTGACCATGAAAAAGAAAGTTTACAGGACTGTGTCTGCCTTCCATGAAATTATAGTGCTGAATATTTTTCTTATGGAATGTGGAGACTCTTATCTACCTTTTTGTTTTTAGAACAGTGGTACTTAATTATCTGTGCTAAAGCTTGTTCAATAGTGAAGATCCCTCTTCACCTTATAAGCCTAATGAATGTCATCTGTCTTGGTATAGTTAATTATCCCTGACAGAATGGCTCAGTGTTTGGTTTAGTGGATTTGCATGTGCATCCAAATGCACACTCGTACTAGTAGTCAGGTATCTGTACCGTTTCTTGTTTCCATAATTCCGCCTCCCTCTCGAAAGCATTTCACTCATTCTGTAGCCTTCACACGCTCTTTGAAATTTGCTGTTCATATGTCTTTTCCAATATCAGTTGGATTTGTAGGGAAGTAAGCTACCATGATTGTAATATGCCCCATGTTTAGGTTACTGAACTCTGAGCAACACATAATTTGTGATACAGAAGAGAAATTTCTAGTTGGAGATGATGAATTATATCAGTTTTCGTGATCACTATTGCTTTACTACTTAAACCAAAATCTCTCTCTCTTTCTCCCCCTCCCTCCCTCCCTCCCTCCCTCCCTCCCTCCCTCCCTCCCTCCCTCCCTCCCTCCCTCCCTCTCTCTCTCTCTCTCTCTCTCTCTCTCTCTCTCTCTCTCTTCTCAACCAATTTGGGCTTTTGTATAGCTTTCTTGACAAAACTGGCTGTAAACCGAATCACATTTTTTTTTTTTTACTTAGAATAAAATCTATGTAGCATTGTGGGCAGGAACATATTAATAGAACCATTTGAAGACTAGATTTAATCCCAGATTTGCTTGTCATTGAGTAGTTAAGCTTTTGAACCTTATCCTCTCAAACTTTTCTTGAGGTGGCTGTGTAAATGAAATTCTACACAGGTCTTAGGATGACTCCAGATTCCCAAGCTTACTTTACTTACATTACAGGTATTACATTAGCCCCTACACATGCACTGTCCCATTTGTATGTTGTGGAAATGCTGGAATTTACATTGTCAAATACTAAAATGTCTTGGTGTCTGAAGAAGATGAGGGACTCCCCCCACCAGTGAATACAAACTAATCAATAAATTCTTAATTTATACTCTTACATTAGACCCCAATATTCTCAGTTTTAGAGCCTGCATTTTTTTTCAGTTGTGCCAGAAAACACTTCTTTCATTTTGTTATAAGCACATTGGTTTAACCTAAATTTGTTTTTTGAGATTTTAATAAAATTACATTATGCCCTCCTCTTCCCTTTCCTTCGTACAGGCCTTCTCTAATACTTCTTACTCTCTTTAAAAATTCATGGCCTCTTTTTTTATTATCGTTGAATACATTGGATATTCATATACATTCCTAAAATCATAAATGTAATCTGCTTGGTCTTTATAATATTACTTGTATGTTTTTAGGGCTGACTGTTTGATACTGGATAACAAATTGGTGTGCGCTTCTCCAGGGAAAAATATTTTTCCTGCTCTCAGCATTCCTTAGTTGCCTATAATTCTTAGTGTAGGGTTGAGGCTTCTGTAGGCTTTCTCTCCTGTCCACTTTGTCAAATTGTTGTCCTTGTTCAGTTCATGTTGAGGCAGTTGTGTTGGCAGTTTTCATGAGTGTAACTTCTGACATTTCTAGGAGACACAATCTCACAGCAAACTCCCTGGCCTCATGTTCTTACAGTCTTAACACGCCATCTTCTGTTATGTTTCCTGAGCCTTAGAAGTGGGATTTGTATTGTAGTCATAGCCATTGGGATGGGACTTCATCACTCTGCATTTTGATTGGTTGATGGAGGAAGGTCATTGGCTAATAAAGAAACAGCCTTTAGGTGGGTGGAGTAAACAGAATAGAATGCTGGGAGGCAGAGGAAGTGAGCTGAGATGCCATAGCTCTGCTCCCCAGGGTAGACGCGATGAAGCTCCGACCCAGGATGGACGTAGGCTAGAATCTTCCTGGTAAGCGCACCTCAAGGTGCTACACACATTAATAGAAATGGGCCAGACAGTGTTTAAATGAATACAATTTGTGTGTTGTTATTTTGGGGCAAAGCTAGCCAGGCATCCAGGAGCTGGGTGGCAGGAACGCAGCCCCGCAGCTCCTACTACAGAATGGCGCCCAACGTGGGGATCGAACCCACGACCCTGAGATTAAGAGTCTCATGCTCTACCGACTGAGCTAGCCGTCTTTCTGAAATAGTCCCTAATTGTCGGAAAGAGAAGTTTACTTGATGGGGGGGAGTGAGGACTACACTTAGTTGTGGGTTTAAGGACAAATATATCAAATGTGGTCAGGAATTAAGGCATACCGACTTTGTAATTAGATGTTAGGTTTATAGACATAGTGTATGATTTGAAAAATTTAATAATCAGCTTTAATATTCATTTTAATGTAGTTAGACAGTTTTTGACTCAAGAGAATTTAAAGGTCTCATTGAAGCAAAGTTCAAAATTGTTTTAAACGGGGAATTATAAATGAATATTGGATTAAGTGAATATATTCTTTGGATGCCTGCCCGACTTGCTGGTGCCTCTTTTCTCTTCTCCCCCTCCTGAACACATTCTTAACGGTCTCCAGGGAAATACGTTCCCATGATTTAGTTAACGTTACGGGGTGATGGAATATCATAAACATTTAATAAAAAAGCAAATACAATTTCTATCAAGAGTAGAAATTACACTATTATTTTTGTAAGATGCAAATGTTTTTTTGTCTGTGAGAGTAAATAAGTCTTTTTATAAGAATAATGCTGTCTTCCATAAGCCAGACCATACTATTTTATACTACAATATAAATTATGCTATGACTATGACATAAGTAATACTTTTTCCTAGGCTTCATTAGTGCGCTTATAACTGAGTTGTGGTCCAATCTCGAATGTGGAAGAGATGATGTAAGGGTGACCCATCCCAGAGCTACTCCAGTGGATCCTATTGACCGAAGCTGTCAAAAGGTAAGAAGATGTGTGACAATAATGCATATTTGAAGATCGCACAGGGAGAACTCCATGGAAACCTGACCAATGTCACTCATAAGCAGCGAACTTCCTTGTTTGTTTGTTCCCCTTTGCAGCCCTGGCTGTCCTGGAGCTCACTCTGTAGACCAGGCATTCTCACAAAGATCCACTTGCCTCTGCTTCCTGAGTGATGGAGGAGGGTCATCTTTTTATCTGTTGTTTTCATTGGTTAATTAATAAAGAAACTGTTTGGCCTTTGATAGGACAGAAAATTAGGTAGGCGGAGTAAACAGAACAGAATGCTGGGAGAAAGAAGCTGAGTCAAGCAGTCGCCATGATTCTCCCACTCCAGACAGATGCAGGTTAAGATTTTTCTTGGTAAGCCAACTCATGGTGCTACACAAAATATTAAAAATGGGTTAGATCAATATATAAGAGCTAGCCAATAAGAGGTTAAAACTAATGGGCCAGACAGTGTTCAAAAATATACAGTTTCCATGTAATTATTTTGGGACATAAGCTAGCCATGCGGGCGGCTGGGTGCCAAGGACGCAGCCCCGCCGCTCCACCAACACTTGAGTGTTGGGATAAAGGCGATAAAGGCGTGCACCCCCACTGCCTGGCTCACTTTCTTAAGTGGACCTTCTCTCATTTAAAACCTAAAAGTACTTTTTATTAGTAAGTGTAGTGGGCTATAACATATCAATATTTGTTGGAACATATATTGGAAGTATACTTTTCCTTTCTTCTTCTTCTTCTTCTTCTTCTTCTTCTTCTTCTTCTTCTTCTTCTTCTTCTTCTTCTTCTTCTTCTTCTTCTTCTTCTTCTTCTTCTTCTCCTCCTCCTCCTCCTCCTCCTCCTCCTCCTCCTCCTCCTCCTCCTCCTCCTCCTCCTCCTCCTCCTCCTCCTCCTCCTCCTCCTCCTCCTCCTCCTCCTCCTCCTCTTCTTCTTCTTCTTCTTCTTCTTCTTCTTCTTCTTCTTCTTCTGTGTTTGTCTTTCTTAATAAAGGGTAATAAAAGACCAGGCATGTTATGGAAAACAATGTGTCCCTAAAACAACACAAGCCAACAGTACAGAGGCTCAGGAAGCTTTTGCCCTTGGGTTTGCATCTGATGGAGTGAGCTGTGGAACAGGCAGAGGGGAGGTGCTATTAGCTATAGGAGTGCTGCACACGTTTTGTGAAAGTGCATACCCAGTACTCTCTTAAAATGTAATGCCTTTTCCTATGTGTAACATAGGCTCCTAAGTTCTTTTAGTTGAAGTAATGATCCCCTGCAGTAGAAGCCTGAACAGTTTTTAGTATAATAATACCATAAAATTATTTAAAGTACTGCCCTCTACCTACAATTTCAGAAGTCCCTTTTTTCCTGTGGGGTGTTAGGCTGATTCATTCTTGTACAAAACATGAACATTAGAAAATAACTTAAAAATGAAGTAGTTAAAATGTCGAGGGTCCAAAAGTAGGCGGTAAATGGAGGACAGCGAACTGTAGGGTGTTCTTCCTTCACAGTCTCTATTCAACAGGTAGTTGAGACAGGGTAGCTTTGTGTAAGCCTGGCTGGTCTTGAACTCTCTATAGACCAGGTTGACCTTGAGCTCTCTATGTAGACCAGGCTGGCCTTCAGCTCTCTGAGATTCACTGCCTCTGCCCCCCAAGTGCTTCTGCCATCGTACCTGGCTACAGATTTTAACTTTAGGAAAAGTACCCATTGATGTTGTAAGGCTGGAAACTCACAATCTAACAAGCGAGTAGAGTAGAATTCCACACATAGGGTCGTTTGGCAGCTGAAGATGGAGTTGGGAGCCTGGAGAACACAAACAGATTGTTTGTGTTACAAACATGTGATAGCCCCAAACTAGGAGCTACACCTGTAAACGATAGCAACTGTGCTGCTCACCACATTGCCCAAGTTTGAATCCAGCCAGAGAGTTAAAAAGAATTCATCTTCTGCATGCTAGTGATGCACATGCTGAGAATGCAGCTTACAACCAGTCCTTTCTTCTGAGGCTGCGGAGATACGCCAGCTGGTGCTGCAACTGCTTTGTGAGCACAAGGACCCCAGTCTGGGCCCCAGAGCCTACATTAAAAACAAGGAGCAGGCTAGTGGAGTGGCTCAGTGCTTAATGTGTTTGTTGCAAGCCTGGCTGAGTTTGACCCCCAGGACCCACATGGTAAAGGAGAGAACTGATCCTCAAAAGTCGTCCTCTGATCCTACATTCATGCTGTGGCAGCCCCGATCTTAACTCCAAAGGACAAAAAAATTAAAATTAAAGCAATAAGCAACAAAAACCAAGCAATCAAAGTTACTAAAAACAAAAATCCCCAAACCAAACTCTTCAAATCAGGCATGGTGGCACATGATTTTAAGTCCAGCACGGGGGGTGTGGAGACAGGTGGACAACTGGAACTTAATAGCCAGCCAGCCCAGCTGACATGGAATTTAAAAGCTGAACAATAAAGGAAAAAAGCAAAGATTAAAGAGAAACTCTACAGACTGGGAGAAAATCTTTGCCAGCTTTGTGTCTTAATAGAGATCACTGTCTAGAATATATAAAGAACTACAAAATTTAAAACCCACAAAGTCATAGGATCTAGTCCATAACAGGCTGATAAACTGAACAGATTGTTGTTAAAAGACGTAAAAATATGCTAATAAATATATAGAAGAATTTTCAATATCTTTAGCCATTAGGAAAATAAAAATTAAACCACATTGAGAATCTGTCTCACCTTAGTCAAACTGAGAACAGAGATCTATAGCCCATAATGTCAGAAACTATAACAACCTAGCAAACAAAAAGTTCAGAAGAGGTTGAGATGTGGGAACCAAAGGAACTGAAGGTCAGTAAGAGAAAACAGGAGAAGAGTGGCCACGTTCATGGTAACAATTGTATTTCATTAAAAGGACACACACACACGCACAAGTGCACACATGCACACAAGCATGCACACACACACATGCATGCACACACACATGCACGCATACACACTGAGAAAATAAGTGAATTTGCGAATGTAAAAATAATAAGGAAAAGAAGTTCTGACTATATGCTATTTTTGTGAAATTCACTTTAAAGATGTATATAGATAGATTTTGTGTAAAGAATTGGAAAAAGACATACAGGAACGCACTGGAGATCAGAAGACTGGCATGGCCATAGTATTCGTGTGCTTTCCCCTGCTGTGGTAACACCATGGTCAACAGCAACTCGGGGAGGGAGGGTTTATTTGGTTCGTGTGTACTAATCAGAGTACATTGTTGAGAGAAGTTGGGGAGGAACTGAAGCAGAGACTTTGGAAGCAGGTGCCTTATTGGCTTATTCCTCGTTGCTCATCTGACTGGCTTGCTTATACTGCCCAGGACCTCCTGCCCAAGGGTAGCATGGCCTACAATGGGGCTGGGCCCTACCACATTTGTCATCAATATAAAAAAAAAAATATCCTTCATACTTGCTTACAGCCCATTTAGATGGATGCATTTTTTTTTTCAAGAGTTCTGTCTTTCTAGGTGATTCTGTTGTATCATGTTGACCAAACACTAACCAGCACAATTGGTATGGCCATATTTAATGTCACAAATGGCATACTTAATGTCACCAAAGATCAATACTACTGAAAAATAGGATAATCATTTCATAAATGACTGACATATCAGGAAGATATAACTTTAACTGTTTTATCCTAATAATATATTTTAATTATATAGAGGCCTGTCAGGTGCAGTAGTATACACCATTATTTCTAGCACTTAGAGGCAGAAGAAAGTGAATCTCCGTGAATTTGAGGCTATTCTGGTTTACATAGAGAGCACCAGGCCAGCCAAGGCTACATAGTTAGACCCTGAATCAATAAGTACATATTGAGAGAATACACAGACACAGACACATACACATACACACACGAATGAACGAAAGGAAAGGAAATTTATGCCCTGGCAATGATGAAACATGTATGGGCATCCTATATGTGGCAGTTCTGTTGAACTTGTCCCTATTGGGTTTTATGGTCTAAGTGGATGAGGATGACTGACCAGGTCTCTTCCTCAAGAGGGTACATTACAGATAGTTATGAGCCACCATGTGGTTGCTGGGAATTGATCTCAGTACCTTTGGAAGAGCAGGCAGTGCTCTTAACCTCTGAGTCATCTCTCCAGTCCCATACACACAACTATACACACACACACACAACTACACAGCACACACACACATGCACATACATACATACATACATACATACATACATACATATGCATAATATATGGCTTAAAGGAGTCCTCACAAGGGACTTGAAAATATGTCAAGCTGGGTGAAAATGAAAATACAATATATAAAATTGGTGGATTTTGATAATGTACTGAGTGCTGAGGAATATTTTTAGCATTAATGTTTATATTAAAATATGAAAATATGAATATAATGACTACACCTTCTACACTGACTACAAAAAAGAACACATCACACCTAAAGCAAGGTTGATGCATAAGAGAAAGAATGAAACTAGAGCAGAAGCTAATGAAGCAGAACACAGGTGAACTAGAGAAATGGAGTCGAGCCAAAAGTTTTTTAAGACGGTAAAAACTGGTACACTATTCACTAGACTGATGAAGAAAATGCTTTGTGTTATAAATATCAGTAATTGTACTGAATATTGAAGTGTGACCGAAGATTGCATGAGTACTAAAAAGCAACATATCAATATTATAAACCACTTTATAATATTTTAAGCACTTAAAATGTGCTTAGAAAATGACTCAATCCAAAAAGAAAAGCTAATAGTTAGGTAGCACTGTTCTTAGAGGTAGGGGGACCTGGGAGAATGGTACTGATAAACGAGGCAGACTAAAGTCTCATGCAATAGCAAGCTTTATTCAGAGATTCAGACAGTTTATACTCTGAGGACGAAGAAAGGTCATCTGAGAAAATTCTCATAACTTCAAGCTGTGTACAGTCACAAGGACAAGCAGGACATGGCAAAAACATGTTTTTCCATAGGATAGATTAAGCATTTGAGTAATTGAGTAAAACCAGCAAGTGATAGTGAGTACTGTGACGTAAACACACTCCTGTCTACGACACCTGGGAGGAGTGTGAAAACACAATCCTATCTACCCCACCTGGAGGGGTATGAAAAAACACTCCTATCTACCCCACCTGGGAGGGGCGTGAAAACACACTCCTATCTACCACACCTGGAGGAACGTGAAAACACACTCCTATCTACCACACCTGGAGGGGCGTGAAAACACAGTTCAGGGACAATCCCAGGTTTTGAAGAAACTGAGGTCACAAGGCTCTCTCTGTCCTGTTCTCTTGGAGTGTTTTCACGAGCACTCAGAGTCCTCTTCACATGACTCCATTCTTGGCCCTTATTCTGACAGTTAGGAAAAGTGGGTTTGTTGTTAAGAACCTCCTTATAGACCAAATGTGATGACCCTACCTGTGGATTTTGAAATAGTTTTAGGATATTGGGCACCAGTGAGTTCTTTTAGAAAACAAAATTGAGGAAAGTTTGATTCAGAAACAAAAGACTACTACCCACAGAGAAGAAAGGGAGCCTAAGAGCCCCTGGAAATACAGATTAGAAGATGTAATAATGATAAAGAATGAGGTGATGAAACTACCAGTGAGAAGACAGTCATAGTCGAAGGTGAGTGTACACCGAGACTGTTTAGCAAATCTATTAAATGGAATTCAGAAATTCATACAAGATTCATTCATCTAGAAATACACATAAAATACAAAAATACATAAAAGACATCCATTCTGGTCAGTTAATATTTACAATAGGAATGCATGGTTAATCAGTATTCTAAATAAAATTGTAATTCAACACATTCAAAATAATAGAAAAAAATCCCTAATTTTAGTAGATATGAATGACCACATTTTACAGAATAATTATTGGTATTTAAAAACAGAAAAGTCCCAAAGGCAGGAGGTGGTGGCACATACCTTTTATCCTATCACTCAGAAGTCAGAGGCAGGGAAATCTCTTGAGTTCGAGGCCATGCTGGTCTACAGAGCAAGTTCCAGGACAGCTAGGGCTACAAAGAGAAACCCTGTCTTGAAAACAAAATAACACCAACAGCAATAACAACAAAATCTTCCTAGCAGAGTTTAAGGAGAGGGCCTTTTGTTGATAGGAGAAGGTAGTGGTTTTGGATGAGAGTCTTCCTTTACTGCTTTTTGGCATTAATACCTCATTTTTTCCCTGGTCTACTGCATAAGACCTAATATACTGCTTAACAAAGTAAGAGAACCAAATTTAGTTTCAAAATGTCATCATGGAATATGATACAACCTACTTTTTTTCAAAGACAATTTGAAAATACATTGCAGAAGACCTGGGCTTGTTTTTTAGCACCCACATTGATGGTTCACAACTATCTGTAACTCCTACTTACAGG
Organism: Chionomys nivalis; assembly: GCF_950005125.1. NCBI lineage: Eukaryota > Metazoa > Chordata > Mammalia > Rodentia > Cricetidae > Chionomys > Chionomys nivalis. The sequence goes on from NC_080087.1 coordinate 45,382,590, forward strand.
TAATCTGATGCCTTCTTCTGACCTCTGAGCACACAGGCACACACATCGCATACATACATGCAAGCAGACAAATAAATAAAATAAATAAATCTTAAAAAAATTAAAAAGTTAAATATTGAGAAAGAAAATGCATGGCTTTTTTATAGATTGTAAATTGTAGATATATAATCAACTGTAGATTGATTCCTACAATGTCAGTAGTTTACAGCCATTCCTAACTCAGCTTTTGGGTATCCAGTGTCCTCTTGTGGTTTTTGTGGGCAACTAAACATATGTGGCATGCATTAACACAGACATAGACACATACAGATATATTTTTTTAAAAAAATCTTAAAACACAAAGTGAAAAATAGAAAAAAAAACAAGACTGCGTATTTAGAAGGCAGTTTGATAGTTTGTCCACTTAGACTAATAGTGGTAGGTTCTTCCTTGAGGTCTGTGACTTCCCAGTCTCAGGTTTTTGGCCAGGTTTATAGTACCAGGCCTGAGTCTTCTCCTGCATAGTGACCTTAAATCCATTCAGCAAACAGTTGGTTATCACATGTTTTCTTGTACTGGGGAGTGAACTCAGGATGTTGTGTATTCTAAGCATGTTCTCTACCATGGATCAGTATTCCACACTTGATACTATCTCCTTGGGTCAACCTCCTGATGTGTTCCTAAGAGTCTTGATAAAATAGAACTGTCTTTTGAAACTTGGAAATCAAAATTAGTTTCATACTTCTTAAATAATTTTCCAAAGTATTTTCTTCTTTCTAAAGTAAAAAGGATAATTTGTACAAATTTTCCTCTTTCCTAGAGTGGGGGGCAGATCTTATTAGCACACCTCTGCATCTTCTCAGGCCAGCTTTCTCTGAACCACAACTCCACATTCCCTTATTCTGCCTTGTAGTAATCTTCCTCATCACCTCTGACCTTTCTCCAGAGGACAGCACCATCATGCCGTTCACAGTACTGAATGGAATGACCACATGGTGTGTGGTCCTGTCCTGCAGGGCAGGGACTATTGCTTCACTCATATTTTAATTGGCACCTGGCACAACTGTTACAGGCAGCTGGTATTAAAATATTTTGAGTGGGTAGTCATTATGAGCCTCTAAGTTTTATTCATAAGAAGTTTGTTACTTTAAGTAATTCTAAACTTGAAATGTCAACATTAAAATTTATTAACCACTAGACCTTCTAGTTTCATTAGCATTATTATATAAAACCTTGTTATTCCTAAACACTCATGAGAAGATAAATGTTTTGTGCTGTTTCAATTTTAGGGTATCTGATACCACAAATACATTTAATGTACTTTTGTGGGAACTAATTGAAAATAGTTTTATAATATGCTAAGTGCCTTTAAAATGTCTAGTGGGTTTGTTGGCTCCTGGGGTAATCTGAAATTTTCTTGAACTCTCTTTAAAATTATATGCAGGTTATTTGTTCTCAAATACAATAATTGGACTGTTTTCATCTGAAGCTCTACTTGATTTGCTCAGAGTAGCATATCAGATTTATTACAACTATATACCAACAGAATTATTTTGTTTCTTAGAAAAGAGATTCCATAAACATGTGTAGAGCTAGTCTATATAAATAATAAGAAACCCTCAATATGTTACTATATGATTGATAAAGTAATCTATTTCCTTTTAAAGTAGATATGTATTCAATTTATAAACTGTATTTGTAATCCATTACTATAGAGAAGAAATTTATTTATTATTATACTAGATATTAATGGGTTAATATCATGAAATGTTTAAAGCACTTTAAGTTGTTACATTTTACCTTTGATGTAGTCTTTAGATATTAAGATGAATTTTTAAAAGTTATAATGAAATCTGCAAATCATCCTTCTGCATAACACCTGCTTGGTGAATTTATTTATGCAATGGTTTTGTTGGTAGCCATGAGCCCTCTAGTTTCCTTGTGGTTCCTTTCATCATAATTTAGAGACACATTTCTTTAAAATGCTTTCCTTGATAACCAGTCTTTTCCCTCCTCCTTCCTACTCTCATCTAGAGTGACAGTATTCCCGCATAGTATTCTCTTAACTAAGCATGCTGTACAAATTTTAACTAAACCATTACATTTATTATTTGGTAATTTTGCTGTTATGCTAATATATATTAGGTTTAAATCCTACTTTTTGTTGTTAGAGTTGGTGAGCAATTTTATCTTTGTTTTTAAAAGGTTGTAGCTGGTGGGGGAACATGGACACCTTAAACTTAATACATGTTCATTTTTATCCAGAAATACAATCGCTCCAGAGCACTGTATCTTGTATATGTTCACCACATGGCACTGTAATTTGTGAAGTGGCTCTCCATTGAGTATAAGGGAGGAAACGGGAAGTAAATTCTGCTTTCTCTATTCACAAACAAGGACTGAATACTGGCTGTCCCTACTAAATAGTATCAGACAGCTATGTTTTTATTTGCAGAGAGAAACTTTAGCCAGAAAAAGAGAAAATGTAGTTTAGTTCTTATACAAATGTGTTATTATCACAACTTCCAGTTTCCTTATCTATTAATGAGAAATAAAATCAAGTAGTTTTTTATTTTTCTCAAATTTTAATTTTTTTATAGTGAAAAATCTGATTCATGAATTTTCAGTCTACCGAATTTTTAAAATATCAAACTGTTAAGCAGAACACAATGCTTACAAATAATTACAAGTAATATACAAACTAGTAATGTGTGGAACTCTGGGAAGAAGATGGAGGCTACTGGAAAGAAAGTGCCAGACTTTCTTTTTGACGTCAGTGTAGTTGAGGGCAGGTGGGGCACGTTAGCAGGACAAGAGAAGTTTGTGTAGGTGACAGTCAGTTGAAGGAGGCTACGTGATTTCATTTTGGAGAAAGGTGAGAAATGAGACTTTGGAGAGGCAGAAGAAAGTCATCTAGAGAACTTGGCTCTCCTTGCTGTCTCACGATGGCTACCCATGGAATGTTTTTGAGATAAGAGTAAGAATGGAATTTGTGGGGAAAATCTGTCTAGTTGCTGTTAAGTAGATGTACTAAAGTGTCATGGAGAGATGTACTTGGCCTGTAAATGCCATGGAGAGATGAACCTGGTATTATCAGGCTGGGGTAAAGGAGCTACTTCTCCTAGGAAGGCCCTGGCTTTTCAAAATTAACTAGAATGTCTGCATTCTACTGGTTTTCATTGAGTATGTGACAATCTTATGGTCTAAGCTTGAGAATATATAGACTTTATTATCTTGCCTTCGAGTATTACTCTCTTGTGTTTTCTTAGTAACAATGGTATAAGGAGTGAGAAAGCAGGAGCGTTTTCATTTTTTACCAGAATCTAACTGCGGGAACTGCATAACATTTGGAAATGTCTTCTAGTTCTTATATGTGCTCCGTAGCTCTTACATGAGCTCCTTAACAGTTGTTATATTAGCACTCTAAGCTCTTAAAATATTGCTATTTTGTTATTTTAACATATTATGGGTAGATATCTCACACTGGCAATAGATTTATTTTTAAAACTACCCTCATAGACATGCGTGAGGGCTGGAACATTTACATGAATGACTCTTTCTGTGCAATATTAAAAAGAAAAATGAGCTACTTCAATGTCTCATCCCTTCCTCCAGTCCTTCCTAGCGCTGGTGAATCTGCTGTCCTACCCTGCTGTGTATGAGCTAACAGGCAATCAAGAACTTCCCAATAAGGCAGAATATTCTCTTCGTGAAGTTCCAACATGTATTATTGTAAGTTACTTTCTTTCAATTGTTCTCTTACCTCCTTGCTTACTGTTTGATATTGGTAGCAAAGACATAATCCCCCATGCTTATCAAAGTCTAAATTGATTACTTATCCCTGGAATATCACCTTTTGATATTCCATGCATATTACCTATGCATGGAAACTTTGGTCCAGGCCACGCACCTGTTCCTTTACCTATCAGAATGCAAAGCTAACCCCCTATAGCCAGGAAAACAACTTGGTATATATCTAACTTCTGTAGAAATGGGTTCTAGGTAGCTTAATAACCATGCTATGTTGCTCTATCACTGACTAGGATAATAAAGAATAAATTATATCCATAGAGTCCAATATATTTTCAAACTATGTTTTAATGAATTTTGTATTATGTCCACAAGGACAGTATATGTATATTTAATTTGAAGCTTAATTACACTTAAAATTGCTTATATTATTGGCTTGGTTTAACTATTAAAGAGGATGTAGTTCATTGTCTTTGGGTGTTTATGAATTAAACACAAATGTATAAACATGTGTGCATGAACACACATACGCAAGGATTAGAAAGGAATTACTGAATACTGAAATTCTATTTCCAAACATTATGCTTTCCTTGTCATTTTGTCTTACATATTATTGGTTTTAGAAATGGTATTGTTCTTCTTGAATACTTTTCACTTTTGATAATTCCAAACATTTAAATTCATAAAATTGCTTTCTCTTGTGGGGAAGTTTTGGTAACTATTTTGGAGTAAAATGTAAAGTTAGGGATGTCTCTCACTGGATCTTTAAGACTGCAGGGTCTCTTATGTTCTTAAATTATCCCAGTACCATCTGCTTGTGCTCAATTTTATCTTATTGCTTATGAACTTGATGGTTAGCTTTCTTATTCTACTGCTTGACTTGTTTGTGTCTATGAATGGGTTAGATATTGATTTTCCCATCTACCAAAAGAGGGCACTGTGCTAAGTGTAATACAGATAAGAAGCACAAACGTTGTGTGACACCACTAATGAGAGGACTCTAAAATAGTTCAGGAGTCAGAGTTGGCTGCCAGGACTAAGGCTGGGCAAGAAGGCAAAGAACTATCCCCATGGACAAGGTTTTGGTTACACAAGTAAAAATATCCTAAAGTTTTATTGTATAACAGGATGCTTATAATTAATATCACTCTATTATGTACTTAAAATTTCTTAGTGGAGCAAATGTGTGTTAAATGTCTTTTGCAGACTCAAAAAGAAGGTGAGAGGAAACTTGAAGTTTGTGATAGAAGTAATTAAAGGTGTCATCAGAGCTAAACTCCCTTCTCAGGAATCTAGGCAGGACTCTGTCATTGAAGAGTTCATACATGATTACTATATGCACATCATTTTCACCTTTCTCTTTCCTCAAACTCTGTGTCTCCAACTTCTCTCAAACTCACAGTTCTTTTTATTATTGTTTTACACACACACACACACACACACACACACACCCCTTACTGAGTCTATTTGGTATTGCAGGAGCTGATGTAAAGGCCATAGAGGGATGCTGCTTCCTAGCTCACTCTTTCTGGTTTGCTCAGCCTGCTTTCTTATAGCACAAGCTGTAGGACCACAAGCTTGGATGACACCACCCACGGTGGGCTGGGCCCTTCCTCATCAACCTTTAATTAAGAAACTGCCCTAATGACTTGCCGACAGCCCTGTCTTATAAAAACACTTTCTTAATTGAGGTTCCCTCCTCTAAAATGACTTTAGCTGATGCCAATTTGACCTAAAACTGTCCAGCTCAATAATGTATTGGGGAGCTTTTCCCTAGAGAAAATGGATTCCCTCTCTTTCAACAGCCATTGATTGATTGTAGCTCTTCAGCTAGGAGTGGGACCTTGTACAGTATCTCTCATCCACTTTGTCACACCGACTGTCTTGTTCACCATTTGCTTGGTGTCATTGTTTAGGTCTTTAGACAATCACATTGTTGAAGTTTCATGGTGCAGCTTCTCTGTCAAACCCAGGTGATGCTGTCATGCTGTTGACATCCTGGTTTTCTGGATAGTAAATATTTTTGTCCCTTCTTCTGCCACTTTCCCTGAGCCCTAGGTGTAGGGGTTACACTGTACATCAGCGTTAGCAGGATGCTGATGTACACTGTGAAGCCACTGGAGTTGTGTACCTTATGTTAACTTGTTCTCTGCAGTTTCATCCATTATGAGACTCTGCAATTGTCACCGTCTGTTCAGAAAGAAACTTCTTTGGTAAGGAGTGAGAGCGGCACTTATCTGTGCATATAAGGAGAAGTATTTAGAATATAGTTAGAAACTGTATTAGCTTAGGAAGATGACAGTTATAGGTTTTCTTATACAGTATATGATTTCCCAGCCATTAGTAGTTGTCTGGGTTTGCAGTATAAGGCATGATTCCCCTCTCCCCCGTCCTGTTAAGCAGACCCTAAATCCAATTAGACAGTTGGTCACTTCCAATATAAAAATGCCACTATTGCACCATTGAGGATATTTTGCCAGGCCAATAATTGTTGTGGCTTGTAAGTTTCACAGCTAATGAGAACTGTGGGGTTCTTTTCTCCCTTGGAATTTGCATAGCACTTTCTGATACTATGTCCTCAGGGTAGAGGCTTCCAGATCAGTTGCAGCTCAGTTCCTACAAGTCCTGTGTCCAGAATACCATGTTTTCAGGGTCTTATTGTGGGAGGCAGCTACAAAAGCCTATGTTTTTTGGGGAATCTCTTGGAGTACCTGACTGAAAACCCAGAGGAAGGTTTACAGTGCCTGTGACTAGGGTTTTGTCACTTAAGTCTATGACTTTGGGCAGAAACATGAGTCTATTTAAATGAACTGTTCATCTCTCTAACATCTATCTATCCATTCTCTTTCTTCTATCCATCGATTACTATCTTTCTTTTATCTTTATCTGTCATCTATCAATCTTCCATCTGTTTATCATCTATCTATCTATCTATCTATCTATCTATCTATCTATCTATCTATCTATCTATCATCTGTCTGCCTGTCTGTCTGTCTGTCTATCCATCCATCCATCATATAAATGTATTGTAGGCATTTCGTGTCTTGTTGCTGCCCGACTCCAGTTTTTTACATGCCTAACTATGTTTACATGGCCGTCATCTCTTCCTGGCTGGAATCTTCCTCTGTATTTCTTTTCTCAGGATATTTGTCTTGGATTACCTAAAATGACTAAGATTTTTAACTTAATTCCATCTTCAAAGATCCCTTGTCCAAACATTCAAGTTCTGGGGATTACGACACAGACAGACTTTTAGGAGGTTGGTATTTAACCTCCTTACTGTATGACCACTGAAGAGTGGTCATTTCCTCTAGTTCCCCATGATAAAAAGTCCCAAGGAAGGAACTTGATGGGGGTTCATTTTTATTACAGGCTAACCAGGGTAATCCACTCTTGGAATATATAGTTTTAGGGCCTTATTGACCTATTCCTTATCATGTATTTGTTCATTTCCTAAAAGCGTCAAGATAGCATGAATATGGGCACTGAACCAGTTGACTAGATGGGCCCTCAAATGTGTGCCTACTTTATTCCAGGCTTTTTCTTTTGGGCCATCAACCAGCTCTCAAATCATGACACAGAGACTATTAACTTTGAATGCTCAGCCTTAGCCCTTTTAACTTAAATTAACCTGTTTCTCTTTATCTACCTTTCCCTCATGGCTTATTACCTTTATTACTTTTGTATATCTTACTTTCACTGCCTCTCTATGTCTGTCTAGCTGGTGTCGGCCTGACTTCTTGCCCCAGGCATGTCCTTTCTCTCCTTCTTCTCTTCCTTCTTCTTTTGAGCCTTCATTTGCCCTCCTATTTATTCTCTCTGCCTAGCAGCACCACCTATCTTTTCTCTTGCCTTGCTATTGGCCTTTCAGCTCTTTATTAGGCCAATCCGGTGCCTTAGGCAGACAAGGTGCAACTGATGCAACATATCTTTTCATAATTAAACACACATCCTTACATAATTAAATAAATATAATACACCTTTACACACTTAAAGTAATATTCTGCAGCATAAACACATGTAACATGTCTTTTCTAGTTAAAATAATATTCCACAACACTACTTATACTGAATTCTTCTTTGTTTATCCAGTCCTGGTTTTAGACTGACTGCTAGCTTACTGAATAAATTCTCAACATGGACAGTATCCTTTGAAGTAGTATTTCTGCAGACTGCTAATTCCGGGCATTCCACTAGCTTTTGCTGGCTTATTTTTGTTTAAGAAGCTAATTCTTTTCCTGACATGTTGTGGTGATTAGAAACCAGCATGGTTATGGTGCTCTCCATAAGACAGGTTTACTATGAGTTCCGCTTTCTTCCCTGGGTGGGGCTACATCAATGTAATCCTCTTTGAAGAAGAAATTATTTACTATAACATTTTTTTCTCTGAAAATGCATTGTTGTTGATGGATTGTTTCAGTCTCTCCTTCCATCAGCTTGTTGGCAATACCATATATTCTCATCATTTTGTTCTTCCTAATCTACTTCTTTGATTTAAATCTAAAACTTCAGATCTCCCAGGTGTCACCCGCCATCAGTATGCTTAGCTTTGTATTCAGATAGCTGTGCAAATTTGTGCTAAGTGATGAAGACAGAGGTGCAGCTGGGTGTATGAACGTGAGTTGTATGTTCATTTCATTACATGATGGTTGGAACAGAGTGCCCAGCTAAGAAGACGACTGCAGATTACAGTGACAGAGCTTTAAGAAGAGTCTTTTTATTCTCCATTATTCATCAATATTTTCTAGTTTAAACTTATTATTACACATTTGTACAAGTTATCAATAGATTTGTGAATATGAATATATATCTGTGATACACACACACATATATATATTTATGGTATATATGAGATAGTATACATACAGACATATATATGAGCTAGGTTCTCATGTGATCCAAATTGGCCATGAATTTGCTGTATACCCCAGGAGGCCCTTAAACTTCTGATCCTCTTTCCTCCACCTGATGAGTGCAGGGATTATAGGCATGAACCAGCATGCCTAGTTTTTGTTGGGCCATGTGCATGCTAGGCAGACACTACCAATTGTGCTATATCCCTGGCCCCGTATATTCATTCTTAAGTGCTGAGGCTTAGATCTTGCTAGGATAAATTTACCTTTTTTTGTGTGTGCTTATAGTTGATTTCTCGAATGTATTTTGAATTATTTATTACTTCTTTCTCTTATAAATTCATCTCTCACCTCTTATTCATGTGCTGGGACTGTTTCCATGGCATCATTCATATAGAATGAATAAATTTTATTTGACTTTTTTCCTTACCTAAACCTTTTTTCCTTATTGGCCAGCCACAGTAATATGTTGTAATTAAATCCATTGATGAATTTATATATAAAGAAAGTTTTTGGATTTGTACTTAAAATACACACAAAAACAGGGTTTTGTGTTTTGTTTTTTAATTCATTTACATTTGCCTTTTTTTTTCAATTGAGTCATAGTCTTACACTGTAGCCCAAATTAGTCTTTTTTTTTTTATTGAAAAAAAATTTTCCGCCTCCTCCCCGCCTCCCATTTCCCTCCCCCTCCTCCCGCCCCTCTCCCCCTCCCCCCACTCCTCTTCTCCTCCCTCTCCAGCCCCAAGAGCAGTCAGGGTTCCCTGCCCTGTGGAAAGTCCAAGGTCCTCCCCACTCCATCCAAGTCTAGGAAGGTGAACATCCAAACTGTCTAGGCTCCCACAAAGCCAAAACATGAAGTAGGATCAAAACCCCGTGCCACTGTCCTTGGCCTCTCATCAGCTCTCATTGTCCGCCATGTTCAGAGAGTCCGGGTTTTTTTTTTTTTTTTTTTACTTATTTATTTATTTTTATTCTTTTTTAATTAAAATTTCCACCTGCTCCCCATTTCCCATTTCCCTCCCCTCCTCCCAAATATTGCCCTCCCCCTACTTCCCTCCCCCTATCCCCACTCCTCTTCTCCTCCCCCCACTCCATTCCCCCTCCCTCTCGATACTGAAGAGCAGTCCAAATTCCCTGCCCTGCGGGAAGACCAAGGTCCTTCTATCTACGTCCAGAAAGGTGAGCGTCCAAACAGGCTAAGCTCCCACAAAGCCAGTTCATGTATTAGGATCGAAACCTAGTGCCATTGTCCTTGGCTTCTCATCAGTCTTCATTGAGTCCGGTTTTATCCCATGCTTTTTCAGTCACAGTCCAGCTGGCCTTGGTGAGCTCCCAATAGATCAGACCCACTGTCTCAGTGGGTGGGTGCACCCCTCGTGGTCCTGCCTTCCTTGCTCATGTTCTCCCTTCTTCTGCTCCTCGTTAGGACCTTGGGAGCTCAGTCCGGTGATCCAGTGTAAGCCTCTGTCTCAATCTCCATCCATCGCTAGATGAAGGTTCTATGGTGATATGCAAGATATTCATCAGTATGGCTATAGGATAGGGTCATTTCAGGTTCCCTATCCTCAGCTGCCCAGGAACTAACTGGGGACATTGCCCTGGCACCTGGTAGCCACTCCAGGTTCAAGTCTCTTGCCAGCCCTTAGGTGGCTCCCTTAACTAAGATATGTGCTTCCCTGCTCACCTATCCAACCTTCCTTTATCTCCAATCATCCCGTTTCCCCAAGTTCCCCCCATCCTCTCCTTCACACTTTTCTCTCCCCATCTCCCCTTACCTCCATCCCACCCCACCCCAAGATTCCAGTTTTTTGCCCGGCAATCTTGTCTACTTCCCATAGCCAGGAGGATAACTATATGTTTTTCCTTGGGCTCACCCTCTTATTTAGCTTCTTTAGGATCACAAATTATAGACTCAGTGGCCCCTATCCCCGGCTAGAAACCAATTATGAGTGAGTACATCCCATGATCATCTTTTTGGGTCTGGGTTACCTCACTCAAGATAGTATTTTCTATTTCCATCCATTTGCATGCAAAACTCGAGAAGTCATTGTTTTTTTACCACAGAGTAGCACTCTAATGTATATATATTCCACACTTTCTTCATCCATTCTTCCATTGAAGGACATGGAAGGTTGCTTCCAGGTTCTGGCTATTACAAATAATGCTGCTATGAACATAGTTGAACAAATGCTTTTGTCATATGATAGGGCATCTCTTGGGTATATTCCCAAGAGTGGTATTGCTGGGTCCAGGGGTAGGTTGATCCCAAATTTCCTGAAACTGAGAAGCTTCTGTAAAGCAAAGGACACTGTCACTAAGACAAAAAGGGAGCCTACTGACTGGGAGAAGATCTTCACCAACCCCACAACAGACAAAGGTCTGATCTCCAAAATATATAAAGAACTCAAGAAACTAGACGTTAAAATGCTAAATAACCCAATTAAAAAATGGGGCACTGATTTGAACAGAGAATTCTCAACAGAAGAAGTTCAAATGGCCAAAAGACACTTAAGGTCATGCTCAACCTCCTTAGCAATCAGAGAAATGCAAATCAAAACAACTTTGAGATATCATCTTATACCTGTCAGAATGGCTAAAATCAAAAACACCAAGGATAGCCTTTGCTGGAGAGGTTGTGGAGAAAGGGGTACCCTCATCCATTGCTGGTGGGAATGCAAACTTGTGCAACCACTTTGGAAATCAGTGTGGTGGTTTCTCAGGAAATTTGGGATCAACCTACCCCAAATTAGTCTTAAACGTAAGGCAATCCTTTTACCTTAACCTCTTGAGTCCTGGGTTTAGGCAGTATGGATCATGACATCAGGCAAAAGGCAGATCTTTAAAGCAAAGCTTTTGGAGATGGATGTATTGATGTAGAGAAAACTGTGTGGTGGACTAAAGCTGTCAGGGCTTGAGGCTGCTTGTTGCGTTCAGTTTCAAGGGATGACTGCATACGGGAAATCTGAAGGAACTAAGAATCTTAATGCTGGAACCTCAACTGTTGTAATTGCTCTTAAGTAGGCCAATCTGTCCATCTGTCTGCCCTTCTACCTATCAATCATCTATTAGTCAGTCATCTGTTTTTGTTTCCTAGATGATGATAATATTTTCTCTGAATTCTAAACCACTTATTTACCCAAACTAGCAAAGCTATTCACATACTCTTAAGTAGTTATTAGACCAGAAATTCAAATCAACTGTTATTTGCTTCACATTTGAAAATTTTATATTTGCTTTCAACAGTAGTTTGTGTTTTGGGCTCTTTTATCTTTGTTGTACATACATCCTGCTTGCTGCTTTGACAGTTGGGTGTATATCATGGTTCTCCACTTGGGGTGACCATTAACCTCAGTTTAGAAACTTTTCCAAATCATAATGCTCAGGTCTCACCTAGACCAGGAAGTTCACAAACTCTAGGATGGGTCTGCGCATCTTTAACCCCAGCACCTCATGACTTCCAGTAGTTCCAGTGTGAACCCAAATTTTAGAATCATGAATCTAAATGAATATTTATTGCTTTAATTTATTTGACTAGCATCTGTTATATAGAGTCTCAGTGTTTCTTTGTTATTTTTAGGATATAATCGATAGGCTTATCATTTTGAACTCTGAAGCTAAGATTCGTTCTTTACTGAATTATGAACAATCACACATCTTTGGTCTAAGGTAAGCTATTAAACTTTAAGCATATTTTACAAACTGCAGAGATTAAGCATTTGTTCTGTATATATTTTGTGTAACTATATAGTATGTATCTATACGTGTGTGTGAGATGGTATATATGCACATGTGGAGGTCAGAGTTTGATGTCAGATGTCTTCCTTGGTGGCTTTCTCATTTTTTTGAGACAGGACCTGTCAGTGAACCTAGAGCTCACGGACTGAGATAGACTGGTTGGCCAGTGAGCTTGGGGGAATCTGCGTGGCTTTGCCTATTTGCACTGTGGTTACAGGCGAGTGTCTGACTTTTATGTGAGTCCTTGGGACCAGGCTCAAGTCCTTGAGTTTGTACAGCAAGCTCTCATCCACTGAGCTGTCTCCACAGCCCGATTCTATATACTTCAAAGAGTGCTTAAATGGGCTAACTTAAAAATAGTATTGAAAGATGTCATTCTATAACATTATAGTAAAAGCAAATTATAGTATTTAGGTTTTGATACTATAGGCTTTGTGTGAATTTAGGTTTTGCATGATTAGCGGCTGTCACCTTTGCTCAGTGTGTAGGGCACATTAAGGACTACTTTCACTGACTTTTCTCGGGAGTCTCATGAAGATTCCCTGGGCTGGCTTGTGATTAGACCCTTTTCATAATAAGGCCTTAAAATAGGACTAGACATGGATGTTTGGTCTCGAGGTCCAGATTTTGCTTCTTGGAATTGATCATTAATCATCAGCTCTACTTTTCGTGGGGTTTAAGACTGGTTGAGTTCATATTCCTTGACATTTTAGTATGTTGAAATGGGGAAGAATGCAGTTTTGGCAGGGATACAGAGGCTTAGGAACTCTCAGTATTTTGCTCATAGGGAGATGTGTAGCTTGCTTTCCCACCTACAAATGACTGATTTGAAAACAGCTGAATTAAGGAGAATTTCTGTGCTCATAGGTTCATGATTTTTCTGCCTTTGTATTATCAAAGCACCTTTCTCAGGCGTAAGGGAGGCCAGTGATAATGTGCTGCCTAAGAAGTGCAGTGTGTGCCCTCCTAAGAGCAGGCCTCTTTGCTGGTAGAGTATAGCCTACACTTTGATGTCTTAGTTTTTGCTGTTCATTAATAGTTGAACTTTTGACTTCTTGCTTAAAAGAAGATATAAAAAAGCTGCAATTATTATATATGTTTTTTGATATTGGACCTTTATCTCAAAACATGTTTTCACATGAAATTTTAACTTTCAATTTATAACATGAGAAATACCAAATAGCATGGAAGCAAAAGGGGATTGTTGATTAAAATATTCAATAGAATTCTCATTTGACTTTTGAGTAATTAAAAGTAGTTGGTTTCTTCTTGTTATATACTAAGTAAATATTCTCCCTTGTATATTCATTTATGTATTTAGCTTGTGCACATACACTATGACATGTATGTAGAGGCCAGCAGACAACATTTGTAGGTTGGTTCTCCTTTGTTACCATATGGATTCTTGGGGATGGAACTCAGATAATCAGGCTTGGTGGCCAGTGACTTTAGATGCTAAACATGCCTCCTTCTTTTCTCACCTCTTCTCCTGTCACTTTACATTTCTTTTGTGATATTTCCCCAAATGTACTTAAAGGGAAACTACTAAAATTTTGTTATATAAAATAATATAAAAATGAAAGCTTTAATAAGTATTTTTTGGGTTCTTTCTTACAGTGTACAAATGGAATTATCTGTCTTATAGAAAGAAAATTATCTGTCTAGGTGTACTGTCACCCCACTGCTGTCGAGTGCTACATTCTCACAGTTTGTGTCCTGAGCCCTGGGACGGTGTACTTGTAGGAGGTGGAGCTGCATTCACACAGCAGGGAAATGCAGGATGCTCACATTATTATCCTTCCAGGGAAGTGGGCATTACATCTGAACAACTCAAAGGACTTAAAACAGTGTGTGGCACTTAAAAAAACATTGGTTGTAACAAATATTTAACAAATAGTACTTTGTGTGTTTTAGTATTTAACTAGCTGTATTCTGTTTTTGCTATGAAACAAATATTTCCAGGACAGCAGTCTCCTATACACCGCAGAGCAAAGTACTTTCTGTAGAAAAGTTTGCATGTTAATTTGGGGCATTTTTGACTGGTTTTTAAAATTAGTGTTTTGCTTTTGGAAACATTAAAAATATTTAGTGTGTGACTGTGTGCACACCTGCATGGATTTGTGTGTACCTCTGTATGTGTGCAGTTGCTTATGGGGACTGAATGAGAGTGTCAAATCCCTTGTAACTGGACTTCAGATGATTGTGAGTACCCTGTTGTGAGTCTTCAGAAAGGGCAGTAAGGGCTCTTAACCATTGTTCCATTTTTTTCCAGCTCTTTTGACAAGGGTGTTTTTCTGTAATTTTAATTTTTATTATGTGCATTGGTATTTTGTTTGCATGTATGTCTGTGTGGCTGTCAGATCTTGGAGTTATAGACAATTGTGAGCTGCCATGTGGGTGTTGGGATTTAAATCCAGGTTCTCTGGAAGAGCCATCAGTGCTCTTTAACCACTGAGTCATTTCTCCAGCCCTTGTTGTGTTTTGTTTTCTAATAATTGTAGTCATTATTTTTCTCCTTGGGTGTAACAAAACACCCAACAGAAGCAGCTTAAGAAAGGAAGAATTTTTTTTTTTTTTTTTTTTTTTTTTTTTTTTTTTTGACATACAGATTCAGAGCACATTCCATCCAGCTGGGAAAGGCATTATGGCAGTGCTTGAGGCAAGTGTATTTTCAGGTAGGGAGTAGAGATAGAGATGTGAACGCTGGTGCTCAGGCAGCTTTCTGCTTTGTGTGAGTCCAAGGCCTTCAGCCTATGGGAGGGTGCTGCCCACACTGAGAATGAGTTTCTCACCTCAGCGAAGCCCACCAGGAAAACCTCTTCCAGCCATGCTTAGAGGCTCATCTCTTGAGGGATTCTAGAGCCTGTCAAGTTGACAATGAATGTTAAGCATCATAATAATGCGTATTTCCACTGTATTTGAAGTTTCCTCATTGTCTCATTCAGTAGTAGTTTGAAGGGAAATATCTGAAGTCATTTCCGTCCGCTATTTATTTTCCATTCAGGCCGCATGGCGGTAGATTCTAGCATTGCATTGGGTATGAAGCTTGTGTTTCTTTGAGTTCTGGAATTTTATCAGGATCTTTCCTTCTTACAATCACAGTGCTGTGATTGAGATCATACCTTCATTGTGCCCTGCGCAGCAGGATATAGCCTCCTGCGTGTGTCTGACTTCTGTTGCTTATCTGCCCCTTTACTTTTCTCTGCTTCAGAACTCTAGAAATTGCAAATTTGGACTACCTTGTGTCTGAACACATCAGTGGAGCTCACATGAGGCTTAGTGAAATGTGGTTTATGGGTTTTCACGTCTCAGCAGCAGCCCATGCTACTTAGAACTCGAGAGTCTAATTTGCCAAGATGGCCTAAGAGATCTTGCACTGTAGTCCTCTCTCATTCAAGGAAATGCTCTTTAATTAGCCCTGAGCTCCTTCGAGGCTGTTATGTAACCCTGGACCACTCTTGGCAGGGGAGAAATGTCTCCATACATGCCACCCCACACTGAGAACAACACTAAACACTGAAAAGAAGCTCCCCTTGCTTCCCACCTCCCTGCTCCCTACACCCATGCTCCTTCTCTGCTTCCCACCTTGCTCGCCTCTGTTTTCTTTTTGGTCAACTTCAGGTTGGCTTTGACTTTGTATCTTCCCAGAGTTATGTATCCCATATATTCAAGGTCAAGATCACTCCCATGGTAATGATTCCAGTGCATTCATTTTTACCTTAGATTTTCATTCTGTTGTCACTTTCAGTAACATTGAAAATAGTGGGTTTTGCTTTCTTTTTGTATAAAAAATTGTCTTTGTGGCTGAGCATGGTGGCTCATTCCTGTAATCCCAGCATTTGAGAAGTGGTAGCAGGAGACTCAGGAGTTAAGGCTATCTATCCTTGGCTACATGGTGAGTTGGAGGCTAGGGTGAGCTATCTTAGACTCTATTTCAAAAAAACAAAAACAAAAACATACATTTTTGCTTCTGTAACACTACATACTTTTTTATCTTTTAAAAAATAAAACAATCTTTTTATCATTTTACTTACCAATCCCAGTTCTTACTCCCTCCCCTCCTCCTATTCCCTTTGCCTTCCCCCACCACTCTATCCCCTCCTCAGAGAAGGTAGGACACATTGCTTTGGGGAAGGTCCAAGGCCCTCCCACTATATCCAGCCTGATCATGGTATCCATCCAAAGAGAATAGGTTTCCGAAAAGCCAGTACAAGCAGTAGGGATAAATCCTGGTGCCATTGCCAGTGGCCCCGCAATCTGCCCCAGCCATATAACCGTCACCCACATTCAGAGGGTCTAGTTTGGTCCTATGCTGGTTCCTTCCCTGTCCAGCTGAAGTTGGTGAGCTCCCATTAGCTCAAGTAAGCTGTTTCAGTGGGTGTCCCCATCATGGTCTTGACCTCTTTTCTGACATTTTTACTCCTTCCATTCTTCAACTAGACTTTTGGAGCTCAGCTCAGTGCTCCGCTATGGGCCTCACTACAATTTTTATTTATTTTTATTTTTTTATTTTTATTGCTGTAATTTCTGCATCTTTCTCTGAGAAAAGTCTCTGAATGCAATACTATGGATTTGGTCCTGGGCCAGCCTCTCCAATCACCACTCCCCGATACTGTTTTTAGTTCTTATCATATTTGATATCTCAATTCACACATTTCTCAGGCATCAAAAACTTAGTATGTCAAAAATTTAACTCTGGGATCTCCTGTCCCCCCCCCCCAATGAATAAAAACAGACCAAGTAAATTTGGTTTCTATCTCATTAAGTTACTCATCCATCTCTTTACTTGCTTCAGTCTGAAATTCATTTTATTTTCTCATTGTTTTTCAAACAGTAATTTATTTTATTATGACTAAATTAAGCAAGATGAGAAATTAAATATAATAAATTAAGTGGAATTCTTCCTAATTCACAATGTCATTATTAACATTGAAGGAAATTATTCTAGGCATCACTGTATGTGTGTGCTGGCAAGTAAGATGCATCCACACACAGAAATAAGTTCAGTTATGAAGATGGAATCAAGAGAGCCACTTTAAATTCTAAATGAATTCTACAGGAAGGAAAAGACACCCTAGTGAGATGGAAGGAATTCTGAATTTCAAATAACTTTTCTTTTTTCCACTTCAGTAAATACCTTCCCCAGGATCCCTGTAAGGTTAAGAACTAAAATTATGTAAAACCCTTCAAGAGATTTGAGGATTCTATTTCATTTTCAGACAGACTTGATTGACTCTACTGTGAATGATGAAGACATTAATGCTTCCTCTGGCCTCCCACTTCTCTTGTCTCTATCTGTCTTCGTCTGTTTTATGTTGTTATAACAAAGTCCCCGAGGCAGGGTAATTATGTAGCATTTCATTTGCTTCTCGATTCTTAAGACTGGAAGGTCTTGGTCCTGGTGTCCAAGCCACAGCCCTTAGCTTTGCTGTAATGTGAAGGAGAGACAGAAAGGTTACCCACCATGCCCCAGAAGGCAGAGCTTATTTGGCAGGGTAGGAAGCTGGGGTAGGGGTTCTGAATCAGTCTTGAACTTTTTATTACAATTAGGGTCTTGTAATAAAAACAACAGGGTCTTATTGGGAAGTGAAATGGGCCGCTGGGAACTCAGATTTGAAGGTGCCATCCCATTGACCTACTGACCTTGCTCTAGGCCCTACCTGTCAAGCGCCTACGAAATGAATCATTGGACTGTGCATTCAAACTGCACCCAAATCATAGCACTTGCCATGAGCCTCTATCCTCCCATGTGCCTTTGTGAAGGTAGCTGATTTGCCTAATTCTGAACCTGCTTCATGAATCAGACACTATCCTCTTCTCTTTACCAAGAGAGAAGCAACTGATTTGAGTCTCTCAGTAGAGGGCCTTTTATATATAAACATAACATGTGCCTTTTCTTTCTCTCCCCCCACCTCCATCCAGCCTAACTTGCTTTTTTTTTTTTTTCTGTATAGACCAGACTGGCCTCATACTCACAGAGATCCACCTGCCTCTAACTCCTGAGTGGATATTTGTAATTTCAAATTTTGTATTTTTGGGGCTGGAGAGATAGAGTTAATGGGTAAAGAGCATGTGCCGCTCTTCCAGAGAACCTGGCTTCAGTACCCAGTGCCAGCATGATAGATTACAGATCACAATCATCTGTTCCTCCAGGTCTTGGGAATCCAATGCTGTCTTCTTGGCCCCATGGCAACAGGCATGCACATAGTAAGGCGACTTATACTCACAAAACACCCATACACGAAATAATAAAAAAAATTACCCTTCTCCACTTTATTTACTGTGCTCCTGCTCACTGAACTCCTGAGCTGTGTTCTGTGCCACCTGAAGGTAATCACTGAAGAGGAAAGGTGATGTGATAATTACTCTCTCCAACCCTACTGCCTACCAAGGGTTTCATATAGTAAGATAATGAGGTAATTAATTGGGAAAAGAAACATTGATATTAAGCCTCCCTTTCCTGTGAAAACAGGGCTCGACACTTTTGGAGAACATCCTCTAGTCTGCACCCTCCTTTCCTGGCTACATCAATCATTTTCTACTTGCTGAGTTTTAAGACTCTGAGGAAGGCAGACGCCTTATCTCCCTGAAGCACAGTGCTTCTTACAGGCTCTGTGCCAGTGTCTAATGCCTTTAAGCACCCTCCCCTCTTTTCCCGACACACAGCATGGCATCCTGGAGGGCAAAGCTGGCTCAGTTGTGTACAGCAGATTCTGAGCCCCTTTCCTGTGACCTTTGCCTTGTGGTTACTCCTATACATTGAGTGGATTCTGAACTTTTCTTCTCTGCTCTGTTGCCAGTCATTTTTTAAAAATATTTATTTGCAAAATCTATTGGCAAATTAAAGAATTACCTGAACACTTTAATTTTTCCGGTTTTAGCAGTTTAGTTTTCTTAGCCATCTGAAATATTTAGAGAAATATATTTTTCTTAGGATGTTTTATTTCAACATAAAAACTGTTTATTTCATGGCCAAAAAAATTACAGTATCTGCCTGGCAGTGGTGGTACATGTCTTTAGTCTAAGTACTTGCGAGGCAGAGACAGGTGGATCTCTGTGATTTTGAGGCCAGCGTGGTCTGCAAAGTGAGTTCCAGAACTGCCAGGGCTACACAGAGAAACCCTATCTTGAAAAAGAAAAAAATATAGCATCGCTCAGTATTAACTCTTTTCATTATACCAGATTACAAATTGTTTTAGTAAATCTGTAAGATGCTTTTGAAAATTTGAAAATTTACATCTTTTTTTTCCCCCTGGGGAACCACTGAGAGTTTATTGAGCTTACTTACTGAGCATGGTTGAAAAGATACAAGAGTTTGGATACTGTGGTGGTTTGAGTCAAAATGACCCCCAAAGTCCCATGGACAGTGGCACTATTAGGAGGTGTGGCCTTGTTGGAGAAAGTGTGTCATAGTCACTTTCTACTGCCTGTTTATCTGGATATAGAACTCTTTCTCCACCACCATGTCTGCCTGTATCCATCATGCTTTCTGCCATGATGATAATGGACTAAACCCTCTGAAACTGTAAGCCAGCCCCAATCAAATGTTTTCCTTTGTAAGTGTTGCTGTGGTCATAGTGTCTTTTCACAGCAATAGAAACTCTAATTAAGATACCCCAAAGCAGCACACAGGAATGTCTCCACACAGTATGTACAATGGCTCTCCCATAGCTGCGTATGTGGAGCTTACCTTCCCTCTACTCTCCCACTGCCCATATACACTCTATTACATTACTTCAAAATTTACATCTTACGTAGTAATTCTTAAATATATATTTAAACTCAATATAGTTTCAAATGTCAGTGTAATTCTCCAAAGCTTACTCTTTCTTTTGCTTTGAGACTGTAATATCTAATATCAAATTATTGTCAGTTTTTTTCAAAACTAAGGAACCTACTTCATGCAACAGCTTATGAATTACTGGTTTTCTCTTTATTTTACATTTACCCACCAATAGCAAATTTTGTATGAGAATAGTAAGGCTTATGAAGATTTTTTTCAAACAAGACAAAAATGCTTTATTTAGATCACCAAGAGTAAGGTTTCACAGAAAGGGAGCAGTTACAAACTCTAGAGTTGCAGATTCTCTTTTGCTGTTAATGTTCATTTTCCCCTAAAATATTTTGAGATGACGCTATGTCCAAATATGAACTCAAGTGTGCTGAACAGAGTTCTCTAGTCTCATCACATTAAACGTCTTTAAAAACATTTTAATGCTAAGAAATATCTAAACAGTGTGGTTCTTGCCAACGACCCACTGTGATGTCTACCAGAACAGCCTAACCTATGTATACTTCATGAATGTTCCCCCTGAACACAGCAGTGGCTGCTTCTTGCTATCACACACAGCCTGTGCAATAGCATGCATTTTTTAAAAAATAAGCAAACTTTACTTCCCTACAGGCATGACAACCACAATAGCCCAGGAAGTTATTCTTAACAAAAAACCCTACAGTATGTGAACAACTCAAATCTGGAAGCCTGCCCTCTCTCAGAGCCCCTCCTCCCCCAGGATGGGCCCACCTAGAAAGGAAAACACCAGGCCAGGTGGAGCCCCTGTGCTTACAGAGCAATCAAAACTTTAACAGAGTGTCCTGGGGTTCTTGCTGCTATAGTGGGCCTCACAGGCGGAGACATATGCCGACTCCAGGAAGAAGTCAGCCTGGTATTCTGCTAAAAACCTCAGAAAGAGATCCAAGTGCTTCAGTAATGCTTTCAGGTTCTTCTCAGAGAAGGACATCTTTCCAAGAATCTCGGGGAGTTTTACAAACAGTCGCAGTAAATGCTGTGCGCCATAAATGTATGAGGGGGGAGGTGGCTGGTGTCCTGGGGGGTAATTGTCAGGCACAAGCTTCCAGGAGAGGACCTCATTTAGTTCCTCAGGTGTCCCTTCAAAGCCAGCAAACATACCACTCCCTTCCTTCCCTGGAGTGAGAGAAATGGGTGACGGTGATGTGCCGTGCACAGGTGTCTTCTGCAAGTGCGGGAACAGCTTGGGCACACTGCGCTTGGCCTGGGGTGAGGCCCGGTCCTCAGGCTGCCAGTGGCAGTGGGCGAGGTGTCGCATGGACCGCCTGGGAGCCCGCGGCACTTCCGCCTCCGCTCTGCGCCTCTTGGGGGCGGCGGGCCCGGCCACGGGCTGGCTCTCGGAGGGCTGCGGGGTGGATGGGCCCGGCCAGGGGGCCTCCTGGCTCCTGCCTGTCTCAGTGGCTTTTTCCTCAGTCGGAAAGAAAAAGGTGGAGGAAGTCACCATTTCATACTGTGCCTGTTCCTGAGGGTAGAGCAGCACGAGGGGGAGCGCGTGGTCGAAGGTGATGCGCAGCCCGTCCGCCATCTCCCTGCAGAGGCCCACGCTCCTCTCGGGCGCGGCGCGCTGGGGCTGCGGCCGGCGGTCCCCCGAGGCCAGCGCGCTCGCCGAGAAGTGGCGCACGTAGCACTCCAGGATGGCCCCCACGTTGGTCTGGCAGGGCAGCCTCACCAGCCGCCGCCTGCGGTTGATGTAGTAACAGTCGTCCGCCAGCCGCTGCTGGAGCACTTCCGGGATGGGGATGCGGACAGCCCTTTCATCCGGTTCCCTTTTCGCATGCGACTCCAATTCCCTCTTGCCTTTGGGCTTTGGGTCGGTATCGCCGTGTTCACCCACGTCCTCATCCTTCTCCTCACCGTCGTCCTTATGGCCGCAACCGAGGGAGCTCATCTTTTTCACGTTCCCGACAGTCCCCGCCGGCAGACGACCCGCAGCGCTTTCCCCTTCTGCCTGGGCTCCGCGGGCTGGAGGCGGCTTTTCTGGCTGGTTTACACTGTAACCTGAGACTTCATCTGTTCCACGAAGCCACGGCTTTTGGGCTGCCACCTCCGGTCTCGGCCATTAAAACGATCAGATCGCCTGGAACTTTCTGCCAGTTTTGTCTTCCCCCAGCAACAGCATGACGTTCTTGGCGCGGCAGAGCACTCGCGCCAGGGCGGGCGGGGGTCAAGCAGGAAGCGCAGTACTTTCTGGGTAGAATTGAAATTCGGATCCTTTTTCTTAAGGACCAACCTCTATATGACTTTAGGAGAAAAAGCAAAATACAAATTTTAGAAATAAATTTAGGCTATAAATTGGTTATTTTAACGTAATAAACATAGTTGAGTGTTAATATTCCATCATAGCAAATTACCTAATTATGGATTCCGGTAACCCAGTTGCCAAACTTAAATTTCATTACATTAGTAATGAGAAATAGTTCAAATTAACTTATGAAAAATATTTTTGGTATCAGAAATTAGAATATAATCTTGACTACAAATTCCCCCTTTTTTAAAATTTACGTGCATGCACACATTCGTAGATACCTATATACACACACCCAGTACTTTTTGTTTGTATTAACTTAAATGATCATCTGTTGCTAATTGATTAATCCTGTGAGTGTTTTCCTGTATAGGTAGATTCTTCCATATTTATAAAATTAAGATTTATGAAATTTTGAATTAAAACCACAGAAATTCGTGAACAAATGTAATTATTGCTTTATAACAAATTTAGAACTGGTATTGGTGATGCCAAAGGACTGGCCCGTTTTCAAACTATACATTTCTATTTACCCTCTTACCTTGGGGATTCTTATCCTTTGTGACTGCCTGTATTCTGCCAACTTAATGAAATTTATTTCTTTCTCTGACGTAGGAAATATTTAATTCTCCACCAAGCACTATGCTTTATTGGAGAGTCGTGTGTTGTTTTGATTTGGGGATTTTTTTTTTCTCTTTGCTGAATTTTTCTTCTCCATCTACCTTTGATTTTTGTAAAGGTTGGTTTTAGTCCTCTGTCAGTTCTCTACAGGGGTTTCAATGATCAGTTCTAGGCTTTCTTTCCTTTTTTTTAATGGTTGTTGTTTTTGTTTGTTTCTTTTCTGATATAGCGGTCTTGCTATGTAGCCCAGGCTGCCCGCCTCCTGCCTTCACTGCCAAGTGCTGTGCATTACAGATGTGTGCTATTTCATCTGCCAGTGGTCAGCTCTTCATAACCCCGCCTCTGTGTACCCAGGCTGAAGCACTGTTCTGAGCACTTTCTATTGAACATTCACATTTGCAAAATGCGTGAATTTATCAATCTCTGTGTGCTTCTAATCTATACTTTTTATTTATATATTTTTAAAGTATATATTTACAAAAGCCCAAACTAAACTGCAGCTGCAGGAGGTCCCAGAGCCTTTCTGCAATTCAGATCTGCATTTGGGAGTAGAGCTAGGTGAAAAGACTCCCCAGAGTTTCCACTCACACTTCAATGCTCAGGCAGAATCCCCATGGGAAACTGACTCTGCCCCCTTCTCTCTTCTACAAATCTTCAGACTTCTGTGTGTGGTTGGTATGCGTGGCTACTGTTTGTATCCATCATGTCCCATTTTTGGGTTTGAGTGATAGACAGGTACATAGTCTTCTCCAGTGCTTTGGGATGAAAACTTTCCTATCAAAGAAATGAAATGTGGTTAAGTAAGATGTATATGCACACCCAAATAGAGGTAATATCCAAATGTATATTTATGTGACACACATTTATAATATGTGATTAGAGTTTGTAAAGACACATTTTATAGACGCTATAATGTACAGATTTAAATTATTGGTAAAAATGAAGTGTGCTTCTTTCCCCAGTGACCTGAATTAAGAGCAGGAGAACGTGGTAGAGAGAGAAGGGCTTGTGACTGTGGGGAGGGGTAAACTGAGAACATGTTCGGAATATGTTCAAGGGGAGGACACACTACCCAAGGCCAAACCACACTGAATCACTCCTGTTGCCCTAGACAAGAGCCTGCCTCCTCACAGTGGTGGTATGTAGCATTTTAAAAGAAGCATGTAGTGTTTCTAATAATTAAAAGTAGAGTTAAGAGATTTGGCTTGGGTTATACAAAAGCTTCTAAGGGATACATTATATTAAAATAAGGAATCAGTTTTATTAAAATATACATGGTGAAATAAGTAAAAGGGTTAGTTTCTAATTCTACAGATTGTATTCAGATACCTCAAGTATTTCACATTTTTATTTCTAGTAGTGAATGAGAGAAAGGGAGAAGAAAGGGGATGGGAGAGATAGGAGAGGGAAGGACTAAGAGAAGGCAGTGTGGAGCAAGCTGGGAAGAGGAGAGAGTGTGGAAAAAAAAGAGAGGAGACTGAAGGCAGGGTGGGGGGTGTGTGTATGTGTGACAGGTAGAGACTAAGTTTTAGCATGTGTTTTTTTTTTTTGTTGTTGTTGTTGTTTGTTTCTGTGAGAAACAAAAAGGAGAGAGTTATTTCGACTCCTAATATCACGGTGAACAGCCTTGAGTGTCCACAGTCCTTCCTTGGAAGGGCAGGGTGCAGTAGAGCTGCTTACCTGATGGCAGCTAAGAAGACCACAGAAGATGGGGTCGCAGGTGACATAGACACTCACAGGTACATCCTCCCTGTCCTACTTCCTTCTGTTAGCATCCACCTTATGGTTCCCACCATCTGGTTATGGACTCAAGTAAGAATCCATGAAGGGATATCCATTGATCAGGCCATTGCCATTCCCTTCCAAAAGCCCACCTCTAAACACTACCCTGGAGACCTAGTCTGTAGCACATAGGAGCCTTGGGGGGGGTGGGGGGGTGGTTAACTCCAAAACTGTAAAAGGATGCAGGATGAAGCGGGGGTAATGCAGATGGATGGTGAGTATACCACATCAACAGAAAAAGAACTAAGTTAGGTAATGTGTGGTCATTTTAATTTTCAGCTTTTCCTACGTTAGTTTGGTGAGCTCCTTTCACATATGAGGCAGACAGTCTTTCTTAGGGACTTAGATTTCCTCTGCTCTCCTTCCCTCACTATAGTTATTACATTCTTGATCGGATCCCATGAACCTTGAAACCTTCCCATGGCTATAAAAATATCATTCATTGATGGATGAAATAACAGTATGGTATGGCTGTATTAGTCTTCCTACAGCTTGGTTCTTCTTTAATATCTGAACGATTTTATAGTTGCCTTGTTTTGCAAGTATCTTCTACTGAGGTATCTTGAGACTATCACAAAGCATAAACCATTCCATCTCTGATACTATCATGTTTACACAAAGCCATGAAGTCCCTAGATGTGTACACTGATTCTAACTTAAGTTACTTCATTTTGGAACAATTCCCTAAGGCAGTTATTTTCAGGCTCCTCTAAAAAATAACTGATGCAAATAGGGCACAGAAAAGTCAACTATTTACTTCAAATGATATTACTAATTTGTGCGGCCAGAATTTGAATCTGGGCTTACTGGTTCCAGAGACTGTAATGCCCAATGCATGCATTGCTGAGGTTCCCATTACTGTTATCACACACACACACACACACACACACACACACTGTATTACTTTTCTCATCCAGTGATGATAGTTACTATAGAAACACTTCGCAGAGACAAGCATGGCTAGTACAGTTCTCGTCTCTCCATGTGGCTGGGAAGTCTTCTCTGGTATTTTTCACTTTCCTACATTACAAGTATTCAAAGAGGCTCAGCTGCTTAGGGTTCTATATCTAACTTTCAGACCTTGGTCTAAAGCTGGTTTTTGTGGGGTTTGAGCCCCAGTGAGCTGTATTAAACCTGTATTAGTTTTTGGCACTAGATGAGGATTCTTAGGCGATCCAAAGGTGTTCTATGGACCCTAGCCATTTCCTTCCCTTAGCAGCCAACAGTAGTTACCACCTTCCTGTTTGTTGGTTCAGTGATATAAGGAGAACGTTTACATTTCTACATACGGGAATACTCTAGAATACCTCTCAGGACTGTGAGCTTTTCTAGAAAATCATTGCTGACATCAGCTACTGATACCAGCGCGGCATCCAGACCCACCACAGTCCAGCTTGGGAAATGCAAGGAGCCCTGCCAGTGCGGGATTCCTGGAGCCCGGAGGCTCAAAGGCAGCTGCACATCTGAAATGCCTACCTCAGCTCTGGTGAGGACTCGGGAAAGCTGATCCTCTGCTGCTCAATGCAGCACTCTCCGGCCGGCCGCAGTCCCTTTTCACCCCAGCAGTAGACAGCTTCTGCAAGCTTGGAGGTGGGGGTCGGGACCTAGAGGATCTTGTTAGTTTCAGTTTTCGCCGGATTTGTCCGGTTTACTTCCTGAATCTCTAGTGCCCCACCTATCCCTCCCGGTGGAATGTTTCAATTCCGAGGAAATGGCCCCAGGACTGGTTCATCAAACCCACCCCGGAAGGGCAGGGCGGCCCGACAGCCAAGGACAGGAATGGGCTCCACTGTTAGTAGAAGGATACTGCGCCTTATTATTTTCTAAAACACAGTTCTGTTGGGAGTAGGAAGTCTTGTCACCCCCAATCCCCAGGAGCTTTCTGACTCAAACTTTCAGAGGCTCAAACTTAAGGGGCAAAGGAGCCACAGAGCCCTCTTCTGGTAGGCTGAAGTACAGCAGCAGCCTCAGAAAAAAAGAAAGAAAGGAAGAAAGGAAGGGAGGGAGGGAGGGAGGGAGGGAGGGAGGGGAGGGAGGGAGGGAGGGAGGGAGGGAGGAAGGAAGGAAGGAAGGAAGGAAGGAAGGAAGGAAGGAAGGAAGGAAGGAAGGAAGGAAGGAAGGAAGGAAGGAAGGAAGGAAGGAAGGAAGGAAACAAAAGAGGCTGAAGTACTAAAGCCCAGGCCAAACAAAGCACTATTGGTAGGTGGGTGGGAGAGGCCTCTGGTGGCTGCCAAGGTCACCATAGCAACCAAGAACAGGCCTAGACTTTCTTAAGCTTTTTCTTACCTAAGGCAGACTGGTGGACCTGATTGGCCACTTTTAGTTGGACTAACTTGGGGGTTCTTCCTCTCCCTTTTGTTTATTTTATTGGCATTCTTACGCCGAACCAATCAAGGATGTTCTGGGGCTGTAGAGCCAGTTGTTGCATGAGCCAGTGGAGGGAGAAGGGAAGGCTCCTGATTCCATTGAACTTCAGAACCTTGGCCCTGGCCACTTTGGTCAGGAGAGAGGAAAGACTGACTGTCTTCAAGACTCACAAGACACAGACCCACGGAAGGCTCTCAACACTCCAAGTCTCTGCCTCTGTCAGGGAGCACAAGGAGCCAGCCTGAGTATCCAACCTGCAGAGAGACTCATTTCTGTTTCCTCCTTGAAGCCTCCAGGCTCTGCCTGGCTGCTAGGGTAGTTTGCTGTGACAAAAACACCCTGACCAAAAGCAGCTTGGGGAAGAGGGTTTATTTACCTTACACTTCCACATCAAAGTCCTTGAGACAGGAACTGAAGTAGAGGCCATAGAGGGGCCTTTCTTACTTACTGTCTTATTCTTGGCTAGTTCAGACTAGTCCAGGGTCACCAGTTCAAAGGGTGTCACTGATACCCAGTCACTTGAGCCCTCCCACGTCAAGCCTCAATCAGAACAATTCAGGACAGCCTTGCCATCAGGCCCGTCTGCGGAAGAAGGCATTCCCACAGTTGGGGCTTCCTCCTCTAAGATGAATGTAGTTAGTATTGAGTTGATATGAAGCTAACCAGCACAGCTGGAGAAGGACATTTGTCTCTGTAGCTGCTTCTGGCTTCCACAAGACCTGGGCCCTACCCCTCAGTCCATCCCACAGCTCCAGGCTTCCAGGTGGTTTGATACCCCTGACTTGCAGACGACTTTCGGACTTGTTCTGCAGGGGGTTGTTCTCAGCTGACTCCTCCACCTTCTGAGAGCTTTTGATCGCTAAGCCCTTCTCAGAGCTGTGGCATTTTCTCTCTGTAATGGCTCTCCTCTCTCCAAGTACCCCCTGCTATTGCCAGTTCAAACTTGTTTCATTTAAATCTTTCCTGGTGATCCTTTTTCAGGCGCTTTGCTTTATCCCATTTAAAGGTTGCTAATTCCAAACTTGCAGAGTACTTATTCGAACTCTTTGCTGTCTGCCCACTCTCTTCTTGGAGAAGGCTGGGACAGGAAAGAGCCGGTCAGAAACATAATCAGCTCTTCAATTGTTTGTGCATAATAGTCCTCAGCTATCAAAAGAAAGTGGTGCTTTTGTAGGATAAGGTTAAACTGACCCAAAGAACACAGTAAATTGTGTGAACATAGGAATTATATGCACAGCATAATCTCTAGTTTATGTGAAATTTTCTTTAGTCACAGAAGAAAACATTACTAAATCTGGCTATAGTTGTTACTGTGCGCTGTACCTACAACTGCTGCTCTTTTGACCATGTAGATTTCTAAGAGGGGAATCTTCAAGTATAATATCTACTAATTTATTTTGTTGGGAGGTAAGCACTTAGGTATTAATTCTGCAGCTTTAGGGGCCATGGCTGATGACTGGAATGAGGGGCTCGGTATCCAATCATTATGAGATGTATTATGATGGTAACTCCACTAGAATTCAGTGGATAGTTTACAAATCTATGGGTGTATGGAGGGATCGATTAAATAAACCACAAAACAAAAGCCATGAATCTAGGAAAGGGGCTGGTAGGGATGGGCGGCTTGACAGGAAAAAGAGGGAGGTAAGGGGGATATTGAGGAGTGAGTAATGGGATTATATCATGTACCCACATGAAATTCTCATACAGCAGAGCAAATGAAAAATAAAAAGTGAAGATAAATGGGAAGGTAAATAGAGGGCTCCCTGAGAGTAATCCACATTTTTCTTGGTATATTCATCATATTTAGTGATGAGGGGTTTTTTTGGGGGGGGGTATTTATTTATTTTTTGTTTTTGTTTTTTGAAACAGGGTTTCTCTGTGTAACAGCCCTAGCTGTCCTGGAATTAGCTCTGTAGATCAGGTTGCCCTCAAACTCACAGAAATCTGCCTTTCTCTGCCTCCTGAGTGCTGGGATTAAAGGCCTATGCCACCACTGCCTGGCCTATTGATGATGAAGCTGTTTTGATTTAAGTTACCATGTGCTTTGACCATATTCATCCCTATATCCTCATCTCCTTTTCCTCTTCCCACTCCTTCTAGTCTCCTTCCCATTCACAGATTGTTTCGTCTCATTTTATCCCTTTTACACAAAACACACACACACACAACAGACACACACACATGCACACACGCACACACACAGAATATATAAATATAAAAGTATACTCTGGGAACCACATTTAAGAGACAACATTTTTTTGAGTATAGCTTATTTTACTTAGCATCAACTCTAGTTGCATCCATTTTCCTGCAAATGATGTATTTTCTTCCTTCCTTCCTTCCTTCCTTCCTTCCTTCCTTCCTTCCTTCCTTCCTTTCTTTCTTTCTTTCTTTCTTTCTTTCTTTCTTTCATGACTGATTAAAATTCCAGATGTGTGTTCATCTACATTTCTTTCCTGGTAACATATGCTGAGGCTGGTTCCATGACTTGGGTATTATGAATATTACAGTGAAAATGTATGAGCCGGTTTTGCTGTAGTTTGCTGATTTAGATTTTTTTGGATAAATTCCCAGGAGTGGTACATCTACATTTTATGATGGTTTGCTTGTAGCTTTGTGAGGATTTTTCTGTGAAGAAGGTCATTGGTATTTCTGTGGTGGTTATCTGGATCTGGAGATTACTTTTGGCAATAGAAGCAGTTTTGCAATATTAATTCTCATGAATATGGTTGGTCTTGCAGATAAAATGATCCTATACTTAAGTGATCTTGAAAGATCTACAGAAAAACAAGACGTGATAAACACTTTTAGTAAAGTAGAACAATTTGAAATTTACCGTTCAGAAATCAGTGCCTTTCTTATGTACTAGAAGTAAAAGTGTTAGGAAGAAATCACAAAGGAAAAAAACAAAAGAAAAGAAAACAAGAAAGCTAGAACTAAGCCTAACCATGGAAGTCCGAGACCCCTGTGACCGAAAGTCACAAACACTGTGTAACAGCGTAAAGGAAGGCAGACAGAACTTATAAGAATATATTCAACTTTAATTAGGGAATGACTCACAGAACCCGTGGTTCCAGCGGAGAACAGGAAAGCAGAAGGGGAGGCAGGGAGTACACCCTACAAGCAAGGTGATTGGCTGGGTCTCCCCTACAACACTGAGCATGGCAGGTGAGATGAATGAATTCATTTACATGAATTCTCAGTAAAGGACTGTTTGCTTCTGCAAAGGTGACAAAGTTAACCCCTGTTGTGGTGGGTCACCTTTCCTCTGCTCTCCTGGAGCCTGCCCAAATGGGATGGTGGATAGAAGTACCCCATGAGAACACACAGTTATTTTTGTCAAAATAAGAACAAAATGGGATTTTTTTTAAAACAAAACAAAACAAAAAACAAAAAAAAAAAAACAAAAAACAAGTGTATTTATGGGAAAATTCTAGGAGCTTGTGTGCAGTTCTTGCGGTGCGTTTTTCCAGATATTCTGGTAGTCCTCAGTCTGCCACTGAAATGTGAACTGGTGTTGAGTTTGGTGGGTTAGAAACCCGACTTGCACAAGATGTGGAGACTGAGATTCAGGTTTTATTTCTGCCCTGGGTCCCACAGAACTGGCAGAGTTGATACATAGTTCAGAGTCATACAAACAGTACCTGCTGTTTTCAAAGGTCAAAGATGCAAAAATTACACATCACATTGCTGTCTTGGTGGTAAGCTGGTGTGGGGGGGGTCCTTCTGTCTATGTGTTGCTTTCATTGGTTAATGAATAAAGAAACTGCCCTGGCCTGTTGATAGGGCAGAATTTAGGTAGGCAGGGAAGACAGAATTGAATTCTGGGAGGAAGAAAGCAGAGTCAGAGAGACTCCATGGATTAGCTGCCTGAGACAGTTGCTAGTTAGAATCTTTGCTGGTAAGCCACTGTTACGTGGCGATACACATATTAATAGAAATGGATTAAATTAATGTAAGAGTTAGCCAATAAGAAGCTAGAGCTAATGGCCCAAGCAGTGATTTAATGAATACAGTTTCTGTGTGATTATTTTGGGGCTGGGTGGCCGGGACAAACAAGCGGTTGTCCCCTGCAACTGTAAGCACTAGTAGATTCAGCATCTTATGAAGCATTTTCGGGTTACTATTTAAATATTTCTTGCCAATAGTAGTTGGAGGTTTTATTGAGATGGTTAGCCTCTCATTTTTTAAGCATCTCTTACCCTCTAGTTGTTGAAATATTTAGAGGGAGGTACTTCTTCCTCACTCAGTTTCTATTGTGTTAACATTAGAAGAGTCCTTCATGATGGTCTCTTAGGTGGGACCACATTTGAGACTGTCTTGCTCTAAATTTGTAAACTATGGTAGCTTCATTGCTGTCCATGTTTGGTGGAAGCACATACCTTCTGGTATATATATTGACCAAGTCAGCAGTGCAATTATATAAACTGCACTGACACATTCTTGTAAAGAGAGCTTATGTGATAATGTATTTCATTGCACATGATGAATAGATGCGTTATATGTTTTAACTGGGCATAAGAAAACTTAGCACTGAGTAGATTGGGCAGATATCCCAGTTCCCCAGTTGGGTATGAGAAGTTTGTTTACTGCAGCACATATCTGTTTTTAGCGTGTCACAGGGTTTTGAAAGTAATAATAAAGATGTGAGTAGCTTCTGCTTGTACGAGGAGTCTTAGGAAAACCTCTGGCTGCTCATTGACACCTTGTATTTCTCCCTTCCTTTCCAGTAGGTACAAATATGGCTCTTAAATTGGGACTCTTTTATTTTAGAATATACTTTAGAGATTTCTGTAATTTTTTGTAAAAAGACCACCTTTGACAGCTAGGGAGAAAAAATATATAATTATTTTGAAGACTGTGTAAAGAGTAGACCTCTACGGGTGCTTCAGTGTCTAATAGAGATGAGGAAGCAACCTTTGGTACCCAAGGTGAAGTGAGCAGGTCATTTTGGGATGTTTTCAGGAAGCGTGATTCAGCTGAGGTTAGCCATTTTACTGGGCATTTCCGCAGCTCTCCAGATGCTCTCCTAGTGACAAAAGGGTTTTCCATATTTAGGCTTATGCCATGCTTGATAAGGATTTTCCATAGGCAAACAAGCACTTCTGTGTTTATCACCTTCGTTCAGCAACTCACACTCCCAAGAGTACTAGACTCTCTGGCTTCTTGGGAACCACAAGGTCATAATTTAGTGCCTTATTTGTTCCCTGTTTTGTGTTGTTTCAAATAGAGAATACATTAATAGCTAAGGTTTTTGCTTAGTCACTGTCTGTCTGTCTTCTAAAAGTTTCATTCAACAAAAGTGACATAATATGACATTGCCTAAGATGGTTTTGTGGGGGCAGTAGTCCCTTTCTTCCTAATCATGTTAGGACTCCTTATATATACACTCTTCTAAGACTCAAGTTTAATTTGCAGTTGATAACATTATATAACATTACTTTAAATGGATTTTTTGTATTATTTTCATTCTAAGAAGTTCTGAAAATTTTTATGATTTACCAGTGAATTCAGATTTAAGAAAGGTAATTGATGAATTTCTTCTGAATAGTTTTGTTGTTGTTTTTGGCAGGATCTCATTCCTGAAAAAATATTTTTGAATATAACCTTGTTGCTCTAAACCTAAAAGAAGCATTCCCCCTAATTTGAATTGGAAACCTGGTGGTTTGTTGCTTATAAATCTCATATGTAAGATTTGAAATATATTTGCTAGTCATTTTTTTTTTTTGGTTTTCTATACAGAGAGAATGCTAAAGTAACATGTCTATTTTTATTTATGTTGTTAACTTTGATTTAATATCACATTGGCAAAAATAATATTATTTTACTTAAGTGCTATTCCCTTCTATGTTTAGTATATCTGCTGTTTTATACAAATATGCTAGTATAATTAGTGAGTCATTAAGATTTGTTTATTAGATGAATGCATAATTAAGGAACAAATGGCATTAGCTGATATCAAGTCTGGCAAGAATCTGTATACATCATCATTAAAATGTACTCCCCTATTAGTATTCTGCATCTGTTTATGAGTCACATATGGCTATAATGATATACTCTTCCTCATTATCCACTTTAGCATAACACTTATTTTTAATGAAATTTTAAAAGATAATTATTAAATAAAATTTAAACATTCAGTTTAATAAATTGTTATAGACCACTTACCCAAGCAATCCTAATCAAGTAAGAACTCACTAGCACTATTGGACTTTGTTTTTTCATTGCTGCATTTACCTCCAATGGTTCTATTATTTTGATTTTTATGGTATTTAAATAATTTTTACTATTGTTGTCTAGACATGCATTGCTAAAGAACATCTTAATTTGTTTCGTGAGGTTTATGTTAATGATAGCTTAGACTGTATATTCTATTGTATCTGACTTTTTCTATGCAACAGTGTTATTAAAATTAATATTACATGTATTTATAATTTAATTTAATTATATACTAT
Source organism: Chionomys nivalis (assembly GCF_950005125.1). NCBI lineage: Eukaryota > Metazoa > Chordata > Mammalia > Rodentia > Cricetidae > Chionomys > Chionomys nivalis. Next base: position 45,416,193 of record NC_080087.1, read on the forward strand.
TCAATTATATGTCATGTTTTGGTTACATATTGTGCCATTAAATTTGTATTTAAAGTTTTTCCTGTTTGGAATGTTTTTAAAAATTCATACAACATATAGAACATGAGTTACATATGTATGTGTGCATGTCTATGTATTAGTGGTCACATAATTATCAGACAAGACAAAGGTCTTTTAAAATTTCCTATTTTATTCAATGACACTAGTTTATCTTTGTGTAAGTATCCAGCAGTTTTAGTTGTTGTGCCTCTGTGCTAAGTTACAAGTAGTATAAGGAAAGACCTTTGTTTGTTTGTTTGTTTTGTTTATCCTGCTTCCTTTCCCGACCTTTTCTTGCCACATGAAATTTAAAATCAGCTTGTCATGCTGACCCCACTACTGGGATTATAATTATTATTGTGTTCATTCTGTAATCAATACTGAATGGATTGACTTCTTTATAATACAAAATTTTCTAATCTATAAACATACTATATTTAATTAAATGTCCATTAAGTATTGTTTAATTATGCTCATTAAAGTTTTATAGTTTTCTCCATTTTATAGCTTTGGGAGACTTGTTTTCATCTTATAGGGTTTTATGAATCATGTATACTACAGTATGTGGTTGAATCCGTGAGTGACTGATTGCAAAAGTGCCGTGAGCCCTGATCCATAACGTCTCTGCTCCTGGTTCCTGATGGGTGAAATGCTGACAGTGACTGTATTTGTAGAGTTAGCTACTAAGTGAAATGTGTTACACCTCTCCCAGTATTGGAAAACAGTAAGCACTTCATAAGGGTTATAAAAATATATAAATTATTTTATTAATTCTTTAAAATTATTTTAATTCACTGTTACCATAGTGACAGTAGTTTTGATTAAAATATATTTAAATTGGATTCACCTTTTTTGCTAAATTTAGCCTGCAGGTAGGATCTGTGCCCACTTACTGTAACATTTACATTCTTCAGTCTTATGCTAATAGCTGTTTTCATATAAATCCTACGCTTTTCATGTCTTAAAAGACATTATATGCTTTCTTTTTTCATGGTGATGTTTAATTGACCGCTGATAGTATAAATAAATGTATTGGGTTTTCAAAATATTATCCTACTCGCCTCCCTACATATTTCTCCTATATGTAGATATAAGCACGCATGCACACACACACGTATGTAAGTGTGTGTGTGTGTAAATTTTCTTCTCTAATTTCTAGTTGCTTTTTTCCTATCAGCTGAATGACGGAATCAAACTTTTAGTTGGAGTTTCTGCTGTGGCTCCTTCCATCCATCCTCAGGGGCTACATGCCAGGATGTGCAGGGAAGCCTATGTGTACTATACTTTTTATGCTATGATAAATACTTTATTTATAAATAAATTATAAGAGATTAATAGTAATGAGATTGAGTAATTTTAATTGTATACTTTAAGATGCATTTGAATGCTATCTGTCTCTTGAAATACGCCATTGTGCCTCTCTGACCATTCTTATAATAATGTAAGGTCAGATATCATACCTGTCTGCTGAGGTGAAATGTGATGACCACAGTTGAGCTACTCTGTAAGTGGAGCTTCAACACAGGTACTATGATACCTGACAATTGATCTAACAACCAAAGCAGTTGTGGCATGACTAATGGGCAGGTAGAATGTATAGGGGACAGGTCCTAAGCCATGTAACACTGTATCCCATCATACCACTCAGAATATCTGGCCAACTCTCTCTAACATACTCAGCTGGTTAGAGGGAGATTACAGGTGCTGTCTGCACTCACCTGAAGAGCATCATAGGAATAGTGAGACCCATCTACGAAAGATACTCTTTTGTTAACTTAACCCTTACAGTATCCTACTTTAAAACACTTTCTTCTCTAAATTATGATAATATAATATTAACTGATTTCTACACATCTGCCCCTACCTAATTTCATACTATTCTATAATAGCAACCAGAGTTATTTCTACCTTATAACTTCAGTGTCTTACATTAGTTTATTTTTTTGCAGATAACTCATGTTGTTAATATATACTTATTTATATATGTTAAATATTCTACATTTTACACATACACATATTTATGGGGTAATGTGTGTACTTTAATGCATTATACAATATATAATGTCAGATCAGGGATATTGTTGTGTCCAACTTGAACCATGTATCATTTATTTGTGTTAGGGGTGTTTAGAATCCTGTCTACTGGTTACATTTTTATTTTAATTCTTTCCTTTGTTTTAGAATTTCACACATGGGTTACAGTAGACCAGTCTGGAACTATCATGGTTACTGATGTTATCTGGATATCTGGAGCCCTACTATTCCTTCAGCCGCCTCTCATTTCCTTACCTTTTTTGTTCCACTTTGCCTACTTTGGCCCCTTTACTCTTGTTCCATTGTGCTAGAAATGCTCCCCTCATAGGGTCTTTGTTTAAGCCGTATGTTCTTTTGACTGGGACACTTTTCCCTCATAGCACTGTGACTTGCCCTTATTTTGTTCTTTGTTGACTTGTTGCCATCTCGAGATTCTTTTCAGATCACATTAGTTGATATCCCACAGTGATCCATTTCTCCTCCTCTGTTGTAGCAGCCACTTTTGTACTTCGCTGTTTTAGATGTATCTGCCCATGGTTCTATTCTCCAACTTTCTTTCAAGACCTTATAGTTTCTGTAACTCACCAGTCAAGACCTTACCATTAGCCGGTGAAACAGACTAATTTTGGAAATATTGGGTAATGCAGAAGGAGCATCCAGACTGTGAAAGCACCCTTCTAATCAAATAAGAATACTTACCTCTTTTCTAGATAACATTAAATGCCTGTCACCTATGTTAGGAAGTTAAAACATTGTTAATAGTCTCTGTGTTTTATTTGCCAAGTCGCCATAAGCACAAGCAACATCTGATGATGGCAGTTTGTCTCTTTGTTCTTGGAGATAACATACACTGAAAGCCACACACCAGTACAAAATTGATACTATGCATATGTACAAATAGAGAAAACATACAGATGATTATTTTACACGATACTTGGACATGAATTTATAATTATAAAATCATGCTATTCATGCTCAGAAATTAAGTAAACAATTTAAAAATCAGTACAAAGATCCTCATGTTCTATGGAGCTTAATATTTTGTCCTTGGGTCATCATAGCTATTCTGTGCCCCTTTTCTAGGTATTTATCTGTTAGATAGAATTAATAAATTAAGCCCCATGGGGGCATCAGGCATGGCCTCTGTCTTTTCTTTTTAGAAGCCAGCCATTCAGTTCCTTGCAGTAGATGGAAGGAAAGGTGATGCTATGGGCTGCCTTGAATTCCTTTGCATTTAGCTTTATTTTCTGTCTTGTGGATGCACAGTCCTGCTTTCAGTGTTAAATGGGAATGGCAGGGAATATTCATGCCCATCTGTCTTTACCAAGGTTATCTTTTCCACCCTCAGCTGGATTTGGCAGAAGGTTGATAGATCTTGTCAGAACCTGGGGAAGCCTGGCTTAGCAGAGCCTGCTCTACAGTGAGTCTTAGGCCACCATTATTACCTCATTGATGTTTCACAGCAAAACATTCTTGTTTGTAAATTCTTAGACCTTTGAAAAGAATAAAATTCCCCCCTTTTCTTAAAAGTGGGGAGAGTGGACTGTTGTCTTCTTGTGACCCTAATAGGAATGATGTCAAATGATGTCATAGTTTTGCTCGGTTACATATTCACATCAAGGCAGACTTTAATAATACATTTGCTATTTTCTCCCTATAATGAACTGTATTTGGTTGAGTATGACATTCTTTTGATTTACTGTGCAGTTAATTTTTTTTTAACTTTCAAGTATTACTGGTGTATGCATGATTTAAAAAACCTTTCATCATCTGGTGGTCTTGATTCTTCATCGTCTAATGAGAATTTGGTTCAGTTATGAATTTGTTCATAAATAGAGTTTCTCCAGTTTATACAAATTACCTCATGGCCCACCAAGACCCCTCTCATATTAAATATTAATTTAGAGAGCCAGTGATGGTCACTTTTATCATCAGCTCAGTGACTTAGTAGGCATAGAGAAGAAAGAGGTTGGCTAGTTTCTGTCTAAATCTTTTTATTTTGGTGTGTGTGTGTGTTATTTGTTGATGACAAGTTCCTCTTGCTTGTTTGACCTAGAAATCTTCTATCATTCTTGATTTTTCCTTTTACATGACATTCTCAGTCCAGTAGGAATTCCCATGGCTTTGTTAAATTACAGACCCTCCTCTACTGCCTCTCAGTCACACCGCTCTGCAGCTGACAGGCCTCTGCTGTGTCTGCTGTAAAGTGTTTATGGGTGGGATAGAAACACAAACCCAGCTTCCCCTAACCTCTGTATGTGTACAATAAATTTATGGTCTTACCCTGTACCCAGCTTCTTGGCCTAAAGGCTGTGACAGATCAAATCACGCGATGGAGAATTTACCGCCATTCTCTGAAAACTGTAAAAGGTGGAAAGTTTGGGGGAATTCACTGAAGGTTCTCTTCTTCAGGCTGCTTGTTATGTTATACATGGCAGCTCTTCTAATGAAGCTTCTCTCAAGGGTTTTACAGGAATGTTGTTCTAGTTCTCTCTCTCCAGACCCTACCATGTTATAGGCACAACCACTGTCTTTTTTGTGTGTTTGTTTGGTTTTGGTTTTTACATAGGCTCAGGGGTTTCACCACAGGTCCTCAAGAGAAGAGCCTTTTCCCCATTGCACATCTCCTTAACTGCTGTATGTGCTATTTTTTTCTAACTGCCATTGGCTGATCTTGAGCTTGTTTTGTGTTTAAAACTGTATGTTGTATAGTCTTTTCCTCCTTCCTGTATGATTTTGGTTTTAAGCAGCACAGACTTTATTTAACTAGATGCCTGATCTTTCCCCTGCTTCCGGCTGCACTGAATCTAAACTCTAGCGGCAGTTCATCTCATGACTTCTGTAAACTGGACGGAACCTTTTTCTAAATTGTTGTGGTATATTTTGCTTTGGTTTTATATATGCTTTGAAATAATGTAGCCAGGCTTTAGACAATGTCATCAAATGTCTATTTTTTTTAATAAAAATCTTAATTTATTTATGTATGCTTTGAACAGGTAAAACATGTAGTTGTGCCAAAATCTGAAATCCTTATGATTTCTAAAGCTATGAAAAGGTAGTAATAGTTAAGTGAACCTCCACGTACCAGTCATAATACATCAATATTCTGTATTATTTTGGGAAACTTTGGGTATCTATCTGGCCAAAAGCTCATTAAGTAGGTGTCCCTCCTAGGACCATGGGATTCCGGTATATATTTTTTCCTTTTTTCTACCTCCTCCCAGGTCTCCCCCACCTCTTCACACAACCAACTTTATGTTCTTTCTCTTCATCTCTTCCTTGCCTCAAAAGCCAAAGATCCAAAACAGATAAATTAAAACAACAACCAATCAGACAAAACAAACAAAATAAAAACAGAAAAACTAAACCGAAACAAAATAGGTAAAAAGCATACAACAAAACATGGAGTCTATTTTGTGTTGGCCAACTCTTCCTGTGCATGAGGTCTGCCTTGAAGTGTGGTTGGTATTCCCACTGACACGTCATCAGAGAAAGCTGATCTCCCTTTGCCCATGGGTATCAAATGCAGGTAACTTCTTGGTTGGGGTGGGAGTCCTTGTCTACTTCCTCATCTCAGTGCCGGGTCCCTGTCTTGCTGGAACCTCTGCTGGTCTGTGCTTGCTGCCGCAGTCTCTGTGAGTTCATGTGTGCATCATCAGTCCTGATGTGGCCTTGGAGTCATCCATTACCAGTGGCTCTTACAGTATTTCTGCCTCCTATTTTCCATCGATCCCTGAGCCTTGAAGGGAACGATTTGATGGAGACATCCATTTAGAATTGACTACCCCAAAATCTCTCACTCTCTGAACATTGCCTAGTTGTTGGTCTCCGTGTTGATTCTCATCTATTGAAAGAGGAAGTTTCTCTGATGTGGGTTGATTGAGACACTGATTTCTGAGGTTTCCATCTTGTATTCTAAGCTTTTCATTTCCATAAAATCAATTTTGATATTGCCACTTTAGTACTGCCATTTTTTTTAGATTAGTGGTAAAATTACTGTTTCATCATTCCTTCTATAATTAATTATTGAGAGAAACTTTATGGTAATTTGTAGTTTTAATGGACTCATTAACATTCCCTGATGAATCTTTACGTAACAGTTATTTAATCTTTAAGTATTTGTTGTTTTTGTTAGTTTTTGTTATTTTTCTTTTTTTTTTTTTTTTTTTTTTTTTTTGGTTTTTCGAGACAGGGTTTCTCTGTGGTTGTGGAGCCTGTCCTGGAACTAGCTCTTGTAGACCAGGCTGGTCTCGAACTCCAGAGATCCGCCTGCCTCTGCCTCCCAAGTGCTGGGATTAAAGGCGTGCGCCACCACCGCCCGGCTTTGTTATTTTTCTTAGACAGGTTTTTCTATATTCTAAACTGGCCTTGAATTTATGGCAGTCTTAGCCTCCTGGATACAGGATTACAGGCACCTACCATGAGCCTGCATAAGAAGAATATTCAAAGAAGAATATTCACATATTCATGATGTTATTGATGCAAGTTTGAAAAGTCTGGGTTAAAAATTAAAAATAACTTCTGAAGCAAATATTACAACTCTAAATATCTAAAAATATATTTGAGAGTTAAATGTGGTAGCTATTGCCTATAATTCCACACTTGCAAAGCTGAGGCAGGAGGATTGCTGCATTTCTGAGATAATCTTGTATTTATTTATTTATTTATGTTTTTTGAGATAGTATTTCTATGTGTAACAGTGTTAGCTGTCCTGGAACGAGCTCTTGTAGACCAGGCTGGCCTCGAACTCACAGAGAACTGCCTACCTCTGTTTTCCAAGTGCTGGGATTAAAGGCATGCACCACCAATGCCTGGCTCTGAGACCGTTTTATGCTTCAGAATGCGTTCCCGACTGACTTGGGCTGTACAGTGAGACTGTTAGAAAATAAAAACAAACTTGACATAGCTGTGTAGACATGCTTATGAGATTGGGACAATCTTAAGAATGTCCACACTGTACTTCACATGATTACTGCTGTTCTTCTCATGTAGGTTATTAAGTGTGGTATGCTGTGATCTGGATGTTCTTCTCTTATTGGAAGCTCAGTATCAAGTATCCAACATGTTACTACATGCACAGGAAGAAAATACCTTTGAGACCTCGGAGAACCACAGGTCAGGAAACAAAGCAAAAGGTGTCATTAGAGTGATACTATTAGCAGTTTGCCTTACAAATGATTTAAAACGAATTTTCTGTATAACTCTTATATTGTCTGAATTACTACATTTAAATGCTAGAGTAAAAAGCCATTTAAGCATGAATGTCCCAGGAAGATAATGATGTATGTTTTTGGAGAGTGCTACATTTATCATTTGTTCCTTTTGTCTTAGGACTTTTTCTTTAGTTTTTACAAAGTCATTCCAATTTTAAATTCACATCACTTTGTACAGTGACCCTTTGAGTAAAATGCTTGATTTTACATCTCTCTTAGAGCCATTCTGTCCCCAGTTTCCTAATTATGTCAGTTTATAGTCATGCATTATAATTATTTGCCAAGTGAGGTTTTGATCATTTTTATTTTCCTACTAATAAATCACAGTTGTCATTACCTCAGTTTGGCTGACATTTATAGAATATACATTCAACATCTGCCATTGCTCTCGTGTCTATAATCCAGAACAGAGTAGTTCACCTCCCTCCTTCCCAGGCCATTTCATTTGATGCTAAGGTTTGATATAGAAGGAAAAGAGCAGCATTAGAAACGAAACTGCTCTTCAGCAACTTGTGTGCTATGGACTTGGGCGCTGACTTCAGATCAGAGAGAAGCTTGTGTCGCCTTAGTTCCAATTGTAGTCTTCAGTGACTGAGCCACCTCTCTAGTCTAACAGGAGCTTTTCTAAAGATGGTTACGTTACTTCAGAAATAAGACATGCCCTAATCTTGCTTTTGTAAGCACAGGATTATTCATTACGAAATACCCTTTGTCTTAGTATTTTTTTGAAGCAATGAAAATTGATGATATAAAAAAAGGACCGGTGCCTTCTGTATTATAAATATTCCGATGACCAGTGTGTTCTGCAGATACGTTTCGCTTCTGTTTGTTTTGTTGTCTTTTTTTTCCTCCTTGCAATCTAGTGACATGATTTAAAAATCAAACCATATTCAATTAAGGAGACAGCAAAACTGATTCATATTCTCTTTCAGGGACTTTATAATTGATGGTTTGTCAGTTGAGAGAAATCATGTTCTTGTAAGGATTAATCTCATTGGTGGACCCTTGGAGCGGATTCTACCTCCAAGGATGCTTGAGAAGGTGCGTGCAATGTTTTGACATGTTTTAAAGTGAAATAAACAACGGAAGTGGCACTAAACAACATTGCCCAAGTTTCTACATACCAGTGGTCGATTTGTGTTGCTTGACAAGCTTATAAAACAGGTGAACACATTCAAAATGAAATAGTAGCGATGTCTTCGAGAGCTCATGAGTTGCTGTTGAGTGTCCAGGAGCCATAGATTATTGTTTTATCACAGACTTTTCTGCTGAGTGTCCTTGAGTATTTGCGTTCTGAAGTCTTTCTCTTTCCTGACCCTTCACTGTTCTGTTATTTATGTTCTGCAGTACGGAGTATGTGGGGCCTTTATGGAGTGTAGCTGTTAAGAACTTCCTTTCTGTTACTGCCGCCCTGGAAAAGAGGAGCTAGATATGATTGGCAGAAGAAAAATAGTTTGGGGGTGGGGAAATGCCTTTTGAAGATTATATTTTCCCTTTCATGAAAAAAAGTAAATCCATCATTATCAGTTCAAATCACAAGAGTAAGCTATTGTAGTCCAACTTGTTTAAAATTTTTATTACATTTGCTTATTGCGTTTTAGGAATAGTGGATTATAGTAGCAAATAACTTGATAATTGGACAAAAAAGAATCAACAAAAATGTCAATTTAAATGAACAATATTCCAGAAAGTATGGAAGTTTAATATCTTAACCCTCCCCCTAAAGTTTCCTGTATTGTTGTGTTTTTAGGGGGATGACCCATATCCTTGGCCAATGTTCTCATCATATCCATTGCCACACTGCTATCTGTCAGCAGTTCCACGAAGTGCTGATATGAAGCAAGGTAAGTCTTTTCTGCCAAGCGATATTCCAGTGTTCTCTTTATAATTTCAGGAGTAGACTGTAAGGACAGTAAGTGCGGATTTTCATTCAGCATGTGTGGAAGACAACATTTCTACCCATTTCCTCTTAGTGTGTAGGTTCCCTCCTGTTTGTTTAATTAGTATCTGTATGATGGCAAACAAGTATTACTTGGAGCAAAGGTCTTACAAGTCTGTTCAGTAGCAATAGATGTTTTATTTGACCCTGAATTAGTAGTGATTGCAGTGATGGCTCAGAAGTTAAGAGCATTTGTTGGTTTTGCTGAGGTCCTGTTCATTTTCCGACACCCACAGGGTGGTTCACAACCATCTGTAACTTCAGGTCTATGGTCTCTGGCTCCCACTGCTGGCTTCCAGGGCATTTGACACACATATGGTACATGAAGGCAAAACACTCATACACATAAAATAAATACATCTTTCAAACTTGTTTTGTTAGAAAACTGAACCAATAGCTCCTGACTAGTTAAATTCTGCCCATGTAGAAGTTTTCTTTATTCACTAAGGTATTTTTTAAATGACTGCTGTGTTTGTTGTATAAACCCTGTGTACTTAAGGTCTGAGTTTTACTGGGAAGTATTTTATTCACCTTTGGGGCAATCATCATGAATAGATAGTTGTTTAGCTATCCAGTGTGACATGAATAAAATAGACAAATTAGCTTGCTAGGATAGTATATAAGCCAACTACCTTACCAAACAACAGCTTGTGTAGAAAGAGCAGTGTGGCTTTCGTCGTCATCTTCTGAGCAATAGGTCAACAGTTTAGGAAGAGGGGCCATCAGGAAAACTGAAAGAAATAAGTTCAACGCAAGGAACTGGGAGTTTGAGCTGTGTGTGCGTTGTGACAGTGAAATCAACAGAGAGAGAAGGGGAAATTCCTACGGAAGAGCCAAGTTCAATGTAGGATCGCATCACACACTGCCAGGGGCTATGCTAAGAGTTCCCAGGCCAAGGAATTCCTACGTGATTGTGAAGGTCCACTGTCAGACTTTTCATAAAGTTTAGAAGTCAATTCTCACATCACCATCCCATCCTTTATAATCCCGCCGAGCTTATATTGGACAGAAATCATCTGTAAGAGATTGATTTCACAGTCACTTAATGCACTTTAAAATCTGGGCTTTGGTGTTCCATTCGTGCATGACAAAATCTATCACTTTCTCAGAGACTCGGGAGTAATATTACATCTTTTTCAGGAAGAGTTTTTTTCAAGGGTGCCCTTTGGATATTTTCATACTTACTCGCATCCTGTAGTGAACCCAGACCATTTTCAAGTGTTTGCTCTCATCTTCCTACTCAGCTCCGAGTCTTTCCATCAGACTGTTTATACTCTGTCTTTCCTCTTTTAGGTTTCAACATTTGTTACCCGGCTTGCTTGTTTCCCTAATGTATGTTTCATGAGTACTGAGTGCGAGGAGCTTACCTGGGAATTATAAATGATATCACTTATAAATAATGCAACAATACCCGTATTTTTTTTCAGTACCTCAACCATTTCTTGGTCAGTTTTCCTTGACATATTTAACACTGTCTCCTTTGCTAAGTTTCACTGGAGAAAACATTTCTTTGCTATGTTTCTGAATAACATAGTCATTGTCAGTTTTATTAGCTGATTTCCATTTTATTAATTTGTTTCTTCAAAATATTTTGGGAACCTGAACAAGGGAAATGAAAATAGAAATCCTATTATGAATGGATATTTCCCAAGCATAAAAATATCCTCCTGTTGTAGAATATTATTTTAAGATGTATTACTTTTGTTTATGCTCTGGAACATTTGATTCATGATGCAAAGATGTGTTTGATTAAATAAAATTCACCTGCTATCCAGAGGCTGAGGCAGTGACTAGCTGACAGGAAGTTGTAGAGAGGGGCCAGGTGGAGAAGGGTTTATAAGGAGGGGGAAAAACCTCACAAGGCCTTCTTGGGAGATACAAGGAGGTGAGATGCATGAGCTGCTTGCTATTCAGCCTCTCTGGGAAGCAGGATTCTACCTTAACCATTAAATCTTGAGTTCTCTAGTGGGACAGAAATCTGGATAAATTCTTTTAGTAGCTTTGAAAGAGTTGGTCCCTGAGGGAACAGAATTTCCTCAGGCTGCGGCTCTTGTGGCCTAGAAGCTGTTGGTAATGGCAGAGTCGCAGTTGCTGAGCAGCATAGCTGTAGCTTACCAGGCAGCAACCATTAAAAAAGAGAACAACATCCATCAGCTCCTAGGAATCGGTCCTCATGGAAGTGTTTACTGTGTTCAGAAGTGATTAATACAAGAGCAACGATGGATTCCTGTTCTGTCCCGAAGGTGCCGGGCTGTGGTGGGGTTTTCCAGGTCAGCTTACTTTTCTCTTCCTTTCGAAGAGTGTTCTCAAAACTCTTCTCTCCTTGAACCTTCCCATTTGCCATCCTTCCTTAGATAATCCTTCCTTAGATAATCACCACCCTTCTTCCTTTGCTGTAATAGAAGTGATAGAGAGCATCTATGTGGTACTATTGCCTATCAGCTCCTTTGACTGCCCATGTGCCCATTCAGGCCTCCAGTCAGGACTGTGAAGGAACTGCCTTCGCTCATTTGCAGAAGCCAATTGCACATCCTCCTTGCTTCTCCTCAGTGAGAGTGCTCCTCACAGTTCTTCCTTTTCTCTCCTTTTAAGATCTATATCCTGTGAACCTACAGGGCATACATAATTTCCTGAACCAATGCTTATGATAAATTGTGTGTGTGTGTGTGATTTTGAGTAAAATAAGCCAGACAAGGAAAGATAAATATACACACAATATACATATGTATTAAATATATTCTATTTTTTGGGAGGACCCTATGATGGCCTTCAGCATCTACAGCATAGTGGATGGAATTCACCCTCCAGCCTTCATCAGTATGTTCCTATAATTGCCACAGGTTTTATAAATGTGTATTAATTGAACAACATAATCACTTTCATTAGGACATATTCATAAATACCTGTTATGGCTGTGATAGTTTTCATCCCTCCCCTTGCCTTCTCTTATCAGCCTCTCCCATTCTGGTCTCCTTCCTCTTCCAAGTAGCTTTCTCTTTACATTCTTGTCTTTTTTTTTTTTTTTTAAAAAGCTAAATTCTACATATAAGATAAAATGAGATATTTCTTTGTCTGGTATACTTCACTTACCATGATGGTCTCCTTTGCTAGGTAAATGACCTAGTTTTGTTTCTCTTTGTGGTTAAGTAAAACTCCATTGTGTATAGATTCTCTATTGGTGGGTATGTATGTTCTCTTTCTTGGCTTCTGTGAATGTTGCTGTAGTAAAAATGGATATACAATATCTAAGTCAGTAATATACAGACTTAGATTCTTGTAGGTATATACTCAGGAATGGTATAGCTGGATCATATGGTAGCTATGTTTGTAGCATTTAGAGGCACTTCTATAGTGATTTCTATAGTGTCTGTACCAGTTTACATTTCCATTAAAAGTGTTTTAAGCGTTTTCTCTCACCCCCTCCCAGTTCTAGGTATTACGAGCTAACTAGCAGAAATGGAGGTTGGCTAGAAGGGCAGGGTGCTAAAAGGGTCTATAGTATGGGAAAATATTGGGTCTGCCGGGACCATCTGTAGAGTCCACAGGGAGTGAAGGGAGAGAGGCAATGCAGAACACCATAGGTGCTCTGCTGCAGGGCTGGCAGTGCAGGACACCGCAGGTGCTCTGCTGCAGGGCTGGCAATGCAGGACACCGCGAGTGCTCTGCTTCAGGGCTGGCAGTGCAGGACACCGCAGGTGCACAGCTGCAGGGCTGTCAATGCAGAACACCGCAGGTGCTCTGCTGCAGGGCTGGCAATGCAGGACACTGCAGGTGCACAGTTTCAGGGCTGGCAGTGCAAAATACTACAGGTACACAGCTGCAGGGCTGGCAATGCAGGACACTGCAGGTGTTCAGCTGCAGGGCTGTCAATGCAGGACACTGCAGGTGTTCAGCTGCAGGGCTGTCAATACAGGATACTGCAGGTGCACAGCTGCAGGGCTGGCAATGCAGGACACCGCAGGTGCACAGCTGCAGGGCTGGCAATGCAGGACACCGCAGGTGCACAGCTGCAGGGCTAGGGGTGACAGTGATAAGGGGAAATTGGAATTGATTATAGGTGTAAGAGTGAAGATTGCCAGTGTGATTCCCTGGTCTGCATGGCCGGCGGGTTTCCAGGGAGAGATTGCCCAGAGTGTTGGCAGATGATACAAATTTGCAGAACAGAAAGGTTTGTGGGACAAAAGAAAGGCTGTAGAAGGTGGTCTGTTTAGTTCCTTTGCAACGGGGCAGAGAGGACGGGGAGAGTGCAGCAGGTCATCTGCTACCAAGCTGGGGATAAGGTTGGGGCATTGGAATTGGAGGATGGGACATAGAGAGATGTAAGCTGTAGTGGCCATGGTTCCAGGGACACACCTCCGCTACTGAATTTCAAGTCACAAACAGATGTCTTGAGTTTTACTACAACTGAAATTTTGTATCTTTTGACCCTTGTCCTCTAACCCCCTATAACCATTATTCACCAGTTTGCATCTAAGGGTTCAAAATTTTTAAATTTTACAAATAAATGAGATCAGGCAGTATCTGTCTTTCCTTGCCTGGCTTACTTTACTAAGCATAAAGTCCCAGAGGTTGACCCATGTTGTCACAGTGGCAGAACTTGGGTGTTTTTTTCTTTTTTAAAGCCTACAGTCCCATAAGCCAAAAGGAATACTGCTTTTATGTTTGTCTGACTATCTATCTATCTATCTATCTATCTATCTATCTATCTATCTATCTAAACGTGTGTGTGTGCGCGCGCGCGCGCGCATGCTCCTATTCTTGTGTATGTCCCTGTATATGTTTCCATGGGAGGGGTGAGGGGCAGGGCCTCAATGGCCTGGAACTTGCCAAGAAGCTTACACTGTATGGCCTAAAAGCTCCAGGCATCCCACTGATTTTGCCTTCTAGATGCTGGAATTACAAGCCTGCCACCATGCCCAGCTTTTTGATGTGGATTCTGCAGATTGCACTCAGGTCTTTGGGCTTGAAGGCAAGCACTTTACTGACTGTGCTATTTCCCAAGCCCCAACTCTCCCATTCGTACATTTGAAATCCCATTTCCATCCTTCATTTTCTATACCCTATGCTGTTTTCTGCTGGATGCAGCTGTGAGCTGATCATCACGCTTTCTCCCTAGCTCTCCATCTCCGTGTCAGCCTCAGTGTGATCCTCCTATTTTGACCTAGCGATAGCATTATTTGACACAGGAAAGCCTGCCCTCCCCCTTCTCCACCTTCCAGTACTTCCCCCTAAAACTCTGCTGCCCTTTCTTCTTTGAAACATTATTTACTTGACTTGTCTTCTGGAAAATTTATCTGTTCAGTTTTCCTCCTGAATTTATGGCAAATATGTCTTTATATCTTTTTTTTTTAAACTTTTTCTTTCTCATCTCCTAAACTCTTAAAGGGCTTCATGTTTACTGGCCATTTTTTTGTCATGCGGTTCTTAGTTTCTCTTGTCATCTAGGTCCTGTCCAGTATGTCAGTGACTGTCAGATTGACATCTCTGGTTCTTATTGCTACTTTGAGTTTCAGGCTCCTGTGTCTGTTTTTGTGACATCTCTCTAGGAAGGTTGGTAAGCATACCAGACTTAACATGACTGCAATCAATTCCTGACACTCTCTTAAAATCCGTTCCTTTGATATTCTTCGCCATGTCAGAAATGGCAACTTTTGTGCCTCCATTTCTTCAGGCAATAAGCCTGAAGGCTATTTTGGAGTTTCCCCTTCCTTTAAGCCCCACAAGTAATCTGACAGCAAGTCTTCTTGACTCTGCAGATCTAAAATACAACCTCTCTTGCCTCAGCCAGTCTGACTCTGTTCAGTCTGTTCTCACACGGCATCTTGAATGATGCTTCTGAAAGGCTGGATCAGGTTACTCTTGTACGCAGAATCTTTCTCTTGTAACTGAAAGGCTTGTGGCTTTGTCATAGCCCTTGTTATAAAATGGCACCAGGTGGGGCCTCTAGTGGATCCCCAAACAGGTAAAAGACAAACACGCCATGCAGACAGAGTTAGAGTGTGGAGTTTATTGAGAGAAGGTAAAGGGTAGGGAAGAGAGGGAGAGAGACAGAGAGGCAAAGACCTGCTTGCCTCTTCAGAAGAGCAGTGGGAAGAGACAGTGGTGGTAGTAAGAGCTTGTTTTTTAAAGTCAGGGTACTGCTTGCCATGTGCAGAGGTGTGAAGCACTGTGCCAGGTTCCCAAGGGGCAGGGCCATGGTGTGCCTGGATGCTGACAGTCCTATTGGCACATGCTGTGTTTTAAGAAGTATGTTGCCATTCTAGCATCCTTTAGCCTCTTATTTTCCCATGTAATTGGAAGTTGTTTGTATTGTATTTCTAGTTGTGAATATCACAAATGTTTGAACCAAATATTTGTCCAAATTTAACCATGGTAGCTGCTGTATTATCCTAGAAAGACTGGTCCTGAACTCGCTGAGGTTCTCATTAAGAAGAAAATTATCTAAGCAGCAGTGATTATGTGAAGATACTCCAGGAAGAGATTTTGCAAAGATATATTAAGTTTATAACTTCTGTATATCATTCTGATGCTCCTAATATCTATGCCACAACTGTAGATGAGGGGAAAAAACAGAACGTGCCAAAAGAACTGAAAATTATGTCTAGTTTTTTCTCAGACATGAGTTTGGTGATCATAGTTCTGTGAACTTAATGAGAAAAATGGATTTAAGTTCATGCTCTAAAAGGTATAAATCAAAACTCATGTGATTGAAACAGTTAAGTAAACATTAACTGTAATATTGTGCTCAAGCTAATCATGCTTTAAGACAGAAGGTCCTTTTAGTGGCAGGAGTCATTTGTTTTTCTCTTTGCTTTCTGATTCAGAGGGAATGACTCATTGATTCTGACAGGTGTGAGGTTAGTCATCAGTTCCACACAAGTTTCTAAGATGTTATTTCATTGTTGAAAAAAATCCATGTCAGTTATGTGCACATGATAAAATTATCCTCATTTATCTCCCAGCTTCTAGATTTATCCTACTTGCTACAGTTAGCCTCTCCTCAGAGGTTAAATTGTCTCCTGTTAGCTTCTTGGCATCAGCATAAGCTGTGAGATGATTAATCTCTATAAATACGAGTTTGGAGACATTATCTAGTCCCCCTACTTCTATTTATGAACATTTCGATGCAACATTATTAAAATTTAAGTGGTCATTTAAAAGCTATTGATGAAGATCTTCTGAGTAAATTGGGAGCATGGGGACCTTGGGAGAGGGCTGAAGGGGAGGGGAAAGGCAGGGTGGAGATCAGAGAGAAATGTAGAGCTCAAGAAAAATCAATAAAATTTAAAAAAGTGCTCAACAGAAAAAAAAAAGCTATTGATGAATAACTTCCATGTGCATGTGTACACACATGTATATATTGTATGTACACATACTTGTATATTAGCACGGAGCATTAAGTGCAAAGATTACATTGTATATGTTATCAGTTGTTAACACTTGGAATACACCTGAACTATCCTAGTGTACTGCTCACTTTCAGAAGACAAACGGGATTGTGTGATGGCCATAAAGCAGGTGCAAGTTAGCAGGTTAGGAGCTGCCGTCTGAAACTGCCGGAGGCTAGCTCACAGCTGCAACTGCTGGAGGCTAGCCCATAGCTGCAACTGCTGGAGGCTAGCTCATAGCTGGAACTGCTGGAGGCTAGCTCATAGCTGGAACTGCTGGAGGCTAGCTCATAGTTTCCTTCCTGTTCACAACAGGATGCTTGTAAGGTGCTATTCTGAGTTGCTTCTTTGTATTCTCTAAGCTAGATTCCCTCAGGAGTTGTTATGAGTTGTTTGCCAGTCTGCTCCGCTTTATTCTCTTTTCATGGACGTAGGATGAAGACGTTTTTTTCTATAACAGGTGAAAGAAATGTAGACTTCTTATGGTGAAACTGAAAAATTGTCCAAGGAATTGAGTAACATACTCCAGATATTGAAGGCATTAAAGAGAAATATCTCAGAAAATAAGTAATTTTCTGTTCTTCTATATCGTATATCTTTACTATTTTTAAAAATTACTTTTATCCCAGCTGGGCAGAGCTTTACCCAAGTACTTTAATGGTTAAATACTGGCTGAGCAAGTATGAGGATACAAGTGCAGATCCTTGACCATCACATAAACACTGGATGTAGTGACACACATATGGTGGAGGAAACAGACAGCCAGATCCTCTGCACTCACTTGCCAGTCAGTCTAGCCTAAATGGCAAGATCTCCGTTCTGTAAGAGACCACATCTTAAAATAGAAAATGGAGAAACAACTCAAGACATTTCAACACCAACCTCTGGCCTGCAAACATGTCTGCACAGCAGAGCACACCTGCACACTTGGGCACATACAAATATGCTACAGGGAGAGACTACACACACAAATTGCCTTTTTGTGACCGACATGAGCAAACTCTAATATATTCATATTCCATGTATCTCAATGCTGTAGCCACATCCAGTATAACTCTAGGAACAGACCTGCCTCGGGCAGCAAGGGAATGACAAAAGACAAACACGGACATAAGTAAAGCTGTGATTGGGTAGTCTGAACTCCTGTGGAGAAGCTTCCGCATATTTATTATATACCATTGAACAGAGAGGCAGATTATTGCATACTGCTGGGTAAAGAGTCAGTGTTATTCCAGACAGACAAGCAAGGAGGTAGGGCTTATGGTATATGACTGCATCAAGGAGACAGGTTTAGCTAATTTGAGTAGGAGCAGTCTCTGTAGGGGTGTGGTCTTCAGGATATAAATGTCCAGGCAGAGGAAGCTATGATGAACATGTTCTGCACATGCCATCAACATTATCATGTGGACTGGAGGAATACTTTGCCATCCCTCTGAGCCGTACCCTTGGGAGAAAGCCTATTTTCCCATGGGTCAGAGGCTTTGGGATCTTGGCATGGCCACGCCCATGTCAACAATACATATTCACTTAGGACTTCCATACATTGTGGAATTCTTTTTATATTGTGATATTATTTTGATGTACATTTTATTCAGAGGGTGCTGGCATCCTCAAAGAGGAGAGTATGCCGTTTGTCTTTCTCATATATTGTTAAGTCCACCGATAAGTCCCTTAGGTAGCACTAACTCACTGGTTGTTTTCTCAGGTCTTAGAAAAGTATGTGGTCCATTTGTCAGAAGCTACAAATATTGTGGTAACTTCTTACAGAAGGGAAGTTTTTTAATGTTCTCAGGAACTCATTGGTAACCCCTCCTTGCTTGTCCATTCCTCTGCAGGCCTTTCCAGGTTTATTTGCTTGCTCCTAAGTAGAGTGACAGCTAGAGTAAACCACCTGTGTGAACGCATGCACTTCTTCCCTGCTCTTTCCCTTCATTGCCTTTCGTCTCTGTTCTGAGAGTAATTATCCTTCATACTCTGGATTAATCATGCAGATATTTTCACTCTCATTAGTAGCTATATTGAGATATAATTAATATGCCATGTAATGTACCCATTTAAAGTAGACAATTCATGGATTTGTCATCTTTTTTAGTATATTTATGAACATATTAATTTTTTAGTATATTTATGGACATATCCATTCATAGCCTCAAAGTGATAAAACCAGCAGTCTTGAACTAAAACTTCTGTATTCCTTTTGATGTTTTACCACAGCATCAAAAATCTAAGTAAAACAGGTGGTATGCAATAAATACAATGACTAGAAGAATGAACATGAGATTTCATATCCTTTTATTTTACCAACATAAAATATATTATTTCTCACTTTTGTCATTAGACCCTAGAAATTATTTACAAATTAATGTGACTTTAGAAATTCTTGCTCTCAGCTGCAATAACCTCAAATCCAACTAAACATCCACAATACACATAGCTTTGTAGTTGAAAGCTCCTTGTAGGAGACTTCTGTATACTTCTTATTTGAGTTAGGTACTTTATTACACTTCCTGTTTCATCTACCAAATGTCACTGTCATTTCTAATGACACAAAAATGTATGCTTTGCTACCCCTTATTCCATTTTTTTCAGAATTAGAAAAAAAATCTCAAAATGTCCAACCTTTCACTGTAAATTATTTAGCCTTTTGTAGCACCACTGTTCTGTTTACTGCTTCTTCCATCGTATTTCTAGTCTTCCGATGGGAAATTGATTTTCTGTCTAGCAAAGCATTCTCTTACTACCACTTAAAGAATAAGTTCCTTATTGATAACCATTCTTTAATGCAATGTGCCAGATAATATTAAAATACATATAAATTCTTCTGTTATCTTCCCATGTAAGAAAATGGCTCAGGTTATAACCCATAACTGTAAATGACAGTATCTCTTAATTTTGCCTATCATGAAATTACTTTTTTAAACTAAAAATTTAAATGATACAAGGACAGAGTGCAGAATACAAAATATAAGTGAATTCCAGACCCAACTTGTCGGCATATAAGTTTTGAGTTCTGAATAAATTCAGCACAAATGCTTGAACCTTTAAGTTCTGAATGTTGTCTTCAGGAACCATTCCATGTCTTAGGTGAACACATGTTTCCTGCCATACTACATGTATGTTATCTGCATTGCTTTGGCACATTATGACAAGACTATTAAGTGTAATTCTCAGATAACGTGAATTATATATTATGGAAAAGAATAGGATTTTTTGAAATAGAGTTGCATGAAGCTCTCACACTTATTATGTGGCCAAGGATGACCTTGAACTCCTGTCTCTGGTGCTTCCACCTGAAGTGCTGATATTTCTGGTCCCCGCCACTATTAGTATATATTAATTCTATAAAATAACAGAATTCGTTGTGATTTTCATTTGTTAGTAGAGGAAAAAGGTCTTGATTCGCATTGTTTATTTTGAGTGTTTTAGAATGTGTCCTGCTGTGTATCCCAGGCTGACCTTAAATTCAAGGTCTTATCTCATTCTCCCCAGTGCTGGAATTACAAGTGCATACTACCATGACCAACTTTGCAGAAATGTTTTAACTGAGTAATGGATAGTACTTAAGCAACAAATGACTAGATTACCTTGCGATAATGGTTAGTCTGGTGACTTATACAAAATGTATAGTTACCAACTCTATGAACAACAAGAACAGCAGAAACTGGTAATGTATGGGCCATAAACTTGAGTTCTCACGGACAGTATGGCGTGAATATAATGCCATGCGACATGATGGTGGAAATTAGTTATTCTTGTTAGAGAAGTTTTCTGAAGTCTGTCTTGCACACCTAAGTATATAAATATATTTAGCAATATATTCTTCCTTTTCTCAAAATTCTTATCTAGTCCTTTTTGTAAAATAAGACATGTTCTCATTCTTTTTTATTTCTTTGTTACTTTTATTCTTGGACTTCAGATTTATGATTTACAGATAAAGTACTGACTCTTATTTGACATCAGCTCACTAAGTGAAGAGACTATTAAAATAGCTAGTTTAAACTGTAAAATGCTCATTTTCTTTTGAGGAATAAGGCTTAATTTGCATATGCTTGTCCCTTGAAATTTGAACATAAATATCTCATATCAATTAAAATAGATAATATGCTACTTTTGTTGAGTAAAATAATAAAAATAGATTTCTTATTTTTCAAAACTTTGCTAATATCTCCTCCAGTAAATCTTTAGCCAACAAGTATAGAAAACTGAAGTGATAAATTGAAGAAGAGGAATACTGTGTTTGAAATTGTTCTGTCTTTAGGACATGCAGTTGCTTAACAAAGACTAAGAAAACATTAGATGTTGTTTACAATGAAGCAGATAGAGCTGGAGATCATACTGTTAATTGAAGTAAATTAGATTAAAAATGACAAATGTCACATATTTGTTACATTGTGACAAATGTCACAAATACCTCATGCATGGAACCTATATTAAAAAGAAAGCAAAATAAAACGGAGATAAATTTGGAAGAGAAAGGAAATTATTGGGACCAGAGAAGCTAATGAAATTAATATAAACAAAGTACATGTTTTAGTCAGTGTTCTATTGCTGTGAAGGGACACTGTGACCATGGCAACTCATAAAAGAAAATATTTAATTCGGGCTGGCTTACAGTTTCAGAGGTTTAGTTTATTATCATAATTGCGGGAAGCATGAAGCATATAGACAGTCATTGTGCTGGAGATGTAGCTGAGAGTTCTGCATCCAGATCAGGTGGTAGCAAGAAGAGAGGAAGCTTAGCTTGAGCCTTTGAAACCCCTAAGCCCAAGCCCCAGTGACATACTCCAACAAGGTCACACCTCCAAATAGTGCCACTCCCTGGTAACCAAGCATTCAAATTTAAGAGCTTATGGGGCCATTTGTATTCAAACAACCACATTCCACTCCTCGGCCCCCATAGGCTTGTAGCCATATCATAATGCAAAAATACATTCAGTCCTACATCAAAAGTCCCATATATAAGTCTCATCACTGTTTAAAATTCCAAAGGCTCTTCTGAGATTCATAGCAGTCTCTTAACTGTAATCCCCGGTAAATATCAAAATTGAAAAACAGATCACATACTTCCAACATACAATGACACAGAAAACACAGTAGCACCAAATTTCAAAATGAGCAAAGGAAACGTAGTGAGGAAATATTGGACCAAATGAAGACTGAAAACCATCTGGGCATCCTTCAAATTCTCCATCTCCATGTCTGATGTCAAAACACTTTTTTGTTTTGTTTGTCTTTTGAGACATGGTTTCTCTGTGTAACAGTTCTAGCTGTCCTGGAACTAGCTCTTTTAGACCAGGCTGATCTTAACTCACAGAGATCCGGCTTCCTCTGCCTCCCAAGTTCTAGGATTAAAGGAATGTTCCGCCTGGCTCTAAATGCTCCTAAGATATCCAGCTCCTTTTAGTTTTTGGTGACTGCTACACACTTTCTTGAGCTAGTTCCATTCCCTGTTAGCAGCTCTGCTAGTCAAATATCTCACAACTCTGGCATCTACAGTATCTCGGGGTCTCCATGGCAATTCAGGGTTTCACCATTATAGCTCCATCCAGTGTTTTCTCTGGGCGTCCATGCAGGGACATTCCTGACACATGCCTGGCCTCAGCACTTTCCTTAGCAGTGAAGGGAGATTTCAAACCCTTTTCTTGCATCTTTGACTGTAAAGTTAGAACCAGGTGACTGAAGCTGCCAAGTTCTGCTGCTTACTGGGTCTGGAACATAGCATGCTTTTTTGATTATATCTGCATCAGCTTTCTGTTTTTTTTTTGTTTTGTTTTTTTGTTTTGTTTTGTTTTGTTTTTTTCACTGCCTAAGCTTGGCTATCCTGGATCTCACTCTGTACACCAGAGTGTACAGACTTCAGACTCAGAGATCCATCTGCCGTTGCCTCCCAAATGCTTTAATCCTGAGGAATTAAAGTGATGTGACATCATGCCCTGTCCTAAGCTTTTAATTCCTTTTCAGAAGATGGAAGCTTAGCTGGGTGGGGTCTTGGCCTGAGTTCACCACTTCCTTTATTCCCTTTAGGATCAAACTTTTCTATAAACTCTTTATCTCCTCGAGCACTGGACTTAATTTCATTACACTTCCTAGTGATTTTTCCTCCTTAAACAATACATTTCATATTTTTAGTTGTCTAGCTTGCTCTTTTTCAATCTGCATAAATTTGACCACTAAAAACAATGCACTATACAACATTGTCAGTCCTAGCCTGTGTTTTGAAATGTCCTCTGCCAATGCCATTAAATCCAAAACACTTCAGTTTAGCCTCAGGCAGATTGTTTTTGGACAAGGGCCAAAAGCAGCCCCCCCCCCCCAAAAAAAAAAATACTGTAAGAACAGTCGCTAGGCCACTTATTAGTGTTTGTTTCTGGAACCTCTTGAGCCAGCCATCACAATCTCCATTGCTCTCAGCACCACTGTCTTCCATGTTCCTATTAGGATGGCTCATAAAGCTCTACTCCAAGTGTTCGACTCCTTTCCTGATCCCAAATCCCAAAGTACACAATCCACCAAGAAACATGGTCAGGGCTATCAGAGCAATACCCCAATCCCTTGTACCAACTTCTGTTTTTGTCATTGTTCTTTTTCTGTAGACAGACATCATCACCGTGGCAACTGTTATAAAAGAAAACATTGAATTGGGGCTGTTTTACATTCTCAGAGATTTATCCATTATCATCATGGCAGGAAGCATGGTGGCAGGCAGAAATGGTACGGGAGAAGTAGCTGAGAGTTCCACATCCCCATTGGCAGGCAACAGGAAGAGAGAGACTGGGCCTGGTTTGAGCTTCTGAAACATCAAAGTCCATCTTCAGTGACACACTTCCTCCAAAAGGTCACACGCACTCTAACAAGGTCACACCTCCTAATAGTGCCACTCTATGAGCCTATGGGGGGCATCTTGATTCAAACCACCACAGTATGTTATACACATTTATGAAAATGCTGTGATGAAACTTGTTTGAATAATTCTAATATGATCCTGGAAGAGGAAACGTTGTTTATAACTTCCAGACTTAGAGTTGGGTAAATGTCTGTATCCCCTGTGCTTCTTGGAGACTCTTCTAGTGCTTTCTCTTGCTTGCAATAATAAGGATAATATAAAATAGTGACCATGTTGATGTGACTAGAAGGAAAGGAATAGAAATACAAATGAAATCAATAACTCTACAAATAAGTTTCATGATTCAATTCTGGCTGTATGAAGTAGACAGGAAATCCTGTTGGTAGTTACCTTGATATTTCTATTCCTTCCATAGTATTTTATATTTTTGTCCATAGAGATTCATGATATACTGAAATTAAAAGAAGGCTTGTTTCCTGAGTAAACAATAGGGTTTTTTTGTATTTATATTAAGCTTATGTTTTTTATATTTTTAATTTTTTGTATGATAAAGTCTGTTTTTCTCCATTATCTGTAACCTTATATGATAAATATAATCTTTTAATTATATTTTAGGTAAATCTATAATATACCCAATTACTAAAACTGAAAAATTCTACTCTTCACTGTACCTACCTCTGGAGTTTAGAGAGGAAACAATGTCATTTGTCAGTGGTGTATATTAGACTGTGAACTTTTTATTTCTCTTTTCTTTTTTTTTGCTTTTGCATCTTCTTCAGTGAGAGTTAGAAGTAAATTAAATGTTTTTATTCTTTTCTAGTTTTCCATAGGTACCTGTGAATTATATTAATCCAAAGCATAGAGCAGAGGGACATGTGCTTCCTCTATTGGTCTGAGAAGCATAGAGAGGAGAGTCATGCCATTCTCTATTGGTCTAAAGAAGTATAGAGAGGAGGCACATCCCCTTTTCTATCTTGTAAGCTATACCAAACTAATTTTTGGATAAAGAAAATGGTAGGTTTTTGTGGTGATTTTATCAGGGCTAAATTATAACAACCAAGTTACTATTTATGATAATCAGTTTCTAGAAATATTATAGCATTAGAATTATATAGAATTGTCTGCTATTAAAATGGTATAAGTCAATATTGGAATTTTTATATTGAGCGACTTAGAATATATACATATATACATACATACATTTGTATATATGTATATATTGTTTTAAGATTAATTTTTTTCAGGCCCTTGTATTGTACCAAAAAATCAGCCAAAATTATAAAAATGTCCTATCAAATTTCTTAAGCTAGTTAGGTTTTCTATTGCTGTGATAAAACACCATGACAAGGAAGGATTTATGGTTCCAGAGGTAAAGGGTCTGTCATGGCAGGGAGGGGGCAACCATGGCAGCTAAAGCAACATGCTGAATGTTCATGTCTTAAATCACAGGAAGGAAGCAGAGTGCATGGAGAATGGCAGGAGTCTTTTAAACCCTGTAAGTCCGCTCACAGTGCCACACTCCCCAACTACAAGGGCATACCTCCTAAACCTTCCCAAATAGTGCCAGTAACCCAGACCAAGTATCCTGACATCTGTGCCTATGGAGGACACTGTCACTCAAACCACTACAGTAGCCCAGTCTTCTAATCTCAGTACTTGAAGGTATAGGTAAAGCAGATCAGGACTGAGACCAGCCCATGCCATGTAAAACTCACTGCCTTAAAAAGTAAATTGTTGAAAAGAGATAGAGAAAATGTATTTGTGAAAACATTATTTATTTATTTATTTATTTATGGCTGGAGGGACAGCTGTGGGTGCTGGGAATGAAAACATAATTTACTGTTATTTAATAATTAAGGATTTCCTTGGTGCTACTGGAGTTTTGTTTTTTTGTTTGTTTGTCTTGAGAATTACTGTGTATTCTAGGATGGCCTTGAACCTGGGCCAACCCTACCAGCCTCAGAAGTATGGGTGTTGCCAAGGAAATCGGGGTTCCCTTTTAGGTTCTTAGTCTTATTTGTTAATTATTGAATTTCAATTCTTCTTCTTCTTCTTCTTTTTTTTTTTTTGGTTTTTCGAGACAGGGTTTCTCTGTGGTTTTGGAGCCTGTCCTGAAACTAGCTCTTGTAGACCAGGCTGGTCTCGAACTCACAGAGATCCGCCTGCCTCTGCCTCCCGAGTGCTGGGATTAAAGGCGTGCGCCACCACCGCCCGGCTCTGAATTCTTTTTTTTTTTTTTTTTTTATTGTATGAAAAAATATATTTTTTTTCCTTTTTTTTTTATTCTTTTTTACTTAAAATTTCCAACTGCTCCCCGTTTCCCATTTCCCTCCCCCTCCTCCCACATATTGCCCCCTCCCCCCGCTCCCCTCCCCCTAACCCCACTCCACTTCTCCTCCCCCTAGTCCACTCCCCCTCCCTCTCGATACTGAAGAGCAGTCCAAATTCCCTGCTCTACATGAAGACCAAGGTCCTCCCACTTCTATCTAGGTCCAGGAAGGTGAGCATCCAAACAGGCTACGCTCCCACAAAGCCAGTTCATGTATTAGGATCGAAACCTAGTGCCATTGTCCTTGGCTTCTCATCAGCCTTCATTGTCCGCCTTGTTCAGAGAGTCCAGTTTCAACCCATGCTTATTCAGTCCCAGTCCAGCTGGCCTTGGAGAGCTCCCAATAGATCAGTTCCACTGTCACAGTGGGTGGGTGCACCCCTCGTGGTCCTGATTTCCTTGCTCATGTTCTCCCTCCTTCTGCTCCTCATTTGGACCTTAAGAGCTCAGACGGTTGATCCAAATTGGGTCTCTGTCTCTCTCTCGATCCATCGCCAGATGAAAGTTCCTGTGCCATTCTCCTTGGCCTCTCGTCAGCTCTCATTGTCCACCACATTCAGAGAGTCCGGTTTTATCCCATGTTTTTTCCAGTAGCAGTCCAGCTGGCCTTGGTGAGCTCCCAATAGATCGGCCCCCCTGTCTCAGTGGTTGGGTGCACCCCTCATGGTCCTGACTTCCTTGTTCATGTTCTCTCTCCTTCTGCTCCTCATTATAACCTTGGGAGCTCAGTCCGGTGCTCCAGTGTGGGTCTCTGTCTCTATCTCCATCCATCGCTAGATGAAGGTTCTATGGCGATATGCAAGATATTCATCAGTATGATTATAGGATAGTTTCATTTCAGGTTCCCTATCCTCAGGTGCCCCAATGAACTAACTGGGGACATTGCCCTGGGCTTCTGGTAGCCATTCCAGGTTCAAGTCTCTTGCCAACCCTTAGGTGGCTCCCTTAACTAAGGTATGAGTTTCCCTGCTCCCCCATCCAACCTTCCTTTACCCCCAATCACCCCGATTCCCCCAGTTCCCCTCATCCTCTCCTTCACACTTTTCTCTCCCCATCTCCCCTCATCCCCATCCCACCCCACCCCCCAAGATTCCCATTTTTTGCCCATCAATCTTGTCTATTTCCCATAGCTGGGAGGATATCTATATGTTTTTCCTTGGGTTTACCCTCTTGTTTAGCTTCTTTAGGATCACAAATTATAGACTCAGTGGCCCCTATCCATGGCTAGAAACCAATTATGAGTGAGTACATCCCATGATCTTCTTTTTGGGTCTGGGTTACCTCACTCAGGATCGTATTTCCTATTTCCATCCATTTGCATGCAAAATTCGAGAAGTCATTGTTTTTTACTGCAGAGTAGTACTCTAATGTATATATATTCCACACTTTCTTCATCCATTCTTCTATTGAAGGGCATCTAGGTTGCTTCCAGGTTCTGGTTATTACAAATAATGCTGCTATGAACATAGTTGGACAAATGCTTTTGTCATATGCTAGGGCATCTCTTGGGTATATTCCCAAGAGTGCTATTGCTGGGTCCAGGGGTAGGTTGATCCCAATTTTTCTGAGAAACCGCCACACTGATTTCCAAAGTGGTTGCACAAGTTTGCAGTCCCACCAGCAATGGATGAGGGTACCCCTTTCTCCACAACCTCTCCAGCAAAGGCTATCCTTGGTGTTTTTGATTTTAGCCATTCTGACAGGTGTAAGATGATATCTCAAAGTTGTTTTGATTTGCATTTCTCTGATCGCTAAGGAGGTTGAGCATGACCTTAAGTATCTTTTGGCCATTTTAACTTCTTCTGATGAGAATTCTCTGTTCAGTTCAGTGCCCCATTTTTTAATTGGGTTAATTATCCTTTTAAAGTCTAGTTTCTTGAGTTCTTTATATATTTTGGAGATCAGACCTTTGTCTGTAGCGGGGTTGGTGAAGATCTTCTCCCAGTCAGTAGGCTGCCTTTTTGTCTTAATGACAGTGTCCTTTGCTTTACAGAAGCTTCTCAGTTTCAGGTCCCATTTATTCAATGTTGCCCTTAATGTCTGTGCTGCTGGGGTTATACATAGGAAGCGATCTCCTGTGCCCATATGTTGTAGGGTACTTCCGATTTTCTCTTCTATCAGGTTCAGTGTGTTCAGATTGATATTGAGGTCTTTGATCCATTTGGACTTGAGTTTTGTGCATGGTGATAGATATGGGTCTATTTTCATTCTTCTACAGGTTGACATCCAATTGTGCCAGCACCATTTGTTGAAGATGCTTTCTTTCTTCCATTGTATACTTTTAGCTCCTTTATCGAAAATTAGTTGTTCATAGGTTTGTGGGTTAAAATCCGGGTCTTCTATACGATTCCATTGGTCGACTGCTCTGTTTTTGTGCCAGTACCATGCTGTTTTCATTACTGTAGCTCTGTAATAGAGTTTGAAGTCAGGGATGGTAATGCCTCCAGAAGTTCCTTTATATATAAGATTGTTTTGGCTATCCTGGGTTTTTTGTTTCTCCATATAAAGTTGATTATTGTCCTTTCAAGATCTGTGAAGAATTTTGATGGGATTTTAATGGGGATTGCATTGAATCTATAAATTGCCCTTGGTAGAATTGCCATTTTTACTATGTTGATCCTCCCAATCCAGGAGCAAGGGAGATCCTTCCATTTTCTGGTATCCTCTTCAATTTCTTTCTTCAATGCCTTAAAGTTCTTGTCAAATAGATCTTTCACTTCCTTGGTTAGAGTTACCCCAAGATAGTTTATGCTTTTTGTGGCTATAGTGAAAGGTGATGATTCTCTTATTTCCCTCTCTGCTTCCATATCCTTTGTGTATAAGAGGGCGACTGATTTTTTGGAGTTGATCTTGTATCCTGCCACATTACTAAAGGCGTTTATCAGCTGTAGGAGTTCTTTGGTGGAGTTTTTGGGGTCGCTCATGTACACTATCATATCATCTGCAGATAATGCAAGTTTAACTTCTTCCTTTCCAATTTGAATCCCCTTTATCCCCTTATGTTGTCTTATTGCTATTGCTAAAACTTCGAGAACTATATTGAAGAGGTATGGAGAGAGTGGACAGCCTTGGCGTGTTCCTGATTTTAGTGGGATGGCTTTAAGTTTCTCTCCATTTAATTTGATATTAGCTGTCGGCTTGCTGTATATAGCTTTAATTAAATTTAGGTATGACCCTTGTATCCCTAATCTCTCCAAGACTTTTATCATAAAGGGATGTTGAATTTTGTCAAATGCTTTTTCAGCGTCTAATGAAACGATCATATGGTTTTTTTCTTTCAGTTTATTTATATGATGGATTACATTGATAGATTTGCGTATGTTAAATCAGCCCTGCATCTCTGGTATGAAGCCTACTTGATCATAATGGATAATTTTTCTAATGTGTTCTTGGATTCGGTTTGCCAGAATTTTGTTGAGGATTTTTGCATCGATGTTCATGAGTGAGATTGGCCTGTAATTTTCTTTCTTGGTTGGGTCTTTGTGTGGTTTTGGTATCAGAGTTACTGTAGCTTCAGAAAAGGAATTTGGCAATGACTCTTCTGTTTCTATATTGTGAAATACCTTAAGGAGTATAGGTATTAGGTCTTCTTGGAAGTTCTGGTAGAATTCCGCATTGAAACCATCTGGTCCTGGACTTTTTTTGGAAGGGAGGTTTTTGATAACTGCTTCTAATTCTTCACGACTAACAGGTCTATTTAGGTTGTTCACCTGGTCCTGGTTTAACTTTGGTATATGGTATTTATCTAAAAAAGTGTCCATTTCTTTTACATTTTCCAGTTTTGTGGCATACAGGCTTTTGTAGTAAGATCTAATGATTCTCTGAATTTCCTCTGTGTCTGTGGTTATGTCTCCCTTTTCATTTCTGATCTTATTAATTTGCAAATTCTCTCTCTGCCGTTTGATTAGTTTGGATAGGGGTTTATCAATCTTGTTGATTTTCTCCAGGAACCAGCTTTTTGATTTATTGATTCTTTCAATTGTTTTCTGTGTCTCTATTTTGTTGATTTCAGCCCTCAGTTTGATTATTTCCAGTCTTCTACCCCTTCTAGGTGAGTCTGCTTCTTTTTTTTCTAGAGCTTTCAGGTGGGCTGTTAAGTCTCCAATGTGTGCTTTCTCTGTTTTCTTTAAGTGGGCAGTTAGTGCTATGAACTTTCCTCTCAGGACTGCTTTCATAGTGTCCCATAGGTTTGAGTATGTTTTTTCTTTATTTTCATTGTCTTCAAGGAAGACTTTAATTTCTTTCTTTATTTCTTCCTTAATCCAGGTATGGTTCAGTAGTTGACTATTCAGTTTCCATGAGTTTGTAGGCTTTCTGGGGGTAGCATTGTTGCTGAATTCTAGCTTTAATCCATGGTGATCTGATAAGATACAGGTGGTTATTAATATTTTTTTGTAACTGTGAATGTTTGCTTTGTTACCGAGTATGTGGTCGATTTTTGAGAAGGTTCCATGAGCTGCAGAGAAGAAGGTATATTCTTTCCTATTTGGGTGGAATATTCTATAGATGTCTGTTAAGTCCATTTGATTCATTACCTCCATTAATTCTCTTATTTCTCTGTTAGGTTTCTGTCTGATTGACCTGTCCATTGGTGAGAGAGGAGTATTAAAGTCTCCTACTATTAATGTGTGCGGTTTGATGGCTGCCTTGAGTTTTAACAATGTTTCTTTTACGTACGTGGGTGCTTTTATATTAGGGGCATAGATATTCAGGGTTGAGATTTCATCCTGATGAATTGTTCCTGTTATGAGTAGAAAATGTCCCTCTCCATCTCTTCTGATTGATTTAAGTTTGAAGTCAACTTTGTTAGAAATTAGTATGGCCACACCTGCTTGTTTCCTAGGTCCATTTACTTGATAAGCCTTATCCCAGCCCTTTACTCTGAGTAGGTGCCTGTCTTTGTGGTTGAGGTGTGTTTCTTGTAAACAGCAGAATGTTGGATCCTGTTTTCGTATCCAATCTCTTAGTCTGTGCCTTTTTATAGGTGAGTTGAGTCCATTGACATTAAGTGATATTAATGACCAGTGGTTGTTAACTCCGGTCATTTTTTTTAGTAGTAGATTTTGTGTGTTTCCCTTCTTTGAGATGTGCTGGTAAAGGGTTTCTAGATGTCTGAGTTATTGTGGTCATTGTTGGACTCCTTGATTAGTGATTTTCCTTCTATTACTTTCTGTAAGGCTGGATTTGTGGCTACGTATTGTTTAAATTTGTTTTTATCCTGGAAAATTTTGTTTTCTCCATTTATAGTGAACGAAAGCTTGGCTGGGTATAGTAGTCTGGGCTTGCATCCATGGTCTCTTAGTTTCTGCAGTACATCTATCCAGGACCTTCTGGCTTTCATGGTTTCCATAGAGAAGTCAGGTGTAAGTCTGATAGGTTTACCTTTATAAGTAACTTGGCCTTTTTCCTTTGCTGTTCTTAGTATTCTTTCTTTATTCTGTATGCTTTGTGTTTTGATTATTATATGGCGAGAGGATGTTTTTTTTTGATCCAGCCTATTCGGTGTTCTGTATGCTTCTTGAACCTTCATAGGTATATCTTTCTTTAGGTTGGGAAAGTTTTCTTCTATAATTTTATTAAATATATTTTCTGGACCGTTGAGCTGCGCTTCTTCTCCTTCTTCTATTCCTATTATTCTTAGGTTTGGTCTTTTTATTGTGTCCCATATTTCCTGAATGTTTTGTGATGAGAATTTGTTGGCCTTGCTGTTTTCTTTGATCAGCGTGTTTATTTTCTCTATGGTATCTTCAGAATCTGAGATTCTTTCTTCTATCTCTTGTATTCTGTTGGTTATGCTTGTTTCTGTAGTCTCTATTCGTTTACCTAGATTTTCCCTGTCCAGCTGGCCTTCTGTTTGTGTTTTCTTCTTTGCCTCCATTTCAGTTTTTAAGTCTTGAACTGTTTCCATTATTTGTTTGATTGTTTTTCCTTGGTTTCCCAGGGTATCATTCACTGATTTACTCAATTCTTCAAACTTTCTGTTATACTTCTCATCCATTTCTATGAGGGCATTTTTTACATGCTGTTTAAGGGCGTCAATCACTTTCATAAAGTCAATTTTATCTACTTCTTCATGATTAAGGTGTTCATGTCCTCCTGTTGTGAGGTCGCTGGGTTCTGGTGGTTTCATATAGTTTTTCAGATTGTTGGGTGAATTCTTGCATTGGCGCCTGCCCATCTCTTTCTCCGAATGCTCCTCTATGGATCTTCTTTTACAGGATCAGGTCTCCTTGCCTACTGATGTACTTTCCCAGTGATGGCACCCTGCAGTGATAGCTCTCCTGGTGCTCCAGT
This sequence comes from Chionomys nivalis, assembly GCF_950005125.1. NCBI lineage: Eukaryota > Metazoa > Chordata > Mammalia > Rodentia > Cricetidae > Chionomys > Chionomys nivalis. The sequence continues at coordinate 45,448,273 of NC_080087.1, forward strand.
GATGTCTCTCCTGGTAGCAATATCAGATCTCCGTGCCCAAAGACGGCTCTCCTGGTACCCAGATTAGCTCTCCCACTGATGGCTCTCCTGGTGCCAAGATCAGATCTCCGTGCAGGTTGGGTAGTTCGTAAACAAAGGCCTTACCTTACTTGGTGCAGGCAGGCCAGTGAACCAAAGGAAGTCTCGCCTGCCTACTTGCCCTGAGGATTTGCCCCCAGCGCCAGACAGACTGAGCTGGATGGTGTTATGTGCCCAAAGAGGAAAGGGGGCAGAAGGAAGAAGGGTTCTGGATGCAAGCTGGGTGGGACAAGAAGAGAGAGGCAGTATGCCGGGTGTAGAGCCCCTGCAGGGAGCCCAGGGAGTATAGGGTGGGGGATGAGGAACTTCAGAGTTCCCTGTCCAGGGCTGCTTCCGCCGCCGCCAGTCAGGTCACAAACTCACCCCGCTGCTGTCTCTCCTGGTTCCTAGATCAGATCTCCGTGCAGGTTGGGTAGTTTGTAAACAAAGGCCTTACCTTGCTTGGTGCAGGCAAGCTGGAGAAACAAAGGAAGTCTCGCCTGCCTAGTTGCCCTGAGGATTTGCCCCCAGCGCCAGACAGACTGAGCTGGATGGTGTTATGTGCCCAAAGAGGAAAGGGGGCAGAAGGAAGAAGGGTTCTGGATGCAAACTGGGTGGGACAAGAAGAGAGAGGCAGTATGCAGGGTGTAGAGCCCCTGCAGGGAACCCAGGGAGTATAGGGTGGGGGATGAGGAACTTCAAAGTTCCCTGTCCAGGGCTGCTTCCACTGCCGCCAGTCAGGTCACAAACTCACCCCGCTGCTGTCTCTCCTGGTGCCTAGATCAGATCTCCATGCAGGTTGGGTAGTTTGTAAACAAAGGCCTTACCTTGCTTGATGCAGGCAGGCTGGAGAGACAAAGGAAGTCTCGTCTGCCTACTTGCCCTGAGGATTTGCCCCCAGGGCCAGACAGACTGAGCTGGATGGTGTTATGTGCCCAAAGAGGAAAGGGGGCAGAAGGAAGAAGGGTTCTGGATGCAAGCTGGGTGGGACAAGAAGAGAGAGGCAGTATGCAGGGTCCCGGCTCTGAATTCTTAAGGAAGCTCAAGAACAAATTTATTGAAGTTTGGGAGCAAAACTACAGACCAGGCAACCTTTATATCTTGGCAGCAGCCTGGAGGAGGGAGATGGGAAAGAGAAAGGAAGTTAGGGTCTAATCAGTGCAACACATTCAGCAATGGAGGTCAGCAGGTAGCTGCATGGCGGAAGCTTGGCGACTTCAGGAAAGACTGAGAAAGCACAGAGTGGTAAAGAAAGCATGCAGAGGCTGCTGGCGAGTACCTGAAAAAAGAGATAGAGAAATGAGAAGGAAAACTAAGCTTTTGAGTCAAGACTCAGAAAAACTGACAGACTTTGCAGTGCTATTTAACAGAAGCCCTGTAAACTTGGGAGAGGGGCCTCTGGGAAGGAAAGGTACATTATCTTCTTAAGGGGATAATTATTCCTCCCACCTCTGTAGCACAGCTTCAGGTAAATCAGCAGATTGACAGGTCCAGATGGATTAGCTTTCAAAGGAGGTGGCAATGCTCTTTAACATTCTTATCTTTCAGCAGATTGGAATATCATGTCTCCATGCAGGTCAGAAGTAGAACTCAAATTCTATTCTTTTGACCAGGAAGGGGTAGCTTTTCCTTAGTGGGCTTCAGTAAGGCCTGTATATCTCCAGTTTTTAAGAAAGTGCCACTGTGATGTTTAACTTTCTGGTTATTACCAGGGAAACAGGAGATAGGGTCCAAAGCTGACCATGAGTGAAAGATACATCCTCAGTTACTTCTTAGCTGCCAATCCTTGGAACACTGGGATTATTGGCATGAGCTTTCGCTTCTGGCTTCCTTTACATTCTCATAAGTGAAAATTCAATATAAGCGTGTTCCTTTAATAAAAGATTAGTCAGTTCCACTATCAATGTTACATTACATTGTGACCTAGAGCTACTAATGTTTGAGTGGCATTCAATTTGCTTAGTCATTGGCTTTTAATTATCTGTAAACATTCACGTACACATGATATATAATTTTTATATATGATAAAATGCACTCTTTTAAAGAAAATACTTCGAAATTTGACAAGTATCTCTAGGTATATAACCACTATATAACCACAAACAAAATACAATGTTTTCTCATGACCTCACATCAAGCCTCTCTCTCACCCACAGTCATTTTTTCTTCTTCCTTAGTCACGGGTGGTCCTTTTCCATTACTGTAAATTGGTATTTCTCAACCTCAGCCCAGCCTTAACACCATTAGTATTTTAGAAAGTGAGATTCTAGAGGGAGCCAGAGTGTTGTACTTTGTCATGTAGGGATTTTAGCAGCATCTCTGAACCTCTGCCCATCAGGCGCCAGTGGATCTCTCCTTCCACTTTCTCAGTTGTGACAACTGAGATGCCTATTGCCAAATGCCCTCTTGGAGCAAAACTGCACTCGCTTGAGAACCATGGCTTAGTCTAAGATTATTCTTCCAGTGCTAGCATTTCACCTAAATAGAAACATATAGGATATGGTCTATGTACCTCTTTCTTTTTGCTCAATATAATGACTCAAGATTTATAAAGGCTGTTATACAAAAGCTGTTTGCTGTCTTTTTACTGAGTGGGAGGTCCATATATAATAATAGACTACATTCTATTTAACTATTTCCTTTTTATGTTTCTCCGAATCTCTCATTGAATTTAACATTTATTTTTGAGAATCTTTTTTCATTAATTGATTTGTTTACTAGTTACATGTCACAGTGTTCTTTTTTTCATATTTTTTGGTTGTTGACCACATTTTTAATATCATGATGATTGCAGGTTCGCTTTTAATTTTTAAAAATAATAGTGGATACTTTTTGGCAGGGAGTTACTTGTATATCATCTTAATTTTCTAATGTGATCATTTTGGGGCATGAAGGCACACACTTATAGCCCCAGTGCTTTGGAGTCTGAGGCAGGAACATGCTGAGTACAGTGTCTGTGCCACAGTGGGGTCATAAAAAGCTTTCCTTGTAAACGTAAATATCCTTGTCCATTATTAGTTATGCATACAAATGCAATTCTAGCTGTGGTAACTGTGGGATGATGGATGGTATTTGTCAGCCTTTTAAGACTAATTAAAAATTTAGATCATGGACCTTCTACACCTTACCCAGACTGTTCTCTCTGTGTGTTGTATGTGTGTGCACATGTGCAGGAATGCAGTAGTTCGTCCTTACCTGTAGCTTCATCTTTAATGGTCAGTTACACAGTAACAACCAAAGTCTGAAAGTATTAAGAAATTCCAAAACTAAATAAATGATAATCTGTAAATCGCATGTTGTTATAAGTAATCTGATAAGGTCCTCTGTTTCCTGCTCACTCTTTCCTGTCCTGCATGTGAAATATCCCATCTAGCTGTGTGCTGTGGTGCAATGTGTGCATATGGTTTGCCTGTTAGCCATTTAGTGGCCATTCTGATAATTGCTAATTGTGATATAATATTACTGATGTTCCGTTAACTTACTTAATGGCTCCAGTATGCAGAATGGAATGCTGTCATTTCCTTGTAAGAAGTTATCATTGCTTTATTTTGTTATTAGTGTTGCTGTTAATCCTGTTTGCTTCAGTATGGATGTTTGATTCTATCTAGTTGTAATATTCTACCATGTTGTTTTTCTTACTAGACAGTGATATCGGAAAGCTGTTATCCTGCTTCAAAATATCTGATAAACAAACTGAGTGGATAGAAAACTGCCGAAGACAGTTCTGCAAAACAATGAAGTCCAAGCCGGATGCAGTCAGTGGAGGTGGTGAGTATGCTATTTTCTACTGGGATCTGCCTGCAGAAAATTATTTTAGCAGACGCTGCGGCTCCTGCAGATTTCTACCTGTGCGTGCAGGAAACATAATGCTAATTGGGAAAGTCCACTGCCTCCCTCTTTCTCTAGGGACCTGTAATTCTAAAAGAACCAAATGCCAAAGAATTCCTAAGCGTTTTTATGGACTGGACTGTCTGTACATGTAGCCAGCAGGTTTGAGGTTCCTGTCTTTCCTGAGGCTGCAGTTTATCTGATTTAAACAGTCTTCACTTTCATATATGGTGTTGCTGTATCTTTGTAGAACTTTTACCAGTTTGCTAGTATTGTAAGTATCTTAAAACATCACCAGGCGTCCACCAAAGAAACTGAATGTTTCCTAAGGAAGCTTTGTCTTGAAGGAGTGCCTCCAGTTTAAACTTAGCAGCAAGTTTAACCTCGGTTGTTTACATGTGCTGTAGTTTCCCGAAGCCGTAACTTTGATGTGATTCTAAGATAGATTTTCTAAAAGCTGTCATTTGGGAGTGACCTCATTTCATCAGCCATACTTAGAGGTTTTCATATTTGTTATAAAATTAAAATCAAGAATTTAAAAATTAACTTTACACCGTGCTGGAAAATGGTCTTTTTAAAGAATAATAAAATATTTATGTAGCAACAAAATCATAAATTATTCTCCACAGTATGAGTATAAATGAGCAGTTAAACCATGTTTAGTCTTCCTGAAGATTTACAAAGCATTGCTGCACAGTGGTGGTGCATGTCTTTAGTCTCCGCACTCAGGAAATAGAGGCAGGTGCATCTCTTTGTGTTTGAGGCCAGGATGGTCTATAGAAGGAGTTACAGGACAGGCTCCAAAACTGCAGAGCAACCCTGTCTCAAAAAATATAAATATAATCTTTATTAAAATACATACATATATATGATACTATGTATGCTATATGTATGTATAATATCTTAGTTAGGGTTTTTATTGCTGTGAAGAGACCATGACCATGGTCTAAATCTTATAAAAGCAAACATTTAACTGGGGCTTGCTTACAGGTTCAGAAGGTTAGTTCATTGGCATCATCGCAGGAAGCATGGTGGCTTGCAGGCAGACGGGTCTGGAGAAGTAATTGAAAGTTGTACATTTGGATTTGCAGGCAGCAGGAAGAGAGGGTGAACCATTAGGCGTGGCTTAAACTTCTGAAACCTCAAAGCCCATGCCCAGTGACACACTTCCTCCAAGACCACACCTCTCCATCAAGGCCACACTTTTAATAATGCCATTCCCTATGAGCCTATGGGCATGATTTTCACTCAAACCACACGCACACACACACACACACACACGCACATACACACACATTTATGAATATGTATATAGATATATGAATGATTTGGATATATATATATATAGTTAGTTAGTTATTTAGTTCGTTAATTAGCTTTTGATTCTATAATAGAGATGTTTAAAATGGATTTTCTCAGTGGGTTTTGCACATACCCAAAAATACATAGCAAATTAGGAGAGGAGTGACTTGGAGTGAATGGTTCAGTTTACATACCTCCTAAAATGCAGTTTACATACCTTCCAAAATGCAGTTTACATACCTCCTACAGTGCAGTTTACATACCTCCTACAATGCAGTTTACATATTTCCTACAATGCAGTTTACATACCTCCTAAAATGTAGTCTATATACTTCCTAAAATGCAGTTTTAAGTGTTTCTGTCTCACAGAGAAACAAGAGAAATGCCACCTATCTAGCCATCACCTTTTTGAAATGGGATGTATAAACTCAACAGATAAGAGTTCTTTTGGCAGCTAGGGCACTGTCTGAATCTTCTTCCTCAGTTATTCATTGTTGATTCTGTGTCCACCTCCTGTGAGCTACTTCCAGCGACAGATCCATTCTTCTCTGCCTGATGCTTAGTTGCTTACACAAGACTCATTTATAGCCCACAGTGACCCTACTATGTAGTCTATATCTTATCAGTGGTGATAAAATTCATAGTTTTAGGTAACAGCCTAGTTTGCACTAGAAGAGCCAAGAGGAGAATCCAGGTAACCCGATGTCAAAATCCTTGTGTCGCTTTACTATGCCACCATTTTGGAGCTACCATTTTTTTCTATCAGGGACAGCATTTTTCAGCTAGACAGAGACAAGAAAAACACTGGTTTAAGAATAAATTGTGTCGCCTCAGTATCTCATAATGCATTTGTTCACCACAACCTGCTCGGCTTGAGTCCTGACCCCAGAATTTGATAGTGAAGGAGTGAAAACCCAATGTATGGTTCTGCTATCTCCACAACTAGGAACCTCGGTGTGTTTATTAGCTCGCTACATGGGGAAAGCTTAGCTAATCTTGGTAGGAAGTCTCTGCAGCTGAGCCCTGTCAGGGTAGACACACCCAGGAAGAGAAAGCTGCAGTTGCCACTCTCTTCATAGACTGCTCACTTGTATGTCAGCACTCACACTGGGACCTCCAAAAGTCTTACCACCCATATGGATAACGGCTTTGCCAATTTTCCATGGGTGAGAGGCCTTGGAATCTTCAACATGGCTGTGCTGGTGTCAACAATACATGTTTCCTCAGGACTTCCTCACTTGGGTTTTCCTCCACTCCTTACATACACTATTTGTATCTGAGGTAAGCCAGTTTTGAAGGTAAACTCTTTACAAAGACACTTGATATACTTTGTACACACACACACACACACACACACAATCACCCTACACACATACATAGTCTACCCCTGCAGTCTTGGATAGCTTGGGTTCTACAGTTAGGCGATTTAAAGCTTTGTAAATTACCCTTTGTATGTTAACCTATTTTGAGTTTTTCTTTAAGACATTTATGTAATGCTTCATAATACACAATAAATAGTCTATCCATTTGTTAACATGTTCATAATTTTGAGAGAATGAATTAGTTTTACATTTCTGTTTGAATAAAAAGGTCCAGATGAAAGAAGGGAAAAAAAAAAGGAAACATAGCTAGCAGCCTGAACACCTGCTCACTGACTCTACTCTCCCCAAAAGGAAACAGCCTGAGCACCTGCTCGCTGACTCTACTCTGCCCACAGTGGGCAGATGCTGCCTTTTTTGGTACTGGTGAAGGAATGGAGAGGAATCCATTAATAAATACTATTCGGAATTTAATTAAACCTGATCATCTTCCCAGTGATTAGAGGAGCAAACTTCTCCGTGTTTTGAATGTGGGCTCCTTGTCTTTGTAGGTGTCCTTCTGGACATTAAGTTTCTGAGGGGACGGAGGAAGCTATGGGGATGGACAGCTGGGTTTTTCTGCCCTCAGCCCCTATGCAATGATGGTTCACATGGCCCAGGATCTCCTCTGACCCCATAGATATGTCAGTGTTTAAGAAAATAGAGCTCAGATTCTACCCCTCCTCAGCCTTACTCTTGGTTTGACTCTTTCCACCCACAAAGGAACACCGTTCTGGAACATTTTTTGTTTGTTTGTTTGTTTGACTGTCTTAAGGTCGCAGTAACTCCGCTTGCTTTCCTCCATTTGCATTAGCACTCCAGTGCTGGAAGGAAAACAGGGGTGCTTACTTCACTGGTTGAATCTCGAATGTGATTTTTGCTACTAGACTTTTTATTCATTAGGATACAAACCAGTTCAGAATTCTCTTGGTATTTTTTTTTTTTCTTCCTAGATCATTGTCAGGAGAGTGTCAGTACATTACCTGACTCGGTGTTCCTTTGGCTTTGTTACCCAATGTTTTAGTGTCTGTGCATTGTGAACAATCCAGTTCCAGGTCAACCCCAGATGTGGTATTGATTCTGAAACTGAATCGACCCCAGATGTAGTACTCCTAACTTTTTGCATCTGATATTCTAGAGTCAGCTCTATTAAAACATCATTTTCTTCATTATTTTCTAATCAATATCTCCCATTAATCTTTTGTTAGTGATCTAATTGTCATACCATTTAATATCTGCCCTATATGTATTTTTTTCTATTTTTCATTGATATTGATTGATGACTTAGCTCATAACTAAAATTCTTGTGTGTGCTTACTACAGTTTGAGTTGGTCACTGCAACACACATACAATGTATTTAATAGTCAATATTGGAAACTTGGTTGTGTATGGTAAACACCACCCATATATATTAATATTATATATTTATATATAAATATACACACACATATATATTTAAATCTCAAATTTCTGCATTTTCATGACTTACAGCCTAAGAACTTATACAAGATACTCTCTTGATTGCTGAAATATGGACCGGCCGGTGGGCTGCTTCCCGCCACCCGGCTAGCTTTACCCGAAATAATTACACAGAAAGTGTATTCTTTTAAACACTGCTTGGCCCATTAGTTCCAGCCTCTTGTTGGCTAGCTCTTACATATTGATCTAACCCATTTCTAATATTCTGTGTAGCACCACGAGCTGGCTTACCAGGAAAGATCTTAACCTGCGTCTGTCTGGAGTGAGAGAATCATGGCGACTCACAGACTCGGCTTCTTTCTCCTAGCATTCTGTTCTGTCTACTCTGCCTACCTAATTTTCTGACCTATCAAACCAAGCAGTTTTCTTTATTGATTAACCAATGAAAGCAACAGATAAATACAAGACCCACCTCCATCACTTTATAACTAAAGTACTTTTTATTCAGCCACTGGATAGCTATTATTTAATACATGATTTTTTTTGATAGGATATTGCTATGTAATGTAGACTAACCCCAAACTCTAAAATCTGGTGCCTGAGCATCTAAAGCTCTAGGATTGCAGGTATACTGGCTTTTAAATAAGTTTAAATTATTTTAAATAAAATAAGGGCACAAAATTCTTTTATAATTTTTTTATTCAGTGATTATTTCTAGGTTTAAAAATTATATTACATTCCTGTGTGTATATATGTTCATATATGTATGTATATGTATGTATATATTTGTGCATGATTGGGTGGGAGGAATAGGATATGTGACAGACATAGCATACATGTGGAAGCCAGGAGAACTTATGGGAATCAGTTCGCTCCTTCTATCATATGGGTCTTGAGAATTGCATTCTGGTTGTTAGACATGACCTGAAAGTCCCTTTTCTGATGAGATTTCTGGACTCCAAAAGTAATATCTTAGTTCTAGAGCACTTGCATAGCATGGAGAACGCCCTGTGCTTAATTCATAGCCTTACCCTAAAAACAATTTCCAAGAAGGTCACAATAAAAGAACATATGGCACACTGATTTATGTGACAGACATGGCTTTAGTCTTTAAAGGATCTACATAGTAAAACTGTGAAAAGAGGTTCAAACGTGACCCTGACTTTTGGAAGCTGGGTAAGATGTTTTTGTTCTTTTCAGCCCTGGGCATCACACATACAGAATTCAACAAACAAATGAAAAACTCTAGAAAACAGAAGTCAAGCTGTCTGCTTAGGATCCGTGGGCGTAAATTTTCTGTTTTTTTTTTTTTTTTTTATTGATTCATATATCTTAGCCTGATTGATTGAGAATGACAATAGATGCAGGAAAATAGAGTGGAACAATAAAACCTTGCTTTCTCTGGCTACAGAAACAAAAAACAAAAAACAACAACAAAAAAAAGGACAACTTCTTAAAGGCAGAAGACTAAGTTCTTGTCCCATGGAAACAGTTGGGAAATGGTTCTGGTCCAGGCTCAATATTTATGACCTGAAAGATAGTCTGGGACAACAAAAGTATATTTGTAGAAATTTGTAGGTGGAAACTGCTTGTTTGTTACTGGATATCCAAAAACAAATAAGCACACAGCAACTATGTTAATTACAACACTACTTGGCCAATAGCTTAAGCATATTCCTGGCTAACTCTTATATCTTAACCCATTTCTTTTAATCTGTGTGTTGTCATGAGGCTGTGGCCTACTGGTTAAGTTCCAGCCTTCTGGCATCTTTCTCCTTCAGCAGCTGCATGGCATCTCTCTGACCTTAGCTACTCTCTCTCTATATCTCTTCCAGTCTTGCTGTATTTTGCCCTGGTATAAGCCAAAGCAGCTTCTTTATTAACCAATGGTAGTCAAACATATTCATAGCCTACAGAGAGGAATCCCATATCAGAAATTGTTAAATCTGAGATCATGAAGTGAAAAGACCAAGCACATGATTGTAAAATTAAAGCAAACTATGTTTTGCATTCTACCCAGGACTGGCCTGCTGGCTGTCTCACCCTAAATCGAGATTTGAGAGAACTGCCTCTGCTGGCCTCTTGAAGTCCCTTATTTAGGAGAAGAGATAAGGTATTCACAGGGGTGAGAGTTGGCTGCTGTACACTGTTAGAAAGGTACAGTGAAAGTGAAGAAACCAGGGTAAGGGTAACATCCTGTTTAGATCTCAGAGAAATGATGATTGGGTTGTTAAAAGAGCTGTTCTTATAAGACCTGAGGAGACCCTAAGTGGAGAAGTGCATGGTACCCCACGTCAAACATAATGACGTCAGAGTTTCAAAAGCAAGCCAAGAAAGTCTTAGAAGCTAAGAGAGTCAGTGCCTTTCTAACTTGGGGTAAGCAATGCAGAGGACAGGTGATCTCTCAGGATATATGGAGGTCAGCTAGAAGTGGAACCTTAATCAACACACTGAAATTGCCCTCAAAAATGAAGAGAGATCAAGATGATCTCATCTAAAGCAAGGCCGCCCTACAGCATGACTAAAGGACATTCTCTCCCTTCTGGTCTCCTTACTACTCGTGAATCTGTGATTATAGGAAATAGGAAAAACTTTTAAATGAAAGGATGAAGAAGAACAACTTGAAAACACTGAGAATCACAGAATGACTGTGCATACAATAATTTGTATTGAAAACTAGATAGGGTTGTATAGTCTAAGTTCTTACAAAATTAGAATTCTAATTTTGGCGAGTAGAGATTTGAGGTGAAAGAATACATTCTTGAATATGCAAGGGTCCGAGGAACAAAATATCTGGTCTCTACCTACAGGTTAATAGGGAGAAAACTGAACTGTTAATGGAGCTCCAGTATGCTATGATGAGATCGCAGTCATGCAGTCATTTCTAAGTGTGTCTGCACAGTGAATCCAGCAGACGCTTATATGTTGGCACGCACTGTGTTGTTCTTATTTCAGAACCAGTTGCTGTGGTGATGGTGACTTAGTTTTGGGTAACTTTAAAACCATAAATTTCTTTCTCACAGTTTTGAAAGCTGGGAAGACAGAGGTCGGGGTTCAGGCAGATCTAGTGATAGGCTCCTTCTCTGCTTTGGAGACTGAGCGCTCGCTGCCTCCTCTCATGATGGGCCATGCTGCTCCTTAGCCACTTTGTAAAGGTGCTGGTCTCATTATAAGAGCAGGGCTCTCCTGGCTTGCGCACTTCCTAGATGTTTCATGCCTTTGAAAATATATTTTATCTAATATTTGTACAATATGTTTGTTCAAATACACCTCCCATTCCTGTCCCCCCCCCACTACCTTTTCCTTCCAATTTCTTATGCTGGCCTCCTCCCCCTATCCGTCTGATTCCCCTTCTCCTGAAGAAAACTGAATGTCCCTCCCCCAGCTGTGACCAGCTGTCCAAAACAGCCTTAGACTTGGTGGGGTGCTTTCTTAATTGGACTCTGGATCACCAGCCTCCAAATAACATGGAGACTTATTAATTATGAAAGTGTATCCTTTAGCTTAGGCTTGTTTCCAACCAGCTCTTATAACTTAAGTCATCCCATTTTTATTAAGTCTACCTTCTGCCACGTGTCTCGGTTGCCTCCCCTCAGTAGGCACATCTATTTGTTCTGAGCCTGCTAGCAAAACTGCATACCCAGATTCTTTCTCACCTTCCTCTCCCTCCCCCTGGAAGTCCTGCCTGTTCTCTCCTGCCTGCCTATTGGCCATTCAGCTCTTTAGTAAACCAATTAGAATGCTTCTTTGCAAAGACACATCTCTACAATGTACAAAAAGATTATCCCACAACAGTGGGGATTAATTATCTTATAATATGTGAATTTGGGGCAATATTAACATATGGTAGGATCAGGGTTGGGGTGTGGCATGGTCAAGAGATAAGTGAAGCCAGAATCTAAGTACTCTTCAGTCTCTGCCTTCAGTTTTCAACTAAGAAAATGCCTGTGCTCTTTTAAGATTATATAAATAGAATATTAAAGTCTTTTAACTACGTTCTGACCCCAGAGATCAGGAATAATTAAAGGTAGAAAGGCCAAAATTGAAAATTCTTTATAGAAAGTTCAGATCTGTCATTTAAGATTAATATATACTTGAAACAAAACAGTATTCTGTAGTTGGCTTTCAGAGCAATATTCTCTAGTTAACTTGTTTAAAATTACTTCTTGCACCCTCAGTTTTAGCATCTTTCACCAATAAGCTAGGATGTTGGTGACCTTTGATATTTTTTTGGTTTGGGGAGATTTTGCTGGCATTTTGAGAATATTATTTCTAAAAATAAATGCAAAAACCAAAATAAGATTTTACAAGTTGCTCCCTGGTAGCTGGAGGATTAGAAAGTAGAATCTCCCATCTCAGTTTGTTTCCACTGTAGCTAGAGATACAGGTTTGTGCTTTCTCTCCTCTCCTTTGAACTGGCCTGGACCTGCTCAACCTCCTGTCAGTGGCAAATCTAATATCTCCCACACAGGTAAATACTGTGCTTTCTGCTGTGAGGTTCAAAGCAACATGTGGATTGATGTATGAGCCTATGTGCAAAAACAACAGCAAAATCCCTGGTGTTTCAAGAAACATGCGTGGTTTGAATAGAGAATTCACACCAGTAATTGCTTAGCAATATGCTTTGATTTTTCCATTATTTCAAACATTGTACTTAAATACATAGTGCACAGCAAATATAGTTGAGCTCAATGAAGATAATTACATTATAATTGAAGGTTTAAATGGACATTTCCATTGAAAATGATGTTTCTGAGCAATATTTGTTACTGAGTTTATTGCACTTTAGATTGTTAGTCCTAACCATGAAATTAAGAATAATTATATGCGAACTTCATCACAGTGTCCTTCTACAAAACCTGTCTCAAAAGTTTATATACATAGATGTTAAAAACTGTCACCTGTGGATATTATATATGCATTCATAAAAGAATGACACTTGAAACAGTTTCAGAAATATGATAGATTCATGCCTGTGTTTTTAAACATAGAACCAGCCCAAGCAATTGCAAACTCAAATCTGTACACAGGAATATTTCTTAAGCCATGGATATTGGGTTTCATGTTTTTAAATACTTGTTTCATTTTGGAATCTTATAATGAATAGATTTCAATGAATCAAAACATTTTATCTTCATCTCTGGCCATCAAAATGTTATATTATATAGCTTGCTCTCTACAGTTATTGACAACCACACCATTCCTTTTTTGTGATTTGGTTTTTACATGTGGAGCACTAATTCTTCTTTGAAGAATTATATGCTTGAAATATACTTGAATGTAAAGTAGGATCCATGTAGTTAATAAAGGTCATGGTTAGTAGTCTTAGTGTGAGAAGAGCAAACTCTTCAAGTGTGACTCACGATTACTGGAGCATCTGTTTATAGGATATATGCAAACGCTGTGATGTTATCACATCGGCCTAGAAAGGAATCAGTTTGTCACTTCGAAGTCAGAGAGCGCATGCTTTGTTTGATCCGGTCCTCAAACCCATACCTTCAGCTGCAAAGTAAAAAAGGCATCATACGACAGATGTGAAAGTGGCACGAGCTGTGCAGTGATCCTGGTCTTAGAGGTCACTGTTTTTCTGATGATAACCTAATGAGTGTGTTAAAAACATTTGACAAATTCTAAAGTATTCGTTAGGGAATCTTAAGCATGATGGATAATTTGTTTATAGTATATTTGTTATATACTGAATAAGTTCACAGAGAAGTTATTAAAATTTAACTGAAATCAGAAACATGAATATTAATAGAAGTCTGCCTTTTCAATTGAACTCCTCAGAACTGTGGAGTTGAGGTGACTTTTTTTTTTATAAATTCTTCTCTCATACCACAGTGTCTCCTCCCTCCACTCCTCCTCAGGAGAATTTCATGCGCTAGTCTATGACTTCAGGAAGCACTGTCATGCATTGTTCTTTCTTGACCTTTAAAATTCTAATTACTCTCATGTTTGTTGCAGCTTTAGGAGAACTACTTGAAAATTTTGTTCTTCATCTCACCGAAAACCCTTCTGAATGCTACTTCCCTTCAGTGGAGTACACAGGTATCTTTTTAAATATTGTGATGTTTGCAAGATGCTCAGCTTGTAAGTAGGTACTGTTTTATAGAGACATGCGTGTACAGTGCACATATGTGCAAGCTTTCCCATCTTAAAGTCCTCTCACTTCACACCCTGGGATGCTGTGACCTTTATCTGCTTCTGGTCTCCAGTGCAAACTTTTTTCTTGGTGGCATTGCCTGCTCTTCTGATCTGTCATATGCTTCTCCCTGATCTCATCGGCTCATAACTATCTTTCTGTGTTTGTCTGCTGTAAGACTGTGAAAGTTATAGCGAAAGTTTATTTTGACCCATTATTCTGTCCCAACATCAAAGAAATGTAACTGGTGATGCCTTCTTACTTTTCGGTCCCCCTGTGACATCATTTGGTCAACATCAATCAGTGTGTCTGTGTTCTTTCTCTCATCTAATCCTAATAGCCTTCTGAAGACCCCACCTTGAAAATGGCAAGTCACATTAAGCTTTTGCTTCTTTTTATAAAATAATTATTATTTTCGATTCATGTGTATATATATTTTTTGCCTCTATGTATGTATGTGGTGTGTGTCTATGTTTTCTGTCTGTCTGTCTTATCTGTCTGGTACCCAGAGACCAGAAAGAGGCACTAGGTCCCTTGGAAATGGAATTAAGAATGTGTGTAAGCTACCATGTGAGGGCTGGGAACAAATCCAGGTCTTCTGCAAGAACAGGAAGAACTTTTAACCACTGAACCATCTCTCCAGTCCCTTTAGAAAATAATACTCTTTTCTACAATATATTTTGATCATAGTCACACCTGACTACTCCCAGATATACATAGCCCATCATTCTTAATACATTGAGTCCAATTCGTGTTTCTTAAATACTCTGAGAATTGACCTACAAGGGCTTACACTGTTAAAGGAAGTTGACCCTTTCTACCCTTTGTTATCAAATGGCATTCGTTTCTTAACTAAGAGTAGGATTTTATGCCTACTGCCCTCTCTCTGTGGTGGGATTTTGTCTGCCCTGAGCATGTACAGATCTCATGAGCACTGTCAGTCTCTGAATTCACATGGGCAATTTCCCTGCTTTTTTCTTTCCTTTCTGGAAAACGCTATTTTCTTGTAGTCATCACTTACAAACTTTCCAGCTCCTCCTAAGTTTCTGCTTCTGAAAATTCTCTTTAGGGACTAAACTTCATGTTTCATTTCAGATGAGATTAAACAGTAGCATTTACCTACCTCATATAAATTAATGATTTTACAATTTCCATCTTCTAGTCAGAGGTTTTGTTTTTGTCAGCTTCATTGCCACACTTCTAGTTGCTAATTAAGAGCTGTAGCTGGATGCCTGGCTACCATGACATTCCTTAACCTCAGCATGTCAGCAATAAGTGCCTTGCACCTATTGACTATGCTGCCTTTGTATGTGTCCCATCTTGGTAGGCGGTGCATCCAGGTAGGAAACTGAGAAGTCAGCATTGATATTTGCCTTTCAGTACTGCTTCTATGTTCTTACTATACCTCTGCTGCATCTCAAATTTATTCCATTCTGTTCCTCATTATTCTTCTTTATGTTAATTAAGGCCAGCATTACCTCTTGCCTAGGGTATCAAAGATCCTTTGCGTGCTTTTCAATTTTCAGCTCGTTGTTTAACACATACATTATTGTTGTCTCTGGGGCTGTGTTTTGTTTGAGACAGATCTTCACAGTGCAGCTAGCTGGCCTTGTACTTGCTGTCCTCCTGTTTCAGCTTCCCTAGGATAGTCATAAGACATTTATGCTGCACACCCAGCAAAATGATTTTCTGTGCAGATAGTAAGGGTGATCCTTGGCATGCAAATCTGGATCTATTCATTCCTCTACTTCTTCCCTTGACTACTGAGTAGAGTCTAAACTTCTTCTATTACCCATACTCTTACATTGTTTTTCTTCTTTTGTTTTTCCTGATGTCATCTCTTTCTCTCCATGACTTGATTTTATTTATTTATTGAATACCGCTGTTAACACCACTGCCAACTTTCTCCTGTTCCAGATAACTGCATATTCATTTTTTACCAAGCACATATTATAGCTGTGTTTTAACACTTTTCTAGTTATTTGTCATGAATATTTGTGTGGTTTGCATTTTATAAGCTTACTATGGCTTTCCCGTTAGAAAAGACTGAAGGAGGAAAGGGGATACAGCAGAGGGGTCCAGATGAAAAGTTAGGACAACTCATATGAGGGCCCGTAGTGAAGGTAGGAAGAAGCATTTGGATGCTGAGTACATTGTGAATAAATGGCTGTCCAGACCAAATAATAGGTTGACTATAAGATGTGAGAGAAAGGAGGACTCTCGTCAATGTTCTGAACTGCTGAGAAGATGCACTGACTATACAGCAAAATTAAGAAGGTGTTTCTCTCTTATATATGATGTTGTATAAGTATATTAGGGTTTCTACTGGTATGATGAAATACCATGACAAAAAGCACCTTGTGGTAGGAAGAGTTTATTTGGCTATATATCCTGAATCACAGTCGATTGAGGGAAGCAGAGACAGGAACCAAACCAAGAAGCCTGGAAGCAGGAACTGATGTAGAGGCCATGGAGGAGTACTGCTTACTGACTTGCACCCCATAGCTTGCTCAGCTTGTTTTCTTGTAACACCTAGGACCAACAGTCCATGGGTGGCCTCACCCACAATGGGGTGTGCCCAGCCCTCTCAAATCATTAAATAAAATGCCACACAGGCTTGCCTACAGCCCAATCTCATGGAAGCATTTCTCAGTTGAGGTTTCCTCCCTCAGATGACTGTATTTCGTGTGTCAAGTTGACATAAAACTAGCCCGAACAGTAAGTGTCTCTGTTCTTATAAATTTAATTTCATAACAAGTTAAAATAGAGTGATATTTATAAACACACAAATGATTCTGTAGTAATTGTTTACATCTAACGACAAACTGAGAGAAAGGTAAAAGAAGATATAAGACAATGAAAAGGAAAAGGAAAGGGATTTGAAAAGATGAAGTCAGGCGGAGGGAACAGATAGCCCCTGACCTTCCGTTCGGCTTAGATGTGTTCTGAGGGTCTTCGAACATCGTGTCGTATGACCCTCGAACAGCCCTCTGAAGCGGGAAAGCTCTTAATGTTTACAACAAGGAAACAGAGACATAAAGGAGAGAAATCATCAATTGGGAAGATTTTTGAAGACATGAATTTGAAAAGAAGTTAGATTTTTTTAAAGAAGTCTTAAACCTTCCCTGAGAACATAGCAGGGTTTAACAGTGACACCTGAAGCAGGAAGTGAGTGGAAGAGTCTGAACGCGTGGGCTGCTCTGACTGGAGATCTTCAGGCTGAAGGGTAATCAGTCACCTCCGCTTTCAGCAGCTCTCTGTGGTACGTTGTTCGGCTGGATCATATTTCTACAAACATTGTGAAAATAAGATGATGTGTTTTTCTTATCAAAACACTTATCAAGGTTGATTATGTAACGGGCATGTATTTCCTATATGTCATATTTCAGAATTGTGCTGAGTGAAATTTCAGATGTTGGAGTCACTGAATGCACTTTGTGGTCAGATACACCCTAAATGTGAATTTAACTTATTGAAAGGGTTCAGCTGAATAGTATCCATAAGAGCTTTCTAGGAAAGCCAGAAATAAAGTGACTTCCTGTTGGATACTTATTATTGAGGTACAGTGAATGAGTTCTGTTTTCTTTTAGACCTGGTAAGTGTCCTCATCCCCATGTGTCTTCTCCATGGTAGAACAATGGCTGCTATTGTAAAATCTACCTTTAATTACTGCAAGTTGGAAAGAGCCATGTTTTAATATAAACGATGCTTCAAAACAAATTCTGGACATATTCACTGCTTTTCTGTGTTTCTTAAAGTGAGAAATCGATTGTCTTTTTAAAAAATGACAGCTTTCTAAGCCCCAAGGTAGCTGAAATTAGAACAACACAACTATCCATCTGTTGTTAGTTCCCTCAGGATCTCAGCTCACTATAAAATCTGCAAATCTGGAAAAATAAAATTAGTTTCATTGTTTATCCTCTCAAAGAAAGACTAACGGACAAACAGATAAACATTCTGCACACTTACCGTAGATGTTACACCCCTGTAGGTATCTTCACAAACCTTACAGATGTTCATTTCTTATCAGCTCCAGTCTCTCTCACTCACAAAGTATTTTGGTATTGTAATTGCTTCTTTGCAGTGTTATATTGAATATGCCTCACAAAGGCATAGATTCATAAAAATCTCTTCTGCTGGTACTAATTTATCTATAGACTGGAAAGATACCATCATTTCACTTTTGGCTATTAAAATGTAATTTTAGAAATCAATTGTATTTTATTTTATGGATGTGTGTTATGTATATGAATCACATGCATATCTGGTGCTCACAGAGGCCAGAACTGGGCATGCGATAGTTGGGAGCTGTCATTTGGGTACAGAGAATCTAATGTAGGCCCTCTAGAAAAGCAGCCAGAGCTCTTAACCTCTGAGTCATCTCCCCAGCCCCTAAAATGTAACTTTTTTAAAGAATGAAGTGGGGTTTTTTTGTTTTTATTATTACATTTTTTGTGTGTTGGTGTTTTGCCTGTGTGTATATATGTATGCATACATGTACACCATGTGTGTGCAGCGCCCCCCAGAGACCAGGAGAAGACGTTGGCTCCCTTGGGACTGGAGTTGCAGATAATTGTGAGCATCATATGGGTGCTGGAAATTGAGTCCAGTTCATCTAAAACAGCAGCCGGTGCTTTTAATTTCTGAGTCATCGCTCCTGCACCTAAAATATAACTTTTAATTTGATATAAGCATATACATGTCTTTTATATTTTGATTGAATTTTGGGCCAACACATTCTTTGCTTGCCTAATATTTGTGAATGTTCGTTACTTTCAAGGGGGTGTATCATATGAAGCTGAGTTCGTAGAAAGATCTATAGCACACACCTAAAACAAGTGGTAGCACACAGTGAGGTGGGAACTGACGGAAACTCACATTTTCAGGTATAGCTCCTTTGTTTCAGATGCAGTGCTGGCACCTTTAAAACTAGCATTTGAAATGTGTCATTGTCACTGAGAAGGTAGAAGAGAGACACAGGGATAGCTGGATTGGCCATCCGTGCTGACTGCTGTCCTGGAAGACGAAGGGAGGAAACAGGTGGAGGACTTGGAGTACCTGGCTGTCTGTGAGGCAGCAGAGCTGAAAGAGAAGGGTAATTGTACCACCACGATATGGAAACAGAAACACCCTTTCCTTCCAAAGCTTGGACTAAAGGTGCTTGCTGTAGCTCCGTCACAAGGTACTGAATTTATAGGGCTGAGAAGTAAGCACAACTGCAATTTGAAAAATTAGCAAAAGCACCTGCAGGATCTCTGGGAAGGAAGGGGAGAGCAGAGGGTCCCTTGCGCGCTGCTCTCTTTGGGTGGCGAGTTCTGGGATGTGAGGATGTGCACAGCAGCACTTCCGGAAGCAGACATGTAGTAAATGTTCCTCCAACCATGGGTTTGTCCTCCAGTGCAGAAAGTCTTTACTCTTCTGAAAAGTTATTTATTTGCACACTGTCAGTCAAGTATGAGGCAGAATAGACTTACTTTCTTAAAAGAAATTCCAGCTATATCTGCTTGCTTCATAAGCCCAAAATAGAAGAGAATGCACTCTGGGAATGAGAGACTGCAGTCCATATTAAGTTATTTTCGTTGTTATTCTATTTTCAGAGTATATTTATAGCTAAAATGGTTGATTATTTTAAATAATTTCCATATGAAACTAAGACGTTAGTTTGACACATTGTTAACTAAAAGGCCTTAAGCATGATGTTATTGGACAGTCCTTCTTCTATGTCTTAGACTTTGCCACATGAATGTATGCCCATGTGATCCAGAAGAGGGCATCAGATTTCTGAGAGCTGAAGATATAGGCTGTTGTGAGCCACCAAGCATGGGTGTTGGGACTAGGGCTCTTTGGCTAAGTCTGACACCTGGAGCTGAGCTTTCTTTCTGTTGACACTCACTGGGGTCTATTTTTGGGAATGTTCCTTACTCAGTGTCAGATGCCTGTTATGTCTTCTGTATTCGCTTCTGCATATCAGTAAATGTTATTCTTCAGAATCCCATGAAGACTTTCATTTCACTTTATTTTCTTGTTGAGGAAGTTGTTTGTAGCCCAGAGTGGCCTTGACTGGAATCTTTCTGCCTCAGACTCCTACTTGCTGGAATTGCAGAAATGTATCATTCCATACCTGATTCAAGATACCTATTTTTAATCATATATTTTTTTCTTATTGATTTTGCCATTTCTTTTTTAAAATTTTGTTTCTAAAGATTTTGATTCTCGTTCAATGAGTGGCATTTAATCCAGGTTTGTACACGAAAGTCTCCTTTATAGAAACTTTTATAGGCTAATATTCATGTCCTTTTACAAAGGTGTCACAATATGTGTCAAATACAAGTCAATAACTGAAGCTTCTTCTTTAATGCATGTTCTGAAACCATTTCTTTTTTAGGGGAGGGGCTTCTTCATCCCTGTATTGAAGACTTTTTTAAAAAAAAATGTAGAAAAAACATTTTGGTAGGATTTTATTCATATCAATGTTTTTTAAGAAATCTTTTCACAATAATGCTTTAAAAATAATCAAGGAGTTGTTATTCATTTTTATATACTCAGCACCTCCTTAAAACTCGTCTAAAATGCCTTTTGAGATTAATTGTAACCTTCATTAAAGTAAAAATTGTATAGTAAATATTACTGTCCACTTGTTCCCATATCTCAGTTTTACATGTGTAGAATGTGGATCTCAACTTTAAGCCCTAGAAATAACTGTGTAGAAGTCTAACAATAAAACAACCAAAGATTCCCCCTTTGTAATTGAATCCACTTCTCTGCAGTGAAGCTTGTGACTCTTTACTGTTAGAGAGCTTCTCAGAGAGCGTTGGTGCACAACCATAACTGGGTGCTGTTATCTTTGGACATGGCAGGTTTTGTTGCTTGTTTTTTTACATGAATATGCAGTTATAAACATCTAGGCCAGAAATAGACCTCAGAAGTAAATTATTCAGCCAGAGAAAAGTCAAGGACTTCTCTCTGTACAAACAAACCCCTTTTAGCTGAAACACCTTAACTGCATAAGGAGGGAATGACAGAACGTGATCCTCATGTAGCATTTGGTGGCTTGGTCACTTGAGGCAACATCTGTCACCTTGTTCCTTAACTGCATCCTCCTCTCCTGATATGAGATTCCCGTCTGTATGCTGTGAATATGTTTAATTGCCATTGGTTAATAAAGAAGCTGCTTTCAACCACTGGCTTAACAGAATAGAGCAAGGTGGGAAAATAAAACTGAATGCTGGGAGAAAGTAGGTGGATGTTGACTGGTCCTGTAGTCATTCAGTCCTAGAGAAACACACAGAGGTCTACATTATTTATAAACTGATTGGCCCATTAGCTCAAGCTTCTTATTAACTCTTATAACTTATAGTAGCCCATAATTCTTATTTATATTAGCCATGTGGCTTGGTACCTTTTACGGCAAGGCAGTCACATCTTGCTTGCTCTGTGTCTAGCTTCTTCTCTGTGTCTGGGTGACAAGTGCAGACTGACTCTTTTTCTTCCCAGAATTCTCTTGTTCTCCTTGCCCCACCTCTATTTCCTGCCTGGTCACCTTGCCTCTACTTCCTGCCTGGCTGCTGGCATTTTATTAAAAAACAATTGATAGGGTACAGACCATTGTCCCACAGCACTTCACCCCTCCCTTTTTTTTTTTAAATAAGAACTCTGAATCGAATCTCCTTTGTTTAGCTTTTCTACTGACCATTATCCATAACAACTTGTAGCCAACATTCTAAACAAAGGCAAGCATCCATAGGTGGAATCAGAGAAGAGCCATTTAGCCCCACTGGAGACAAATGGAACTTTACCCCTTAAGCCACAGCCATGTGGCAATACACAGATTAATGGAGATAGGTTAGTTTAGGATATAAGAGCTAGCTAAAAATATGTTTAAGCTATTAGCCAAACAGTATTGCAAATAACATCGTTTCTGTGTGATTGTTTCATGTCTGGGCAGCCAGGACCGAAAAAACAGCCTCTGCCAACACTCTCCATTCATATGGAGGCCTTGGTGGGATCCACCATGACCCATAGAATACAAGCTTGGGGAGTCCATTGCAAACTTCCCCCTGTTAAGATAGCTGTCCAAAGCAGTAGAGGTAGTGAATACCTGTAATACCAGCACTCAGGAGGCTGTGAAGCAGGAGTTTTTGTGGGGCCTCAGTGCGAACCCAGTCCACACAATGGGATCCTGCTTCAAACTAGTGTAAAAACATTGTATTTTCCAGAGGGAAAGAATTAGCATTATTTCAAGTGTCAGTGAAGGAGAAGTTTTACTTCTCATGCTGGGTAAAGCAGTTCTATGTATACTAGAATTTCAAGGGTTGTGGGGGTTGTGTAACTTAGAGCTATTATGGAAATCGTATTATTGTCACTGTATTGCATGATTTTTGGCAAGCAGTCTGTTCATGATTAGCACATATGATCACAATTTTATATTTTAAATCTCACATAATCAGTTTTATTTTCACAAGACAACTTAAATCTTTGCCAAATCAGACATTGTTACCAATAGCACAGCACTAAAATTTTACATTATTTAAATATAGAAAGCTAAAACATAGTACATCATAAAAATAAACCTTAGGTGCACAAATCATAAGAATGTTTCTAGTTTCTACATGGGCCTAACCTGATTACACTGTAGTAAGTATACATATGAATGTACTTAACTTGGCTAAATTAGGAAAAAATCACATTATCAACTGAAAATTGGAAATTATAGTTAATATATAAATAATGATAGTTTTAAAAGTTGACCCTACAACTATTGAAGTGAAATGTGTGTGTATACAATATGTATGGGTGTGTATATACACAAATATGTGTGTTTATATGTGTGTGTCTGTACATGCATGCATGCATATGCATGTGTTTGTTTATGTGTGTTTGGTACCAAGTAATGGAAATGGAAATCAAACTTTTACCCCTGCCAGAAAAGGATCAGAAATGAGCTCATATATAGAGCAGTGTCGAGCCTAGCACTGCCTCCTTACCTCCCTTTCTGATAGATGTGTTTCCTGCTACCAGAGACCTAATGGTTCCTTACAGCAACATGGCTTACAGGAGCTGTAAATCTCTAGAGATTTCGATGAATAACTCCCCTTGCTGTGATTTGTTGTTGCCACAGATTGATCATCTATTACCGGAAGAGTGGAGCTCATCATCTCTTCCACTAAGACTGTATCAGCCAACTCAGTGAGAATTATAAATAACAAGAATTCTAAGCTATATGAACTACAACCTAATTGCTGTCATTAGAGAAAAATAAACTAATTTGACTGTACAAATACAACTCAGTTATAATTTAAGGGGAAATTAACCCAGCATCTTAGAGAAGTGGATTCTATTTTGAGTTATATCTGTTTCTATGGTATGGGGGCACACATGTTCTCACATGAAAGGAGATCAGGAGACAGTCTTCAGAGTAGGCTCTCCCTTCTTCCCTTTACTTGGGTTCCAGGGCCATTCTCAGATTCTCCAGATTGTGCTATGACTACTAAATCTACTGAACCATCTTAACATTGCCTCCCCCTTTAAGTATTAATACTTATTTTTATTTTATTTTCCTGTAAGAAAATGACCACTCCAGGTGTGGGGAGTATCCAGTCTAGTTTTTAAGGACTGGAGTGGTTCCTGTGGCATGCGACTCTCAGGGACTCATGCCATGAATTGCACAGACAGACCAGTGGAATTAGTTGCTCTCACTGCAGACAGTGAAGATCAATTGTTGCTGGTCTACAGAGTCTGTATTCAATAGCAATGACGTTTAATTTGTTCTTGTCCATCTCTGAAGATCTAAAGTCTACTCATATTTCATGATTCAGTTTAAATGTCACTTCTTAAACAGCTAGAAGTAATCTCTTCCTCTTTGGAGTGTTCATACAGTGGTTTATCTGTACCATTCTTCTTCCGCTGAGAGCTTTGAAACACCTTTATCAGTTATCTGTTTACACATTTTATCTCTGACACAACATGGAAAGTTCTTTCAGTGTATGATATTTCATTTTATCATTTATCCCTATGACTTCTTCACAGTGTTCCTCACTTTATCAGAAATGATTTATTACAAGGAGTGAGTGAGTCTGCAGTTGAAATAGATTACATCAGTAGTTTGAGATATACCAACATGCAATGCTCAGAAAACTCCAATAATACTAGGACTCAGAAAATCTAGCTTTTCTTTCTTCCTGCCACTGTTTTATTTGTGAATGATCCCCTTCACACAATTCATTTCTGTGTATGGATACTATGCTTTCTTCAGGGAAAAGTAGAGAATTTCTGCTCATTTCTGAACACTGCCCAACTATGCATTTGTTCATATTCACTTGCTCAGTGTGCCCAAAACCAGTCCAAACGTTCAGTTTCTCTTGTCTGATACACCATACAACCCCTTTTCTAGTTTTGCCTATCTGAAATATATCTATGCACATCTAGAAAATCTAACAAACATGACTACATGCTTGGTTATTATTAATGATCATCCATTACCAACCTATGTACAATACATTTTTACATGAACTACACAATCACAATACCTTGATCAATATCAGAAATACATATACATATAACAAAATTGACCTTAAAATCCATACCAATGCAAATTATTCATATCTATATCATATCCCCCCTTAAATGTAAAAGAACATTTATAAACAATATATGGGAACATGGGCACAGTTATTTCTCTCCAAACTACTTTCTGCTGAATGGGGGCGCTGTTATTTAGGTCTTTCATGGTATAACTTGTGTGCCAGATTCATCTCAGTCAGCAGTCGAGTGAAGTAATTTTTTGAAGGTGTTCACAGCAACCCTTCAGGAGGGTGTGGTCTATCATACCATATTGGGATAGAATAGGGTCTCATCCTCTGTGAAAACAAAAGAAGAATCTCTTTTCCAAAGTATCATATCCTTAGATCCAAATTCTGAAGTCAGGTATTTTCAAAATATCTATGTTGGATTAGTTCAGCAGCATTTATAAACAAATATCTTTTAGCAGCTGCTGCTCTTTCCTCAGCATTCAAACAATTCAAAGAGAGCATAATAACGTACAGTATCAATATTCTCTGTGTATTTTCCATCTTTGTACAACTTTATTTTAACTCTATTTCATTTATTTTTACTTTTACTTTTACTTTTTGAGACAGGTTCTCTGTATATCTTTGTTCTGGAATAACTCTGTAGACCAGGCTGTCCTTGAACTCACAGAAATCTGTCTGTCTCTGCCTCCCAAGGCATTGGGATTAAAGTCGTGTGCAACCACACCTTGAACTCTCAGAGATCTGTCTGTCTCTGCCTCCCAGGGATTGGGATTAAAGGTGTGTACTACCACACCCAACTACTCTCTTTCTTCCTTTTTTTAATTTTTTACTTTAAGAACTTTAACTTTTAGCCTGCATATCTTTTTAACACACTGTAAATCATTTAAAGGTTCTTTTTGTTTGTTTGTTTTTGAATCTCTCTTTACTGTATCGCTCTCTCTTTTTCTGACCACATGAGTCTTTAAATTACTGAGCAATATGGGTAGGGTTAAAGCTGTGCCTTTGACGGCTGGATCCAGCCCATTCCTTAGCTTTCCAGTCTCATGGCAGAGGTACTGCTGTACCCATTTTTATTGCCACAACTCTATGGCATTTCAAGGTCCTTGCCAGCAAACAAGCTACAACACTCAAATGCTCTCTCTGTAGCTGACCTCCTCCCTCAAAGAGTCAGAGTTTGCCCTGGCAGGACGGCCCACAAAGCTGGCATTTTAAAACAACTCAGCTTTTTTCCTGCTATGGCTGAAAACAAACAAGCATCCAGTCAGCTTTTATCAACACCGTTTAAGTGTTTTGTGGCAGAACCTCTTAAAAGAGCTGCAGGGTTTTTCAGCTAAAGCTGAGTCAGGAAGCCTCTCTCAGATAGAGCGCTTGCTTGCCTCTGGCAAGCAGAGCAGACCCGAGAAATTGCTGCTACCAAGAAAACATGTTTTACTCTGTTCTTTCCAAAGCTTTCTCAGACTTTTTGTGGATGTAGTTATCCACGTTGGGCGCCATTCTGTAGTAGGAGCTGTGGGCTGCGTTCCTGCCACCCGGCTCCCAGCCACCAGCTAGCTTTACCCAAAATAACAACACACAAACTGTATTCATATAAACACTGCTTGGCCCATTTTTATTAATGTGTGTAGCACCCCAAGGTGCACTTACTGGGAATATTCTAGCCTATGTTCATCCTGGGTCGGAGCTTCATAGCGTCTGCCCTGGGGAGCAGCGGCATGGCGTCTGAGCTCACTTTTCTTCTTCCCAGCATTCTGTTCTGTTTACTCTGCCTACCTAATTTTCTGTCCTATCAGGGCCAAGGCAGTTTCTTTATTTAACCAATGACCTTCCTCCATCAAATTGGATAATTTTTTCTCAACTCTTTATTCTGAGGTGATGTCTATCTTTGAAGTTAAAGTATGTTTCTTACATGCAGCAGAAGGATGGATATTGTTTTCTTTTGTTTTTGTTTATTTTTTTCTAGACAGGGTTTCTCTGTAGCTTTGGAGCCTGTCCTGGAACTCTCTCTTGTAGACCTGGTTGGTCTCGAACTCACAGAGATCTAAATGCCTTCCTCTGCCTTCCAAGTATTGGAATTAAAGGTGTGGATTCATATCCAATCTGTTAGCCTGTGTCTTTTTATAGGTAAGTTGAGTCCATTTATATTAAGGAATATTAATGGCCAGTGATTGCTAGCTCCTGTTATTTTAATTTTTGGTGTTGGTGATGTTATTGTGTGTGTGTTTTCCTTTTTTGGGATTTGCTGCTGTGAGATAATCTATTCTCTGTGTTTTTGTGGATGTAGCTAACTTCCTTGGGTTCGAGATTTCCTTCTAGTACTTTGTGTCGGGCTGTGTGTGTGGCTAGGTATTGGTTAAATGTGATTATGTCACGGAATATCTTGTTTTGTTCGTCTATGGTGATTGAGTTTTGCTGGGTATAGCAGTCTTGACTGGCATCCATGGTCTCTTAATGTCTGTATAACGCTTGATCAGAATCTTATGGCTTTCATTGTTTCCATTGAGAAGTTGAGTGTAATTCTGATAGGTCTGCCTTTATATGTTACTTGACCATTTTCCTTAGTGTTCTTTCTTTATTCTGTATGTTTAATGTTTTGATTATTATGTGGTGAGGTGACTTTTTTTTTGATCCAGTCTATTTGGTGTTCTATAAGCTTCTGGTATCTTCATATGCATATCTTTTTTTTAGGTTGGGAAAGTTTTCTTCCATGATGTTATTGATTTTTTTTTTTTGTGCTTTTGAGTTGGATTTCTTCTCCTTCTTCATTCCCTATTATTTTAAAGTTTGGTCTTTTTATAGTGTCCTATATTTACTGCATATTTTGTGTTTAGTTTTTATCAGATTTAATGGTTTCTTTGACAGATGAGTCTATTTCCTCTATTGTATCTTCAGCAATTAAGAGTCTCTCTTCATCTCTTGTATTTTGCTGTTCATGCTGCATTTGTGGTTTCTGATCAATTTTCCAGGTTTTCCATATCTAGACTTCCCTTGGTTTGTGTTTTCTTTATTGTCTCTATTTTGGATTTTAAGTCTTGAATTATTTCTTTCATTTATTTGATTGTTTTTTTCTTGGTTTTCTTTAAGGGAGTTGTTTTCGTCCAAATTTTGGTTTGTCTTTTCCTTTATTTATTTGAGGGAATTTTTCATTTCCTCTTAAACATTCTCCTAAAGTTAATTTTTAGGTCATTTTCTTCTGCTTCATCTATATTGGGGTGTTCAAGTCTTGCTATTGTAGGGCCACTAATTTTTGTTGGAGTCATGTTGCTCTATGTGGTGCTGAGTGTGTTCTTATGTTGTCTACCCATCTTTTCCTCTGATTGGTGTAGTTGGGGCTGTGTCTCTGGGGTGATCACAATTCTTACTTCACAAAGGAAATCTGATCTGAAAGTGAAACCCATTAATTCAACCTAATGTAATATTACTTGGTAAAAATTGACTATGGTCTGCTTAAAGATGGTGAGTGTCGTGTTGACTATTGGACCCAGTGGCCTGTAGTCTACCATGGAACTATATATCTTAGCCCTTAAAGATTTAAAAAATTTATTCTTTGTATATATCATACATTTATGAAATGTATTTTTATCATATCTATCTACACCCCTCCCTCCAGTTTTCTCAATTGCCCCATCCTGGTTTTTTGTAAACATCATGTCCTCTTTTTATTATTGTAACCAATAACCCCTCAAGTCCAATTAGTGCTGCCCATATGATCATGTGTATCGGGCTATCTACTCAGTCAAGAAGAACCTACCAGCAACCATGTTCCCAAAAGAGAGCAACACACATACACTCTCTCAGAAACCATCACTGTCAATAGTTCCTTCACTAGGGGTGGAGCTTCATCTCCCATCACCCATCCATGCTGGAGTTAGACCAGCCTGATCTTGTGAAGGTCCTGTGCAAGTAATCCTAGCTGCTGTGAGACGGTGAATAAGTAGCCGTGCCTTGTCTGGAAGGCAGCATATACTATAGGGCTTACTGAAAGATTTCACCATGGATGACAGGAAGGAATATAGAGCCATGTTCACATATACCTAAGTGCTGCATGATGAAAACATATTTTTGATAACTTTTTAATAATTTATAGCTTTTTATATTTTGTTCAATTTTAATGTTTTGAACCAAAGAACTACTCATTTTATATGCTTTTTGGTTTCATTTTCTCTTGGAAGTAGGGTCTTATGTAGTAGCCCAGCTGGCCTTGAGCTTGCAGTATATCCACAGATGGCCTTGAAATTCTAATCCTCCTGCCTCTGGCTTCCCTGTGCTCTTAAGTATGTGTTCTACTATTCCCAGGTTTTAAATGATTTTTACAGGATAAAAGTTTCTGTAAAAAGTTTCCTGTTAATTTCTTTGAAACTGTAAGTGACAGCTCCTAAAAGAGCAAATTCATCAGTGTTTTCAAAATTCACATTAAAATATGTAAAAATATTGCTTTCATCAATTTTCAATTAAGATATGATTATTATGCAGACTTTTCTACATTTTCATAGCTCCCTTTTCTATTGTTGTCAGCTACTGATGCAGATGTGAGGAATGAAAGTCTCTCTTCTGTGCAGCAGCTTGGCATCGAAGTGGCTGTCAGGTATGTGGGGAGGCTTCTTTCCTGTGCGTCCCTGGAATTCATCTACCTGATGTGTGCTCAAAAATATTTAACAACCAACTATTTTGTAGCCTTTAAATGCAGAGTCTCCCACTCGGAAAATAATAACGTTATCTTTGAGGATATTGGCACATGATTAAATTACCTCCAGCTATAAATCAGTTACAGCTCATTACTATTCCGAAAGCTAATTAGTGTGTTCCTCTATGACTATCAGTTGTTTTCCATCAAAAAAAAAATTAACGTTGCAAAAATCAAAATGCTATGGCACACTTATACATCTTTTAAAACACGGTTTGTTCTAGTTGTCAGGTCCTTGTGAAGACAAACATACTTTAAGGACAGACTGAGAAGTTCAGATGAGTAAACCAGTATTGTTGGTTTGAGTTGTTAGAACTGTTAAATTAATTTTCAAAAGAAGTGAGTACAGTACATCACGAACTGGATAGTAACCTCCTTTTCTTTTGTTCTAAAGAAACCTCATTTAATACGAGATTCTTAACTATCGCATTGTAATTAGAGGGCCATTATTTGAATCATATTTAAGAAGGTACTTATGAGATTTGTTAAATACTTGAGACTTATATAAATGCCCATTGTGATGAAAATCACGACATGGATTCTGGATCATCCATTTCTACCAGGGTAACTGTTTTGATTATATTATGTGACTCCATATACATGTTTTAATAAAAGTATACTGTACTGCTCCATTTCCAATGAAATGAAACCTATAGATTATATAAGCAGCTTGGTCACATATTTTAATTCAATGTAATTTTTTATTCATAGAAAGTAAATGGAAAATAATGCATAGTGTAGAGTTTGGCTAGACTGTGGTATAGTGCAGCTACCATCCTGGAGAGTCATTGAGATAACAGCATCAACATAAAGTGTTACCACTAAGAAGGAGAGTTCTGAAAATACAGACCAAGTAAGGTCTTAGGAAGCCGGAAATCAAGCAAACAACATACCCATTTAGTGTATCTAAAATATAGGAACTAAGACTGAATTAGTTTTAGCTAATTATAAACTGCTGTTTGATCCATGTACACACCGAGACATTTCAAGTTATGTTATAGTACTGTCCTAATCTTAACCCAAAATGTCCAAAGCCCTCTAATATCCAGTATTGGTAGATGACCTCCACAGGAACTTCTTGATTTAACATCCTATAAACCTAAACTCAGGAATCTGTGTTTTGGGTTAATTTCAGAAAAACTTCTTACATGGTTCTCATCTGTAGTCTGCTGTCATTTTTTTTTTTCTCACTTCTGTTTCACCGCCCCAGAATGGTAACAGTTGATGCTGCTGATCGTGTTGTAACTGTCAGGAGTGAATACTGAGTGCCTTTTCTAATGTCAGCACCCTAGAAGTAACATCTTAAACTTCAGACTTTGAGGTCTCAAGAGAAATACATTTTGATGGATGTCTAAAGATGAATGTGTGGTGAAGATCCTGATAGTTTTCATTCTGTGTCTTTGGGGGGGGGGCGTCTTTTACATAGGTATGGCAAGTTTCTCAACTTGTTAAAAGATGGTGCAGAAAATGATCTCGCCTTGGTCTTAAAGCACTGTGAGAGATTCCTGAAACAACAGCAGTCACCAGTAACTTCTTCTCTTCATATCCTTTTTGAGTGGATTTATGCAGAACCAAATTATCTTCCTATACTTCCCATAGTTTTTTCGAAGGATGTGTTAACACATCTGTAATAAGTAATAGCTGCTGTGTGATTTGTTACAGTTTATTCTTACAGGATTTTAATTTGTGTTTGAACATACGTTTTAATAAATTGACTTATGATCCTTAGACTCAGTTGTACTCGTGGAATCTTAAAACTGAGTAAAGTGATTTACTATATACATACAAATATATCTCTTTCCAAATAAAACTCCTAACAGTGAATATTTATGCAGTTGTGTATGTCCTAAGATAACGTGGAAGCTCCTTAACTGTTGTGCAGTGCGCCTGCAAGGGCGCTACACAGGCCATGACTGGTTTGTGTCTTCGCTGTTCATCATAATGCTGGGGGATAAAGAGAAGACATTCCAGTTTCTTCAGCATTTCTCCAGGCTTCTGACCTCTGCTTTCCTTTGGGTGCCAAGGCTGCATATTTCTGTAAGACGTAAAAATTTGTTTTTAAAGAGAGTTGAACTTAAACACCATATTTAACTTTACTAGGGTATAATCTTACATATACACTGTGTCCTAATAAATCTTATTCACTTTACTACCTGAATGATATTACTATAACTTGTATCAAATCCGTTTTTGCCAGTTTCACACATATATACAATGTACTATGATTACTCTCGACTCATCTCATATCTCCTTCCACCCTGTCAGCTCACCCCTTCCTTCCTCCAGGTTCCTTTCCCATATTCATAACATTTTGTTTTTTGTTTTGTTTTGTTTTGACATACTGGCTTAGCTAAGGACATCTGTGTGACCATGGGTTTGAAGTTATCCATCCCTCATCTGTAGGTGTACAATTGGAGAAATGACTGTCCTTCCCCTAGAATTCATTAGTAGTTAGTAGTTCAGCCAGAACAGGTAGTGCCCCATAAGCCCTTTCCTGACGCCTGATTGACTTTTGATAGGCCTGGTGTTGTAACGACCTAGTGACGACCATCACAGTTTCTGTGAGATGTTGATAGCAGTGACGGTGTCATGCACAGAAAATAGCGTTTTACAGCCACTGTCTCTGTTTCTGGCTCTTAGACTATTTAAGCCTGAGTTCTGTGATACTGCCTGAACTTCAGAGAGGGCAGAATAAATGTCCTCTTAGGGTTAACCTTTCAGCCATCACTTATTTTCTGTGTGGTAAGTAACTATAAAGCTTTCTATTCACCGTTCATTGCAAGGAAGAGATTCTCAGCTTAAGTCTGAGGATACTATTAAAAATAGTATTTTTCTGTGGCTATAAGCATAAATATTTATACATCAGTTTGACACTATAGTCAATTTAGCTAAACAACAGAAGTAAATTCCTCCCCGGGATAGTACCAGGCTTGAATATCCTCAAGTAGAGCAGGCCTTGAACACAATCAGAGTGGTTGACTACCCTTATAACAGCTGTGCCACTGTAGCACCAGTGAGCATATCTTGCTGGCAGGGTAGGATCAGGTTTTGCTGAGTTCCTGTATGGGTAAGTCTTGATGCCTCTTAGCCTCCAGCAGCTCACATAGCGCTTTGCCAGAATATGGAAAGCAACCTCCTCGAGTGTGTTTATATTGGTTCTATTGAATTTTATGTCTTGAATTTCAACTAAGTTGTTCTGATTTGGAACCATTACTATGGGATTGTAACATTTTGAAAGGACATACTCTCTTGTTTTTCATATTGTTTGTGTTTTTGCAATGAGACCTATGCATCTGGAGTTAGGACACTGGTTGTATATATGAGTTTCTGGCTCACCCATGGGGCGTAGGCATTTGCTCTGTGTTGACTGTTACCCTGACTTGGAAGGTTTTGGATCAGCTAAGAAATACTTAAAGCTTAGTCTTGTAGCCACATGGTGCTAACTTGTATGGAATTACTAATGTGATTCCCATTCATCCAGGGAAGAGCATAGCTTCAACTTCATTAGCAGGTGAATAGAATTCAACGGGATCGAGGTACCACTAGGTAAGTCTGTAAAGCCACTTCATGTGGGGCTAGCACATACTGCAGTGCAAGTCTTTAGATGATGACAGATGCCAGAGAGATGGAGCTGAGGGACAGCTGATGGTTGAGTGGGTCTTGGATTGTTCCTGCACAGCTAGCAGATAGTTGATGTAGGTCTGCAGATGATGGAATGCCCTAGAGAGAGGAAGGGGAAGGCTCAGTTGGCAGTGTGGGCAGAAGAGTTCCTGGGTAGGTAGTGTGCCCAAAGGAGGAACAGTGAGTCCTTACCAATAATGAGTGGGGGTTATGGAGTTTCCATCTGTGGAGATCGAGATCCTCCATAGGTAGAGGAGGGCTCGGCTGTAGTTCAGAGTTGGAGGCCTATAATTGGGATGAGCCAGCAGAGCCCTGGGATAGCCTGCATACTTTTTGATGGATTCTCTTTGAAAATATAGACTTGATCTTTTTTCTTGAAGGTTATCTTACTTAATGCTAATGAACTGAGAGATATTTAATCATAGAAGTATTTTCATGAAATAGAAATAAGATAATAAGCTAGAAGTCTAAAACTAAAGTTACCATACATTGTTTAGTGACAAATAAGGGATATAAAGGTTTTGAATATGTTTTAGTGTTGCTTTGTAAGATACTCTGGAAGGTTAGGCTATAAGTAAAAGAAAAGCATTTACTATAGAAAGTGTAATCCTGTTTTATAGAAGAGAAAACCTACATGTATACATTTTAGAAATCTATTCTGAGGACTTATTGATATGTTACTATTATTATTATCATTTGTTGTTTGGTGTTTTACTCTTTTGGGCTCTTTAGGCTTTTTGGAGGACCCACCACCCAGCTCCCAAATAAATCACACATGGAGACTTATTCTTAGCTATGAATGCCCAGCATTTACTTGGCTTGTTTCTTACCAGCCTTTCTTAATTTAAATGATCCATCTATCTGGCCTCAGAGCTTTGATCTTTCTCTATTCCTGTATACCTTTTCTTCCCTTCTTACTCCGTGTCTGGTTGTATATCTGGGTGGCTGACTTCTGAAGTCCTCCTCCTGCCTCTCTCATTCCCAGATCTTTTTCCCTCCCAGATTTCTCTTCATATTTATACTCTCTGCTTACCTGTCCCGCCGATCTCTCTCTCTCTCTCTCTCTCTCTCTCTCTCTCTCTCTCTCTCTCTCTCTCCTGCCTCGCTATTGGCCCTTCAGCTCTTTATTAGACCATCAGATGCTTTAGACAGGCACAGTAACACAGATTCCTAAAGTTGAAGAAATTCAGCATAAACAAAAGTCAGATACCTTAAAATAATATCCCCACCAGTCATTGCTATTTTATGGTCCTAGAGCTTCAACTCTAGATGTGTGCAAACCAGGCAAATACTCTGCCACTGAGCTGTTAATACCCCCAGGCCTTTGAAGTACTACATTTAAAAGAATTTACTATTCATGTGAAATCTCAGAGATTACATTAGAGAAAAGCACATTATTGTATGTTTTTGTTTGTTTATTTATTTATTGCATTTTGTTAAGATCTTCAACTGGAAGAAGTTAAAAATGACATCAGCTCTGCTAAGCTTCCTGATAATTTCTCATTGACAAAGAAATACTACACAAGTAAGGATAAACTAAGAGGTATCCTTATGGTGTTATATGGAAGCATTTATTAAATGTTTTTACTATATGTGAGTGTATGTATTTTATATATATCATGCGTAATTTATGTATTCATTTATGTACATATCTACACAGATCTTGCATATATCTATATATGCACTGTGCAATAAAGAAAATTAAAGCCTTATGAAATAAATTATATAGTGAAGTTTAATAATTTTTTGCTTGAAACACTGTCATGCAGTTTGTGACAAGACTGTCCAGTTAGTATTCTTCACCACAGTAAAAACAGTTGTTCACATCAACAATAGGAATAGTTGTTTTTTTGAAATGTATGAGACTTTTTCCTTACTGTTGCCGTGAATTAAAACAATTCTGACCCTTTAAATTATAATTGAAAAATTTAAAAATCTTTCACTTCCACTCTTCTGTTTAAAAATATAATTTCTAAAATATTGTGGTAATTGATTTTAAACTGGATAATTTATTTTCTTGTCAAGAATTTTAAATGTTTACTGTGTGTGTGTCTGTGTGTGTCTGTGTGTGCATGAGAGAGACACACACTAGGAAGCATGTGTGTAAAGCACACATGCACATGGCACACATACAGAGGACAGCTCTTAAAAGGCAGTTCTTGTCTTCCACCTTGTTGAAGCAGTGTCTCTTGTTTCGTCTGTTTACTGCATACTCTAGGCCTAGCACCTCTGAGTTTCAGGGAGATTTTTCAGTGTCTTCCTCTTTCACTGCAATAGTACTGGAATTATGATGCAATTATCTGGCCTTTAAAACTTGGATTCTAGGGGTCAAACTAGGTATCATCAAGTTTGTATGACTAGTGTTTTACCTATTATGCTGTCTTCCATTGTTTTATACCAAATATTTTAAAGTAGGAATTGCATTTTATTTGATACCATTTATCATTAATTTTTTAATTTCATTTTATTTTATTTTTAATTATGTATACCTGTGTATATTTGTATGTTTGTATGTGCACATGAGTGCAAAGTGCACATGAAGGCCAGAGAAGGGCAGCAAATTTTCTGGTGTTTTGTTTTACAGGCTGTTGTGAGCTAATCCACCTGGTTCCTGGGAACTGAACTTAGGTCCTCTGCAAGAGTAGTGTGTACTCATAACTACTGAGCCATCTCTGCAGCCACTAATGTGTTATGTTTAATCATGATTTCCTAAAATTGCATTTCTTTGAGCCCGTAAGCATTTTAGTAGCATGCATATTAGCTTTTATTAGTGAAGTGATGCTTTTTTGGTAAGAAGCAAATGCTACCCAGTTTGATTGTGTTCAGTTTACCAAGTGGATGTCAGTGAATATGGACTGCTGTTCTGTGTGTAGGATGCAGAGCTGTGTTCCTGGAATCTGTGTGAACATGTACCCTTTCTGCTTGTTCACCGGCACAGTCAGTGTGGCTTTCGGCAGCCCCTTCCTTCAGCGTTGTTCTTCAATTTTGAACAGATTATTTTATTACCGCTTGACAGACTAGTGATTCTTTGTAAACTCTGTTCTACTAATTCCCCTTTAGACGTCCTATCAAGTAAT
Organism: Chionomys nivalis; assembly: GCF_950005125.1. Taxonomy (NCBI): domain Eukaryota; kingdom Metazoa; phylum Chordata; class Mammalia; order Rodentia; family Cricetidae; genus Chionomys; species Chionomys nivalis. The sequence goes on from NC_080087.1 coordinate 45,484,288, forward strand.
GCTAAGTTATTGTTAATAATAATGTTCCAGGTAGCCACCACTCCATAGTATAAGTTTTTTATCTTATTAATTTTTTGGATTGTTTCTTCTATGCCATTTATCTTGGGGTAGTGCTTTTAATTATAGTTTTAATGCATTACTTACAAAATAGGACATTTTTTATTTGCTTCATTTTCTCAAACATTTTGTCAGTATTTTCTTTGTAGGTTGATAAAAATGAGTCTTTAGTTTTGTGACATGTTATTAGCTGTTAGTAGCACAATGTGCCTGCCTTCTTAGCGCAAAATTACATTCTTGACATGACTCTCCAAAGGAAAAAAAAATCAATCTGTGTTGGTCAGGGAAGCCCCACAGGCTACCAAAACAATAAAGGCTATTGCCATTCTTCTCAGTTAGCATCCAAAATGAGTTGGTATGACCCCATTGCCAAAGATTCCAGTTACCTTCATTTCAAGACAGAGAAATCAAACTGGAAGTGAGATTAAAGCTTCCTCCCTTATAGCTAGGTTTCTTAGTTATGGAAGGTTTCATGAAAGCTTTTAGTGGGTAGAGGGGCTGTATCAATGGTTTAGCTAACAAGGACTTCTATAAACTATAACTCCAATCTGCCAGGCAACATGTGCCCGGTGGTACAAAGATGTCACAATTCTTCTTGGGGTAATCAGCTGCTCTATGATAGGATTCAAGACCTGTGCCACAGGAGAGTATTACCATCTGGTACTGCAACTTGATCAAAACTTCATGGTTATTAGGAGGTCTTGGGCTCTAACAAGGGATTTTATAACCGCTTCTTAGCTAAGTTGACAAAGTATAAGATGGCTTTCTAAATATATATATGTTAATACCATAAAAATGTTCCTTTAAATCTAACCAGAGAAACCTTTGTTTGCAATAAAAGGTGGTTAGTGAAGAAACTCTTTGCTTATCATGCAGAGAATAAGTGATGGCTGAGTGGTTAACCCTAAGCAGGACATTTATACTACTTCCCTCCAAGGCTCAGGAAAGTTCATAGCACAATGTGTAGAAAGAATGAAGGGCCAGGAGACAGAGAGAAGGGCATGCAATATTCTGTCCATGATACAGTCATTGGTGTCAGGATCTCACAGCCGCTGAAGCTGTTTTTACTGGGTCTTCACAAGAATGGACTGATCATCATTCAACCATGGATCAGGGGGAGTTTTTGGAACCTGACTTCTCCTAGCTCAACTATTGGCTCTGAGTTGTTCTAAGGAAGGGGCAATCATAATCTTCAGTTGCTTACCCATTGACTAGTCCATGGGTTCCAAACTCATGGTCACACAGACGACCCTGGTTAAATTCAGTTGTTCACAAACCTAAACAAGGATATGAATATAAGGGACTTGAAGGGAAATAGGACTGATGGCTATGAGCGGAGATAGGAAAGGCTATATATATAAGATATAAAGTGAGAGGGACACATGCACAGTACACATAACACTTTCAAAGAAAATATTTAATAAAAATTGTAATCTAAAAATTGTCATCCTGTTCAGCCAATCTCACCTTTGTTCTCATTGCTCCGTTCTAGTTTTTACTTTTTCCCATAATGTTCATCATCTGCTAATACGTTACTAATACATCTGCTAATAATTGCTTCATACTGATCCCTTATCTAGATTCTTTGTTACTAGTCCTGGAAGAGTTTTCTATTTTATTCACTGATACAGCCTCCTTTGTACATAGTCTATAGCTTCTTTACTCCATAAACATGTTGTATGTGAATTAATGTTTAAATTTAATATTTAAATATTTAAATTGGAATATGTATTACTATAGAAAGAAATTATTGAAAAAAGTGTTTGATTTCCAGCCTTCTTAAGAATGTTACAGCCAGACTTGGTAATACAGGCCATTAATCCCAGCACTTAGAAGACAGGGGCAGATGGATCTCTGTGAGTTCAAGGCCGGCCTGGTCCACAAAGCAAGTTCCAGAACAGCCAGGGCTACACAAAGGATCCCTATCTCAATCCCCCTGATAAAAAGGAACTGATATAAGCAAATTAGATCAAAAAAGTTTTTATAAATAAATCTAACACAAGCAAAACAGGAAATAACTGTTAATGAAAACAGTAACAAGCTCTCACAATTTTATAAAGTATAGCTATACTAGTCATTAGTTTAGAGTAATTTAAGCATTTTAGCCTTTGAGGTTATTTAGACTAGAAGAATCTTTTTTTTTAATCTTCAAGTTTTATAAAAAAGTTAAATCATAATACAATAATCCTTAGGGATTTCTTAGGAAATCAAGCTAAATGTTATGTTTGCTGCTTCTTAGTAAAAGTTATAAAAGGATAACAAATCAATTGAAATAAGAAATATTAACTTATATGTATTTACAAACAAAACTCCACTGATGTTAAATCAACCTAAAGCAGAGCTCAGATGACTGGTACAGTCCAGCAGGAGGGTGGTGGACACAAACTGTCTAGTATAGCTCTACTCAGATGACTGGTACAGTCCAGCAGGAGGGTGGTGGACATGCACTGTCTAGTATAACTCTACTCAGATGACTGGTACAGTCCAGCAGGAGGGTGGTGGACGTGCGCTGTCTAGTATAACTCTACTCAGATGATTGGAACAGTCCAGCAGGAGAGTGGTGGATATGCGCTGTCTAGTATAACTCTACTCAGATGAAGTGGTACAGTCCAGCAGGAGGGTAGTGTACACCGGCTGTCTAGTATAACTCTACTCAGATGATTGGTACAGTCCAGCAGGAGAGTGGTGGACATGCGCTGTCTAGTATAACTCTACTCAGATGAAGTGGTACAGTCCAGCAGGAGAGTAGTGGGCAGCTGCTATATAGTATAACTGGTCATGGGTTTCATTTGTTCCTGTTAAATACTTAGTGTTGAAAAAATTTGCAGTGTTAAATAGGATTTAAACACATCTACAATAACAGGCATATTGTGAAAATGTACCCATAAGCTGTTTATGGGCCAACTGGAAAAATAAGCCATACAAAATACATTTTCTTATATCTGAATTTCAATATTCTACACATTTGAAGATTCCATTTCCTGTTCTCCTGAAAGGAGAAACATTTGTTTTATGGTATCATAATTTCAAAGTTTTGAGAAATTCTTAAATTTTCTCCGTATTCCTTTCCTTCCATTTTGTGCAAATTAACAAACAGTATTGCTGTAAAGCTTGGCTGATCCTCTGCCTGTAGAGACTCAGATAAGGAGTATGAACTACATTGGATCAGTCTGTGTTGGATTGGAAAGTTTCAAATCTTTTTAATACAGTCTTTATCTTTACTTTCTACTGCAACACAGAACTCAGTTTTTCATAGTTTGAGGAACAAAATGATTCACCAGAATTACTTACGATGAAAGTTGAAAACTAAGACTCTTCTGCTCCATTTTTAAGTGTATATCTTTTAACTATGGGCATATAATATTCTAAAGTTATTTTATAAAATCTTTGTTTCACATCTTATCATATACTAATATCTTATAAGCCACTGATTTACTGATTTTATTTGTTTAAATCTGTCTTGTTTTTATACTTATATGACCTTGAATGCCATTATTCTTTGCATTCTCTGAATTTGAAAGTGTTGCTGTTATTTTGGGATGTCACAGTTGAGCAAAATATACAAATTATGAAAGTATAAATTTTAGTTTGATGGCTCACAGGACCTTTTTTTGTTTTCATATGAACCATCTGTTGTTATTGTTCTGGCTTTATGAATATCATCTACTATAGATTAGAGTGATGATATGCAAATAACAGACAAGCAAGCTGTTAATTATAAGTGAATTCACTGTGATAACAAGTGCAGTCGTTAGAATCTTGTTATTGAGTCAGTATTATCTATGGCAAGTTTGGTATCCGGAGCTGGTTGGTTATCAAAAGTGTGACTTAAGGCTCTCCTGCCAGTGAATGATTTATGAGAATAGAAGAACTCTTTTTTTTTTTTTTTTTTTTTTTTATTCTTTTTTAATTAAAATTTCCACCTGCTCCCCGTTTCCCATTTCCCTCCCCTCCTCCCAAATATTGCCCCCTCCCCCCACTCCCCTCCCCCTATCCCCACTCCTCTTCTCCTCCCCCCACACCATTCCCCCTCCCTCTCGATACTGAAGAGCAGTCCAAATTCTCTGCCCTGCGGGAAGACGAAGGTCTTCTATCTACGTCCAGGAAGGTGAGCTTCTAAACAGGCTAAGCTCCCAAAATGGAACCGAGTAGAAGACCCTGATTTCAACCCACAAACTTATGAACACCTAATTTTTGATAAAGGAGCTAAAAGTATTCAATGGAAAAAAGAGAGCATCTTCAACAAATGGTGCTGGCAGAACTGGTTGTCAACGTGTAGAAGAATGAAAATAGATCCATATCTATCACCATGCACAAAACTCAAGTCCAAATGGATTAAAGACCTCAATATTAGTCTGAACACACTGAACCTGATAGAAGAAAAAGTTGGAAGTACTCTACAACATATGGGTACAGGAGATCACTTCCTACGTTTATCCCCAGCAGCACAGACATTAAGGGCAACATTGAATAAATGGGACCTCCTGAAACTGAGTAGCTTCTGTAAAGCAAAGGACACTGTCACTAAGACAAAAAGGCAACCCACTGACTGGGAGAAGATCTTCACCAACCCAGCAACAGACAAAGGTCTGATCACCAAAATATATAAAGAACTCAAGAAACTAAACTTTAAAATGCTAATGAACCCAATAAAAAAATGGGGCACTGATCTGAACAGAGAATTCTCAACAGAAGAAATTCAAATGGCCAAAAGACACCTAAGGTCATGCTCAACCTCCTTAGCGATAAGGGAAATGCAAATTAAAACAACTTTGAGATACCATCTTACACCTGTCAGAATGGCTAAAATCAAGAACACCAATGATAGCCTTTGCTGGAGAGGTTGTGGAGAACGAGGCACACTCATTCATTGCTGGTGGGAATGCAAACTTGTGCAACCACTTTGGAAATCAGTGTGGCGATTTCTCAGGAAATTTGGGATCAACCTACCCCAAGATCCAGTAATACCACTATTGGGAATATACCCAAGAGATGCCACATCAAATGACAAAAGTATCTGTTCAACTATGTTCATAGAAGAACTCTTGTCTTGTCTTTGGGACCCTATTACAGGATAATGGCTTGTTTCCTTTGACAGCGTAATTAATGTCTACTGTCTTTATCTCTTCATAGACTTGTTCTAAAGGTATTTATGCCACAGCATAGAACGATGCTGTTTGAAAATTAGGTCCAGAATATTCTATCCTTAAACTGCCTCTGTGCATATTGTAGACCGGTAGTAAATTCACATTGAACATATAAACGTGTAAGTTAACCTTTGCTTTTTATGTTTGTTAGACTTATTCATTATATAAACAGTGAGTCACATTTTGTGTTTGACAAGCGGTAAATCATTGACTATTAATTCACACTCTGCATTCTATTGAATTACCTAATGGAAAGTATTCTCCTGTTCTCTATATAAAAGTCACCTATAACGTCCACTTAATGTGCTATGTCTTCATCAATATTTAAGCATTTTTGTGTGCAATATCTCCTAGAGAACCTGCCAGAAAGCACACAGAATTTACACTGATTTATTCCTGCAACTATAAATTTCTGTAATTTGAAAAAAATAATATTATTTGTGATGAGTGGCAAAAAGGGAAAAATCCCTGTTAAAGCTGCCTTGTGAGTTCAGAAACGTCAATACCTAAACCTAACTAAATGCCTGTACCAGAGCGACAAGCCCAAAATTGTGTCCACATATTTAACCCTTATGTAATTTTATGAGTTTTATTGGTTTTGTCTAAAAGCAAGAAGTTTTATTTTTAAAAATTTAGATAAGATTTTTGGGAGAAAAAGAGTTAAAATGTAAGGTAAAGTTAAGACATAAAATTACTTTTGGCTAGCTCTTAATTATGTAGTTTCAGGGCTAGGCGTAAACTTTGCATGATCTAATTGCTATTAAAATAGTTTTCTTGACACAATTACATCTTTGAGGTTTTTGTTTTTTCTTATAAGTGGTGATTCTGTGTTGATATTGAATTTATAGTCATAACAAGTAAAATATTCTCAATTATTAATAATCATAAATTGCACCTAAGAACTATTTTTTTAATTAGCTTTGCTCTTCATGTCTGCACTGCATTACGGGATATTCCCAACCTTCAGAGCTAAATTTTTATAATGCCCACTGTATATATGCAAGTTATCATACATGATTTAGTATGTGTGTGTGTATGTATGTATGTATGTATGTATGTGTGTATGTATGTATGTATGTGTGTATGTATGTATAATTTCATGAAAATGGGTGATGGAAAACTTTTGAGTAAACATTATACATTTCCCCCATTAGAAGTGAGTTTAGCGTGGCATTCTCAGTTTGTGTTCTAATTAACTCAAGTCCAGATACGAGATAAAATCAACAAATGAAATGGAACTAGGCAAACATTCCTAAGAGCTGACTAGAGTTTTTTAACATGGGCTCTTTGGCAGAGACCAGCATTATTAAATATGTATGCTTAATATTACCTTGGTTGATATGTAAAATTCATTACTCACATGTTTGTTATTCATTTTTTTCAACCCTTCTCATCCACAGGCTTTGCTGTTTCCTGAATTACAAACTACCCTACTCTTCTGTTTTGGAAAAATATATAACCTTACCTTTATTGAGGTTTATTGCTCTACCGTGTTTAACTTTCTGACATTTGCATATTTATAATTGTTGTAGTGTAAGACACCACCATATCAATTTTGTTTTCAAATTTTAATTTATTTTATTGAAGCAGGATCTCAAGAATCCTTGGTTGACTTCAAACTATTTATCTTTGGATGACCTTGAACTTCTGATACTTGTGTATCACAGGTTTGCACCCAACATACCTGGCTTATGTTTTGCTGGGTATCAAACTCAGGGCTTTGTGCATTTGAGGCATGCATGCTATCAACTGATCTACAGCTACCATGTAAATTTGAAAGGAGCAAACCATGGCTTAAGCAGAAAGACTCAGCTAAGTACATGCTTGATTGTTATAAATCATCCATGTATTTACTGTTTTCCACTTCTCTTTGATGCAGAGGTACCTTCCAGTTGACACCATCGAAACTGGCATCCATCCCATATATTTTTGCAGCACTCACTACATTGAAATGCTACTGAAGGCTGAGGTGCCACTTGTGTTTTCAGCTTTCCACATGTCTGGTTTTGCTCCATCACAGGTAATCTGCTGTAGAGTTCTAGTTCTTCAATGCCCAGATATCCGACTTTAAAGAAAATTCTTTGCCCTGAAATACAATATAATATATATGTATAATATACTTATATATTAAATGTAATATATAAGTAATATAATTAGATTATATTTATCTACATACATTAATTTTCTTTTCTACTATTTTTAATTAATATGCTATTTTGTTTTATTAAATTATCCAGTTAGTCAAAATAAGTCTAAGTTGCAGTTTCTTTATATTTAATATTATTTATATTATATTTATAAAAAATATTTTATGAATTATTTTATATTCAAACTGGTAAAAAATTAGCCGTTTTCTCAGTAGATAACTACATATTGCCAAAAAGTAACCATTATCACTCTTGAAAAACGTTTTTGTTCATTTTATTTTCTTTTAATCAAATTTGAAGTTAAACAAGTAAAACTATGCCAGAGTTCTTTACACTAAGCAATAGCTTAATCGATGGCTTATTGGATCAGCTTTATACACTTGGGTAGCTTTCTTCATTGTAAACTGCGCTTTCATCCCTTTGCATTTATCTTACTAGAGAGAGCTCCCTCTTAATTAAACAATAGCGCTTCTTGACATAATATGTGCTTCTCTGCCTACCCTGATGAAAGATCACACCATTATCACATGTACCTATGTGAGGCATTCTGCTTGCTGCTTATGAAGTTATTAGCAAATTTAAGCATAGCATGAACTTCCATTCAGGTGGCATGGAAGTTTAGCCTTTAGTGTATGAAACATCTGCTTTAACACTGAATCCCAGAATTTTAACTCTGTTGGAGGTAGTTGTTTAAAAAGCACAGTATATTTATTATAATTTATAACAGTTGATTCTTTCATATCTTCTAAAAGTCTGTGCTGAGAGCACTGTTCCTGAGAGTTTCTATTTGCTGTCCTGATGTTGACTGGTAGAGTGTATATCTCTTAATGCTTCTGATCATGTTTAGTCCCTAATATATATTCTTTAATTTAGAAGTGAATAACCAAAGATCATGGGAGCATTAATATCTCAGGACTTGCATTATTAATTTAATCTTTAAAAGAAAACTTCACTTATCAGTTCTGTATATGGTGTAAGTCTGATATACCTTCATCAGTATAAACTGCATACCACCCTAGCATGGTAGCTCATATTCACAAAAATAGCCCTTTGTGAGTGTGAGGCAGCAGGATTGCCATGAGTTTGAGACCAGCCTGTGGGATACATAATAAGTTCTAGGCCAGTCTGGGTTAAGTGTGAGGCCCTTTCTCAGAAATAAAAAACCAATCAAAACAAAACTATAAAAGAAGCCTGAATATGACTAGTTCATTTATTTAATAAGGTATTATTTCTGAATAGTGACATTATTCTTTTTAATAATGTAGAAAGCCTTTCAGCAGCTCTTGGGTGTGAGCTAATCACTTGTCTTAAGTGCCTATCACTGCTTGCTGATTATTTACCGCTTTATTGCTAATTATAAAATATAAAAACAGGTATAAGTAACTAAATAGGTATACATGATTAAGTCATTATTAGGGTATAGATTTTGTGTTTCAAAGCTTACTCATTTTGTTCTAATTAGGAGTAGCACTTTTTGAAGCTGTGTATTTTTCAGCACAAGAGGGTTGGCTTGTTAGTGAAGGACTTGTGGGATGGTTGCTAAATGAAATATACAGATCTCTAGAGTGAAAATAATAGGCTCAACTTGAGCACAATGAACTAAATGTAGTTAGGAAAGCGCATTTGCTGATTGAAGTTTCTTCTAAGAATAACTGCAGTAGGAAAGGAAACAGAAATGGAATTTGCATTCTTGTTTTAAGTAAGCAGTGTAAAATCACATTCCAATTAACTTTCCAACAGTTTTATTCTTTGCTAGAAAATTTATCATACTGCATTTTCTGCCCATTCTTGGCTTATAAAATACCATGTATCTTCAATGGTACATCTCTGTTCCTTGGGGGCACCATCTTGCATAGCACTGCGTATTGCACAGCACTGTGTCAGGGAGCAGGCTAACTTGACTGACCCTCCTGTGTAGAGTGCACGACAATCCATTTGGCAGTTATCACCATCACCATCTGTTCCTTTACTTTCATTTTGAAACCAAGACTCCAGAAAGCTCTTTCATGTGTTATGACACAGTACTTTTTGAAACTGTAAAATTATACACCAAAATCAGATATTCCAGATGTGTAACAAAATATCGTATTTGTAATCACTGTTTGTGCTTAAGGATGTGTTTGGAGCTTTCATCTCATGGCAGATAGAGAAATTCAGGAGTGATGGAGTGAATTCCTTCACTGTATTGAATCACTCAGAAACACTTCAGACAGGGTCTAAAGCAATCTTCCTGCCTCAACCTGCCAAGTGCTAAGATTTTATCTTCATGTCCCCATGCCTGGCTTTAAAACCACTTTGATTCTTCAGCTATTTTTTCCCTTTTTACTGTGTGTGTGTGTGTGTGTGTGTGTGTGTGTGTGTGTGTGTGTGTAGTGAAAACAAATACTACAAGGCCAGAAGAGTTGCTAAAATAGTGTCTTTGAATAAAATAGTCGATTATTTAGAAATCATTCTTAGTTTCAGTTCCATAGATATATTCAATCAATTATTTTGACTTGAATGTTTTTGATTCCTTTATTTTTTATGTAATTTAGATACCAGTAGAAATAATTTCTTTCATATAAAATAATATTGTATTGCATGTTAATGCCATTTGGCATAAGCTTAAGTGTGGTTAAATATCAATTATTTTAGGAAAACTGTATTACAGTTTGCACATTGAATGAATGATGTTGCTTCTTTATGATTCTAAATGATATTTAAACATACAGATACCTAATAATGTAGTTAAAAACCTAAAATTTCATTTGCCATATGGTTAGCATTATTTAAAAAGACACTATGGTCATAGGATGAGATTTTTGAAAATGTGATTTTAATGACTGAAATTCAAAGGTCAGAAGTTGACATAATTAATAATATATAGGAAGCAAAAATTCAGTGATTCAGTCTGGTATGGATGACTTGTGTTTCCTCAGTAACCACACAATGATGTCAGAACCTTCTTTACCTCACACCTATATTACACATACAGTGTCTGAGAAATAGCCACGCTAAAATATGTTATCAGAGTGGACCCTAGTAAGAGGAGATTTGGACAAGACATCTATAGAGGGTGGTCACATGTGTGACAGGGAGAAGAGCCTCATCTGTTTACACAACAGGAAGAGAAAGAAGGCTCCGAAGAAACCAGTCCCAGTGCCACTGTGACCAGATTTTCCTTGAATAAGATTACTTGTTTTCGCTGCTTAGTTTCTCCTTCTTTGTTTTGGCACGCCTAGTAGACTAATTAATACATGTTAGCCATAGGAAAGCAGATCAGCATGCTAAATAATAAGAAGAAAAGCACCCCTTAGATTTAATAGTGAAGTTTTTAATGGACAAAGTTATAGAACAAAAAGAACACATCTATCTGTATCCTTAATACTTATGTCAAGTTGAGATAAGTCACCCTTTCTGCTTCTTTCTTATCTCTTAACCATAGTCATTGGAGGAGTCCAGGGCCTTGAACCTGCCTACACCCAACCATGCTGTTCTCTGTGTGTGTTCCCTTGGGACATGTCTATCTTTTGGTGCACATTCCTCTTCCAAAAGAATACAGGGCAGACTGGGTCAGGACTCACCCTGATATTCATTTGAAGTTGACTATCTTCATCATGACCTTACCCCCAAGGAAGGTTACGTTCTGAGGTGGTGCCTTTGCTGATTTTTTTTGAGGGGAGGTTGGGGTAGTTAATACATAACAATAATATACCAATTAAAGAGTTGAAAAGGAAACTTTTTTGTAAAAGTCTCATTTTTGAATTATTCTCTGTGTTAGCTCCCAGCTAATATGCTCTTTGGTTCTATTTGTTTTAAATTCTTCTCTGATTCAGAAAGAGTCTATTTGCATTTAAGATTTCATAGCCTATCATCTGCATAATTATACACCTGTGATTACAGGTGGCATGGGGAAACAACGAACATCTCTGAACTCGGGTAGCCTCTTAGCACTTGTTAGCAGAGAGTGACTGACGTTTGGGGAAAGAGGAGGACAGTATGTCACAAGAAGCCATGTAGCAGTATGAGCATGAGCAGTTCTGACATTATCAGGTCCTCAGCTCCCGAATCAGGAATCCACGAATCTTTTTACCCATGCAGCAAACAGGTTTTTAAGGCCACTAGTAGAATGCTTCTCTATTTTGATTAAACACAAGGCTTTTTATTGGTGTCTTGTGTTACTAGTTACTACTTTTTAATAGGTAAGTGCTGCTTTTTATTCCTTTTAAATAACCTCCCTCCCTTTTTTTTCTTTAAGATTTGCCTGCAGTGGATAACTCAGTGTTTTTGGAATTACTTAGATTGGATTGAAATATGCCATTATATTGCTACTTGTGTTGTCCTTGGTCCTGATTATCAAGTGTATGTCTGCATAGCTGTTCTCAAGCATCTGCAGCGAGACATTCTTCAACATACCCAGACTCAAGATCTACAAGTCTTTCTCAAAGTAAGTATGCTCATGTCTAAGGGGAAAAGTTGTTAAAAGTTAATCACTAATTTGGGGCACTTCATCATTTTCTTAGGCATTCTTCAATTGCTGGGATAAGACACCTTAACCAAGACAATTTATAAAAGAAAGCAATTTTAATTTGGAGTTCACATTCCCAAAGGGTTAGAGACTATGACTATCATGGCAGGGAACATGGCAGCAGGCAAACAGGCATGGTACTGGGGCACTAGCTGAGAGCTTTCAGGTTTATCCATAAGCAAGAAACAGAGAAGGCTAACTGGAAATGAACAGTGACAAATGTCCATCAACAAGGCCACACCCCCAATCCTTCCCAAGCAGTTCTACCAACTGGGGACTAATCATTGAAATATAAGAGCCAATGCAGGTCATTCTCACCCAAACTAACACAATTATCAGATGCTTATCTAGCCCCTTATCACCAAATCTGCTCTGAGTGGTAGATATCATTGTTTTCACTTTTGAAATGAGGAAAGTGAGCAGGGAATTAAGTTGCTTAAAGCCTAAATTCTGTCCTGCTAGAGGAGAGAAGGATCCAAAGCTTTAAGTTAGCCAGATTAGGAGAGAAGGATCCAAAGCTTTAAGTTAGCCAGATTATTGCTGCATCGTATTTGATCAATAAATGCTCAATTTATTTTGTTCAAAAGGTTGATAATTGTAGCATGAGGGGCCGGCCATTCTGTAACATGAGGGCCGGCTTGTTGGGGTTTCTGTCCCGCCTGGTACCCCACAGCCGGCAAGTCCCAAAGAAAATCACACAGAGATCTCTATAAGTTATAAAACTGATTGGCCTATTAGCTCAGGCTACTTATTAGCTCTTGTAGCTTATATTAACCCATTGTTTTTATCTATGTTAGCCACATGGCTCGGTACCTTTCTCAGCAGGGTAGATTACATTTTGCTTCTTGGTGGTCTGGGCAGGAATGGGAGGAATGGGCTTCCTCCTTCCTAGCATTTTCCTGTTCTCATTGCCCCACCTCTACTTCCTGTCCGGTTGACCCACCTATACTTCCTGTTTGGCCAATCAGCATTTATTTAAAATGTGATTGACAGAATACAGACAATTCTCCCGTACCAGATAATTATAAAAATTATTGTTCCAGAATATTTTTCTAAATTTCCCATTTTTATAAAATGTTTACATGAAATTTTTATAATAAAAATCAATAAAAAAGAGCAATAAAAATAAATAAATAAATGGCAAAAAATGTTTGCATTCTTTCACTGCACTCGCAATAGTAGAATATTTGATAGTAACCTTAAATAAAATAACTTTGCTTACTTTCTACATTACAGTATAATGTATTTGAAGTTTAGGCAATTAGCAGTCATGATATGTAAATACATTGCTATATGTAGTTCTTGTTGGATTTGTAAGAAATCCAACTGTTGGTTTAATGCTGAAATCATAATTGAGTTTGACATGTTTTGGCGATTCATCTCCCCATTCATCTCACAGTCACAAAACATATTCATCCATCAAAATGTGAATGTATCTCTTACTAAGTGAATGATTTGTTTTTGTAAATTAGGTTTTTTTAATATTAGGTATTTGCCAAAATTAGTTTCCATTGAGTGATGTTTTTAAGGTGATGCCATTAATCACTTAACACTGCCAGCCAATCATTTCTAATTAAAACTTTTTGAATTCAAAACATCGTAAACTATAAACATCACTGGAATTATAATCTTAGAATCATTATTAAAGAAAATTTTTGACAGAAGAATACATACAGATGGAATAATAAGACAGAGCTCTAAATAATGATTTGTGTGAGGTGATCTCGAGATTAGGTCTTTTTAATAGGGATTATTCTGAAGACAACGTGGGCTCACAGTCAGGGATATTTCATCTGCTATGGTGATTGGGTACTGAATTTAGGGTTTAATGTTTGTCTATATTCTTAAATCTGAATTTTCCCAGTGCGTAATTCTCTTAACTCCTTTGAGTTTAGTTTATTATATAAGTTTTATTACTATCTGAGTTGTTTCTTTTCTTCATTTCCCAACATGCCCTTTAGCTTTAAATTATGACTCTTAGCTTTAAATAAATGGTCTGTCTAGGTTAGTGAAGGACTTTCAACACTTTCTCAATAAATATTTGTTAAAAAAATAAGTATAAAAATCTCTTAGGTGAACAAACTAGTTTTATTTATACTGAGCCACAAACATCATTAAATTTTTGCAATGCTTCCTGCTGTCATCTCCAATGGAAGAATGTCTCTATGTGTCTTTGTTTAATACTGGTGACTACTGCAATGTCATCTTTCCCTGGACAGTTGCAGTAGGGTGTAAAAATGATGGCTAATTTAAAGGTGAACCTAACCCACTGTGTGCTAGGCACAGTGCCCTCAGCTTAGCCTAAAGGGTTTTAAATGGTGCAAAGGTTATTATCTAATTCCTATTTAAAATTACTAGAATTTGAATTGAGTCTGTTAAATCCCAACTAAGACCTTGTTGGTAAGGAATTAACTTCAGCATGTGTCCTCAGGCTAACCTCACTTTAAAATTCTGTTATTTGCATTTTTCTGAGAGATTCGGAAAAGGTGCTTTTCTTGCTGGTACTATGACTTCATTTTTGTTGTTGAACTTTCAGTGTATAGTTCTCAGAAGCCTTTTCTCTTTTGATGGGCCTTTTATTCTTGCAGAATAGATTTTGGTGTAGTTTTCTTAAATGTATGCATATACATATATAATATTTGACCTCCATTAAGATCTATAGAAGCATCTTACTTGCAAAATATATGACTATATGTGCAAAAATTCTCACAGTTAACTATATATAGTCATATATGGTAACATGTGACTCAGACTTGCTGAAGGGGAAAAAAACTTAACAATATTTCTCCATAAAACAAGAAGCTACAGCTATGATAATATCCCTTATAATGACAATTCCATAGTTTATTCCTTGATTTGAATATCTGCTGGTACTACTTCTAAGGGGAAGCAAGTTGAATTAAAACAACTTGAAAGTTTTATTTTGTAAATAAACCATTTTTCATCTATAAAAGATAACGAAAGGGCAAAGTAATGGCTCAGTGTGCAACCTGAAAAGCTGAAATCAATCCCAGGAAGCACAGACGGTAGAAGCAGAGAACTGACTCCTGGCAATTGTCATCTGACCTCTGTACAGGTGTACACACACAGAATTATAACTTAAGGAACAAAAGGATGATAATTCCTTGTGTAAAAATAAATAGAATGAGCATTTGACTGTTATAAATGTTTCAGTTATTAAGGCACAAGTGAATTAGTGTTCAGAATACTGAGAACCTGAGATGTGTTTAATAACCCTCCAGTTATTGCCAGCTATTCTAAGAACCTCTAGAAAACTAGATGACTTTTCTCTTAAATGTTGAAAATATGTGCTTCTTTTCTCAACTTAAGTTTCATGTATTGATTGAACGTAAGACCATGTCATGACAAAGCCTTGCTTTCCAAATGAAACTCTGCGTGAAATATGTTCTATAGAGAAAATATCTGCCCATCCACATTCATTTTAGCTTAGGCTCAAGAGTTTAAATCAGACTGTTGAGAGTCTAGACTTCTGCCTGAATTTCCAGCATCCCACCAGAGAGTTCTTGGTGATTCTGAATCACTAAACTGAAAAGACAAGCAGAAGTGGCTCAGATCAGACAGTGGGGAACACCACTAGCTGTCAGCCCTGCTTCACTGTTGGAGCAGGGTTGGATGGGGAGTTGTATGGGTTTGGATGGATACTTGATATTCCTGTCCTCAGTATACCACTAAACTGTCTGAGTCAGTAAATATCATGGATATGAACTAATGGAAGCCAAGTACTCGCTACATTTTTGTTCTTGCTTTGATTTTAGCTTTTTATTTTATTTATTTATTTTTAAGACAGCGAGTTACTACTTGGTCCTGGCTGACCAGGCTAGCCTTGAGCACTGGGATTAAAGGCTTACACTTCTGTGCCTGGTTTGTTGTTTTGTTTTTCTCAATATCCTTGTAGATAACAACTCAATGTGGGCTCTATAATAGAATAGTCTTTAAGCACGCTGAATACAAACTCAGAGGCAGGTGTGGTGGTGCCTGCCCTTAATCCTAGCACTTGGGAGGCAGAGGGAGGTAGATCTGTGAGTTCGAGGCCAACCTGCTCTACAGAGTGCATTCTAGGACAGACAAAGGTACACAGAGAACCCTGTCTTGAAAAACCAAACAAAAACAAAACTCAGAAATTGGGATTCAACCTGAAGACCAGAAAAGCAAAACAGCCAGCCACTGCCTCTTAACTCTATCTCAGTTCGAAATGGTGATCCTGGTTCCACGAATCTCAGGATAAGACTGAGGCTGAGAGTTGTCTCCTCCCATTTTATAATCCTTTCTAGTGCTAGGATTAAGGATGTGCACCTCTACCTCCTGGTTTCTATGCAAACTAGTGTGGCTACTGGGATTAAAATGTGTGTTATTGTTGCCTCGTCTGCAAGACTGGCCAGTGTGGCTGTTTTACTTTTCTGATCTTCAGGCAAGCTTTATTTATTAAAATACAAATGAAATGCCACTACGACAGTCAAGTGCATCAGCCTCACACTTTAGTGAGACACCTTTTGAAGCTATGATGAAGCACTCAAACTCAGTTCTGAGACCTAGTCGTCTATATTTACTTTTTTATCCCTTTATTTTATTCATTCGTTATCAGTTTTCTCTTTGGGGATGCTAGGGATTTCAAACATTTTTATCTGAAATAGCCACTGAAAGTCTGTGAGTTACACAATTCCAGAAAAAAAAAAAAAAAAAACTGTTCTCAAATTTCATAGCTAACTAGAAAGTCTAAAACCATTTTCTCCTGTCAGAACATTGTGATTTGTGGATTCTATATAATGCGTGTTAAAAAGCATCTCTATACACATCGATTTGTTGGAATCTTTGTTTCTGGGTCCTGTGGTGAAGTCTGAGTGTCCCATGAACTGGCCTTGCACGTTCCTTCCCCTCTCCTGAGCTCATAGACTGGAAAGGATTGTTAGCATCCATTTGTCCGTGCACCCTAGGGACAAACTTCACTGAGATGCCAAGACCAGGGGAAGACTACCTTCCATTGGAAACCAGGCTATGAAAGCTCAGAATACTTAATTAAAAATTCTGCACTGAATCTCGCATATTATAGAAAATAATTTATAATTATGAGAAAAATCAGATTAATTTCAACTCAATCAGTAACTTGTTGAGAGGGATGTTTTGTTGGTGGCTGCAGCTGCTGTTATCAGAAGGTGATGACAGGGTAGAAAATGGAGATTAGACAGAAAAAGTGATGAAATACTATTATTAAAGCAGCTCAGCCCAGGGAATAAATAAAGCCTGCCTCGTTCAGCATCAGGTGTGCTTTCAGATGGCGTCTATGTTGCTGTTTGTCACTTGAAGACTCAAGTTTTATCCCTCCCTCATCATGTTAGCTTGGGTTCATTGTTTAATCTCTTCATACCATAATTTCCTTATCTGTGCAGTTGAGGATGAGGCAATAACTATTGTATGGAAGTATTGAGCAGTTACGTGAGATACCTAAAAAATACTTCTAGAACATTGACTGACACATAGCAAGTGCTCCAGAAAGAAAACTAATGATTGGAGTTCTATGACTCCACACCAGCCCCCTTTGTTCTTATTTCTCTGTTAGTAAACATATGTTTAGGGAAAATCTGCAGTAAAGAAGACATTATTTTTTGGAATCTTTCGTAACCTTTCGTGTACTTTTTGTCTCGTAGATTTTTTTTTTTTACCTGTTTGTTTTATACCAAGTACTTGCGTCATCTTAGCATATGCCATCACAGTAAGGCCTGCGGTGGATATAACTGTCCCACCTTTTTCAGAAACACTCTATGGCTGCATCCAGTCAGGGCCGTTCTCTCATTTACCCATCCAGAGCTGTCATTTCAGTTATCATCACATGTATCTTTCATGCTCAAATATGTAGGAAGCACATGTCTTCTCCTAAGCCTTGAGTAACGAGGTGTTCTCTTCAGAAATACTCACCTCAGCTGCCTGGCTATTTGGATCATATATTTGGATTTCTTCTCAGACCTGTAAGAAATATACATAACATAGGCATGAGTTTTCTGCATTCTCTTGCCTCTTTCTCCCTTGTAACTGTAGGGGTACTAGATTGTGGGTTTGCCACCACACGCAGCTTTTACCCGGATTCCAGAGGTTGAACTTGGGTCATCAGATTTGTGTGGCAAGTATCTTTACCCACTGATTCATCTCCTTAGCCCCATGTGTATGTATATTTTAATAATAACTATTTAAACTGAACAAAACATTCCTCTTAAGTGCTTTTTATGGAGTCCGGCATTAATGCAAATCATTTAAGTAATCTTGGCTAAATTTTACAGTTTTAGTACATCACCATTCTTCCACTTTAACCCACCCAAGCTTTTTTTCTCTATAAATTAATTTTTGAAAAGTTACCGTAACCTTGCAAACACATTAATAATCAAATGTTTGGGAGCAAATAGACTCAGTGATAAAAATCATACTGTACCTTGTGTCTACTTAACACTAATCAAAATATTATGCTTAATGGAATATTTGGTTGCTGAAAATATTTTTGACAAATAAGTTTCTGGTATCTTTGAAAATTATAATTGATAACAAATAGCTTTTAGAAATGCAGGTTACCTTCCCTTCCCTCATAGGCATATCTCAGAGGATTTGGGAGAAATGACAGTGATATCTGAGTATCTGTGAAGGGGAGGTTCTTATATTCTTCCCAAGGACTTGAGGAGCAAAAGCTGAAGTTAATAATCCTTGATGTATTGCCCTCACATTTTGCTGTGTCTGATGTGTACTCAGGAGAGCGTATCTTGACCATTTTAAAGACTGTCGGTTGACACTGTAATGACCACCATTAATGCTCTAATCCCTTACTGAATGTGAGACCATGGGCAAAGGACTTTAGAGGTATTGGCTATTCACTCTTTGACTTATTCCAGTATTGATGGAGTAAGGTCATTGGCTAATAAAGAAACTGCCTTGGCCCATTTGATTGGCCAGCCTTTAGGTGGGTGGAGTAAACACAACAGAATGCTGGGAGGAAGAGGAAATGAGCTCATACGCCTTAGCTCTGCTCTCTGGGGCAGACACGATGAAGCTCCGACCCAGGATGGACGTAGGCTAGAATCTTCCCAGTAAGCGCACCTTGGGGTGCTACACAGATTATTAAAAATGGGCTAAATTAATACGTGAGAATTAGCCAATAAGAGGCTAGATATAATGGGCCAAGCAGTGTTTAAAAGAATACAATTTGTGTGTTGTTATTCCGGGGCATAAGCTAGCCAGGCGGCTGGGAGCTGGATAGCAGGAACACAGCCCGCAGCTCCTACTACACAGTACTTTCTCTGTAACAGCTGTATCCCAAGCACTGGTGTAGTGGCATGATAGAATATCAGTGTCCCACACTGTTCTTAAATTCTGCTGAGAGAAACAGTATAGATAGTATTTCTGACATAATTCTTCTTACTGAAGGACACTGTGGCACAATAAGAGAGTCAGAGACATTGTTTGGACCATGCCGAAGGATGGGAAGAGCCATGAGTGCCTTAGAAGAAAAACCTTATGAAGAACTCTGGGGGAAACCCTTCATAAAATCTTAGAGGGGAAGCTGCAAAGCTCAGAGGCAAGAATCCCCATAGAGCAGTAGTTCTCAACCTTCCTAATGCTGTGACCTTTAATATAATTCCTTATGTTGTGGTGACCCCCATCCTTAAAATTATTTTTGTTGATGCTTCATAAATGCAATTTTGCTACTGTTATAAATAATAATGTAAATATCTGATATTCTGCATCCCTGTGGTCCCCATTGGCACATGAAAAATCAAGATTTATAGTCAGTAAACTTACGTAAGTTTGTAATCTGAGGATTAATGTGGAGAGGTTTTGAATCTTTCTTGGCTGAACCTAAATCCTATTAACTCAAATTGTTCCTGGTTAACTAGTATAGTTATATTTCAAACAGTATTCTACATTTACTGGATCCTGATCAAATGTTCTAAAAAAAAATAGAACATGGAATTGAACTTTTATGTTTGAAGGAAAGAAAGAAGCTGTGTTTGTATTATATCATGTGATAGCACACACAGCGCTGTGGTTAGGAATGTTAATTTCTAATGCTGTTTTGTAATTCAGCGTCCAAAATCCAGAGTTGATGAAGCAATCATTGAAAGCAAACTGATAAAAAAGCATTCTCTCAGTGAACTTTGTAAACCAAATTTATTGCAGTACAACCTGTTAAAGTGTTTACTTGAGCAACTGTTTCACTATTGTTACAAAAACATTAAAACTTTTTTTTTTAAAAAAAAATCTGTTTAAAAAAAAACAAACACTTTATAACATGCTTCCCAATTCTTAGAACAGGGTGGTTCCAATATACTTAGGGCTGCAAAAGAAACTGTAGTAAAACCATGCTTTGCGGAAATGGTCAGTCACAACTCGAATGATAGCCTAATAATCAAAATGGACATAATCGCAAGTAAGATTATCCTGAGAAGAGGGCTAAAGAATCTCTAGGAAGAGATGAAAAATATTCTACTTTAAAGATTAAAAGTGAAACTTGAGTGCTTTACATTTTTATTCAGAAATAAAATTGCCTCCAATTTTTTTAAAACAATGAACAATACAATTTACACAACTGCATTTAAAATGTATATTTAAATTTTTCCTTTATAATGTGTCGTTTCAGTAACCTTTTATGCTAATATTATGATATCTCTTCAGCATAGTTACTAAAATATATTCTTTTAACCTTAAAATTTATATCTAAAAGAGGAACCAGTTTTGGGGAAAAAAATTTAAAATAGAAATACATTTAAGCCAAGTAATTAACTGTGGCTTCCCTATGTAGCTTTATGTTTAAATGAAAGTAGAATAATTAAAAGATGTTAAGTAGTTTTTCATTTTTTTTTGCCAGTAAAGTATTATTAGAGCCATTGTTCAAGCACTGCTATTTTTCATTGTTAAGTTGCATTTAATGAATAATACGCTTTTATTTGAAAATCATGAATGCATCCTGTAACAGTTCTCACAGCATTGAAATTTCTCTGTTAGGGAAGCCATTGCTATAATTATCTTCCAATTTAAGGTTACTTTTAGAGTAGAAATGATCAAAGCCAAGTCACTCACATATACTTTAAAGAAAATGCGTAAGTTTGTAAGAGTTCTATCATTACAACAATAGCTTTTTAAGATGAATTCTGGTACAGTAAGGTTGATCTTATTTTTATCCTTTTCCCCGTGGTGAACAAGTACTTTTGATAGACAGAAATTTATATAGACATAATATTCTGCCATTAATTAAGTGAACATCTATTTGTTTTGTTTTCTTTGTTGAGTCAGGGCTTCACTATGTTGCCTAGGTGACACTGAATCTACTATCCTCTTGGGACAGTCTGTCAAGGACAAGGATTACAAGTGTGTGTGACCAAGCCCGCTGGAACATCTTCTGTTTGGTTCAGTTGTATGCTGAATAATTTGTGTCAACTTGGCACAAACCAGAGTCATGAGTGGAAGGAGCCTCAATTGAAAAAAAAATGCTTCCATAAGATCCAGATGCAAGGCATTTTCTTAATTAGTGACCAATGAGGAAGGACCCAGCCCTACTGTGGGTAGTGCCATGCCTGGACTGGTGGTTCTGGGTTCTATAAGAAAGCAGGCTGAGCAAGCCCTGTGAGCAAGCAAGTCAGTAAGCAGCACCTCTCCATGGCCTCTGCATCAGTTCCTGCCTCTGAGTTCCTGCCCTGTTTGAGTTCCTGTCCTGACTTCCTTCAGTGATGAACAGCAATCCTGAACTATAATCCAAATAAACCCTTTCTATCCCAAGTTGCTTTGGTTGTGGTATTTCATTGCAGCGATAGTAATCCTAAAACAAGTTTCATGTTTATCAATGGGAGGACATGGTTTGCCTTGGCTGTTAACAATCTAGGATACAGTTCTTACTTCAGTCACTCTGGTGTCTTGTGTGCACAACCAAGAGCTGACAAATGCTAGTAGAATGTACGAGTGAACAGTGAGAGAATGGCTGAGACAGTCCTTCACCTTACAGTGAAAAGTGGAATTCACACTCTTGGTTGGATGGGTTAATGGTGGATTCCTCAGTAAACACCATTTAGTTTCTTCAGCGTCTGTCAACCCTGCTGAGCAGTAATAATGTTTTAGATTGTCTATATCTTTTTTTCAAATGGTGTAGATTTTGAGTGACATGTGGCACACTAATAATAAAGTTATACATAACTACATGCATGCTGTGAACTATTACTCATAAGTGAATATATATGAGGTTTTATATATATAAAATATGAATACATATGATGCTTTTAAAATCATCCTTTATGTGAAAAATTATATGTATTTTTAACTACCTTATGTTGATGCATCTCTTCTATCAATGCTAACAAACTCTATAATATGCATTGCCTTTCATTCTTTGGAACTGCTATTGTGTTTATGTCATTTATTTTTCATCTTTAAATTATAAACTTGTGAGGGCATGATTCGTCCAAAATTTTTATATCCTCAAAAGCTAACATAGTTGTGTAATTGAGAATAGCTATTTTGAAGATTTTTTAAAAAATCTTTCAGATAGATACTCTGTTAGATAATATTTGAGAGTGCTGAAAGGCATAGTCAAACCCTTTCCCCAGAGACTTAAAATAATAAATAGATGTTCATGCTGCTTATTCTTGAGTGCTCAATTGGGACACTAACCATTAGAGCGAAAGTGCCTGCTTACATGCACAGTGCCAGCATTGTGAACCACAGACTGATGGAAGGTTTTATGAGCAGTGGCTGCAGCACAGATTTCGTGTACATCACAGCATCACAGAGAGAGTTGAGAGCCATTACTAGTTACGTAGTTAACTATTGAAATGGGATATAATTTGATAGGAAGAGCTGCTGCTATTGCTGCTGATGCTGTTAGTGGTAAAGCAGTTTTGTTTTTTAAAATAACCTTGCCCCATGAGGCCATGATTCATTCCTGACAGGTACAGACACGGCTCCCCAAATGAAAAGCAATTATACACTTACTAGCTATGTAAACTGCCCCAGCATCTACAGCAGAAAACAAATGATACTCCATCTACTTAAACATTATTCACCTGGAACTGTGTATCTTTCTCTAAGCAAATGAACTTCCCTTTCTATTTTTCTGGCAGGAAGAAGCACTCCGTGGGTTTCGAGTGAGCAACTACTTTGAATACATGGAGACTCTAGAGCAAAACTACCGACCAGTGCTGCTGAGAGACATGCGCAGTCTGAGGGTGCAGAGCACATAGATGACAAGGGCTGCCCTAACTTTATGTTGTATTCATTTTTAAGGGAGACAAGGCGGCGTGATTGTGTCCTGTCTACATTGGCAGCATGTGCTTTGTGTGTCCAGGCATTGTCCGTCAGTGTCGAAGTTTGGAACAGAATATATTCGTGTTGCTCTTGGCTCAGTTTGTGAAATGAAGTGAGTTCATTTTTGCAAGGTTTTTGTTCTTTAAGTTTGTAGGAGCAGTCCTAGCTTTTAGTTTGTGTTTGACTTAAAAAAGGATCAAAAACCTTAATGTAAAACCTAAAAATCCAAAACTGCTAGAGGAAAAGGGGGAAAACACTTGATTTGAAAGAGGCAGTGGCTTCTGAATAAGATCCCAGGAACTCGGGGAATGAAAGCAAGCAGAGACAATTGTACTACATACTTGTAAAGTAGAAGAAAAGGAAGGCAGGGTACAAATCGGGGAAAAGAGTTGTCATGACTCACCTGAGAAGGGCGAAGATCTAGAAGATATGCCGAACTAAATAAACTACAAAATAGTAAAAGAACAAAAAGACTCCAGTCAGCAACTGGGCAGGGAAGTGAGCAGACACTTCAGATGGTGAAGCACCCATTAAAAATGAGTACATGAAGAAAGGCTCACTGCCTTTATCCATAAGGAAAATGCCAATCGAAACAACATTATCTTACTAAAATGGCTATCATCAAGAAAAGGAATGCCAGTCAGGCTTGGAGGCAGACACTTATAAATTGTTAGTGGTAATTTATAATGTAGACTGATCTAGATTGAAATTAGTATGGAGGTTCCTCAAAAAAAAAAGTTCACCTAAGTTGACCTAGCCACACAATATATCTGATAAAATAAATAAATGTACATCAGATTACCATGGAGATCCCTGTACATCTCTATTCACCATAGCCATATTTGGAATCAGTCGAGGTAGACAGTGCAGGTACACAATAGAGTTTTACTCAGTCATAGAGAAGACCGAAATGAAGCATTTTTAGGAAACTAGAATTGGAGACCATGTTAGCTGATAAAAGCCAGTCCCCTAAAGGAAAGCATCACACGTTCTTTCTCCTGTGTGGAGGCTGCGGGGTGAGGCATGAAACTAAGAGGATGAGCAGTATAAAAGGCCTGGGGATTATAAAAAAGTAGTGGAGGGGTGAGGAGCCCCTGACATGGTTCAGTGATTAATGGGCATAGAATGAAATGTCCCAACCTACATCATCTCTACTGTGTAGTAATAGTTTTTCTGGTGATCTTGGGAAGAAGAGACAATTTTATTAAGGAAGGAAGGGAGGGAGGGAGGGAGGGAGGGAGGGAGGGAGGGAGGGAGGGAGGGAGGAAGGAAGGAAGGAAGGAAGGAAGGAAGGAAGGAAGGAAGGAAGGAAGGAAGGAAGGAAGGAAGGAAGGAAGGAAACGGGGAAGGGGAAGGGGAAGGGAAGAAAGGCCTGAGTATCAGAAAGAGTCCATAGAGATGGGCAAAAGGCTATTTTCTTCATTTTTACAGCTGTACATAGGGAAAAACACAGGCAGCGGCACGGTTGCTTATTTTCTCTGTGGTGGAACAAAGCACATCTACCAGGACATTGTCCTCAGACATAATTGTCTTTCTAGGAGGTGCTTTTTGGACTGATACCAATTTCTAACTTTCCATTGGAAATTTGGGCTCACATTGCTCATTTAGAAGACAGATTGTCTCCCTCATGCTGATAAGCATTCTGCTATTATTTCATGGCATTTCTTGGTGATAGATTTGATTTGTACTGAACTTGAAAGCATTAAGAACAATAGATTTCTAAATTGAAATGATTCATACTGTATTTTATTTGAACAGAAGTCTCTGTGCCCATAGATTTAACATGTGAGGGTCTTTTTTCTTATATCTGTCCATTTACTGTTTGAAAGCCAATACTCAAATATGTTATTAATTTACCAATTTCAGTTTTTTTTAAAAAAATCCTATAGGTTATTTTGTATTCTTTGCTTATATAACCACATATTTTATAACTAAAATTTTTTAAAAAACTTTCTACCCAAATGAGCCATGCCTAAATTTATTCTCATCAGCGTGTGAGGCAACAGGTGCAATACAGTTATCAATTTGGGGACAGTTATGCATTTAAAATACGCTTCTTCCCAAGTCAGGTTTTGTACTGTGCATGCCAGCAATAGCTTTCCAATGATGATGCTGTTAAAGGACATTGTAAATTGGTGGATGGTAAATTGAGCAAGTTAATTAGACGCATTGCATATTTGACTCCCACTGAATGAGTGAGGGAAGTAGATGACCCTAACGCATGCTTTGTCTGCTGTATGCCTGTGTGGAGGCAGAGAGCATGCAGAAGGTTCCAGATGCCATGTCTTCCTGACTGATGCTCTTAGTTCCAAGAGACTGCAGCCTGCCTTCATGTGAAAGCTTTTTCATTGCGGATAGACATTATTTGCATCGTTGGTGATGGATGACTTACTGGAAGTTCAGGTAATATCTAAATTATGATAGTCACATTTTGCAGACAGTGACTTCATCTGGAACAAGGTGGTTTTCATTTCTCTCTTTGATAAAAATAGAAACAGAATTGGACAAGGTTGTTCAATCCTGTGATCCCAGCACCCAGGAAACAAGAATCAGGCCATCGATGCAAGTTTCAGACCAACTACTACTACATGGTGAAACCCTATCTCAGAAACAAAGATAAAAAATAAGTAAGTAAAAAGTAATGAGACTGGGCAAGATGTCTCAACAGAAAGGTGCTTGAGGTCAAACCTAAAAGCCTGAGTTAGATTTCCATGACCTTACCCCATAGCAGAACAGCGCTAACTCTCACAAGTTGCCTCATGCCCTCCACACCTGCCCCACCAGAACAATATAATTAACAAATAAAAAATACTGTCTTTTGGTTAAAAGACAATTCAAAATTAAAAATAGGAAATGTCTTAAGAAGATGACTTATATTAGTTTCATGGAAGAAAACATGAAGTATTATTTGTGTGACTACCCTTGTGATTTGTGTCTCTACTTATTTTAAAAATAATAGCCTTAAAGAATACTGCTCTGCCTCAACTTTGTAACTACGTTTGAGCTCTTAGGACAGACTTTGTCTCTTATTTGTGAAGAGCCAATTCATATATTTTTCAGACTTTAAATATAAATAAAATTTATGATATAAATTGTCTTGAGAGAACTTTATTAGTATGTAAATCTTTGGCCATCTGTTTTCAAATTTTTATTTTTAGTACATAGAGTCATAATTGCTCAGTGGTTGAGTGCTATCCAGGATGCAGAAGGCTGTGGACTCCATCTCCAGAACTTTAAAACACAACACTTATAGTTAGTAAAGTATCTGTCAAGGTAGTACACAGTAACTCTCGGGGAAGTATTTAAACTTCTCTAAAATAGTCTATCTAAATCTGTGATTAGTGAGTAGTACTGTGTCATACTGAGTTCTACTGTCTGTTTTCCAGATGTTAAAGGAGTCTGTTTTATTTTTGTTTACACAGACAAGCACTGCACATAAATATAGTTGACAACAAAAAAAAAAAATCTAAGATAGGCTCAGCTGTTAAGAGCACTTGGTTTGCGTAGGACCCAGGTTCAGTTCCCAGTATCCACCCAGCAGCTTCCAGCCATCCATAACTCCAGTTGTATGGGATCTAGACATCCCGACCACTGCAGGTACCAGGCATTCACACGGTAAACATACATACATATAAGCAAAGCACCCATAATAAAAAATTAAAAATAAGTCTAAAATTTTTAACTTGGAAGACAAGTGAGATATGACACTATTAAGGGTTTAACATCTTCATGAGATGCATTATTTTTAAAGCATGGTAATGACAAGAGCATTTCCCCCTGGATGTAGGAAGGTTTGATAAGGTAGTAAGTGATAAAGACTGATTGGGTTAAGTTTAATAGAATAGAGGATTACTGCAAAATAAAACAAGTAGTAGTTAACACAGGCTTGAGCGCAAACATAATTATTTTAATCATTTTATTTTTGAACTAGGAAGTAGAACTACATTTACTTTGGGGTAAGGATGAAGCAGACAGAGGAACTTGACGATTTAGACCCAGGAAGAACTAAAATGAATCCTGTAATTAGGTAGAAGAGAACATCATGAGCCATAGGGCATGCATGGAGTATTAGCATCTGCTGAGATCCTGGACATTTAATTCAAAGTAGCTTGAGATAGTAAATGAACACAGATGTATAGTAGGCATTTTCAGAAACTCGATTTCACAGTGATTGTTGTTTTATGGGGGAAACAATTTGGTAGGATTTCTAGGTATTGAGAGTATGTGATAGAAATGTCAAGGACAGTAAGTGAACTGGGGAAAACAGTACAGTTATGAATCTGTGACTGTAAGATGAGTTGGCAAAGCTGTATGTTCTCAACACCACCACTTTTCTTTGTGGGACCATACAATGAATAGACAATCAGGATCAAATGGAGAAGGGAGTGGGAGAACAGAGTAAAGGAGGGAATTTAATCCTTTCCTTTTTTTTTTTTTTTTTTTTGCCTTTCTCCATTTAAAACACTGTATTTTATTTTCCCTTCTTTGAATGAACCCCTCTTCCCTCATGGCCCTTTTCCTAGTTACCTAAACTGTGTGGGTATTCCAAATGAAATGTTCTCATTAAAACTTAAGAGAAAGGTAACTAATGGGAGCTGCAGGCTGTGTTCCTGCGGCCCCAGCTCCTGGTCGCCTGGCTAGCTTATGCCCCAAAATACCAACATACAAATTGTATTCATTTAAACACTGCTTGGCCCATTAACTCTAACCCTTACAGCCTAATTCTCATATCCCGATCAACCCATCTCTAATAATCTGTGTAGCATCAGTCTTACCGGGAAAGATTCAGCATGTCTGACCTGGCAGCTTGCTTCATGGCGTCTGGCTCTGAGAGGAGCTGCCCAGCATCTGCGCTCACTTCCTCTTCCTCCCAGCATTCTGTTCTGTTTACTCCACCCACCTGTGTTCTAACTTATGAGGGCCAAGCAGTTTCTTTTTTAATTAACCAATGACCTTCCTCCATCATCTCCCCTTTTTCTGTTTAAGCAAAAAAAAAAGGAAGGCTTTAACTTTAACATAGCAAAATTACATATAACAAAACAGTTATCAAGTAAAAATTACACTTACAATATTTACATCTATTTTATCTTTTATCATAACCAAGGAAAACAACTATAACTATATCTATTCTTCAATTCCATCAAAGACTCGAGAAGGATACAATATTTCCTAAGCGAACAAGAAATAAACAACTTCCAAACTCTAGAAATGACAGACATTTTGCTGCCTGGACAGTCACTCAAAGTTCCTTTGTACCGTTGGAGCATCCATCTTCGGCCTTTAGGCCCATAGTATCCAGAGACATTTCCATGAAGCAGGAAATTTCAAAGGCAGTTCAGTCACTATCTGCTGTATCTTGCAGAATGTCTCGCAGACTCTTTCATGAATCAGGAACCCCAAAAGATCATCTCACCTTTAGGCAAGTTCAGCAGTCCTCTCTCTGTGGGTTCTCTGTGTCCAGTTTATACAATAGTCCAGGCAAGAGCAGTTTCTTGCCCAAATGGCTATCAGACTCCATAAGGATCCTCTTCGATGCCCATCTTCCTCTTGAAGTAGATTGGTGCTGCCAAGAGCAGAGTCTCTCATTGTCAAGAAAAACCGTAAGTTATTAAAACACTTAAAATACCATATTTTATAATCTTTGAAAGATATGAAGAATGCCTATCTAAAATATATCTATGTACATCTAGAAAATCTCAACTAACATGACTACAAGCTTAACTATTATTGATTATCCATTAACAACCTATATACATTACGTTTTTACATAAACTACACAATCACATTACCTTAATCAAGAGCAGAAATACATATACATATAACAAAATTGACCTTAAATTAATATCAGTAAACCAAGATTCATATCAATGCAAATTATTCACATCTATATCATCTCCCCCTTTAAATGTAAAAGAACGTTTATAAACAGTATTTGGGAATATGGGCGCAGTTTTTTCTCTCCAAACTGCTTCCTGCTGAATGGGGGCGCTGTTATTCAGGTCTTTTATGGGATAACCTGTCTGCTAGGTTCATCTCAGTTGGCAGTTGAGCAAAGTAATTTTTTGAGGGTGTTCACAGCAACCTTTCAGGAGGGCGTGGTCTATCATACCATATTGGGATAGAAACAATCCAAAGAGTCTCATCCTCTGTGAAAACAAAAGAAGAAACTCCTTTCCAAAGCATCATGTCCTTAGATCCAAATTCTGAAGTCAAGGTATTTTCAAAATATCTGTCTTGGATTAGTTCAGCAGCATTTATAAACAAATATCTTTTTAGCAGCTTTTGCTCTTTCCTTAGCATTCAAACAATTCAAAGAGAGCATAATAGCATACAGTATCAAAATTCTCTATGTATTTTCCATCTTTGTGCGCTTTATTTTAACCTCTATTTTGTTTATTTTTACTTTTATTTTTTGCTTTTTGAGACAGGTTCTCTGTATCTATGACCTGGAATAACTCTGTAGACCAGGCTGTCCTTGAACTCTCAGAGATCCATCTGTCTCTGCCTCCCAGGCATTGGGATTAAAGGTGTGTACTACCACACCTTGAAGTCACAGAGGTCAATCTCCCTCTGCCTCCCAAGTGTTGGGATTAAAGGTGTATACTACCACACCCAACTACTTCCTTATTTTTGTCTTTTTCTTTTAAGAACTTTAACTTTTAGCCTGCATATATTTTTAAACACATTGTAAATCATTTAAAGTTTCTTTGTCTTTGAATCTCTCTTTACTGTATATCTCTCTTTTTCTGACCACATGAGTCTTTAATTTACCAAGCAATTTCAGTAGGACGAAAACCGTGGCTTTGACGGCTGGATCTAGCCCATTCCTTAGCTTTCCAGCCTCATGGCTGAGGTACTGGCTGTAGCCATCTTTATTGCCGCAACTCTATGGCGTTTCAAGGTCCCTGCCAGCAAGCAAGCTTCAACAGTATATCCACAGACAACACTCAAGTACTTTCTCTGTAGCTGGCCCTCCTGCCTCAAAGAGTCAGAGTTTGCCCTGGCAGGACAGCCCAGAAAGCCCGCATTTTAAAACAACACAACTTTTTGCCTGCTATGACTGAAAACAAACAAGCACGCAATCAGCTTTTATCAATACCATTTAAGTGTTTCCTGGCAGGAACTCTTAAAAGAGCTGCAAGCTTTGCAGCTAAAGCTGAGTCAGGAAGCCTCTCTTAGATGAGAGCACTTGCTTGCCTCTAGCAAGTAGAGCAGACCCAAGAAATTGCTGCTCCCATGTCGGGCGCCATTCTGTAGTAGGAGCTGCGACAGTATTAAGCAACACTCAAAAGCTCCATAGTCAGGACTGCCTGCTTGAAAGTCAGGCGTCGGGCGCCATTTTGTAGTGGGACCTGCGGGCCTGCTTTTTGTCCCGCCCGGCTCCCACATGGTTAGCTTTATACCCAAGCCATTCTGTAGTGGGAGCTGCGGGCTGTGTTCCTGCCGCCCCAGCTCCTGGTCGCCTGGCTAGCTTATGCCCGGAAATACCAACACACAAATTGTATTCATTTAAACACTGCTTGGCCCATTAACTCTAGCCCTTACAGCCTAATTCTCATATCCCCATCAACCCATCTCTAATAATCTGTGTAGCATCAGTCTTACCGGGAAAGATTCAGCATGTCTGACCTGGCAGCTTGCTTCATGGCGTCTGGCTCTGAGAGGAGCTGCCCAGCATCTGCGCTCACTTCCTCTTCCTCCCAGCATTCTGTTCTGTTTACTCCACCCATCTATGTTCTAACCTATGAGGGCCAAGCAGTTTCTTTTTTAATTAATCAGTGACCTTCCTCCATCAGGTAACATTCACATGTGAGAAAACATGTAATCTCTGTCTTTCTGGAGCCTGGTTGGTGTGGGAGGTCCTGCTGTATATGTGCTGCTTTTCTTGGTTAAGGCGTAAAGAAACTGGCTTGGCCCGATAAGGTGGAGTAGAACTGAATGCTGAGAGAAAGAAGACTAAGTCAGGAGAAGCCATGTAGCCCCACTGGAGACAGATGCCAGAACTTTACCCAGTAAGCCACAGCCTCATGGCGATACACAGATTAGTAGAAATGGGACAAATTAAGATGTAAGAGTTAAGTAATAAGAAGCTAGAGCTAATGGGCCAAGCAGTGATTTAATAGTACAGTTTCTGTGTGGTTATTTCAGGAGTCTGAGTGGCCGGGAAATGAACAAGCAGCCTCTTGCTACACCTGGGGACCTCATTCAACATAATCATTTCTAGCTCTATTCATTTACTTAAAATTTTACATGTTTTTCTGCCACATTAATAATATTACATTGTATAACTTTAACAAATTGAGTTAACAGTTCACCACTCAATGGGCATCTCTGATGTTTCCATTTCCTGACCGTTGTGAATAAAGCAGCAATGAACATGGAAGAGTCCGTATCTCTGTGGTAAGACACAGAGACCTTAGGTATTTGCCCATCAGTGGTATAGCTGGATCTTTGGGCAGATCCATTTTCAGCTGTTTAAGGAAACTTCTACTGATTTCCATAGTAGCTGCACAAGTTTACACTCCCACCAGCAGTGCACGTGTGTTCCCCTTCCCCTACATTCTCACCAGCATTGGCTGTCATTTGTTGTTGCTGCTTTGTTTATTCTTCCATTGGTCATTTTGACTAGGGAAAGATGAACTATTTCATAAGGTATCCTCTAGTGAAAGTTAGGTAATAAGAAAACAAATGGTCCCAGCATTTCTAGTAAAAACTTTTCTGTTCAGCTTATATCGAGCTTCTAGCCACTCAGAAATAAGAGAATAAACAATATGTGCACATATACACCTACACATTCCCAGCTGTGAAAATGCAGACCTAAATGTATTGTGCACATTTTTCACTGCTAGAAATGGAATCCACCTCTGCTAGACAAGTGCTCGGTCAGTGAGCTACATCTCTATCCCATTATAAAATAAAATATTAACATATACTTTATCAAAAAACATATTCAAGTAACCCTCCAAAGTATGCATGATGATGATTTTTATTTTTGAGACAGGCTTTCTCTGTAGCTTTGAAGCCTGTTCTGGAGCTAGCTCTTGTAGATCAGGCTGGCCTCGAACTCACAGAGACCTGCCTGCCTCTGCCTCCCAAGTGCTGGGATTAAAGGCATGCACCACCACAGCCCAGCTGTATAATCACTATTTTAATGGAACTGTTAATGGAATCTAGGAGATTCCATAAACACTCCATAGTCGTGGAAATTTC
The DNA here is from genome assembly GCF_950005125.1 of Chionomys nivalis. Lineage (NCBI taxonomy): Eukaryota > Metazoa > Chordata > Mammalia > Rodentia > Cricetidae > Chionomys > Chionomys nivalis. The sequence continues at coordinate 45,516,645 of NC_080087.1, forward strand.
TACAACAAATGCATAGCACGATTCTCAACAAAAAAATGTGCAAAGTTTACGAACCTAGTGTGGCAGTTGGAATTCTAGAACTCACATTTCTTGTTTGAAAACTGCAATAAATGGAAATTGTCTTTGAAATACGGCTGTCTTTAATGAAGTTGGATGTATATCTCATGACATGATATAGCCATGTCCCTCCAGGTGTTCCCCAACAGAAATACAAAGACTTACACACCAGTGTCAAAGTTTTACTCATGTAGGTACAAAATGAGAACCACCCCATATTTCTTTCCAATAATGAATGGGTAAGTGGTTGTTTGAATTTTAACTCAGCAATAGGGATGACATCACTTGGTTTACACACAATTCTTGAGGAAAGCAAGCTGCATTGTAGTGAATAAAGAAAACTCCGACAGAAGAAAACATGCCGTATGATCCCACTCATGAGCTCTAGAGGAGGAATCGGGAGTAACGGAATGAGCGTTCCTGGCTCTCAAGGACTGGTGTAAGATGAAGAAGGGGACTGGTTATATGGAAGCTTGGTGGGGGTGGGAGTTTATACCATAAAGACATTTACATACTCTACATGTTTTTAAAGAAACTGAAATGCATACTTAAAGCGAGTAAAGTTTGGGCTGTAAACTTCACCTTAATAAAAATGACTATATCAAAACAGAAAATTCTATAAAGAGAATCTGACAAAAATGTCATATGAAGGACTCTCAGCATAAGCACTTTGCTGAGGGTTTCCATGGAGCCACATCAGATTCCTTCTGGTTTACTCCACGTTTGTCAGCTATTGCCTCCATTGAAAAGTGGTTCACTCAGTTGCTTAATATGAAAGTTATTCTTGAGGCTAGAGAAACAGCTCACTGATAAGAACACTTGTTACTCTTGCAGAGGGCCTGAATTTGGTTCCCAGCACCAACACCAGGCAGCCGGAAACTGTAATCACAGAATCACAGTTCAAGGGATCTGACACCGCACTTGTGCACACATTATACACTTGCATTCACTCAGGCACACACACACACACACACACACACACACACACATGAAAGACCCTACAGACCCCCCTCCTCAGAACCCACAGCTAGCAGGCTCCCCAGGAGAACGTCCTGTTTGCTTGAAAGATTCTCAGGATCAGCAGCTAGCCTACTCTCCTGAGAGGAAAACAGGATATCTATAGGACATCTACAAAGCAGGATGACTGCAAAGTAGGATATCTATAAGATAAGAACAGGATGTCTGCTGCCAGACATCCATGCTGGGAGAGGAAAACCATTCATGCCCTCCGCCTCATTCCAATAACCACGCTTCTGCTTCTGTAAATTGGTTTTTGCTGCCCTCTTTCCTATAAAAAGTCCTCCTCCCAGTGTGCAGGCGCGCAAGTCCTCCGAAAGACTTTGCCGCCCACAGGTACCTGTGTCTACCTAATAAACCTCTTGCAGTTTGCATCCGACCCATGGTCTCGGCCTGGTCTCTGGGTCCGGGGATCTCCACCTGAGGGAAGGTCCCTACCGGGGTCTATCACACACACACACACACACACACACACACACACAATAAGTGAATCTTTTCTCCTTCAAAAGAGGATGATTCTAAGATTTTCCTTTCTTGCTTTTCATCTGAATGTATTAACACATTGATGGTTTAGTGATAAACTAACCTTGCATTCTTGAGATTAGTTTCAGTTAATCACAAGATCTTACCAAGTTCACATATTTAATATGTTAAAATTAGAAGAATTTTTTTAATTAATTTATATATATATATATTTATTTATTTATTAAAGATTTCTGCCTTCTCCCTGCCACCACCTCCCATTTCACTCCTCCTCCCCCTCCCCCATCAAGTTCCCCTCGCTCATCATCCCTAAGAGTAATCCGGGTTCCCTGCCCTGTGGGAAGTCCAAGGACCACCCACCTCCATCCAGGTCTAGTAAGGTGAGCATCCAAACTGCCTAGGCTCCCACAAAGCCAGTACGTGCAGTAGGATCAAAAACCCATTGCCATTGTTCTTGAGTTCTCAGTATTCCTCATTGTCCATTATGTTCAGCAAGTCCGGTTTTATCCCATGCTTTTTCAGACCCAGGCCAGCTGGCCTTGGTGAGTTCCTGATAGAACATCCCCATTGTCTCAGTGTGTGGGTGCACCCCTCGCGGTCCTGAGTTCCTTGCTTGTGCTCTGTCTCCTGCTCTTGATTTGGACCTTGAGATTTCAGTCCGGTGCTCCAATGTGGGTCTATGTCTCTGTCTCCTTTCATCGCCTAAATGTTTTTCTTAGGGTTCACCTTCTTAATTAGCTTCTCTAGGATCACGCATAATAGGCTCAACGTCCCCTATTCATGGCTAGAAACCAAATATGAGTGAGTACATCCCATGTTCCTCTTTTTGGGTCTGGCTCACCTCACTCAGGATAGTGTTTTCTATTTCCATCCATTTGCCTGCAAAATTCAGGAAGTCATTGTTTTTTACTGCTGAGTAGTACTCTAATATGTATATATTCCATACTTTCTTCATCCATTCTTCCATTGAAGGGCATCTAGGTTGTTTCCAGGTTCTGGCTATTACAAACAATGCTGCTATGAACATAGTTGAGCATATACTTTTGTTGTATGATAGGGCATTTCTTGGGTATATTCCCAAGAGTGGTATTGCTGGGTCCAGGGGTAGGTGGATCCCAAAATTCCTGAGAAACTGCCATACTGTTTTCCAAAGTGGTTGCACAAGTTTGCATTCCCACCAGTAATGGATGAGTGTACCCCTTTCTCCACAACCTCTCCAGCAAAGGCTATCATTGGTGTGTTTTATTTTAGCCATTCTGACAGGTGTAAGATGGTATCTTAAAGTTGTCTTGATTTGCATTTCCCTGATCGCCAAGGAGGTTGAGCATGTCCTTAAATGTCTTTTGGCCATTCGCACTTCTTCTGTTGAGAATTCTCTGTTCAGCTCAGTGCCCCATTTTTTAATTGGGTTGATTAGCCCTTTACGGTCTACTTTCTTGAGTTCTCTCTATATTTTGGAGATCAGACCTTTGTCTGTTGCAGGGTTGGTGAAGATCTTCTCCCAGTCAGTGGGTTGCCTTTTTGTTTATATACATGAGGAATCTGTAGTTTTGTGGTTTTGGTATATGGGTAATGTCTATAAATTAAAGTAAATGTATGGTAAAATTCAGCCTCCTTCTTTTGTAAGAGCTTCCATATAAGTAATATGATTTCCCCCTGATGTGTAATAGAATTCTTCATGGAAACTTATAATATTTATAAGTTTTTTAACTAAAAATTTAATTTGTATAATAGCTTCAGGGCTATTCAAGTTATTTTTAAGTGAACTTCGGTAAGCCTTTCTATCACTGAGTTTGTCCATTTCATTTTAATTTTCAGTGCTAATGAGGAAAAGGAAAATCTCACCAGGTCCCATTCCTAGACAAAGAATTGCTGGGAACTAATGACTACTGAGAGGGGGAGAATTAGCCTCACCTCACCTCAGGATGGGCCTGTAGTTGGTTACCTGATAGAAAGTGGTCAGCCCTACACAAAGCCACACTAACCAGCCTAGCAGGATATATATATATATATATATATATATATATATATATATATATATATATATATGTGTATGTGTATGTGTATGTGTATGTGTATATGTATATGTATATGTATATATGTATGAATAATGAAAGAGAATAGTCCATCAATTTGAGAGGGAGTGGGGGGGAGCAAAGGGAAGGAGAAGCATCATAATTTTAATCTAACTCAAAAATTTTAATTTAAAATTTAAATAAATAAGTTGCCAAGGTCATTGGCACCAAGTGTTTCAGAAGAGTTCTTTATTACTCCACTTAGAGGAGGAGTTTGTACTAGTGTCACTGCTTTTGTCTGATTCATTCGGCTGATGTTTATAATTGTTCGATGCTTTTACTCTGCCAACCTTTATTTATTTTTCTACTTTCAGTTCCATTGATAGCATTGGGATCTTGGGTGTTTCCTTTAATTTCATTTCACTTCTATAAGTCATTTACTTAAGGTCTTTCTCTTCTAGCCTAGGCATTGAAGGCTGTGAAATTCCTTGTGTTTTGCCTTAGTCACATCACAGATTTGAGATTTTCCCCTTCTCATTTAGTTAAAACTTTGTCATATATCTTTATATTTCCATTGATCTATTTAGAAATATGGTGTTTAGTTTCCAAAGTAATTTTTAATTTCTCAGAAATACTTTTGTAATTGGTTTCTAGTATAATTTAGAAAGAACATTCTTGGGACAGTGGTTATGAGTGCTTTCCCTTCCAGAAGGCCTGGATACCTAGCACCAACATTGGGTACTGCACAGCTGCCTGTAACTTCAACTACATGTGCCCCAAGACACTCTTGTGGATTCCACAGATACATGTACCACATATATAGACACAGACAAATAAATAAACCTTTAAAAAATAATGTTCTTAGTTTAATTTTAATCCTCTCAAATTTATTGAAAGTTAATTATGCTTCAAAAATTCTTATTTTGAGTTATTTTAATGTATACATTATTTAATGCTAGCAGTTTATTCAGTTATACTATTAGTAAATCATATCTTTTAAGAAATCATATCTATACTTAATTTTTGTAATACTTGTAAATTTACAAATACTTATAAATATTAACAAGCACAAGAGAAAATTAAATTCTATTTTTCAAAAATTTTAGCTTAGTAGTATTCACAGAATATCCAACAGTATGAAGAATGAAACAACTTGATTTTGAATTAGAGAACAGACACAATTAATGTATTAAGTCTGAAGACATTAGACCAGGCCCAAATGGATGGCTCAACAATTCAGAGGACTTATTGCTTTTGAAGAGTACCTGAGTTCTGTTCCCAACACTCATGTGAGATGGCTCACAACTACTTGTAGCTCCAGCTCCAGGGGGATCGCATGCCCTCTTCTGGCCTCTGGGGCACCCCTGTACACATGTACCATACATGCACATAAATAAAAGTAAATCTGCCTAAAGAACTGACCAGTGTTCTTGACAAATATAGTTTAACTCGCTTATTATGGGATGCATTGCTTATATAAATTATAATAGTGCATTCAGTTCTATGTAAGCACATTCGTTAGCAACAACATACCTGTGTAGGAGTAATACACATGTGTAACATATGTTGGCATTATCTGGACTACACCATGCATCTGACAGACTGCAGTCTAGCCTGGAAACCCAGTCATGATTTGGAAATGATGTTACTTTTTGATATACAGCATGTGTACAAATGTATGCTTTTCTTATATGGAAACTGACAGAGATCAATCTGGGATTTGAATCCATGTAGACGCTTCCCAGATAATGATGTAGAAGAGAAGGTCATATATTCTAAAGAAACCGGTGTGAAAATGGAAAACTTGAGCACATTATGTTTCAAGATTTCTGCTACCACAATATCTTTATGGAGTCTTAATTTGTCCTTGCTAATCCCAGCCCAAGTATCTGCTATGATATGTGATAACTGGGACACGGTGTGCACACTACAGCCTTCCATTCAATCCCGGTACAACCTTTCTTGTTGACAATGTTTTTGAATAAGGATGCCTTGTATTGCATATTTGTGATGTTGGGGATTGAATCCATGTGGTAGGTAGGTACACAAATAATGACTACATATCCAATCAGTGTTTTATGTGCTCAGTGTTTATATATTCACCATGTCTACTTTTGTGCTACAATGGCAGAATTGATTTGAATATTTGTGACAGCTTGCAAAATATTTAAGCTTACAAAGCTTAAAATATTCATTACCTGGTCCTTTACAGAAAAATTGGTCAACGTGCTTTAAAATACTAATTTTACATTTAAATCTGAATTCATGTTGACTGAATAACAATTTTAGAAAAAGAGGGGACTGAATGGGACATGCAATCCAAGCCCACTGTGTTACCAATGATGAAAATACTATTCACATGTGTCCTCAAGACGATATATAAAGCATAGCAAATGTGCTTGGTATCCTGAGGAAATTAGTCTTACCTAAATTTGAATCCCAACTCTGCCATCAACAAGTTACTAAGCCTTGATTTTCTTGTGGATAAAATGGGTACATTAGTACCTACCTTAGAAACTTAAGGTGTAGGACAGATAGGAGCAACATCTTTTTGAAGGAATATTATCAATAATAGCTATTCTAACTTGTTGTGTAGCTAGATGAGACTAACAAAGCCTGCAACCCAGTTATCCTGACTTTGAGTTTAGTCCTCTTCTCTCTCTCTCTCTCTTTTTTTTTTTTTTTCCCGAGACAGGGTTTCTCTGTAGCTTTGGTGCCTGTCCCGGAACTAGCTCTTGTAGACCAGGCTGGCCTCGAACTCCCAGAGATCCTCCTGCCTCTGCCTCCCAAGTGCTGGGATTAAAGGCGTGTGCCACCACCACCCGGCTAGTCCTCTTCTCTTTATATTATTTATTATTTCGTATAGCCACTCATACTTTCATCAGATTCTTACTGTGAATGGGATATTGTTAGGTTGGCTTTAGTGTTTAAACTCATTTTGACTTTCAGAGGAGTAGCTGATTTCTTTTCCTTGCTATCTACTGACAGAAGTTAAATTCTGGTATGACCTGTGGTTGGACACATATTTTTGTAGAAATCCAATTTACCCATATATCCTTTTTATATGGCTAATTTATTTGTATTCCTGATTTAATGATACAGACCAGGTCAATACCTAATGTATTATCAAGGCATTTTAATTGTTTTAGACTCTCCACTGATAAGGAAAATGAATATTTTGTATGTAGCATAAATTTTGCTAATGTATTCTTTGTAATAAAATTGAACTATTGGGTTCCATTTCCCTCTTGCAGGATATAAAAGGAAAGAGTTATTCATTTTAGTAGGTGCTTATTTATTTAACATATTTACTTATATGATGAATTTAAGCAGGGTGAGGGGAGTTAGCCTTACGTAAAACCTGAATTTTCAGCACTAGCAGTATTTTAGCTTTTAAAATCAGTTAACTTCTTTGGCAAGTTTCCCACCCTGTATCTTGTTGTTGGCAATAGGCCACCATGAAATGCTAAGCACCATGGAGATAATTGGACTGTCATGTTTGCTAATAGAGTGTATTTGAGGTACATTGGGGGAGACAGCTATTAAAATGTTGGCTGTTAAAGTTGGATCATTCAGTCCAATATTTAAACATGGATTTATTATCAGGAGACATCTAGGCTATATTTTTTTTTATCAAATAACACATTTATATTTAGTCCTTTCCTAAAATTGCCAAAGTTCCTTTTTAGATCTTTTTTTCAAACATAATCATCATTTTACAACAGATATAATTAAATGTAGCTTCATTGGAATTAAATCATATAATGAATACCAAAATTATATTTGGTCAAAATATCTCTCAAGCCTTCCATTTTCTGCCACAGTGCCGCCACAGCTGGGTTCAGTCCTGAAACAGGAAAGGAGCACGAAGAAGGCAGTGTCTGACCACCAGGTGAGCTTCACACAAATGGTTGTCCACCTCCCCCCCACCACATACACAATTTATTTCAATATATTTATTCAATATATTTATTTCAGAAACAAGCTTGTTTTTCTTACTCTCCAGAATTAGCCTCTGGAAAAATCAAATATGTTGATTCCCAACTTTTACATCAAAACAACTTTTAAACCAAAAACAATGCTCAGCATTTTTTTAGCTTGGCTAAATATCAATCTAGGCACATCCTGTCTTTACAAAGCTAAAAGGTGATACACATAGGCACACATTCTCAAGAACAATAATATCATAAAAAACATCATATTTACAGAAATAGGGATGATTTGCCATGGACTGCTTCCATACAGCTAGCTTGTATTTCTCCAACTGTTCCTTTGTCCTACAAAAGGGTCCTGCATGCTTAAGTCTCTCTTTAAAGGGTGAACTTTGATAAGGCATACTCCCACCCCATCTTAATGTGATCCCCCCCCCCCAGAATTAAGAGATGTAGTTAATGTTACCTGCGTTGCTTTTTAATATGTGCCCATTTGCTTCTATTGCCTCTGAGCCTGTCTGCACTGAATCAGAGAAGTTCCCAGGATCTGGAGTAACAGCTGGAATTTCCAGATAAGAAACCTGAGCAGCATCAGTTACCAAAGAATGTTAGGGGAAAATATTTGAGAAAAAATGGGGTTTCTGGGAATGATTATGTCTGTCCCCTGCATGACTGACAAAGTGAAACTATAAGCCGCTAGAGAATTACCAACATTATGGGAGAGAAGACAGTTTGTGTGGTCCTGGCAGTATTCTGACGTGTGACAAGGTGTACTGGTTTTTGCTGGGTGAGAGACCATCTCCATGGGTATTATCTCGTGGAGACGCACCAGACAAGCGTTCATACGCTGATCCCAAACTAGGCCACATGTCTCCCGACAGTTTTCCTCTGAGTAGATTCATCAAACTAATATTTTGGTTAGTAACATGATTCTCAAAACCCATCACTGAAAGAGATGGTGGGTGTGGAAGAGCCTGGGGTGGTGGTCATTAAGTGACTTTCTCAGGTAATCTGCTCCACCAAGGTAAAAAAGCAGTCCAAGACAGGAGAGAAAACTGTGTAAGCTTTTTATCTCATTCCTCGGTGCCCTTGGAACCTGGGTCCTTGAATTCATGCAGAGCAAAGCCTTGTGACCAAAGAAAGAAGCCTTACGTGATGTGACTAAATTATAAGCAATGAATATATCCTATCTCTGTTGTTATTTTCCTGAATAACCTGGAATGAGCCCAGATAGCCAACATTTTAATTTTATGGTGTTTTATTAGATTTCATATTGATGCTTTAAGTGAACATGGGTGAGACAAAGCTATCAGGTACAAACTCAGCTCAGGAAGTCTCTCTGGCGTTTTTGCCTATTACCAGGTTTATGAACCCGATGGACTCCGTTTGCATACAAATTCATGTGCTGTCAGGAAGCCTGTGTCTGTGGGTGAGAGCTGAGCATGCACCGTGTTAAGGTCCTAATCGTACCAGTGAACTCATATTGACCACACTACTGCATTTCATGTGTCCTGTATGATAAGGTGTACATATAGAACACCTCTATTTTTTAAATTCGAACACTTAGGATCACTTGTAGACTGAAAAAAGAACTCCCCAGTATTTTATATGAAAAGAATATATTCCAGGTCTAGTGGTGCAAGCCTGTAATCTCAGCTGAGGCAGGAGGATTACAAGTCCAAAGCCTTCCTGACTACAGAAAAGCCGGCCTAGGAAATTTAGTAAGAACTGTTCTCAGAGAGGAGTGAAGACGTGGCTGAGTGCTAGAAGTGCTTTGCCTAGTGTAGGGTGTCCCCAGTTAATTCTTAGTAACACACATACACACACACAGACACACAGACACATCAGGGACCTGTTAAATCAACGTGAATTAGAAAATATTTTGATGTGTAAACAGAAAAGGAATATTTCAGTTGGGCTAAAGATTGCCAGGCCTGCCCTGCCACACACCACACATGAAATAAAGGCAGGACTCTGGTTTATTCAGTCAAGAATATAGTAATTTGCCAGGAGCGACAAGTCCATATTGCTAGAAGCATATTATGTGTGTTATTTACCCACCACTAACTCAGAAACAGTGGTTGCTGATTGGTCATCTGTTTCTTAAAATATGGCCCAATATTCAAAAAAGTTCAGTTGCTCACACTGCCACTAACTTATTATTGGGCCATCAATTCTTATCAGAAAGAGCCTGCTCAATCCATCCATATTTCTCTAGTTAAAGAAACTATTATAGACTTCAGGGGATTTCTGGTTTTGTCATTGAGGTTGTCCTAGGGAAGAAATCTGAATATGAAGAAAGAAAGCTCAGTCCTGAATTCACCAGTAATTCAAAAACCCTATTCTTGCCGGGCAGTGGTGGCCCATGCCTTTAATCCCAGCACTCAGGAGGCAGAGGCAGGCAGATCTCTGTGAGTTTGAGGCCAGCCTGGTCTACAAGAGCTAGTTCCAGGACAGGCTCCAAAACTACAGAGAAACCCTGTCTCGGAAAAAACAAAACAAAAGAAAACAAAACCCCGATTCTTCCCAAAGTGGTGGTGAGGGGAGGGTAGAGGAAGAGGATTGGCTGAGTATATAGCCTGTACCCGAATTTGGAGATACTGAAAAGATACACCATTTAAAGAAAATTCATCAGAAATATTCTGTATTTTACGATGTTCTCACAAGATATACCTGCATGTGCATTTTATGATTACAGCTCTCACAGAAGTGGTCATTTTAACATTCGATCCAATATTCCTTACAACTGAAATTTAATATTTTTGTTAGGACAAATTTTTCTGTAGATAGCTTTAAATTCCTTGTTTTTTTCTCATTGATATAGTACAAACTGATCAACATATAAGGCTATAAATACACGACAAATAAGAACTTCATGTTCTTTACAGATTAAAGAATTCCATGACAATCAAATTTTAATCAGCCAGTGAGAATTTGAAAGTCTAGTTACATAAGGCATCAAATATATGATGGCCTCTACAATCAAAGAGTTTATAATATGCCCTAGAATCATAATATTTTATGTGATTCAAAAATCAAGGGTAAAATCTGGAACTTGCAAATGCTGAGCATTATCAAGGGGGACTGATGGTCTGAGCATGTGGCTAACACCTCCAGAGGGAACTTGCAGAACATGCGCAAGGGCTACAAGTTTGTTTCCTTGCACCGGTTTAAAGGGGCGATGAATCATAGGAAGGATCAGGAGATAGGACCTGGAGCTGATTGGGTGTGAGGGAAGCAAGATTTTTGCTGGTGTCCCCAGACAGGGCAGGAAAGGATAGGAGGGATAGGAAAGGAATGTCCTGAGGATGCACAGGTGTGGAGCAGGATGAAAACATCCCAGAAAAGACAGCAGCAGTTGACAGTCACACAAGCCCCAAGACTGCTGGAGAGGTTGATTCCAAAAAAACACTAGAACTGTTGGACTGCCCAGACTTTCTGCTGTAGGTTATAAATAACTATTGGTAGATTTGCACTATACAGCAATACTTCATCTCAAAATTTAAAATAAGTTCCAGAATATACTAGTAGCTACATTTGAACTAGTTTATTCATTTAAATTTATTCTCTTTAAAAATGTTCTGCTTTGAAGTCATTTTCCATTTATTTCTTCAAATGTTTTTAAATTTTCTTTTTTCTTCTCCTTCTCCTTCTTCTTCTTCTTCTTCCTCTTCTTCTATCTCTCATTATCTATCTATGTATCTATGTATCTATCTATGCATCTATGTATGTATGTATGTATGTATGTATGTATGTATGTATCTATCTATCTATCTATCTATCTATCTATCTATCTATCTATCTATCTATCTATCTATCTGTTTTTTGAGACAGGACAGGACTTTTCTGTATGTAACCTTGGCTGTCTTGAAATTAGGTCTGTAGACCAGTCTGGCCTCCAGCTCACAGAAATTCACCTGCCTCTGCCTTCCCAGTAGAGGGATTAAAGGTGTGTGCCACCACTGGCCTGGCTGAAAACAGTTTTTTAAAAAAACAAACTCTTCTTTATTATTGTATTTGCCAATAGTATATGTTTCTAGTTCTTAAAACTGTGGGTTATGCTAATTAAGAGGACTTTTCAAGACCACATACCAGATTTTCAAATTTCCCCTTGAATGCTATTTTAAATGCAATTCTGGAGAACGTAAGAGGTTTGCAGCCCAGAACAAAAGGACAAGTTAGAACCTTCAGCGATTCTAAAATAAGAATCTACTAAAGATAGTTAGAGTGAACACTGCTAAGTTTCTCTAATGAAGTAATTATTTCAAGCTGTGTTTCTTAAGGAATATTTAGTAATTAAGCTTATGAGCCCTTAATGAGAGCAAAGCTAGAATAAAGCCCTGTACAGAATACTTTTGACTGCTGTAAAACAGCCGAAGAGCGCAGATGAATGTCTGTAACCTTGAAAGCCCCTGTTTCTACGATTTCCTCACTATTTCAGGACTACATTTACTACCATTTTAATGCTCTGTGACTGCAGGATTGGCATCAGCACTGGAGAGGGCTTTGTTACCCTTGTCATTAATATTACCCTCCATTGCCTGCCCACCTCTTCTTTATTTGCTGGTGATTCTCAGTAGAGAATCAATTTGTTTGATCTTTATTGATTTCCTTCTGAGACACCTCTAGTTTCCACAGATAAACACTTGACTTAACTTGAATTTCCTTTCCAATTTTATCATATTGTTAATTGGGGATGCTATCTTGATCTGGTGTTTCTAGGTTCTTGGGGTCTTATCTGGAGAACTAAAAGGCACATACACCAACTGAGAAATGGAAAGAAAGATAACTTTATTAAAGTGAAGTGGTAGTGTAGATCAGAGACTCTGCAAGTGAGCAACCAGCTCAGAGTTAGAGCATCATAGGTCTGTGGCTGTTTTCTAGGATCGAGGAGGAAAAAAGGCTGCTAAGGGTCATAGAGTTCATGGCTAACTGTTTTTGATTGATAAGATTGATTTCTTTAAATTATTGCTTACTGTGCATCTCCTTTTCTATGATGCATCTGACTTTTTATCATATGTATGTCTAATTATGCATAGTCATAGATGGTAAGTAGGAGGTTTCCCCTAACAGTTTCCTCAGAAGACACAGTTTGCCTTACTGTACATGTGCCCAAAACTAGTTCATGTTGGACTGGTCTCCTGTCACTGATACAAGATATGCTGTATAACACACTTACACAAATGTGACCAGAGGGGGAATTACTAAAATTGATAGGGAGGAGTAACTTAATCCATTGTTTGAAGTGCAGAGTTGAGTAGCCCAATGCAAGTGATGATGGTAGATGGCTAGATGTTTTGTAGAGAGAGGGTATATGCATAGCCCAAGTCAAATGGAGTTCAAGTTTGCTAAGCTATCCCATTGCTTGCTTGCCTTATTATTACATTGCACATGGCAAACATGAAGACAGAATATCAATAAGCACATACTTTGGTCTTGGTATTATGAATACATAATTTTTACATCTCATCACCTGAATGTCTTTCTGGCATCAATATCCACTGATCTGACAAGGGTGGCTGATGACCTCTCGGCATCCAGCCTAAATGAGGCATAATCTAGAGTAGACCGAGATCACTTTGGAAGTTTTAGATGATTACCAAATTCCATTAGTATTTTTGTAATATGTAGTAATAATAGCGGCGGGCTAAGTTCCTGGCACCCGGCCGCCCGCACGGCTAGCTTTATACCCAAAATAATTACACAGAAACTGTATTCTTTTAAACACTGTCTGGCCCATTAGTTTCAGCCTTTATTGGCTAGCTCTCAAATCTTGCTTTAACCCATTTCTAATAATGTGGGTAGCCCCACAAGGTGTGGCTTACCAGGAAAGATCTTAACCTGCATCTAGGTCGGGTGGGAGAATCATGGCGACTGCCTGACTCGGCTTCTTTCTCCCAGAATTCTGTTCTGTCTACTCCGCTTACCTAATTTTCTATCCTATCAGGGCCAAGCAGATTTTTTTATTAATTAACCAATGAAAGCAACAGATAAGATACAAGACCCACCTCCATCATTTCCCCTTTTTCTGTTTAAACAAAAAAGAAAGGCTTTTACTTTAATATAGTAAGATTACATATAACAAACAGTTATCAAGCAAAAATTACAGTTACAATATTTATATCTACTTTATCTTTTATTATAACTAAGGAAAACTATAACTATAACTAACCATTTCTTAACTCCATCAAAGACTCCAGAAGGATATAATATTACCTAAGCAAACAAGAAGTCCAAAACTCTAGAAATGACAGAGACATCTCGCTGCCTGGACAGTCACCCAAAGTTCCTCTGTACCGTTGGGGCATCCATCTTTGGCCTACAGGCCCATAGTATCCAGCAGACTCTTCTATGAAGCAGGAAATTTCCAAAGAGAGTTTAGTCACTTTTTGCTGTGTCCTGCAGAATGTCTCGTAGACTCTTATGAATCAGGAACCCAGAAAGACCATTTCACATTTAGGGAAGTTTAGTAGTCCTCTCTCTGCGGGTTTTCTATGTCCAGTTTATGCAGTAGTCCAGACAAGAGCAGTTTCTTGTCCAAATGGCTAACCAACTCCATAAGGAGCCTCTTTGATGCCCATCTTCCTCTCGAAGTAAATTGGCGCTGCTAGGAGCAGACATGTCTCATTGTCATGAAAAGTCCTAAGTTATTAAAACATTAAATGTCATATTTTGCAGTCTTTGAAAGATATGAAGAATGCCTATCTAATTGAAATATATCTATGCACATCTAGAAAATCTAACTAACACGACTAAAAGCTTGACAATTATCGATGATTATCCATTAACAACCTATATACATTATATTTTTTAATGAACTACACAATCACAATACCTTAATCAAGATTAGAAATATGTATATACATATAACAAAATTGACCTCCACACCAATGTAAATTATTTATATCTTTCCCACAAGGTGAGGCTTACCAGGAAAGATCTTAACCTGCATCTGTGTCGGGTGGGAGAATCATGGCGACTGCCTGACTCTGCTTCTTTCTCTCAGAATTCTGTTCTGTCTACTCCGCCTACCTAATTTTCTATCCTATGAGGGCCAAGCAGTTTTTTTTTTATTAATTAACCAATGAAAGCAACAGATAAATACAAGACCCACCTCCATCAGTAATAAGCATATTAAACGAGGTTATAGAACTGAAATGCCAGGCACACATGCCTTCTTCACTAAAAGGACTTTTGTTAGGAAGAGTATGTGATGTGAACTACTATTGGAGATAATAGTCTACTACATTTCTATTACATTTCAGGGAAAATGCTCCTGCCACAAGTCAAGGATACTAAGAGACCAAAGAAAGAGGCAGACAGATAGATCTAGGACTGCACAAATGTAAATTACTGGGAACTATGGACCCAGGTATGTCTTCAGTAGCAGCAACACAGGCCAAGATCTTCACAGGCCAAAGCAGTAGGAAGGGGTCTTTTGCTAAGTAAAATAAAGTTAGCCTGTGGACACCTGCACTGTACACAGACTTTTCCAAAAACTATTGACATATCAAGCATCGCTTAAGAAAAAGTCTAGATATTAGTGGCAGGCCTGGAATACTTGGTTGACTTTCCAGAAACTTTATTATATTATAGATTATAATATGTAATATTTGCAAATCAGATAAGATGACAATTATAACTAAAATGGCTGTATCCATCAAACTGGAGGCCTACATTTCATCTGTAGAAACTTACATTATATAAACACAGGTATACTTCCCTTTAAGAAAACATTGTTTAAGACAATTTGTGACAATGTGATTGTTCTATCCTTGAACTCATACAATAGTGAAACACATTTGAGATCTTTGGGAATATGATCTATAACTATCATTTACCCATGTTTACTTCATAGGTCAAAAATAATATTCAGGTATTAAAAATGTCATCTTAGTTTGCCTTTGGATGTTAATAACAATGAAATATTGATGAGTATTAGAAAATGCCTTATAGCCAAAAGGTTATTATGCAGTTTTATCTTGTTCCTGTTTTCTTTGTATTTTTAATGTAAACAAAACTCCAACAGTAAAATCTGTTTTAGCACAGGGGTAAAGAGAGGATCTATTTTTTATTACCTCAATACTATTAGGCAATACTTTAAACCATTATAGGAACTTTGGCAGAAAATGAATTCCTGAGGATATTAATTGCTCAAGAAAACAGTAGAAAAAAGCCTTCTGTCTAGGTTATTTTGCTTTCCTTTTTTGATGACAATATTGGGAGATCAGACTTGGGTGAGAAATGATAGTGCTTTTGATTTTTACTATTTGAACTGAATAGTGTTTAATGGAACACAACATTATCAATACGAATTCATCTTTCAAGGTACTAAATGTTTGAAATTTAGTAAGGTTGACAGTTTAGGCCCAGGGTGCAGCTCAGTTGGTAGAGTGCTTGCCTAGCAGGAACTGAGTTCTGTGTTCCATCTCCAGCAGTACATAGAGCAGGTGATGCATGCCTGGGATCCTAGCATTAGAGGTAGAGAGGCAGGAAGACCAGAAGTTCAAGTCATCCTTGCTACTGACTGAGTTGAGGTCAGCCTGGGATATATAAGACTGTTTGCAGAAACACACACACACACACACACACACCAAAGATTAAAATTTTAAATGCTTTATTTAAATTGTTTTGAATATTTATTTTATGTGTATGAGTGTTTTATTTTCAACTGTATATGTGGATCTCACCCTTGCCTAGTACACTCAGAGTCCAGAAAAGGATATCAGTTTCCTTCTGAAACAGTCACATGGTGAGCCACCATGTGAGTGCTGGGAACCAAACCCAGGCCCTCTGTGTGAACAGCAAGTGCTCTTAACCACTGGGCCATCTCACTAGTCCTTAATGGTACATTTTAATAAGGAAAATGTATACAGCAGTATTTTTAATTAAAGTATATGCAGTATGTATAGATGGTTGAGAAATAGAGTTCTGGAAACAAGCCTTCAAAAGCCATCCATACAAGATATCAACAGCAACATCAATGAGGATAATGCAGTGTTGGAAACATGGATGTTCTGCAATAGATGGGCTACCTAAGTCATGATGAGTCTGAAGATCACTAATAGTTTCATCTGCCAACGTAGAGGATTGCCATGAAGTATCCTTGAGTGCAAAACTCTATGTGTATGGGCCTTTTTGTTACATTAAGCAAAACCTGTGTGTGTAAACAAGTATATCATAAAATCACAAAATAAGATACTTACAGGATATTAATTTAAATGTAACTGAGGGTACAGACATTTTAACATGGCTAAAAATTAATGCATACATACCCAAAACAGAAAAAACAAACAAGACTTTATAGCGATAGGAAAAAAAAAACAAGCAACAAAGTTCATAGCATGAACAAATATTTTAGCTCAAATTTCACTATCACAGAACTCCTCATATCTTTTGGCCTGTAGAGCCCTGGTTTTGCCTGGTACAGTTTTTAAGTCTTGGAGAAATACAACAGGATCAGCTTGGCAGATAAACCTGGGTCTTTGAAACACAAGGGAAACCTGAGATAAGGGAGGCTAAGAAAGAGGCCAATGGTCAGCCCCGAAGACATGCATATAAGTAATACATAGATACAGCAGGTTACATTTAAGTGTGTGTGTGTGTGTGTGTGTGTGTATGAAAATACATATATCCATGAGACAACCATTAATGAAAAAAGAGATTGTGGTTTTGAAGGAGAGTAGGGAAGGGTGTATGAAAGAGTTTGAAGGGAGGAACATCATTAAATTACAATGTCAAAAAATTAAAAGAAAAAAGAAAAAGAAAGATCATTTTTAAAAAGTGAGAAATTTGGACCCAAATAGATGGACAAGTAAAGAGGGAAACAGGTGAATAAACCAGGCTAGCAGCTACATTCACAGAGTCAAGACTGTGTTGCTAAAGCAGCTCTAATAATTAAAAATAGAAGACAATCAATTAGTGTGCTTTCTCCTGGGGAGCCTTCTTCTCCTGTTCTTAGGATTCTTTAGTTGCCTTTATCTGTAGTTGAGACCTTGCGGGCTTTCCCTTTTCCAAGTGAGCATGCTGTCTTAGTTAGGGTTTCTATTGTTGTAATGAAACTTTCACTTCCCAGGACCAGAAGGCAAGTTGGGGAGGAAAAGGGTTTATTTGGCTTACACTTCAGCATTGCTGTTCATCACTGAAGGAAGTCAGAACAGGACCCTGTTCAAGCAGGACAGGATGCTGGAGGCAAGAACTGATGCAGAGGCCATAGAGGGAGCTGCTTCCTGAAAGACCCCAGCTTAGCTGCTGTTATGCCATTTTGCAAAGCTTTCACACAAATAGATGTAAGTTCAAGGTAAAGTCAGCACTCCTAGGCAGTCAAACAGGATATCTATGGTCAGACACCAGGCCTAGGAGGGGAACGAACAGTCCTGGGAAAAACTACATGTGCCCTAGATATGGCCAAGTCAGCTATTATTATCAGATGTACATGTCCCCGAGGAACTTGTCCCCAAATTGACCCATCTCCTCATTCGAATTGACCAATAGGATTCCTGTATCCATGCCTTTGCTTCTATATGCCTGCTCTGCCTGCCCGTTTCCATATAGAAGACCCCCTGCCCAGCTTGGAGGCGGGCAAGTCCTCCGAAAGACTTTGCCGACTGCAGGTACCTGTGTACACCCAATAAACCTCTTGCTATTTACAGCCAGTGGTCTCAGACTGTTCCTTGGGTTCAGGGGTCTCCTCCTGAGGGAAGGTCCTCCCCGAGGGTCTTTCACTTCCCATGGCTTGCTCAGGCCACCTTTTTATAGAACTCCAGACCAGCAGCCCAGAGATGGGCTGGACTCTCCTCCGTTGATCATTGAATGAGAAAACAAATGTCTTACAGCTGGATCTCATGGAGGCACTTCCTCAACTGAGGCGCTTTCCTTTTTGATGACTCTAGCTTGTGTCAAGTCGACACACAGAAGTAAGCAGTACTACAGATGCCTGTTAACGTTGTCCTTGTTCAGGTTATGCTTACGCAACCATGAATTTACACTGACTGAGCAAGTTATTCAGAAGGGTTTGAAGAGAGATAATGTGCTGTGGGAGAATTGTCTGTATTCTGTCAATCATGTTATAAATAAGTGCTAATTGGCCAGGCAGGAAATATAGGTGGGAAAACCAGACAGGAAGCAGAAATGATGTAATGAGAACAGGAGAATTCTGGGAAGGAGGAAGCAGCAGGGTATGAGCTGCCCCACTGAAAAAAGGTACTGAGCCACATGGCTAACATAGATCAGAAAAACAGGTTAATCAAGATGTGAGAGTTAGCCAGTGAGAGGTTAGAGCTAATGGGCTAATCAGCTTATAATTTATGGAGATCTATGTGTGATTTTCTTTGGGGCCAAACAGTTGTGGGAACCGGGCAGGACAGAAACCCCAACAACAAACAATAATGGAAGTGAAGAAATAGTGTTAGTATAATTTTAAAACAATAAAAAAATTTAAAGACATGAAATTGGGAGTGAGACATGGTGAGGCTGTGTTTCTGGGGGGAACAAGAGGGAGTCAATAAAAGATGGATACAGACAGAATACAATGTATACATGTGTGGAAATTTCAAAGAATAAATATATTTTTTTAAGAAAACAGTACAGCTAGTAAGTTACCAAAGTGAAAAACTTTTTGGTGTATCGAGCAGAATATAGTGTATATGTCATTTTGTCTAGCTTAGACGATCATTCACTTGAAGGACTGGCCGACATGTAAGCAGGCCATTCAAGTGCTTTGTACTTAAGAGTTCCTAGGTATTTGGGGATAGAGAAGGAGAGATTAAAATTGACCATTGTGTACAAATATTAGGACTGAGAGAATTTGTTGAGAAGATTTATATAACACAAAGTTATATCTGTCTGTGAGACCGAGCAGAGCCATTTGATCATGCAAGGTAAAAGCAAAACACAGCTGAAGTTTCAGCTGACTCTGGACCTATGCGTCCCCTCAGGTGACAAAGTAATTGCTATTAAATCTAACCATGGTAGGCAGAGGTCTGGAATGTCACGTAAAGAGCTCCTCAATCTGATCCCTCAGGAAGGTAGCATCACCTTCATAAGATGGCTGCTGTAGGTAGTACAAAAGAGCCGCCAATTATCTGAGGTCAGCTGAAGTCGGTGTCACACACAGAGAGATTCCTCTGGCAATGTGTGAGGAATTATGGTCCCCCAAGGAGGAGGGGTTGAAACACTAAAGTAGTACCCACAGCACAGAATAACTAGGAACAACCGGAAAGGAGTCAGACTGCTCCAGATTGTTCCTGGGCCATACAGTGTGGCTGAGTGTGGACCAGGAGCAGAAGAGAACGGATGCAGGTGTCATGCAGTGGGAGCCGAGCCAAAGATTTCTGCTCAGATCTTTTAATTCTCACTTTCTAACTGTGGGTCTGGGGCCAAGTTCTAAACTACACACCAGGTGACTGAGTTTCCTCATTACTGGCAGGTAACTGAAGCAGTCTTTTGCTATGAATTTATTATTTTTTTTATTAATTAATTTATTTATTAAAGATTTCTGTCTCTTCCCCACCACCGCCTCCCATATCCCTCCCCGTCCCCCAATCAACTCCCCCTCTCTCATCAGCCCTAAGAGCAGTCAGGGTTCCCTGCCCTGTGGGGAGTCCAAGGACCTCCCATCTCCTTCGAGGTCTATTAAGGTGAACATCCAAACAGCCTAGGCTCCCACAAAGCCAGTATGTGCAGTAGGATCAAAACCCAGTGCCATTATTCTTGACTTCTCAGCACTCCTCAATGTCCGCTATGTTCAGTGAGTCCGGTATTATCCCATGCTTTTTCAGACCCAGTCCAGCTGGCCTTGGTGAGTTCCCGAAAGAACATCCCCATTGTCTCAGTATGTGGGTGCACCTCTCGCGGTCCTGAGTTCCTTGCTCATGCTCTCTCTCCTTCTGCTCCTGGTTTGAACCTTGGGGTTGTAGTCTGGTTCTCCAATGTGGGACTCTGTCTCTGTCTCCTTTCATCGCCTGATGAAGGTTAATATCCAGGAGAATGTCTATATGTTTTTCTTTGGGTTCACCTTCTTATTTAGCTTCTCTAGGATCACGAATTATAGGCTCAATGCCCTTTATTTATGGCTAGAAACCAAATATGAGTGAGTACATCCCATATTCCTCTTTTGGGGTCTGGCTTACCTCACTCAGGATAGTGTTTTCTATTTCTATCCATTTGCATGCAAAATCCAAGAAATATACCCAAGAGATGCCCTATCATACAACAAAAGTATATGCTCAACTATGTTCATAGCAGCATTGTTTGTAATAGCCAGAACCTGGAAACAACCTAGATGCCCTTCAATGGAAGAATGGATTAAAAAAAGTATGGAATATATACATATTAGAGTACTACTCAGCAGTAAAAAACAATGACTTCTTGGATTTTGCGTTTATTATTTTTTATAATAAATATTCATTAGACACATGCCATTTGTCTACCTTCATCCGCTCGGTGTATTATCGAAATGTTTACCAGCACTCTCTCTGCCCACACTCTTGCTAAATTTAGGATGCTCTTTTCAGAAATATCAATCTTGGTTTCTGTTATAGTCACGGTCGTACCTAATGCTTGTATTGAGAATAGCTTGTGTTCTGGGTCTGTCTTCCTTGACATACGTTCCAATGTAAGTGTGTTCAGATTCCCTCTAAACATAATTTCTCAGACAGTGCAGTCCTTTACTCCCATCTTTGCAGAAATTAAAATGCTCCATGGTCTTGTAATATGCCCATCTACAAACCTCAAAGCTGTTGTGGATTAAATCTTCTGAAAACTCATTTTCTATTATTCAGATGGGGTTTTGAGAAGAAGGATGGTACGTGTGATAGGAAGATACGCTTTATGGCAAATAACAGATGGTGGTCAATTATAGTGAACAGGCAGCAGTGCCAGTCAGGAAGGGATGCTTGGTTCTCTGTTTATTTTGCTTTGAGAGACAAGATGGATGCCTTAGGATCTCTTGAGGAACAGGCTGTGAGGATATAGACATAGTATGTATGTGTATATGTCTGAAATAGTAAAAATAACTAAATTACACTTGAGCAGCCGAAAACCTAGTGTTACTCAGTCCTGGGCATGGGTACCTCAGCAGTCCAAATCTGGTGCTGGAAACCTGGAAGATTTCGAGAGAGCTGCTGGTCCTCAATTAACATGGGAAGCCTGAAAATGCTGGTTCTGATGTCAGAGAAGGAATCAGCAGAAGTAACAGGATACGTTAACCCAGCAGGGAAAGGGAAGAGGCCAAGTGAACAAAAAGCCACCTTCCTTCTTCCATGACCTATTAAAATCTGGGCTGCTACTAGAAGGTGCTGTCTACATTTGGTAAGTCTTCCACATCAATTAAAAGAGCACAGTTCTTCAAGTCAGACACCTTTCCCAGGTGATCGTAACTTGAGGCAAATTAATATTAAAATCATGCATTTAGGTGTTCACCTGAAGATCCTCCAGCCTCCTCAGTCCTGGAATCACAGGATGAATTTATACATGTGTTTACCCACAGCTGACGTAAGGAGGTAAATGAAGCTGCTGTAGAAATTCAAACAAGATTCCACGGCTAGGTTTTCTGTTTGGAATATGTTTTTATTTTCATTTTTCAGAGAAAAGCTAAAATTGAGAAAAATAAAATAGTCAAAAATTTAGCAATTTAATGATTGTAAAAAGCTGATTGAATGTGGGCTTTTTTTTTTCTCTTTGTGTGCCATATTTTGTTTTGCTTGAACGGAATTACCTTTCCTCAACTGAAAATATTACTGTTACTGCTAGAGCTGTTAAAGACACATATTTGTCTATAATTATCTAAGACTTCTGTTTTGACAGGATTTTCTTTGCTATAAACTCCTACAGTTATAGCAGATGTCTATTTATAGGACCTCCTTATTGGTGGCAGGGAGATGTCTCGGTAAATGAAGTATAGGCTGTGCAATCAGGAGGACTGGAATTTAGACCCAGCACCCTCGCATAAGTGCTGGGATGCAGGGTAAATCAGCAGTTGGGAACCAGAGACAGAGACCAGGGTGGGTTCACAGAGGTAAGCTAGTAGCTAGATTAGGTGGGATTTGAATTTGGCAAACTCTGGGCTCAGTAAGAGCCCCTGCCTCAATAAGTAAAGTAGACAGTGATGAAGACAGAAACCTCTTTCTATACACACACACACACCCTCTAAATGTGTCAGAGATACATACACAAACATATCACAAACACAAAGTTTCAAACTAAAGTTTTGAGAATTGGGCAGCACAAGGTCAATCAACAAAAGTCTTCATATTCAGTTGAACCTGAACCCTACCTGTAATGGCCACTTGCAGAAGAAGCCCGTTCCTCATTCCTTTCTGGCTAGTTAGTCCAATTTCATTATCCTCACCACAGGTGTTTGAAGGAAGAACTGAAAAGCCTCAAGTAATGAGCTTTTGTAACGTTGTAAATCTGTACAGTATCCAAGAGCTATTGCTCTGTGAGTTTCTGAAGTGGTGAGACCACTTTTCCTCTGGGCAGTCGCTGCTTGAAATAATCACCAACGAGCACGACGCTCCTGAATTTAATAGATTTAGCTTATGCTGTCATTTATCACAATGAAACATCTTCTGTCTTCTCTGCTACCGCTGAAAGTGGCTTTAAACATCTTAGCGATTTGACTGACTCACTGCCGTCTTCTTACCTATGAAAAGCCACCAAGAGAGAGCCTTACCTTTCTCAGTTTTGTGAATATTATGGTACTGACATCGGCATACAAATTATTTGTCTAACTGCAGCTTGAAATCAGTGGGTAATAAGCTCTGTGAGTGAAGGTGCAGCTGTGGTTTGACTGTGAAGTGCCACCCATGGGCTCACCTGTTTGAACACTTGGTCTCCAACTGTTCTTCTGGAAGGCCTTAATCCCTTCAGAGAGTGCAGTCTTGAGGGAGGAGAGGAGTAGGTCACTGAGGGTGGGTCTCGGGATTTCGTTGTGTTCCCTTCCTGGTCTCTCTACACTTCATGCCTAAAAGAAGCAGTGTGTGCAGGCAGCCTTGGGCTTCTGTCCCCAGGCCCTCCGTTCACGATGGACTATGTCCCCTGGAACTGTAAGCAGAATCAGCCTTTGCTCCTTTGTGTTAGTTTCTTCTTAGAAAATTTTTAAATTACTGTAGGAGTGTCTGTCTGTGTATGTGGGTACCACAAAGGTCAGGAGGAGGTGTCAAATCCCTTGGGGGTGGGTAGAGTTTCGGTGTTTGTGAGTTGCCTCATGTGAGTACTAGGATCTGAACAGCAGTAAGTACTCATGACTGCTGAGCCCTCTGCTTAAGTTACTCTTTTTTTTTTTTTTTAAGAAATTATTGTATCTGCATGGGTAAGTGTATCAGATCCTTGAGAATTGGAGTTACAGATGCTTGTAAACTGCCTTATGGGTGCGGGGAACTGAACCCCGGTCCTCTGGAAGAGCAGTCAGTGCTCTTAACCACTGAGCCATCTCTCCAGCCCCCTTAAGTTACTTCTCAGTAGATGTTCTCTCACAGCTCTGAAATGGAAACAGTAATATTGTATAGACTGCACAGGCAACATTCATGTATTTAGGAATATATGATATATAAGGGAACAATTAAAGAAAAAGTGCCCGTGAATTTGAAATGGAGAAAATAGAAGGGCTGGAAGGAGAAGAGGTAAGGAAGGATATTGTAATTATAAAAATTACTTTTAGTGTTGAATATTTTAAGTGCTGTTTTTCATACAACAGTATTCTTGATTATGGTTTCTCCTGCTCAGTCTCCTCCCAGATCATACCCATTCAAGTCCATGCATTCTTCCTTTCCTTCTAGAAAACAAAAAAGCAGCAGAATAAACCTAGAGTAACAACAACAACAAAAATGAGTAAGCCATAAAAATTTTAAGAGAAGAATCCCCCAAAACACACCCCCCATAAAAAGACAAAACCAGAAGCCATAATACAAAAGCAAAAGATCCGTAATACAAAAATTCCCAAACAAAGAAAAATAATTTTTTTTTCAGAGAATACCATTGAATTTATTTTGTGTTGCCATCCACTCCTGAGCATGGGCCCTCCCTTAAATCTCCAGTGAGACTCATTGGAGAAAACTAATTTTCTATTTGGCAAGCAGTTGTCAGTTGAAGATACCGTCTTGTTTAGTTTAGAGATGTGAGATCATGTTCGATTCCCCCTCTCAGTTGCCAGACCCCGACTGGCTTGAACCTGTGCGGGTGCTGTCTATAATGCCATGTGTATTTGAGTTCTGATGTGTGTCCATCCAATTCTATCTCGGAAAAACTGTTTCCTTGGTATCATCCATCTCCTCTGGCTTTTAGAATCTGACTTATTTATATATATAAAAAAACTCGGGTAGCCATATGTCTGGGTCTTCAGCTATAATCCATTCATCAAGATGTATGTTTTCATGTCCATATCACACTGTATAATTCTGTAGTACAACCTAAAATCAGGGACGTTCTTAAGTATCATAGCTGTGTCTACTAGTGGGCCTAAGTGGAGAGCACGAATTTGAAAAATTATTAAATAATAAATAAAATAAAACAGACCCTTCCTTAAGTTACTTCTGCTGGGGCATTTTTTATCACAACAACTGGAAAAATAGCAGAGACTTCCCCACTGTCTTCTTCAAGTTCCTTGAGTATTTTTAAGTTTTTGTATTAACTTGCACGTTTTAGAACTAACTCATCAATTCCTACTCTCTCCACAAACTGAAAATTTCCCCTGCCTTTATGTTGGCTGCATTGATGAATTGGAAAAGGACTGATTGTTTTCTCGTATTGAAACCTCTAATACTTTTATTTCCTAGGTGTTTTAAGAAACTCAGAATGTTTTCGTAGTGTTTAGCAATAAGGTCCCAGGAAATTTTTGATATATTTCTTTTTAGATGCCTAATCTTCTCTCTGGACTTGGCTGCACACACCTTTCGTCACTAAGCCCTCTCACTTGCCCTACTAATCTTATTTTTGCGGTCCTGTCCTTGTTTTCATTCAGAAAGCTTTTTGTCTGTGCTTCTCCTATTTTCTCTTTTTTTAAAAATGATATTTTTTATCAGTTCTTTGTCTGATCACAGTCACTTTCAAGTTACAGACATTGTGAAAGGACACTTGGCATCTCCAAAAATCACACTGGAGCGAGAACCATATTATCAAGTCACAAATAAACGATATCAACAACCCCGCCCCCAGACTCCCAGAACCATCCCTCAGTGTTCTAAGTGAGTTTATGATTTGTGTTGGGTTGTACTTCGAGATATCTTAGATGGCATGTAGATGTGGCCCATGGGTTATGGTTTAGCCATGCCTGACAGTGCATCGTTCTTTTCAATGAACCAAGTTTTGACCTTTTTCACCCCCTTTGGAGATCCCCACTGTGACCCTGTTTTCAACTAAAAAGAGTAAAACTGTCTTCTCCTAACTTGTATTTCCCTATTTTGGGAATGTATTGCATTTTATGTTAGTAAGCCTTGGCTGGCTTAGAACTTGCCGTGTAGCAGAGAGCCATGCAAGCTCCTGATATTCTTACCTCTGCCTCCCAAGTGGCAGAATTATATTTGCATCACCACACCAGACTCCATATATGTTTACATGTGCCATTTTCTTTGTTAGTTTTCACAAATATGTCTCTTCTTTCTCTTTGTTTGAGATTCTTCACTATGTAGCCCAGATGGCCCTCAACATGGAATCTAGGCAGTAGTTACAAAATTTTGGCGCTGCAGGCCTGTGCCACCATGTGGCATTCATAATTTCTCCTTTATAATGTAAATTTAATGCAAAAATTTTTTCCTTGAAGGTCTGTTTCTCTGCATCTTTCAAGATTTGATATGCTGGCACCCATTAGCATATAGTTCTATGCATTTTAATACTGGCATCACAGTCGTTTGATTACAGAGCATCTCAAGTTTTGCGATCTTTCTATCTGTTTGCTGGCTCTAACTTCCAGGTCTGATATTGCCATCAGAGAATGTGATCAATGCATCGGACATTTCTCTGTGTGCTCATGTACACACATGTGCGTATGTTAGCCTAAAGTCAGAGGGTTCAGCATCAGAATATGTCTGTTCAGTAAGGATGACTTTGTGCTAAACAGTTTGAGAAAGAGCAGTTACGGGAATATCTCTGAAAACAGAAGACTGTCCACCCCTGCTCTAGGGGAAATTACACGAACAGAAGGCATCTTCAGTAACAAAGGTGTCTCTTCATGGCATTGGCAACTTCAAAGTGATTAGAGATAGCGACTTGCAGTATGGTACACTCTGTGTTAGGTCCCCATGAGAAGTCTTATCCATTGAGCCTGGCCCTTGTACTTTTCCAGGCCACCATCCCATTAGGATCCTGCAATACCTTTCTTTTGAGCTGAAAACGGCACTCAGCTTGAGCTCAAAGCCATCTTATTGAGATCATATATTTTTCTCGGAATATATATTTTAGGTATGCATGTTAATAAAAATTATGTTTTTTTTCTTGTTACTCTTTTGTTTTAAGGAGCCCAGGAAAGATTGATAAACATTTGTTTTCCACCCCTACAGTGCATGTGCAATTATTTTCTTCAGTTGTTACGATGTATTTTTCCCATATTTCCTTTTCCTTACGCCACAGCAATTATTCAAAGTTTTGCTGCAATCTCCCACCACAATGGTGGATTTAATTTCTTCCTTTTTCTTTCATGATTTCTTTGTAACTTTAATCTGAATGTATTTAAATTTATGCTTGTATGTTTAGAATATTGTTGTATCTTCCTGGTGAGCTCAATGTTTTAGTATTGCTGAGCAATACAAACTCAGAAACTGCAAAAGTAAAAAGATTCTCTTTGAATACTTAATGTAATGTGGATCCAAGCAATTAGGGCAGCTGCAGGAAGTACCGTATTGGACATAGAAATGGCTTATTTAAGAGTCCTCCCACCAAAAACCTACCTATAAGTTCTCTTAACTGGACCTCATCCAGGAGTCAGAAAATGAATATTTCCTGTCTTTTGTTTTATCATTTCTCTGTTCTGTAACAAGCAGGGACAGATTAAACCTTTCATTTTTTCCTGGTTTTGCCCCAAACTGAATATACATGCATACATATAAACACACATCCATATCTTTTTTTTTCTCTCTCTCAATGCATGTAAACATTTGGTTCTAGGACAAAGTATTATGCTGCTGGCTACAGTAATATTAGAAACCATAATTTGGGAAGTACAGTCTCAGAGAACTCAGAATCATTGTTCCAAAGAAGTCAGACAAAAAATGGGAGCTTAAATGGCAACCAGTACTGAGGTATGCCTGAGAGGCAGAGAGAAACGGAAGCAAGCTGCAACATGGAAGACGCCAACGCTGTTGCAGTCCACAGAAAACAAACTCAGCCAGCCAAGATGACCCCTAACTGTCCTCTGTTTCATTACTGTGGCATGGCTGCATCATCAGCTTTGTGAAACCACCACTCTTACCATGTGACTCATACAGTGGACAGCTCAACTGGAAAACTCCATAGAAAGGCAGAAAAGAGGAGTCACCTCTATTCCCGGACATTTCTGACTTATTCTTGGGTTTCCTCCATCACACCCCTCCCCAACTTGTGAATAATTCTCCCTCATTCAGTTTGTCCACAAAAGAGCTCCCCGGGACCCTAATGATGAAAACTTTCTCACCAAGGAGGAGTGTTCACTGTTAGGCACATGGTATTGTCCTCAGGTTTCTCTTTCTTTGTTAATGTCTACACTTGCATATTAAAGCTGCTTCTGAATAGCCAATGACTTTGTTTCCTGCTCATCATGAAATGTTCTGCAGGGAGACAAGATCTCTGATGCTACCAATCAGATGTCTCAGAAACCAGTTCAGGCTGGATCCTGGCCTGTAGGGTTGTGTCTTCCCCCACTACCAACAGCACCCAATACTAGACGTTCTTCTGTGATTAACTTTCACTGAAGTTGAGAAAGGATATGTGCTGTGTAAAAAAGGAATAAGATGATAGACAATAGAGAATACATAGATTTTATTTCAAATGTCCAGAAGAAACGAGCCCAATAGCAGAGCTATGCCTCTGTAGTTTGGGTGTAGTTCTAAGTCTCTGCAGTCAGATGCAGTGATGAGGGTTAGCTAACATCTCTGTACTTCCAGAGAGCAGCTTGAACTGTACCTAAGACCTGCTAATCATGGCCTCCTGTCCCCAACGTGAACTGTGTTTTCTATGTTATCATTTTCACCAGACTCTCCCTCTTTGGTCCTCAAAGGATCATATGGTTTTAAAATGCTTTTGATTTAAAGTTATTTTATATCAGCAGAGCAGCACATTTGATCGTTTTTAAAATATATCTTTTCTATTCTATAACTTCCAACTTTTGCATATTCATGTTTTAGACTTATTTTTGGTATAAAGGATGATTTTAAAAATAGTCTGACAGTCTGGAATTTTAAAAATTATTCATTTTTTTACGTATATAGGTGTTTTGCCTGCCTGTGTGTGTATGTGTGTGTGTACCACATGTGTGTCTGGTACCCACAGAGGTCAGAAGAAGATACAAGATCCTCTGGAACTAGAGAGTTATAGTCTGCCATGTGGGTGCTGGGAACCAAAGCTGAGTTATCTTCAAAAGCCCTCAGCTGAGCTCTTGCATTTCTAGACCCCAGACTGTGTTCCTTTGCTTTAACTTTAAACTAACAATGGCTATATGAAAATATGAATATAATATATATGAAAATTCACTTTACAATTGTGTTTTTATTTTACTACTTTTTGTGTTTCTTTTTTACTCCCTATGCAAAAATTGGTATCTATAAATTTCTTTAGACTGAATAAAAACTTGGACATGTTCTAAATGTCTGGGTTTCTTCTTTATCTTCTCCAAAATGCTCACGATTTTATGTTATGGTTTTAAACCTGGGCTGCTAGAACTTCTCCCTTTTTTTGGTTGATAATTGTCATAGTTTTCTGAAAAAAAGAAAACTAAATTCTTTCTTTTCATACATCTTAGATCTCCAGTATATTTTTCTTCAGTACCTCTTCCCAAAGCACCTTCTTGGTAGCCTTTTATAAATTGTTACTTCAGAGGCTTAAGAACCTGAATATATATATTTTTTATTATGACCTGACACTGTGATGCTAGCGTAAGGAAGATAAATAACTCTAAGTTCCAAGCTGTGTGCTTTTGATATTCTAAAAATATTACCCCATTGTCTTCTGATGTGTAGTGTGGCCGTGAGGAAGGTGCTTTCCCTCAGATTCGTTTTTCTTTGAAGATGGTCTCTTCTGTGCAGGGGCTTCCCACATAACTGTGTTTCATTTAGGTGAGTGTAGGCTGGGCTTTTTCTTTTTGAAGCCCTGTGTCCTTTTCATCTTTCTTCAAATCTGTATTATTTATCTCCATCATGTTTTTAATATTCATACCCTCTAATACTACCCATTGTAACTTTTAGCAACTGTATTGTGCTATATTTATTTAAACAATCTGTGAGTCTTAACTTTTTCCTGTATTTTTCTTTTTTTCTATTTATTTTGTTCTTCATTTTGGGAAAGAACTTCAGATTAATTTTCTCTCTTTTTTCCGTTTTATCCATTCTACTTCTTTTCTTACATATGTTCACAACTATTACAGCTATTAATGTAACATTTATATTTGTCAGTTCTTAGAATTTAAAAATATTGATAACATATTCCTTTATTCCATTTATATAGTCATTTTAAGCCCTTGAAGGAGTAGGAATTCCCCTCTGTTTGCTGTGAATACCATTGGTTAATAAAGAATCTGTCTTGAGCCTGGCAGGGCAGAATAAATGTAGGCAGGGAAAACCTAAACTGAATGCTGGGAGAAAGAAGGCAGAGTCAGAGAGACATTATATAGCTACCACTGGGAACAGACATGCCAAAATCTTGCCAATAAGCCACAGTCATGTAGTGATATACAGATTAATAGAAATGGGTTAAATTAAGATGTAAGAGTTAGCCAATAAGAAGCTAGAGCTAAACACAAACAGTGATTTAAATAATATTGTTTTGGGGTGGTTATTTTGGAGCTGAGCAACCAGGAACAAACAAGCAGCCTCCTACTACAGATAATGACTATCATCATTTTAAAAAGTTTGTTTTTAATTAGTGTGTCAGTTTAATTTTTTATTTCTAAGTTTCAAATTTATTACTTGATCTGAAAATTGGGTTGGATCTTAAGCACTACTCTTTCTCCATCAATTGTCATGGCTTGAGTTTGGCCAGTGGAATATGACTGGCACCTAGCCAGTGTCTTAAGTTGTTTTCTAGAGGCTGGATATTGAGTACTGGTGTTAGCAGAGGCGGTTGGAGAGGTGGTTAGGTGTTTAAGAGCTCTGGCTAAGCCTCAGTTTAACTTTCAGCTTTCACACAGTGAAAGCCATCTGTGACATTGTCCCAAGGTGTCTGATGCCCTCCTGTGACCTCTGCGAGTACTGCACAGACAGTACACATACACATACACAGAGAACACCCAGACATAAAGTAAGGTAAAATAATCTATAAAAAGACAGCAAAGCCGACAAATATCCCTTTGTTTCTATTACCCACAAACAAGCAGAGCTCCTGCTATCTTTACTTGCATTAGTTATGAGGTTTGACCACAGAGTTTTGTTTTGTTTTATTTTGTTTTTTAAGTATCAGACTGAAGCTGCTACTGGCAATGCATGGCTGGACACCATACCCTTGTTGCTCACTCTCTCAACTGTTTTATTTTTGGCTTCGTTTACATAAATAATCCTGCATTTTCTTTCAACTTGTCATTCAGGTGGTCATTTTTTATGGTCATTGTAGTAAGGATAATGTTAGCTTTAAATTCATGTATATGCTGGGATGTTAGAGAAAGAGATTTCAAAGGTTACAGATGGTAATACATAAGAGTTATTGCCAAGAGAATCAATTCTAGTGGCTGTTTTAATTAATGGTTTCAAGTCTAAACCAGTTGATTTCATGACCAGATCTCATGACTGGTAATTAGTCAAGGCACCCTGTTGCCATGGAGCTGAGGTTAAAGAAGACATTATACTATGTTTACAATTTGTTTCAGAATGAAAATTTGAGCCAAGGCTTTATCATACACCAGCTATCTCTATAAATAATGCAAAACGTCAGCTTCTCAATGTCTAGGGAAGGGAAAAGGTCAGACTCTACTGTGCTTTCTCTATAGTAAAAGTTAAGATAAGGGATGTGAGAACTCTTGGGCAGAAGACAATAACTGGGTTTCTTATAATAATCAATAAAAAGGTCTTTGCCCTTTATGTCTCTACACACATCTCTCTAGGGAATACTCCTCAGTGAAGGAAGTAACATTAGTAGGTGGCTCTTATTCAAATTTTGCAATCTAAGAGTCTCGGAGGTTTACAGAAGGGATATAGGATAGAATTACCAAGAGAATCAATTCCAGATGTCTTAATCAATGTTTTCAAGCTTTAAAGCTTCCCCAGTGTCTATATGCCAACTTGGTTGTTGGTCTGTTGTGCTCTTGGGAGGAAGGGGGTCTTGAGAAGGGGAAGCCTGGAAGAAGTTAGACCATTGGGATGGCCCCCTTTAAGAGAATGGAGAGCACACCCGGTCTTCTCCCTTTCTCCTTCACTCTGCTTCTCAGCCTCCAGGAAGTGAGCTGTCCTTTTCCCCATCACATTCTCTTTGTCTCAAAACCAAAGGCAACAGGGCCAAGAACTAAGGCCTGAAAAATCTCTGAATCTCAACCAAAATAAATGTTTCCTTCTTTTAGATGAAAGATCTCAGTTATGTGTTACCATGATGGAAAAATGAACAAACACGCTTTACCAAAGTTCAGTTTTCATATGATCTCATGGACACGTTTACCAACACATCAGTGTTCTCTATGGACACATTTACGAACACATCAGTGTTCTCCAAGTTCTCTTCAGTACGTGTTTGGGGATGCTTTCAAGCTAAACTCTGGAGGGAGAAAATAAAGTGGAAAAGACATTTCTCTAATACAGATGGATCCCCAAGCTACCTCAAGTCAACTATGCTTTGTGTCCTCATTCTTAGTAGTCGGCTCCACTCTCTACAGCATCCGGGGTTTTCCATAGAGCCTCCCACAATCTTCTTGCTAAATAGCCTTTGTATTTCCAGTTCTTAATGAAGGGGCAGGGAGCCAGAGTCTACTGCTCATTTTTTAAAAAAACATTCTGGCTGAAATTAAAACTGGCTCTTTCTCCCCTCTTAATGTAATGCATAAATAACTAATTATGAACTTGATTTATATAAAGAGAAACTTCCAGGTCTACTAGATTAGAATAGAAGGAGAAAAAACACATTGCAAGGAAGAAGTAATTATTCTAAAGATTGAATACTTTGGAATTCTTAAAATGTATAATCATATATAATTATCACAGTTTATTTTAAATTCCACATAAAAGTTTTTGGTTTCCTTGTGTTTTGAAAGAAGATCTGGCTATGTAATCCAGGAAGTCCTCAAACTCAAGATGCTCTTGGCTTGGACTACTGAGTGCTGGGATTAAAGGCACATGACATCATATCTGTATGACATCTGTACAAACAATTCCGCATGTTAAAATATGGATGCTTGGGAATGCATGCCATACTGGGCTACCATTCTGCTACGGAATGAAGATTTATACAGGCTTTCCGCAAAGCTTGGGATCTTTGCTCCAGTCACACTGTGCTGCGGGAAGCTCTGAGTCTTTCCTAGAGTTTTGGAGATATCAGAAAGTTTGCACTGTCAAGTGGCTACACACTGCAATGCCTCCTTCTGTGGAAGGTAGAACTGCCTGCAGGTTAAGTTTTTATAAACCTCTGGGCCAGATGGTTTCATTTAATTAGCTATTATTCTCACCCTCATGACAATTGCACAGCACCTCATTAATAAAGAGGGAAAGGAATGTGGGTAACAAAACTCACGAAGACAAAGTTATATATTTTTCCACAATCTGAATAATATATATATATATATATATATATATATATATATATATATATATATATATTTTTTTTTTTTTTGGTTTTTCGAGACAGGGTTTCTCTATGGCTTTGGAGCCTGTCCTGGAACTAGCTCTGTAGACCAGGCTGGACTCGAACTCACAGAGATCTACCTGCCTCTCTGAATATAATATTTTAAAGAAGTAGAAATATATCACTATGTGGCTATAATTAGAAAAAAAAATAAGAAAAAATAGTCCTATTGACCATGTGATGTGTTGTTCTAAAATGTCCTGAAGATGATCAATTATTTTTGTATTTGATAGTTGATCTAAAAAGCTAGCATATTTTAAAATGGTTACTCATGAATGAGTTGTGATCAAATGAAAGAATGGAAGGAAGTTCATGAGCTTGCGATTTGGCCCCACCATCTAAAGTCAATGCTACTAACTTTGGCACTGCTAGGGGATTTTCTCCTCCTTGCATTGCAATGAAAGAGAACCTAAGAAGATTAAATGAAGTCTCAGCAGGGTGAAAGAAACCCATGAGATAAGAACAGATCATCTTACCTTTGCCTCACATAGAACCAGTTTAATCCAGCAGTAGATGGCCGATACAGAAAGAACTTAGTGGTATTTTCCCGAGATTTTGCCTCATCTTGGTTTGCTTGGGTGTTTTTTGTCTTACTATTTTTCTTGTATTTTGTGGTTTCTGGTTTTGTATTTTTATGGATCTCTCTCTCTCTCTCTCTCTCTCTGTTTCTATGTTTTCATTGATTTTTAATTTCTATTCTGGTTTGCTTCTCTCTTTTTAAAACTTATTTATTTTCTAAAGAGAAAGAGAAAGAACGGGCATATTAACTTGGTGGGGATGTGGTGAGGATCTGGGAGGAGTTGGATGAGGAGAAACTATAATCAAAATATATTGTATGAAAAATTTATTTCCAATAAAATACATATAAATTATTTCTATTTTTTGAGATTATAATATAATTGCATCATTTTTCTTTTTTCTCTCTCTCCATACCCTCCCATATACACTTCTTTGTAGTCTTTGAAATTTATGGCTTCTTTCTAAAATATTTATTACATGTATATGTATATATATGTATGTTCATAAATATGTGTATATATTTCTAAATATGACCTTTTATGTTTGTATAATGCTACTTGTATGTTCATTTTCAGGGTTAATCATTTGAAAGAGGATAACCAATAGGTGTGGTTTTTCCTGGGAAGGACTATTTCTCTCACTCTCAGCATCTCTTAGTTGCCTGTAGTTTGCTGTGCATGGTTGAGGCCTCATGGGCTTTCCGCCATCCACTGAAGGATGTCTGTTATTGTCATGGCTCAGTTCATCTTTGGAAAGACATGTTGCTGCAACTTTATAAGTGTAGCTTCTGGCATCCCCTGGAGACACAGTGTCACAGCAAACTCCCTGCGACTCTGGCTCTTACATTCGTACCAACCTCTTCTGCAATGGTCCCTGAGCCTTAGGTGTGAGAGTTGTATTTTAGACTTGTCTGTTGCTACTGGGCTCCACAACTCAACACATTGATCAGATACGGTTTTCTGTTCTGGTCTCCCTTTGTTGCAAAGAGAAATTTCCTTTGGACTGCACTTAATCTGGCTAGACCCCAGAGAAGAATCTTTAAAATATTTTAGAAGGTTTGGTTTGTACTTTTAGCCATTTCTAAGAATTGTGGTTGCTAAGCAACATGTAAAGAATATTTAATGCTCATTGTCCTGACCACTGTATTCAAAGCCTATGAGGCAAAGAGTGGATCACTAACATCCTGGAGGTCCTGGGGGCAGGAATCCATAGTGGGGAATAACTTCCCATAATAAGGCTTTGTCTATCACTGAGACCTTTACTGTGCAGATTACAAATGCTTCATTCAATGTACCTGGCAAAGGTGTGGATA
This sequence comes from Chionomys nivalis, assembly GCF_950005125.1. Taxonomy (NCBI): domain Eukaryota; kingdom Metazoa; phylum Chordata; class Mammalia; order Rodentia; family Cricetidae; genus Chionomys; species Chionomys nivalis. The sequence goes on from NC_080087.1 coordinate 45,551,918, forward strand.
AAGACCATCAGATCTTACAGCCTTGGTGAGGAGGCAGTGCCATAGGGTACATTAGCCAGTCTTCTTCAGCATAGTCCCCTAGACAGGGAGCAGAGAAGTGATCTTCTAGGACAGGAGTCATCAGAATCTATGTGGAGCAGTCCCATGCCACCTCCTGTATGGTTCAGGAGAGTCCTCCTCCCGTAATTAGATATCTATGTATTTGTTCTAGTTTTATTCTGCCAAAGGGGCAAGTGTCATGGGACACTTTGATAAGGCTTCTATCAGATATTTGTTTCTAGGCATACTCTTTCTGGGAAGCCATCCTCCCATCCGCTCTTCACAGTGTTTAGTGGTATTTCATTTGTATTTTAATAAATAAAGCTTGCCTGAAGATCAGAGCCACAATGGTCAGCCATACAGATCAAATAGTGGTTGCACACACCTTTAATCCCAGTAGTCACACTAGTTAGCCAGAGAGGCTGGGCAGTGGTGGAGCATGCCTTTAATCCCAGAACTAGAGAGGAACATAAAATGGGAAGAGACAGGTCTCAGACTCAGGCTCACTCTGAGGATCTGTAGAGGCAAAATCGCCATTCGGGTCTGAGGTAGAGCTAACAGTCAGTGACTGGCTACTTTGCTTTTCTGATCTTCAGGTTGAACCCCAATATCTGTCTATGAGTTTTTATTATTCATGTTACAACTGTGATAAAGAGGAACTCTTTTCCTGCTGCCTTATCTGCCTTTGCAGGGATGTATTAAGGTTAGAAAGGAGTCAGGTCAGCAGGGACAGTAGCCTCTGTGGTTATAGCTGCCATCTGTGGCTTTGTCTTTTTTGGCTTTGTGACTTACTTTGTTTTTGTGACTTTCTTTTACTGATAAGTGAACTGAACCTTTGATACACCTTACAATACACCGTGACTTCAGAGAGCTTTTGGTTGGACTGGATGATTAAAAAAAAAAAAAAACAAAACTGTTACACATATTTGATGGAACTATTTTAGGGTTTAATAATCCCCTTTCCATACTGGAGCATGGGTTTGGAGTGGAGGTATATTTGAAGGCTATATGGTTACTCTACAAGTTCTGCCAGCTCTAAGCCTTGGTTAAGAGTTGTATATATTCAACCACTTAGGTTGTGAAGTTAACCAAAAAAAGCTAGACCTCCAGGGACCTTCCAAGATATACACTGATGAACCTTCCTGCCCCACCCCCTGCTGTGTTTTCATTCTGACACAAAGAAACATCAGTCATTACTCTAGACATAGTCAGATTTCTTCAGGATCTTGAACCTGTAATTACAGCTATAGTGAGATGAAAGGGAGACTTACAGGTTCTGGTTGGCACAACCTGTCCTTCCATGAGGAGGTAAGAAAGTAGTTGTATTGTAACCTCAGGATATATCAAGACACTGCTATGAGGGAAGCCTAGTGGATGACAAGCAGAGACCCTCCAGTATAGTTTCTACTATGAAAAAGAAATCTGGTATGGGGTGTAAATAGTGATGAAACCCATGAGGAATGTTCAAAGCTTCATAATCCAGTAGCATTATAGCTGCCCATAGTGAGGGAGACAACTTTGGGCTCTAGGGTCTATTTGTTTGGGTAGATATGCTATAGGTTGTTTGTGTGGCTCCAGAGGCTGAGAAGGAAACGCTACAGTGATTCCTTATTTCCAAGTGATGTGTAACTAAAAGGATTATATCTTTGGGGTAGTTCCAAAGTTTGGGCCCCAATAAGGCTTATTTTAGTTTAACAGAAGGTTGTACTTTTGGTCCCTTATTGCTAGAAGTGGCATGGGCTCTAGTACCTATTTTGCTTCTCATAAAGCAACCCAGATAATTCCTCAATGGTCAGGATCCATATTCTTAGGCACCCAGACAATTCCAGGAAGGCCTAAATTTACTTCTTAGCTTGAGGAGAGGGCAGATCTACAATAACCGTGATCCCGTCTGCAGGCAAGACCAATGTTCGAGGGGGCAAAATAAAACCTAGGTAATTGACTTTTCCCTTATAAACCTCATAGTCCTTCTGGACAGCCCCAGAGGAAAAGTTACAAAGGTACTGGGCCAGGGGATGACCAAAACAGTGAGGGCTGTCTAGTAGTTACTAAAAAGAACTGTCTAGGGCAACTGCTGGGCTCATCTTCTGAGGGTGGGACTTTGTAACCCCTCTAAGGCTCAGGGAATGCTGGGAATAGAGGGAGTGGAAAAAAATGTGAGAGACAGGAAATATGGGGATGGGCTGGAAAATGCCCTTATCTGAGCAAGACATATCCTCTGCAATTATGAATTCATAGCACCGCAGCTTCCCTTGAGTCTGCACAAGAATGGCCTTGTCAGCAGTCAGATATCATGGAGGAGAGGCTAAGGTCTGTTTTAGTTTGCTTTCATCTGCTGTGATAAGCACCATGACCAAAATCAAAGGGGAAAGAAAAGGTTTTATTTCAGTTTTCACTTGTAGTTCATCTTGTAGAGGAGTCAGGGAAGGCAGGTGCAGGCAGGAACTGAAGTAGAGACCACTGAGGACTGCAGCTTATGGGCTTGCTCCCTACAGCTTACATGTCTTACTCTCTTATCACACCCAAAACCCTCTGGCCAGGTGTAGCATCATCCTCAGAGAGGTCGCCCTCCCACATCAATTGCTGAGGAAGAAAATATCCTACAGGCCGTCTGATGGGGAATTTTTCTCAAGTGAGGTTTCTTTCCGTAAATAATTTCAGCTTGTGTCAAAGTGGCAAGAATCTAACCAAGACTGGACTCTGCCTCTCACTGACAAACTATTCGCCCTTCCTTGATCCAGGAAGAAGAGGAGTCCTTGCCTTCAGTAGGTACCCACTGGTGACCCCATCAGTGAATAGTTCTAATCCAGAGATTTCACAGATGATTGTGGTTAAAATAAATGAATTACTACCCCAGAACCACATATCTACAGAAATGCAGGTAGGGGTGGAGGTTCATTGGTAAGAATAAAAGGGAGATGAGAGCATATGGAGAAAGAGCCATCAAATCGTTATGAAACTGTCAAAACCAAAATTAGTGAAAAATCCAATTAAAGACCTTATAGAAGGGAATTCAGTAAAAAGGCACACTTTAAGCCTAGTATTAGAAAGCACAAGGTCTCTGAAGGTATCCATTCTACCAGAGCATGGAATTAGGCACAGATAGGTGTACTGGAATAATAGGATCCTTGATAATTCTATGTTCTGCTTTACTCTGTGAGAACTATTCGACTTTGGAATATAGAGTACAAGAGCAATACAGGTAGAGTTAGAAAGTACAGGGAGTTCATTCATAGAAATTTGTCAAAGATGAGTCTGATGATAGCCTTGAGCTTATGGCATATTTTCTCTTAAGGGGAAAACGAATAAGATTCCTTAGTTTAATGTATATAGCTTAAGATGATGTTGCCTGGCCTAGAACTCCTGCTTCCAATACATTTGAATCTATAGGTAAGTCCTCTGCCTCTGTTAGGCTACTTTGGTCTTTTACATCCCCAATCAAAGGTGTTATCTTTTGAATTCACGGCCAAATAAAAGAAGAGTTGTGTTAAAGGAATACTTCTTAACAATGAGGCACTTTGGTTAACATAAAGAAACCATGTCCACTGACTAAATCTTCCCAGGTATATGTTAAGGTACACCAGAAATGTTTTAACTCAGGGAATTTTCAGTTCTTCCGAGAACAACATCAATGCAATGCAGGAAGTACCGCTGTCCAAAAGAAATTCTGTACTGTTACTTTCCATCATTGGTCTCTACCTAAATGTTTGTATGGCATTACCAGATGTTAGCAAATCTAGGGGTCTCTTTATTAGTGAGATACCATTTTGAAGAACAGCCTTTGGCTCATGGGACTCCAGGACAGCCCATGTCCCAGTGGTCCATCCTTTTATAGAGAGGGCAAGAGGTTCATCTGACCACGTTAAAAAAAATCTTTCAATAGAATGTAAGAGCCAGAATCCCGGGATGTCTGCTGAGAAACAGACCATCCTAAAAATGGCTTGAAAACAAGACTTGAACAATGGCAATACCAATGGGCATGCAAGATGGAAAGGGGGAAATATCATGGATTATTACCCATACAAAAAGAACTATAGGAAACTAATGACTTCTGGGAGGATAATTAGTTTCCCCAAGGCTTGAGTTCCTTTTTAGTTATTCAATAAAGACTGATCAGTCCTAAAACTATACATGCAAAAAATCCAAAAGTGCTTTTAGCAGAGTATATATATATATACAGATGTATATAGGAATAGTAATTTTAGAAAGTGATGTAATTGTTTCAATAAAATATATTAAAATACCTCTTAGTAGAATATATTCATTATATACAATAATGGGTTTCATCATCTCATTTTCATATATGTACATAATATATTTTTAGCATTTACCCTTATTTCCCTCTCTTTTCTCCTTCCATGCTCAATCTCTCAAATTTAATCTCATTCCTTTTCCTTGCAAGGCTCTCTTCTACTTTCGTGTGTGTGTGTGTGTGTGTGTGTGTGTGGTTCAATGAATATCACTATAGCTGTGTATGGGGGAAGTGACTATATTTGTTTACAGGACTGTGGGTACCTTACTAAAGGTTATACCATTGAGGAAAATGTTTCTATTGCCTGAAGAGGCTCAGGATTAACTGGCATCTGGCAATCGAGGGTCAAGACAAGCATACAAAATCCATGTTATGCCTCTTTCCGCAGCTCTTTACATTCTTTCTGCCCCTTCTTCCACAATGTTTCTTATGCATTAGAGAGGCTGGTATATGTGTCCCACTTATGGCTTAGCCATACAACAGTCATTTATTCTCCATATTTAACCAGTTATGCATCTCTGCAGTCACTGCTGACCACTGTAAAAAGAGACTTCCTGATTCAAAACTAATAGCAGTATTATTCTACTGGCATAAACACAGTTATTTAGAAGATAGTTTCACAGGTACAATCATGTACATTTGGCAAAAGAACAGCAGCATCATCTCTTCTAGGGTCTGTGATCTATCTTACCACTGTTTTTATTTTATTTTGTTTTGTTTTGATGATGTTTATAGAATCAGATGTGAATTCCTTCCTGTGGAGCAGGCCTCAAATTCAATGAGAAGGTTTTTAGTTACATCTATAATAGACTAGCCATATGGCACCAGTGGGCTCCTCTTTCCCGGTGGGGTCAGCAGTGTAGCATACAAGGTCCACAGATGAATAATACTGCTGATTGCAACTCTCCTCCAGCAGTCTGAACAGTATTTTCTAACAACATAAAGCCTAGTCAGAAAGGAGGAAGATGCCAGCCCAGTTCGAGCTTGATCTCTCTATGTCATGTGGCCAAGGCATGTGCTATCTTAGCAATAGGATCTTATCACTTAGTTCTGGTATGAAACTAACAGGAGTTTAAATAACCATATGTTATATGCACATTCTTTTTTTCCAACATTACTTCTACCATCACACGTAACAAATACCCAGTGAAGGCTGCAGGGCACGACCTACAACTGATTGTAGAACCTGGTGCTCTTCATCTTGTTTTCTTTTGAACTTGGAGGAAATGGGAAGTCTCTGAATTGGGAAAAATCAATGGTAACAAGATAAAAATAGAAGCTACTGAGGAGGCTGAGGGAGTAACAGACTCCTCTCCAGGGAAGCTCACACTGAGGAGAGATTGCCTGAGGAAGATCCTTCAGACTTCTGGGAGAGTTCATGGGAGCAGATGCCATAGACCCTAAGATAGAAAAGTCAAATGTTCATGTCCCGCACAGATCTTTGTGGTTTTTAAGGAAGAAAAAGAGTTATGAGTAGAGATCTCAGACCATCTCCTCTCCTACTTACAGATAATGGTGTTTTAGTTAAGGCTGCCACTAGATGGCCACACCTCCACATCCCCTAATGGTACTGAGGGCAAGCAGGATTTCTAAAGAAAATTAAACTTGTTTTCTTTGAAGTATGAGCACAAACTGGCCCTGCATTTCTGAAATCCACCATAAAGGTTGTTATAGAGAGTTGATTTTATATTTGAAAAAGAAAGTTGAAGACCAGGTTTCTCGCTCTTCTAGAGGAACATGCCTGTGCTCTGGAGGTATCTACAGTTTTCACTGTGAGTTACATGTTCGCTTTTTTGACAACAGTATGTGAAAGATGATGTGTCGGGGCAAGCTTTTTTATCCCCAGTGATCAAGTATTGCATTACATGCAATCCATGTCCTTGATTCCATGCTGTCTTAGTTGTCTATTCCTGTGCTGAAATACCATAACCCAAAAGCAAGTTGGGGAGGAAAGAATTTGACTACATTTCCACATCACTGTTCATCATCAAAGGAAATCAGGACAGGATTCAAATAGGGCAGAAACCTGAGACAGGAGCTGATTCAGAAGCCATGGAGGGGAGCTGCTTACTGACTTGCTCCTCATGACTTTCTTAGTCTGTTTTTAGAACCCAGGACCACCAGCCAAGGGATGACACCACCCAAAATGAGCTGGGCCCTCCCCCATCAGTCCTAATTAGGAAAATCCTTTACAAAGCTTTCCTGCACTCTGATCTTATGGAGTCATTTTCCCAAGTGAGTCTCCCTCCTCTCAGATGACTCTAGCTTGTATCAAGTTGGCATAAAACTAGTCAGCAAATAAGATGTATCTTTGTAGCTATGTTCTGCAAGCTTTCTTTCAGCATCAAAGCTCCCTTACCTCCCTATCCAGATGCTGAGAAGAAAGGCTTGTGCCCTCTAAGTCCCACACTGCTCTGAATAGATCTCCATGCTGAACAGTGGAAGGGGACTGAGGGATAAAGTTACCATTTAGTCCCAACACAGGCAATTAACAGGCAACAAGTAATATGGCAGAGGAAGGTAAATTTTGGCAGAATGCCTGAGGTGGCCACACCCCATGCATGACTCTCTTGGTAGGCCTCTAGCTTCCTTTCTTCAAAATAATGATACTTTGGTCAGGATCATCCTCCCAGGCTGTGAGTAGACTAGACAATGGTCATTCAGAAGTTGGCTGAAAATTAAAAGTGAGAGGGCCCACTGTTGTTAGATATTTGTACACTGTGTGAATATGTATTGCTCTGATTGTTGTAATAAGTTGAACAGCCAATAACCAGGCACAGGGATAGGTGGGACTTCAAAGGAGAGAGAGAGAGGAAGTAGAAGATGATGCTAACACACATTACAGGCCAAGGATATGATGGGAGTTGGACATAGAAAGAAAGTAAGGTAAAGTGTCAGGAGGCAAAGTGTAGATTAATATAAGCAGTTTAATTAAGTTATAAGAGTTAGTAGGACAAACCGAAGCCAAGGTCAAGCTTTCATAATTAATTAGTCTCCATGTTGTTATTTGGGAGCTGGCTGGCAGGAGAGATAAAGACTGGTTAGAGGCCCACAGTTCTTAGAACTCTGTCCACCTTTTAGACAAAGAATACAAACACCTATGGCTTCAATGTAGGAGCAGGAGCCTGCAGTGCTGGGTGACCAATGGGGTAGCACACTCCTCCAGAGCAGTGTGTCATTCCAAGGACATCTGAGAAGTAGAAGATGGTTCTGACCTGAAGCTCAGAGAGGAATGAGAAAATGTGAACCCTGTAATGACAAATCACAGTGAAGTAGCACTTGGGAGGAGAAGGTACCCAGCCAGTGGAGGAACCTAGGATCAGCTGACACTGAGTGATCAGGGAAATAGAAGCAGTAGAGAGTCAGAAGGAAGCCAGTATGACAGGCACAGCAGGTGGTAAAGAGGCCATTAGAGAGTTGGGATTCTGTGACCTAAGACAGAGAGAAGAACAGACAGTTACAGAGATCGCATTCCCAATGTGTTTGGGATCAAAGTATATGATAAGCATGAAAATAGCTCCTCTTAGTGCTATCCTCTTCAGAGTTGGATTCCATAGCAGCTCTAAAAACAAGCAAGCAAACAACCAAAAACCAAACAAACAAAAAAACCCTCATCTGTCTTCATCCAAGGCCAAAAGACTTGGACACCAGTGATCCAGGGTTGGTATACTCCCAGACAGCCAGGATTGTTCCACTCCACTTTACCCTGTGTACCTAGGGGATAGCTCTTATCCAGGGATTGGGACAATTATTAGACCTAGAGATGATTCTTCCTGGGAGAGGTAAGCAGCGTGAGAAGGGAGAGGGGACAGAGTTTCCAGGTAAAGAGAGGGAGAGGTGTGTGAAAAAGAGAGCAAGGATTCTTAGTTCTAGGTCTGTGAGTAGCTCTTTACTTGTGGAAGGGAAGAACTCTGTTACATTCAAGTACTCCCTGGCCATAGCATCCAAATGTTTTCTGTGTTTTCTTGATTCTTGCTTCCTCAGAAGAAACAGTTCAGCAAAACACAAAAGAAATAACAGCAAGCAGATGCATCAAAGTGAAACCACACTCACAAGGGACATGAGTAGACTATCCAAGGGAGGATTGGTCTGCATGGTCTCATGCAGTTGTCTCATCCCTCCCCACCTTCATGTCTTCTGTCTCAATACTACTTTCTCCTTTTTTTCATGACTGGTGAATTCAGAAGAGTCTGTTTCGGCATTTTGTCTCATAAAATGGTTCCTTGTATTTTCGTCAAACACACAATGGTTAAGGAAGGTCGACTTTCTTAAGAACTCAGAAGAACGATTGCTTTGTTTAGCAAAGGTCACCTCTCTTCATTCTGTAGAAGCAGCCTCTGGGAAATAGAGCAGACAGGGAGGGAATTGTCAATGGCCATTTGTTTAGAGGTAGCTGACCAATGTGTATCAAGAGTTGTCAAAAGCATTAAGAGGGGTCTAGGAAGATGGCTTAGTTAGTAAACAGTAAAATGCTGTCTGTTCAGGCATAAATAGCACAGTGCAGATTCCCTAACACGAATGTAAAAGTCAAATGTAACTAACCTGAGTACAGGAAGGTGAGACTGGGGGATTCTTGGAACTTGCTTTCCATCCAGTCTAGCTGAGTTGGTAAGTTCCAGGTTTACTGAAGAGACCCTGTCTCAAAAAATATGATGGAGAGAAAAAACTGAAGAAAATACTTGAGATTGACATTTCGCCTGCACACACACACACACAGGTGCAAAGGTCATCAGAGTCCTTTTCTGAAGAACCCAGGCAGGACATTTTGTCCCTGGCATCCCCTACTTTTAGATTGTGCACCTGTGAACAAAGCAAAAGTAATTGAGTAGTGATGTAGGCTGAGGAAGAGTTGAAGTGGAACAATGGTGGCAGCCTCAAGTTAACTGGTGAACCTGAGCTATTTCCTGAGCCTCTAGGTTATTATTTCCAACAGCGTTAGTGGTCTAAGCTTGTATATAATTGAAAAATAAAATAAAACAAAAAACCAAAAACCAGTAAACTTTTAGCTCACATATTTGCTCTAAATATGTCATAAATATATTTAGGAACTCCAGTTTTAATTGGAGCAACAATAAAACCCTAGCATCACTTTCTCTGAGAATGTCATGTACAATTGATTTGACTTTCTATTTACAATAGTCACAGACACCTTTTATCTGGTGTGTTATTTGCTACTAATAATAGCAATAAAAGGTTAATCAATTTCCACCAAGAATGGAAATCATATGTGAGAAAACTGTGATGGTAATCGTAATCCTTTTGGAGAATTTCAGAAGACATTTATTTTACCCACTACTGCTTACCATTTCCATGCAGGTTTGTAGGAGAAACACTTGTTTTTCATTTGCCTCCTTTGTCACTTAAGGTGAAGGAATTGGCTCAATATCAACTGTCTTGAACTGCTCCAGTGTCTAAACAAATAATGGAGATTTACAAAATATTGAATGAATGCTTGAGTTTTTAACTGTGCGTGCTCTATAATACTTAGATACTAAAGGTGGATTATGAACAGAAAAACCTGTTCTATATAATGTTTTGTCACATGGTAATAATGATGATAGTAATAAAATAACAAAACTTTTATTTGAATCATTGTGTGAATGTGGCTAAGGTATATGAATGTGAATGTATTCATACAACCTGCAGAACCCAGAAGAGGACATCAGTTGTCATCCTCTAACACCCTGTGACTTCTGGCCTTGGCAGGTTCTCTCAATGAACAAGAAGTTTGCTGCTTCAGCTAAGCTTGTCTGCAAGCTCCTAAGATCTGCCTGTCTTCGGGTTTCAATTGCTGTCAAGAGACACTGTGATCACAGCAACATTTATAAAGGAAAACATTTAGTTGGATGGCTTGCAGTTTCAGAAGTTTAGTCCGTTACTATCATAGCAGGACATGGTGACATGCAGGCAGACATGGTGCTGGAAAAGAAGCTGAGAGCCAATACATCTTGATCTACAGGCAACAGGAAGTGAACTGCATTGGGCACAGCTTGAGCATAGAAAACCTCAAATTCCTTTCCCATAGTGACATATGTCCTCCAACAAGGCCACACCTACTTCAACAAAGTAAAACTTCACAGCTCATTCCCTATGAGCTTATGGGGGCCAGTTATATTCAAATTACCACATTGCCCATCTCCATCTGCTAATCTTTGAGTGACAGGCACTCACATCCTTATTTAACTTTTTACCTGGGTGCTGGGCTTTCAAATGCAGGTCCTCATGCATGACCAGGAACTGATTTCTCTCACTGAACTATCCCTTCAGCCCTTACATTTAAATCCTTGTAACTCTGAATGAGAGCAAAGTGACTGTGCTGTCTAAGTCTTATCGTGAACAGGACAAATGAAGAGATGTGTTAATAGCTAGGCAAATTTCACTATGTACTGGGTGTTAGTCAACATTAAGAATCCATTGTTTGTGGCTGAATTTTTCATTTAAAACATTATTAGGAAAATGTTATGATTTAAGGGTTAAATATTATGTTTTATGTCATTTACTTGTAAATTCTAAACAAAATCTGCAATATAAATGACAAAATGCTATGAAATACAACCTATGAATATACAGATATTTCTTATTTTCAGCTATACGTTTTTGTATATTTGAAATTTTTCATGATAAAAATTTCAAAGATAAGAAAAGACAAAAGGAAAGCACTAGAGAGACAAACTATTAGCATTTTGTTAAGCAAGCAAAATGATGGTTACAGAGCCACAAAACAAGATGGAGGCCTGATTTCTGTCATGTGCCTGGTTACACAGGAGTCATCCCCACCACTGGCTAAAACAAAAGACTGGCAAATAAATGTTGATAAGCAGTGAACAGGCAAATTATACATCACTGACATGAATCTAAAACTGTAAAAGTACTTTGGAAAATTGATCAAAATCTTCTTCTAAATGTATGTGTAACCATACAATTTCACTCTAGGTTATGCACAAACAAATTAGTGGGTATGTCTACAAAAATAAATGTAGAAATATTCATAGCAGTTCATTCATAATAGCATAGAACTGCAAGTAATCAGATGCTGTTCAATGGGTAAATGGATAGATAGACGATGGTGTGCTTAATGGAATGTACGCCAATTAAAAAGATGAATCCTACATGCAAAAACATGGACAAATCTACTTGGTCATAGGTTAATGGGCAAAACTACCCAATGATAGTAGATGAAGGACAGTAGGATTCTGGAAAAGCTATAACATTTAAAAGAGATTTAATTTAGTTTCAACTATGAGTATGTATGTGGGTTTGTGCACATGTATATAGGTATGTCCAGACACCAGAGAGGGCGCAAGAATGTCTGGAGCTGGAGTTATAGGTGGTTGTGAGCCATATGACCTGGGTGCTGGGAGCTGAACTCAGATCCTCTGGAAGTATATATGAACTCTTAACCACTGAGCCAGTTCCACTTCCCCCCACAAATAGTATCGATATTTAGCTATGTATGTATGTATGTATGTATGTATGTATGTATGTATGTATCTATCTATCTATCTATCTATCTATCTATCTATCTATCTATCATCTATCTATCTATCTATCTATCTATCTATCTATCTATCTATCTATCTATCATCTATCTCTATATCTATATACACACACACACACATATATATATAGCATATGTATGGTATATAATCATACTTTAACAGATATAAAAGGTGTTCTTAGTGCCCTTTTTATTCAAACTATTTTTCAATTCCATAGAATAATAAAAACTCTAACTTCCACATGCTAGAAATGTAGAGCAAGTAAGAAAATGTAAACAGTTTGAGTTATAAAATTAATCAAACTTCCATTTTTGTTGACACAGTGTTGTATTTTAAAATTGAGGCCCATGTTATTTTTGTTTGTCTTGAAGTTCACATACTTTTGAAATAAATTTAATGTATTTTGAATTATATTGGCATAACCTTATTCTTATGACAGTGCTCAATCTTGTATCTAAGTTGAACAAATTGAATATATCTATTCATTTACAATTTTTCCAATTATTCATATAGCTGTTAGGTGAACGTCTTACATATGACAAATGCATTGTTAGGCATTGGTAAACACATTTAACTAGTACATAAACTCTTTATAACTTTACGTTTTAGAAAATCCCAATTGTAGTATGACTGCTTGAGTTATATCAGATGCATTTCTAATAAAAAGCCAAAACAGTGATCATACATAAAAATACAATTTCATTTTCAGCTATGTGCAATCAATACTGATCCTGTCTACTTCTGCCTTCAAAAGCATCTACCTAGCTTCTGAAAGTTAAGAAGTATTTCAGGCTGAATGATTTTGAAATGTAATACAAAATTCTGGATTTCAGACTGCTTAAATGCATATTAAACATGATCATTTGGAGAGAGTTTGGAACTGCAAATTGTTACATAGCTTTACACTACTCAGACTTCTTGGAAATGTATAAATTGCAGATGTTATTCTATAAGGGGATTGTTTCCATTGCCTTCTATAGATTGTGTAAGTTTTATAACTTTTCTGATCCCTCAATAACAATCACTTGTGAATAAAATATTTATTTGTGTCCTCACTATTCTCCAATAAGTATGTTTGCTTGTTTTTTAAATTCTGAGGCTTGTATGTTGAATGTGAGATTTTAGTGTGCAGACCTTTCATGGTACTTTTTGATAAATTTGAACACAGAGACCTCCACTTGTGTGATTCCTGTCTTTCAAAGCATTAGTTGTAGTAGGAGGCCACTTTTTGAGTCCCAGCTGCCCAGATATCTGAAATAACCACACAGAAACTGTATTAATTAAATAACTGACTGACCTTAACTCTAGATTCTTATTGGCTAACTCTTGCATCTTAATTTAACTTATTTATATCAATCTGTGTATTGCCACGAGGTTGTGGCTTACTGGGCAATATTCTGGCGTCTGTCTTTTGTGGGGCTACATGGCTTCTCTTGACTCTGCCTTCTTTCTCCCAGCATTCAGTTTAGTTTTTCCCTGCCTAGCTCTGTTTTGCTCTGCCCTGCTATAGGCTCAAAACATTTTCTTTATTCATTAACCAATGGTAATCACAGCATACAGAGGGGAATTCCACATCAATTAGTCATAATTTGATTTAAGATATGTGAGGATGACACACTGCCAAGCATGTGATCATTTGAGTGAAACATGGGAAAGCCACATATCCCCATGAAACCTCTAGAGACCTTTATAAAACTTAGGCACACAGAGCCCCCGTTCTGAAAGGTAATATATCCCCTTAAACACCCTTTTCCTGTTTTCATCTCCCAAGGTTTCATTTCATGAAAAAATATTAGTTGACATTATAAAGAGGTGCCAGAATGCACTCATCCAACTAATGAAAAATTTAGCTTAAGTTTAGCAAAACAGCAAAATCACTTATTGTGGGAAAATGCAGTCGATTATTTTAAGGTAAATTATTCATAGCTCACCAAGAAGCAATCATTTTGGTAAAGACTAGGTCATTTTTTTCACATATTGGCAGGAAATAGGAGGTAGGAAGTGAGCCTGTGGTATGAGTGAGTGATGTTGCCATGTAGGACACAACCAAACTATTCTCAAGCTGAGTGCTGTGAAAGTCCAGGTAAAGCCAGTCTGCCTGTGACGGTTAATTTGTAAAGGAGCCATGGTCATATCAGCTCATTGGTGTTTAGGGACAGAGACTGAACAGAGCTGAGAATCCAGAAACTGCATCCTTCCAGAACCTGAAACCTGCCACATTAGGTATGTGAGCAAAGACTCAGATTCCCCAAAGTTTTTAAGGGCAAAACTAGTTATAAATGAGAAGCATCTTCACACAGGGGTCACGTCCCAACACTTTTCAGAATCTGCCTTCTCTCAGGCTATACTATTCTTAGATACTCTGGGTGAGTCATAAAATACTAAGTCTGAATTAAATGATATGACATGTAACTTGCCAAGCAATGATAGCATTGTGTGCACCCTGTGAAATTTTATAATCGTTTAATACTCATTGGACACAATTGTGAAGAAAAGGACCTTTGAGTGCATTTTTTGTTTTATATCCGCATTCGGGCTTATCAGTAAATACTTATGCCCTGTGCTGTCTAGTTGTATGACGTTGGTTTTGAAGATGAGTCACAGGGAGGTTGTCTCTGTCCTTTCCTGTCTGCAAACAATATGAAAGGGCAAAATAAGATAGATGTCACCTATTTTAATGGAAAACCCAGAAGTTCTTCCTTCTAGCTAGACAGAAATGTTCTCACAGCTTATCACGCATGACTCAGTACTATTTCCTCTCAAGTTTGTCTGTACCACAGAACTATTGTGTGACTTATAGTCAAGACACAACCACATACTAGTTTATTCTCAATGCAGAACTCAACTCCAGTAATGCATTTGAAAGTGAGTCATATTTAAAAACATGTATGACATTCTGTGTATCATCCATCCACACTCTACAATTTTTACCGCTGTTGAGATCCAGTAAGACATATGGTAGGAAATGCATTCTTCATAAAAAGAAAATTTAGATACCTAGTCTTATTTCAATAAACAATAACTCCTATTAGGGGAAACTGTGGCAAAATGTCTCTTTGGTTTCCACAAAAGTTTCAGTAGCAAACACTTCAAAGTAGCACTCAGGCTGCAGGAAGCTGATGTTTCCGTTCAGTTTTCTCCCCATGTGCCCTGTATTATTCAATCTACCCAATCTATACATGTTCTAGAATTACAGAATCAAAGGAGTAGTGACAAGAGTTGCAAAGGTTGGCCTGGTCAGTCTTCTCACATTGACATGGATTATAGTCAAAAGGCTAGGTGAAATTTGGGTCTATAGGAAGCTCATTATAGACTTCATCTCCAATAAATGAGTCTTACAAAGAAAAATGCTGCACCATGGAACCTTGGGCTTGCCTTTCTGTCTCTGCTTCTTTCTAAAAAAAATTTCCTATTTTATACTCCCCTTTGAATTCGTAAGTCCACAACTAATAGCCTTTCTTTTCTAAATGGTTATTTTGCACGTGGTTGGCCTTTCAAAAGTTTTAGACTCCTTTATTGAAAAGATCCGAGTGGGTGCTCTTATTGACATTCTTTACATAGAAAGTACCCAACACTCGATGTGGATTAACATTTAGGAAATGAATAGTGAGGGCAGGGAAGCCCATGGAAACCTCTGAAGCCAACAGAGAAAGCTGTTGGAGTTTGGAATGCAAGGTGGGAGCTAGCTGGAGGTCAAGTACCACAGCCGGATCTCAGGAAACGGTTCTGTCAAGTACTGTTTAGTTACAGAACATGATGTGCAGGGGCAAGTTTTAAGAATGAGAAGCTGAAAGCATAGTAGCGAGTCAAGGTGACCTTGGGTGTATGTTGCTGATCCCAGTCAACCACTTTTCATCTTTTCATAGAGCATTCTCTATTCGGACAGGGCACATTGTGTTTCTGATCTGTGTCACTTTGAATCTTTGGAAGGTTCCTTTCCTCAAGGTTTCCTAAGATAGTCTCCCTTTCTCCTTCTCTTCTAACCTTCCCTCTCTGGCTCCCCTTTCTTCTCTTTCATTGTTTCTTCTTTCTCTGTCTCTCTTTGCTTTTTTCTTTGATCTCATGTAACAAAAGCTAGGCTTGAATGTAGCCAAGGATGAATTGAGTTTCAGATCCCTGAAGATCCCTGAAGATCCCTCTCTCTTCCCTGTGCTGAGATTACAAATATGGGCCACCACACCCAGTGTGTGCAGTACTGGGTATTGAACCAAGTACTTTCAGGACTAAACTACATCCTTAAACCTGAACTATCTGAGATACTCTGCTGTGATATGAAGTTCTAGATTACCGAAAATTTTCAGTTTTTTATTTCTTTTTCTTCCCCATATTTCTTTCTATAGCAATTTCAATGGCTCAGCTGTAGACCATGTTATTAGTGAATATAGTTTCCAAGGGTTGGTTACCCATAGACTATACTATGGCTCAAAAGTGTGAGTGTGTGTGTGTGTGTGTGTATGTATCAAAAGTTTGCTGCTAAATCTAATCAAGGTCTGTATTAAGCATAAAGACATTTTTATTAGTTGGCTTAAATGCTGTCTTGGCTAGTTTTTCGACAACTTGACTCAAAGCTAGACATACCTAGGAAGAGGGAATATCAACCAAGGATTAGCCTCATAATACTGACCTATGGGCATTTAAGGATATTTCTTTTCTAATTGCTGTGCGAAGTCTCAACCCACTTTGATACTGCAGCTCCTGTGTAGGTGGGTGTGGGCTACATAACAAAAGTAGCTGAGTTAGTCAATAAGAAGCATTCCGTCATGGCTTCTGCTTCTGTTTTCTTCCTGGTTCATGGTTTGACTTTCTGCCCTGGCTTCCTTCAGTGATGACTTATAACTTGTAAGCAAAATAAATAAACCCTTTAATTCCATTTTTTTTTGTTAGCATTTTATCTCAACAATAGGAAAATGTTGGGAGCCACATTTTTGGGGTGACTTCGGCTACAATCCTAGCCACGGCAAGTTGCACGTTCCAGGGTAAGGGATGTGAGGATTAGAAATGTTAGGTAGGAGGAACAAAAATAAAAATGAATCACAGAGACATAGGATAGTACTGGGAGGGCCACTCAGTGCCTCCTGAATACTGAGTTCTGGTTCTGATTTTGCCCGTGTTTAATTTTTCATACACTTTTATATCCCAATACAAAAGGGAGGAAGAAGAGGCCTCAGTGGGTAGCAAAGCAGTGTCTGCAATTTTGGAATTGGAATTAGAGACAGGAGGGAGAGGGAAAATCGCATACCTGACCCCCTGGCCAGCGGGGCCAAGGTATTGGTGGCTGAGACAGAGGGATGAAGTGAGAGAGGAAAGCTGAAGGGAGAAGAGAGACCGCAGAAGAGTAGTATGCTACAGTGCTGGAAATGAGTCTGGGGAATTGGAATAATCACTGGATTTGTTTGAAAGACTGTGAGAAGAGTCACTGAAGACTTGCTTGTTCGACAGAGTCATTCCTTAATTACTGCCCATCTTGTTTTGTGACAAGGTTTCTCACTAACCTGAAACTCAGAAACGTGTACTTCCTGGCTCCCAGGAATCCACTGAACAACATTTAAAGTCTTTGCTGTGGTGGTAATTTGTTTGTAATTTCAGTAATGTAGAGGGCATATAACACTTTAATTGTGGGTGCTGGGGAGTGAGTTCAGGTGTTCTTGCTTGTAAGGTAAGTACTTTCCCAGAAGAGCTGTCTTTCCATCCACCCCTCTTTTTAAAAAATTTTATAGACACTGTTTCCATTGGACTAGGCTTTACATTTCACTAGGTTTATTACTTTAAAGTCTATCTCGCTTACAGCAATGTGGGGATTAGGACTTTGATATGAATTTTGGGAGGACACAGTTCAGTCTGTACAAACCCACAAAGTGAGCCTTCAGTGATCTTTGCCTTCTCAAACTTTGAATGCAGTGAGTTTCCGCCATCCTAGCCTGCTTACCGTGGTAAACTATTTTGCATTAGATAATCTCTTGTTCAAAAACTTTTGTACTGCCATTGTTTACCCCATTGCTTGTTTAATTTTAAACATGGCTAACAAAACAGTTTAATGTGCAATAATTATGGCACACACCTTTAATCCCAGTACTTGGGAGGAGGCACAGGCAGGAGGTTGTCTGAGTTCTAGGCTAACCTGGTCTACAAATCAAGTTCTGATACAGTCAGCGCTATACAGAGAAACCTTGTATCAAAAAACCAAAGTAAAGCAAAGCAAAGCAAACATGTTTTTATGCTCTCAAGGGCAGTGTCCTATTAACTATTGTTGGGAAACAAATCAAACCAAAACTTAGTGACTTACAGAGAGGAACAATCTTATTACTCTGCATAGCTTTGTGTATGAGAAATTTGGTGTGAGGCTAGAGTTTTGGTTCTGGCTCAAAGACTTCCTAATAGTCTTTTAAGACTTTCATAACAAGAATTCCAAAATCCAGGTGCTGGTTGGATTGGCTTTTAGGATAGCCTCTTCACACACACACACACACACACACACACACACACACACACACACACACACACACTATTATTATTTATTCTGTCTTTACAGGGCCTTCTGTGCATGCATATGTGAAAGGAGTGAGAATTCTGCTACCTCTTCATCTTCTTATATAGATAGACACTCTTCCTATTAGACAGGAAACATTTTTTAAAATCTAATGGCCTTGTCTCCAAATACAGTCACAGACATAAATGCTAAGAAAACAGAGAAGAGGTTCACAGAGTTCTTTCCATATGGACCTGTTTGGACTTGTTGACTTGCATACATAGCATCGGACACCCCACAGAGCAAAGAACTTGATAAAGTAAGGTACAAAAACATGTCACTGTTATGGCTTTGTCTTAAGTCACAATCACTTTTGACATAGTGTGTTAAATGAAGCAGAGATCTATTCAGCTTCAAGGGGAAGAGGTATAGTGTTCCCCCAAAGGAGATATCAAAGTCACGTGGGATAGCTGGTACATGGAAGCTGCTATTTTGGGGCAACATGGTTTCCTGTGGACAATGATGTTCCTGCGAGGTTCACATTTTTCCTTTCCAAAAGGACCATTGTGAGAAGTGGTCCAATAGGTCATTTGGAGATTGACTGCTCTCTGTTTATACACACACATTTTTATTTGTCCTTCTGGGAGCAATGTTTTTTAAATGTTACTGTTTCTAGTTATAACTGAGAATTGAGATACTTGATACAAAAAACAGTATCAAGACTAATGAAAACCATCAACAAACATTTCCACAATGTCTTAAATCGGGAGCCTGCTTTCTTTACATTGTAGATCTGCAGTAGCTATGGTTTTTCATATTGGATTTTTCTGTGGCTTCCATCTCTGTTATTAAAGTATACTTATCAGGACTCAGGCTTACTAGAGAAATAGAGCCCATAAGATGCATACATAAATATGTGGGCAAACAATATTTGGGCCAGGCTTAGATTCACATGGTCATGGAAGTTGGCAACCCTAAGGGGTTAACCTTTAGGCCAGAGACTAGAAACAAGTGTTTGCTTGTAGAACAAGGCATCTGCTGAAAGAGTTATTTCATCTCTATGGTGATTCTGTGACTGATGTTAAGGGCTTGCAACTGACTGGCCAACGATTACCTACATTTTGAAAGATAATCTGCTTAAAGTCTACCAATTTAAAAATTAATTCTGACTGTATAATGCTTTGGTATCATCTACATGCAGCTAACAAATACCCAGTTTCATGGCCTCATGAGCAGCATTTGCTGTGCTTAAACTGTGCAACCAGGAGCAACAGTGGTATTTGTAGTGTTTTCATTAGGATTTTAAACACTAGAACTTAAAACACTTTAAGCTCATAGTCAACAGATATTTTACTTATGAAATATATACCATGAAGAGCTTGTATCTCACAGACTACTTTTCATTGGGCTGACTGTTCATGCAAGGGCTTCAGTGAGGTGTGATGAAAAACATTGAGGCCACTAGTAATAATCCCCAAACTCAACATGGAAGTGGCTGAATTTATCATTCACATAATAATCCTAATTTTCATAAGGCAAATCAGATATTAGGCTTTTACTAGTTATGCCTCTCCTCTCCTCTCAACTCTCAGCATCTTCTGGTCCACGAGTATACAAAGAAAAGGAGTGAAAAGAACTAGGTGGGAAGGAGGTCATACAATTTAGCTGTGTTTTAAAACATCCAACAAGGTCTAGAACCGTCACAGGCTGAGACATAGGTCATTGTCCAAATTGACTGTATTTATTTATTTTCATTTTATGTGCATTAATATTTTGCCTGTACATATGTCTGTGTGACAGTGCAAAATCCTGGAACAGGAGTTACAGACGGTTGTGAGCTGCCATGTAGGTGCTGGGAATTGGACCTAAGTTCTCTGAAAGAGCAGCCAGTGCTCTTTTCTGCTGAGCTATTTCTTGGCCTCATAGTTCCCATAGTGGTGTTTGGAGATGGGTCTTTTGGGAAGCAGTTAGGTCAGATGAAATTCACAAGGATGTGGCCCTCTTGATGGCATTTGTGCCCCTCCCCCCTTGAAAGAGTTGGAGACTGCATTTAGCACATTTGCTCTGTCTTGTGTTGTGTGGTCTGCTATGCTGTGATACCTCCCAGTAGGGCTATACCAGGCTCTTGACCACTCAGCCTCCAGAACCAAGAGTCAAACAAAATCCTCGTTTTAAAAAACAAATTACTCTGTCTCTGGTATTTGGTGATAGCAACAGAGAAAACCCAACTAAAGACAGTCCATTTTCTTTTCTAGTGCCCTGTGCTTTCCTGAGATCTGTCTAGAAATGCACCACTGTCTACTCTGTAAATATAAATGAAATATAGTGTCTGTATTTTAACCATACATTTTTTAATTTATGTCTTTAAGAAGAAAGAAGATCCTATAAAATTTCTCTTTGCTGGAAAACAAAAGATTAACAGTAAGACTTTAGGCTTTAGATCAGTCACTGTTTCCATCTGGTGAATGTTCTATTTGATAGCCTCATTTAGAACTTCAAGAGATTTTGCTCAGATTTAAAGTTCTCATTACAGCCTTTGCCAAAGTATCTTAAATGCAAAGCAATCTAAACTTTAAAAAAATTAGGAATTGCTGAGGGAGACCTATGAAGGACTGAAACACCGAGATAAAATGGGTTGGGAAAATATTCTAGTGCATGACTCCTGCTCTCTGAAAATAAAAGTAATAAGACCGTCATTATGATTTTTAGAGGTTTTTTTCTATCTAGAGCTACATTCATTTTTCTTTGCTTTGTAGGTCCCACCCCAATTTACAGAGAGACATGAAATATAGCCGGTACAGAGTTTTCTGAGCATTTGCCATTTCCCTGGCTTAGGAATGAATCCCAAATGGATTTGGTTTTATAAGTTACATGTTTCTTCTGCTCTTCAAGCAATATTGATCTCCCACAAAACAATGTCTTGTTTCTTCTAGAAAATGGACATCTTTGTTTCTGTACTCTATCCGTATGTAGCCATTTTTAGAGGAAAATATCCCCAAACACATTTTTTTTTTTTTTTTGGTTTGTTTCCTAAGAGCCACTACATTTTACCATTACATTAACCATGGTCAATTTTCCAGCTCAAGGTGACTACTGATTCTCATTTCTCTTTATAAGAAAACTCTTATTTTAACTGGGTTTCATTTTGCCTTTAAAATTTTTCTCGTGTTTTGACTTCCATAACCTGTAATGTTTTCAAATTTAAATGTTCAATGAATTCACATATGCATACTTTCCTTAAATATTTCTGACTTAAATTTAACTATGTATTATTTCTTTAAAGAGAACACAATGGAGAGAGAAAACAGTAAGAAAGTGCACAGAGCTATCATGGTGATAGATTAGCAATATCTTCATAATTATTTCTATCATAACTCTTATAGTGGTGACACACAATGAGCACAGCAGAAGATATGTGTATTAAGTTTTCTTGAGAAAATAAAACACAATATTCGAAAGAGGCTCAAGGCATATTGTTGCACATTTATAATGCCAGAAAATTGAAAATAACCTCATTTAAAAATTCCCTTTCAATGCAGATACTGCATTATCTCTATTTTATTTTTTTCAAAATATGTGAACAAAATCATTAAAATCTGTTCATAAAATTATTAGCCACCAAATTTGTGATGAAGAGGAAAGGAAAGAGGCAGGATTAATGTTTAGTGAATACCATCTTTGTGTCAGCTTAATTCATATACATTTTTTATTGTTTCTCAAAACCATGTTTTAGATATTCCCTGTGCAAACTATTCTGTGTACATGCATACATGTATGGAGAAAAGGATACTGAAAGGAATAATAAAAAGGGATCATTTTATTCATTTGTTGTAAATAAGGTCTCACTTTGTTGCCCCAGACTTGCTGCCGACTTGTAATCCTCCTGCCTCAGCCTCCCAGGGCTAGGATTGTAGACATGTGCCATGATCAGGATCAAATGTTTGAAGTGCTAACCTAATGTTGGCACATAGAGGCACTCTGCGTGAGTCTGAATGATTCTGGTACTATGCTATGGGGCAGAGGCATGTAGAAATATTGAGTGACTTTGAGCACATTAATAAGTCACTCATGCGAATGAGATTCAGTTGATTTAAAAATATCCATCATATGAATAGATGAAAGATGGGCAAATATTATTTAATTGGTCATGATGTGTCTCAGGTTTGAAGTGACAATAAAGACTACACATTTGAACTTAAGCACACATTCACGATTTCATGGATGACTAAATTAAAATAGCTGAAGGGTCATTAAACACACAGATTGATTATTACAGCACCATGCTGAATTGTTTTCTTTGGTCCTCTTTGAGAACAAGGGAAAATGAATTATCATCTTTTTCAAGTTAAGCAGGTAACAGAGCGAATCCTTTTCCCCCAACTTCTTCAACACCTAGATCCTCTGAGAAATCTACCTTAATGAATAACCCTAATAATTGAATCTTCTATCCTGTGCTTCTTCAAACACTTAATGTACCATAATACTTTGCATGATAATTTATGTCTGGTCACTTTAGGCTCTGCAAATGTGTTTGGAACATAATGTATACTACCCAGTGAACTGGTTAATAAGCTTTTTCAGAGGAGTGATCAGCTTTTAAGTGTTTGTACTGGGCTGCACGAAAATGGGAGAGAAGGGCAGGAAGGCAACTATCTTAGCAGAATAAAATAGATATCTAATAGATAAATGAGGTTTTTTTTTTTTTTGACTTGAGTAACAGGAAAGTCAGAGAAAATGATATCATGTGGCAAAAGAAGTAGATGCTAAGATGACGGGAGAATCACTTTCTGTAGAAATGTGGGGTGGCATTTGATTGACGTCAGGCTACACGTTTACAAAGTGTTGATTTTAAAAACTAACTTATAAGGCAGATTAGAGAGAGATGAAAACATAGTGGCAGAACATGTAAGCTGTCATACTCTAAGAATTTGATGATAAATGAGATGCAACAGTGAGAAGTCTGGTTAAAAAGGAAATGATAACCGCATGTAACAAGTAAGTGCTTTGCAGGGTGAGAGACTGAAAGAAAGGAAAACGAGGACAGACAGATGGCAAGGAGCAGTGGAGGAGGCACTATTGGTCAGTGTTAGTCATGTGTGATCTCTTACCAGCATACGTGGATTTATATTCAAGACCCAGCAATACCACTTTTGGGTATATACCCAAAGGATGTTCAATCTTACCACAAGGACATGTGCTCAATTGTGTTCATAGCAGCATTGTTTGTCATAGCCAGAACCTGGAAACAACCTAAACGCCCCTTGATGAAAGAATGGATAAGGAAAATGTAGTCTACTACACAGCAGAAAAAAATAATGACATCTTGAAATTTGAAGGCAAATGGATGGCTCTAGAAAACATATTAAGTGAGGTAACTCAGATCCAGAAAAACAAACATCGTATTTACTCACTCATAAGTGGCTTTTAGACATAAAGCAAAGAAAACCAGCCTACAATTCACAATCCCAGAGAACCAAGATAATAATGAGAGGACCCTAAGAGAGACATACATGGATCTAATCTACATGAGAAGTAGAAAAAAGACAAGATCTACTGAGCAAATTAGGAGCATGGGGACCATGGGGAAGGGTAGAAGGGGATGGGAGAGGCAGGGAGGGGAGCAGAGAAAAATGTATAACTAAAAAGAAATCAATAAAAAAGACCCCTGCCCCAAAGATTCAACATCTGCTCTGACAAGGGAAAACAAATACACTTGTATCCTTGGACCCTAGTCAATCCCTTCTACTTTAAAGTCAGCAATATAGCATCTCTTTGGCTGAATACCACTGAGAAAGATTATATGATTTTACAGACTCCTGTGAACAGGTTAGACCTGCCTTAGTAGCACAAGATCCTCCATTTTATTGCATGCCCAAAATATTTTCTTTTATCATGCAAAATGACATGTAAATTTGTGAGAGTAGAATATAGATTATATTAGACTATATCCTAAACTGCCAAGTTGGGCTGTCATATGTTGGGAGCCACCTTTTTGGGGTGACTTTTGCTGGGCTCCTAGCTGCATCGGTTCATACTTTCCAGCATAGGGGCCTGAGGATTAGAAACGTTACGTAAGAACAGAGCTAAGAAAGAATCGTAGAGACATACGATAGTATCGGGAGGGCAACTCAGCCAATACTGAATTCTGAGTTCTGAGTTCTAAGTTCTGAGTTCCTGAGTCCATGCATGTTTAATTTTCTACACAGTTTTATACTCTAATACATAAAGGGGGAGAAGGCAAAAGATTCCTTTAACATGATACAAAGGATAGCTAGAACATTTACTTGTTTCGGTACTTTGAGACATCAAGCCATTATTCACTAGAAAAGCATTCTGTTGTTTAGGCAGTGAACTCACCCTAGACCAAGTATCCTGAAGGCAGCCACTCCCTAGGTCAAACCTCCTAAATCAAAAGAAGGAGCAAAAGTATGTTTGAATTCTCTGACTTTTGGTCATGGTGGAGAGAAAATACCTCTATGGGCCATCATAGTGTCCAAATCACCAAGTAACCACACCCTAGGTCAGAGTGTGTAGCCACAGTTATTGTCAACAACTTTGAGCCACCTCAAACTCTCTGACCTTCAGACAAGGTGGAATAGGCTCACATTTTGGGGCATCCACAAGAATATACATTAGAATATACCTTAAAAGTATATTATCTTTCCAACTACTGCTACTCACCTTGAAAAAATAAAAGAACAGTAACATGAAAACATAAACATAGTATGGGGCAGTAAACATGAACACATCTTTCCTTTTGGGGACCAACCTCACATTTTAATTACTTCTTTTCTCTTCTGATGTGTTTGAAATGTTGTGCTCATAAATATTATTTTGATAAGGTACATCTTCCACCAGCCACATTTGCTGAAGCTCTTCAGTGTCTTTCCTGGTTTCCCAAACAGTCTTAAAGTTACTCGAAAATTCTAAGAAGACTTGACTCAAAATAATCTGATATCTACAAATTTAGTTCCAAGTTTCCTCAGCTTCACTCATTCAGTAGATGCTTATGTAAAGAATACATAAAAATTCCAGGCACTCTTCTGGGTTCTAGGATAGCAGAGGCTAGTACAGTGTAAATGGATAGCCCTGCTTTCTACATAGGTTCCAGTTGAACTCAGTTTAGGAGGGATAGTGTTAAATTTCTTACTGTTTAATGGAAAAACAGGATAATCAACCTAAAAGAATACTATATCTCAAGGAGTACCTTTATTTCTTAAGGTGTGCATGTGTGTGTGTGTGTGTGTGTGTATGTGTGTGTGTGCATGGTTGTTCCATGGTTCACATGTGGAAGTCAGAGGACAGACAACCTTTGGATTGTCCTTAATTCCTCCTCCCCTTATTTGAAACAGTCTTTTTGCCACTGCATATGACATGCTTGCTTTTGGAGATTCTCTTATCTCTGCCTCTCATTTCTCTGTAGGGATATATTGGGATTAGAGATGCTTACATTACTGTGTCTGTGTACTTTTATGTGGGTACTGGGGATTCCATTCTCATCAGGCTTCCATGGTGTGGTGTCTCAGTCACTGTTCTATTGCTGTGAAGAGGTACCATTATAACTTATAAAAAAAAGCATTTAATTGATGGCTGGCTTACAGATTCAGAGGTTTAATTCATTACCATCTTAGCAGCATGTGGGCAGGTGCTGGAGCATAACTGAGAGCTATATCCTGATCCATAAACAGAAGAAGGGAGAGAGAGATGGGAAAGCAAATAGGAGGGGAAGAGAGAGAGGGAGAGGGGGAAGAAGGAGAGGGAGAATAAGCCTAGGTCTGGAATGGGCTTTTGGAATATCAAAGCCCGCCTTAAGGTGACACACTTCCTACAATAAGGCCACACCTCCTATTCTTTCTAGTCCTTTCAAAGAGTTATATTCCCTGGTGACTAACCATTAGAATCTATGAACCTAAAGGGTCATTCTTATTCAAACCACCACCGATACCTAAACTTTTGTATTTAAGTGATTAAAGTATCAGATGGATTAGAGCACATTTCTATATTATCTGTATTGTATGACTTTGATCTAATAAGCATGCCACTTTCGGTTTCAGTTTATTAAATTAGAGAAACTAAGTAAATATAGGGCCTCTATGTGTGGGCTGTTGTTGAAATGTAATATTAAGTGGAATTGTAATTGATGTTATTGTTACCATTAACTTGGGTGTTACCTTTTTGCTTGTTTGTTTTCTTCATTCCTAGAGGGCAATGCTTAACATAATAATCCTGTTAAAGGTGATAAAGATTTATGGGTACAGAGATGAAGAAGAATTTAAGTGGATTTAAATAGAATTAGTCTGCTTTTTTAGTCCTGCTCGTCTAAAATATTTTTAGTATTAACATGATTACTTGGTATGCTAGCTATATTTTATGTAACAAAGAGAGAAGAGACATCGAATAATGAACAACTGAGAAATGGGATCTTCATCCTTGAAGGAAGAACGGGCCTATATCAGATATTTTCTAGTACAAAGAGTGCTGTGTTCCAGGAGTGAGCCCTACTCCCAGTCTGACTTTGAGTATCACAAGATACTCTGTAATAGGAGCTCTACGAGATGCAAGGACAAGACAAGACACTCATGACATAGGGTCAGAGTAGGTTCTTGGAGAACCTGAAAAGGAGAGGTGGGAAGGGCTCTTGAGAACTAACTCTTTGCCTCCACCTCTCTCTCTCTCTCTCTCTCTCTCTCTCTCTCTCTCTCTCTCTCTCTCTCTCTCTTTCTTTGCATCTCTGTCTGTGTCTCTGTCTCTCTCCATCTCTCTCTCTCTCTCTCTCTCTCTCTCTCTCTCTCTAATCTCTCTCTCTCTCTCTCTCTCTCTCTCTCTCTCTCTCTCTGTGTGTGTGTGTGTGTGTAGGGTCAATCGCCCTCTCTCTCTGCATCTCTTTTTCTGTTTCTCTCTCTGTGTGTTGGGGTTAGTGCTGGTGATTGACTCTAGATTGTCACATACGCAGGCAATTGTTCTACCACTGAGCTTTGCCTCTGGTTCTGGAGATTTTATATCTTGAAGTTTTTTGCTGATTGTTCAGAGAAGCCTGGGGCCAAACCAAGTCTACTATTTTTGCCTCCCATTTGAGGGTTCTTTTCATTTTTTAAAAAAATACATTAAGCTTTTCTTTTCTTTTTTTTTTTTTTTTTAGTAATTTTTTTCAAACCCGTTCTTTCCCTTAGTTACTTGAGCTACATCAATTGCCCTCTGTAGCAAAGAGCACATCTTACTCCAGTCTAACTGCACTTTAGATCCCATGTCCATCTTCCCTTAAGCAGTGGGTGCGACTCTATTCTTTACAGTTTACATTTTGTCAGAGCCACACTGCTTTATTTTCTTAAACTCAAATGCCTCTTAGCTTTGGACATTTTTAGAGATAATTTCCAGTGCTCCTATTCTCCCTCTTAGCGCATTTATTTTTATGATGATTTTTCCCCTTCTTTTAGGCTCATGTTGTGAATTGTGTCATCAAAGTTGGCTTTGCCTTGACCCTTGGGTCTTGTCAGACCCACAGTTGTGTATAGGACTCTATAGGTTATTCTCCTCCGTAGGAGCTGAGCAGGTTGTTTGGTCTTAGCTTAAATCTATGTCCATGTCTTTCAAATGGATCCATATAATCAAAGTGGATGCCTCCAGCTACTTAATCTCTTAACATCATGAATGACTAGTGTAGTGTCTTCTCTTTGAAAGTTACCAGCACCACTCAGACCACCCTCTATTTCAGTCTGTGACTTTGTATCTTCACTAAAACTGAAACAAATCAAAAGGAAAACCCTAGTAGCCCCAGGGTAAATCCTTTTTTTTTAATCTCAATTCCTATTTTCCCTGCCTTTTACTATCTTTTCTAGAGAAGTTTGCTGTTCATTCCTGAAATATATTAGCCTCTCTCTCACCATATGGAATACGCTCTTCATGGTTAACATGCATCTCTTCACTTTTTCTAAGATTTTAATCACATGTTACTTTCTCAATGCAACCCAACTTTACCATCGGCTTTAAAACTGAGCAGATTCTTAACTCCACCATATTCCTTATCTCTGATTATTTTTATTTTAAATAGTATTAGTTACTTAATTTTCTATTACTTCTTTATGAGCTTAGTATCTAGACATTGTCTGTATACCCTTAGTACAATATAAACTCCATAAAATAAGAAACACTTGTTTCTTCCTCTGTTGTAAGCTACAGTCGCAAATGATGGTTGGCACATAGTATGGCTTCACAAATCCATGTTGAATTAAATCTTCAGAGAAACGCTGCATTTAACACTATGCTTTAGAGTTGGCTCATTTATCTTCCACACTAAATTGCAAACTCCATTATACAGAGACTACGCTATTTATCATTTTTGTAAACTGTATTCTTGAGGCATAACTGAAAGATCTTAAAAGCTACCTTCTTAAAGCTATCAATGTTCTCTTTCCTTGTCTTTGATTGTGAGGACTGAACCCACCCATGGTCTTGCACATGCTACTCAAGAGATCTACTATGTGCTATATCCAAACCCTATAGTGAGCTTTGACAGATGTATACACGTTGCTTTAACCAAGAAACAGAACATATTTTTACACGAATTTCACTCATGTGTTTTTATGTATAATATTTTCTCTCTTTATTCTGCCAAACACTGATATACTTGTGAACTTCTTCACTTCAGCTTCTCTATTGTAGTGACATATAAAATGAACCATCGTGTATGCAGCCTTTCATGTTTGACTTCTTATTAAATCATATTATTTGAGATTTGTCTGTGGTAATACACTTATCATTGTTCATTATGTATCATTGTTCATTAAGTATTCTTCTGTTGTATCGTTTCATCACAATTTGTTTATTCATCCCCCAATTAATGGATACTCAGCTAGTGGATATGAAAAAAACGAATATGTTATTGTTGTGTAACAGTTTTCTCCAGGAATTTAAGCATTCCATCCTGTCGGAAGATAAACAACTCAAAATGGCTTCAGGAAGTCTCTAAAATGGATCACATTCACTAGTTTATCATACCCGTCCGTTCCTGTCTGAGTCAGCAAAGAAAAATAAAAAATAAAATAACAAACAAATAATGCTGAGGGTGCCATTCAGACAGAAGGAAGACAAGCTGTGAAGAAGACTCTGAGACCAGATCAGCTGTCTGGGAGAAGCAGAAACCAGCCAGTCTGCGTGGAAGAGGTTTAGACCAACTGAGTCACCTGGCAGGGACACTCTTCAGCCTGTTGAGCTGCCTGCTGGTTGTGCAGTTTGCATCAGGTTTCCGAGCTCTGTGAGCTGTCACCCGTGTTGTAGTGGTTCTTATAATGCAGCTGTCTGCGAGTCATTTCTGCTCCTTTAAGTAACCTCTCACCCATACTCTTACAAGTAACCTTAGTAAAACACATTGGTTCACCAAGCTGGACTTTAGTGGTATCTGTCCTTTGATCTGCTGTAGGTTCTGGGTGAGTAGATGTATGTCATGTCTCTCTCTAGAAAATGCTTTGTTAGAAATTAGACCGTAAAAGGTTAATCAATCCAATTATAAAATGGGGCACTGAGCTGAACAGAGACTTTTCAACAGAAGAAGTTCAAATGGCCAAAAGACACTTAAGATCGTGCTCAACTTCCTTAGCAATCAGGGAAATGCAAATCAAGACAACATTAAGATACCATCTTACACCTGTCAGAATGGCTAAAATCAAAAACACCAATGATAGCCTCTGCTGGAGAGGTTGTGGAGAAAGGGGCACACTCATCCACTGCTGGTGGGAATGCAAACTTGTGCAACCACTTTGGAAAGCAGTGTGGCGATTTCTCAGGAAAGTCGGGTTCAACCTACCTCTCGACCCAGCAATACCACTCTTGGGAATATACCCAAGAGATGTCCTAACATACAACAAAAGTATATGCTCAACTATGTTCATAGCAACATTGTTTGTAATAGCCAGAACCTGGAAACAACCTAGATGCCCTTCAATGGAAGAATGGATGAAAAAAGTATGGAATATATACATATTAGAGTACTACTCAGCAGTAAAAAACAATGACTTCTTGAATTTTGCATACAAATGGACGGAAATTGAAAACACTATCCTGAGTGAGGTAAGCCAGACCCAAAAAGAGGAACATGGGATGAACTCACTCATATTTGGTTTCTAGCCATAAATAAAGGACATTGAGACTATAATTCGTGATTCTAGAGAAGCTAAATAAGAAGGTGAACCAAAGAAAAACATATAAGCATCCTCCTGAATATTAACCTTCATCAGGCGATGAAAGAAGACAGAGACAGAGACCAACATTGGAGCACTGGACTGAAGTCTCATGATCCAAATGAGGAGCAGAAGGAGAGAGAGCACGAGCAAGGAACTCAGGACTGTGAGGGGTGCACCCACACACTGAGGCAATGAGGATGTTCTATTGGGAACTCACCAAGGCCAGCTGGCCGGGGTCTGAAAAAGCATGGGACAAAACCGGACTCGCTGAACATATCGGACAATGAGGACTACTGAGAACTGAAGAACAATGGCAATGGGTTTTTGATCCTATTGCACGTAATGGCTTTGTGGGGAGCCTAGGTAGTTTGGATGCTCACCTTAATAGACCTGGATGGAGGTGGGTGGTCCTTGGACCTCCCACAGGGCAGGGAAACCTGATTGCTCTTTGGGCTGAGGAGGGAGGAAGACTTGATTGGGGGAGGGGGGGGGAAATGGGAGGTGGTGGCAGGGAAGAGGCAGAAATCTTTAATAATTAAATTAATTAATTAATTAATTAATAAAAAAGAAAATGCTTTGTTATGCAACAATTATGAAGATGGATAAAGTTCTTTATCTGAGTGTATTTTACCTCTCTTGGATAACTACTAGGAAATATTTTATTACATGAAGATGCCAAAGTGTTTTCTATAGTTGTTATACTGTTTGTATTACTGTCATAAGTATGTGAGTTCTGTATGCCAACCAGCAATTAGTAATTGCAGCTCTTTCAATTTTAGCATTTGTACTTGATGGATACTGAGATTTGATTGTGATTTGTAAACTTCATACCCCTGATGACTAATAATACAGTTTCATCTTAATGAGTTTAATTTTCTTTCAAGTCATATGTATGTATGTATGTATGTATGTATGTATGTATGTATGTATGTATGTGTATACACATTTTCAGTGTGTGTGTGTGTGTGTGTGTGTGTGTGTGAGAGAGAGAGAGAGAGAGAGAGAGAGAGAGAGAGAGAGAGAGAGAGTGTGTTTTGGAGATTTTCCTTTGCAGTACTGGAAATTGAGCCCAGAGTGTTAGGAATGCTAGTCAAGTGCTATACATGCAGCCTCCACATAGGTATTTCACTGGAGCATCTTTACAAATTCTACACATATTTTATTGAATTGCTTTATTACTGTTTTTGATAGGTTGTTTGTGACCTGTTTTCTCATCTTTCTAATAAGATCTTTCCAATAAGAATATTTTCAAATTTTGATGACATTAAATATATCAGAATTTTCTCTTTTGATTTATGCTTTGCTTTGAGACTTTGGAGTATCCAGGACATATATGCATTTTCCCTCTGAGTGGTATTCTGGATGTTTCACAGGTAGAGCTCCATAGCAAGGTCTGTGCTCCATTTTGAATTATTTTTGAAAATTTAAGAACTATGAAATCCATTCTTCTGCAAAGATTTTAAGTTTTTGGAGCAGATTTTGTTGAAAAGATGATTCTTGTCTCCACCGAATACTTGTACATCTGTTGAAACTTAGCAGATAATATATGTACTGGGTTTGTTTCTGTTTCTGACCTTGTTGAGTTTTTCAGAAAAGTTTTCTGGCATGTTGGTTTTGATTACATTTAACTGAATAATCAATCAGAAGAAAAATGTCATGTTGACAGTGTGCATCTTCTAACTTGTGAGTGCACTGTGACTCTCCACACATAAAGTCCGTATCTTTAATATCGTCTGACAGAATTGGCTTTCAGAGTGGAGCTCTGAGACCCATTTTATATCTTTTTCTTTTTTATGAGTTGCTTTTATGTTATTGCAATGGCATTGTTTAAAATTTGAGTTTTCAGTTGTCTGCTATTAGTAACATGAAAATATACTTGATTCTCCAGCCAGAGGAGTTTGCTTTACCATCATTAATGACTCTTCCTTGAATGATGGCTCCGCTCTGCCTCATGTCTTTGGAGGGGACTGATCTTTTCTACTGTAGTTGGCATTTTCTTTGGGTCACCAACTAACTCACAAATAAAGACATAGAGAAATATTATTAATTATGTATGCTCGGCCTTAGATTAGGTTTGTTTCTAGATAGCTTTTTCCCTATCGTCTTTTTCTATAACTTAAGTTAACCTAAATGTATTAATCTATGTGCTGCCCTAAGGTTCATTTACCTCCTCTGTGTACTGTATATCCTGCTTTGCTGCTTCTTCCATGTCTGTCTGTCTAGCCCCTGCCTGGCAGGATGACTCCCCTTTTCTTCTTGCCTGCTATCCCAGCCTATCTCTTCTGTCAAGCTATTGATCATTCATCTTTTTATTAGATCAATTAGGAGCCTTAGGCAGGCAAGATAAAATAGCAACACATCTTTACAAAGTTAAACAAATGTAGCATAAACAAATGCAGCACATTTTCACATAGTATTTATTTATAATCTATTCCACAAGCATCTACAGCCAAGATATCTTTCTCCTCTTTATTGCCCCAATCTCTGCTTTGTACTGGCACTGGATTCTGAATATGAGTACATTTTCTTCTTCAGCCACAGATTTTTCTCCTCCTCCTCCAGATTTTTTCTGTTTAGGGTCAATGCTGTGTGAGTCTGTGCATGCAAGTATATATGTACATGTGCATATGTGTGTGTGTATAATTTTTATACTACCCAGCAATTAAAGATGTCTTTGGAGGTGGGTGTGGACAAGAGCACTTTCTAGTCTTTCTCCAACATCATATAGTATTTGGATCTGTCCACCAATGGTTGCCAGCATGCATGTAGAATGAAAATGTTGGTTCTAGGGTTTTATTTTTAAGAGATAAGAGCTTTATAACTTGATTTGTTTTTTTCTAATGTTATAGGTTGTCACCTTGATGCTCATCTCAGAAAAGGGCTTCTGATGGAGGTGGGTCTTGTATCTTATCTGTTGTTTTCATTGGTTAACTAATAAAGAAAACTGCTTGGCCTGATAGGACAGAAAATTAGGTAGGCGGCAAAGTAGACAGAACAGAATTCTGGGAGAAAGAAGCTGAGTCAGGCAGTCGCCATGATTCTCTCACTCCAGACAGACGCAGGTTAAGATCTTTCCTGTTAAGCCAGTTCGTGGTGCTACACAGAATATTAGAAATGGGTTAGGTCAATATGTAAGAGCTAGCCAATAAGAGGCTGGAACTAATGGGCTAGGCAGTGTTTAAAATAATACAGTTTCCGTATAATTATTTTGGTTATAAAGCTAGCCGGGTGGCGGGACACAGCCCCACTGCCGCTAATATTGCAACAGGCTTCTGTGTCACCTGTCTCACAATCATTCTTGGGAACCACTAGAAAGCGGTGATAAACTGTTAGTGATTGTATACATATTGTCCATATGTTTGGAACTAAGAATTTAAGGATGGCAAGGTGTCATATGTGCACACAGTTAACTTTAAAGGTGTACTGAGTATATTACACTTCCTGCCTCCAAAGTTTGTGAACCATGGCTGAAGAAGGGCAAGAAAGATTGTAAGAGCCAGAGGATTCTCAAAACAACAACAACAACAACAAAAAAAAACATGCCAGGGCTGTGCAACCCATGAGCTCATAGCAGCTGTACAATTTCTGTACAAGAGCAAGCTACCCAAAAGCCCAGAATGGGCAGGAAGGTCTCATGAAATCCCTCTCCTAGCTGAGGAGCTTTGGCAATTAGTGCTGCTGGGAGAGGGAGTCTCAGTTTACCTTAGGGCTGCAGATCCCAGTTGCTGCCCAGGCTCCAGGGGATGGCCCCCTACCCACGTACGTAGTTCCACACTAAATAGACTCAGTGGGTCTACAAAAATGTTTATGAAATTTGGAGGTAAAAGCTGTTGGGACATATGGAGAATTTGGAGGGTAAGTAAGGAATAGGATTTGCTCAAAACACATTATATATATTACAAAGTTCTCAGAAATAAATTGAAAAGTTAGTTGTGTCTTTCTCAGTTCTGTGGTTGGCATCTCTTCGTTCTATAATCAGTCAAGGGATAAACATTCGGACTTCTTGATTCTCCTGAGGTAAATTCTCATGGTTTAAAATTCTGTCTAGTTGTTTGTTTTGAAACCTTGGATCTATGATAGGCAAGATTATGGTTTTTAGACTGAGTTTCTTTTATCGATAGAATGTAGTAATGCTCTGTTGAGTGTGTGTATGCCTTTTGTTTATTTTCATGTCTTGTGTATGGGTGTGTATGTTTGTATATTATGGGTGCAGGTGTTCATGAGAAGAGGGTGTTGGAACCCCTGAAACTAGAGTTACAGATAGTTGTGAGTCACCCTGGGTTGGCACTGGAGTCTGAATCAGAGTCTTCTACTAGTTCAGCAAGTGCTTTTAACTGTTTAGTTATCTCTCCAGCTCAGAGTCTGTGAACATCTAAAGAGAAAGGAGAACTATATTTTTCTTATTTGTATAGTGATTTCGTACTTCTAATTATAGGGGGATTCTAACAATCATTAAAATATTTTCTAGAAATGTATTTAATTTAAGAAGTCCTCCAGAAATGCATATCTAAAATTTTGTGTTAGATAGATCCAAGTCTGAAGACCCCAAACAGTTGCCCTATGATCAATGATCTGGAACATTTCTCGTGAGCCCTGGACTCCCCTTCAGAATTTCACATGCTCAACATGTTCTTTCTCCTTCAGACCCTTCACTTGCTCTTCCTCTGCCTTTGCCTCTTCTTCTACCAGCTCTCATTACTCATACAGACATGATTTCATCGGCTCACATCTTAAAGTGTATATCAAGTGTGTCTGAAAAACTCCCCAATCTAGAAGATCCCTCCCATTTTCCACTAATTTCTCACATAGAACCTCACATTCCTTTCCTTCACTGCACTAGCCTCAGTCTGCAACTCAGGGATACGTTTGATTACTTGTTTAATTAGCCTCTTCCCTGTAGGTGCGCTGGCTCAGACTCCATCTGTGTTGTTCGCTGTGTTGTTGGCACAATTTACTGGTACTTTATACTTTGCTTAATGCACAACAGTTGCTCAAAATTTGTTGAATGAATAAAATTCTAATGAGATGGAGACTGGGAAGGGAAGAACAATTATATCTAGAGGGAAAGAAATTTAAGGCTGGTTTCTAAGGCAAGTTTTGGCAAAGGAAAAACTGAAGTACACTTCTGAGACCTGGGATTCTGTAGTGTGGAGCTGTAGGCCGCTTCCCTGCCACCCCAGCTCCTGGCCACCCGGCTAGCTTTACACCCGAAATAATTACACAGAAACTATATTCATTTAAACACTGCCTGGCCCATTAGTTCCAGCCTCTTATTGGCTAGCTCTTACATATTGATCTAACCCATTTCTAACATTCTGTGTAGCACCATGAGCTGGCTTACCAGGAAAGATCTTAACCTGCATCTGTCTGGAGTGGGAGAATCATGGTGTCTGCCTGACTCGGCTTTCTTCTCCCAGAATTCTGTTCTGTTTTCTCTGCCTACCTAAGTTTCTGTCCTATCAAAGGCCAAGCAGTTTTCTTTATTAATTAACCATTGAAACAACAGATAGAAAGATGACCCTCCTCCATCAGGATTCAAGGCCAGAGTTCAAGCAGGTTTGGTACAGGTATTTTCTTTAAATCTGCATGCCAGTCTCTGAGTGAGCAAGAAGGTAATATGGGTATTTGCTTTGAGTTTATTATTTTGCATGAACGTACTAAATGAAATGCCCACATTTATTTAAGATAAGGTTACCATTTGTAGATACATTTCAGGCACACTGAGCTGCTCTCTCTCTCTCTCTTACACACACACACACACACACAGACACACACAAAATGGAACATTATAGTGGCCTTCTATGTGTTAGGTAATTGGCATTTGGCCACATAGTGTTTCATAATTCCCATTCCATCTGTAGCAAGGGTAGATTATTAAGTAAATAGTTTGCAAAAACTAGATCATTCCTCGGAGAAAACTCAAACATAGTTTTCACCTAACACTGCCAAACTGGAGCTCAGGTAGATTAATCCATACTCTTATAGTAAACACTCTTATAGGGAACTGTTTTGGTGTATAAAGAACAAGAAGTAAGATTTCCTAGAGAGGGGCTGGGGAAATGGCTCAGGCATTAAATTACCTACTGCCTGAGCACAAGGACCTAAGTTCAGATTTCCAGCACCCATGGAAAAGTTCTGGGTCTGGTCATGTGCACATATACCCTGAGTACAGGTGTGATGGTATGGGGAGAAGTGATGTGGTATGATGAGGAATGCAGGAAGATCCTTGGAACTTACTGACCTACCAGTATATCCAACGGGTGAGCTCCACAGCCAGTGAGAGGCTGTCTCAATGACATAAGGTGGAGAATTATGAATGAAATCACTCAGTGTTGACTGCCAGTCTCCACATGCACATGGGCACACATATTGTGGACATACTAGATATCAAAGAAGAGCAAAGAAGAGAAGCACAAGTCAGGAGATTAAAAATAGAGTTAATTATTTAAAAATTGAGCATTTATTTTAAATTGTGGGCACTAATTAAAAAGATTAACACTGATATAAAATATAAAAATATATCAAGACATGTTTTCAACATGAGATGTCTATATGTTTATAGCAAGATATCTACAATGAGATGAACTTCCACATACATAAAAATATACAGAAAAACCATATTGAGATATAAGCAGGGCAGTAGATTGTTCTCCCCAAAGTTATGTGACATGTAAAGGGATATAATGATATCATGTGTTGATGAAACATGGGAGACAGACTCTATGTTGTATCATAAATTGTGGAGAAGCCAAAGCATGGCTGTGCACACTAGAACTTGTGGATCTTATAAAAAATTCTGCATAGGAAAAATAGTAGTAACATTAATAATATAATAATAATTATAATATAATATAAATTAAAAAAATATAATAATAACACTTAGGAAGTATTACTGTATGGCAGTCATTATGTTGGACATATAATAACTTACAATAACATATGAAATACGCATGGTCTGGTAGTGAGTGGGAGTGCCAAGTTTGAACATGGACCACCCAGGTTCAGATTTCAGTTTTGGAAAGAGTTACTATATATGCAGTCTGTAGTTTCATTTAATGAATGAAAATAAATTTTTATGCACACCACAATGCATATTTTTGTAGCATACATTAGTGTTAAATTATATTGAAGAATGCTGGGATACAAACATAAGTGAGTAATCATGTTGTAAGGTATCCACCAGAGAAGACTACTCAGACATGGGTTCAGGACCCCAGTGAGGTACCAAGCCTTTCTCAGGTTGAGCTTTTAATCACAAAAACCACACCTTGGGTTGACACACCTCATTTAGCAAGAACAGTTTATTAGAAGCAGAACTATAGGAGTCAAAAAAGTCAGTTTTAGGAACATTTAGGGACTTTCCCCAGAACTGTGGACTTTGATGGATTAGGTCGTTGCTCTTGTTTTGACAGGTACTGCTGCTGTGATGAGATACATGGCTGAATGGTACTTCCATCATGTTGTCAAGTGTGCTAGAACCTGGGGGTCTATTAAGGTCTGGGGGCCTGTAACTATTAAATTCAGCAGAAGAGTCCTTGCAAATTCAACATGGAGAAGTGGGCTAGACTATTGTCATTCCTTTATTGAATGAGAATAATTTGGCTTCTGAAAAATATGGTACTTAATAGGGCTTCAAGTGTTGATATCAGGGAAGAAGGCAAGATCTTAAAGCTGCTGCTGTCTGAGGTGCTGACATTGGTAAGCAACATAAGACACATGGGGAAACTCAAGAAGCCAAAGATGAGTGAGCAAGACAACAACAAAACAAAATCCTTTGGCTGCTCTTGTGAGAAAACACTAGGCTTTTCATTGGATTTGTCTTGTTCAATGCTTGCTACCTGTTAATTATAAAGAAGGTGAATTGTGTCCTTCCCTTAGCAGCTTGACTCTGTGGTGGGGGTAAGAAAGGATTCTTTATCTCTTCTGTGCCCAATGTCAATCTTTTTATGTGTGCTTTCCTCATTCCATAACAGAATTGTTCTATATTATCATAGAACCTTTATCCAGCAACTGATGGAAACAGAGGCAGAGATACACAGGGGAGCACTGGACTGAGCTCCTAAAGTCCAGTTGAAGAGTGGGAGAAATGAGAATATGAGCAAAGAGATCAAGACCATGATGGGTTCACCCACTGCAACAGGCTACCTGAGCTAATGGGAGCTCACAAACACCAGCCAAACTGAGAAGGAATAAGCATAGGACCAAACTAGTCCCCCTGAATGTGGTTGACAGTTGCATGGCTGGAGCAGACTGTCTCTAGGACAGTGGCACCAGGATTTATCCCTACTCCATATACTGACTCTTTGGATGGATACCTTTCTCAGCCTACTTATAGTAAGGAGGGCCTTGGACCTTACACAAAGCAATGTGCCTTACCCTTTCTGAGGATTGCATGGAGGTAGAATGGGAGGGTTTGTGGAGGGAATGGGAGGTGGGGAGGGAGTGGGAACTTGGATTGGTATGTATGATGAAAAATGATAGTTTGTTTTCTTTTTATAAATAAATAAATAAATAAATTTAAAAGAAAGAATTGCTCTGTGTCTGCATTTTGTTTAGTCTCTGATGAAAAGTAAGCTTAATCTGAGCCAAATGGGGAAAATTCCAGTGAGGAGAGAATGGGATACAGAACAAGACTCACAGCATGAAATGCAGCTGATGACTGATGAGTGGTTGGTTGACTTTCCGTCCACAAAAGCAGTAGCCAGTGGAGGTGAAGCAGCGTACTCTTCAGAGGTGACTCTTAAGAATGTATTAAATCACCCTTACAGAGCTTAAGGAGAATAAACCCCAAGGGGAATAAGCATCCTCAACCTTCTTACTCATCACTCGAACCAGCACTAGAATCTTCCTTGTTCCATTTTAAGATAAAGCTATTTTTTTTTGGTGGAATTATAAAACATCTTCACACAACAGGGTAAAG
This sequence comes from Chionomys nivalis, assembly GCF_950005125.1. NCBI lineage: Eukaryota > Metazoa > Chordata > Mammalia > Rodentia > Cricetidae > Chionomys > Chionomys nivalis. The sequence goes on from NC_080087.1 coordinate 45,591,270, forward strand.
CAACCGTATTTTTCCTTCAATAAAAATATCGCGCTATAATTTAAGTGCTGGCTGATGACTGACAGGTGGGCCTGCCCATGCTGCCCATCCTCAAGTCCACAGTGGAAATTAGAGGTGTGGTCATCTCTGTCAGGGATTTTCCATTCTCTCCTGGGTAATCTCCACTTCAGCATATAGCTCTTCTGATCTGCAGCCACGTTCAGTTTTCAGTTCCGCTGCCTCTCCAGAAATCTCTCCTTCTTTCACAGTTTAGTCTTCCTTTAGTGCTGTCTTGGGATTCCCATGCTTGTATCACACATTTCCGGACATAACTAATACAAATAAAATTCTGCCATCTTTGAATTTCTTCAGCACTTGCTGTACTTTGGATGAGCATTTCCAGAAGGCCATGAGCTAAAGGTGTGGGTACCTCCCCGCAGCACTGTTGGAAGCAGAGGAACCTTTGAGTTCCTAGTGAGAAGGAGTTAGGGCACAAGGCGTACATTTGAATGATCCTGGCATTCCCTGATTCTTCCTCTTTCTTTGTGTTTAAGGTGCCATGAGGTGAATATCTTATTCTGCTATTGATATTCTGCCTCCCACATGACCCAAAACAACAGACCATGGACAACCTTTCAAAAATTGTGAGCGAAAGCAGACTTCCTCTCTCTTTAGGTTGATTATGCCAGGTATTTTGCTGTAATGATAGAAAGACAGTTCACTCAGCATGATATTTATTTTTCTTTTGATCTATAAGTTCTGTCTTGTACCTATAATAATTTATATAGGCACACCCTTACTTATTTTTATTTCTTACCTGTTTTACCTTTACTACAGAGTTTCAATCTGTAGCTCAGGCTGGCCTGAAACTTACATGTAGCCCACCCTCTATGGCTATTTATCTTCTCCCATTTTATTCAGCTTTGCTTCCCTTGTTAATATTTATACCTGTGGTGTTCTCATTTAGTGAATACTGAATTGAATTAAAATGTTTCAAACACAATGAATGCAGTTTTTCTTTTCTTTTTGTAAAGCAAGTTAATGCTGATGGTCTTTTTTTTTATGAGAGATTGGGGGCAGACAGTTCATAGAGCTAGAAAATATGTTTACAGATGCCTTGCGATATTCAGGTACCAGGCAATGAGAGTCTACAAGGACAAGGCTTGTGTTGAGGGGGGAATTGGTGATTCGCAGGGAGAGACTGGAGGCAAAATGACAGATTGTTATGAATAATGATGAGGCTAATGATCACAATGGCAATAAGGACGCTTGCTTGTGTTTGTACAGTGCTTTGCAGTTTATGGAGATGATTCCAGAAATGCAGACGTGGATTTGACTCCGGAGAATCAAGTGAAGTGATGCAATAAATAATCATATGTTAAAGAGAAGAGAAGCATGCCATTTGTGTGTGTGTATGTTTCTGGGAAAGTTTTGTTGCTATCAAAGTGGGGAGGATGCACAGTATCTCATGTGCTGGCAACATCAGATTCAGGATAGTCAGCTAAGAGCTGCCATACTGCCCTTTGCACCAGGGGGTAGTCAGAATATTTATCCCAGAAATGGCCTGAAAAACCCATTACAACAAGCGTCTTGTTCCAAATGCCAGGGTTTATTTTTAGCAAACATTTATTTAACTCCCAATGATTCTGTAGGAGCTCTTAACCCTCAATGAGATTCTTCTACCTGGGAGGCAGGTTTCTAACTTGTTCTGGGTGAAAGCAGAGGTGGAAGCCAGAGGACTTGCTTCCTGAGGCAAAGGGCACACTAAGTCGTTAGCAGGTTTCCCTGGCTCACTTGTGCTCTTACTGAAGTGATGTAGAGATTCAAACAAACCTGAATGCGAAAATGTAAGCGGTCAGGACTCTTGTTATTATTGCTGAGTTATGTATCTGGAAGTCTGTTAATGAGTGCCTCTTCATTCTTGTAATCAGATTAATTGTGTTACAAACAACTGTGTCTTTCTTTAACTCGTCCTACTTAAGGGTTTCTTATTACCCCCTGAGAAATTCAATATGTACACATATTTAACAGGACTGTTTCTCTGTGAACCATCTTTCTATTGTTATAACAAAATACCTAAGATAATCAACTTAAAGGGAGGAAAGGATTATTTCGGTTGAGGGTGTCAGACGCTTTAGTGTCCATGAGGTTACTTAGCCCCATTGCTTTATGGCCATGATGGAATGACAGGAATACAGGGCAAATGAGGCCTATTCGAGCTGACCACAAGCAAAGAAAGAGAGGCAAGACCCAAGCCTCCAAAAGCTACCCCTAGTAGCCCAACTATCTTTTCCCTACTAGTCTTTATTTCCTCTTCACAGCGTCAGCTGGTAGCCAAATCTTTTCTATGTTAGCCAACGGCTCTACCTCTGGCCACCATCCTTCGTCTTTTCTTTAATTCTCACTTGTGGGAAGGGATTGAACGTTTCCTTTTGTTGGACTAAGAATAATGATAATTATGTTCAGCTACGGATTGATACCATCGGCTTGTTTCTCCCCGCCCCCACACCTTTATTGTTGGCAGTAAAAGAAATAGTTCAGCGAGTACAGGTCTGGAGCAAGTCAGTTCTTAGAAGAGAAGTCTCTGTTCTGGCTAGTGTCTACCCCCGTCGCCCTGCCCACTGACGGAAACAACTTCAGTTGAGAAACCAAACCTCCCCTCATAGACTGACCTCTGGTCAAGCTTCTAGGGGGCACTTTCTTGATTAATGACTGGTGTGGGAGAGCCCATCCCACAGGGGTTGGTGCCACCCCAGACAGGCTGTCCTGAGTAGTACAAGAAAGCAAGCTGAGCAAGCTAAGGGGAGCAAGCCAGCAAGCATCGCTCCCCATGACCATGGCTCCTCATGACCTCTATATCAGTTCTGGCCTCCAGGTTCCTGCGCTGCTTGAGTTCCTGCCCCGACTTTCCTTTATGATGGACTGTAAACTGTAAAATAAAACAAACCATTTCTTCCCCAAGTTGATTTGAATCATGGTGTTTTATTTAAGCAGTAAGAACAGACCCCGCCCCCCCCCCCCCCCCCATACCAGCATCCGGGTGAGAATGGAAGATGAAAATTCAGCTTGGGCCCAAGAAGTCATGCCACTGTCGCAGCAGGAAGAACGGCAAAGCTCCCTCTGTCCAAATGGCTCCTTCTGGAGACTAGAGCTGGGGCCAGTTCACGTGTTTGACCTTAGTAAGCGGGAACTTGGCGGGGGTGATTAAAAAGGTGGTTTTATGATAGACTCAGCAAGGTAAGGCAACCATGGTTCTATTTGCGCAGAACAGCCCTGGTTTCTACAACCTGTTGCCCCTGGAGCTGCTAATGGATTTGGGAGGGAGGGATAATATTGAAACTACGGAATACTCAGTAGCAGAAATTGGTGAAGAATTTAATTTGGATTTCACAAGGGATGAACTGGTTGCATTCTGAAGGAGAGGGAGAAAGCTTTGTTAGCACATCGTGGGATGAGCAGGAAGCTGATAATCTCAGGTTATCCCTGCAGGTAGTATTTCAGAGTATTTGTGTAGGAATCCTCTACTTTGTGTGTTTTTTAATGAGATAGCAGGAAAAGATCCGCTAACAAGGTGTCTTGGGTACAAAATATTACTTTACCAGAAAGAGAAGAAACTATAGTATTTGCCCAAAGGCTGAGACTTTTAGGAATAAGGGCACATGGGACAGAGAAGAATCTATTTTTTCCCCAGGCGTAACATGGTTGCTATTCATGAAATCAGAGAGGAAGCAGAGATTCAGACTGCTCAGTGATATGAGTGATGCTCAAGAAAAACAGAAAATGGGGCGTTGGGATTTTTGCTATGGACGGTACAAGCTTTAAAGCCTGTGCCCTTGTAGTCCCTGAGTGCATTTCTCTCGTTCCTGATCAATACGTTATGTGAGTCCAATCTCCGTCTCAGACTTATGGCAATCTTGTTGTTTCTGACAACCATGACCCAAGGGTTACTACAAATTGAGTTTTATACTTGGAAAAATAAATAATGGAAAATATTGAGCAAAAGGATGGAAATAATACATGCCTGAGATGGTGGGATTGAGTCCTGTTACAGAAACGGAAGCAGAATCAAAGGACTTCCAAAAATAAAACACAGTGAACTCTGTTTCCAAGATGTGACTGAGCTTTGCTGTGATTTTTCCAATGATAGCTGCACTGCAGTGTAGTAGGCAACTTGTGTACTGTTCAGAAAAACCCACAGAGCAGGTAAAGCTACCCTTACTCCCATAACTGGTTTTGTTAATGTTGTACTCAATTCAAGGAGGATGAAATGACATGAAATACACAATGGTTTTTAACTGGAAATAATGATACTGGATGTTGTTGTTTGCCTTAATGTTTATTATACATCAAATTAGGCAGGAACTTCTAAAGCAGATATCTTAGAAACTTTGTCAGTAGGACTAAATTGGGGAATTGGAGAATTGTCTCATGCTGCTTTATATTAGCTTTATGTTGTTTTCTTGCATCTATTATTTTAATTCAATTTCACTGACACCTTAATGTGAGTGGTTTTAATTCACCCTGGACACAAAGAGTATGAAGAGTATGGAGTAAAATCAGGTTGGTAATGTGTTGAAATGGGAGGTTTTACTTCACTGACTACCTTTTAGTGTGTGAGAGTGACAGCGAAATATAGAAGAAATGATGGAGTTTAAGGCACCATCACCATGCAACCATAATCATTAAAAGTTAATTTAGTTAATAATAATTAGCGGATTCTAGGGATGAAGAATTTTAATGAGGAACATGTATTTATATAGTCCCCAAACAGTTTTCCATAAATTACCCACTCATAAAAAGTATACCTATGCTGTGAAGCAAACAAATTATTGTCAGCAGAAAACTAGTATCCTCCCCAGGGCTGATGAGAATGGGCAGTCTCTGATGAGACACCGAGAACAGAATATCAGGGTATATTACTGTGTCAAGAGACCCACGTCTGATTGTGAAGAAAACTCAGAAAGCACACATTGTCTCATGATCGCCTCTCTGCTTCACAACTACCAGTGTCAAACATACGCACAAAAGACACTGTCAAACTTGAAGGAGGCTTCTGTAACCTGGATGGCCCCATGCATTCCCGAGAGGCTAAGCAGTGAGGGTGTTGAGTATGGTCTGTGTCCTGCCTGCCAGACTGCAAGCTCTGACACTACCACAGCCAATGAGGCTTTACATAAGCGTGCCCAACACAGGGCAGCTTGAGAAATCAAGGATCCAGGAAAGCACAGACAGCAAGCCAGTGACTAATTTCTCTCAATAGTCTAGATTTGTACTAATAAAATAATGCAACTGAGAATTCAATACTCATTAAAGCAGTACGTTTTATGAGCAGGGAGGCTTTACTCTAAAAGCACAGTTCAGACAAACACCACTCAGTTAGCCAGCAAGTACAATGAAACCTGAATTAGTTTACCGATGCCAAGCGGACTTGATAAAATTTAATATCAAATCCCGACATAAACATCCTAAAATGATTTTAACACAATAATGCAGGCCTTTTCATCCAAACCAGAACTTCAGTTCTCACATTTGACAGTGGATATTATGCTGCTGCCTTCCAATGCATCTGTGAGAAGATAAAGAAGCTTTCTTTTTGTTATTTTTCAAATTCTAATTTTGAAAATTTTGTTTGCCTGTTTGTCTTCCAAAGAGAGAGAGAAAGAAGGCAAGGAGTTGGATGATGGAGAGACAGAGGGCATCTGGGAGGAATTGGGGGGGAAAAACTGATGTAAGAATTTATGGTATAAAATTTTTTCAATACAAATGTTAAGAAATGTTGGAAATAGTTAATAGGCGTATGTGCAATAATATGGAAAAAGTGGAAAATATACCAGCCGTTGTGCTGTGTGATTACCTGAATACTTTCATTAAACATATGCATGTACACACATGAATATATATACAGGGACTTCAATTATTGCCAATTTGCTGGCATGAAAGGCAAGATCTTTAAACTAGAATAATCAAACCAGAATGCATCTCCTATAGTAAAGATTTAATACACTTTGTACTGTGTAAACTCTTCTGGGTGAAAGTATGTATTCATTTAAATGTGTGTTAGATCTCCTGAGTAAATTGGGAGCATGGAGACCTTGGGAGAAGGTTGAAGGGGAGGAGAAAGGCAGAGAGAAGAGAAAATGTAGAGCTCAATAAAAATCAATAAAAGAAAAAAGAAAATTAAGGAACATTTTATCAGTATTGTTGCTACTAAGATTATTGGTGACCTAAGCAGAAACACAGACTCACACACCAAAGAAATACTAATGTATCTTGTTATCCAGATATCTTTATAATATGGCATGTAGTACCAAGTAGAGACCTTTATTGAATGAGAAAAATAATTCTTCCAACATTTATTCTCAATGATATTAATAGAATTCCTTAATAGTTTACATACACATGCAGGGTGAATCTATAAAATGTTAGTCACATATCTTATAAACTCTTATGTGTTGGGAACAAAATTAAAAAGCACCCAGGAAAAAGAAAAAAAATCTAGAATGAAGAAAAGGCAGCAAGAAGAAGAAGAATGACTGTATTGAATGGATTTCCCTAACAAAATTTCCAAAGAAGCATATACTTATTGAATATGAAAGTTCTTTCAAAGATGGCATTAAATCACTTCTATGACCAGCACTGCACTCTGATAAAGGTTGTCCATACCCACTCTGGATTATTCTCCTTCCTACGATTTTTTAATTCTACTTCTCATAATTCTAGCTTATTCTTGGACTTTGCTTTTTTTACGGCTTTTTGCTTCACTGGATTCTGAATTTAAAGAGAATATGCTTAGTCTGTATATACATTTTACTTCAAACTCAGCAGAGCAGTTGGCAGGACTTGCTCCATACAATTTTCTAGTGCACGCACAAATCAATACACAAATGAGCTGCCAGTGAATCAAACTGCCAATGTATCCAATCAATTAATTTGATTCCTCCTCAGATAGTCTTCATTGTTCTTCTTTGATCTCACAAATTAAAGCTGAAATGAAATGATTGCTATTCACCAGGCCTGAACAGTTGTTGTTGGTGAGATACATTATTGTTTGTTGTGATAGCCTGGATTAATGAAATACCTCTGGCATGTTTAGCAGGTACTGATATCACGACCACATCTGCCAATTGAGTTCATGTAGTTTATATAGCTCTTTTCTAGAAGTCTTAAACAATTGATTATAATGGAAAGATAATTAAGTGGGTAAACCCCTGTGGTAGAAAAACTGTTTTGTAGTTATGGTTCAATTTAACCTGATTCTGGTATTTTCTTACCCCCAGCTCCATCAGAATCATGGGCCTATGCTCTATGGGGAAACGTTCTTCCTCAAATCTTAGAAAGAGTTCTTACTTCCTTAGTTGCTTTACTTTATACTCATCAAAGATATGCTTCTAGGTTATCCATTGTCTGGTGTACACATTCTAACAAACTCTCTGTCTTCCTTTTTAAATGCTTCAATTCCCACATACTACACTATTATTACATATATAGTTATTATTGCTTAATTCTAAATGTCACTAGTTGAAATTGCAAAAGTATCTGTGAAGGCGCAAGTCATAAACAATCCCACACCAGTTTGGAATTGTGATTAATAGGGTGGTATTTATTTAAAGGGGAATAAACTTACAGATCACCGTCCCAGACAACAGCCCTCTGCGCATGCAATTAGGAAGAAGTCTAGTCGCCAGAACCGGAGCAGGAAGTAAAGAGAGAGAGGAGGGAAGTAACCCCTTTTTTTTTAAAGGGAAAGAGACCACGCCCCAATGGGCTGGTATCTCGGCGGCTATTGGTTGGAGGAGCGGAAGGACCTCCCGCAACATATCTGTGGCAACTGTGATATTCTAGCAAATATGTACAATTGGCTCTTTGTTTAGGGAAGACTTACCTTTGCTGCCTCTTCTACTGCCTTTTTCCAGGTGTTCCCTGCTGCAAGGATAGGAAGACATCTTCCTCTTTGTTGATGCTTGAGGTAGGCTACCTGTCAGTTTGGCTGGGCCATGGAGTGCCCAGATTGAACATGGTTTCAGGGTTTACTGTGAGAGTGTGTTTGGATGTACAGATCATTCGGATCTGTGGACTCTGTGAGATCAGTCATTTTCCCCAGTGCCTAGGGTCCTCAGTCAGTCGGGGCAGTGTCAGAGCAAAAATGACAGAGGAACAAGAAATTCCTTTTTCCTTTTCCTTGTCACTGATCGAGTGGTGGCATCTCTTATCTCCTCCTATCATCAGCCTGGGATTTTGTCTCCCCTTTCCTCTCAGCATAGTTGGACTGAGTTATAATCCTGTATTGATTGATTGCTGACAGCACAGAGTGAAAGTCCCACCTTCTCTACTGCAGGAGCTGACTTGGCATAGTCTGTCTTTGTCTCTCAAGTTGACTGAGTATTGCTCTCTAATGAAATGTACCAGGAATTTAGTTTTTAATCAGGTAAAGAAAGACAAAAGATCAAGAGATTATTACCTGGAAAATGATACCCTGGTCATTTATAGTTGCCAGTAGGAAGTCTGTATCAGGCCGTGTGAGGTCTTGTGCAGAAGGCAGAGATGCCCAGGAGGTAGAAAGCAATAAAAGGAAGCATGGCTCAGAGTTTTACCATGATCTGTGAATTATCTAGTCTGTGGTGATTTAGGGAAGGGGAATGTTACCATGGTATCACTGGCTCTACTTAATGTGTTGCTTGATTTTTTTTTATCAACTTGACATAAACTATAGACACCTGGGAAGAGAGATGAATGAGGGGTTGCCTCCATCAGATTGGTCTGTGGGCATCTATAGGAAATTTTCTTGATTGCTGACTGATACAGAAGGGCTTAGCCCATTGTGGGCAGAGCCACTCCTAGACAGGTGGCTCTAGGTTGTATAAATAAGGTAAGAGAACCCAAGCCCGGAAGCAAGCTAGTAAGCAAATTTCATCTGTAGTCTTGGTTTGATTCTTGTATTGAGCTCTATGCCTTGGCTTTTCTCAGTGATAAACTATAATGTGTAAGTCAAATAAACCCCTCTCTTCCTCAGATTACATTTGGTCAGAATGTTCTTATCACAGCAACACAGAAGCGGACTAATACACTTGGGAAAACTGATATTGCCTTGGAGTAATATTGAGCTGAGTGAGAGAAGGGGACTGTTGGCTTGGGTTGACAGTCGGTGACTTATGGAAGGGGAATGCTGGGCTAGATGACACTGGAGAGACTGTGGAAGCAGAGTTGTAGTTTGGTATGTGAGAGCTAAAGATGTGGTTGGGGGTTATGAGCTCTGAATTGTTTGGGTTGCTGATGAGAACATGTTTCTGTGTAAGTCATTTTCTATTTCTAAAATCTGATTAGGTTGGCCTTGGAGGGTAGTCTGTCCACTCTCAGTGAATCCCAAGCCTGACACGGTATCATGAACACAGAAAAGAAAAAATTATAGTGGCCATGTGCTTCTTTCTCATCAAAAATAACTCGGAGGTGTTCCCAGGCTGAGAGAGTTGGCTACACCACTCCCTGTCTGTCATGTGTGCCACTTCCCTGCAAAGAGCCTTACAGTTACTCATCAGTTCTTTCAAGGTGCATGGGTTCTATGCTAGTTATAACAGATAAAATGGTTATGAAATAAATAGCTCATAATTTTGTGTAGACTGATAAAAACTTATATTTAAGTAATGACTATAGTGAGAGTTTATAATTAGTCAAAGCCACTTTCTACTTTCAGGATTGCACAAGAGCTGTGGCCAATGGATCTAAAGAGCAATTATTTCCCCAAATAAAAATGATCAATTTAGAACACTGAATGCAAGGGCCAGGCTATATAGTATGTGCTATGTGCTATATGTTGTATACTACATATCATATGCCACATATAATATACCATATGCCACATGCCATATACTATAAACTTAATATTATATACCACATACCCATAAACCATGCTATTATACTATATACTACCTTATACTATACACTCAAACTTGCTTTTCAATTTTATTTAGATTTGATATAAATATTTTTAATATCAACCAAATCAGCGCAAGTCTGGCATACAATCAGCGACTAGTGCCTAGAACTCCAATAGAAAATGCAAGATAGTTCACAAATTAAAAAAAAGTTATCGAATATTTTATAAATTATTTTAAAGATCTTAAGATGAGAGGAATTTCAGTGGTTCGGGAAGTTAACATGCTTACGGATCACAATTCCACTTTGGATTCAGTGTGCCTGTTAAGCATAGCAAGTCCTTAACCCTGATGACCACCTTAATCAATAGACGGTAATCATATACTGACTGTGTCTCTTTTATATTGTAAAAACAGGCAGACATGGCAGGGAGAAAAGGCATTAAATGTCTTTGAAGCTTTTTAGCACTGCAACCCAAAATCCTCATTTTCCTGTAAGTCAAAGGATGGATAACTGCTGTGTATAGTCATCTGTGGCAAACTGATTGGTGCAGAATCAACATTTAGCTGCCTTTGGGTAAGTTTCTTTAGTCTTTAATTTTAACTGTACTGAAACAATTAGTGTTAGAAGCAGAATTCATTTCGAGCAGTGTGATAAGAATGCTCACCTTGGGGCTGTGGGAGTGGTTGGGCAGTCAGAACACTTATGCTCTTCCAGAGAAATAGAAGTCAGTTCCTAGTACCCAGGTTAAGCAATTCACAACTGCCTGTAACTCCAGCTCCAGGGTATCTGATGCCCTCTTCTGGCCTCTGCAGGTACTGCACTCACATGCGCAGCACTCCTATGTGGCCCCATATGCATAATAAAAGTAAAAAAAAAAATGGAAAAAAATGTTGCCCACCAGTCCATGTGCTTAGCATATTAATGGAATTAACTCCTCAAGTCCACAAGACTTATTGCAAGATATTGTTCATGTGGTAGTTCTATAGTAAGAGAACATGACAGACATAATGGACACAATGAAGTTATGGGTCTATCTACTGTAACTATATACTGTCTTAACATTGTTATGAGTTAGCGTCCTTCAAAGATTCATGCAGTGAATAAAGGTTTGGTGGCCGTGGCAAAGGCTCTGGGATTTGGGAAGTCATTGGATCATGAGAGTCTGACTCCATCAACACATTAATTTATTGATGGACTCATAATTTGATAGCATTATCAGGAGGTGGTAATAACTGGAGCTGAACTGAGTGGGAGGCAGTGAGTCACTGGAGATGAGCCTCTGAAGGGGACTTCTTGTCAGCTTCCTGGCCTTCCTCTCCCTGCTGCCTGGGGCCAGGCAGTGTTCCTCTATCACCTCCATCACACCCTCCACCATTATCTTAGTTACTGTTCTATTGCTGTTATGATACTCATGAACAAGACAGCTTATAGAAAGGCATTTAAGTAGGGGCTTGCTTCCATTTCTGGGCCAAGTCCATGTTTGTCATTCAGGCTTGGTGGCAGTTGCTTTGCTCACTGAGCCAACTTGCTGGCCCCTTTGGAGATAATTTTAAAGAATAAATATGAAAACTAAATTTTTATGTTCTTATTTATTTGTCTCTGTGTGTAAGTGTGTGCACGCATGATTGTGTGTGCATGCATGTTTGTGTGAATGTGTGTGTGTTTGCTTTGCAGTGTGTGTGTGGAGATTGTGGGACAGCTTGTGGGAGTTGATTCTGTTGATTCTGTCCTACGATATAGGTTCTTGCCTAACAACTGTTTACGCACATGATCAATTGTTGTAGGAGGCCGCTTGTTTGTTTCCTGGCCACCCAGTCTCCTGAAATAATCACATAGAAACTGTATTAATTAAATTGCTGCTTGGTCCATTAGCTATAGCTTCCTATTGGCTAGCTTTACATCTTAATTTAACTCATCTCCATTAATCTATATATTGCCACGAGGCTGTGGCTTACCAGGTAAAGTTCTGGCATCTGTCTCCAGTGGGGCTACATGATTTCTCACTGACTCTGCCCTTCTTTCTCCCAGCATTCAGTTTAGTTTTCCCTGCCTAGCTCTTGTCTCTCTCAGGCCAAGCCAGTTTCTTTATTCACCATTGGTATTCACAGCATACAGAGGCGAATCCTATATCAATCAATTTTCAGGGTGCACAAAAACCGAACTTCTGAATGCGTCCTTCTTACCAATTGCCTTCCTGCTCCTCTTCTGTCTGTCTCACTGTTACTTGCTCCCTGTTGCTTACCAAATGGCAGAATAAATAAACACAAAGAGACTAGAATTTCAACTTGATTTTTGTGCCCCAAATTTTTATTTCTCTTTATTTATATTGCAAATATTGCCTGGTGGTCCATTTTACATATAAAGTGATGAATAGAAGATGGGTTGAGCAAAAATACAGCTGATTAAATAATGGGAATTTGAGTGCCCTAGTCTATGTTGCTCATTTAGCCCAGGGTGTCATTTCCAGAGCTTAGAGAATATTTTATCTCAGATTGTGATGAAACTAAAGCACATGATTTTAAGCCCGGTGCTTTTACTGAACTCAATTGTTTAAGTCACCACAGGTTAACACTTTCCCCAAATACGTGTCCTGCATAGAGAGGTACCTACGCTCCATGTCCTGTGATGGTGAGTGTGTCTATTTCAGCTACCACTGTCTATTGAGGTAAATGGGGAGCTAAGCAGGCTTTTGTTTAGTTTCAGAGTAAAGAGTTCTAATTTTTAACAAGTGCTATCCTCATACTCTCGACAAATTGTGCCATTTTAAAGGTTAATTTTGGGTGCAGAATTCCATTTCTGATGCAGTTTGTCTCAGAGTAGTCCTCTTGGGCTCGTCTCTGAAACCATTAATAACAAAATTTGCATGCCTCTTTTCAAACTTCCTAAAAATCTAAAGCATTTCTAGTTCCATGCTGTTGCAGAACATCTTCAGAAAATAGAAGAAATCACCCATGCTAAACTCAGTAAATTTTCTTGTTAGTAATGTCCCCATACACCACACAGTGCATTTGCAGAGGGCAGGAGATTATTTGCAGAAGCTGGCAATCTCTTTCCTCAATGAGACCCAGGGACTGAAGTCAGCTTGTCACACTTGCCTGGAAAACTCTATTACCCACAGAGCTCTCTTCCTGATCCTCCTCTTATACCTTTTAAGTCCAGAATTACACTTCAAGGAATTCTTGTGCTGTCTGGTGACACCTGCCTCCATCCAGTCTGTAATCACAGGAAAAAGAGGCAGGAAAATCAACAATTTGAGGTCAGCTAGGAATATATAATGAAACCTTCTCAAGCAAAACAAAACAACATAAAAAAGAAATGCTTATTTATTTTCAAAATAAAATTTAAAAGTATACTTTAGAAAATATGCACTGTGGGACTGCAAAGGTGGCTCAGTGGTTAAGAACACTGTCTGCTTTCCCAGAGGTCTGGGATTTGAGTCTCAACACTCCCAATGCAACTGATACCTGTCTGTAACTCTAGTTGCAGGAGATACAATATCATCTTCTGGCTTCCATGGGCATCAAACGTTGTGAGTGGTACACAGATATACATGTGACCAAACACACACATAAACTAAAAATAAGCAAAAAATTAAAAATAGGCGTTATAATCAGGGTTTGATAATCCATAAAAAGCAAATAGGAAAACTCTCTACTGTTTATATATTAAAGAATTTATAAATAAACAAGGAAAAGAGAAATAAAATTCTGTCTAATGTCATCAGGAAATACAATGTAGTCAGACTCGGAGGTTTCTAAATAAATCACCTGATTTGCAAATGATAGGGGAAGATTAGATCCATGTAAACAAAATATTTCTTCCTGTAAAAGTTAAACTGGCAAGACACATGGATTGCTTATTTTTATAGTCTTACATATTTAGTTATTTTTAGCTGTGACTGTTTTTTGGACTGAAAGAGGAGAGCTCTCATCATAAATGTTAAGATGCCCTAGAAGTAGTTACAATCCACAGAAAATTTCTTAAGTGGGCTGTTCCATGGTGAAAGTAATGGAAATGGGGAAAGAACAAATAGAGCCCAAGAGAGAGCAGGCTCAGGAAAATTACCTACAAAAAAAAAAAAAATGCAAAGAACTTTTGATAGAAAACTGCTATGCAATCAGGCCAAAAAAGTCAATACAAAACTTCAGCCTCAATAGATCTCACACAGTTCATGCTAAATTCCACTAATTGCCAATGAATGGAATGCTCACACCCAGAAAGCTGGAAAGTGCATGGGAAATTTCACAGGCTCCAGTTGTTCTGCAAATCCATTGTACCTTGTGTTCCCATCTTGTTGTGTCTGCTCTGCAATCTTCTGAACTTTACTCAACTTTACCACCTGCTGGTTATTCGATCCCAATCAATAGAAGCAAATATTCCTGGGCCTGACCTTCTGAAAACTCAAAGAAAACTGGAAGGGCAAGAGAATTCAGAGTGGAAATCAAACAGAGGCCATAGCTTATACATCCCAAGAAAACATTTTAACATTTTTTTTGAAAATTTTAACTAGATAATAGAATGAATGCATGAATTATAACAAAGAAATTGTCTTTTAGTTGAAAACCTTGCTATAGCTATAGAAATTGTCCATAAACTAGTATTTTTATGACTGTTCTCTAAGAAGACTAGAAAGAACCATGCTGTTATGATAATAAGTTTTTAAAACAAAACAACAAAAATGTGTATGAATTTCCTCTTTCCTGCTGTGATAAACACTAGGACCAAAAGCAACTTGGTGTAGAAAGAGTTTATCATATTGCTTACAAGTCCATTGTGAAGGGAATTCAGCACTGGAACCTAGAGACAGGAACTGGAGCAGAGGCCATGGGGAAACACTGCTTACTGGTTTGTTTACATGGCTTGCTCATTCTGCTTTCTTATACAGTGTAGGACTTTCTGTTCATGGTTGGAACTTTCCACAGTGGGCTGTGCCATTCCTCATCAGTCATCAATCAAGACAGTGCCCCATTGCCTTGGTTGTCATCAGTCTGATGAAGGCAATTCCTCAGTTGAGAGTCCCTCTTCTCTGATGACTTTAGCTTGTGTCAAATTAAAGAGAGTGAGAGAGAGAGAGAGGGAGAGAGAGAGAAAGAGAGAGAGAGAGAGAGAGAGAGAGAGAGAGAGAACAGCCCCAACCTCCAAAACAAAAAAAGTCCAGATAGCATTATGTGAAATGAAGAGGTTATATATAGGATACACACACACACACACACACACACACGAAATAGCAATTAGATAAAAAGTCTGAGGACATGAATTTGGAGAAGAGTATGAAGGTATGGTATATGGGAAGATTTGGAGGGAAAAAAGGGAAGGGAGAAATGCTATAATTAAAGAAAGAAAATAAACAATATATGTATACACATACACACACACACACACACACACATATATATATATGTACACATATACATACTTACATCCAAAAATTACTGTTCACAGAGAGTGGTTCCTGTAATTCTAGGGTTCATAAAAGTGCAAGGTTTCTTTTCCGTTCAATCTTCAGAGTTCCACTTCTAGACCAACTCTTTTATCTAGAATTTTTGAAAAAAAAAAAACACATGAGGAAATGTCTAGCTTGGTGTTTCTTAACTTCCGCAGTCTTGGAAATACATATGCAGATGTTTTTTTTGAGACAGGGTTTCTCTTTGTAGCCCTGGCTGTCCAGGAATTCACTCTATATAATAGATGACCTGGAAATCAGAATGATCCGCCTACCTCTGCCTCTCGAGTGCTGGGATTAAAGGCACCATCACTGCCTGGCAACACATGCACAATGAAAAGAAGGAACATTTTATATCTAAGACATTGGGAAATAAAGACAAGAAACGGAGGAGTTAAGAAGCCTTGGATGGAAGAGGATGTTTATTCTTATGGCTCCTTCTTCAGCCTTCTTCTTCTCTTCACCTCCTGGAGGTCTCTTCTCTCTCCTCCAGGACGGAGATTTGGCCCAGAGCTAAAGAACTCATACAACTCCTGCAGGGTTCCAGCAGCCATGTCAGATGGTTCGTAACTGCCTGTACCTCCATCTCCAGCAGATCTGATGCTTTCTTTTGAACTGTTTGGGCTCCTGTACTTTTGGGTCAACACACACGCTAAGACACATCTAAAACATATTAAAGTACAAATAAATCTTTGAAAAAATGTTGGTTTCCAGAGAGACTCACAAATCACACCCTTAAACTTTGAAGGGTGTTGAAGTTAAATTGCTACTCATTTCTAATTACATTTTAATATTTCAAGCCTCATCTTTACTGTAGTGTAAGAGATCTGCTTTCTGCCAAAACATTTATTGATGTGAATCAGTAACCAGGTGTAGATTCGTCATTGGGGTTTTCTGCAAAAAAATGAATATATGCCATAAACTGATTTACCTCAATTGTTTATGAAGTCGAAGGCTTATTTTTTTTCTCTGGCTTAATTTTCCAATTGTAATATCAATTAAGGGTTTTAAGAAATCAGTACTAGGCAAAATAAAATAATAGAATTGCAAGAGAATCACTGTTTGAAGATATGTCAGCATCTCTTGGAAGTGTCTATACTGTGTAGCTGTATGATTTTGGCAAGAAGAGATTTAAAAATTAAAGTGTTGATTTTCTCTGTTGGACACTGCAGGAGAATTGTCTGTATTTTGTCAATCATGTTTTAAATAAACGCTGATTGGCCAGGCAGGAAGTATAGGCAGGAAAACCAGACAGGAAGTAGAACTGATACAATGAGAGCAGGAGAATTCTGGGAAGGAGGAAGATGATTCCTCCCAGTCCTGCACAGACCACCAAGAAAGCAGGATGTGACCTGCCATCTGAAAAAGGTACAGAGCCATATGGCAAAAATAGATCAAAATAATGGGTTAATATAAGCTACAAGAGCTAATAAGTAGCCTGAGCTAATGGGACAATCAGCTTTATAACTTATAGAGATCTCTGTGTGATTTTCTTTGGGGCTTGCTGGCTATGGGGTACTGTGCGGGACAGAAAACCCCAACAAACAGCCCCTCATGTTACAGGACACTCTCTTAGACTCTTTTCTACATATTCATATTAATTTACTCTAACAATTGTTTCTTTAAAAACATAACTTCTAATCTACATGGGAAGTAGAAAACAAGATCTCCTGAGTAAATTGGGAGCATAGGGACTTTGGGGAAGGGTTGAAGGGTAGGGGAGAGGCGAGGAGGGGAGCAGAGAAAAATGTAGAGCTCAATAAAAATCAATAAAAATATAACTTCTGTCTTGTCTTTAAAGATTCAGCATATCAAGATTTTGAAGAAATTTTTATTTTTATTTTATTTAGAACACCAGGTGCTTTCTGGACCTCCTCTATTGAATTTTTTGAGTAAGGACGGTCCATGCTGGGCAATGGTCTAATAAATGTGTGAAAATTGCAAACATTTTCATTGTTTGGATTTAAATTCCATTTACTGTGTATTGAAAGAGTTTTTTATTTTTTATTTTTTTTATTGAAAAAAAAATTTCGGCCGCCTCTCAGCCTCCCATTTCCCTTCCCCTCCTCCCCCTTCTCTCTTCCTCCCCCCACTCCTCTCCCCCTCCCTCTCCAGTCTGAAGAGCAGTCAGGGTTCCCTGCCCTGTGGAAAGTCCAAGGTCCTCCCCCCTCCATCCAGGTCTAGGAAGGTGAGTATCCAAGCTGGCTAGGCTCCCACAAAGCCAGAGCATGAAGTAGGATCAAAACCCAGTGCCATTGTCCTTGGCTTCTCATCAGCCCTCATTGTCCGCCATGTTCAGAGAGTCTGGTTTTATCCCATTCTTTTTCAGTCACAATCCAGCTGGTCTTGGTGAGCTCCCAATAGATCAGCCCCACTGTCTCAGTGGGTGGGTGCGCCTCTCACGGTCCTGACTTCCTTGTTCATGTTCTCCCTCCTTCTGCTCCTCATTGGGACCTTGGGAGCTCGTTCGGATGCTCCAATGTGGGACTTTGTCTCTATCGCCATCCATCGCCAGATGAAGATTCTATGGTGATATGCAAGATATTCATCAGTATGGCTATAAGATAGGGCCTTGAAAGAGTTTTTTTTAAAAAGATTTATTTCCTTTTATATTCATGTGTATGAATGTTTTGTCTATACAAATGAATGTGCACTGTATGTAACTGGTATCTACAGAGGCCAGAAGAGGAAATGGCATCCTTTCGAACTGAGTTGCAGGAGATCGTAAACTGTCATGTAGGTGCTGGGCGTAGGATCAGCCTGGGTTTCCCGTAGGATCACCAAGGGCTGTGAGCCGCTGAACCATCTGTACAGCCCTAAGAGCTATGTTTTTTTTAAAAAAATATATTAAGAGGAAGACTCTTCCTTTTTTCCCTCAGATATTTTTGATTGCATTGCTCTCTCTGGAGCTTGCTAACTGGTGTACTATATACGTTTGTGGAATTGTGTACTCTGTTGATTTAAGTAATGTTTGAGAGTGACGTCACACAAAAGAACAAAAGGACTGAAGCCTAAAAGACCATGGGTATTTTATATGTAAGATGACATAATTCCAAATGTGTTTAGCTTCTGTATGGCAGAATGCAAGATGTCAGAGAGCTTTGGAAATATGTTGTTTGGATAAGTGAGCCACTGCTCTTTTTGGTGGATTGTAAAAAAACAAATTAGCAGTATTTTGATGCTATGGCCACATGGTGTCATAATTGATAACCTACTTACAGCTGGCAATAATATACTATTGGTTTGTTATATTTATTAATGAACAAATAAAATTTATGTATTCAAAGTTATAGGCACTTTAGATTCTTATTAGTTTTCAGAATTATTACATAGGATGTAATTTTAATATTTATTACCACTGGCTGTGGGGTGGACACTACATTCATCAATAGCTAAACTTTGGCAGGGTATTTTCTTGAAGGAAATCTGTCATTAACTGCAGAGATGACAGCTGTGTCCATGATTCTTTGAGATGATCAGACATCTTTTTGCAATGCAATGAAAGGTCAAAGACAGAAAGCTCATTATAATAGACAATTCCTTTAACTTTCTTTATCTCAAAAATTGATATTAAAAGGCAGTATACATTTTTCTTCAACTCCAGATATTAATTATTTTGACAAGCAGTGAAGAGTTTCCAAGAGTATGTGAGCTGAGCAAAACAAAAGCAGTAATGTATCCGAGGATGCACCTGACAGCTCTTAAGGCGTCTAGAGGAATGAGAGCTGAATTGAAAGATTTCAAGTACTTTAGTAATAAACACAGGCAAGGTAGAGTTGCCAAGTTCCCTAAGCTTCTACTGAGCTCAGATCCTTTCTAAATGCTGGCTAACTCCTTCTTATGCATGTCTACCTTAAATTTATATATAATATTATTTATTACATTACACAAACGTACTTAAAATTGTTTGACTTTATATTATGGCAAAGCATATTAAGAATGGATTTATAAAATCAGGCTTACTACTTTTAGTTGCAGTGTCTGTGCCCTGATTTCCCATCTACACTGTCTTGTTAGAATGACTAAAATAAGTCTGAAGAGTGCATTAATGCTCCATCAAGAGCAGTTTTCATTTATGAAGCCTACAGATTTGTGTGGTCGAGATTACTTTTTTGTGTGATATCATTTTCTAAGTTTCTATATACTATTTTAAATAAAGCAATATCCACCTGTAACGATTAAGGTAGGCTTGCCTTCTTCTGTTCCAGCTTCACAAGATTTAGCATCAGGAGATAACTTCTCATTTTCTTAAAATCTTTTAAATAAGCATGGGGCTAATGAACTTGGAATAATTAAATTTCTTGTTTAGTTCGATGATGTTCAACTAACACTGGGAATCTTAGGATTGTATGTGTGTGTCCCTGTATCATGAATAAAATTACTACTAATTAATTTTCCCAGAGAAGGGAATTCTAATCTAAAGTATGTTTATCGCAGTATTGTATGAGATTTGTATGAGGATGAGAATTGTACGAGGTTGTTCCTTTAGGGGCCACCAGTCAGCTCCCAGATCACGACACAGAACCTTAATATTAGTTACGAACCCTTGACCTTATTTATCTTTTATTTTAATCTGTTTCTCTTTACGTTTTGCCTCAGGGCTTTTAACTTTCCTTTTTTCTTCCTCCCTCCCTTACTCTAACTTTCCCTCCCTCCCCCTTCCCTTCCTTCCCCCCCTCTTTTTTCCTTCTATATATCTTATTTTCCTGCTGTCTCTTTGTCTGGCTGTCTGGCTGCTGGGTGCCTGGCTTCTGGCTCTGGGCATGTCCATCTCTTTTCTCTTCATTCTCTTCTTTCTTCTCTTTTTTGTCTCCTCTATATATTCTCTTTGTCTCTCTCCCTGCCAGCCCTTTTATCCTTGTCCTGCCTAGTTATTGGCTGTTCAGCTTTTATTAGTCTAATCAGGTGCCTTAGGCAGGCAAGATTAAACACCAACATATCTTTTCATATTTAAACAAGTGCAGCATAGACAAATTAATGCATATTTATCTAGTTAAATATCCCATAACAGAGAATACCTCTCCTCTTAGGAAACCATTTAACATTAAGTACCAAGGACTTTTTTCTCTTTACAAATAATATGAATTATTAAGCAAAGACAGAGGTGAACTTAGAATCTCATTACTGTATTTGTAGCATCTTGGAGACTGAAGCAGGAGGAGTTCTTCAAACCCAAAGCTAGTCTTGGCTACACAGAATTTTTGAAGATATTATGACCCATGTAATAGCCCCCATTTTAAAACAATAAAACTAAAACCAAAACAGACTGTAACTTTCTTGTGAAGCAAGCTAACAGAGATTATACTTACTGCAAGCTTGAGACCCTCTTATTATCATGTTTGTTAACCAGGGACTGTATGATTGACAGCAATAAAAAACATTGTATTTCTATTGTATTGCGTATTATTCTAATAGTAAACACTGTGGAGAAAAGCCCTGAAAGAAAGGCTTGAATAAGAACAATACTCTTGGATAAGAACAATCAACACAGAAGTATGCAGATCAACACTGGTTAAAGAAGGAGGTCCAAATGAGGAGCAGAAGGAGGGAGAACATGAGCAAGGAAATCAGGACCACGAGGGATGCACCCACCCACTGTGACAGTGGATCTGATTTATTGGGAGCCCACCAAGGCCAGCTCGTCTGGGACTGAATAAGCATGGGTTGAAACTGGACTCTCTGAGCATGGCGGACAATGAAGGCTGATGAGAAGCCAAGGACAATGGCACTAGGAACTGGCTTTGTGGGAGCTTAGCCTGTTTAGATGCTCACCTTCCTGGACGTAGATAGAAGACCTTCGTCTTTCCGCAGGGCAGAGAATTTGGACTGCTCTTCAGTATCGAGAGGGAGGGGGAATGGTGTGGGGGGTGGAGAAGAGGAGTGGGGATAGGGGGAGGGGAGTGGGGGGAGGGGGCAATATTTGGGAGGAGGGGAGGGAAATGGGAAACGGGGAGCAGGTGGAAATATTAATTAAAAAAGAATAAAAAAAAAAGAAGGGGAAAATCTGAGTGGACCTGAATCTGTGCATTCCTAGGAATAAGACACTAGGAACGGGGCAGTCTTTCAGGAAGGGTTCCTCAAGTTTAAAGTTAGTAACCCTAAAAAATACCTTCTTTCTTTTCTTGTCAAAAGTCAGTTCAACTTCTGTAGTCCGTCTCCTTCACCCTTAGGCTGTAGCAGTTAACTAGATATTAGTTTAAGGTCTGTGGATGTGGGTTAGTGGTGTGGTTCTTATTTGCCCAATTGACTTTCTATTGTAGAGCCCTTTATCTTTCTGGAGAGCTCTAACTTACTATTAGTTCTTTTTACTTGTAATCATTAAGTAGCTCAATATGGATTTGGTAAAGTTTATGCACCATGCCTGAGAGTAGGAGGTCCTACATTTTCAAAGATGCTTATGCTAGAGTAGGAAAGTATGTAAATATATTATCATAGTAAAGATTATTATATCTTATACCTATAACAATGTATACATATATGGATGTATATGTATATGTAATAAAAAGGAGGACAAGGAAGGGCATACAGAAGGGTTTAGAGGAGAAAAGGGAAGAGGAAATGATGCAATTATAGTTTCAAAAAATGATCACTAAAGATAGTGGTGACATAGCATTTTCTACAGAGCTTCTACAGAAACGTGTCTAATATGATTTTAATGGTTAGAGTTCTTGGGAAATATGGTTGGGAAGGCGTTTCTGTCACAGGGAAAGTAAAGGAACAGAAAATACCACGATATCAAGGGAAATAGACATTGTGATAGAATTATGGCTGGAAGATAAGGAGAAGATGTCTGGAGAGAAGAACTGTGACTAGATCAGGAAGAAACTACATGGCTAAAGCATTGATTTGGAACAGAAGCAAGCCCTTTGATGAGTTTTAAATATGAAACACATTCGAGTTTAGAATCCCTCATTAGGTAGTGTGGAAAAAAATGCATCAGAGGAAAAAAGAAATGAAAGGAAAATGGGGTCTTTTGGGGTACCAGCCTTCTGACCCCTTCAAGGTCCAGATAAGGCACTACCGTCGGTGAGGGGAAAATAACTACGGGGCTCTGAGGGGAAATCAATCAACTCACACATAATTTTTTTCTCAGCATGTCTTTTTATTGTTCTGTCTTTCTTGTCTTATCATTTATTCTAATTCTTCTGTCCTGTCTACAATTTCTGAGCTCTAATTCCCTGTCTCAATTCTAATTCCCATTCCAATTCTCTGCTACCTTCCTTTTCTTCTTCATTTTCATATCTTCTAATTTCTGGATGGCTTCTGGTCCAACTTCTGTCAACTCCCTTTGTTCTTACCCAGCTATAAAGACCCACAAAATCTTGCAGGCATTCATCTGAAGGTCACATATCATTACTTAAGCAAATGATAGAAGCAGTCCTTCCAACAACTCACAGTACAATAAATCCAGATGGTAAGAAGAAGCACTTTCTTTGGGTTAACTCCCTTACTATCTGGCTATAAACCACAGCTGTAAAAGGAGAAGTCTCTTTGTTATCTTATCTATAGAGGTAGCCTTATAGAATCAAACTCATAAGAAAAATAAGGAAATCATGTGTTATAGCCTATACTTTTAAATGTATAAAACATCTTAAACATTTTGTAGGTGTGGTTATCAAGCCAAACGTTTTGGGACTGGAGACTGGTTTGTTTACAAATATGTCCTCAGAGAGACTGCAGCAGCAGTGAGCTGCAGAGACAAGGGGCAGAAGAGCCCAGACAGCACTCAGCAAGGCACAGTGACATTAAATTGTTTGAAATCTTACAATATAATTTCTGTCCAGCATGTAACCCTACCATAGAAAGAGAAGCTTGTAACTCTAATTTGGGCTTACGAAATTAGTTTGTATTTTGTAGTTGGCTCTGGCTAATCGGGGAATCTTATCCCGAGGTCTCTGAACAAAGGCCATAAAACTGAGAGTAGGAATCTGTGAAAAGAGTTAATTACTGTCCCTGGAACTGCACTTAGGTTATTTTGTACAATTTATTTTGGTTCAACAAATCATACCTCTGACTACATGTCCTAGGAAATAAGATTGCATTCTTTTGTCAATAGTTTATCTTAAAATCCAATTAGCAAGGCCCCTGGTTGTGGGAGATTTTCTGACTGTGTGATTATTTTCATACATAACTAAGGGATGCTATCAATGCATCCCAAATGCATAGAGGATACCGTACCCAATACGTGATCAAATAATGCTGAACTGTGGGAGATATATCCCAAATTAACAGATAGGAGCTACATGAGAAATCAACAGCAAGAGACAGCAAGTTCATTCATAAGGCAGTAACTCCAATACCCCTTGGTTTTTGGTTCAATCCTCCAAAGTAATTCTTGATTCTGATGGGTTGACCTCATGAAATGATGGCTGTATAATTACTGCATAATATTCTTATATAGAAGAGATAATGAGGTTTAAATTGGTCCAGAGGCGGCGAGAGGGACACAAGGAAATAGTTAACTGCAGAAGGCTTTAGTACCAATTATATTTGAAAAATGAAGAAAAGGGATAGTTAGGATGAATTACTTGCTTGTTTGGGAGATTTTAAATTCTTTATTTTTAATCGGTTAGAAAATAGCACGTGG
The DNA here is from genome assembly GCF_950005125.1 of Chionomys nivalis. Classification (NCBI taxonomy): domain Eukaryota; kingdom Metazoa; phylum Chordata; class Mammalia; order Rodentia; family Cricetidae; genus Chionomys; species Chionomys nivalis. The sequence goes on from NC_080087.1 coordinate 45,615,152, forward strand.
ACAGCTGTGGGAGAAGGTCGGATTTGTCTTAACAGGGTAAGAGGTGGCCTATGCCTGTGACATAAATTGTTACCTGAGCCTTGGGATTTGAAGAGCAGTCTAGGAATTGATAGAGACTCGGCCATTTTCAGCATATAGACATCAGCAAAATTATGTTGATACTTTTCTCAGAGTTTTAGTGAGACGGATTTGAGGAAAGGCATTGAGCATGGTGCGCTTAACAGCACACCTCCAGAGGTAGCTTAGCCCCAGCTTTCCAAATGTGCTTTTCCAGACGTCAGCAATTGAGTAGAAACTGGCAAAGGGAGTCCTGGGCAGTATTAAGAAAAAAAGAAATACAGGTGAGGTCATAGATACCCATAGTGAAGAGCTACAGGAATCAAGTGTTGGCAACACCCAGTGCTGAAAGGGGTTAAATAGCACTGACACTGTAGAATTAGAACGAGCTTCTCTTTTATATGTGACTCAAATGCATGGGTTCATTTTTATTTACATTTAATACAATCTCGATAGCTGGACAAATGTCAGGGTACGTTTTCCATAGATAGATTTCTTTGGGCTCAATCTCCAATTTTTTTTGTAACTCTGTAGTGTCTATTTATCAGAAACAGCAAATGTGCACTAAGGAAAATGTCACGAAGCAAAATGATGTTTCGCTGAATGTAGTTTAAATTACATAATAAGCAATAAGATATGCCAATTCAAATACAAATCTAGAGACCCAAGCATGAAAACAAAGTCTTATTTTATTTATTTATTTATTTATTTATTTATTTATTTATTTTATTTATTTATTTTCTTTTCTTTTTTTTTTTCTTATTTTATTTTTAAACACGTTACAACGCCATGAATTCCTGCATTTTACAACCTGGCAGCAAAGCATGTTTAAAAACTGGATCACAACTATAAAAAGTTCCTTGTCAATGCTAACTCCTGATTAAATTCACCTAAAGTTTTCTTAAATGGAGTGGGGAAGCTAATTCTACAGGACAGAGTTCATTCATTCACCTGTTGATCAAAGTACTCACTAAGCAGATACCATGTGTCAAATGTTGTCTTGCAGGGTGGGAACACAGCAATGAGTAAAGCAGTTACAGCCTGTGATTTCTTGGATCGAGCAGTTATAGGTGATACAAAATGTAAATTATTAAGTAAAAGTTAATTTATTGAAATCAAAGCACATTCTCTGTAAATTAAAAGGAAGATATAGTAAAAGGGCACTACGTAATGAAATAAAAGTTTATTATGTGACTTCATAGCACTAAAGTATATTCAGATAGCCAGGTAATTCATTGGCTTGATGAGTTAGGAGGGGACAAGATTTGATAGCTATTATTACAACATCGAAGAGGTCTTTCCAGATCCATAGAACAGCATATGCTGCTGAAGGCAGGTATGAGCCATCTCTTGGGAGAAAGTGAAAAAAAAAGAAGTCTAACACTACACAAAAAACTGCAGGTAACTACGGAACTTGGAGAGTGAGAAAAATCAACTTTTATAGAGAAGAGCACACCAATTGGCTATCAAATACCAAATGTCAGCACCGACAACATGTGTATACAAGTAGCATTATACAACCTGAACAGGTTAAATTTATAAATTTTATAATATATATATATATCATACACAAATACATACACACATTTATGTTTGTGTGTATATATGTTAATGCACATGCACACTCACAGAGTATATCAATGATTAGTGTAAAAAGAGCTAGGAATTTGAAAGAGAGCAAGGAGAGGTATAGGAAAAAGTTTGAGGTGGAAGGGGAAGGGAGAAATGATGTAATTATATTATAATCTCAAAAATAAAAGAAGAAAGAAAGCAAAGAGACAACAAAGGCGTGTTTGTGTCTCTAGGGGCTGCTGATCTTGCAGAGGGAGGATGAGGGTAGGGGATGGAAATATGAGGTATTGGGAAGGCCTAGTTGGGGGAGAAACTGACAAGAAGGAAAGCAATGAAGGAGATGTATTGATCAAGCGAGCCATTATGGGGTTAGGGAGAAACCTGGTGCCAGGGAAACTTTCAGGAATCCACAGGATGACCCCAGCTAAGACTCCTAGCGATAGTGGAGAGGGTGCCTGAACTGGCCTTCTGCTGTAATCAGATTGGTGATTAACTTAATTATCATCCAGTAACTGATGGAAGCAGATGCAGAGATCCACAGCCAAGCACTGGGCTGAACTCTGGGGGTCCAGTTGAGGGGATGGAGAAGGGATTTTATGAGCAGAGGGGGTCAAGATCATGAGGGGGAAACCCACAGGGACACCTGACTTGAGCTTGTGGGAGCTCAGGGACTCTAGATCCACAGCAGCAAAGCCTGCATGGGACAGACCTAGGCCCTCTACATGTTGGTGACATGGATATAGCTTGGTCCTAGCAATGGGACAGGGTTTATGTGGTGGCTTTTTGGAACTTATTCCCTATCATGGGATGCCTTAATCAGTTTGATGTATAGAGAGGAGCTTGATGTATGCTTCAACTTGATATGTCATGCTTTATTGACTTTATTACTTTTTCTGAAGAGTGGTTGAAGGGAGAGTATAAAGGAGGTGGGGGAGGTAGCAGGAGGAGTGGAGGGGGCAAACGATGGTTGTTACGTAAAATAAATAAAACATTTAATGAGAAAAGATGTGGGGTCCATCAGAAGTTGGAGAGGTAGAGAATTGTAAAGTCATTAAGTTTAGCCTTCATTTTGTTAGGAAAACTAATAAATAGTTGAAAACAGATGGGTGAAAAGAAAAGTTGTGGGTTATTATAATATTCCTCTTTGTTTGTCTTTACAGGCGAATTAAAAACTAGGAAATAAAACATGCTTGCAAAGAAAGAATCCATTGAATTCATTGTGTTTGTATTGCATTGCCTTGAATTGTGTTACTCTATTGTTTCCTATGAAAATTAAAAGTTTACTAACATGGAAAATGGAAATAATGCTTGCCCCCTTTATGGATTTTATGGAGAACTAAATATGTAAAGTGTTTTTAAATGGCCTTCTGTACATTACAGATGTTGGAATACCATTTTCTTTCCTGGTCCAAGATAAGTGAAACTGACTGTGTAGTTACCAATAGCTTTTCTATACAGGGAAAAACAGGCTTTTCAGGTGTGACTTTCCCTTGTGCCAATTGTTAAGGAGGGAAGCATAAAATATCATCACAACATGCTTGATTAGTACCAGCTCGTAAATGTGGCCAGAGTACCCAGGTTTGTACTGAACAGGGCTAAGTTTGGCAGACTCACTGTCCTCATTTTCTTGCTGTTTCTGTGATAAACACCATGGCCAAAAAGCAACTTGAGGCACATCCATTGCACTGTCGTGTTGATTGAGGAGCTTTGTGCTGGGTTTGGGTTCAGTTACTCCTACCTGGAAATGTTCCAGAGAGTCACAGCTTATGAAAGTCCACCTTGCACTCTGATTTTTGTAATTCACCAGGGTAAAACTACTTGAATCCAAACTAGGAGTCATAGTGAAAATTTCCAGCCTTTTATTTAGTCTTGTAGTCTTTGGTTGCTTTTTCAAACTGAATTAATAAAGCCATTTTGGTGATTTATAATTTTGACACTTGGATTAAAAACCAATACAGTTCGAATGCACATCTCACACTAAAATACAAAGTTCCTTTTTCTGATTGATGCAGTAAGAGAGGGACTATTATTTAACATATCAGTGGTAATGGAGTTCATGAGCAGATGAAAACAAACTCATGTCCTGAGGGCTTTAAGTGACAATGTGGAGCTATGGCATAGACTATCTTCCTACCTTCTTTTCTGAATACATCCTGGGGAAGATGACTGAACACCTGTTAAACCAAGTTATTTACTGGGTAAATATAGCAATGGCAAGCAGCAGCCACCAATATTCACTGTACCTTTTTTTTTCCTTTCAGGGTGTAGAATGCTATTTATTTTTGAGCAGGTCTGTGTAGGAAACATTCATGCCTGGGTAGGCTTCTCTGTTGGAAATTAATCAAAACCTGGTCATTAGCTCTCACATTTAGATTATAAGCAGTTCAGGAAAGTGCCGCTTTCTGCTGTTTTCCAGGCTGTGAGCTGTTGATGTTTTTGTTTTACTTATTACCTTGTTCTAACACAGACGTGTCATGCAGCCCTCAGGACTGACCCTGATATTTGAGTTAATTGGAATTGAACCCAGTGGAAATTACAAAGTTTTCACACACTATGTGGTTTTTGTACTTTGGAAAATTTGGGAAGTAGTTTAAAGAAACTGAGCTGTTGTAAAAAAAAAAAGTCACTATTCAAAGATATGACTGAGAAGGGGTACAGATGTTTGCAAGAATATTAAAATACTTTATATCAAAACCATTTCCATATTAGCTCTTTAAACTGTAGTCCACCAGAGAAAGGAGGAGAGGGTTGATTTCATGGACATTACAGTCAGCTGCATTCACACGTTTTAGCTGTGGAATAATGGAGCAGAAAAGCATGGCAGGAGATCGCAAGGGACAAAGCTATTGATTTCTGTCTCACTGGACTGACTAGCAATATAAGAACTCAGACATCATTTGTCAACAAATAGCTGGTTTCTCCAATGGTTTAGATGCTGGGGCACAAATGGAAGAAAACATATGTACATGTGCTGCATGTTTCCTTACACACAAGGAAACCTGTGATAGTGTTAGGTAGACATGGATGGTGGAGCTGAGAGATGAGAGTCCTACAGATAACCAATGTCCTCTTTTCTACATGTGCAGCCTGACAGACCATTGTAAAACAAGCCCAGTGTCTGATGTAAAAATCTCAATCCAAAAAAAAAAAAAAAAAAAAAAGAAAAGAAAAAAATGAATCTTGGGACAAAAAGATGTGTTAACAGTTCATGAGCTCAATCACAGGGCCTTGAGCAGTCTCCAAAAGGAGTAAGATACAGGGTGATCCAGATGACCCCAGCTGTATCCGCATCCCCTGATGGTCAGTGTCCCCTTGTAGCCCTTTGAGGGTCAGTGGCATGTTCCCATATATAAATCCTTGGTACCCTCAACCACAAAAGACCTCAGCTTCATTATGAATAGTTTACCTTGCGGCTTTGCTACTCTTTCATGCGCTCTTCTCAAGTATCATGGGAAGAAATGCCCCCAAAGTGGGATCTGACCCACCTTGATTTGGGAAGTTAAAGGGGTTGCTTTACCTTATGAACAGTAGTGAGCATGTCATGCATCTCATAAATATTCATAACAGAAGCTCGGAGTACTGCTGCTTCTCCCTTTGGGACAACTCACTCCATTTTCTTTTGCAGTGCTTGATCTGAATTGCAGAAATATCTATGTTTGTTGACCTAACTCTTTTTTTAGAGAGATCCCAGCAACAACATTTAAGGACAAGGATAAATGTCCATAAATGACTCTTAAGGTAGATGCCAGTTTTCTATTCACAGAAAACACAACCTGAAACCACTTGTCTTTGATATTATTAGCATCAATTTAGACAGGATGTAAACGCAAAACAGTAATTTCAGGGTTTATTTGGTAGCATATGCTATGTTCGAATGGAAGGCTGGATTTACTAGGGTGGAGCTCCTCACAGTTTGGATGAAAGAAGAAAGTCTATGTAATAATGATGATGGCAAGTGAGAAATATATATGGATATAAAATGACTAGACAGTTTGGTGTTTGTCTTTGAGAACTACTAGAAAGATTATATTTGGTCTGTATCTGAAACATCTGGGAACTTACTGTGAGGGGGAAAAATGGTCAAAAAATGGTGGAACACTCTAGAAGGGAACACGAGGGCAAAAACTTTTGAGTCTTTCAAACTTTCAGAGACTCAGGGGAGCAGTGTTGCGATTTTGCTCACCCTTTAGTGCCTGTTTTGCTTTCTGTGACCCTCACACATACTAACCTCATCTTCACCTTCTTCAGCCCCATAGACTTAGTACTCCTATGAATACTACTTCATTTTATTTACTGCTTTAATTAAAAACAATCACAGTGCATACTTACATAGCGTGGCGGTTTGACTTAAAGAGGTGGTACTAATAACACGTATGTCCCTTTAATCGCTTTTGCAGTGAGACATTGGAAATTTACTCTCCGTACTCTGGAGACACACTTCATGAATTCTTATCATTGGGTTCTTCAGTGGATCTCAAAGCAAATTACTTCTAATTTTAACTTTGTACTCTTGGACTCAAATCTCCCACTGTCCTTTCTTCCCAGCCCTTGGTCACATTTGTTCTGTGAGTTCAACATTTTAGATCCTACATGTAACTCCCAGGACATCTGCTTTTCTGTATCAGCTTTATTCACTGAGCAGAATGCTCTCTAAGCTTCCTCATGTTGTAAATCACAGAACTTCCTCCTATAAGGGCTTATCAATATTCTACTGTGTCTGTCCGCCACACTCTCTTTATCCACATATTTGGCAGTGGACACATAGGTTTGTTTGCTTCCTTGATTATTGTGAATAACACCGCAATGAATATGGGAGTATAAAACTTACTTCAAAATATTGAAAGCTTATTCATATGGAGTAAGTCACATATGACTTACTAGAAGTCACACTGCTGTATCAATGTTACTTTTTAAATTTTTTTAATAGAAATATATCATTCTCTATTTCTTTGATGGCTACAAAATGCAAATTCTCACCAACAGTTTATCAGGATTTATTTTATCCATAACCTCATCAGCAGATAACATTCATTTATTTTTTAATATTAAACAATCCAACCAGTGTAAGTGGCATGTGATTTGGTTTTCAATTGCATTTCTTTGATGATTAGTGGTGTTGAACATTTATTTTTTTTCTCGTGTTCATATGTAGTGTTCCTGTGTGGATGTGTGTTCACACATGTATGGACCCTCGTGTGTGCACAGGCATGCATCCATAGTCATGTACACACACGTAGAGGCCTGAGGCTGATTGTAGGAATTTTCCTCCATTACTCTCTACCTCTCCTCTATAACCGGAAGAAGGGTTCTAGTTTGGTTTCTTTTGCTGTGATAAAACGCTCATCGGAAGCTACTTGGGGAATGGAAATGGTTTTCTTTGTTTTTTGGTTTTGATTTCCATGCCATAGTTTATCACTGTTAAGTTAAGGCAGGAACTCAAGGTGGGGACCTGGAGGCAGGAACTGAAGCAGAAAGTGTGGAGAAACCCTGCTTACTGACTTTCTCTCTTTGGCTCAGTTGACTTCTTGTATACTACAGTACCACTTGCCCAGGAATGGAATTGCCCATAGTGGGCTGGGCTCTCTTCCGTCTTCACTCAAGGAAATGCTATGAAGACATATTCAAAGATAATATGATGGAGGCCACTCTCTGGTTTATCTTAGGTATAGAAAAAGTAAGGAGTGTGAACAGGGTCTCTTAATTGAGTTCCAAGCTAACTGTGCTCTGGGGAGTCCTTGTCTCTACATTTCCAGATCTGGAAGTATAGGTTACCACATCCACCTGGCAGTCATGTGGTTCTGGAGATCCACTTCCAATCCTCACACTTGCTAATTGACAAGCACTTTAACCTACCTAAGTGGCAAATACTTTTAAATGAAACTGTTGGTCATCTGTATCTCTCTTTCTCTTTTTTTAGAAACATACATTCAGGTCTTTCTTTCTTTCTTTCTTTCTTTCTTTCTTTCTTTCTTTCTTTCTTTCTTTCTTTCTTTCTTTCTTTCTTTCTTTCTTTCTAGATTTCACTGTGTGACCCTGACTGCCCTGAAACTTAGTCTGTAGATCAGACTGACCTCGAATTCCCAGAGAGCCTCTTGCCTCTGCCTCCCGAGTGCTGGGATTAAGGACACGGCTCACCATCTTCTATTTTTTTTTTAATTCAGTTATTTTCTTGCTACTGAGTTATTTGACAAGTAACTACGATGTGTTCACTCTTCATTGGGTACATTTAAGCATCCTTGCACCCCAGGGACAAACCTCATTTGATTCTGTAAATGAGTATTTAAATGTTAAAGTAGAAATGTTTTATCTATCATTTGGGGAAAAGGTATAAAAGTTCTGAATAGACTCTGTTTAAATCCAAAGTGAAAAAACAAACGTTCCTACTCTTCCTGAGAACAAAATGCTGTCTGTTAGCCTTCATATATTTGTAGGGAATAAGAATTCACATGTGAGATGAGAGAAACTCTCAAAGACCAGTATGATCATTTTGGTTTCTGATTTGTTTAGATTAGTTTTTATTCTGCATTAAAATGCAATTGCCAATATTTAAAATTACTGTTAAGGTTTTTTTTTAGAGTAAAATATTATCTATGAGCAGAAATTCCATGAAGACAGAAATGCAAATAGATAGTTTCGTTCCTGAAAGTCAGGTATCAGTATGCTGATGAATGGGAACAGAAGGACATGAGAATAAGCCTTAATAAGAACTGGTTCCATTTCTCCTCAGCTTTCTTAAATCCACTTGCAAATCTATCACCCAGCAACTGTGAAAGGCAATAACGTGCAGTGAAGCCTCCTTATTACCCTTGCCCAGAGGATCCAAAGCTGCTCTCAGATCGGCTGGCCCAGCCTACCCAATAAAGCAGAGTAACTGCGTGACATTGCCCTGGCTTGCTTCATAGTCCTTCTCCATCAGAGACGACTAATACAAATCAGATGAGAAATGGAGGCGCTGACCCTAAACTCCAGGTGACAATACATTTCAAATCAACATAGTCCTCCCTTAATGCAGTTCGCACTTGCTGGCCTAATTTTAATGTAATCTTGAAAGCAATAAATATTCTTCCTGAAAATAAGATTTCTGGTTAGGTTTGACATTTGATAGCCTGGAGGCTTTCTGAAAACTGCTACATGTATTACTCATCAGTTACTTTATGCGTCTTCAGGAATGATTTGCCAAGTCTCAAGTCAAGCTCAGTAGGATTTCTTCTCCATTGTAGCCATTGGTTTCTTCTTTTCTCCTTTTAAACATAATGCTAGCAGTTAATTGAAAGAAACACCTGATTTAATGTGGAATCAATTGCTAGCAACGGCTTCTTAAGGAGGCATAGTATCTTGAGAATTCACTGACATTCAGTCATCAATAGGGCACTTCAATTTGTATGTTAAGACATTTTAGAGAATTATAATGTTTGAGTTTACTTTCTACTTTATTGAAACTCTTCACAGGCAGTTAGATGAAACATAATGTAACTCTCTTGTGCAGTTTGAGAAACTACCCAGCATGTGACTTTGCTGTGCTGTATATGGTTTGTGCTATGAAATCCTAATACAAATCTCTCATAGCTGTTTTTTGGAAAAACACAGAACATCTAAAAAAACAAAGTGGAAAAATATAATTCATGATATCATCACTCCAAAAAGAAAAGTAGCATCATATATTGACAAGGACCAATACTTTTAAAAGTAGATCTATTTTTATGTATGTGTGTATTATGTATGTATGTATGTATGTATGTATTTTTGCCTGCATGTGTGCCTATGCACCAGATGTGTGCCTGAAGCATGAGCAGGTGAGAAGAGGTCAGATCTCTTAAGTGTTAGAAAAATTATGAGCCTCCATTTTGGGTGGTGGGACCTGAACCTGAGTTCTCTAAATAACAGCAATTACATTTGATCACTAACTCATCTCTCCATTCCCTGAAGGACCAGTTTTAAAAATAAGATTTATAAGCCCAATGAAGATGAATCTCCCAGAAAAGTATAGATAGATGTTTATAGAAAATTCATTTTAACAACCTTCTTTTGAGAAAAAGAAACGTCTTAAAGTTGGACAGCAGAAAACTGATGTTTTTTCGTAGGGATGGGTATGATAATGGTGTAAGGAATCCAAGTCCTTTCAGGGATGTGCAGAGTTGCTGAGAATTTTCCACATAATTCTAATATAGAGCCTGAGAGCTGACCTGGGTCAGGGTAGCAGTTCACCAAGAAAATTGCAATGCAGTGGGAGAACATCCAGGACACTGGCAGCTGCAGGGAGCCAGCCAAGCAATTTATAGGAACAGCGACCCAGAGTGCAGACCAGGAGCCACCTCTTACCGCCAGGTTTTCTTTGTGCTTCTGGGCAGTGTGAAATGCATACCAACTGTTACTTCCTGAGAGCATGAATGATGTTATTAATTAAATGTTAGTTGAAAAATGCATAAAACACTTGGAAATATTGAGCCAATAAATAGAAGGCTCTGCACTCCCCATTGCAATGACTGCTACTCTATCGGATATTTCTTTCAACAATTTTCTGTCATTATGGTCGTATCAGGATATGTAAATGAATGACTATATGTATCTGGATATATAAATGGATGAGTATATATGCATATATTTTAATCTTTAAAAGTAGTGATTTTATACAACCTTATTTCCGTATTCAAATTATAAAAGAGTCTTAACTCTGAGTTTTTCTTGTCAAGAGAAAGGTGATCTCAAAGGATCTTAACAGTGCATGAATATTTTAAACCTGTGTTCCACCCTGGGAACATAAGTATACTTGAAAGGAAAAACATACACAGATCGATACCATTCTAAGGGTTCTACAGCATGTGGGGAAAATCTAAGTTCTTGGGTTTCATTTATTTGTTTGTTTGCTTGTTTGCTTTTGCATTTCTCTGGTGTGGACCACATGGCAACTATGCTGCATGATGCAGCTCCAGCACTTAACTTTGTGGATCACAATTCCCCAGCACCCTCATGCTTTCATTTTTAACAATTCTCCCTATGTGTTATGGGAATTCCCTTACCCCGTTTCCTTTGGGAAATTTTGTGCAGGCTTCGAAGGATGAAAATGTGTAAAATGAGAGCTTCTCTAAACAAAATAATTCTTTGGAAGGAATTCCTGTCACAGTGGACCCATACAGCCTGATAACTCTGCCTGCTCCCCTACAAGTTAACACTAAACTGCTAGAAAACGTAGAGAAGTAGCATGTGCTTGATATACACGGTGCTAATCAAAATTTATAAATTCCTTAGGTCTACTCAGACTCACATAATATTTGTCTAGCCTCATCTTTGCTCACCTTTAAGCTTTAGTTTTTGGATAAACTAAGCCACAAAAAACTGCAATGTTCTATAACAGAGTGTCTGATGCCCCAAGAAGTTCCTTTCCTAAGGTCAAGCATTTAGACAAAAATATCCATTCGGCAGCTTGAAAAAAATTATTGGTTGCTAAAAAGGGAGACTTCTCATCTCTGGCAAGAGGAACTTGTGGTCCTTCCATTAACACAGGACTATGAGAGGCACCTTTTAAGTATGTCAAGGTCAAAGGTAGGTAGTTTCCTCAACCCCTGATCACAAGCCACAGCCCAGCTCCCACGTCCCCTTTCTCTCATTTAATTCTTCGTGCAATTATAGAGATAAAGGGTGTAGTCTTTTTTCAGCCTCCAGATTCACCCTTTGCAGACTCCACATCTCCTCTTTGGGACTTGAACCCCACTGGAACTGGACTCTGGCATCTCTCAAAAATGATTTAGATAATTTCTTTATACACGTTAGTAATCACAACAACTTCTTACATATTACCATTGTATTGCCCAGTCCGTGGGAACCCCAAAAAACCGACAGAGAGACTGACTCACTAAAATGCAAAAGAAGGTTCATTGTTGTACCATACAAGCCTTCAGGGATCTTGTCAGCACAGCAGCTCGAGGAGGTACCTCGCCCTTCTATTTAAAGAAAACCAGCCTACAAATTACAATCCCAGAGAACCTAGACAACAATGAGGACCCTAAGAGAGACATACATAGGATCTAATCTACGTGGGAAGTAGAAAAAGACAAGATCTCCTGAGTAAATTGGTAGCATGGGGACCATGGGAGAGGGTTGAAGGGAAGGGGAACAGAAAAAAATGTATAGCTCCATAAAGTCAATTTTAAAAAAGGCAAACCCAAGGAAAGTTGCATCATCAGAGTGTGTGGTGATGGGTTTAATCCTGATTGGCTCATGTCTAGGGACTTCAGAAATTTTATTTTTGAACCACGCCTGTTGTTTGTCAAGTTTTTTATCGACTGACCTTCAGGTGGGGACATTCTACAGTTACCTGTACTTTCCAGTTGGCTACCCTGTTACTTTTGCCCCTAGCCATTTCAGAGGACTGGAATGTTTTAAGGGAAACAGCTTACATAAGATACAAGATGGAGGCAGAGGACAAAATGGAGGAACTTTGGTTTTTCAACCACGACATCATGGTTCCTATTTGATGGTGAACTGGACAGTGTGAACGAACAGCTGAGTGGCCTTCCTCCATGAAGCATATTAACTCTCTGTGCTCCCTGAATGAAAGCTACATGGGTTTGTGGGTTTGAATAAAGTTAAGAATCAGTTTGAATGTTCCTTTCCTCATAAAGAGTCAGAATACAGCTTTCTGGTTTCCATTCCAGAGATTGAAGTCGCCCTGACCCTTTTCATCTGGTAACTCTCCAGCCATAGTGAGGAAGTAGAATTCCTAATTTGCCTGTTGATTGAGAATATTGAGAAGAGGTTTCCAAGCACAGGCCACTGCCTACACTTCTGATTTATGAGAAAGGTCAGGCGTGGCACTCCAAGTATGCCAGTGCAATTAGAAGGGTATTGGATTTGTCAGCTAAGTGTAAAATACCCCCGTGCCACAGAGTGAAGCCTTCATTTCCTAAGTAAATTAACTGTAATAACTATCAAACTACAGCTGGTAAGCAAACCAGCCATCTGTGAAAAGGGAATCCATTGACAGCAAAAGCCTTGTTAGACATTTCTTAGACACAGGGATAATTCAAACAGACAAAAGAAAGCTATATTTTTTTTTAAATCCTATGTAAAGCAAAAGACAGCACTAAAATATCACCCTATTATTTTACCTCTATGAAGAAAACCAGTTTGGAGAGTAGAGAATAAGTGGCATGGGTAAGTTGTTCACCGAGAACTTCATGCCAGTAGAATGCAGCAGTAAGGCTAGAGATGAGGACATTTCAAGTTCACGGTAGCCTGGGACGCATGACTCAGACACGGAATGCTGAACCAGTCCAGTTAGTATGGATTCTATGAATTGCTATGGAGCTTTGTTATTATTTTAGTAATAGGCCACAGAACTTCATTTGTGAAGTCTTTTTGTTTCTTTTTAATTTTCAGCACAGAGATTGAATGCAACACCTTGTCTTTTTCTTCATCTGGAAACTCCATAAATTGATATTCGTATTTAAAGCTCTTTCACCTGAATGAATATGAAAACAGGATCTAAGTGCTTTGGAGAAGCCTGTGTTGGGGAGAAGAGGACATTTTTATTAGGATCCATAAAGAGATTTCTTATTCAGTAAGTTAGATGGCACACTCTATTGAAAGGAAGAAAGATCTATTTTAGCTCATGATATCCAAGGACTTAACCCAAGCCAGAGTTCCCTCCTGTGAAGGATCTACCGTGTACAGGTTTTACCACCCCCTATACATGGCACAAACTGGCAACCATGAAGCTTGCAGCAGACATACTTCTAAGGGACAGAAACAGCAATATTCCTCTAACTAAGAAGATGTGACTTACATAAAAGGCCCTAGCCCTATGTATGGTCTTTCAGAGAAGACTACAGACACAGAATCTGAAAAATCAGAATCTCAGCTGGGACATGTTCCAATTTAGTCAAACACTTAAACTCATACATTCTTACATCTGCCATTTTTCTTCTATTCACGAAGTAGCATAATATGTCCTTCAAAAGATATTACAGGGTAGTAATGAAATCTTACTAATGCTATGTGAGGCAGGTTATTTCTTCTATCTTCTTTTGAAAACATGACATTGCAGATTAAATTTCCCCACTCCCCGATGGCATTCATCAAAACCTTCCTACTGTGCTTTCCCAAAGAAGTCCTGATGGCATGAGGAACACTTCACGACTGCTTAAGTAAAGATGCTGCCAGAAAGACAGTTATTAGTAAGGTAACAGGAACAAAAAGATGTAAGAGAAAGAACTTAAAACTCAAACCAGAGAGCTATAACAAAAACAAATATCTACACCTGCTACCAAGTGGGGAATGGCCTTTCCTAGAAGAAATTTCCAGATTTGATTTTATTAAGGGCGATGTATTTCCATACACAGTGAATACCACCATAACAAAGCTCTTTATTTCTGTTTATATTACAAGATGTGCTGCAAATCAATGATTGAGAAAATTCCTTGAAGGGTAATAACACTAAATAAATACATAATTATTATTTGGGGCTGTTTATTTCACTTGAGCAAAAAATGTTGACAGCTTCATTATGTCAGGCCTGGAAAAGCTGATAACTTATTCTGCCTTCTTTGAAATTACTTTTTGGATTGTTCCTTGCATGAGTTAACGAATGATGGCTGGAAACATTGTTAAAAGCAACACACAGTGAACACACCATTTCCTCCATTAAATTTCATGTACAAAACCTACACGACTAAAACGGTAAGAAGCCTGGCTGGGGAGCAGAATGGATGAAAAACATGCTGGGCTTAAGAAGGTCATAAGGCCGAGCCGACATATTTATCAAAGAAAGCTAACTCTCATGCACATTGTTAGAAATGGAACACGTTCTTCCTGCAAAATACTTGTCCTGCGGAACCCTTTACCTGGAACACTGCATTCATTCCAAATTCTACTTCGAGAGACTGACAAGAAGGTCTGCATTTCATTTGAAAAGCAACTCAAGCACCTGTGAGTACAAAGTCAGGAAAAATAATCATTTATTCAGACATGCATGATCCCAGAGGATGAAAGGTACTACAGCTACGTTGTTGTAGAAAGTAACCCTTTGATAAAAGATGAATATTCGGTTATAGGAAGGGGCCACATGTCTCTCACTCCAGCATTTGGAAAACAGAGGAAGGAGGCCTGGGTATTGCAGAATAGCTTGGGTTAAGACACCCCTTCCTCCTGGCCACAGAATTTGGGCTGAGAGAGAAAGAAAAGAAAAAAAACTCATGAACCAGCTATTATCAGTACCTTTCTGATAACTAATTTTCTAATATCAGGTGCATGAATTAACATATTCCAGCAATGGTTCTTTTCTAATTAAAAGGATGAAATACATCAGATTTTCAGATTTAAATTTAATGTGTCTTTAGTACACTATATTCATGTATGAAAATGTCTTGTTGAGATTATTTTATGTAATTGATTTATGTCAAAATATTTTCTCAATTTTAATTTACCTGTTCTGTGTGTAGGTGTGTGTACCTGATTTTAAGTGTGCATATGTGTGTCAGAGCACACTGGTGGGTGTCCCAGAACAACCTGAGGATTCCACCATGTGGCCTTGGGATGAATGAAACTATGGTTGTCAGCAATGGTAGCAAATGTCCCTACCGCCTGATCCATCTCCCTGGGCCAAAAATTATTTTTAAATTGATTTGTAGGATACATGTAGAATGCAACTCACCTGTAGTGTTTGGGACAAGAAGTGGTTCGGATTGCAGATCTTGTCAGACTTTTGAATATTTATGTCTATGCTAAGGTGTCATGGTGATGGAAACTAAGTCTAAATACAAGTAGACTCATTCACAACTGCCTTATACACATAAGCTGAGGCTGATTTTGTGCAATACTGAAAGGACTTTTGATTCAGCTATGGTCAAACATGAGCCATGTATATAGTTTTTACTTGTGGTGTGAGATTCACAAAACAAACTTGTAGATTTTGGCTTTCAGATTCCGAATGGTTAACTGTTAATATATTTTTATGTTATGTGATAACCTGGTTTTGTAATTTTAAAATTCAGAGTTATTGTTTAGATAAGTATAAATTGCAACCATATTTAACTCTCTGTGAGGTCTGTCATGGAAGAAAAAAGTAAGGACTATTTGGAACCTTAATTATTATTAAAACAGCATATGAATAAGAACACTTTTATTTATGCTTTCATTGATTATTTTAAAAGAATGCACATACACAGCAATTTCTGTTCCCATTCTTTCGCTAAATGCAGAGGATCAGTTCCATGTCAAATAAAGATATGAATGAATGAATGAACGAATAAATAAATAAATAAATAAAGTATACTGTACTAAAAGCAATGAAACATGAATACTTAAGTCAAGTCCTTCCCCTAACTAAAACTAATAGGTAAGTAAATAAACAAAACAAAACAAAGAAACAAAATAACCCCATCAAACCAGAGGCAGGGGAACTTTAGAAGAAAGAAACTAACTAGCTCTGAGGTTCCTCTGTATTTCCAGTAGTCCAAATGCAGAGGATGGAGAATCCCTAACCTTTCATGCCAAGGACAATAGTGTGAATGCCAGACCAGCTAGTGTAATGTATCAAGGCATTGGTTTAAATAAATAAATAAATAAATAAATAAATAAATAAAGGAAGAGGCTTAAATTTGGAAGTTCCAGCATTATAAGCCTCCAGTGACTCTGTTTTGTGTGTCCTTCAGGATATTTTTACATGAAGAATATAATGACAGTGACTGAACATGGTGAAATTTTTATTTTTATTAATTTTTTATTGATTTTTATTGAGTTCTACATTTTTCTCTGCTCCCCTCCCTTTCTCTCATCTCCCCTTCAATCCTGTCCCAAGGTCCCCATGCTCCGAATTTACTCAGGAGATGTTGTCTTTTTCTACTTCCCATGTAGAATAGATCTATGTAAGTCTCTCTTAGTGTTCTCATTGTTGTCTAAGTTTTCTGTGATTGTGGTTGGTAGGCTGGGTTTCTTTGTTTTATGTTTAAAAACCACCTATGAGTGAGTACATGTGATAATTGTCTTTCTATGTCTGGGTTACCTTACTCAAAATAATGTTTTATAGCTCCATCCATTTTCCTGCAAAATTCAAGATGTCACTTTTTTCTGCTGTGTAGTACTCCATTGTGTAAATGTACCACATTTTCCTTATCCATTCTTTGGTTGAGGGGCATTTAGGTTGTTTCCGAGTTCTGGCTATGACAAACGAAGCTTCTATGAACATAGTTGAGCACATGTCTTTGTGGCACAATTGAGCATCCTTTGGATATATACCCAAAAGTTGTATTACTGGGTCTTGAGGAAGGTTTTTTCCTAATTTCCTGAGAAATTGGCATACTGACATCCAAAGGGGTTGTACCAGCTTGCATTCCCACCAGCAATGCAGAAATGTTCCCTTTCCCCTACACCTCTCCAGCATAAGTTGTCATCAGTGTTTCTGAACTTGGCCATTCTTACAGGTGTAACATAGAATCTCAGATTTGTTTTGATTTGCATTTTTCTGATGACCAAGGATGTTGAACATTTCCTTGTGTCTTTCAGCCATTTTAGATTTCTCTGTTGAGAGTTCTCTGTTTAGGTATGTACTCCATTTTTTTTATTGGATCTTCTATTCTTTTCATGACCAATTTCTTGAGTTCTTTGTATATTTTGAGATCAGACCAAACCAGTGTGGCTGACTTTATGTTGAGGTCTTTGGACTTGAGTTTTGTGAATGGTGATAGATATGGGTCTATTTTCATTCTATTTCATTACATGTTGTTATCCAGTTATGCCAGCACCATTTATTAAATGTGCTTGCTTTTTTCCATTTGATATCTTTTGCTTTTTTGTCAAAAATCAGGTGGTCAAAGGAGTGTGGATTATTATCTGGGTCTTCTATTCAGATCCATTGGTCCTCCTATCTGTTCTTATGCCAATATCAGTCTGTTTTCAGTACTGTAGCTCTGTAGAAGAGTTTGAAGTCATGGATTGTGATGACTCCAGAAGTTCTTTTATTGTACAGTATTGTTTTGGCTATCTTGGGTTTTTTGCTTTTCCATATGAAGTTGAATACTATTTTTTCAAGGTCTGTGAAGACTTTTGCTGGAATTATGATGGGCATTGCATTGAATTTGTAGATTGCTTTCGGTAAGATTGCCAATTTTACTATGTTAATTTGCCTACCCAAGAGCATGGGAGATCTTTCCACTTTCTGGTGTCTTCTTCAATTTCTTTCTTTAAAGATTTCAAGTTCTTGTCACACAAGTCTTCTACTTGTCTGATTAGAGTTACTCCAAGATAGTTTATGCTATTTGTGGCTATTGTGAAGGGTGTTGTTTCTCTGATTTCATTCCCAACTCTTTTATCATCTGTATACAGGAAGGCCACTGATTTTTTGAGTTAATATTGTATCCTGATATTACAAATAATGCTGCTATGAACATAGTTGAATAAATATTTTTGTAGTGTGATTGAGCATATTTTGTGTATATTCCCAAGAGTAGTATTGCTGGATCCTGATGTAGGTTGATTCCCAATTATCTGAGAAACCACACTCATTTCCAAAGTGGTTGTACAAATTTCCATTCATACCAGTGATGGATGAGTATTCCCCTTACTCCTCATCCTCTCCAGCATAAGTTATTAGTGTTTTTTGTCTTAGCCGTTCTGAGAGGTGTAAGATGTTATCCCAGAGTTGCTTTAATTTGCATTTCTCTGATAGCTAAAGAAGTTGAACATTTCCTTAAGTATCTTTTGGCCATTTGAAATTCTGGCTATGCTGAGAATTCTCTGTTTAGTTCAGTACCTCATTTTTTAATTGGGTTATTTAAATTTTTAATGTCTAATTTCTTGAGTTCTTTATATATTTTGGAGATAGTGGGCTTTTTCTGATGTGGGCTTGGTGAAGATATTTTCTCATTCAGTAGGCAGCCTTTTTGCCTTATTGCATGTGTCCTTTGCTTTACAGAAGCTTCTAAGTTTCAGGAGGTTCCATTTATTTATTGTTGCTCTTAGTGTCTGTGCTACTGGGGTTGGTTTTATTTTTAAGTTTGATGTATACCTTAGGATTCTTTGCTTAAACTAGGGATCCTCGCACTTCAGTTTCTCAAGTTATAAGTATGTTGAACCACTCTGGCATTGTTGATTTTTATCATGTTTCTATTTGCTTATTTATTTTGAGAATTTCATAAATATATTATGATATTTTGATCAAATTCTTTCCCCTTCCTGATGTGGGAAGTCCTTCTGTATATGTGTTGCTTTTATTGGTTAATAAATAAAGAAATTGCTTTGGCCTGTGATAGGGCAGAGTAGAGCTAGGTAAGAAAGCTAAACTGAATGCTGGGAGAAAGAAGGCAGAGTTAGTGAGAAGCCATGTAGCCCCACTTGAGACAGGTGGGGGACAGAACTTTACCCAGTAAGCCACAGGTGCATGAGAATACACAGATTAATGGAGATGGTTTAGTATAGGATATGAGCTAGCCCGAAATATTCTTAAGATATTGGCCAGTCAGTATTGCAAATAATATAGTTTCCATGTGTTTATTTCATGGTATGGGAAGCCAGGAATGATAAGCAGTCTCCAACAACACCTCCTCAACTTCCCCTAGTTCATCCCTCACTTCCTTCCCCATTCAACTTCATGTTTTTGCTCTCTCTTGAAAGGAGAAAAAATAATCAAACAAAACAAATGCACACAGAAGCAGAAGTCTTGTTTTTATTTTTGATCATAAAGCTTACCTTGGAATGTAACCTGGACCTTCCTTTTCCCAGAGACTCTGAATTGCAAATAGCTTTATGGCCAGGAAAGGTGTTTTATGCCCATGTATTCTTCTCTGTGCTATGATTTTATCAAGTTTGAACTCACATCGATCTTGTGCATGTTGCCAGTTCTGGGAGTTCATATTTTTATCAGCCCTGTTCTGCCTGGGAAACATGGTTTCCTTGGAGTCATCTACCAACTCTGGCCCTTTAATCTTTCTGCCTCCTTTTCTGCATTCCTTCACCTTAGCATTGTGAGGAAGTGCATGATAAAGACATAGCTGTTAAAACTGAGTGCTCCAAAGTCTCTTTCTATGTGTAGATTGTCTGGGTCTCTGTGATAATTACCAAATTGAG
Organism: Chionomys nivalis; assembly: GCF_950005125.1. NCBI lineage: Eukaryota > Metazoa > Chordata > Mammalia > Rodentia > Cricetidae > Chionomys > Chionomys nivalis. Next base: position 45,634,838 of record NC_080087.1, read on the forward strand.
TCAATGAGATGCTCTGAATTATGGGTATAGTGATATGTCATTGGAAGTAATTTTATTGCTTTTTTACATTAGTTGAATAATAATAGCAGGTCTTCCCTTAAGGAATGTGATCAATCTAGTCTCAGGTTCTTGGACCCTTTAGCAGTGTCAGATATGGATTCCATCTCATGGAGCTGGCTTTCAATCTAATAGAAAAAAATCATTGTTTATCCAGTAACACTTTTGCCACTGTTGCAACAGTGGACCTATACTGCAAGCAAGATATTATTTTATCTCACAGGGTTTGCTACTGGGTGAGGTTGATGATTACTTTTCTCCCGAAGTGGCACTGGAATGCTAATGAGTAGAGCGAAGCTTTTATTTATGTACCAGATGAGTGTCCTATGACATTAAGTATGTGATGTTTTCAGCAATAGGGTTTTACCATCAGGTTCTAAAAGGAAACAAATAGCTTTGACAACAGCCTAAAATGTCAGGCAGTCTATGAGAACCCTTTGGCCAATGACCTAATAAGATAACCTATTCTTCATAACATTTTTTGGTAGGATATGACAACTAATTGGCTTCCTTATTGTCAATTAGTAGGGCATTGGCTTCTCTATTATATGGAGATTCCATTTAAACTCCTTTTATACTTGTCTATATTTTAGGAAGATTCTACAGTAGTATATTTCCATATGGCTTTTCAAAAATCCTTTAACGTTAGTAATCTTTCTATATATTCCCTTCTCTACTCTGCCTTCTTATCTCTCTTCCAATATAATATTTCTGTTCTAACTTGTTTTGTGTCCCTTTATAACATTATATTCTATTTCCCCTTCCTTGGAAGATTCCCTCTTTCATCATGGTCCCTTACTAACCACCTGTCTTAGTTACATTTCTATTGCCATGACAAAGTACCATAAATGAGACAGCTTCTTAAAGAAAACATTCAATTCTGGGTTCAGGTTGTGTAGGGTTTAAGCCAATGACCCTTATGGTATGGAGCACCATAGGCAGGCAGGCAGGTAGGTAGACCAGCATGACACTGGAACAGAAGTTAAGACCTCATGTCTTGAGACAACAACCAGAAGAGAGAGAGAGAGACAAAGAGAGAGAGTCAGAGACAGAGAGACAGAGAGATAACTAGGGATTGTTTGGGCTTTTTAAATCTCAATTCTCTCTCTCAGTGACAGACCTCCTCCAACAAGGTCATACTAATTCCTTTCCAATATCTCCACCAAACCAAGTGGGGGCCATGTATTCAGATATATGAGCCTATGGGAACTGTTCTTATTCAACCAACCATACTACCTAACCTTTGTTTCTAATTGAAACATATATCTACAGGTTAAAAATTGTTACCCACATATGAGAAAACATGCAAGGTTTTTCTTTTTGGATGATTGTTTTTTAGCTCCATCCATTTTCTTTCAGATTTTGTTTTTCTTCACAGCTGAAAGAAAAACATTGTGTAAATATAACTCATTTCACTACCCATTCATCAGTTGGTGGCCATACCACCTTGAATATGTTCGATTTTATTTAGACATCCTTGACTCTTAGTCATTGTATATACTTTGGCTGAACATTCAAATATTCTTAATTCAGAAGTCTAATATTACTGGTTTCTTCAATATTTTGTCATATCCTTGTATCAGTCTGTTTTCTTACTATAGAAAACTGTCATCAGTTTATGATTTTCTCAGAAAAGTCAGGATTGATGGGTGTTTAATGTTGTAATTTGCAAGGTTAAAAATCAGATTAAAAAATTGGAGACTACTAAATGGAAAATAAAGTTTGTGGTATAACAAATACCGTGTGGCAGGAATAGTTAAGTGTGATCATAGCCACCAGCAGACTCTGGCTGTGGATTCAGAAGTAGACTGTTTCAGGTATATATGAGAGCAAGCTTGGCATGTGGCTTACTCCAGAATGAGAATTCTGGGCAGAAATACATGCATTCTTGTTCTAATGGCTTGGTGTGGGATAAATAGACTTCTTTTTCTAGCTTTTAATTTTGTTACCTGATATTTGTGTATAAATAGACATTTCTGTCCCACCTGGTCCAGCAGCCATTCAATCTCAAAGAAACATACAGAGGATTGTACTAATTATAAACTGTTTGGTCGATTATCTCAGGCTTATTATTAGCTAGCTCTTAAAACTTCAATTAACTCATAATTCTTATCGATGTTTAGCCACGTGGCTTGCTACCTTTTCTTAGTGTAGCATTTTCATCTTGCTTCCACTGCCTCTGGGTGGCAACTGCAGACTGAGCCTTTCCTCTTCCCAGAATTTTTCTAGTCTGGGCTCCCCACCTATCATTTATGCCTGGCTACTGGCCAAACAACAGTTTGTTTTTTTTTTTTGGTTTTTTTGTTTTTTCAAGACAGGGTTTCTCTGTGGTTTTGGAGCCTGTCCTGGAACTAGCTCTTGTAGACCAGGCTGGTCTCGAACTCACAGAGATCCGCCTGCCTCTGCCTCCCGAGTGCTGGGATTAAAGGCATGCGCCACCACCGCCAGGCCAAACAACAGTTTATTAAACCAATATGAATGACAAATCCTTACAGGGTACAAGAATGCTATCCCTTTGTTTAATTTTTTTTATTTTGTTCTGCAAGCGTGTATGCTTGCAAGCCAGAAGAGGACACCAGATCTCATTATAGATGTTTGTGAGCCACCATGTGGTTGCTGGGAATTGAACTCAGGACCTCTGGAAGGACAGCTAGTGCTCTTAACCTTTGAGCCATCTCTCTAGCCCCATCATAAATTTATAAATACAATGCACACATTTTCAAGAGGTGGGGTGGGTGGTTTTTGTTCATTCGATTGATTGTGGATATTTTAGATATGATAGGATAAAAGGGTAGATTACTGAATCTACTCTGAAAAGAAAAAGGGAGGATATAGATATGATAAGATAAAAAGGTAGATTTTTGAATCTACTTTTTAAAAGCACCTATTTTTTTTTTTTACCTATTAGTTTTAAATGCTTTACATTGCTTGGTTTTACTTTTGTATATTGCATGCAAATTTTATATATTGATACAAATTTGAGAACAATTTTGTTAGAACATACTGTACATGCGTTTCTACTCTTGTTTGAGATATTGTACCTATATAACTCATTTAACAATGTAATGCAAATTTCTAGTCCTTGAAATTATTATTACCAACTGTTTAGTATAATAAGGAAATATAGGTTAGTAGGTAATCACCTAGAATAATTAAACTTGTAGTCATATTAGGTATGTTCTTAAGGTCAAACGAAAATATATTTTAGATAGACATGTCATCTTCAAACACTTCAGAGATATACAGAATATAGCATTTTAGATGTTTTAATAACAGACTCTTTATGACAATGAGACATATTTGCTACTGGCAACACTAATCTAGTTCAAAGGAGATAATGGACATCAAAGAAACTTCACATGGAGTTTATTTTCTTTGTGGCAAAAAGTAAACCACTGGGCAAGAAAATGCCCCTGCTTCAACTGAGGATGGTATGCTGTACAGTCTCAATCTCTTTTTGAGATTTCTGGAGGCAGAATCGTCATTTCTGACTGGACTAGAGGTAAGAGCCAGTGACTGGCTGTTTTTCTTTTCTGGTCTTCAGGTTGAACCCCAATATCTGTCTTGAGTTTTTATTATTTATGCTTTATTTGTGTGATAGGACTCTTAACAAAAATAAGATAGGACTCATATGCTGGACTACTTAGGATAATTACAAGAAAATTGAGAGATTATAAAAACCAATTAAAACAACAAACTATACTTACTACTCCTCTCAGCAAATCCCCTGTCACTTTTCTTTGGTAAACTTTAACCCCCATATTTATATTTTCTTGCAGCCTGCAGCATAGCTGTTTTCCTCTTCACTCATACGGTGTGCTTGTATATCAAGTGTTGCCTCTCTAAAAATCACAGTGCTCCACATCTCTCACCATTTTCTAGCTTGTTATCTACTTTAAACAAATTTGTATTCTTGACTTCTATGTCATTGTTCTAGGGCAAACCTTTAGCTGTTTCTTTCATAGCGCTTTTTTGATTTTGATGCATAAGTCCCAAAGCATGCTCCTCAGCTGTCCTTTCCCATACTATTTTCTCTGCTGAGTCACTTATTGAATTGAATTGAAACAATTGCAATTAAATCATTATACAAATTCATACAAACATATTCATTTAATCTTGCTCTTTAGTTCCACACTCAAATTAACAATTATTGAGTATGTTTGCACAGATTTTCTTCCTTTATCTCTCAGTAGTCATATATACACTCAAACTTGCTTTTCTGATGAAATTTTTCTTGAGAGAAATTTTGCTAAGTTATTGGCTTTATTTCATTTTTTAAAAAGTGAATTAGACATTAAAAAGTAAAATTATCTTTAAAGTTTCTTTTTCTCAGAAACCAAGCTTAGGAAATTACTGAGAAAAGTTAGTTCTATCCTTCTACCTCTTTTAAATTTTTGCATTTACCTCACCTTTTCTGTTAACCCTGCCACTGACGGTGCAGACTTTGATTTTAATAGTTTGCACAACTGTAATAGCTTCCTAATTGTTCTTTCCACCTCTGGCCTCCAGTCTTCCCAATCAATACTTCCGACTGCTTTAAGAATTTCTGAAATCAGATGCCTTATCTTGCAAATTTTCTGATTCCATAAATGTCTGTAACTTCCTCTTTATTTTCTTTCTCTATTGTCAGAGCTTCTTACCATTGGATCCTAATTGTCTATGTCTGTCTTACTTTTGTCCTTCAGACAGATTCTCAGCCTCTAAGCCCAGAGCCTCTATTCATCTTTCCAGAAACTCTTCTTGTTCATGGTTCTTTTTCTTTTAAAATTATGTCTACTCATCTAGAGCAGTCTTGGAGTTTTGTGACATTTTATAGTGTTATATTTTATTTTCTTAGCTTCTAAATATAAGCTCTAAGTTTGCATTACATTAAAGTCATCCTTTACATATTTGAATCTTGAAATTTCACAAACATGGGCCTTGGATTCTTTTCCCACAGAAACACCCACCTACAGGATCTAGCTCAAAGTTTTCAAAATAGAAGGTATTAAATAAAGGTTGTATTAAACTGAACCTCAAAATGCAGACTGAATATCCTTGCCTGTTCATAATCAAATCAAATTCAATAAAACAGAAGTTGCTTTAGTTGTTTTATTTAGACTACCCTATTGTTTCTTTGTACTACTATAGATTTAAAAATAACCATTATTCAATTTTTTCATTATTTAAGTCATAATCAAATTGGCAGCAACCTTTTTGTCAAATTCACTGAAATATATGGGACTTAACATTTAGACATGATAGACTAAAATAATTCTTTGCTTTTTGGTAGACAATGTCCATGACATTCATATAGTTGCCCAAATTGAGCTATAGAGAAAGATTTCTCAAAATAATGATTAGTCATCAATGCTGGGAATTAAAGATCTGATTGTTTGTGATTTAGCTTCCTTCCTTGTTACTGTTTTTCAGCATGTTTCCAATAGTGGATAACTGTTAATCCTTCTGCTCTACCAGAATCAAAATTATGGGTGTGCAAGAAGCTGTTTAAGGGTTTCTCTTGGCAGTCAGTGTTCATTTTCCAAATTGTCTGACAGAAGCTAGGGATGAGGATATGCAGCTCGAAACAGCAGCCAGGGATGAGGGTATGCAGCTGGAAGCAGCAAGTCAGGGATGAGGGCATGCAGCTAGAAACAGCAGCTAGGGGTGAGGGTATACAGTTGGAAATAGCAGCCAGAGATGAGGGCATGCAGCTGGAAAGAGCAGCCAGGGATGAGGGTATGCAGATGGAAGCAGCAACCAGGTCAGGGATGAGGGCATGCAGCTAGAAACAGCAGCTAGGGGTGAGGGTATGCAGCTGGAAATAGCAGCCAGGCATAAGGGTCTACAGCTGGAAACAGCAGCCAGGGGTAAGGGTATGCAGCTGGAAAATAACAGCCAAGGATGAGGACATGCAGCTGGAAATAGCAGCAGCCAGGCATAAGGGCCTACAGCTGGAAACAGCAGCCAGGGATGAGGGTATGCAGCTGGAAACAGCAGCAGACAGGCATAAGGGCCTACAGCTGGAAACAGCAGCCAGGTATGAGGGTATGCAGCTGGAAATAGCAGTCAGGGATGAGGGCATGCAGCTGGAAATAGCAGCCAGAGATGCCAGTGTTCAGTTGGAAACCAAAGCAGGTGATGAGGGTGTGTATTCAGAAACAGCAGCCAGTACTCTGATATATACAAAATACTCTCTCATATTTGTAGGAACCTGAACCTGCTTTGGAGAACAGAGTCCATAAATAAGTGTTATAGTCTTCCTACAGGCCCCAGCTACTGAACTTCTGGCCTTTGCTAGTGGCCAGTGTTTCAGCACTCAGCCTGGGTCCTGAACCCTTTGATGATCAAGACTTGATGGTTCTCTGGAACTCTTCCTACAACCAGGGCCGGCGGGTTCTCTGAACATTCTTTAATCAGCATACTGCCCTCCTTTCCCTCTGTTTCCACTTCGACTTCCCTTCTTCCTCTTACCAATGGGAAATGACACAAGAAGTTGTCTCCCTGTAGGTGAGCCTGAGCCATGTACTACGTACACTTCTAACCAAGGTGGAAATGGTTCATGAGGCTCAGGATAATAACTTGTTCAGGTATACTGGAGATTGTGCCTTCAGGATCCAGATAGTCAACTGTAATCTTTGCATAATTGTTTAAAGGCTTGATAAAATATTCAGGATGGGTGGTGCAGGTGATAAAATGGTCTGTCTGTACTGACTGACATCTAGATGCTCAAGGAAGCTCAGGCGTCAAAAGAGATACCCATAGCAGATGTTAGAAAGTCAAATTGGACCACCCGCAGTCCTTATATACAGGGGCTTGAGCATCAAAATTAAAAGTTATAACATAACCTTTGAAACTTATCATTAAAGACCAGCAATGATGCTAAAATGTTTTTAACAATGCTTTATTCTTGTCCGGTGCTCGGAGAGAGGTGGTCCCTTTCATCTGTTTTATATGCATATATGAAAAATAAAAAATATAACATCTTTTATATATCATTTTGTACATTGGTAGAATAAATAGCCCGGTTCTGCTTTAGTTGTAGATGTTATGATGGAGGTTTGTAAGCATGTGTGTATAGGAGAGAGCATGGTCAGAATCCTATAAGAAGCAGGATGAGTTCAGCAGAGGCAGCTTCCAGGGTCAGCATCCTTGGAAAGCATGTTTTTAAAGTTCTAGGCACAACAGCATCTCTAGCTAGTGGTTAGATTTTGGACCAGACATTTCCTCTGAAACTCTTTAGTTCTTCAGCTATAAAAGGAGGTAATCATAGCACCTGCTACATAGAGATGCATAAATTACCTGAGAAATTTAGCAAAATATGTCAAAGATTTATTATTAAAGGTATGTTTTTAATTGTTGGTCTATTGTTAGTCTAAATATTAAACACATTTACTGTTTTTATTAGGTCAGTTAAATTTATTTCAGCTTTTGATCTGAATTTATTTTCCTGCTTGGAGCATTATGAGAAGCACAAGAATCAATAGGGATTATCTCAACCAAATTTAGAGTTGGCTAAGAGTACTTCAAGGGTTAGGAGACCAAACAAAACAAGAAAAGGGGATTTAAAAGAAGAAATTAGATTTCAAAGTTTAAGAGATTAAGTGGGTGGATAAAGGTACTCAGCATGCACTTTAGATAAAAGCTGGAAAAACAGTGGAACTCCTCGTTTTAGTCAGTGGCTCCTGGCCCCATTAGCAGTAAATGCTTCATCTTACTATCCTTGAAATTTGAATTGAATTATCTTAAATAAATGCATAAAGCATAACATTTTCCATATTTATTGGCACCATGCAGTAAATTTATACCTCAACTTCAATAATTTTAGGTCTGTGTTATTCACAGGCTTTCTTGTATGTAACCGTCTCTAATGTTGAGCATCATCAAGAACAACTTTATCAGTGATCTAAGCCTGCTTGATCTTTTCTTCCAGTCTTTGTTTTTCTTAAACCTTATTTCCTCATCTATTTTTATCTCATTATACTATAGCTGTGTTTACTATCATTTTTCTCAAATGAAACAAGGCAGAGTGTCAAACCCATACATTAACAAAAGAGATAAACATGTAGTTAATGTTCTCCACAGCTTTGGGATTTGAACAGTTACATTGGGGCTGACAAATACTTTCAATGTTCACTATAGAATAGTGGCAGATATTTTAATATCAGTGAGAAGTCACTTGAGGGTAAAGTATTTAATATTTCTTTCTTTCATTCCCACATGAAATTGTTGTTTTTTATGGAATTCTATTTTGTTATTTCTGCTGTATTCAGAAGTTATTTAAAATCTCCATCTATATTCATTTATAGAAAATGGTTTGATATGTTTCATTCATATTTATCACAAAGTTCATTTATTTATTTTTGAGTCATTCTTAAGGAATGCAAAAGCTCAATAAATAATAACTTATGATCAGAGACATTTTCTTTTCATTTAATTGAAGAAAAAATTATTCTCAAATTTAGTATCTTGAGTTTTCATTAACTTCCACATAGTAATATGCTCCAATTAAGGCCTTGGATTTTATTTTTAATGTCATGTCATAGAGAGAAGTGATGTATGCCAAAACCATGATTATCTTGGCAAGGCTGCTAAATCAATGCTTTTCATTTTTGCCATATAGGATGCCATTTATTTTATGAGCAGGAGTCACAGAAGCTTTTAAGTTCCTTAAATCTATAATCATTTTTTTGAGAGTACTCGGTACTTCATATCTCTGTATGGCCTGGATAATCTCCACTCCATAGTCTATTCATTATCTTGACAGAGGTAAATTCTGGTTTTAATATTTTATTTTGTTTGCTTGTATTTTAGTCAATAATCATTGTAACAATATTTGAATCTCAATTCAAGTAGCAGGCACAGAAGATGTGACTCTTTCACCATTTGGTGAGCTCAGATTAATAGGAGTGTCATTTTCACAGCTGTGACACCACAGCTGTGTGACATCACATCAATGTGACATCAGAGGTGTGTTACACCACAGCAGTGTGACATTACAGCTGTGTGACATCGGACGTGTGTTACACCACAGCAGAGTGACATTAGAGGTGTGTTACGCCACAGCAGTGTGACATCATAGCTGTGTGACATCAGAGGTGTGTTATACCACAGCAGTGTGACATCATAGCTGTGTGACATCAGAGGTGTGTTACACCACAGCAGTGTGACATCACAGCTGTGTGACTCTATTTCAACACAACAGAGCTAGGAATTTGACATCACTAATTTGTGTCAGTGTTTTCATGCTTTAGAAAGTAGGGTATGCTTTTGAAACACTTAAATTTACACATTTAGACTCAGTTGTGAGTCTATTGATTCTATAAGATATATGGAGCATAGTCACATCATTATTTTGAATAAGGTTTTCATTCAGGGAAAATGAGGCTCTAAGAAGGAAGAGACTTGAGGCAAGGGTTTCAGAGTGTAGCAGTGGAAACAGATGTTACCTCGTGCGTAGCCTCGGAATGATAGTTATCTGTGATATATTGTGCTCATTTGAGAACATGCCTTTCACTTTCCTGCTTATCAGGAACTGTAAATAAGAGAAAGAGATAAAGCATGTATGTGTGAGAGTCTCATTTTTCTCAATCAAGTTATACTCGAGCAAGTAGAGCACACTGACCACTCTCCAGTCAGAACTGCACACTGTCCTCTGACTTTTTCCCGTTCTGTGTCTGCTGTGGACTGTCCCTTTAATCTTGCAAAACTTCAAAAGATGGTGGCTGGAGAAAATGATCTTGATTAAGTTAGAAAACACATTTACCAGGAAAATGTCAGAGGAAAGTACAGGCTGACGGAGAAACTGAAGATTTTTCTCTGTATGTTGGCGACTGGAGTTTAAAAGATTCAGCTGCATATCTAGTTAGGAAATCAAGAATAACACCATCGAGTCGGGCTCTCTGAAGTGCTCTTACTTTGATTTTGATGTAATTCTCTATGACACTCCAAAGCTTCCCTTCATTTTATCCCGGATTTCCCTTTTGAGAAGTAACACAATGGGGAGCCATATGTAAAAGATTACAAATAGTATCTGTGGTTAAATAACGCAGGGACTGAATCCATGTCCCAACACCGCACTGTTTGAGTGGGCGTGATCTTGCCATGAAGTTGATCTGAATATCACAAAGGGAATGGGGGAATTCGGACACCACAGGATGAATGAAGAAAAATGTGACTTCCTTTCTGTCAGTGTAGGGAGGTACTGGGGTTTCTAGCTGAAGAGAAGTAAGTGTGTATTATTGTGTGAGCCTGCAGTCTGCAAAATGTGGCTTCCACGGGGATATCAGCTGGAGCGTTGATGATGTAGGGATGAAAACTGGCCAGCAGCGTGCTAGTCAGTTGTTTAGATGGCTGTAAGGAATGATCAAATTTGACAACTTTACTGTCGATCACTCTGTTCCTTAGCAAATTTGTCCTTAAAGTTTTTAATGAAGTCTCACTATTTTCATTTTCTAACTTGCAATGAGTTTGTTTTTATCAATCATCAGTGGCATTTTAAAAAAAAATCACTAGTACTAGTACCTCTACTGAAAACCTCAATTTGAGATTATTTTATTTATTTTTCTTTAAAATGATGCATGATTTTAAGATATTTTAGAAGAATAGCAGATATAATACTGGATCCTTAAAATTTATATGTATTTTAAGATAATGCCAATTAGGTGTTGTGATTCAAATCTTAGAGGGATAATGAATACGGGACTGGAGAGATGGCGCAGTACCTAAGAGTTCTTCCTGCTCTTCCAGATAACTTGAGGGAGCTCAGCTCTCAGAACCCTTATCAGGTGTCTCACAGATACCTCGGACTCTAGCTCCAGGGGATAAGATACCCTTATGAGCTCCAGGGGCACCTCATATATGTGCACACATATGTACACACATAGACACATAAATAAGAAAACAAAATTTAAAATTCCAAGTAAGTAGAATATATATTTTATGATAATTTCTAGTTCAGTTTATTTTTTCCATTAATCTTAATAAGATGCCTCTGTTAAATGCATTATCTTCATTACTATAAATGAAAGAGTTTTGGATTATTTTCATTAACAGAAGAGATTTTAAGGCAGTGTCATGAGGTTATAAGTAATTACTAATACTCAGATCTATAATGAAAAAGACCAGGCTAGACAAAACAAATACAAAATACACAGTTTTAGGAGAAAAAGAACACCAAGGAAATATAATGGCCTTAAGTCCAGTGATCAAGGAAATAAGAAAAATTAATGAGAAGTCTGATGTTAAGTGCAATAAAGGGAACAGTGACTTCAGGGCAAGACCTCACTCAGTTAAGACTCTACATGATAGAATATTCATATACTAATTATGAACTATATATATATCAAAAAGGGATTTCCTATTACGAGTTATGATTTAGTCATTCTTCTATTTCTCGTGAAAAAACTTCAGGACAAAGGCAACTCTTATAAAAGACAGCATTTTGTTGAGGGCTTGCTTTCAGTTTCAGAGGGTTAGCTCATTATCATTGTGGCAGGAGCATACTGGTACTCAAGGCACTAATGCAGTAACTGAGAGTTACATCCTGATCTACAGAAAGATAGATAGATGATAGATAGATAGATAGATAGATAGATAGATAGATAGATAGATAGATAGATGATACATGGAGTCGGGTATTTATTTTTGAGACCTCCAAATCCACCTCCAATGACAAACTTCCTCCAACAAAGTCACATCTATTCCAACAGGGCCATACATTATAATCCTTCTCAAATAGTGCCACTTTCTGGCACTCAACTATATGATCTTATGGGCGCCATTTTTCTACAAATCTCTCCATTTCACTCCCTGGTCCCAATAGGCTTGTAATCATATTGTAATATAAAATTGTACTCAGTACTATTTCAAAATTCCCTATAGTTTATTACATTCTCAAGACTGTTTGAAAGTCCGAAGTTCAAAGTTTCTTCTGAGACTCAAGGCAGTCTCGTAACTGTAACCTCTTATAAAATCAAAATTAAAAAGAACACATATTTCCAACACACAATGACATAGAATATATATTATCATTCTAAAAGGAGGAATAGGAGCATAGTGAGAAAACACTGGACCAAAGCAAGAAGGAAAACCAGTCGGGCAAATTCCACATTCTCTATCTCCATGTCTGATATCAAAGAACTCTTCAAATCTCCAACTCCTTTCAGCTTTGTTGACTTCAGTATATTCTCTCTTCCAATGCTTCCTCCCTTAGTCTTCAAATTTTCTTTACAGGTATCCAAAGACTCTGGCATCTCCAACATCTTAGGGTCTCCACCTAAATCAAATTCTCACTGTTACAGCTTTATTCAATGGCTTCTCTGAGCTTCCATGCAGGGACACCCCTGACCCATGCTGAGTCTCAGATGCTTTCCTTAGCTGAGAAGGTAGACTCTACAATGTTGTTCTTATATCCTTGACTCTCCAGCCAGAACTACATGGCCAAAGTTGCTTGATTGGACTGTATTTTGCCCCCACTTTAATCACATTTGCATAAGTTTTCTCTCTTTGGTGGTTTTCTTCACTGCTTAAGCTTATTCTTTATTTCTTTTCACAGGCTGGAAGCTTAGCTAGGTGGGGTCTTGCCCTGAGGTCACTGTTCCCTTTATTCCACTTAGCATCAGGCTTCTCATTAAATTTTTTATTTCCCTGATCACTGGACTTAAGGCCATTATATTTCTTTGGTGCTCCTTTTCTCCTGAAATTGTGCATTTTGTATTTTTTTTGTCCAGCTTGTTCTCTTTCATTATAGATCTGAATATGACTCTGTCTTGAAATCTCCTCTGCTAATGGCAAAAATTCAATAATCTTTCATTTAGTCTCAGGCATAGTTTTTAGAAGAAAGGCAAAAAGCAGCCACATTCTTTGTCAAGATACCACAAAAATGGTTTCTTCCCCACTAACTCAGAATCTTCACTTCTGATACTTCTTGAGTTGGGTCCATAATAACTTACATTGCTCTCAGCACCATCATCTTCCTTGCTTCTACTAGTGTATCCCATTTAATCCATTCAAATGTTTTCCTAAAACAAAATTCACATTCTACCTATAAACAACAAGGTCAGGCTTATCAGAATAATAGATCAGTATCTTGTACCAACTTCAGTCTTAATCACTATTCTGTTGCTGTGGAAAGAACAATGACCAAGGGCAACTCTTATAAAAGAGAACATTTAACTGAGGGCTTGCTTAACTTTCAGAGGGTTAGTATATTATCATCATGGTGGGCATGGCAGGAGCACGTTGAGCAGTACCTGAGAGTTACATTCTGATCGGCAGGGAGAGAGAGAGAGAGAGAGACAAATAGGGAAAGGGAGAGAGAGGGGAGAATGAGAGGGAGAAGAAAGAGGGACTGAAAGAGAGAGAGAGAGAGGGAGAGAGAAGAGGGGAGAAAGAGAGAGAGACAGAGATAGACAGAGAAGAGAAGAAGGAATAATATATATTATTATTAATATTGATAATTAATATTAATTATATATATAGAGAGAAATATTGGGCTGGGTGTGAATTTTTAAAACTTCTAAGCCCACTTCTAGTAACAAACTTCCTCCAATAAGGCCACACCTACTCCAAGGCCACACCTCGTAATCCTTTTCAAATAGTGCCACTTTTTGATGTCTAAGCATTCAAATATTCAAATATATGAGTCCATGGAGGCATTCTTATTCAAACCATCACAGACTCTTTGAAAAAGTATCTGAAAGAGTAAAAGAAATGAGATATGCAGACATCTAGAAGAGGAATCTTGGTGGAGAGAACATGATGGGCAAAGGCACTGAGTGGGGACATGGCTGCCATGTTGCAGTCACCAAAGACACTATGTGTCATTAGAGCAAAGTAAACAAGGGATAGAAAAGCAGAGGAATCATAGACAGTTTTTATACCAGTTTAGGCCAGAGATGATTATAGCATGACAATGGCAGATGAGGACACAGTGGCAAGATTGAAAGGGGAAATCAAGTGTAAAATTCCTCCATAGTCTTGTTTGGAGCATGAAAAGTAAGCAAAAAGCACAAAACATAATTCTGGGTTTCTGCTCAGATTGGAAATAAGCTAGGTCTTGCTTTTATTAAGCTATAGTAGAATACTACCAGACATATATTTTGGGGGAAACTACTGGGGTTTTATTTGGGGATGCTAGCTAAATTTGAGATATCTGTTAGGTAGAAGAGCAACTATGTCAAGTAACTCTTAAAGCCATATATGCCTAGGGTTCAAGGTGGAGACATTTTATATTACTATAAATTGGAAAGATTATAGGTGGTAGTTAAGATTCAGGGTTAGCTGAGATCACTTGGAGTATCCCACATCCGCCATTCTCCCCCGCGTCTGCGTGCCGGTCTGTCTCTGCGTAGGCCCTCCGGTCTGTCTCCGTCCGGCGTGTGCGTAGCCCCACTGGGGTTTTATTATGGCTATAAATTTAGAAGGTCACCAGCCAGGATAATGTACATTTTTCTCAGATCACAGTAGCTCTAGGCATGCAATAATCAGTGAACTGATTTAACCAACCTTGATATTGAACCTGGCACAATTAAAGCTCTTGACAAATATGCAATCAATTTTTCAAAAGAGAAATGGGGATCAAACCTGGATAACGGGTGAAATGGAAAAATTAGGTTGGTGGAAATTTATATAACCAATTTATCATAAATCACAGGTGAAATTTTTAAATGTGTTGGAGGTTGTAGTACTGAAGGGACTTAGGATCTACAGGCAGAAAATTGCCTGAGTATGGAGCCAAAAGGAGAACTGCTAGTAACACCCAGATAGCAGACTGACTGAGATGATGATGTTTGTCTCTGTTTACTTTCTTGATGCTTTGTTTGCCTGACATATCATATACTGTGCTCCACGCAGGGTTTACCTTCCAAAGTTATTGTTTTCACAAGAAAATAAATACTAATTTCAAATAACACACAATGAATTATAACATTTGCTTCTGTCCTGGGGACACTTAGAGAATTAATAAAAAAACTAATTTCCAAATAATCTCATATTTCTATTGTTTGGACCCAGAAAACAAATGAAATAACATGAGGTTTACATGATCAGAGGAACATTTCTGCCTTCTACTTCCCAGAGCTAAAGAACAGTAAATCTAAATGAAATTATTACGCTGTTTTCTGCATGTCTAAGCCTGGAGTCTTTCTATTCTGATGGAGTGGTTGTTCACTTGAGAACTTGAATCCAATTGTGACCTTTGGACATTTTGTCACCCATTATTCTATCCAGAGAGGAGTAATAACAATAATGAAAAATGTCCAATTTCACATACTTGTAATTAAGGACAAAAGTAAAAACCATTTACAATTTTATTGAATAGTCCTTTATTCATATAACGTGAAAAACTCTTATTATTTTTCTTCTTGGCAAAAGAAATAATGAGGTTGAGATAGTTGCTTATGAGGCAAAGGTAGAGATGATGATATAAGTTCTCCTGATCCTTGGCTTAGCAGTATTAGGAACAAGAATATATACCCACTAATTGCCTGAAAGCAATACTTTTTCATTGGATCCGAGAAACAAAACATTTAGAATAGCCTGAAAATTAATTTCATGCCTCTATTTCCTTCAACCCAGTGAAATAATAAGATACCTTGGTCTCAGAATTCGTTCTCAGTAATAGGTGCCAAGTGATAATTATAGACAGATATAGAATTAGCAACTGGATCATATAATTTTACGAACTCAAAGATGTCCAATATGAAAATCGATGACTGTACTCTATCATCTGCTTTATCCTTGTCAAGAAGAGTTTGTGTGACGCATTATTGTATTCTGCATAGTGCCGTATCACCCTAAGATTTGGTTTCAAGACAGCAGTTTAGACTGCCAATACTAACAAGCAGTCATTGGCATACATAAAGACAGTACTCCCATTCAAGCTCTTCAAATTAGCTATTTGATTACATATTCCATGTTTCCCTCATTAATAAGAACAATAAAAAAATTTAAAAGTCTTGTTTTATATATATATATATATATATATATATATATATATATATATACATATGTAGAAATTATGGGATAGTGCCATTTACTAAACCTAAAATATGTTGAATAAACAGGGTATATAATAAATAAATAAATAAATAAATAAAATTGAAATAGCATCTTCTTTGAAGTTGGCTGATAGTTTTGTAGATGATGTTGAGGGTGTGTTGAGATTTGAAAGAGTATGAATTTTACCTATTAATAATGTGATAATGTTTATGAAGTATATATAATATTTTACGAGAGCATACAGCATTTACTTCGCACAGGTAGAGCTGTAGAACCATGAAAACTAAATTACATCAGAGAAGTACAAGGTAAAATATTAACTGTGTTAGCATGACTGTGTGCAGGTGTGTATGAAAGTGAGGCTCATGTGAGTGGGTGAAATGTTTTTATTAGAGTATCAGAGAACAACAGGCTTGATCTGTTATGGAAACAACAGGAAGAACCATGTGAGGAAAGATGCCATGTAGAACAGAAGCCCATGTAAGAATATCAGTGACCTTCTTATGAAACCAACGACAGTGCCCATGACTTTGAGGGTTATAACAAAAGCTGTTCAACTTGGTCTTTATGGTGCTTGACTAACACTATAAAAGGTACATTGTGATGTTGTGAGGTAAGCAAGTGGAGACAGCTTGCGGAGACCACTTCTAAAAATCTTGTCTGTGCATGTGATTGAGTTAAAAATCGGAACTATAAAAAGCAGGTTGAATTCTGTTAAGCTCAGTTAAAAAGAAAGGTCTATGGAAGGAATTTATGTGTTCCAAGAGTTGAGACTCACATAAGAAACAGGCTGGACTCAGTGAATGGAGCTCTCTGTGGAGTCTCACAAAGACTCTTGAATCTCTGTATTTTCTTCTTAATTGACTTTCGCTTTGTTTTCTTTTTCTTAATGAGCTCTGGGATTACACCCTGTCTCAGAAAATGTGACATTACATTTTAAGTAGAAAGCAACACATTTCAAAATATATAATCACATGAGTCAAAATCATACGTGAAATATCAACAATGGAAGCAAAATAATGACATGAAGATATGACTCAGGGAGATTATACAAAATTCAGAAAACAATACCTCATTAACAGTAAGCATTTGACTGATATAGGCAGATATTTATTATGTCTATATCTATATATCATATATAATTTTAAGTTAAAACTGATACAGAATTTTTATGTATCCAGTTGTTTCTCTCCTTCCTTCCTATGACACATGTGCTGAATCCCTTAGAGGAGCAATTGAACAGTGACATAAACACATGGTCCTAATCCATGTTCCTGACTTTACAAGAAAGGAAAGATTCCATTGAACTTTCTTCTTATGAGCACACAGGAACAAGCACTGTGGAAGGTGCCTGTCCACAAGGCAGGAGGAGAGCTCTGACCAGAAAACAAGTTTGCCTGGTACCTTAATAGTGGCCTCCCAGTCCCCATTTTTTTCAGAAAATAAATGTCTCTGATTTAGCTATTCAACATGTGGTGCTGTTTACCAGTCTCAGTATATTACTATAAAGTTATTTCTTGAAATAAAAATAAGTAAGGTTTCATAGTAAAAGTACTTTTTGGATTAATTCAATTATCTTTCAAAAATCAAACACGCATAGTTATCCATAGATGTAACACCTAGAAAGAGAAGGTTGGTATCAAATACATGCACCACAATAACTCAACAAATTCAATGTGCATATCTAATGAGCTCTTGTTTTATTTTCATAATGATTCTTATAAACTCATCTGCTCTTTGAAAATTCTGAATTTTATCCTTTTCTGATCTCATGCAAAGAAGGTCTTTAGATTATTATATTTCCCACATATTTTCCTAGCTCTAAACTAAGAAATATACATAAAATACTTATATTATATTATAGCTATAATAGACAGACCAATGGAAGGGAACTGTTACTAAATGGAAACATTTTTTTTTTTTTACTGATTGGGAAAACTAGACAATATTAAATGTTTTAGTTAAGAACTACAAGAACTAGTAGAACAGAGAGGACATGATGCAGGCGAGAAAGGAGTGTTTGGAGAATGTGGTTGTGTAGAAGATGGGAGAGAATGGGATCCTTTGCCCTTTTTGTGAAGATCAGTCTTAACTAAAATTGATGTCTCTTTTGTGTCAAAAAAAGTAATAGATTTTTAGACTGTCCAAAACCCATGCATTGTTTTTCAGGAGTAGAAATAACATTTATTAACCCTTTTCATTAAAAATAATCATTTTCTTCATACTAATACAAATCACTGCTTTTGCTTCTTTGTTTGTTTGTTTGTTTGTTTGTTTTCAAGACAGGGTTTCTCTGTTTAGCCCTAGCTGTTCTGGAACTTACTCTGTAGACCAGGCTGGCCTCGAACTGCTGGAGATCTGCTTGCCTCTGCTTTCTGAGTGCTGGGATTAAAGACATACACCACCACCACCCAGTTAAAGCACTGCTATTTTCATTGACATGATGAATGCTTTCAAATTCTTAGAAGTGAAGACACACATAACACTCATTAAAAATAACATTTCCATTCAAAACAATTTGTGTGGCCTAAAATTAGAGAAAAATTCAAGTGGGCACAAGAATAATTAAATGATCTTTTCTATCTTCTTGTGTTGTTTGTATTTTTATGGGCACCTTGTCCATCACAAGTGCTTTAAGAAAGAAGGAAGGTTATTACCAATTAATTGATTTGCACAGTAGCCAATGGTTAACTTCTAAATCTATATTGTTGAACTATTATAATTATTAATAGTATAAAAATAGAATTGGAATGAAATGTTATCAATAACATATTGAAAAGTAAGGACACATTAGTAAATTATAATTACAGATCTGTTTAATCTACAGCTTCAAAATCTTAATACATATTTTGAAAACCTGATTAATTAATTATAGCGGACTTAAAAATAAGCCCTGTACAGTTTTGTGATCTATGTCACCTTCAGAGAGAGCACATCAAAACTCCCTTTTGTAGCTATTGCTTTCAATGTGGTCAACATTCTGTTGCAGAACACACAATAAAATTTTATTTACCTTACAGCTTTTCAGCTCATGGCCTCTATTTGGTTAAATAATAAAAGGTAATTGTGAATGTAAGTTGTATACACAATATGTAATTTCAGCTTATCTCTGAATTTGATTCTTTTGTGGATGCTTTTTTTATTATTAGCAAAGTACTGTCCTCCACCTTCCTGTCGATTACCTCCCACTCACTCCCAGATTGATTCATGTTCATAAGCTATGTCATGGAGAGTTCATGCGAATACAGTCTGTATCTCTTCCTTCTTATGTATTTTCATAAAAGAAGATAAATGTCAACTACTGAATATGGGCTTTAAAAATTGTTCAATTTATTAACAACTGGGAGAAAATTTGTTTTAGTCAGAGCATTGAGCCAGAACATACTGTTGAAGAGATGACTTTAAAAAGGGAAGGCATAAAGCCAGGCTTAAATATTTACATAAGCAGTACAAAGGAATAATTTGAAATATTCCTCATTAATTATGGCTTAGTGAAAATGTAGTACATACTCTGTGTAATGACTGAAGTCAAAATTCCCCTAGTTAATCTTAAAAGTGATGAAAGTATAATCAAAAATAGATCAACTGATTTTGTTTCCTCATCTTCTAGTACCAATGAATTTCCCTAGTTACATCCCTAAGCATATAATCATAGCAGTATCTTTCTATTTTATGAGTACGCTTGGATAGTCATGGGGCTTTCATTTATATCCATGGAAAACAGAAGCAACATTAATTTTTATGTGTTTTGATAAAGAGTTTGTTTGAGGTTTCTTATATTTTAGTGAATAAGTAGATTTTGATGTTTTGGGGCTACAGAATATTTTTATTTTACACATGAACTCAAAAACTATTTCTTTGTTTAATCTACATAAATATTGAGTACTTGTTAGATAAGTTAGTTACTTAAAAGGCAGATAAATTAGCTAAAAGTGTTATCAGTGAGTAGTCAATGAATCTGATATTGTTGATAACATGGCTATGTTTTTGACTCATGGTCATAAACTGTACTTCCAATCCTGGATACGTGGCAAATGTCAACTGGTGAATACTAACATTTGATAATAACTTCAACAAGGAGCCGGGCAGTGGTGGCGCACGCCTTTAATCCCAGCACTTGGGAGGCAGAGGCAGGCGGATCTCTATGAGTTTGAGACCAGCCTGGTCTACAGAGCTAGTTCCAGGACAGGCTCCAAAGCCACAGAGAAACCCTGTCTCGAAAAACCAAAATAAATAAATAAATAAATAAAAATAATAATAATAATAATAATAATAATAACTTAAACAAGGAGAGATAGCTAAGAGTAGATTCCATTTCTCTTTTAAGATTGTGCAGTGGATGCTCCCGATGCAAGTGTGTGCCTTTCCTCTTTTCATACTGACACCAGCTGTTCTGTGTGTTCTAACTAACAATGATCTGCAACAGCCATACTTACAGTTTCAGATAAGTTTATTAAGTAGATGGATAGCATGCTATGATAAAATATTAAATAGTAAGAGATAAATAATTAGGTAGCTAGAAAATATCAAATTGGGTGTTCAAATTGTCTAACGATATCAACCAAGGAAGCCACTTTATGGTATTCAGTGGGTGTTCCCAATAGAGAAATCCCAGAAGAAAAAAGTGTTCCCTTGGGTGAGACTTCCAGCCAAAGGAACAAATAACAGCAGTAAGGTGACACCATCACACTGATGGCTTACAGCCAGAAGAAACCAATTGAGCCTTGTTGAGGCAATAATTTGGCGTCTTCTGTAGAGATCCCCTGGCAGCATAGAATATCCCCTTGGGTGAAGATTCTTAAAAATCCTGAAAGAAAAGAAGAAAAAAGGATTAGGTAGCACAGATAGAACCAACATTCTAAGACTTTGTGCTCAGAGTAACCATCAGAAACAAAATGGAGAAGTTAAGACAGTCTTCTGGAGTTGTCAGTGGAGGTCCGATGGGTGAGTTTCCCATGGATAAGCTTCTAGCCTCCTGTTCCCACTATAAGTACTTTAGTTTTATATCATGAAATAAGCAATAGTGGCATAGGTTGGAAATGGTTTACATTTTAGTTGGTTTTACTGGCAGTATGCTTTTCTCTTCTTTTTCCTTTTGGTCACAGAGTTGGGGAAGGCAGCCTATCTTCACCCAATGTTTCTTGAAGAATAGTTTGAGACAAACATGCTTGAGGCTCAAATGGGGGAGTCCACCACTCTTTGAGAGCTAGCTTCTCAGTGAATTCAAGCAGGGTTGACAGTTCACCAATGTAATGGACATTATGTGACCCTGAAATCCCATTAGAGAGAGGAAGTAAGACCCAAACAAATAAGGTGGCCATGGATTTCAGTTATAAAACATTGTGCTCACATTGAAGTCTTTCTTTTTTCTGATCCTTCATGGCACAGTTTTTATCTATACTTTTAAAGATACTTTTGTACTTTATCTAGAGCACTTTCCTTCTGTAAATATGAAGTTAAAAAGCTATTCTTTAGTTGACATATCTGAAAGATCCATCAACCAGTTTCTGTCGTGACCTTAAAATCATAACCATGAACATACTTTAAAAGTCATATGAGTCATTTCCCAGTGAGTCACTAATAACTTTGTGTATCTTCACATCATAAAGTAACTATTTCTCCCGCATCATTTTGGCTTTTTCTCTGAACAAAAAAAGCTATACAGATAGATAATTTTGTAGTAGTTGAAGTGTTGGTCCCATTTTGGAAGTCACTTTTGTTTCTCTCTTCCCTATAGACCGTGTAATAATATAGCAAGTACAACAAATATGATGTCATTCAAAATTCAGAATTTTCATTTTTTTAAACTTGCAATTTAGAACTAAGAAAAAGTTATTTCTTTTCCAATAATGTCTTTATTTTATTTTATTTATTGGGGCATTTTGAAGTTTCTAAAACATGACACATGAAAGACACATGAAACATGTGAGTTACAACCTATTGCACACATATCTGTGGTACCATTTACCTTGGGTCATGGGAATTGAAGACCTGGGAATTTGTGCTACAGACAAATTAAATTGTTTTAACTTGTGAATTTCGGGGCTGCTTCTATTCTATTCTATATTCAGCGAAGTCAGTGCTAAAACCCTGACACCCTGGGGCCCATATTAGTATAAAAAGAATGGAAACAAAGATGGCCATTGATACTCCAGAATTATTGAGGTTTAACAATATTACAGACACTTACCAAAAACCATTCATGTGACTAAACTTACTAAGTTGCCCTGAACCCCAAGAAACAATAAGCGAACAGCTTATTGTTGACTGAATTTTTATTGAGATGTTTCAAAGGATACTTTGAGGGTAGTATTAGTAGTCATGCACCATCAATTTTCTGTTATCCTCTGAACTTTCTGTGTTAAATTTGTGCTGTTACTTTCGAAGATTTAGATATTAAAGCATATATAAAGTCACACACAGCTCACTAAGGGTTAATGATGAAAATCATGCTAGTTTATGTCTTTATGTATTTACTGATAAACCATAATTGTTTTCAAAATAAGAATGAATCTCGAGTAATTTATCATAGAAATAAACATGGTTTTATGTATCCCTTGGAAACTGCCCTTGCTTGCCTAATATTGTGGGCAAGCAGCACAATGTATCAGTTTGAAGGATGCTTATTAAAAAGGGCAGTCCCTACAGTTGTATGAAATTGCCATAGCTTAATTTCCAATGGAGCCTACTAGAAAGTTTATATTTAACAAAATAAAATCATATAGCTATATTCACTGCTTCTCATTTATCACCGTTATCTGACTTGGACTATCCCTCCCTCAACAAGGGTGCTTTATGCCTTGTGATTCAGAATGCCCTTTTACAGTGTGGTGCGGGACTTCAGGAAGGAGAAGGCTGATTTCCTAACATGCCCATAAATCACAGAGTTTGTAGCGGTGGCAATGCTTGCAAGGTTACCCAACCTTCTAGTCTTTGAAATTTTTTCTTTTTTATCAAGGAAGATGGATGCAGTTACAGCCCAGTACTGGAGGTATAGTGGTGTCTCATGGGTCATTTTATTAAATAAAAGGGGAAAAAATAAAACAATGCTGCCTGCTTTGTCCATAATTGCTTTAGTCCCAGATATGATCATTTCTGTCATCTACCATTTTAGCTCAATTTCTCATGTAGACACAACTTGCCTTGGCAGAAATGCTCCCTGTCCTTTTCAGAGTCCTACCCTTATGCACAGTGCCTTTCTCTAAATGAGCTTTAATCAGTAGATCTTGCATTTTTCCTGATGGTAATAGCTTAGCGTGTCTGGTCCCCCATACGCATTGATCCTTAATAGAAAGCACAAGCACATAGCTAAGGCTTTTGACATTTTCAGCCTCCTGACAGGTAGCAAGAGAACAGTTTTAAGTTTGAACTTCTTGCTGGCTCTATTCGACACCAGATTAGGGATTGTGTAAATCTTGGAACATACTCATTCTATTTCTGAAGAAATTTATAATTTTGCAGACTTTTTGTTGCTTTTCTTAATCTGCAATTTTACATACATTACCCCTGTACCTACCTGACTTCACTTGATGTGTGCCTTGAATGCAGTTTATTGACATTTATTCCTTTACATACATTTTTCCATTTACAGTGCAAGGTATAATTTCCCCCATCTTCTGTTAGAACATGAAGCAGCCGTATTGATATTTCAACACCAATGCATCGTGTTAATTACTTTCAATCTATGAAAGTTGGTGATTTAGTTTGGTTTCTATTACTGTTATAAAACACCATGGCCAAGGAATCTTATAGAAGGAAGGTTTTATTTGCACATAGAATTCTAGAGGGCAAAGAGTCCATTACAGCCACAGAGGGCAAACATGGCTGTAGGTAGGTATGGAGCCTGAAGCAGCTAGTCAAGAACTCACATCTTAAACCTCAAGTTAAAAAAAAGAGAAAGCAACAGACAATAAGGGCAACATTGAATAAATGGAACCTTCTAAAACTGAGAAGCTTCTGTAAAGCAAAGGACACTGTCATTAAGACAAAGAGACAACCTACTGATTGGGAGAAGATCTTCACCAACCCCACATCAGACAAAGGTCTGATCTCCAAAATATATAAAGAACTCAAGAAACTAGACTTTAAAATACTAATTAACCCAATTAAAAAATGGGGCACTGAACTGAACAGAGAATTCTCAACAGAAGTTCAAATGGCCAAAAGACACTTAAGGTCATGCTCAACCTCCTAAGTGATCAGGGAAATGCAAATCAAAACAACTTTGAGATACCATCTTACACCTGTCAGAATGGCTAAAATCAAAAACACTATGCTGGAGAGGTTGTGGAGTAAGGGGAATACCCATTGTTGGTGGGAATGCAAACTTGTGCAACCACTTTGGAAATCAGTGTTGTGGTTTCTCAGGAAACTGGGAGGCAACCTACCTCAGGATCCTACAATTCCACTCTTGGGAATATACCCAAGAGATGCCCAATCATACTACAAAAACATTTGTTCAACTATGTTCATAGCAGCACCATTTGTAATAGCCAGAACCTGGAAACAACCTAGGTGGCCCTCAATAGAAGAATGGATAAAGAAGGTATGGCACATATACACTTTAGAGTTCTACTCAGCTATAAAAAACAATGACATCTAGAATTTTGCATGTAAATGGATGGAAATAAAAAAACACTTTACTGAGTGAGAGATAACCCAGACCCAAAAAGAGGAATATGGTATGTACTCACTCATAAGTGGATTCTAGCTATAAACAAAGGACATTGAGCCTATAGTTCGTGATCCTAGAGAAGCTAAATAAGAAGGTAAACCCAAAGAAAAACATATAGTTATCCTCCCGGATATTGGAAGTAGACAAGATCACCAGGCAAAAGTTGGGAGCAGGGGGTGGGTGTGGGTTGGGAGGAAGGGGAGATGGGGAGAGAGAAGGGAGAAGGGGGTGATTGGGGAGAGCTTGGGGGAATGGGATAATTGAGATGGAGGAAGGGTGGATATGGGATGAGGGAAGAAGATATCTCAACTAATGGAGCCATTTTAGGGTTGACAAGAGACTTGGCTCTAGAAGGTAACTCCGTGCAACAGAAATAGGCTATATGTCTCTAGGAATTCTGGCCAACAACTCAAAACAGGATTCTCATGGCTGGTACTAGGTTTTTGTTAGATGATTTTTCGTTAGATGAAGTATCATTAACTCAGATGAGAAAAGTTCACTGAAACTATGTTTGTATACTTATACATAGAGTTATATGTATCACAGAGTTTTTTCAATAGTTGATAGTATGACTCCTTGAGGCTTTTTTTCTCATTATTTTACCCACCTTCCTCCTTCCTCTGTATTTACTTTCTTCCCTAAAGAACCCTCTATTTCCCCACCCTCTCATCAGATCACTCGCATCTTGCTAGTCTCCTTTACCCTCCTCCCATCTTCTTCTGTATTTATCTCTTTCCCCTCCCTAAGGACTTATCCTTTCCCATTTCACCTATCAGTTCACTTGCACCCTTAAATTTCTCTTTATTTTGCTTCTTAACCCCCTCTTCTGGCAATGATCCTGCTTTGCTTTGCTGATTTCTGCTGTTGCTATAGGCGACGTACTCACATCAGAAGATCTGGACATAGGAGTCTCCAATACCTGAAACCATGTGATGTTTGGTATAATGTTTGTCTTTTGGGGTCCGGGTTATCTCACTCTATATGATCTTTCTAATTCCATCAATTTACCTGAAAAGTTCATGGTTTCATTTGTCTTTGCAGATGAATAGTCTTCTACAAGTGTATATGTATCATATTTTCATTAGCCATTAATTGGTTGTAGGGAATTTAGATTATTTCTATTTCCTAACTATTGTGAGAAGAGCAGCAATATTTCTGGAGTGTGATGTCAAGTTGTTTGGGTATATGCCAAGGAGAGGTATAACTGGGCCATGTTGTGGATATATTTTTAACATTGTGAGAATTCCTTATAGTAATCGTCATAGCTGCTGCATCAGTGTGCAATCCTGCAGTGGGGAGTGAGGATTCCCTTTTCCTTGTAGCCCTTCAAGCAATTGTTGACAGTTGTTCAATTGATCTTTGCCATTCTGACTGGGGTAGGATGAAATTTCATAACTGTTTTGATTTACATTTCCTTAATTACTAGGAATGATGAACATTTTTTGAGATATTTCTTAGCCATTTTTTTTACCTTCTTTTCAGAACTCTCTGTTCAGGTTCCAGGTCCATTTTTTTTTTTCTTTTTGCTTTATTTTTTTCTTGTTCTCTACATGTTACGTTCTAACTTCAGTTTCTCCTTTTTCCACTTCCTCAGTTTCTTCCCCTCACCTACCCCATTGCCAAGATCCACCCTCCCTCTCTCACTCCTCAGAAAAGAAACAGCTTCCCAGGACACAACCAAGAATGGCACAATATGATACTAATACTATAAGACTAGGCACATACTGTAAATCAAGGCTGGATGAGGCAGCACAGTAGAAAAAAAAGGGTCACACAAGTAGACAAAGGAGTCAGCGACCACTCATGTTCCTACTGTTAGGACTCCACAAGAATATCAAGATACTCGGTCAAAGTATATATAGAGAAAGGACATAGGTCACACCCCTATAGGCTTCCTGATCTCTGCAAGCCCCCATGGGTCCCCGTCAATTGATTCTGAGGGCGAGGTTCTTCTGGTGATCCTTATCCTTCTGGTTCCTCTAATCCTTCTTTCCCCTCCTCTGGAAGACTCCCTAAGCTTCACTAATGTTTGGCTGTGGGATTCTGCATCTGCTCCCATCAATTGTTGAGTAAAGTCTCTCTGATTAGGATTCTGCTGGTTCTAGACACAGGACATTCTTCAGGCAAGACAAACTGTAGGTTGAAGGTTTTGTGGATGTATTGGTATCCCAATCCCATTATGTGGGACCTTGCCTTTTTACAGAAGATGGCCAGTTCTTGCTTCATGTCTCCCATTGCTAGTGGTCCTTGCTAGGGCTACTCTTGTAGATTCCATGGGATTTCCCTTGTATTAGGTTTCCACCTGACCATCAAAATGCCCCTCAATTCCAGTGATTTATCTCAGTGTTTACCCCCTTCTGCCACTTGATCCCTCCTGTTCCCAATCTCAGCTGCCACCTATCCACCTACAAAATCTAATCTATTTAATTTTTCTAAGGTTATCATTGTGTTCCCCTGTAGTCCCTCCTTATTTCTTAGCGTTTCTGGGTCTGTGGACTGTAGACTGATTGCCTTGCATTTTACAGTTAATATCCACTTATAAGTGAATAATAATACCATGTTTGTCTTTCTAGGTATCCTCACTTAGGATGGTTTTTTTTTAAGTTCCATCTATTTGTCTGTAAATTGTATGATGTCATTGTTTTTAACAGTTGAGTGATGCTCCATTGTATAAATGTACCACATTTCCTTTATCCATTCTCTGATTGAGAAACATCTAGGTTGTTTTCAGTATCTCGCTATTATGAATAAAGCTGTTGTGAACACAGCTGAGCAACAAGTGTCCTTGTGATAGGATGGAGCATCCTTTGAGTATGTGCTTAGGTGTGGTATAACTGGGTCTTGAGGTAGACCAATTCCCAAATTTCTGAGATATTGCCATATTGATTTCCAAACTGTCTGTACAACTTTGCACTACCACCAGCAGTGGAGAAGTGTTCCCGTTTCTCAACATCCTCACCAGCATGAGCTGCCACTTTTGTTTTGACCTTAGCCATTCTGAGAGGTATAAGATGGTATCTCAAAGTATTTCAACTTGCATTTTCTGGATGGCTAAGAATGTTGGACATTTCTTTAAGTGTTTCTTGGCCATTTGAATTTTCCTCCTTTGAATGAGAATTATCTGTATTCCATTTTGAAATTGGATTATTTTGTTTGTTGATGTCTAATTTATTGAGGTCTTTATATATTTTGGGTATTAGCTTTCTGTCAGATGTGGAGCTGGTGAAAATCATTTCCCATTCTGTGGGCTGCCATTTTATCCTATTGCCTTATAGAACCTTTTCAATTTCACGAGGCCCCATTTAATTGATGATCTTTGCTATTTGCACATGATATGAAAGTGTCATAAGTGACCTTCAAAATTTACTAGGAAACTCCAACAGCTGAAGTAACTGAATACAAGATTAACTCAATCAGAAGGCCTCTTGTTTACAAATAACAAATGGTCTAAGAAAGAAATCAGGGCAACAACACCCTTACAATAGCCACAAATAATATAAAATATCTTTGGGTAACTCTAATCAAGCAAGGAAAAATTTCTATTATAAAACCTTTAAGTCTTTGAAGAAGGAAATTGAAGAATATATTAGAAAGATCTTCCATGCTTATGGATCAATAGGATTATCATAGTAAAAAATAGTCACCCTACCAAAAGCAATCTACAGATTCACTGCAATTTTCCTCAAAATACCAACACAGTTCTTTACAGATCTTGAAAGAACAATACTCAACATTATTTGGAAAACAGCCAGGATAGCTAAAGCAAGTTTATACAATAAAAGAACTTCTGGAGTTATCATTATCCCTGATTTCAAGTTGTACTACAGAACTATGGCAATAAAAACTGCATAGTATCGATATGAAAACAGATACACTTATCAATGGAATTAAATCAAAGACTCAGATTTAAAGCCACATACATATGGATACCTGACTTTCAATAAAGAGTCAGAAATAAAAGGAAAAAAGAAAGCGTATTCAACAAATAGTGCTGATCTAACTGGTTGCTAGTATGTAGAAGAACACAAATAGATCCACATCTATCACAGACATGTAACATTATCAGGGGTTAGCAGGTTACATCTATTAATATACATGTATATACCTATACCTATGTCCTTGAAAAAATTAGTAATAATAG
This sequence comes from Chionomys nivalis, assembly GCF_950005125.1. NCBI lineage: Eukaryota > Metazoa > Chordata > Mammalia > Rodentia > Cricetidae > Chionomys > Chionomys nivalis. The sequence continues at coordinate 45,663,691 of NC_080087.1, forward strand.
AGATTATGAATGTGAAGGAAAGTTGCAAGAGGAAAGAGAAAGTAGAAATTTGGTAATTATACTATGATAACAAAATAAATAAGAATATGGAAAGGTATATTTTATATGTCCATTTTATGCTGGGCATTATGCTAAAGTATATGAACGAATCTAGTAAAATTCTATCCATGACCTGTGAGCAGCTGTGGTCATTCCCTTTCACAAATGAGGAAAATGAGGGTAAAGATGGTTAGTAATGCCAGCAAGGTTACTTACCTGGGAGGAGAAAGAGCTCGAATTTAAACCCTTAGCTTCTTGACTTTGCATTGTCTTAAGTATTCAGGCACCAAGCTATTGCTTTGAATGAAACTCTTCAGAAAGTACATGAGTTTGCTACCAGAGGCAACCTGGACTTTAGTGGACTAAGGGCTTTCTTCCCAAGTAGATACCAAAAGTCACAATTAAAGTCCAATCTTCCCTTCAATGAATTCAGAGTAAAGCTCATAGAAAATCTGTTAACTCATAGAAAATCTCAGCCCATCCAGCACAAAGTTCTGCATTTGCTTGCATTTGCTGCCAATACTTTGCTTGCTAATTGCTATGGAATTCTGTTTTTCAATATCATTAAGTTGTTGTTCTCTATAACATAGGAACATGAAAACATACTTAACATCATTTAAAATTTCAGCAAAAATTAAAACAATGCTACATGTACATCTTCGCAATGAGCCATGATGCTTGCTGTTCCCAGTTTCAGATCGCTTCTTTCCTTGTGTCTGGAATGGGATGTGCAGCTGCAACACTGAGGGAACGCTGAGTTAACACACACAGAAGGCCTTATCTCAGCATCTGACCTGGGCCATGTTTCCCGTTTTCTAAACTTGAAACAATTGACTTTGGAACAGCACTGGAAGGGGTGCCAGATGTTGATGAGTAAGCCAGAAACGAACAGGATGGAAGAATAGAAAATGCCAATAAATATGCAAGTGTGAATAAGCAAGAGCGCATTCACCAGTAATCACACAGAGCGAGTGGATGGAGTTGAGAAGCGTGAGTTGCGGTGGTTCTTATGTCTTTGCTGACCCAGCTTTTCAGATTTAGATGATATCAGTTTGATGTGCCATATTTGTTCAAGCCCATGGAAGGCGTGTACCTTTCTTTGTGGAGACAGAGAAGGCAAGAGTGGATGGGGAGGGGAATAGATGGGAGGGTTAGTATGTAAAACAAATGAAAAAAATGTTATTCAAATAAATCAAAAATACAAAAATAGATGATATTAATTTTAGAATGGCAAATTATAAGTTACCCAGAAAAGCTAGGGAGATTAACAAGATCCAAAGCAAACTTCAGAGACATGACACATGAAAATGATCTCAATTTTGCAAAGATATGCTCATGTGTATATATTTTTATATTCATATAGAGGAATGAGGAAATGATGGAATTGTGGAGAAAATTTGGAAACAGAAAGAAGTAATGGAGTGGTTTTATGGTTTCTTGTCTCATTAAGAAAGAAAGTAACTGAATTAATAGAAAATGTCAAAGTTAGGAACATTTTTCTAAACGTATTGAGATCATCTTCTATAAGATCAGGATGACAATAAAGTCTTTTATAAAAGACAATACAGCTTGCTTTAAAATTTGGTTAAATAGATGTCCTCTACCCTTTCTCCTCTTCTCTGGCCCCCTCCTACTTTCAGACATTTGTCACTCTGATAATTTGCTGACAAAAGAAACAAAATGCAAAAACAACAAAGAAAACATCAGGGTGACCACCTGAGTGAGTATCAGCTTCAGAAAGATGTCTCATGTTCTGCTCATAATCTCACTGAAGAAGGTAGCTTATTCCAGCATTCACTCATGTTTCTAATAAAGACAGACAAGTAACCAAAATGCTTTTTCATCATATTTAGCATGCTTTTATGGTCTTACAATATGTTTTTCATAGTTAGCTTTTATAGTATATAGACATTTATTGACTAAAGGGCATGTGTTTCTCATGAAGTCGTACATTTATTTAGTGGAAATATTTACTGTTATCTGCAGACTGTTATGCTTTTGTGATATTTTATCAATTACTATTCATTCCAACAACCTTGAATAGTCAGTATTGAATTATTACTTTATAGTTTGTGGAAACCAAGCCAGTATTAATTTATTTTAGCCTTTTGCCACAGCAGGAATGACAGTGTTATTTCCACAGCCCATTTCCTTTCATGTAACATCTGGGTTCCAGTCTTCAGAAAAAAAAAAAAAAAAGAAAAAGAAACAAAAACGAGAGGCTTTATCACTTCCTTAAGGATCTAATGAATATCTTTTAAAATAAGAAAAATCCATGAAAACGTAATTATGGTTTCAGTGTTTGCTGTATTATGGTGCACTGTTTACTCTTGCTTTAAAAATAAATTAACAAGTCTGATTGTGATTAAGGCCAACCTAAGAGAACAATAAAGGCAGTCTGGGCAGCTGTAGTTTGGCTTCATTATTCTACAGGGAGAACAAGTCAGATCAAGTGTGATGCAGTTTTTATCAGAAAGAAAATACCCCGTGCCTTCCGGAGTGCATGTTGATAGAATGGAATGTGGAGGACCAGTCAGCTCCTCTTTAGGAAGCAATGACAGTGATGTAGTCCCACGGAAAGGCCTAGACACTTCAGGAACGATAAACAGAGCCCCAAGCTCTTTAAAAATGTGAATAGAGAAGAGATATGGCACAGGCTCTGCATTCCTTTCTACTTAAATCATCCCATTGGGCAATGCTATTGAAGACTTTGTCACCCACCATTACAGCTACTCAAGTTGATTTGAGGTATGGTTGCCATGGCTTTCTTCTGCTCCATTACGTTAGGAAGGACTGAGGAAGCGCTCACTGTTCTCAACATGATCAGAGATACCTGGAAATAGTACATTTTAAAAATGCATTTCTATAACATGAAAAAGTATGAAATGGTTACCAAGGCACATGAACTAGTGTTCAACTGTCCATGCTGTACATGGAATGGTCCAGTGGAAGGGAAAGGTTTGCCAGTAAGTTTTATTTCTCTACGTCTTCACTTTTTAGATGAGCATCTATTAATTGTTCAGTCTAATGAGTGTCATTGTGATATTGTCATTCTTGTATTAGCGCGTTCTCACATTCATCTTTCTCATCACTATCTCCAGCCCCACCACTGGTCTCTATCCTTCTTGCTTTCCAATAGTCTCTGTCCTTTTTCAGGGTCTATGTATGAGAGGAAACATGTCATGTTGCCATTCTCAGTCTTCTGTGTTTCATTTGACATGATGATGTTCGGATCTTAACATTTTCCTGCAGATAATATGATCTTTATGACCAAGTAAAGCTTCATTCTATACACATATTAGATTTTTTTGTCTACTCACTTGCTTATGGGAAATGAGGGTCATCCCACGGTGATACTATTTTTTTTATAATGAATTGTATTTTTGATATGATTTGAAATCCATTACACCTGTCTGAATTAGTTTTCTGAATTTCGGTTGTTCTGATCTACTGAGTTAGAATGCAGGTGGGTATATTTGGAAAAGCTTGCAAGCTAGTTTTTACTCACCCACAATTAAAGAAATTAAAGTGTGCTCATATCTTATCTGATGATATAACCTTGAGAACAATACCCATGAATGTGAGCTGGCTAATGGAAAACTTACCAAGAATGTCTTTGGATAGGAAAGGACAGCGGAGATATTGTAAGACCGTATTCCTTACATAGATACCAGGAGGCCTAGAAATAGGTATTTTTAGCAAACTTTTCAAATAACTCTTATGAAGCAAGTTTAGAAACTACTGACCTGATCCATTTTCAACAGGTATCAAGATAAACCTGGCTTTGTACAGTGAATATTGTAGTGTTGCTTCCTGCATCAGTAAAACATACTAAAAATAACCCAGAGAAAAAATATAAACCAATAAAATGAAAAATAAAAAAATCACCTGTCATATCGAGCTACCCTATTAATGTGTCTTTTAAAAATAAAACATCTAATTAAAGTAGTTCTTTAGGTGTTTCACCAAGCATCAGTTGTTAGCAAGTCCTCTGTCTCGCTCACTCTTGTGTCGCAGGCAAACTCAAGGCCGTAGGTGTTCCTGCATAGTCTCTCTAGTTACCTGCCTTCCTCCTGGAGACAAGGGCCTTCTTCTCATACCCAGACTCAGTTCTTTCTCTTCTAGAGGGGGAACACAATGACTTTTAAAGAAGCACACTGTGTTTTTCTATGAAATTGACCACCTCCAGAAGCTCTTGAATTTCATTTCAGTGTGGGCACGTATTTGCCGTTGTGGAAAGAGACACAGGCATATGATTTAAAGTGGGAGGTTTTCTTTTTTTTCTAAGTGTTCAATTAATAACACAGTGTGAAATTTGGGGAGGAAGTAATCGCCTGGATTGGAACTTGGCTAGCGCAGCCGCTAGTGCTCCTAGCCATATGAAGTAGGGAAATGGGAAGTGAGTCATTTTCCAGTCCAAGCCCACTCGTCTCCTGTGCTGGAATGCACTGCAGTTATGTTCTTGCTGCCGTGAACAGCTCAGATGGGAGAGGAATTTATTACCAGATTTATAGAAAAAGACATGTGGGTAGTTTGTACCTCATAATTCAAAAGCCATAGAAGCAGGCAGAAAAATCCACAAATAGAAATTTTTACCCTCTCCCAGAGTGTTTAAGTATTGAACAATGTATGACACAATAGCCATCCACCAGGAAGTAGTTAGTTCCCCTTGGGATATTCATGCTGCTACTGCCCCGGTGGGGATATCTCTCAGCCAGTCCATCACTGTAGCACACAGGGTGTACAGCATGTGTGCATTTGATGGCTTTCCCATCCCAACAGCCTGCGTACTACATTTCAGGTAGCCAGAGCGGGTACGCTTCCATATTAGTTCCAGTTTGATTTCTCTGTGTCATTCATTGAATGTGTGTTGTGTGTTCAGCAGTCAGGCATTTCTGTCTGGTTCTGGTGGGCATTCAGGAGGAGAACAATAGCTGGTGTCATGGGAGCCTCCGGCAGCTTCCTGGTCAATAGTGCATAAACAGAACTTTGGCATCCAACCCTGGGAGCAGCATTCACCACCTGTGTAGAGCACTTCCCTTCACGCTTTTTAAAAAAATCATCTATTGTTTTCACTAGCTTATAAAATCGCAGGTTTATATCGGTTTTTTCATACACTTTTAGTTTTGGTAGACCACCTATATTTCCACTAGTCTCTTACCCATCTCCCTTTAAATCTTAGGTTTTCAGAATTTGCCTCTTCCACTTTCTTATTACTTGTATTTTATCGTCTTTCTGCTTCAGTCCCTTCTTCCTCCACCCCAGAACCTCATGGCTCCTTTCTTATTAACCTGTCTTCTACTGATTCTCCAACCTAAAACCCCAGCTATCCAAACTCTGGAGTCTAAACCTCACAATGAGAACACTTAGTGTTTATCTTTTTCGGTGTGTGTTACCGCACTGGGTTTATTTCTCAGCCCCATCCGTTTTCTGACAAGTGTCATAATATCACATGTCTTTAGTACTCAATAGACTTTATGCTGTGAATGCACCACACAATAACATCATGTAGATTTTCTGAATTCCCAGGTATGATCATGCTTTTCCTCTTAAAATATTTCTATGCAAAACAAGAGGTTTGTTCTAATAATGGCTAACGGGTACAACAGCAACAGGAGATGAGTGTGGCAGGGGGAGTGAGTAGGAAGCTGCCCAGCCACCAGAAGGTGTGATCCAGGGTCAGGATGGTTCATCCTGCTATCAATAACCCGAGAGTGTCCCTCGCTGGAGTGACCAGCAGCTTGGGCTTTAGTTTACAGCAGCTTGGGCTTTAGTTTACTCCAGCTGTGGTCAACTCGACAACAGAGATTAGCATCGCAGCATCTTTCATGTGCTCTAGGGCTGTGCTCTCACCCCTGTTTGAGGCACTCAGTGATGCTTGTTTTAAGTTTATTATTTTTTTCATTGTGCGATTTAATTTCTTTTTTGGTCATCACTCATGAACATCTTTTCTTTCTGGTTTTAGTCTTTTATTTTGATTATATATTCTTGCTTGTTTTTTAGTGAGTACTCTAGAAATTAGAATTTACATATTTAATATTTGACAGTCTACTTAGAATCAATAACTTACTACATCAAATAATTGTACATTTTTCCCTGGAAAGGCCTCTTTAAACACCACCCACTTATTTCATGTGTATGTTTTTGTCATTCCATATCATGTACATGGGAGACATTGAAATTCTTGTGAGAAAACGTGGTGTTCTTGTGTTTAATTAATGAATTGATATTTTAAAATTAACATAGAATAATGGATTTTTTACTGTTTTGTTGATTATTCACTGCCATCAACACTCACCATAGATAAATATGAGTATTAACTGTTGTTTATTTTTATTACACATTTATTAGTTTTCTCTTTCCTCGCTAGCCATAGTAAGTGACTCACAACCCTTTAAAAGTAAGTGTGCTTGTTAATTTTCTTAGTTCACCTGAGCTCAGAGCTCAGAACCTAGGGAGATGAGGAAGAGCAGAACTGACTGCACAGTGGTCTTCTCGCCTCCACATGTGCTATGGCACATGTGTGTACACACACACACACACAGCCAAACACAATAGAGTTCTCTGAGTTTGCCTTCATCTGAGAACAAGTATCTTTCTGTTTCACACAGAACACCACAGAATGAATTCATAGTTGTTTTCTTAAATCCCTCCTGGTGTTATTCTTCTTTCCTGTTTGCCCACTTTCCGGACAGAGCCACAGTTCTGTGTACTGTTCTTTCTATGTAAATGACATTCCATCTCCTGTGGGTGCAGAAAATAGTGTTTTTAGTTTTCATTCATTTGATTATTATCTTTGTATAGGGACTTAAGTTTATCCTATTTTTTAAGAATCTGTGGACTTGTGTCTTGCACAGATTCTGCAACATTTGCAATCATTGTTTCTTCAAGAACTTTGAAATATCACATCATTTTCCTCTTCTATCCGCTGAAGGCTGAGTTCGAACAGTCTATCATTGTCTCCCAGGTCCTTGAAGGTGTGTTCACTTTTGTTTTCAGTGAATGTGCTGAAGGATTTTTATTAAGCTTGAAGTGATTTTCAGTACATTAAAAAATTAGGTTTCTCGGCCTTGCAGACTCAGAAGGACAAATAAACCTCTGCCCCATGTCTCTAGATATGGAATGGGAAGAATTCACTGGTGAGCCTGCCTGACTCCTGGTACCAGGCAGGCAGGTACCACTTTGGTGAACGAGTACAGGGTGACCAATGGGACAGAGAGAGAGGCAGAACAACTCATGTGTTGTGGAAAGAGGCAGATCTGAAGACATGAGGCTAGTGAGGAATGGGTTTAGACAGATGCCCTGCCTGCCATCCAGGGCCATGGCATGTCTTGGCCTGGGCTGCAGCCAAGGGCCATACTTGGTTTGTGGTCCAGATGCAGCTGGGGTTTTGTGTTGATGTCTGTGGCTCCCATTACCACCGAGGGCCATGTGGACACATGGAGTCTGGCTCACAACCTGTGACCACGTGGATGTACAAGAGATGTGCGCCTCCACAGGGGCCTCCACAGGAGTCCTGTGTTGTAGCCCTGTACCAGTGTGATATCTGGCCCAGACTACTGTCGTGGACCGTTTCTGGGTCTGTGGCCCTGTTGCAGCTGGGCTCTGGGTTGACATCCATGACTCCTGTTTGTTAGTGCAGAGCCCCAGAATCCGGGCCGACACCTGAGACCATATTGGTTTTAGAGAGTCAAGTTGTTGCCAACTTGGGTGGCTCGTGCTGCCACCTGGGGCCATGGTTTCATTTGGTCCTGAACAGTGGTCATGGGCCATGTCTGGGTCTGTGGCCTTACTGCACCCAAGGTCTATAACGATGCCAGTAGCTCCTGTTACTATCAAAAGCTGAGCAGATGCCTGGGGTCTGAGCTGCCACCTGGGGACATGTTGGTGTTTGAGAGCCACACTGCCACTGAAACCTGGAGATATTGAGATCTGCAGTGCGAACCAGGCTGTTGCCAAGGACCATGTCTAGGACAATGATCCTTCCACAGCCTGAATCTGTGCTGATGTCTATGGCCTTTGCTGCCACCAAAGTTCACTTTGATGCCTAAGATATGGGCCTCCACCTGTAGTCTTCTTGGTGCGTGAGAACCTTCTTGGTGCTGATGCTGGACCCATGCAGACCTGAGTGACATGCGCTGCCAGCCAGGGCCACAGTGTCACTTGGCCCCAAACTGTAGCTATGGGCTATGTCTGGGTCTGTGGCCCTGCTGCAGTCAGTACTTGTGTTGATGTGCAAGGCTTCTGACGTCATTGAAAGGGGTTAAGATGCCCAGGATCTGGGTGCACACTAGAGTCATGTAGGGGTTCAAGAACCACGCTGATGTTGGGATCATGCTGATCTCAGTGACCTGCATTGCCTGCCAGGACCATGGAGACATCCGAGCCTAGGCTACTGCCAAGGACCATGTCTGGGTCTATGGTCCAATCACAACTGGGGTCTATGTTGATGTTCATGGCCCATAGCACCACTAAGGGCCAAGTGGAAATCAGGGGACTGGGCTGCCACCTAGGTCCAGGTTAGTGTTTCATAGTTGAGCCTCTCCTGGGGCCATGTTGATATAGTAGCCTGCACTGCCATCAAAAGCCATGGCAGTGGTATAGTCTGGGCCTGGGCTGCTGCCAGGGGTCATGTCTGGGTTCCTGGTTTTGTCTGCAGCTGCAGTCTGTGTTTGATGTCTGTGGCTCCTGTCATTATCACAGAAAGTACCGAGGATAGGACAGCAGAGTTTGCTCCGGCCCCCACTGGTTACAGCACTAGGGAGAGCTGGCCCTGCCCCTCACAACCTCAGGCCTCCAGAGAGAGTGCCCTGCAGGGTGCCAGAGCAGGAGAATTGGCCACTCTCCCTACTGTCTGCTACATAGGGTGCAGTGCTGGCGAACTCCACCAGGTAGTGATGATGAGGGAAAACCGACAGCTGACCAACCCTGAACCAGGACTACAGGTAGTTCACCCCAACATGCACCTCATCTAGGAACTGCTGGAGCATGTAAAGCGGACTAACCTGCAGAACCAAAGCTGCACAATCTCCATGACACAAGGCAATAATAGGATTTCTAAGAGAAATCCCAGAGAGGGTCTAATATTCATGGTTTAGCAGAAGCCAGAGGCCTTGAACAGACCAAAGACTCATTGCAATGAACATTTACAAGTATATATATATATATGTATGTATATATATATATGTATATATATGTATATACATATATGTTTTTTTATTTTTATTTTTTATTATTTTTTGTTTATTTATTTATTTTTTTCTTGTTTTTTTTATTTTTATTTATTTATTTTTTTTTTGAAAAAAAATTTTCTGCCTCCTCCCCGCTCCCATTTCCCTCCCCCTCCTCCTGCCCCTCCCCCCCTCCCCCCACTCCTCTTCTCCTCCCTCTCCAGGCCAATATATATATATATATATATATATATATATATATATATATATATATATATAAAAGGTACACCCTGAAACTCACCAGCACAAACTGGCTTCCACACTGAGATATTTAATTTTTTGTGTTTTGTCTTTAAATTTTGTTTTTGGGGAGGTAGCAAAGGAAGAGGGCAGAAGATGGGACAGGGAGATAAGTGCAATCGGGATGCAGGATGTGAAATTTACAAAGAATCAGGACAAAGTTAAAAAAAAAAAGATTCTATGTGTATGTTTGAGTTCACTTATATGCTATGGCATGAATGTAGGTGGAGGTCGTAGAACAACTTAGAGGAGTTTCTCTTCTTTCCCTCATATGGATTCTGGGAACCAAACTCATATCTTCAGGATCAGTGACAAGGACACGTTCATACCAAGTATCTCCCCATTCTGATGCCAATGACTTTTAAAATATTAATAACATTTAGTTTTCATATTCAATTGGTGATTTTAATATTACATTTGTAGCATAGTTTATGTTAATTGTAATTGTAAGCTATCAAATTGAGTTGTGCTCTTCATGAAGCTTAACATGCATTCAAACAACTACATTAACAGCATTGTTTAAAGAGTTCTGTAAAAATCCATCACTATCTTGTTTCTTTAAATAAGTTGCTCAGTATTCACATAAATATAAAATAAATGAAGGACAGTAGAGCAGCCTGAGCATCTTAGAAAGAAGATTTTCAATGTTGTGCATCCAGGTCTTTGGCTCTGGTGACACCAGAAAGCACCATAGACCAGGCCTCCAGCTCTATCTCAGATGTGACCATTGACCACATCAAGAAAGGGCCTTATGATTTTCTGGATCCTTCAGCTTTAATAACTGCAGATGTCAGTGTGGGGTCAGAGCTTCAGCTCCAGTGGTACCCTAGCCTCCTGTGAGACTGAGGCTTTGGTTCTAGGTTCCAGTGTCAAAGATCAGTGGGAGACTGAGGTTTTAACTTCTGGGGTCCTGATTATCACTGCAAGAATGGGAGTCCAGACTTCTGTGGTACCCAAGGTCACTTTGGGTCCACAGTTATTGCCTCAGCTCTTTACTGTACAGACTACAGAAGGTCTGACATTTGGACTTCTGTCCTGAACAGGTTCACAGAATCCAAAGAGTGACGAGGAATTTGATATCTGCCTTGGTGGTCAGTGTGTAGTCCTATGCTTGGTTCTCATCATACATAGCCAAGAAAAGACCACCACAGTGTCTCTGTTTTACAATCAACACCAAGTTTCAGCAGTTATGGTAGCTGATATTTATGCAGACATCCTGTAAAAAGAAGTCAAAACTGAAAGACAAAGCCACTCCAACAGATTCAACAAATATAAAAAAAAGCACAAAGACTATGAGACAACCATTGTAGTTTAATTCTGATGAAGAACACACACCAAAATGAAAACTATGAAAATGCCTATTTCTACATGAAAATATTTCTTGGTGAAATTTTAGAATTTCAAAGAATTCTAGAGAGGACAAGTGCATGACAAAAGGCTAAAAGTATTACTATTTGATCTTTGAGGGGAAATAAAAATGGGAAAGAGAAGCACATGAAACAAGATGGCAAATACAGACATGAACAGTATATAAAACAGTATATAAATCACATATAATTGTTTAGCAAACCCCATGTTGTATGTAAGCATGGAAAGAATCAGCAGTGCTTGCGTGGGAACTAGAAATGTTCCTGATCAAATGGGCTTATCAATTACAAGAGACTTCACTGTGATTAGGAGTTATGCTAAATTTAAGTCTTACTTGCATTTCAGTGGTTTAGATTTGGAATAATTTAAAAATTTATGTAGAAAACAACAAAAGTTAATGTGATAGCCAGAGAAGCTGATATAATTAAAGGTCAACCACTTGACTATAAAACCTTTATAAAAAAAAGAAAATGTTGTCATAGCAACAGAACAAAGAACTGTTGAAAAAGAATTAAGTTCAGGGAAAAGAAGGGATGCATTTCACATAAAGACTTAATTGGCAGTTGAATTTAGAAGGAAAAAGACACCCATGATTGGCAACAAGTAACATACCAGTGTTTCTTTCTTCATTTTTACTATTCTTGTGTTCTGTCAGGGCAGGTGCAAGAATCTCTAACTAAAGATTCCACTGTGTAGACTGCTCTGTACCTACATTGTGACATGCAAATAATTCCCAGACAAGTGAAGAAGAGGGAAAATTGGGGTGACATACTGGTACATGCCATTCTGGATCTTGATGTCATCATAGTTTGGACTGTACCTTATGTTACCTTTTCCTTTTTTACTAAAACCCAATGACTCAGAAATGAAGCAATACATTTAAGCGACAGAGCTGCTCTTTCCTATTTTAATGAAACATTGATTGACTGTCTTTATTTTCATATCTTAGTTTGTCCCCAAATTAGTACAGTGATTAATGTGCTAAGTGGTCCAGGCTTCTGCTATATAACATGATGAAGAGATATATTTCATTACATTCATGTAAGTTACAACTAAATTCTAAATGTCAAGATTTACCCAAAATTATTTGGTCATTGCTATTCATTATTTGGTTATTTGAGTAGCCATGAGGAGGCAGAGTATAATTGGAAAGTCTGAAACTTAAAAATATGCAGACCACAAAAGATTGATATGTTCAAGCACATACTTCATAAGCACTATGAATTAAAAAGAAAAGTTATCATGAATAAAATAATTATTCCAGTCATAAAATATTGACAGATAGATTGAGAAAATGAATGCATCTAAAATGCAATATTGTTAGGTTGATAAACTTCTATCCAGGTTAACACAGAAGAAAAACACTCATCAATTAATTAATATCAGATGTGGAAGAGGGTATCACAACTGATCCTTCAGATATTAAAAGGATAATAAAGATAATGAATTGATGGCATGGATTCAATGGATGAATTTGTTGAAGGATACAAATTAGTGTTTCAAATAACTAAGCAGATGTCAGTGAGAATTTATATCACTAATTTATAAACTTTTATATTTGAATTCTCTAGAGAAACAGAAAAACTAAGATATATACATAGAAAAATAGATTATAAGAGAATTATTTTATTTGTTATTATTTAATAACTCAATATCTAGAGTCAGAAATCTGTAAAGTCAGGAGAACTGACAATATAAACTACATTTTGGAAGGATTCAGGCTTGAGACCAATGAGGAGTTCATGTTTCTGAAGTCAAGAAAAGTCCCAGATCCCTGGCAGTGAAGCTCACAAGTGGACCCTCTTATTGAGAGATGCAAGTCCATTGTTCTAGCCAGGCCTTTAACTAACTGGAAGAAATCAGTCTACCAATTTAAATATTATTTTCATTCCAAACCATCTTCACAGAAAACTCAGAATTCTTTTTGTATCCTGATTAATAAAACAGTTATATCTACTAAAATAAAAACACTAGGCCCAGATGCTGCCCCTGGGAAATTCTTTCAAACAGAAAAAATGGTAACAATTCTATACAGTATCTTACAAAAAGCAGGAGCCAAACAGAATAATTTCTAACTCTATGAGGTAATATTAACTTCATCCCAAATTCAAATAAATATATTACTCAAAGAAAAACTACATATTAATATATCTTATGCACATACTTTAAAACTTTTAGATAGAATATTAATGATTTGAATAGAAAGTGTACATTAGTTATAAACAATGACTAAATGTTGCTTATTTCAAGTAGACACTCTTAGCTTGACATTTAAAAATCAATTAATGCTATCATTCACAGCAATAGCCTAATGTGAAAGAATCATCTATTATAGCAACAGATACTGAAAGATTTGAGACAATTAAATATCAAATCATGATTTTAAAAAACAGAGCAATAATACATACAAAGGAATTCTCTTACCTTGGTAAAGAACATCCACAAGAGGCCACAGCTATAATAATCACTAGAAATAAGGTATCTATCTTCAAATATGCGTAAAAAGGTAAGAATATTTATTCTTACTGCCTTGTCCTCAACTTTACACAAAAGTCTAGTAATACATGAAGACAAAAAAAAATAGGAGAAAAATATAAGCCTATCTTTGGTGACAGATAGCATGACTGTTTTTGATATCCAGAAAAATCAGCAACAATAAGAAAATACTCATTATGATGGGAAATTGAAGGATATAGGTTACATTATGCCAAAAATCAGAGGTTTCTGAAACACTTGAAATGCAGATGGGAAATTAAAATAAAAATATAATGCCCTCTTAATTATAAAAATAAAACCATAAAAGATCTACCATAAATTTGTATAAGACTTACCAGGAAGTCTTGTATAGACAAAACTTCCATAAAAGAAGAATCAAAGGATCTCCTTATTCAATTTCCACAATCCCTACATAAACAATGGAATATTTTTGACATAAATTCTTAATACGTACCCATAATGGTCTAGAACTTATTACATAAATCAGGCTGATCTTCAACTGATAACCCTCCAACCCAAGCTTCCAGAATAAGGGAAAATAAACATGTTGCACAAAACCTAGCTAATCTATTGATTTAAATATCATCTCAATCCAATCTTTATGAGTTATCTTGTACATATAAATGAATTTATTCCAAAGCTTAAATGGGACAGCAAAATTATCAATCCACAGTAACCAGAAAAATACTAAAGAAGATCAAAGGTGACAGACTGGCATTGCCTGATGTGTAGGTTTCTGTAAATCCACAGTACTCAAGATGGTATGGTACTGACTAAGTAGCAGATGATATGCCAATGGGATGGAAATGAAATCCTAAAACAAACTTAAACATAAAGGAATAAGTAACAAAGAAGCATATGCTTTTCATCATATGGTGCTACAATTGTTGGACATTATATGAAAATGATTATAGACAGAGACTTCACATGTTTTACAAACATAAACTCAAAGTAAGCCCTAAAAGCCCAAAGGCCAAATGAAAATGATGGGTGCTTAAATATCAAAAACATGGTGTAGGGCTAGAGAGATGGTCTAGTAGTTTTGTTCCCAGCATCCACATAGCAGTTTATCACTACCTGTAGCTTGAGCTACAGAGGAACTGACATGCTCTTCTGATGTCTGGAGCTCATGTATATGTGTGGTACACCTGCATAATCACATAGATACAGACATACATAGACATAATATTTTTAGAAAGCATAGTTCTTGGAAGGAAAAACAATATGTACATTATAAAAATGATATCTTTTGTTTTGAAAAAAAAGCATTGATAAGACAAAGATGACAGAATGGAGCAAATATTTGCAAAACATATGTAATAAGGGATTTTGCATCCAAAATGCACAATAAGTTCTTGTAAGAAAAAAATAAAAAAAATATGCAGAATTAAGAAATAAAAATATCTCTAATCCATCAATTAAAAGATAGCAAATTAACATATGAAAATGTTAGACATTGCAGTTAAAACAAAGTGGTTCCACTATGCATCTACTAAAAAGCAGGAAGTGTGGGAGAAAAGACAATAGAAATCCACATTCATTGCTGATGAGGATCCAGAACAGTATGGCTGTTTGGGTCATATATTTGGAAATTTCTCATAAGGCTAAACATAACATTCATGAAATATGAATTGGAATTTTTACTGTTTACCCAAATGAGTTAAAACTTATTTAAAACAAATGTTATTTTGAAGCTTTATTTCAAAATGCTAAAGACTGGAAGTAAGGAAGACATCCTTAATAGGTAAATTCTTAGCCAGTTTTTAGTATATTTATAATATTATTTGTGTTAAAAATAAATGCATTTTCTAGACTTTAGGTAAGATGGAAACATCTTAAGTGCACAATGGTAAGTGGAAAAGATAAGTAAGAAAGGCTAAATAGTTTATGATAGTAAATAGTAAGATACCATACTATGATAGGGTATTCTTGGAAAGGCAGAGCAGGGAGCTAGTGATAAGGTCAGTGATGACCAGGAATCCTAAAGGAAAAGGGCATGATGTAGTACTAAAGCAGAGAAAACATTTAGGACTGTTAGGACTGTGAAATTATATATATTGTATATTTGCATCACATAGTATGAGAATATGATATTCTGTATGGCATCATCATGGATACATGACTACATAACACAGTGCACACTATTAAATAAAACAGTAAAAATTTTAGATTTTGTTTAGTAATAATGCATCTTACTGGTTAATTGAGTGTAAAATATATACCACATTGAAGTAGTTAGCAACAGAAGAAACTATAAGGGACATATATGAGAACTCATTACTAGATCTTTTAAGATTCTCAATGAATCTAAATTTGTAAATTATCTAGCAGGAAATGGAGAGGTGACTCAGCAAGGACGAGCACTGGCTCTCTTCCAGAGTATTCGGTTTTGATTACCTGCACCCACATGAGTATTCATAAGCATCTATAACTCCAGTTCAGGGGCTGGACACCCTCTTCTGATTTTGATACATGACAAGCATGCACATAAAACATAGAGATATGTGTGAGCAAAAGACACATACACATTAAGTCTATTAATAATAGGTATACTATCTTGCCATGAATTACACAAATCTTGAGGTATTTTACATATGCACGTTTCTAACAACCATAACAAATGAGACTTTTGACTTTCCCTAAGCTGATGGATTCTCATTCATTGATTCCCAATGAAGTCTAACCAATCTTTGCCTGTTCTTGAAGCTGCTCTTAATGAATTATACTTCCTGCTTCTTTATAAATGGTGAGTGTGTGTGTGTGTATGTGTGTGTTTTAGAGAGAGAGAAGATGTGTGCTACAGTGTACAGTAGCCTCACTCCCAACACACTTTTCTACACAATTTACTTACCCAGCTCTAGTAAAAACTGAACTGGTGTGGTAATTTTGTTAAAAATGTGTTAAATTAATCTGGAATGAATTGGCAAGCCTAAGTAAGATGTTTCTTACTCTTTGTGCTGTAGCAAATGTTCTTGCTTGTTTAGACTCCCTTTTTTGTTAATATTTCATCACTCATAGTTTCTATACCTTTTATTTTACACAAAGTCTCTCTTTTAATTGTCTCTTCTAATGAATTATTGATTTTATGTAGGTATGTTGTTTGTCTATTAGATTAATATCCTTACATGCAATTTCCTTATTCTTAGAACTTTTTCTTGTCAATATTTTACTAGATAATATTAATGGTTTTCTTATAAATAAACATATTATTTGATCTTTAAAAATTCTTGAATTCATTTTCACTCTCTTCCTGTTTGAATTTAATATTTGAAGGAGTCAGTAAACCTTTACTTGATGCTTATTTCATTAGGAAAATAAAATGTTAGTTATTTTATACAATATGAAACATTACCCTCTCTGTGTGTGTGTATGAGAATGTGTGCGCATGCATGCAAAGGAATCAGTCAATGTTTTCTTGAGGTTTACTTCAATAGGATAATGTTAGATATTTTACACAATGTGTAACATTGTTGTTTCTGTGTGTGCATTCATATGTGCTCATGTGTGTTCATGTGTGTGTTCGTGTGTGTGTGTGTCTGTGTGTGTGTGAAAGTAGGTAATGGGCAACTTCCTGTTTATTCACTGCCTTTTCCATAAAGAGATTCTCAATGTTGACATATATCAGACATTCTATAAAGACACTCAGAATGTATTTTGTCTTTAGATTTATTATAGTGTTGGGTTAAAAGAATGACTTTAACACTGGTCAACTGTTGCATTTCTAGAATAAATCTTTATGATCTTTATATTTCAATTTTTAATAAGATGGTGGACTAATGTGACAAGTGTATTAGATGTCTGTTTTATTATCCATGAGAAAGATTTATTAGTAATGTATTTTGTGTGACCTTGTTAGAGATTTTTGGCAGGGTCTTTTCATATCTGTCCCATAACTTTAATTTTTAAGTTTTACTTCATTTTATATTCTGTTGAATTGCCATGAAGTAGCCTAATTATTAAGCCTTCATAATTATGCTAATTTTGCCATTCACATTTTTTCTCTCTTATATATATGACATTTTCCATTCTGTGTTATATTCAATTTTAGCAACTAAAATTTCCAAAAAGTATATGTTATGTGTAACTAGAGTTGGTTTTCTATAAATCATTAAAACTGATGAATTTTTTTTGTTTGTTTTTCAAGACAGTTTCTCCGTAGCTTTGCAGCCTGTCCTAGAACTAGCTCTTTTAGGCTAGTGATGTGGGAAGTCCTATATATGTGTTGCTTTTATTGCTT
The DNA here is from genome assembly GCF_950005125.1 of Chionomys nivalis. NCBI lineage: Eukaryota > Metazoa > Chordata > Mammalia > Rodentia > Cricetidae > Chionomys > Chionomys nivalis. The sequence goes on from NC_080087.1 coordinate 45,681,301, forward strand.
AACAAATAAAGAACTTCTATGCCTGTGATAGGGTAGAATAAAGCTAGGTGGGAAAACTAAGCTGAATGTTGACAGAAAGTAGGTAGAATCAGTGAGACATCATATAGTCACTGGAGGAGACAGACACTGGAATTTTGCCTGGTAAGCCACAGTGATGTGGAGATGCACAGAATAATAGAAATGGTTTATTTTAAGATATAAGAGCTAGGTATTAATATATTTAATTTATTAGCCAAGCACTGATGTAATTAATACAGTTTCTGAGTGATTATTTTGAATGAGGCAATTGGAAAATGAACAAGTGGTCTCCAACAACAATTGGTGCCAATGTGGTCAACTAAATCCACTTAAAATGTGAGAGAGCTTGACAAGGAATTCTAGACACACACACAAAAACAGAGTTTAACATAACTTCTTGCTCTTTTTGCTGGTGGAAAGCAGAGATGTGACTCTTTTAAGAGGTTTCCTGACTCAGCTTTAGCAGGAAAAGCTGTGTGGCTTCTTTAAAAAAAATGGCAGCTTCCTGGTTCCCCACCATAAATGACTCTGACTTTCAGGAAATTTGACTATAGAGCATTTAAATGGGGTTTGTGATCAGCATGTTACAAACTGCTTAATGGCATGGTAGACCCACTGTATACCTGGAACTAGGGTGGTGTGCATGGCTTGCAGAGGTAGTAAACATGCCTCCACCATATTGGGTTGGGCAGAGTCAAAAGACAAAGCAGCCTTAATTTTAGCCACCCACTTAGCATTTTAAGAAGTGGTTCTGGTCAGAAAAGTGTTACAGATATGCAATAAAGAAGATTCAGATAAAAAAGTAGACCTCTGAATGGGTCACAGTGTTGGATTAATGTACATAGGCTAGATTGAGAGACAAATAAGAATATAAACAGTTATAAAAAGAAGGAAATGGTTTTAAAAAATATAACAAAGTCTTTAAAAAGACAGAGAAAACAGAGAAAAAGTAATAAAGTAAGAAAAATAAGCCACATAAAGATGGAATATACACAGAAAGTCTGGATTATGCATATTATTGTGTTTTCTTTGAATTTTTTGACTGTGAATGAGCTAAGTACAGAGATACATTTCATTGTATGGGTTGCTAAGATAAACCAGCATATATATTTTAATGGTATCTTGACTTCAAAATTTGGGTCTAAGGATTTGTTTGTTTGGAAAAGAGGTTCTTTTATTTTCACAGAGGATGAGAACAAGTGGTTTCCTTTTAGACTAATGTGGTTAAATAGAATAAGTGCCCCTGAAAGGTTGTCATGAACACCATCTAAAATTATTCTTTCTCTCCATCTACCCCATAACCTGATCCTTCAAGCTCCAATCCATCCCCTCCCATCCCCAATTTCTTCTACTTCCCTTCTCCCAGAGATCCATTTATAACTCATTGGGCCCTCCTTGTTACCTAGGCACTCTGGGTCTATGGTTATTCTTTTTTTTTTTATAGCTATCTCTTCCTTAGTTGAAGGAGATCTAGGTTGATTCCAGATTCTAGCTCTTATGAATAGAGCTGCTATGAACATAGTTGAGCAAGTTTCTCTTGGTATGATTGAGCATCCTGTGAGTACATGTTCAAAACAGATATAGCTGAGTCTTGAGGTGGCTGGATTTTCAGTTTCCTGAGAAACTACCATATTGATTTAGAAAGTGACTGTGCAAGTTTTCATGCCCACCAAAAGTGGAGGAGTGTTTCCTTTGTTCCATATCCTCTCCAGTATAAACCGAACTCTAATACAGTTTCTCATGTTGTGATGACTCCCAACCACAAAATTATTTCCATTGCTACTTCAAAATAGCAATTTTGCTACTGTTAAGAATCATAATACAAATATCTGATATTCAAGATGCCCAATACATGACTCCTGTGAAAAGGTCATTCAGGTCACGACCCACAGGTTGAGAATCACTGTTTTAAAGCTTTGACCTTAATCTATGTATTCTGGTTAAAAAAAAAATGGTATTCTCCTGAAATATAAACAAATTTCTTAATGAAAAGAAACAGTAAGTAGAATCTTTTAGAGCTACAGTATGGCCCTTTAGGTGATACAGGAAATATCCAAGTGCCATTTTGAATCCTTTAATTTCTACTCATTTCATTACAATTTGTATAATTTCCTTAAAATTCTACCAATATTTTATTCAGTCAAAGCACCAAACGTAGTAACTTCAGAAATCTTTACTTTTCGTATGTGTGTTAGTTTGAGCTTATATAGCAAAATGTGCCACTACATGGTTTAAACCACAAATACTTCATCCTTAATATTTTGGCACCTACTAAATAATGAACTGAATAAGAAAAAGCCAATTCCTAAAGCTGGTTCAAGCCTGAAATTGGGTTGTGTTCTCACAGTGGAAAACAAAGGGAAAAGCATGCTTGTCTTTTTAAAAGCCATCAATAGGATATACTCTCATTCCTTAATTACTGCCCAAAGATCCTGTCCCCAAATACATCTGCATTGTCATGGTGGAGGTCAGAGTTCAACATCTCAGTTTGGCAGAGGAGGCAAGACTCAGTGCCCAACACTCTCTTTCACATGGCCATAAGAGCTATTATCCAAGATATTAAGTTATGATTTAGGACTTGGTGTAAATGGTTTTAATTCATTTTCTTCTTTGAAGAAAGTACTATATTTTTTCCATTTTAACTTAGAAAATTTGGATTCACAAAGGTGGGACTTTTTGTTATTGCCATTTACCAATAAGAAGAGAATTAGGTACTCTTATAGTGGAAAAATGAAATTTCCTCCACTCACACAAAGGTAGAAATGTTTTCTAGTGCCATTTACTAATACGAAGAGGATTAGGTACACTCTTTTTGTGGATATATGAAATTGCCCTTGGTCCCAGTAAAGTACAAGAGATGCATTTACCTGCTACTAATTCACATAATTAAAGACATTGCTGGAAATGGAGCAATGATGTCAAATGTTCTAGGAATGCAGAATCTACTTTGTCTTGTGCTCACTTTCTTCCTTTCCTTTCCTTTTATTTCAGCAAAGATCCTTAAGTGAGAAAGCCAAGAAAGAATTTACAGGCAAAATCCCCATCACAGACATATGTCTAAAAACATCTCCCTCCTGAGACTAAACATAATAATTTTTTTGACAGGGGACTCTTAGTGATCAGTAGCACCCATTTATAGAATTATGGATGTCACACAACTACATACATATTTTCACAAAACAATTTTTGTTTTGATTAATTGGTCCCACGAAACAAATATTGTATATTTGCAGGACTGCTACATGGGTGAGGGTATGTATAAAATTATTAGTCACCTTGGAAACTCAACTTATAGATATTAGAGAGACTGAACTAAACAAAAATTATTTTTGACTACCCAGAAGGGAAATGCCATACACGGTGGCAACTAAAATCTTTAGGTGATTCCTAATTTGCAAATGTATGCTTTTAGCAAGGAATGAGAATTTACTTCTATTTGCAGGTGAGAATTTAAGAAGATTTTCAAATGACTATATGCCCATAAGTATTATTTGACATTAATTTAGTTAATGGTCAGTGTTTCAGCTAAAAATGACTTATTATAATGGCTTTTACACGCGTTTTGCTGGACTTTTCCCTCTGTGTCTTCTGAACAATGAAAACAAAATTCAAGGCCTATATTTTATGTGTGTGTTAATTAGTATGTAGCTGCATGCAGTATATGCTAATGCCTCAGATACTCTCCCAAACATTAATAAGCATTTTCATATTTTATAAGGCAAGCTCTAAATTTTGGAAAATGAGTCTGAACACTATTATTATCCAAATGTCACACGCACACACACACACACACGCGCGCGAGAGAGAGAGAGAGAGAGGGAGAGAGAGAGAGAGAGAGAGAGAGAGAGAGAGAGAGAGAGAGAGAGAGAGAGAGAGACAGGGAGAGAGAGGGAGGAGAGGGACCCACAAGAACTACTGTGCAGCTGTTTACTTAATTCAGAGAATTATGACTTGTAACTTATACCGGTGACCTCAGTGAGTCCTAGAAGAGCCCCAGGCTTTCTGGAAAGCTGATATAACATATTTGTATGTGTGCACTGTTGGAAAGGATAGAGATTCATGCTCGATTCTGCTCACTGGTGTATCAAAGATAAGCAGTTGCAGGGGCTCTCTGAGGATCAGTAGAGAGCAGACTAATTCTGTGCTTTAATCCTTCACGGGTCAGGATTTTCTCCAAGCCTTAATACTCTATCTCTGTTTCAATCACTGCTTGACAAATGCCAGGAAGGAGGGCAATTCACGGACAGGAAAGTATTTCAACATGCATTTGTTTCTGAGTGCCGGAAAGAGTGGAGAATGGTGATGGTTCTTCACTCATCTCTTGCCTCCTCTCAGTGTTTGCATGCCTTATGCAAAGGAACGCTTAAGTCCCCGCGGGGTTCATTTGCAATTGATGACTTGAAACTGAATATTTAAGCAAGTGCCTGAGTATCCAAGTGCTGAAACTCAAGTCCACAAAAGTGACTCACTGAAACTGAAGGGAAAGCTCTTCCACAACCTTGTAATATGAAATAACAGCAGTGAAAACTGAAGTTCATTGATCTTATCTACTTCTACTGGATCTAAAAGAAGAACTACCCTTTGATGCTTAAAAATATAAAGTAACATTCCAGTGAGCCATATTAGATATGAAAATTAAGAGTATATTTAAATTTTTTTCTTTTGGCTTATCTGAATCTATTAGCAGACATATTTTTGGCCATATTCTATACTATATTCTATACTATATATAATTATATATATAGTGTATAAAGTGTAGTATATACTATAAACTATGTACTGTGTATTATAAAGTGTTCTGTGGCTTACATTCTTTTCCCACTCAAAACGTATATAACATATTATCTATGAAGCTTTATAGTTAATTTTTCTAAGTCAGACTTTGTCACTGTTTTCAATGTTTTTTTTTTTTTGCACATATCAAAATCCCTTCCTTCTTGTCTCCCTCCCTCCATCCATCTACCCATTCCTCTCTCCCCTCTGATCTCTCATCTTTTTTTTTTTCCTTTAAAGAAAGAGCCACACCCTGTAGTCCAGGCAGGCCTAGAATTGGCAATCCTCTCTCAGCCTTTCGAATGCTGAGCAATTTCAATAATATGTCCTTGTCCCTGGCTCATGAGTAACCTTTCTGAGTAGACTCCCCACGAACACATACTGAATGACAATGGGACTATTTGGTTTCCTTTGAAAAGGGTGAGTTGGCATTGAATGCTGCTGCCTGGAGATGAGACTCTAGTTGAGGGACTTTGGCTGTTTTCTGTGTGTATCTCTCCATTGGACTGCTTGGACTTCCTAACACATGACAGTTAGAACCAATGAGTGATGGTCATGATTAAAAGAATAAGATACATATTTCTTAAGACACAGGCCCAAAGTCCAAACCGGGGTCATCTCCTCAGTATTCTCCTATAACTCGTCAAATGGTTCTGCAGCCATTTTCTTGACAGTCCTTCACAGCTTACCACTGTACAGATATTGGTGTGCTTATTTTCTTTACAGCTCCGAATTAGATTTCAGTGACATGAAAGTCAGACCTTTTTTTCATTTTTCTTCACTTGAACTTGTGATGGTCATTTTGACATAACCTACCAAGTGTCAGGATTACAAAAACAGAGTCATGCATAGCTTATTAATAGTTTAAAAACTAAATAAATGGATTATGTCATTTTTGCAGATTGTAATTCTGTGGCAAAAGATGAATAGTCTTAGCTACACCTATCAACAAGGCTATTTATAAAGGACATTTATAAAGCAATAGTGATTCGTAAGCAAAGGAAGTAAGCAGAAACCAACGAGTATAATTGAAGGGACTTGAATTAAAAACTCAAGAGCAGAACAACAGTTTCTTTTAAGAAGACTAAATAAAACATTATTTCTTATGTTTCTTATTTCTTATTACCTATTATGAAAGTAGGTCCACAACATACTCAAATGAGACCCGAGAGATCTGAAAATATGAAAACACAGGGAAAGGCTTCAGAGCATCAAAACTGGCAAAACTTTCTCTTTCCTTCCTTCCTTCCTTCCTTCCTTCCTTCCTTCCTTCCTTCCTTCCCTTTCTTCTTTCCTTCACTTTAGAAAAATGGTCTCACATCACAGGAAAACATCAATGCAATAAAAGCCAGATGTGGTATTATGAAACTTAGAAGCTGTTTTACAATAAACTGCGCAGCCATAGGGTGTGGAACCTCCTTGTAGCACGAGTTTACAAAACACACATGATAGGAGATCAATATGCACAATATTAAAGCAGATTTTTCAAGGAAAACCATGCAAATGGCCCATGAGTACATAAAAAATTTCAGTATTACTAATCATCAGGGAGAAGCACATTAAATCTTAATGTCACATCACCTAACTCTCATAAGAGTGGCAGTCACGAAGAACCAAGGATGGAAAACTCTGACAAACATAAGGAGAAAAGAGATGCTCTAGAGTACAATAGATGTTTCTAAAACAGTTATTAAAATCAGTGTTGATTAGATAATGTGTGTATGTGTTTAAAACTCAAGGCACTCCATAGTATCTGACTTAGAATCTCTGGTATTCATTAGTTACATCCATATCTTTCCAGAGATGCATACACATCACTACATGAGCATACACATTCTGTTTTTCTGTCACTTCCCCTTCTGCTTAAAAGCCTAATCTCTGGGTGGTGCTGAATTTCCCACTTTCTACCTGGCAGTGACTCCAAGGGGTCACTTTTCATAGAAACACATATGAGATTCCCCCATTTATACTTATAGCTCTGTGAGTATTCAAAAATTTTTAGCCACTGATATTTAGGTATTTTAACTCTACATTTTGAAACATAAGGAGATGGAAACTGAGGTAAAGATGATTATATGACATCTCTAGGTCTCCTAATATATGATGAATAGAAAGTGCCAGCCTGGTACCCAACAAAATTCAAGAAATGTTGTCCAAGGACAGGGCTAAAATATCATTAGCCAATGGCTTCTGATTCTGCTATTGCCACACTCCTAATGTCAGAATAATAGGCAGGAATCAAAAAGTATTCCAGAATGGAGGTTTTAGACACACTGGGAAGGCTGGGTACAGAAAGTCAAAATATGAACATTTAGAATAGTCTCAAATGAACTTAAAAAATTATCTTAGGAATATTTCCCTAGTAGACAAAGTATTTAAGAGCAGGAAATAGCCTTGGTCATGAGATTTTACTCTTTAAAGATGTTCAAGGCTGAGATGCTCAATTGGGGAAATACTTGCTTATAACATGAACAACATTGTCCTGGGTTTTAGCACATAAAATAAATAAAGGAGGGATGGTGGGATATTCCCATAATTCTAAAACTTAGGATATGGAAACAGGAGGATCAAAAATTCGAGGTTATTGTCTACTGTGCTGTGAGATCCTGTCACACACCCATACACAAAAAAAAGTCAACAAAGACTTTCAAAAGAGGACTGAAGCTAAGATTGAGGACCATCATTTTCTTGGAAGGTTTTTGATATGGGATTCTCTTCTGTATTCTATGAATATGTTTTATTACCATTGGTTAATAAAGAAGGAGCTTCAGCCTATGGCAGGGCAGAATAAAGTCAGGTGGGAAATCAGAACAGAGATAGGTAGAGAGAGCAGGCAGAGTCGGGGAGTTGCCATGTGGCCACCAAAAGAGAGAGGCGCTGGAAACTTATTCATTGGTCACAGCTTTGGGGTGATACATAGATGAATAGAAATGGGTTAATTAAGACATAAGAGCTGGCTGGGAATACGTCTAAGCTATTGGCCAAACAGTGTTGTAATTAATATAGTTTCTGTTTGATTATTCAGGTCTGGGCGGCCAGGAAATGAATTCCTCTGTCTACAGCTTTGCATTTATTTTCAGGTCTTCTTTCTTGATTTTCAACACAGCAAACCACACGACAGTTTAAATGTACAGAAAACAAAATCTCACACTGAAGGTGTAGCATGGATAAATGTGGTAGTGTCAAGGAGAAGTTACTCACATAACTTCAGAGAAAACTGATGTCTGTACTAGAAATATACTCATAACCAACAGAATGGTATTCAGAAGTTACTAGTTGCTGGACAAATGTATAACAACAATGCAGAGGAGAATGGAATATAGCAGTGTCAGACACATGAAGTACACAGTCAGGAAAATATATTGTCTAAGAAAGGGAAAACTTTCCAAGTGTGGTTTGAACTATAAAGAACTTAATAAAAATACAAAATCAATAAAACAACAGGTCAAAGACAAGGCACCAAACGAGAATAAAATGAAAGGGGAAATTTCAGAGCTAGTAAAACAAATCAAGTTCAAAACATCAACATTTATAGCTCTAATAAATAAATTAGAAACAAGACGAGACCAGAAAGAGAGAAGAAAATATTGAATTTCAGCCCTGGGGGAAAGTTAGGATGATAAATTCAATAAAGGAATATAAACATAGAGACTTAAAAATTATAGAAAATTGGCAATTTAGAGGCCAAAGATGATCTAATATAAGGACACTTGCTATCCGTGGAGGAGAGAATCTATTTAACAGAAGAGAAAAACTATTGAGAAATACAAAATGAGGAAAAGTCTACCAAATTTAGACAGATGCAAACATATATCCTAAGCAAACTATAGGTGCAAAGCTCAGAATTCTGCAGAAATGTAGAAAAGGAATATATCCTTTTTCCTGTAGTGGGAGGGATTGAGGAAACCATAAATATCAGCAAGTTCTTCATAACAGCTTTAAATGCCATCTGGAAAGTATTTAAAATTCTAAGAGGAAACAAAAATGATCTAAGAGCATTCATTCAGCTGAGCTACCATTTATTCTAGAAATGACCTTTGGAAGACAGTCTTTGCCCAAAAAGAACTCAAGGACAGACAATGACTCTTAGAATGTTTCCTTTCTTTACCCTTTCAAGTTTTTGTGTTTTTATTTATCTAATTTCGTGTGTGTGTGTGTGTGTGTGTGCGCGCGCGCCTTGGTGGAAGACAGAGGACAACTGGCAGGGGTGAGTTGTCCCCACCATGTGTGTTCCAGGGACTGAACTCAGGTTGTTAGGCTTGGTATCAGGTTTCTTTACATTTTTGTTTTTGTTTATTTGCTTGTGTTTTTTAAATATGGCTTTATGATGATATACAAATAATCAATAAGTAAAAAATGTAAGGAAGGGACCAGCTATAGAAACAAATTTGTAGTGAGTTTGGTAAACAAAGTTTGACCACAATCCCAGTACCTCTCCATCACCTGGTTTATCTCCTACATGCCATCTTCTGCTATGGCATATTGGTATGACTGTTAGATATAATCACATATTTCTTCCTTGATTAAGTTACTATGTTTATCCACTTTCTGTTACTATAGCAAATACCTCAGATAACGAGGCAGCATTATAAAGAGAAAAGGTTCAGTTTGGCTCACAGCCTTAGAGGTACCAGTTAATGAATAGTTGACTTGTGTGACTGTGTGACTGGGCTTGTGGTGAGGTAGAGGATCATGGTGGTGAGTGTATTATGAGGGAGGGTGGGAAGGAGGGGGAGAGAGAGAGAGAATGAGAAGTTAAGGATATTATCATCCTCTGTTTCTAGTGACCCCAAACAGTCTGTTACATTCTAAAAGGTCTATCACCTCCCAATTGTACTATTGTTTGGGGACCAAGCCTTTAGCACACAGGATATTGGATCCTTTATCCAAGCTGTAACTGTTTCTAAACATTGACTTAATCACACAGGAAGCTTCTGGATAAGGTTGAGCTTATTACAGTGTAAGCTTTCAGAGAGGTACTCTCTGACTGTCTGAAAGTCTTGATGCTACATGCCCTTGGAGGAGAATGACTCTTTGTCCAAATGCTAGCAACACATGGAGGACCTTAATTCTTCAACCATCACTGATTTCCACTGGATATATGGTAATATTGGAAAGTTTCTGCCTCCAGCTCAAGGCAGAATTCATTCAGACAGTGCTAGAATCTAATCTTCAGAGATTGAGCTGAAGCAACAGCTGAATCATTACTATTCATCTCACTCATGGCAAATAGTAATTGTGTGCTAAATAAGTTCTGAGTAGTTAAATTCATTTTTATTTGTTGTAGCCATTAGAAGGAAAACAGTAAGTGTGTAAGTAGAGCATATCGGAAATTTGTTCAGATTTCAGGTTATTTTCCTACAAATTAATGTTGTAAAGAAACAGATATTATATTGATTTTCTTGACTATAATAAAATGTCATTTCTATATTATATAAAGGCATCATACTGTAAATGATAAATGTTTACAGTAATTATTAAAAATATTTATAGATTAGTATTTTTAAAGTATAAGCATATACATAATTGGAATGTAGTTAAAATACACATAGGGGGGAAAGAAAGAAACTAACTTTAATGGTAGAGAAATAGTCAAAACTGTTATAATAAACTTCAGCTGAAATATAATGGCTTGAAATATTTAGTATTTATATAATATTATTGTTAGTACGGATTAAATACTCAGGTTTATTACATGTGGATGAAGTAGTGAGAGTTATCATGTACAGGTGAATTACTCAGGCTTAGTACATGCGAATGAAGACTAAACTATGAAACAAAGGAATAAACAGACACCATTCATTAAGAGATGATCCACAAAGCCACTAACTGCTGATCTCACTCATCAAATGCCCTTTCTATACGTGGAACACGCTTCAGCATCTCTCAGGAGAGCTTCATGTTTTTAAAGGAAGTAGAAACTGTGACTGGTACTCTAGCCAAATTTAAATGGAAGCTCTGATTCTGCATTTTTGATCTTTATTCCTCTGACTTGGTATTCCAAGGGGGAAATGCAAGGTCACAGTCCCAAACAAATCTGGAGAATGTTAAGTCTGTGGACTAAAACATACTTTAATTTTGTTTCATTTGACAGAATTTTTCTGGGGTGATGCATCACTTGCATGCATGTGCATCTGACACATGATACAAGATGAGGTTTTATTGGTGCCGTCAACAGGAGTAAGGGTGAGGGTTACTTACAGGATCAGAGAGATGCAGAAGCACCCCCAAGGAAGCAAACAAATCAATTAGCTTCTTTTCCTTTCTAGGATTAATTTATAAGAAATAAAGAAGAAAGCATTCTCTAAAAAGGGGATCAAGAGAACATTTTTAAAAAGATATTTGATACAATATCTGATACAAGCCTGAAGCAGTAGCAGTTGACTTTGTGGGGGAATAGAGTGAATGGGGGCTGAGTTGAATACACTGGCTTGCAGAAAAAGTTCATGGTGGAGGTCTTGAGTTTAGTATGGTCCAATCTGGAGTGTAATAAAAAACAGAGAGTGGGAGAACTAGGTAGGAATTGAAGTAAGCAGGGCTTTGAGGATCACAATGTAGCACTGAATGTTGATGACAACATAGTGAAGAGAGCTGGTGAATTGTTCTGCATAGTTCATGCCAAAGTCTGACTCAGTGGCAAGTCCTCCTGGGAAAGTAGAGAGCATGTGATTAGAGGAGCAGAGAGAGCAGTATGACGTGGTTGTTGTGCATGACAGGAAACCAAAGGGAATGGTGCTAGTGGTGTTAGCAAGATGAGAGAGGGAGGCAGCATGAAGATTTAGTTACACTTGAAGGAAAATTACCAGGACTGATTTTAAAATTGTTCTAAAAAGAGGACTCTTGAGGATTAATCATAATTTCTAGGTTTTTAGATTTGGCACTACATGCTGGAAGGTTCTGTCAGATGGGAAGCGGATAGATGAAGGGATAAAATGTCTATTTTAATGCCACAGGAATTTATTTTGATTTTATTATTTTTTTATTGATTTTATTGAGTTGTACATTTTTCTCTGCTCCTCTCCCTTTCTCTCATCTCCCCTTTAACCCTCTCCCATGGTTCCCATGCTCCCAATTTACTCAGGAGATCTTGTCTTTTTCTACTTCCCATGTAGATTAGATCCATGTATGTATCTCTTAGGGTCCTTATTGTTGTCTAGGTTCTCTGGAATTGTGATTTGTAGACTGGTTTTCTTTGCTTTATGTCGAAAAACTACTTATGAGTGAGTACATGTGATAATTGTCTTTCTGGATCTGGGTTACTTCACTCAATATGATGTTTTCTAGATCTATCCATTTGCTTGCAAATCTCAAGATGTCATTTTTTTCTATTGTGTAGTTCTCCGTTTTTCTTATTTATTCTTTGGTCGAGGGGCATTTAGGTTTTTTCCAGTTTCTGGCTATAACAAACAATGCTGCTATGAACATAGTTGAGCACATGTCCTTGTAGTATGATTGAGCATCATTTGGATATATACCCAAAAGTGATATTTCTGGGTCTTGAGGAAGGTTGTTTCCTAATTTTCTCAGAAATTGCCATACTGATATCCAAAGGGGCTGTGCCAGCTTGCACTCCTACCAGTAATGCAGGAGAGTTCCCTTTACTCTACAACCTCTCCAACATAAGTTGTCATCAGTGTTTTTAATCTTGGCCATTCTTACAGGTGTAAGATGGAATCACAGAGTTTTAATTTGCATTTCTCTGATGGCTAAGGATGTTGAGCATTTCTTAAGTATCTTTCAGCCATTTTAGACTCCTCTGTTGAGAGTTCTCTGTTTAGGTCTGTACTCCATTCTTTTTATTGGATTATTTGTTCTTTTGATGACCAATTTCTTGGATCTATTTACATTCTTCTACATGTTGGCATCCAGTTATGGACAACACCATTTGTTAAATATGATTTTTTTTCCATTTTATATTTTTGCTTCTTTGTCAAACATCAGGTATACGTTGGTGTGTACATTAATATCTGGGTCTTTGATTCGGTTCCATTTGTCCTCATGTCTGTTTTTATGCCAGTATCAGGCTGTTTTCAGTACTGTAGCTCTTGCCATGAGGTTTTAAATGATGATGATATTGTTGATTTCTAGGCGTGTAGGTACACATGTGTGGACATCAGAAGAAGACTTTGTGAAGTGGGACCCTGGTAATCTCTTGGATAGACATGAACAATTAACTGCACCATGATGTCGAGATACATTTTTACCCTGATTGATTTAAAAGACATTGTGGAAAATTAGTGCCATTTAGGCTTTTAACTACTTAATGGAATTCATTATTGGTATGCTACATACCTTCTGCTTTCCTTTTGCAAAGACCCCTAGTATGGTTACAACTTCCTTACTAGATTTAAGAAACCTTGTTGGCCCTTTCTCTAGTGGGTTAACTTCTAAGGATTGCCTATTTTAAGTGGGTTGATGCATTTGTGTGTATAATTGTTCATGATCATTCTTTATTATCCTTTTAATGTTTGTAGAATCATCAATCATAATCCTTTCATTCCTATTATTAAAAATTTGTATCTTTTTCTCCCTAATTTCTTGATTGGAGTTTTGCTGTTGTGGTTAATATTTTGAAAGAACTAGTAGCTTTTGGCCTCATTAACTTTCATGATGGTTTTCCTCATTTAAGTATTATTAATATTAATTCTGCTATAACTTCTATTATATATTTTCTCCTGCTTCATTTAAACTTATACTAATTCTTCTTTTACTTGGATAATTGGTGCTAACTCCACCCTTGGACTTCTTTCTTTCTCAATGTCAACTAGATTGATTTGGATGGTAGAGTTGTGAGGTCAATTAAATTCTTATTTTTTACATTCTTTATCAAAAGAGGCAGGAACTCAGATGCAATTGTCTATTTCTCCTTCTATTTGCCGTAGTCTAGTATCTAATATTTTTATCCTCTTTTGTACAGATATACAACTATAATTATTACTGTTATCCTAATTCATCTTCATCTTTTCTATCATTGTGTCATAATCTTTATCCTTGATAATATTCTTTGATCTGAAGTCTAATTTGCCAAACATTAACATAGATACTGCTACTTTTTGTATATTTGTGTGTCTCTGTGTGTGTGTGTGTGTGTGCACAAGTGCAAGCAGACACAGAAGTCATGATGTGTTTGTGTTTGTGGTAGGCATAGGTGGATTTCAAAACAGTAATTTCTCCCCTTCTAGTGTATGAATCCTGGGGTTTTAACTCAGGTTTTCAGGTAGTAGGTGTCTTTATCTGTTGAGCAATTTTTGCTTGCTTTTGATGCTTATTAATATGGTGTACCTTTCCCATTCCTTTATCTTGAGCTTATTTGAAGTTTTGTATTTAAAGTGAATTTCTTTTTGTGTGGGTGTAAGAAATACTTTAATACAATATTTTCTCATTTTACATACTTTTCCCATTCCCACTCTCTCCCATTCTCCCATCCCATCCTTTCCCCATCCCCTATCCACTCCTTGGAAAGGGTAAGGCATCCCATAGGAAGTCACCAAAGTCTGACACCTCACTTCGAGGAAGGACCAAGGCCTTCCCCCTATATTTAGGCTTAGCAAGGAATCCCTCCAAAGAGAATGTGCTCCAAGGTGCTAGGTCAAGGACTAGGGGTAAACCATGGTCCCATTACCAGTGGCCCCATAGACTGTCCAAGCCTCACAACTGTCCTCCACATTCAGTGGGCCTAGTTGGCCCTATGCAGGATCCCCTACTATCAGTCCAGAGTCAATGAGCCTTTACTAGTTCAGGTAAGCTGTTTCTGTGGGTATCACCTTCATGTCTTGATCCCTTTGCTCATATTATCGCTCCTCCCTCTCTTGGATTGATCTCCAGTAGGTTGACCCAGTGCTTTCCTGTAGATCTCCGCATCTGCCTTCGTCAATTGCTGGGTGAAGGTTCTATGATGACAGTTAAAGTAGTCATAAATTTTATTATAAGGGAAGGACAGTTTAGGCATTCTCTCCATTGTCATTTGAGTCTTGTCTGGGGTCATCCTTGTGGATGTCTGGGAATTTCCCTAGTGTCATGTTTCTTGCAAACCCCTTTATTGCTCCTTCAATCAAGTCATTTCTTTCCTTTCTCTCCCCCTCTATCCTTCCCCCTTATTGAGCATCCTACTCCCTCATGTTCTCCTTCCTTCCTGTCTCCCCTCTCCCTCCCCTTCTGCTCTTCCTTCAGTGCCCACCACTCCCAATTTTCTCAGGAAATCTTGTCTGTTTCCCTTTTCCAGGGGGGATCCATGCATGTCTCTCTTAGGGTTCTCCTTGTTACCTAACTTCTCTGGGATCATGGACTATAGGTTGGTTATGCTTTGCTTTACGTCTAATATCTACTTATGAGTACATACCATGTTTATCTATTTGGGTCTGAGTTACCTCATTCAGGATGTTTTATCTAGTTTCATCCATTTGTATGCAAATTTCAAAATGTCATTGTTGTTTTTACTGCTGAGTAGTACTCAATTGTATAAATATACCAAATTTTCTTTATTTATTCTTCTGTTGAGGGACAACTAAGTTGCTTTCATGTTCTGGCTATTATGGATAATGCTGCTATGAACATAGTTGAGCAAATGTCCTTATAGTATGATTGAGCATCCTTTGGGTATATACCCAAGAGTTGTATTGCTGAGTCTCAAGGTAAGTTGATTCCCAATTTTCTGAGAAACCGCCATACTGATTTCCAAAGCAGCTGTACAAGTTTGCACTCTCTACAGCAATGGAGGAGTGTTCCTCTTACTCTGCCGACAGGTGGACCAATGGAATAGAATTTAAGACCCTGATATCAATCCACACACTCATGAATGCCCGATTTTTGGTAAAGAAGCTAAAATTCCATAATGGAGAAAAGAAAGCATCTTCAACAAGTGATGCTGGCATAACTAGATGCCAACATATAGAAGAATGTAAATAGATCTATTTCTATCCCCACGCACAACACTTAAGTCTAAATGAATCAAAAACCTCAAGATAAACCCAGCCATATTGAACCTCACTGAAGAGAAAGTGGGAAGTAGCCTTCAATGCATGGGCACAGGAATCCACTTCCTAAATATAACCCCAGTAGCACAGACACTGAGAAGAACACTTAATAAATGGGGCCTCCTGAAACTGAGAAACTTCCGTACAGCAAAAGAAACAATCACTGAGACAAAATAGCAGCCTAGAGAACGGCAAAATATCATCACCAACCCCATATCAGACAAAGAACTAATCTCCAAAATATATAAAGAACTCAAGAAACTAGACATCAAATTACCAAATAAAGTGAATTTCTTATAGAGACCATAGAGCCAGATGTCAAGTTTCTTTTCTGCAGCTTGATTCTCCTTTGTCTGACTTGCTGTCAAGTGTCACATTTAATGAGATTACTAATATAACTGGAGTAAATTCAACTGCTGTAATTGTTTTATATTTGTTTCTTTTTTCTCTGTTATACTCCTCCTCTCTTTTAGTGTCAAATATTAAACAGTTATGTTTTGACTTCTTTGCTTTCTTTAATAGTTGAGATTCTTTCTAACTTTTTAAACTATTTTCTAGAATATACATTTTAATTGAAATACATTTTTGAAATAACATTATAGCACTTCACATGGAACCACATCTAATAAATAAATACTCCTGGCTCCTTCTGTTTATCTTTAACAATATGCCTGTTACACATTACTCTTGATTGTATACTGTAATTACCCAATATAATTTACTATTACAATTTAAAAACTATTTTAGATACATTAAGAATATGATAAAGCCTTTATTTGTCTTTATGTCTTCTCCAATGTTCTTCTTTTCAAATAGATTCTGTTTACTCAGTTGTTTCGTCTTACGCTCCATGTGTAGTTGCACCTCTGTTTTTATTAATGCATTTCCCTAAGTGCCACTCATAGAGAATTTATACTGCAGAGCTCTTAAAGATCTAATTAAGGATTTATCTGCTGGAATTCTGTTAAGGTAGTGATAAAGTGTTGGGGATAGGAATGGTTCCATGATCTAGGCATAGGTTATGGACTTATTGGTCTGTGTGCCCACCTTCAATAGACTATCCTGCTTTCATATGCCTCTTTTCAGCCCGACAGGAAGGACAGAAAGGCTGGAGATGGACACATGTCATTTCCCTCAGTGAGATAGTATCCTTGTGAGTCTTTTCCTATAACACAGAACACCCTTGTTACTGAGTGTGCTCTTGACTTACTTCACAGTGATCCTTCTTTTGCTGCCAAAGCTCCACAGACAGTTTCATTGACTTGTTGTAACTTTATGGTGGTGACTTTTCCACTGTGCTACCTATGTGTTTCTAATTAAGCTCTTCCTAATTCAGCCTCCACAAATTGGTGAAACTAGTCATTCAGGTTTTACCAGTTTCTTTTTCTTTGTTGGTTTCCATTGGTTTAGTTTATCTGTTTCTTCATATTTTAGGGTGATAATTTCTCATGTGCTGTCAATTTTTTATATTCAGTATGTTCAGCTTTTCTGGTTGTAAAGGAATGATGAGTTCCAAACTCTACATCTCATAGACAAAAGCAGAACTTCTCCCATTTCTCCTGGGGGTACATAAAATCATCAAAAGAGAAACTGAGTAGAGAGAAGTTATGTTATAGTTCAACTATACCAGGATAAGTGTAACGGATAGCTAGGGTAGCTATTCAAAAATAGACTATGTTGCCCTATGCCTGTGACACCATGAAGAAGAAGAAAAGTAAGCTCTACTCCAAAGAGTTATCCCGTAGTTGAATGTAGCTAAAGGTCCTCACAGTGTACGAAATCCACAGTTTAAATGTGAAGAATGAATACCGATGGATTGTGCTCTCTCTCTCTCTCTCTATCTCTCTCTCTCTCTCGTTGAAGTTTAAAAGGGAGATATCATTAAATTCTATTTTCACAATGAAATTCGAACAAAGAATATATATACATATGTGTATGTATATATATATTCTGACTTTTAAGCTTTGACAGAAAAAAGGACCACTGTGAGACCGATCATTCAAGCGCTCTTTCAGCATATTTAAACCTGAATTACTTAGGAAAACTTCAGGAAATCTTACTAAACTTCTGTTAATTGCTTATCAATCTAATTTGAGAAATAGAAATAAGCAAATATGACAAACTATACCCCTGCAGAATGGAGTAGCTGAATATGACTTCTGTGAGCAAAATTCTGAGGTATAAATTTAGAAATTCTCATGTAGATAACTGCCAATTTTATAGAATGAGTTTATCCTCCATTAAAAGGAAGAACTATGATTCTTCCATGTAGTTAAGACTCACCAACGTGAGTTGCCGATATATATATAGAATTTTATAAAATTCTAGCTGCTCCTGGAGAAATAGGCCCTCTGTTGTCCCAGGGCAAGTTATGCTTCCTAGCTGCATTTCCTACTTGGAGGAGAAACAGTTAAGCCACTGCACAAGAGTTTTCTTTTGAGATTAGAACCTAATCAGGCATTCTGAGGAGGCAGACCATCAAATCCCAGGTAGTAGATCTAATTGCTTTTATTTGTGCTGTGTGTACTCTGAGCATTCTGTCCCAGGGTAGATCTGGGCTTTAGATGAAGTTTCTCAATTAAGGTGAAACAACTTAGTCTGGCAACTTGAGTTTCATAATGATATTCTGAAGCTCCGCTTCTTAGCGTGAAACTGATACATCATCATAGAACAAATTCATCATTCATTAACTCAAAATCAAATCAACATTTCTTTCTAAACCCAGGAGCAATATCTTCCCCAAACAACCAGCATGAATTCTGCTTCAAGTACAATAGCATTATGTCTGAAAAAGCTAAATTTGAAATGTGTGCACTGAGCAGTATCCACTGAATTTCAAGGTCAGTCATCACTCCAGATACCCAACTGGAGATTAGAACACAGCAGGTCACAATAAGGCAGGAATTAGGATGTATGATCAGGCATCATGCCTCTGAAGCAGGTTTTCCCCATAGTAAACAGAATAAGTCTGGCAAATATCATGATGAAGAAATGAATAATGTGGTTAAGGCATTAATAATACTCTTTTGAACATGTAATCTGACTTTTCTCTTAGAAATAAAATTTGGATTTTTTTTGTGTGTATTTATAGTGAGGCATGGCTTTCCCCTTGGATGGTCCTATTTTTATATTTTAATATGTGTCAAGAGAGTATCTTGGTGTTTTCACCCTCTTATGATTTTTTTATAAAGGACTTCCCACGAATAGTTGCTAATAATTCTATGACTCTAATTTCCCCACTTTCTTTATTCATCTTTCTCCAAGCTTTCTGAGTGCTTTATGTTCACATATAGCTCTCTTTTCACCATGTAGCAGTGAAGAGACACTAACACAAGGACTGTATTTCTAAAGAGATTAAAAAATCTATATGAGTAATTCCTCCATCTAAAACATAACTCTAGCACAAGCTAGATTTTATTTTGCTGTGGATGCACAGAGATAAAAACCTCTACACAATTCAAAAGAGAGGATTATTAAATTTTTATCAGCTAAAATCAATATCAGAGATAACATCAAGAGCCTTGAGAGCAGGGGCATGGCTAATCCACTGGAAAGAAAAGAGATCATTTTATTTGAAGAAATTTGGTTAAGCAGCATTTTTAACTCATTTGCTATATAAGTTAGTTATTGTTCCTTAGACATGGTAGAGAGTAAGAAACCCCTTTACTATCTGTCTTTCTGACTTTTAGTTGATATCTGCATGGTCATTGTGCTTTAGGAATTAAATATTTTTATTGTTTAAATTCTTAAAATGTAAAGTAAAACATTACAATTAAAAAAAGAATTCACCTTTAAGAAAAACAAAACTTGAAGGAAATATAAAGGAGCCACACTGATATTAGATCTTTTTTTGATTGTACTCATCTCTTATTAATAAAAGTGGCATATTTTATCAATCCTATCTTATAAAGTCACATCTTGAAAGGCAATTAATAACCCAATACTAATTTCTATGTGTAACTCAGCAGGCTTATTCAAAGATATTTCCCTTATTGAGATAAAGGGAAATGTCAGCAACACTGAAAGCAGTTGAAATTCCACAAGTCAGACAAGTAGCACAAAAAACAAAATAAAACTTCTGTTTTATGAAGAGTCAGGAAAGCAATTTCTTCTCAAAACAACTTTAGTTTGAATGCCCTTTGGTGATTAATAGCATGACCTCCATATCCAAGCCTCAGCGCAGCATTCATGAACACATCTGTGATACCATTGACCTTTGCCTTACAGCTTTAGGACTTTATTAAATGATCTTGGATAACTGAAGGGGTTGGAAATCATTCATCTGTCCATCCTTGTGTTACACTGACTTATCTTCATGATTTTCTATATTACTGGTGCAATGCTGGAGCTATGAGTTGGAGAAGTTTGCTTTGGAACAGCATGCAAGTCCACAGATATACTCCTTCAACCAATGAGGACCTGTACTTGAAGAAGTACCTAGGGACCCAGAGCCTGTCTCTATATTACTGGTGCAATGCTGGAGCTATGAGTTGGAGAAGTTTGCTTTGGAACAGCATGCAAGTCCACAGATATACTCCTTCAACCAATAAGGACCTGTACTTGAAGAAGTACCTAGGGACCCAGAGCCTGTCTCTAAGGCTAGGTGGTTTATCTTGGTAGGAAAATATTTGCCTCACAAAATACAAATTGTCAAAAGAATTTATTGACTAATAAAATTACAGTGATAATTGCAACTAACTTATGACCCCTCAAAGGATCCTCAAACAGCTATTCCCTGATGCTTTACTTGCTACCCCTATTAAGACCATTACTCTTCCTGCAAGTTTTCTTCATTTTTCATGATTTAGTTTGTTTTTATTTTATGTGTGTGAGAGTTTGCCTTACACATATCTATGCATATCACACACATCCCTTGTTCCCTCAGAGGCCAATGCAGGACATCATATCCATGTGTATCACTGTGTGAGTACTGAAAACCAACAAACCTGGGTCTCTGCACAATTACCAAGTGCTCTTAAGTGCTGAGTCACCTCTCCAGCTCTCTCTCTTCAAATTTTTCTTATATTGTAGTATGTTTGTACAGTTACAGACATCTCTTAAGTATCTGCATCATTTCAAATAAAATATAAATCCAACACTTGTCATAATTCCAAATACTGGTGAATAATGAGCACACAAAGACACAAATGTAAATATTAATAAGTATACCAACATAGGAAATAAGAAAACCACTTGTTTCCTGCTCACAATAGAAAAGACTGACTTAAGGAAATGTTTCACTTATTATTTCCCCATATTCCTCTCAAATATCTGTGAATTTGGTGTCTTGGTATACCTTTGACCGACAAAATTCAGAAAGGTTCTTATCAGAAGAGTTGAATTGCTTTGTGAAATCTAACAGCCCATGAGCCAATACTCATCCACAGTTGGACTAATCGGGTTTCATGCATCCATTTCAGACATAATACCTTGGAATAGGGATGAATACAGTCTCCTCAACTATCAAATAGTCTCTCAGGAAACGAATTATATCTTCTTTTATAGAAATTCCAAAGAAGCAGATACTATTGTTATCACAATTTTACAGACCATGAAGCAGAGATTTACAAAGATGAAATAGCTTGTTTCAAGGCACGTAGGTTATAAATGTCAAACTGGGATTCGAATGAGGTTTGTGCAGCAGTGTACTGTGGCTGATGATTTCAGCACTGTAGTGATGGACAGTTCCCCATACTTAGTTTCTTTAGGGCTAGTGCAGACAGATTCTCTGCTTTTTCAAATATCATGAAGCCTGCACAGTTTGGCAGTCGTGATTTGCTAGGCATGGATCAGTTAACCTCCTCAGGGATAAACTTTAAGTAATGAATGAAAAAGTTAGGGGATTTAAATTCCCACTCTGAAGCTCTCACTCTATGGTTTCTCAAGGAGTTCTTTGAAGAATTGATCTCAGCAACCCTCCAGGAGAATGGGAAACAACCAGTTGTCACTTCCTTAATTAACTTCTCTTCCTTTGATATCTCAATTACTCTGCTGCTTTACCCAATCAAACTCATCAAACTTAAGCCATTGTCTCATTGTTTCTTTGGATAATGCTTCTTCACATCTCTTCCACTATGTTTTCCCGTTTGTACTTTAAAGGTGTAATTATTAAATTCTTACATTACAAATAATAATGTCTGATTTATATAATTTTGTTCTTTAGAAAATAAATAATAGGCTGCAATAGAAAGAATACTTACTATACAACACTATTTTCACCTTACTGTCTATCTCAACATTTCTACATTTTAGAGGAAAATTGTATCTGCTGCTCTGATAAAATGCCAACACAAGATAACTTATGGAAAGAGGGTTTATTTTGGTGTGGTTTCAGGGTTCAGTCTATTATGGAAGCTAAGTCAATACGTCAGGAGCTAGAAGTAGCTGGTCATATTGGGTGCAGAGTCAGGAAGAAGATATCAGCACAGGAGTAGTTCAGTTAGTCTTCTCTGTTTTATGTTGTGCAAGAACCAAGCAGAGAACATGGTACCACCCTCTTTTAGGGTGATCTTGCCACTTCAATAATTAATTAGGATAATTCCTTACAGGTAAGCTCTCAAACCACCCTAGTCTAAATAATCCCTTACTGGTGTACTAGAATGTTTATGTCCTTGGTGATTTAAGATCCTGTCAAATTCACAGCACAGAGTTTCACAATATTTGACGTATTTTCTCATATATTTACATAAATCATTAAAATCTTATGAAATTTAAAATCATTATATAACTAAAATTTTCTACTATTATTACATTTGTATATGTAATTTTAATTTTGGCTTCTGGATAACAGATATATCCAAGCATAGCTTCATTTAACTTTTCTTTAATGTGTTGAAACATACAACAGTAACTAATCCATACTAAATAACTTTAATGAAGTACAACTCCAGACATTGTGATAACTATTTAATGTGTGCCCTCTCACTAAAATCTCATTAATTTTATAATTGAGAAAGCTGAATTTCAGAGAGCAAGTGGCTTGCTTAAGTCTACCAACTAATCATCAGGGAGCTGAAGGATAGGAGTAGTGTGTGAGGTCCTTCTGTCTGTGTGTTGCTTTTATTGGTTAATGAAATAGGAAACTGCCTTGGCCTGTTGATAGGGCAGAACTTAGATAGGCAGGGAAAACTGGACTGAATGCTGGGAGAAGGAAGGCAGAGTTGGAGGGATGCCATGGAGCCACTGCCGGAGACAGATGTGCTGAAACTTTGCTGGTAGGCCACCACCTCGTGGTGATGCACAGATTAATGGAGATGGCTTAAATTAAGATGTAAGAGTTAGCCAATAAGGAGCTAGGGCTAATGGACCAAGCAGTAATTTAAATAATATGGTTTATGTGTAATTAATTTAGATCTAAGCTAGTAGGATGGCCCAACAAATGACCTCCATACAACATAAGAGTGGGGTTATAGTTCAAAGTCTTTAAAGTTCAAACCCTACTCTTATTGTAAGACTCAAAATGAAGAAGAGTTCTGAAAAAAAAAAAAGAATGAATTGATTGGCAATTGACTCTTTCAATGGATTGAAAATAGCTAGCGCTCTGACTGAAATTCTGAGCTCAACAATTTTGAGAAACTCTAAATACAATTCAATTATTGTCATGCAAATCACAGGTGGGGATGGAAACCCAATACTAAACATAAACCCATCTTTATAAACAGTTTTTCTGTTTGCATAAAGCTACCCCCATAGAGCCATTAGCTTTGAAAATGCATGGCCATGACTAGTCAACTTCACACCTGAGAAGGCAGCAGATTCAGACAAGGTAAATTGGAAGAGTTATACTTAGAATACATAATCAGCTCTTTGGAAATTGTGGCTACTAGTTTAAAAAAATTAAAAAAAAACACTGAGAATGGTGAAAGTCATTTGATCAAGATTTAAATTGTATGTACATTTTCAAAAGCTTAAAATAAAAATATTAATTTGGAAACTAGAGCAGTGCTTACTGTTTCTATGTTTGTTTAGATTAAGTTAAAAAACAATATTTATCTATGTATTTGTTTTCCAAAATACTTTAGGTACAATTGACTAATGAAAATCACATGTAATTATGTTCAGTGTGATATTTTGATATATATTTACATGGTTAAATGCCTAAATTGAATTGGTTAACATATACAGTGTAACATTTTTAGGACAAATGTATATGAGAACAGTGAAGTTTTCTAAAGCATATTTAAATACGCAATGATTATAGTAAGATACCAAGGTATGCAGTAGATATTATTTGCTGTAACAGAATTTACCCATATTAATGTCTTTCTACCTGCTGTTCTTCTGCAAGTCACAGAGACCACTTTTACCTTTTATCCATGCAAAATTAACTTTTACAGTTTCAACATATTAATGATATCATGACATTTTTGTCTTTCTGCTGCACTTGGCTTAATTTGCTCAGCATAATGTCTTTTTGGTTCCTCCATATTGTGGCAAAATAGGATATCTCTCTTTTTTTAAATCAGATCTAAATGCTGTAAATGATCCTTTCTATTTATCTCCTTTTCTATTGACAGACATTTAACCTGGTTCCATGCACCTGCTACTATGAGTACAGCTATTTTTTCCACATATTATGTTCATTTCTGTTTGCCATATGTCCACTAATAAGATGGATGAATCATATGGAAGCTTTACTTTCATTTTTTAAAAAAAGCCATTTTTTCTGTTTTCCATATAGCACCGATCATATTTTCTACTAGTAGTGTGTAAACATTCCTTTTAAAATATCTCTATCACTTAATCTCTTTTGCTTTTATAAAAAATTAAAACCTTTTTAATGAATATTACTTAAGAAAACTGAAAGAGATAGAATAATATTGCAAGCTACTTAAGCTTTTTTAACATTTTTTTTATTTTGAGATATAATATGATTCTATTATTTCTCCCATCCCTTTTCTCCCTTCAAAGACCTTCAATATACTTTTCCTTGGTATTGTTCTATTAATTTTTGTTACACACACACACACACACACACACACACACATTTTCCTAAATGTAACCTTCTTAGTCTCCAAATTTTACCTGTATGTACATTTTCAGGATAGATTATTTGCTATTGGATAACCAAGTGGTGTACTCTTCACTAGAGAACAGTATTTCTCTTGCCTTCACCATCCCTTTGTTGCCTGTAATTCTGTGTATAAGGTTGAAGCCTCATGGTTTTTTTCCCATCCTTGTTGGAATATCCATTGTTCTTGTCCTTGTTCACCTCATAAAAGTGATTATAGCAGTGAGAAGATCCAATTTCATAGTGGTTTAAAAGACTCAACAGATTATAATAAATAATTGATAACTTGTAATATTGAATGTGTTTTCATCCACCCACTGGGCTTTGTAAATTTTCTTTTGAGAAATATCTGTTTAGTAATTTATAATTGCACTTTGTTTCTTGTTGTTCAGGTTTTGGAGTTTCACATTCATTTTGACAATATTCCTTATCAAATGTGTAGGCTAAAAATACTTTAGCAGACTCCATAGGCCATCTCTTACCTCAGGGGTTATTTCCTTTGCTTTGTGGCACTTTTTAGTTTGATGCAGCCTCATTTACCTATTTTTTTTTGCCTTGTTGCTGGTATTATTTATTGTATTAAGTTCCAAAAAACATATTGCCCACATAACACCAAGGAGTTTCTTCCTCTGCCAACTTCTAGCACTTTCACCATTTTAGATTTATACAGAGAAGCTTTTAATCCTTTTGAAGTTGATTTTTCTATGTGATGTCATATAATGGTCTCATTGTCTTTTCTTGTATATGTGGACATTGAGTTTTAGCAATGGCATTTATTAAAGAGATCCTTCCCTTGTGTTTTCTTGACTCTATTGCTGAAAATCAATTGACACAAAATGGACAGATTTATTTCTGGGCTTTTTATTTGTTCCTAAGTATCAAGCTGTTTTGATTATTATAACTTTCAATATATTTCCAAATTAAGTATTATGTGCATGCCGTTCTACTCATTTTGGGTATTTGGAGCTTTTCTAAATGCAAGTGAATATGATGATTATTCATCTGTGTATGTGAGCACAGAGCACAAGAATTTTGATCGGAGCTGATTTAATCTATAGATGACTTTGAGCAATGCCAATATAGCAACAATATATTTTATTCCAAGCCATGAGTATGGCATATATTTCCATTTATTTTTATGTTTTCTAAGTTATTTCAACAGTGCACCTGCTGGTTAGTTTTTGTACAACTTCTAGATTCCCCTGGGAAGAAGACTTTCAATAGAAGAATTGTCTTCATTCAGGCTCAACATTCTGTGTGCAGGACCATCCCTGGAAGATCATCCTGGGTTATATAAGACAGTAGGCCGAACAATTTATGGGGAACAAGCCAGTAAATAGCATTCTTCTGTGGTTTTTGCTTTAAGCATCTGCCTTAAGTTTCCACCTTTGTTTCCATCAATGATGGACTATAACCTGTAAAATTAAATAATCCCTTTCCTTCCCAGTTTGGTTTTGATCAGCATTTTATCACAGGAGCAGAAAGCAAAATAGTGCAGTGCACTAGAGTTTTCAGTGTATAGATACTTTACTTCCTTAATTAAGTTTTATACAAAGCATGATATTTTACTTGGTGATAATGTAAATGAATTTTTTCTTTGATTTTTTTGAAACATTTTTTTTTGTGTGTGTGTGTGTGGACCTGGCTGCCTTTGAACTCATGTTTCAGACAGAGCTGAATTTGCACTCAGAGATCTGTCTACCTCTGCCTCCCACGTGCAGGGATTAAAGCTATGCGTCATCACACTCAGCTTAAGTGATTTTTTTTTTTTTTAATGTTTCCTTCTTGTACTAATCTTTGAGTAGACCTAGAACATCATGCAGTGGAAGGAGTTTGTAGTTTGTGCTTTTGTAGGCCAGGAGACTGTATCTGAGTCCTATGTCCACAGGGGCTGTCTCAGAGCCTGAATTCTTATTATCCTTTTGATAGACCCTAGTGCCATCTTTAGGCTTGTGAAGGTATTTCCAGGCACTGATTGCTGTTAGAATTTGTATTTCTATGAAGGACTGAATGTTGAAAAGTCTTTTTCTGCCATCTTGCTGGCACAACTCTTCAGATCCGGATTATTATCCTAAAGAAAGATGAAACTTATTTTCAGAGTGAGACTGAATCATTACTTAGAATTAATTCTCCTATGTGTCTGCTCATCACTACCACATAGGGCCAGAGTATTTCCTGAGGGCGTTGTGTGTGATTGTAACAGATTCTTTTTAAAAGGATTATAGTCAGTTGTTTATTTATTAGAAGGAGTAAGTATTCATTGTCTGTCAATTTATTTAAGATACAAATAAGAATATTTAATCTTATAATACTAATTTTATATAAGAAGGTTAAGTAAGGTTCTCTCATGATTTTTAAAGGTAAAGTAAGGTTCTCTCATATTTTTTTAAGGTATGTATTTTTTAGGCAAGTGTATGTGTTCACATGTAAGATTTTATAAGAAAATATTTGTTATGAGTTAGTACATCTATGGAAATAAATTTGGCATATTTATGGGCATATCATCTCTATTTAAATGTAACAATATATTGACAATAACTTAGAGGCTAGCACTTTTCTTTTCTGAATGCTTTTCAGAGGTAAGGTGATGTATTTGCTCCCTGGTAAGAAGCACTTGTGGATCTGAAATATTCCAAATGCATACTATTTTATAACATTTAGCTTTCCATGTCTTGTATGTAACTCTTCCACATACTGACTCTTCTCTCTAAAATCAAAAAAACAATAAATAAAAAATTAAACTTTGAATTTTTTTGTGTAGAAAATGAACAACTGGCATCAACCTTAGTTTTTTATTTATTCCCCCATTTTCATGGTATGTGAGACAACAGGAATTCCTTTATCAACAACTGTCTCTGTATATAGGGTACCATGTCAGCCTAAGTCGATTGACTAAATGTACCTTAACTTTAACAATTAATTCATCATTCTGGTTCCATTATAATTTTCTTTTATATTTATTAGGTATTTGAGCTTTTTTAAAAAAAGTCATATACACTTTCTCTCTCCCAACTCTTCCCATATCCACCTCCCGCCTTTTTCCTTTTAACTTGGTGTCTTGTTTTCCTATCAATGGCAATGAGCTGCTCAAATATTTTTGGATGTGTGGCCTTCCACTGGAGAATGATCAACTTATCAGGTACTACACTATTAGAGAAAAGTTACCCTTCATCTCTCAGCAGCTAACAAGTGCCAATCGCTTCACTGTTAGAACTTTGTGCCTAGCTCCCCTCTCCACAATGGGATTTGGTCTGACTTGCTTTATGTATATGCTGTGATTTGTAATAAGGCTTTTTGGAAGAAAACTATGTTCTAGATTATACTTAAAGTCCAATTTTATTATTTCTAGATGTTTTCTCTTTGCTTTAGAATAAATGTTGATTATCTGTTAGTTATTCTTCTCATTTTTATGTGTGACAAAATGCCTGACCAAGAGCAACTTAGGGGAGGAAGGGTTTATTTGTAGTCATGGTGCAAAGGGAAAGAGCCCATCAAGACCGGCAAGGTGAGACAGCAAGACAGTAAGGTAACTGGTCACACTATAGACAGTCTCATACAGTAGAGAGAGAGGGACAGAGAGAGAGACAGACAGAGACAGACAGACAATCAGACACACACACATACAGAGAGAGAGAGAGAGAGAGTGAGAGAGAAATGCTAGTGCTTGCTTTCTCCTTCCTATTCATTCCAGGACCCCAGCTCACATCTCACATTAAGGGTGAGTCTTAATACTGTGCTTTCCCCAATATAGAAAACCTTCAATAGAAGCCAAGAAATTTGTCATTGTAGGGTCAGTAGATCCTGTCAAGTTAAAAATCAAAATCAACCATCAGTGTATATGAGTTCATGGCCATTTATAAATGTCATCCAAGTCACTCTTCTTCGACAGACACGTCTTTCAAATTTTCTTTTGAGAGCAGAAGTACATTCACCATTGTTCACTTCTGTGTTGTCTTTGTTCATAACAATGACACCTGTTTCCAATGCTTTGGTGTCTCTCTTATAGGAGATATTAAGCCTATGTTAAGAAACAGGTAACAATTTCTTGCTGAATGTAAGTTGTGAGACCTCTAGAATCTTTTAATCAAGTAACGTGTCTGGTTTTCACCAAGGTCATATTAGTCCTTCATACATTTTTGTATCAAAATAAAATTTTACTTTTATTTCTTATTATGTTTCACTTGTAAATTTTAACAATGTTTATA
This sequence comes from Chionomys nivalis, assembly GCF_950005125.1. Taxonomy (NCBI): domain Eukaryota; kingdom Metazoa; phylum Chordata; class Mammalia; order Rodentia; family Cricetidae; genus Chionomys; species Chionomys nivalis. Next base: position 45,710,280 of record NC_080087.1, read on the forward strand.
CTAGAGCAGATATGTCATAATATAAAAAATTTACAGACAATTTTGCCAAAGGTACAAATTAAATATTTTCTTCTCTGTCGCATATAATCATAGAAATCACTGAATATATTGGATACCAAATGCTTTACCAAGTACCTCATATTTACTATAACTATTTTTGAATTTAGGGAAAGTTAATATTGTCTTCATTTTATTTGTAAAAAACCTGAAACCTAGAATATAAATGTTTTATGCTTTAATTATGTGAGTAGCACAATTCTAATTTCAATACAGGATTACTTTCCTATAAATCCATGTGAATTTTCCTTTAAAAAACTCAAAAATTACTTTAGTACACAAATTATGTATACAGCCTAGCAGTGTTAGAAACTGCTTAAATTACCCACTCATCAGCATTATATGAAGATTGCATTTACTTTAGAAGATCATTAGAATGATTGAGACACTGTATTGTTTGGCTTAAATAATGAATTATTTTGATGCACATTTGCTCTATTAATTTATTTTCCCTCAGAAATTTCCACCACTGCACCCATTTGCAGAATACATAGTGTTTGCCTTAGAAGGATATGCTAGATTAAACTTCTGTTCTTCCACTCAGTATAATCTGTAGCCAACCAATTATATGTTATTCCGAAATAATTAAGTCAAGTGATACTTTCCATGTCTACTGATGGTCTAGACAACAGTAGAGTTGAACTGAACTCCCTTTAGAGCAACATACCAGTTATCTTTGTTCAGAAAGATCAGAGTAATTTTTCCGACAGATATGCCATAATCAGTATCAAGTTAAAGTTAACATTTTGCAGGCTATTCCTCAAGCAACACATTTACAAACATAACACATAATCCCCATTTAAAATTTGCTTATGAAAAGAAAGACACTGAAAAATCAAATAAATTTCTTTCCAGCGAGAGAGAGAGAGAGAGAGAGAGAGAGAGAGAGAGAGAGAGAGAGAGAGAGAAATAGGAGGGAATGCATTATAGGATTATTTGTTCCCCATTCACTATTTTATAAGAAAGAAAACTTACCTCTGTACTTGCTTTCTGGATTATTTTATAACTTAACTACTAAGCAGAGCTGTCCTTGCCAGTGGATTTTGTAATGCATATTGAAACTCATTTGCTCTTTGTCTAAAAATAATCACCAAAAACAATATGAACGTGTTGACTGAGTTTTCTGCCCTGCCTGGTTCCTAGTCATTAAGTGCCAAAGAAATCACACAGAGTTCTAAATTAGTTTTAAACTGATTGGCCTAGTAGCTCAGACTTCTTATTAACTCTTATAACTTGTATTAGCCCATTATTCTTGGCTATGTTAGCCTCATGGCTCGGTACCTTATTCAGCAAGGTAGTCACATCTTGCTTCTTCTGTGGCTGGGTCACAACTGCAGACTAAGACTTCCTTCTTCCAGAACTCTCCTGTTCTCATTGACCCGCCTCTACTTCCTGTCTGGTTGTCCCACCTATACTTCCTGCCTGGCTACTGGCCAATCAACATTTATTTAAAATATAATTGACAGAATACAGCCCATTGTCCCATACCATGTTTGCTTTGACATCCCTTTTATTAACAGGTAGCAACAGTTGGTTGAATATTTGTAGCTTTTTTTTTTTTTTTTTTTTGATTGTTTTAGTTTTGGTTTTATGGGTTTTTGTTTTGGTTTTGTCTTTTTTTTTTTTTTTTCTTCCCAGACTGGGTTCCTCTGTATAGGCCTGGCTGACCTGGAACTCAGAGATCCACCTGCCTCTGCCTTCCACGTGCTGGGACAATTCAACCTCAGCGATCTAATTAAAAAGGGCATTATATGGATCCTGTTTAAGCTCTAGTTGGCAGTATGAGTCTGAAAGAACAGGACCTAAAAATGAGACAGACTAAAGTTTCATGCAATAGCCAACTTTATTCAGAGCATGAGGCAATTTATACTCTGAAGGTTAAGAAAAGTTACCTGACTAAAGTATACGATCACATGGACCAGCCACATAGAGCAAAAACATGTTTTTCTGGAGAGGCATATGAATAACAACAGCTAAAGTCAACTCTCTCTGGTGTGCTCCTGGGAGGAGCACTAAGGCACATTCCGAGAACAATTCTGTGTTTTGAAGGAACTGAGGTCTCAAAACTCTTGTCTTATTTTCTTGGAATATTTTCACAAGCACTCAGAATTCTCACATGAATCCATTTTTGGACTGTATTCTGACAGACCACAGTATTTCTTGAAAGGAAGAATGTTAAAGAAATTCTAAGTTAGTTTAAAAATTACTGAAATATATTTGCATTTCTTCTACAGTATCATAAGACACCCCCCCCATCTCCTTATTAGAACAACAAATGAAGTACTGAAGTACAGAATTTCATCATCCTCTTCAGTGCAGGTACAGATGAGCACCCTCAAGGTCAATATTCTTCGTCATGTAGGTGGGTTTATTATTACAGATCTGTAAAGATCTGTAAGCTAAGTGATCTCTCTGTATCTGACCTTTACCGAAAATGCAATGTTAAGACAGAGAGATCATTATACCTGGATTTGGCAACTACATTTAAGAGCTGAAAGCAATGCATGCCTAGCAGTCCCTAGAAAAACTCTAGAACATATATAATCCAAATCCTTGACTTTGGCTAGGGATACTTCCTGAAAATGACTCCCCAGAACTCCCATCTCTGTCCTCATGGTTTGATTCCATGCCTTAAATCCTCAGCTACTTCCTGTAGTTTGCTTTAAGCTCTTCAAGGTGAACTATGTCTTTGGGGAAGTTCAAAGCAGCTCAGTTTTTAATGGAGAGGGACACTTGGAGGATGTCTCTTCAGAGAGAATCTATGAGAAATTTAAGGTCTGAGGTTTTGACAAAGGTCTTTTTGCTTAAGATCTCAAGAATATTTTATTATCTGACTGGGGCTGAAGCTCACTGGTAAAGTATTTGTCAAGAATATTTTGTTACCAGAGGAATCTTTTAATGCAAATAGTTTTATTTGGGGACAGAGTGATTTATCTGTTTTATATGAAGAAGTTATTTTTGAATTAATTTCTCTTCTCTCATGTTGTAACAGCAGGAAGACTTAAGAGGCCAGTGCAATATTCTGACTGAAAATCTCACAGTTAGTTAAATAAATTTCCTGTATTTTATATTACTTCAGGCAACTGTGGGGTAAATTTTTGACTTTACAGAATAAAGATCTACTTTCCTTTAGCTTCCGACATTTATTTACCTTCTTTAAGCTTTCAGCAGTAACATTGCCAAAGTTGTTCTGTTTGTTGTTTTTGGATACTGATAATTTAAAATCCCATCTCTTTTATGAGACTGTTTATTGACTCAAAATGTTTTGTAAAGAAATCTTTATAATTGTTTAAGGATAAAATAATATGAACAAAGGGATAATTTGACTCAATTCTTTCCTATTTGTGGAAGCATGATGCTGTCGCTGATCAAATTACTTGAGCACCCTCTTTTCCAATGTGTGTACCTTTTCTTTCTTTTTCTTTTTATATTGCTCTATCTAACGCTTTGATCAATATAATGATTAACAACAGAGATAATGAAAACTCTTCTCTTGCTCTGATTTTAAATAAAGTGTTTTCCATTTTCTCTGCTCAGTGTAGGTTATCATTAGCTATAGGTACATGTAAAATAGAATCTTTAGAACACAATAGGGATACCACACTCACTGGTCTAGCAGCTGTTGTTACCTGCATAAAACCTATAAAAGATTAAGCCAGTCAACATTTCAACCTGGTTTTAGGGGACAACATATCAGTTTGTTGGCATATATCGATCAACTTGCTTCATGAAAACCCCACATTTGCCTAGCTCTTATACATTAGAACTTGTAACAAACAGTGTTTTGTCAATTTCATGTTTGTATTCTTCATGTTAATTTAATGCAAGAGAAAATCCTGTTAAACTTCTTTTATAGATGAAGATGGTGAGTAATAAAGTTTAAATAAATTGCCTAAGAGTCATGTAAATAATAAATATTGGGATTTATATCCCTTGCTTTCCCTTGTGTTAGTAGTATACTTGGCTTTTTATTTGTAAACTATTATGCTACCAATAACTTTTATTATATAATATATATATATACTTTATTATATATTATATATCTATGAAACATGGATTTATGAAAATAATTATGTATATGAAATATAAATCTAGTATTGAACAGAGGGAGTTCACTAGTATATCATGTTTTCAAAAGTCTTACCAATTTTGAAGTCAGAAACATTTTCAATGAATTGTGATTTGTCTAACATACTCTTCCACTACAGGAGATGAGTAGGGGCTGGGGATTTAGTTCTCTTGATCATTTGATTATTCCCTAAAGATTCTTTTGAGGGAAAGTGAAATTTTGTCTAGATAAATTTGCACTACTATCTTGTCTTTCCTGGGAATATTTTCTTTCACTAAAATTGTTGATAAAAGACACTATTTTAATGTGGTCTTATACTGAATTTTTTTTGTTGCCTTTCAATGTGTCTTTCTGTTTTTAAAAGTAGTTTTGAAGAGTTACAAGTACTCTCTAAGATCAGTTTTGTGTGTGATTAATGCAACAATAAAATTCAGCCCAACCAATAGAAATGCATGCTATAAATAACCAGCAGCCACATTATCATTTCATTATGAATCTAATGAAATATTATCCTAAGGAGGGAGACGTTATTGACAGCAATGCAAAACAAGACATCAGAGATTCCATTTAAGTGCAGGTGGCACTGTTATTTACTGCCACCCACTCATGTTGCTGCCAGGCTTTTTAAATTTACAGAGAGGGAATAGATCTTCTCAGCCCATGACAGCTGAAGGGGAAGCCATATTGATGGAAATACAGTCTAATAAGTGATCAAATAAGTCTTGGTTTTCTTCTTCTGTGCAAATTACATAAAATTGTAAATGCAGAGCATCATTTATCTGGAAAAATTGGAATTCAGGAATCCCACAAGAGACTTCTTAGAAGTGCTATTTTCAAATTAAATTTTTCCCTTCTCATCGCTTTCCTCATCTTAACTTGTAAAAGTTGCCACGATCAAAACCAACTTATCAAAAATCAAGCTTTCTATTTCTGCATTTCTATTCTACCTAGACATGCTCTTGCATGTGTGTGTATGCACACACATGGATACATGAATCTAAGCAGGAAAATAGCAGGTGGTATTCTCACGCAATTTTCCATCTGAGAACTAATCTGACATGATCTTGCCTGGTTTAGCTTTAAGATCAGATTGGGTTTCTTTGGGTGGTATGGCCATAGACTGACTAATGTGCATGCATAAGTGTGTGTATGTGTGTGTGTGTGTGTGTAATCTTTATTAGTTATCCTTTTCCTTTTTAATGAATAATTCTTATGGATTATTTAGGAATATCACAACATGCACTCAATTCTACTCACCTCCAAGTCCTTCCATGTCTTCCCCTCACCCCTATAGCATCCCCCCTAAAAGCCTCTCCAAAATCAATTAATAACAACACAAAACAAACAAACAAAAAACCACCTTGTTCCTCCATCTTTACATTTCTTTATCCATTATAGTGGCATTGGGTGCTAAGATGTGACATTCTCCACCCACAAAATGTTCATTGCTATGAGTCATTGCTCCAGAACAAGGACTCTGGCATTCCATCATCACTGGACCCTCATTGCAACTCCCTCAGACATCCTGAGTTGTTGCCTGAGTAAAGAGGATCCTGCAGGACCAATCTCTTCTCACATTCCAGCACGTCTCAGATGGGGTAGATCTTAGGGTGAGCCAATCCTAGGCTCCGGATGTAGGTCTTCATAGTAGCTGAACTTGTCTATCAGAGCCACTGGGGCCATTCCCTGCAGGCAGAGGCAGAGTCAGCTCTCCTAGGCCCATGCTATCAGGGTCAGCTCTCACACACCCATGGTGAGTGAAGGACCAGCCTTCCTATTGGATCCAGAGCAAGCTCTCCTGCTGCAGTGTCCAGCTATCGCAGGCCCAGTGAGAAGCAGGTCTGGCTTAACATGGCCCTATTATTTCAACACATGGTTTCTATGACCCCCTTTGGCAACATGGGCCATGCACATTATCACAAACTCCAGCTGCAACAAGAACATAGATTCAGACATGGACCTTTCAGCAGCTCAGGCCTGGACATTACCATGGCCACATTTGGCAGCAAAGGCTACTCAGATCATCATGGCCCCCATAGGGACACAGCCTTCATATACCAACATGGCCACAGATTGTGGCATAAACCGTGGGCATGCTTGTGACCAGGGTCTGTGCTGATGTTCATGGCTCCTGATATCATAGAAGGCCATGCTAATGCCCAGGAGTCTGTTCCCCCACCTGGGATCATGTTGATATCCAGATCATGCTGTTGTAGGTGCAATGCTGATTTGTGTGGTCTGCGATGCCACCTGGGGACATGGTAACATCTTGGCCCTGTGCTGTAGGAGGCTGCTTGTTCCTTCCCAGAAACCCAGAGTCAAAATAATTACACAAAAACTATATCATTTAAATCACTGCTTGGCCAACGACTTAAGCATATTGCTAGCTAGCTCCTATATCTAAAATTAACCTATTTCCATTATTTTATATTTTACCAGAGGCTTGTGGCCTACCAGCAAGGTTACTGCTGGTAGCTTGCATCTTTCCCCTCTAGTGGCTCCATGGTTTCTCACAACTCTACCTTCTTTCTTCCAGCATTCAGTTTAGTTAATTTTTCCTACCCAGCTCTATTATGTCCTATAACAGGCCAAAATAGCTTCTTTAATCATTAACCAATAAAAGCCACATATAGAAAGAAGGATTTCCCTCACCAGTTTCTTTTTTCTGTTTAAATAGAAAGGAAGGTTTTAACTTTAACATAGTAAAATTACATAACAAAATAGGTATCAAGCAAGAATTACAGTTATAATATTTATATCTACTTTATCTTTTATCATAACTAAGGAAAACTGTAATTATAACTATTTATTCTTCAACACCATCAAAGACTCCAGAAGGATATAATATTACTTAAGTAAACTGGAAGTGCATTGTAAGCAACTTCCAAAACTTTAGAATTGACAGAGACATCTCGCTGCCTGGACAGTCACCCAAAGTTCTTCTGTAGTGTTGGGACATCCATCTCCAGCCTATTGGCTCATAGTAGCCAGCAGACTTTTCCATGAAGCAGGAAATTTCAAAGATAGTTCCACCTATATTGGCAGTTTGTCAGTCACTTCCTTCTGTGTCCTGTAGAATGTCTAGCAGACTCTTTCCTGAAGCAGGAACCCAAAGACTGTCTCACTTTTTTTAGGCAACTTCAGCAGTCATTTTTTTTATGTGTGTCCTACATATCCAGTTTATACAGCACAACATCAAGCAGTCTGGGAAAGAACAGTTTCTTGTCCAATTGGTTAGCAAACTCCATAAGGAGCCTCTTTGATGCCCATCATCCAGTTGAAGGAATTGATTCTGCCAGGAGCAGATGTGTCTCAGTGTCATGAAAAGTCTTAAGTTATTAAAACATTTTAAATGCCATATTCAGTAGTCTTTGGAAGATCTGAAGAATATCTATTCATCTGAAGTACATCTCTGTACATCTAGAAAACCTAACTAACGTAACTACATGCTTGATTATTATAGATGACACTTTATTAACCAATGTTTCTTAATTATACATTACGTTTTTAAATTAACTGCACAATCACAATACGTGAATCAAGAGCAGAAATATACATAAAATGAGATTGACCTAAAATTTGTATCAATAGACCAAGATCCATACCAATGCAAAGTATTCATACCTATAGTATATCCCCCTTTAAATGTAAACAAACTTTTATAAACAATATTTAGGTATTTTTGTGACTCTGCCTTCTCTCTCCTAGCATTCAGTTTAGTTTTCCCTGCTTAGCTCTATTCTGTCCCATCACAGGCCAAAACAGGTTCCTTATTCATTAACTAATAAAAAAAGCAGCACATAGACAGAAGGTCTTTCCATACCAGCCCTGGTTGCTACTAAGGACCATTTCTGGGTTTATGGTTCTACTTCAGCTGGGATCTGTGTTGATATCCATGGCCCATGGTAACACCAAAGGCCACAGAGATGCTTGAGGTCTAGTTATCCCACTAAACCAAATTTAGATTTAAGATTTTTATCCACATTTGAAACTGTAGTTATTTCTTCTTAATACCACTCCTGATAGTCTACAAAGCCAGGTAGACATTTTAGTAATATTTTGTGATAGTAGATTACCCACAGAGCAGTTCAGATAGATAAGATTCCCTGAAGAGAGAAATATATAGTGGGGTGGTTGGTGAATAATTTGTTTGATAAAATATAGCAAATACTTCTACAGAAAGAAGCAATAGTTTGATTCTGCTGTTTATCTTAGTGCAGGACTACAGGAAGTGTTAAGATACACTGCACAACCAGGTGATCAACTTTAGAGATAGATAAAGCATCAATATATGCTAAGGACTCTGCAAGGCATGAACCTGTTGTTAAATGTTAGGAACTGGAGTCACTGTGTGTTATCTGGAAGACTTAATGTCCACTTAGGAGAATTATGTGAAACTTGGCTTGCCTTGATGTCTGACAGCACACATATGAAACTCTGACCTTCAGGGACACAGGTGGAAGTTTCAATTCTGGGACCAAGCCTTTGTGTGTGTGTGTGTGGGGGGGCTAGAATAGAACAATGGCTTCCTAGGAATCAACATGAAGACTTGTTAAAATAGTAACTGCATTCCCCTAGAGGTTGAGGGATGAGAATTTATACATATAACCAGGGCACAGATGTTGCTGGATTAGCTAACATTTGAACAGCACTGAGTTAGGCTTTTTAACATGCTTTTGAGTAGACCCACTTCCAAAGGTCCTCTGATAAAACAAAATAGCCAAAGGGAAAATATGTTTGATGCAGTTATAAGATCAATTTACTTCTGAATCCAAAATTTATTATCATAAAATTTGTTTAATGTAGTAGCAAACTGTTTTTGCTTGGCTAAGAAATGTCTCCCATATATACTTTAAAACATGGTCCCCAGTTGGTAGCATTGTTGGGGTGGTTATGTGGATCCTTCTCAGCTCTGGGGGTGGGTTTGAGGATATTATAACATCGTGTCCTTTACACTTTGTTGTCTCTGATTTTTTATGTGTAGAGAAAATATGATCATTCAGTTTCCCATCCCTGATTCCATCCTATCCCCATCATGATGGTTTTTATCCCTCTGAAACTACAAACCAAAAGAAACTGTGTTCCTTATGTTGTTTCTGATAATGTTCTTTTATTGCAGCAACAGAGAAACAGCCAATACACCAAGTATGCCAGTGTTTTGTCATTGTTGTTCTTTTGGGGTGGTGGTAGTGGTTGTAATGATCTGTTCTGACTCTTTAAGAGAGAAGCCACGCCCACTCCCTCCCCCATCCCCTGCCTGCTGAGGGAGGCTGATCTTCAGTTTGCAGCCTGAATCTCTCTCTTTTCCATCTCCCTCTTGAAGAGGCACCTTCTGCCTCTCTCCACTTCTTCCCTTCCCTCTTCTGTCTCTCCCCCCTCTCCTCTTCTCCCCTTCCCTCTTCCCCCTCCATAACTCATTGAATAAATATCCAACCTCACTCTGCATAGTGTGCCTATCCATGTCTCTAACTCTTGCCCACCGCTGCATGTCTTCCTGCCCTGGACTAGCCACTGCTCTGGGACATGCAACCATCTCTACCTGGGACTGGCCACACTTAGGGCCTACTGCCTGCCACCTCATGGCCCACTGTCACTACTTGGGGACCTGCAGCTTTTCTGCTTCCTGCCACTGCCAGGGATCCTGCAGCATTTTTATTAATCCATTACAATGCTAACTCACTGAAGTAAAAGAACACAGAGAGGTGTCAGTTTCTAGCTTGCTCATGGGTTCAAAATCATCTATGTTTCTTATACCACCCTGAACCAACTGCCTAGGGATTGTGCTGCCCACATTGGGCTGTATTCTTTCACATTAATTATTGGATTAAGACAATCTCCAACATCCCCACAGGTCAGTTTGATTTGGGCAATTTCTGTATTGACACTTACTCTTGCCTGGTGCTCTCAGGTATGTCAAGTAGACAGTAAAGATCCAGCATAGTTCAATGAGTATTCAGAGCTTAACAAATTTCTTGCCTGAAAGTAGGGTATTGCTGTGATGGGCTTGACCAAGTTTTTTTTTTTTTTTTTTTTTTTCCCAGAAGAAATTGCAAAAACAATTGGATCTTTGTGCTTGAAAAGCCAACGAGTGCCCAGAGCTTAACTGGCTCCTTTAGTAAGAGACTGGAAAATAACAATATTAAGAGAAATGCAGACAATGGAGACCTGGCTTTTGAAGTTGCAGAACAGATGAAGGACTTAAGAACTGGACTAGGGCCTCTTTGTCTGATGTTCCAGATTAAGATTCTCTGATCACTGCTGGTCATTTGGGGCTGAGGAGTCAACTGTAATGAACAAGATGCCAGTACTACCAGTGTGAAACCTTCTGTGATTTACAAGATAATGGATGCTGGTGAGCTGTTGTTAAGTGATGTGGGATAATGCTCTTGCACACTGTAAAGATTTGTTACTCCTATTGGTTTAATAAACTCTGATTGGCCAGTAGCCAGGCATGAAATATAAGTGGGGTTACCAGACTAGGAGAATTCTGGGAAGAGGAAAGGCAGAGAAGCAATCACCAGCCAGAGCAAGCAGGATCAGAATGCCTCATGGAGAAAAGGTACCAATTCACATGGTTAAACATAGATAAGAATCATGGGTTAATTTAAGTTGTAAGAGATAGTCAATAATAAACTGGTGCTAACAGACCAAAGAGTTTATAATTTATATAAGCCTCTGTTTTTTTTTGGGGGGGGGGGGACTGAGCAGCTGTAGGACTGGGTGGGACAGAAACTTCTGTCTACAGTAAAGGAATTATCTGTGATTAATATTAGAACAATATTCCTGAGGTAAAATATTCTGGGATATCTTTCAATAGATTCAGCATATAGAAACTGATCCAAAAGGGCCAAGGCTGTGTCTCAAGCTGGCAGCCAAATTTGATACTATTTAATAGTCTTCCACATAGTACTGGTTTTGAAACCATTAAAGCTGAAAGATTGAGGGGGGCATGGAGAATTGCTGAAGTCTGGTACCATGTTGCAGATATAGAGTCCTTGAAGACAGGCTGAGAGAGGTCTTTGTTGGAGACACTTCAGTTGCAGTGGATGTCCCAGCTTATTAGAGATTCCAGGACTATGGCAGGCCTGCAAGAACTGTGATAGATATGAAGTGGAGCTGACCTGAACTTACACCATAAGCTGTGTGTACCGAGGACAGCTAAATAAGAGAAGTGTGGCCAATCAAGCCACCCAAGAGCTGCAGGATTTATATTTATATTGCCAGATTTTGTTTTTGATGGAATGTTATTGTTTTATGCTTTGGATATTGCTTTTTGGAATAAGAAAGAATGCATATTAAATTTACTGGAGATCATAGTTAAAAAATGAAATTTTCAACAAAATTTTCAACTTTTAAAATGTTGAAATTTTAAAGAGTGTTATTACCGTTACAGGTTGATCTGTGTTCTATTATAGTGACATGAGATCTCAGGTGTAAGAAAAGAGAGATTATGGCTCAACAGTAATATGTTTGTGTGCCAAGTTGACACAGGGTGTACTGTGTCAGTTAGTCTTGTTGTCAACCTGAGGCAACCTAAATTCACCTGAGAAGCGTGAAGTTCAGTTGAGGACTTGCCTAGACTAGGTTTGCCTGTGACCACAACTCTGAAAATTATCTTGACTGATGATTGGTCTAAGAGAGTCCACACCATTCTAGGCCATACCATTTCTAGGTAGGTGTCCCTGGGATGTACAAGAAACTCAGTTGATCATGAGAGAAAGAGCAAGGCAGCAAACATCATTCCTTCATGGTCTCTATTTTAGTTTCTCTCTGCAGGTGTATTTGTTTGATTGCTTATATTCACATACCACATTTCTTGAACTAGAATTCCTGATTTAAAGATGAAGACATGACAAAATTTTACATTTAACAAGAATTTTTTTAGGAGAGGTTTCAACAGTTTATTTTCCAATCAAACTTTTAGTTTTCCCTCATATTTGTACACACTATGGGTATGAAAAAAACCTTCAAAGTTTCCCAATTAGGTAAAATTTACAAAAAAATAACACATATTCTGTATATCTCTAGACTCATGTGTAGGAGGTCCTTCTGTTTATGTGTTTCTTTTATTGGTTGAATAAAGAAACTGCCTTGGCCTTTTGATAGGGCAGAACTTAGATAGGCAGGGAAAAGAGAACTGAATGCCGGGAGAAAGAAGGTAGGCAGAGGGAGCTGCCATGGAGCCTCCAGGTCACACATGCTGAATCTTTCCCAGTAAGCCACAATCTAATGGTGAGCACAGATTAATAGAAATGAGTTAGATCAAGATGTGAGAGTTGGCCAAGAAGAGGCTAGATATAATGGGCCAGGCAGTAATTTAATTAATACAATTTCTGTGTGGTTATTTTGGGGGGTTAAGCTAGCTGGGTGGTGGGACGCAGCCTGCTCCTCTTATAACACTCATGAAATAAAACATACATATTTTGTCTATTCAGTGTTTGAATCCTGTGTATTATTTAGGTCCATATTTCTATTCTTAAGGGGAAAATGATATAAATAGCATGAAATAAGTAGGACTCATTGTATGTATAGCATGCTATAAATGATGATACATTTATAAGGCATAAATCTTGGGTACTTTCATAATCCAGTAGGCAAAGACATTACAGCTGAGTTTGCTCAGTGAGAGGTCATGGTAATCATCATAAGAGGTATGATAGAATACAGGTAGAGGTAAGGCCTACATGTCTAGTGGTAGGTATGAACAGGCCTGCATGACAGACACCAAAGGTGTCTGAGCTATTCTTCTTTTGCTACAATATTATCATTTCCCCATGAAGTTTTCTGATAATGATAAAGGAACATTCTCACTGGTAACTTAAGTCTGACTTTCCAAACTTCAGTATTTACATTTTGGGGGCCTGAAATTTCATTAATTCATATACAGGAGAGAAGCAGAAGTGTTGGAAGCTGCCACCAGCTATAAATGAGAGCTTAGGTGACAGTCAGCCAACACACATCCATCAAGATTTAGCCCCAAGCTGTAGCTGCTGTATCTCAGAAGCAGCTGTAACACTTCTGTTCTGATGAGTGCTGGAAAACAAACAACAAAAGCTGAAAAATATCCCATGTGTGGAGAAACATAACCATAGGCAGCACTGGATGCAAGCAGCATATTTGAAAGAAGAGCCTGGGAATTATACCTGGGGGCCGCTAGTTCTGAGGGATGCCTGAAAGCAAAGAGATCAGAATTTGGAAGACAGGCTTGGTGTGAAATGCCCCGAGAGAAAGGCATAAAGACATCTCTTTCCTCAGGCTCCAAGCAAATCAGCCATGAAACATCCTGCATCATAAAAAGGACAGATGCTCTGAACTCTGGGAAAAAACACACACAAGTAAGAGTTGTAGCTCCCAGAACCAAATCCTCTATCTTACAAACTACTGTTTCAGTTGAAGAAAGAGATATGCTATGCAATCAGTCTTGTTAGTTTGGTAGACTGTTTAAATCAATGGTTCTTATCCTTCCCATTGCTGTGATTCTAAGACAGTTTCTAATGCTGTCGTGACCCCCCCTTAACCATAAAGTTATTTTTGTTGCTTCCCACATAACTATAATTTTGCTACTGTTATGAATCACAATCTAAATATTTTTGGAGATAGAGTTTTGCCAAAGGGGTCACGATCCACAGATTGAGAACCATTAGTTTAAATAAACTTGTCCATAAACAGTCATATAAATTTAGCATATGCATACTATATAATATAGCCACTGGTATTTTTCTAATGATGTGTTTATATATTTTAAGGGACTGTGATTAATCAGTAATGTAAGTATTTCTTTCCTTTGTTATCTATTATATGGTTCTTTTGCTGTCTTTGAAGGATATAAACTACCTTACTTCAAGAATAAACCAACATGTCCCTTGTTCCTGCTGCATGTATAGCTCCTGTGAAAGAGTCCTTTGAATCTTCTACAACCCCCCAAAGAAACCTGGAGTTGAATGACATTCACTTATTTTAGGACTTTACTAATGTTATCAAAGTAAGGATCATCTTAAAAAGTGTTCATCGACAAGCATGTGGTTCAGGGATGTTTCTTAGTGTAGATGACAGAAATAGAAAAACTTTAGGGACAATCAAAATGTGCCATACTAGATGCAAGTGTAAGCAAGTGAAAAGCCTGGTCTTGGGGCTATTGTTCAGTTGGAGAACTTTTGCCTATCAAAAGGGAGACCAATCTTCAGCAACATGTACATACACACACACACACCACATACTGCAATTCATTCTCAACAACATATAACACATTGTGATCATCTTAAAGTGTATCAGAAACTAGTTGGGAAAATGAAGAAAGATGGACACAAAATCGATCTTATTGTTACTGCTTGTGGGAAGTCAAGTTTATTAGAAATCAAAAGTCCTCCATCAGTGGCATGTGAAAGTTATTACAAGAACAAAACCAATGACAAAGATGTAAAGTGCATGGTTAAAGAGAACATGACCAATAATAAGCTTTCAACAAGGTCACCCATACAGGTTTCTTGATTCATCGTCCCCAAGAAATCCTAACAAGTACTTTTCAGTGACAATGGTATTGTGGGTTACTATGACAGAAAAGCAAAGAAGACTAAAGGAAAAATGTCAAAGAAAGTCTCCATGTAGTAAACAGGCAGAGGCTAGAGCTGGCGCTATTCCTGTTTCTTTCCCTAGTCTGACCTTACTAGTGATGGTATTGCAGAAGGAGAGAGGCAACGTGTTTAACGCTTCCCCTCTTTCAAGTGGTGGTAACAGCAATCTCTTCTGTAGTTTTGCAGGATATATTGAAAAACATTAGGTAATAAATGTAGGCTTGCTTTGGTGGGGAGCAATTGCTTAATGATCTGTCATAATTATTCTTAGCATTCCAGGCAACTACTCAGCTTTTACCAACTGGAGGCCCATGAATACAAATGAGTGAATATAAACAGTCATTTTGCTATAAAATCTATGACCAAATTTTCTTCTTACACAGATTAAAAAACAGAATTCTTCAGTATTGGAATTGCAGATGACCTTTAACTGACAGTCAGTCATCCAGGAGAAGACAGCCCCACCCCTACCTTTAACAATCCCTTTCCAATGGATTCATTTTTCCCCTTATAACCTTGTTGGATCCACTGCATAACTTATATTTTCTTTTTAAGCATTAAAGAGGTGTATTTTATTTTGTGCCACTCAATAAAAAATATTATGAGATTAAAAACTACTTGTCGCTTCTTGTAGTATTCTTATAAAGTTGGTATCTTCCTAAAAGATGCCATCCCTAAGAAAGGGGGTATTATTTTATATTACATATATCTTTAAAAACTCACTGAAATCCTTGTTTACCCTTAAAATGTGTAACGAAGTAAAAATAAGTCACTTTCCACCAATTTCTACATTCCTTCAGGATTCCTGCTTTATGAAAGAATATGCTAGACATTCTGCAGGACACAGAAGAAAGCAACTGATGGACTTTGCCATTACAAGGAAGAACAAATCTTCAAATTTCCTGCTTCATGGAAAAGTCTGCCAGATACTATGGACCTGTAGGATGAAGATGGGTGCCCCAATATTACAGAAGGACTTTGGGTGACTGTCCAGGCAGCAAGATATCTCTGTCAATTCTAGAGTTTTGGACGTTGATTACAATACACTTCCTGTTTACATAGGTAATATTATATCCTTCTGGAGTCTTTGATTGAGTTAAAAAATAGATAGTTATAGTTTTCCTTAGCCATAATAAAAAGGTAAAATAGATATAAATATTATAACTATAATTCTTGCTTGATAACTGTTTTGTTGTATGTAATCTTACTATGTTAAAGTTTAACCTTTTTTTTATTTAGACAGAAAAGGGAAGGTGATGTAGGATTTCCTTTTGTATATGTGTTGCTTTTATTGGCTAATGAATAAAGAAACTGCCTTGACCTGTGATAGGGTAGAGTAGAACTAGGCAGGGAAAACTAAACTGAATGCTGGGAAAAAGGAGGCAGAGTAACGAGAAGCCATGTAACCCAGAGGAGACAGAAGCAAGGATGGAAATTTACCCTGTAAGCCTCATCCATGTGGTAATACACAGATTAATGGAGATGGGTTAGTTTAGGATATAAAAGCAGGCTAACAATATGCTTAAGGTATTGGTCAAACAGTATTGAAAATAATATAGTTTCTGTGTGATTATTTCAGGACAGAGCAGTTGGGAATAAACAAGTGGTCTTCCCTACAACATTAGTAGGACTGAAGTCTACTAGGTGTCTTGGAGTACCTTTGCTCCCTTTTGGTGCCTCCATCCTTCATGGCAAGACATCACATTTTCCCCATAGACTTCTTTTGAGTTCTGCTTTTTAAACATCAGTCATTCTCTCAGTTTCTTTCCTGCAGGATTTCACAAGTGAAAATGTGTTATACCATGAATGATGTCCTGAAGATGCATTCAGTACTCTGTTCCAGATCAGAGAGGCAGGACACATGACTATTGGCAAGAAAGTCTTAAGGTTTCTATGCCACACTGAATTTTTTGCTATTTATCCTGCCCCTCCTATCAGCATCTTGAGCCATGTTGAAGTGGGAAAATATCAGTAATGTGCTAAGTCTTTTAGCCTTACATTTTTTTAGATAAGATGGATAATGCATAATAACATATTGACATGTTTGTTGAGTCAGTCACAGTTCTTATTTCTCCCTATAATTTTCTGATCTTCTCTCATACAATACATCCCGACCAGTTTCCCCTTCTTCCTCTTCTTCCAGTCCCTTCCCTCATAACTCCCCTCTCACTGGAAAAATAGTCGTAAAATAAAGGATAACTGTACTACCATCAACAGACCCAGAGTGGTTAAGTAACAAGGAGGACTCAAGGGGGGATGATTGAATCTCCTGGTGAGTTCCAGGATGGCTAGGACTGCTACACAGAGAAACACTATCTCAAAAAAAAAAAAAAAAAATCAGTGACAGCTCCTACTACCATACTTAGGAATCAAACAAGAATGCCAACCTGCATAACCATAACATATATGCAGAGAACCTAGTTCAGACCCATACAGGCTCCATATTGTCATTTCTGTCTCTGTGAGCCCCTATGAGCCCTGATTAGCTGATTCTGTGTGTTTTATTGTAGTGTCTTTGACTCCTCTGACTTCTACAATCCCCCCTCCTCATCTTCCATGGGATTACCTGTGCTCCTCCTACTGTTTGACTGTGGGTCTGGGGATCTGCTCTTTTAAGTTGCTGAATGAAGCCTCTCTGATGATGACTATTCTAGGCTCTGGTTTACAAGTAAAGCCGAGTATTATCAGGGATCACTTCATTGCTGTGTGTGTGTGTGTGTGTGCCAGTCATGTTTGGTTCTTTCCTAGGTCTCTGAACTATGCAGTGTTTGGTTCCTGGCCCTTCAAATAGTATAAGGCATAGGCTACCAAGTGGCCTGGGTCTCAAGGTGTGTCCATCATTAGTTGGCCACTCTCATACGTTCTGTGTCACCTTTACCACAGCACATCTTGCAGACAGGACAAATTGCAGGTTGAAGATTATGTGGCTGTCTGGGTTGCTGCTCCAGTCCCTCCCCTGGAAGTCTTGCCTGGTTAAGATCCCCATTTCAGGCTCTGTGTCCTACATTACTAGGATGCTTTGCTAGGGTCACCCTCTTTGGTTCCAGGGAGTATCCATTGCAGTGGGTTTCTACCTTGCCCTGGAAATCTCCCCACCCTTCACTTATTCCAATCTGTTCTTCTGGTACTTTCTCCCTCCCCTGCCACCTGATCCTGCCTGTTCCCATCCATATCTGTCCCCGGTCTACCATTTTTGGCACAGGAGATAACTTTCTGAAGAGGAACACTAATATTGAAGGCACTAAGATCAACAGTTACAAAATGGGACCTCACAAAACTGAAAAATTTTGTAAAGCAAAGGACTTGTCAAAAGGATAAGATAGCAGCCTACAGAACGGAAAAAGGCTTTCACCAACTCCACATCTGACAGAAGGCTAATATCGAAAATATATAAAGAACTCAAGAAACTAGACATAAAACCCCCAAATAATTCAATTTTAAAATGGGTTACAAATCAAAAGAGACAATTCTCAGCAGAAGAATATCAAATGCTTGAGAAGCACTTAAATATTCAACATTCTTAGCCATCAAAGAAATTCAAATCAAAACCACTCTGAGATTCTATCTTACATCTCTCAGTATGGCTAATATCAACAACACAAATGACAAGTCATGATGGAGAGGATGTGGAGCAAGGGGAAATGCTACTTCATTGTTGGTGGGAATGTAAAGTTGTACAGCCACTTTGGAAATTAATATGGTATTTCCTCAGAAAATTGGGACTCAATCTACTTCAAGACCCAGCTCTTTCACTCCTGGGCATATACTCAAAAGATTCTCCATTCTGGATCAAGGACCCTTGCTCAACAATGTTCATAGCATCTTTATTCATAATAGTCAGAATCTGGAATCCAACCTAGATGTTCCTCAACCAGAGACTGGATAAAGAAATGTGGTAGGATAAATTCACACAATGAAGTATTAGTCAGTAGTTTTTAAAAAATGACATCATGGAATCTGCAGGTTAATTCATGAAACTGAAAACATCATCCTAGGTAAGGTAACCCAGACCCAGAAAGAAAAACATAGTATGTACTACTTGTAAGTGGAAAATTAGCTGTAAAATAAAGGATAACTGTACTAACATCAACAGACCCAGAGTGGTTAAGTAGCAAGGAGGACTCAAGGAGGGATGCTTGAATCTCCTGGTGAAGAGAAATAAACTGATCTTCCTTCTTAATGTAGGTGCAATCTATTATTTGTGATCCTTGGTGCATGGTGTGTCTTTCCAAACCTTCTGGGTGAATCTTTATGTCATTTAAACTGTAACTCAAAAATTATTTATGGAGCAAAACTTTCCCAGATTTGTAGTTCAGATTACAAACTTCACTAAAGTATTTAGAGATTTTTTTTAACCTTTAAGGAATCTAAATTTTGTATGATAATTATTTATTCATTCACTTGCTTCAAATAGGTTGGAAAGAGTACTTTTCCTACATCTTAAAAAGTACATGGCTCTGAGTCAGTACTTAGCTACTCCTTTTTGAAATAAAATAACAACATAAATAAAAGTAACCTGGGATTTATTATTGAAGAATTATTTTAATGTTGAAATACTATCTTTAAGAAAACAAATATAAATGTTTCAGCCACAGACATCTAAAATAATGCAGTCATATTTGGAAAAATATTTGCTACTTTGCATGTAAATGAAGGTGATAATTTTAATACTAATTTAGCAAAATTCTATAAAAATAGACTCTACATGTTTAGGTTTAAATCTTTATTTTGAATTGTGTCTAGTTGAACTCTTTGGAATTTTAGTTTCCCTCTGTAGGTTATTTAGATGTTAATAAGGTCAAGGAACATTATATTTTAAATGAGGAACTCAGATTATCCAAACAGCAATGAATTCATTTTTTTTACATGAAGACACAACTTTTGTTTGAGTCAATATTTAGGTAGATGAAAGAACATGTTGAGAAAATATAAAATCTCTTTCCTGAAATTGCAGTCATGTTATTTATAAATTTTTTATTCTGTAACTCATATAATATATATGGGCCATTTGGGGGAAAAAACAAGACTTTGGAGAGAATGCTTCTATTTCTTCCTAATCCTCCCACATGAAGTAAACTCTTTCTATAGATATCTTTAGTTTTCTGGGACAACTTTAAATCATGTCCTGATTGACTTCTATTTTTATATCAATAATTTTGTATTAATTGTGGCGACAAACACTACTGGTGAGAAGGACAGGAGCTGCACATGAAGTGAGAATTCATGCTGAGTACAATACAGTGCTATGCCAACATTAACTTTACAAGGAAGTGAAGGCTGCAGAGGAAAAGTGGAAATAATGACATCCTTTGACCATAGACAGTCACTGGTTTTATTTTAAGAGTCCACCAGAAATTTACATAAGTTATCCATCTACTATTCCTGAACATTTGAGGCAACTATAAAGGGATGCAATCCTGAAAGGCAAAGTCAGTCATTTCAGAACTTCTGTGGAGTGTAGAGACTGGAGCATGCTAAGGATTCTAGGATTTGGAGACTGAGGTAAGCTGTGGGATTCCTCTTAGTATACTGTAATTACCATTGGTTAATAAAGAATCTGTTTTGGGCCAATGGCTTAACAGAATATAACCAGACTGGAAAAAATATATAGAGAGAGTAGAAAGAGTGAGGGAGATACCATGTAGTCACCAAAGGAGAAAGACATAAGCAACCAGCTAGAGTCTTAGCAGTAAACCTTTACCTTTATCTTACCAGTAAACCACAAGCCTCATGGTGAAATATAAAATACTAGAAATGGCTTAATTTAAGAGCTATCCAGAAACAATCTTAAGCTATTGGCCAAACAGTATTATAATTAATTAGTTTCTTTGTGATTATTTTGGGTGTGAGCGACCAGGAAACAAATGAGCAGCCTCTCCCAACAGAGGTCTAGAGGTGAGATAGAGTGGTACATCCTTGGTGTATTGTTCGTGAAGGAAAACCTTCTTTTTCACGGGGGAATGGTATCTAAGGGCATTTATTTCACAGCTCTTTCACGGGTTGTCTCAGCTGCAGTTACCATCCTTCATCATGGCCCAAATGCATTGTCTTAAATAGGTAGTGGTCAAAGCCTCGACATATTAATCCTTTATAGAACGACTCTGAAGCTCCCATTATCAGAGTTGCCTGTGGTTCACGAGGCTGTACTACCTGGTTTTTAGTTTAGCTTCTTTATAGATACTGATTCCAGAGACTTCCCTGATAGGATCCTGAGCACTAGGCTGAATCATTCATCACCCATCTACAATAAAAACTCGGTCACTGGTGGAAGGTAGGCACAGGCAGCTCTTATTGCACGGTAGCAGAGCAAGTCACACTAACATTTTCACTGGAGTTAATTGAAACAATCTTCCAATTTGAGAATCACATTGATAATGTGATTGCTATTATGATCTTTTAAAGTACTAGGAAACGAAGAAAACAAGACTGTATGACTATTGTGATTGACTGCCACCCTAAAAGGTTACAGTAATTAACCAAGAACAATTTAATGGGAAATACAAACATTTATTTATCCACAAACATGTCTCCTGTAAGCAATTTTGCAGTGTACATGGGAATAAGGTGGTGATTTCTCCCCGATGGGTTTATCTAAGAGAGGGGACACACTAGGTCATATGATAATTTGTTTTCTCACTGGGAATAATCTCTGTATTGATTTCCACAACAGCTGCACCTATCCAAACTTCACCAGAACTTGTTTATGTGTTAAAATACAAAAACAAAAACAAAACTAGATATTGCCATTTGTCACAACATGGACATACCCAAAAACAGTGTGCTGTGTGAAATGAGCCAAGCACAGAAAGAAAAGACACTACATTTCCTCATCTGTATAATCAAAAAGAGATCAAATATACACAGACAGGTTAGGAACAAACTGTGGGGGGAAAGTGGGAGATGCAGGTCAAAGAGTACAAAACAGCAGCCATCAGAGGAGCCATTTTGTGCTGGAATCCTCAACTCATTCATCTGACTCCTGCATCTGAGGTAGAAGCTTATATTAGTCAGCTTTACCTTCTTATGACAAAGAAATTTTTGTTTGTAAATTGCATCCATTTCTGACTGGGTCAAGATGAAATCTCAGAGTGGTTTTAACTTGCATTTCTCATAGAGCTAAGAATGTTGAACAATCAAAAAGAAAAAAATGGAAGAAAGAAAAAAAGAAACTCAGCTATTTGGATTTCTGCTTCTGTGAATTCTATTTCATTTCATGCCCCTTTTTAAAAATTGAGTTTTTTCCTTGATGTTTAGTTTTTATGAGCTCTTTCTATATTCTAGATATTAATCCCTTGTCAGATTTATATCTGCCATTCCTCCCTATTTAATAATAGTCTGTCTTTTCACTAGAATATGGTATGGTTTGCTACATGGAAGCTTTTTAGTCCCATGAGGTTCCATTTGTCAGTTGTTGGTTTTAATGCCCTTGCTTGATTCCTGTTCATAAGGTCCTTGCCTGGGCCAATGACTTAAGCATTCTCCATACCATCTCCTGTTTCTGGTTTATGCACAGTTTAGATATGTGCAGTATGAAACCAAAAGAACTTTCAATCATTTATGAGATATCCAGTTTGACTGGTATGATATATGAAAATGTTATTTTTTTGATTCTGTTTTTTTTTTACATAAATATGTATTGTTGGTCTCTTTGTTAAAAAAGTTCAGGTGACTTTAAGAATGTGAGCTTATATCTGGTTCCTCAGTTTGATTCTATTAATCAATGTATTTGTTTTTGTGCTAGTACCAGGCTTTTCTATTACTCTAGATCTGTGGTATTGCTTGAAATCAGGCATAGTTATATTCCCAGGCAGTGTTTTTGTTGTTCTAGATTGCTTTGACTAGTCTGTTTCTTTGGTGTTTCCATCTGAATTTGGAGATTCATTTTTCCATTTATGTAAAGAAAGGCATTGGGGTTTTAATGGGGACTCAATTGAAAATGTATCTTGCTTTTGATAGAATGACCATATTCATGATACTAACTCTATAAAGTCATAAACATGAGAGTTCTTTCAGTCTTCTGGTTTCTTAAATTTCTTTCTTCATTGTGGGACAATGTCTATCACAGATACCTCAAACTGGCAAACAAAATTCTCAGTGCCAGGTATATGTTACTTCTTTAACTGTTGGCCAGTGCAGTCTCATATACTTTCCCCCAAACAATACAAGGTATTTCTACTACACTCGTTTACCCTTCAGAACTTGCTGTAGCAGTCTATTGCTAGAAGAGCCCATATACTTGAAGAACAAAACATGGAGAACTGAAACTGGTACTGACCTGTAAGAATCATCCCTGGGTTCTCACAGCGCTCTTCATACTATCCTGAGGAAAATGAATTAACTGTCTTATGCAACTATGAACTCCGCAATTACAATAACAAATGGTGCATTGTAGTGGCATGGCAACTGCTTTCTGATTGGATTTAAATGAGATAGATCTCACACCTGGTCCCTTTAACTATGCCTGCCCTAAGCCTTGCTTTTTTGTACAGTCACCTATTCTCATTCTCGCTAGTTAGGCTTTAAGGAACAATACAGTGACACCCTATAGCATTGCATCATGAGCTAACCACCACACCCTAACCCTGCCACTTGCAGGTTCCCTCCTTTAACATCCCCACATCAAGACTAAATCTATACTGCACAAAGCATACACAAACACAGTAGTAAGAAAGATGCTTGGACAAACTCACCCATGAGCTCTTTCTGTTTCTGTAGTAGCAGGCCAGCCTTTAGATTTGAATTGAAATACCCATTCTGTAGTTTTTAGACTTGTCATCCTCCAAAATTCTGTGAGCTGATTCTTTAGTAGATCTCTTTAGACACCCCCTCTACAATACACCTATGTACCTAGGGTATAATGTGCTTTGTTTATCTGGGGTGTTGTTAGATAACATGATTGATATTTTACATATGTTAGTTTACTTCAAGTTTACTTTCGGTAGCACGAATACAATGAGTGGTGGACAGGAGCGGTGAATACTCTGTAACACATTATTTAACAGGCATGTTCTTAAAAAGAGCATGTAAAATGCTTAAACACAAATTTCCTTTAATAACATATGTCAAAGTTTGGATTCCACATTTATACATCCATTTATAGCATGATATTGAGAGCATATTTTTCTTTATTTTTCCATGGGTTTATTTCCTACTTGTACCATAAAGGGCTCAACTTCATGAATGTTTCACCTCTATTCAGATCATGTTTTGATCCTTCGTTCTTCCAGGAAAGTCTTCCTCAGAGTCAATAGAATCATGGCCAATGGAAGGATCTTTCGTTTGCTGAGTAGACCAGCGAGCTTCTGTTTTCTCAATCCAAGTAAAAAACGTTTGAGGCATCATCAATTTATCAACATTGTGAAGAAGAAAAGAAAGGTTTATTCTAGTTTGAAGAGTAAAATTATAGCAAAGAGGAAAGGGATTCCCTTAAAACCAAGTTGAGATATTGTTTGGTGACAGGATCTAGAATCCCCATGGGCATTCATTTAGGGCGTGTCTGTGAGGGATCATCTGGATTAGTTTAACTGAAGTGGGAAGTCCCTTCCCAAATGTAGGTGGCACTGTTTCCTGAGCTAGAAGGAGTCATGGGTTTTATATAAAGGAAAAAGCTTGCTAAGCAACTGCATCCATCTCTCTCTGGTGTTTTCTTTAGATACAAGGTAACCAGCTACTTCTTGCACTGAGGCTGTGCTGTACCTTCTCTGACATGTTGGAATGTGACCCCTGGACTGGAAGCCAAAGGAAGTCCTTCCTTCCTTAGGTTGCATTTGCCAGGCATTTTGTCACAGAGGCATATAAAATAATATCAGCGAGGAAAACTTGATTCTCATGTGAAGGAATCTCTTTTTGTTAATTCTTTTGTATGATGTTTAAATTAAGAGAGACTTTTATGATGTGGTAAGTGCCTAAGTCTGAGTTTTTCTTGAGTGAAAGATATCAAGGGCCAAACTTAGAAAAGGGGCAAAAACGTCAAGCTGAGAAAATATTTACATTAGACAAATCTTCTAGAAATATAGATTACTGAATCATGCTGATTTTAGTGGGCTTCAATAACATGTCAAAAAAACCCTACATTTTTTTCTTGGTCAAGCAATGTTCTGATGATGTCGCATATTCCTTTGCAAGCAAGTGTGCTCCTAAGTTTAAGTTCTGTGCATAAATCTTAGAGTAATGCATTGCTTTAAAGGTATTTCTCCTTGGGGCTAGGAAGAAGGCTCTGCAGACAGAGGGTTTGCTATGTAAGGAAGAGGACATGAGTTCAGATCCCTAGTCTGGGCACAGCAATGTGCATCTGTGACCCCAACTCTGGCGTTACAGACAGATGGAGAAGACACATCTAGCCTCCACATTTGCATGCATGGATGAGCCCCTGTGATATCCATGCATCTACTATACTACACACACACACACACACACACACACACACACACACAGAGAGAGAGAGAGAGAGAGAGAGAGAGACTTTCCTTTCAAGAATACTCAGCTTAACTTAGAAATAAGTTTTAACAGTTTGTCTCAATTTTATTTCTTCTTTATATGGAATGAAGAATAATAAGACAAGGAAAACACTATATAGTTCTGTTTCTTAGTAATCAAAAAACATGTAGAGAGATAATTTTCTCAAATGATATGTTATAAGAATACATCAAAAGCATTTTCAGCATACCTAATAATTTATCTTTATCTTTCAGTTCAGACTTCCAAAGTTATAGATTCATATCTTAAATAAGAATCCATATTAATTAATGTCATTACAGCATAGATCTTCTAAGTTTGGTACATGTCTCCATACTCCTCTGAATGTGTTGTAATTACTTATCAAAGCTAATCTGCTATTAACGACACTACATTTTAGTATGAAAAGTATTAGAAAAGTGATAAATGTTTTATCTGTCCCTAGGAACGTATATCTAGTTTCTCATATTCTATTCCAGATCCTGAACATCATTTGGAGACTCCAGGTTGTTCAGACATTTGAACTCTGGCACATACTTTAAGACTGGGTCACACTGTTCTCTTAAGATACTTAAATTTCTACTCATTTAAAAAAATCTTTTAACCCATGTCCTCAAGATTATTGAATATAATAAGTAAACCAACAGGAGACACTTACCTCACCATTTCCACGGACACTTTAAAATATCCAGTTCAATTGAGTTCACCAGTTCAAAAGAGGGACTTGAAAGAGTTACCTCATCCCCATTCCCTCCACAGTAAATCTTGTCTTTGAAATCTTTTAGTTTAAAGTCAGGACAAAGAAATGTGTTTAAATTATTTCCGGGTAAATTTATGTGGGTTGTTTTTTCTTTCCAAATCTATACTTCTGTGAAATAATAGATATGTCTTTGTCTTGTTCTCTACACACTCACAAATGCACATGCGTATTTTAAAACACATTTTGTAGGACCGGGGAGTAAGTTTCATGTGTAAAGCACTTAATGTTCAAGTGTGGAAAACCCAGGTTCGGATCCTCAGTTTTCACATCAAAGCTGGGCAAGCATGTCACTGAGATTGGCCTGGAACCCCAGTGCTCAAGAGCTTGAGACAGGGGATACCTGGTACCTGGGGCAAGCTGGCTAATAGGACTAGCCAAACTGGGAGAGGTCAGAATCAATGAGAACCCTGTTTTATTACATAAAGTAGAAAATTATGGAAGAAAAACACTCATGTATACATACAAGCTTATATCACAAACTCATGCACACACACTCAAAATACAAAACAAAGACAAAAACCTACACACACACACACACACACAAACACACACACAAAGAGTCATGTTTTTACCATAAGGAGAAAGCCCCAATTTCCATGTTTATCTCTCTTGTGGGTTTTCAAGGTCAACAGGGTCTTCCCAGGGCAATATCGTTTATTTAAGCTTGTGAGGAGTTTTTTCTGTGGTTAGTGAAGTCCAGAGCCAGAGCATAGAAATCCTTGTGAATTCCCAGAGCGCTTTCTCTGATCTAGGTGACTTTCACCTACCCTCAGCTGTAACTCTCATGTTTCCTCCTAGAAAACCTTCTCCTGAGAGCACTCCCGGCACTAGCACTACATAAAATATTGGTTTTGAAAATGACCACTTTTTAATCAACACTTTACAAATTCCCAACTGATTTTTGTTCTTAAAAGTTCTTCTGTTGCCTTAGCTCCCAGCCATCTTGTTGCTGCTCCATTCGTCTTTCCTGCAGTCTTTTCTTCTTTCTTTCCTTCATCCTCGATGAGCTCAGTCATGTGAAAATGGGTGCTTCGTTTGCCAAGATGAAGTCTCAGGCAGAAAAATAATTTTGATGAACTTAAAATTAGTCAGGTTAAAGATGGAGTGACTGGGCATATGTACTATTCATCTATAAAAGTTTATGGAACACATTTTCAAAAGAAATTGGAGACAGGATTTGTTTTGTTTTTTGCTTCTAATAATCTGGAAAGAGGAGAGCACATTGGTGAGTGGTCAGCCCCCCTAAAATGTCATTGTTTGTAGGGTAGTTTGGCTTACAAGTTTCCCTCATATTATAAACAGGCATCACCTCTCTACTACCTAAGTTGCATAATTATTTCTGCAAACATGAACTAAGAAGCTAAAACCAGAAAAGACATTTTTAGAGATAATGTTACCATAGAAAGTGCTGTCATTCTCCTGTTTCTCTTCTATTTGTGGTGATTATTATTATTATTGTGAGAAATACCTATCTTTTATGCCTTCTTTGCTGAAACATCTTTTTAATGCACCATCATCTTTAGACACTTGTTTTAGGTTTGGAGTCCACAGTGATTGGCAGACTTGCCTGGCAATGCTGTTTATTGACAGCAGGGAAATTCGTTTTTTCTGCTCTGATGCTTTTTGAAAGCAAGGAGCCAAAGACCCAAGTGAAGCAGGCACCGGGCTGAAGATCTTACCTAAATTTCTTTATAGGCTGTAAAACAGGTATCTTAGAAAATTGCCTGGAGAGAAATTTCAATCACACATTTGGATACTTATTGTAGATGAAACATTCCATTTCAGAGAAAAAAAATGGAGTGAGCTAATTAAAAAAATAAGATGTGTATTAATTAAGTTTTATATTTTGTTTCCTGATACTAAATCCCCAAGGTTCGTTCTGATAATACTTCCTGGTGAATTCAAGAAAAGACTGTAGGAGTTAGGGTTTTATGGCTGGTGCTTCTAACTGAAGTGAGGCCTCAGTAACGTGTTCACACAGCTTATTTATGCTATGGATCTTTTTTTTTTTTTTTTTTTTTTTTTTTTGACAGCTTGTAGGAACTTTATTTTCCTTCCACCTTTTTTCCCTTTGCTCAGGTGTCTGCAGAGGAGCTCAGGACCACTCAGTGGTGGCTCCAACCCACTCGGTGGCCTGCGCTGTGGGAGCTGCTGACCAATCCTCAGTGGTTGGCTGGGCACTCCAGTCTTCAGTAGGGAACTGCTGGATGGGCACCGAGGGCACCTGCACCCCCTCAGACCAGTCAGCCACCTCTGGCTGAGCAGCAGTGAACTCAGGAGCTGGTGCAGTCCATTCACCCTGAAACTCCTCCTTGGTCACAGCCTTCTCGGCAGCAGCCTGTTCTTCCTTCTCAATCTCCTCTGGATCTCTGTAGAAGTAAAGATCAGGCATAACCTCCCATGGGTGCTCACGGGAGATAGTGCCACGCATGCGGAGTACTTCCCGGGCCAGCATCCACCACATCAGGCCCACTGAGTGAGCTCCCTTGTTGTTGCATGGGATGGCGATGTCCACGTAGCGCAGAGGTGAGTCTGTGTTACACAGGGCAATGGTGGGCAGGTTCACGTAAGACGCCTCTGTGAGGGGCTGGTGGTCAGCCCTGGGATCGGTCACCACTAGAAGCCGTGGCTCCCTGAAGGCTGCCTGGATCTGGTTAGTGAAGGTCCCTGGGGTGAAACGGCCAGCAATTGGAGTGGCTCCAGTGGCGGCAGCAAACTTCAGCACGGCTCGCTGCCCAGTGTTCCTGGAGGAGATGACGCTGACATCAGCAGGGTTCTCGATGGCAACAATAGCCCGAGCTGCAAGCAGCAGCTTTTCCCAGGTCCTCTTCAGGTTGATGATGTAGATGCCATCACTTTTCCTTTTGTAGATGT
This sequence comes from Chionomys nivalis, assembly GCF_950005125.1. Classification (NCBI taxonomy): domain Eukaryota; kingdom Metazoa; phylum Chordata; class Mammalia; order Rodentia; family Cricetidae; genus Chionomys; species Chionomys nivalis. The sequence continues at coordinate 45,739,066 of NC_080087.1, forward strand.
ACTGCTCCATCTGAAAGTCGAGGTTGGTGCCACCTAAGTGGGTGCCTGCAGCAAGGAATTTGAGGACATCCTCCTCCTTCATCTGCAGGACATCAAGGGCTCCGGACATCGTGTAAGTTTCCCTTTAAGTTACGTCGGGAACCAAGAACAACGCCGTATGGACCCGTCCCGGGGCAGCCGAGGAAAGTATGCTATGGATCTTGAGTTGAGGTAGCTACTTATGGCTGGTAGACTGGTTCACTGTCAGCCTTCTGGAATTAGTACCCTGTCCCTTCTTACATTCTTGTCAGTGATGGCAGCAGCCCATCTCACTAAGGTCTCTTCATGCCAGATAAAATGAAGGAAAACAGAAAATACATATTTATGTATGTTTTATTGGAAAGAACTTAGTCCATGACTATTCTAACCAGGAAGGGGCATGATGAAGTTAAAAGACAAGTATTGCAGCTTTTGTAAACTATTATATAGGACACAGGGTTAGTATGTGAAAAAATTTCCAATGAGGTTGCTTGCAGTATCTGTCACAAATTTGCATGAAGCATTTTGATAAAAATTTTGGATACATATTTTATAAGTATCATTTAAAATTATAAACTACACTATGATATTGCTTATCATAGTAATTAAAATATTTAGCTAATAATTGGAACATATTTTGATTAAATAGATGCATCTGAGTATTTTCTAGATGTAGAATTAAGTAAAAATTTGAAAAACAAGCAAACAGTTCAAATAGAAGGAAATAATTCTTTTAATTTCAGTCATGGGTTCTCTTTTCATGGGCTGTAATTGGAGGCATGCTGTTTAACCTCTTTGTGTTTTCTGATGTTAAAAATAAAGGTAATGGTGTGGGGAAGATGGTTGGGTTCCTAAGGATATTTGGTCTACAAGCAAAAGGGCCTGAGTTCAAATCTCTAGAAGCAACATAAAAGCCAGGATACAGAAGCCTGCTGTATCTGAAACCCCAGAGTAAGAATGGAGTTTTGTAGATCCCAAGAACTCATTTGCCAGCCTAATAGCCAAAATGACCATCTTCAGTCTCAGAGAGAGACTGTCTCAAAATATGCAGCATTAAAGTAACAGAGGAAAACAAGCGGTGTCTATCTCTGGCAAGGCATGCACACTACCATGAGTATGCACATGCAAACACACAAACACACACATTGCACACAAACCACACACAAACATTCTCACACACACATCCACAAATCACACACTTACAGGCACACATACATAAACCATACATGAACACTTAATTAAATTCACAGGGAAAATGGTAATAATACAGCAAGTTGTAAGATGCATTCAAACCAAAAACATGGAAGGTCCTAGAATGGAGTCCATTGAATAAAGGAAGTCAGTTACTTTCTTAATCACCTTACTACTGACTAAGATACTTTTGGTTATGTACCATCATCTACTCTACTGTTACGTTTTTCTTAATCTAAAAACCACCCATTTTAAATTTGTTCACTATCCAGTTAGGGAGATTCTAGAACAAGCTTTACCAAAATATCACTAAATATTTCCACAAATTACACTTCATATAAAAAAAAACCTAAAGAAACTAGTGATGTGTATCTGATCAGGTTTTAGCACAAAGCTTTTCCATCTATTTGAAAGTAAACTCAGTAGCTTATCATTCAATTTTCTAGTTCGAAGGGTGTGATCAGCTCAATTTTAGTGCATATTGCTTACTTGTAATGCAGTTTAATAGAATATGTTACTGGATGTGATAGCTCACATTCAAAATTCTAGCATTTGGGAGACTGAGAAAGGACTTGGGGTTGACATGTGTTTATAGTCAGCTTAGTATAAAGAATAAAACCTTGTTACAAAATCGAAATGAAACACACATAGAATATTCTTGATAACATGTCATAGATCTCATAAGAAAATTTCAATGGAGCCATTTATACAAATATTTGTTAATTTTTAATTTATTATATAATATATGAAATACCTAAAAGTAGGAGTGAGAAATAGGATGTGATTATTTTTAAAAGATATTCTTCAATTTCTGAAGCTGGCTGTTTATGAAACACTAGATATGTGTTCTTTGACCTCTGCATAATTTATTTAAACACAAACTGAATAACTTAAATGCGGCTATCATCACAATACTTCAAACAACGGTCAGCGATCTGTGAAGATTCTTTGTGCTGTCTCATTAAACCCAAACTCCTGACAAGTCTGACATAAGCACACCCAGACTGCCGCACAATTAGACATACTATCTTACTAAAATATTCACCGCATGGCCTTGACCTCTGTGCTAATTAAACCTCCCTGGCTGTCAAAGCTTCTTCTATGTACCACTCCCCCCTCCTTAAATAGGCCTGAATGTCAAATAACTCATTATTTACAAAGGCAGTACCGTCAAATACCCACAAGTGTGCTATTTTCATCCCAGAAGATCTGGCTGTTTTCCATAGCACGCTTTGTGTTCTCACAGTTTTGAATCATTAAGGAAGATTTCAGAACCAGGTAAAAGGGTGGACGTTGGAAATGAGATAGTAGGAGAATGGAGTGTATGAAAGAAGGAGGGATGGGGATCTCTCAGCGGAGTGAGCAGGTTAGGGAATATGCAGTATGGAATGGCATGCTGGATGTCTGGGACCATCTGGGCATGTGAGCCAGAAGGGAAAACTGCACTGACAGCGAGAAGACTGCAATCCAAGGATGAGATGGGATACGAGGGTTACCAATAGTTCCCACTGTTCCATAGTCATTCTTGCACATACATACTTGGCAGTTGTTTATTGAACACATGAGCTTATACTGGGCACTCTGTAGCAGCTAAGGATCCTCAAGTAAGCAAGATGGATGCCACTGCTCACAGGAAGAGATTACTGTTAAGAGTCCTTAAAAGTAAAAAGAGTATCTAGTCTAAACAGGGGCAGTAAATGGGGATGTCCAGTTACTAGTATTCCTGTTCTGTGATGGGGACGCTGGAAAAGGATCTTGATTATCAGGCAGGAACGTCTGCACATAACAATAAATCTGGTGCAGAAGAAAGAAAGCCACTGTGGAGATCTTCCCTGTGACATATCTTAAACTGTGTTACCTAGGATTGCTCAGCATCTTACATTATTTAGCCTTATTGTGGTTCTTCATCTTCCCTCTAGACTGGGAACTCTGCTTAGCTCGTTCAAGGCACCCAGTGAATAAAGACTGCTGAATAATTGAATAAGCAGACATAACCAAGGTAGATTCCTCACAAAGCAAGCTCAGCGAGAAGCTAGAGAAAACTCCTGTAGCTTTGTATAAGAGGGAGCAGTCGGGACCTCGGAGACAATGGATCCGCGAACTTGTCCCTCAGCAAGCACGTACGATAAAATCAGCTATGCCATCAATAGGTAAATGTGATGTCTATTTCATAGAGAGAAGTTCAGTAAGAACATTATTGTCTCATGCAGCACAGATGATTTTGTCTCTACTTGTAGGAGTAGGTCTAATCAAAATTAAGTTTGAAGGGCTGCAAAGAGAAGTCGAATAATGTAAAGGGGTCACAGATATTCAGGTGGGCCCTGTTCTGTTATTCTGCATGATGACTGAAGTGAGTCAAGGCTTGGACACCTTACAATTATAATCGGGTCTAATATAAACACAGAATTTTAAAATAATAGCAAAAAAAGCTTGTGCGATTTCCAAGAGCTGTGGCCTTTGAACAGCTTTCTGAGACGTTATCATGAGAGGTTCTGCTATCCAGCCAGCAGGTTCCTAAATGGCTGAGATTGTAGGTTAAATAAAACTGCTGAATCTCTGATGAGCTTTACACCAGGGGTCTGCTCGTACCACCCTGGGCAGTTTCAATAATAGCAGCACAGACTTGTTCCTCTTATCTGACAGAGGCCAAAGTGCAGACAGGCTGGCCTAGCAACAGCTGGAGACGGAGGAAATGAAGCGCCTATGTAACCCAGATTTTAAGCCATTAATTTTTCTTTCAATTTCAAACCTGCTCTGTTTCCTCAGTGGCCTATTTATCTGGCAAGGAAAAGAAAATACTTTAAAAAAATTTTGTTATTTTTCTCTTCATTGTTTGAGGTACAGTAGAACCACTACCCCACCCCAACACAAATGCTAAGTGCGGGGGAAGACCTGTGAATTACAGTTTAATGCAAAGAGCAAAGGCTGCACTTGAAGCTGTTGGCACCATACCTGACACACGCTAGGTGTTGAGTTCATGTTTGGGCTGTTACTAAATATAAGTGGAGTTTGAAACTGGTGACCTGATTTTGAGTCCTGGCTCTGATTTTTTATTAGTTGGATGACCTTGGCAGTTTAGCCTTGACTTTCTCATGGAGATTAGAAAAGGGGGGGGGTAGGAAGTAAAAGAGGAACACAAGTGTGTAAACCTGGAAGGACAAACCAAAGATACCCGGGTGGCTAGTTATTATTCACTGAATTAACTAATGAATAAAGGTCTTAGTAGGAAAAATCAATAACCAAAAAATTTAATCTGCGTTGGGGCTGTCACAATCACCAACAAATCCTGAGAATAAAAAAGGCAGTAATTAAGAGAATTGCAGAAAAAAAGGTCAATGTCCAACCAAAGAGAGTCTAAGTAATTTATGTCATGTATCAGAAGTAAAGATGGCAAAAATCAGTTGGCTCAACAAAGAGCTGAGTTATGACATTGACAAACTTGTCATAATAATTGACCTGATGACAATTTAATGCTAAACCAAATAATTTATAGCCTACTTTTAAAGTGAGGCTTTCTATCTCACGATTTTGAGAAAAAAACATAAAATGGGACAGCGCCAGGAAGTTGAACATGTGACAACTGCCCTGCCACCAGCTTGCTCTCCAGCAGTTACTGCACAAACACTAATCAAGCCCAGAGAGAATATGGACTAATTCAGCTTTTGCTTGGCCACAAGTGAAGCATAAAGGTGTTTTCATACTGTTTTTAAGACAATGTAATCAATCTCTGGAGATTGAACATACATTTAAAAAATACTCATAGACAAAAGAAGAAATATAAGAAATAAAAATAATTTTTTAATTTAATTAATTTATTTATTCATTTATTAAAGATTTCTGCCTCCTCCCCGCCACTGCCTCCCATTTCCCTCCCCCTTCTCCAATCAAGTCCCCCTCCCTCATCAGCCCGAAGAGCAGTCAGGGTTCCCTGCTCTGTGGGAAGTCCAAGGACCTCCCACCTCCTTCCAGGTCTAGTAAGGTGAGCATCCAAATTGCCTAGGTAGGCTCCAACAAAGCCAGTTCATCCATTGCTGGTGGGAATGCAAACTTGTGCAACCACTTTGGAAAACAGTGTGGCGGTTTCTCAGGAAATTCGGGATCAACCTACCCCTGGACCCAGCAATACCACTCTTGGGAATATACCCAAGAGATTCCCTATCATACAACGAAAGTATATGCTCAACTATGTTCATAGCAGCATTGTTTGTAATAGCCAGAACCTGGAAACAATCTAGATGCCCTTCAATGGAAGAATGGATGAAGAAAGTAAGGAATATATACATATTAGAGTACTACTCAGCAGTAAAAAACAATGACTTCTTGAATTTTGCATGCAAATGGACGGAAATAAAAATAATTTTAACTACATAAAAACAAATGCAGAAAAAATCAGAGTATGTGACAAGCAGCAAAAGATGCTATAAAAATTCTGAACTTGAGTTTTTAGAAAGAACTGAAAATTATTGAGCTAAGAATATATGTCATGTAATTTAGTAATAATAGACAGATGAAATCAAAGTAGAAGAAGGGTAAGAACTGAAGTTAGTCAAATACACAAGTGTTCAAATTTAAAAATAGACCAAGCTTATAAAGAGAAAAGATACAAATCAAATACTATAAGTGAAAGGCAGCTTTGGAGATAGGCAGGAAAAGCATCTGCCATGAGAATGTGAGGACCTAAGGTTCAAATCCCCAGAACCCTTAATGAGTATTGGTCACCCTAGCATTCCTGTGGAAAGGTGGGCGCCAGAACCAGGAGAGTTCCTTCCTGGAAGCACACAAGCGCCTTAGACTGGTGCATTCAGTGGAAATTAAGAATGAAGAGACTATGCCTCAAAAACAAGATGGAAGGGACAAACTAGCACCAAGATTGTTCACTGACTTCCATGTGCACAACATGGCATACTTGAATTCGCACACAGCACAAACAGCACAGACAGCACACATACATACACAACACACATGCACACACATGCATGCACGCACACACATATACCACAAAGAAGAAGGTTTTATGAAGAAGACATAATAAAGAAAAGGATGGATTGCAGCTGTAAAGGACGTAGAACATAGAGCTACTTGAGTTTTATGGCACATTTTGAAAATTTAAAAAATTTATGAGTACAAATTTAAATTAAATCTACTTATCCATATCTAATAACCCACTTCATTAAAAATCTCACTAAATATTAGTTTAAATACATCACTTATGAAACTGAATATGTCAAATGCGTGACTTAATTGACAAGTTTGAATTGAAGAGTCTTTCCTTGCTCAGTAGTTGACACAATGAACAGAAATTAGCACAACTGAACTATTCTGTAGGATTAATAGTAATTCTATGTAATAAAATCTCTTCCAAAGTGGTAGATTGAAAATGTACTGTTTGCTTTCTTACAAATGAATCCCTATGGGTATATCCCTCACATTATTCCTGCCTTATTCCAGGCTTTCGCTTTTTGTAGCCATCTTGTTTTCGTGATCCAAGATGGGGGCTGGTGTTCCATTCTTCAACTCCTTGTACCTGGACCAGAGTAGGATGAAGGGAAAAGAGGAGAACAAAGTACAAGCGACTGCTCTCTGCTAGGACAGTTTAACAAAGAATGCCAGGAGTACTTGTGTCTACATTTTATTGGCCAAAGCACGATAACATGTAAAAGCCTTTTACATGACAATGGGTAAAAACACACAACAACAGTGCTATTAGAGAAGGAAATGAATGGGATAAAGTAAAGGATAAATTGTCATTCTCTGGCACAAACAGATGATAGATTTACTAGTTCAAATGAGGCTTGACCTCATAAGACAAAGTTTGAGGAAGAACTGATTCTGGTAGGTCATGTATCACCAGTTCCCCTCTGCATCTTGCAAATTCCATAAAGAGGATGAGTAAGCATGCCCTTAGAATCCTGTGCACTGTTCTGGAAGGTCACTATTAAGTTGCCCATATCACCACGAACAGGAAAGGCCACCAGGGGTCACTGTGTAGCAGGAGAATGATAAAGCCTTTGAGTTCCTGCCACATGTTGATTTCAGATGGGATGAATTCTGCTGATAGCCACCATACAGTTCAGCTCTGTCTCTGTCTCTCTCTCTCCTTCCTCCTTCCCTACCTCACTTCTCTCTCTTTATCTCTCTCTCCCTGTTTCTGTCTCTCTCTCCCTCTCTCTGTCTCTCTATATCTCTGTTATCTGTCTCTTTCTTCATTTCCCTTTGCTTGTTGAGACAGTCTCATTACATGGCCATGGTTTGCCTGGAACTTGTCACATAGACCAAACTGGCCTCACACTCATGGCTCTCCTTCTGCCCCTACTTTCTAAGTGCTAAGATTGTTGATGTTCCACCAAGCTCAGTCTTCTTTAACACAATTTGAAAAGAAATGTCACTTACCCCTCTAAAATAGGCTACATTCAAGCAGAAGGAAGCCTTATCTCAATAGCTTGCACTCCTTTGAAATAAGAAAAGGTCTATCTAACACCAAAATTCCAGTTCTCCAGCAAACTCTCATGTATAATATAAGGAGAATACAGGACATTTTGTTTACTTCATGTAGAAGAAAACAAAAATTCTAAGCAAAACAGACAACAATAAGGAAAAGTAGTCGCATCTGGGCAAGTTTTAATAAAGTAAAGCAATATAAAGGAAAAGACAACAAAGATCCAAGACTACAAGTAGTCACTATTTAAGTGAAGGGGGAAAAAGACAGGTAAAAGCAATTTTTGCTTTTAACATTCCAAAATGTCGTTTGATGTAACAGCTAACTCACAAATATAGTATCATAGAACAACTTTTTTATAGAGCTGGAAAACAACATCGGATACATAGAAATGGTCTCTATATTCTTCATGATTAAATTCACAATTCAGATTAAAGCTCAGATATAATGAGAGTAAATGAAGAAGACAGAGGCAAAGGAGTGAAAACAGAGAATAGAGACAGTTCAACTTAAGAGAAGCCAAATTAGAGAGAAAAATGAAGGAAAATTACAAAAATCATAGAAAACAAAACAAGTGAAGTTAGGAGGGGAAAGATGTGGTGGAGGATAGTAGGGATCAAGAGGAGGAACTAATGAGGCTGTGGATTTGACTAAAACTTCTCTCCGAATAAATGAGAAGCTAGGCTGGAAATAATTCAAATGGACTCTGTTATTTGAGAATATCTTTAGTCCTGAGTCTTCAGCATCAATACACATCCTGTGATGAAGAGCTTTTTGGCATGTGCCTAGATTATAACACGAGCCACTGAATGAAGAGAAACGAGGAGCAATCTAGTCAGTCTCTGCCGGAAGACTGACCTCTTTCTTCTTCAGTTATAAAGACCTTTCACTGTGAGAGTCTGAAAGTGTGGTGTGCGCGGAGTAAGCAGTGCTGTTGGCTGCAGTCCAGACAAGAGATGGTAGTAGTGTGATGCTGTTTGATCAAAGGACTAACAGTGGCGGTGGTGGAATACGGTGTGAATGTAGAGCCAGTAGGGTGGTGACTTGGATGACTTTGTGTATAGATTCAGGAGTCACACAAGTGGAATATGAATAGTGATTTCATTCCTTTATTTATTGTGCTGATTTCTGTAGTGACTGCACCACTTTCTTTGAGGAAGGATATTTTTGCCAATATTGGTTGCCAGTTGCTGTTTTGATAATAGATATTCTCAGAATATCTGAGAAAGAACCTTTAAAAAGATTTAATTTACATTTCCCGGATGGTAAAGGAAGTTGAATAACTTTTTAAGTAATTATTAGTGATTTTTATTTATTCTATAAAAATTTGAGTTACCTTATATATTATTGAGTTTCATTATGGTCCTTTGAACAGTTGATTTTGTTTATTTTCTTCCCCTATCTTCATCCCCATTGACCCAACCCGTTTGTGTACCCTTCTGTCTCCTTATAACTATTTCTCTTCATATCACAAAGTTTCTATTATCCTTCCCTTTGCCCCCTCAGCATCACTTTGTCCCTCACATGCTCTCCCTACTAGCTTCAGTGTTTATACCCAATTGACCACCCTTTCTCATCCAGTCAATTCACTGGCCAGAAATAGTTAGATACTTAGTTTTATTTTGAGTTTAACTTTTGCTGTTCTCATGTTTTTAAGATATTAATCTCTTGCCTGATGCATAGTAGACAATTTTTTTCATTCTATAAAGCTTTCTCTTCATTCTGGTGATTATTTATATGATGTGCAGAACTGTTGTAATCTCATTGTAATTTCATAATTTCATTTGTCAATTCTCAAGACAATTTCCTGAGCTGTTAGAGTCCAGTTTTTGTTTGTTTGTTTGTTTTTGTTTTTTTTTGTTTTTTTGTTTTTGTTTTTTTTGGAAAGTCCTTGTCTTGCTTTACTTCTTAAAGTTCTTCAATTCTGCTTTTTTGAGCAATTTAAAGGTTTTAGTTCTTATATTAAGGTCTGTGATTCATTCCAGGTTTTTTTTTTTTTTTTTTATATGAAGGGTGAGATATATGACTCATGCTTCATTATGCTAAGGGTAGTTTCCCAATACCATTTTGAAAAGGAATATTTTTCCATATGTCTTTGGCATATTTGTCAAAAATTAATTGGCTATAGAGGTATTGGTTGATTGCTAGGTCCTCTACGCTATCCTACTCTGCTCTGTCTTGTTCTACTGCTGTACATGTTTGTTTGTGTGCCAGGACTATGTTATTTTTGTTACTATGCCATTGTAATGTGGTTTGAGATCAGCTATTGTGATATATTCGACATTACTTCTTTTTCTTAGGATTGGTTCTGCTATCCAGGGTTTTTTATATTACCATACACGTTTTAAGGTTTATTTTCACATTCTGTAAAAATACGTTTTCTAGAATTTTGATGGAAATCACATTGGATCTGTAGATCACTTTTGAAAATGTTACCATTTTACAATATTTTTTTCTAATTCAAATATATGAAATATTTTTCCATCTCTGAAGTTTTAAATTTTTTCTACAGCATTCTTATATGTGATGGTTGAGATTTTCCACCTCTTTTGTTAAGTTTACTTGTAGATCTATTTTCTTGACTTTGAAACTATTATGAATGTGAATTTTTTCTAAATTCTTTCATTATGAATATATACAAAGGCTACTGATCCACTGTTGGTAATTCTTGTTTCTGGCCTATTAAGTTATCTACTTTAAATAATGTTCCATGCTTTGCTTAGAAGAATGTATGTTCATGTATGTTCATGTCTGTTACACAGATTCTTAGGCTTTGTCTCTTGGTTATATCCAAGAGTTCTTAAACATTGTGTTCATGTTGGTTTTTTGTGTGCGTGCATGTGTGTGTGTGTGTGTGTGTGTGTGCACATGTGTGTGGAGGCCAGAGGTCTTTACCAGGTGTTTTCCTCAGTCACTCTTCACCTCATTTTTTTCTGAGTCAGTTTCTCCCAATAAACCTGAAGCTAATCAATGTGTCTAAGATGGTCTCTTCAGGTCCTGGATTAAATTCATCCGCTTGTTTTTATCCTTTTTCAGGTTACTGTTTATTTTAATTAGTAATCTTTAAATTTTTCATCTAGAATTTTACCTATTTCAATATCTTTAAATGAAGTATAGGAGTGATGGTCCTTTGTGGGGAATATCTAGTGTTCATTGTTAATTTGGTTGATTTAAGAATCATCTAGCAAACACACCTCTGGCTGAGTCTTTGAAAGCATTATCAGATTGCTTTAACTGGGGAGAGAAGACAATGCTAAATAAGGGCTGAGGTCTGGGACTGAATAAAAAAGATAAAAGAGAAAATGAGCAACCCCCAGTACTTACCTCTCTCTGTGACTGTGACTTTGTGACCAGCTTCCTCATGCTTCTGTTACCACAGCTACATCCGCTTTGGCCACCATGTTCTACCTCTAAGATGGACTGCACTCTTAAATTGTGAGCCAGACAAACCCTCCCTCCCTTAAGTAGCTTTTGTCAGGGAATAATATAAGTAACTACCCTGCTCTCCATGTTTTTGTTTTGTCCTTTGTACAGATTAGTTTGGCTGTCTCTTCTAGTTTTTTCATGGAGGTGGACTGTTGTATGCTTTTTGATCCTAAAAGTATAAATTCTAAATAATTTCAGAGGGAAGGAAGAAAATTGCTAAATCAGCAAAGTGAAATTGTATAGCATATGGGAATACATCTAGAGTTGATTAAGTGTGCTAAAATATTACCAATAACCATGAAACAAAATGAAAAACTAATGCAGACCGTGACATGAAATATTGGCTGGGTGATGGTGGCATATACCTTTGATCCCAGCACTTGGGAGGAAGAGGCAGGTGGATCTCAATGAGTTTGAATCCAGCCTGGTCTACAAAGCAAGTTCCAGGACAGCCAGGACTACCCAGTGACACCCTGCCTTAAACTGCCCCCAAAATATGGTTGCTTAGGGTAAATATGAAAGGAGTAAATACATGAATTAAAGAAAAGAGTCAGGAAAAGGAGAAAATCAGCAAGGATAGGAAGAATGTTATAAAGGCAAAAGGAAAAATGGAAGATATTAGGAAAATATAAAGGAAGAGAAAAATAAAAGCAAAATTTCTAATAGTTAGTACTTTCAAACCTACAATTAGGTAATTGTATGATTGAAATTAAAAATATATGTCATTAGAAAACAGTAAAGAAAAATAATGCTAAAAGTACAGTAGCTATAACATAAAAGGGGAAGCACAAAGGGAAATGGAAAAAGTAGAAGAAAAGGGGAAATAAAATAATAATCCCAATAATTGAAAAGTATTCTTGAACAAAATTTGATGAATGAAAGACAGAATAAAAATATACTTTTTTAAGAATGTGATAAAGAGCCAGGCACAGTGGTGCACACACACCACTAGTGAGGCATTGGCAGAAGATGAGGACCCAAAGCCATCCTCCACTCCATAGTCATGGCATTCACAGAAACTTTGAGGCTAGCCTGGGCTGCATGAGCTCCTATTCCAAAAAGAAAAGTCTTTAAAAGTATAAAACTGCTAAAGTGTAATAAAGATAAATAAGGGAAACCAATTATGAGTGAGAAGGCTGATGAGAAGCCAAGGACAATGGCACTAAGTTTCTATCCTACTGTATGAACTGGCCTTGTGGAAGCCTAGCCTGTTTGGATGCTCACCTTCCTGGACCTAGATAGAAGTGGGAGGACCTTGGACTTCCCGCAGGGCAGAGAATCTGGACTGCTCTTCAGTCTTGAGTGGGGGGGGAATGGAGTGGGGGGAGGGGGAGAGGAGTGGGGAGAGGGGGAGGGAAATGGGAAACGGGGAGGAGGCGGAAAGTACAAAGTTAAAGGAGGCAGAAAGAACAGAAAATGGGAGGAAGGAGGGAAGGGAGGAAGGAAGACAAAGAGGAGGTGGAAGAAGAGGAGGAAGGAAGAAGTAGCGGAGGTGGAAGAAGAAGGAGGGAAAGGAAAGTGGAGGAAGGAAATTTTGAAGCAGCTTCATTCTGGTTTCTCATGGCTTGGGGAGTGCTAGTAATGTACACGAGGGAGGAAAGTCTGGTGGACCTGTGGGCTCTGGTCCCTCCTGTGGTTTTCGCTGATCTTAGAATCCTGAGGTATCTCGAAAAGAAGGAAGGAAAGATGCCCCTGACTTTAACTAGGGGGGACCAAATTTACTTCCAGGGGGCACATTCTCACCCATGTAGATGGATGAGTGAATGCATACAGGAACAAAGTGCCTGCAGCACTTTTTATTGGGTGGAACTGACTACCATGCATATATTGCATTCCCTTCCATAACCCCCCTTTGCAAGAGATGATTGCCTGGCTGCAAGGGAAGCTGGGATAGTTTCAGCAGGAAACTGTCACCTGGTGATGCTTCTGTATTGGCAAGTGTTTTGTGTTAATGTTCACAAAGCTGTCTTGATTTTAATAATTTCGCTGGTTTCTGTCGAGGGATTTCTTCTGGTCACTTTTATCTTTTCAGTCAGGACGTGGTTTTTCTCATCCTCTTCAGACTCCACAGATCATAGCTTCTGAGATGCCTTATGTTCTAGCTGGAAAGCATTTGGAATGCGGGAAACAACCCCAGAACTGTTTTTTATGCAGGTAAGGGGTGAGTCTTTGCACTTGGAAGGTCTCCCGTGTGTTAAGGACCCCATTGTAAAGATGCAGTTCAGAGCATCTGGGCTTTATATGGGTGGGTCAAGAAAACTTAGTTCCAGAAGTTTATCCAGCTGTTGACCAGAGACTCAGAGCCATCAAACTTCAAACTCCAATATTCTCAGTTGATGAGAGGGTGTCGTGGTTCCCTGCGGCAGGGTTGGACTTTCCCCGCCTGAGTTTAGCCTCCAGGTGTTCAAACTTTACAGTTTATCAGCCTCCCGGTGCACTCTCACTCTCACTAGGACCCCGAGTCCCTGTCCTACCAGCTTCCACTTTCAAGATGGCACTGGACTCGAGAGGGTGGGAGAGTCAGGCAAATCCCTGGCCCAGGTGGAAGTCAAGAAATGGTCTAGGCAGGTTATGTACTTCTCCCTTAAGCATTTAAGATGGCCAACTTTCTGAAACCTCTCCCTACTCCAGACAAAATGGCGGTTTTTTTTTTTTTTCTACCAGAGGGGTGGAGGACAAGTACTGCAGGGTTTTCCGATAGGAGAATAGGGTCTGCTCTTATGGAACCTATTAGCTTCTATCTTTGTATGAGTTATCCAATCCCCTAGAATTGCCCAAATCAGCCAATTTTGAGGGAGAAAGGAAACTTGACTCATTCTCAAACACTTGTTTTCAGTTTTTCCAGAGAAACTCACAATAAGCGTAGGTTCTCTGCTTTACTATGGGAGTTTTGTTCTCTCCTGTTCTTTATTTATTAACCAATGGTAGGAAAACATCTATATGGCTTACAGAGGAGAATCCCACATTAGCCGATGGTACAGGGGAGAAGGGCAAGGCGTGCCAGAGACCCGTGCTTGAGTGGGTGGGCTAATGTCCCTTCCTAGAGTGGGTATTTTAATTAGGTCAGTGGTGTGGGAGGTCCTTCTGTATATGTGTTTCTTTTATTGGTTAATGAATAAAAGTGTTTCAGCCAGTGGCATCACAGAATAGAGCAGGGTGGGAATTCCAAGCAGATAGAGGAGGAAAGAAGGCAGAGCCAGTGAGAAGCCAGGTAGCCGCTGGAGGAGAGAGACCCAAACAGTCTCTTGATGGTAGACCATGAGCCTCGTAGTAAAATATAAAATAATAGAAATGGGTTAATTTAAGTTGCAAGAGTTAGCCAGAGAACCTAGACAACAATGAGGACCCTAAGAGAGCCATACATAGATTTAATCTACATGGGTAGTAGAAAATGAAAATATCTCCTGAGTAAATTGGGATCATCGGGACCTTGGGAGAAGGTTGAAGGGGAGGGGAGAGGCAAGGAGGGGAGCGGAGAAAAATGTAGAGCTCAGTAAAAATCAATAAGAAAAGAAGAAGAAATATGCTTACACTATTGGCCAAACAGTATTGCTAAAAATATAGTTTCTGAGTAATTATTTTGGGTCTGGGCAACTGTGAACGAATGAGCAGCATCTGTGATCAGCTTCTGTCAACAGGTTAGTGAAAATAATGACTTTTGATTGCTGAACTTAATGTTTTAATAGTTGGACATTGGTGATCAGTTTTGGGAATGAGTCAGTGACGAAATAAGGCAGTAGACCTTGGTGGCTATGATCTCACTGTTTTGCAAGGGAGAGAAGGGTAAAAAGGAAAACTTGTTGGTGCCATGTTTGCCATGGTCAGGTCTGCTAGAGCCCCCTTACTCCCCTCTCATTTTGTTTCTTATTTTGATAAAGTATGGTCAAAGCAACGAGACACTTTCTTTTTCTTTTTTTTTTTTTCGTTAAAAGAGTGGAGAAAATAATCAGTTTTTATAACCTAGATGACCTTGCCACATGGTGGTCACTTCTGCCCTGGAGTTACACAGAGGGACAAAATGGGATTCCTCTCCACTGTTGATCTGCCCATTGAAACTCAGAACTGGACTTGAGGCTTCTGAGGACATCGGGATCATCTGGTTGGTATCACTCCCAGTACCTTTGTATCCGGGCCACCATGCTAGTCTTCCCCATGCCAGGGAACCAGGCTGGGACTCTGTCCAGCATGGCTGATTACTTTTCAGCGAATCACTGTGGTTTTCTGAGCACTTTTCAGTGCATTGTCCTCTCTTATTCTGACTTGTCTCCTTTACTAGCTCACACAAATTCAGCTTCTAAACCACCGTCCTAGCCAGAAATTCCTGTTTTGTCTAGTTGTGTTTTTTTCTGAGACAGTGTCTCTCATCATATCTCACACTGGCCTTAATCTTGCAGCAATCTTCATGCATGCCTCACCTTCCAGAGGGTTGCAAGTGTGTTCCTAGCATACCTGACTTACCGTATCTTCAATGATCACTTTGTTCTTTGTAGTTTATTATTTTGCTCTAAAATTAATGAGGAGTAAGTGTTGTTTACATGAAATTATTAGGTGAATAATTCTTTAGTAAAAGGCTGAAAGAAAAATGAGATGGCAAGCATTACCCTGCTGTAATTTGGATGTAGATTGTTCCCCAAAGGTTCAAGTGCTGCAGTTCAAACCCTGAGGGAAGTGATGGAGAGGAAGTGGATTTGTAAGATGTGTGTAGTATGGAAGGTAATTAGCTCATGGGGGAATCACCCTTGGAAGGAATTAATGCAATTCTTGCAAACTGGGTTAGTTATCAAAATCATGTCATTTTAAAAGTGAGACTATAGCCTATGCTTGGTTCTGTCTATATTTTTCTCATCCCTGCTTGACCTCTTAACCATCATGCTATTTGGACATTTTAGACACTATAAGGAAGACAAAAGGTATGCATTATGTATCATTCAAGGTCATGAATTTTGTTATAGTAATAGATTGAAGACTATGAAGGAAAATGAATGGTTTGTTTTGATTCCCAAATCCTGCTGCATCCTTACTGTCTACCATCAATTTGTGTTATGCATGAGTAGAAGCACAGGCAAGGCTTTGCTGTGGGTTCATCATTGGTCAGTATTGTTTGCTAATGGCAAGGCTCAAAACCATCCATGACTTTTCTCTAAAAACAGATCTGATTTCACATTGATTAGTGGCCCAACTCTTGCTAATATGTTGATAGGTTATGCTAGCTTGTTAATGGTAAAATAATATCTCTAACAGTAAAATCTCAGTAGGAATGTTTTAGAACAGGAACTTGTAAAGGCTTTGTTTGAATTATATCAATCGTGACTGAAGCCCAAACTATAGTCTTTCTCTTTGGGCCTAGGATGATACTACAGAACAATGACACCTTTTCAAGCTGAAGAGCCTGTGAATAAATCATGAACACAGAATTGCATTATGTTTAAATTTTCTTTAGTGAAGTTAAATGTTAATTTATTTCAATAGTTGGAATCATTAGGTATATTAACAATGGTGTTGGTTTGCTAGAAAGGAGAACTACTACCAAGCTACTATATAGAACTATGTTCCAAATGTTAGATTTTCCACATCAGAGTGGAATTTCACTTAGTTCAGAAGAAATGGCATCTAAAATTTATTTTTAGAATTTCACACAGAGAATCCCTCATTAAAAACATGTGATATTAGTTAAAGTTTATTTATAAGGAACTGAATGTATAGTTAGAATTCTATTGGAAATTTCTACTGGTCATATGAAGGACAAAAGGTCTAAAAATGTGTCATGGTACAGGATGATTTTCGTGGTTTAAAAATAACTTATAGGTAAACAAAGGTTGAAAATGAGGTAATACTAAGGGAGACATCAACTTTTCTATACTGCTGCTTATATGCCATTAAAATAATAATTCAGAAGGTACACTTTAAATTTCAGTTTGTCATGGGCGCTGAGACATTTAACAGTTTGACAAAGTGGCTTTTGGATGAGCAGAGCTCTGAATTGAAGGGACAAAGTGAGAAACACAGCTCTTTATAATTTCAAACTATCTCATACATTATTTAAGCTTCTACTAAATATATTTTCATTTCTCTTCTACTTTTAAGATTCAAATGAAAGACTAATTGTATGTTCAATACTAACAATCCCTTTAAGTTGTAAGTCTGCTTATTCTTTCCATTTCTGTGAGCCAAGAAACAGAACTTGCCTTATGAAAAGTACCGTCTGTCCAGAGTCTGTAAGTGCCTATGAGTCCAGGTTAGTTGTTTCTATGAGTTCCCTCCGGCTCATGCAAACCTTTCTCTCTCGCTTCAGCAGAATTCCCCAAGCTGGGCCCAGTGCTTAGTTGTGTCTCTGCATCTGTTTCTGTCAGTCACTGGTTGAAGTCTCTCAGGTGACTATTGGTAGCTAGGGAGCCTGCATGGGACTGTTTTAGGACTTGTATGTATGTGTGACAATTGGATAGCTTTATCTATCTGTGAGACTCCTCATGTGGAAGCAGGGCCTGTCCCTAATGCTTTGCCTGGCTGGCTTCCAGGTACCTAGTCCTCGTGCTGGATTGCCTAGCACAACCTTAATAGAAGGGGAAGGAGATTAATCCTACCTCAACTTGATATGCCATGCTTTGTTGATACTCATGGGAGATCTGCCCCTTACTAAACAGAAAAAGAGGAGAAGTAGATGGGGGTGAAAAGTGGAGGAATAGAATGAAAGGAGAGGAGGGAGGGAAAACTACAGTTGAGATGTAAAATAAATGAATAAATTTAATTAATTAATAAAAAAAGAAGTACTGTCTGACCAGTGATATACTATTGAACTTCATGTTTTGCTTAAATGAACATATGAAAAACTTGACATCTGAAGTCTTAATTTAACATTTGATAAGAACAGAGATTGAGAGATTGGCCCATTTGTCCAGACACTCCCATGGCTGGTTCTTAATGGGAGCAATATCAGAGAAAAAGGGGGAAAAGAAAATGAAATGACTGTGTTGGTGGCATTTTAAAATATTTTATAAATTGGTCAAGTATTTTTTTCCAGTTTATTATGGTGAATACAATGTTAGCCCCAATGTCACAAAGACATTGTGACATGCTGGAACTGAATCATGGCTCTGATCTCCACTCATGCTGAACTTCTGTGTATTCTTGGTCTGCTCAGGCTGGCCATTAAAGCCCTTTCCCCATAGGTTAAACTGGCTATAAACAACAGAAGCAGGCGACTGACAAGCTTCCACACATTTCTCAGATGAAGAGCACATTTCCATATGCCATAAATTTTGTCAGATGAATGTGCTCTGAGTCTCACCTCCAAACCTAATTAGTGTCACATATTTCATATCCTTTAGAAGAAAGACAACCAAAACACCCAAAATAATAAAACAAATATTCTGGAAGGGTGCAGTCTTGCAATCAGCACTGTAGGAGCTGCAGTCCCTGAAATGACAAAGTCCCAATAATACTTTACATATGCGCCTGTAAAATCTTCAAGGACTGGCAGAGGTTGTCTGATCCTACGGAGTCTCTCTTATTTAACCAACTGCTTTCCAAATTATTCTCATATTAAAATTTCAAGATTCCTCTGACTAGAGATAATGCATTTTTTTAATCTAATGTTTATTTTATTCACTAGATAGTGTGTCCTACTTTGGGATGCTAATATTCCAAACACACCTTATCTAGTCAGTGCTTACAGCCTCATGATTTGAAATTTAGAAACTTCAGGACTACAATGTCAATCTAATTCAGAGAAATTCAGGACAAGTTTGTTTCACAGTCATCAAGAAAGTCTGTGTGTATTTGATTATATGACACATTTCTTAAATATTTCATAGGGACAAAGGTGAGAGTACATGTCTGTGTATGAATGCAGGTACATATGTGTATGTTTACATTTGTGTTCATTTGAGTGTAGAGGGCCAAAAAAAATCCTTGAATTTGGTTTTCTAGGTGCTGCTCACTTTGTGGAGATAAGGTTTCTCATTGGCCTATAAATTGCTGAATACATGAGGCTGTCTAGTCAGAGTGCCTTGTTTCTGCTTCTTCAACATCATAATTACAAGTTCAAGTCACTACACTGAACTAACTTCACAGCGTAGGTTCTGGGGCTAAGGTCCATATGTTCGTAAGTTAAGTACTTTTCTGACTGAGTCCTGCCCTTTGCTTGTGGATGAAGGCTTTTTTCCATAAAACAAAATGAAAATGATGGTGATTAACTATGCCATCTTTCTTTCTAAAAGAAACCTTACAGAGTTTTGGGGTTTCTACAGGAGGAAATTTCTAGTAATTCCACAATATAAATATTGTTTCTTAAGGACCCATTTTAATTGATTCTATGATGGAGGAAAAACAAAGAGACTCTTATTTAATCTCATCATCAGTTAGAAAGCCACAGTAGTATTGCATAACTGCATAACATATGGAGATTACTCATTCAGATTACAGAAATCACTCTGGCTGAATTACAAGACACAATTTTCCCCTTCAAAAGGAGCTAAGAAAAAACACAAGAAGAAAGTGTGGATTCAATGCATAATAAAGGCAATAAACAGCAATCCAACAGCCAACATCAAACCAAATGGAAAGAAACTCACAGCAATCCCCCTGAAATGAGGAACAAGACAAGGTTGTCCACTCTATCCATATCTATTCAATATAGCTCTTGAGGTTCTAGCCAGAGCAATAGGACAACAAAGGGAGATCAAGAGGCTGCAAATCAGAAAAGAAGTCAAACTCTATTTGCTATTGATAAGATGGTTTATATAAGTGATCCCAAAAATTCTACAATGGAACTTTTACAACTTATAAAGACTTTCAGTAATGTAGCAGGATACAAGATAAATAAAAAATCATTAGCCTTCCTTTACATAGATGATAAAAGGGCCGAGAAAGAAATCAGAGAAACATCACTCTTCACAATAACCACAAATGGTGAAAAATACCTCGGAGAAACTCTAACCAAACAAGTGAAAGACTTGTATGACAACAACTTCAAATTTTTGAAGAAAGAAATTGAAGATGACACCAGAAAGTGGAAAGATTTCCCATGCTCTTGGGTAGGTAGAATTAATATAGTAAAAATGGCAATCTTACCAAAGGCAATGTACAGATTCAAGGCAATGTCCAGCAAAATCCCAGCAAAATTCTTCACAAACCTCAGAAGAATGGTACTCAAAATCATATGGAAAAGCAAACAAACAAACAAACATATAAACAAAAAACCAAAAACCAAACACCCAGGATAGCCAAAACAGACAGGAGGACCAATGGAACTTAATTGAAGACCCATATATTTATCAATACACATTCAATAAAAATTCAAAGGGTTCATATGCCTTCCACTTTCATTTATCAGGTTACATCAACTGATAATTTATGTGACAAATGCTATTTTAAAAATTATCTGAATATTTTTTCAGTGTCTTACTTTTCAAAAATATACTGGTATTCATTTACTGTTGGTATGTATTTGTGAGTGTAAGATGTGTACATGTGAGTATGATTATGCATTCACAATCCCTGTGGATGTCAGAGAACACCTTGTCTTGACACTCTTTTTGCAACATGGGTTACAGGATTGACCTCGGGTTTTCAAACTTGGTAGCAGAAGCTTTTACCTATGAACATGACACCATGAAAATAAGTGCAGATAAAATAATGCTAATGTACATTAAGGAAAAAGGAACAAGTTACAGACAGGATAAATGAAGCAAGGAATCATGATAGCCCCCCCCAAAAGACATTAAATGAAATCTGATATAAGTGTGAACATGTAACCAGAATTAAAAAAAGGTTAGCAAGGCATTAGTGTTGTGATTGTGGGAGACTGAAAACTGAGTCCTCAAATAGATCCTTTCAAAGGCATCTGAATTTGAATTATTAGAATTCAACAAAGAACACTCCAGCCCAGAAACAAACCAAAAATGTTTGGAGCTAACTCATCTTATTAGCTGATAGAAAAGACTTCTCGACTATGTGCTTTCTAATAAAACTTTTAAACACTTTATATTAGATAATTTATGTCACTTGCAGAAGAATGTTGATTACAGAGGAGATGTTCAAAGCAAGGACTCTTTACAATATTAAAAGGGTTGTAGAACTATTTTGAGAATGTATTAGAACAAGAGGAGCTTTAGAGTTTTCATCTTATTATTCAAGAAATAGAATGTAGTGTGTTGATCAAAGAGTAGGCATGTACAAACAAGGAATCAGGAACAAAAACCATCCAACCCTGCTGTTGATCACAGTAGACAAGTCTGTAATGAGATGACAGCATGGTGAGGTTAAAGCTATGGAACTGTAAGGTCTGGAGCAGATTAAGTTTGTAACTGGTATCATGGAGTGGTGAGTGGTTTGGATGAGCAAGACTGGCCATGTAGTAAATATCAACTCAATGACCTTTGGAAGGCATGTGCTTTCTATATCCTATATATGAAATAATAGAATCTAGTACTCTTCCCAAAATTAGCATGAAACTATGATTATATGATCCATGAGGGTATTTTACTTCTTCATAGCCCAAATTCTCCCTCAATAAAATAAAAATGAGAGGCCTTTCATATAGAGTTACTGCTTCTAAGCTCTTGAAGTACTCAGCATGGCCTCAACTCAATATGTACTAGTCAATATATTGATCAGGATGATCTATCCAAATAGGCACTATAAGTTCTATTTTGTTGTGTTTCAAACTTTGGCATGAAAACATCAGTGACTTGCTAAATGTTGGTAGTGCTGAGATACAAATACAGGTCTACTCCTACCAAAGTTATCCTGACTAATGTTATATAACCATCATTTGCTTATTATCTTCTCAGTGAAACCCATAAATTTTCCTCTATCAACCATTCAAGTATGATTTAATTGTCTCTTTTGTGGCTATAGATAACTTGTCTTTACTCTAAAGTTTGGTACAAGAATAAAAATAATATTCCACAACACAATTGTTTGGTAATAGCCATATTCTGAAGGTCTCTGAAAGATTTGAAGAATACCTATCTATCTGAAATATATCTCTGTATACCTAGAAAACCTAACTATCATGACTACAAGCTTGACTATTACAGATGGCTATCTATTAACCTATATTTCTTAATTATACATTATATTATTAAATGAGCTGTACAAACACAATACTTTAATTAAGAGCAGAAATATAAATATATACAGTATAACAAAATTGACCTTAAATTTGTATCAATAAACCAAAATCCATACCAATGTAAATTAGTCATCTCTATATCATATCTCCCTTTAACTGTAAAGAAACATTTATAAACAATATTTGGGTATGGTTCTTGCTTAGGATGAAGTAATTTTTAAAGGTGTGTTTACGGCAACCTTTCAGAAGATCTTGGTCCATCAAACCATATTAGTCTGGAAGCAATTCAGAGGTTCTCATCCTCTGTGGAAACAAAAGAACATCTTTTCCAAAGCAGCATATTCTTAGACCCAAATTCTAAAATCAAGATACTTTTAAAGTATATATGTTGGTTACTTAGCTCTTTCACAGTCAAAAAAATTAAAAGAAAACACAATAATATTCATAATCCAGACTCTCTGAATTTTCCATTTTTATGTGGCTTGTTTTTCTTTATTCCTTTTAATCTAATTATCTGTACTCTGTCTCTTTAAAGACTTTGTTTTATATTTTTTATAAACCATTTACTTCCTTTTATAACTCTCTATACTCATTTTCTTCTCTCTTCCAAGCCTACACACATTTATCCAATACGGTGCCTCATTTAGAGGTCCTTTATGTCTTAATCTGTCCTACTGTGTATCTGTAATTCTTTACTGTCCAGGAGCACATCTTAAAATAATAAGCACTTCATAAAAACTTAAGCCGCACTATTGCTAGGGGAAATACAGCACTTCCTGCTTGTTTGGCCTAGTCCTGCGTGGCAGAGCTGTTCTGTTCACTGCCTCTGAGCCAAGCATACCACCCCAGTCTCAAATATGCAATGGGTCTATGTCGAGCCATTAAGCAGTTGTAGCTGTCTGCTCACCAACCCATTTAGATGCTCCATAGTTGGACCACCAGGAAGAGTCTGGCAGCACTGCCTAGAAAGCTGGTATTTCAAAACCAAAGCATTTTTTCTGCTACGGCTGAATTAGGAAAACCTTTCTTAAAGGATCCATGCCTCCACTTGCTTCTAGCAAACAGAGCCCACCCAAGAACATGCTGCTACCAAACCATGCTTAACTCTGTTCTTTTGTGTCTAGGATTCCTTTTTAAGCTTTCTCAGTTTTAAGTGGATTTTAGTCAACCATGTTGGCATGCCAATTTGGCTAAAGTTCTGGCGTCTGTCTCCAGCAGGGCTACATTGCTACTCTCTACCTCCTACTTCTTTCTCCTAACATTCAGTTTAGTTTTCCCTGCCTACCTCTGTTCCCTTCACAGGCCTAAGACAGTTTCTTTATTAACCAACGGTATTTACAGCATACAGATGGAAATCCCAATCAAGGTTTAAGAAGATACGTAGATGAGTTAAGGAGGATTGGATTGTAGAAAACCACATGGTTTATCTTTAGAATTGGATAGATGGTGCTTTCATCAATGAATTTGGGTATATGGGAAGATGTATGACAATTTTAGGAAGATAGAATGATAGATTATAAATGCAAAGTCTGAAATAATCTACAGGGGCCCAGACCTGGTAGCAATATAAAAACTAGCATATTGTTAGTAAGAAGGGTTACATGGAACTGAGGAAGCCCTGAGAGAATCAGTTTTGTTGACATGAGCACAGGTATGTCAAGGACCTTAATTTCTCAGATCCATGGTAATGACAAGGACTTCCCTGGGTCATATTCAGCAAAATATTCCTCTGGTCCAAGCATGAATGTTAAAAACAACTGACACCATTGTGTGTAGACACTATCAGTCATAACTTTCTTCTTCCAGATGACTGCAAGCTGAAACTGCGTCCCTATAGAGACCTTCTATAGAGATTTAGCATCCCTCCTTCTCACTGGGATCTATACAATAAACCCACCTCCCTCTTTAGCTGTATACAATAATCTTGTCTCATTCCTCACAATAAACCTTTCTCAGTGGCATATAATAAATGTGTTGAATTTCCAGACTACTGATGCATCTCCTTCAGAATGCATGATCCACCCAATGCCAGCTTCTCCATATGTTTGTCTGTATGCCCTTTCTTGACTCTTTCAATGTCCCTGTCAGGTCAAATCCAAAGCAGTGCAGGTTATGGCAGAAGGTAATTGGTTTTGCTTGGCAAATTTCTCCAGCAAGCATTTGGCATTATACAATTGAAGTTTAGGCAGGTAAGATTTCTACCAGTGAACTACCAATGCTATGAACTCACTCATAAGTGGATATTAGACATAAAGCAAAGGATAACCAGCCTATAGTCCATAATTTCAGAGAAGCTAGGTAACAAGGAGAATCCTAAGAGAGACGTACATGGATCCCCCTGGGAAGGGAAAATAGAAAAGAATCCTGAGAAAATTGGGAGCATTTGGGGGGAAGAGAGTGTGCAAGGGGAGAAGGAGAGGAGAAGATGAGGGAAGAAGAGAACATGAGGGAACAGAAAGGTAGAGATGGGGAAGGACAGAGAGAAAGAGAAAGAAAAGAGATATCTTATTGAGGGAGCCATTATGAAACTGTCATGAAACCTGGCACCAGGGAAATTCCCAGGAATCTACAAGGATGACCCCAGCTAAGACCCCTGGCCTTCCACTCTAATCAGATTAATGACTACCTTAATTGTCATCATAGAAACTTCATCGAGCAACTGATGAAGCAAATGCAGAGATTCACAGCTAAGCACTGGACTGAGCTTCTGGAGACTAGTCAAAGAGAGAAAAGGGCAATAATATGAGCAAAGGGGACAAGACCATGATGAGAATACCCACAGAAACCCCTGACCTGAGTTACTCATAACTCACTGACTGGACTGGTAGTGGGGGAATCTGCATAGGACCAAACTAGGCCCTCTGAATATGGCTGACAGTTGTGCGGCTTGGGCAGTCTGTGGGGTCACTGGCAGTGGGACCAGGATTTATTCCTATTGCTTGAACTGGCTTCTGGGAACCCATTCTCTTTGGAATGATACCGTGCTAAGTCTAAATATAGAGGGGAGGGCCTTGTTCCTGCCTCAAAGTGATGTGGTTAGATTTTATTGACTCCCTATGGGAAGCTTTACTCTCTCTGAGAAGTGGATGGTGGTGGGGTTGGGGAAGGTTGAGAGGAACAGGAGGAGGGAAGGGAATGGGAACTAGGATAGGTATGTAAAAAGAAAAAAATATTGTTTTAAAAAATTAAAAATTAAAGTTTAGGGAACAAAATAAAACAAAACAAAGTTTAGTTAAAGCTGGACCATGAAAAGTTTTATACTTCCGTTAGTGAGATTTCAGAGAGTAACAGACATCTGAGGACTGACTGAAGCTGTGACCTGAGTAAGATGAAGGAAACGGGTCACAAGGAGGCATAAATGAAAGGGAATAAGGAAGTTGGAGGAGAGGGCTGAGGTGGAAAGGTGGCACAATGGCGCAGGAAACGTGAGGCAAAGTCAGAGTGCAAACTCCTACAACCTCTGTTTCCCTTTTATCTCTATTTACTTCCCAAGAATTAAGAGCTACTGAGGAGTTAAGGTGAATACAGATATTCTGGTGAGAAATAGATACCAGTCCCCAAACTAATCTACAGATCCACAGCATCTCAGCTATGTGGCATTCTGATAGTAGCGCTGGACCAGACAGCACCAGATTATGGTAGCCATGTGCTCATGTTTCTAAAAGCAGGATGAAATTAAACACTTCCAGATGACAGTTCTTTAGATAAGACGGCCTTTGTTCTCACTGGAGCTCCAACAAGGAAAAACAGCTGACCAACTTTGTGGTAGAGAGCTCAAAGAGATAAGATTTAAAGCAAAGGCCACTGTCTTTCAAGACCAGGAAGTCATGGTGAAAGCTCAAAGGGTAATTGTGAAGAATGGGCTCAAACATCTGAAGCAGAGGATGAAAGAGTAGGTGGGACAGAGGAGGCCGTGGCTGCATGCATAGTGTTGCACATCTAATAAGATAGAGGAGGTGGCAGTTTGTGGGGGGGTAACAAATACACGCGTTAAAGATATGGAAATTTTGAGTATGTTGGTAGGTAGAAAGGAAATCCAAACAATACATTGCAAATTGCAGAACAGAATGACAGACAGAATGTTTGACTTTTGTCTTTGTTACAAAAATAATAGAGTAAAAGTTCAAATAATAAGACAGGAACATGATAAAGCTTAACGTTTGTGATGATATAACTCTTACCTAGAAATGGTTTTGTTTTGAGAATATGATGATTTTTCAGTGTTATTCCAATAACCTCAACATTCCATGTAAGGACTGTATTGTTCAGCATCTTCTATATTATCCAAACATTGCTGAAAATGCCCCACCTCCAAGTTGGCCTCAATACTATCAAGACTATGTTGGTGTTTTTATTTGGGGGACAAATGAGCATAGTCATTCCCAGATAAACATACTGCACCGGCCAGGTGTCAGCCAAATTGTTTTTCATTTTCATTAGCTTCTCCTTCTGCTCACCGAGTTCACTTGCCCACTAACACAGAAAACCAGTTTCTAATTTCATATTTCTATAAAGATCATTTGCACTGATTATGATTTTGATGTAACGGCCAAACCTTGGAAATCATTCTCAAAGTCACATTGTTTATCATAGAAGTAGGAAAAGGGGAAGCAGACAGGCGCCATTTATAATCAGTTTCATCTCAGGTTGGAGGGGTTCAAACACAGATGCTAGTGTGGTCCTAAGGGGAGGTGAGGAGGCGCTCCACAGAGCAGACATAGGGACAGGTCCATCTGAAGAGCATGTAATTCCAGTGCTGACAGTTCAGGTATTGATAATCAGCCAGCTATGGTGGCCCAGCCCTACTTTCAAAATCCAGTCAGGACACCAAGTTAAAGGTCCCTGTCATGCATCATCTTTATTTTCTTAGAGATTTGAGAGCCTTGGCTTGGAGCTTACTTGGATTTGGTAAGCTGTCCTCCTGGTCAAAAGCCAGTGACTCAGATTTCTCCCCTCAGCTCATTGTATGTTAGTCTTCTCTCCAGCATGATGATTTCTCAAGATGATGACAGCATTCTCCGAGCTGCACCAATGTTCAGACAAGTCTCTTTCAGACTGTAAACACCAACCTCCTCGCATAGGGCACTTACTCCAGAAAAACTTTCAAAACATATTTTGCATTTCTTTCTTTCTTTGTGTGTATGTGTATGTGTGCATGTGTATGTGTGTGTGTGTGTGGTGTGTATGTGTGTGTGTGTGTGTGGTGTGTATGTGTGCATACATTGGTGTGCAGGTCAGAGGACAACTTGTGGGAATGAGTTTTCTCCTTCCATTATATGAGTCCCAGGGCTTGAACATGTGTGCTCGGATTTAATGTCAAGCATTTTTACTCACCGAGTCATATTGCTGGCTGATTACAAAAAACTATTAATTAAAAGTTTTTGTTTTTTAATGTTTTCTTTTTTTTCCTTTGAGTATTTCTAGGTGCTGAGTCTTTTACCTATATAGTTTCAATAGGAGGACAGGAATCTAACTCAAGGAGTTCCTTGCTCCAGGTTGTGAAACTCCAACATGCCATGTAGATGCAAGTTCCAGTAAAGTCACTTAGCAACATGGATAGTGTGTGTTTGTCATACTAGTGGCCACAAATCCTCCAAATGTTTGTACCAGTGCAGTTGAGATCAGAGTTTGGGGTGTTCTCACTGTCCTATGACAAGTATCTGCAATAGATCAAGTCAGATTTACTAACAGGTGCCAATCAATAAGTGCACTCACAATACAGAAAAAGGCTGCTACCACTACAGATCCAGCTGATACTCCTTCACCATTTCTGCCACTGCTCGGTCCAAAATGTGTGTTTCTGTAGCTCGCTGCCAGGTCGTCTACACCCAAGAGACATCCTTGGCCTGGCCTTTGCTTGGTCAAGTATCCCAGAGAAGAGCACACCGATTGGGCCAACCTGCCCCAATACGATTGGCTGCTGGATCTAATTCCCACAACAGTTACCAGTACAGATTTTGTTCTGAGGGGAACCTTGTGCTTCCAGCCCCTTTGAGGTTGAAAAGAGCAAATAAGTTTTATTCAAGACAGATTTATTAAACTCTTTGAACAAAACCTTACTTGTGAGGATTGGTAGCAATAACTGTATCTTATGTCTCTAAGCCTTTGAAACATTCCTTTTATTTAGAAAGCAAAATTATATCCTGAGTTTCACTGCCTTCATTTGTATTATAATCATACTTTCTTCAAAATAATTTTTCACATCTAATTATTTATAGTGTGAGTTTGCACATACCCACGAATGCACAAATGTCTTTGTGCACAAACACATATACACACACAGGTGAAGTTCTCTGCTCCTCTGATATTTTCTGTATCTTGTCTTTAGTTTTGTTTAACTGACATAACCATTGAGCACACCTCTTATTGAGCATCATTTATACTGAAAATTCATTTCCTTGCTGAATCTTTCACTTTTCCTAGTGTTTGAAAACCACTTCATTTTTCTCCCTGATAGTTTGTCTTAAAGCAAACAGTGAATATTGTTATATTGTGTTGTGCTATTTTCTGCTGGTGAATTGCTCATTTTCTTGATGGCTGGCATCACAGTGGTATATGAATTTATAGACTGTAAAAATGAAATTAATATTTATATAGCATTTTGACATATTTGCAGAGGGTGTTCTTCTCTCTTAGATCCTATTATAACTCAGTATTTTCTGCCTTAACTTGGTGCTGAGTACATCTCTGCTTTCTAATGCAGTGTTTCATTATGAAGAGTCCCCCTCCTTGCTAAATGCGTGTGTTCTTAGCAGTTCATGAATATTGGATTTTTCGGTTCTTTTTTCACTTTTTGAAAACTGTTTTATTTTCACATAATATACTTTGATCATGTATGCCTCTTCTCCACTCTTCATCACCTTCCTCCTACCCACCAACTTTGGTATAGACACAAGGGGCATGGTGTGTGTCTGTATAATGTTCTGAACACTGCCTAACCTTTTTTCAGGTGACTATGTGTCATGCTTCCCTTTACATGCAATTACCTTTACACACTCCACATTCTCTTAACACTTAGAATTGTTTCTGCCTTATTTTACCTACTTCAGTGTTTGTGTCCTTGTTTTTTTTTTGTGTGTGTGTGTATGTGTGGTTTTACCACAAGTTACCTTAATTACACAGAACACTTTTTTATGTCATTGTTAACATCATGGATCTTCCTTTTTGAAGTGTACATTTGAGGCATTCCTCACTTTTATTATTATCGATTTGTGGAATTTATCTCTTCAAAAATCAAGGCTTTTATTAAAACATACTTTGTAAATATTTCCCTGCAATTTTTGTGTTTCTAATTCCTGTTTCAATGTCTTGTGGGAAGCAGTTTTTAATTTTACTCAAATCTAATCCTTCTTTTCTTTTATGATTGTCTCTATTTGTAACGTAACAAAATAATGTTGTAATAAGAGCGGCGGGGCTGCGTCCCCGGCACCCAGCCGCCCACATGGCTTATGCCCCAAAATAATTATACAAAAACTGTATTCTTTTGAACACTGCCAGGCCCATTAATTCCAGTCTCTTATTGGCTAGCTCTTACATATTGATCTAACCCATTTCTAATATTCTGTGTAGCACAACGAGTTGGCTTACCAGAGAAGATCTTAACCTGCGTCTGTCTGGAGTGGAAGAATCATGGCGACTCACTTTACTCGGCTTCTTTCTCCCAGCATCCTGTCTGTTTACTCCACCCACCTAAGGGCTGGCCTATAAATGGGCCAAGGCAGTTTCTTTATTAAATAAAAGTAATTCCTCCATCAAAATAATATGTTGTTATTTTGTCTGTTGAAGGAACGACGGGCTGCATTCCCAGTGCCTGGCTGCCCGGCTAGTTTTCACCTGAAATAATAACACACAAATTGTATTCTTTTGAATACTGCCTGGTCCATTAGTTCTAGCCTCTTTTTTTAAATACAGATTTATTTATTTATTGTGTATACAATATTCTGCCTTCATGTATGCCAGCACACCAGAAGAGGGCGCCAGATCTCATTACAGATGGTTGTGAACCACCATGTGGTTGCTGGGAATTGAACTCATGACCTCTGGAAGAGCAGCCAGTGCTCTTAACCACTGAGCCATCTCTCCAGCCTCCTAGTTCTAGCCTCTTATTGGCTAATTCTCACATCTTAGAAATTAACCCATTTCTAATAATCTATATAGCACCACGAGGTGGTGGCTTACCAGGAAAAATTCTAGCCTACATCCGTCTCGGGTAAAAGAATCATGGTGTCTGCTTCACTTCCCTTCTTCCTAGCATTCTGTTGTGTCTACTCCACCCACCTAATTTTCTGCCCTATCAAAAGGCCAATGCAGTCTCTTTATTAACCAATGGAAGTAACACATAGACAGAAGGTCCACCTACATCATTTGTCAATGAACATATTATATGTTTTTCTACAACATTTTAATTTGCATTTGTAGTGACTAGTTTATCTGTAGGTATCATTTTAGTTATGAATGAGAGTCTTTGAGTACCCATAGTTCCTTGTTCTAGCACGATCACAAGAAAATACCATCATGTTTCCATAAACTATTTACATTTCTTATAAACCAAAAACATGCCTGGATTCTTGACCGTTAATCTACTTTCCTAACTTTATGCTTTTCCAAGTTTATCTTGGTTTTCATATCTTTACAGTACTCCTTTTAGGTAGGCACTTTGAATCCTCAGTATTGTTTTGCCTTCTCAAGACTTTATATCTCTTGTACTGTCACATATATCTTAAATTCTACTAGTCAGATTTTATCAAATCCTCTTGGGATTCATACTTAGAAACCCTGACATTTCAATATTGAGTCTCCCTAGTCATGATAACGTTCTCAGTTTATCTTGGTCTTTAATTTTGCTAAGAACATACTGTATATTTTAGTCTAGAAGACTTGCAGGGTTTTTATTAAATCTATTAAATTTCCTTTTGAATATATTTGTAGCTTTATAGAATTGTGAGTTGAGTTTTGAAGTCATATCTTCCATACCTAGTGATATGTTCTGATCTCTCCTCTCTATAAAATTTAAAGAAAAAAAACACGAATTCTACTCTAGTTGCTTTTTCCAGGTTTCCTTCTATCCTTCATAATATTTATCAAAAGCATCTGAATCCATAACAGAATTCTATTTCAATTTTATACTACCAGAAACTTTTGTTTGGTAATATTTCATCTGTTTCTGATTTGGGATATTAAACAAAAGTGAAATAAAGAGCTCACAGTCAACACTTTTCCTTCAGTTAATAATGCAATTATTTTTGTTGCTAGTTTTTGTTTTAAAATTCCTGGACAGTCTTACACATCATGTGTATAATGAATATGTATTTCTACTCTCACTTCTCTCATTCTGCTTCCCTCTCTCTACCCTGAAACCCTTATCTTTCTAATAAGTCCTCTCCTAATTTCATGTCTTCTTTTTGTGTGTGATCTGCTGAGTTTAATCAGAGTTTCTTCTATGTCTGTGGGTAGGTGGTTATTCAATGGAACATGGGTAACTTGTCAGCAGCTATACCACTGATTAGCTGACATTCCCTTTTCCAGAAACCACTTGCTGCCATTAAACACATGGGAAAGTTAGAGAGTCACAGACCCCTGCCCTTCAGGTGATGAAATGCTGATCCTGTGCAGGTCTTGAGCCTATAAATATAGAAGTGAGTTCACGAGTGCACAGGCTATGCTATGTCCAGAAGACATCATTTTGCTGTGCTCCTCCCAACCCATCTCTTGTATTCTTTCCTTCACATCTTCTAGAATGTTTCTTGATCCTTGGAAGAGGTGATAAATCTTTTCCAATTAGAACAAAGCACTCCACCATCACTTATTCTCAGCATTTTGTTGACCAGTTATGGATTTCTGAATTAATCACTGGTCACTGTAATAAGAAGTCCCCCTCATGAAGACTGAGAAAAGCAATAGTATCTGGCAATAAACCTGCATACTAGGTGGGTAACATATTTTTTTGGTTGGATTTGAGAACCCACAAACAGGAGGCAGCTCATTCCTGCTTCTTTGATTCTGGTCAAGAGCCCTCTGCTGGAGAAATAATAGGCCTTAGACAGGGAACCTACACATTTATATTGTTAAATGCAAATCTAAAGAACAGTTCTGATTTTGTGTGCTTTATTTTATGTTATTTTTGAGAACTGTAGTTTTTTATTTTAAAAAATTTGTACAGTGGATTCTGATCCCCTCCTCCAACTCCTTCCAGATCCTCCCCATCTCTTACTCATCCAACTCCTCTCTCTCTCTCTCTCTCTCTCTCTCTCTAGAAAGGAGGTGAACAACAACAAAAACATAATAAGAACCAAGGGAAAAAACACAAGAAACACACTCCAACACACGTGAAACAAAAATCCATAAAATTACAAAATTGGAAATCATTATATACAAGCAAAAGACTGGTGAGGCAGAAAATGAGCAAGCAAAGCAATATGAGACAAAATATACACAAATTGTGCTGGTCATGTACTGCTGAGCATGAGGACTACCCTTACATCTGTGATTTTTTTTTGAAGAATTGCCCATATTTTGTAAGTTTTCAAGCGCACTGAGAAATTCTCTGTATTATATTTCTGTGTTTTCTTATAGTGTTTGTAGATCCTTAAAAATGTCTCTTTTTTACCCATAATGCCAATAGCATGTTTTCTTATTCTTTGACCAGGCTTGCTAGGCTTACAAAGACGTAACTCTGGCTCTGTTGATTGCATCCCACTATTCTTCTAGGTTTGAATTAGTTTCTTTCCTCCAATTTTGTTTTCCTTTTCATCACTTCTCTCCCTGTACTCTTCTTACTATTAACTTTTCCATATTTTTCTAAATCCTTGGGGCTTCAGCTTACGTCATTAACTTCAATTCTTTTTATTTTATATCATAAACATTAAAAGCCATATATTCCACCCTAAACATTGCCTTATAACAACTTCACCACATTTGTGAAATCTTTCATTATCCTTTAATAATATCTTGCTTTTAATTTCTGAATGATTTTATGTTTGATCTATAAATTTTTTAGATATTCATTGTTTAGTATCCAAATATTTGTTGTTTTCAGTTATAGAGAAATATATTGAAGGCAATTCTCATTCCAACCCAGAAAACTTCATCAAGGTAGTTGAGAAAGAAAGCCATTTCATTGCTGCGTATTCACTAAGTCAGAATGTGATGCTTATCCTAGGAAGTCTTTCAAGAGATAACACAAGTAGAAATATCTGTGAATATCTATATAGTCAAGTAGATACAACCCAGTATCTACATAGTATCCCAAATAGTAAGAGCTAGTCATTAGCCAAGAGGCCTCACCACATACACAACATCCTGGATTCAGGATCTTCATGTGGTTTGATCTTTTTTTGTTTTCCAGATAAAAGATAATTTTAAATTTAGAGCTAATCTCCAATCAACAGATGCCTCCATCTATTCACAGAACTGGGAAATGGAGGAACTACCTTCCTCTTGATTTCCTTTCAACTAAATCCTTGTAAAAAAGGTAGATCCAAGACTGTAGAGCCTAAGATTAGTGAGAAGCTTACTGAGATCTTTCAAGGACAGGAAAAAATGTACAGTTATAATACTTATAAAAACATTTTGAGAAAAGAGAAAGATTCAAAGCTCTTCCTTCAGTTTCAGCAGGCTCATGCCTTCTTCAATGTAGCCATCACCATGGCTTTTCTTCCAAGATAGTAACAGTACAACTTTTCAAGTTGTTTCTATCACTGTTTCAACCTTTTTATGTTTAAGTTGCAGCTTTCTAAATATCCAAGAACTCTATAGCAGATAATGATCCCCAGCAAAGCTGAGTTCATAGCAAGGAAAATTCCATCCCTGAGTAATTATCAGGATTACTTCCAAATTATAGAATCATGGGTTCTTTTAAATATCAGTACATTAATTTTTTACTAGAGGAATTAACTTAGGTCATATACCAGTGATGAGTGGTCAAATCCAGTTCTTGAATTGGATTAATACACAAAATTGAGTAATACACAAACATTATATCATTAATAGAATAATTGTACAGGTTGCAATGACATCAATATAACTTAAAGTTTGAATGAACAAGTTATCTAAATATATTTATCAGAGTTAGTTCTTCATGAAGCCTTGCCTAACTATAGCTTAAAGAGAGCTTACCCGTGAAGCTTCATTATAAAATTTTAATTAAAGGATTTCCTTGCAATATTCAACATTTTTCTCTTTCAGTTGATTACACATCATCATTTAGGTCTATGAGCTATAATTTTATGTTTTCAATTATTTTTCCTAATTGTGAAACACAGACTTCAGTTACTGTCATATAATGTTTGTTTTTCTATGTTGTATGTTTATCTCCAGGTCCATATTACTCCAATTGATGTTTGCAGTATTTAAATTATATGGCTAATTATTAGTACTGGGATGTACATTATTACTTTAATTTTTGTGTTCTAAACAAAGTAATAAAGATTGATCATTGCCTCAGAATGATGTGATGATGATGGGTTAAACTGTCCACTGTATTTTGTGATATGTTCATCTTCAGGGCCCTGCCATGCTTCCTTCATCAAAGGATCCAGACCTGTTGGCAGTATTCCATGAAGCCACCAGTGCATAACTGTCTGATGTGGGATTTCCCTCTGTATGCTGTTATTACCATTATTGAATAAAGAAATTGCTTTGGACCTATAGCAGGGCAGAACTTAGGTATGTGGGGAAAACTAAACTAAATTTGGGAGAAAGAAGGGTGGAGTCAGAGAGAAGCCATGTAGCCCTGCCAGAGACAGATGTGCTAAAATTTGGTGGTAGGCCACGACCTCGTGGTGATGCACAGATTAATGGATTAAAATATGATGGAAGAGTTAGCCAATAAGAAGCTAGAGCTAATGGGCCAATCAGTGATTTAAATAATACAGTTTCTTTCTGATTATTTCAGGTCTGAGCTACCGAGGTGCTGGGAACCAACAAGTGGCCTCCCTCCAAATGTCTGTGTGCAGCTGTAAGCAAGCACTTACTTTGGAACTCCTCTGCAATGTTCTGAGGCATGGAAACAGTAGCCTTTAAATGAATTCTAACAGCTGGTAAGGAAGGCATGAAAAGGAATGAGAGTCCTTTGTGGCTACTCAGTGGTTGTAACTTTTTTGATGATTTGTAAAAGATAGATTTTTCCCTCCCCTTTAAAGAACAAAAGTGTAATGACATGACATTGTAGTTTCCCTCCTCTTGTTGA
Source organism: Chionomys nivalis (assembly GCF_950005125.1). Lineage (NCBI taxonomy): Eukaryota > Metazoa > Chordata > Mammalia > Rodentia > Cricetidae > Chionomys > Chionomys nivalis. Next base: position 45,774,397 of record NC_080087.1, read on the forward strand.
CGTTCATCAGATTACCACTGTTTGTTTTGCTTTTTCTAATTGATTAGTACTCTTTCATTCTGCTGTCTTCATACAAACGCATAATCATTTACCAAAACCCTCAGTTATTTTATAATCAAGTTTCTCTTCTATGCCTACTTCCCATCTACAGGCTGTGAGGATAAAAAGGGGATTCTTTGAAGTAGTATCTGTGCTGAGATAGATGTGATGGGAATACAGAGTTGAACCATAGACACAGTTTGTATCCTCAAGCAGCAGGTAACTCATTACCAGCTAATGAAGTTGTGCTTTTATTCCTTTTTGCGAGAAATCGTGCTGATAACAGAAATATCCTTGTCTAAAGATTATCATCTGCCTCTACTTTCAAACAAATTAAGGCAAAGAGGAATAAAGCAGTAAGTGGAAGAGAGGCAATAGAGAACCAATGGAAGAGAGTTTGTAAAAAGAAAATGCCTTAATTCCATATGCTTCTTTTCCTTCAGTTTTTCAATAGTTTTGTCTGTACATACTACTCATTTTGATTTTAAATTTATTTAAAATGAAAGTCAACTCATAAATAATAACAGCTAATTTGTTTGGGAGTCTAGAAGCCTCTATCAATGCATTGATTTTTTTTTAATATTTTTATTTATTTATTTATTATGTATACAATATTCTGTCTGTGTGTATGCCTGCAGGCCAGAAGAGGGCACCAGACCTCTTTACAGATGGTTATGAGCCACCATGTGGTTGCCGGGAATTGAACTCAGGACCTTTGGAAGAGCAGGCAATGCTCTTAACCACTGAGCCATCTCTCCAGCCCCAATCAATGCATTGATTTAACCAAATAAAAATAACTATCTTTTGACCACTCAAGACTGGAATCACATAAGCCCATTCATTCAAGGATGACACAAAGATGAATGCTTTTACTGGATATTTTTATAAAGAACAAGAAGTGAGAGGTGGGGGCATTATAGTGAACATCTCTTTCTTAACTGTGCTAGTGTGGCCACAGGTCTTCAGCTGGCTCAGTTCAGACTGCCAAATATGTCAGACTACTGACAATGACATGTGGTTATACATGTTAAGTGTTCTTTCTTCCCAATGCTAGAGGTGGAGTAATTTCCCCTCCTATGAAGCTCTCATTTGTGTAAAGGGCATCACTAATTCTATCATGTGTTATTGCAAACGTAACTATTCTTCCCTCATAAGGAAACTGGTAAACTTGCCCTTTTATCACTGATGCTAATAATTATTTTAGGAGGTGTTTCTCTGTAAGTTGCTAGCTGGCTGAATCCATGCTGCACGTGTTCTTCAGTGTCTGTCTTTTCCCGTGTAGTTAGACCATTTGACCATATTCCTGCATTAGCAGCAGGGAGCCAGTGTGGTCATGTGGCTCCCCATACTTCTTCCAGGGAGTCATATGCCAGTGCCACTTGAAAACCCTTGATGAGTGACAGGGCTGGGGAGGATGCTCAGTAGATAAGAAAAATCTCTGCAGAGTTTGAATCTCTAGTAGTTATAGGGGAAGCTGGGTCTGGCTGGGTCTGGCTAAAATCCCAACTCTGGGGAGTAGAGACAGGTAGTGAGCAAGAGAAGAAACCATCTGGCAACCTTTCCTAGCTTCCTTATAGCACAGATAGTCAACTTCTTTTATATGCATGTACTATATACTCATGCACACATACATTGTCCCACAGCAATTCTCTCCCTTTTTCACAACAAGAACTCTGAATCTAATCTCCTTTGTTCAGCTTTCTTTCTGACCATTATCCATACGAAGAAGAACAACCATAATCCATTTTTTAAGAATGTGGGTGTAGTTTTCTAGGCTTCTTCCTGATGATTGAGGGTGATAATCTTAATGGGACCTAAAGAAAATTTGGAATGATGGTGAAGTCCTGACTGGAATATTTTGTGAGATGTGATTATCTCCACCAGCAGTCTTGAAACTGTTCTTAATGTAGAAATCAGACATCTGGGATATCTGCTCCTATTGGAGATTTCTTCAGGGAGTCTTCCTTGATTAAACCTGATTTTTCTTAACCCAGAATTAATCTATAGTCTCTCATTTCCTGTGGAAACAACCTCTTCTCAGAAGTAACATATCTTTTGAGTTAAATTTTGAAGTCAAAACAATTTAATATATACATATATATGTATATATGTATATATATATATATATGTTGTATTAATCCAGCAGCATTTGTAGTCAGATATCTTTTAGCAGCTGTTGTTTCTTCCTCAGTCATAAAACTATTTAAAGACAACACAATAACTTACACTATCCAGACTCTCTGTATTTTTCATCTTTATGTGACTTTATTTTAAACTCAATTTCTTTGGCTGTCCTGGCACTCACATTGTAGACCAGGTTGTCCTTGAACTCACAGATCTATCTGCCTCCACTCAATGTCAAAATTCTTCTCTAATTAATGTAAATTAGGTAAACATTGTATGCATTATTTCTTCTTAAGGAGTAACCATTAAAATGAGTGAAACAATATCTATGCATAAAATAAGATGCAGAACCCCTCATGATTCTCTGACAGAGAGCAAGAGAAGAAGACATCTTTTATTTACAGGTCTTTTATTTTCATTTGACATATTTTTGGTTAATAGCAAAGTTTATTAATAAGCAAACACTGTGTGGTGGTTTTAATGGTATGACTCCCAAAGACTCATGCGTATGAATGTTTGGCGCTATTAGGATACGTGGCCTTGTTTGAGGAGGTTTAAACTTTTTGGAGGAAGTATGTCACTATGGAGGTGGGCTTTAGGTCCCATATGCTCAAGCTATGTCCAGTGTGACACATAGACTCCTCTGCTGCCTGCAGATCACGATGTAGACTCTTAACTCCTTTTCTAGCACCATGTCTACATGCCACCATGCTTCTTGCCATGATGATAATGGACTGAACATCTTAAACTGTAAGCCAGCCCCAATTAAACATTTGTCTTTATAACAGTTGTTGGGGTCATGGCATCTGTTCTCAGCAATAGAAAACCTAACAAGACACTAAAACTAAAACTAAGGTGGAGAGAATCACAAACCTTACTTGCTGTGATAGAAGAATAACCTACCACAAACCATAGAGAGCAATGCACATATGTATTACTGCAGCTCTATCACAAAAGCCATATCATGTAATTAGTGTAGATGTCAGCCAACAAAGGAATGGCTAAAGAAAATATTGTCTATGCAGTACATAGTTTTATTCAGCCATAAAAAGAAAAGAATTATGTTGTTGTTATAAAAATAGAAGCAAATATAGATCATCCCATTAGATGAAATAAACAGGCTTGAAAAGACAAATATTGTGGCTGTCTTGCTCTAAAGCATTAGATTTTATACAGATTAATGAAAATGAAATGAATTTTTTGCGTTGGCAATGCTGAAGCATGTATGGGCAGCCCATATATGTTGGTTCTGTTGAACTTGTCTATATTGGGTTTTACAGTCTAAGTTGAAGAGTTGAAGAGGATGACTGAGCAGGTCTCTTCCTCAAAACGGCATCAGATCTCATTATAGATGATTGTGAACCACCATGAGGTTGCTGGGAACTGAACTCGGGACTTTTGGAAGAGTAGGCAGTGGCCTTAACAGTTGAGCTATTTTAAAGCTACTTATATATGCATCTTACTAGTAGAACCAAAGTCGGGAGAATAAAGGAGACTAGCTGTGGGGAAATAATTAGAGGAAAAGGAGGGAGTGAAATCACCAAGTATATGATACACTTGCTCAGAGTTATTATTATCAAGACTATTACTAAGAATAGTGAATACATGCAAATGAGAGAAAGAGCAAGTGTGCTTAATTCTGGATTTTAAACCAAAATAGAAATTCCAATGAAACCAAGTAACACATTTTTCAAAAAAGCCAGATTGGCAGATATCCATGCACTTAATAAGTACTTGTACCTCCTAAGATGCATTCATGCTAGCCATGGTTATTACCCATCTAGTCAATGAATATTTCAAATTAAAGCAGTTGGTTCTTGAGCTAGGTTAAGTGGAGATCAATTTCCATTCTTTCATTCTTTTCCTTTTGCAGTTCTTAAATGTGGAGTCAAATGACTCAATTTCTTTTTTTTTAACTATAAATAGAACAATCTGGTTATTGAGAGTTAGACAGTTTCATTGGTACACTGCATTCTTTCTTGTTCTTAGACTAACTATCTATGTTTATGATACATTTTTTAAATAAATTACATTGTGTGTGTGTATGTGTGTGTGTGTGTGTGTGTGTGTGTGTGGCAATGAGAGGGTAAAACTCACTCATATCTACTTTTGTAGTAATTTTTCCTAATTAATGATTTTGAAATTATGTACAATGTATTTTGGACATATTCATTCCTTCACCCAAGTGCTTGCTCTCCTTATTACCTTCTTTCCCTTCCTATTCCTTCCCACCACCTTCAAATATCTTCCTTTTCCCCTTCACATATCAAGTCCATTTTGCATTGTCCAGCTAGTCTTGGGACTGGGGCCAATACTTGTGTACAATCAACCTACCAGGGGTCACATCTTTAAATAAACATGGCTCTTCATCTTCTAGCAACTGTCAAATGCCAATAGCTCCTCAGTTAGTAGTGGGTTTCACATCCTTCCCTTCTCTCCATTCCATGGAGGTATTTTCCTATCTCCCTTAAAAGCAGCTTCACTTTCAAAACCCTCCACAGTGTTAGGAAATAAATTATTCTTTCACAATGTATCTTTTATGACTATGACATTCATTCTGTATTCTTTTCATTCACTTACATATTTTTATTTATAAATGATTTTGGGTGACACCTGAAAAACTTCTAAACTTGTAATTTAACATTAAATGATGGTCATGAGACACAATAGTATGTGACTATTAAAAAAAGCATTTGAAGGATATTGGATTGAATGAGGCAACATTGATGCTCTAACAAGTAAGTAGACTGCAATGGTAGTAGTACATTTTCCTACTGCTGTGACAAAGCACCCTGTCTGAAGCAAACTCACACAGAAAGGGCTCATTTTGGCTCATTATAAAGGGTGTGTCTCACTGTGGAGAAGTCCTGGTCTACAAGTTTGAAGATGCTCTTTATTGTGTGCTATCCTTTCTCCGATTCGTAACCTCCCCATCATTGACCTGTAAAAACAGCATTTTACCTTAATCTTCTCTCCATCAACTCTCCAGGGCTAAGAAGTTTTTCTTGTTGCATTGGCGATAAAAATTTTCTCAATAAAGTTATTAAGTATCCATTTCCAGAAGACCTGGGGAGTATAAAAATGGCAACAGGAGTCTAATGAAGATGATACAAGTCAGACCACTGTCTGAGTACCTGCCGTGCTTCAATACTGAGGCTCACAGGGTGGACTTGACACACACAGCTGGGGTCCAGGACTCTGCAGACCCATAATTCCCCAAATCCACAGTTGCTTTATGTGACTCATGCCATTAGTTTCTTCCTGAATCTTGGTACTCCTTTTAGTGTAATGTGTGACAACAGTACCACAGTCATAGAATATATGTCAAAATTCTCTTTATGTTATATTACTTCTTTTGAACTTTCCCATTGCTTTCAATGTAAAAGCATCTTTTCAAATTAAAGTTTGTCAGTTTTTAAGTCAGATAATTATGAGAATATCAGATTGCCCTTGTATTCTGACTTGCAGAAAATTGAATTCAGGACTGATAATAACTTCACGCATAGAAGGCTGCGTCTTGGAAACAAGTATCTTCAGAAGCAGCCTGTCACTAGCGAAATCACAGCTCTACACTATGCCTCAATCCTTGCATATCAACCTGCTCTCCATGTACTGCACTGTTCTTTACACTAAGAGGTTTGTATTCATGTCCAAGAAAATAAGTTACACAATAAAAACCAGTCCTCAAAAACTCATTGCATTCAATTCTTTCTGCTTAAACATTTAGAGGAGAGAGGAGTGAATGAGGCATGGAGGGAGAAAGGTGTCTGCAAACAGGGTGGGTTGTTTCCTTGCCCTGGATTGAAAGGAAATATTTTGACAACAAATCATTAATATAAACCACCTAAATTGGCTGGAATGGTGTCAGCCACTAAGAAATATGGCAATAAACTCTTGTTCATGAGCAGGATAAAGAGAACAGAATCTTAGCTCTAGTTAAACAAAAGCACAATCAGTTTTGATTGTTTGAGCATTCTTGGCTCACCCTTCAAAGCAGAATTTTCACCTTCCAGTTTGTGGAAAATACTTTTCATTTTCCCAGATGATATGTTTTGCTTTTTTTCCCTTTAGGTCTATCAAGAATAACCCTGAACAAACAAAGCCCCAAATTTTGCTGAATGCTTTATTTCTCTAAGAAAGCATGGTCAGTGCTCACAAATCTTTCAAAGTATGTCTTTCAAAATGGTGAGTTTTGAGAGTAACATGTCTACCTCAAAAAAATCCACACAAATTGCATTTTAAGATATTTCCATATCAAAGTCTGAACCCTTACCCTACAATGCAAAAAATCAACTCAAAATTAATTAAAGATTTAAATGTAAGATCACCAATTGTAGAACTCCTAGAAGAGAACAGCGGGAATTGGTATTCACAATGACTTTTATGGATCTGTCACCAAAAGAGGTGTAGCCAATGAAAAGATAACCAAGTGGAACTCTATCAAACAGAAGTCTGTGCAGCCAAGGAAGCCAGAGTAAAAATGTTTTCAAATCATATCACTGATTCTAGGTAAACCTCCCAAATCTGCAAACAAGTCATATAAATCCAGAGTAAACAAAACAAAACAAAACAAAATAAAAAACCAAAAATCTCACTCTTAATCCAAACTAAAACAAGCTAAGAGTTATAGGAGACAATTCTACAAAGAGAATATTCAATGTATGAATGTATGACGTATGTATGAAAAGAATGTTTCCAATCTCTAACCATCTGAAAAATCAAATTAAAGTTGCAAAAACCCACATTTTATAAGCATTGAATGCTGTTTGCATAATTTTTACAAAGGCAACAAGTGCTGGTAGGGATGGATAGTTTGGAAGCCTTGTACAGGGAAGCTGGAGGTTCATTGGTGTAGCTATGCTGTAGGAAGTCTTACAGCCCTGGGGTGTGGCCTCTTATACTATATATGCTGATGTAGAGCATGCATCCGGCTTCTTTTCCAGCTGCAGGATTTGGTTTCTGATCTCCATTCAAGCAGAGGTTCTATCTTTTTTTTATTTTTTATTAATAATTTCTGCCTCCTCCCCGCCTCTGCCTCCCATTTCCGTCCCCCTCCTCCGTTCCCTTCCCCCTCCCCCTCCAGCCCTAAGAGCAGTCAGGGTTCCCTGCCCTATGGGAAGTTCAAGGACCTCCCCCCTCCATCCAGGTCTAGGAAAGTGAGCGTCCAAACAGCCTAGACTCCCACAAAGCCAGTACATGCAGTAGGATCAAAACCCAGTGCGATTGTTCTTGGCTTCTCAGCAGCCCTCATTGTCCGCCATATTCAGAGAGTCAGGTTGAGCTTCCAAGGTCCAAATGAGGAGCAGAAGGAGGGAGAACATGAGCAAGGAAGTCAGGACCACGAGGGGTGCACCCACACACTGAGACAATGGGGCTGATCTATTGAGAACCCACCAAGGCCAGCTGGACTGGGTCTAATACAAGCAGAGGTTCTGATTTGTGAGTCTACCCTTAAATAAATAGCCGTCTATTTCTTAAGGTCAGAGATGTTCACATACCTTCACCTCTGATGGGTACTGTGTCTTTACTTTCTTCATTACATTACATATTAATTGTTATTTCCAATAGATGTCACTAATCGTTACTCATATTTGTGTTACCAGTATCATGTCAATATATTGATCATGCACTTACTTTTTAAAAATATATTATTCTCAATCCCAACTGCAACTTTCAGGTTGTAATCTTTAATACTGTTCAACATTATATTCAATTATAATAATCACCATGACTAAAACCCATTATATGCAAGCCTTACCTGTTTACCATTAATGTTTAATTAACTTTCAGAATGACTCAATAAAAGTAAACTATAGTTTACTTCTTTTGGTTTGAAGCAGAATTGAAAAGTTTAATTGATACTCTCAAAGTTGATTTGTTTGCAAGCAGCTATATGGATTTAAGTGTGATTTTAATTGACTTAGTGATCATGCTGTGTTCTCCTGATTCATTTTCTCTTAAAGTTTTGCTGTTTTTAAATGTTGATTAGTTTTTTATATTTAGAAAAGATGATTATATTTTATGATTTCAGGTAGATTTTTATAGTAGTAAAATCATTCTGCATCTGAAAACAGGTAATTTAAAATAGGGAGTGAAATTTCTGTCAAAGTTAGAAATCACAGAAAGTGAACAGTACATTCCAGAAGAGAACTGGAGGCACATGGCAAGAAGTTTTAGAGTATTTTTAAAACACAATTTTATAGATTGTTATTTAAATCCATTTTTTTTGATACTGTTATGCATTTTTCTATGTTGTGCTTGCAATATGCAAAATGTTCTGTTGAACATTTGAATGAAGGAAAATTTGAAATGTACTGTTTCTGACCTGATGTAACATACATTCCTATGAGAGGGATAAAGCCAACCAATATGAAAACTGTAGTGTAATTAATTCTCTTACACAGATTCAAGACGAGAAGCCAAAATTGGGACCATCATAAACATGGATAGGTATTTGCATTTATTCATATTTTTCTCATTTGTTCCACTAAAATGAGAGTTGAAGGAGGAATTGCCAAGTATAAAATATTTCAACTTTGCATATAGAGAACATGCAGCTTGGGGGGGGGGGTGTGACGTAAAGGAACATGGTAAATAATTAGACACCCAGAAGGTGTTAAGAGAAATGAGGAGAAAGTCACCCACTGTATCAGTTATAATTAGAAATAGATTTTGGTTCCCCTTTGCTTTGTATTCTGGTAACATATCTATTTTCCATTGAGTGGGCCAGAATGAAACTGTTCTCTTCAGCCATCAATCAAAACTAGAAGACAGAGTGTGAGTTTTACAGGGAGGAAAGATATTGATCAACTGTTTCTCTCTCTGTGGTCCAGAAAGATGACAGAGGCAAAGCAGAATAACTACACAAGGCATTTCTGTCTGCTGTCCACCTCCTGCCAAAAGGCCCAGCCACATGACATGCTCTTGTTTGCCATAAGAAACACCAACCATTTCCTTACAGAACACTTACTTTTGGAACAAATTTGTATTCTTTTGGAAAACAACTACCATTCTCAAGTCTAACAGCAGACAGCAAATGAGTTGGAGTGAGAAAAGTAGATCATATTTTAAATTGTTATGGGCTTTAATTCAGTCCTGCTAAATGGATTTCTTTTTGAGATAGAAAAAAAATAGGTTAGAGTGTTCTAATATGAGTCATACTTCACAGCCGGTGGTAATTTCTGTAATCTTACAAACAGAAAACAAATTGTGTTAAACATTCTTCACCTTCCTCTGTCCCCGCTGCACCTCCTGAGATGTGACCTTCAGTGAATATTAAGCTGCTCTGTGCCAATGATCATGCTTATCTCTCAGAAGCTCCGGTGAGCACAGACTGCACCTAGCTTTTTTGCTGAAGCAGCTAATAAATAGAGTATGTGCCTGTCTATAGAGAGAGAGGGTTCATGGAGTTTATAGCAACATTAAAGAAAGTATCTTTGTGTAAAAATACAGGGTTTATTGTGATTACTAAACATTAAATTATGAATGACTCTTTGGCTGTCCAAGTGATAGCAGTGGATAACCTGGTAGTGTGAAACAGGCTCTGGATGTGAACTATAAGGATTTGAATTCTGACTCTCTCACTTGCTGGCTTGGAGATGTAGGAACCATGACCCAACTCATTCAAGTGGCAGTTTCCTTACATGCAAAATGGCAAAACAGTAATACATACCCTTGGAATAGATGTTAAGTTAAAGAGACTTGTACATGGAAAACTTAGAACTTGTCTCAAAGCAGTTACTATTTGAGATGATGGTTAATCCTGATTGCCAGCTTGATGAATTTAGAATCACGCTGGAAATAAATCTCTTGATACGTTAGTAAGATATTGCCTAGAATAGGTTAGTTGGGACAGAGATATCCTCCTTAAATGTGAGTGATGCCATTCAGAGGGTTGGGTTCTCATATTGAACAAAAAGAAAAGCGGGATGAGCATGGCATTTACCGTTGCTTCCCGACTGTTGATGCAGTGTGACAGCTTCCCCGTCCCTGCCGCCATATTGTTCTAACATGATGGACTCGAACTGGGACTGGAAACCAAGACCAGCCCTTCCTTCCTTAAGCTGCTTTTGTTACAAAGAAAGGAGTCAAGTAACTATTACAGTATACAAGCTATATCTATGATAATCCACAGCACCATGGTTTATGTGACTGTAATTATCAAATATCATGAAAAAACTAAATTTCATAATTTTCTTATGGATTCTGACATTAGAATGATAGCTTTCCTATTTTTATATTTTTATGTTATATAGAGTACTTTTTGTTTATAAGAAACATATATTTTGAAATGTAGTAAGCCAAACAAATTTGTTAAAATTATTTTAGCTATATATGCATGATTACTAGGACTTGATACATAATGATGTAAAGTACATTGTTTTTAGTGTAGCTGTTGTAAATGCTACTGCCATGAGTATTCCTTTTATATGACATTATTCTAAGCATCATACACTTATTCAGCAAGTATTTTTGGTGTGTCAGACTTTAGGTTATTTGAGGAGAGAAAGAGGTTATTAAATTCTTAAAGTAAGTTTTATACTTTTCCTATGCTATCTCTTGCAATCAGAGATTTAATGACTAGTTGTTTGTAAATAAAAGAATCCCCTATCAGCTGATCTAGCTGTCCCATTCTATTTCACAGGCACTCAACCTGTGTGCTATCTGAGTCATCATTCATCTTATACTTATGTCCCATCAACCAAGGGTGACACCAAATTCTTACAGAACGGTGATTCTCAACCACCATGATACAGGTCCTTAGTGTTACTGTGACCAGTGACGAACTCTCTTCTTAGTTTTTAATTACAATAAAACACTAAATTTGGCTAGTGCTTTATGACTGTTTTTCCTCTACAGATTCAAGTAATCTCTAATAATAGCAGTCTCCTTTACATTTCCATCCATTGTCTTAATACAGAGGAATCTGACATAGTGTCAGAGCTTATAATTACACAGAACTCATAGTATGTGTGTGCACAGGGATGTGCTATCTATGTGAAAATTATCTCTACTATTTTTCAAGGAAGATGGGAAGTTAAGGATCTTGGAGTCTTTTAATTACAAATTGTCATAGAAACCTAATTATCTGTAGCTACTGCTGTAGGTATCACATAAAGGAATCTTTCTACTCCTTAAACACTTCCTATTACATTGGGCCATATAAAATGTGTCCATGGGATGCCCCAGGCCCTGGTGTGGGACTCACCTTTGTATTTTGTGAATATGTTTGTTACCATTGTTTAATAAAGAAGCTGCTTTGACCTATGGCAGGGTAGAATATAGCCAGGCTGGAAGGGATATAGAGAGAGAGTAGGCAGAGTTAGAAATATGCCATGTAGTTGCCAAAGGAGACAGACGTCAGAGAACATTACCAGTAAACCATGAGCCTCATGATGATACACAGATTAATAGAAATGGGTTAATTCAAGATATAAGAGCTGGCAGACAAGAAGCCCGAGCGAATAGGCAAAGAGATGTTGTAATTAATACAGTTTCTGAATGATTTTTCGGGTCAGGGCAGCTGGGAACAAACGAGCAGTCTCTGGTTACAAAATGGTGCCAACGTGGGACAACTACATCCACATAAAACCTGAGAGTTTAAAAAGAAATTCTACACACAAAGGAACAGAGTTAAACATGCTTTCTGATAGCCATATTTTATTTTTCATGTTTGCTCTGTTTGCTAGAGGCAAGCAGAGGCATAATTCCTTTAAGAGAAGGCTTTCTGACTCAGAGGTAGCAGCAAAAACTGTGTGGCTCCTTTAAGGCTTCCTGTTTCATGATAGTTTCACAAACATCTCTGGCTCTTTCAAGAGGCTGAGCACTTGAATGGGGTTTTTGGGCCGCATGCTCCAAGTTACCTGGTGGCAGCATGGGCCAAGTGTTTATCAGACTTGAGGTGGTGTGCTCAGCTCCTACCTGGTATTACCAGAGCTGATAGTAAAGGTATTACCACCGTGTTGAAAGGCTAAGAGAGGGGGAACCAGCACCCAGAGCTGCTATGACCACACTATTTACCATTTAAAAAATGCTCCTTGTCAGAAAAGGACTTCAGATATGCAATAAGACAGATTCAGACATAAAAGTCTTCTGAGACACAGTGTGTTCAAAAATGTACATAGGCTTGGAACAAAGAGAAAAAGAATATAAACAGTTGTAAAAGAAAAAGTAAAAGTTTTTTAAAAAACAAAGCCTTCAAAGAGACAGAGTAGAGACAGTCATAGATTAAAGGGTAAAAATATAATAAGCCATGTAAAAATGGAATATACACAGAGAATCTGGATTATTTGTATTTCTGTGTTTTCGTCGAATTTCATGACTACAGAATGATATTTCACTCTGGGGGCTGATAAAATAACTAGCATATATATTTTAAAAATGTCTTGACTTCAACATTTGTATCTAAGAATATGTTAACAATATGTTACTTTGGAAAGTAACATGCTTTTGTTTCCACAGAGGATGGAAACCTGTGGATTCCTTCCAGACTAATGTGGTTTTACGGAACAAGACCACCTGAAAGTCTCCATGAATTCTAAAAATAATTTGCCCAATAAACATCAGGAAGCAGGTTGGAGAAAACTATGCCCAAATTCCCAAAGTAATTGTTTATAAATGCTTGTTTTCATTTAAAGGGAGATAAAATATAGAAATGAATACTTTGCATTGGTAGTGATCTTGGTCTATTGATACAAATTTAATGTTCATTTTATTACACTGTATATATATACATATATATTTACTCTTATTTAAGTATTATGTTTGGGCAGCTCATTTAAAAATATAATGTATAATTAAGAAATATAGGTTAATAGTCATTTATAATAATCAAACTTTTAGTCATGTTAGTTAGGTTTTCTAAATATATAGAGATATATTTCAGTTAGCTAGATAATCTTCAACTCTTCAAAGGCCTACAGAAAATGGCATTGAAAAGATTTTTAACAACTTCGAATTTTCTCGACAGTGAGACATTTCTGCTTCAATTTACCTTCAATGTGACGAGGCTAGTCATTTGGGCATAAAACTGACCTTTTCTGTCCTGATTGATGCAGTATGGACTGGACATACAGGACACACCGAAAAGTATCTGTTGAACTTTCCAAAAGATGGAATCTTCCTTCAGGGTTCCTGATTCACAGAAGACACTTCCAGGCATTCTATAGGAAACAGAAGAAAGCAACAGATGAACTTTGCCATTGCAAAGCAAAACAGGTCTTCAAATTTTACTGCTTCACTAAAAAGTCTGCTGGATACTCTGGGCCTATAGGCTGAAGATGGATGCCCCAACAAAAGAACATTGGTAACTCTCCAGGAAGTGCAATGTGTCTGTCAAATCTAGAGTTTTAGAAGTTGCTTACATTGAACTTCATGTTTACTTAGTTAATCTATCCTTCTGGGGCCTTTGAAGAGCTGAAGACAGATAGTTATAATTCTCTTAGTTATGATAAGAGATAAATTATATATAAAACTTTAAACTTCCTAAGATAGGCTAGATGATAGAGTATTTTCCTTAATATACCAAATGTAAATGGACTAAATATTGTAACTATAATTCTTGCTTGATACCTGTTTTGTTATACGTAATCTTACTATGTTAAACTTAAAACCTTCCTTTTCATTTAGACAGAAAAGAGGAGGTGATATGGGATTCCCCTCTGAATACTATGAATGTGTTTTGTTAACATTGGTTAATAAAGAAGCTACTTTGGCCTATAGCAGGGCAGAATATTGTCAAGCTGGAAGGAATAGAGGGAGAGTAGGCAGAGTCAGGGAGATGGCATGTAGTTGCTAAAGAAGTCAGACACCAGAGATCCTCACTGGTAAACCACAAGCCTCATGTAAATACACAGATTAATAGAAATGGGTTAATTCAAGATATATGAGATAGTTAATAAGAAACCTGAGGTAATAAACCAAGCAGTGTTATAATTAATACCGTTTCTGTGTTATTTTTTTGGGTGTGGGTGGCTGGGAACAAATGAGAAGTCACCGTTTGCAAAAACCCCCACCTTTGAGAAGTTTTATTTCAAGCTGAAATAGATTCAAAGATTAGATCAAACCCAGATGATGAGGCCAAACAAAGTATGTAGTTGAGAATATTAATTTTGCCTCTATTTCCTTTTGACAGAAAACATCCCTGTGTGAGGTCATGGTACAGTGGTGGTACAATGATAGGCCCCAAATGGGCATGTGACCTGTGTACGGCTAAACAGGTTCCTTTTTGACAAGCTGAACAAAGCCATGAACATTCTTGTGTGAATCTTCTAGGAAATCTTTGCAGAGTGATGTGTTAGAGGGTAGCTCTGAGAAACATTGGTATACTATAGGTAGTTGAGTCAACAAGCACTCTTGAATAATTTAAATGGCTTTCAAAGCAGTTCTAATTTGTCTACCAATCAGAAACATAGGTGAATTATCTTTGAAATTTCATTTTTGTTCAAAATTAGCATTTACATTTTTTATTCATTGTTGTGCCTTATAGAGAATAATTAACTCAATTACAGTCAAATTCCTGATTTTTTTCTGGTGTCTAGCATGTCCTGTATCTTAGATCATTTAGATGTTTCCTTCTTTTTCTGCTCAGACACTTCACTTATTGATTGGGCGTGATCTCACAAAGACTCTGAAAGAGGCAGTGATTTTACCCTCAGAATGACAATACTAGAGCACTCTCCTTGAATTCAATGTATTTATTTAAACCCTCTAGGCTCTGAATATGTGTTTCCTCTGTTTTTTTTTTCTACATGGACATCTCTGTATTCAAAGAAATAAATCTTTAAAAAACTTATTTTCCCACTCTTTCAGCCAAGTTTCTAGATTAAACTTTGTCTCCACTATTGCAATATCATGACACCTGAAATTTTCTGAGTGACTATGCTTAATTTTAATAAACATATGTAATAGAATAATAAGGTGAATGATAAACACAAGCACATCCATACACATGTGTACCTAAACACATATATACTTTTGCACACACACACACACACACACACACACACACACACACACACACACACTAGGACTTTTATTCTAGCAAAAGAAAAGAAGTCAGTTAATTTTGTGATGCTTACTAGTGTTGAATTTGAAGGGTTCAAATAAGAAGTTAACTTTCCATTAGCTTCCTTTTACATGAATATTTCATATACTGAGATTTGCCTTATGTAAACTGACTTTCTGGGTTAAATATTACTTAAATTACTTTCTTCTATTGTTGTGTGAAAGCACAGTGGAAATTAACTTAAGGGAGAAAGGTTTTACTTTATCTTGCAATTTCAAAGGGACTAAACACATCAAGGTGGGGAAGGCATAGCCACATGCAAGGAGAGCACAAGGTGCTGTGTGACAGTTTCTGCAGGAAGGTAAACAACTCAAAATAGCTTCAGGAAATTCCTGAAGCTGACCAGATGCATAAGGCTTCTCTCTGTCATCGTAAGCAATAGAAGCTGTGTCTCAAAGAAGACTGAAACCAGGCCAGCTTTCCGGGAGAAGCAGACGCCATCATAGATACCTAAAGAGTATAAGGTCAACTGAGGCACCTGGAAGGACATTTTTCAACTTGTTGAGCACAGGCTGTGCAGTGTGCTCCAGGTTCCAAGCTTTGTGAGCCTTCACCCATGCTGGGGTGGGCCTTGGTAGTACAGCTGTCTTTGGGTCATTTCTGCTCCTGTAAGTCATGCCAGTAAAACTCTTTAATTCACCAAGTTGGGCTTCGGTATTTTGTGTACTTTGATCTGTTCCTGGGATACCTATCTGGGTAAGTAGGTCTATGTGTTGTTTCTCCCAAGGAAAAGTTTTGTTGTGTGACAAATTGTAGGAGAAGGAAAGAGCCTGATTGGGCACACTGAATCTGTACTCAGGAGATAGAGTAAGCTGGATGTGGGATGGATTAAAAGTTTCAAGGTATATCCCTAGTAATACACCTTTTCCAGAAAGCCTCCATATCCTAAATATTCCCAAACAGTGACACCAACTAGAAGCCAAGTGTTCAAATAATCGAGCCTGTGGGGCGCGTTTCATATTCAAACTACAACACTCAGTCACTTGCTCTCATTGAACTAGGCTCAGACTCAGTGAACAGAGCTGCTATAGTATATAACATTAAATAATTAGTCACTTGTACATTAAGATTAAAAAATTGTATTGAATGTTTAAAAAATTTTAAGGGTATCATTGTTAATGTAAAACACAACTTTAGATAAACTTTAGGAGTTGAAAGAATCAGCTCCTTTATCCTTAGAATGGTTTTCACATATTTACTATGTATTGTCTTTGAATTGTATATATTTGATTATACCCCCTTCACTCAGGATAAAGTACATAACTGTGTAAATAAATATTGTACATAATTCAAGATGATAAGGTATGATATATATATATTATATATATTATATATATATATAATCACTTTCCTTGACCACCGAAAAAATTTAAAAAGGCTTCTAGTATCCATTGTACTCTTAAGGCTTTGAAGATATAAGTATACTAATGCAAAGAAAAAAGTCTTGATACATTTGACAAACATCAAATAATATTTATGATAATGTGTTTAAAATGTCCTTGTCCCGTTGGGTAACAGTACGTGAACAGATATTACATATCCAGACAGTCCTACTAGTTATTTAGAAATGTCTCTTGGAAAATACTAAGATTTGTAAAAGGCTCAGGAATCTCTGTGGAAGAGAAAGTGGAAGGATTTATCTTTTTTTTCTCTTTCCTAAGGGTCCTGAGATTTTTCTAAGTAACTTGGGGCAAATACACTTCAGTGTTGCCTTCTCAGGAGAAATGTACAATGTACTCTTATTATGAACAAGAAAGCATTGTTCTTATTTTTATCTTCTTCATTGAATTCTCCTGTCCTAATAAAACAGTTTCAAATTAAAGAAATCACTTTCCTGGTATTTCCTTGAGCAACAGGTGCTGTACAGCAAGGTGACAAACTGTGGTTTGTGTAGTGTTATCAAGTACAGAGTGGAAAGGATCTGTTGGGCTGGTAATAGGAACCCATTCAATATGAATGGTGAAAATGGAATTAGGCTTCACATAGAAGGGAAAATGAGCTTTAATATCTCCAGACTGTTATTCATTATTCTTGACAAAATAACAGACCAGTTAAGAACAATATAAAAGAAAACCCTTTCAATTTTGAATTATCTACATTATTGTTACTTCTAAACAAACAAAAATATACTCAGCTATTGTCAGTGAAAATATACTAAAAATGCACTAAATTTGTTGACTTCAAGCAATTTTAATTTACAATAGGAAGAAAAGGACAATGTGCTTGATAAATGTTTCAAGTGTTCATATATGTAATACTGATAATCCTGAGCCTGAGAAGCATCAGCAGTACTTGGGGCAGTTTACAATATATCAGAAATCTGACTGTGTGTGTATCCGTATTCTACATGTAAGCCTCTTTTTCTGTGTTCAAAGCCTCTGACTGGTCTATCAGTCCATAGTTCAGTCTTTAGTTATATCAGTGAAATTATCAAGAACCTTAAGATGTTTACTAAGAGACTTGATGATTGCCTTCTACCTCATGTATAATCAGTACCAGATTTCTTTCTGCTGTTAAAGATGTTTACTACCTCAATCTACATATTTACAAACATTCCAGTTTATACATATTCAGTTGTTGGTATGCTTGGATAGCTGTTTCCACAGTGTTAATTCACAGGTGCACTGATAAGGAAATGTATGCCCAAATGTAAATCAAAGTAACACACGATTTAAACATTAAATTTCATTTTTGAGTGTAAACTTGTTTTCTGGTATTTTTTTTACTTACTTATTAGAAGCATAGAAATGTGCCTGAGATTTTGTAAATTTCGATGAAAATTAGATAAAAGATGTATATAGGAACAAAAATTTAATTGAGCTCAAAAATCTTAAGGATCATTGTTTATAGAAAACCACAAAGAAAAATGTAAACCAACTTAGGGTAGATCACAAGAGGAACTTTGTTCTACAAAATTCAAAAAATGACAAAATGATTAAGAACTCCCTTAAAATTAGTAAGAAATCAGAGCAGTGATGGGTCCCACATATGCGCATGAATGGATGCCATTCTATGACTTCTGTAGACAAACCAAACTTTTCAGAAAATGTCGAGTGATATTGTCTTACCATTTTAGTGCTGTAGTTTGCTCTCCTTCCTCATTTTAAAGAAATTGTAAGTTGTTAATAGTGCCACACCCTCCTTTTTTTCTTGTTCTATCTGAGACAAGTTCTGGGAAGCTAAAAATGATCTCAGCTTTACTAAGCAGCCTAAAAGGACCCTGAGTTCCTCATCCTCTTGACTCTACCTCCCAAGTGCTGGAAGGTTCCTCTTACATCTTATACATGTAGCATCCTCCTTCATTACTGTTCATACATTGCTCTTTTCCCTTTATTGCTTTTACAGGGTTGTCTCCTAAAAGCCCAATATAACTCTGCCCACTCATTCATAAACATTGTCTCCCAGGAATTTGGTTTTTTTTTCTTTGTCTAGACACTATAAGAGGTTTTGACATTAAAAATACATTGGGTAAACTTGATTTTTACATTTACATTTGAATTTCTTTAGTAAAAGCATTTACTATGCAATGTTTGGGACATACTTAAACTAAAAGTCAGCATTATTTACTGTTCCAAAATATGAATTTATTCTCTATTTTACTTGCTAAACAAAGCAATACTACTGGTAGAGTCATTGTAACAAAGTAATTTTAGATAGCAGATTTTAACTATGATATATCCCGATGAATATCTTTCCTCAGTGGAGAGGGTCACATGATAATTATCAATATTTCTAGATGACATAACATTGATTTGTTTCCCACAAGAGATCTGAACTCATCTTGAACAGTTCATTAGCTATTCAACACCTAGATGCAGCATAGCTCCATGGCATTTCTGGTATTTTTAAGCAATCCTGAACGTTTTGATTACATTTATTTATTGAAAAGCATTCTTGGAACAGTGGTAGCTTTTTAATCCATAGCTTTTCCTTCTGCATCCGAGGCCTTCAGAAGCTTTTCCCTCTGGAAGCAGCAAAGACCAGACAGCCTCCTCCACATCATTGTTCCTCAAGTCTCCAAAGACTGGGATATTTTGATTTGAATGTGGAAAAGAGACACTGTTGGTAAAACTTGATACACTTAATAGTATTCCAGGATAAAATGACTGCCCTTGACCTTCTCCAGCATTGCCAAATGCAGTAGTAAGATTCTTTTTTTTATTTTATTCTTTTTTAATTAAAATTTCCGCCTCCTCCCCGTTTCCCATGTCCCTCCCCCTCCTCTCACACATTGCCCCCTCCCCCCACTCCCCTCCCCCTCTCCCCACTCCTCTCTGCCTCCCCCCCACTCCATTCCCCCTCCCTCTAGGTACTGAAGAGCAGTCCAAATTCCCTGCCCTGCGGGAAGTCCAAGGTCCTCACACTTCTATCTAGGGCCAGGAAGGTGAGCATCCAAACAGGCTAGGCTCCCTCAAAGCCAGTTCATGTATTAGGATCGAAACCTAGTGCCATTGTCCTTGGCTTCTCATCAGCCTTCATTGTCTGCCATGTTCAGAGAGTCCGGTTTCATCCCATGCTTATTCAGTCCCAGTCCAGCTGGCCTTGGTGGGCTCCCAATAGATCAGTTCCACTGTCACAGTGGGTGGGTGCACACCTCGTGGTCCTGACTTCCTTGCTCGTGTTCTCCCTCCTTCTGCTCCTCATTTGGATCTTAAGAGCTCAGTCCGTTGCTCCAAATTGGGTCTCTGTCTCTATCTCGATCCATCGCCAGATGAAGATTCTAAGGTGATATGCAAGATATTCATCAGTATAGGATAGGGTCATTCATTTCAGGTTCCCTCTCCTCAAAGGACACATTGGAGACTTGGCACTTGCTTTCCATTTCCATTGAGGAACTCCCCCCTCC
Organism: Chionomys nivalis; assembly: GCF_950005125.1. Taxonomy (NCBI): domain Eukaryota; kingdom Metazoa; phylum Chordata; class Mammalia; order Rodentia; family Cricetidae; genus Chionomys; species Chionomys nivalis. Next base: position 45,794,472 of record NC_080087.1, read on the forward strand.
TGGATACTCTGCCATATTCCCTAGTTTTACATCATTCTTTAGCACTAGGATTGTCATGCTACTCCCTCAGATGATTTCAGCTATGAAGCTGGTCCTTAGAGAGCAATGGATGTGTGCCCCATGTCATCACCTTGTAAGCACCTTTTACCACAGGGATACTTTTTTTTGTTTTGTTTTCTTTTAAGATTACTTAAATCTTTTTTTTTATTTTTTATTTTTTTTTAATTTTTTTAATTTTTTTTAATTTTTTTTATTAATTAATTTATTTAATTATTAAAGATTTCTGCCTCTTCCCCGCCACCACCTCCCATTCCCTCCCCCTCCCCCAATCAAGTCTTCCTTCCTCCTCAGCCCAAAGAGCAAGCAGGTTTCTCTGCCCTGTGGGAGGTCCAAGGACCACCCACCTCCATCCAGGTCTATTAAGGTGAGCATCAAAACTACCTGGGCTCCCACAAAGCCATTACGTGCAATAGGATCAAGAACCCATTGCCATTGTTCTTCAGTTCTCAGTAGTCCTCATTGTCCATTATGTTCAGCGAGACCGGTTTTGTCCCATGCTTTTTCAGTCCCCGGCCAGCTGGCCTTGGTGAGTTCCATGCTTTTTCAGTCCCCGGCCAGCTGGCCTTGGTGAGTTCCCGATAGAACATCCCCATTGCCTCAGTGTGTGGGTGCACCCCTCGCAGTCCTGAGTTCCTTGCTCGTGCTCACTCTCCTTCTGTTCCTCCTTTGGATCGTGAGACTTCAGTCCAGTGCTCCAATGTTGGTCTCTGTCTCTGTCTTCTTTCATCGCCTGATGAAGGTTAATATTTAATCCTTATTCTTGGCAAACACTCCAAGTGAAGGCTGTTGCTACTGTTATTCTCTATGTAGCTATAGTAATTGTCCTTCAGATAGCTATGAACTGGCCAGTAGCCTTTGCTCTGACCAAGGCTTCCACAGACACACTTCTAACCTTCTAGTTTTCCTTATTACTCCACCACCATCCCACAACCCTATCTCCATCAAGGAAAAGCCATTCTGTTTTTGAACTTCACATATGTCTTATTATCTAACTCCAAAGCTTTCTATATTCAATGCAGATAAGAAAGTTTTTGAAATATGTTGGCAGTATTTGGATTAAGAAGACAGTGTCATGGATATGGGAAGGCTAAATCGAGTTACCCAAAAGCCTTAAGTGAATTGGAGAATTAACCCAAAGATAAAAAATGATTGGCTTTCAACACATAATTAGATGTGTTTACCTGGAATCTTTAACATTTATATAATTATCAGGTAAACATTCTGAATTTAGGTTAAAATTGTGAACTAATTCAATATCATTGGACACAAACTATTCACTGGAATATTGTTCTTGCTAACAAAGTAAATCAGCACTCACTGATCTATGATTTGGCTTCATAACCTTCTTTCCTAAATGTAAGAAGACAATTAATTCACCAATTTGTACTTATAAAAACAAAGAACACAGATTGTTTTCTAAATAAAGGATATTTAGATGAGGGTTACAATACACAGAACAATTTCTAGTTCATTGGCCTTTTATTGTGAGAAAGGAAACAAATCAGTGTGTAAAGTATCAACTAGCACATTGGCATTCAGAGAAAGATGCTGGCATTAACAAAATTTACAATGTTTTGGAGACGAAGTAATGAGAGCGTCTCTGCAGTCTCAGCAGCTATGAAGACAACTGCACACTGAAGTATGGCACTTTAATTTTTAAGCATCACCTCCAACAGAGGTGTTGATCCCATGCCAGACCCTGTAATTCTCTAAGTATTTGGAGTGAATGAAAAATGTTTCCTTTGGAAAGAGCATTTTCTGGTACTATGAAAGCTAGTACTCGGGGAGAAGGCATTCAGGTCAATCCTACATCAGGGTCTCAGAAGTACACTGTTTCTTCATCAGTATGGACTTACTTTCCACATCTGGGGGGCAACCAAGGGTAAAAGTAATAGGATGTATGCTTTGGGAGTCTATTGAATTATACAAACCAACAGCTCGCAAGAGGGCTTCTCATATGTGTTACCTGGGATTTTGTTAGGTGGTCTTTGGCTCTTGGAGGGTGTATGGTCAGCTTAGATGAGAAAAGTTTATTTCAATTGTATATGCATATTTATACAAGAACTGTATTATTATAGTTATTTTTTCCTTGTAGGCAAATAGTTAATAGTATGATTTATTTGTTCTCTTCCTTGGTTAAATAGATGAGAAAGCTATCTTTGAATTGTGGATCTATGCCCAATATTTTTTTCTAAAATGTCATCTCTTCATATTTTCAAATGCAGAGGGAATTTGAGTGTTGGTCCCACATCAGCTTCGTATTTGATCAAGAAACTATAATTCTTAGGGTTTTTTTTTCTCGCAAATATTTAGACTTCACAATTTGTCAAGGACCTCGGCCACAAGCTTTTCTGTGAAACTCTCCAAGCACTTCTAATACTGTGTTAGAATGGGAATCAAAGTTCTGGATGATGATTAAAATAGACTGGGAACTGGATAAAATCTGTATTCAAACATCAAAACTATCTTTTCTGTGGACATATAAACAAATGGTAATTGTTGTTTAATAAGTCTTCAACAGTCTCAGAAATATGTCTTGCTCGGGATGATCTGTGACATCAATTCCAGCTGAAAAATGAATAACAGAGACCCACATCCTTATCTCCAACCTTCTTATGTTAAAGATTTCAGTGCATAATTTCCAGGTGAAAATTAAAAGCATACTTTCAAGGCAACTTATGAGAATCAGCAAGAAAGCAGTCATTGGACCTAGAGTGCATTGCCATGCCTGAACTGCAGTATGAGGGCAACCTGAGGACTGGAACACACTGGAACCCTTAGCAGAGAACAATCACTAGTCCCCCACTGACCAGGACCATGAGGTTTAATACCCAGTATTATTACAACCTTTAACTTTTGAAAGCATTCAGGAATTTAGATTATTTTTTGTTCGTTAAAGATTCCCATTGTTGAATATTAAAGGCAAAGAAAATGTTTTATTTTAGAATAACAAGGCTAATCCATATCTGTGGGCTCTGCCTGACCTGTACTGAGGTGAAGGTGGCAAAATATGGTCTTTCAGGTGCTTCAAATGGATCAGACTCCTAGAACAGCTGGCATGACATTATCTTGCTCCATAAGCAGCCTTTTCTTCTTCTTCTTCTTCTTCTTCTTCTTCTTCTTCTTCTTCTTCTTCTTCTTCTTCTTCTTCTTCTTCTTCTTCTTCTTCTTCTTCCTCTTCCTCTTCCTCTTCCTCTTCCTCTTCCTCTTCCTCTTCCTCTTCCTCTTCCTCTTCTTCTTCTTCTTCTTCTTCCTCTTCCTCTTCCTCCTCCTCCTTCTCCTCCTTCTTCCTCTCTCTCTCTCTCTCTCTCTCTCTCTCTCGTCACAGCCCTTCCTTAGATAACTGAAACAGAACATTCTGAAGAATCTGCCATTTATTCAAGTAAGCAGAGTACCTCCCAGTTTACATATTGTGTCTCATCGGAAGGAAAGAAGGCTGAGAGGTTACATCATAGAGTTGCTTATACACATGTGACAAATATAACAGCATCAACACAGTTACTACCTGAGAGTTGTGTGTTCAATTTTTTTTTATCTTCTGATTTGGTAAAATTAGTTGAATACTGTGAATGTCTAAATGTCCAGGAGCATAAAAGCCAACATATCCGAGCAAAAAATCTAAGTACCGAAACTATGCTTGTTGATGTAGCAGTTCTCTATGTTAAGAACACATGCTAAGCATAGTTTTGAAAATAATACAATTATGTTTTAATGTTTTCCAATATACTTTCTCATAGTATGTGGAAATATAGCATCAAAATAAAATGGTAATTCATGGTAGTTCTTTGCAGGAACTGTGGCTTAATTCAATTCCCCTTGAACATTTCCTGGAGTTAGTGACTCACTTTGACCAAATGAAGAATGGAAAGGAAAGAAGACAACACTTGCTGGATTTGCCATCAGCAGCAGGATTAAGGTAGACATTTCTAGTGTCAGTAATGTTGATACAATAGCATATTTCTGATTTATTGGCATCTTATCTTATCAGAAGAATTATGACCCAAACCCAAACTGGCAAACACTTAAAAAAATGACAAAATTGCAGAGGGCCAGAAAACAATGGAGTATTGAAATGCTGTGCCTAACCTGAGGAGACTAAGGATGCTGTGTATGAATGTTAAGCTGCATTCAGAATTGAAACAGAAACCAAAAACTGTGGGGAAACATGGTGACATCTGAACAAATTCTATGATCTGTCTAATAGTGTTCTGCCACTGCTACTGTCTTAATTTGCCAAAAAAGAAAAAAAAATGATAATGATAATAATGGTTATGATGGGTTAGGCTAATAGTGAGGAAGTAGAGTAAAGCGGGTACAGAATTTCCCTCTATGTCTTTTCCAGTTCTGTGCCCCCAAATGATTTCAAATCGAAGAGTTTATTAATGGGAGACAATATTCTCAAACACTAGTCTTAAATGCAACATTTGATGAAAATGTTTAAGCTACAGAAAGAGACCTGACTTTGACATATCTACATCTTCACCTTCAGAGCAGACAGGGATGCTTCAAGTAGAGGGAAGCTGTTTGGAATTGCTAATGCTACACAAACACTAGTTCCTTGAATAAATAAATCAGATCTGGATCCTGTTTTAGTTGCAAATTTAGCACCTGGGATGTTTTACCTGTCATTTGTTTACCTAATTTGGATCACTGGGAATTATTCAAAAGCATGGAGAAAATACTGCTTTTCACCTGATTTGTGCTTTCAAATACACACAGAAGCCTTTGGAGGTCAAGCCGTATAAGCAAAATAGCACTAAGGAATAATATAATGACAAGTTCATTATAAAAATTTTAGCATAAGATTTGGAAAAATGAAATAAGACTATGGACAAGTTCCTCTGTAGGCTAGTCTAAGCACATATTTAAGCCCATGCATAAAAGTAGAGATTATTTTTAATTGCCTGTAATTCTTATTTAGAAATGAGTTCCATTGAAAACTATCTCTCCCTCAGGCCAGCTTGATTTTAAATACATACCTTGTAATCTGACTTTGGTAGTAATGGTTTTATTATTCAAATATATAAATATTGAATTTCTTTAGGAAACCATTTTCTATATGAGTGGATGTAAGTGAGCATTACAGCTGGTCTCCCCTCCTTCGTTGTTTTTATTGTGGCTGTACCAGACGTGATGATCTTAACCTTGTGGAAAGGGCATTGACGGAGAGTTTTCTAAAGTTTAGAAATCTCAGGTTTATTTCTTTGCCTTATTCTTAGCGAAATGAAATTAGCATTGGAATTTTTGTCTTTGACATGATTTTGAATTAAGAAGAGCATTCCCAGAAGAGATTTGTATTTTTCAGACACATCAAAATTTTAAACTGTGATGAGGAAATTACTGTTTTGTATGGTTTTACAAAATTTGCTGCATTTTGCCTCATCAAAAATGTGATTTTAAATCTGCTGGAAACTCCATGCATTGAAACAAAACATGATTTAAGTTGCAGAAAGCCTAGCTTGGCTGTGTGAATGTAACTAACACTAATACCATTCCTGAGAAAGGTAGAGGACAGGTGGAAATTGGGTGGGAACTGCAGGTGACAACCAGGGGTTCATTTATACCTGTGACTAGTGCTCCAATGCAACTAGAAATTAAGGTGTGTATGTCAGGAATTAAGAAGAGCCACACTAAGAAGGTATATTTTGCCAAGAATGACTTTATTATGGATATGAAAAAAGTTAAGGTCCATAAAGCAATTTTTCCATCTACCTTTTACTATTGAAAAAGACAAACAAACAAAACAAAACTCAAGAAGATGAAGAATGCTGCCTGCATTGTGTAAATGTTTGGAGATCAGCTCAGTCATTCTAGATGAGAACATTGCTAAATAATATAACATAGGCTCAGGGAAGAGCCTGAGCCCAGGTCTCCGTACTATGATGAGGAGGCTGACTTTTCCCATTACAACTTTTTTTTTTTTTTTGGTTTTTCGAGACAGGGTTTCTCTGTAGCTTTGGAGCCTGTCCTGGAACTCCCTTTGTAGACCAGGCTGGCCTCGAACTCACAGAGATCTGCTTGCCTCTGCCTCCCGAGTGCTGGGATTAAAGGCGTGCGCCACTACCGCCCGGCTAGTCCTCTTCTCTTTATATTATTTATTATTTCGTATAGCCACTCATACTTTCATCAGATCCTTACTGTGAATGGGATATTGTTAGGTTTGCTTTCGTGTTTAATAAACTGACTTTGAGTTCCAGTCTGTTGCCTGAATTATCAAGTGTAGAAATTCACTTCATGCACTGAGCCCAAAATGTATAGATTTGATAGCTAGGATGAAAGGAGGAATCCTGGGGATCAGAGCTCTCAGAGGGAGAATAAAAGCATTGATCAGAGAAATTAGTTACGCACACAAAGAAAGTAACACCATAATCCAAATAAAGTTCTAAGCCTGAAATAAGAGACAGACAACTATCTCGTCATTATCATAGTAATCATCATCATCTTTAGGACTAAGAAGATTTGAAATATTTCTGAAAATTACTTTTTATCCCTTTTATTGAAAGATGAACCCAAGCACCTCTTTTAGAGACTGTAGAAGTATACCCCAGTTGCAGAAAAATGTGATCATAAGTTGAGGCTACAATAAAAATGTTATCTAGTTTCTGTCTCTAGAGGCTCGACGAGAGGCTTCATTCCGTGTTAGCATACCCATTTGTATTGTCATTGTTCAGGTCTCTTTTAAGTGGCCCTGTTGTTGAGACTATATTGGTACAGCTCTCTGGTATTTCTCGGACAGCAGGAAAAAGATTGGTCCAAGGAAAGTCCTCTCCCTTCCTCATTAGTTATTCATTACTAAGCTGTGAATCCTGAGATCACACACACACACACACACACACACACACACATTATACAGACTGAGCAGGTTATATTTATGTATTTTGAAATATATATTATATGCACGTATGAATATATATGTAATAACAATTAAAGAAAAGAGGATATAAATTATAGAGAAAGCAAGGGGGAAGGTGTATGAGAACAGTTGGAGGGAAGAAAGGGAAAATGATGTATTTATGTTGTAATTGCAAAGCACAAAAATTTATAAATTTAAAAAGATTGCTAATTTCATCCTGCACATACACACACTCTCTTTTTGTTGTGTATATGCGTGTGTTTATGTGTTTATGTGTGTGATTGTGAATATTCTCTCTTTCAGAACTTTGTCTTCTTAAGTGAAAGTCTTGCTTTCCCGAGGAAATTTGCCCCAGGAAGAGGAAGCTGCCTGAGGAGAGATTCTGTTAGATATCTGTTTGACTTTACCAATTATCCACTTCTAAGCTTCATCAGTGTTTCATCCTGTACAGCTTTGTCCTGGAAACCTGCCTGTGGTGGCAAGGGAACAAAGAAAGACAGACACACATCTAGAAAAGCTGGGGTCAGGTGGGCATTGTTCACTCTGCTGGAGCAGCAGCAACTTCCTAAATAGCCAGGAACCTCAGCATGTTGATTATGTACAGCCACGAGGAGGGGTTGACTAGTCCTGGTAAGGGGTCTCTGTAGGTGAGCAGTCTCAGGTTGCAGACATCCTGGGGGAGGAAGCTGTGGTTGCTAGCTTCCCACAAGCTGGTCAGTCATTAGTAAACACTAATACTTGCACATACTGTCACTCAGACCGGAAGTTCCCCTGCGCCTCACATAGGGAATACAGTCAAAGATGCTCTTCCCTACAGAATATGGTAATAAAATGTCAATGGATAAGCAAAGAGTACAAGAGTTAGTAATATTCCATGTTGGTTTTCAGATTTCTTGAAAACTTTTTTTGTTCAGCTATTTTGATCTTATGGATACATTTTAATAAAATATGCTTAACTTTTTGTGAGTGACTGCAGATGTTATATAGACTCAGAAGTGCTGCTGTCCCTCAAAGCTAAAAGTATATTGATTCCGAGACAGCGTAAAAGTTTCCTGTGTTGCCGGGCGGTGGTGGCGCACGCCTTTAATCCCAGCACTCGGGAGGCAGAGGCAGGCAGATCTCTGGGAGTTCGAGGCCAGCCTGGGCTACAAAGGGAGTTCCAGGACAGGCTCCAAAGCTAGAGAAACCCTGTCTCAAAAAACCAAAAAAAAAAAAAAAAAAAAAAAAAAAAAAAAAAAAAAAGTTTTCTGTGTTGTCACTGCGTTACGGAACATGCTTTCCATTATGGATGAATAAAAATACAAACCAAATTGTAGCGAAGACATTACCTCACTATTTACAAAAATACTTTTCCAGGAAAATTATTCATAGCAGGCTTTGTTCTTGATTTATGACTCATGGGAACTCCAGGAGTGGGAGGAACTGACATGATTTCTATGCTTCTCATTCTACGACTCCCTCCTTTAACTCAAACAGAAATACTAAGGTAGTGAGCTACAGATTCTGCCAGCGTGTCCAGAAAGGCATGATGGGAGAGGGGTGTGCATGCTTATGTGTGTGTGCAGAGGTCTGTGAGCTGTTTGACTTTCTGATGAACATCATTGGGGAGCTGGTTGGGATGAAAAAATGTCATATGCTTATTTAAAAATGAAAAGATGAAGTCTCTGGATTGAAATGGCAATATTAATACCTGAATGAGACAGAAGAAAACGGTAGTCCCAGAGTGACTTTTCTCTAGATATACAGGGCCATCAGTGAAAGAAGAAAGGGGGTGGACACCAAAGTGGAGTCAGGTAAAGTTTCTGGGATAATTAAGTTGCTCTGTGTTTCTTCTACCCACACGAGTTAAAAACGGTCTGTAGAACTATTACTTAGTTTCACTCTGTCCTACGATTTGTCTCTTTGCCTAAAAAGTCAGTGTAAAATTGTGCTGATGAACTGTAGTCTGGAAAGTGGGTTCTCCTGCTTGGGGGTTTTATTGGCCATTCATAAGTGGTGACGATATCTGCAGCATATAGATGAATGGCTCGCAGCACTCATGGAGTAAAGGGAGGTGCTAGGAAGAATGACCTAAGGAGTATACAGAGAGCTACATAATTTTGTGGAAGAGCAACTCCCAGGGTTTAAACAGCAGCAACAACAAAAAAGGTGGTAAACGGACTTCACAGATAAGTATTTGTGTGTGCAATGATACAGCTCTCTTCAAGGTAAGTGGACTAAATGCAGAATTAGTGTTGACGTTTTATCAGTGACCAATTACATTTTTTATTTCTGATACAAATCACCCTGAGGAAAAACAGCATTGGGGAGTCAGGGGTTAGGTTAGCTTGTGATTTCACATTAAATTCCATTATTTAGGGGGGTGTCAAGGCTGCAGGAACTTTAAGCAGATATTCTAGTCACATCTACAGTGACAAGCAGTTCTTTGTTTCATTGATTCTTTGTATTGCTTCCTGTGTTTCTATTTTGTTGATTTCAGCCCTAGTTTGTTTATTTCCTGTCTTCTACTCCTCCTGGGTGAGTCAGCTTCTTCTTCCTTTTTTTTTTCTAGAGCTTTTAGATGTGCTGTTAAGTTGCTAATATGAAACTTTCTCCATTTTCTTTATGTGGGCACTTAGTGCTATGAACTTTCCTCTTAGCACTGCTTTCATAGTGTCCCATAGGTTTAGATATATTGTGCTTTCATTTTCATTGAATTCAAGGAGAAATTTAATTTTTTTTTTATTTCTTCTTTGACTCAGTTGATTTCTTCTTTGACTCAGGGGTGGTTGGTTCAGTAGTTAATGTTCAGTTTCCATGAGTTTGTGGGCTTTCTGAGAGTAGTATTGTTGTTAAATTCTAACTTTACTCCATGGTAATCCGATAAGACACAGGCAGTTACTCCAATTTTTTTGTATCTGTGGATGTTTGTTTGTTACAGAGTATGTGATCAATTTTAAAGAAGGCTCCATGAGGTGCTTAGAAGAAGGTATATTCTTTTCTATTTGTGTGGAATGTTCTATAGATGTCTGTTAAGTCCATTTGATTTATTACATCTGTTAGTTCTCTTATTTCTCTGTTAAGTTTCTGTCTGGTTGACCTGTCCATTGTTGAGAGAGGAGTGTTGAAATCTCCTACTATTAGTGTGTGGGGTTTGATGTGTGCTTTGAGTTCTAATAATGTTTCTTTTACATATGTGGGTGCTCTTGTATTAGGGGCATAAATATTCAGAATTGAAACTTCACCTTGTTGAATTGATCCTGTTATGCGTATAAAGTGTCCTTTTCCATCTCTTCTGATTGATTTAAGTTTGAAATAATATTAGGATAGACATACCCATTTGTTTTTTAGGTCCATTTGATTGAAAAACTTTTTCCCAACCCTTTACTCTGAGGTAGTGTCTGTCTTTGAGGTTGAGGTGTGTTTCTTCTAAATAGCAGAATGTTGGATCCTATTGTCTTATCCATTCTCGTAGCCTATGTCTTTTTATAGATGAATTGAGTCCATTGATATTAAGTGATATTAATGACCAGTGGTTGTTAACTCTGATTATTTTTCGGTAGTAGTGTTTGTGTGTCCCTTCTTTGGGTTATGCTGGTAGGGGTTTATCAGATGTCTTTGTTATTGTGGGTATAGTTAGCTTACTTGAGTTGAGGTTTTCCTTCTAGTATTTTCTGTAAGGCTGGGTTTGTGGATACGTACTGTTTAAATCTGTTTTTGTCCTGGAATATCTTGCTTTCTCCATCGATGGTGAAAGAAAACTTTGCTGGATATAGTAGTCTGGTCTTGCTTCCATGGTCTCTTAGTGTCTGCAGCACATCTATCCAGGACCTTCTGGTTTTTATTGTTTCAATTGGGAAGTTAGGTGTAATTCTGATAGCTTTACCTTTATATGTTACTTGACCTTTTTCCTTTGTAGCTCTTAATATTCTTTCTTTATTCTGTATGTTTTGTGTTTTGATTATTATAGGGCAAGGGGATTTTTTTTAATCCAGTCTATTTGGTGTTGTGCAAGCTTCTTATACCTCCATAGGGATATCCTTCTTTAGGTTTGAAAGTTTTCTTCTGTAATTTTGTTGAATATATTTTCTGTGCCTCTGAGCTGTAGTTCTCCTTCTTCTACCCTTTTATTCTTAGGTTTGGTCTTTTCACGGTGTCCCAGATTTCCTGAATGTTTTTTGTTAAGAATTTGTTGGATTTAATGTTTTCTTTGACCAATGAGTCTATTTTCTCTATACTATCTGCAGCGCCTGAAATTCTTTCTTCTGTCTCTTGTATTCTCTTGGTTATACTTGTCTATGTAGTTCTTGTTTGTTTACCTAAATTTTCCATATCCAGATTTCCCTCAGTTTGCGTTTTCTTTATTATCTCTATTTCAATCTTCACGTCTTTAACTGTTACCTTCACCTGTTTGATTGATTTTTCTTGGTTTTCTCGGGTTTCTTTGAGGGATTTATTAATTTCTTACAACTTCTTGTTTGTCTTCTTGTCCATTTCTTTAAGGGAGTTTTTCACTTACTCTTTAAAGGTCTCCATCATTTTTATAAAGTTACATATAAAGTCGTTTTCTTCTACTTTTTCTGGGTTAGGATGATCAAGTTTTCCTATTGTGTATGCTGGATTCTGGTCTTACCATGTTGCTTTTTAGGATGTTGGAGGAATTCTTGCATTGGCGTCTACCCATCTCTTCTTTCAAATTAGGATAACAGTGTCTTGGTGTCTTGGTCTAATCCTTGCTGTGCCTTAGATTCCCTCAGTATTGAAGTAAGATGTGTCTCAGGGTTCCATGGACTCACAGGCAAACAGGAGGGTTTGGGGGTGGGGTGGGTTAGGGGATAGCCCAGCCACAGGAAAACGGTGGGGACCCAGGGTTTTGTCCCACTGGAGATGTTCCAGAAAGTAGGGCATCCGGCTGTCTGGTCCTGTGGTTGTTGATGCACCTCCCAGGTCCCCTCAGTATTGGGGCAAGCTGTGTTTCAGAGTTTCCTGGACCTTGCAGACAAAAAGGCAGATTTGGGGTGGAGTTGGTTGGAGGATAACCCAGCCACAGGAAAAATCCTTGCTGGCTGGCTAGAAAAGTTGAGAGAGTTGTGGAGGGGCTCCTGGGTTTTGTCCCACTGGAGAGGTCCCAGAGAGTGGGGCATCCGGCTGTCTGGTCCTGTGTCCTCTAACTCACCTCTCAGGTTCCTTTAGTATTGGAGCAAGCTGTGTTGCAGGGTTCTATGGAGCTTGCAAACAAACAGGTGGGTTTGAAGGTGGGGTGTGTTGGGGCAATGTTAGTATTTTTTATTTGGATATATTTAACATTTTTGAACCCTTCTTATTAGACTTGTCAAACCTTCTATTATGATATCTGGTGAATTTACTTGCACCTAACTAATATCTTAGTTTCCAGATAAGGTCCTCTAGAGTGGATATATGATATAGGTATGAATAATTTGCATTGGTATGGATTTTAAGGTCAATTTTGTTATATGTATATACATATTTCTAATCTCGATTAAGGTATTGTGATTGTGTAGTTCACTTAAAAATGTAATGTATATAGGTTGTTAATGGATAATCATTGATAATAGTCAAGCTTGTAGTCATGTTAGTTAGATTTTCTAGATATATTTCAGTTAGATAAGCATTCTTTATATCTTTCAAAGACTGAAGAATATGGCATTTAAAATATTTCAATAACTTAGGGCTTTTCATGACAATGAGACACATCTGCTCCTGGCAGCACCAGCTACTTCAAGAGGAAGATGGACATCGAAGAGGATCCTTATGGAGTTTGATAGCCATTTGGGCAAGAAACTGCTCTTGCCTGGAGTGTTGCATAAACTGGACATAGAGAACTCACAGAGAGAGGACTGCTGAATTTGCTTAAAGGTGTTCCTGATTCATGAAAGAGTCTGCGAGACATTCTGCAGGACACAGCAGAAAGTGACTGAACTGTCTTTGGAATTTCCTGCTTCATGAAAATGTCTGCTGGATACTATGGGCCTGAAGGCTGAAGATGGATGCCCCAATGGTACAAAAGAACTTTGGGCAACTGTCCAGGCAGTGAGATGTCTCTGTCATTTCTAGAGTTTGAAGTTTCTTAGTTCTTGTTTACTTAGGTAATATTATATCCTTCTGGAGTTTTTGCTGTGCAAGTTTGAAGATCTGACTTGAATCCCAGCTCCAGAACACATGGTGGAAGAAGATAAGCAACTCCTGAAATCTGTCTTGTGTCCTCCCAGTGTCTGCCCCCTCTTCCTCTCTTCCTCTCTCATACAAGTACAATTGTTTTCTAATATCCTCTAAGCTTAATATTTTAGCATCTGCACTATTTTCATACAAGACAAACGTTAGCAAGAATCTCACTTTAAGGCAAATGTCACCAAAATAACTTGGAAATGATTGTCTGTATTAAATATTTAAAGTAAAGCAAGTTTCTTTCCAGTTCTGAACTTTATTGCTGTGTTGATATATGAACTTCTCAGTGATAATACTTTAAATGATGTGTTAAAATCAAGGGGAAGATAAAGACACACCAGGAAACTTTGAAGAAGGGTGGCATGCTGCATCTTACTACTGATGTTAAGAATCTGAACCTAAAGAATTTACCTTCGAGTGCACTGGCAATCCTGATGATTTTACCAATATTATTTCAGGCAGCATAGAATTTCATGTGCAGTGTATCTAACATTATCTATGTTTATATGTGTGTATGTATGAAGATTTATAAGAGCTCATTGTGGAATTTTCTTTGAGAGCTTAATTTAAGTCAAATAAAATGATCAAATTTCATAAAAATAGTTTTTAAACAAAAATTAATAATATCCAAAACACACAAAAATAAATTTATTTCTAAATAACCAATAACAGTGTCAGAAAGTTTTCTGGAATACTGAAAACAGAAACTTTGGGAGCACATAGAATAGTTCATCCCTACTGTAATTATCTAATTCTGTCCCTTTAAGAGACAAGCCATGCCCACTCCCTCACTGCTTGCAGCCTTGATCTTCCTGTCTCCTTCCCATCCCTCTCTCTGGAGAAAGCAGTTTCTGCCTTGCCCGACTTCTCCCCTTCCCCCTTCTCTCTGTCTGTCTGTCTGTCTCTCTCTCTCTCTCTCTCTCCCTTTCTCCCTCTCTCCCTCCTCTTCTCCCCTTTTCCCTTCCCCTCCATAAACCACTAAATAAATATCCAACTCTACTCTATATGGTGTGCATATCTCTGTGTCTCCCACCTGCCGCCCACGTGACTCACTGGTGACCAGCCATCTTTGGAGACCTGTTGCATGGTCTTGTGCACCTTGCGTTCTTGGGACTGGCTGCTTACTGCAGCTGCCGGGGATTTGATGTTCCTAACCTTCCCTGCTGTACAGTGCCACTTGTTTCTAGATATTGTTTCAATATTCTTTTCTCTGATATGATAATATCATTCAGAAACACTGTTCTGGCCTTATTACTTGGTGTTTTAATACTTTTTGTGTTTCTCTACTGATCAAAAGATCAGGTTTTGCTTTTTTTGTCTTTGGTGGTCTGGTTAGGCCACTATTATACTTCCTTCCTTCCTACATTAGATGCAGGTGATACACTGGAGAAATGATCTCGCTTCAGCTTCTGCACCTGTTTCTGTCTCTGAAGGTTCATCCTTCTGAATCCTTTTCTGAGACAGAGTGGTTTCTGTACATTTTTGACATTCTAGGCAGTAATTACAATGGGATTATAGAAATATGTTCTGCATATCCAAACATAGTTTGTTAGATTTTATATTGTGCATGATTATTCTGTATCCATATCCATCTAACTTCTTTTTCTCCATTGTGTAACAAATTATTGGTTTGATAAATAGTAGCGCACATTTTCTCATTCATAACTATTGATTTTTGTGTAGCTAATTTACATTTTTATTTACTTGTGTCCTTTCTCTTCTTTCCATTGACCATTTACCCACAACTCAAACTGAATTTCAGACACGTGAAAACATGCAATAATAGAGGGAAATTATTTCCTACCTCTACTTCCTGGAACTGCATTTCACTTTTTATATTTCAGCTACAAAAACTGGACCTTTGAACCTGAGGCCCATTTTGAGATTTCAATGAGCCCGACACTATTATTAAGCAAGTATCTGTGGAATGAAATAAAAGACTAAAATTTCCACTCAGTCAACAGAAAAAAATGTGTTAGCCTGTCCAATATCCAATCTCTTACACTACAGTTAAAAACTTTCCAGGTATCTAACTTCCTGTATTTGAATAAATTGATGTAAATGAAATAAAAGTGGATGAATAGATGTTAAATAGCATATATATATATATATATATATATATATATATATATATATATCTACATGGCTAAAAAGATCTCACCAAAGTTAATTCAGTGACTTTATACTTAACTTCATTTTGATATAGACACAAATGAAAGGGGATATATTGATGCCTGGACCTGAAAAGATGAATACACAGATTAAATCCATGATTAATGCCCAAGTCATAGTCACTGGCTATAATTTTCTTGGTGCTTTTCAAGGACAGATTACTTTTTGTAATCTGTAAACATATGCAAATTACATAAATTGTGCCACACCAACATTTGCAGTAAAGAAAAGAAAGCAATGACATTAAGAAGTAGAATACCGACCCAATTGTTATTAAATCAACACCTCAGCAACAAATTATACTTTTATCTCCAATTCAAATAATTCTTAATTTTCGAGTTATAGAATATTGAGGAATATCAGAATACTAAAACATTTAAAACACTAATACTTACCTCGTGATGAGAAATGAGAGAGATGAAGACAGAAGGCTAGGGCGCTGATTTTAACAGGTGTTGTTTTTGAACTTTGGCACAGTGGGTGCATCTTACTCTCATGCTGTTTCAGCCAACAATTGAGACTCTGAAGTAAAGGCCTATTTCTGGCAGTGTCCTGGCTGCCCAGGTCCCAGCCTGGTGGGAATTTGGCTCCTGCAGGCACTGGTTCTGCTGCTGGCATGGAAGGTAGCTTTAACCAAATCTCCATAATTCTAATTATAAATAAAACTTGGTGTTCAAGCTGGGGTGAAAGGAAGAGTATGCTCAGAGAGGTCAAGTCGCACCCAGTTAACCTTCTTTCCTTGCCGGCATCTCCAAAAGGGCTGTTCTTCTGCTCCACCAAACAAACAAAAGGCCTAACCACTCCAGATTCCTCCCTTCTCCTTCAGCTACATCTCTCCATCTCTTCCAGATACCCTCTGATTCTCTATGATTACTCTCTGCTAACCATTTGCTAACTCATCCCCCTGTTCAAGGTTAATTGTATTTATTTAAAACAAAATCAGAGGTTCACAATGTAGTCAAATACCCCCAACAAATGAGGAGAAAAGAAAAACTAGTGAAAAATAAAAAAAAATACTCTGAAAAAAATGACACAAAACACCATGCACATTCAAGTTGGAAGATACTTTCTCTCCCTTCATATGCACAAAGATTTTAATGTTTCTTGCACTTCTTCTGCACAGTCAACAAATTTTGAAAAAAGTTATTCACTGGTAGAAAGGATTTTGCAAAACCCATTTGAAATTATAGTGAATTTTGAGATTTTCTATTTGCAGTAGTTGAAATTTGAAAATAAGCTTGATTAGGAACTGTATTTGAGGTATAATAGCTCCATATTAAAAAGATGAGATATGGGGCAGTTTCTGAGTTTCTACAAGGCATCTTGCTTCAAAAGATGTTACTTTAGGACAATGTGGCCGAGAATAAGAAGGAGAGGAAGTCAGATAATTGGAGGGAAGATACAGCCAGCAAAAATAAAACAAAGGATGCTAACTATCTATGAACCTTCACCACCTCTGCAACCGGAACAGTTACAAAGAACAATTGTCTGTTCATGTTCATATTTGTGTTTTAGTATTAATGTAGTTCTTATGTGCCTTTAGAGAGAGATTGTCTATGTCTGTGTATATTGGATTCTTCTTACATGTGTCTTTTTTGTTTCTAGCATAGCAAGCAAGTACCCCAAATTTTAGGATAATTTTCTTATGCTCTTCATTTGTAAAGAAGAAATATGACCTGGAGTCACACTAAATGACAGTTTAGTTTCAAAGACAAGGTAACAGATTCTAGTATTTAATATGAAAAACTCAATAAAATTGAATATCTAAGTCAGTGTGGATCATGGGAAAGTTACTCATGACATATTCCAGACTTTAGAGGTGAGTGGTTTGGCAGATGTTTGTTCTTTTTATCAGAATAGGGAATATAAACAGAGGAAGCTGGGGCGTCTATGAAGAAGGGTATATCTTCACTAAGGTAGCAATATTACTATCTGAAGTGACTCCTTTGATCTGACTAACAAGTCAAACAAGCTTTTGCTGTCAAGCAGCATATCGAAAGGAAACCACAAAAATTAATGGAGAATAGAATATTAAAGAAAGGTCTAACTTGATAACAAACACGGTCACATCATTTTTAAAACTTAAATTAGAACTCCTAAGCCTTTTCTTTCCAGAAAGTATCTGAGATATATATGTTCAGATTTCCTACCTGACTTTATTATTCCCTGCCATAGGCCAAAGCAGCTTCTTTGTTAAGCAATGGTAATAAAACATATTTGCAGTATATAGAAGGGTATCCCACACCAACTCCCTTTATTACCATGAGTCAAAATATGAGCTCATAAAAGCTGAAGCAGCAGGTATAGGGCCTGCACAGGTCTGCACCAGGTCATCTGTGCATGTGCTATGGCTTTCTGTTTAGTGGTTTTATGGATTCCTGGGTGTGAACAAGTGGGTCTCCCATTTTTGTGCTTTCTCTAATGTTCCTTTCCCTCTGATGGTTTGTCTTACTCAATTGTAATGTGATAATTTTTGTTTAATTTAATTTTATTTTGTTATATGAGAAAAAAAACATGAATGAAGGGATGAAAACTTAGTCACTAGAGTGAAGGTTAACAACTGAACTATTGCTTATGCCTGCTGGAACAGGAAAAATTAGCTTTCTCCAACAGAGTGACACTAAAGCTGTCATCCACCTTCGACAGGGCTCATGCTCAAGAGTAGTTGATGACTAGTTAACCAAGATAATTTGACTTCACAGGTTTTTGTTTTGTGTGTGTGTGTGTTTTCATTTGGTAAAGTTAGTGTTTTTTGTTTTGTCTTACTTTTCCTTTTTGTGTGTGGTTTAATTTTATTTTCTTGGTGTGGAGGTTTTGTTTTTTTATTGTTTTAGAGAAAGAACGTAAAGTTGTACAAAGAGAGGGGGAAGATCTGGAGGAATTTGGGCAGGGAAAGAAATTTTTAAAATGTTTTAAATAACGAATAATATAATAATAAAAATTGTCAAGCTCATTATGAAATTTATATAAAACTGGAAAACAATTAAAAAGAACCAAACTGAAAAGGGGATAATTTTGAGAAGGGGTCAATATTATTTGATTTTATAATTTAGCATTATATTAAAATATCTAAGACTGTGTTATTAATCAAAATTAAAGAATGTATGTTAAAAGGTGTTGTAGAATATTGTAAATATACATTCTCATTGCCAAGTATTTTGGACATTTGAAAATCCAATATCATACAAATGTGCTTGCTACAAGAGACCCATCTGAGGCCTTTCTCTGGCTTTTGAATAACCACTAGAAAACCTGGATTCTGTTTAATAAGTCTTAAGCTTCTAGACAACACAGAAGAACATATTTGTATTTAGGGTTAGTTAAATATTTGTGTATATTTTACATACTATTATTTAGCCTTTGTAAAACCAAAAAAATGATGAAGCCATTTTAGGTAAATATATTTGGTCAGTTTCCTAAGACCCCTTAAAAACAAATATAAACCAATGTATGAAAGTATGAAACAAGTTCAGTCTTATACATATACAACAGGAAAGTAAATGCGCATGCAAATCAATTTTAATGAGCACTGCTAATAGTATTACCCATCAGGGCTCAAAGAAGAAGTAGTCTAAATAGACTCAAGTGGAAAATGGACAGTACAGTGTGTTATGAGGATTGCACTACTCAACAATAACTTGAATTCATGGCCCAAAATGCTGCTGTCATCTAGTGTGTAAATTCACTGCACTTATGCACTATTTTATACTGCTGATAATTATTCTATAGTGGCAAATTTTTTATTGTTATGTTATTTCACTAAGTAAAATAAAAATTTATTCCTATAACTATACATAGAAAGTTTTAAATATTATTCATTATTGTTTAAGTGCCTGCATGCTTGTGCAGGTGATTTTACCACAATGTATATGCAGAGGTCAGATGACAACTTTATGGTACAGATTCTCTCCTTCCACCTCATTGTCATTCTAGGGATTGAACTCCGGTCTCTGGGTATATACTACCAGAACCTTACCTGTTGATCTGTCTTGCCAGGCAGTTCACCAATACTACATTTTTACTTTATAGTGCCATAAAGACATTTAAAAGTTTTCCATACCATTTTAAAAGCAATGTATTATTAATTAGCCTAGAATTCTCCTAAATGAAGTAAGTCTTTTGGGGTCAAACACCATAGCATATGTTTTGTTGAAAGAAAATTATTTATCGACTATGCTGGTAATCTATAATTGGAATTTTTAATATATATTTTCCTTAACACCAATAGTGTTCATTCATATTTCATACTCCTGTTATCAGTATACTGCACTGGACCTGTCTACTATCTCTTATAAAATATATATGTTATTCTATTTATTCCTTCCAAAAGAACTGTCATGTTGATCTCACTCCCACAAAGCCCAAGTAATTTGTCCAGGATTGCACAGTAAATTTTTTCTCAAGGGCAGAACCCTAGAGATCCCTGACATACTCGCTGGACTGGTGCACTTTTCCATAAATGTATATACTGAATGTTAGATGCCACATGTATAAGAACAGACATTTGAATGGAAACCCCACTATTTCCAGAGTCACTTTTCTTTGATTTATTGGAAAGAGCGCTATTTGAGAAATTATGCTACAAGCCCTGTGTTATTACAAACCTAAGCCAGGCCATAACCCACCTCTTACTACAGAGACTAAATTCTTATGGCTTCCACTTTAGTTTCCAATCAAGCCATTCTCCACAGAGTAACAGGGCAATTTTAACACAGTAACCAAAATTTTGTCCATTACTTGATAAATCCCTTGGTGTCTTTAATATTATCATGACCATAAACTTTACATGATTTACCTTTGCTATTTCTTTAATGCTGAGTTTGAGACATTCTTTCTTTCCTTCAGTAACCTGAAAGAAATACCACAGTCATGTGTCATTGCCTTTTCTGTAGTCTTTGCATAACTTTCTGTCTCCAAACAACCTCCAATCCATGTCTTTTATTTCTGGTGATAATTAAATACAAATTTTACTTATGGAAAAGTTGGGAAAACATATCTTACTGGTTAACAAAAATGGTATAGAGAGGGAGATTCTTTATTACAGATTTTCCGATAGTTTGTCCTAATCTTACCAGAACTTGATCTCCTTTTCCCATAAACTAGAGCCAAAGAACAGAGAGAAAGAAACAAAGATACCAATGGGGTCTTGCCACCAAATAGAAAGGGTAAGAACTTCTCTTTTTCTTTTTGGCTTACAACTCAATCATACCTATGGAAATATGAATGGGAACCTCACTACACAGGGCTTCATGAAGGTCTGGGAACCATATAATGCTGAATGTGGTAACTATTAAAATCAGCTCATGTGTCTTCTCAGAAAGTGTCAAGAGAAGAGTAACTGGTTCCTCCACATTTGTAGTATATCCAGAGGTTGTATCTGGATGTATTATAGGGATTCAGGAGGAACGGTACTTTAGAAAAGAGTAGGGCTCAGAACACACTGTGGATGGTAGAGAGCAGGGAGGAGAATCAAGGGAGAAGTTGGGAGGCGGGAAATAGTGTGGGACTCTGTCTAACTGTGTCCTTATTCACATTTTAATACTACCACCCACTGCTGCGCTATGGAGGGTTATTCTGCCATAAGAAAGGATGAAGGTATGTCACTAGTAGGAATATAGGTGGAACAAACTTTCAGCCTAGGGAAAATACATGAGACTTAGAAAGATGGTATTGTATGTTTTCTATTATATGTAAAATCTGTGAAAACAGAATAAGAAGAGGGTAGAAGATGAAAATTGAATATGTAAGTAGGGGATAATTCTGGGCAAGAGGGGATTGAATGTGGTCAAAGCACATTATATTTCTGACATGCAGAAAAAATCATAAGAAAACTGATTGCTTTATACAATTATTATGGGCTAATTCAAAATCAAAGAAAATATATTGGAATCAGTCATCTTCTTGCTACTTTGACTTTCGTTTCTATCTCTATCCTCTTCTCAGAAATATGTGTGTGTGTGTGTGTGTGTGTGTGTGAGTATGGTTCAAATGTTTTGTCATTAAGTTATTCATTCAATGACTACATATTGAGAGTATAATTTAGGTTCAGTGCTGTTGTATATTTTGATGATGTCACTGAACAACAAAGAAAAATATCTAAAGTAACACTCATTTAAGGAAGATGGGTGAGTAATGAACATGATAGACATTAAAAATATATAAGAGCCAAGATAAAATTAGTAAGAGAGGCAGGGAAAAGCATTATATGTCTGTTAATTGTATAAAATATGGATGTTGAGGTCTAGAAAGATCTCCCCGAGAGAAAGTCAAAACATAAAACGTTGTGAGGATGAGGGCAATACTGGAAGTGGAAAGAGTAGATGCAAAAGCTGGCAGGGAAGCAGCTCAGTGTCTATCCAGGGCACCTCAGTCTGTTCAGGATACTCTAGAAAAGCAGTATAAGCTAGGTGCTTTGTAACAATGACAACTCAGTTTCACAACCTAGAGAATGGGCAGTCCAAAGTCTAACATGTTCAAACTCTGGCAAAGGTCTGCTTCCTCATCATAATTGATGCCGGGGGATAATGAGCTCTCTGGAGCCTCTTTTTTTTTTTTTAAAGGAAATTAACCTCTCTTAAGAATATCCTACTTTGTAAACCAACAGAGTTCCCCAAATCCCAAACCCTAATAGCATCACCTTGAGAATCACACTTTCAATAAACAAACTAGTCACTCTATTAGTGTACCTCTCAATTCTTACACCATCTATTAACCCTCACTCCCACTTTAAAATTTAAGTTATGAGCCGGTGGACTAAGCATAATTGTGATTTCATGTACATTTAGCATTTTAGGGCTCAAAATCTAAATTCATATTAGAGCTCATCCTAGTAAGTGAGTCCCGTGAGTGTCTAGTGAAGAGGTCTTTCCTGAAATGCGTATTTTATTTTGCTGTATGAAGACTATCTTTGAACTGTCTTGCTGATCCTGGTGCAGTTTATAGCTTCCTTTGCTTGTCAGGCTGTTGGCTGTGTTATAGAAGAAATAGATTCTGTGATATTTTCTTCAGGGAAGTCTAGCATGATTAGTATATTTCAAGGGGTGATTACATATTGATCTTCTGTCTGAGTTTTTTTTTTTTTAGTAGGCATAAGCTCTTTGCCAAGGCATAAGTTTTTACAAACCCTTCATGCTAATTAAGGACAGACCCAGTTTAATGCCATTTTCCTATAAACACTAGCTAAAGCAGGGATCCATGCAACAAAGCAGTTGCTCCCGGCAGCGGCATTTCCAGAGGTTTATGAGAGTCTTAATTTACGAAATTTTATTTTAAAGATCGCATTGTATGCAGAGACTATAAACTCTGTTTTCCATCTCCCAGTGGAAACATATAGTCACTGAGGTTTGAAATATCTTAATCTCAAAGAATCATAAAATGGTCCACACAGTGACTGCATGAGCTGATAGAGGAGAGTTTCTGATCAGTGAAAGTCAGAAGAGCAGCTGCAGCAGAGTTTGCAAAAGAACACGGCAGTTTGCTCTTCTAGTTTCTAGGACACCAAATTCCGATGGAATCCAATATAATACAGACATAATGAAAATATAGTTTTCTATTTTCCAGCAGAAATTTGCTTTTAAGGAGTTCGGTTTGGGGATGTAGACTATAACTTGGGAAAGCAAAGCTATGTTTTATTTGAGCTCATAAAGTAGCAGTCAATATTAATGCTATTCTTCTGAAGACAAGAAGGTAGGATGAAAGAATGACGTACTTGCAATAATTTATTTTTAATCATTGCTATAATAGAATGAATTTGAAGTAGAGGCTAATTATACTTGGTTGCAGAAAGCACTTGTATACTGTGTATATAAAATGCATCAATTTATGCATTTGTTAAAATTTTGTTTCCACTGTTCTTGGAGGTCTAGGCCTGTACTTTCAGCTATTTAAGACAGTGAGGCAGGGAGCTTGCGAGAGTATGCATCTTTAATAGTTACAGAGTGAATTCAAGGGCACCTTACGTAACTTAGTGGGAACCTATTTCAAGATTAAAAAGAAAAATTAGAATGCAGATATAGTTCTATGATATCTATAGTTCTATAGGTCACATTCCCAGCAGGTGCAAATGTCTGGATTTAATTCCCTGTACTAAAAATGTGAAAAATAAAAACATTATGCTCCCACCTTTAAAATGGGAAAATATGATATATATATATATATATATATATATATATATATATATATATACAATAGCAGGAGGGCTAATGAAGCTACTCTACTTAAGGCACCAATAAAAATTCTAATAAATATGAAAGAATTCTAGAGATATGTTTTTCATTTTTTAGTTAACTGGATTTCCAATATTTATTATCTCAGAGAAAAGCATTATTTGTTAACATTTTGTGTATAAGCTGTATTTTATTATATCTTTTCCGGCCGTTTCCACACCTGGATTAGAGACATTTAGGTAAACGATTAAAACACGCTGGTGCCTGGATATTTCTCAGACCATGTAATATAGAAACTCACAGTAAAAACAAGGCTCTGCATGTTCCAAAAGGTGCGGATGAGTCTAGGGCTGTGAGGGCTGGAAATCATAAACACATTATATACTGTTCTTCATTCTCACACATCCATCTTTTCCTAGTTCTGTCATCAATGAAAGTAGTGAATTGTTTATAATCTTTTCTATTCCTTTATGCACATCAAAATTACGTTATATTGGATTTCATTCATCTCTAAATCACCCACAAACCCCTAGCTAAATTCATTGTAAAACCTGAGAACCGTAAGAACTATGGGATAATTCATAAACCACTGTTTCATACGATAAATGAGAATAGAGAGTCTGAGAGGCATGAGGTGGTATGGATGGGACCTGTGGTGAGCTGGGGACACTGGCCCTCACTTGCCTGCCTCTATTGCCCAGTGTTCTTTTCAGCAAATCTTCAAAAGAAAGCATTTTTTTTTTGTGTGTGTGTGCTCTTTTCTACTCCATTTAAAAATTCAGCATCTGTGCTGGGTGTGCTCTGTAGAACAGGAGGAGAGACAGGCACATGCTTTCTCTACATGTCTATTTCCTTTCTTATCATCCCTCTCATTCAGGCTGCTGTCCAATGTGGCCACTGAACCCAGCTCTGCTACTTCAGTGGTTTTATCATTTGGTCCTCATGTGTATCTTTTCTCCTTCTTCTCACTTTAAATAGTGACACTTCACATTTTAACAATTTGCTTTCTTCAAACATTTTTTTTATACTCATGACAGGGAACTAAATACCTGCTATTTTTGACATAATGATCTACAATTCTAATTTCCTAAGCTAAACAATAAACCTTTGTTTATTCATGTTTTGCTGTCTGATTTTAAAACATCAGGCCAACTGAAAGATATGAAATTTTTCACATTTTGTTCAAACTCATGAACTCCTCTTCACCGGACCTGATTTAATAAAGTTTTCTCCTATATAAAGTTTAAGCGCACAAGAGACGTAACTCCTTTCACAACTTTAAATTCCTGCATTTATTATCCATAACTACTTTTCTGTTGTTGCTTACCATATTCCCATACTTTGGGGAATACAATGTAAGCTCCCTCTGCTGATCAAATAAGTACCTAGAAATCCCATATTTATTAAATCAAGGATTTCAGAAACTACTTTATTCGTAGAGTTACAGTTCTATATTGATCTTATGAAATTAATCCACATACTCATTTTTTTATAGAAATACTTTCTGATTTTATATTTATATCAAAATAACTGTGGGGTTCTTCATTTCCTCTTGGTCTGTTGGCCACCAGGTTGAGAGGGGAAAGAGGCAGAAGGGGCGACAGAAAGCTTTGTACGTGGCCCATGAGCGTGGATGGAAGGCGGCCTCTGAGAGACAGACTTTAGTGAATCAGCTCAACTTTATTTCAGAGTACAGGAATGTATAGGATGGGGGAGCTGGAAGACAAACACATTTTTGCATTAAGTGACATGTTCCTATCACAAGGCTTAATAAGTAACAATAGGGTCCTATAATAGAGTTCTTAGCATAAGACTTTTTACTAGAGATCTGTGCCAATGTTCAAGCTAAAGATGAATCAGACATTTGGTTTAGAGACAGCTTTTAGATAAGGTCAGGCTTCCAGGCCCAGGGATATTCTCCAGATAAGGGCAGTAGAGGCAGAAGGTTCTGCTACAGGGAGGGAGCTCCATTTAACTGAGCTATTAAGATAAGCTGTCAGGTTATGGCAGATTGTGACCTCTAACCAGTTAGTAATGTATTCCAACAAATAAGCAAATGTGTTAACATGATAAAACCAAATTAGAGGGTCAATAAACAACATACCTAAAAGCCATGCATTTACAGTATTTAATAAAAAATAATATTTATAAAATTACTTATATTTTACTATTTTCTCTAAAAGCCACAAATTATCTGACCCTGTTATTTAGAAAGGATCATGTCGGGCTGAATAAAAAACTCAACTACAAGTCTAAAATCTAGACCTTATGCTAAAGTTTGATGTCAAAATACTTGAAAGAAACTTGTGATTCTAAGAAAAATAGTCTGTATTAATTAAGGGAACAAGCACAAGTGAATTGAGCTAGTATATGAAAGAATATCAGAATAAAGACACACTTTTGCCTAAGTACGGCGATGAATGTCATCATTCCAGAAATGCAGCTATAGGGGCAGTAAAATTGCAAGATGGAAGTCAACTTGGACTCCACTATGAGATCTCCTCAGAACCAAATATATTAGCATTCAGCAAAAGGAATAACTTCAGGAACTTCTACTTCATTAACTTATCAGTCACAGTTATGGGATTTATTCAGCAAAGTATACTCTGCTTATTTTAATACACAATGTAAAACATGACAGATTTTCATAAGGGGAACACGTCTGTTACAAATACACAATTGAGTAATATGACATTTACTATTCGCTATCCATATGTTCCTCAACCTACAATATCTTGTGTAATAGAAACCTATCACAGTCTGAGAAGATCTGAAGTCTCTTAGTAATCTTGAACATGTTCACTTTCATTTAATTTGATGAAAATCCTCCTCTTTTCTAGCTTCTGTAGTGATTGTTATCTGTCAGTTCATCACCTGTAGCAATAGTTAAAACCCTGCCAGATAATACTGTAAAAGGGTTTAACTTCCTTCTGGAACTTAATCGCTAGAATGCTAAAATATCACAATTAGCTCAAAAAATTCATTTTCTTCTATCATTGAAAAATGTATCCTGGCTTTATTTCATGGTGACAAAGGAGATTATAGCCCAAAAAGGGAAACTATAAATATTCCCATTGGCAAAATTTCCCTTCCAATTTGTAACTGTGTTCATTTGTATAACTATGATTAAAATAAAGTTAAAGTTGTGCTGTTTAATCTTCCCGACTCTTGGCAAAAGCTTCAGGAAGCAGAGAATTTCTAATGTGTTTATTATACCTAAATGTGGTTCTGATTTTTTTCTTGTTGTTGTTTAGTTTGGTTCTTTTTCTCACAGCTTTAGCTTCCTAGGGCCTTCAGCTAGTGTTTCTAATCAGCAATACTTAGATTTCAAAGGCGAAAACCTGCTCTTCTTATTCTTTTGGCTGTTGTGATCTTGCTTATTTTGTTCTCAGTTCTGTCTTATCTTTCTGTCTCTCACATGGCTTCACTGTATAAATTGAACTCCTTTGTCAGTTTTAGTTATGGAAAAAATCTACCTTGTAACGTCTCGATCACTAGCCTTTGCTTCCCATTAGCTGTGAGTGTATATTCTTGTGCCACTCTCAAAGCTTAGCCCGTATAGTTTGTCTTTTGACTCATTCTCTTCCAACCTGGGACATCTTGCATTCTTCCCATTCTCTCATCTCCATCAGTTCTCCTTTTCTATGAGATCATTCCTGTGAGATAGCACCAGGATAACAAAGTAGGAGATAGCCCCTCTCTCTAAATAAGAAGAGGGAGAGGGGAGAGAGAGAGAGAGAGAGAGAGAGAGAGAGAGAGAGAGAGAGAGAGAGAGAGAGAGAGAGAATGACTACTTTTGGAGTATCCTGCAGTCTATTTGAGAACTTCAGGATATGTGGCAGCATATTGCAGAAAAATACTAGTAATTACTCATAGAAAATATCACTGTAGGAAGGAGAGAGGGAAGGGAGAAGGAGAGAGAGAGAGAGAGAGAGAGAGAGAGAGAGAGAGAGGGAGAGAGAGAGATACATAATAGAGAGAAAAAAATCAGAGAGGTACAGATATACCAAGAGTCCAGGGTCCTTTCAAGGTCATGAGCTCATGTATTTTACATTTAAAATGTTCAGCTACTACATCTACTTAGTAACCTAGTCTCCATCAACAGTGAAAGACACTCAACATCCACCCCAACAAGTGCATCCCACTTACATGAGAAATAAACACACACCCTTGTTCTGTGTGTTACTCCCACTCATACTCAGTAGTGTCCTGTGCTGTACAGCCTGTATTACACGTAGAATATTCTCATTAATGCTTCACTACACATGTCCCTTTTCTCTAGCCCATCCTGTAGACCTGCTACCATTAGCTCAGCTTAAAATGAGATTGTCAGAAAGCCAAACACATTTTGACTTGTAAATTCTTACTATGTTAATTAGAAGCAGTTTTAATATGTACACATACATTCACAGCCTAAGTGCATTTATAGATAAATATGCATACACTCATTTCTACACACACATAAACTCCTTGAATTTAGTTCCTTTATATTTTTCTTCCTTTTTATATGTTGATATATAACCAAAAGCAATTTAGGAGGTCTCCATCAGGTTCCTGCCCTTGAACATAAGGGAACACCTCACAACATGCAGAGGAAAGACTGTAGTAGTTAGAAGGGATGGAGGACACCAGGAGAACATGATCCACTTAATCAGCTAGGCAGGGCTCATGTGGACTCCTGGAGATTGAAGCAGAAATCATGGGACCTGCATGCATCTACACCAGCTCTTCTGCATATATGTTTATGGCTGTTAGCTTAGTGTTTTTGTGGGACTCCTAACAACGGAAACAGATGCTTCTCTGACTCTTTTGCCTGCTCTTTACACTTCTTTCCTCCTACTGGCTTGCCTTTTTCTGCCTCAATAGGAGGGCTTTTGCCTTGTCTTTTTTTTTTTTTTTTTTTTTACTTATTTATTTATTTTTATTCTTTTTTAATTAAAATTTCCACCTGCTCCCCATTTCCCATTTCCCTCCCCTCCTCCCAAATATTGCCCTCCCCCCACTTCCCTCCCCCTATCCCCACTCCTCTTCTCCTCCCCCCACTCCATTCCCCCTCCCTCTCGTTACTGAAGAGCAGTCCAAATTCCCTGCCCTGCGGGAAGACCAAGGTCCTTCTATCTACGTCCAGAAAGGTGAGCGTCCAAACAGGCTAAGCTCCCACAAAGCCAGTTCATGTATTAGGATCGAAACCTAGTGCCATTGTCCTTGGCTTCTCATCAGTCTTCATTGACCGCCATGCTCAGAGAGTCCGGAATCAACCCATGCTTATTCAGTCCCAGACCAGCTGGTCTTGGTGGGCTCCCAATAAATCAGTTCCACTGTCACAGTGGGTGGGTGCATCCCTCGTGGTCCTGATTTTTTGCTCATGTTCTCCCTCCTTCTGCTCCTCATTTGGACCTTAAGAGCTCAGACCGTTGCTCCAAATTGAGTGAGGTATCCCAGACTCAAAAAGAGGAACATGGGATGTACTCACTCATAATCGGTTTCTAGCCATAAAATAAAAGACATTAAGCATATAATGTGTGATCCTATAGAAGCTAAATAAGAAAGTGAACCCAAAGAAAATCATATAGTCATCCGCATGGAGAGGGGGAAGTAGACAAGATTCCAGGGCAAAAACTGGGAACTTGCGGGTGAGGTGGCATGGGGCAAAGGGGAAATGGGATGAGAAATATGAGAAGGGGAGGATGGGAGGAGCTCGGAGGATTGGGATGGTTGGGATATAGGAAGGATGGATACGGGAGCAGTGAAGTATATATCCTATCTAAGGGAGCCATCTTAGGGTTGGCAAGAGACTTGACTCTTGAGGGGTTCGCAGGTGTCCAGGAATATGTCCCCAGCTGGTACCTTGGGCAACTAAGGAGAGGGAACCTGAAATGACCCTATCCTATACTGATGAATATCTTGCATATCACCTTAGAACCTTCATCTGGCGATGGATCGAGGTAGAGACAGAGTCTCAATTTGGAGCAACGGTCTGCCTTGTCTTATTGTATCTTGTTTCATCCTGTTTGGCTATTGTCTCTTGGAGGTCTGCTATTTTCTGCAGAGGAAATGGAAGGGAAGTGAATTTAATGGAGAGAGGAGGTGGAGATTAACTGTAAAAATTGGAGAAAAAGGAAACTATAGTTGGGATTTATTATATAAGGAAAAAATCTATTTTCAATTAAAGTAAAAATGAAGCAGATTCAGCAGAGTGGTTTTTATTTGGGGGAATCTCTCATTCAAATCACTGAAGTTTTCTTATTTTTATACAAAAAAGAACATTTTTGAGGATATAATTTTACAAAATTCACATATAATGCTGTTTATATTCATAGTTAGTTAACTTACTTGAAATTAATTTCATTGTTTTAGATCATAGTTTAATTTGCGTTTTCTCTACTTTATGCTACTCCCATGTTTTCACAAATAATATTTTCAACAGTTGTGTTTGTACAGTGGCAGAGATACAATTATATTATCATGAATCATAAGAAGACTATTCAGTCTGGAGGTATCCATTGGTCTGTCATTTCTACAGATTACTTTCTTAGCATATCTTCAACCTTCAACAGGCATATACCTCTGTAGACCAGTTTGGAGTCTCTGTTAACACTCATGTAATAATATAGCATCAGAGGCTAAAATGAATATATTTTACAAGGTAATATAAAATTATTTTCCAAACGGGTCACATTCCTTGTACTTACTAGTGCCCCAGAAATAAGAATTATTTATACACATCAACATCTACACTGGTATTCTCAGGTATCTTCATTTTTTAGTCAAAAATGAATTTAATGATTATAAAAGGCTTTTTATTATTATTATAATTTGTTTTTCTCTCAGGATTTAAGGTTAAACATCTTTTCTTGTTTAAAAACCATCTGTATTTGGTTGTGGTTATATTTATGTAACTCCTTTGTCCATGCTTTAGCACTGATTTATAATTGGTTTGTGAAGGGTCCCTGTTTTATATACTATTAATAAACCATGATGCTGTTATAGGTTGCAAAAAAATTCTCCTAGTTTGAAACTTACTTCTTTGCTATTGACAAATATAAATTCTCAATTTTATTGTAGTGAAATAATTATTTTTGCATTTCTGGACTCAAATCTCTATATTTTGATGAACAATGTAATCACTATTTAGTGATAATTTCCTGTATGTTTTATTCCTGCATATTTTAAAATATTTAAAATGACTTCACATTTAAGTAAATGTTCACTTAATTTTTGCTTATATATCAATTATTGTTGAGGATTAATTTTAAATTACGGATTATCAGATATTCAATGTTGCTTTTAATAACTAATTCATTATTTTAAGAATATTCTAAGTTAAATATGTTGAGAGCAATGTATATATGGAAGCATATAGCTGATATTCATTGGTTTATTTACCTCTTCTATATTTCCTTTATTTATTTTCGTCGTATTTATGCACATGAGTGTTTTAGTAACATGTGTGTATGTACAAAATGTGTGTTCTTGGTGCCCCTAAAGGGCAAAAGAGAACATTGAATCCCCTGGAATTGGAGTTATGAATGGTTGCCAGTTATAGTTGGGTATTGGGAATGGGACATGGGTCCTTTGCAAGAGCAACTAGTGCTCCTTCCTCAGAATTGCATTCTATTATCTTAGTGACCAACCTATTATTTTATTGCAGAGACAAGAACCTGATTAGATAGGATAGACTGGCCTTGAATTTGCTGTGATCCTCCTATCTTAGCCTCCCATGTGCTATGATTACAAGTACACACTACATATGGTTCAGGTTTTAATTAAATTTATGAGCTTTTTTCTTCACATTGGTGCTGATACTTCTCCTGGTTTAGTATGCCTCATTCATTCTTCAAAATACCCCCATCCCATATGTCCTTTGAAAAGCCTATTTTTCAGTACCAAATTTCAAAATTCTTCCTTTTTAATTGTTCATACGAACTATGTCCACTTTTTTAACTAGTATGCTCCTGGATAGGTGGCTTTTCGGAGAAGAGAAAAAAGCAATTAAATGTTAATAGCCCTTCACCTAGTACTGTTACCTGGGCCAACAACACTGGGCTTTGTATATTATAGATTCTGGAGGAAAATGTGACACAACGTTAAAGTGTCACCTAGATATATGTATTTTTGTTCCCAGAGACTAGTGCAGTTCTCAATATCTATCATGGAAACTTCTTCTGGCAGTAGTCACTAATTAATACAGAGATCCAAAAAAAATAGCCAATATGCAGAGGATAAAAGAATCAGGATGGTTCTGTCCAAAATGGGACATCAATATCATACCTGTCCTTCTGAAGGCTCAGAGATTATCACAGAAGAGAAAGTGGACAGATTTAATTAGCCAACAATAGTGAATAACTGCAAAAAAATACCCTTCTGGAAACAAGAGAGCCACACAGGAACTCACAATGGTGTGACTGTATGCTTATGACCTATACAACACCAAATCAGCTAAAGTCAAATACATATGGAGGAAGAAATTAAACACTTTTTAAAAATTACATCTTTAATTGCCATTCAAGATAATACATTTGTTTTATTTTTCATATTCCTTTCATTTTGGCTAACCTTATCTTTGCCATCTCTTCCCTTTTCCCTTCTTAAACATTTCCAAGGCCAGTTTTCAACCCTTCTATTTTCATTTAAGGATGAGATAGAACATAGAAAGAACATAAATTCTTGGTTAATTATGAGCTCTCATTTTCATTTTAAAGATATTATTCTACTTGATCATGTCAAAATATAATTACAACATATTGAACTTTAGCTGCAGTTGTTATATTGTGTAATATATTCATAAAGCCCTTGATCATAATACTAAGAAAGGACAGTGAGTTTCAGACTACAAAGGTTTTTGTCAGTATAGGGTCACCTCAGTAGAAAGCATGTCTTTGTTGTAACATGTTTGAAGTCTAGCTGATAGAAGTAAAGTATATGAGACTCCACAGTAGTAGAAGACACACTAGAAGATGTGCTGTAGAGAGGGTGGTTATTAGTTGGGTATGTTGTGTTTTCATTTTTTTCAAGTATAAAAAAGGTTTTAATTTTTTTCTTGACCTATTTTTCATTTAGTGGTGAGTTGTCCAGTTTCCATGAGATTATAAGCTTCCCATTGTTGCTGATATCCATAATGGTCAGACAGGATGCAGGGCCTTATTTCCATTTTTTATATATGCTGAGACTTTCTTTGTGTGTAAAAATGTTGATAATTTTGGAGAAATTTCCAGGAGCTCCTGAGTAGGTATATTTTCTTGTCTTTGGGTGAAATGCTCTATAAATATCTGTCAGTTCCATTTGGTTTGTATTTACTTCCAGTAGTTCTTGTTTTTTTGAGGGGGGCATCTGGATTATCTGTCTATTGTTGAGATGGTGAGACCCAGGAACTGAAGTATTCTGCTATCACTGTGTGATGGTCAATTTGTGACTTTATTTGTAATGGTGCCTCTTTTATGAACTTGTGTACCCTTGAATTTGGTGCATAGATATTTAGAATTGCGCACGTCATTAATCCCAGCACTCACAAGACAGAGGCAGGTAGATCTCTGTGAGTTAGAGGCCATCCTGGTCTACAAGAGTTAGTTCCAGGACAGGCACCAAAAACTACAGAGAAACCCTGTCTCAAAAACCAAAAATAAATAAATAAATAAATAAATAAATAAATTGCAATATTTTTTGGTGTTATTTTTTCCTTTGATTAGTATGCATTGTCCTTCTCTATCTCTTTAGATGAGGTTTTGCTTGAAATCTTTTGTCAGATATTAAAATAGCTGCACTGACTTGATTCTTGGATCCATTAACTAGAATATCTATTTCTATTCTTTTACCTGGAGGTGATATCTATCCTTGGTTTTAAGGTGTGTTTTTCTTGAATGCAACCACAGGATAGATCATCTTTTCATATCCAGTCTTTTAGTTTGTGTCTTTTTACTGGGGAATTGAGAGAAGTAACATCATTGAAAATTATCAGTGAGCAGTAATTGTTGATTCTGTTATGTGTTGTAGTAGTAATTTTTAAAAATTCTCTTTTTTTTATGGTTGTCTGAGATTATTGATTTTTTTGTTATTTTGTTGGTGTGGTTAGCCTCCTTAGGTTAAAGCCTTCCTTCTAACACCTTCTGTAGAGCTGGATTTGCAGACAGATACTTCTTAAATTAGGTTTTACTGTGTAATGTTTTTCTTTCTTCATCTATTGTAATTGAAAGGTATTCTGGGTATAGTGGTCTGGAAGGGCATCTATGGTCTCTTAGAGTTCATAGAACATCTGTAAAAGCCCTTCTAGCTTTAGCGTCTCCACTGAAAAGTCAGGCATTTTTCTGATAAATCTATGCTTTTATTTTATTTTTATTACCCTTGTATATTTTAATATTATTTTATTTTTTGTAAGTTTAGTATTTTGTTTATTATGTATACTGAGAAATTTGATTCTTATCTAATTAAACTTTGCTAGGCATCTTGTTTAGTTCAGGGAATTTTTTCTATAATTGTGTTGAAAATACTTTCTGTGACTTTGAACTGGGTTTCTTCATCTTCTTCTATTTCTATTATTCATAAAATGTGTTTTATCAACAAAAATATATGCTCAGCTATGTTCACAGCAGCATTGTTTGTAATAGCCAGAATCTGGAAACAACCTAGATGCCCTTCAATGGAAGAATGGATGAAGAAAGTATGGAATATATACATATTAGAGTACTACTCAGCAGTAAAAAAGAAATGACTTCTTGAATTTTGCATGCAAATGGACGGAAATAGAAAACACTATCCTGAGTGAGGTAAGCCAGACCCAAAAAGAGGAACATGGGATGTACTCACTCATAATTGGTTTCTATCCATAAATAAAGGACATTGAGCCTATAATTCGTGATCCTAGAGAAGCTAAATAAGAAGGTAAACCCAAAGAAAAACATATAGTTACCCTCCTGGATATTAACCTTCATCAGGCGATGAAAGGAGACAGAGACAGAGACCCACATTGGAGCACCGGACTGAAATCCCAAGGTCCAAATGAGGAGCAGAAGGAGAGAGAGCACGAGCAAGGAACTCAGGACCACGAGGGGGGCACCCACACACTGAGACAATGGGGATGTTCTATCGGGAACTCACCAAGGCCAGCTGGACTGGGTCTGAAAAAGCATGGGATAAAACCGGACTCGCTGAACATAGCGGACAATGAGGACTACTGAGAAGTCAAGAACAATGGCACTGAGTTTTGATCCCACTGCACGTACTGGCTTTGTGGGAGCCTAGGCTGTTTGGGTGCTCACCTTACTAGACCTGGAAGGAGGTGGGAGGTCCTTGGACTTCCCACAGGGCAGGGAACCCTGACTGCTCTTGGGGCTGATGAGGGAGGGGGAGTTGATTGGGGGAGGGGGAGGGAAATGGGAGGCGGTGGTGGGGAGGAGGCAGAAATCTTTAATAAATAAATAAATAAATAAATAAAAATGTGTCCCTTCATTATGTCCCAGATTTCCTGGATATTTTGTGCTTGATATTTTTAGATTCAACATTTTCTTTTACAGATGTATCCATTTCTTCTTTTCTGTCTTTAATGACTGATGTTCTTTCTTCCATATCTTGTGTTCTGTTGGCCAGTCTTGCATCTGAGGTTCCTGTTGGACTTCCTAAATTTTTAATTTCTTCTTTTCCCTCAACTTGGATTTTACTTATTGATTCTACTGCTACTTTCATGCCTTAAATGGCTTTATCCATTTCATTCAACTGTTTATCTCTGTTTTCTTAGATTTCATTAATAGATTTATTCATATTTTCTTTTATGTCCCTGATCATATTCATCATAGCTTTTTTGAAGTCTTTGTCTTGTGCTTAATCTATCTTGCAGATTTCAAGGCCTGCTATAGTAGACTTGCTGGGCTCTAGTGGAGATATATTGTCCCAGCTTTTACTGTGTTTTAATTCTAGCATATAGGTATCTAGGTCTGTGATGGTTGTAGCTCTATGTGTGTTGATATCTGGTTAGTTTTCTGTTTTTTGGTATTTATACAAAATTTATATAGTATCATACTTGATTTTCTGTTTAGAGCTGTGGTATTGCTTAAAACTTCATACCCAGAAATTAACAAAGATCACAGAAATAAACACAGATGTGTGACCAACTGATCTCTACCAAGATACACAAGAAAAAAGCATGGTTGTTTCAAAAAGTGGTGTGAAAGATATCCACAGAACAAAACAATAAAGTCAACTTTGCTAAAGGATGGCTAGTCTTGTTAACATTTTCAAAAACCACCTTTTAATTTTTGATGTTTATAATGTGTTTTTCTATTTCACTTGTTAGCATTGATTTTTATTATCTCTTCATATCTACTTTTTTCCCCCAACCTCAAGACCTTACGATGCATCATTAAGTTATTATTTTTGAGATAGTCAACATTTTCATGTAGACACGTGGGACTATAAGCTTTCTTCAGGACTGCCTTCATTTGGACCACTGAGTTTTATATTTTTTATTTTAGTTTTAATAAAAGCCAGGGTCTTTTAAAATTCCATTCTTTAATCAAAAAAATATGGAATTCATGCTGTTACTGATCTCAAAGCTTCATTTCTACTGGCTAGCTTTCATAGCTCTGGGAAGTGTTATGTACACTACTACTACCAGGACAGAAAATTAACCATCAACCTTGCCCAGGAGTGGCATTTTACTTCACTAATTAAAATAATGACTGGCCTGGGTAGACATAACTAATGTTGAACTAGTTATATAAGTAAATTATATTGAAACACTAATGCTATTGAGGCACTAACCACTTTCTGCTTTTATTTAAGTCCTAATCCACAAGATGAATCTGTCACTATTATTGTGGCCCAAGATCCTGTGGCTTCACAGTACATAAGCCCTAGGAAAGAAACTACTGCAATGATAGTTTATACTTATTCACGGCCTTCTGAAGTTTCTGGCACTCCAAGTCAACCACAGTTAAAAATTATAAATGAAAAATTGCAGAAGTAACTTTAAGCTATGCATTGTCTTGAATATCATGATATAACTCCTCACTGTCTTGCTCTAGCTCATCCAGAACATGAATCACCTTTTTCTTGTGTGCTTATCTGTATGTGATAGCTGTCATCTACCTGTGGCTATCTGGGTGCTAGACTGACTGTCACAGTATTGCAAATGCCCTTATTTTGGTTAGCAATTTTTCAAAGGACAAAAATAATGATGTCAAGGAGGTACTAGGTCATAAAAATGGAATAAAAGACTATATGTATGGTACACAAATATATCTTTGTATTCTATATATCTTTAGTGTTTAAGGTTTAGATATTCATTTGGTGTCTTTTGATATACTTTAAAAGTGTCCCTCCACCCAGAGTAAATTTGTGTTTCAGTAAAGCATTAAATTTAAAACTCAACATATTAAAATTCATCTAATGACAAAGTTGTAAAATGTTTCTTCTAATAGTGATAATTCTGTAAATCAATCAGGATAGTGTGATTTCTTTAAAATGTAAAGTTGGGCCCAGTAGGGATGCTCCATAAGTAAAGGTGTGTGCTGCCACATCTAATAACCAGTGTTTAATTCCTGAGAACTCTGTGGTATAAAGTAATTTGTCTCCTAGTCTGCACAAGATAATCCTGGCCTATAACTTGTGTGCCCACAAATATCCACACAAGCACACAAAATGAATAAAATTGTAACTAAAAATTAAATTCAAACTTTAAATTGTGACTATACAACCACTAAAGACATAGACACACAACATACACACACAGGCACACACACACACAAACATGCAGACACACATACACCAAACACAAGGATACACATACATGCACATACAAACACATACATGTATGTATGCCTACATATGCATACACACACAGTAACATAGACACATGAATACACACATACATGCAAATACACAATATGCATACACACACTTATAGAGACACCACATACACAAACACACACACAAGCACAAACATGCACTTGTACACGTGCAGAGAGACCATACACACATATCTACAAATGAACATGCTCATACATACATATGTGACAAATAATGAGTATTTTTGAGATGATTAAAACCATTTCTTTTTTAATTTTAACTGATAATAGATAACAACTGAATTATATAAGACTATGTTATATATATTAATATTTAAAGTATTGACAAAATACATGTTCCTCATCTACAGATTTAATATAGTTTAGTCAAATAACTAGATCCCTAGAGCCTGGTTCAAAATTCATTTTGATGTATATCTATTACTTACTACAGACACTACTATATCTTAAGTCGTAAATGACAGTAAGTGGCATGATCAGACACCAATCAGTCAGTTGGTTGTTGGTTTCTGCAATCTACCATTTGTTTCTGAACAGGCAGTAAAACAAGCCCCTGTTTTGTTTTCTATTACAGAAGAGCATGTGATATTTAACATATATGTATGCACCGAAATAGGAAACTTCATATTATAATTATATATTTACATATAATTGAAGTAGACATTTTTAAACAAGAAGGGAGTGCAACAAAAATTAAAACTGACAATAGCAAAAATGAAAACTGGGTAATATAGAAAATGTTTGACCATGGTAATAGTCACTTCGTATGTAGGAAGACCTGTTTTAGAGAAAATGAACTTACCGATGTAAATGAGGAAAGTATGAGGGCATAGATGAAGATTCCCCGAGGAATCTATGCTAGGAAAGCTTCATTTAATGTCTTGTTCAGAGACACTCCAAGACCTCAAAAGTGCTAAAGATAAATTACTTGAACCAGTTCCAAACTCATAAAAAAAAAATGTACTTCTCACCCCAGTGCAGGGATGCTCACTTCACATCAGATGGATGGAATTAGAGAAGTAGCACTCAAAACCCTTTTGGTCAGTGCTCTACAAAGACAACGTCAATTCTCACTATTTCTAAAGTTCTAAAATCAGTGTGCTAAGCATTTTATACTCATTTATTATTGGCAGTAAAAATATCAATCTTTACACAAAATGCTTTCAAGATCAGGGGACAGAATCCGTGCATGTTTTGTGGGGCTTCCACTCACATCACTGCATCACTAGCCCCATGCTCTGGGCACTCCCACCTCACAGCACAGTGTGAGCACCTTCTGTGTAGACACCGGGCTCCTTTCCCCCATCAAGGCCCCTGTTTGTTCTGTTCAGTGGACTGTGTGTGATCAGTGTAACCCACCACAATTGTCCTCTTTGCTGTAGCTTAGGTCCATCATACTTCATAGGATCAGCACCATCCAACACAAACGCTTCTTGTCTGAATTATGATGCTTAGAACCACTGCTAAGATTCACTTACACTGGAGCAAACTAAAACTATGTCATTTGGTTCTTTTAATCTTTTATGTTCAAATGTAATTATTTATATGCCCACTTTAAAATAGGCATGCCCTCTAATTTATATGGATATACTTTTAATTTTGGGCATAGTACCTTATTATTATTCAATCTATGCTAGCCTCAAATTCAGCCTTCCTAGTTTTGGGATTACAAATATGTTTCTATGCTGACTGACTAGTACTTTTTAAATTTAAAAATCTGCTTAAAACATTTTGTTCAAGTATTCAATTTCCACATATGTTTCATTTCTTTTATACAAAATTTTAAAAATGGAATTAGTAAGCCATGGTATGAATTGAATTTAACATATTTTAAAAGTACTTGAATAAATGTAAATTTTAAAAGATTCACAGTTTACATCTCAATCATTACTTAATATCACTAGTTTTTTAATTAGTCAGAATCAGTGATATTCATTGGTGAAATGTATCTTTTTCTTTGAAGAGTGAAAAGGTAAGTGTATTTGCACATTTATTTATTTGGTGCTTGCCTATCTTATGCTCAACAAGCAAAGTGATGCTTTTTGAAAACATACTGAAAACAGACAATTTCTTCCAAATATTTTTGCTTCTTGACATACTTAGGAAGTTATGCAATTACACAGCATATAGGAATTAATTGAAAGTATTCTCAATGGCTTGGCCACAAGTTGCTGTGCTACTGACCTCCCATGGTAACAATAAAGAGGCTTCGTTCCCTATTACTCACCTTGAAGGGGAGGCTGCATGGAACTTAAGTGGAATCCTATTTTCAAAGTGAATCATGGAAAAGTACT
Organism: Chionomys nivalis; assembly: GCF_950005125.1. NCBI lineage: Eukaryota > Metazoa > Chordata > Mammalia > Rodentia > Cricetidae > Chionomys > Chionomys nivalis. The sequence continues at coordinate 45,833,977 of NC_080087.1, forward strand.
TTTTAGCAGTTTGAGGGTCAACTTACTATTTTATATTTTGTAAAACTCATTTTGAGGACATTTAGAAAAATGAAAATATATGACATATGGAATATCATGCAATAATTTTTCTTTAAAATCTCCTGGATTAGAAACACCAGGTTGTTTTCTATGTACTGTAATAGACAACCATAAAATTAAAAAGTTAATACATTAATTTAATTCACATGTAGCAAAATAAGCCAAGGATTATGTTGATGGTTAGGGATATATATACAAGTGTATATTCGTTTCTATTAACTAGCACAAATGTCCTCTAGTAGATAATACATCAAAGGATAAAATAACATGTTATCAATTAAGATGAATAAAAAGGTAGCCTTACTTAAATGACATAAACATATCTAGTGTCAATAAACTAATACAAAAAGTTGGATGACACATTTTACTTATCCCAGCTGAATATTTTTTGTATGTTTTTGTGTTTAATTATTTCTTTTATTTTGACACTATATTACATCATTTTTCTCTTCCCTTTATCCCTCTAGAGCCTTCCATATATACTCATTGCCTTCTTTCAAATCCATGGCTTCTTTTTGAATTGTTACATGCATATATGCATATGTATAGACATTAGAATCCTAACTACTCAAATGCATCCTACTCAGTCTGTACAATGTAACTTGTATTCATGCTTCCAGGATGGAGCTAAGCTCTAGTGGATATGTCTACAACACATTCTTGCAGGTTCAGGGAACACTGGGAAAGAAAGCATGAAAAGACTGTAAGAACCAGAGGATCAAGGAGTGTGCAGTGACATTGTATCTCCTAGTAATGTCAGAAGCTACATTCATAAAGCCTCAGCAGCATGACTACCTAAAGATGAACTGAAAAAGGACAACAATGGGCTTGTTAAAGTGGATGGAGGAAAGCCCACAAGTATACAGTCCTCCACCAAGAACTTCAGACCACTAGGAGAAGCTGAGGAAAGAAGAAAATTTCTTCAGGAAAAAGCACATCAGCCAACTTTTGGCACAAACTGAGCAATGTCCCAAATGAACTTAGGCTTCTGTTTTGTAATAAACCACTTCTATCAGCTTCAGTAAGCTTCATCTCATTAATAGGCAATTGGAAAATCTATATTACTTTTAGGAACATCATAATGTAATTAAAGCATCTAATGATTTAAGTACACTCTGCAGACAGTTATTTATTTTAAATTAAAGTTTGTTCCAGCCAACATAGAAACTCAAAAAATAAACTTCCTCCTGAATGTGTTTAACTTGGATGACCCATAATTACCCTTTATTTGCTACCCAAAGAATTTAAATGGAAAACTAAAGTTGACATAAATATAATATGCATTTCACATTAAAGATAAAGCTCTTAATATTTTCCAAACGTATGTATACATCTGTATTTTATAACACTTCTATTCAGTTCTCAGTTAACAAAGTGACTGCGTGGCTCTCCAGTTGTGCTGTGGAGCTCACATGCGGTAGCAGCCACTGCACATGTTTCTATGGAGAAATGCGATAGCTCCAAAAAAAGGAGAAGGCACAGCTGTTCGTCATGTCTTCAGAAGTTGTAGTGTGGGCCTGTTAATACGACAACATATAAAGACATCTGTTTTTGTAAGCTGGGCCACCATAGTTAGTAGCACAACAAATTAGGCCAGAATAAAAGATCAACCAAGCAAAACATTGGTATTTCTAGTTCCTTTCATATTATCAGACATATTAGTTTCAGTATTTTTACAGAATATCTCCAAGAATATTTATTTCTCCATGATAAACTCATGTAGTCTATTTGACTTTATTTTATATACTTTAACAAATGTAATCATAATTTATTGAGCTAACATGAACTAATTTTCTACTGTACAATTGAACAAACAGTTTCCATAATAGTACTACTAAATAATAGTATTTGGAATCTATTCTTTTTTGGAAGTAGATTTGATGAGATTTAGTGTTCTTTTAAATTCAAATGAAAATTTGGTCAACAAATACAATTATCCCTTAAGACCATGAGCTGAACAACTGTTGCATATAGGAATGATATCAAGAACAAAAATTAAGGTGTGTATTTAATTGAATAATAATTGCAGTGTAGAAATGGAAATAAATCAAAATAATGCTCCTTTTGAATTAAATTATCTCACACATATCTGTTTTTTTTTCCATGTTGTATACTGGTGCTGTATAAACATTGTACATGATTTTGAGCATTAAGGAGTTTCCATTAAAATAATGGAAGAAAAATTAAAAACATGGCCATAATAACAGCATGCTCAGGGTCTGCATGGTCTGTACTAGGTCCACTGCATACAGATTATGGCTTCCAATTTAGTGTTATTATGCAATTCCTGAGTGTATGAAATGAGTGAATCTCTGATTCTTTTGCCTTCTCTTTGACTTCTTTCCTTCTGTTTGTCTTGTCCAACCCTGATGTGATAGGTTTTGTTTTATCTTATTACATATTATTTTGGTATATTTTTGTTATTATCCTTTAGATGCCTGTTTGTTTACTAAGGAAAGAGAGTAGATCCAGAAGGGAGGGGAGATGAGAAGGAACAGGGAGAAGCAGAAGGAGGGACAATTGTATCAGGATATATATTATCTGAAAAAGAAAAATCTATTTTTAGATAAAAGGAAAAATATAGCCATAATAAAGTGAATTCAGTATAGATATTAGTATAAACATCTGTAAAAAATTCTATCTGGGGGTAGCCATGAATACTTTGAAATAAGAATAAGAGTAATGTAAGTTGACTCTCTGACAATATAAAGAAATCTGAAAAATTTCTTGATAGGTACTAGTTTAGGAGACTGACTAAAATTTAAGAATAATTTGAATTTATATAAATGTAAAAGGGAATAGTAAATGATAGATGTGTAAAATACATGTTACACATAGAAACAAAAGAATGGTTATATTCCTAGACAGATAGAAATAAAGCAATGATTTTAAAAAACATGAAAAAATAATGGTTATAGTGCATTGGCATTATTTTAAACTTGAAAATATTCTCAGAAGGTTAACATAAATAATTTAGAAATACAAATATAGGCTGCCCTTACCCCCAGAACAGCCCATTGTCAGGACAGACTTTAGGTTGAAGGTTATGTGGTAAGTGTGGCCTAGAGATTGAGAGCCACCCATTAATGACTAGTCTAGTCTAAACCCCATGCAAGGAAGGCAAGCCCACCTCCGACACTGCCTGGAGCACTGGGACCCATGGCCCGAGACTTAGATCAAACATGACTGGAGCAATAAATGCCAATGTAATGATGCCAACGATATTCTGCTATACACAAAGATTGGCTCCTAGCCTAGCTGTCATCAAAGAAGAATCACCCAGCAATGATGGAAACAGATGCAGACCCGCAGTCAAACATTAGGTTAAGTTCAGGAAATCATGCAGAAAAGAGGGAGAAAGAATTGTAGGAGTTAAAGGGGTCAGCAACACCACAAGAAAATCCACAACGTCAACTAACGTAAACTCACAACAATGTGAATCAACAACCAGGGAACCTGCATGATGGAGGTGGGTCATCTTCCTATTTGTTGTTTCATTGGTTAAGTAATAAAGAAACTGCCTTGGCCCATTTATAGGCCAGCCCTTAGGTGGGTAAACAGAACAGAATGCTGGGAGAAAGAAGCCGAGTCAGGAGTCGCCATGATTCTCCCACTCCAGACAGACGCAGGTTAAGATCTTTCCTGGTAAGCCAGCTCGTGGTACTACACAGAATATTAGAAATGGGTTAGATCAATATGTAAGAGCTAGCCAATAAGAGGCTGGAACTAATGGGCCAGGCAGTGATTAAAAGAATACAGATTCCGGTGTAATTATTTCGGGGCATAAGCTAACCATGCGGGCGGCTGGGTGCCGGGGATGGAGCCCTGCCGCTCTTATTACAACACCTGCATGGGACTGATTTTGGGAACTCGGTTTATATGTCACAGTTGTGTAGCTTGGTCCTCTTGTAGAAATCCTAATAGTTGGAGCAGGAGGTGTCTCCTACTCTTTTACTGGCTTTTTAGACCCTACTCCTTATACTGGGTCTCCTTGCCCAACCTTAATACATGGGGAGGTTCTTAGTCATTACTGCAACTTGGTATGCTGTGTTTGGTTGATACTCATGAAAAACCTGCCCTTACTTAAACCTAAAAGGAGGAAGAGTGGATTGGGGGTTAGGAACAGAGAATGTTGGGGGAATGAACTGTGAGGAAACAAGGTAGGAGAAATTGCAGTCAGGATGTAAAATAAATAAATAAATAAATGTATTAAAAAATAAATACAAATATATATTAAAACACAGGAAAGGGATTAAATTGTTTGTCTATTCCAAATAAAATGGGAACTGGACCTTCAGATTAAAATAGAATGAACAAACAAATGTAATGAGAAGGCGTTTATCTTTGTTGGTTGTAAAATTGTTCCATAAGCTGGTGTGCATAATTAGATATGAGGTTAAAAAGAAGAAAAAAATAAAAGTCTGTGTAAGAGTTTGAAATCTGTATGAATTGAATTTTGACTTGTGGCAGATATACAACAACCATACAAAGAGTCTGAAGTCAATAGTATCAAATCATTACATTTTCAACACTGTTTCATAAATAAAGCTTTGATAAATAGCAAAGCTTCAAATATTTTCAAAAGTAAGATTACTGGAATTAATAAATTACCAAAATATAAAAGAAAGCAACTCAAAGCTCAAGAGAAATTTAAAATGGCAAAATGAATCACATACAAAATATTATAATAAAAAAATTAAGTATAAAATAGACCCAGGGCCTGATGTCAATGCCACTTATAACATGTGTAATGTAATTATGAAGATGTGTGTTCAATAGTTAGACCCCATGTAATATGGCATGGTAGTGTGATCCCAGAATTGAGGGAGTAGGAAAGACTAGGTCCCCGGCACATGGTGGTCAGCTTCCTAACCACGGTGAGTCCAGGCCATTGAGAGATTCTCTCACAAATTAAGGGGCACATCTGGTTTCCCAACATGTGTGCATTCATATGTGTATGGACAATCACAAACCCACATACAGCCCAACTCATGTGCACACAAAGAAAAAATAAAATAGAGAAATCACCAGTAAATCTAAACTTGTAAGCAGGATGCTCCATTTCTTTAAGCAGTAAGTGAAATTAAATTTATTTTCCTTTTTTGTTTTCTGCCATAATTTATGTCAATTGAACCAAAAGCTAAAAAATAAAAAAATTACTGTATGAGAAAGGGTGATTACAATCACACACAAATTCTAAATAGATAATTTGTTACAGGAGAATGTGATTATTTCTTCAGAACACAGAAAAAAACTAATGCTATTAAAATTGAAATTATTTTCTGAAGCATTTTCTCATTGAGATATTGTTGCGGGAGGTCCTTCCGCTCCTCCAGCCAATAGCCACTGAGATACCAGCCCATTGGGGCGTGGTCTCTCTCCCTTTAAAAAAGCGGCCACTTCCCTCCTCGCTCTCTCTTACTTCATGCTCCGCTTCAGGCGACTAGACTCCCGTCCTGATTGCGCAGAGGGCTGTTGTCTGGGACGGTGATGTGTAAGTTTTTTCCCCTTTAAATAAATAACCATTATATTAATCATAATTCCAAACTAGCGTGGGATTGTTTGTGACTTACACCTTTGCCTTCATCTGGCGCCCAACGTTTGGTTTTAGGACCCCTCCTTCCCCAGCTCGGCTGCCTGCCCCCAGTTCGGCCACGGCCTGTGCCTTGTGCGGGGAGCCAGCAGTTTAACATAAATCATCACGCAGTGGCTTTTCTTGCTGCAGTTCTTTATATTTTCCCTTTAGACACCTCAGATTGACTTCAAGTCCCCACGCAGCCTATCGTTTGCCTCCCCACGTGGATTTAAACTCCACAGGCCTGTGTAGTCTCTGCCCGCTCGGTTTGCTCTTTTCTGAGTCGTTTTTAAATCTCCCTTGCAAGCGTGGTGCTTGAGTGGAGGGAACCAGAGCACGAGGTTGCCAGTTGCGGAAAGCTGCAACCCCCCAGGGCGACTCTGTCACGTGGAGGCATACATGGCTTCCGGGTTACTCTTCTCTACCCCTGGATTCTGGGTTTATGGTTCCGTGTACAGAATTGATTCAATTACATTTACTTGGTTGAGCAACTTGCATTTCCCAGTTTTTAACATACTAGGCGGACACTGAAACAGGACCCCTTTTCGTCGTGACTTGGCAACAGCGCCACCTGCTGGATAATAGGTAATATGGCAGTTTTCGTTTCCAACACAAATTTTAATGTTTTGTTTGCCAATACAATGGGTTATTTCATGCAAGGTTTATATGACTATGGGGATAACTTAACTTACTGGTTACTAAGTTTCAGTATTCTTTTGAATATTCTATCATTTAGGAAAAATATGGCACTCCTAAGAACCATACAATCTTTACTAGAAACTCATGCAGGTCAAGAGATTCAGGATTCAAAAGAGACAATAATAAAAAGACTTGAAATGATTGAAGAAATTATTGGAGCTGGTGAACAGAGTAAGAAGGCACAAGGACAGGATACAATGCCACCAGCGGCTATTAGAACTGGCTTACCCAGGGTGTTAGCGACATACCCTGTAATTCATTCTAACAAAGAGTCAACTTCTAAAGGCTCAAAGGGAGTCAGAGAAGCTAGATGGATGCCAATAGCAATGAATGATCTAAAAGAAATTAAGCAAGCTATTGTTAATTTTGGCTTGCACTCTGCATGTGTTAAGGAAATGATAAGGACTTGGGCTTCTAATGCTAGAGCTACCCCCCACGATTTCCATCAATTAGTGTCTGCAGTTTTAGATAATGGACCTTCCTTGATGTTTGGAATCTATTTCAGAGAAGAATCCAAACATATGGAACAGCAAGGAAGAGCAAAAGGTGTGGAGGTTTCCCAAGATCAAATTCTTGGTACAGGAGAATATGCTGATCCTCAGGTTCAAGCTCTTTATGATGATGAAGTACTGTGTCTATGTCACCAAGCAGCTTTAAATGCTTGGAAAAGGCTACAAGATCCAGCAAAAAGGGTTGAGTTATATACCAGAATTAGGCAGGGACAGAGAGAACCCTTTATTGACTTTTTGCAAAGATTAATTAAGGCTCTGGACATAGGGGTAACAGACCCAGAAGCTAGACAAATACTACTTGAATCTCTAGCTTTTGAGAATGCAAACATAGAATGCAAAAAGATAATTGGGCCTTTAAAGTCTAGATCAGCACCTATGGATGAATGGATTCAGCATACAATGAATGTTGAGACGTTTAGCTATAATGATGAATCTTGGGTAGGAGAAGCAATTTCCAAAGCAATGAGGAGACATCAAACTGCCAGGTGTTTTAATTGTGGTAAATTAGGACATTTGCAAAGGGATTGCAGGCAAAGAATTTCTAGGAATAATATCTCTTCTGGGAATGACAAAAATAGGAGACCTCGGCCTTCAGGTATATGTAGGAGATGCGGTAAAGGCCAGCAGTGGTCCAACGAATGCAGGTCAACAACAGACAGACAAGGCAACCCGATACCATGGGGAAACTCCTTGAGGGGTCTCTCACAGGCCCCCAAGCCAACAGTGGCCCAGTCATTCCCAGTCACAGTGGAGAACGTGCCTCACCAAGAAAATTAAAAGCTCCAATTTCTGCTGTAAAAAATATTACTGGTCTAAATGATGAATTATGCATGGAGGATGAATCAAAAAACTCAGTAGGACAGAGTAAACATATATTTTGGCAGACTTCTATTAACGATCAAAGACCAAAGCTAAGAGTCTGTATAAATGGCACTTTTATTGAAGGCTTATTAGACACAGGTGCAGATGTAAGTATCATTACTCCAGAATCTTGGCATCCGAATTGGCCTCTTCAAGAGGTAGATGTTAGGTTCCTGGGAATTGGAACCCTATCTCGTGTAAAACAAAGAACAAGATGGGTTGAATGCATAGGGCCTGAAGGGCAAATAGGAATACTAAGGCCATATATAGCCAATATTGCAATAAATTTATGGGGCCATGACCTGCTACAGCAATGGAATACCCAGATTAGCATTCCTGTAGTTCCGGGAACTCATAATTCTGGGACGGTTATGATGAAGTATTATAGAAAAAGGTCACCAGTCATTCAGGCTGTACAAGAACATACAGCAAATACCAAACCTTTAGAGGTACCAACAGCCTTACCTTTAAAATGGCTAACTGAGAAGCCAATACGGATCAAACAGTGGCCTCTAGCTGAAGATAAATTACAGGCATTGGAACAGCTGGTGCAAGAGCAACTAGATGCTCACCATATTGAAGAATCAACCAGCCCTTGGAATTCTCCTGTGTTTGTTATAAAAAAGAAATCTGGTAAATGGAGAATGGTGACAGATCTAAGAACTGTCAACAAGGTAATTCAACCTATGGGCCCACTACAATCTGGAATTCCTTTGCCTTCTCTATTACCAAAAGGATGGCCTCTTATAGTTATTGATTTGAAAGACTGTTTTTTTACTATACCGTTACAAGAAAAGGATAGAGAAAAATTCGCCTTCAAAGTGCCTACTTATAATAATTCTCAGCCTACTAGGAGATATCAATGGACTATCCTCCCACAGGAGATGCTCAATAGTCCTACATTGTGCCAATATTCTGTAAGTAAGCCATTGGAAATAATTCGTAAGCAATTTCCCAAGTCCATATTTTATCATTACATGGATGACATTTTGTTGTCTGATTCAAATAAAGATACTTTAGAGAGGATGTTTGAAGAAGCAAAGAAAGTCTTGCCTAAATGGGGATTACAAATTGCCCCTGAAAAGATTCAAAGAGGAAATTCTATTAATTACCTAGGTTACAGAATAGGGTTAGAGAAAATTAAAACGCAAAAGGCACAAATTAGGAGCGACCGGTTAAAGACTCTTAATGACTTCCAAAGATTGTTAGGAGACATTTCCAGTCTATGACCAGCTGTTGGGATAACACCTGATCTAATAGTTTATTTAAAAAAAAACCTTAGATGGTGATAAAGATTTGAATAGTCCAAGAAAACTGACAGCTGAAGTAAAAAGGGAACTGACAACAATTGAGGAAAAATTACAGGAGGCACATGTGGATAGGGTGAACCCAAATCTTAGCTGCATCCTAGTCATCTTGCCTTCCAGAATTTCTCCTACAGGGATTCTAATGCAGAGGGAAGATATTATTTTAGAGTGGATATTTATACCTAATAAACCAAGTAAAAAATTAAAAACTTATGTGGAAAAGGTCTCTGAATTAATTATAAAAGGTAAGCTGAGACTCTGTCAACTAGCAGGTATAGACCCAGCAGAAATTATAGTGCCTTTTACTACTGAAGAAATAAAAAAGTTATGGAAAGACAATGAACCATGGCAAAGAGCTTGTGCTAATTTTTTGGGAGAAATTAATAGCAACTATCCCCAAAGTGATAGACTTAACCTCATAAAGAGAACTTCTTGGATTCTTCCTAGAATTGTACGTGATGCTCCAATAACTGGAGCCCGTACGTTCTATACTGATACAAATAAATCAGGGAAAGCAGGTTATAGGTCAGATGAATTGAGTAAGGTGGAACAAAGCCCTTATAATTCTGTCCAGAAGGCAGAATTATATGCCATTCTTATGGTGCTAAGGGATTTTAAAGAACCTCTTAATATAGTTACAGATTCACAATATGCAGAAAGAGTTATCTTGCATATTGAAACTGCTGAATTTATACCAGATGATACAGAGTTGACTTCATTGTTTATCCAGGTACAAGACATAATCAGGAACAGGCTTTTTCCGATGTACATAACACACATCCAGTCCTATACAGGTCTGCCTGGTCCTCTAGCACAAGGCAACACTGAGATTGATCAATTATTGATTGGAAGCGTGTTGCAGGCCTCAGAATTTCATAAGAAGCATCATGTCAATAGTAAAGGCATAAAGAAAGAATTTTCCATTACATGGCAACAAGCTAAGGACATTATAAAGAGATGTCCTACTTGCTCTTTCTATAATCAAACACTGTTGCCTTCAGGGAGTAACCCAAAGGGTACTAAAAGAAATGAAATCTGGCAGATGGATGTGTTCCACTTTATGGAATTTGGTAAATTAAAATATGTACACCACACCATAGACATGTATTCAGGTTTTCAATGGGCTACTGCCCTGAGCTCAGAAAAGGCTGATTCAGTAATCACACATGTATTGGAAGTTATGGCCATCATGGGTATACCTGCACAAATAAAGACAGATAATGGTCCAGCATATGTATCTAAGAAAATGAAATGCTTTTTTGATTATTATAATATAAAACATATTACATGTATACCAAATAATCCTACAGGTCAGGCAGTTATAGAAAGATCAAATCATACTATAAAGGACATGCTGAACAAACAGAAAGGGACTAAAAATACCCCCAGAAATAGATTACATAATGCTTTATTAACCTTGAATTTTCTTAACGCTAATGAGAAAGGAACGACAGCAGCAGAAAGACATTGGATAATGGAAAAGTCTGCTGAACTAAATCAACCGATTTATTTCAAAGATGTGCAGACCTCTCAATGGAAGCCAGGAGGTGTGCTACGTTGGGGAAGGGGTTTTGCTCTTGTTTCCACAGGAGAAGAAAAATTGTGGATACCATCAAAATTAATAAAGGTTCGATTTGAAGAGGAGAAACCTCTTGGAAATGAGAAATGACAACTTATCCACAATAATGATATTCATACAGGTGGTAAGAAAAACATATAGAATGGGGGCATGGTTCTGTTCTTATCTCTACAGGAAAACACTCATCTTTGAAAAGTTCAAGAGACCCTGGATGTTTGGATACTGACAGATGGAAAAATACCCGCCCAATAGGAACTATCAAGAAAACTGAATAGGTTGTGTAAGTAAAATATATTAAACCATATTTCTAAATTTATAGAGCTGGTTTTGAAGTTGGACTCTGGCTCAGTCCCTCTCCAATTCCAAGCCTGTTGGTAAGAGAAAAACCCAGAGTTTCTGGAGTTTCTGTCTCATGTCAAGAGCCATGATATGGGACAGAAAGAAATATGAGTTTAAAAAACATCTTTGCTTTTCTTCATATCTATCATACTTTTCATTAAATATATCTATCATGCCTTTCATGAATATATATATATGATTAATGTTTAAGTTTTTCACAATGAACAATGGGTTTTTCCTGAAGTGACATTTGAAGTTTCCAGGAAGAAGATGGGGTCCCACAACAACAACTCCACCTGGTTGATATGACGTCATGATACTGATAGCGCTACTACAAGACCTGTTTTGGGTACCAGCTACACAAGACTGTTCCAACTTTGTTAGCTGAAACAGTGCACATCATATACAACATTCTGGCCAGACCTGCACAAAATACTCAGAGACTATTTGCAATTTTAAAAGACATTGATCTTGAAATTTAACCATCATTTTACTTTCACAGGATCCCCCAGAAAGAACGTTGCCCCCATGACAGCTGGAAGTAACTCTAGAGGATGACGTCCCCCTCTCCCAATAAAGTTTGCCCTTGGGTTTAGGGACATCATTTAGGGGTTGATTATAATTGGTATATGGTTGAGGGTTGGGGGAGGAATTTTATAAGCTCAGGGATCATTTGAAAAAAAAAAGAGATATGATGGGATGATGGGATAATAGATTGGTACTTGTTGGTACTTGTGAGTTATTGTTTTGAGACAAATATATTGGTATCGATTCTTATATATTGATACAAAGTGAAAAAATATGGACTATTGTATGCATTCATGTTTCTACCTCTGTTTAAAAACATTTTTTATGTATTGACAAATATTGTATTGATATATATATTTACCATATTGCAGTATACATTTCTACCTCTGATTAAGATACTTATATATTGTTTGTGTATTGATATATATTTACCATACTGCAATGTATATTTGTACATTGTTTATATTTTGAGGTCATTGTCCTCATTTGTTTCACAGTCGTTTATTGTCTTAGTCTTTAAGTTAGATAGGTATTGAGAATTATATAGATCAATAGTATTCTAAGTTTGTCATTTATAATTAGACTAATCAGGTTCTTTAGATACATAGAGATTATACTCAGTATAGATAATCTTCAACCTCTTCAAAGAGCTGTAGAAAATGGCCTTTAATCTAACTCAGAGTTTTGTGGTAGTGAGACACAATTGCTCCTGGCAACACCGCTCTCTTCCTGAGAGAATGTTGAGCACCAAAGACACTCCACTTGGAGCCTTTCTTCTTGGCTGAACTGGCCTTTGGGCAAAGAAATGCCTATACCTCAACCACTGACAGAAATACAGAGTATCTGTGAATGGAAAAAACAGGACTGTCATATCTTGCCAAGACAGGGTAAGATAGTTTTGACAAGTTTCTTGCCTTTGAAAATGGTATGTCAGTTATGTTAGGCCTTAGCCAAAGTTGGTTGCTTCAGTGCTGCATACGTGACCTTGGGTGATTGCCCAGGTAGCTAGTTGTCTCTGTGATTTGTTGCATGTTTTGGAAGTTGTTTGATTGCACTTCCTAATTACTCAGGTAACATTATTTCCCTTCTCAGATCTTCAATGGGGTTGAAGACTATATAAATGTAGTTACTTTCCACTCATGACTTGGCCAAGCTATTTATTATACGAGACCTAAGCTAGTTAGAATAGGATATTTGTACTTATTGTATATAATTTCATAGTAGGTTTAGAACTCTCTTACTTAAACAAAAGGGGGAGGTGTTGCGGGAGGTCTTTCCGCTCCTCTAGCCAATAGCCGCTGAGATATCAGCCCATTGGGGCGTGATCTCTCTCCCTTTAAAAAAGCAGCCACTTCCCTCCTCGCTCTCTCTTACTTCCTGCTCCACTTCCAGCGACTAGAATCCCTTCCTGATTGCACAGAGGGCTGTTGTCTGGGACGATGATCTGTACGTTTTTTCCCCTTTAAATAAATAACCATTATATTAATCATAATTCCAAACTAGCGTAGGATTGTTTGTGACTTACGCCTTCGCCTTCATATCATCAGATAATTTTTAATAAATTATTTAAGTGAAAAATAAAATAAGAAATAAGAGGTAAAATACATGCATATAAAATATTATTATGAAATGGATGGATACAGTATTTCACATACCAGATATTCTGAATTATGTTTTATATGTTCTATAGTATATTATCATATATTATATAAATAGAAAAAAATAAAATTTTATGTAGCACACTGAAGTCATAAATTGAGTTAACAGGTAATATAAAGCCTTTCAGTATTTTATGTGAAGCATAGAAAAATATGAAAAATGCATAATAATAAATATAGCAAGCAATGCGTATGGAAAATGGAAATGAAAAACATATTTGAGGGGATTATTAGTGTTTCCATTTTTAGATAATAATATCTTAAAAGTCAAGCACTGAAGTTTAAAATAAAGCCAAATGCAGTAAAATAAGTTATTATGTAAGAAGGATACAAATTAGTGTACAAACTTATTTATTAACATACAATTAAAAATTCCATAAATATAAATTTATTTAGAAGCAAAATTAAGTTTAGAATATTTTTAAAATAATTAATAGGCATGATCAATTTATATATTTGTGAAATGAAGAAATGAGCTGACATTTCTCCTTGTCAATAGTTTGATAGTAACAAATATCGTGGTCTTCTCTAATTTAATGTAGGACAAGGGTGTATCTCACCTAGCATACACAATACCTGGATTCAATTGCCAATGTGACAAAAAAAGCTTACATGAACTTTTAATTCAACAGGACTCTAGAGGGGTTCCCAGGTGTCCAAGGAGATGTCCCCAGCTTGTTCCTTGAGCAGCTGAGGAGAGGGCACCTGAACTGGCCCTATACTATAGCTACTCTGATGAATATCTTGCATATCACCATAGAACCTTCATCTGGCGATGGATGGAGATAGAGACAGAGACCCACATTGGAGCACTAGACTGAGCTCCCAAAGTCCAAATGAGAAGCAGAAGGAGAGAGAACATGAGCAAGGAAGTGGCTATCCACTGTGACGGTGGGGCCGTTCTAATGGGAACTCACCAAGGCCAGCTGGACTGGGACTGATGGAGCATGTGGTCAAACCAGACTCTCTGAATGTGGCTGACATGGAGGGCTGACTGAGAAGCCAAGGACAAAGGGACTGGGTTTTGATTCTACTCCATGTACTGGCTTTGTGACAACCTAGTCTGTTTGGCTCCTCAACTTCCTATACCTGGATGGGGGCATGGAGGACCTTGGACTTCCCACAGGGCAGGGAACCCTGACTGCTCTTTGGACTGGAGAGGGAGGGGTAATGGGGAGAGGAGGAGGGAAATTGGAGGAGGGGAGGATGTGAAAATTCGTAATAATAATAATAATAATAAAATATAATAATTCAAGCTCAGTATTGTATCCAGCTTTTCTGAAGATAGAGTATTAATGATTTTACAGTATCCAAAAGCTTACAAAGAAAAGAAGAATGAATAGAGACTTTTCCCTTTTTAAAAAATAATTGGTTTATTTGTATATACTATGTATGAGTGTATATATGGGGAACATGCCACAGTGTGTGTGTAGGTCTGTGTGTTTATAGGTCACAGGGCAGTTTGCAGGAATCTGTTCCTTTCTTTCACCATGTGGAACCTGAAAAGTTAGGTCATTATGTTTTGTGGCAAGCAGATTACTCACTGGACTATTTTCTCAACTCTAAAACTTTTCCATGTGTTAAAGCATGCTATAAACATTACAGAAACTATATAGAAAATGTAGTATCATATTTAAATATAAGATTCTTTATTTGAAATAAGACCTCTTTCTCTGAGTTCTAGGAATAAATTACTACCAATTGTTCATACCTAAATGAGAAACATTGTGGAAGTTAAGGCAGAAAGACTGTCAGATCTGACGGATGGGTAGCAGTGCTGGGAAACACCCTCTGGGCATGACATGATCATTGCCCTCATGCTCAAAGTAGCTGTGGTTATCTACACAAGATTAAGCCAAGATGATCAGTGTATATTTCAACAGGGAACTCTGATTGCAGTCAGTGATGAGAGAGAGAGGGAGAGAGACAGACAGACAGACAGACAGAGACAGAGACAGACAGAGACAGAGAGAGAGAAAAGAGAAACAGAAGAGAGAAAGAATAAACATGAAGGAGGAGAGGGAAATGGATAATATTTATGGTTCATGAGGGAGTGCACTGGGGTTGCAGAAGTGCATATGATCCAGACACATTTATATATATATATATACATATATATATGTATATATATATACATACACATACATACACACACATATATATGTATATATATTCATATATATATGAAAATTACAAAAGTAAATAAAATATATCCTATTCTTAAAACTAAAACCAATTAAAAGATAGTTACCTAAGTAAGATGAATTAATAATACACTTTGTGATTCTAACATTAACAGAGAGAAAAGTCCCAATAAAAAGGCACAACCAAGGAACAGTGCATGTTGCTATAAGTTTCTCTTGAGTATATGGATGTTATCATGTGATTTGAAAAAAGATGAAGAGAACCTTGATATATATATTTATATATTTTATAATAAATATAAATTTTAGAGATGAAAGCATCAAAGTTAAAAAATAAGAAGAAATAAGAGAATCCCAGAAACATTCAGTTAATCACAATAAGATGAAACCTAAATGTGAAGAGCATTAGACATATGGGAAACAGCCAACAAGGTTTTTGATCTAACATATTGATAAATATAGTAAATATACTTAGTCTGGGTTTGGTAGCACAGACCTTTAATCTCAGCACCCATGAGTCAGAAACAGGAAGAGTTATTTAAGTTCATAGCCAT
Organism: Chionomys nivalis; assembly: GCF_950005125.1. Lineage (NCBI taxonomy): Eukaryota > Metazoa > Chordata > Mammalia > Rodentia > Cricetidae > Chionomys > Chionomys nivalis. The sequence goes on from NC_080087.1 coordinate 45,849,793, forward strand.
CCTGTTCTACCTGGTGAGTTCCAGTACAGCCATGGTTATTTAGAAAGATTCTCTGTCTCTGTCTCTGTCTGTCTGTCTGTCTGTCTGTCTGTCTGTCTCTGTCTCTCTCTCTCTGTTTCTCTCTCTCTTTCCCTCCCTCTCTCTCCCTATCATACATACAAAACAAAAACAAAAACAAAGAAATTAAAAATTAAAGTGAACAAAGAGTTCAATTAAAATTTCTATATTATAACATATATAAGCAAGAAAAAACTATGGAGAATGTCCAAGAATCCCACTTTTAATTATAAGAACAAAAATAACACAGGAGATTTGGAAAAATAAAACAAGGTCAGACTAATCCAAAGGAATTGTACATACAGGGAGTAGTTATTCACTGCCATCTTACCTTGAGTGTGAAAACATACCAGAGCATTCATTTCACTACTTCTTTCAACCCAGGGCTCATGTTTGCTAGGCAAGCCTATATATGAGCTATATATATCCTTGAAGAGATTTCTGCCTCCGTAAAAAGATGCAGTGTTTCCTGGACTCAAGCAGGCAGTTGTACATAAGAGTTCACAGTAATGAGCCAGCATTCATGTCTGGTTTATGCCAGACATGAGAAACAAATTACATTTTTATTTATCATTTATTTATTTGGAAGTGGTGTGTGGGTGTGTGCGTGTGCGCGTGCGCAGCATGCCATGACATAAGTGTGGTGGTCAGAGAACAACTTGTAGGTGTTGATTCTCTCCTTTCACTATGGGAGTCTGGGGACCAAACTCATTTCACCAGGCTTGGCAGCAAATGTCTTTTCAGGCCTGAGCTTATAGCTATAACTTAGTATCCACTGATAACTCTTCTCCAGACCTTCTTTCTCCCTTCTCAGCCTACGTATACACTAGAAAAGTGGAAAGAAGAGTTTTAATGTCCATCCTCAAAGGGAAGTTTGAAGAAACAAATGTTTCACCTGATATGAATATTATACAATAATATAAAAATCTCAAGTGAGCACATGGAATCCCATTTATAAGTATAATTGTCTTTATCAATTGCAAATAACTTTAATTAATAAAACCTGGCATGATTACAATAATATCAGATAGATTAGATCCAGGAAGATATATTAGTAGCAATAAGAAGTGGAATTTCATCATAGTAGATTCAGAAAGTAATCAAGAGTACATTAAAAATCATGACACCATGTACCTCATAAGAGACCTTAAAAATGAATGAAGCTGCATGAACATAAACCGAGGATGTTCCCAATAACAATTGGAGACCATATTAATTCTCTCAGTGAAGGATAAAAAACCGTACACAGAAGGTGAGCAACAGTATATGATACTGAATGGTATAGCAGGGAAATTAACATAATTTTACATGATATTTCTTAAATGCCCAATTTTTCAAAATGAGAATCATGTGGAAGAAAAAAGATATAATGTGCAGTCAGTGGGCAGGATATTAAAGTTGTGTTGGTTGGATTTTTTTCACAATTGTAGTAAAATATATAAATTTTTGCCATTTAAACCATTTTAAGTCTATAATTCAGTAGCACTGAATACATTTGCATCATCATTGTACACCTGGTATCTGTTTCCAAACCCTTTTAAGTCTTCCTAAATTTAATTACATTAGTTAATAATTCCATTCTGTGAACATTCTATGTACTCCTTTAATGCATAAAAGTTTATTTTTGACATAATCCAATTTATTTATTTTTCCTTGTTTGTTTTCGACATTTTGCCAAAGAATTCACTACCAATTTCTCTGTCATGCAGCTTTGATTTTAATTATATGTATCAATCCAACCTTGTGTTTATCATATTTGTGTGTTTGTGATAATGAACATGTATATGAATGTGTTTATGTGTGCTGAGAGGACATAGACAGAAATACAGCCTAGAACAGTATGCGCACTTAATTACAGAACTGAGTTTGCGAGTTCTCCACTAAAGACGTGTAGACACTTAATGAAATGATTCAGTATATATTTGGGCACCAAAAATGGTGAGCTCAAGCTGTTCCAGCAAGCAAGGATTTTTAAAAGACTGTCAATTCTTGATATAGGACAAAGCTCAAAGTATAAAGTGATATCACTGGTCAGAATATGATATCAACATGTAAAACAGTATTAATGGCAATGATTTATTTATATGAAAAACCTGTCTAAAACAGGTTAGAATAAAACAGGATGAAATAAAAAAGACTTCTTTTAAAAAATACACTATGTCCCTTGTATATATCTAGAAGGAATATAGTACCGTCCCCTACCAAAGAGACTACAATGTAAAGATATGGGTTCCATGTAGGCACCAGCTTGACTTCTCCATGTTCACTGAGATGTACCCTTAGAGATGGGCCCCATCTGTCAGGTAGTAGAGAAAAGCCTTTTGTCTTAGCAACAGCCTGGGTTGTTAGGGGATTTTCAGGGGGCCCTCTTGGTCAACAATTCAAATGAATGTCAGCTAAATCCTGTCACTGTGAGCCTCTTCTGGCTTCAAGAGATTGTCAGTTGAGACTCCAAATCCACCCACCATTATCTGGAGTCCTCATGAGGATCACCTCCATCGATTCCAAGAAGTTTCCATTGCCCTAGGTTTCCACATCACCCCCAAATATGCCACCCCATAATTCCATCCATCTCTCCCCACACTCTCTCCCTCCACCCCATTTCCTCCCCACCTGATTACCTTGCTTTAATACCCATTCATCCCCAGAAAAATCTATGTTCCCTTCCCAGGGCAAATTCTGTGTCCCCCTAGACCCCTACTCTTTATCTAATGCCTTGGGGTCTATGGATTATAGTTTGGTTATCCTTCACTTAATGGCCAAATATTCACTTTTAAATGGGTACATACCATATTTCTCTTTCTGGATTACCTCACTCAGTATTATCTCTTTTTAGTTACATTTGTTTGCAAATTCCATGATATAATTTTTTAAACATCTGAGTAATACTCAATTATGTAAGTGTACCACATTTTCTTTATTCTTCTATTAAGGAACATCTAGGTTGTTTCTACTTTCACTTATGAATAAATATCTTTATTTTTAATAGTTAAGTGCTAAATTATGGATGTGGTTATCATTTGTCAAAGGTTTAGATGCGCTAGCACAGAAATTTTAGATAAGTGGTACTGGAGAATTGTCTGTATTCTGTCAATCATGTTTTAAATAAATGCTGATTGGCCAGGCAGGAAGTATAGGCAGGAAAACCAGACAGGAAGTAGAAATGATGCAATGAGAACAGGAGAATTCTGGGAAGGAAGAAGTAGATTCTTCCCACTCCTGCCCAGACTCTGAAGAAGCAAGATGTGAGCTTCCATGCTGAGAAAGGTACTGAATCATGTGACTAACATAGATAAGAACAATGGGTTAATATAAGCTACAAGAGCTAATACGTATCCTGAACTAATGGGCCAATCAGTTTTATAACTTATGGACATCTCTGTGTGCTTTTCTTTGGGGCTTGCCGGCTGTGGGGTACTGGGTGGGACAGAAAACCCCAACTAGCAGGCCCCACTCATGTTACAGATAAGGCTATAGCTGTGTGCATAAAAATATCTTTCTTGCTGTTCTTTCATGTTATGTGCTGGTTTAAAATGGATACCAAATTTCAGCAAGAGAAAGAATTTCAAACTCGTGTACCCTAGCTCCCTTAGAGAGCACAGGGTAATTACTTCATCTCTTTTTATGTATGGTAACTGATACCAAGAATGATAATGAAACCCACTCAGCAGGATTTAAGAAGTGCTATAAATGACATGCATGGATGTCACAGAAGACTGCTTATCACTTGGAAGGAACTCAATAGATGCCTATTTGTACAGTGAGATTTACTGGCTATATTATTGACATATTGGAGTTTTATTGCTTTCAGATTTATGTACAATGAGTCTTGAAAATTAGTCGTTTGGAATCAGTTTTTCATGCTGTAAGTGTGAGACTATAGAACTACAAGAAAGAAAATATTACAAAACAGAATTGATTTTACATGTCTATAAATAAATTTCATTGTCTCATAAAAGGTTGTCAATAAAATAATAAATCATCTTCTAACTAGGCAGCTGAGTACCCCTCCTAAGCTTAAGATGATGTTTAATGATACAAGTGGAAAGACCATCACCACAGCCTTCTCGGAATCTGTCGGTGAAGGAGGCACTGTCAGCAAACTCAGAAACTGTTCACGAAGTGACCCCACTGGAGGCCTTCCAGCCAAAGGGCAATTAAAGTTGGGCTTCAAGCCATATGTGAAAAGTCCATTTTGTCCTTTTAATTAACAATGCAGTGCTGCCCCGCCCTGCTCTAGTGTGGGGCCTGGCAGAATTACACCACCATAAACCACATTAGGCAAGTTTCCACCAGCAGTATGGCTAATGCATAGTTAGTTTAACTTTATGAGGCAATAAATACAGACCATAATATTGTTGAGTATCAACAATGACATTTTCACTGTATAGCAAGGAAGCAGTTTACAGAACAGGTATTTACAGTGTACTCGGAAGAGCTTTGGTCCCAAAACTGGTAATAACTAGGGGGAGTTTCTGTCATCCACCATCTATTTTCCATTACATGGATTCTGGGCAATTTAAATTTATGTTGCATAAAATGTGTCTGTACGAAATCGTTTTTTTTTTCATCACTGAAGGGTGAAAGAGAGATTCTGTAATGTCAGTAAACATTTCAATTTTAGTGTTTTCATTTGATTCAAAGACTTTCACATTAACTCAGAGAAAGGTATCCATGCTGTCTCAAGCTGTATCGCCGAGTATGATATTTATCTGAAGATGTTTGCGTTGTTCTTCACTCCTTCTAAGAATCCTGTAGCCAGTGAATCCATGCATCTATATTGTGTTATCAGGATTGTTTGATCCGTATATTAGTGTTATTTTATTTTAAGCTTGGCTGATGTATTAGATTTAGCATATTGTTTGAAACAAAGCCATGGAATGATATTTTCCTAAAGGAAAAAAAAATAACGTACAGTTAATTCTGTGTAGATAATCCTTTTGTTTGAAAAACATAAATTTCTTTCAGCCAGACTGATGTTCCAAGAAGCAATGCCTTTCGTTGCTTATGTAGGTCTATTACAGATGAAACTCTGGATGATGATAGACATCCTCACCCAGCTGAACCAAACTCCATAAGAGTGCATGACATCCACAAATGTACGCATCTCAACACCATATTCCTCAGTTCACCGTCAAGCGTGCGTCTCAGTGTGTGGTTTAAGATGGAAAACAGCCCAGCATAAGTCATGTTCATTAAAAGAGGCAGTAAATATAGAGAGAGGTTGGGAAAATGGAAGAAACATTAAAGAGAGAGTGAGAAGAGATTCAGAAAGAATCATCAGGGTAATAAGCACAATTAACAGCTTAATTGCTTCTTAAGAGTAAAAATCAACCTTCTATATATATTGCATTCAGTGTAACAAGGATTGGTAAGATTCAAAATGATATACCGTTGTGGTGACGGAACTACAGCAGTCTGTCAGTTTGTCAGCATCAACTAACTTGATGGCGTTCAAAGTGAGAACAGCCACTGAGAATCAGGGACAAATTAAGGAGCTGTAAGTCATAAGAAAATGGAACAAGTCTGAAAGCCTGAGAAAGACAGAGAAGGAACATTGTGAATTCTCCCTTCAGTGCCCAGCTGAGATCAATTCATGGCAGTACCCTGATGCTGTCCTGCCATCACCGTATTAAATGATGTAGTACTAAACTTTTTCCATGTCATTAAATATTATCACCTCACATTATATTTCAAGACTGCATATAATTCATTTAGCTGAAGTTTTATTGTTGGGAATTTGTCACCTTCTGAATGTCCCTAAGTTAAATGGATACCCAGCTAATCTACATTAAAAAAAGAATCATTTTCAGAAAAATCACCGGAAATGGAGGTGCTAGATTCAAAGATAATAGCATTATTTTCAGTGTTTATGTGTGGATGTTTATTTTGTGTGTGTGTGTGTGTGAATGTGAGAACATCTGTGCCTCAGAACATATATGAAGGACAGATGATCAACTTGGAGAATAGGTCCTTGCTTGCCAGCTTGTTTGTGGCAGGATCTCTGTTACTCACTGCTTTGTGAATGGAAGTAGCTGTGCCAAACCCATGCCCCTCCAAAGCTGTGAGCCACTGGGAATTCTCCTGTTTCCACTTCCCATCTCACAGCAGAGACATGAGAATACAGACATATCTTAAGGTGCTTGGATTTAAGTGATTTCTGGAGACTGAAACCCAAATCTTCACACTTTTATGGCCCACACCTGCTGTGAAACATTGGATCCTTTTGTCTTTTACTCTCTGCCGTGTTTTCGGATATCGTTCTTTCTATTTACTTTAAACTTTAAGTTATCATTATGAATTATTTGTGTAATAATAATTCTTTTTTATACATATTTTGCTATTCTTTTGTGGAAGGGGAGGCCATTTGTTTCCTGAATTCCTGGATGTTTTATTATATTGAGTTACACTTTAACAATTTTCTCCTCTTATTTTTCAGTGTCTCTTTTTTATGAAAATTATTTTACACATACACACATACACACACACTTCCATTGTTTTATTCCTCTTCCATCAGCTCTTTTTTCAATTTTGTCTTCTTGATCTTTGAGTACAAGTTTTATTTAAGTTTCTGTAAATTTTGTTTTCGTGCTGTAAGTTTTTTGTGCTCTCTAGTTTTTCTTTTTGCATTATTCCATTTGCTCTGAATTTCTTTTTTCTACTGTTCTGATTATTATATTGAATCAGACTCTTCTCTCCAATTCACATTAGTCCTTCACTGGCTGTCAAATTTGAAAACAATATTGGAAGCATCCTAAGTATGTCATTCTCGGTGTTTGAATATGAACTTTGATCTTTGGGGATTTAGGATACCGGGATTATAGTGGGTACTTAATTATTAAACAGATGGATACTACGTAGTTAGATATTTTTGCTCTGTTTGTCTTTGCTAGCTATTCTGTATTTCCTTTTTGAATAGTTGATCACTATGTAGGAACTACCACAGATTTTCTTAAGTATTTGTAGTTCTATTTAGACTCATTTTTATAATACATCCTCTTTCCATCTTTTGTGTTTCCTTCCCCCCATCTTCTTCCCACCTATCAGTTTCAGGTCAATGTGACACAATATTCAGTGTGTGTGTGTGTGTGTGTGTGTGTGTGTGTACCAGTGCACATACCTGTGCATGCATGTGTGGTTATTTTTCAGGCGTCATATGTGTTTTGTTGTTTGGGAAGTGGGGTCTGTCACTAGTTTGGAACTCACAGGGTAGACTAGGCTATCTAGTTAGTGAGCTTTAGGGAATCTGCCTTTCTCTAAGAGAGCTGGGATTACAAATACATACCACTGGGTACAACTAGTTTAAATGTGGATTCTGGGAATTGAACTCATGTCCTCATTCTTACACAGTAAGCCCTGAGCCAACCAATTCATTTCTCCAGCCCTGAGGTCAAAGGTATAAGATTCCAGATATCAAGAATGCTTGTGCCCTCTACAAAACATGTTTCTTCCTGTTCTCAAGCTTTTAACTTATATTTAGTTTTGAGGAGTACTACTATAATGTGTGTCAGTGTTTTCTTTTTCTAGTGATGATGATCGTTGTTTAGATAATAATGAGCCTTTAATTTTCTATCCTTCATCAAGTTAGTGAACCAACTTCTTTTTTTCTTTAAAACTGTATTTGTTAAATTTATTTTTTCCATATAATAAATTTTAACGTATAATTATTTTTTTCTATTTAATCTAAGTTCTTCTGTTTTTCTTCTACCTTGCAAAGTTTAAAGTTTCTAGTTAGAAATAATCTCATATTTAAAATTTACCTAATATTATTAAATTTAGGATAAACTTTTTTAATTTTTAAAATAATTTTGACAGAGATTGAGAAATTGTATGAATTGGCACATTCAGTAGTTGGAACCCATAATCTCACAGGGAGTGACATTAGGAGGTGTGACTTTGCTGAAGTGGGTATGGCTTTTTAGTGTGTCACTGTAGGGTAGGGTGGGCTTTGAGGTTTTGTGTGCTCAGGATACTGCCCAGTGTTTTAGTCAACTTCCTGTTACCTGAAAGCCAAGAAGTAGCCAGCACTACTTCTCCCTGCATGCCATCGTACTCCCCACCATGATGATAAAGGATTGAACCTCTGAACTGCATGTGAGCCACTCCCATGAAATGTTTTCTTTATTAGAGATTTCATAGCCATAATGTCTATTCGCATCAATAGAAACCCTAACTCGGAAAGAAGTTGGTACCAGGGACTGGGGTATTGCTGGGATAGGCTGGACAATGTTTTGTTTGGAGTAACATGGACTTTGGTACTTTGGGTTAGGAAAGCAGTGGAATGTTTTAAGCACTGCTTAATGGGTCATACTAGTAGAAGCATGGAAGACAGTGGTACTGAGTGTGATTTGTTGAACTGTGTACATCAAGAGTATTCAAAGGTAAAGAATGTTAGAATGTGGCCTCAAGACTAGTCCTGTGATATTTTGGTGAAGAAGGCTCTGCCTTTTGCCCTTGTCCAAAGGGTCTGTCTGAGGCTAAAATGAAGAGTTTTGAATTAATTCCATTGACAGAAGAAATCTCAAAACAGCCTAGCATAGACTCTGTTGTGTGGTTATTAGTGTTACTCTGATGAAAACCTACAAGGAAAAGGAACAAGATGTAAGGGAACAGTTTCTGTCCAGATGGTGCCCCTAAAAGACAGGGACTCTGAGAAATGCACCTAAACCCTGTGGTCATTTGATCAGACCTAGTCTCTAGCATGACAGACAATAAATAACAAAGTCTTTGCTAACCAGAAACCCTCAAAATTGGCCAAAAATCCAAGAAATTGCTTGATTCCTGCCCTTTGTCTGCAGACATACTGTCAGGACATACTGCTTCCCATGTATACCCTCAGAGAACATGGGTTCCATGCCACTTGGATTCATTGGACAACGGCACATATGTCCTTAGCTGATTGGATAAAATATGGATGTATGCTAGTGAACACACACATCAAAGTAGAGCTACACCCGAATGCTGGTCTCCTCAGTCTGCTTCTCAGGTAACTTGTTGCCCTCACCCCCAGCTGGCAGAGCAAAACCCCCATAAAAAGCCAAGCAGAGAAAATTACAAAATGTAAATTTGAGAAGAAAATATCACCAGAAAATGGAATGGAATTAAGTATTATGTTTAAAGAGATAAATTTATTAAGAATTGGAAAAAAAGGAGTGGTAACTTTAGACAAGATCCTACATAGTTAAATTCCAATTTGAGAAAAAGAACTAAATAAAAGCTTAGAGCTGGGTGTTGTGGGGGCACACCTTTAATCTTAGCCCTGGGAAGACAGAGACTGGTGAATCTTTGAGTTTGAGGCCAGCTTGGTCTAGAGACCCAGTTTTGGAACAGACAAGCTTAGGCAGTGAAGGACAGAAATCTCCTGAAAACATAACTGAACGAGGGGGTCATGCTTCAGCCCTAGTAAGAAGCAGAACTTGGCAACATTGGTCACATGGTTCTGTCTTTAAGAGTTAATGATAGAAGAAATGGGTTATGGAATTTGCCTTTGTGCCTAAAGAAAGCTGCTGAACCCAGGCCTGTGTCAAGGGTATCCCTGAATAGAAGCCTCTTGGACAGGCCATTGTGTAAAGCTGTGAGTTTGAAGACTGGATTAACATGGCAAACCCAAGATAGTAGTCATGGTATACCTGCTGAGGAGAGCTGCTAATAGGGAGTGAAAAAAAGCCCAAGAGAAAGAAGTGTGGGGCAGTTAACAAAACTTAATGGAATTGGAGATCTAAAGTGATGTGGGGCCAACCTGGGGCAACTATATCCACATAAAATATGAGAGAGTTTGAGAAGGAATTCTAGCTAGCTTTTACTTTGTGAATTAACCTATTTCTATTAATCTGTGTGTCACCGTAAGGCTGTGGCCTACTGGTATATTGTGGCATCTGTTTCCTTAGGCATCTACATGGCATCTCCCTGACTTTGTCTTCTTTAAGCTTAGTTTTCTTGCCTAGTTCTATTCTGCCCTGCCATAAGCCAAAGCATATTCTTTATTAACCAATGGTAATAAAACCTATTCACAGCATACAGAGGAGAATCCCACATCACAAAAGAGTGCTTTGATATCAGACATGAAGATTCAGAGTTTCAAGTTTAGACAACTGGTTTTCAGTTTTGTTTTGGTTCAGTATGTTCTAGTTGTGCATATTTCCCTACACTTTGGAATGATAATGCATATTCTGTGTCATTATATATTGGAAGTATATGATCTGCTTCTGGATTTTGATTTTACAGGGGAATACAGTTAAGACATTTCATGAATCACAGAAGAGATTTTGAACTTTGAACGTTAAAATATTGTTAAGACTGTGATAGACTTTGGGAACTTTTGAAGTTGTACTAAATGAATTTTATATTATGATATTTTTGCAAGTTTATGGGGCCAAGGGAGTGGAATGTGATACTTTGAATGTAATTGGCCCCCATAATTTCATAGGGAATGACACTACTATGAAGTACGCCTTTATGAGAATGGGTATGGCCTTGTTGGAGGAATTGCTTCACTGTGGGGCGGACTTTAAGGTTTTATATGTTCAGGATACTGCCCAGTGTCTCAGTCAACTTCCTGTTGCCTGCAAGCCAAGATGTAGCCATCACTACATCTACATGCCACCGTGCTCCCCACCATGATGATAAGGACTGAACCTCTAAAGTTGTAAATGAGCCACCCCTATTAAATGTTTTCTTTATAACAGTTATATGGTCATGGTGTCTCTTCACCTGTAGAAGCCCTAAATAATACAGTTCGGTTCCTACAAATATTCAAATAGAGTATCAGTAACACTGGAACTGGAGTCGTAGGCCACTGTGAATTGCCTGACATGGGTAAAGAACACAAACTCAGGAAGAACATAAAGTGTTTTTAACAATTAAGCTATTTCTCCAACTCCTTTGTGTGTTTCTGTAGCCATAGATTTCTAATTTATCCTGTTTTGTATTACCAGAGATTTAAACCAGGGCTGTGGCTCAAAGCTCTACCTCTGAGATGGACCCCAGTCCTTCTTTCTGTTCTGTGTGTTCATCACCATCTCAGCATCATCAGGCATCCCCACATGGGCACTTTAGGGCATGTCTCCTGACACTCTTTACGTCTTCAGCAAGATATTCTTGGAAATTATGTATACATGTATCTATAGATTTACATGCCTTTGTAAATAGTGAAAAAGAGGCCATAAGTTTGAAAAAGAGCAAGAGGCTTTACATAGGAGTACTTGGAAAGGAAGAAAAGGAAAGGAGAAATGTAATTATATTGCATTCTGAAATATTTTTAAGTAAGATGAAATTCCCCATGTTTCATTTATCCTAGACATTGTGATTTATGAGTGTAATGATCCTATTATTGTATGTTTTTACAAATATTGTTATGGTTTATTTAATTATTTTACTTTGTTGTTAGTTAACTTGGTTGAACTCAAACTTCAAGCTCCATCTTCTTAGTCACAGTTCTCAGCTGAAATTGCTTTTATATTCCTGTCTTTAGTGAGGTACTTTGAGTTCACTCTGTTCATATATAATTCAACAATTGCTGTTTATTTGCTTAAGGCTTATGAGCAAAATATTGAGTTCTGTCTCTGTAGCTCTGTCTTTTCTTTGTACATTTACCAATTCCCAGCTGCTTTAATGTCCTCAGATCATGTCTCTCTGGTTCCTCAGCAAAAGTTGTCAGTGTCCTTTCTGAGCTCTGTGTGTTCTTGTAAATATGGATTTGAAAGCACTTCTGTGCTCGAAGCCATAAACTGGAATACACCCTGTATCAGTTGTTTTCTCAGTTGTTGACTTGACTGCAGTATCTTTCTGGTTTTGTTCACTTTCCAGTACATTCAGAAAGTTACTTGGATTTTTACAACTTAGAAAAAAAATTCTGTTCAAAACTTATGATTATCTTTATTGGGGAACACTGACATGATTCAAGAGATTGTGCCTTTTCCAGGACATTGCCAACTCAGTGTATGATACCATGTGTTTCTTGTCAATCAGTCTTCAAAATTAAAGAGTGTTCCAATTCATTATCTGCTTTGTTATTTCATTTTCTCTTGTTGCTTTTATCATCTCTTTCACAAAATTATGTACATAGTTTTGTCAGTTTGTATCTTCTACTATCTTCTAGTCTAAATTATTGTCTTGTCTTGGTTATCATATATAGAGAAATCAAGGTGGTTCTGAGCTGGAAACTATCTCCCTCCTGGCTAGTGTTCAGAGTGACAGAGGAGCTATGTAGCAGGATTCATTGGAGTAAATACATCCCTGGTCATGGGCCCAAAGTGGGAACGTGGATGATTTCAGTTGATGGGCTGCTAGAGAAGCAAAGTCACTTTTTTGGGTTGAGTAGCCATTTATAATTTCTCCATTTTTCCACTGTATGACTCTATACTCATACACATATGTGCATCACAAGTTGGACACAGTGTGTTAAAATCTAATTAATTAAGCTCAAAATTAGAACAGGGAGTTGGTATGAAGAATTAATGGCAGAATCGGGAGGGGAGATGGAGAGGATGAGTAATGAAAATGACCAAGACTAATGTTTTGAAGCATAAATTTTAAGAAGAAATAGCCAACAAATTTAAGAGATAGAAGATGTGTAAGAGTATTACACATCATCTATACATACCTATACAAGATGAGGGTAGAGGAGTTTCTCAGGAGGCTCTATTCCTTCCTGGGTATCTAATGATTTTTACGGGTTACCATCGGAGGAAATATTGTTTTCTCTAAGAGTGCTGCCACTGGAAGTATAGGTGAGAAGGACAAGTTCAGAGGTTAAGAAAGGGATACACCAGAGGGAGGGGCAGGATAAAATAATCACCAAGCATTGTGTATGGGTGTCAAAGTCATAAGGAATAAATATGTTTTTGTACATGCACAAAATATGTTTTCATAACAATTTTATACATGTATAGCATTATATTTTTTTCATGGTCAATCTTTATCATCATCTCTTGTCAACTATTAATCCCTTTTCCATAATAGTTCCCCCTCACTTTAATGCCATGTGCAATCACACACATACACACACATGTGTATGGACACACATACACACATGCATGCACACACACATGCATGCACATGCGCATATGCACACACTCGCACACACATGCATGCACAACACATATATGCACACACATGCACACACTTATACACACATGCACGCACACACACACACACACACTCAAAACCTAGATCATGCATATGAGAGAAAGCATGCAATACTTGTTTTTCTTTCCCTTTCTTTCTTTCTTTCTTTCTTTCTTTCTTTCTTTCTTTCTTTCTTTCTTTCTTTCTTTCATTTTTCCCTATCATTACTCCATTTCTGTCCTAAATATTCCATCTTCTATTTTCATCACACATACAAACACACATGTACACACACACAAAGACACACAGCAAACACACAATCACGCACAGAGAACATATCACACCACATACACATGTACATGCACAGAGTTCACACACATACAACACACAACACCCTCACACCCTTTCCATTGGTTTCCTTACTGCAGCAACATGTTTAGAATGCAGAATAGTCTCCTTAAGGAAGAAATTACTTTTATAAAAATCTTTCTGCTTAAATCCTCCACTAGTATGCTGTCATTCAAATAACATTTCATGCCTGCATCACATTTTTAAGTCTATATGGCCTGAGAAACGTCCTTGATTTCTATTCCTAACTTTCCCATCTACTCTCTTGCTTTTGTTGGTATATGTTCCTCTTTCTCACATTTACTTAATTAGAAGTGACCATGTTCTCAGCTTTCATAGTCTACCTGGAACAGTCTTCCACCATATCCTTGCAACAACCTCTGATGATTTCTGCCCTTGACCTCAGAATAGCCTTTTCCTGGAAACCTTGTTGAAGACAATAATCTCAGTTTCCTTTGTTCTATTACAATTTAATTTCTTCCTCCAAGTACAGGTTGTTAGTTGAACTTATTCAGTATTGTCCTTAAATGTCTGTACATGAATGTACTTAGAGAAGATAGATTTGAAATGAGTATGCAATAGAAATATGTTTTATCAATTGTTGTTAAACTGATGTTATGTCAGTTCACAATTCTTATGAATTTAGGTTAAGACTTAGTTATTTTGAATGGTTCAAAACCTATATTATTCAAAATACATAGTTATAATTTATTTTTATTTTTTTATATTATGTTAAATTTTCTTGGTATAGTATATTGGACAAATTCTTATTTATCCCTGGCAAAATTCCATATTAACATAAGGATATGTGTATTTTTATTAATATCAGTTTGTTGAGAATATAGCTCAATTTGTCTCACCATTTTACTTAATATTTTTGAATCCCAAAATTTAATTTCAAATAATACAAAAGTGCTTTGCTAATGTATCTGCTCATCTAGTACATCAAATGTCCTAAGAACTCTATATGAAGCATACTCTACATGCTTAAGTCAACTCTAAATTCTCTGAGTCACAAAACATACTATCAAAGCTATTGAGAACTTTCAACATTTATTCTGAATTGTTGTCCATAAATTGCTGTTTTTCTCAAATTAAGCAAAAATCTGTTTCGTATATACTGCAGGTATCTTTGTATTTATCTTTGAGAAAATTATGTAAAAGTAAATCCTGTAGAGTTTTTAAATGAAGAAAATATTAAAGACACAGAATGTATTGTATTTTAAATTTAAATTGGGAACATCATGTAACAGGCACCCAGACCTTCATACATCTGACACTATGTTAGAGGCAACACTCTGACCTCAAAACCAAACACGTATGACTCAGTACCTACAAAAATGGAATACCTTACTTTTGCCTGATTTAAAAACAACAACAACAGCAAAAACAATAACCCAGCATTGCTTTTGTATTTCAGAGTAGAGAGAAGCTTGGTTTAATGGGTGTTTGACAGCTTTCCTAATGATGATAAAATTAAATTGATCAAATGCACATTAGAGATTTTAGACTGCAGAACATTCAGCAGTGAATGGGGAATTATTTCTGAATAGTATATGATTTGTCAAAATGACTGCATGTACAGCAAGACTGTTCCCATGAAAGCTCCAGTCTACCTGGATCGTGTTAAGCCACTTCTTTTTTATTTCTTTTATTTCCAAGACACTTGCAATGCCTCTGATCTGGGGTTCTTGTCCCATGAGAGCTGGATACTTTTACTTCACTATGTGCGGATGAAAGAAGGACTGCAGATGGGAGCTTCCAACTCAGGAAGCATGTGATTTGTTCCTTTGCAGAAGGAATTCAGCACCTCAGTAATTTCTTGCAGATTTTACCTGACTCATACAGTCATTATACAGAGAGAAAGAGACTACTCTATTTGTCATAGCACATATGGTTACACATAGCTATATTGCCAGGCAAACATATACATCTAAAATGATTAAAATTCATATGCATATATAAGCATATACACATGAAAAAACACTTTCAGAAGTTGTATTTTATTTTTATTGTTGGTAAGTAGGTAATTACTGACATCACAATGGTAATGAAAATCTCTGAATTTCAGGAATCTATAACATTACCTATTTGTACACAGTCTTGAGGACTGTGTGATTGCCATTAAATCTAAGCGATGTGTTGCTTCTATTTTTTCTTCAACAGTCTCTCTCCCATGTCTCTTGGGAGAAATTCACAAGAGCATGAGAGTATAGTAATCTTAGATCACACTATATCATGGTCTTCAGAGAGAATATTGAAGGCAACTGATTAAAGAAAATCATTCAGAGGGAGGTAGTTTCAGCAATATAATTCCCCAGTGCATAAAAAATGTTTCTGATTTAAAAAATAATTTCCATATTCATGTAAACTCTGGGCATTACAGTCATAGCACAATAATGCCACACTACAGTGGAAACAGGGTGATGTGTTTGTATTTGCCTTTACTTATTTTTTTTAGTAAAGGCACAATTTTCCTTAGCGAATTATTGATAGTGGCAGTTGCCCTCATCTACTTGGATAAGCACACATATACATATGTGTGTATGTGTGTGAACGCTTGCCTTGAGTGTGTCAAGGAAAATTATTTAAAACAACAATTTGCTATCCTATTTGAAGCCTGCAACAGAAAATTTACTCCTGCTTCTGTGCATTAGAACCACGGACGGCAGTCAACAATCCTTTCACCTTCTTGTTTCAGTGTTAGTCTTAAGTGGAGTGTTATCAAAGAACTTAGGTACATATCACACAAAATTGTGTTTGCTCAAGTAAAATTCCTCACAACTAGGAAAAACTATGACCTTAGAGTAAATATTATGAGGTTTTATGATAACGTACTGTCATTAAAAGTGAAAGTAGTAAAATGATTTATTCTAAAACATTTTTTTAACTCTCAATATATAATGAAGGCACTGCTTCTAACAGACAGTGTGAACAAATGTGTTAAAGATTGGATTTGTGTGATTTTGATGTTTCTGTTTTCTTCTTAACTTTACAGATCTTTTGCTTGTCTATTTTTTTCTATTTTTATAAGCTTTCTATGTGTTAAAATGTGTGCATATCAGTATCTATATATGGTTCTTGTGTTGTTTATTTTGTTGTTTTTTCTTGTTGGTTTGTGTGCTTTGTTTTATTCTGGTTTGTTTGTTTTTCTTTATCTCATTTCACTTTATTATTGTTGTTTTTATTGTTATTATCATTACCAGTTTTGATGCCTATTTGTATTCTGATGAGAGAAAAATTGTATGGATTTGCATGGGTGGCAAAGAAGGAATGATCTTGGAAGAAACAGGGAAGGGGAGACATGGGCTCATGTGCTAGTTAGTCAGTCTGTGCATCTCCCGCATCATGTTAGAAAGAAGATTCGTCACAGTTAGAACAATTGGCATACCGAAGTTAGATCCAACTTATTCCATGTTAGGTTTTCTTTGTGTTGTTGAGGCAAGGTTCCGTTTAGCAATCATGCTGGCCTCAGCTCATGGTGATTCTCATGCCTCACTTTCCCAAGTGACAGAATTACAGGCCTGTGTCACCAGCGCCAACCATAGTTTCCCTGTACTGTTTAATTTATCTAGTTTTGCTCATGGACAAGCATTTTGAAAAAAATAATGCTTCTCATACTCTGATAACTCATAATCTTGGGAGAGAAACCTTGAAAGACTAAATTCCCTAATATAGAATCACAGTTATATAAGTGAAAAAAATATTTATTTCAACAGAGGAACTGGGGAAAAGTAATAAACAGAGGTGAAGTTTCAGCAAGAACATTAGGGAATGACAAACCAAGGATACAAATTGTTTAGTTGGAGAGCAGAGATATGAAGAAATGTTGACCAAGGTTTTCTCTCCAGCCCAGTCCTGCAGGTGTTAAGTCCCAAAGAATCACATAGAGGTCTACATTAGTTGTAAATTGATTGGCCCATTAGCTCAGGCTTCTTATTAACTAACCCTTATAGCTTACATTAGCCCATAATTCTTGTCTGAGTTATCCACGTGGATTGGTACCTTTTTCAGCAAGGCAGTCACATCTTGCTTCCTCTGAGCCTGGAATATGACTGCAGACTGAAACTTCCCTCTTCCCAGAATTCTTATTGCCCTGCCTCTACTTCTTGCCTGGTTGCCCCACCTATATTTCCTGCCTTACCATTGGCCAATCAGTGTTTTATTAAAAATAATGCGAGTGACAGGATAAAAGAGCTTTGTCTCACAGCATTGAAGATCCATTCAGAATACTGACAGATGCTCAGGAAACTGGTTTGAGTATACCATATGTACCATAAGGGAAGTGTGCTGAAAATAAATATAGATAGGTAAGGTGAGAATTATAATAGGCTTCAGATGAACCACCAACAACCTTCTTCCAGTTACAATGAATGCAAGTTGACATTTGGGAGGTGGGGTTTAATTGTCACTTGCCTAAGTTAGAATTCAAATCTTACTGCAGGAGGTCAAACTTAGGGAACTGAATTTTCATGACACTCCAAATGAAGAGATGATACTCAGGTTTAGTTCTTATTCAGGGGTGATGAGAATATAAATGGTGTACAAACATGAGACAAGGTTTGAGGATAAAACTAGCAAACGTTTTTGAGTGAATTCAGCAGTCAAGTAAAGGAGAGACAAACAAAACAGTGCCTATTTTTTATTTTATTATTCAATATGCTTGGAAGGGGAGATATATTTCCTGAGCAAAGTTTTATTGCTCAGGAATATTCATGTTACATGCAGAAAAATACCACCTTGCTCTAAGTAACATTTTAAAAACAAAACGAAACAAACAAATTGGAGAGTAGATTGTCCCATTTCCAGTTTCCAGCTTTCTTATAGATTTGTTTATTTTTAATTAGGTTGGATGTTAGTTGTCTTATTGCTGGGACCAAATTCTTGACAGAGCAATTTAAAGAAGTGTTTATTAAAGAAGTGTTTGTTTTGGCTGAGTGCTCCAGGTCACATGGTCTATCCCCTTAGGAAAACCCAGCAGCAGGAGAAGGAGTCATCCACAGGAAGCACAGGCAGATGAATGTAGGTGCTCAGCTTCTTCCTTTTCATGCATAGTGGGAGACATAATCTTCCCCAGGAATGAACACAATTGGTTGTCTAATACCAGGTGGGCAGCCCTGAGAAAGTACCTGTAAGTGGTTTTGTTAAGACTGAGAAGGCTATATTTAGGAATATATGTATGTATGCATGTACATGTATGCATGTAGCAAGGGGACGAAAAGAAAGTACTGGAGGGTTTGGAGGGAAAAAAGGGTCAAATGAAATGATGTAATTGTATTATAATCTCAAACACATAAGAAAAAAATGAAGGGACTCAAAAACACCCAAGCAAGCTACAACAAAAAGAAGACAAAGAAATCACCTCACATTTTGGGTAACTTTATTACCTCGCATTCTATCATAGCCCCAACTCCTTTCAGAGCATGCAACCCACAGGTCATGGGTTTTCAATGTCTATCAGACCCTGTTTCAGAAAAGGAAAGATCATTGTGCTTCAAAACAGATCCTACATCCTTTGTCACAGTGCCTATATTCAAGCCTCTGGAACACTCTGATGGAGGAGGGTCATCTGTCTATTTGTTACTTTCATTGGTTAATAAAGAAACTGCCTTGGCTTTTTGATAGGGCAGGATTTAGATAGACGGAGTAGACAGAACAGAATTCTGGGAAGAAGGGAAGTGAGCCAGACGCCAAGGAGCCAGATGCCAGGTCAGACATGCTGAATCTTCCCCAGTAAGCCACCACCTCATGGTGCTGTACACATTAATAGAAATGGGTTAATCAAGATGTGAGAATTAGTCAATAAGAGGCTAGAACTAACAGGCCAGGCAGTGTTTAAAAGAATACAGTTTGGGTTGTTATTTCGGGTGTAAAGCTAACCAGTGGCCAGGAGCTGGGAGGTGGGAAGTGGCCCGCAGCTCCTTCTACCACACTCTAGGATATTTTGCCTTTTTATTCAAAGGACATATGTGAAGGTTAAATGATATAGGACACTCCAATATGACTTATATTTGGAAAATTTATGAACTTGCAAGCATATCACTTTAACTCACAGAAATTATTTCAACTCTTCTTTTATCATAAAATCCATGTGAGAACCTATCATAGAGACATAATTGGAGCTTTATAATATGTTCCACACTGTGGTAAGGCTTCAAATATAACAATAACTTGGATATTGTGATCTGTTAGTAAAAAAGAAACAAGTTACTGTTTCTTTAATGCAAGTCATGCTCACTCTTGCATTTACTGGTAAACTCAGATGTGCTCTGGATTCTAGTTTACTTGGCTCTGTTGTGTGACTTTTTTTGGAATGTGTGAAAAAACAAAAGCAAAAACTTCTTTTTGCCCCAGAAAGGTTACTGACAACAGACCCACAGACTAACAAAATAAGTTTACTTTAGTTTAGTTTAGTGAATCATGACTCTTTTCAAGTTATTTGAGGAAGTATTGGAAAGGGCTTACTTACATGTACATGAATAACTTGAAGTAGCTGTATCCAGAAAATACTCACCCTGGCAGGCAGAATGACTTAGGAAAGCTAAATCTCTGGAACTCCTGTAAAACTTACAGGAGAATGCTGCTCTGTTTCAGGAACATTATCAGTTTCATCTTTCTGTGGTTAAGAAACTTCCTTTACTTCCAAATTCTTACGAGGTTCTCTTTTCACTCTTTGACCAAATGCTTCAATTCAGAGTGCTTTTTTTGCTCAGTCCTTTAGGTCTCTTTCTTGAAAAGTTTAATTTTTAATTCTATGGTAATAGTTATGAAACTCACACATATAGGTACTTTGTGGGAAAAATAAATAGAAAATGACTACACATCTAAACACAACTTTAAAACAAACATTATCAATTAGGCTAGAGAGTGACATCCCTTTGACCTGTAACACTGTTCATGTGTCCAGTCATCTGGAGTGATAGAGAGGAGAGAATTCAGAGAAGAGAAGATGATGTGATATGCATTGAACTGACTGGCAAAAGATTGTGTAATTTTAGAACACATTTAACATTTTACCATATTTAAATAATAAAAAAATTGTCATAAATCTTTTCACTCTTTCTGATTTCCATAAACATAATTATATACTCCTTTTTTCTTCTACTAGTGATTTGCCTATGAATTTTTGAAAAGAATTTGAATTTGTGATTAAATCCTTTCAATGTTAACAGTACAAAATGAGGGTCAGCAATCCCAGAAGAGCAGTTATTAAACTATTTTAATTTCTGCTTAATTGCTAATACAAGGTAGAGAAACTTAGAGAGATGAGTTGTCTTATGAGTCTATCAAATTGGGAAACTGGAGACATGGAAACCAAATGATATGCAAATTTGACAATGTACAGATCTTAGAACAGATTATAATAAAAGAACAGCATTTCAACTTTTTTTCTATTCCAAAAGTTTTAGAAACTCATAGTAGAAATGATTTAGGAGAGAGCAAGAAGTACTTCATTAACAGTGGTAGTGTTTAATACCAGAATAAGAGGCTAAACTAACTTCTCTCTAAAGGTATCTATCACTGTGCAAACTGAGTGGCTGTGTTTCATTATTAGGATATTTACTGACCTCCAAGTGGCATGGGATTTAAACAAAAAAACACTAAAAGTGTGATGAGAGAGAAGAGTTTCATGGACAGAAATTGTTCTAAGGGTAGAGATCAACAAGCCTAAAAGTAAGTCTTTGGAAACTACAAATAGCTTTCAAAAATTCATTCCAAATACATTCTCTTTTTGTATGTAAGACTCGCCCTCTTAAAATGTGCATTCCATAAAAATAGAAAGAAAATTATCACCTTTCCTTCTGGAACATTTGATAAGAGAGGATAAAACCTGAAAACGCTATCTTAGAGAAGTCTGTGAGCAGCTATTTTTAAATTATATGGCTTGATTGACTATGTAAGTTCTTTGACCAAACGTGCCCGAACATCCTCTACAATTCTGCACTTCAGTAAGTCCATTCTGGCCTATATCATTATAAGAATAACATGGTAAAGCATTCAAATATGGCTTACCCAAGCCATAAAATTGGGAAGGAGACATGCTTCTTCTATACACATAGATTCAGTATCTTTTCTGCCCAGGCTTTATTACTTGGATAAATCATAATTGACTAAATTAGTGCATTGATCATATTGGAGTAATTTGACGCTATCATTTTTCAGGAGAAAATGTTATTCTTCCATCTAGCTAAGATTAATTATTACTAGAGACAAAATAACTCTTGATAGCTTATAAAAAGGGCTCAATGGGAATTTTCACGGGATTTATTTCTCACACTATCTAAATTTAAGTCCCCTCGTTAAAAATGATGTTCAAAAATTATGTATTCCTATCTAAATTTAAGTCCCCTTGTTACAAATGATGTTCAAGAACTATGTATTTTGTCTACCATCCTTTGTCCTTCTTCTTTCTATGGCTTATATTGATAGGTTAAGACCTATCACACTCTATGAAGACTCACACATGTTCAGTGACCTATGGCCTCTTGCCCTTTTGTTCAGTAGTTCCTCGCAGTTGACTATGCCTGTAGCACATGCTTCATGAGTATGTACTGTTGTGTGTGTCTCTTTCCATGCATAAACCAGTCCCTGCCTGCGTCCTGAGCATGCCATTGATGTGAATCTCTCTGTATTTAGCACAAGACTGTGAATGAAAGAGAGAATAAATGAATTTACTATTATGTGCCATTATTCAAATACTGAGAGTTTAGCATTCAGGCAACCTCTTTCCTTGTGTGACACTGCACTGCTGTGATCTACTGCAATTGTCCACTACTCTTTTCTTTTTTTGTTTTTGTTTTGTTTTTTGAGAATTTCATGTTTGAGTGCTATTTGAAATGACTTTTTTTTTCAATTGTTTGGGCATTTTTTTTGAAGAAATAAGAATTCCATAATCCCTAAACAACTAGTGGTTGCACTTTGAAAACTGACAATGGGGCCCCACTGCTGAGGACAATGTCCAGACCGCTCATTGAATGTACAGATTTTGAGCTGGTGCCTGCCTGGAGTCTTTACCTCTACATTCTAGTCTCTTTGGCATGGGATGAAACTATAGAAAGAAACCGGAGCACCATCCCAAACCCCCAAATCCTACATGTACAATCTGTCCTGCCTACATGATGTGCTGGGGCAATGGTGATTCCTGACTTGTGAGAATGGCCAACCAATGTCTGGTTCAAATTGAGGTTCATGCCCTACACTGCCTGGAAGGTCAGGAACCAGAAACCTAGGGTAGAACCAAACAGGGCAGGAAAAAACAAGCAAACATCATCATCATCAACAACAACAAAAACAAACAATGAAATTGTTTCCAATGACATTCTGCTATACTCACAAGGTGCCTTGCCCAGCTGTCATCAGATCAGAGAGGCTTCCTCTGACTACAGAGACACAGCCAGACTATGTGGAGAGAGAGTCTAAATTGGAGATATAGTACCTCCCGTCACAGACTAGGGAACTCCACAGAAGAGATATAGGAAAGTTTGTAGGAGTCAGAGGGTTTAAGGACACCAGAAGAACATGGCCCACTGAATCAACAGGGCTCACAGGGGCTCACAAACAAGAGGCCTCCATGGGTGTGCACCAGGTCCTCTGTGTATATTCTGGCAGTTAGATTGGTGTTCTGGTGGTGTTTCTAACAGTGGGAGGGGGTGTGTCAATGACTCCTTTGCCTGCTATTGGGACTCTTTTCCTTCTGTTGGGCTGCCTTGTTCAACCTCAATAGGAGGGCTTCACCTTGACTTATGGCATCTTGTTCTATCCTGTTTGGTTGGTGTCTCTTGGAGGCCTACTCTTTCCAAAGGAAACAGAGACAGGAAGGAGAGCAGACCTGGGAGGGGAGCAGAGTGGGGGAGGGGAAAATATGTTTGAGTTGTACTGTAGGAGAGAAGAATCTTATTTTCAATAAAAAACATCAAAAAAGGAAAAAGAATTCTGTAAAAGTCATTTATATATCTAAATGACTCAATTAATCATTTAAAAATAGATAGCAGATTTGGCAGATTATGGAACAAAATATTGTGGATTATGAATAAATTATATACAGTACTGTGCACTAAGGAATTTGGACTTGTATGTAGAGAATGTTTGCCTTTGACTTATGCTCTTATAAAATAATCAAACAACCTAGAATTTCTCTAGTGACAGGAACATCTTTCTTAATCACTCCACACCTGCTAATTTAATCTAAATAAATGATTCAGGGATGACCAGACACACTCAGTCATTTATGTTTGTGTGATGGTCATTCCTGAGAGATCAAATATGGAATTAACCTTTTGGAGTATTCAACCTTTTGCCTAGCTCTGCTTTCTGGAAAGATCTTAGAGATTGACCATACCAACATCAACAATGTATCACTCATCTTGTCTATAAAATGTAATGTCAATAAAAATTTTTCAACACCCCATTTTATAAAACAGAACATCTGGAATGATAAAGATCCAGGGTTTGGTCATTTGTCTCTACTGCTCTTTGTTCTTAACTTTTATTTATCACTTATGACTTTGATCTGTGATATAGCTATGGATATCTGTTTATTTCACTAAATAGAAGGCATTTTCAAATAAATAACAGCTTTATATTAATTCAGTACTACATGCCAAGTTCAAAGTAGGTGGTTAATGATATCAAATTAATGAGTATCTGGAATATAGGAATTTAAACAAATTTGCTCAATTGACAAATCCAGGTGCTTTCATCATGCTGCTACATTGTGATTTTGTGGATTTTATTACTATGTGACCTTTCCTCAATAATTATAAATATTTCATACGTTAACTTTAGGATTCTCCTATGGGGCTAAGAGGAATTACATTTTAATTGAGAAAACAGTGATTTGGGAGACAGAATAATTAGAAATATTTTGAGCTCTGTTATTTCATTGTAATCTCAAGAAATTTTCATTTTGTAGTCTCAAGAAAATTACTCATTTAAGCTTTTATTTCTTTCTTATAAAGTAGTAATTACTCCATATTTTCTATTGCTATATTATACAATTATTTAAATGAGTAACAAAATTAATACTTCATTCCACTTTCTCCAAACTTGTAAATTAGGCATATATTTTGAGTGTATATGTATAAATGTTTAAATATTTAACACATTCTATTTCTTCAGTGCTATATTATCATAGCAAGGTAGATGATTACTAGCAAAGTATTTTTAGTTCAAATCAACAACGATTAAATATATCACCCTTTCTGGTGATTTTACCCAAGATATGTTATCTGATGGGACTTTTTCAATGCAAAATGTATATGTGACCAAAGTCTCACTCAGAAAATGCTTAAGTTTGATTCACCATTCTAATTGAAAATCTCTGATTCACAGGCAAGTTTTCTGTCTTTATGGAGTATAATGCCAGCTTGCTTATTAATTTGCTCATTTTTACATCTACTTGTTCAGTGAACAAAACGCACATTGGGCATCCATGTGCCTCAGGTGCAATGGTAGGTAATGGGGTTACAAAGATGAATTAGGTTGCCCTTTACCTCAGGAAATGATCAAGCAGTGGTTCAAGTTGCTGACTTTTTGAGACCTTAGCTGCATCAATAACAGCTTGTACATAAAAGCAGACTTTCTTCAGAGTTTGCAACACTTTGTGAGGATCTTTAGAAAGGAAGACTGAGAAAAGCTAACAAGGTTGAGCTCCATTGCAAGACCCAATGGAAAACTCTCTAAAAAGCTTTCTGACAACTTAATCTTTGTCTATCAGTATTAATTGTGGTGACTGTATCTTAAGCAGTCTAAGAGGAAACAAGGCTTAATTCTATCTCGAGACTGGCTTCCAAACAAGTCTAGTGCAATCTAGTTAATACAACTCAGCAACAGCTGACTTGGATCCGAAATGTGTGTTATAAAATATGGCACTTTTCATGGGTGTGTTCTAATACAAGTGCAGAGAACCTGGGTGGAGTAGAGACCACTTGAGAGGCAAAAATTGTACTGCAAAGCATCTCTTCTCTCTGATGAGGGCCCGGTTTTTCAATAATTCTGAAGAAAATGATATCTCTCAGAAAAATGAATGCTGAATTTTAGTAGCAATAGGTTTATTTTATTTTATTTTTTTCGAGACAGGGTTTCTCTGTGGTTTGTGGTTTTTTGGAGTCTGTCCTGGAACTAGCTCTTGTAGACCATGCTGGTCTCGAACTCACAGAGATCCGCCTGCCTCTGCCTCCCAAGTGCTGGGATTAAAGGCGTGCGCCACCACCGCCCGGCCACAATAGGTTTATTTTTTAAATCCTGTCTTGTGAAGATTTATGGATTCAGGCATCTAAGCCATATAAAACTAATTAATAAAATTTCTTTAATTAATTTATTATGTCATATGCATTCACTAATTTTTAAATACACTGATCATGTTAATTCTATGATTTTTAAAAAAGTATATTATCATTCAAGTTGAAATTCTTTTTATAATTAAATTAGTTTTGATGATTATATAGTAACTGTAACTCTCCAGAGCAAAATGCATACATCTGAAGAGTTTACAAAATGTTTTTTTTTTTGTTTTTTTTTTTTGTTTTTTTCGAGACAGGGTTGAGTTATGTATACCAGTTTGCCTGATTCATACCTAAATGGCCATAAAGACAAAAGTTTGCAAATAAAGACAAATTATAAAATTACACACACACACACACACACTCACACACACACATACACTCACACACACACATATACTCTCTTTCTCTCTCTCTCTCTCTCTCACACACACACACACACAAAACAAACCAAGAATAGCTAAGGAAAGTAGACTTTTATAAAGGTTCATTAAAGTTTTCAATTTGTTGCCCAAACATACACATATCTGTTACACTTGAGAGAATATACTAGCAAAAATGTATTAATAACACCTAACGGATTGTAAATATGCTTTCATAAAGTCATTATGAAAGAAGATAAATTGTCTTATTTAATTTACTCTGCATTATGGAAATGTAAATTGCTTTGTTTTGGATTAGAAAGTGCTAATAAAAAACAATCAACTTACTCTGGTGACAAGACAGTGAAGTACCCAGTCAGATGCTATTGGTAACAGAGACTTGAATTCTCTAACAATTCTTGTCAAAATTTTTTATAAGGGGAAATAATGAACATCCTACAGTGGGGCCAGACAGGTGGCTATATGACATTCCACCAAGAGCTGGTTGAATTTATCAATTCTCTTTCCAGAAAATTCTTCTAATGTGCAGTGTTTTAGATCTGACAGAATTTTTAGAGAATGAAAGTCTAGTCTCTCTGCTGAGATTCTAGTTCATAAGGACACCTGCATGGTTACATGCGAGTTAATCATCCCTTCCTGTTGTTAGTTTTCTAATAACAGTGGATAATGTGGAAGGAAATGAAGTAGAAACCCACAAGCTCACAAGGAATAGCAGGGCGGGGAGGAGAGACTGGTGCACACATGCAGAGTGTGTGTCAGCTGGCGTTCTCGGCAGACGCATCTCTGCTTTCCCTGTGGAAATGAACAGAGAGCCCGCGAAGTGCCCAGTCAGATGTTGTTGGGACCGCTGAGGCCTCCAGCCCTTACCTCTCTCCTCACAAAGAGCTTTGACCTCTTATTTTCCCATGCAGTTATAAGAGCCGAAGAGAGGAAAAAATCTGAGCCGCCATGGCAGGCCCAGCTGACCTTCCTCAGCAGATCATGATCATTGAAAGGGACTTCCAGCTAAGGCGGCACTTGAAAGGAGCTCTTATGTTTGTTTTCATGGAGCTAATTTTAAGGCAGGCTGGAATAAGTTATTGAAATCAAGAACAGACAATCATTCATTAATATCTTTCTGAAATTGTAATGCATGAAAAGTAGAATGGTTTTTAACAAAGGCCCTATGAAAATCTGATATGCGCCTGAAAATGTATATTATGCTTATATATGTCTGTAGCAAACATACAGGAGTCTAATGAACTTGATGCCTCAATGCTTAAATATTAAAAATCAGACTCTGTCCATGCCCAGTCCGATTAAACCCGTACTCTTATGAGGCCTGGGCAATCAGGAGCAAAGGAGCACTTTTCATACCCTTGGGTAGTTTAAAAGAATTATATCCCATTGCCATTGTTCTTGAGTTCTCAGTAGTCCTCATTGTCCATTATGTTCAGCAAGTCTGGTTTTATCCCATGCTTTTTCAGACCCAGGCCAGCTGTCCTTGGTGAGTTCCTGATAGAACATCCCCATTGTCTCAGTGTGTGGGTGCACCCCTCGCGGTCCTGAGTTCCTTGCTCGTGCTCTGTCTCCTGCTCTTGAAAAAGCTTACACCGAGTAAGTTATAGAATGCTGTTAGTTTTAAGTAGATAGCTAGCATAGCAAATCAGTAAGATTAGGACACTTTCGTATGTTCCATTTTATGTGTGCGGGTGTTTTGCCTGCATATATGTCTGTGAATCACTTGCATGCAATGCCTTTGGATCTCCTGGAACTGTAATTACATATGATTGTAAGTCATGTGGGCACCGTGAATGGAACCCGGCTCCTCTGACAGCAACCAGTGCTATTAACTACTGAGTCATCTCTCTGGTACTTCAAATTTTTAATGATCAAAATAAAAATTATTGGAAAAGAGAAAAGATAAAAAAAAAAGAATTATATTCCTAAAACAAGTCATGGCAAAGTTTATAGTTCCTTCCTTATGGTAACTTCCTTTTGACATGGAATAACACAAAGCAAGGTCACCAGCTCTGCAGGCTTAACCTCAAAAAGTAGCTGTGGGAAAAAAAAATAGTCACATTTTTCAAGGTACCAAATACATTCTTCATTTTCCTGACAAGGTTTCCTAGAAATAAATCAGCACCGCGAGACAAGGCAACAAAGCCAAGTGCAACTAAAGATGAATGCACTGGCGCAATGGCACAGAGGCATCGACCTTGTATCTGGACAAGATGCACTCGTTCTGTGCTGCCCTTCACGGTGCCCCTTATCCCAGTGACAAGAGATGGCCCTACCCATGCTTCCGCGCTGCTGCTTCTTCACCGCCTCAAAGGTACAGAAGTTTACCCTAGCTAAGAGAGCTCAGGTCCAGAGAGCGCAAGAGCAGATGTTTGAACACGGAATGGAAAGATAAGGGGCAGAGTCATAATTTCTGTCTCAGCCACCTAGCTCTGTTCTACACCATGTCAACAGGAAGCATAAGAAACGAAGGCTGAGAAAAGAAAAAGTGTTACTGAATCCCAATCCTAGCTTTGAGCTTGAAAAGTTCAGATAGTCAACAGGAATTAAAGGAGGTTATCTTGCTTATTGCAGTATTGAATACCCAAGAAGGGGATTTTAATAAACTTATTTCTTTTGTATCATTCAGTATAATGGAAAGGCTGAAAAGAAAGAAAATATTGGTGAAAACATAGTAATATATTGCAGTTAGAGCTATTGCCATTAATTAGTCCATGATAGAATTTCCACAAAATTCACACTCTTTATTCCCAATGTAGGAGACAAATTAGTAAGATAATTATTCTTGAGCTTCTTGGTTCCCAAACTCAGTTGGTTTATGATAAATTTCAATATATTTTGAGTGTTGGAAAAATATAAACATATAAATTCTGTGACATACCCACATTAATAAATTCTTCAGTGTTTTGAACTTAGTACTGAATCATAAGTGGTATAGAATAATACTTATTTTTTACAAATATCATTCCAAGGTCAGTCTGTTATTGTGAAAATGCCAGCTTTCTAAACATCTCAAAGGTATGATAATAGCAATGGTCGGATTTACAAACTGATGGACTGTAAGGCATCTGCCCTTTCCGTAGTAAGCTGGGCTTAATTTGAGACAAAGATGTTTCTTGTGGACAATATGTAGGTGGGGAGGCTCAGCACTTATACTGAGCTATGATAATGGATTTATAGCTACGTTAGTCTTTAGGTTGAGGTCTGAATTTAGTCATTTGAAAATAAATGCTCTCTAGGGAGATCATCATGAAGAAATAACTAAGCCATTGTTTAAAATTGAAGGCTGTTTTCTGAGTTAATGAGGCAACTTGCATTATGGTCAATCTGACAATTGCAGGGTATTACCTATCTCTTGTTGATATGTCTTAATGAATGTGCAATATCCTGAGAAATGGGGACTTTATAACAAATGAATTTACCTGAAGTCATGAGTAAAACAGGAAAAGCCACAAAAAGTCTAGAATTTTGGATAATTTTTTCCTATAAATTGAATATATAACATTTTCTCATTTATTACTTTCTATTATATAGTTGCATCTATCTGATAATTTCCAATATTAAAATTTTAACATTCAGTAGTTCAAAGGACCTTAACAGTAAGTAAGTACACATAAACTCCACTGATGGGAACTTGTGTCCCTAATTATTTGCAACTATTTGCAAACTATTTCCCTTAATCCCAAAGTGCTCTCCTGTGTTGAATATCTTTCTCTCTTCTGATGGAGGAAGGTCATTGGTTAAAAAATAAAGAAACTGGCTTGGCCCTCATAGGTTAGAACATAGGTGGGTAGAGTAAACAGAACAGAATGCTGGGAGGAAGAGGAAGTAAGCTCAGACTCGATAGCTCTCCTCTCTGGGGCAGATGCGATGAAGCTCTGACCCAGGATGGACGTAGGCTAGAATCTTCCCGGTAAGCGTACCTTGGGGTGCCACACACATTATTAGAAATGGGCTAGTCCAGGTGCGAGAGTTAGCCGAGAAGAGACTAGATCTAATGGGCCAAGTAGTGTTTAAAAGAATACAGTTTGTGTGTCGTTATTTTGGGGCATAAGCTAGCCAGGTGACCAGGAGCTAGGGCGGCAGGAGCACAGCCTGCAGCCCCTACTACACTCTTCTGGACAAAGTTCTTGTTATTTTTTGCTTTCCAAAATCAGGCTACCATTTCATTTTATTATAATTGAATCACAAAATTGTCTTTAAGTTTCTATTGCTATTGCACCCTAAAATTTTGTTTTTCCAACACTACCTCAGTTCCATCTTTTAAATGTTTCTTACATTATTTTTCATTTCAAATAATGAGATAAATATTTAAATGTCAGATTTGATGGTATTCACAATGAGATGAATGTCCATATGCTAAATAAGGAAACTAGACCCTTACCAACAGTGAAATATGGAATGGGAGAAAGTATTTGTATGTCAAAAATATGATAAGGATTAATATCCAAAAAGTAAGCAACACAAGGAACAGCAAAGGAATAATAATTAAAATAGAAAGATATTTTTCAAAACATGTGAATACCTAACAGGCTTACAGAATAAGACAGAACACTACTTTCTAACTTAGTGAAGTGAATATTAAATCCATAGCATTATACAAACATACCAGATAGGAAAAATAAGTTTTTTCAATGGATTATGGAAAAACAACTGAGTCAATAAAACTGGTTTAATCACTATGGAAATTAATGTGGAAGGACCTCAAAATTAGACAAAGTTCTGCCATATACTTCAGAAAGTTCCCCATAGTTTGGAATATATTAAAAAATAAAGTTAATTTTTTCAAAGACATTATGCTGGCTAGCTTTATGTAAACCTGACAGAAGCAGTATATGAGAGGAATGATTCAACTGAGAAATTGTCTTCTTAAGATCAGGCCAAAGACAAACCTAAAGAGCATTGTTTTTGATTAGTGATTAATGTGGGATGACCCCACACTTAGACTGCTTGCCTTGGATTCACTTAAAAAGCACATGGAGCAAGCCAGTAAGAAAGCAGGAGTTTTTCTATGATCTTTCCATCATCTCCTGCCTTCTATTTGAGTTCCTGCATTGACTTCCACAAAACTATAACAATGGATATGTAAAGTTAAATAAACCTCTCCTCAACTTGTTTTTAGTCATGGATTTTCACTACAGCAAAAGCAATCCTAAGACAGAGACAGATACATTGTATGTTCACTGAAGCATCATTTATATATAGGACACAATTTGAAATGTCTATCAATGCTAAGTGGTTGCAGACTTTTATATATGGAGAGTAGAATACCATCCAGACTTAAAGGGCTACTTATCTCATATAAAAACCAGAGAAGAACATAAGAAATATGACAAGCAAAATAAACCCACCATGATCTCAACCATATATGGAATCTAAAAAGCCTAACTAAGAATGAAAGACTAGAAAGGTAGTTACTGAGGCAGAAGGGTTGCGGAATGTGGGATTGGCATTGGGAACACAATTTTAGCTAAATGTAGCAAATTGGGTCTGGAAATGTGTTCCTTAGCATGCTTGTTTTGGTAGTAAAAGTGCCTTTTCTGCTTAAATATTGCAAAAAGTGTAGTTCTTACTGTTGGCTTTCTCTGTATTTTATCATTGCCTTATTTATTCTACTTAATATTTGTCTACACAACTTTTCTTAATAAATGTGATCTAAGGTTTTTATCAAAAGCCTCAATTTCATAATTGCTTTGAAAAGTTACATTTATAGGGCTGGAGAGATGGCTCAGCGGTTAAGAGCACTGGCTGTTCTTCCAGAGGTCCTGAGCTCAACTCCCAGCAACCACATGGTGGATCACAACCATCTGTAATGTGATTTGGGGCCCTCTTATGGCCTGCAGGGATACATGCAGACAGAACACTGTAAACATAATAAATACATATAAAAAAGAAAAATTACATTCATAGAAATAAAACATAATCAGTGAATGTTATATTCGGGTTTTTTTTATAAGCTATAACTTGTCTTAGGAAGATGCTTGTATTTCTGAGCTAATGAGTGAAAATGTGTAGTGGTCATGGTTAATGTTGTCTTCCTTTAGCTTTATTCACTGAGATCTGGATCATCTATCCAGATTCCCCCAAGGCTCTTAAGTTTCTTCCTTTATATAATGTACAGATTATGTCACACGTATTTCATCCAAGTCTATTTTAATTCTATTCCGTTGTTACAAACTTATCAGCTGTGCATACTGTAGAATTGTCTTTCTGTTTTCATTAAATATACCACCACACTTAGTGTATTGTATCATAAAAATGTTGCAGGGAAATATAATTTTCCCCTGTTTTCTACTTTTATTATAGCAAAATACTAGACTGAAAAGAGCAATGACAAGAAATTTTATTGCTTTGGGCTTAGTGTGGTGATTGGAATGGAAAGCCATGTAAAATCCACAAGGATATGGCTTTCCAAAAAAGGCAGAGTTTGTGGAGACCTTTTACATGATGGGATATTTAAGTAGGGCCGTAGGGGTCCAGCTGAGAAGGCAAACCACCAGAGTTCAACACTTAGCTGGAAATTGCTTTCTGTCATC
Source organism: Chionomys nivalis (assembly GCF_950005125.1). Classification (NCBI taxonomy): domain Eukaryota; kingdom Metazoa; phylum Chordata; class Mammalia; order Rodentia; family Cricetidae; genus Chionomys; species Chionomys nivalis. The sequence goes on from NC_080087.1 coordinate 45,882,463, forward strand.
CAAGTTGGAAGTAATCAGAAGTCAGACATGAAAGATTAAGGCAAAAGCTTTGGGTGTGTTTTTAACTTCCAAACGTTAGAACTTTTTCCTTCTCTAGTGGCCCAGGACAGTACCTGCATCTCTTTACAATATACGGAATTAAATGATTCCCATGATAATTCATTTTAAAAAGTCAGAGAACCAGATGTATTCACTATAAAGTCATCTCTTCTGCATAGTAGCATTTCATTTGTACTTTAATAAATAAAGCTTACCTGAAGATCAGAGAGTAAAATAGCCCCACTGGTCAGCCTTAGAGACCAGGCAGTGGTGACACACACCTTTAATTCCAGTAGCCACACTAGCTGCCATAGAAACCAGCTGGTGCATCCCTTAATCCCAGTGGCATACGCCTTTAATCCCAGCTCCAGAGAGGAATATAAATTGAGGTAAAGACAGCTCCCAGACACAATCTTATTCTGAGATTCCTGGAGGCAGGATCACCATTTCTGACTGAGGTAGAGGTAAGAGCCAGTGTCTATCTGCTTTGTTTTTCAGATCTTCAGGTTGAACCCCAATTTCTGTCTCTGAGTTTTTATTAATTGTGCATCACTTCTGGTTTTACAGGAATGCAGAATAGAGTGCAGTGCTGGCACTGTTTCATCCGAGGAATCAAACTCTGAAAAACGTTTTAGGAACATTTAGTCCTAGACAATTTGATTGAAAGAAAGATGAGATGTGCAAAAGGAAATTAACAGCCCTTGCTCCATGTTTTTATCCCTGTGTCCATTGTATTTCATCTTGGGTATAACTATTCAGATTGTATTATTGCACTGGAGCAAAACCAGTATTATGCTGCCTGGTCAGGAAAACACTCGTCCCTGATTAAAGGCAGAAGCCATAGCCAAGTAGGCATCTACTCAACTCTCCCATCAAATAGTCATTGTCATTGCAGTGGTGACTTTTAGCTTGAAAACAGTCTTCAGACTGTTGGTGACTCTCACCAGATGCCTTTGATTTAACGTAGCCATTTCCATCAGCTTTTTGCTTCCTCCGGAACTTTCAGTTTTTAAGATACCATTTTTTCTGGGAAAGAATGTCACTGTACAATATAATTGGAAGCTTGAACCTCCTCTAATGAGTGTTGCGTAATATATTTCAAACTTTTCTAAGGCGTCAGTCATTAGGAGCAGCCATTTGGGAGAAGCACTTTGTTAACACTTTTCAGCTTGTTATCACAGCTCTATGAGGTCCACACCATTCCTGCAGTGTACTAATAAGAAGACTGGGGCTTAGAGGTGGGATGTAACTTTCCATGCTCAGCAAAGACTGATAGAGCCCTGTTACCCCTCGAAAACTTCTTGTTCTTTGTTCAGGGATCTCTTGGATCCTATTCTATATAATTCAAATAAGACTACTCTTCTTACTGACTCTGGATTCCTACTGCCATATAAAAGTGTCTGGAATCTGATGAAGGAGACTGATGTGAATTAGGGAAAAAGAAAGCCTCTACCTTTCAGACCCACCTGGTTGTAAGAACTAGACAATTCAGGAAGTTTGCTGGGTCATCCTCTCAACCGTGTGATGGAAGGAGAGAATGGATTCAAGAAAGAAGCATAAGAAATTACAAACTACTCTTGGGCAACGAAAAGGTCAGAAAGACTTCACTGGTTAAGAACATCAGATGGCCTAGGTGACTTCAGCACCTCTCTCTCCATCCTCGAGTCTCTGAATAAAGTGATCTGTCCACATGTGAAAGAGAAGAAAGAAAAAAAAAAAAGAGGAAAAAAGAAAAAAAAGAGGTAACCTTGATAATATCATTTGAAACCTTGGTAAAATTTTTATTTCTACACAAGGATATGATGAGTCCCTTACTTTTTAACAAAGTCTCATACGTTCAATTTTTACCAATAAAGACTTGGTTTCCAGATGCTAGGGTGAAAACTTGCTAGTTCAGAGAAGCAGAAAGAGCACCTGGTTGACCTTCCTCCTCCACATATGTCCCAGAAAAGGCCCTTCTCCTATAGACCTAAACAAAAACTCCTCACATCCCATGCCCCTGTCTTCTACTTCCTGTGCATCTCTCTATCTGTCCTCCTGACTCCCTCTTACTCTCTTTGGTTTTTTTTTGTTTTTTTGTTTTTTTTTTTTTTTTTTTTTTCTGTCAACATACTGCTTGCTTTGCCTCTTGACCTATGGTTGACTTTATTTAATCCTGTTTATAACATTCAAGCAAAAAGCTCTTAGATAAATGGTGTGTGCTAGGGATGAGCCACAACACAGCTAGAACCAGGTTTTGTGTTTTGTTTTTGTTTCTTTTTTTTGTAAGTAACACAATCTCAGATTTGGCAGTGTGATAAAATATCCTGCAGCAAGTCACAATGCTACAAACCCTAATTCCTCACAGTGCCTCTTGACATTTCATTGAAGCTCTATATTTGAGTCCTGTGGGAGGATAGAAGCCAGCCTCTCATAATGTTTGCCTGTATTTTCAGAACAGAGCTTGCATATGATTTTCTCACTCATTTCCTCATATTTCCATGCCCCCCACACGCCAATCTCAATCCTACATCAAATGGTTGATATTTCTTTTGTATGAGACACATTTTGTCGGCCTCCTCATGACTCATTTTCAGACCTCTGTGGGGTCTCAATTTTCTATGTGTTCATGCAGCTCTCTATTTTTCCAGCATCCATTTTCATTCTCTTGTCCTCTTTCTGGCTTATATTTCTTCCTCAACCATTTTTAGGTCAGACTTTTTATTATTTATCTCTTATTTCCTTATCATTGCATAGAGGAACACATTTTAAAGAGATCAAATGTTGCGGAAGATCTTTCCGCTCCTCCAGTCAATAGCCGCTGAGATACCAGCCCATTGGGGCGTGGTCTCTCTCCCTTTAAAAAAGCGGCCACTTCCCTCCTTGCTCTCTCTTTGCTTCCTGCTCTGCTTCCTGCGACTAGACTCCTTCCTGATTGCGCAGAGGGTGGTGATCTGTAAGTTTTTTCCCCTTTAAATAAATACCACCCTATTAATCATAATTCCAAACTGGTGTGGGATTGTTTGTGATTTACGCCTTCATCAATCAAAGATTTTATTTTGTACTATAGTTTCACCATGTGGTTCATTGCACCTTGTAAACAGTAAGTAATAACAAAAACTTATAAAAACAGCATTCTAGTTTGCTTAAATATGGGAAGTTTAAAATAGTTTTGAAGGTATAGCTTTGATTATAACAAAATGATTATTAAACACCATGTGTTCATCGTTAAATCAAGACTCAAATAAGTCTGTTTCTTCATTGGGCTTTGCTATCCTAGAGCATTGCTAAATGCTTTTAAGGTTTCCCTTTTCTCAATGACCAGGAAAATTTAGAACATTAAAACATCTCTTGATGATGGCTGGAAAAGCATTTAAATATAGTTGCATATTTTTTGTTGCTGAAACAGAAGACTATTTTTCATAGGAGAGTCTAGATAATCTGTAGTAGTTTCTTGTGTAATTGACTATGTGCCTGAAAACACGCTTTTAAAACTGCATTAAGCTCTCTCTCAAAGCAGTTAAGCTGCCAATAGCCCAGTCTGAGGGGCAGAAAATTCAAAGCACAGAATTACTGGCTATACAACCCCTAACACTAGAGCAGAAGTTGCCAATTATCCTTCCACAGGGCTTTGAGAAGTAGATGGGTCCTATGATTTTACTTAATTTCAAGTCAATGAGAAGGAAATTTATTAATAAAGTTGAATTCTGTTGTAACAACTGAAAATTTCATAGTCTATGTTTAGTACATAAAAAGGAACCAAAACATCCTGCTTTAAGCAATTTATCTTGAAACCATGAAGACTCTTATTTTTAAAGAATGACATACGCATTAAAGAAAACTCTACTTTCACTTAATGTAGAAATCTTTTTTATGAGGCTCATACTAAATAATAAGTTAAATTTACTAAATAAATAAATTACGAGTGAGTTTTAACACCTATTATAAGTATTTCTTATTAATATTTTTGTTCAGCTTTTGGGACTGAACACAACTATAAATTCTCAATGTACATTTAACGTGGAGAAATTTCTGAAATGTGGGAAGACTGACTAGAAGCTCAGACCAATTATACTCCTGTAAAGGATACTCGTTAACCAGGACTTTTCATACACTTTGGCGCTGATCTGGACTTCGTAGAACAAACACAGACCTACTCAAGCAACTCCATGCTGGTTTCGTTGTTGTTGTTATTTATGACTCTTCTACAAATATTTTTAAGATTTTACTTTAAAAATTATATTCATTTATTTTATGTGTATGAGTTTTTGCCTTCATGTATGTAAGTACTCCATCATGTGTATGCCTGGTGTCCATGGAGCAGAGGAGAATGACTCAGATCCCCTTGATAGCAGATTGCCTTGAGCCACTATTAGGGTACTGGGATCAAATTGAGGTCCTCTGCAAGAGCAATAGATATTCTTAACCATGAGCCATCTCTGACATTTTGTTTCGATTTTTAATTATGTGTAGATTATGGGTCTGTGTTGATGGTACACATGAGTGTAGTGTCTCTGAAGAACATAAGAGGGTATCAGTTGGAATTAGACGCAGCTTGACTTTGGTGCTGGGAACTGAGCTCAGTGCTCTGCAAGAACAGTATATTCTCTTCATTGCTGATCTGTCTCTCTAGCCCCTTGCAACCTTCTCAAAGGTTGATTATTATTTAAGGTAAACCTTAACTTTAGAACTATTACAAAATCGATGTATATTTTAAAGGACCCCCTTTTTCCTAAAAGAAAATTATGGTTCAATTAAATTTTGTAAACACTTCATTAGATCTTAAAATGATTCTACTTAAATATTTACCATCATCATCAGGGTATTGAGATGGCAGTTTTCTCAGGATTAAAAATGCTTCTTCCTTTCCTAAAACTTTAATTTAAATCATTATCCTACAGTTGTGGCTTCATTCTTTAGAGAACAGCTCAAGGTTAGTGTGTGCCCTGGGCAAAGCTCATTTGTGGATTGTTTTTTGTTTAATCAGTGCTCATAGTCACCAGTGTTTTCCTATAGGTGAAAATATTCTATGTTTAACAGCATGAGTTCTCTGTGAATCACACCCAGGCAAAACATACCTAGAGGTAAGGCAGATATGTGGGTTTATTTGAAAATCAAACGAATAATTTCATTGTGTCTCAAAAGCAGAGACACTTGATAATGTTGCTAATGATCAATACATCTCAGGCCAGGACAGGTTTGAGGAAAATAATGTATTCAAGTAAATATGAATTTTTCTTTTTTGCCTCACCTTTGCTTAAACTATTTGGAAGGAATTAGGGTTTTTTTTTTCTTAATTTTCTTAATAACAGTTCTCGTCCCTCCACTTATTTTGCCAACACCTCTGTACATTTCCCATGCTGCTAAGAGTGCCAATACAATCCTAAAATGTGAGTGTACCACTGAGCTGCCCAGAGTGAGGCAATCCTGCCCACATAGGGCAGGTGCCAAAGACCTTTAAATGCCAAGGCTAGAGGGGCATTCCCAACCGCTGTGCCATTTCTTTTAGTCCTTTGAGAACCTCTTAACAATCAGGGCAGTCTTTTCTTACACAATAAGATATAATGGAAATACAGCTATCTTAGGAGAGTCAACTTTGGAGATTAAATTCAAGCTAAAGCCTTCATGACTGATAACATCTGCGTCTTTGAAAAGGAACAGAGTGTTCACTTGATCAGGGAGACCTGAGCCTGCTCTAATAGCAATGACTCCCAACTATGGTTTTAAAAGCAATAATGATTTCTTTGTGTTCTTCATTAAAAGTTTGTCCAGAAGTTTCAGCATCTTCTCGTGAGCCATTTACTTAGGTCAAGTTATCTAAATGAAAAGACAGTAAAGTCATGTTTTCATTACAGGGAAGGGAGGAAGAACACATGAGGGATGAGGTAGCATCCACCATTTGGGCAGTACTGCTGGCTTCCTTGTGTGGTGAGAGCAGTCCTTTAGCTGTGACCCTGATACAGCCGATGAGCACTAGAAATCTGATATTCTAAGCTCCAATCTTTGGGGAGCTTGGATTCCTTGTTTTAACTCAGAGGTAATAACATTCACTTGCTTACTTTACAGGCTTAATTTTTATCATTCCATAATGTGCACGAGAAGCCAACATGAAATATTAAAAGTTACTGATAGAAACAAACAGTTTCTTCAGTCAGAAAGCAGTGGATTCATTACTGCAACAACAATCCAGGTTAAGAAGGCCGGTAACCTGCTCAAATTCTTGCCCGCAAGACCTCTGGGTAAAAGGCCTAATGATGTTTGCTGGAAGGAAGAGATCTTGCTTCCAAAATGCCCATAGCAGAAGTCCCCAGATAAGAGTTACCTCCTGTAAATAGAACACTACCTCGCTGAGTGTTTAGGTCCCTAAAGGATTCTACCAAGAGTACAGATCTCTGGGAATAGGGAAACAATGCTATTGCATGCACTGATTGTCCCACAGTGTCAGCAGCCTTGCAAACATCACTTAGAAGCCCCATCTATCCTGGCAGGGGCCTGGAAGGGTCTCACAGCCCCGATGGCTTTCCACCTCTTCTGAGTCATTAGACCAAGTCCATCCTTAGAGTTATACAGCTTGAGGGAAAACATCATTAATTTGTGATGATTTGATTTAATAATATTTTAGTAAGTTTGCTTATGGTACAATATTGGAGGATCCCTATCTGTCTGTCTGTCATCCATGCTCATAGGAACTTAAAATTTTTACATAGCATTTGAGAAAAGTGGAAATTTGACTCAGAGTTTCAGATGTACTCCCATCCTTCTAAGAAAACACCTTGTCACCTTTGTTAATGTCCTCTCTCATGTATCTTACATAAATTTAATTTCTACTTTCTGTTTTAAGAAGCTTTATATCTGTGAATGGTATGCTCGTGGCTGGGTGTGAGTGTAGAGAGTCAGCAGAGAACACCAGTAAAAATTAACTCCTCTGAGTCACTGCCACGCATGCAAACTCCTCTATCCATGTCAACATATGCTCATATGGATAGGTGTGAGAGATACAGACAGCATAGTCAGGGTCTAGGGTGGTGAGAGCCTAAAAAGGAAGAATATAGTTCACCCTGAGTGACTGATAGCCTTAGGCTACTGATAGCCCCATCTCTGTACTGGAGCTTTTGAGTACGGAAGAGAGTGTGGGAGGAAGTTAGAGATGACACACATGTCAGAAGCAGAAAATCTTCTCTGTCCTTGTAATCTTTAATGTTTATATTGATTGACTATCAGGTTGTTTATGCTGCCCAGGCCCTGTCAACCCAGTTAGTAAGAGAAAGAAGACCTGTATGAAAACAGCTAGCATATATTTTTTGGTACAGAGAATATTCCAAAAAGTAGGCATTGCTCTAAAATTTTCTCCAGCCCTTTATCTTTTATGTCAAATCTGATTTAAAAATAAGGGAATAGGAGAAAGAAGGAGGGAAGTCAGGATAATGATGGGTTTTGTTTGCTTACTTACATGATTTTTGCTTTGTTATCAAAGCATTGAATGAATGAATCTGGTGTTATTTTAAGATGGTATTGATCATGAGGTCACATCACTACAATGTTGATATACGCCATTGTGGTACTCTAACCTGATGCTGTTTGTGTGGTCATGGTACTCTAATATAGTACTGACATGATGTCCCAGTGCTGATCAGAATGTCATTGTGGTACTCTAACCTGAAGATTCACTCAAGAGTGTGTCAGTCTGAAGGACACAGAAACTTTCTGAGAAACAACATCCATGGAAATCCATTCAGTAACAAAAGATAAAGACAAAGTTGAAGCTTAAAACTCCTGAGAATATAGTTGAAAAGGGCCACTGAAAAGACAAAAAAAGAGAGAGAGAGAGAGAGAGAGAGAGAGAGAGAGAGAGAGAGAGAGAGAGAAGAGTAACAGGCTACACAGAGAAGGTGGAGAAGGTGATATGTTTTTCCTGGGTCACTTGGCCATAACCATGGCCTGAGAACACTAAAGCCACAAGGACAGGTGACACAGAGGAATTTTGCTTTCTGCTCCACTCTGCATTCAAACCTGGACATTCTAGAACTATAAGCTATAATCTTAAGATATTGATGGAGTGGATAACTGGGGGGTTATTAAACCCAAGGGATCTTTGATATTTTGATTGTTCCTTGAGGAACTTTTATCACAAAGGAAAGCACTTTCAGCAGCAGAATGTTCAAACTGAGTTTAGGAGCAATAAATAGCAGTCTAGGTAGTAACTTTATACAAGCACCAATTATTCTTTTTCTATTCTAGATGACCTGAGGGCCCTAAAGCCTCCTCTCACACCATGTTACAAGCCTAGTTCCTCAGAGAGGAGATTGAAGCTGAGTATTTCGGAACTTATGAACTGATTAAGAACTGTAATGGACAGTTCCATGTGGAACATCAACTCCACATATTCCTTTCAACTCCCCTTCTTCATTATGTGTATTAATCCTGTCCTTTCCACAAAACCTCCTATAGAAATCTGTGAACTATTCGTTAAGTTGATGCAGGAGACACAAGCCTCCTCCTATGGCATGCCCTTTGAGTTGTTCAAGTATAGACATAAACAGCATACATCATGCATGAGGAGATGGCTCAGTTGTGAACGTATGTGTTGCACAAGCTTGTGGATCCAAGTTCATATCTCCAACATCCACAAACCGAAGCAGCAGAGGTGATACACATTTGAATCTCCAGTACTGTGGAGGCAGAGAAAGAAGAATTGTGGAGTCTCACTGGCCCACAAGTGAGAGACCCACATAGTTCTAGCCAATCTATGAACCCCAGATTGAGAGATCCTGATCTAAAAACAAAAAACAAAATAGAAAGCAAAAAAGACAACTGTCTCTGATCTCTTGTCTTCATACGAAGTATGCGCGCGCGCGCGCACACACACACGCACGCGCACACACACACACACACACACACACACACACGGGAAAAACCAAAGTCTTGAGCCTTTTTAAGACTTGTAACTAAAACTGTGTCTATTGCCTGACACTTTTTAGCACTGGGATTTGTACATGAGTTGCTTAGGTGTTTTTGGTTAACTCTGGTAGAACACTTATGAGTCAATCCATTCATCGCTTTACAATTAAAATTCAAAATGTATCACTATCGTATATATTCAAGGTGTAAAACACATTTAATAGTTAATAATATTATCAAGTGGCAATATTAATCATTGACCAATGGGTCATACTTCTTGTTATGGCTCTGCCTCAATTATGAAAAGGCATTACAAGCAATAAAATGGTAGATGATTCAAAATGAAAGGGAACCGGTTCATATCAAAAAAAAACTATAAACCTTATTTCTGGTGACTTCTTACTAAACCTGTAAAATAAATGGTTTTCTAGAATGAGTTTTAAAGTTTCTGTTAAGATTATTTGGGTTTCTCTGGAAGGACCAGAAACGCATTTATTATTAATTGACCTCCTTAGCTCAAAGGGTAAGCCTGCAGAGATTAGAACTCAGTTGGGCCAGCCAACAATAAATAATAAATAACAACAATAATAATTTGCATTTCTCCAATACCCTCTAGATTTGGAAATCAGAGCAGTTCACAACCATTAATTAAGCTTCACAAAGTCCCAGCAAGGGAGGTAAATAATGCCTTCCAGATGGGACAAGTCAGGAAGTTAAGTACCCAGGTGAAGGTCGTGCAGAAGTTAATAACAGAATCAGAAACCATCCCTGTGCTTTTGTTTTTCATCCAATGTCTTTTTGGTAATTTGACCAACTTCTGCTTCTGTATTTATTATGTTTACAAATATTAAAATTAGCACTTTGTAGAAAACAAATTCTCAAGGTGCATCTTGTCAGAGCCACTGAGTTACCAACTACTCCTCACTTTTTACTGTGTGTCTGGTGTACCATGTGCCAGTTCCCACAGCTATTGAAATATATGAAACAACTTTTCTTTGTACCTTCTATGGTTGTCTCTGAGCTCAGAAGGAAACTAACTCTAGGGAAAATAATATTACAGCAGTTTTGAAGGCACTGATACCAATATGAAACAATTAAAGTGAAATTTGAAAAATACTAACATGGATGTTGTCTATATGTCTGTAATGCAGACACATAGAAGGTGATGGTGACAGTGTAAAGGCTTCACAGTCATCCTTGATTATGCATGGGTTGTAAAAACAAGAAAAAGCTTAATGATATAATTTTCATGTATCCAAAGTAGGGTCCAGAAACACATATATCGTATGCTGCAGGCAGTATGTGATCTAAACGTAGACACTAATGAGTATAATGAAATATGGTAAGCAATTTATAGATATTAGAATACCACTTTGATGAGGTGGAAATAAGTTTGGCTTAGTTGTTCTTCAAAATAAATTACCCAGTGGTTCTCGGGGTCATCTTTAAACATTGTGCCTAAAAGGGCACTGTTATTATGGATGTGAGAAAAGAGGGTGAATAAGACATTCTATGATGTCAAATGAACACATATATAGAACAACAAATCCTAAACCGTCAGTTTCATAATAAAACACTAAATGTTGCAGGGAATCTGAGTTTGCTAAGGGATGCAGCACCTCTAGCACATGAGTGCTTGTGCCCCTTCCTTTAACTCAGATCTCTGTTAGCTCCGGAGACCTGTTCTCAGCCTGAGACGCTTAAACAGGCAGAGCCGGCAGTTTGGTTCAGGCTAGCCTCTTCCTGAGTGTTAAATGCCTCTGAATTTGTCAAGATAGAACTCTGTGAAAAGCTACATCTCCTAGGTGTTCCTCCTGCTCTCAAAGAAATGAAAATTCAGCAGCTTTCACAGAATAGATAGTCTTTGTTAAAGCCAGCAGAGGCAGAAGGATACAAAGTCACAGACAGTAGAGTATTTGAAAACAGGCAGGTAGAGTCAGAACTGAGACAGAATTCAAGCCAGCGACCACATGTCTTAGAGAAATACTCAAGCGCTGGGCTAAAGACAGACCTTTAAGTTTCAGAGAAAAAAATAAGTTACTTTTTTCCTAATAGCTAAAAAATTAATACGAATTAAAGCAAGATCTGTCTTAGTATATTTATTTGTTTGTTGTTTAGTTTATTAACTTTGGTTGCATGGGGGTTTGACCTCAGGATCTCTCAGGTGTTAGCAAATCCAGTCACAAGCTACATCCCAGGCCTTTTCCTATGTTAGATTTTGAGACAACTTTTCACTAAGTGGCTCAGGCTAACCTTGAACTGAGTTTTCAGGCCACAGGAGATTTTGACCTTAAAATCCTCCTTTCTTAGATGAAGTCAATGGCCCATAATACCTGTCTAGACAAAACACAAGCTTATAAGTTTCTCTGAGGTTTAATGCGGGACAGTAGACCTGAATTCTTGCGATCTCACTTTCTTTCCAGTGTTGGCCAATGTAACAAATGGTTCTCTTACCTCTTACCCTTTACTAGATTCTTTGTTTTTTTGAAACAGGGTTTCTCTGTGTCACTGTTCTAGCTGTCCTAGAACTAGCTCATGTATACCAGGTTGGCCTTGAACTCATAGAGATCCACCTGCCTCTGCCTCCCAAGTGCTGGGCTTGGGAGTGCGCCACCATTGCCTAGCATCCTTTACTAGATTTTTAACAAGAACCCTCAGCAGTGCCGTCAACACTGAATGCCTTTATACACATACAAGAGTGTCTCACCCTCGAGCAATTATTGCCTATCCCGTAAGGAGAATTGGAATAGCCAAATAAATACTTGTCACACAGGACTGTGAATGGATCTATAATTACATTTCATACTTTCTAAGGCATGTTATAAAATTTTCTATGTGGAGTGTGACGTATCTAGAATTTCTCAGAACAGAAATCTCAAGTGCTGCAGAGACTGCTGAAGGAAGCTTTCAAGTCCATTCAATGGAAACCAAAGAAGGTGAGTCACTATAGAGACACCATCTCGCCCCCAGATCTTAGACTCCATTCTGACATGTTCACACACTTGGTGAACCTCAGCAAAGAAAACCATTCAAGGACCTCGAAGGCTCACACATTGCCACATGTGATTTAACCTAGTAAGATAGCCTGCTATTGTTGAAATTTGAGAAATATTGCTATTCAAACACAATTTTAATTCACGCAATAACTGAATTGAAGGCAGACAGTGTGATATTTGCATTACCCAATGACGTACCATATGACATTATCCATATCATATGACATTCATCCATCAGTTCACAGACTCAGTATTACTTGTGTAAGTATGTATGTCTACTGAAAGTATTTTAAAACTAATGTCTGAGCCAATTCACCATACATAAAATAGCATTAACATGACCACCAGCTGTGCACTGAGTCGCCAGAGCTCATTCATCTCATCACTAAACCTTTGATCCATCTCTCCTCATTTCCACAGCCCATAGCCTATGGCAAACACTGTTTATTCTATTATGCTTCCATGACTTCAAGTTGTTTATGTTCATTATTATATAAGTAAAAATAATATTATTCTTGACTTTCTATATCTAGACTACTTACCTGGTTATACTGTCCCTCGGGCTTATTAATGTCACAAATAGCAGGACTTGTTCTTTTTATGGTTGAATAATCCCCCCCCCCCCATCTGTCTGTCTCCTCTCCTCCTACATCCCTGGTCCCCTTTCCCTCCCTCTTCCTCCTCACTCCTTCCATCTTACTCTCCATTTCTTTCCTGTATATGTGTCTGTATGTGTGTATAGATATGTGTGTGCTCCACACTTTTCCTTTAGCCACCCATCATTGGCTTCTTAGATTTCCTTAGATGTTTTCACACCTTAGTGGCTGTGAAGAATGCTATAGAGAACAAAGGTGTACAGACACCCTAGGAAGTGCTGATCCAGTTTCCTTTGGCTGAGTACCCAGCACTGAGATTGTTCAATCACATGGGAGTTCTACTTTAACTCTTTGAGAACTCACTTGTCAATTTCTGTATGCATGCAAGAATTTATGTGTGTACCCACAGGGAAAGAAGTATCGATTTTCTCTACATTCTGCCAGTAATTTTCTTCTGCATTTTTCCATCATAGGCATCTTCACAGGTATAAAGCCATCTTTAACATTTTCCCTTGAATTTATTTACTTGTTTTTATGAGCACACCTGCCCATCGTGTGTATATGCCACAGTGGGTATGCACTGTTCTAGAAACAACTTGTGGAAGTAAGGATTTAATTCATGTCATCAGGCTTGGTAGCAAACACCTTTCCCTATTGAGCTGTTTCACCAACCTCATATTATGGATTTGGGTTTGGAGACCCTTATTGAGTGATGATGAACAACCTTCATACCCTTGTTAAATACACATTTAAAAAAGTCTTATTCAAATCTTGTTTTCATGTGAATTGTTCTGCTGCTGATGCATGAGTGAGTATAGTACATCACCTGTGTAATATGCTAACTTTTATCTTTTGCGTACTTTGTAAATGTTTCTTTCTGTTCTGTTGGCTGCCTTTTCATTAGACTACTTCTGTTTTGTTGTTCTGGGAATGGTTTTATTTAATAATTTGCATTTGGTGGACTATTCCCAGGTTCCTTTACAAGATCAGTATGTCTAGGACCACACATCCTATCCTTCTTCTAAAGGCTTCCCTCTATATCTTTATGGTTTCAGTTCCTACATGTAAGTCCATAATCAAAGTTGAGTAGTATTTGTGCCTGCATAAAGTCATAGCTTAATTTCATTTTTATTGTAGAAACTGTTTCCCTAGCACTAGTTATCAAAATGACTATTATTTATACATTTCATATTTTTGAAGCCTTGTCAGAGCAATTGACAATGGCACAGTTCCTAATTTAGTCCTTTAACTGCATTTTATCTTTTTCTGTATTTATTCTTTAAATTATTAACACTAGGGACATTTTATTGATTGTTTAAAAGCATCTTATTTCCCCTGGACATAGTAGTATCATGTTGATGACCAGGGTAGCTACTCCCTACTGTCACCACTGCTGACCTATTATCTCTAGAACACAGTGTCCAGTTAATAGCACAGCAGACATGTCAATTTTTAAACTATTACCGTATTTCAGAAAACCTCCTTTATGTTTTCAACTATACAGAATTTGGAATCCAATTGCTTTAAGTGTCTTTTCATTATCTTCCACAAAACTACTTTTACTGGATGTATATAAATCACCATGACATCTTATTTTCCAAAAATAAGATAATCTATATTTAGGGAAATATTGATTGACTTCTTTAGGAAATGAATTTAATTGAATTTCCATCAGAATAACAATAAATGTTCTCAGTATTTAGATTCTGTTCCCTTCCTAGAAGAGTTTTATTTTCTTTTTAACATTTCTGACAGTTTCTTGTTTTTATTGCAAAATATAAACAACTTAGTAATATCTTCAGCATTTAAAATTCTATTTTATCAAACCATTCAACAATTTTTTCATTGTTTTGCATATACATCCAGGGAATGAATATCTTAATTTTTGTAGCATATTTTATTCTACTTGCCATCAGTCTGGTAGATGTCTTTGAGAGATGGCCAAACCCACTTGCCACAATGCTTTGAATTCAAGGAAATAATTCTTGGACCACAATTGAATCATGATATAACATTAATATCCTTAAAAAAAAAGCAAGGTATCCTTGATATCGTTGTTGCTCACACCTGTAGTTCAAGACATGGGAAGCTGATGCATTAGTAGGAATAATGAAATTTTGATGCCATTCTGAGCCTCATTATGAGTTCCAGAACTTTCTGGGCTTTAGAGTGAGACCTTGTTTTTATCTTCCTTCCCACAAAGGAATTAAAGCAATTTGCCTTTAATGTAGATTCTGCTACTAATAAAAAATTAGTATCTCATAATCTATTATGAGGAAGAAATATTCTATATAAAGAAAAAACAATTATATAGGCAATTAGCTTAAAGATAATAGTTCAAAATCTATAAACATTATCGATAGCAAGATCACTAGAGTTCAATGGACACTATGCGAACATCTTTAAGACACTGTAAAAGAAAACCTCTATCTCCAATTCTGTGTGTTTCTGAAGTGTAATTAAATGGTAAAAATTAAATTATTTAAGTCAGTAAAATAATATTATTAAATAGTTTTATCAACTATCTTTTTTAATAATAAAGAACAAATATATAAAAACAGAGCAAAAGGACCTAGGAAGTTAAAAGATATTTCAAAGGGACTAATGAACAAAGAAATTGGTAAACATGAGTAAATCTATATTAAAATGGTTTGATAAAACAAAATTATAATCAGTTTATGCTTTAAGCGATGTTGTAACATATTGTACATAGAGACTACACTGGGCCAAATTTATTTTACATATATATGAAGGTCAATTTATGCAAAACTTTTCTTTTTTCCCTGAATAGAGGAGGAATCAGATAAACTACTATAACTTTGATAAAGCATGTAAGAAAAGGACCTTATTTCCATGTAGACAACCACTAAATATTGGGATTTTTAAATTCTTCAATCTTAATAAGAGATTAAATAAAGCACTACTCCAATGGCATTTCTTACAGAAATAGAACAATAATACTGAAATTGATCTGAAAATATAAAAACTTTAACTAGCCAAAGCAATTATGACTAAAAATAGTAAGACTTGAGATACTGGAACCCTTGACTTCAACCTATACTACCATAGCCAACGTAAATAAAGCAGCACATTAATGTTACAAGAACACCTAACCCAATGGAATAGAACAGGTGAAGCCAAAAATAATAAGTGCCCTCAGCTAAAGTCATATGTTTTTTCAAAATTGCTTAAAACAATTGGAAAATGTATAGCTTTAAAAAAAAAGAATGTTGGAAAAACTGAATAGCTATGTGTAGAAGAATAAAACTGTATCATTCAGTCTTTTTCAGTACAAAAATAAAACAACTCAAAAATAATAAAATAATGTTAGTTCAACAACCTCGAAACTGTTTGAGGAAAGCAAGGAAAATCACTTCAAGTTCTAAGCATAGACATGAGTATCTGAAAATGACTCCAATAGCCCATGA
Organism: Chionomys nivalis; assembly: GCF_950005125.1. Lineage (NCBI taxonomy): Eukaryota > Metazoa > Chordata > Mammalia > Rodentia > Cricetidae > Chionomys > Chionomys nivalis. Next base: position 45,898,399 of record NC_080087.1, read on the forward strand.
AACTGTAGGAATGATTAGTTAGTGGAACAGCATGTAACTTCAAAAGCTTCTTTGTAACTAGGGAAGAACTACCAGATAGAATATACAGCCAACAGATGGTATTACTATTTGGCACATATAAACAACTTAAATATTAATCACCAGAAAATTAATAATCCAATCAGGAAATGGGCAAATGAACAAAACAGACACTTACCAAGTGAAGAAGTACAAATGACCGATACATGAATAAAGATGTCAATATCCTTAGCTAATAGGATATTTCAAATTAAAGATACAATAAGATTTCACCTTACTCAAGTCCAAATGACTATTATCAACAAAATAATAAAAAACAAATGTTGGTAAGGGCAGCAATGGGGAAGTCTTACATTGTGGGTGAGAATGCAAATTAATACCGTCACTATGGAAATCAATAAGTAATATCTCAGAAAATTAAAAACTATCATAAGACATGCCTGTACTATTTCTGGGTTTATTATTAAAATTATTAAAAGTCAACCTAACTATAGAAGCATCATTATGCACAAAGGGCTAGTTGTGAAATCAGCCTATGCTCCCATTATTAGATGAATAAAGCAATGTGGTTTCTTGTTCCTCTTCTGTTACTGGGACAAAACAATCTGGTAAAAAGTAGCTTGTGGAGGAAAGGGTTCATTTGGCTACCACTTCAGGTGTTAGCCTTTGACTGAGTAAAGTCAGGGCAGGAACTCGAGTCACAAACTTGGAAGGAGGAACAATGGAGGAATTGCCACATCACTCTGTGACTCACTCACTAGGGTATTTAGAAAGCTCAGAGATACCTGATCAGGGATGGTGCCTGCATAGTGGACTTAATCCTCCTGCATAAATCAATAATCAAAGTAATCTACCACGGACACTCTGAGAGCCCAACCTGATTAAGACAGTGATTCAGTTGAACCTCTCCCACCTAGAGGATTCTAAGCTGTGTCAAACTGATTGTTAGTAATAACTAGAATGTCTTGTATTAGATATACAATGGAGATTTTTTTATTAATTAATTTATTTAATTATTAAAGATTTCTGCCTCTTCCCCGCCACCACCTCCCATTCCCTCCCCCTCCCCCAATCAAGTCTTCCTTCCTCCTCAGCCCAAAGAGCAAGCAGGTTTCTCTGCCCTGTGGGAGGTCCAAGGACCACCCACCTACAATGGAGATTTTTTAAGCAATAAATAAAAATGAAATTATGCCATTTGTCAGAAAGTGGATGAAACTGAAATTTACTAAGTGAAATAAACTATCATATCATAAATAAAGGTGTCAATACTATCATTTATAGATGGTGGTGAGACGATTGCAATAAAGGAGACTTTTAGGGATGCAGAAGAGAAGGGGAGAGCAAGACAGCTGAGGGTAGCAGAGGGTATTGACGTGACAAGAAACATTTTACATATCATGTATGAGAGACAACGCTATAATTATATCCATTACTTCGTGCAATCAATATAAGTTAAAGACAAATCAAAACACATATAAAGTAAAACTAGGTAAGGTTCTAAATTTGTTATTGATTCATTATTTGCTATGCTAACATGGATTAGAATATTATATCCAATAATCATATTTAAATATCATTTGTTAATTTAGATGTTAAAAAAGAGAAAGCTTTCCTGTATAATCAAGCAAGTGCTTCTTGAATATTACATCTTTAAGTGTTCTAAATGCCCATAATGTAAAAATATTTTAATCATTAAGAGATTTCTTTGGAGAGTGTAAAGGTTATGTTTTCATTTTCTGGTGCAGCCAGGTAAAGAGACTTTCTGATGAGTCCAGTAAAATTTTTTTGCAAGAAAAATCTTCCAAGCACTAAAATTGAGAAAATTGGAAGCATCATTCCCAGCAAGAGGAGCTGATTGACACGAGATGAGGTGTGGAGATACCTCTCTATGTTATGAAAACAATTTCCATCGGAGACAAAGTAAGCAAGATTACTTGTCTTTCTGTGTAACACAACTATAAATGTGAACAAACAAGAAACAAGGGTTTTCAGACACTGAAAATCAAATAGCACCGGGGAGTCCTTGCTCTAACTTGTAAAGGATGTTATGGCTCCGTAGAAAGGAGCTGGCTTGAGAGACCCTTCATAAATGCTGTATTAGGAGACCAGCACTGTCACTGCGAAAGTGAGCCACAGTGAAGTCCTGAATGTTGTAATATGAGCGTAGCAGGGCTGCGTCCCCGGCACCCGGCCGCCCGCATGGCTTACTTATGCCCCGAAATAATTACACGGAAACTGTATTCTTTTAATCACTGCCTGGCCCATTAGCTCCAGCCTCTTATTGGCTAGCTCTTACATATTGATCTAACCCATTTCTAATATTCTATGTAGTACCACGAGCTGGCTTACCAGGAAAGATCTTAACCTGCGTCTGTCTGGAGTGGGAGAAACATGGCGACTCCCTGACTCGGCTTCTTTCTCCCAGCATTCCATTCTGTTTACTCCACCCACCTAAGGGCTGGCCTATAAATGGGCCAAGGCAGTTTCTTTATTAAATGAAAGTAACTCCTCCAACACCTGAAAGGTGAGAGCAAGACTTCAGGAATAAAGAAGAGCCTCCTTTGAAGAGATAGCATGCTGCTGTCCTTCAGTCTTGAAGGAAACAGGAAAATTACTTGTTCTTAGAGGTTTCTTGGCGGCTGGAAAGTTCCATATCATGAGACTTTGCCTAAGTACGTAGAGTCAGAGGTAGGAAAGCATTAGATAGAAGAGAAGTTGAGATTCAAGGTTGTCTTGGGCCTCAGTATTGGAAGCAGGGCTGGGCTTGCAGCTGCACTGGAGATGGCAATTGCATGGTCACTGGATGCTGGCTATCATCTCTCTGTAGCGAGAAGGCTGCAGAGGGTATGTCCTGATTTCTAGAAGAGGAGAAAGACTGTTGTCTAATGGTGATCTCTGAGGGCAGACACAAATCAAAACCCTTATAACATCCCAGTCTCACTGCCGCACATTGAGAGAGGAGACAGAACAGTAGGAAGCAGGGTTCTGCCTGGGTTGAGCATAAAGTAAGGTATAGGTTGGATAAAGTAGCTAGATTGCAGGACATAGTATCAGAGAGAAGAGAGCTATGCAGGAGAAAATGCCAGAGAGCAACAGAAAGTCTTCTTCATAATTTGATGAAGAACTTTAAAACATTGATTCGATATAAAGAAATATCTGAGGCTGGGGAGATAGCAATCCTTAAACACATAAGCTTTTATTTATTATTTTCCAAAGTTCATAATGGAAAGCCTAACAGTCGCTGATTGCTAGTACTTGTGCAGGCTATCGGCTCGTGGAGAACAGAGGATGATGTTTTGTGTAGCTTCTTGCAGTAAAAACTACATTTTTGAAATTCATCGATGTTATTTTCAAGAAACTTCTACTGTACACTACTTTATTTCATAAAAATGCTATAGTTTCTGTCGGGACCAATATTTGTTTGGTTTCCTGTTTTGTCAATTATACATGCAGCTTTTCTTTTTCTGTATCTTTTTAAGTAAAAATATTTAAGCAATTCTGCTGGTAATCTTTCAGGGAGTAGCATTTCTGGCTTTCATATAAATTGTGTGTGTGTGTTTAAAAATATATGATATGGTTTTTCCCAGCATGTATATTTCTTAAAGTGTGAACTGGGGTCTCAGATGCTACTCTTCAATATGCTTTTGTTTACTTCATGAAGATAAAGGATACATAATCCTCACATTTTGGTTTTGACTCCCACTTTCTATGTGTTGAACAGACCTTCACATGTGTGTTTATCATACGGATCTCCTCCGTGTGATGTCCTCCCTATTTTCCTCCTGGTATCTATGTCAGATTATCACTTGCTTGCACACTTCATATGTCCCAAATGATTGCTTGTTTTGTGATAGTTATTGAATCTCTTTTTCTACACCAGTGTTTATCACCTCACAAAATATTTTGATGAGGTTTTAATTTCCAATCCATTTTTTTTCTGCTTAGTGGCTGACTTTGAAAAGTTCAATAGCATCAAGGGCACTCTGAGAGAAGGCCTAAGGGAGGAAGCTCACTGAGTGTGTCTTTCTCTTTTCATTACAATCTTGGCCCTTTGACATTTTGGTTTGTGGGGGCACAACTCTGAAACTCAAGTTTTATCCCTTCTTAATTCTGTGTTTATTCTCTGAAATTTTCATGCAATGCTACAATGTTGTTTGATCAAATCTATCCACCTTTACCCCCCTGCCACTCCTCCTATTGTTTGCTCCCCCATCTCCCTCCTAACTTCATTTGCTCCCTTTTATTGTTACTAGTAACCCTCTGGATGCAGGTAGAGCTTCTCACATGCTCCTAAGTGTGGGTCCACCTACTGAGGCATGGGCCACCTACCAGCAGCCCCATCTCCAAAGAAGAATGTTTCTCCCATCCTCAGCAATCATCAACTGTCAATAGCTTTTACTCTAAGAGTGGGGCCTCACCTTCCCATGTCTCATTATTGTTAGTGGTGACAGGCATTGTATGTTCTAGGCATCAGGGAACAGAAACAGATCTGAAGGTTGTCTGCCATTAGGAAAACAAAACATGTTTTAATTATTCAAGAAGTGAACAGTCACACTAAATTAAACTTGCTCCCATTTTTAGTTTTTAACTTAAACTGTGGTCCATCTACATTGTCAGTGGTTTCTGTCCTGCCCAATCCCACAGCTGTTCAGTCCCAAAGAAATATACATAGGTCTACATTAGTTATAAACTGGTTGGCCTATTAGCTCAGGGTTCTTATTAACTCTTACATCTTAAATTATCCCATAATTTGTGTATGTGTTATCCACATGACTTGATACCTTTTATCAGTGAGGGGTTTTCTTCTTGCTTCCTCTGTGCCTTGCTTCCTCTGTGTTGACTGTAGACTGACCCTTTCCTCTTCCTAGAATTCTCCTGTTCTGATCACCCCACCTATACTTCCTTCCTACTGGCCAATCAGCATTTATTAACCCAATACAACAGACAAGTCATTACAGGATACAAAACCATTGTCCCACAGCACATCTAAGTGAAAGTTTATCCGAAATTAATTTTCACTTCATGAGTATAGATTGTTTGGAGAGTTCCAAACATGTTCATATTTTTTTATAAAATTTCTAGACTTTACATTTCTTTCCGTATAGTTTTGTGCACTCTATATGTACTGTTAGGATGTTAACCTGCCTGGGTAAACATTAGAATGTTTGTTTTTGTCTTGGATGTTTACCAGTCTTAGTTAAACTGGAAAAATCTCCATATGGGAAAGCTTATTTCCCCTCTAGAAAATGCTCAGTTCCAATCTTTATTCATGTAATTATAAAACAAAGCAAAAAATAAAAATAAAAAAGACTCAAGTAGGGGTTTCAGAAACTTTTCAATGGGAAAGAATACCCGATGATCACATCTCATACTGTAGAAACTTTTCAAAGAGAGAGAATACCCAATGATCTCATAGTGTCACTACACAAACTTGCATGCATGTGCACACATACACACAGACACAAACATGCAAAAATAAAAAGATTATTCTTAAAAAAGAAACCGCCCTTTCATTAAGTCATACTTTTTTAAGGACTATTTTGTCTTCTTTTCTGAGCCAGACTTGTTCTTCTGAATTTCTCACCTTGTGGTTCTGTTAGTGGAGTCCTACAGTATTTTTCTTAACAATTACTTGTGTAAAATACATTCATAGGTCTGGAGAAGTAGCCCAGTGGGTAAAAGAACTTGCTGCTCTTGAAGAAGACCTGTGTTTGGTTTCTGGTACTTAAATGGCAGTTTGGATTCATCTATAACTTTACTTCTAAGTCATTTGATTCCCTCTTCTAGCCTCTGCTGGCACTAGGCCAGTACACGGTGCACAGGCATACATGGAGACAAAACATTCATACACATAAAATAAGAATAAATTAAACTTTAAAAAGTATATTTATCTCAAACTTAAAATAAAAAACAACTTACTTAAATGGAAAGGTATGAACATCTATATCATGAATAACTTTAAAATAAAATTTTTATCAATGTTGCATAGATATAAAAAATATTTTTCTGCAAAGGAAAATTATATATATACACCATTTTTGTTCTTATTATTAGTTGTAAGAGAACATAAAAGTATGTATTATTTCAATTGAATCAACCTACTCATATTACCAATTACAGGAATAGTTGTATCATTTATATAAGAATGTATTTATAAATACCATGGAACTACAAATATTATAAATATTTTAAGTGTTCATGAAAACTAAATGTGAATTACTGATTACCCACATCTCCAGTATTCCACTTATTTGAATAAGACTTTTTAATTCTGAGAAGTTCATTTATATCCCCCTTACAATATTCAATTTACCTTTACATCTCCCATTTAAAAATTCTAAGAACCTGCTGCCCCTTTGTAAGTTTACAAATGAACACACACAAAACATATTCTCTTGTGCCTGGTTTCGTTCACTTAGAACAACTTTGAAATTCTTAAGAGATGTTGTGTGTATCCATGGCTCATTGCTTTTGATTGTTGCATTGTGCTCAGTTGTGTGTCCATAAGTGAAGATAGTTCATTTTCTTATTCAGAAGACTGCAGAAATAGTCAGTGTGTACAATTATTAACCAGCATGAAGACTGTGGCTCTGAGCCTTAGTGGTTTCTCTTGGATAAGAATGATTGTAATGGTTGAGCTTATGGATAATGTGTATTTACTTCCCCAAATTTTTGTAAAGAGGGATTAGAACAAGATTGTAATAAATTTATAGGTCTGTATAGTTATCAATCATTATTGTGGTCAAATTTTAAAAATTTGTCCATTTGGGATAGCTTATTTTAAACTGGGTACAAAAGTGAGACTTCATTGTGACATATTTGCATTATCTTGAAGGGTGTTGAGCATATCAGATGTTAAATTTGTAAGTTTACTTTACAGTACTTAATTTGTACTTAATTTCTCCTTTTTCGGAAATCATAATTTTATTATATTTCTGTTATATTGAATTCTATGAATTGTAGACATACCTTGAATGTAAATCCTTTATTAGGATCATACAATGTGAATATTTTATCACATTTTATATGTTTTTTTTAAATCTGTTTTTTGTGACTTTTAATAACTATCTTTAAATTTAATGACTGCTAATTTATTATATTTTGCTTTTATGATGAATGATTTTTATGTATTACATACAATTTTTTTTACTTCTAACTTAGAAATAATTTTCTTCATTGACTTCTTCTGTGAGATTTATGATTTAGATTGTACACTTAAGAGTATGATTCACTTTCAATTATTGTTGGCTATTATATAAGGACCACATTACCATTAATTTTCTTTGTCTACTTAGCCCAATATTGTGGTGCCTTAGATTGAGATAATTTCCATACAATTAGATTTACTTGGAACTAATAAATTTATTTGTAGGAAATATACTGGTATTTTTGTGGAAAATTGACCATATATCTGAATCTTTTTTAATTTGTATCTTGTTTCTTTATCCAATAGTTCTATGCTATCAATAATAGCATGATGTTTGATTATTGCATAATAAGATTGTGATATTTAAAATTCCTGCATACAATCTAAATTTTATAGTAATGTTTTAATTTTATTTTATTTTGATTTTTTGAGACAGGGTTTCTCTGTTTAACAGCCCTGAATGTCCTGTACCTCACTTTGTAAACCAGACTGACCTCAAAATCACATAGATCCACCTGCTTCTGTCTCCCAAATGCTTGGATTAAAGGCATGTGCCACCACTGCCTGGTCTAATTGTATTTTTTTTTAATAACTAGATTATAAGCAACTGTATAATTATCAATGATTGTCATTATCTACATTGCCCCAACTCTTCCAAACCTATCTCTCCTTCATACGCACTCAACCTTATTTCCTTTTCTTCTTTTGAACCTTTCATGATCAACCAATTTGTTGTTCCCAAATATTCTTGGATACTACTTATGTAATATCAGATAATACATTCTTAAAGAAAACTGGTCCCCACCCCCCTTGAAGTGGTTTGAATAGAAATGGTCCTCACAGATTCATATATTTGGATGTCTGGCCCATAGGGAGTGGCACTATTAGGTGGTGTGGCCTTGTTGGAGTAGTTGTGACTTTGTTAAAGAAAATGTGGGGTTGGCTTTGAGGGCTCATATGTTCAAAGCTTAGCAAAAGTGGCACACAGTCTTTTTCTGCTACCTGTGGATAAAGATGTAGAGCTCTTAGCTACTTCTTCAGCTATCTAAATCCCTCTGCTACCCCTATTCTCCAGCACCAGGTCTGCCTGCATGCCACCATATGTCGTGCCATGACAATAATGGACTAAACCTCTGAACTGTAAGCCCTTCCCAATTAAATGATTTCCTTTATAAGATTTTTCATGGTCGTAGATAATGGTCGTAGATACCCTAAGACGTCCCTCCCAACAGCTAACAATTGACATTAGATCCACAACCGTGAGTGGGATTGTTTGCCCAGCTCTCCTAAACAAGCTGTGATTTTGCTTGATTTGAGATTACTCAGATTTTATTCATAGTGTTGCAATCACTATGAGTTTAACTGTGCAGCTGCCCTGCCATGCCCAGAGAATGTTCTCTTGTAGTCATCTACTGCTTTTACAATCTATACGTTCCTACCTCTGCCATGAGCTTTGCATGGGGAGAGGATGAGGGATATCTCTTCCACATAGAGCTGATAATTCTTAAGCCTCTTAATCATTCTTTGGACAGCTCTCTGTCTCTGTACTAATCACCATCTACCACAAATAGATATTCTATGATGAGGACTGGGAGATGCACTGATCTGTAGAGATAAAAATAATCCATTAGGAATCAGTTTACTACTATTTTCATTTAACAGCCTGATTAATAGGCTCTCCATTAAGGCACATGTCCTGTCTGACCATGGGCTCATGGCCAAACAATGGTAGCAAGTATGACTTTCATCTTGTGAAGCAGGATTTAAAATGGGATCAGCCATGATGTTTCCACCACTGCAGCATGCTTTGATACTGCAGTTTTAGTGCCTTGTTATGCTTTTATAGGGAGGGATTCTACTTTCTCTCAGAGTGAAAGTGCAAAGTGGATGAGAGTGGTCTCAGTCTGTGCTTCTGGTCAACTCATATTCTGTCTCTTTAAATTCTTCCTGCTTTGGTAGTGCTTGAATAAAAAATAAATAAAAATAAGAAACAAAATGCAAAGCTAGCCTGAAGCTCAAGATTCCTCCATTTCTTTCCTTCCCTTCCTTTCTTATTTTCCTGCTTCCTTAAGTTTCATTTCTGAGTGGATATTGCATTTCCCTAGTTACTTTAGAAAGAATAATTTAAAATATTTGCTACATGCATATGTCATATATATATATATATCTGTCATATATTTATCTGTCTAGAAAATGGAGAGGAGCTATTTAATGCTGTCATTTTTAAACTGGATCAAATTTGGGAAACTTATTAACCTCTTGACTAACCAATTTCATCCCTTTACATTGTTACATTTTTTTTTTTTTTTTTTTGGTTTTTCGAGACAGGGTTTCTCTGTGGTTTTGGAGCCTGTCCTGGAACTAGCTCTTGTAGACCAGGCTGGTCTCGAACTCACAGAGATCCGCCTGCCTCTGCCTCCCGAGTGCTGGGATTAAAGGCGTGCGCCACCACCGCCCGGCACATTGTTACATTTTTAATGATTCAGCATATAATTCTGAAAGACGATCAACTCAGTTTTCTTTTCTTTACATTTTGTCTGTGGAATAATCTTCCTTATCTTAATAATTTACTCAGCAATATCTGTAACTTGGTTAAATATCCATTTATTCTCAGGAGAAAAACTGCAATATTAAATGATTTTATTCACTTTAGAATATAAACGACCCACACAAACCTTATTTCTCATAAGAGAATTATAAGAAATTTTATAATATTTAACATGAAATATACAGGCTGTTTGAAATTATTTTAAAATATTTAATAGTATGCAGAGGAATTTTACTGTACAGCTCTTATTAATTTAATTTCAGTTTCAAAATTTCTCCCTATCATAGATCATAGTTTCTCTACCCTCCACTTTTATCTACATTATGATATCCTGCAAATCAGTTGTTGGTCAGTTCCACTTTTTTCTATACTAGTCAAGCAAAATCTGTTTTATAAAACATCCATGGGTATAACATTTACAATTAGCATATGTATGAGAAAATGCATATATAAAGAAAAAATAATTTACAATATTTTGGAAATTACTCTTTGTTTTTGTAGAAAAATAGGGATACTTTATTTCCATGCTATGTTTTTCTGTATTGAAGTAGTCAGACTCTCAAGATATTTGAGTATGCAATACTTAAGCCTCTATTATGATGTCAAATCAATGGTAGGCCTGTGATGGAGGAGTTGGCACAGAATGCTGGGATTTGCTTTCATTGGTCTATAAGGATTTCAAACCCATGCTTTGGAAAAACCATGCTTAGAAATTGTGGCATCAATTTATAAACATCATTACAGCTGTAGTTTTCAACTGTACATACAATGTCAACACATGTTCCCATAAAGCAACTCTTTCATAGTGAAACAATGCATTTAACATTTTTGGTCTCAATTCAGTGAAACGATGTATTGTAATTGGCTAAAATAACATATAAAGTATGCAGCTTGAATATAGTGATGCTTTTGAACAACTGAGGATGTTTGCAGACCCCATCACAGAATAATTATTAGGACAAGGAAGTCAGTTTTATCTTGGGTAAAAGATTGTCCGACAGTTCTTTAAAATAAATTTAAGACTACCACATCTGGAATAGTACCACATAATGTATTTAGATTTAATGGAACACACTCGAATTCTTTAAATACCATCTAGCTAAATAAATACTGAAGATGAGCAGATATACAAACCGTTCATAACAAGAAAAAATTTCATCAATGTCACTTATTTGAATCACCTGCTCTTAGTACTCAATACTATTACAGTTAACATTCAATATGAAAATGAGAAATAATAACCTCATATTTAAGTCATACAGATTCAAACACAACACTCTGACTTTGACCTAGTTTTCTACAAATACTTGACATGAAGAATCATTGGTCTCACAATTCCCTCAAATTCTCTATGAAGCAATGGGCCTTGTTTCAAAGAATCTTCTTACTTTCCTTTTAAATTTTAATATAATATGTCATACATATCTTCTCTCTATATACTATCTAGTTACACTCCCTGTACCAAATTCTAATACAAAAAATGTTTAAATTACTGACAATGTATTATTGCATTTCAATGTAATAGTATTACTCATTTTGTATTAATGGATTACATTTCTGATTTCTTTGAACTATAGAAATTACAAAATTCACCAAACTGACTTCATTTCTCTCCTATTTACACCTTCAAAACAGTCCCTTTTCTCCTAGTTATCTTATTTCATGAACATTATCAAATTTTCCATTTCACTTAATATCCTCCTGGGAGCTATCCCAACTCTACCATCTCTCTCACAGGTGAAAGAGTAACAATTTCATCTTTTTATCAATTAAGGATCTTAGAGGTGTCCCTTCTTTTTCTTACTTCCAGTACCACTACCTTAATCCAGTTCTTTTTCCCCCTCATGTAGATACCTGAAATTGAAAGGAGACCTTATCTGTTCAGATATATTCATTTATTCAGCCACTATTCACTGAACTCCTCTTCTGTTTTAGATTCTGAACAAATTCTGAGAAAAAGAGAAGAAAACACCTGCATCCATTGTTAAAATCACAGTTTTCTAGGTATAAATAGTAAGAGGGATTGACTGCCCCTGCAATAGAAACCAGAGATTTCCCTGTAGTAAATCACGACAAAGGATCTACAGACTGGCCTTATCTCTTTCTTTCTAAAAGGAGATTAAAAGAAACTCTCTACTTCAAGCATAACATTCAAGCCCTGCGTTTGGCTTCAGTGCCTTTTGTTTTCACACTGTATGACTCAAGATTAATTTGCAGTGCTTTTTTTTATGCCTTTATACATTTAAATAAAGGATCCAGAAACCCCAGGATGCTTCCCATACTGCTTCTGGTCCCCTCGTGAGATCTGATTTTCTTCTTGGTTGACCCTGTGTTTCAGCTGCTCTAATTTAACCTCTGAAAGCCTCAAGAAATATGCCACTCATTCTGACCATCTCCTTGGAAACCCAATTTATACACAGAAGAAAACAGTACTTTGTAGGCATTCCAATGATACTCTTGTGTCTTTCAGTTTTAGATCACGGAACCCCATAAAAAAAAGTAGAGCCATTTAAACTGTTAAATCCCATATTCCCATATCCTGCTATGGAAGAGATCTTTAATAAATTATTTCAACAATCTCAACCAAGAAAAGTAGTTCTCAAATGGCTGCAATCTGCAATGCAATGTGCCCATTGAACGACAAGTCTCTGAAACCATTCTCTGCCTTTCTTCATCACTTCATTTTGCTTAAACTTGCTGTCTTTAGGAGTTCTATTGCTTAGATAAGATGTCAAGATCAAAAGCAACCTGGGGAGGAAAGGGTTTCTTTCTGCTTACAGTTCTGCATCACAGCACAAAGGATGTCAGGGTAGAAAATCCAAAAGGCAGAAACTGATGCAGATGCCATGCAGGACTGAAGCTTACTGGCTTGCTTTTAGAATTGTGAACAATGTTTCTTGCTGCATCATTTATAGAAAATTGTATTTGAATGATATAAGTACTAAAAGGTGCTATGACTAGACATTACCTGGAAGGTTTTGAAATGGTCATCCCATTCCCTAATAGAAAATTAATAATGATAATAATAATTATTATTATTTTAGAAAATCTCAACCAAAACTAGTCAAACCCTGCCTCTAGTTACAGTGCTATCTCCCACTGAACATTGTCTGGTCTCTATTCTCATGGGCAGGCTTCTAAAAAATGATCAACACAATTATTTACATTGTAGGCAATGGTGTATATTGATAACCTCAATACCAAATAGACATTAATTATAGACTCAAATGACTAACTTTATAGAGAGTCATTGAGTTGTCTATTCTTTAGGTGTGGCGGCGCAAATGAATGTAGACAGATTATATAGATATATACAGCTTTAATAAGGAAATAGACTTACAGGACCACAGGTTCCCGCGGAGCACTGGAAAAGCGGAGCAAAAGAAAAAAGGGCTGCTGGGCTCACGCCTGGCAGATTTATCCGTAAACATTAGCCCGAGGCGAACACGCCCCCAATGGGTGGGGCTATGTCCCTACATCTCCCCCTTTTGTCTAAATAAGATAGAACCAAACCAAATACAACTATATACAATAATAACAAATAATAAATATAACAAACAATATTGAGAACAAAACTTTTGCTAAACATTCTATCTCAAGGAGTCTAAATAACATAGAGAGTAACTATAATTATATAATCTTTAACTCCGTCAAAGATCTGAGAAGGGAATAAATATTACTTAACAATCGAGAGATATCCAAAATGTGCAACAATTGACAGAGACAACTGACTACCTGGGCAATCACCCAAAGTCTCGTTTGCAATGTTGAGTCAACCAACTTTGGCTAAGGCCTAACATAACTGGCATACCATTATTAAAGGCAAGGAACTTTCTTAGGACTATCCTACCCTGTCTTGGCAAGATAAGACAATCCTGTTTTATCCACTTAGGGATATTCTGTATCTTTGTCAGAAGTTGAGGTATGGGCTTTTTTTAACCCAAAGGCCAGTTCTGCCAAGAAGACAAGCTCCCAGTGGAGTGTCTTTTAATATTAACTTTGAAGTAAATTAAAAGCACATGGATTCCTATAGCACTCTTTCCATTGGCTGTAGGAGCAACTAAAAAGCTGAGTTATTCCTTGGCACACCATTTTATTCCCGGTTGCATCCTAATGACTGTGCAGGTGACAATCTTGTTTCAGTTATAAAAGAGTAAACTTAGAAGGGACTGAAGGCAATTTCTTGTAATAAAATGAATGCAGAAGTAAAAATGAAAGGCTTACAACTGTTAATTCTAACCCAAATATATCCCAAGGTACAACACTGTATCGTCATGAAGGAACTTGACTTCAGGTAAGAGAAGCAAAACACGGATGTGAGCAAGGGCTACTTTTGTCCTTGGGAATCTTTGGAATATAGTTCACAGATCAAGGCTTTGCTTTAATGTAGATCACTTTTACTTTGTAGCCAGAGCTAGCAAAACTGCTTCCGCTGAGCTGAAAAGCATTCACACTGGTTGCTTTCTTCATATCCTTTTAAGTGCTATTCATTTTGCTCTTCATAAGCAATGAATTCCCTCGACTTGATTTATAAAGAATATGTGAGTGGTTGAAAATGCATGAGTACTAAAAAAGAATTGGGTAAAACCAACTTGTATTTTCTGATTTCAAAAGACCTTTTTACTTGGTACGGAGAAAGCACTTTTGGAAATCTATTTTGTTTGTCAAGGGTGGATGCGGTTTTAAATGTGTCAAAACAGCTGTTTCCTATCTCCTTTGTCTTTTCAAAAAGCGTAATCACGGAGCCCTGCTGAAAAAGAAGCAAAACAGGTGGGAGCTATCATCATTCCTGTCCCTCCATTTACCCTTGCTGTTGTTCAAGCACACCTGGGGACACCGAGGGAGCTGTTAGAGATGCCAAACAAAGGTCTCAGTTGCAAATAATATATGCAAATTGACTTCTCTAATTTCTTGCTTGTCACTACCCAATCACCCATGGATCTGGAAATTGACATTTTTATGTAACTAATTTTATGGGTATTTAGGGGAAAAGAAGAGAAACAGGAAATTCACCAAGCACTTCCAAGCTTGCTCAGCATATTTGCAGGATGTTGGATCATCTTTGTAGAAGATAACATAAACCTTAATAGCAATTTTCTAACCATAATAAACAAAATTTTCAATATACAGAAGAGATTATTACAAAAACTTTAGAAGTTAAACATTTTGTCAATAATGACATATCAGGGCCGAGCAGTGGTGGCGCACGCCTTTAATCCCAGCACTCGGGAGGCAGAGGCAGGCGGATCTCTGTGAGTTCGAGACCAGCCTGGTCTACAAGAGCTAGTTCCAGGACAGGCTCCAAAACCACAGAGAAACCCTGTCTCAAAAAACCAAAATAAATAAATAAATTAATTAATTAATAATAATAATGACATGTCAGGATTGAATTAGTAAACTGGTCTGCTGTAAATTCAGCCTTAGGAGAATGCTTTTCAAGTATTAAGTACAGAAACATTACAGCTGATAATATCCCTAGTATTTATTATTAACATGTAACAACTGTTGCAAACAATGACTGATGGAAACCTCCATTCTCCAAATAATTGGATGATAATAATATTCCAGGTTCCAACCAGTTGCTTGCACGCATAGTAGCCTGTTGCCACTGCGGACTGCAGTTCAGAGTCTTCTATCACAAAAGATTGTTACTGGGATTTTGATCTTCAAGCTTTTATTGATTGATGATGACAGTTTTCAAACTTAAATATGCATGTGTACATTGTCCTTGTCCGTTGGTGTTATCCACTGTTGATATAGAATTATTATTCAGATAAAAAATTGAGAATAAGCTTCTACAATTCTAATAACATCTAGTTGTTTCCTCTGTTTCTACGAATTAGAAAACAGCCCCTATGAATGTTAGTGAAATGAATACATAAAATATTGAAACATATTGAAAGAGCAAGAAAAAAGTAAGGATCCTAATATTTTCAAATTCTTCACCATTTAAACAGAAATGTATATCTTGCTAGGTCTCATGAATAAGAATATTGATATAATATTTTGCATTGGATTTTGCTGGATTATAAGATTTTCTTTTCCTTTGAGTGCTTTTTAATTGTGAGTTTTAACTATTTACATAACAAACCAAATTTATTAGTGTTTTACCAGGATTTCTATATGATTCTGAATTTTGGAATGACAGCAGTGCCACTGAGAAATCTTAATATCTGTCTTTAATAAATGAAATGCTCCTGGGTCTTGCTATCACCCTGTCTTTCTAGACACCATCTGATGTTGTGATGATATATGTATTCATGTTTCTAACAGCAAAGATAGTAGGAAGTTAGATATGTTTTGTTGCCCCAATTATATGTAACTGAGAAACAAATAGTTACAACTTGTGTTTCTACCAATAATATTAAAAATTTTTAAAATAGAAGGCTTTGTAAAATAATTCTAGAAAAATAGAGGCACTATGAAAGAATAACACTTTTAAATATAAAACCTTTTCAACAAATCATAGATATTCTGCGGCATATTAAGAGAACATTTTATATACTCATTGGTAGAATGTAAGGACCTTTTTGTGAAACAAAGACAATATGCAAGAGTAAAACTACAAGCCCAGTTTTTAATTTTTAATCTTCCATTATGTGCAAGGCTCTACTCCTGGTGTCTCATGTGATCCATGAGTTGAATGACACCTGTCTTACCTATACCTCTGCATGAAGACACCCTATTAACAAAATAGGGACAGCTGTAAACTTACTTTGAGAATTTGAAATATGTGATTGAAAAGTACATTGTGATATAGTCATCAGTAATGTATATGTTATAATCAATTTCAATTGCAATTTGCTTTTACATTCAGTTTTTTCATTTATTGGGCATCTGATATGTATCATCTGAGGTGGGATTCCCCTCTGTTTGTTGTGGATGTGTGTTGTTGATGAATAAAGCTGCTTTGGTCCTATAGCAGGGCAGAATAGAGCGAGGTAGGAAAACTAAGCTGAATTCTGGGAGAAAGTAGATGGAGTCAGAGGGAAACCCATAGCTACCCAAAGAGAAAAATGCCCACCGGAGCTTGCTGGAAACTTGTTGGAAAGCCATGACCTCTTGGTGATGCACAGATTAATAAAGATGGGTTAATTTAAGATATAAGAGCTAGCTAGAAATATGCATAAGCTAATAGGCCAAGCAGTGTTTTAATACAGTTTCTGTGGGATTATTTTGGGTCTGGGCTTCTGGGAACAAGCAAGCAGTCTCCATCTATAGGCATCCATTTCATTGTTTATACAGAAATAATTAATATGTTAAAGATTGACTGACTGCCTAACACCTACTTGTAATACAGTGGTAATGATAGCAGTGATATAGGGCATGAGAGACCAGCACAAATGACACCAATGTTTAGTCAATGTGAATCATCAATGAGAGGGTGTTGTCAAATACTCAAAGGGTCCAAAGCATTGACTGAGAATGAGAAATGGAATAGAAATTATTGGGGCATTTATTCAGTTGCCTTTGCAAATGGAAGAGGACATACAAGTCACAGGTGATACACTGATGTTGGGTGTCAGAGAATGCTCAGAAGAATGAACCCAGGAGTTGGAAAGACCACGTAATGGTCTTATTCTTTGCCAGAACAATCTTGGATGTCTTATTAAAAATAACCTGAAGAAAGAAGATGTAAGAGTAAACTGGGTGGTGAGTGAAATTATAGACAAGAAAGTCAGCAGCGTTTCTAACAAATGAAAACAATTAAGAGCAATCCCCTGTACTGGTGCATTGTGAAGAAGGAATGACAGGAGCCATGCTGAGCAGCAACAGCACTGACAGGAATTGTGGGCTACACAGAAAAATAAAAGGGAAAGAGCCAAGCATTCTTGAATAATTCTGTCTTCAAATAACAGAAAATCTGACCAACTGTTTCTGAGAGAAAAAGAAAGGATTTTTTTTTCTCCCCATAACGTGCCTGGAGATAAGGACTGCTGAAGCTCAGCCACACCATTAGCGATCCAATTTTCTCCAGCCTTCTGCCTTATGATCCTTGGCAGACTTCCCTCTTGCTCTTGCTGATGGTTCATAATCACACATCGACTATTCTAGGCCTCACAACCATGCTTTATGCTAGAAGAGGACAGGAAAAAAGTGGGACATAATACATTATGTTCTATGTCATTGGCTCACACTGTATCACATGGTTACCTATTGGAAAGGAGGCTGGGAAATCAAGCATTTTAAAAGACAAACAAAAAGAAAGCCAAGAATTGAATAGGAGATGTTATCTGGCAAACTATGGTATTCACTTCATAGACATATAAGGAAATACCTAATCTGTGAAAATCCAATTTTGAATATATGACAACGAGAGTCATAGCATTGGAAACAATTAGTGTTAACATTCCAAGCCCATGTTCATCAACAGAGATGAGTACCAAACAGAAACAACATAAAACCAATAAAGAAACCTAGAGAGAGCATTCTAATCTAAAATATAGCTCTGTCATTAGTTAGGCAAACGACTTCACTGCAAAGACTCTTCCATTCTTGTGTTTTTTATTTCCTGCCTCTGTCTGTGCTTTAGAGTGAATATGTGCTTCTGAGGGCTCGGAAAACAAGTATTAATACAATTTATTTTCATCTCATTACACAGGTAGGGTTTTTCCTTCTAATAGACAGCACTTGAGTTACACAAAGCCAACTGTACACAGTTGTTGCATAAAGCATGTGAAATGGATTTAGAGAAGAGGGGGAAGATCGCATTATGTAAAGAAAACAAAGTCACAAAACAGCCCAAGCGGAATGCACTGTGAATGATATTCCCTGGTGAGAGACAGTGTGGCGATTCTAAGCACAGCAAGCACAACAGTCCTCCAGAGGGAAAGGACCCCGACTTTTAATTTCAACAATTCTTGTATTTCCTGTTGCTCAGCTCACCCACTTAGATGCTATTTGTGCTGTTCATTTTTTATTGCAGGGTAATTAGTACTAGAATTCTGTACAAAGACATAAAAAAAAAAACAGTCTGAATACAAATAGCTATGCATGACCGAGGGTTATTTTGAAGGTTTAGCTCTCCTGCTAATCGTGGAGGAAAAACGTGCGTGGCGAAGTTGCTTGGACACATAGTGATAACGTTTTCTTCCCTCTCAAATTATACAAGTTGTTTCTGTTCTAGCACTGAAGAATAGTTAGGAAAGTTGATTTTGTTCTAGGCTACTGAGAAATGAAAAAAAAAATTTCGAAAGCTGAAAGTGAAGAAAGCACAGCCTCCATACGATAGGTTTCTAAGTGCAAACTAAAATGAACGATACCAGCACTGTGGCCACTAAAGAAGAAATATAATATATAAGTCAGAGTTATAAACATTGGTTGTTAAATGCAAACTAAAATGGTTGGACCTTATATGCACAGTGACCACCAAAGAGGAAATAAAATATATAATCGGAGTTGTAAACATTATAAAGGACAATCATTTACAAAGAATAAAATGTTAAAGGCAGTAGAATGACCATTCCTTTTGCAGTGATTTAGAGATAGTCTTGCCATCTGACTGTCCTGGCTGCAGTAGAATTTACAACCCTTTTGCCTCAGGGTCCCTGTCACTGGAACTATACATGAACCATCACACTTGACTTCGATTCTTAGAAGTGTTATTGCTTTTAATATTCTCAGGCTGTTTTATATTATAAGTAAATGCATATCCCTACTGTAGCTATAAACACCTTCATCTATATTTAACTATATTTTAAAATATTCAGCTTACACACACGCAGCTTTTGTGGTTTTCTTTTATTAGCACTTCCTCTCTGCTGTATACTGTGTCCATACTGAGAAAAACAACGAAGCAATTGGCAAAAGAACGCAATACTCCACTGTCGTTTAAAGACTAACTGCTTTTATTTCTGACTTCTTGTCTTTTTATATATTTAGCTTCAGAATTTATAATTTTAACTTACTTTGGTGACAGGCAGGTATTTATTTGCCTAGTATTCTTAAGAATTAGAGGGCTAGAGAGGTTGCTCACTATTAAAGAGCAAACATTTGCTGAGTTATGAGAAGACCAGTGTTTGTTTTCCAGTACCCACACGAGGCAGCTCACAATTATCTTTATCCCCTGCTCCAAGGGACACTGCACCGTCTTCTGCCACTCTGATGCATGTGCGTGCACACACACACACACACATACACACACACACACACACACACAGAGAGAGAGAGAGAGAGAGAGAGAGAGAGAGAGAGAGAGAAACTACACAAACACATGAATAAAAAATCAAATTAATCTTTCAAAATAAACCTTTGAAAAGGCCATGGGTAAACCTACTATTGTTGAGCTTCCTAAATATGTTCATATACAAACAGAAAGGGTTTACTCTGTAACAGGGACAATGTCTCTCAAAGACATCTATCAAATAAAATGCTCAGTACCAGGTGTCTGTTGTCTCTTTTGGAGTAGTTGTGCAGAGTGGTCCCATAAATACTCTAGTAGTATAGTTTATTGGCGTTGATTTTCAGAACATGATGGTGAGGTCCTTCTGGTGAAGGGACCACATATTCTAGTCACAGAACATGGAAAAATCAAGCTTATGTTACCATGGAAACTTCAACCTTACTGCTTAGTTTACATAGTGCATGCTACCAGGAGAGAAAAATTACTATTAGTTTTACCCAGCTGTAAACTCTGTGAACTGTAGTAACCACTTGGAAGGATATGCCCACTGATACAATAATGGCATAAACTTTATGGGAGTGGCCAACCAATTATTTCATTGGATTTAAATACACTCCATGAGATAGGTCACATCCTGGGTACTATTAACTGCCCCCTTCCAAAATGGCTGGCTATGTGATAGGCCATAGTGGTGAAACTATTACTATTCAGCTAAATGGACACAGTTATTTTTATACACAAAAATTAATATATCTTTTATCAGAAAACCTTCTTTTCTTGTAGTGGATAGTGATTGATACAGAGATATATAACCAGTCAATGTCCAGAGAATAAGAGACAGTAAAGTACTTAGCTCTACGTGGGATATCTATATGATATCCTCTAATTTCAAGCTTCAGGGATCATTGTATAAGAAGGGTAGAATGCTTAAAAGAGCCAGAAGGAGTATATATCTGTAAAAAATCATTATTTACCATCTATGACAGTATGTTTGCCCATATAAACTCACAACACCTGAGACCACATGCATAAGACTTGTACAAGCTAAAAACCACCAAAATCTCACCATGGATGGAGATGGGGCATGAAGTTCCATCTGTGACTGAGGAGCTATTGGCAATAGATATCTTCTGTGAGAGGGAGAGTCAGTTTTCTTTTTGGGATGTGGATCCAAGAGGCTATCCACGCTGCAGGCAATGATCTCACACACTTGCACATATGAATAGCAATAAATTGACTCAGTGGGTACTAAAAAAGGAGATACAGTATATGGAAATATGAGGGAAAATTATAGGTATGGTGTAGAATAGGGGAGGAGTAGGAGGGAAGTGAATACGGGTTGAATTTGATCCAAATAAATGAAATGTATGCCTTGGTATTAAAAAAAAACTATTTTAAAAGATGAACTAATGGGAATCCCAATGGAAATAATATAAAGAATGTAAAAGTCATAATTAAAAAAACAACTGAAAATTTATTAAATAGAGCCTGGAGGCGCAAGTCCCTAGTAGAATAGACGAGAACCAGCATACTGTTGTCACTTACTAGGATAGCCACATGAACAGAGACAGAGCTGTTAAAATTTGATCACTTTCAATTTCCAATATCTGATTGGCATTCCTCTCTATTGACTGAGGTGGGTTTTTTTTGTTGTTTGTTTTGATTTGTTTTGTTTGCTGCATTGTTAAATTGGTAATTACACAGTTTCTGGCTCTCTATAAAGATAAAGTATGCTTTCTCACTGTATTTCTGTTGATTTCAGTAAATTTCTTCAAGTAAGTTGCTGTTCCAGGCTGCCAGGCTTGAGTCATCTTGAACTGGATAGATGGAAAATTACAGAGAGCAATGACAAAACAGCATTTTCATCCTTGCGCACTCAGATTCCCTCACAGGCCGGCACCTGAGTCAACCCCACCCTTTCCAGCATTATTTATTTTGTCTCTATCAAATATGTAAGGAGCATTTGAAATATACACTATAAATGAGTGTGATCACTGAAAATTTTATATAAACCTTACCATGATGTTTAAAATATTTATCAGAAGTTGTCAATAAAGATTTTCCCAGTTGGACTGCATAGACTTTAGAGAATTCAAGGAAATGAACATATTGTTTCTATCTTTATGCCATCCTGGAACAAGAAGGAAACAACCAATGGCTTTTAAGAAAATTGAGTTTCCAAACTTATTTGTTGTGAATGTTTACTTTGAACATAATTTGAAACACTACAGTATACTTTAATAATAAAAGATATTTATGGTGTGTGTATGTATATACACAGGTGTGTGTGTGTGTGTGTGTGTGCATGTGTGAACATGTGCCTGCAGGTTAAAAGAGGTAGTTATCTCCTTGACAGGGGTGCTGGGATCAGGGGCTCTTTGCTGTTGAGTGGTCTCCCCAGCCCCAACATAGCACCCCAAATCATCTACAATCATCATAAACAAAGGCATTGTAGAAGAGGGAAATGGAAAAGTGTTCAATGATTTCACCAAGATCACTAAACAGATGCAAGAAGACCTACAGCCAGTTTTTTTTTTCTTTTAATCTCAACTAATCTTTCTAAGCCTTCACATTTTTCTACAGAAACAAGTTGTACCCCTGAAGATACTGAATGGACACAGGTTTTGTTTCTTAAGTTGTCAATGAAAAGATTTAGGCAGTATTCCTCACATAGAGGGACAGACAGCCTTTAAGTTAATTGTGCTTTTGTTGAGTAGCATCATTAATTTATCAGCTCTTCCAAAGGATCATATTACGTAAGTATTCAACATGGGTATCCTTTTGTTTTATAAATCTATGTTTCATTTTGCATATTGTTTTGTTACAGAAAACTATGGCATAGTAGTCAGTAGAAGCCAATTGAATTTTTCTCTGTTTTCTTAGGAGACATGCTTCTGGATTCCTTCACTGAATTTCATTCTGCCTTCAATTTCTTTACTCTCCGATTAGATGATCTTAACTTCCATTTCCATTTTAACACTGTTTGTTCTGACAATTACTATTCAGGAGACTTGGTTGCTTTCTAGAGGAGTACGATCTCACAGATAAAACCAAATGCTCATTACTGTTGTTGTTCTTCATAATTTCTCCTATCTGATGAATACATGGAGCTTGTAAAGAGAGAAAAATTAGTGCAGAAAAATAGAGGAAATATTTTGTATACTCGGGAAATTGGTGGGAGATATTCAATCACACTGTGAACACCAAGTTTGCATTTGTGTTAATAAATAAAATTAACCTTGGGTCTGGAGGCTTTGCTAACAATTAGTGTATAGAAAGTAATCATACAGTGCTGAGGGAATTCCTTCAGCCAATAGCCTTTAAGATACTAGCACACTCTCGGTGTGGCCAGATGTACTATATAAACAGATGTAGCAACGTGTGCAGTGCTTTTGACTGCTGGATTCAGTTCCTGTTCCCGGCTCATGCAGAGGACTGTCAATCTGTGAGTCTACCACTAAACAAAGAACCCTTTATTACACCCCATGAGCTAATGTGGGACTACTTTATTGCAATGGTCTACATCTGACACCCACCGTGGCGGGGGAATAGGTGGAGCACGAATCATGTGGGATGGAGCAGGTACCCCTGCCTGCGTGGCATGGAAGCCATCTGCAGCTATGGAACTTCCGCAGGCATCTGAGAGAGACACAGGAAGTTGGAGGGTGGGATTTGTATGGCACAGGTTTTTCTGGTTTGGCAAGCTGACGTCTTTCATGATGCCAACAATGAGAGTTAGCCTCTCCAAGCTCACAGGTTATCACCCCGGCCTTTCAAATTCGGGTCTTATTCATAATTAGAACAACAGAGATTTAGTTATAGCTACCTTTAGCGGTAGCAACAGGGCCAATGCCTGCAGGAGCAGAAATCTCACCAGACTGTGTCCTGAGTAGCCAGGCCACTGCTAAAAGCAAGTCAGTAATTTTGGGGTTGCAGTTGCTGGCTGAGAAAGCAGTAGATTAAGGAAGGCAGAGCCATTGTACCAAAGATGAAACAACAGGGAACAAAGGAGATAAAATTTTGTCAAACGTTTGCAGACTGCTCATCCTCAAATGAGAGGCAATAATGCAGTGATAAGGAACAGACGCCCAAAGCAAATTCTGTGAAGAACTATCTAGAGTCTGGAACGCAACAGGCTGAGGCCTATAAAAGCTGGACATTGGGCAGTCCATTTCCTTCAAATTTTTTTCACTCACTTTCTTTTTTTTAAACATTCATTTCTTTATTTTTATCTTATTTTTTTTTCATTTTACATACCAACCACAGTTCCCTGTCCCTTCCCTCTTCCAGAACCTCCCAACCCTCCACCCCTTTATCTGCTCCTCAGAGAAGGTAAGCGCCCCCCCCCCCCATGAAGGGTCAACCTAGCCTGGCATATCAAGTTGAGGCAGGACCCCTGCATCAAGGCTGAACAAGGTATGCCACCATAGGAAATGGGCTCCAAAAAGCCAGTTCATGAACCAGGGATTAAATCCTGGTACCACTGCAGGGGTCCCACAAACAGATCAATCCATACAAATGTCACCCATATTCAGAAGGCCTAGTTTGGACACAAGCAGGCTACCAAGCTGTCAGCCCAAAGACCATCAGCTCCCACTAGCTCAGGGCAGCGGCCTGTGTGTTTCCCTATCATGATCTTATACATGACCCAAAGATTGCCAACAAATGTTGTCAAGAGAAACACATAGTATTGGTAGCTTTACTAAAATTCTGAGATTTGTAATTATCTTATGTCACTAATCACTACTAATATGTCCATAAGATATTTTACAAATTACTTACCCAAAATGTGTTTTCTCATTAGACAGACATTTGTCATAATACAGAGCATATGTTCATACAAAATGGAATTTCTGGACAGTCGATGCTGAAATAATTGCCTCTAATTAATGTATTTTACACTTTGTTAATAAATGAATGATAATGTCACTGCAATAAAGAACATTCTTAAGGACCAAATAATTGCAGAAACATTCCCATATGCATTTGTTTAATTTTTTGGTCCATAAGATTCTTAATTATCATTTATCATATTCTAGAAACATTGGCACGCAATAGATAAGGCAATATAAATTTTTTACTACAGATTTATAATGATATTAACAGCTGTTTGTTTAACTTAGGGTAGTAAAAATTGTGATTGATAATTGCTTTTCCCCAGTTCAACTTAATCCTTGAAATCTGATTTTTTTTCTGTCAAAATACCTTGCAGTTTAATATAACAACAAAAGAAACAGAAGTGGTGCCAGTCTACGTCATGTAATACTTTCATTTAGGTTCATGAGATTCTCATGACTTGACTCTGTAGTCTCTCTATTTACATACCAACAGCATATTTACTTTCCTAGGAATTCATGGAATGTAGTCTGTCTTGCTCAAAGCTTTTCGTTACATCCCTTTCCTGCCCTGATAGAAATTCCTTCAGTCTATTGTTTGACCATTGATGATGGAGAAGTATCTTTTTTTTTTTTTTTTTTTTTTTTTTTTTGATGGAGAAGTATCTTGATTTTTTTTTTTCTAATCTGCGTCTTTCTGGTCTTTGCACTTGTGCCCCTAGGAATACTCTGTCCAATTCCCTGAAAGAATATTAAGCATTATTTTCATGTTTAACTCTTAGTTCATTAGAATAGCCTTCTAATCTTCTGTCCTCACAAGCTGCTATGAATTGAACTCTTGCTGTTCTATGTGAGCTGCCTGTGGGTGCTGGGAATTGAACCCAGGTCCTTTGCTAAAGCAAATAGTTATCTTAACCACTAAGTCATTTCTTCAGCCCCTTACCATTTATATGTAAGTATCTTTCCCCTTCCTTTTTAAAATGCTTTATTGATAATAGTTATAATTTTAATTATTTTCATGTTATTTAAACTGAATTGGATAGCTTTATTTTGTTCTTAAGCAGAATAGGGGCATAACTGCCAAGGATTCTAAGTTCTACTATTTAAATCATCCAGTCACAAACAGTAGTATTTAGATAGTTTTCTTAATACATGTAGAAACATGAAATCATATATCAGTGTGCTTTGTGCTTTCTTCTGTACTTTAAAAGTATGTAATCATTACAGAATGATAAAATGGATAATATTCAGGTAAAGACTCAATATGTTTGTACTTTAAAAATAATGTTTTTGGTTCTTATTGCTCACATGTTTGTTAGCAAAATATCATCCGCTAAAAGAGACTCCTAAGTCTGAAATGTTCACTCTAGTGCATTTTTTTCCTTGCTCTTGTAAGATTCCACTGCAGCATTACTCAGAACTAAAAGAAAGTGGGCTTTCTTATCTCCAGTTAAGAGTGACCCATGAATACAATGGCATTTTTGACACAGGATTGGTCAAATTTACTTGGACATTTACTGTGTCTTGTAGGAGAGAGAAGAGAATGGAACAGGAAAACAGAAGATGTTTCTTATAGATTGAGCTTCACTATGCTACA
This sequence comes from Chionomys nivalis, assembly GCF_950005125.1. NCBI lineage: Eukaryota > Metazoa > Chordata > Mammalia > Rodentia > Cricetidae > Chionomys > Chionomys nivalis. The sequence continues at coordinate 45,924,667 of NC_080087.1, forward strand.
GAGAAATTCTGTCTAAGTTTCCTCACCTCAGGCTCAGTCATGTGACTACCTATTCACAACATGGTTTGGGAAATGCAACTCCTTTCTGTGCATGTACCTCCAGAAAACATAAATCTGTACACTTAAGCTACAAGAAACACAGATTTCTGACAACTCTGTTTGTTATTCTCTACTATGGCATTCATCTCTCAAGTCCATAAAATATTTGCTATTCAAATACCTGCAAATAATAAGCTACTCAAAAATTCAGATGTTTTAAAAATGATGCTGGAGATGCAAATACATTAATTTCACAGTAAGCTTAGACTTTCTTGTGCTTGATTACAAGAAACCTTGAGATCACTATTTGATGTTTTATTTTGGCAGTTTCACCAACTCTTACATGGCTGTAGACCTTTGGTTTATGGGATGTTCTCTTTAAAACAAAATAGAAAAGTTCTCCGGTTTTTCTGCTAAAATAGATCTGTTTTTGAAGGTGTGTGGTTACTAAAGGGCACAGAATGCATAAAAGACCCTCTTGAATTTAGATTACCTTTGTTAGGGATCAACTCCAAAGCTCTGTAAACAGTAATTTCTTGTCTGTACCCAGTAGGGTCTGATTCCTCAGTCCCTTGGGAAATTACTTTCCTGCCCTTCCCGGCTTGTTAAGTTATGGCAACGTTAAAATTAGAGGAAAGGTAGTTGAAAGTAGGAATGGAGCTAATTCATAAGATATAATTCGCCATTATGAAAGTGACTTGATGTCCTTGACAAAGGTGACATAACTTTTATTAAAGGCTTTTAAGTAATGAAAAGCCTGATAATTCACCGGCCTCAAAGGATTGTGGGAATATCTTACAGGATTTGCAACCATATTCACAAACAAATAAACTGATGGGCAAACTTAGTGATCATGGGTCTATAAACATGTGCACATTGTTTAAATCTTCCAAATAAGTGTGGTTCACAAATTCTAAATTGAGAATTTCTGAGAAGGAATAGAGGTTCATCTGAAAAACATTAAATGAGGCTGAGAATAGCCGTGTCTGTCCACCATCAGGACACTGATTGTCAGAGGATGTTTTGAGACACTGCGACACATAATTTTTTAAAATTAGAGCACTATCTATAATAGGCTCCAATTCTACTAGACTCATTATATTCAGAGAGGGATCATAATATACTTCCTTCTTTTACTTCTCATGTTTAAAATGCACCAAGTCAGTTTACAGAGTATTCCAATAGTAAAAGGGACATTGGTTAAAACCCATCTCTACAAAAACACTGTTTTGCCAAATTTATTATTTTGTCAATTTTTTTTATTAAATTTGGTCAATTAAGTTTTTTTTCTCTTCTGGTTAGTAAAAAGAGCAATTGCATTCTTTATAGCAGTGGTGCTCACCCTATGGACTGTAACCACTTTGGGAGTCATCAACCCTTTCAAAGGGGTCGCCTATGACATTTGGGAAGCACAGATATTTACATTATGATTTATAACAGTAGCAAAATTATAGTTTTATATTTGGGAGTCACCATAGCTTGAGGAACTGTATTAAAGTGTTGCAGCATTAGAAAGGTTGAGAACTACTGCTTTATAGGCTAATGTGTGGTTGAAATGAAGTAGAATGCCATCTGTTTCAAAACACAGGCTCTGTTGATGTTAAAGGATGCCAGCAACTTTGTTGTACCATGAATTCTAGTAGGTCTTAATAGTAAAAGCTCAAAGTCAGATCTTGGGGAAAATGCTGAGAAATCGGAGAGATAAAAGAACAGAACCATAGCCACCTTAACTCTTACTTCCCAGCGAAGAAGAGACTGAGTTCCAATTTCCTCCTAGTTTATCACTTCCTCTCTCTGCCCAGTCATATCACTTTCTGTCTTACTGTACAGACACCTACACCTCCTCTATGGTTAGCTAGTGGAGATAGCTCTGCCCTATGGTTTTCAGGTACGTTTTGTTTGTACAAGCAAGATATCACCACATTTCCAATTTTTTTGTGTAAAAATTAAAAAAGAAGGTTATAACTAATATAAGAAAAAATAGCTAAATAAGTACAATAACTAGATACAATATATACAGGTAATAAATATATCAACAATTAACAAATTCAGAGAAAATAATTCATATCTCTTCTATCTTGGTAAGTCCAAAAGCTGAACCTAATTAACTTTTTATTCTAATGTGCATTATTAAAACTATCTTTTTATATCTCTTAACCATATTATATACTTTACATTTCTTTTGTGAATTTATTTTCTGAGTCAACTAACAAGGACAAACATAACTATAAAGTTTTAACTCCATCAGAGACTTGAAAAGGAAATAATACTAACTGAGTAAGCAGGAAGTACTAGCAAGGAACGTCCAAAAAATGTGGGAAATGACAGAGACAGTTGGTTGCCCGGACAGTAACCGAAGGTTCCTCTGGAATAGTGAGGCATCCATCTTCAGCCTATAGGCCTAGCATATCTGACAGACTTTTCTGACATGAGACAGAGATTTTGGATTTTGCTTTAATAAGCATACTTGGGTTTAGAGAAAGAGAGAGTCACAGTCCAACTCCAAAGCCATCTTTAATTTTTAATTGGACTGGGACTACAAAAAGACCATTTGCTTTATATGTCTGTAGAGAACAGCAGGAACAAACACTTAAGATTTATGAAATTAGGCTGGGCGGTGGTGGCGCACGCCTTTAATCCCAGCACTTGGGAAGCAGAGGCAGGCGGATCTCTGTGAGTTCGAGACCAGCCTGGTCTACAAGAGCTAGTTCCAAAACAGGCTCCAAAACCACAGAGAAACCCTGTCTCGAAAAACCAAAAAAAAAAAAAAAAAAAAAAAAAAGATTTATGAAATTTTATCCTGTTGGACATGTGATATACCAATTAGTCAACTTACTCTTTTTCATGGTACACTTTTCTTGGTGATTTGTTCTTTTTCTTCAGATGTCTCATTTGTCCAGAAGGCTTTGCTTTCCTTAACTGGATGCCTTTATTTTCCTGAAAAAACAAAAATAAAACCCTTCACAACCCTAATTTTTGGGAGTTTCCCTTATGGCAAGTTATATGTAATCAAACATTTGTTAGTTTTAAAGTTAGTTAAGATTGAATACAACATCTGAACTTTGTCTAAATAAACAAGGTGGGGTGTTCCTTCAGAATTCCTGCTTCACAGAGGAAAATGTTAGAAATTCTATAGAACCCACAGAAGAGTGACTATAAAACGTGACATGTATTATGCTGTGTGACACAGACATGTCTTCATTTAGCCCCTTACCACTTGATTGGTTTCTTTTTGCCCACCGGGTCCCCATAGTTCTCTCTTATATAAACTAACCCATTTCTACTGATCTTTGTATTACCACATGAAAGTGGTACTGCCTCTGACCTTACATCTTTCTCCTTAGGCTGCTGTTGGCATCTCTTTTCTTAGGCAGCTGCATAGCATCTCCCTGACTCCAACTTCTCTCTTCTTTTATTAATGTTCGGAACTTTCTGCCTAGCTATACTTAGACTGTCCGTTGGACAAAACAGCTTTATTCATCAACCAATAAAAGCAATACATATACAGAAGGACATCTCACATCACTTTTCTTCATCTGATTTACTTCAAGGGATTTAGTCTTCCCCTCCTTGACTTTACCTTTGTTTTTTCATTTACACAAGTGATAGGAACAATCTGACAATTACATAACTCCATCCTTGCCATTATTATTACATACAAGTCCTCTTTCCACAAAATATCTGAAATAAAAATTTCTAAGTTAAAGTCATCTTATTTTTGAAAGAGAAACCTAAAAACAAATTAATGAAGTGATCGTGGTCATGTGCACTGACTGAGGGCAGACAGTTTTGTAGAGATAAAAGATTATGCAGTTATCCAGGGTATACCACAACTCAATGAAGAAAGAAAATCCCCCAATGTTTGGATCATTATCGTCCATATACTAAATGTAACATATGAAGTTCATTCCCCTCCTGTTTTGCTTTCATAACTGAGATTTAAACATTGTTGCTTATTATCTAGTAAAGATTAAAATATGGGTTAAATGATAGAAACATACTCAAGAGTCTTTAACAATCAATCCTATAAACCTCGAAGTAGCACAGTTTGTTCAAAACATAACTTTGCATGAGTTTTATTTTCTGTTTCCCAGAGTATCTCCAAAGGAGCAATAGTCCTGTACATGTCCTCAGTTAACATTTATATAAAAAAATGTGTCTGTGACATTTCTCAGAGGCATGACTCTGAAAACTATTAGGAACTGGGTAGATCAAATTTGTAGACAGCCTGCTATGCCTTGTGGGTAAATATTCCTCTAATCCATCCTCTGAGCCTAATCACCAATGTGTTGTATTTCATGAAGGCAACAAAACTGCTATTTGGGCATGGATTCAGATTAAATCTCTGTCTGTATGGATGCAAGAATGGAATGGGCATCCAAGTGTCATAGTACTTAGAAACTAGAAACTGTCCATTCAATTGTAATATGCTAGTAGTAAAAACTGCATATGCCCTGGGAAAGAGTTACAGCCATTCATGCTATGACATGCTCGTCTGTAACTCCATGCTTTTCACCTTAGGGCCTCTTTCCTCCTTCCTTAGGGAACAGTTTAGAACATTGTGGTGCCAGAACAACTTGCCAAATAGTCATGGCTGCTTTCCCCTGTCAGAATTAGAACCAAAAGGCAGATTAGGTGCATTTGAACATAGGTTCTTAAGAACCATGGGTGTATTTCATCATGCAGATAAAAGTAAGAAACTGCCTACACAGAGAAAAAGATGAACAAAGGAAATATACAATAAGATGCAGATGACTATCTAGGCAAACACTCCTGTTTCTCTTCTTGGATACCAGTGTTTACTGAATGACTGTTCTTTAGGCCAAGCAACTGCCATTCTGAAGGGTAGAGTTCAGCTCTACCCTTCCCTCACAGAAGATTTTCTCAGCTGTGCTCATCTATGATTTACACCACAGCAGAGATGGGAGGCAGTCAGTTAAAGGGGGAGAAACAAGACCCCTGTAATTAACCCCTCATCTATGCTCTATATAAGGAAGCTTAATAAATTCTTTGGTTCCCCAGAGTGAACTTTGTCAGAATTGTGACTAGATTTGTTGTTGGGACCTATGGGAAGGGATTTTAGCCACCCAGCTGCATATTTTCTCTTGGGAATCTTGTTATATTTATCTGAAAATTCATGTTTCCTTTCATCTTAAACTATCTATAGTTGACTCTTGTATGCAAGCAAGAATCCTAAAGTAACACAGGGCTTCTTTATATTTTTCCATTCATCTTTTTAAAGAACAGAGACGATTAGGAAAAAGAAAGATAAAATAATAGTAGTGAGAGTGGGTAAAAATTATTATCAGTATCTGTAAAGAAACAGATAGACAACCAGTCCCAAGAAGCCAAAGAGAGAGTAAAACATAATCCATGAACTGGTGCATAGAACTATACTTTCCTGTTCCAATTCAGCAAAGAGAATGCTTAAAACATACTTCAGACATTTTCTTAAGGTCATGTTAAGCAGAACAGCTTTAGCCAAGGCAAAAAAAAATTAGCTTATGTAGTTTTCAGATCCAAAAGTGATGAAAGTGAGCAAGTTTTATTCACAAACATGTTTGTCTATGTGTTTGACTCAGTCTGCCATTCTAACTGGTTATGTAAACCACAATAGCATGCATATCCAATTAGCAATCTTCAAATGAACACTAGGCTCAGTCTTTAGACAGAGTGCATCACAAAATAGCAAGGCACTCATACGAGGAAATATCTCCAGATTAAGAAAACAGAAACTAGCTTTAGTTCAAATCTGTCTGATGGTGTTCATTTTATATGCTTTCTTCCCAGTTCCTTATAACTGAAAAAACTGAATAACTGTCAACTTCCTTTTAGTGCTATAAGAGAATCCACAATTGAATTCTTCAAAGTAATTTAAATTCCTCTACCAAAAGTATCTATACTAATAAGTAAAAAAATATGAATCTTAATGTGTTGTAGCTATTTCTCTTAATGAAGTTTAGCATTTTAAAATGTCACTTGTCTGACAAGAGAAGAATGTTTCATATCTAAGGGCACAGATAATCACTCCCAATTGTATTTAAACAATAGCTAATTAGATGTCTAATTGTTACTGTATCTATTTCTTTTCTTCTCTCTGAAGTCTTTGGCACACCCACCACCCCAGCACCTTACATTGCGAGCTTCAAGCATAACAAGAAGAAAGCTTGTATTTGGTGGTGGAATTATTTGAAATCACAGATGTACATTAAAGCTAGAGTTCAAGATTTTATACATAGTTTTTGTATTCAAGTGTAAGGCACACATAATCGTTAGTATTTGGCTTGAATAGATTTTTATAAATTCCATAGTCAATTCACAGTGTGAATACCTTTCCTAAAACTCATGTAAACTTTAATTGGTAATGTAACAGTGTTTCAAGATCAGGCTACTTGGAGATGCCAGGTCAGGAGGACTCTACACTGAAGATGGATTACAGTAATTATTGCCAGGGTGGGACAGCTGTCACATGTAGATGATAACAACAAGTTCCGCATCGGGGACTTTCTCTTAATCCTGTTTTTTTCTCCTTCATGTGATCTCTCGCTGTGGGGGACCCTCTGCTTTGTTTTGCAGTTGTCAAAAGTTCTGAGCACATTTCTGTACCTTGACACTGAACTGTTCAGGACAGTGAGAAATACATTTTATCAAAAGACAATCTGCGGTGACTTGTTATATTACCAGAAACCATACTACAATATCATAACACTACAGTGTAGACAGACTATTGCTTCTGAGCCACACAGTTTGTTTATTTTTGACCCCCCAGAGTCAACTAGTATTCTGACAATACTTCATATATAAATATTAAGAACAACCAACTTCATAGTGCCTTTTAGCTCATATCTAGATTTTACACAGTCAATGTCATGTGCCCTATCCATGCTTTTGTGTCTGTTTATAACTTGATCATTTTCATTAGAGCATGCTAGCCTATCTCATGACTATCCTACATTTTATCCATTTACATCTTTTTTTTTCTTTTGTTCCAGTCCCTATGACTAACCAACATTCATTATTTCCCATGACTCAGAACATCACATTTCAGCACTATCTAGAAAGTCTCAAATTTTCTAAGTAACTAAAATATTGAGCATTAATTACTTTGTAGGATTTACCTTGAGAAATTACCTGGAAGGCCAGTGAGGTACCAAAGTGGGTTATGACTTCCAAGTACAGCCTCCAGTTTGTGGGAAAGAGTGGCTATGACTTCTTCCTGGAGTTTACTGTTGGAACAGGAACTGCTGTGGGCTGTAGACCACGGGCTCCTCTCGCAGGCTATCATTCTGCTCAGTTAAGCAGGTACAGAGAAGCATCATGTACATCACTGTCGCATCGTTATAAAACATTTAAAATCTGCCTGTGTCCTCTCTCCCTAGGTAATCTGTACTTAATACATCAATAGAGTTTCAACTTCTGTTTTGTTTAAAGTGACTATCAGCATCATAAATACACTATAATTTCCCCTACTTTTTTTTTTTTTAGGAGAATCAGTTTCTGATTTGATAATTCTATCTTTAGTCTTCCTTGTTGTTTTCTCTCAGTGAGGTTTAAGACATTTTATTATTTGTCCTCCAAATGTTTTATTTAACATTAATAAAATTTCAAAGTTGTATAGGCTATTCAGTGACTTTTGTAAACAAACTTAGAACTTCAAAATCTTTCTAAAAATCTCATTTAATGGTTATTAGAAGAAATCACATACAATTGAATGAGCATTTGCCCACAAAAAAGTTTCTTATCTGTATTAGAGATAAAAATATTTCCACAGGGCTTTCTCTGCAAGCACCACTTTGTTTTGAGAACGTATTGTAGTGATGCATCATTCCTGATGTCAGCATGGGATACAGTCAGAAAACAAATAATTAGTCTAGTTTGTTAAGTTAATCTATATGTTCCAAGCATTGGCAACAGAATGTTTGAAGGAGCATTATGTAAATGGAGAATGAGTTAATATTCAAATGAAATGTAGGGGAAATGGGAAGAAAGTGCATCTCAGGCTGATCAGTGAGCATTAGAATCAACAGAATCAAGACCTAATATGTAGTCTCAGGGAACTATCATATTGGTCAATACTCATAATCACTACTCCAAATGCCACCTTCGTAGGTCTCAAAGAAACCCAGGACAAATGGCTAACTGAGGTGCCTGTTTATCGTATCAGCATGGACTCTCACTGCCGGGTTCTCCCAGCATCTCTCAGAATATCAAGCATCTGTAACAGAGTCATTCTGACTGGCATACCTTGCCCCTACCCTAAACTTCTCCAGCCCTGAGCTTTACCTCTCTTCTTCAAGATGCTATTTTGGTTACCCATCCTCTTGATTCTCACATCCTCTATTGCTCCCTTGCTACCTCTTCCTTCCTTTCTTACCCCTTTCCCATATTATTGCCAGATTCAGTCTTTACCTTTCCTAATGCCTCTGGCTATATTCTCCCTCATATCTGCAATAAAAAAATATCTCCTGAAAATAGACGAGATGTCCTGAGTAAACTAGGGTTGGATGAGGAATAGAAGGGAGAAGATGGGATGATCAAGTTGGAAAGATCGGGAGAATAATGAAAGAGATATCTTGATAGAGTGGGCCATTATGGGATTAGGGAGAAATCTGATGCCAGGGAAACTCCCAGGAACCCACAGGAATGACCCCAACTAAGACTCCTAGCAGTGTGGAGAGGGTGCCTCAACTGACCTTCCCTGTAATCAGATTGGTAACTACCCTAAGTATCATCTGGTACCTGATGGAAGCAGGTACAGAAATCCACAGTCAAGAACTGGGCCAAGCTCTGGGATTTAAGAGAGGGAGGAGCAATTATATGAGCATGGGGTGGTGTTAAGATCTTGATGGGAAAACCCACAGAGACAGCTGACCTGATCTTATGGAAGCTCACACACTCTGCATGTGGGTGACAGTTGTGTTGCTTGGTTTTTCATGGGGATCTCAGCAATGGGTCCAGAATTTGTTTCTGATGGATGCTGTTCCTATTCCCTATACTGAGGTGTCTTGTACAGCCTTGTTGCAGAGGGGAGGAGCTTTGTCCTGCCTCAGCTTGATATGTCATTCTCTGTTGATTCCCAAGGGAGGTCTTACCGCATCTGAACTGGGATGGAGGAGGAGTGGATGAGGGGAGGAGGCTAGAAGAAAGGTTGTGGGAAGGGAACAGGAGAAAAAGAGGGAGGGGAAACTTTGGTATGTAAAATAAAGGGGAAAATTCTTTCTCCTCAGTCATACCTATGAGCAACCATGTCCTCTTTTTCATTCTTTCTCCTGGTACTCATTACACAGCTCCTAGGACTTGTGGAGCCCAAGAACACATTCTGACAGGAACACAAAGCTTTAGTTTGGTCTCATTCTTAGAATACCCTGACTGGAATATTATTTAATGTGGAACTTACTTAGTATCTTTGGGGTTATAGGTTTTTTTTAATTTAGACATAAAATAGCTGCTATAAAATCATTGAACAAGAAATTGTGCTTATTTTCCACATATAAGAATTGTGGTGGAGCAATAAGTTACTGACAGTATACAGCTACTGTGAGAACAAAACAAAGAACAACAACAGTTTGTACTAGCTACATTCCTGAGACATGAGAATTTTGCACAAATTGTCTGTCCACAGCTTCATTTGCTGGGTATCTTGCATACCAAGGATGAGCTCCCCACATCAAGGATATCTTTCTCATGGCAGAGTTTAGAATAGTGAAGCCATGATAACTTAGACATATTAATATTAGATGCATTTATCTCAGCTGTGGTTAGTTATATTTTGTGAGGAACCCAAATACCAAGTTTTTTTCATTTATGATGGTAAAGAACTAATACTGACTCTAAAAAATTTTTTAATACAACTCTATTAACTTCTGAGATCTATCTCAATCCTTAAGTATCTGCATCTTCCTTATATATTATTATTCCAGTGTTTTGTTTTTTATCTGAAATCACATCTCATCTTGTTGACTAGGCTGGTCTATAACTCATTATTTGGTCTAGGTTGGCCTCAACTATATGTTGGTTCTTTTCTCCAAGACTCTTGAATGCTGAGATTATAGGCATGCATAACCTCACCTGACTCTTATATATTTGTAATTCCAAGAAGCCAATACAATAAAAATAGTCAAATTTCTTTTATAAAGAAATGTGGCTGTTTCCATATAAGAACATACTTCTGTGTTGAGAGGCAAGGTCTAGCAAGTTAACTAATGTACCACACATTTAGAAAATAAGAAGTCTAAGTTTTGGTGGGGTTAAATGGCTCATTTACAGAGTTTGGATCACAGCATGGGAGAAAGATCTCTTTCATTCATGAGAACAAGAACTCTTTTACTAGGGTCCTTGGGCATTATATCACATTCTTTGTCACCTTCGAAGCCTCTAGTACTGCTTTTAATGTAGCTATTGCTTTACGTTTTTGTTGTTACTATAGGATAATTATTATTAATTATGGATCACTTTTAATGTACCAGAGACAATGGTTGATAGACATTGTTTTAATAATTATAAAAAATCATGAGACAATAACTGTACCAGATACTAAGAAGAGTTGAGGACTCAACCCTCAATAAAACATATGTGCCATACTGTCTAAGGAACAAAAACTACTTCAGAAGGGGATGCAGAAAGAATGCAAGAATTAGAAGATACGAAGAAGGGCTGAGAAATGTCATTTCCTAGGCATGACAAGGTCATTACAAACATGGACTTACAGTAGATAGAGCTGCTGGCGTTAGGCCTGCAGGGGCTGGAACTATCAACAAACAGTCATGGATGGTAGAGGAGCTCATTGGGTCCTAACCTTTCCTTCTGAACTGTTTTCTACTAGTGAATTCTGGGAGAGGGGAGTCCTTGTCTTCAGTTGTGAATCCAACAGGAGGACCACTGTCTTCAAATCATAGTCCAACAGAAAGTTCTGGTTAAATTTGGTGAGCCATGAAACAAAAAGTCATGAATGTCGGAAGGAGATTTGTAGGATGGAATGGAGTGCTGAGAAAGGAGGGAGATGATGGAGAAGGAGGTGTAATTAGAATGTCTTATATATATACATCAAACTGTCATGAAACAAATTAATAATTAAAGACTCATGAGGTAAGATGCTATTAGATATTTTTATTTTAGATTATGTGTCATATGCTTTTGGTAGGTAAATGAAAATATTCAAAATGTACTTCTCATTAAAATGGCTTATTTTTATAGTTTCCTCTGCAACTTTATGTTTTAGAAAAATACCACATAATGACAATTTATTCAGATATGCTATTGAACATTTTAGCAAACATATACCTAGCTTACTAGACATTCTTTCCAGTTATTTTGGGATTCTCAAGAACAAAACTGTATTAATGATGTGGCTTTAATATCCCCCTTTCCCAAAGGTAATGAAAGCAGTAATCCATCATCGACTCTCATTTGCTGCCCTCAGTAACTTAATTTCCCACTCTAACTTAGAATGGTTTAATTTCTTTCTCCATTGATCCTTTGTTCTTAAGGAAAATGGATCTAGCATCACTGGGAGATAGTTTTGTGTATTTCAATAGCTACTTATTAGCTATTTACATTTTTTTCTCATTTTGAACTCATCTATTAACATATATTTTGTGTGTTTTTTTAAAAATAGAATTCATTATTTTTATTATATTTCCACCCTTTTCTTGCTAAGCACAAACCTCCAGAAATACACCAGCACAAAATAGATGCAGGAAATGTGATATTTGCCCTACAACCTCTTGAAAGAAGCAATCTTCTCTTTAAGTTGATGTAGCTTTTGTATTTTCCAATGAGTATTCTCAATTCATCATCATTTGACTTTACTTATCTTCAAGGTTGTTCCTTCTAAAGTTATGAGGTTTGTTTTGGTACTAAGTATCTTGCAGTTTTGATTTCTAGATTACTGTATGTCAAATCTAATCATAATGCTGTCACCTAGTCAAATGGCTCAACTACATTTTTCTACTTCACTGGTTTTTTCATCCATTCCAGTTTAAGCCATCATTTTCTGTGGGGGAATTGACAGACTAATTCCCAAAGCATCAGATAGAGTCATCATGCTGATATCTGTTTTAAGATGTGCCTCCATGGCTTTAAATTGATATAGAGATGATTTATATTTTCTTATATTTTTGTGTTTCTGTCTTCACTTGTTTTAATTATATAGAGTTATTCCGAAAATAGTTGAGAAATTAATTGATAAAGTTAAAATCCTCCTCTGACATATTGTTGAAAGGTGCTGTTTGTTCATCCCGGCCACCCAGAACCAAAGTAGCCACACAGAAAGTGTATTAATTAAAACACTGCTTGACCCATTAGCTCCAACTTCTTATTGGCTAACTCTTACATATTAATTAAACCAATCTTCATTAATTTGTGTATAACCACAAAGTCGTGGCCTACCAACAAAGTTTCAGCATGACTATATCCGGTGGGGGATCCATGGCATCCCTCCGACTCTTCCTTCTTCCTCCCAGCTTTCTGTTTAGTTTTTTCTGCCTAGCTCTGTTCTTTTGCCTTATCACATGCCAAGGCAGTGTCTTTGCATTAACCAATAAAAGCAACACATAGACAGAAGGACCTCCCACAAGAACATATTGATGTAAAGAAGGTGATTTGTAAAGCCAATCAAAAGAAATTTATTTTTTAAGTAAATGGTATTTGCTTTTGTTTTCTTTTATAAGAATTAATAATAGAAGCATAATCTTATATTTGTTATAATTATAAATAATTACTTAACTATTGAGAAGTAATTATGGCTACTGAATAATGAAATAAATCTTCCAACACAGATAACATGTGTTAGACTTTTCTCTCTTGTAGTTTCTTTGAAATAAAAGGTAGTGAAGTTCTCAACTATTCACTTTTTTGGATATGTATTTGTATGTACCTGGTACATGTGAGGAGTTGTATCAGAATACAATGACGAAGCTGGAACTGGTCTGGAACCTCCATTTATCCAGGTACATTCAGTGTACTCAGACACTTAGTGTGTCTGGACAGAGTGAGTGATTTGAGAGACTGTGTTGGTGTAGAGGCTGAAGTCTTTTGGTCTTGCAGCTTATATCTGCTGGTGAAAAACTCATACTGGAGACCATATAATTATTGTGGTGCTGAGAAGTATTCCGGAATATGCTGACCTGTTCAACTTCTCTGAACACCTAGCCAGTGTGTCTCTAGTCTGTCTGTTAGTTTTATGAAGTTTTCAGTGCTTTCTAAGAAATTGCATATTGTTTTAGGTTGTTTCCAATTAGAACTGTGACAAGCAGTGCTCTTACCCTGCTTCCCATCTCTGTAAATACATCCTGAATGTCTGCTCTTCCTTCCTTGCATTGGTTTGCTTATGTTATTTTACTGTTGTTTCTTTATTTTAATTTCCCTCACCAGATGTTCTAATCAAACAGCCTGTTGTGTTTTGTTTTTAAATTCTTTCTTCTAGCTGAAGGAACTTATTTCAACCCAGAACTCAGAGATACCCAATAAAGAACAAATAGTTTTGGATAAGATAAGAGTGATGTTATAAATTCAATGCATCCAAGGTTGTATGAGCGATATGTGTATATATATATATATATATATATATATATATATATATATATATGTGTGTGTGTGTGTGTGTGTGTGTGTGTGTGTGTGTGTGTGTGTATTGCTGTTCCTTCCAGTAAATGGAAAGCATTGACCTTCATTTCCACTTCTTATATCTTTTCTTCACTTGTTGAAATGTATGTATAGTAGTGAATCCATATGGAAAAGTATGTGAGTTTCGCATGCTAAGGACAGTTAAAAGGGTTTAGTGTAGGTCAGCACCTTTGCAAATTAGAACCAAGTTATTATTCTTTTCCAGTTCTGAGGTGATGGGGACATCCCTTTGAGTTAGGGCACAATGCAAATGGTATGCTACTTTAGCAAAATCTTAACCATGATTAATCATCTCTGACAGGTTTTACAGAGATATGGTTACTCTTTATTGTAATGAGACTAGTTTTAGAATTCTCTAGTACACATACTTATGGGCATGTCTGTGGGGATGTTTACACAGAGAATCAACTAAGGACCTATCCTGAACACAGGCAACATGGACTCGGGAGCTTGGAACTCATACTGAACAAAGTAGGGGAAAGAACCTGCACTCCTGTTATGCTTCTAGTCTTAGTGTTTCTATTGGTGTGAAGAGACACCATGACCACAGCAGCAACTCTATAAGAGAAAACATTTAATTGGGGTGGTTTACAGTTTCAGAGGTTTAGTCCATTATCATCATGATGGGGCACAGAGGTGTGTGGGCAGACATGGTGCTAAAGAGGAAGCTGAGAATTCTACATCTTGATCCACAGGAAATGGGAAGTAAACTCTTTTTCATGCTAAGCAGAGTTTGAGCATAAGAGACCTCAAAGCCCATCCCCACAATGGCACACTACAATAAGGCCACACATACTACTGCTACTCCCTTTGGGGGGCATTTTTTTCACACTGCCTGAGATATAAGCAAAACACCTGCTCTCCTCTCTCTTCTCCACGAATGTAGACAACTTTTTATCTTATTTGCCAGCTCACAAAAAATTACTACATGGACTCTTATCTTTAATTATAATAACTCAGTCTATAGTGTAGGCTTCTCCCACCAGCTCTTATAACTTAAAGTAACCCATTTATATTAATCTACATTTTACCTCATGGCTTTTGACCTCTCTTCCATCTTGCACCTCCTGTTTCTTGTCTGTGTCCCTTAGCATCTCTCCCCACCTAGATTCATCTCTTCTCTTTTCCTTGCCTGGAAGTCCTGCCTAACATCTTCCTGTCTAGCTATTGGCCATTCATCTCTTTATTAAACCAATGAGAAGGCACCTTGGCAAAGACACATCTTCACAGTGTACAAAAAGATTATTCTACAAAACATGAACACACCATGCCTTTCCTGCTATGGTAGACTACACTATGAAACAGCATGTATCCTTCCTGCTCAAGTTTCCTCTCCCAAGGTATGCTGTCACAGCAACATGAAAAGAAACCAACACAAATATGATTTTCCTTTGTTCTGAATATGAGTAATTTTTGTAAGAATCTGTAGTCCCCTGCATCACTCCCTAATCTCCAGCCATGCCTAACTCCCCTATATACCTGAGTGGTAGTCAGCACACCTTTTCAGTGTGCCTTTTACATTATATTTTACTTCTATTTACTCTCGTTTGTGTTGCCTGCCTCTTAGAAAACTTTACACAAATACTTTATTTTGAAAATGACACTGCTCTGTATATACTGTTTGTTCTCCTTCCCTTTCTGTGCTAGCATGGTCTTTTTATCACTAGCCATTTCTTGTTTTCTTTGTGCTTGGTTTTCTAATCCTACAGAATATTTGAATGTTCACTTCATTTGTAGTTCTTCAATTGTAACTTCTTAGCCTCTTGACTTTATTGCGTTCCTTCCTTTGTGTGTTATTTTGCTACTACCAATACCTACCTTTGAAACTGAGTAAAATGATCTAAATGGAAGTGAGCCAAGGCTAAAAGACACAGAAATTATGGTGGCATCTTAAAGGAAAGGAGTGTCTTGGAGTTTGATAAAAGACTTTACTGCCCAGAAGCAAGGGTTCCAGCACCACTGACATTTGCTGGAGAGGCAGCTGATGTAGATTCCATTCATATATTGATATTGCATATTAAAGTAGCAATGAAGGGCTAGAGAGATGGCTCAGTGGTTAAGGATTCTGGTTGCTCTTCAAGAGGACCTGGGTACAATTCCCAGCATCCACACAATGGCTGACAAGCATCTTTAACTAGAGTTTCATGGGATCTGACACCACCTTCTGGCCTCTAAAAACAGTTGGTGAACAGGCATGCATGCAGGTAAAACACCCATTTTTTGGTGGAGTGGCGGGCCGCTTTCCACTGCTCAGCTCCTGGCTACCAGCTAGCTTTACCTGAAATAATTGCACAGGAACTGTATTCTTTTGAACACTGCCTGGCCCATTAGTTCCAGCCTCTTATTGGCTAGCTCTTACATATTGATCTAACCCATTTCTAATATTCTGTGTAGCACCACGAGCTGGCTTACCAGCTTACCTACATCTGTGTCAGATGGGAAAATCATGGCGACTCACTGACTAGGCTTCTTTCTCCCAGCATTCTGTTCAGTCTACTCCGCCTACCTAATTTTCTGTCCTATCAGGGGCAAGCAGTTTTCTTTATTAATTAACCAATGAAAGCAACAGATAAATACAAGACCCACCTCCATCATTTTTCCTTTTTCTGTTTAAACAATAAAGAAAGGCTTTTACTTTAACATAGTAAGATTACATATAACAAAACAGTTATCAAGCAAGAATTACAGTTGTAATATTTATATCTATTTTATCCTTTATTATAACTAAGGAAAACTATAACTATAACTAATGATTCTTTAACTCCATCAAAGACTCCAGAAGGATATAATATTACCTAAGCAAACAAGAAATCCAAAACTCTAGAAATGATGGAGACATCTCGCTGCCTGTACAGTCACCCAAAGTTTCTCTGTACCTTTGGGGCATCCATCTTTGACCTTAGGCCCAAAGTATCCATGAAGCAGGAAATTTTCAAAGACAGTTTAGTCATTTTTTGCTGTGTCCTGTTGAATGTCTCTCAGACTCTTTTATGAATCAGGAACCCCGAAAGAACATCTTACCTTTAGGCAAGTTTAGCAGTCCTCTCTCTGTGGGTTCTCTGTGTCCAGTTTATGCAATAGTCCAGGCAAGTGCAGTTTTTTGCCTAAATGACTATCAAACACCTTAAGGAACCTCTTTGATGTCCATTTTCCTCTTGAAGTAGATTGGTGCTGCCAGGAGCAGACGTGTTTTATTGTCATGAAAAGCCCTAAATTATTAAAACATTTAAATGCCATATTTTGTACCCTTTGAAAGATATGAAGAATATCTATCTAACTGAAATATATCTCTATATATCTAGAAAAATCTAACATGACTACAAGCTTGACTATTATCGATGATTAGCCATTAACAACCTATATTTTTTAATTATACATTACATTTTTAAATGAACTACACAATCATAATACTTTAATCAAGATCAGAAATACATATCCATATAACAAAATTGACCTTAAGTTTCTATCAATAAGGCAAAATTTATACCTATGCAAATTATTTAAATCTATATCATATCCTCCTTTAAATGTAAAAGAACATTTATAAATAATATTTGGGAACATGGGCACAGTTTTTTTTTTTTCTCCAAACTGTTTTTTGCTGAATGGAGGCGCTGTCATTTAGGTCTTTTATGATGTAACCTGTCTGCCAAGTTCATTTCAGTTGGCAGTTGAATGAAGTAATTTTTTGAAGGTGTTTACAGCAACCTTTTAGGAGGGCGTGGTCTATCATACCATATTGGGATAGAAACAATCCACAGGATCTTATCCTCTGTGAAAACAAAAGAAGACCCTCTCCAAAGCATCATATCCTTAGACCCAAATTTTGAAATCATAATACCCTTATATCCATTTTGGTTTAGCTTGGCAGCCCATGTAATGAAATGTCTCTCTGTATTTAGCTTCTTTACAGTGAAAAATTTTAAAGAAAACACAATAATACATAGAATCCAGACTCTCTGTGAATTTTTCATTTTTATGTGGCTTATTTTTTACTCTATCACTTTACTTTATTATGTCTCTTTAAAGACTTTACCCTTTTAACTTTATTGGGTACCACTCTGTTGGTGAAGCGGCAGGCCGCTTCCCACCGCTCAGCTCCTGGCCACCGGCTAGCTTTACCTGAAATAATTACACAGAAACTGTATTCTTTTGAACACTGCCTAGCCCATTAGTTCCAGCCTCTTATTGGCTAGCTCTTACATATTGATCTAATCCATTTCTAATATTCTGTGTAGCACCACGAGTTGGCTTACCAGGAAAGATCTTAACCTGCATCGTGTCGGATGAGAAAATCATGGCAACTCACTGACTCAGTTTCTTTCTCCCAGCATTCTGTTCAGTCTGCTCCACCTACCTAATTTTCTGTCCTATCAGGTGCAAGCAGTTTTCTTTATTAATTAACCAATAAAAGCAACAGATGAATACAAGACCCACCTCCATCACCCATTAAATTAGAAGTAACACAGGTATAAAACGTGTCATTCGACCTCAGATGGAACCTGAAACAAAATTTGACATTGTTTGCAGTGGGAGGTCCTGAATACCTGTGGGTTACACTTTTGCCTTATCAATCATAACCCTGTCAGTTGTTACTTAGGAAGTATACAGTTAAATGTAGCTACAAACCACACTAAATCCTATATACATCTTGCAAAATCAATGGTCTGTACTGTCCCATGAGTAGTTAAACCCATACTCCCACTGACAGAAGGAGTCTCAGATTTTATAAAGTAAAAAAAAAAAATGTCCTAGCATGCTGATGAGCTATAACAAGCACATGTACACCACCGATGTCATCCATTCTATCTCTGTCTCTGTGTCTCTCTTTCAATTAAAATTTGGCATGTTCTATATGCTCTATTTCCTAGGATATACAACCAAATCACCACAAGAGCTCACAGAAAGAGGGCACGGTTGGTTCACTGTTACTTAAGATTCCCTGAGTATATCACAAATTCATCTCAAGACGACTAGCAGATAAGTACCCCAGGTGACATGTGTCTCTGGTGATGAGTTGCTGGCCAGATTCCACTGTAAATCATTCATAGATTTAAGAGGTTTAGATGCATGCTTAATTATGAGGCATATTGGTTATTAATATGATCTAGTACGAGTGATTATTTAATATTGTCTACGTAAATTTGAAGGACTCTGGTTACCTCCATCCACATAGTAGAAATTGTTGGTATAAACAAATGTGTTCCACTGGAAAAAAATCACTAATAAGAAATAATCTTATTTAAATCATATAAAACATTTCTTGAATATTTATAATTATCTAGTGAACATTTAAAAATAAGGAAGGATTTGACATTTTAGAAAAAAGTTATTTGGTGACAGTCTCTGATGAAGTTTGAATGGAGTAGAGAGGTTTAATTTTTCAAAATAATGATGAGCATGGTTGATTCATAAGTTTAACAATGCTGGACCCTAAACTGTTAAATAGCTGTAGCTGATTGGCTTTACTGGATCTGAGAGGGATCTTTAATGTACTTAATATTTTACTGAAACATAACTCAGTCTCAATGACTTTGAAAGGAACATTAATAGTTTTCTGAAAATATAACCTTGAAAATTAAATCCATTATATATTTCGAAGATTATGGATGAAACTGCCCTGTCAAATAAGTCATTACATTAGCATAATGAGGTGTGAGGGGCGGTATAAGTGGGAAACAGCAAGCAAAGGTACTTTGTACCACAATTTGTCTACATTTAACCAAAATGACCTTTAAAAGCAGAGCTGAAGGGTCAGGTTTATCATTACTTTTGCAGCCTTGAGGTAATATATTTCTATTTAGCAGAACAATTTACTGAAAATTGCTATAGTAAGAATTATGCTTCTTCCAGCACCCTACCTGTAATACATGCGGTCTGAGATGAAGCAACTTCCAAGAGCAGAGGTTTGTAGCCATTGCTTCCCTGAAGCAAAACTCTTAAAGTAACACAAGGTTATATGGCTACACTCCCAAAGCAGGTAGGTCATTAAAAATGCATCCTGGAGCATGCATACACTGAAAAAGAGAAGATAAAGATGCTAAAGAAAACAGCATGTTTGTCAGTGTTGGCTTTACTGAGGCTGTCAAATGTCAGGTTGCCTGGACATCCTATTTTGAATGTGCTTTTTAAGCCTGTGCAAAGATTAACATATACACAAGGTCACATAAAATATTCAGCTGAAGATACTGAAGTTATTGAATGCATCTTTTTCATTTTGGGTATTTCAAGGATTTCCTCTGGTCACCTGGAAACTATTTGATATGAGAAATTCTTTCAACTTTAAGGACAGTGGTAGGAAATAATTCGCACCGGCATCTGAAAATGATAGTCATCAGTAATTGTTTGTACACTGATAATCTTACAAATAAAACGCAGACATTTGTGTACACAAATGTTAGTTAAGCAAACAACAGAGAATCATCTTGTATAATGAGTTAAAATCATTTTTAAGATTTCACTACTCTGTGAAACTGATATGGAGAGTATCTCCCCTTCTGTGAGTGACACTCACAAAACCTCAGTTTCTTTGGTTCATCTGTGGCTTTTAAAGGAGGACGTCACTGAAACTGGTGCAGTACACTATAATGGTGCTGATGATGGGAATAAAGGAGCTATAGACAGGTGATTCTCCTAGACCTTATTGTCAGGCTATCCAAGTAAGAGGTATCTTTGATGAGAAGAAATATACAAGACCAAAAGATCTCATTATTATGGATGACAGATCCACGTTGGTCGCAGGCACATTGCATCAATATGTTCCTAAATTGAAACTTCATCTTGAAGCACTTGAAGCATAATAAACATTTTCCTGTGAAATGTCAAAATATAGAATAAACCAGAGAACAGAAGGAAGGTCTAATACTACTGGATAATAATTTGGAGAGGATGTAACCAGACACCACTCTTTATAAAGGGTGGTGTAGCTTGGAACTCAAGATGTTTCAGGTAAGACAGAGCTATATTGCACAAGCTATAAATAGACCATTAGGTATATAACAACAGGAAACAGTAATGAGAAGAGAATAGGGCATTAAACTTTACAATGACGTGACATAAAGTGTCTTCTGTATTTTGTGTACTGTCACTAAACTGACACTCTGTTGTGGGTTTGGGTTTTTCGATTAATACAACAATGTCGCTCAAATTATAAACTGTGTTGAAATTTATGATAGTTTGTCTAAAATGTCTGAAATACCAACACTATTTTCTCCTTTAATATTTCTGTCCACTATCTCCAGCTTAAGAGATAAAGGTAGAGAATAAAGGATTGAGCAATGGTGACCAGGGTGCTCTTTCACCTCTTGAACATTTTATAATCTGATGAAATAATTTATTTAATAATATTTATTTAAACCTGGAAAAATATGCATAAATACTTTCTCAATTCAATGATATACCAATGATCTAAATCATTTTATATAGTCCTAAGAACGTTGTTTTCAGTTAGAAGATCTGAAACAGATTTTTCCAAGATCACAGGAAACAGACTTTGTGTTAGTATTGGTTGTGATGCAAACCGTAGACGCTCTTTCCAAAGCTATAATGTCAAGAATAAAATGTTCTTTGAAATTTTCTTTCAGATTACTTCTTTGGAAGTATGAAAGTATGACTAATGAGCACTCTCTGTACATTAAGAGGACCTAACAACGGGCAGAAAGTGGGAGTCACTACTGCTTTCTTAAATAGCTTCCATTTGCACATACTTGCAATACCTTCTACTAGACAATGATGTTCATAATGGATGCTCCTTACTTTGGAAACAGTTGGTATTTCATTTTATAATAATTCATTATTTTGCCTAATAATGTAGAATTATGGTATGAGAAGAAATAAACTACTTTCATGGTATGCAAATGATATTGGGGCAAAACTAAAATTATCATTTGCTAACTCCTCCAGAGATGTGTAGTGAATCCTGTACTGCTCCTGTAGTATTTTGCAGAGAGTACCATTGGCTAGAAATCTGGAAACACCTATGGATGATCAATATAAGCTATTAAAAGAACTGAATGGCATTTTATTTTATTACCCTAAAGGTACAGACTTAGTAAGGGTTTGCGTCTTTTTCATAGTGGAGAGGAATACCAAAAAAAATGCAATTTATTGAGTTTTCAAAATGAACCTGAGAGAATCCTGAATTAGTAGTGGCTAGTCTACTGGAAAGACTTACATGTCTAGAATTGAGAGATTTTTCCACTAAGAAGTAAGAGAAAGATGGTTGCTTATGTTATAATAACTTTTGTGACACTATTATCATAACTTGTCAAATGAATATGACATAATCACCCCTTTTGTATGCTGACTAACCCAAATAAGATTTTCAACCTACTGTAAAACTGCTAGGCAATAACTCCCCATCTCCAGACAAAGTACATGACTAAGTTCTCTTCAGAAGAACCCATTTGCTTTAGATATAATCTCTAGTTCTTATTTTATTTTATAATGTTTTATTGAAAATAGAATGAAATTTAAAATAAATAAATTCAGAAAAAAACCATTACATTTAAGTTTCACTCTAATTCTCTATCTTGTTTATATCTACAATAAAGCTAACTACCATGGACTTTAATCCTACACAAAAACTACAGGCAACTGAGTAAAGCTGGGAGCAGGTGGTCTTCTGGAAAAGGCACACCAATTGTTTGTCCAGTGACAAATGATCAGCCTTGAAAACATATACACTTGAAACCTTATGTGGATTGGACCAGTTATATTTAGGAATACATTCATATATACACATATGATGTAATAACAAGTAATGAAAAAAGAACTCATGAATTTAAAGGAGAACATGGTATCAAAAAAAAAAAAAAGATATGAATATGTTAGGGCTGGAGAGAGTGCTCAGTGCTTAACATTACTGGCTTTTCTCCTAGCAGATCCAAATTCGACTCTCAGAACTTGCATGGTAGCCATGCAGGAAGAATACCTAAAAGTTAGAAAAAATAAAAATATAAGCATGAAAATCTCTTGCTTCTTATATACAATTTCTCATTAGCTAAGAATAAGGAAATTACTTTATAAATTGGTGGTAGTAGGCTCTAGGCTCAGTTACTGGGTTATTGCTGTTGGATACCATGACCAAGGCAGCTGTTTCCTTACAGTTTTAGAAGGGCAGGATTCTCAAGGGCAGGAAGCAAACAGGCATGGTGCTGGAGCAAAAGCTGGGAACATTACATCCTGATTTTCAGGCAGTAGGTATAGAGAGAAACACTGGACCTGACTTTGGCTTTTAAAATTCCTAAGCCCACTCAGTAGTGACACATGTCTTCAAACAAGGTCATACATATTTCCTAATCCTTCTCAAACAATTCCATTTTCTGGTGACTAAACAGTCAAGTACATGTCCCTTGTCTCACTTAGCCTTTAGCCATATAATAATGTAAAATACATTTACTCAAGTTTCAAAAGTTCTTACAGCTTTTCAGTGTCAACACTACTCTAAAGTTCAAGTTCTCTTCTACTGAAGGTAACCTCTTAACTATAATGCCCTTTAGAATCAAATCAAAAAAGAAATCACATACTTCTAAAATACATTGAAACAGAATATACATTACCATTCTAAAAAGGGATAAAGGGGGGACATAATTAAGAAATACTGGACCAAAGTTAGACCAAAATCTGAAGGACAAACTCCTTATTCTACATCTACATGTCCAATGTTGAAGTGTTCTTCAGATCTCCAATTCCTTCTAGCTTTGCTGTAAAATACTTCTTTCTCTTAGGCTATTTCAATACCCTGTTAGTAACTCTTCTTGGCAGTTATCCCATGATTCTTGTATCTTCAATATCTTGAAAGCCTCCAAAAAAAAATCCAGTTTTTACCTTTACAGCTTCATGCAATACCTCTCTGTGCTCCATGCAGGGACTGCTCTGCCAAACAACACCTGACTTCAGTAGCTTTCTTTAACTAAGAAAGAACATTCCATAACTGCTTTTCTGTGTCCTTGACTCTAAGGTGAGAATCGTGCAGCTGAAGGTGTCCAATTTCTTGTGTTTGCTTACTTGGGAACCTGGCCCCTTCATGACTTGTATTTACATAAACTTTCACTTGTTGATTGCTTGTAGGGCAAGGAAGTCCCTCAGGCTTGTTCCTTTCACAGGTTGCTGGATTATCTGGGTGGTATTTTGCCCTGAGGTTACCACTGACTTTATTCAATTTAGCATCAGGCTTTTCTTTAACCTTTATATCCCCTGCCCCATTGAGCATAGCGCTTGGATCAAACATTACATTTTCTGGTGCTCTTTTTCTCCTAAAACTGTATATTTTGTATTTCTCTTTGTCTCATTTCTTTCTTTTTATTATAGATCTTTATAATAGTGATCACTACTAGCCATGTAACAATAGCCATTACTAGTTTGTCTTGAAATCCCATTTGCCTTTGACATTAATCCAAAGCTCTCCAATTTAGCCTCTGGACAATTTTTAGAACATGTACAAAAGATGGTCACATTCTTTACCAAAATATAACATGAATGATCTCCAATATTATTCTCCTCTGGTACCTCTTGAGCTAGCCCATCATCAATCTACAGAGCTCTCAGCACTATTGTCTTCCATGCTTCTACGAGTATGGCCCATTAAGTCCTGCTTAAAGCATTTAATACAGTTATCATGCAACATCCTGCTTTACCATGCTATTGTTTAGAGGAATGTGGAACCATGTAACAGCAATAACCCAGTCCCTGTCAAAAATTTCTGTCTTAATAACTGTTCTATTGCTGTTAAGAAAGAACATGATCAAGGCAACTCTTTAAAAAGAAAGCATTTAATTGGGGTGGCTTACAGTTTCACAGGGTTTTGTGATCCTCATGACAAGAATCAGACAGGCATGTCACTAGAACAGTAGTTGAGAGTTTGACATCTGATCTTAAGGCAACAGGCAGAGAACAAATCTCTGGGCCTGGAGTGAGCTTTTGAAACATGAAATCCTACCTCCCAGTGGCATACTTCCTCCAATAAGGACATAACTTCCTCTAACAAGGTCACATCTACTAATCCTTCTACTCCTTTTCAAATAGTTCTACTCTCTGGTGACTAAGCATTCAAATGCGTAAGCCGTAGGAGACATTCTCATTCAATCCATCACAGTTCTTTTCTAAGATCTATGATCTCACTAGTCAGGTATCTAGTACCAGGCATTGTTTTCTTCCTGTTGAGTAGTAGGTCTTACACGTTCAATTAGAGTGCTGTTGCTTACTCTCAAAATATGAATGCCGTGACTGCACCCTTGGGGTTACCATGTCATTTTTGTGTTTCATAAACATCATAGCTGGGTAGAACTAATTCCCTACCACAACTTAACATTCAGTTGTATACCCATAGGTAAGTATAGATCTCAACTTTCATCAAAGAAACTTCTCTTTACATAAACAAAGACCAGTACAGAAAACTATAACTGGTCAAAATTCAGAGAAGAAGTGATTATGCAATACCCAATTTCAAATATATATAATCAATAGTAACCACTTGGTATCAAAAAAACCAATTAAGAGGCCCCATTTCTAGAAAAGAACAATTCTCTCTATTTCAGCAGTCATTAGTTCTCTATAGTTTTTTGTCTAGAGGTCTCTTGATACTTCCCTTCCATTATTAGCTTGTTTGTTGGTAGTGTTACCATTCAGGTCTTGTTTAGGCAGGCATACTGTAGAGGTTATCACAGGTAAAGCTTCTCTATAATTTCTGAGAGACAGAATCTCACATATTTTCTGCCCAGTCCCTATTTTGTGATCCATATATATAGCAAGGGAGTTACATGGAAGAAGTTAGAGAGAGGAAAGAAAAGGAGACTAATGATGTAAATATATTTTGATTTAAAATTTTTTAAAGTAAATTGCCCGTTGAAATAATTTGTCTTTAACCTCACCTTAGAAATGTAATGTTTTATCTTAACAAGCCCCAAATGTTTCAAACATTCAAAAATATCCTTACAACACAAAGAAATCACTACACTTTAAAAAGTAAAACTAATTTCATTGAGATAGAATTAAACATTAACATGAAAATAGTCATCTTGTTGAAAATTAATCAACATGATTTTATGTAAGCCACAGGTTTAAAGAGAAAAATTTTAAGACTAATGAAATATTTTTCAATAACCAAAAATAAATCCCATGTATCAAATTCTGAGTGGTATAAACAAAGCATTGAACAAATGGAAATTATAGTACAAATATTTGTATTAGAAGAAAATATATAAAACCAACCATATACACATTTATATCCAATTAAAAGAGAAGCAAAGAAAATTCAGATTCCATAGAATCAAAAATATGAGAATGAAAGCAATTTATGATGGAACAGCTGTACAGTATAGGAGTAAACAATGAAATTTGTAACTCCTTCTTTGAAACAGTGTAGGTGATGAACTTCTTCACAACTAAGGAAATTTTGGCTAATATGAGTGATGAAGAAATATGTCAATATAACTTCACAGTTATCTAATGTTAATAGAGTAGTGTGGGCAACTTCAGGCTCATATTTCAGCAATGACTATAAGAAAAATTAGGGAATGGATACAGGACTGTTCTCCAAAATAAACCACTGGCACATTATTTCATTATCAAAAG
Source organism: Chionomys nivalis (assembly GCF_950005125.1). Classification (NCBI taxonomy): domain Eukaryota; kingdom Metazoa; phylum Chordata; class Mammalia; order Rodentia; family Cricetidae; genus Chionomys; species Chionomys nivalis. The sequence goes on from NC_080087.1 coordinate 45,950,902, forward strand.
AATCATTTCTGCTTTTATGAAACTATAAGGTATTTTCTATAACTTATTCCTTAAAAATGGAAATTTAAACCATGATGAAATATATAGTGTATATACCATAATGCATAAGATAAAATATTCTTGTCATTTAAAATAGATGAAGGAATGCCGACAAATATATTCCTTACTGATTATTAAAATGTAACATTGTTATTATTGAATCTCCTTCACAGCATCTGGGCAATTTTTTAAGGTTGCATTTGCTATGCGACTCAGTCATTCCATCCATTGTAATTTATAGAAATAAAACACACACACACACACACACACACACACACACACGGGGGCGGGGGAGAGGGAGAGAGAGAGAGAAATCTAAATACAAACTTAAAAAGGGGCACTACATGGATAAAATGAGATACATTTGTTAAAGGATACAAGGCAACAATTAAATTACTGTCAAAAATACTTAAAAACAATTGGCACAAGCAGTATCTTTTGGTGAATATCAAGACATTATGCTAACTGTAAAGAGTCTGTAATGTATCCTTTAATAATGAGAGATATGAAGTCATTTGATGTTCTGATTTTGGAATTATAGTAAAAGTTTAAGTTTTACCACATGATAAATAAATATGTAAAAATAGGTCCACCTATTCCTATAATACATAAAGAAAATATACAAACAAAATAGATTACTTTTGTTACCCTACACAGATGACATAAACTATATGATCCTCGTAGGAATTATTTCAGATAAATCCTGAAGTTTTCATTTGGAAACTGTTATCAATTAATATCTATTCAGTTTTAAGGAAAGGGACTTGGCTTTCCCTCTTTCAGTATGGCACTGAAATCCTGAACAGGTTCACTGTCGACCGCCTCGACGGGTTACTCTGTCTAGGGTTTGTAACCCGCCTGGCTGGCCAGTTATTCCAGGGTCACGGAGAGGCACCACCTGAAAGGCATAGGCTGATAAGAGGAAGGAGGCTAAGCGTATTTGTCAAAGCCTCCGTTTATTAGGGTCATGGTTACAGCTTATATAGCCCCTGGATGGGGAGCTTGGGGGGCTGGGGCACGGGGTCTTGCCACGTGGTCCACGCCCATCACGTAGTCCGAGAGGTTACGATCGGTCAGGTAATGATTCCTTGGTCAGGAAGTCACAAGTTGACCCACCTAGTTCTCTAGATAGTCTGGAATGTGAGGCAGGTTCTGCTAACAGATAACTCTCTATTAACAGTTAATTTGGGTGTGGGATAGGCTTGGTCAATAAGACTATTCTCAATACAATTGAGAAGTGAAGCCCTCTGCAAAAACTCCTCACGGTGGTGCTTCCTGTAAATTTTGGGGGGACACGGCTCCTGACAGTTCACTCATTTATTATCGATAGGTTTAGAAAGTTGATTTTAATTCTTTTGTAGCTGGAAAGCACTTCTTCCGTAGGCCATGTAGCAAATTGATTTGCTCTTTCTCAAAAGGTTGCATGGTGAATTAGCATCATTTAAAGACAAAGTGAAGCATGTAAGAATTGCAATGTGAGCTTTGATCTTGTGATAGGGCTATTTTATTTTGTATTATATTGACCACTTAGTGGTCTTAATACTTACCTTGATTTTAATTATCTTGAAAACTGGTATTATACATTATATTTCTGTGTCTAATAGTATAATCAGATGACCCATAGACAGCTATAAAATTACTGAAAGAAGTAAAGATGAGCTACTTTCAAAACTTCTGTGAGGAATTTTATGTGCTTCTTCCACTGAAATCCGTATAACAGTAATTCCCTCCAAGATGATTCAGGAAGTTTTCTTCTATTTCACTTGTAGTAACATATTAAGACATAAGGCAACATATGTGCTAAATGGCTCAATTTCAGAGGTATTGTAGAAAGGAATTGTCAGGCAAATAAAATTTCCACACTGGTTCTTTAGCATCAGGACAAGTTTTCCAATATTTCTATAAATAAGGACACATAATATGCCATGGGGATAAAATCAAAATGTTATTCTGCTTACAATTGCCTTAGAACATCATACCCTCAACCAGAAAGAAGGGGAAAATATTGTGCTCACAATGATTTCATTTAAATAGAATGAACATCTTAAAATTTTAATATATACAACAAACACATTTTAAAAATTTTATTTTATGTTAGTGATTATGTGTATGTGTGTGTTTGTGCACACACAGAGCATTCTGTGTGGTGGTAAGAGGACAACTTGTGAGATCTCCCTCTCTCTCTTACATCATGTGGGTCTTTAAGATCAAGCTTAGGTCATCGGGATTAGGAACAGGCAGCTTTACTTACTGAACCATGTCATTGATCCTTAATTTCTTTTCTCTATTAATTCTTTTCTTCAACTTGTTCTCAAATTGGCAGTATTTTATTTCTAAACTTCTATCCCAAACTGCTAAAGAGCACAATAAACAGAATGTTATTTGAAGCACAGCATTTAGTTTTAAATGAGATAAATTACATATGTGAACTGGATTTGATTCATTTATCAATCACTTGTGCCCTCTGTTGAGGTCAAACAATTGCATCCTTAATGCTGTCTTTCACTCTAGCTTCTAATTTGGCTTACTAAATTGGAGGCATCGTTAAGAAAGCCTAAGGAGAGAGAAAAGCATATTTGGGACTTATTTACCTCCACTGTCACTATGCAATAGTTGCCCACTGTCATTATATAGCTGTGATCCACTGTTATGGAGAGGTATAACCTATGATCACAGTGGAACCACGGTCCAATGTCATGGAGTAATTATATTCTACTACTGTAGCATTCTTACAGCATACTCAATTCCCTGCCATGGCAGAGGTAAAGTTCACTCTCTCAGCACATCCATGGCCCACTGCCATTGTATAAACATGATCTAGTCTCAGCACTTCTGTGGACACCTGTCCTGGTCCACAGGACATCTAGGGTATACTCTCATGGTGCCAGTATGGATCAATGTAGCTGTGGTGCAATGCCATGTTATAACCATAGTCCACTGTCATAGTTTACTCTCATGGAATGGTTATGGCCTAGTGATGCACTATAGCAATGGTTTACATTCATGATGTATCCATGATCTGCCAGGAAATATGGTTCATGATAGTGTTGTCTATACATAGCAGGAAAGCTACATCAACAAAATCATCAACATCATCAACAATATGTTCACTTAAACAAGATCTAAAAATTGAGAAAAGTAGCTGATTGCCAACATGGGTGAATGAAATTTCACAAGGCCTGATTACTAGATGAAGAGCTACAATCAACTGATAGTTCCTTAATTCTTATTTGCACCTTAGAATACAGTTTCTTCACTACATTTTCTTTATCTACTCCTTCAAATATATCATTTCTGATCTGAATATGATCTAGTGGATGTTTCTAGTTATCTATCAGGCTTAATGATTTTGACTATTATAATAAAATCACCTTATTTTAAGATAAAATATTTTTAATGTATTTGATTAGATTGTGGTCTAATCCAAATTTTATTTGCTATTTCAAATCTACTTGATGGGAAACTTGTTGCACTAAATCTGGAAATGATAATAGTTCTAAAAAGCACAAAGTGGCTTCACATGGATTGCCAACATTTTCTTTTACACTGGGGTAAAGTTGACCTTTTGTTAAACCTTTTTCTAATGGATGACATTACGAATAAAAGCATCTTCCTCCTCAAAGGGCACTGTTTGGTCTGTTCTTCATTCAAACAGTATAGAGTCCAGGATGAAAGCAAACCTGGCCCTTTTACCTGAGCCCATTTGGGGAAAGATGCCATTTAATCTATTGGCTAATAATGGGAAGAGGTCCCAGAGTCATTTCCTAGAATTAATGAGAAAATGGCATGAGGGCATAGCAAGTTCCTCCCTTATTTATTTTGTTTAATTGGCATGCACGTTTGTTTTGAGGAACTTAAAAAGGCAACTTGGCAAAAGATATGTGACCACATCAAGAGATTGAAGCTTGGATTGCTTACTCTTACATGAGAGTGGAAGCTGGCAAAAGCATTAAGTCGATTTTATAGCAATTAGTTGGAGACCAGCAAAGAAAATAAACCTTCCTTTTATATCTTGCCAGCTTAGTGTGTTTTCTGCTAATAAGCATCAAAGACTAGCACTGTCCTCTGGGCAATACCATAAATTTTTAATTTGTTATTAATTTAACTGTTAAATTAAAATAATACAGGTTCTTCATGACACATGAAATAATATTTCTGTGAAATTTTTATGCAATTTCTTCATGGAACTTTCTTATTTAAGAGGCACCCACTTAGGAAAAATAGCTGATGCATTATTGATGTTAAATTGGATATAAATTTATAGAAAAAATACATAATGCAACAATCTATATACGTATATGCTTTATTCATATAAACAAGGAAAGTTGGATATTCAAAAGTACTGGCAAAATACATCACTATTCAATTATGAAAAGCTTCAGGTATGTTACTTAAAAGTAGAGAAGAACTGAAATAATTATCAATGAATACTCCTTTATAGGCAAGGTTTCTCTCCCGTACATCTAACGAAGCTAATTAAACCCATAAATACGAGACCAGAATGGTAATACTTCCAGTTGAGCTCTCCGCTGGTGTGATTAAAAGGTTCTACGGGAGGCTAACCTTCAGATATTAAACAGGGGACAGCTTTTCAAAGAGATGGCAGTGATAAGGCTGCAGGAGAGAAAGACAACACTAGAATAAAAGTTCAACATACCCCGAAGGATTCTGACAGTGCATGATGACTGGAGGCCAAAAAGCTAATAAAAGATAAACTTTCTACATAGGAGCTGTCAAAGAGTAAAGAGGAAAAGAGAAAAGAAAGAAAAGTGACTAAGAAATAGCCCCGAGAAAGAAAACTTGTGCAAGCTCTCTTTTCCTAGCAAAACAGAAAAGATTAAAATAAAGATACATTAAACCTTCATACAGTTTTCTGCCTTTTATAATACATTTCCTGAGTGACCTTTACAAAGCTGATTTCTATTTTCTAGCAGAACAAGGAAAAATGAATGATCGCTGATAGTGCTCCTTTCATCCTCCTTCAGTCTCTTGTAAAGGAGGGAATAATGAGGAAAATGTTTTTCTATACATATTTGGAAAACACATTTTTCTTTGACCAATGGAAAAAGCTATAGAATGGGTAAGGAGGGCATGGGGTCACCCGTCTCATCTATGTAGCCTGGCTAATCATGGTCATCTTACCTTGATATGGAGACAGGGAATGAACAATTTTCCAGTTTTGAATCTTAGAATGTTGTCTTCATAAAATTAGAAATGTTTTCTGTGTTATTAAAATGGAAGGGCAGCCGGGCAGTGGTGGCACACACCTTTAATCCCAGCACCCCAGCTTGGGAGGCAGGAACAAGCATATCTCTTTGAGTTCGAAGCCAGCCTGGTCTACAAGATCTAGTTCCAGGACAGGCTCAAAAACTACAGAGAAACCTTGTGTCGAAGAGAAAAAAAAAAAAAAAGAAAAAGAAAAAGAAAGAAAGAGAAAGGGCAGAAAGGGCAGAGGGCAGACTGGACTCAAGAAAAGTTGCTTTGGAATTGAATGAAGGAAGCTAGCCTACCATGGATAGATTAGTGAAAACCTCCTCAGAAATGCCAAAAAAAAAAAAAAAAAGCCAGGCTAGCTTTGTATGAAAGTTGAGAGATTTTGTATGTCTAAAAGGGTGTTGTGATTTAAGGCCCTGCTGTCTCTTGAATGTCTTCATACTTCTCAAACAATGGCCTTCCATTGCTATTCTATGACTGATCCTGCAAGCAAGACAGACTCTGAGTACAAGTGTGTGCTTCCACTAAGTTGACGTATCCTAACATCCCAGACTGTTTAAGAGGCCTTTTCCTCCTCCTGTCTAACACATTCTTGTTGCCCCTTTCCCACAATGGAAGAATGTGACCAAAGCAGTTCTCTAGGATTCTTCTCCCACTTCACTGAGCCCCCTAGCATCTGCTCAGGTCTGTACTGGCTGGAACTCCACGGGGAGATAAAATCTTTAGGCATTCAGGATTAAGCTGTAGGGTAGCAGCCCTTCTGTCTAGCACATTGTAGCGGGTAGGCGATACAGATCTGAGAAATCACTACACTCTCTGTGGAAAGTCACATTCCTGTTAGAGCTAAATGAGAGAAGAGGCAGTCAATAAGAATTTATTGATCCGCATGGGCTGTTCAATACACAGCAAGTGCTAGCTCTGACAGTTTATACTTCCTTTTACTATGGTCTTTTCTCCTGACTGTTTTATAGTGCCATAAAGATTTCGGAAAGTTACATGGCAGTGTAGCACATTGGTCGAGAGGACGGACTGTGTGCTCCAAGACATGAATACGGTTCCTTCAGCCAGCATTTCCTTAGGGGAAACCTTGATAACATAGTCCTTTCTCACCATCCCAGTATCTTCAGATACTAAAGAGGCAAATTTCAGTGCCTAATCTGTTTATTATGAAGCTTAAAATGCGTTTTCAAAACTTCTTTGGCTTAGCTCATAGAAATATCCCTGTCATGGAAATTTTACTCAGGAGTTTTTGATGTTTTGGAGATTTAGATTTTATTCGGCTAAAAATACATGTTAAGTAGATGCAATTTCTCTACCTAGAAAAATAAATACCCCCTTAAAATAAATACCCGTGAAAAGACTGCGTTAAGAAATATTATAATTCTTACTACAATATTAAGACAAGCACGCTTCTTGAACTTTTGTAGCAGCAGACACAGAAGTTGAAGAGCTGCAGTTCAATGGCAAAGCAAAGCTAATTCATGGTTCTCTGGAGGGGAAAATAACCCACAAGTGTCTCTTTTACCAGTCAGCGGCCTATAATTGATTCCAATTAGCAGTTTGCACAGGCTATATGGGTAGGAGGGTCAAAGATTACCAGGGACTCTTCTACTGCACAGTAGCAAATGGGACACAGCTGCAAGGGAAATAAAACAGTGCAATTAAGCTTTAGTCTTTTTTGTTCCTTTCTTTAAGAACCATAGTTCCAATTTTCATGTCTCTAAAAAACTAGAGAAGAAAAATCCACATGCTATCAGCAAAAGGAGACTTTGAATGACACACTCTTATTCTTCTTAGATCCCATGCCTGGCCACCACCATTTTCTTACTTATTTAATTTTGACCTTCTCTGACTGCTCGTTGATAGGGAGATGCTCTTCAGGCACATGAATATTTAGAGAATTTAGCAGGAGATAAAGAAGGAAAGGAAGCCCCACCGCTTCCCACAGGTCCTTGTTCCTTTCCTTGCCTCTCAGCTGCACCTCCTGTTGTTATTTCTATGGAGACAGGTCAGAGGATTGCACACTGAGTGTGTATGCATCAGGCAGGTCTATAGGTCTCTTCTTCTTCCCCCAGACTTCACAGTTTCTCCCACAACATGGCAAAGATTTCTTCAGAAAACCACACAACATATTTTCATATCATTAAATATTAAATTTCTTATACATAGATGAGTAAATTTTATAAATCCCCAATGACTCATTCAAGACAAGTAAAATATATACCTCACCAGTGACTTATTTTTTTAACTCTCCAGTCCAGAACGCCTCTTGCTTCAGTGTTCTAAGACTGGAACCGTCCCGTTCCTAGGCTCACCAGTGATATTTATAGGTTTCATATGTATTTAAAAGTAATATATGTGATGACAATTCAATTAATAAGCAAACTGTAGGTGGAGTTTTCTGGGTCTCAGCAGTAGTTCCCAAATAACCACAAGAAACCTAATATTAATTATAAATGTTCAGCTAATAGCTGAGGCTTGGCTCCAGCTAGCACTTACAACTTAAATTAAGCCATTTCTATTAATGTATGTGCTGCCCTGAAGCTCCTTTACCTCATTTATCAAAGAAGCCCATATTGCTCCTTCCCTGTCTGCCTCAAGACTCCTCAGACTCCTCCCTTCTTCTTCCCAGCATTCTCTCTACCCAGAAAATCCTGCCTAGCTGTGAGCCAGTCAGTTTTTATTAACAATGAGAGCAACACACTTTCACAGTGTACATGAGGATTATTCCACAGCACACTGTTCTTTTCTGGAAAATCGATTGCTTGGTAACAAACATCTTAAAAATCCTTACAGCTATTGTTGGATATTAATTTTACAAGCTTCTTATGTTCTTATTTTAATGGTAAAAGCAACTATTATAGTCAATTTAAAAGCTTTCTACTCCTTACTTCTTAAAACAAAACATTAAGGAAAATAAATATAATTTCTCTGCCTAGAGAAATAAATTTATTATTGAGTATATTTGTTTACATATGCACACACATATACACACACAAAGGTATGCAGGATTCATGGTGAGCTTATAAAATATTTTAAGAGTATATAATTTTACTCTATGCTATTAAGTATCATACTCTGGCAATTATATATTATGGAAATTGTAATGTGTTAGATGAAAACCCACATACAAAGCAATGTTTGCACAGGATACATTTCCCTGAAAGAGAAGTCAGTTTTGAGACTCTTTAATCTGATAGTTTAGCCCCAGTTCTTACTTTTTTGTTGCTTTGTAACCCAGATCTTTGTTTATCTCTCTATCTCCAGCTCCTTTCTTCTCCATTTCCATCTCCATCTCCTTCTTCATCTTGATCATCTTCTCTATCCCCATCTCCTCCATCTCTTTCTCCTTTTCCATTTCCATCTCTTCCTTTCTATATTTTCTTCTCCATATCCCGTTCCTTCTCCATCTCTTTCTTCTGCTCCATCTCTGTCTCCATTTCTGTATCTATTTCCTTCTCTGTCTCTGTCTCCACCTCCATTTCTGTCTCTCTCCTTGCTCCAAAAAAGTCCTAAATGAGGTCATTATTGTTTTCCTACCAAATCATCTTTTTAATAAAAAAGGTACAATTTTTTGTCTCTATTCTTCTGGTACTGATACTCCTTTTATTATTCATTTTCCCTCTAATGTGAAACCATATCCATTGAGTATTCATCTCCTTAAAGAATTATAGGTTTTGGGTCCAAATCCAGTAAGTTTCAGTTCTCAATATATTATTTCTTGTATATAAGTTGTCTTTTACAATCAAAATAGAAGAAAGAGTGTGACCAGAGTAACAAAGGAGGGTTACTACTTATCTAAAAATCGCAAGCTGGAGACTAATTATGGCTTGATGAATGTTGGCCAGAGGAATTTTCCATAAAGATTGCATCATGTCATCGAATTCTATCTGGAAAGGCCAAACAAGGCTCTAAAGATCTCTTGGCTATAGGCTCTTTTTATTTTCAATAGACTAGTTATTTTTTTTTACAAGGTGTGAGGTTCCCAGCAAATCTAAACAAATTTCACAGAAATTTCCAAAGTGAAACTATACAGTCATAGATACATCAGTTATCAGCATCCCGCACTGGAGAAGCACATTTGTTACTGTTAGTAGATTTCATATTTTTTAAAAATGGAATTTGATTATGGAAAAATCAATTTTTAATTTCTAATAACTCTTTTAATATGAACTACCGTACAATGCCATTATATTGAATCCACGTATGAGTGAACGCTGATTCCCTTAGTCATTCTGTGGTGGACATCCAATTGCCCAGTTGGCTCTGTGCATCATTTTGCCCCTTTCCTCTGTCACCACACTCCCTAAAGCTCCTGTGCTCTGGAACACCCAGTCAGTAACCAGGACTCCTCAGATGTCCAGCAGGCCTTTGTAGTACCCTCACATTACTTCTCTTAGAAATCTGACTCTCCCCTGTGGGCATTCACTTTTTTCTGAAATTCTCAGAAAAGGAGAAAAGGAGGGAGGTTTTTTTTTTTTTTTTTTTTTTTTTTTTTTTTTTTTTTTTTGGTTTTTCGAGACAGGGTTTCTCTGTGGTTTTGGAGTCTGTCCTGGAACTAGCTCTGTAGACCAGGCTGGTCTCGAACTCACAGAGATCCGCCTGCCTCTGCCTCCTAAGTGCTGGGATTAAAGGCGTGCGCCACCACCGCCCGGCAAGGAGGGAGGTTTTATTCTTCCAGCTTGCACCTTTTGCCCTGGAGGCCAGACCATTGCTTATGTTTCCCTTCCCATGCTTCTTTTCATTTCAATAAGGCCCCAGTTTTAATTGCATGTGATCAGACTGTACCCACACTACACTGTGATGTAACTGAGATGAAGTCCCAGTTGCTTCTCCCAACTCACTTACTCTTTGTTAATAACTGTGTCTTCTGCTGTTTCCACACTTAGTGATTCCATTAAGCTGTACTTTCAGAAGTCTAAGATGTTTCACATTTGTTTCTCCAAATTGTCCAAATTCTTCTTAATGTCAGTACCAAATGTGCTGTGGGACAAGTGTCTTGTACCTTTTAAAGAATTGCCAATGCTGATTGGCCAGTTTCCAGGCAGGAAGTATAGGTAGGGTGACCAGAATAGGAGAATTTTAGGAAGAGGAAAGGCTCAGTCTGCCGTAGTCACTCAGACACACAGGACACAAGATTAGAATACCTCACTGATAAAAGGTACCAAGCCATGTGGCTAACACATACAAGAATAATGGTTAATGTGAGATGTAAGAGTTAATTAATAAGAAGCCTGAGCTAATAGGGCAACCAGTTTATAATTATTATAGGCTTCTGTGTGTTTCTTTGGAACTGAATGCTGCAGGATCAGGTGAGACAGAAACCTCTGTCAACAAAAATACTTCAAAATCATACCCACAGGTATACCACAGAAATGGTCCAGGTTCTAGTACCAATTTTATATTTTTTTTATCATGCCTTCATAATAACAAAGTACTTTATAAAGGTTAGGGAGAAACCTGGTGCTAGGGAAATTCCCAGGAATCCATAAGGATGACCTCAGATAAGACTCCTAGCAAAACTGGAAAGTGTAACTGAATTGACCTTCCCCTGTAATCAGGTGAGTGAATACCCCAACTGCCATCATAGAGTCTTCATCCAGTAACTGATAGAACCAAATGCTGGGATCCACAACCAAGTACCAGGCCAAGTTTTGGCAATCCATTTGAAGAGAGGGATGAGGGAATATATGAGCAAGGGAGGTCAAGATCATGATGGAGAAATCTACAGAAACACCTGAACTCATCTCATGGGAACTTATGAACCCTAGACTGACAGCTGTGGAGCTTCCGTGGGACTGAACTAGGTGCTCCATATGTTGGAGATGGTGGTGAAGTTGGGACTATCTGAGAGACCCCTGGCAATAGAATCAGATTCTATCCCTGATGCATGAGGTAGCTTGTTGAAGCCCTTTCCTTATGGTGGAATGCCATGCTAAACTTTAATGTAGGGGGAAGGGGCTTGCTCCTGCCTCAACTTAATGTGCCAGACTTTGTTGACTCCCCATGGGAACCCTTTCCTGTTGGGAGGAGTGGATTAGGGATGGGCTGGGGGTGAGAGGGTGTGGGAGGAGGGGTGGGGAGGAAATTGCTGTTGATATGTAAAATAAAATTAAAAAATAAAAATATATGTGATAAAATGTCACCTTAATATAAAAGGTTTGCTTTGTATTTAAGTTTCAAGCAGTATCACTTACTTCCATTTTGGGGAGACAAGATGAGTCATCACACTATGGTGGGATTATGTAAAAGAACAAAGTGGCTTACTAATGGTTCTTAGGAGGCAAAGAAAGATAAAAAAGGTGAGAATTTTATTATACAGTTCAGAGATATATGCAGATTAATATAAAAGCATTCATTTTAGAGCTAAATATTCATGGTATATTAGACTGTAATTGTTTCTCTCACCTTCTCTCACAAGTGGTCATTATCCAGAGACCAAACCTTCAAAAAATAGGTCTTTGGGTTCATTTCCAGGTCTAAATTAGGATAATTGAAAGAAGGTACAGTTACAGTAACCCCAAATTCATGTTCGCTAGTTGGTACCTGCTCCATTTTTGTTTTAATTGCACATATCTTGCTCACTTCTCAAAGGTAAAATTTACAAATTCCCATCCAGGTAAATTTTACTTTTGTACTGAGAAAAATGTAGAAGAGATCATGCACATTACAGTTGTTACAGTGTCTACCTTCTCACCTAGACCTCATTGTAGATATACTTTGTTTCTTATTACTGCAAATAGAACGTTAGTTGTCTTAGCTATGTTCAGATCCATTTTCTAGTGTTCTGTTCAGGATGTTGCTCTTTTAATCTTTATCCTCAAGACAGAACAATCATTTTTAAATTCTGAAATTAATAACTCAGCATGCATTTTCAGTATTTCCCCAACTTTAAGGAAAAAATAAAAGAAAGACAATATGTGATTGTAAATCTTACCTTGGTCGTCAACCTAGAATGAACTAAAATGCAAGCTTCTGGGCAATCATGTGAGAGATTTTCTTGACCAGATTTTGTTAAAGAAAAAATTATTATTTTATCTCAAAATGACATGAAAGAAGGGAATTTTGACTTTTACCCGTTGACCTTTACTCTTGTTGGCAGGTTCATCTATTCTAATGAGGTAGCATTTGTTCATTCATAATACATCCAAATTCTTTGGACTTTTAACATAGACTAGAAAATAAGCAGCTCTATAGGAGTCATGAAAACCTAGAGTACAAGACTGGAGTTGCTAAAACAGACAGCCTTGTAGACTGAGCAACTACATAATTCTCAGCACCTTTAGTGGAAGAAAGTCATTAATATCTGGAAGACATCCTACAGGCCAGTCTAATGAATTCACCCCTAACACACACACACACACACACACACACACACACACACACACACATGCCCACATGCATACACTCACTCACACATGTACACACACACACCAATCACACTATGTGTCATCATCTTTTAATATTGCATTTCTTTCTTTATTTTGTGTGTGTGTGTCTGTGTGCACACATATGTGTAATCACATGGAAGCTAAAATGTCCTATTGTTTTACTTTGTGAGTTTCAGGAATTGAGCTCAAGTTGCCAAAATTGGCTGACAGGTTTCTTTATTCACCAATCCATCTCACAAATACCATGTGTTCTCCTCTTAAGTATCAGCACAGATTAACTCTTAATAGAACAACTCCTTTAAAAGTCTCCATTATTTTTCCCATCTAGACTCAGTTATTTCTTGGTGTTTTCATACTAATAAAATGGTACTAATTAGATTCCTTACTTCAATGCCAGTGTGTATCTTTCTTGATGACTTCAATGTTCTTAAGCCTAGATGTTACTAATAACTTTTTATGATTAATAATTCAATAGAACTTTGAGTCAAATTATTTTCTTCACCCACATACTCATTCTTTTTGCTCAAGTGTAGTTTCAGAGGGTTAATCCATGACCACCATGGCAGGAAGCATACAGACATGGGGCTGGAACAATAACAGAGGGCTTTATATCCTGACCCATAGTCAGTAGGCAGAGATGGAGACACTGGGCCTGGTATGGGCTTTTGAAACCTCAAAACCTACTTCCAGTGATACACCTCCTTTGACAAAGCCACATTTACACCAATACTACACCTATTCCAGAAGGTTACACCTCTCAATCTTCTCGAAACACTTCACTAACTGGGGACTAAGCATGCAAATACACGAGCCTATGGGAAGCATTCTCATTTAAACCACCACAGCATGTTGATGTGAAAAGAACTCTCCTGGGTCTTCAAAGAACAACAGGCTACAAGAACTCCAGAGAGAAGAATTGGTCTTCCCCCAGGATGGGAATGATACCACTAATTGGAGTTCCAGTACCAAGAGGTGTGCCCCCAGATCATATCCAGACAAGAAACCCTGAACAGACTAAGTTGGTTGTATATGCTTATGTGTGTATGCGCATGCATGTGTGTACATATAATTATAATCAGAAATTTTAAGAAGACAATATATTTGAAGACTTGGGAGAGGTGGGAGGGAGAGGACATTAGAAACACTAGAAGGAAAAAATAATGTAATTTTAAACTACAATTTTAAAAATTAAAAAAATTAAAGGAACAGTTTGATGATATCTATGTCCTACTGAGATGGTTTATAAACCACCTCAATTCTCAATGAATTGTCACAAAACCTTTTTTATAACTTGTATGCAAGCCAGTAGGGGGAAAATATTTTCCTTTTACAACCTATGTGTTCTCTGAAATTAACTTTTTTTACTTATAAAATAGCTAGAGCATTTTGTTTTGTCTGTGACTTTAAAAGCTTTTCTCTGATTACCATAAATAACTTCCTATTTTATTCAAAGTTTTATAGTTCCCTCTGTTTAAGATTATAATTTAATTTTAAGTCTTATTTAAATGGATCTGTAATGTAATTTTTGAAAACATATGTATATTACTTGTATATGAGCGATTGGGTATAAATATTATAAAATCTATAATTTTTATAAGTTATAGAAAGAGCATTTTGTTTCTATTAAATGTGGGTTTTATCATTATTTAATGAAGAATAGTTTTTTTTCTTTGAACACTAATTTCGTCCAATTTGATTGTTTACTTTTTTCTCTTGAAGAATGAAAACCTCCCCCTGAATTTTCTTAGCTCATCTCTCACATGGCTTTTTCAGAAAAAAAAAAAAGTATACACTAAACAGATAGTGCCTTGAATTAATGAGCCACTGCTGAATTGAGAACAAAAATCTATCTTAAGGTCACAGTTAAGATACCGAGATCCAGATCTCTGTGGTTATCACCAAACACTTGTGCGTCTAAATCATTAAAGGCTTAATGTTAATACACACTTCCCTAAACAACTGGAAAAGTGCACTACTATAGAAAATAAACTAAAACTCTCTCCTATGGATGCAATAGCCAGCACATCCATTATTTCTGTGACCACTGCTCACAATGTGTAGCAGAAGTCTGCCTCGTCTAAATGCAGAAGTAGCATGCTACATGGATGAGTCCTGGGGCAGAATAAAAGGACTGTTGGCAGATATTGTTGGCACACAGGCTGTGAAGTCCCTCAAACTGTTTTATGCACAGTGCACAATTGTCCTTTCCCTTTGAAAGTCAGTATAAATAATTCTTCATCAAGGCTGATAGAAACTGCTTTACATCTGTGCACAGAGGGCCACATTTTCCTGTAAAATTACTTATTACCGAGGTTTTTAGCCAACACCTAAGTGGCGCTCTCTCTCTCTCTCTCTCTCTCTCTCTCTCTCTCTCTCTCTCTCTCTCTCTTTCTCTCTCTCTCTCTCTCCTCATTATGAGCAAATGTTGTTGGTTTTAGTGAAACCTTCCATGATATTCATGTGCTTCTTCCCTTCCTTGTTCCTTATCTGATTCCCTTGTATATATGGATGTTCTGTCTGCATGCACATCTAACTTCATACCAGAAGAGGTCGTTTGATCCCATAAGACTACAGTTATAGATGGTTGTGAGCACCAGGTGCACACTGGGAATTGAACTCAGGACTTCTTTCCCACAGAGCCACCTCTCCAGCCATTTTCTTCCTTTACATCTCTCTGTATAAAATTCCTTTGTTACTCATTCCCGAGAATTCTCATTTCCTCTCCCAGGTACCAGCAGGTCCTCAAGCTTTCTCTACTCATCTATGCTCCAGTAGTAAGTTTCATTTTTTCCAGGTAATCCTGCTCAAATTCGACCTAGCTATTGGCTTAATAGAAAAGTGAAGTGTCAGATCTTGAGAAAAAATTTACCAGTTTGTGTGGTATGTGTCACCATTGACTCTTGCGTATGATTTTTCAGATAGATGCAGTGCCGTCCTATAGAACTCCATTCAGGCCAGTGAAAGAATAAAATAGTCATTAGTGCATCCACTGAAACAATGCCTAGCTCCCGTCTCAGAGTCCTGCCTCTTCTCTTACTGGAATCTAACGTTGACATGAAAAACTCATTGAAGATGAGAAGTTAGCCATTTCTGTGCTTCTGCTATTCTTCCTACCAATCAGAAGACTGACGTCCTTGATCTGGTCCCACAATATTATTAGGATGACATTTCAAAACTTTAGCAAAGTGCAGACTCGTAGTAAATGAAGTACTTGTGCCAAAAGTTCCCTAGCAGCATGATGTGGATCGGACATAAAAGCGGTCCAATTACGACCTCCTTCTCTCGGTTTCTTTTATTTTTTTCCAGATAAGGCTCAGAAAAACTTTCATATATATCATAAAGAATTATTTGGTTTTGAAGGCAAGGACAAGCTTCCTATTTTTTTATTTTTTTTATTTTTTATTTTTTTGGTATATGCCTTTTCTATTGGGGCTAATAGCAGAGGTCACATTTATAAAACTGGGCTGATAGTGAGAATAGCAAGATTCCAGAATTCTAAGGGCTAAGTGCCAACAGTACACAGTAAAGCCATGGGACAATCGCCTCTCAGCAGTTCCTGGAAGTAGAACCTACACCTTACAAAGGAGCATGAACATACAGAAAGCTGCTCTAGCAAGTGCACGTGACAGAATTCTTCCTCTTTACCAAGTCATCCTGTTGCCATTTATTCAAGCTGTCATTTCAGATGTGGTGTCTCTGACTTGAACTTTGTAGGGGAGTTGAATTATATTATTTTTTCTTTCCTCATAACCAATATAGAGAAAGCTAAGTAATTTTGATATGCTTGGAAGAGACATTTATTGACACTTACCAACTTTGATGGATTACCATTATTTGGCCTTTTTGTAAAATTCCATTTCTCCTCTCTCTTATTCCATATTATTGAACATATTTTCCATATGTCATTTTTCATGAATACTAATATATGATAAGCACTATTCTTTGGGGATTAATTTTAGAAAATTGTCCTAAATCAATTTTAAAGGAAATAGAGCAATGACAAAAAAGTGGGAAAAAAAGATTATGTCTTTCTAGATCATGAAATATTTTTCCTCTTACAAACTATTCATTGTACTTGTTTTAATGAAATAATCATTTTTGTTTGTTTCATAACAATGTCTCTAAATAAAGTCCCTGAAAATCAAGGAGGTCTTCTAGTATTGTAACTCTGCTGACTGGTGTTTCCTCTTCTTATATATCCACGAAACAGTCAAACACACAAAACTTCAATAGTCCATGAGTTCTTTTGAGACACAAAAGAAATCTAATTAGAAAAGGAAACCATGATGGCTTAACAAATGACCTGACAGTGGCTTTGGTATTTTAGGTGAAGTGGGCCTCTTTTGTCAATGACAATCTATCCTAAGGTAAAAAGTGAAAGACAGAAAACAGAAAAAGGTATTGACTATGACATCCTTGTGGACCCAGCTCTCACAGTTTGGTGATTTTGGAAAAGTCAGTTTAGTATATCTAAAAACTGCACAAACAGTCCAGCAGAAATGCTGACTGAAGGTTTCTGCGTGACCAAAGCTAAGAGCCAAATGTATTGGCATTATTTTTCTTCAAGACTTCTATTTAGTATAGCTTCTAGATACTTAGTGATATTAATTTTCCATTTATTTCACTCATTTGACTTAGCAAACATGATCTCTAAGAAGATAGCAGGGTCACTGTGACCAGTTATTTGTGTCACAGAGACTTTTACAAAGAGTTTATTACATTGGACTTTTAAAATAAGGTGACATGCAGTTTAGTATTATCCTTCTTTCTCCTCTCAAAATTAATATCTTTTATAACTTGAAACAACTGATACCATTTGATGTGGGATTCCCCTCTGTATGCTGTGAATATATTTTATTACTATTGGTTAATAAAGAAGCTGCTTTGGCCTGTGACAAGACAGAATATAGCCAAGCTGGAAGAGATACATAGAAAGTAGGTGGAGTCAGGAAGATGCCATGTAGGAGACAGATGCCAGAAATTTACCAGGGGTCAGAACCTCATGGTGATTTATAGATTAATGGAAATGAGTTATTTGAAGATGTAAGAGCTATCTATAAATATGCCTGAACCATTGGCCAAGCAGTGTTGTAACTAATATAGTCTCTGTGAGATTATTTTGGTCTGGGTGGCTGGGAAACAAGATGCAGTCTCTGTTTACAACCATTTAGATGGTTAGGTGGTATTAAAACAAGGCAGAAGCTTGTATAATATTTGCAAGTTTTAGGAATACAGTGGGATTGCAGTGACTCTTAAAAATTAAAACAAGTCTTATAAATTATATATAATCACACTGTATCTAAGTGTTGGCTCAGGTTTTCACTAGGATGATTGGTAAAGTTCAGAGAACTTCCTGGGTTTCCCTGACTTCCTCTGAACCGCAACTGATTGCAGACTTTAATTGGAGAGCATACTATTTGAGAAACGGGTTTCTACTGTGTTAGACTTCAGACTCCAGTCAAAACTTGTCATTCCTTTTCTGACTCAATGGTTTCTTCCTGGTCCTTAAGATAAACATGAAGTTTTATCCCTGATAAGCAACCACAGTAGTAAATCCACACCAAAGCTTTCCTATCTGTTTTGTCATAAACGAATTCATTTCCTCACAGAAAAGAAAATCCTGACATATTTCCAGCTCCGATGCATAAGTGATTCTGGTTTCTACTTCATATTTTTTTTTATGCTGGGAAATACGAAGCATTGATAATTGGGCACAAGTTTTTCATTGACAGCAGTAATTATCGCTTCTTGGAATTGTTTACCAGTATTTAATTGAACTGTAGATTTAGAAAGGTGAGGGATTCATGTTTTTATTTATTGGTTTTTAGGGTAATGATCAATTAAGGGAAAGTTAAAAAGGAAGAACCCTTTCCATCAAACATCAGCTTTCTGGTGGATGCTGCCACAGCTGTAGCTATCTTCTTCATCAAGATAAATTTTCATTTTGTCAGAAGCCAAAGGATGTAAGTCCTGATATTTAATCAAGAAATATTAAAATATTTAGATTTTCTAGCATGTGATATTTACATTCAGACTTAGTTTAGATTTTTCTTTGGAGGAAATTTCATATTCATAATCTTAGTCATCGCCTTCAGTGGAAGATAGTTAAGTCCATAAACAAGAAGAGCTTGCGAGACCATTCTGATCAACGAGGGAGACAGATAAGGAGAGGCAGTGCCTGGCTGCACTCAGCAGCCTCTTCCAAAGTGATAGCTTGCTCCTGCATGGAACAGCACATCTGCCTACACTGCAAAATGGGTAAAAATATCCAAGCAGAAAAACTCATCTTTGTTTTCCTTCCAGATTGCACAGTTTATCTCCAATAGCACACACATTCATCGTCACCAAAGCTCAGTGGAATAATTACCCGTATTTACTGAATAGGCCATGCACAGCCATATGCTGCTGGTGGAAAGAATGTGGAAGAGATATTGAAAACTCACACAAATAATGAGACTGCAAAGTCAGCCACTTACAGCTGAGCAGTGTTTAAAAATCAGATGCAAGGAGAGCAGCCTAAGTTATGAACAAAGTACTGGATTTCCATGAGGTGGGAGCAGTGTGATGGAAGGAGACAGGAAATTCAGAACTTTTGTTCCAAAAGTAGAAATGTAGACAAGACATGTTATATTGAACATAAGATACAGATATATATATATATATATATATATATATATATATATATATATATATCATCCCTACAAGGAAATACACACACACACACACACACACACACACCCCTTTTGATTTTAAATGCTGAAGAATTTAAAACAAAGCACATCTGAGGATGTGGTGGAGATAATCAGTGTACATGAATGTTAAAAACAGCACACACAGCAGCATAGTAAATGCAGTTTTGTACTTGTGGTTTTTAGTTTACAAAACAGTTCTTGACATAGGTTCTCAGTTCATTTCTTCAGTCATTATTGTTTCATATTATGATCAACCCCATTTCATAAAAGAGAAGATAGATTCACAGGATTTAATTTAATTTTTTAGATTTATTTAATTGATTTTATGTGTATGAGTGTTTTGTCTATATATTTGTCTGTGCACCACATGTGTCCTTAGGGCTGGCAGAGGCCAAAAGAGGGTATTGGATTCCCTGGAACTAGAGTTAGCGTGGGCTGTGAGTTGAGATACTTGTGGTGAGAATTCCTCCAGAAGAGCAGCTGTTCTCTTCATAGCTGGACCTTTTCTCCAGTCCTAGGATTCACCAGATTTTAATGTATTTGTTTATGGTTATAAATTAATATGTAAAGAGTAGATACCACCAAGAAATTAGAAGTTTTCACATTGAAATAGATTTGATAAGTCCACAGTGACTGAACTAGGAAGAAAGTGATTAGAATTGAGGGCCTATATACAATGCAAAGATGGGTTTTCTATGTCTATGTCTGGTGTCTACAGAGCACAGAAGAGGGCATTGGATCCCGTAGAACTGGAATTATGGACAGTTGTGATCCATGTTAATGCTGGGACTGAATTCAGGTCCTCTGTAAAGAGTAGCAAGTGTTCTGACTACTGAGCCCTTCCTTGCTCCTGTTCTCATCTTACTTTTTTGATATTTAACAAATAGGAAACAGACAGATGGTCCTTAGTAATCAGGTAGTTATAGATACAGTGAATTCATTAAAGCTACATTTTTTCTGGTTTTTAAAATAATTTCAACAAGTTCTTCATATTTCAAGCCAATTTATTTAAAACTACGAAATATTTTAAGGAAAGCCTCTTGAGGTATTTATATTTTTCATCATCATCCCTTCTAATTCACTGTATATGCATATATTGATATCTAATTCTTCTATTCTTTTTAATTATGACTATAGTCTAGAGGCTGGGATGAATCAGGTACTTATTAAGTATTATTTAAATTTATAATGCACTTTTAATGCATGAATGTGGTTAACCTTTGACCTGTTATTTCTTCTTATCTCTTTCTCTATGACCTTTTCTACATTTCTTGCTCCTTTCATTATTCTATAAGACTTAATTTTCTGCACCAGGAT
The DNA here is from genome assembly GCF_950005125.1 of Chionomys nivalis. NCBI lineage: Eukaryota > Metazoa > Chordata > Mammalia > Rodentia > Cricetidae > Chionomys > Chionomys nivalis. The sequence goes on from NC_080087.1 coordinate 45,971,555, forward strand.
TTTTCTCTTTGCTTTTCATTGGTAGTGCAAGGTCATGATATATTCTCATGTACTGTTTCTGCTATATCTTCTTTATTCTTGTGCTCATTCTCATATGGGTTCCATTGTGGGAAACACTTTGTTCCTTTTTACTAATTAAAAACTTTTGGATTATTCAATACAGCTAGCTTGACTAACTCACAGGTTCAATTTTCATAGACAGCCCTAGGATGTCAAATACATCATCTCACTTTGTCACTTAGAAATGGCTCCTGGCTTCAGTCTTACCACAAGTGCAATTATGGTGTGAGAACATGCAATACCCTTTCTTCCTGCCTGCACACATATTTTTAAATCATCAAAGCACTTTCCTGACCCATACGTGTGGGGGAAGATAAAGTCATCAGAAGTAGAGAGGTGCCCCAGGATTAGCGGCAGATTCAACATGATGTATTCCTCTCCATTCTCAAAACTCTTTTTTTTTTTTTTTTGGTTTTTTGAGACAGGGTTTCTCTGTGGTTTTGGAGCCTGTCCTGGAACTAGCTCTTGTAGACCAGGCTGGTCTCGAACTCACAGAGATCTGCCTGTCTCTGCCTCCCGAGTGCTGGGATTAAAGGCGTGCGCCACCACCGCCCGGCCCTCAAAACTCTTAACATCACTATACAGGGCTTTGCACATCATCACTCACCCAACGTGAGATATTATCAAAACTGCAAATTTTGATTATTCAAGACTGTAAGAAATAGCTATACAACATCATTTAAGGATTCTTTTAGGTTTTTTTTCTCTTTTAATTTTTAATTAAAGTAAAATGCCCACAAGACAAATCCATTCGATCTTTTCAGATTTACTAGGAAATGTCCATCTTCAGATTTCCTACTTGGAGGAAATAACATTTTCTGGATATATCGCCCTTTATATCGATCCCTAATATGCTCCCAATTTTCAAAAGAAAAATTAACTTTAATGTGTTGACTTACAGTGTTTAAATATACAAATAAAACTTCTCAGATGATTAAAAAATAGAAGAAAACAAAAGTTCTAAACAAACATTAACAATCAAAAATGTTAATGTTTATGTAGTTGATGTAAAGAACTACCATAATTGCTTTATGTTGCATTTTTTAAAATAGAAGGTTAACATCTCTAGCTCAGACATTAGTTGAGGAATGCAGGAGGTTGATGTTCATTAAAATTTAGCAGCACATTATTGGAAACTGTGAAAGTATTACCCACAGTTACATTGTCAGGCTACAGGTAGAATCATTGTGTCCAGTCAACGTCTTTTGAATTATTTGTGAATTTATTCACTTATTTATTTTGTAGTAGTTGAGTTGAAATATGTTGAGCAAACTTTTGTAAATATGTAATAGTAAGTGTTAATTTATAAGTCTTAGTGGTTCACATAATTTCTCTGTATTTGCTGCTAATTTTCAATGAATAATTCTTTGTTCTAGGATAAATCATATTCCTCTATGAGCATGTGAATTAATTTTAGAAGATCCATTCAACTTATTAAGAATTATATTTCCAGTATGATTTTATTTTTCACGTTTTAATCAATTATATACTATTAATAATTGTATAGCAACTTCAATACAAGGGAACTTTGTTAACAGAGCCTTATAGGAATTGGAAAATCAATTTCAATTTATAAATATAATTTAGTTGAAGACATGTATTTTAGAATGAGTATCATAAGATGTTCATGCATAAAATGTAATATAATGGGATAAACTTCTATTTAGGAAATGCCGTACAAATGTGAATTGGCAGGAGATGATGATACAGCATTGACTGAAAATGGTACTAGGTTCCCCACTCCTGAAAATTTCCTTGGAATAGAAGTTAAGTTCAGTGGGATTATTCTCACTTCATAAGAAAATTTTAGATTAAAAATTATTAAATTTCTGATAAGGTCAGTGTGTTCCTTTTTGGACAAGTGTTCATTTTCTCACGGGATTTAAGACATCCTAGTGATGAACAGCTGATTTGCCATGATTTTCTATTAAATACTAACATTCATATCTAAACTGGCAATTGCAATCTATCTATGTAGCTAATTCCTAATATGGCTGTTCTCACTACAGGCTGAAGACAATAATAGAAATTGTCCATACAACCTATGCTAAATATCCAGGAAATGGTGCTGCCTTCTCATCGGGACAATGGGATGACAGAACTTTGTTCTTGTAAGCTGCCACCAAACAAAACTGTTAGTAAGCTGCAGCAAAGGTTCTGGAATCTTTCCATAACAGATGTGACATAAATGTCTATTAATTATTTTTCTAGTTACTATGCTATAATAACTGACAGAAAGACCTTCAAGTGAAGATGGGTTTATTTTGACTTGGCATTTAGAGGTGCACATCATGGTGAAAATGGAAATGTGAAGTCGTGACTCCTTTTATATTGGCAGGAAGAACTTAGGCCAGAACTAGGAACAAATATCAATCACCTTCATGGCCCATGTCCAACAACCTACATCTCTTACCCAAGCAACATTTCCAAAAGTTGGCAGCTTCCCAGAACTGCCAACAGCAGAGAATCAAGTATTTAAAAAACATGCAAATGTCTTGAGTATTTTGTGTTCAAACTGTAACATTGTTCCCATAAACTCAGTGGGATCATTGACAGGTCATAATGCCAAATTATTTAGTCTAATTTTATAAATTCCCATAGTTTTAACAGATCCAGCAGTGCTCAAAGTACCAAAGTCTCTTTTGCAACTGAAGGCAAATTTAGTTTTGAGTCCCTATAAATTCAAAGGAAATGTAACAGCATGAAGTGAAAAAAAAGTATCCATCCCAAAATGGAGTAACAGGGATATATCAAGAATAAACTGTACCAACACATGACAAGACAGTCTTTAAACCCTGCAACTCCATATCCAGCATCCAGGGCTTGCAGAGAACTCTGATAGGCATATGTAATTTAATTCATATGGCTCTAATAACTAAGGCACATATAGGTTCTTTCTTGAGGTGGTTCTACTTTGTACCTGTGGTTTTCCTTTACAAGAATATACTGTACTCCAACATTCTGGGGAATCCATTGCTATTTAATCTGTACCTTCACAACTTCAACCATAATTCTTTAGGAGCTAAAGACAGAGATTCCAACCTAAGTGTACATCATCTAGTCCTATATGCATTTTCTCTAGATGTATGGTACAAGATTCTATGCCTATATAACTTATACATTCTACATGTCTGCAATACCAGTATCCTATGGGTAACACTAAGTTCTATAGTAAAATCACAATGTATCTGGTCCTCGGTCTTCAACTACAGCAGTCTCTCAGTACTTCTGCAGTTCATCTGGGAAAACATCATAGAAGACAGGGTTGGAAAAGTGGGGCCCTGTGACTCAGTCTTTTTAGATATTTTCTGATTTAAGATTTAAGATGGGTTTCAATTTTCATTCTCTTGAGACTTTGATGGAATAAATCTTGCCCTCAAGGCATCATTATTATTGCTCTTTTGGAAAAATACTCACGGTTTCTCTAATGCATTGATCTTTCCCGGCTTGCCTTATATATGACTTTATGTATGTACATTTAGCAGCCAAAATATGCTATGAATTTGAAAGTGAACATGGAGGGCTATATGTGAGGGTTTGGAGGAAAGAAAAAGGAGGGTGATATACTATTATAATTTCAAAAATAAAAAAAATTACTTTAGGACTCAGTGTCTGACATTAGCATTATTTCTGGAAGCTGTGTACACTTTCAAAGAAGGAAGCAACCTCAATAAATAATCACAGATGTTGTCATGGTTTAAATATACAGTGTCTTCCCCAAAGGCTGATGCATTGGAAGTCCCTACATGGTGGTGGCATTTACTAATAAGTTGAACAATTGAGTGCATGCTGAATGGCCTTTAGTGGGTAGAGCCTTGTTGGACAAAGGAAGTCTCTAGAGAGCTTGCCTTTGAAGGATAAAAATACAATCCTGAATCTCTCTCTCTCTCATTCTCTTTGCCCCTACCTCTCTCAGTCTCTCCCTCTCTTTTTTCCCATAATCTTTGTTGTCTGTCTCCAGATTTCATACTATGCTATTTCTGCTTTGATTCTGGCCAAAAATCAAGTGAAGCAAAAACTGTGGACTGAAACCTCTGAGAATGTATGGTAAAAAATAATCTTACTTTCCTCAGGTTGAATGGATCACTCTGACACTGAAAAAAAAAGGAACAGAGGTCTTTGAAATCGTGTGAATGCTGGTTGTTTAAGTTTGGAAAATGACATCAACTTGTGACAGAAAAGAAGAGAATTGAGATCAGCGCAACAGTTGCCTCTGATTTCTTCTTGGAGATTGAGACAGAATACACAGAAAGTTCAGCAGTTGAGAGTACAAAGAAGATATGAAGGTCTGGAGAAGATCTTCTTTGGGCACTTTATCTTGAGGTCACTTCACACCTACAGGAAGAAAGAATTCTCAAGTCTGTAGAACCAAGGTGGCAGAATGTGGTCAGCCTGAGAGATGCGCTGTTCATCAGTCAGGTCAAGGTATTGATATATCAGGGCTGTGGTAGAATGCTGTAATATCTTTTCAGTTGTGAGAATGAACCTGCTGACAAATCCTAAGAACGAAACCATACTTTTCCTCAGACACTTTATAGCATTTCAGGGATTAAAAAATAAACCTTGAAGAATATTTATAGAACTATTTCATAAAAGTGAACTTAATGATGTCTGTCATAAAAACTATTAGTTGTTACTGCTCCATGAGGAACTATCACAAATCTGATGAGCAGAAATAGTTTTTGAAACTCAGTAATATGCTAAGGGTAAGCTCAAGTCTTCACATCAGCCTCTGGTGCAGAAACTAAAGTCCAGGTGTTGGCTAGATTCTAGAAGTTGGATATCTTAACAAAGAAACACTGCCCAAGGTTGATGTCATTCCTGAAAGGATGTTGTATACTAGGACCAACTGTGGTGCTTGCCAGTGGTTGCTATAGCTTTTGTGTTGCAATTTTACACTGAGATAGTGGAAGACACTGTGTAGCAGGACAAAAAATATGCTTCCTCTCACACCCTTAACTCAAAGCCTTGTCAACCACTATAGTAAACATTATGTCAACAAACAAAAATGAACAAGCAAATCAAAAAAAAAGGTCTTGATGGCTAAATCAATAGAAAAGAACAAATAGAATCATCCAAAACACTCATCTGATCCGAAAAGAAAATGGAAAGATATTAAAAAAGAATCCAATCAACAGTAAACTTTGTACACTAGTGTTGCCAAGCACAATGGCAACAGGGATTGCATTTCCTTTACTGTCTTACATAAAAGAGCAGTCCATGAATCAGTGGATAGCACAAGAAAGAACAATGACTTCATGGAGACAAATAGCTGAAATATCAGGGGCCTGTGAGTTCCACCCTCAGTACCCCCGAGGGAGGGTTCTGACACAATGTTTACAGCTAGTGAAAACTGGCTTAAAAGAGTCTGAGGGTGAACAAATCAGCTCATACATGTATCGTTCTTGTGTTATTCTTTAAAAAAACGTTTTGCTCGTCAAAAGGCTTCCAGTTCATATACTCATACAGACACAATTAGCTTGGTGATAGCAAAGATACCAGGCATGCATTTTACAGGGCCAGGAAGACAGACCTGTTATCTCACATATGTCTCAGAGAGGGCATGGCAGTTAAAACTCCCTGGCTGATACTGGGAGGATTAATTAAGGAGGGAGCTTCATTTTTTTTTGTTTTTATTGAGCTATATATATTTCTCCCCTCCCCTTCCTTTCTCCATCTTCCCCTTCTATCCTCTCCAATCTTCTCCATATTCCCAATTTACTCAGTAGATCTTGTCTTTTTTCTATTTCCCATGTAGATTACATCCATGTATGTCTCTCTTATGGTCCTTTTTGTTGTCAAAGTTCTCTGGAGTTGTGAATTGTAGGCTGGTTCTTCTTTGCTTTATCTCTAAAAGCCACTTATGAATGTGTCTTCCGTTCAATTCCATTTGTTCTCCTCTCTGTTTGTAATGTAGCAGGAGTCAAGATTAACTCAAAAATGTCAGTTGTCCTCCTTTATACACATGATAAATGGACTAAGAAAGAAATCAAAGAAACAACCCCTTGAAAATAGCCACAAATAACATAAAATATCTTGGAGTAGCTCTAACCAAGCAAGTAGAAGACCTGTACAACAAGAACATTACATTTTTGAAAAAAGAAAGAAAATGGAAAGATCTCCCATGCTTTTGAATAGGTAGAATTAATATAGTAAAAATGGTAATATACAAAAAGGAATCTACAGATTCATGCTATGCTCATCAAAATCCTAGCAAAATTCTTCACAGACTTCAAAAGAAAAATACTCAACTTCATATGGAAAAGCAAAATACTCAAGATAACAAAACGACCCTGTACAATAAAGGAACTTCTTGAGGCATCACAATCCCTGACTTCAAACTCTACTACAGAGCTACAGTAATGGAAACACTCTGGTATTGGCATAAAAAAGGAGGGAGCTTTAAATCAGTATAGAATTCTGAGAAGAGGGAAAAGGTGGATTTTGTGTACTAACTACATTTCTAAAGTGTGTCTAGTTAAGACAGAAGTTTGTAATTAATAAATGTAGAAAAAAGGGAAAGAATGTGGAAAAACTGTGCATTCTCCGAGCAATTACTCCACTTCCATCCATGGCTACTGAGAACACAGTATTGTGGTAACCATGACATCAGCATGAGCCATGGGAGGAATATGAATGGTGCTTGGTTTGCTTTGATATTTTCAACAAATGCTAACTGAATTAAATTTCTTCATAGTAGATCAAAGTGAAAAGCTGTGACTATGTAGAATCTGGAGACTGCCACTCCCAGTCTCTGGCTAAGCAGTGGGACTTTCATACTCCCTGACACTGAGATGAGAAGGGATTCTTTTCTCTGGGGTCGGTTTAGTGATCCAGTCTTTATCCTTTATCTCTAGGGATAAAACCACAAACAGCTAATTTCCTAGTCTAAGATCTTGTATCAAATGAAACCAAGGTGAAGGCAAGTATAGAATATTAGTAGCTTGTTAGGGTAGGGCAGGGGCCAGTAGGTTACACTTTCCTGGCTTGGCTGTTAGAGAATTCAGGGCTACCCAGACCTGTTTATCAGGGAGAGCAGACATGCTGTATCTTCTACTCAGTGCCTGTCTTTTGAATCTCCAAATGTAGTCTATTTCCAAGGCTACCCTCCTTGTCAGATGTCCTGCCTTAAAAGATATTTGTTGGGACCTAACTTTCTATAAATTTGACTATGAGAACTAAGGTTTCTTTTACTGAGTAAATGCATTTGCAGCAGGGCCATACGTGGGAAAATGTCATCCAGTTAACAGCACAGCAGGGAGCTATGCTCAACAATTGTCTAATACACTGCTGAGATTTTTTTTTTTCCTTTGGCAGGGGAGAATCCTACTATGGAAAGAGTATCCCTACTATGGTAAGGGATTTACAGAAATGACAGTGATTATTCAAAATGCAGGTACCCCAAAGCTTTGCAAGTTAGGTTTCCTCCAATGGATCTCCAGGGGTTAGCCTGGAGGTTGCGTCAGCTGTACTCTCACCGTATAATGCTGTATACCAAACACAGCATGAAGGTGGTGAATGTTTTGAGAGCGTTTTCAAACTGTGTTCCAGGTATGGAAACCTTGAACAGAACAAGGGAGATACACAGGGTAAGGATGCAAAATGGTCAACATGAGAAATGACAAGGAATTAGCTCCAATAATTGCTGTTTGCCGTGGGTGCAGAATACAGGATCAACATGAAGTGATTATATTTCTATATTCTATCAGTGATCACATAGAATCTATTTTTAAAAATACCAGTGCATAATCATTTGAAATACATGAGAGCAACTCTAAAACAATGTGTTTAATAACTAAACAATTAAAGCTTCAGCTATTAGAGTAAAAAATTAAATGAAGCCCAAAATTCAGAAATATGTCCAAAATGCCTCAGAGGTCAAAAGGAGATGTATTGGTAAAATAGTTATTCTCTCATAATTGGCTTCTTGCCAATGAATAGCACAAAAGGCTTCTTCGCATAATTTGGCAGTTCTGATTACTGGAATGCAGAGGACCTAAATATCTATCCAAAACATTTTTTAAAAAGAAAAAGAATACATTTTTAACATATTTATTTATTTATTTTTTGAGAATGTCACATCACGAATCCCAATCCCACTTATTTCTCCTGTCCTCCCTTCACCCTTGTAGTGTCTCTCCTAAAGGAAAACTAAAAAAGAAATAATAAAAGTAAGATAAAAATTTAAAAATAAAAAACAAACTAAACATGCAAGTAAGACTTTAAAACAAACAAAATGAACAAAATTAAACAAACAACACAAAGAGCAAGCAAACGAAACCACTCTGCTCATGTCTTTTCCACCTCTCCACTGCCTCTTCATTGGTCCCTGTGGTGCTGGGAACTGCTGTGTATTACGTAGTATATCCTTAAGTTCAAACAGTTTTACTTGCAAATGTTCATTGCACAATGTATTGATGCTCAAGTTCAAGGCCTCTGGCTTCTGGTATACTATCAATACTGGACCCTCACCTAAACACTTCTTAGATATACTGAAGGAGCCCCAAGTAAGGGAGATCATGCTGCTATGGTTACATAGGACCATTCCCTTCACACATTCCAGCAGGTCATAGATGGGGTACATGAAGGGGAGTGCCCACTCAAAGCCCTGAATGTGTGTCTGGGTGGTAACTGGATTGTACTTACTGGGCAACTGGGACCACCCCTTCAGGTGAGGGTCAGAGCCAGCTCTCCACGCCTGTGGTTAAGCGTGTGGCCAGTTTTCTCAAGTGTATGAGGTCATGGACTTTATTATTCCCAGGCACACAAGGGGCAGAAAAAAGACATTATTAAAAGTACTTTGCAATCTGACTTTAAGTCACCTTAAAAATATGCTACAATAAAAATTATGTGGGTCACATATAAAGATGAAAATGTAAGAGGAACAGATTGGTTCTAGAAGTACATGCATACTTTCACACACATATACAGAAAACACATACGTGTGAATACATATTACATCACTCATAGCATGTGAAGAAACTGACTCAAAATGAGAGACCTAAGTGTGGGATCAGGAGCTGAAAACATCTGCAAGAAAATACAAAAACAAGTTTTTAATCTTAGGTTTAGAGAGACAGAAAACAGGAGTTGTAAAAAAAGTTGAATAAAAATATCATTCAAAAATCCTCATTTTATAAGACTCATAGTATATTTATTAAAATATATACTTTTATAGGAGAAAAAACATCAATAATGAATATTCATCACCTATATTATGGAATTAAATTCAAAATCTAAGACTACTAGAAATAAGATTAAGTTGTTAGTGTTTCTAGGCTAAGATCACCAATATCAAGAGGTATACACAGTATAAAATATTCCCTTGAGTTCAATGGAGTATTGTTAAAAGAGGTGTTTGTGGGGGCTGTGGCTCTGATGTAAGAGAAAAAAACTTTAGGTACTCATTTTTCTACAGTGGTATAAACTGAGTTTTTTGATATTTGATTCTGATATTTGAATATATTTCCCTTCCAGATCTTCTTAGGCACACCAATTAAACTCCGTTTCCATGGTGCTTCTCTAAAGTGCATCCACCAGCACTTTGAACGCTTAACAGTCTCTATATGAATATCTTAGCCTAGGATGTCATAATTTTAGTCAAAGTTAACTTGGCTCTGTTGATTCTTGTACATTTCAAACATATTTTAAGTCCATTTTTACAGTGTGGCCAAAACATAATGTGTATACATATTAATGAAGTTAAGGTTTAATGTGAATAATGGTCTTGTTTATGTGGTTTTTGGTTTGGTTTGCTTTATTTCAGAAAACTACATGGCAGGAAAAGCATAATTTCTCTTAAAGCGAGAAGTAACAAAAGCAAGCATGGTGTGTATCAATCAATAGTAATCATTGGACTTCATAGAGTTTAACATGGGAATGACCAGCCAACTCAACAAATGAGAAATATGTAAATTATTTAGTGTAATTGAGCAAAGCATACATGAAAGGGACATTGGAATTCAATCAAATAGCATTTCCTTAGACAGGTACTAAACATTTGAATAATTAGAATTGTGTGACTGTTGGGTAGATTCTGGAAGTGTGTGCTTTTAAGTATTTTCTATAGTGATTTATTTTAGAACCTTTGCATTGTAGAAACATAGAAACACCTATAATCTCTAAGTCAGTCATTTCTCACTGACAATTAGTCAGCTTTAAAGATTTTGATCATATTTAAAATCTCTAGTAAGCTTCCCTAATTGCCTTGGCTGTGTTTTTTGCATATTACAAACTCATTATAGTCCACTTTTATAGTGTTGTCGTAAAACAATGTATCTATATCTTCAATGAAGTTGTGAGAGAGTTGGTTTATGTTTCAGTTCATTTAGGGATTTTAATTTATAATTATGTGAAACTCTCACACATAGTATAAATGGTTTTTGATACAATTCTAGCAAATGTCAATTCAGCAGAATTCAGTGGGCAACCTTGTATTTTTTAATCAAATAATACAAATGGTAGATTCAAAATTAAATAAGAAACTTATACTGGCTGTATGCATCTTTGATTTTCACTATAATTTATAGTTAAGCAGCTAACTAAGCCTCACATATTCTGAATTAATGAGAAAGCTGTCTTTTTATATGGTTACAAATAATGTGACAGGCTATTATTTGTTTCAACAAATAGTTGGTAATTATGACTGACAAAAATATTGGAATGTAATCAGAAATAGAAACATCTAACAAACAATGACGTGGCTAATAAATGATACTGTGTGGTCTTTGGAAGGCTGCTGACCTGAGGACTAGCTGAACAGACTCAGGAGCGGAGTGAGTAAGAAGTTCATCATAAAAACTGTCATTTTGTTATTGCATTGGAGGCACAAGCCAATTTCTCCAATGACAGTATCTCTATGTAATATGAAATGTATAGTAAAAATAATGAATTGCTTTGTTGTCTTTGCATTACTGGGTCATGTTCAAAGGAGTAAAACTAGAGGAGGCTAAGTAAAGAATGGGAAATGCATTGTTCAGAGGTCAGAAGAGTCTCCTTTATTCTTTTTAAAAATTGCTCATATAAAAATGAGGTTGATTTGTATTACTGTTGTAAAATTCCTTTAAGGAGGAGAATAAAGTATCAAAGCTGCTTATTTGAGCATATCCAATACCTAGCTTAATGTAGGCATATTTTATTTCTTGACTAAGTCCATATTTTCCCTCATTACCTTTGGTGGATCTTCTCTAGATGACAGCTTTTGGAAGGCCAGGGAACTGACAGCTCATCACAGGGCTGTCATCATCTCTTCAAGTACACTTTCTGAAGATATTAAATATTTACAGGAATGATTTTGAACCCTATACATTTTACACTCAAAATCCCATACTAAAATATATTAAATGATATGAATATGTTATGTATGCATCATACACATGGCCTGAGAAGAATTTAAAATTAATTGTGGTAATTAAATTGATCATACAAATGAACATAATAAACATTAACTGTGATGCCTTTGTAGCTGCATTAGTTCTAAAATCCTTTATTTAATTTTTACTTTCCTTGTTAAATAAGTCATTTTATAGGAATAATATATATTGTTCTTAATAAACCCGAGTTATGGCATTGAGTATCAAGTTGTTATTAATACATCATAGATTGAATCTTTTTAAAGATGTAAGTATAGGACTGCAATGTGGTGTGGATTTGATATAAATAGAAGTTATATGGGTTGGATTAATGCTATGAAAACATAAAATATATTGCATACATTTTCTTGATTTTAGAGGATATTATGCAGAATGAGGAAAAATATACAAGCTAAAAGAATGTCCAGAAAACTTCTAGGTACAATGACCTTGATTCTTTGCACTGAAGGTAGTTTTATTTTTGATTATGAAACACCAAAATATATACAACATACTGAAGCGTGAATATAATTAATTATAATCAATAAAAATAGGAAGTCAAATATTGGGGGGAACTTGGAAGATCAAAGAACTGGAATTAGCTGCCAATCGTTTCCTTTCTCTTTCATTGCTCAGTTCAAAAGGCTGAGATCCTGCTTAAACTCACCTTATCATTTCCGGTCTCCACTTCCTAGTGCTGGAATTAAAGGTGTGAGCCACTCCTATCTGACATCTTTACTTAATTAATGACTAACTCTGCCCTCTGAGCTCCAGACAAGATTTATATCTTACCAGAACTCAAGCAAAATGTCATGCAGCAACATATCCAATGTTCTCAAGACATTCAATGTACGAGTTTACTGGGGTTTGTTGATTTTGACTTATAATTTACTATTTTGTATAAAAATAATAAATTATGTGAAAAACAGCAGTCGGTAAATTTCGAATAGACAATATAAGTGACTAGTGCAGAATAACTTCAGGGGATAACAGATCTTGAACAGATTGTCATAAAACACTGGCTATATTTTTTTCTTTGTTGCGCTAACAGTCATTTTCACAGATGTGTACAGTCTTGGAAAAGAGAAGTCTGAGTAGAGACCAACTTCCTCACATCCAGTAAACATCCTATCTGAAAGAAGGTATTCCATGTTAGTATAACATTATCTCCGTGTATGGCTATGTCTATATTTAGGGCACATCTTCGTTTCTCAGTTAAGCCTCCCCCAAACACCCTCCTAGATGCACTAAGAAGTATAACTCCTAGGTGATTTTAAATCCAGTCAAATTGACAATGAAGACTGACCATCACAACCCTTTCCTTATTCATATGACACCTAAACACATCAAATAATAAACTATAAAGTCTAACATTGATCTTGTAATGTAAAATACCTTTAAAATACCTTAAAAATCATAACACTATTCAAAAGTCCAAAAATCCCACTCAAAACAAACTTTTAACTAAGAACTCCTGTAAAATTAGTAAATATGTAACATGTTACATACTTCCAAAGACTCAGAGTAAACATCCTCATTCTGCATTAGGGGAATGAGGACATAGCAAGGACAAAACAGAATGGAAAATTGCAAGAGCAAACACCAAACCCTAAAGCGTCAAGTCTAACATCTGTTCTCTCTGGTAATGTCACATAGGCCCCAACTATACACCCTCCCTACGTTTCTGTCTCCCACTGTGATAGTTTCTTGGTGGTCAGCTTCAATACACGTGGAATTAACCAAAACCCAAGCTGCTGAAAATGCCTGTGAGAGAATATTTCTGATTGAGTCATTTGAAGTGGGAAGATCCACCCCAGTTCCACATCTTTGAAGGTGAGAAGATTTACCTTCAATCTAGGCCAGACCGTCTGGGAGCAACCTCTGTAAAGGACACAGAAGTAAGAAGCTTGCTCTTCGCCTGCTTGCCCTCACTCTCGATGGCAAGTTCGTTCCTTCACTGGTAATAGAGCCTCCTCCGGGATTCTGGTGCACACTGAAGACCAAGATGGAAATCCACCCCCCGCCCCGGACTTATGTGTCCAGATAGGGAGCTCATGACATATGAAAGTACAGGTAGCACCAGTGTCCAACTTTGGCTAACCAATGAGCTTTTTTTTTTAATTAATTAATTTATTTAATTATTAAAGATTTCTGCCTCTTCCCCACCACCACATCCCATTCCCCCCCTCCCCCAATCAAGTCTTCCTCCCTCCTCAGCCCAAAGAGCAAGCAGGTTTCTCTGCCCTGTGGGAGGTCCAAGGACCATCCACCTCCATCCAGGTCTATTAAGGTGAGCATCCAAACTACCTGGGCTCCCACAAAGCCATTACGTGCAATAGGATCAAGAACCCATTGCCATTGTTCTTCAGTTCTCAGTAGTTTTCATTGTCCGTTATGTTCAGCGAGACCGGTTTTGTCCCATGCTTTTTCAGACCCCGGCCAGCTGGCCTTGGTGAGTTCCCGATAGAACATCCCCATTGCCTCAGTGTGTGGGTGCACCCCTCGCGGTCCTGAGTTACCAATGAGCTTTTAAAGGAGGTCACTTATAGAAGCAGACATGACTCAGACAGCTACATCACAAAAATCCTACCCCCGAAGACAGATGACAGCTTCAACAACAACAACAACGAATGTGAACCTAGAGAACACTGTGCAGCCTGCAAGCAGCTCAACAGGTTAGAGAGTGTCCTTTTCATGTGTCTCTGGTCTAAACCTCTCCCAGGCAGCTCTGTTGGTTTCTGTTTCTTTTAGGCAGCTGGTCTGGTCTCAGAGTCATCTCTGAAGCTGAGATCCCCCTTTGCAGAATGGTTCTTCTGAGAGGTACTCATCATTTATTGCCAACTCTGGCAGGGAGGGGTCTAGTTAATCAGGTCAGATTTAGGGACTTCCTGAAGCTATTTTGAGTTGTTTGCCATCCTGCTTAAGTTACTGGACCATTGGACTTTCTAACATCAGCATGAACAAATCAGAGCATAACCTATAAGGCACTCTAATGAATTCAATTTTACATATTTATATTTATCTCATTCTGTGAATTCTAGGGAAACCGGACAATACACATACTACTAGGTTATCTGTCTCAAGTACTGGCTCTACCCCATGCCTGCAACATGATGTCTCATGTACTGGGGTCTCTAATATTCCATCTCTATTTCAACTTAGGCTTTATTTTCACAAATTGTGCAGCAACCTCTCAGAGATTACAAGGACCCTGACACTATCACACATTGCCTGGACTCGGTAGTTTCAGGAATCTTGGCGGCATTTCTATTGTGCTGCTGCAAAGAACAAGTTCACTTTTGAGGGTACTGATCTCTCATAATTGAGGCTGCTTTCCCCATGCTCTTTTATGTGGCATTATAGTCATTTCTGTTCCTTTCCTTACCAACCTGCAGATTTCTTATGTCCTCCTGATTCCCTGGTGTGGATCAAAGATCAAGTGAGCAGTAAGCATGCCACAGAATGGATGCTATGCTTCCTTGAAGATTTCTCTACCAAATAGCATATTCTAATACTTTTAAATTCAACCTCACTAAATTTTAGTATTTTAGTATGTGTACAAAACACAGCCAGATTCTTTGTCAGAATACAATACAAATGGTCTCTAGGCAGATTTCCAACAGAGGGCTTGTCCCCTTTAAATTCTTAGGTTAATTTTTTGGTCTGCATTTTTACTGTCATGCTACTCTTCTGGAGTATCTAACAGAATCATGACTTCAGCTCTGCTTATTGCATTCCAGAGCTCCTCTAGTCCACAGCTCTCAAACTGGTTCACATTCTCCCTATAAAACAGTGTCAAAGACTTCTAAACTACATACATGGTCAGGTTTACTACATCTACACATCTACTTATTGAGAGCAATTTTTTGACTAGTTACTTCCTTCAAAAGCAACTCAAAGAAGTTTTGTGCAATGTAACTCAAACTTTTCTAGTAGGAATGGCAGGCCACTTCCTGCACGTTCCCGCCTGGTTCCCGCCCGGCTAGCTTAGCCCCAGAAATAATAACACAGAAATTGTATTCTTTTAAACACTGCTTGGACCATTAATTCTAGCCTCTTACTGGCTAATTCTCACATCTTGATTAACCCATTTCTAATAATCTGTGTAGCACCACAAGATGGTGGCTTACGAGGAAGGATCTTAACCTGCGTTCATCTTGCAGAGGAGAGCTATAGCATCTGCCTGAATATGCTTCTTTCTCCCAGAATGTCTTTTATTCTTAGATAAAACTCTCTGGAAACACCCACAGATATGCTCAGAGATAAATGTTTCCTTATGTGATTCTAAAGTTATTGATGTTAACAGTGAAGATTAATCAACAATGTCCTTTGGATGTTAATTTTACTTATACAAATACACTTACTTGATTTAAAGAGGAAAAACTTTATTTTACTTATTTATACTATTTACAAAACACAATACAATGATGCTGTTGACTTTTTAAGATTCCTTAGGTGAGAAAAGTACATAAGCCAAAAAAGTCCATCTTTCTCAACACACTATATGGTTTTTAAAAAGTTTTTTATGTGCTTTTGTGAGTTAAACACAAAGTCTCTTATATACTAAGCCAGTATTCAAACACAGCACTGCACCTTCTTTTCCATAATCAAATGCTGAGAGGTAAGAAATAGCAATAGATATGCTAAGGTAGACAGAAGGAAAACCAAGAGGCCTCAACCCTACCCAAAGAACTATAGGCAATTAAGAAATGTTGAGGGGGAAGAGGAAAGAGCAGAGCAATTGGTTATCCAATATCAAGTGATCATCTCTGAAAACATGACTATGCTAAAATTATAAAGGCTGAGAGGGTTGTATTTATGTATTTAGGAAAGTGTATGTATATATATATATATATGTAGACATATATGCATCTACATATATGTCTGTAACAACAGTTAATTAAGAAAAAGCAATAAATTTGAAAGAGAACAAAAGTGTTTTAGAGGAGGGAAAGATAAGGGATAAATGATATAATTATATTACAATCTTAAAAAAAGAAAAGAAGTAAAATAGAAAAAACACTTTTTCTTTGCTTTATTTTAGGCATGATCTGTTCTTATATTACCTCTGTAATTCCTGTGATGCATCTTTCCACCTCACTCCCACAGCTCTTGTCACGCACCGCATGTGCTGCTGGCCTATGATCTTTTCACTTACCGTTCTGTCCAGGTGAAAATCTTCCATCATGTATTGGCCTTGTTTCATCAGATTTCTTCAGAAATGACCACTGATTTGTCTTCCTGCCAATTCTGTTTGAAAAATCACATTTTTGTCATTTTTTTGCCATGTATTCGCCCTTTCCCCCTTTGGCATTGTTTTGAGGAAGACCTCAAGATCAAATGTGCCTTCAATGACTTGCTAAAAGGGGTCACTGATCAGAAATGTTCAATCTGATATTTAACACATAAAAGGTTATGTCTAGAACAGGCCTTAAAATGAAAAATGAACAAGTGAATTTAGGAAAATAATAGGCTCAGGCTTCTAAAACTTCACTGCAAAAGATACTCTTATTCTTTTAGCAATAGATTCCAAAATCACATGTGTAGTTTCTGCCCAGGGAACCCATCTTAAATCTCAGTATGTCCTTATACAGAGGCGTCCTTAGAAGTTAGATTCTTCCTGTGTTAAGCTCCACTGCCTATTACATCTATTATTTTCATAAACTAGCTAGTCAAATTGACATCATGTAGATTATTGACATTCTCACAAAATACAACTTTGCCAATTAGTAACAATAGAGAATGTTCCAAAAGAAAAACACCTAAGTATATACACACAAACAAGTTGCTGAAGACAGGAACAGGAGGACAACTTTACAGTTATCTACCCAAATTATTTGGATACATTATCATTGTTGACTGATTACATATATACTATAAGTTTCAGTCTACCTTCTCAGTAAGGTGTGGGATCTCCAAGAACAGAGACCTTATCCCTTTGATCATTGTCACATCTTTATATTTAGTGGCATAGCTGCTATAAAAGTGTCACTTCTGAGTAGTTGTTAGATACCAGAAAACAAAATTCTTAGACCTTTCTCTAGTCTACTGGATATAACAGAAAGAATGAACACAAAGAAGATAGTGTCTATAATGATGGCTATTAGAACTGACATTTTATAGGTGTTGTAAATAGATGAGCATTTGTTCCTCATTCTATTCCAAATATATGAAATGATAATCAATGCCAGCCCCATCTTGGCCATCCCATTCCCTCATTTTCTCCACTCCCTCCACTTCTCACCTTTCTTCCCTTTCCTTCTAACTTCCTCACACTCCAAATTTTTCGGGAGATCTTGTCTATTTCCTCTTCCCAGAGGGCCATGGACTACAGGTCAGTTATTCATTGCTTTATGTCTAATATACACTCATGAGTGAGTACACATTGTATTTGTTTTTTGGGTTCTGGGTTACCCCATTCAGAATGTTTTTTTCTAGTTCCATCTATTTGCCTGAAAATGTCAAGATATCATTGTTGTTTTTTGTTTGTTTGTTTGTTTGTTGTTTTGTTTTATTTAGTTTTTTTTCCCACTGAGTAGTACTCCATTGTATAAATGTATGACATTTTCTTTATCCTTTCTTCAGTTGAGAGGCATCTAGGTTGTTTCCCGGTTCTGGCTTTTATTAATAATGCTGCTATGAACACAGCTGGGCAAATGTTCTAGTAGTATGAGTACACATCCTTTGGCTATATGCCCAAGAGTAGTATTGCTAGGTCTTGAGATACATTGATTCCCAATTTTCTGAGAAATCACCATACTGATTTCCAAAGTGGTTGAATGAGTTTACATTCCTACCAGCAATGGAGGAATGTTCTCCTTACTCCATAACTGCTCCAACAGAAGCTATCATTCATGTTTTTGGTCTTAGGCTTTCTGACTGGGTAAGATTGTATCTCAGAGTCATTTTGATTTGCATTTCCTTGATGGCTAAGGATTTTGAACCTTTCCTTAAATGTCCTTTGGCCATTTGAGATTCTTCTGTTGAGAATTCTTTATTTAGGTCTGTACCACATTTTTAATTGGATTATTTGGTATTTTGATATCTAGTTTCTTTGTATATTTTGGAAATAAGTCCTCTGACCAATGTGGGGTTTGGAGAGCAATGAAGAAATATCTTGATTGAGAGAGCCATTATGGGGCTAGAAAACAACAACAACAACAACAAAAACTGTGCAATAGGGAAATTTCCAGAAATCGATAATGATGACCCTCGCTAAGACCCTAAGCAATAGTGGAAAGGGCACCTGAACTGCCCTTCCCCTGTAATTAAATGACTACCTTAATTGTCATCATAGAACCTTCATCCAGACAGAAACATAATCAGAGATGCACAGATAAGCACTGGGTCAGGCTCACAGAGTCCAGTCAAAAAGAGGGAGGAGCAATAATGTGAGCAAAGGGATCAAGACCACGCTAGAGATACTCACAGAAACAGCTGACCTGAGCCAATGGGAGCTTACTGTTACCAGACTGATAGCAAGGGAATCTGCATAAGGACCAAACTAGGCTCTCTGAAAGTGAATGACAGTTGTTTGGCTGGGACAGCTTGTGGGGCCACTGACAATGGGACCAGTACTTAATTCTAGTGTTTTAATTGGCTTTTTCTAGCCCAATCTCTTTGGAGCAATACCTTGATCAGCCTAGATATAGCAAGGAGGGCCTTGGTCCTGCCTCAAAGTGTTATGGCAGACATTGTAGACTACATTTGGGAAACCTTACCCTCTCTGAGGAGTGGATGGTAGGGGTGCAGTGGGATAAGGAAATGTGGGGGAAGCTGGAGGAGAGGAGGGAGTAGGAACTGAGACTGTTATATAAAATGAGAAATGATTGTTTTAAAATAAAAAGGAGCAGAAAGAAAGAAAGAAAGAAAGAAAGAAAGAAAGAAAGAAAGAAAGAAAGAAAGAAAGGAAAAAGAAAAAAGAATGTCAATGCTAACAAATAATTTCAACAAAGTAGGTGATAATAATAAAATGTAGGGGAAAAGAAGAAAAGAATAGTTGGTTCTGGTAATTCCCAAAATGGGAAAATGGGCTTTGAAAACTACATTCTTCTATGACAGAAGAGAGATATTGAGACATCTCATGCACTTTATGTGAAATGCTTTAAAAAGATGAATAGAAAGCAGCATGCCTTAAAAATTTTTTTTTTGTTTTAGTTTTTTGAGCCAGGGTTCCTCTGTAGCTTTGGAACCTGTCCTGGAACTAGCTCTTATATACCAGGCTGGACTCAAGATCACAGAAATTCGCCTGCATCTACCTCCAGAATGCTGTGATTACAGGTGCAGGTCACCGCCACCAACACCTGGCAAAAATACCATTTTTTTTTATACTGGTTATTTAGCACTGATTTTTTTATCACCTTAGAGAGCACCCTAGTAATCCTTCTATGACTCCTTCTGATTATAAGGTTGTTGTTGAAATAATCATTCCCCTTCTTCCTGTCGTAACCATGTATATGATAAATATTATTCGGAAATAAATGAGGTACTAGTAAGTAGAAATTTATACATATACATAATATATGCACCATATTTGCATATATATTGATATGCAAAATTGTATGCTTCTATAAGGCATATGCATATATTTCTACTTCGATATATTATATATGTATTACATAGTATGTGATATATATACCATGTGGTATATATGTTTGTATATACATATACAAACAATGTGTAATAATAAATATACCCTCTGCCTATCCTTGGAAAATTTGTACTCTAAAATGAGCAATATTTTATGGAAAACACTTTAGTAAGATAGTGAATGATATGAAGTTCCCATAGCTCGTAAACCTTTATTTCTTGCCATGGTTTCTCCATTACACCTTCATTTTCTTAGGCAATAAACACAATTCCAGCTCTCTTTACATAGTAGTTTAGGGACTAAGAACACATGGAAAACAAACACAGACATTTTTCAAACAAACAAAACAATGATTTTACATCCTTACTTCTGTTTTATACATTTTATATGACAGTGTTGATTACAGTGGGTGATTATCTCCTTAATGTTAATATGAAGTAATATATTCATTCAGTAATGGAAAAGATAAATGTGTGTTTGATATCTACACCATGATCAATAAAGTCTTTGTGTGAAAAACACAATTAGCTAGTTTGAGATCAAAAATCTGATAAAGAAAAATACCTAGAATATCTGTACTAAATTATTGTATATTATGTACAGACTCCTAGAATGGATAAAAAGGTTATATGAAAGAAAATTTTTTTATAGTCTACAAGTTTATTATTTTGTAATCATTAAGATATTCCCTGCTTTCACGTGGGAATAGTGGTTTCTTTACTGATATAATTCTAATGAACAAAACTACATTCTGTATATTTAAATACTTCTTAAATTACAGACAAACTGTCATTTATTATATATTATATTCCACTGTTCTTGACTCACAAACTCTAGATGTTACTTAAGTCAAATAATTATATATCAACTGCAGAAAGTATTAGGTTTTGTACTTTATCTAATAATATGCTTTCTCACAAGAATTTTATTATAAATTTATAACAATAATATGGATTTTTGACTTTTAGTGATTATAGAGTTAAAATATTGTATATTTTATGAAAATAAGTATAATTTGAAGTAACAATAAGTAGATATTTTGTGGTTTTCACATATATACAATTTAATTTCACTAAGAATTCAATATATTTTTCTAGTTTGACATTTCCTTTATAGAGATGTCAGTCTTACTCATCAGCTATCACCAATATTAGCATCTTGTTGCCAATGGCCTGAATTTAAGACTTTTCAGTGTTCTCTGTTATTTTTGCTTAAAGTTCATTGTCTTCAAAAAGTAAAATTATTTTGTGAAAAAAACAGCTTGTAATATTATTTTATTTGTATTGGTGTGAGCTACTGTTCTCTAATTATGTTGCCTAATAGTAGATAGTTAAGCAGCTATAATGATATATAGATGATAGATAGATAGATCAATAGACAGATGAATGGATAGGTAGATATGTAAATAGATAGATGAAGTAAAACAGAAAGACAGGAATTTGTCATATGTCATTATGAAAAATCTTGTTAAAGAAAATCTATAATAGTCCACCTGCAAGTTGGAGACCAAGATGTTAATAGTCTATCTCAGGACAAGCCCAACTATTTCTGAACCTCCAAACTTGTTTGACTGACTATAACATTCATTTGGAACATGAAGGTATGCATATTTGGGGCATGGAAGTTCAGATTTTCTCAGAATCCAAAGGCCAGAGACTATGATGCTTAATAGCATGAGAATATTACTCCAGATGCAGGAGAGAAGGCAAGAATTTGACTTCTTTCTAATTTTTTTTTATTCTATCAAGATGTCTCCTGATTGGATGATATCTATCAATGCTAAAAACAAATCTTCCTTTCTTGGTAGTCCATTGACTGCTATGACAACTTTCTCTACCTCACAGTCACACTCAAAAAATAACCTTATAGAAGAGAAAGTGGGAAGTATATTTGAATGCATTGGCACAGGAGACCACTTCCTAAATATAACCCCAGCAGCACAGACACTGAGAGAAACAATTAATAAATGGGACCTCCTGAAACAGAAAATCTTTTGTAAAGCAAAGGACATGGTCAACAAGACAAAACGACACTCACCCCACATCAGACAGATGTCTGACCTCCAATATATATATAGGACTCAAGAAATTGGTCATCAAAAGAACAAATAATTCAATAAAAAAATGAAGTATAGACCTAAACAGACCACTCTTAACAGAGGAATCTAAAATTGCTGATATACACTTAAGGAAGTGTTCAACATCCTTAGTCATCAGAGAAATGCAAATCAAAATAACTCTGAGATTCCATCTTACACATGTAAGAATGGCCAAGATCAAAAACACTGATGACAACTTATGCTGGAGAGGTTGTGGGGTAAAAGCAAAAATCCCACTTGCATTGGATATATAGTTTTAACAAAATTAATCTCAATATACAAAATTTGTATATAATATACAAAATTTCAATCCAATGTAAAATATTCAAAACTAATAGTTGCTTTTTAAATGTAGATTCAACAATTCATCTTTTATCTTATTAGATCGATATCCTCCCTTTTTTCTTGTCAGAGTAGATTCAAAAATCTATCCTTTTATCCTATCATATCTACAACCTCTTTTTTCATTTCAAAATAAGAACCTTGAGTCTAATTTTCTTCCTTTAGCTTTTTTTCCTGGCCATTATCCATAAAAACTTGCAACCAATACTCTACCAAAAGACAGGCATTCGTAATCCTTGTTTTTTGGGAATATGGACATAGTTTTCTAGGCTACTTCCTGGTGATTGGGGGCATTGATATTCTAATGGGGACCCAAAGAAAATTTAGGATTATGCTTAAGTCCTAAATGGGGTATTCTGTGAGACTAGGTCATCTCAGCCAGCAGTCTTGAAGCTGTTTTGGATGTAGAACTCATAGGAAACTGCAACAGAGGTACTCTAAAACATTGGGTCATCTGGGCCATTTATTTCCATTAGATATTTTTCAGGGAGTCTTTCTTGATTAAACCTTATTTTTCTTAATGAATCCACAATTTCTCACTTTTTGTGGAATCAAAAGCAAAACCTCCTCTCCATAGTAACATATTTCTTGACTTAAATTTTGAAGTTAAGACATTTTTCAAAATTTATAGGTTGGATTAATCCACCAGCATTTTTAATCAAATGACTTTTAGCAGTTGCTGTGCCTTCCTCCACAGTCAAACAATTCAAAGACAGCACAATAACAAACAGTACCCAGATCCTCTCTGTATTTTCCATCTTTCCATGGATGGAAGTTAAGCAGGGGAGGATGGGAGCTGGGACCACTAGTTTTTCTACTGAACCCAGGTGGCTAGGTTTAGGTTCCAATTCCTAGAGCTGGAACTCCAATCCCAGCTCTGGACTGGACAGGTAGCTAAAAAGCCTCAGGCAAATGGCTTTTTCATAAATTTGTGCCCCAAAAGTAGGGCACCAAGTAAAGCACGATTAATAAAAACTCTAAGACAGATATTGGGGTTCAACCTAAAGACCAGAAAGTAAAGCAATCTATTGAATTATTTCACATTGAGAAAAAAAAAAAAAAACAGGCTATCTAAAAGACAGACCAATTATAAATTTTTTTATTATTATAAGGGGAAAACTCATGAAACAGGAATGACTAGCCCAGGCTCAGCTGTGTAGCACAGGAACCAGAGAGAGAGAGAGAGAGAGAGAGAGAGAGAGAGAGAGAGAGAGAGAGAGTTATCCAGAGGTCACACCTTAACCTGATTCCACCCCTTAAAGATCATTGGTTGACAAATTTCCCCATTATCAGTCAGCTACTGGCTCTTACTTCAACTTAATTATAAAAATGGGAATCCTGCCTCCAGGAACCTCAGAATAATACTATGACTGATAGTTGTTTCCTCCTGTGTTATAATCCTCTCTAGTTCTGGAACTAAGGGCTACTGGGATTAAAGGTGTATGTCATTGCTGCCTGGTCTGAAACGGCAGTGTGATTGTTTTACATTTCTGATCTTCAGGCAAGCTTCATTTATAAAAATATAAATGAAATGGTACTACAATTTTGCTACTTATAAATGTAGTTATATAAAAAGTTTATGTTTATAATTGCTTCTTTTCCCCCAAATTATGCAATATTGAAAGTCTGAGAGTGTCACCATGGCTGGAAATCACAGTATGTCCTTAATTCCACCAACGTATGAGCTTTTAGGGTTTCAATTCCATCTTCGTTGCATTTCACATTCATCTAAATTATAGGTTAAAGGAAGGCTCAAAGCAGGTTTATTATATTTCTATGTTTCCAACAAGGTTAATGAAGTTCAGTCCTTCAGCTGAATCTGAAAATGAATGAATAAAGGATGATTATTGTAGTTTTATTTTGAAACTACTGCACAGAGCCAGGGAAAATCATTATAATACACATGCCTATAAATAAACCCATGGTAATCACATGAAATTCCTTCCTTTAAAAATATCAGTGTGTTTTGTGTTTGGTACTCAATGTTCAGGGGCGAATTAGCCTCAAATATTAAATGTTGTATAGAACAAGATGGATGTTCTCAAAAATGTATTCAGAACAGCAAATAATTATCCTCGGCCTCTTTTATTCAAATCAGTTTTAATGGGGTCTCTGGAGACACTGCTCCAACATATATGGTATAATGTATTTGCACATCATGGAACAGTGATTTAAAAGAATCCTAGGAAATGTGTGTCCATTTAACTCATATTTCATAATCTCAGTTTTAAATAAATAAGGGTGACCTATACTTAAGCTTCACATATTATAAACTTATTATAAAAATGTAATAATTAGATGGATGCGGTAGGGTATTTGGTAGAACAATCCATGGTGTTAAAACTCCCTTTTGTTGAGTTTACATGATGAAATTCTCAAGAGCAAAGGAGTCACAAACAGAGTAAGCCATCACTTATGCTATTCTGTCAGGAAGAAATAACAGATGCTTTCTGTCTAGCATGACTTCTTTCTTGCTTGTCTAGAATTCAATAGGATACTAGCACTTTCATCCCAAGTGCAGACATCAATACAAACACAACAGAAGTTGAATAACAATAAATCCCCTTTCACAAGTGCAATTAAGAAGATGTTTTCTAAATAAAGTCATGTTTTATTTCTTTCTCAGTGCTTTGATATCATATAGAAATCCAGAAAGCCATACACAGCATTATTTCCTTTTTAGTGTGTATATGTGTATGCACGCAGACACACATGCATATGTAAATGCACATGTACCACAGAGTACATGTTCATCGCAGGAGATAACCTGTTGGAGTCACTCTGTCCTTTCACCACATGAGTCTCAGGCATCAAACTCAGGCTGTTAAGCTTAGTGACAGACACATTACCTGTTGATGAATACGCCTGACTCCTATTTGCTGTTCCTTTTTAGAAACTGCCCTGACATTTATTTTTTAGTAATTTCAAATAACATACAAGTGCTAAATAGGATATTTAGGCTGATAAAAATTGGCAAATCAGTTTTGTACCTGTAGTACAAACCTTTTCTGTTTGCTTAAAAATACCACTCTGATATTTGTCCTAAAGTAACTTTAATATGGCCAAAAATATTTAAAAGAAAATGACAGTGTTTTGAATCAGCTTCTAAGTAATATAAACTGGTAACGTGTATGTGTGACAGACCTAACCATAGGCTTATACGTGGATCACAAAGATCTTCATGATATTCTATTTCCTCTTGTATATATTTTAAATCATCTGTGAAAATCCAATGAAGTCAAAATTTTTGTGATAGAAGCTGGTGGTTTACAGTCTTGATTCAGATGGTTAACATTTTTTTCTACAGTTATTGGACCCTGGAAAAGTTCTCAAATAATCCAGCATTCTAGATGATTCTGAAAATAAAAAAGAATTGACTGACACATGGACAGAATTCTGAATCATAATGAAATCTGGGATGGTATCCTTGATCACAGGACATGCATTTGAGCAGTGCTGGACCACTCTATCATTACTGCACATGTTTGATTTGTTAACATACAACTACTTTAAATGTTTAAATTATAAAACAGCATATCACCTTGCTACTAAAAGATACTTCAACTTAGAATAATTACTGCATGCTAAGAAAAATATGGGCTCAGTGTTGCCATCTTCTGATTTTCAAGAAAAAAATCTAGAAACTGGTATTATATAAAAATTTTCAGTGTGTGAATATTGTCAGTGTCAAATATTATTTATAAAATTAGGTAATAATAATGATATTTTCTAAGATTCTGGTATGTGTTCTTAAACAAATTTGATTGTTTCTTGGAAGTTCTAAAATTTTATATAGTAGAGAATATCAAAGACGCAGTTTTATTCACCAAATAAATAAAGGGTAAGACCCTCCTTTGTACCATCTAAAGTTGATACATAGAAGCTTCCATATCAGTCCTTTTCTACTTGGTAATTGTGATAATTTAGATGTATAATTCCAGAGCACAAATCTTTATTTAACCAGCTATTAGTTTCACCAGCACAAATCTTTATTTAACCAGCTGTATAGTTTCACACATACACAGAACACTAACACACACACACACACACCTTAATAAATATTAAAGTATTATTTCCATCTCAAGAACTTGTAAATCAAAAATATGAAAGTAGAAGGAGGGGAATGAAATACACCAGTATTTCAGTGAACATAAGAAAAATGAATTATGGATGCCATTATATATCATTCATGTTTAAAAGAACTTTTGTAGCATGAATATTCAGTTGACAAAGCCTTGTTATAAATCAGCCATCATCAGTGAGAGATTTATCTTACTTTCTGTGTGCTACAATAACTCACAGCTTTATGGTGAGAAAACTAAAGAGTAAATTGCTATATTCATTAAAACCTAATGTTACTGTCTAGGATAATACCAATTGGTTGGAAACTGCCGAGATAGCTAATGTTCAATTATTTCACAATGAGATACATTATTGGTTCAAAGAACAAATAAAGATGAAGTTACAACAGAAAAAATGATGCCACACTATTGTACCAATTTTTATAGTTAGAGAAAAAGTTTTGGAGAGTCTGTGCAAGCTATATATAAATAATATTTTCTGACCTTTTATGGTAAAGCACCGAGAAGAAATACAGCATATAAAGAATCTTAGCAATCACACAGCCCATGCACACATTGCCATATTTGGATTTAGTCTAATAGCCAAGCATCTTAAATCTTTTCTCACCTTTTGAACTCAGCGGACCCCATAATATTTTAATATGCAAGGAGAATGTAAAATCTAAAGGGCAGGTTTCTTTTAATGTATTCAAATAAATAAATAAATAAATAAATAAATAAATAAATAAATAAATGGGAGACCAATTTCTTTCCCCAGTTTACATAGTACAAGTGACATTTATTGGTCATTAAGAAAAATACCACATTCATCTACATGAAGACGTCCAGTTTGACCAGCACCATTTGTCAAAGATGCTCTATTTTTTTTTTTTTACTGTGTTCCTTTCTGACTTCTTTAATCAAAAATAGGTGTCCACATGTATGCGTAATTTTGTCCAGGTCTTCAATTCAATTCCACTGATCAATTTGTCTGTGTTATAGCAATACCATGTAGTTTCTATGACTATACCTCTGTAGCTCAGCTTGAAAGCAGGACTGGTGGAGCACTCAGCAGCTCTTCTATTATTGGGATTGTTTTAACTATCATGGATTTTGCTTTTCCATAAGAATTTGATAATTGTCCTTTGAAGCTGTATGGAAAATTGTGTTAGAATATTTCTTACTTCAGATACTTGAATATTTCATTATATACATCTTGCTTAATTAGAATTACCTCAGAATATTTTATATTACTTGAAGTTATAGTGAAATGTGTTGCCTCCCTAATTTCTTTATCGATTCATTTGTAATTTGCAAATAGGAAGACTACTGACATTTGTGATTTAATTTTTTATTCAGCTGCTTAACAAAAAATATTCACCAGTTTTAGGCATTCTCTGGTGGTATTTTCATGGTCTCTTATATATACTACATCTGCAACTAACAATACTTTAAATTCCTCTTTTCCAATTTGTATCTCCTTGATTTCTTTTAACTGTCTTGTTGCTGTAGCTAAAACTTCAAGTTATATTAAATGGATATGGAGAGAGTCGACAACATTGTCTTGTTTCTTATTTTAGTGGAATTGCTTTGAGTCTCTCTCCATTTAATTTGATGTTGAGAAGATCATGTGATTTTTTTCTTTCAGTTTGTTTATATGGTGTATTACATTTGATGATTTTCATATGTTGAACCATCCCTGCATCTCAGGATGAAGACTGCTCAATCATGGTGGATAATCTTTTTGATGTGTTCTTGGACACAGCTGCTGGTGCGGTGTGGCGCATGCCTTTAATCCCAGCACTTGGGAGGCAGAGACAGGCGGATCTTTGTGAGTTCGAGGCCAGCCTGGTCTACAAGACCTAGTTCCAGGACAGGCTCTGTAGCTACAGAGAAACCCTGTCTCGAAAAAAAAAAAAAAAAAAGAACATCCCTATTATGACCTGCTTTCTTGAGTGTTGCCACAGGTAAAGGAGAAATTCAGCTCCCTAGTCAGCTGAAGGAAGTAGGGATAAGAGGGGAGAGCATCTTTGCCTTGTTTGCCTTGCCTCCACCACCAAACTTCAGACAGGAGAGATGGTACCTTATGCCCATATCACACCTTCAGGCCTGCCTCACCCCTATCCCTGTCTATAGGACCAAATCTACTGTGCTACTCAGGTGAGGTTCAGGGCCATTCTCCTGAGTGCTACAACAGGTGAGGTGGTGGGTCAGGTTCCCCACCTGCTGCAGGTGTCCATGGGTGAGAGACGGAGGGCATCTTTCCCTCCCTCAGGACAGGACAGATGAGAGGGGTGTGACCTGCTCTTGTATTCTCACACTCTCAGGGTCAGCTTGCCCATACCCCTTTAAACAGCTATTGTGCTATCCAGATGAGGTGTAGGTCTCTCTCAGAAGTGTTTCTGCCGGGGAAGGGTGGGACCTACTCTGTACAGCCCCATGTTCTCTGTCTTTGGTGGTATCAGGAGCCTCAGATATCAACATGGGTAGTGGCTTCATCAGGGCAATGAACCTAGACATGGGCCCTGGCAGTAGCCCAGGTCCAGACATTATCATGGCCCTGGGTGGTAATCAAGCTAGCAACCACCCTACTCCTCACCACTTTCACCTTTTCAGACAGTCTCTGTCCCCAAATAATGAATCAATCTCTCTCTCTCTCTCTCTCTCTCTCTCTCTCTCTCTCTCTCTCTCTCTCTCCCTTCCTCTCTTTCTTTGCTGTACCATGCCATACATTTGCTCACCATGCAAGTGACAATCTACCTGGCACTGCAAGGCACTGCCCTGCCTGTGTTTTTCTCCTCAGATCCCAGGGTGGAGTGTTCCGGGCCTATGTGTGGATGACTCTTTTTGTTCAACTTAGTCCATCACGGTGCTGGGAAGGAACATGCTTTGAAAGAATCTATTTTTAATAAAAGAAAAAATATAAAAAATAAAAAAAAGAAGAAAAAAGAGAAAGAAAAATACTACAAATTTACTCAGACTGAATTGTATTTATGGACTTTTGTGTACTTAGCTTCATTTGATCACTAATACATATGAACTATGAATATCTGTGCATCTCCTAAGGATTCATGGAGACAGCCACAGAGGTTCCTCCTTTGTTGAATGAATAAAATATACTATATGGCTTTTATGCAGCAGTTTTCATAAAGTGGTCAACTGTTCATCTGTAGAACTGTGAAAACTATGTTAAGAGGTTCATGACAATGAGAGGTGTTAGTTAGTAGAGAGTAAGAGATAAAGGAGAGACATTAGCCTGTCAGTCTTATGTAGTATTTATTTTGTTTTGTTTTATGCCATGATAATTAAAGAAACTTCAATTGAAATAAAGACTATCCACTGGTTGAAGTGTATTCCTGTCTTTTCTTTGCTCTGTGATTTCAGAAGTCAAGTGTTCCCTTTGTCTGTATTTAGCAGTCTGCAAAGGTAAGAAGTAGAGTCATAGACACTCTCAATGTCTAAAGGAACTCTTGACTCTTCTAAAGAGTAGAAGTGGACATCTTGAAAAACAACAGGAGGAACAAAGTGTGAGGATCTGAGTGTAAGACAATGGTGTACTTGCTATTCACTTTGCTATAAAGGCAAAAGCTGGGAGGGCATGGTGGACGATCATTTTACTGGGAGGTCGAGGAGTCAAACTCAGATTTTCCTTTTCTCTGGTTTTCTATTTTTCTTTATGTGTACACATCCTCAAGCTTTACAGATAGCATATTCTATCACCAGCACCTTCCATTTGTGAGCAGCTATTCAAATCTCAACTTCTTTTAAGTCTTCTCTACCATAAAGGAAAAGCATGTCTAAGGTGATGGGAGGTACCAGACATATATTCATGGTTTTCAGGATCTTGAATATGTTTGTGGTTGTTTCTAACACTATGGACATAACATGTTAATTGACTTCACTGTCTCCTAGGTCCTCAGAAAAGAGCAGTCACCAAATACAAAATCCAAAGATAAGGATTAAAAAACATGACTGAATTAATTCCATAGTACATATATTTTTTACTTCCAAACTTTTCATATAACAATGGGCACATAATTTTGGCCCTATTATTTATAGAGTGTACTGCTGTGAAGGGATCTACTTGGAAATGCAATCATAAGAGTATAGTTAATGGTCACTTTGATTGGCACTGATGCACACTCAATAGTAAAAAAAAAAATTAGTGTAGCCTATATTTATACAAAGTGAATGAGGAAGTTTTCTGAGATACTTAAATCTGATGACTAAGTGGGCTGTATGATATCTAAACTAGTCATATGCTCATTAATTACTTTTTGTGATCTTGAAAATTGATTCTTTTCTTATACAATACATCCCATTCAGGGTTTCTCCTCTCTCTTTGCCTACCAGCCCCCTTCTGCTCTCCCCAGGATGATCCACTCTCCCTGTCTCCTATCAGAAAAGAGCAGGCGTCTAAGAGACAATAGCCAAACATGGCGAAACAAAATACAATAAGTCAAGGCAAAAGTCCTCATACCAAAGGTGGACAAGACAATTCAGTAGGATGGAAAGAATCCCAAGAGCAGGCAAAAGAGTCAGAGACACATCCATTCCCTCTGTTAGGAGTCCCTCAAAATACAAAACTATATAGTCACACTATATATAAAGAAGACTAGGTACAGATTCCTGAAGGCCCGATGCTTATTGCTTCAGTCTGTGTGACCCCCAAATGAGCTCTGTTTAGTTGATTCAATGTGACATGTTCTCTTGGTGTCCTCCACCTCCCCTGACTCTGAAATAATCTTCACACCCACTCTTCATTGAGATTTTCTGAATATACAGAAATATATTTATTTATATATATATTTAAAACTGAATATACTGTTTTAAAATATACAGTAGAAAGAATAATGGATATTAAATAGTATATGCATTTCTTCAAAGATATACTTTTCTGATGAGATCATTTAATATCCTCTCTTAAAATTTCAAAACTGTAATCATGCAATCATTATCATCACCACTCTGTACAAGATTTCTTGTGTTTTGTCCATTGTCCTACCTTAATTTCTGCACCCTTTGGCTAACATCTTCTCAAACCATTTTTCCTCCAACTGAATACCTCCTGGAGTAAATATATCACTATGTATTTTTTGTAGTTATTAAATAATATTTTTACGTATTTTTCTGGATCAATCCTAATTAGTGGATACAAATGCTGCTTATTTTTCACTGTTGGCCTGTGCTATTTGCATAAAATTATATTTAAATCAAAGTGCTTTGATGAAATTAACTGCTATTTAGCTGACATTTTTGTTTTGTTTTATTTTGTTCTGTGAGACAGGATTTTTCTGTGTAACAGTCCTGGCTCTCCTGGCACTCACTCTGTAGACCAGGTTGGCCTCGAACTAACAGTACTCAAACTCACAGAGATCCACCTGCTTCTGCCACCCGAGTATTGGGATTAAAGCCATGCACTGTTACTTCCTGGCATGGCTGACATTTTTGTGAGCCCAACGTTTCAATAATCTAATACAAATCACCTTGTATTGTATGTCACAATTTTTCATTTTCAGTTTTATTATTTTTATTTTGCATATAAAAATGTACAAAGTGATGTTTTGATTCATATAGCTCCTGAGGACTGATTGTTTAGGAAATGTACACATCCATCACTTAGGCTTTTTGTTTAGTTATAGTAGAGGCATTTAAATTTTTCTCTCCTATTTATAATGTATTGTAATTATGATACATAATGCATTATTATTACTAATAACTATGATAATTTTAAAATCAGTTTGCTGTGCCATTGTAGCTCATATAAATGTTCTGCCTTAGAACAGTAAAATCAGTGCTCACCTTTTCATTTTTCCTCCAAATTGTATGTAGTCTCTGGCAACCATGATGTACTCTTCCTATTCTGTGAGATCAATTTTATTAGATTTCTCTTTTGTGTGAGATTACATAGCCATTGCAGTACTTGCCCTACTTCTCTTAGCATATTATCATCCAAGTCCATTTATTTTTATTATATTTTTCTCTCAAGATTACAATCAATTTGTAAATTTATTGGCTTTAAAACACGATCTTGGAAATTTTCTAAATATATGATCCCAACATTGTTTTCAAAGAGTTATTTTAGTTCTAATTTGGAAGACTATTATTATCATTATTGCAAACTAATTTCTCTGTCTAGGGCTTCTGTGTACTCTCTAGAACAGAAATGACTCAAGGAAGCACATTTGTTCTGTTTGAGATCAAACGGTTATACAGTGTTTGACTTGCATTGTTTCACTGTGAAATATCAAGCATATTGATTTATACGTATTGATCCATCTTTCAATGCCTAGGATAAATATCACTTAAACATGGAGGGTGATTTTCTTAATGTGCTGTTGAATTTTATCACCTGCACTTTTGTGGAGGCTATATGAATGCATATTAGTTCAGCAGAGATTCTGATTTGAAATGTTCTGTGTCTTGCCTGGCTTTGGGATAAGAATAGTAACTCATGAAATAGTTTTAGAAGAATTCATTCTGTTAGTGATGTAGTTTGGCGTCTAGAATGCAATTGCAGTGATATTGACACCAAGGACAAAGAACATATATACAGTGATAGAAATAGAGATGGTTTATTAATAAAGAGACGGGAAAATCATTTTCAAAAGTAAAAGTGATCCAGTCAGGCTATTTCTAAGGATCAAAACATCTTGTCATCAGAAAGTTCTGATTTTTCATATGTCATTTACATAGTATTTACTATATCTCACATACAGTGATTATGGGAATATCTTCTTACATACTTTATTACATTTGACCCAGGTGAATAATGTTATGTCTTTCTGCAACCTGGCTTCTAGGATGCAGAATTCAACACCCGTTACATTTTACTCAATTTTTTCTCAGAGTATTGAGCAAGAACTAACCATGTTCTTCTTTGGGTGTTTGTAGAACATCAAAATTTGCATCAAAGTTTGCATCAAATTTGGTGTTTTGTCATTGTAGTTGTTTTTAAATAAAAGATATTTTTATTAGCACTGTGTCAATTTCCTTAGTTAAAAATCTCTTCAGACATTATTTCTTCATACTTCAGTATTGGTGGGTTTCAAGAATACAAACATGGGACCATTTTTTTATGTTATGAATTTGTTTGGCAAATCATCATTCTTAATAACCTTTAGGTATTTCAGTAGCATCTGATTTAATGCTTCATTTCTTATTTTATTTATTTGAATATTTTTTTCTTTTCCTTAGTTTAGCTCAAAGGTTTTTTTCCATTTGATTTCTATGTGTTTTACTTTTTAAAAGATATTATTGTTATTTTCTTTTTATTTTCAACTATTATAATATGAAAATATACAGGATGGTGTATCAACTTTAACTTTGTTAAGACTTATTTTTGTGACTTGATCTATCCTGAGAGATTTTCTTATACAGTTGAGAAGAATTTGGGTTCTTTAACTCCTCACTGAGCATGTTATATATGTCTGGTATTTCCATTTGTTATAAAGTATAAACTAAGCCTAATACTTCACTGTTGATTTTGTGTTTAAGTTTTCTCTCATGGGATGAAAGTTGGGTTGTGAGAGTCATTGCTTTTATTTTGTAGGCCATCTTTGCATTCTATTCTATTAATACACATACAAATATGTTGCAGTTAAGTACATATATACACATATATATTCACAATTATTATGCATTGTATCTGAGAAAACACCTTCATTATACTATAAGACCTGTTAAGCTCTTTTTTTAAGTTTAGTTTTTAGTTCATTTAATCTGATATAAATCTAGACCCTCCTGCTTCATTTTTGTTTTCAGTTAATGCAATATTTTTCTATTTCTTTATTTTATATGTGCTTCTATACATGATGTGAGTCTTATGCAGGACTCATATGGTTGAGTCCTACGTTTTAAATATTCCGTCAATTTAGGATCTCCTGTGTTTTGGCTAGAGTATTTAATGAATTTATATTGAAGATAAGTGCTAATAATAATGTATTAATGGTGGGGGATGTGGAGATCCTCAGTGATTCAGAATACTTGTAACTGCTTCAGAGGAACTAGGTTTGATTCACAGCACCCACATGATAGTGTAAAGCTGTCTCTAGCCAGTTCAATATGACCCAATGCCCTTTTCTGATCCCTGAGGGCACCAGGCATAAACATAGTACACATGCACACATTGAGTCAGAATTCTCATTCATAAAATAAGCAAACCTAAAAGGAGAGATTTATTCATAATATTTAAAAAGTTGCTTTCTATTCTCTCTTTTCCATCCTTCCTCTTTGCCCCTCTTCTCTCCCTTCTTTTTTCCCTTCCAGTCTACCTATGAAAGAATAAGGAATTGACCACTCACATAGAGAGCAAATGGATGAAAGTTTCAGAGCTCATCAGGGATCCTTCAAACTCATATTTTTCCTATTTTCATATTAAAGAATCTCCTTTTCTTAGAGTATATTGCTCCATAAACACCATGGTGAGATGTGAGGATGTTGCATCCTTAATTCTTGCCTTTTTTAGTCTAACCAAGTATTTAAAAGAAACTTGACTCAACTTATTTTTGCAATGGATCCATTATTTGTCAATATAGTTTGACTGTTTCTGTGTCTCTATACATCTTACCACCAGTGCCTTTCCTGTACTAATCTTTTACTTAGCCTGCCTGCTTCCATACCTACTCCCCTACCACTCACCCTCTCTCCACTAGAATCTCAATGTGTTTTATACACAACAGCCAGTGTTATTCATAAAATTTTAAATCTGGTTTTAAGTGTTTCTTGGTTAATACTTTCCCATTCATGTGAACTGGTTCTTACTAGACAGTGTGGTTGGGGAGGAGACATTTCAAAAAAGAAGATTTAGTTTAAACTCTGAAATTTGTGCACTGAAAGGTTGGCTCATGAATTACAGATAAGATTTGCTAATAAAGGACTTTAAAAACAAATTCAAAGACTTTGGATATGAAAATTTTAACTAATAGAACAATGCATATGAAGACAAAAACATTTAGGACTTTTGCACAATCAAGGAGACATCTTAGTGGCCTCCAGTTGCTTAGTTCTCTTTTCTCTCATTCCTGAGATGAGTTACATCTAAGTTAACAATGAGAGAATGTTTGTATTCCTAGATATGTGAGATCCCACATCTCCAGCCTGATAAATTCTCAATGTGAAATCTCACACTGTAATGTAAAAACATGTCCCTCATATTCTTCACAAGTATGGTGCATTTGCTTATGATAGAAAATTTTCAAAGCAATAGGTAATACACATTGGAATGTCAGTTTCTGATTGGCAAAGGTGCTGTAAACAACAGCATGGTTTCTATGTTCTCCATTCTAGCAGCACTTTAGAACATAGAAAACGCTGGTGTTGGCATAGAGTTTGTTAGTTTAACATACCTTCAGCAATGCCTCTTTTAGTTGATTCCACTAGTGTAATTTACATTATAAAGTCAACATTAACTGCAATCAGGATGAATCTGGGCCTAACGATTCTGAAAGGTAACTGTACTCTAAAGCGGGTTTCTTTTTTTGCTGTCTAGCTTTTATGTATTCATTTTTGTTTAGATTTGGGACAGGGTCTTGATATGTAATGTGCTCTTTTTTATAGTTTTATAAAATAATTTTCTTTCTTGTAATGGCATTAAATGTTGAGGTTTCTCAAACACTAGGCATTTTTTTCACAACTAAGCTATATCCTCAGTCTTTGTTTTGCCTTTATTTTTATTTATTTATTTATTTATTTATTTATTTATTTTTTGATGAAGTACACAAATTTCCCCAGACTGGCCTTGAACTCACTCTTTAGCTGAGCATATATTGACCTAGTAATACTCTTTCCTCAGCCTCTTGATACTGGGACTACAGAAATTGAAGTCCTGAGTCCCCAAGGCCAGGTATATTGTATATCCTTTCACCTTGTTTTTTTTTTTTTTTTTTTTTTTTTTTGACAAAAGAAAAAAAAAATACTCCTAGCTGGTCTCTCACAAGTTGTGTAACCTTGACTGAGCTTAAGACCCTGACGCTCCTGCTTCTGCATTCCAAGTTGTGTACATTCATTATTATTATTATTATTAAATTTTCATTTATTTTACATACCAACCACAGTTTCTCCTCCCGTATCTCCTACTGTCCCTTCTGCTTCCCGTCTACCCTCCTCCCCATCCACTCCACCTCTGTCTCCTGTCTCCTTTCAGAAAGGGGCGGGTGTCCCATGGGCATCAACAAAGCATGGCTCATCAAGTTGAAGTAGGACCAATCTTCTCTTCCTGTATCAAGGCTGGGCAAGGCAACCCAGCATGGGGAATAGGTTTCCAAAAGCTTGTTCAAGCACCAGGCTCAGGTGCTGATCTTACCGCCAGGAACTCCACAAACAGACCAAGCTATGTGTGCCTTCATCATAATCAGTCTCACTAAAATGAGTAAAGGAGAATTGTAAGGCACTCTATATTTTTTTTAAGTTTCAGCTCTTATGTTTGGTGAGAAATATTTGTGATTATTTCAAGGATTGCAAAGAAAGCAAAGTTATATTTTAGATTGCCTCATTTCTTGTCAATTGCATTAATTATTGAATTGACACCAACATTTTCATTTTTCTTTATATTTTATGTATAAATGTCAGAAATGGAAAACATGCAGGTGCACTGGCTGAATAAATTAGTTTCTTTGGGAAGCGTGAAGTTCAAACCTGCCACTTCTTATTATGTTAGTAGTTTTGCATTGCTGTGGTGTGTGAGTAGATTGCTGTGTTTGGGATTAATAACCACCACTTAAAGAAGAGACTTGGGAAGCTTTTCCACTCAACTGACCTGCCTTCCGAAAGCGATTAGAAGTTACACGTAATCCTGTGAGATTTATCCACCTTCCAATTTCCAAGCCACTTTCCTATCACTCTCAGTGCTTGAGCAATTTAATTAGAGTATTTAAAAATCCACAGTTCTAATGTCAGAAAAGGTTCCCTGGTATAAAACGTATGGGCCAAGTCAGAAAACTTATTTCAATTTTGAGAAGTAATAAATGGTTCTCTACCTATCTATTTCAGTTTTTGGCTATTCTATTCCCCTAATTTGAGTGACTTTAGATTTATTTAATTCAAAGGGTTAGGGTGAAGAGATAGGAATGTACATGAATCAGTATCATTTAGTCCTAACCGTCTGGTGTCTACTACCTCAGTGAATATATTTATTTTATTCAACATGTGGACAAAGTATATGATTCTATTTTCATCTAGAACCTTGCCACCATTTTCAGTCTTCTTTTAAGAAAAATGTCGATGGGATTATAAACATACTACCACCACCACCACCAAAGGCTTGTTCCTTGGCTGAGTTCAGAACCCTTGACTTGGAATATGCTGCACACTGATGAAATTGTTGCACTACCCAAGCTAGACTTTTTATGTTGATAGCATGATTCATGGTGAGCACTGGTTTCTCTCTGAATATTGAATTTGATTGTGCGTCCTCTAATATAAACTTTGGATTCTGTGTCTCAGATAAAAATCCTGCATAGAAATAGTATACATTGCATTTGTGGGCTAAGCAGAACACTGTGTATCTCTTTTGAGGACAGCACAGAGAGCTTGAGTAGATGTTTCTGTACACTCTACCTACTACCTTTCTCTGTAGACATCACTGTTATAATTTTTTCTCTGCCTTTAATCCACCATTTTTCTTATAACCACTTCTGAATGTCATAAATTCTCCTTGAAAATCTTCCATACAGGTTTTCTTGGGTTCTCCAGTCTATGTAATAATGGTGCTAGAACTTATTAAAGTGGCTTCCACTCACTAAAGCATGATTGCACAGTGATTTGTGAAAAGGTAAGAGGTAGAGACCATGAGGTCCTAAATCCTGTGGTGTAGGAGATCCTTCTGTATTTGTATTGCTTTCATTGGTTGAATAAAGAAACTGCTTTGGCCTTTTGATAGGGCAGAACTGAGGTAGGCGGAGAAGACAGAACAGAATTCTGGGAGGAGAAAAGCAGAGACAGGCAGATGCCATGGTTCTCCTGCCCCAGACAGACGCTGGTTAGACTCATGCTTGTAAGCCACAGTCAAGTTGCGATACACATTAATGGAGATGGGTTAAACTCATATATGAGAGTTAGCCAAGAAGAAGCTAGATATAATGGGTCAGGCAGTAACTTAATTAATACAATTTCTGTATGGTTATTTCGGGGATTAAGCTAGCTGGGTGGCGGGACACAACCCTCTCCTCTTACTAGTATCCTGGGGTTAAATTTTTAATTATGTGCATATGTGTGTATGGATATGTGTACGTGTATGTGTGTGTCTGTGGGTGCAGTGGCTAGATACATCAGATCCCATGGAGCTGGAGTGACAGATTGTGAGCCACTCTATGGGGCCCAGATCCCCTGGAAGAGCACTTTATCCTCTTCCCTCATGAGACATCTCTCCAGTCCTAATAAAAATCATTGAAATGTTGTGAAAATCAACCAACCATAAAAATGATCTACTCATTTGCCTAACCCTGTTCAGGTAAAAGTATCTGCCCTCTAAGAGATATGCCTATACACACTTTATGGTGTAAGACTTGAGAATTTTGAAAATGCTAACATAAAGTTGAATTATATGAATAAAGACAACAGAAATCGAACATTTAACAGCATACAATGTGAAATTTAACCATCAGTTTTTATAAAATTCATATTAACATCAAATAAGACACAAATTTGTATCCATCCATAATGTATATTGAGTTAGAGAGCTTGAAATCATTATGTAAAGAATTGGATTGTAATGTTATGTATGCAAGGTAACCATAAGTTCTTCATTTGTAAATGAACTGGCAGAGACCATCAGATCATTGACAATTTGCATGAAACCAATTTGTCCCATTCTACTGCTTTCTGTAGAAAAAAAGCAATAAGCAGATTTATTAAAATGTACAGATAGAAACTATTTTAGAAAATATTTGATGCTATCGTGAAGTTAGTACTTCAACAGTAAGATTCTTCTTGCCTTAGGCTCTTGACCAAGTGTGTAACTGCATGAGAACACATCCACAACAAAAAATCCTGTTTTAAAAAATAGAGAATTTTTTCATATTAAAAATAATAAAACTTTAATTTTCATGCTTCATAATTAATTTCATATTTGATGAATCCATTTGGAATCATCTATATTGAGCACTAAGCAAATATTGAATCTTGGCTACAACTCTTAAACAGTCTTTGTAAATAATATTGATCTAGAATTCATCATATTACCTCGAATAATTCATAGCATTCTCACCTTTGTGACTTTTGGGGAACTTTAATTAAACATACATTGTCCTTTTGAGATATACCTATGTGAACTTTCAGGATTTGAACTCCACAGGACCAAATAATTTGAGAGTGGTGTGGGTCAAGAAATATCCTGCCTTAGAATCAGAATGAAATATGATTCAGAATGTGACAATTTCTTCCCTAACAAATCATGAGACTTTCGCTGTCATCCTTCAGGCAGATGACATTGCTCAGCTGGATTATCACTCTCAGGCTTCCTGCCAAAATAAGATTAGTTCTTGAGACTTGTTGCAGTAAGGATGCTGAACAAAATATAAAGGGTGAAAAGAAGAGAGGGTAAAAGATTTAAAGTGTTTGAGAAAGCTTCCCCAGGCTGCACGGATGCAGGCAGGGTGAGAATCAAGTGTTTTCCTATAACTTGAGGTGAAAGAGCACTTTCCAGAAGATTATTATGAGATATGCTCCTGAGTTGGGTGGAGAACTCCTAGAATCTGCTGTGATGACCAATTCTCTAGCTTTCTAAGATTAATCTTGAATTTTAAACATTAAAAGGAGGTTATTGAATCATAAGTTTATTAATACAGGTTCACTAATAGAATCTATCTTTGTGATCTTTATGAATGTGAGAGATTTCAAATACCATCTTAAAAATAATTTTGGAAACATCACACTGCCTTTACAGCTAGGAGGTTATTAAAGTTTAAATTTTGAATCACTACATATTAGGATAACTACATTAATAAATTTTCTTAAAAAACAAAGGATATAAATAGAATACTAATGTTGGGAAATATATTAGATTACATTGAGAGAGACAGAGATACAGAGAGTGAGACAGAGACATAGTGAGAGCAAACGGGTTAACTGTGTTTCACAATCTTACAATAGTAATTGATATTCATTCACGTTTCTTTGACAGTAAATAATAAAACATGGCCAACACTCCCTCAGTCCCCTTCTAAATCTGTTTTAGACCAAAATAACAAAAGAGAAACAAGGTGAAATTAAGGGATTATTCCAAGAGATATTTGTTTAAATCCCATGGGTTTGCTCACTAATTTTCAAATATAAATCACATAACCAAGAATGACAGCATTTAGATACATAAATATAAGATCTGTCATCATTATAATTTTTTACTATGACTACTACTACTGTATGACTCCCATAGAAGCTATTTCTATCTTTGTCAACATTGTTAAGTTGGGACAGGACTGAGAAATTAATACCGTGTACTTCATTTGATTCTTTCTCCGCTTCTTTCTGTATCCTCTTTTTTTCTCTCCCTTGTTTTCCCCTGCTTCCATTACTCCTTTCTCTCACTTTTCTCTACTTACTACCCTCTTCTTTCCTTTGTTCTTTATTGCTTCTTTTTTCCCAACTCCCTTGGTTCATTCTCTTTCTTGCCTGCCTTACTTACTTGTTCATTATTGAGTACAGTTGATAATAAAAACTGTGTTCATTCAAGGTATAAAATTTCATGTTTGGATGTATATGTACCTTGTAAGATTATTTTTGTATTCAAGTTAATGAACATGCCCATATGATCCAGTTATCTATATGAGTATGAATTAGAATACTTAAATCCACTAATTTTTTAAATTCAGGTAAACACTATATTATTGTAGTCCTATGTCATGCCTTAGAAATCCAAACACCACATTTTTTGACTGAAACTTTGTACCCTTTGCCCAATAGCCTTAGATACATTTCAGTTACTATGATAAAGACACCTAGACCAAATGCAACTTGAGAAGGAAAGATTTTATTTAGCTTCTACATCCCTGTCACAAGCCATCACTGATGAAAGTCAAGGCAGGAAGTGAAGCAAGCTAGGAACATGAAAGCAGGAACTTAAGCAGAGACTGTGGAGGAACACTGTTTAATGGTTTGCTCCAAATGGGTTGCTTATGCATTTTCCAGTTTTGTGGCATACAGGCTTTTGTAGTAAGATCTAATGATTCTCTGAATTTCCTCTGTGTCTGTGGTTATGTCCCCCTTTTTATTTCTGATCTTATTTATTTGCGTGTTCTCTCTCTGTCATTAAACTAGTTTGGATAGGGGTTTGTCGATTTTGTTGATTTTCTCTAAGAACTAACTTTTTGTTTCATTGATTCTTTGGACTGTTTTCTGTGTTTCTATTTTGTTGATTTCCGCCCTCAGTTTGATTATTTCCAGTCTTCTACTCCTCCTGGGTTCTTCTGCTTCTTTTGTTTTCTAGAGATTTCAGGTGTGCTGTTAAGTACCCAATGTATGCTTTCTCCGTTTTCTTTAAGTGGGCACTTAGTGCTATGAACTTTCCTCTTAGCACTGCTTTCATCGTGTCCCATAGGTTTGAGTATGTTGTCTCTTTATTTTCATTAAATTCAAGGAAGACTTTAATTTCTTTCTTAATTTCTTCCTTGACCCAGGTGTGGTTCAGTAGTTGACTGTTCAGTTTCCATGAGTTTGTTGGCTTTTTGGGGGTAGCATTGTTGTTGCATTCTAACTTTAATCCGTGGTGATCTGATAAGACACAGGAGGACACTGATATTTTTTTGTATCTGTGGAGGTTTCCTTTGTTACCGAGTATGTGGTCAATTTTCGAGAAGGTTCCATGAGCTGCAGAGAAGAAGGTATATTCTTTCCTATTTGGGTGGAGTGTTCTATAGATGTCGGTTAAGTCCATTTGCTTCATTACTTCCAACAATTCTCTTAAGTCTCTATTAGGTTTCTGTCTGATTGACCTGTCCATTGGTGAGAGAGGTGTGTTGAAGTCTCCTACTACTAGTGTGTGTGGTTTGATGTCTGCCTTGAGTTTTAGTAATATTTCTTTTACATAAGTGGGTGCTTTTATATTAGGGGCATAGATATTCAGAATTGAGACTTCATCCTGATGAATTGTTCCTGTTATGAGTATAAAGTGTCCCTGTCGATCTCTTCTGATTGATTTTAGTTTGAAGTCCATTTTGTTAGAAATTAGTATGGCCACAGCTGCTTTTTTCTTAGGACCATTTGCTTGAAAAACCTTTTCCCATCCCTTTACTCCGAGTAGATGCCTGTCTTTGTGGTTGAGATGTGTTTCTTGCAAACAGCAGAATGTTGGATCCTGTTTTCGTATCCAATCTTTTAGTCTGTGTCTTTTTATAGGTGAATTGAGACCATTAATATTAAGTGATATTAATGACCAGTGGTTGATTATTCCTATTGTTTTTTGTAGTAGAGTTTGTGTGTCTCCCTTCTTTGAGTCGTGCTAGTGAAGGGTCACTAGATGCCTGAGTTATTGTAGGCAGTGTTGGCTATGTTGGATTCCTTGTATTGTGATTTTCCTTCTATTACTTTCTGTAGGGCTGGATTTGTGACTACGTATTGTTTAAATTTGTTCTTATCCTGGAATGTCTTGTTTTCACCATTGATAGTGAACGCTAGCTTGGCTGGGTATAGTAGTTTGGGTTTACATCCATGGTCCATCTTACACCTGTCAGAATGGCTAAAATAAAAAACACCAATGATAGCCTTTGCTGGAGAGGTTGTGGAGAAAAGGGTACACTCATCCATTGCTGGTGGGAATGCAAACTTGTGCAACCACTTTGGAAAACAGTGTGGCGGTTGCTCAGGAATTTCGGGATCCACCTACCCCTGGACCCAGCAATACCACTCTTGTGAATATGCCCAAGAAATGCCCTATCATACAACAAAAGTATATGCTCAACTATGTTCATAGCAGCATTGTTTGTAATAGCCAGAACCTGGAAACAACCTAGATGCCCTTCAATGAAAGAATGGATGAAGAAAGTATGGAATATATACATATTAGAGTACTACTCAGCAGTAAAAAACAATGACTTCCTGAATTTTGCAGGCAAATGGACGGAAATAGAAAACACTATCCTGAGTGAGGTGAGCCAGACCCAAAAAGAGGTACTCACTCATATTTGGTTTCTAGCCATGAATAGGGGATATTGAGCCTATTATGCGTGATCCTAGAGAAGCTACTTAAGAAGGTGAACCCAAAGAAAAACATTTAGGCGATGAAAGGAGACAGAGACAAAGACCAATATTGGAGCACCAGGCTGAAATCTCAAGGTCCAAATCAAGAGCAGGAGACAGAGCACGGGCAAGGAACTCAGGACCACGAGGGGTGCACCCACACACTGAGACAATGGGATGTTCTATCAGGAACTCACCAAGGCCAGCTGGCCTGGGTCTGAAAAAGCATGGGATAAAACCGGATTTGCTGAACATAATGGACAATGAGGACCACTGAGAACTCAAGAACAATGGCAATGGATTTTTGATCCTACTGCATGTACTGGCTTTGTGGGAGCCTAGGCAGTTTGGATGCTCACCTTACTAGACCTGGATGGAGGTGGGTGTTCCTTGGACTTCCCACAGGGCAGGGAACCCAGATTACTCTTGGGGATGATGAGGGAGGGTGACTTGATCGGGGGAGGGGGAGGGAAATGGGAGGTGGTGGCAGGGAGAAGGCAGAAATCTTTAATAAATAAATAAATAAAAATTAAAAAAAAATGAGTTGCTTAGCTTCCAAGTGAATCACCCAGGACCATTTTTCCCAAGAATGGCACTACCTTCAGCGAGACAGACTCTCACATCAGTCATTAATCAAGATAATGTCCTACAGAATATCTATAGGCAATCTGATAGGGGCATATTCAAGCTGATGTTTCTCTTGCAGGATGACTAGATGGGTAATATCTAGAAAAAGTTAATCAGGACACAACCCACTTCTTTTGTACTGACTCATAATAGCCTCTTCCTTTTCTTTGCTTTAAAATTTTAAGATTCTACATATATGTGAGATCACATTTTTCTTTCTCTATCTGGCTTATTTCATTTAACATAAACCTACAGTTCTGTACATCACAAATTATTCAATATATTTCTCTCATAAAGATAAATAATATTCTATCATGTATGTGTGTGTTTCTTTGTATCAACATCCATTCATTAAATTGCAGACAAATAATCTTAAATGCTGAATTTTCCCATGCATAATTTGTACCTGTTACTGCTTATATAATTTTTGTCTCCTGTTACATT
The DNA here is from genome assembly GCF_950005125.1 of Chionomys nivalis. NCBI lineage: Eukaryota > Metazoa > Chordata > Mammalia > Rodentia > Cricetidae > Chionomys > Chionomys nivalis. The sequence goes on from NC_080087.1 coordinate 46,016,297, forward strand.
AATGTGGTGCATCGAGTATTGATGTGTATAAAATGAATTGTCCTTGTACCCAAGAGATAAATTTCCCTTGTTCATAATGTGTGGTAATTGTAATAAGCAATTGAAATCAGTTTGTCACTATTTTGTTTAGAAGCTTTTAATCTGTGTTCATCAGTGATGTTGGGCTGTGGTTTTCTTTTGCTATAGTGACCTGGAGTTGGTCTAAGTATAACTATCATCCTCATCTCATGAAATAAATTTGGAGGCTGAGTGCACTGAAATTCCCACATTCGAATAATTGAAATAAGAGGAGAACACCTGGGTCAAGACAGCCTGAGTTACACGGTAAGGCAACAAAAGAGTCCAGAAGTATTCTCTCTTCAGATTCTTGGAATTTTGGTAAAGTAATAGCCTTAATTCTTATTAAATTTTGGGTGAAGTCAGGAGTAAAATTTGAGTATTAATGTTTCCTGGCCTTAATGTGATGACTTGTAGGGAAAAAGCTCTCTGACTCCATTAGATTTAGCAGTTGTCTGCCTCCACCAATCCTAAAGCAATGGATTCTGGAACATAGCAAGGTCTTACTTAGATACAGCCTGAATACCTAATAGCCCCACTAATATGTTTATAAACTGTATTAGCTTATATTTTGTCTTGAGGCTATAAAAACTGATGTAGCATTTTTCAGAGTAGAACATAGTTCACTGTAGCTTGAATTTCTGCTTCTGGGCTTTGATCATTCATACTTGGATGAGATCAAACTCTCTCCTACTTCCTTTGAATAAGGCCTGTTTTGTACTATTAATTTCATGTAGAATTGCAAGTGAGCTCTAAGAATTATTTTGTGGCCAAATGTTGAATTGCTTTAGTGAGTTTTTGACACCAAGAAAGAGTAAAGATGAAAAATGCTTTGTATAACTGCATTTCTTATTAACTACAGGGAATGTAGTTTCTGTAAATCTGTTAAAAAATACATAAACAAAAATCAAAATTGCATTACTTGAAAGCATGTAAGTTTTGAAATTGATTGTTAACATCAATAAAATTTAACCACATTATGCTTATGGTGTGAATATAGCAAAAATCTATAAGTAAAACATCAAAAGCCATAAATATTAATCATTCTAGAAATTTTCATCAGAATCAAAGACAAAATAAATTTATATCATATTTCATTTTATACTGATTTCATCTGTCTTAGAAGTTTGTCTGTATATTATATTTTGCTTCCAAAGTATTTTTGGAGTAGAACTGAAATTGATAGTGGGAACCATTAATAACATAGAATAAACAAATATTTTACTGACAAAGGAATGAGTTAAAGAACATTTTATACAGGAATGATAAATTTTTATTAGTAATTATTTATTGGCTTGTAATATGTTGATTGCTGCTGGCCTAGGGATAACATTACATAAAAAGGTACGTTTTGAAAATGTAGAATAATAGATATTCTTAAGATTTTTCAAATAAAGATTCATGTTTTCTACATAAATATTAGAGAAGTTGTCTCTAACACTACAGTAACAGATCAGAGAAGACATACCTATAACTAACAATACAATATTTGAGTGCAGCACTGTATTTTATAATCTTCTGTTTGTTTATTTATTTATTTATTTATTTATTTATTTATTTATTTAGGATTTTTGAGACAGGGTTTCTCGTAGCTTTTTGGTTCCTGTCCTGGAACTAGCTCTTGGAGACCAGGCTGGCCTCGAACTCAGATCCGACTGCCTCTGCCTCCGGAATGCTGGGATTAAAGGCGTGCGCCACCACCGCCCGGCTCAATATTCTATTTATTGACTTACTTAAATAAGTTGAAAATATAACACGATGTGGAGGGTGGTGGTGTACACCTTTAATATCAACACTCAGAAAGCAGAAGGAAGAGAATGCCTAGTTTGTAGCCAGTATGGAGCTTTGTGACAATATCCTCTCAGTCACCAAGCACCAACATGTCACTGTTAATTATGTGTCATGTGTGGGTACTGCAGTGGTTAGAATGAGAATGACCTCTCATTCTAATAAGTATGAGTACTTGGACCCCAGTTAATGGAACCATTTAGGAAGAATTAGGATGTGTGACCTTACTGGGTGCGGTATGAAACCAGGGTGGGCTCTGAGATTTCCAAAAGTCATTCCCAGTGATTAAAATATGAGCTCTCAGCTACTACTCCAGTGCCATGCCCTCCTGTCTACTGCCATGCACCCTGCCACGACAGTTAGTGTGTCCTATCATAGCAGATAAATAAAAGTAACTAAGACATAAGCTTTTGTCATTTTCATTTGAAAAAAAATAGCTTATTTAAGTGTGAGACATGTATATTCTGGTTTCTCTTCATATTGTACAAATTTTTATACTGTAGGACACATACTTTTTCTGTAAAGGAGAATAAAATGAATATTCCTTAAATGAGGAGAGTAATTTAGATATTGGTTTTATTAGTATTGATATATAATTAGAAGTATGTCACATTGAGTAGCTTAACTATTTCATGGCAAATATTAATGTACGTTTTGAAAAACTAGTTTTGAAGGCATATTTTCTGAGAACAAAATGTTCATATAAAATCCACACTCTTATTTTTTAAAGGGGACGTCAATTAGCAATTCCTTGTGGACTTAGATAGTCCATTTCAATTCACTGGTAGGGATATGAACAATGTATTCAACTAAACATAACAATAATTATATTTTTCTTATAGATAGTTGAGGACAAATCAATACTATGTTAATAAGACTGTCTAACCCAACAGTAGACACAGTCACTGTTTATTGTATGGCTCAGAACACCACTTTATTCATACACTCTGTTTTCATTAAGAAGCAAAAGTTGTATGTAATGTAAAGGAAGATATTTTCTTAAATACTTCCACAAAGGCTTCTCCGGGAATAATGACCACGCTACTACTTTTGTTGTTGTTGTTGTTGTCATTAGTATTGCTGCCTGTCAAGAATGAAGCATATGGCAGTCAAAATGAAGTTGATGAAGTTGATTGCAATCATTACTCACTTACAGAAATCTGTAGGATTAAGGCAGGGATGACTCTTCAAGGGCAAGTTAGAAAATCCAGATAGTAGGATCCACTTATTAGAGGGAACTTCATGTCAGCAACATATTTATCATTAGAAAATTATGTGATGCAAAGTAAAACTATTAAAGAACAATTAAAAACCAGCTTGAGAGCTGAACTACTGTCTTCTCGATCCTTTTGTGGAGGGAGAGGGTAAACTAAAGTTTAGTTTTGTTTGTTCTGCTAATTGTAAAAGAAATCCCTCGTTTCTGTCTTTGTCTCTAGTCTTCCTCTGACTTAATTTCCCTTTGTTCATAGGCAGTGTAGGGAAAGGCAAAGAAGAGACAGGAAACTGATACTTCAAGTGCAAATAAAGGTTGTTTAGGGACAAAACTGGGGGACAATCATGCTATTATTTCTTCTTTAATTGTGAAGAAAAATTATTTTGAAAGTTGCTGTAGCAACAGTTAGCTTAGAATTTCATTCATAATGAATATTTAAATAAATGCTAACTTTTATATACTGACTGTTAGATTATTGCTTAATTTACTACCAAATTAATTTCATTTCAGGAGTGTAATTTGTATAAAATATACATGTAAATATTTACATATATGTATGTATGTATGCATATATATCGTATATAATCACTACAAGTTACAAGATAACCAACTTTAAGCCAACAATGATTTTTTTTTACCTTTTTTTACTAAAAATAATTAATTATTATTAGTGGTGTGTATGTGTGTAGGTGTGTGTACCTGACATGTATTTTAATGCTCATGTCAAGAAATACATGTGACAGAAGACATGCTGTGAAGTCAGCTGTCACCTATTTAGTGTGGGTTCAAAAGTTTGAGCTCAGGTTGTAGGCTTACAGAGTACATTCCATTACCCAATGAGCAGTCCTAAGGATGGCTTTTTAAAACTTCTTTATTGAATCTCTGTGGGATTTCACATCATACCCCCAATTCTTTTCACATCCTGGCCTGCCATATCTCCCGCATCCCTGTTTCACTCCCCATGAAAGAAAATAAAACTAAGTAAGCAAGTAAACAAAAGCAAGAACAAAAGAAGAAAGAGAAGAAAAAAACCATTAAACCAAAACAACAACAAAAACCGCACCTGAAACAGCAACATCTCTGCTTCTCCTGAGGACATACATGTCAGACAGCTGACTCCTCTACTGCACTCAAGGTGGTGTGGCCCCAGTGGCTCCATTTGACCTCCCTGGCTAACACCTGGACCCATAACTGACCTTGAGTTGAGCCACCCTAGCATGTAACCCATCTAGGTCCTGCTGGATCTCATGAAGGGACTTGCCCTGAGGAATGAAACCCGCAAAATTTCCAATACCCAGGATATCCCAGAAGAGTTCCATTGAAGATCCAGTGAGGATGATGTACCAAAAACCAGAGGCCTTGAACCAATGGACAGTGGCCAGTCAAGCTGATAGGAGAAAGGATTATATTATATGACAAACCGAAGTCTCCAATGCCATCAGGATGAGTGAAGAGGTGATGGAGACGCGGGAGTGTAGGGGAAGGCTCCTTGTTCATTTCCTGATGGCCCAGACCCAAAATAATCACACAGAAATTGTATTAATTAAAACACTCTTCAGCCATTAATTTAGGCATATTGGTAGCAAACTCTTATCTCTATTAATCCATGCATCACCACATAGTTGTAACCTACTGGCAAGGTTCCAAGAGGCTCCAATGAGTGTCTTTCTCTTTTGGCAACTACATGGCTTCTCTTTGACTCTGCCTACTCTCTCTATATATCTCTGTTGGATTTTCTACCTGACTTTTCTTTGTTAAGTCATTGGCCGAAAATAACTTGGTTGCAGCAGCCCTGGATTCCGACTCTGCCTTTCTCTACCTTTTAATATAGTGGAGGTAACTTTACTGTCAGCTCTGGGACCACCAAAAGGGTGAGGTGATGTGAGATTCCCATCTGTATGCTGTGAATACCACTGGTTCATAAACAACCTGCTTGGCGCCTATTGCAGCACAGAATAGGGTAAGGCTGGAATTCCACATTACAGAAGAGAAGGAGAAGTAAAGATGGCTTCTTCAAAAACAAATCAGTTAACAACATTCAGCTTTTCATCCCAAACATATGCTGCCACTTAGCTAATTCTTAAGATGCACCATGTATCACAAGAGTTTCTATAGAGAGAAAGAACCACAGTAACTTGTGTGTGTGTGTGTGTGTTTGTGTATGTTGGTCTATTTCTCTCCCCAATTCTCTCAACTCCACACAGAAGATAAAGTGTAAGGGATTTGTTCCTGGAGTTATGCAGACTGTGGATGCAGACTCAGAAGAGCTGATGCACAGTGTGTCCAAGCTCAAGACTGATGTCAAGAGACTGGCAACATAGAGCTTGACAGTGAGATATAAAAAGCAAATCTCTCTGACCTAGTCTGTTTCTCTATTTAGGTCTCCTTAAGTAGCATTGGGTGGTACCCACTCACAATGGTGATGGCAATCTACTTTACTCAGTTTGTTAATTTAAATATTAGTCTTTTCCAGGCTTATTCTCAAAGACACACTTGCAAAGTAAAAAAAATACATGGGCAGCTCATCACACAGTCTAGTCGACGCACAGAAGTCATTATCATAGATTGTTACTGGAAATTCAATGCCCTTACCCTTTACCCGCTCCTAGAACCAGGGTTTATTTATAACTAATAATGAATAATTTTGGGATGATTATGTTAAAACAAAAAATACAGGTTTTACCTCACAGGGAATACAAGGTAGCTCATTCTGGAGCTAAAATAAATGATTATGATCCAGCACACAGTCTCAGATTAACCCAAGCACTGGGTTTCTTGTGCGAAAAAAAATCATGATTTTTTTTAAATAGAGAGGGGAATAGAGAAAAATGTAGAGCTCAATAATGATAATAATAAATCATTACAGAACAAAAGATGGTTATAAATCAAGGCTTATCTCTAATTCATCAATAGGTCGATTACTTGTCACAATGTAAACAAAGTTAAGATGTTTTTAAATGACACATTTAACCTATGTGTTGGTAGAAGTTAGTTGTTTGATAATAGATGTCAAAGGTTTTACCTAATAACCACAAGAGTATTATAACTATAGATAATTTGGAGTTGGACCTGCAACATTTCAGCTCTCCACTATAAAGGTGGTTCAAGGTAAGTAGCCTTGTAGAATTTCTAAAACAGATGTGGCATTATTTTTTTTTTTTGTGAATTTTCATTCATAGCCACAGTCCTATCCCTTTGTATTCTGTTATTTTCAGATTTAGAGTATTCTTTCTCTACTAGCATTTCTGTGGCAATTCTGTAGAAAATAGCATTTCACAGTACAGTTTAAATTATACTTTATCTCAAATGCTTGGCAAATGATGTACAGTGATTTTGAGGTTTGTTCCTCAACTTCAGAATATTTACAAATATATAAGAAATATCCTGGAGATAGAGGCTAAACCTAAGCATAAAAATCTACTCTCCTTCTCTCTCTCTCTGTCTCTCCCTCTCTCTCACACACACACATACGCACACACACACAAACAAGAAAGAAAATTTTATACTTCTAGTTCCATGTTTGTGTCTCCAAAATATTAGATTTTATTTTGAAACATTTTGGGTTTCATATTTTGAATTAAGTTTACTCACAGTGTTTTTCACAGTCATGGGCCAGTTGTTCCATGAATCAACAACGTTGTTTGATTATTTGTGTTGTATGTTCTGGGAAATGAACTCCATTCTTCTTTAAGATCAGCAAGCTTTCTGAGCAACTGAGCCATCCTTCCATTCTTACAGTATATTGAAAAAAGAAAAAAAATCCAAATCCTACTACAAATGGTAAATCTCGTGGGTTGAGGGTATAATTCAATTGGTAGAATTGCAGCCTACTATACATATATGATGATGGGTTCAATCTCTAGCAACACATAAACCAGGTACGGTGGTGCACACATGTAATCCTAGCACTCAGGAGTCAGAGAGAAGAGAATCAAAATTTATAGGTTATCCTCAGGTACAGAGTCACTTCAAAACCAACCTGAGCCACATGAAACTCTACCTAAAATAAAACAAAAAGAGAATTGAATTAAGAAGCAACTATTCAATCACTTTTGAAATGAAATCAATAAATTCCTTCAATTTGAAGTATCTAATTTTACACTCATTATCTTTTACAAATTAGCAAATGATCTTTATGTTCACAGTCATCTTAGACCCAAACAAAAAAGGGACTCCAACAGCATTATAATTTTATCTATTCATTTGGGAATAATTTAGATATATTTTAGAGACTTAGGAGAAATTAATAAAACCAGTCGTATTAGTCGTTAGAAATGAGCTTCAGGGTGACATTTCAAAATTCAATCCATTCAACACCAACACAAGCAGTGTGAGCTAGAGCATGTACTGGAATGCTCACCTCATGATTTCCATATCTCTTTTTCCCATTAAGCAGTATTCAGTGGACAAAAGCAGAGTTGGATTTTCTATGGTTTTGGTGAACTGCAACAAACTTTTGTGATTCTCAGTTATCAGACTCACTCACTTCTAAATTTCTTACAGAAGTTTTCCTAAGAGCCATATTAAAATAAAAATTGCCAAGTGAAGTCACAAATGCTTCCCTATGGAATGGAGATAGAAAGAGTTCATATAACATGAAATTATTACCTAAAATTGGGTAAAATGACTGAATACTATCAGAACATTTTCTGAATTATGAGAAAACACATGCTTTCTGTCAATATGTTTATGATCTTTTCTCTTGAGATATTTAGAGGCACAAAGCTCTCAGTATCAAAGAGGCATGAACAGTCATGTGGTGTCTTAAGCAACTTGATATTATAAGAGTATTCTCTAGTGACTAGTTTTGAATGGAAAAACGATCCACTTTATATGCCTATTACACTTGAAAGGAAAAATTCCAGTATTAGGATCATATGTATCTATTTCTTACCTTTTCCTAGAAAGCTGTTTTGGTTTTTATTTAGTTTTAAATAAAACTAGTAAAATAGAAATAATTCTTACCTACAGTTGGTTGTTACAGTATAATTTATCAGTAAAATACGCTGTCTGTGTTATTTACTTAAAAACAAAACTTTCCCTGTAGATTGTATAAACAATTCTGAAACATAAAACATTTTCGACAACATTCCGACTCCCATATAGGCCTTTGGGGATACAATATTTCCATAAATGCCTAAATATATCCATCATCCATTCATCATAGGTTTACATTTTCTGCAGTTATACTTTTTTATTTTCAAATTGTTTTTAAGAAATGTTCAGAAAGATGGAGTTATGAAAGGGAATAAATGACTCAGTAAAAGATAATTCCCAGGAGGATGTTACATATCAGCCTACAATGGAAATAGAGAATGAGAAATGGTCTCAACTACAATGAATAAATAGAGAAACATCTTACAAAGAAACTCATAGATTACCTGTGACTTGGAGAAAGGCCACCTAAGTCATTAGAGATGCAATCCCGATACAGTTTAAGACAAGTGCTCTTTCGAATCTCTCCACATATTTGGTGAAAAGTGAAGATTATTAACATAAAGAGATTAGTTCTTTTCTTTGTACAAGTTAACAGCATAAGAACTTAATAGAATAGGAGGATAAGTAATTATGGAAGGAAAAACAATCTCAAAGGAGCATATAAGATAAACACATAAACAGTAACCACTGAGGTTAGAATTAGAAGGTTATAGGTGTACTTCCAATATCCAGGAGGATACCTGTATGTTTTTCTTTGGGTTCACCTTCTTATTTAGCTTCTCTAGGATCGCGAATTATAGGCTCAATGTCCTATATTTATGGCTAAAAATCAATTATGATTGAGTACATCCCATGTTCATCTTTTTGGGTCTGGGATACCTCACTCAGGATAGTGTTTTCTATTTCCATTCATTTGCATGCAAAATTCAGGAAGTCATTGGTTTTTACTGCTGAGTAGTACTCTAATATGTATATATTCCACACTTTCTTCATCCATTCTTCCGTGGAAGGGCATCTAGGTTGTTTCCAGGTTCTGGCTATTACAAATAATGCTGCTATGAACATAGTTGAACAAATACTTTTGTAGTATGATAGGGCATCTCTTGGGTATATTCCCAAGAGTGGTATTGCTGGGTCCTGGGGTAGGTTGATCCCAAATTTCCTGAAAAACTGCCACACTGTAGACAAGATTGCTTGGGGGAATGGGATAGTTAGGATAATGGAAGGTTGGATATGGGAGCAGGGAAGTATATATCTTAATTAAGGGAACCATTTTAAGGTTGACAAGAGCCTTGACTCTAGAGGGGTTCCCAGGGGTCCAGAGAGATGTACCCAACTAGCTCCTTGGGCAGCTGAGGAGAGAGAGCCTGAAATGGCCCTATCCTATAACCATACTAATGAATATCTTACATATCACCATAGAACCTTCATCTGGTGATGGATGGTAGAGACAGAGACTCATTGGAGCAATGGACTGAGCTCCCAAGGTCCAAATGAGGAACAGAAGGAGGGAGAACATGAGCAAGGAAGTCAAGACCGCAAGGGGGCAGCCACCCACTGAGACGGTGGGGCTGATCTATTGGGAACTCACCAAGCCCAGCTGGACTGACACTGAAAATGCAAGGGATAAAACCGGACTCTCTGAATATGGCGGACAATGAGGGCTGCTGAGAAGCCAAGGACAATGGCACTGAGTTTTGACCCTACTGCATGTACTGACTTTGTGGGACCCTAGCTGGTTTGGATGCTCACCTTCCTAGACCTGGATGGAGGGGGGAGGACCTTGGACTGCCCACAGGGCAGGAAACCCTGACTGCTCTTTGGACTGGAGAGGGAGGGGGAGGAGAGTGGGGCGGGGGGGGGGAGGGGGAGGGAAAAGGGAGGCAGGGAGGAGGCAGAAATTTTTAATAAAAAAAAATTAATAAAAAATAGAAGGTTATAGGTGATTAGATCATAGGAAAGGAAAACTTACATATTTCAGGGTCTTCATGAACTATGAGTTCTCTAAATATAAATTTGTTTTACTTAATTTATGTTCAGGCTTGATAATATTTTCAATATCAATGTTTCATTTTTTTCTTCAATTCTTTAAAAATCAAAAAGCTTGGGTCAACCAAATGACTCAAGGTTTGATAAACTAACTTTGATTCAAGATGCAACTACACCTGTTTGGCCTTTTAAAATTCCATGAATAAGCCTGGTATGTAAGATGGATATGAATTATTGCCCTGACTTCTGTTTTCCCTCAAGCATCTTCTACATTTATTCTTTTTTATTAAGATGCAAAATTCTTGTTTCATTTTATGAGAAACATCACAATATACAATGCGATGATTGTATTAAGTTATTCTTCATGTTCCCATAATGTTTAGACTGACAGCTTAATGGGTTCCATGTCCATATTTTTATTAACTTTGGGTACAAAATTAAATCAAAACTAAAATCCAGATGTTATAGCAAGCATCTCTCATTTTCCAAAAGCATTAAAAATATCACAAGGTTGACACTGAATTTAAGAGCAGAATTGAAAGAAAATACTGTACTGTGGAACTGCTTTGATGGAGTCATGTTCAGTGACTGAACATTTAGCCCATGGCATCTCACCTCTGCTATCAGAAACAAGTCCTGAGAAGGTCACTGCAACCTTAGATGATGCTGATTTTCTTTGAATTATGCTGTAATTTAAGAGGATCTATAAGAAGCCACATTGTAGATGATATGCCTTTGTAACTACTGTTACTCTCTCATTGTGTCTAAGAAAGTGGTGGTCAGAGCCCAGAAGCTCACTGTGATTCATCCAGTCTACCTTGGCATACCTAAAAGTGCTCCCCTTGTGTCCACAACTCCAAGAATTGTTTCTAAATCTTTGCTTTTTATTGTCATTGTTGCTGTTGTTTTTATTGAAACAGAATTTCTCTGTGTAGCTCTGGCTGTTCTGGAACTCCCTCTGTAGACCAGGCTGGTCTTGAACTCACAGAGATCTGCCTACCTCTGCCTTCCTGAGTGTTGGGAGTAAAGGTGTGTGCTACCACTGCTCAGTGAATTGTTTTTATTTACACAGTTTCTATGGAGGCATGTGTTATCTACCATAGTGGTTTCCAGCATTCTGGAACAGTAAGTCCAAACAAAACATTCTCTTCTAACTTTCTATTTGTTAGAATATCTTATCAGAGCAAAAGGAACATAACTAAAGCAGTTTCTTTGCTGTTTTTAATTATGTAACTTAAATCTGTTACAATTACTTAAATTAAGTATTGATAAAATATAATATAATTATTTAAATTAAAATAACAGTAAATGTAAACTAATTAACAATATTTAGACATTATTATTCCTTAAAATGAACATTTAGCAAAAATTATAGATTGATTTATTTCTGTTCTATAGAAAGTTTTTAAAATGGTAATATATGTTAACATGTCTACTTAAACTTATATTCAGTCTTAATATATGTTAAATGAATTGATTATTCATAGATAATCACATCTCCATTTCTAGATGTTGTAAAAAATGACTTGAAACAAAAATAATTTTTAAAGAATTGCTGCAAAGCCTTATCATAAAAGCTCTTATCTTGTGAGTTGACAAGACATATTTTGAACAGAATTTTTCATCCTATCAAAGGTGATCATTCATGTTATTTGACACCTAGAGCTTTCATTAATCTTCAACTGTAAAAATGTTAAAAAATTTGATGGCAGTAAAATCCTTATGTATTTTGTATTCCTAGAAGAGGAACAGAGTAAAGCTGGTTCAAAATAAATCCTTTGTGATGAATTGCAGAAGGAAAACAAGCCTTGGGTTTATTCTTTCAATCAATCTTAGCAAAGGGTATTCCATAAAAATGTGGTAACTTAGGAAAAGATAAAAGAAAATGTCTCCATCATTTTAACAAGGAATTAACTATTCAGTAATAAAACTAATTGCCACTCAGCAGGTTACAGGTGAGTCTTCCAGAAAGAATAATTAACTCAGAGAAAGCTTACAGAAATTTTAAAAGAACATGTCACTAAAATTACATGTCATAAGAGTATAAAAAGGTAATACTGACTTTTAATAGACAAATGAGACTATAAGGGACTAGATGATATCTAGTTCCATTTCATGCACCTGGAAGATTTATCTTTAATTTAAACTGGCACAGAAATTGAACATTTCTGAGAGGTCAAATTACACCTCTGTGAAGACAGAAGGAGAGATAACTAATAGTGATGATCGCACTTTACATTTGCACGGCATTATAATGCCATTTAATCTACTTTTATATCCCTAGCTCCAGAAGAGAAGGAAAAGATTTCATAATCTCAAAATTATGATCCGACTTTATCTTCCTCATATCATACTGTGCAGCTTAGATGAGTACCACACTGTCTTCGTCTCGTAGAAATTCCAGAGGCTCATAATCCTCAAATTAGTGCATGGTTCACAAGTCAAACCCATGATTTTGATTTTGAGCAGTGTAGCAGTGTAGTTTGTGAGACTAAATATAACTCCTTGATATAATTATTGGTATTTGGGATGAAATATATATATATGTATATATATATATATGTAATTTTTTTTGACAGAGTTTTTCTGTGTAGCTCTGGTCAGCACAGAAATTTCTCTGTATTTTGTAGACCAGGATTTCCTAAAACTCACAGAGAAAACTTGTCTAGAAAGAAAAAAATGAAAAAAAGAAAGAAAAAGAATCCAAAAGCAGAAAGGATGTGAGGTGAGAACAAGAAACAGCTTGTTGGTAATCCCAAAAGTTAACAATTTATCATTTCAATAATGTGCTATAATAGTGAATAGACAGTCACCCCAAGCCTTTACTATGTACAACATTCATGATTACTAGGCATTGGGTTTCAGGATCTCTTCATTATAGTGTCATAAAGTAAAGACCTACATTTATACACATATTCTAAAACTCCATGAGTGTTTTCAATCTTGTCATTGCTAACAGTCTTGCTATAAATGTGTTTAAAATATTTCTTTCCTTGGAGGAGGGTTGAAGGAGAGGAGAGAGGCAGGGAGGGGAGCAGAGAAAATATTGAGCTCAATAAAAATCAATAAAAAAGAAATAAAAAATTTCTTTCCTTATATCTCAAGTTATCCAGTGATCTGATACAATTTTATTGAGAATATTGGGGTTAAAATGAAAGTTTCTTAAAAATTAAGAAGAGCTTTGTATATGGCCTGCTGTGGGATAATACTTTTCTACACTGTAACAATTTGTCACTTATATTTGTTTAATAAAACACAGATTGGCCAGTAGCCAGGCAGTAAGTATTGGTGGGATGACCAGACTAGAATTCTGGGAAGAGGAAAGGAAGAGATACAGTCACCAGACATACTTAGAACAAGCAAGATCAACATAACACACTGAGAAAAGTTACCAAGCCACATGGCTAGACATAGATAAGAATTATGGGTTAATTTAAATTGTAAGAGCTAGTTACTAATAAGCCTGAGCTATAGGCCAAACAGTGTATAATTAATATAAGCTTCTATGTATTTCTTTGGGAATGAAAGGCTACGGGACCAGGTAAGACAGAAACTTCTGTCTACAGTGGTCATTGAAGAACTACTGCTATAAATGTGACTAAATTGTTTGTTCTTTTTCTTGGAAATATGTAACTATAGCTATCAGGTTAGGTAATTTCAATATAACTTTTGTAATTTCAATATTTTCTTTTTCAGTATAGCTTGCAAAATTTGTCTTGGAGATGAAAGTGCAGGGATGGGGAGAGAAGCAACATCAACAATCTGAAGAAGTAGTGGTGAATAGGACTCTCCTTACAAATATTTCAGCAAACAGTACACACCATTAAACAAATACCCCCAAACACAGACTCTCACATGACACAAAGGAATGGCATTTAAAATTTCAAATTAAGCACAAGCATTTTACAAAGCAAAGCAATACCAAACCCTAGTCAATTTACCTCCCTGATTTTTCTTACCCTGTTCAATAACATATAAAGACTATAATAAAGACTCCACATATGTTTGGGATCACTATAAGAAAATGACATCACCATAAGCACACAATAAAGTGCCAAAGCATCTGAGTAGCAAACTGTTTCAGAGAGCCATCTTTATTCACCTCTGTCAGAGTAGTTTGTCCTCTGTGGAGAGGTACCCCATAGTCCCACCTTAATATCATTCCACTCTCCACAGATGACACCATCTTTAGGAAGGAGCACAAAGATACCATGATCAGGCATCATAGAAAAAGAACAGCACAAATGTCTGAAAACTATACTGTAACTGAAATTGAAATCTATGGTAGCTATGTAGGACTGCATGCCCACTGAAAGCATAAAGAAATCTGCAATTTAAACATTTTAAGTGACAGCAATCTAAGATTTTCTAATATAAAACACCACATTCTCAAGACAGTAAGAAATGTAAGAAATTCAAGGGAATTTCAAATGAAATACAAAAGACAATCACTTTATCTCAACACTAAGCTAAAGCATCAAATGTTGAAATAAACTGAAAAAAGATTTCTTAATCTGACGTTGACATGGTTATATTTTCTTTGGCTTGATTTATTTTGTATTTTGGTATATCACTTTTAATCATTATCATTTTAAAGTATATACCCAAAAAGAATATAGAATTTTTTACTAGCCATTCTAAGAACCAATTTAATAAATAATATTAGATAATTGTTATTCATTTTGAACACTAGCACATTCAAATTAATTCTTTATTATTTATTGTATTTTCTGTACAATCTTGAAAGTTTCCCCTACTTTTTCTATGATAGATATACATGCTTCTCAAGGATCCATTATAAATTCTACAAGATGTTTGAAGAAATATTTTATTTGACTTATGCCTAACATTCACATCATTATAACTTAGAAAGAATAAGTGATATTAAAAGAGCTACATGTACTTTATATATACAATTTGATGCAACTAAGAAAGCTCCATGTTAACTCCTATTTAAATATTTGCTATAGTTCCCTAATAAAGTCATGGGTTCTTACTCTGAGGTTAATTATTGGTTGTTTCATTTTGCTCATGATGATACTCAGCTATTCCTTCAAAACAGCATTTGAAAAGCCATTTAAATTTATATAGTTATTCATGTCTCAGGCCAGTGATTCTCAACTTGTGGGTTGTGACCCCTTTGAGATCGAATGCCACTTTCACAGGGGCAGCATATCAGATGCTTGCATTACTATTCACAACAGTGTCAAATTTACAGTTATGAAGTAGCAACAAAAATAATTTTATGGTTGGTGGGTCATCATGAAATGGGAAACATTATTAATTGTGGTAGCATTAGGAAGGTCGAGTAGCACTACTCTAGACTCTATAATCTGTTGTATTATTCTTTTTGATAGTCTCTTTTGATCCTTTGGCTATCCTTTGCTCATTACAGATGTTATTTGTTCTTTTTTTTTGTCTACTTAAATATCATCAGTTTGGTGTTTAGGGCTTCAACTTTATTTATTTTAGGATATTATCTAATTTATCCTATAATTTGTTCCTCAAACCATCATCTGTTTAGAAGTATGCTGATTAATTTTTCCATATTTGTTAATTTCCAACTTCTTTTAGTAACTGATAAATAATTTATCTTCTGTGGTCATAAAAATCCTTATAATTTCAGTCTTCATAAATTTAATGATTTATTTTATGTTCTAATATATGATTAATCCTAAAAATGTTTCATCTTTGACTTATAAGGAAACTTAATATAAAACCTTAATACTATATAAAACAATCTACAGATTTAATTCAATATATTCCCAATCCTCAGTGGTATATGGTGAAGAAATGAAAATATAAATGGAATCTCAGAAGAGCACTAAAACCTAAACAAACTGAAAAAAGGAAAATTGGATTTATATTTTTAAAGTTTTTGTAGACTTGGAATGAAACTTTCTGGCACTGGGCTTCCATTTGTTATAAGATTATGGGCAGATGATTCTGCCTATTGAGTCTATAAAAGGTATGGTTACATCTGTGTCTGTTGTGTGCCACAAAGGAGAGAGACAATACTTATGGGTTCCAAAGACTTTAATAATGGAGTTCAGCTCAAGAGAGGGAGGAGGAATCACATGAGCAAAGGGGTGTCAAGATAATGATGAGGAAAACTACAGAGACAGCTAAACCAAACCAGTTGGAGCTCACTGACTCTATAGACTGACAGCTGGGAAACCTGCATGGGACCAAACCAGACACTCCAAATGTGGGTGACAGTTTTGTGGTTTATCTGTTGGGGGATGACATGGCAGTGGAATCAGGATTTATCTCGGGAGCATGAAATGACTTTTTGTTGTATATTCCCTATGGTGGAATATCTTGCTCTGTCTTGATACAGAGGAGAGAGACTTGTTCAGCCTCTACTTGGTATGCCAGACTTTCTGACTCTTCAAGGGAGGCCTTACACCCTCTAAGGAATAAATAGTGGGTGCAAATTGGGGAGGTGGGAGTGGAAGAAAGAGAGGGAGGGGCAACTGGGGTTGGTATAAAAAGTGAAACAAAGATTAAATAAAAACAAAATAAATAAATTGCCACATAAGCACAGTCACTGATCTATCCAAACTGTCGGATAAGGACTCTTGCTTTTCCTGTCAGCCCCAACCAGTGTCAAAAGCAGGGTTCATAAGCACAAAAGCATAAACACACCTGTGCTAAGTTACAGTTACAGTTTTCACCCATCAGGATTCAGGGATTAGGGGCTTTCCCTATGTGTTCCATCATTGTTAACCAGCACAGAATCTTCAAACACTGAGATTCATTGATTCTTTTTGCTGTTAGGAAAAGGCATGTTTTGGGGATTGTTGCTTAAAGAGGAATCTGGTTATCTTCTGGACAGTCTCCATGGGAACTCCATGGAAACTTGTGCTTTGTTTCATCCTAGAGGTAAAATGGAATCTGAAGTCAAAATGACTGTATTTAGGTCAAGTTTCTTTTGCCTCTTCCCTTTACTGTAGTGACTGAATTACTGTCATACTAGCACAAAGAAAAAACTTGACTGAAATAGAATAGGGAGCCGAGAAATTAGTCCTCAAGTATATGGTCTTATGATTCTCAAGAAGGGCATCAAAGGCTACTTAAGAAGGGACCTTGCTGTAGGACAATGGTCTATACCCTGTCACTTGTATTTTAAATAAACACTGATTGGCCAGTAGCCAGGAAGGAAGTATAGGCAGGGTGACCAGGCAGGAACTAAAGGCAGGGCAATGAGGATTCTGGGAAGAGCGAAGTTTTGGTCTGCAGTTGTCACCCAGACACAGAGGAAGCCAGACACAAAGCAAGTAAGATATGACTGCTTGGCCAAAAAAGGTACCAAACCAAGTGGCTAACACAGACAAGTATTATGGGCTAATATAAGTTATAAGAGTTAATAAGAAGCCTGAGCTACTAGGCCATCCAGTTTATGATTAATGTAGACTTCTGTGTGTTTATTTGGGACTAAAAGGCTATGGAACCTGGCGGGACAGAAAGCCCTGTCAATAGAATGGTGTGTCAATGTGGGGCTTACCAAATTCACTAAAAAACCTTAGAGAGCTTGGGAAGTTACTCTAAATAGAAAAGAATAGAGTTAAGTACAGATTCTTGATAGTAGCAATTTCTCAGGTGGGCTTTGCTTGATAGAGGCAAGTACTCTCATTTAAGAGAGGCTTCCTGATTCAGCTTTAGCCGCAAAACCTTGCAGGTCTTTTAAGAGGTCCTGCCATGAAACACTTAAATGGTGTTGATGAAAAATTGACAGCATACTTTTTAGTGGTGGCAGGGACCTTAAAATGCCATAGAGTTGTGGCAATGAACATGGCTCTGGCTAGTAACTCTGCCATGAGGCTAGAACTTCTGCCATGAGGCTAGACTCTCAGAAAATATCTAAGGAAGGGGCTGGGTCCAGCTGTCAAAGCCATGACTTTAATCCTAGCTATATTGCTTAGCAAATTAAAGACTCGTGTGATCAGAAAAAGAGAAATCAGTTTGACCAAGGAAGACCCCCTGAGAAATCTCCAATAGGAGGAATGTTTCAATCTGTAGTCATCACCTAGACACAGAAGAAACCAGACACAGAGCAAGTAAGATGTGACTACATCACCAAAAAAGGTGTCTAACACAGACAACTATTATGGGCTAATATAAGTTATAAGAGTTAATAAGAAGCCTGAGCTACTAGACCAACTACTTTATGATTAACGTAGGCCTCTGTGTTTATTTGGGACTAAATGGATGTGGAACCTGGTGGGACAGAAGCCCCTGTAAACAGGACCTGAGGTAGGCAACATTTCCAACAGCTTCTTCAGCAAATGGTGCATGAAAACTGTCTTTACATCTGCAATGAATTAAAGTCAGATCCTTGTACCTAAAACACTATACATGAAAATGAACTAAAACTGTATCATAGATCTGTTTACAAAAGAAAAACTGTTAAATGAGATACAGAACATATTCTTCTTGGTATTGAGCTTGGCAATGATTTCAAAAACAATGCCAGCAATAAAGGTAACAAAAAGAAATTGGATATATTTTGTTTCTTTATAATGAAAACCTTTTGTATATCAAAGGATGTTTTCAAAAGATTGAAAAGACAATGTTAATTTTTCAGATTTCCAATGCCCCCCTAGTACCAATAAAGGCTTGTACTCTAGGCTACGGCCAGTGGGGTATTGGAAACTTCAAAATCTGGGATCTAGTCTAAAGATGTCAGTTTATTAGAGTCATGACTTTAAAAGGGATACTAGAATTCCAATAGATTTCTTTATCTCCTTCCCTCCTTTCTTCTCTTGCCTTTTCCTTTTCTATCTTTGTTTTCTGGTTAACATGAAACAGACAAACTTCCTCCACCACATTCTGTTGGCATAATTAAATATTGTACAAGAGTCTGAAGAGCAATTGAGTCAAGCAACCATAGTTTGAAATCTTTGAATACATGTGCTAAAATAAACATTTTCCTCCTTTTGATTTTCTCACGTATTTTTTTCACAGAAGAAAATTAATGTAACAGTCTGCAAAGTGAGAAATAGTATTTGCAAACCCTGAGTCTGATAAGGAATTACTTTCCAGGATATTTATATTACTCTTAAAATAAAGAACCAAACAACACTGCTTCTCCATACTCAAGGCTCAGAAAACCATGGGGGAAAGTGATCATAAAGAATTTAATAACCACAGGATGAGGAAGGGATTTGTGACATGTTGTCTTCTGGACATGACAGAATAATGTTCAGTAGTTGTTGCCTAAACCAGATCAAACCATTTAAAATTTTAACATGGACTGGGGAGAGATCCTCAGGCCCCACATCTACCAAGGACCTATTGACAGTTGATGGCTTCTTCAGAGAAAGAAAGTCACTGTTGTTTGGCAGTGTTTTGACTGGGAAGTTGCCAATGGCTTAGAGAATGGTCCCATGTTTATTCATAGGTAGTCAACACTAACTGGACTCTGATAAAATGGTGATAATAATGATGATGATGATAAAAATAATACAGCAATAATAATAAATAAGGCATGAAATTTGGATGTAGTGATGGGTTGTTGGGTCACAAGGGAGTTGACAAGAAGTAGTGAAGAGTTGAACAAGTGATGTGGAATAATGCTCTTGTACAATGTAAGGATTTGTCACTAGTATTGGTTTAATAAAATGCTGATTGGTCAGTATCCAAGAAGGAGGTATAGGCAGGGCAATCAAACAAAGAGAATTCTGGGAAGAAGAAAGGCAGAGAGTCAGTTACCAACTAGATGCAGAGGAATCAAGATGAAAATGCCTTACTGAGAAAAGGTACCAAGCTACATGGCTAACCATAGATAAAAGTTATTGGTTAATTTAAGTTATAAGAGGTAGGCCAGGCGGTGGTGGCGCACGCCTTTAATCCCAGCACTTGGGAGGCAGAGGCAGGCGGATCTCTGTGAGTTCGAGACAAGCCTGGTCTACAAGAGCTAGTTCCAGGACAGGCTCCAAAACCACAGAGAAACCCTGTCTCGAAAAACCAAAAAAAAAAAAAAAAAAAAAAAAAAGTTATAAGAGGTAGTTAGCAATAAGCCTAAATAATAGGCCAAACCAATTATAACTAACATAAGCCTCTGTGTATGTGTGACTGGATGACGGTGCGACCAGGCAGGACAGAAACTTCTGTCTAGAGGTAAGATTGAAGTAAACAAATACATGGCTAAAAATTAAAAGCATAAAAATTATTTTAAGAGTCAATATGAAAAAAATTGTAGATATACCTATTATCTATTTTGATTCTTGATATGAAAATATTCCCATTATCCAAATAACAAGTTTTAAAATATGTATATGAGCTTATATGGTTAATAGACACTTTTGAGTATAATTTTGTTTAAAAAATACATATACATATTTATAAAAAAGGTTAAAAAAGAAAGTATGATTATTTTAACATATTCTAGCTTTTTCTTTTAATAATAAGTTAAATTAAGACTTATTTAAACAAATATTGACAGGTAATATGTATAAATCTTTTTCTAAGAAAGGGTACCTGAATACCCATCCAGCATATAAAAATGATCAATATCTTAACTGCTAGAACAATATAAATCATTCATTGTGAAATGTCATCTCATACTCATCAGAAGGGTTACTAGTTAACAAGATGTTGTAAGAACATGAGAAAATGAGAAAACTTATTTTATGTCCATTATGGTGAGCAATCCTCCCTGAAATTAAACAACCAACCAATCAACCAAACAAACAAAAAGCCTGAATTATCAGATTCTTGAACAATTCCAATTCTGGATACAGATGCAGAAAACTTGATTGCACCACAGGATCACCATTAACAACCTAAAAAGTAGAAACAACCCAAATATGCACAAAGAGATGCATGGTAAGGAAATGTGATTTTCCCATGCAAAGGAGTCAGTTTTAAAGATAAAGGAAATTAGCACAATCTAGTTGTCTCTCTGAGATATCATGGTAAGCAGAAAAACAAAGTCATGAAGAACAAGTACTTCAGGTTTTGCTTTTATAAGACACTGACCAGGTCATAAATAAAGGCAGACTTTGGATGCCAGATGTTGGGAAAAAGTTTTCGTTTAATAGGTAGATTCCACTTTCTAAGATAAAAAGAATTATGAGATGAATGATGATGGCTGCACAACAATGTAAATGTTCATAATTATTACTGACTATAATTCATAAAAGTGATAAGATACCAAAGGCTTTGAAATGTGAAATTTGCTGTAACAACCTATTTTTATATATCACAGAACATATCTGGAACACATGGAATATAGAAGTTTAGAAGAAAAAAATAAAGACAAAACACTTAACTAAAAATGTATGGATTTTATTAGACACACTATAAAATTGAAGTCATGGTTAAAACTGCTCTGTTGAAATCTTCAGAGACAGGTGAATGCAGTGAATGGCAGCCAAAGCAAAAGCCACATGCTGATAGGAAGACTATGTGCTAGTTCACATTCACTGTTGAAGTTGTATATACAAAGAGATGGGGAATTCTCCCACTGTCTTCAGTCATATCAGTGTCTGCGCACATACTTGTAACTTACCTTTGGAAAACCAAAGAGACTCTCAAGGTTAGAGCTAAAGTACTCTAGGGAAGGCAACCATTTTAAAGCATAGTTCATGTGTTTTTTCAGAGCAAATGCCTATTGTTCAGTGAGAAGGACTTTAAAAGTGTTGATCTCACAGAGGGAAGGATATTTGCCCAACCTATCACTCCCTGCCATACTCTTCCTCACATAAAAGGAAAAAACAGTGAAGACATACTTGTGAAATTCATAACTTGGGGCACAACCCACTTATATATTGAAATTTAATTATAGGACTGTAGAATATTATACCACCCACTCCTCTTTCTGCAGTCACAAAGTAGAGTACACATGCAACTGTCTCAGCCCCTCATTACACATGGCATAATCTATCGTTGGTCAGAAAGGAAGCTATAGTCTTCTTCTCCTGTATGTAGGGGAGTGTAGAGGATGTGGATATGTATGCATATTTGTGAGTGTGTATGTGTAGATGTGTAGAAGTCAGTCTCTGGTGTAGTTCCTCAGGTGCCTATCACTTTGCTTTTTGAATCAGGTGTTCTAACCTATCAGAAACTCATTGATTAGATGATGTTTTCTGGTCAGTGATCCCAGTGATATGCCTGTCTACATCTTGCCAGTGTTCAGATTGCAAGCAAGAACCACCATGTGGGGTTTTGCACTTGAGTGTTGAGGAGCAAACTTAAGTCCTTATCATTGTATGGCAATCACTTGCCTATTGAATTATCTTGTTAGTTCCTGCAATAATGTGGGGTTTTGCACTTGCACCTATACATGCAAACATATTTATATCAAAGCATAAGCATCTGCAGGCTCCACTATTTGTCAAGGTATATTTTTTTCCTATGCTCACTGGGGAATCTTCAGAGGTATATAAACTTGAGTCTTCAAATTTATTCGCTAAAAACATGAAACTAATTGCCCATTTATGGGAAAGAATCTGAAGTTTTGCCAAACACTAAGATTTAGTTAAGTAGCATAGCTCTCTTGAAAACGTGTGTAAATCAAAATATACATATATATGAATATGCATGTACACACTACATACCTAATACCTGATAATCTCTGCTCCCAAGTACCCTGAAGCAGAACAAATGGCTTTGGTTTATGAATTTGTGATAATCAGTTTATGCAATTATTCTGTGCACAAAATAAGCACATTTAATGAGTTCATTAGCATGAAGTTCACTGAAAAAGTTCACTCTTATTAAAACAACTAAGTAATAGATCATAAGATTGAGTTATACACATTCATACACAGTTATAAACATAACTGCATGTTGGAAAAATATGATTCTCTAATATGTTACCAAGTTAGCCAGAAATATAAACATTTTTGAGAGGTACTCCAATACCTGGGTGAAATTAATTAGCACCCAAGCACCACTCAAGGAAACTCTTGCTCATGAGAGTCTACTTTTATATGCCAGCTCTGAGAAGTGTAGACTATAAAGCTGCACACTGCACCTGCTTTGTTAAACTTAGTTCTATTCCCAGTTAAGACACCCAGGTCCTCATTACCTTGAGATGAAATAACTTTTGTACATTTCTTCATTTCTTTAAAAGTTTGCTTGCCACATACAAGTCATTTTATTTCAAAGGCTTTTCTAATAAATGAGGTAGAGTATTTGATTATTGCTTAATATAGTATGCAGATGATAACAATCTGTCTTTACAAAGTTATGTGTGCTATCTCCTATATAAGCTTAATGTAGTGTATGGGGCAAGATTTTCTTCTTGCTCTAACTGTACTTTTATTTTATGCATAAGTTTTTGGTGTTTGTAGATGCTGGTGTGTGTGTGTGTGTGTTTGTGTGTGTGTGTGTATGTGTGTGTAAATCCTTTTGGTCAGCATCTTGCTGATGCAAACAAGTATGATTCTTTTTTCTTTTATTGGAAATAGGTATTTCATACAATATATTCTAATGACATTTTTTCTTCTCCCAACTCCTCCCAGTACCTTCCTGCCAATTTGGATCCATGACTCTTTTGTCTCTCATTAGAAAACTAACAAGCAACTATGTAATCATAATTAAACAAAATAAAGCACACAAACAAGAACAATGATGACAATCAAAAACAATCAGAATGGGACCAAACAAACAGCAGAAAAGGAGTCAAAAGAAAGCACAAGAAACACACATACCTTAAGACAACATTTATATGTTACAGTATCTACCACAATAGCATTTGAGAAGGAATATGAATAAGGTGTTTTATAGGAAAAACAAAATCCTCTTTAATGAGTTTGATTAGGAGCAATATTCTGTATGTTCTTGGAGTATCATGGTATAAAAAAAAGAACACTCTCTTGTAAGCATCAATTCAGAGAGTGTTGGGACTCATGAGTTAGTTTGTACGATGCAAACAACCAAGGAACTACAAAGACTTGTCTTCTAATATTATTCTCACTGTGATAACACTGACTTTAAAGGGCTCACTAAACTTCCACTTATTTGTTTTGTTTTTAATTATCTGTTACTTGGGGACAATTAAATTTGCAAGATAGCTATAATAACTGAAGAAAATACTTCTAAAATTAATGTAGAATGGTTATAGTAGTATTTAGCTTATGTTGGAATAATTTTATAATTTACTCACAAATATTTCCTATGCAATAAAATATAAAATTAAATAATTTTAAGCAAATATGCCTAGCTGTGCAGCCACTCTTCTAATTTTAGATTGGGTATCATTACTCTTGGAAAAATTACTATGACTATTAGCATTCATTCTTGCTTCCTCTCTATCTTCAATTGGCACTAGACAATCTCTTACTTAATATATATTAAATATTTGCATGTGTGTATGAATATTTGGGACATTCATTATAAATGGAAATACAAAATATGTGGCATGTGTGAAGAGCTTTGTCAATATAGACCATCTCCCATTTATATTGTAAGTACTGTGGTTCATCCATTTTTATTGCTAAACCCTTTTCAATTGTGAGGACACATCACAGTTTATCCATTTTCAGTTGATGGGCATTTATTTATGTTTGTAGTTATACTTATGAATATCGTTCCAAAAAATACTTGGTAAAGGTATTTGTGTGAATGAATTATTTATTGTTTTTAGACAAATAAGTAAGAGTAGAATTGATGAGAAAATATCAATGATGTTAATAAATGAAGAACTGCTATTCAGTTTTAAAGAACCTGCACCATTTAACACTTCAGACATCTAAGGATTTTAATTTATATATAACTTTTTCAAAAGGATTATTTTTCTCATTTTGTTATAACAATCCTACTTGTTTGGAGTTTTTAATTATAATCATCTAAATTAATGTAAAGGTTTTATTTCCATTTTCTTAATGAATAAGAATGTGATTGTTTCTATTTTGTATTAATTTATTCTGAAAATAGCCATTTACGATCTTTGACCACGGCATTATTTACTTCTCTTGTGACTATGATAGATTATCTGACAGAAGAGCAATTTACAGTGTGTCAGTGGCAGGGGCAGTTTTCTATGGCTCACAGTTTTAGGGAAGCAGCCATCATGCTGAAGAAGGCAGAAAGCAGCTTGGTCCTTGGAGGAGGGCACTTGGAGCCACAGATCCTCACATGGCATTAGCCAGTGGTGCGGGAGAATTGCCTGTATTCTGTCAATTACGTTTTAAATAAATGCTGATTGGCCAGGCAGGAAGTATATGTTGGTCAACCAGACAGGAAGTAGAGATGCGGCGATGAGAACAGAAGAATTCTGGGAAGGAGGAAGTCCGTCTGCCCAGACAACCAAAGAAGCAGGATGTAACCTACCCTGCTGAAAAAGGTATCGAGCCATGTGGCTACCATATATAATAATAATGGGCTAATATGGGTTATAAGAGCTAATACAAAGACTGAGAAGATGGGCCAATCAGTTTTATAACTTATGGAAATCTGTGTTATTTTCTTTGAAACTAAACGGCTGGGGGACCAGGCAGGACAGAAACCTCAACAAGCCTGGCCCTCGTGTTACAGAATGGCACCCAATACATTTGAGTGTTACAAGCCATGAAGCAGAAAGTTTGCCTGGAGGCAGAGAAAGGACTGCCTTGCAGGCCTGATCCTGGGTAGCCTACCTGAGCCTGGTAGCCTGCATTTCCTAAATATGTCCAGCCTCCCAAACTAACTCCACCATTCGGAGACAACATGTGTGTCCAAACACATGAGCCTATGGGGAACAATTCATAGTTAAACAATGACCACCAATTTCATTGGTGTTAGTTGTCTTTTTGATACAGAGTTTTATGTGTCCTTTATTCTAGACTCTATCTGTAAATACATTTGAGTAAGAAACACCACTAGTCCATTTTATTATCATTTTAACACCCCAACTTCATCATTTTCAATATAAAATATTTAATTTTAATGAAGTTTAAATTAACATTTTCTCAGAGGTGCACTTGATGAAGTATATAGAAAGTATTGTTTAACTCAAGGTCACTATAATTTACTCATAGTTTTTATTAAGTCTTTAGATTGCAAACTCATTTTAAACCCTTTTATCTAGGTTGATATAAGTTTTGCATATGGAATCAGAGAGGAACTTAATTTCATGTACATCAGAGTATCTGTTGTTGTGACACCTTTCTTAAAGAGATTTTTTTCTCCCCATTGTGACGTTGCTACCTTCAAGATATAGAATAAAAATGTTGTGACCCCTCAGTTGTTCTCCACTGTTGTATAAATTTGAGCTTAAACCAGTAGTATGCTGTCATAATTATCTATCTTAGTTACTTTACTTTTCTATTATCATAACCAAACACCATGATCAACCTATAGAAAGAAAGTGTCTTCTGGGGTTTATGGTTTCAGAGGGTGAGTCCATGACCATTACAGCAAGGAGCATGGTAGAAACCTGGCAGATATGGTAGGAGAGCAGTGACTTGAGAGCTTATATACTAACACACAAGTAAGAGGCAATTAGGCAAATATTGTTGTATTAATGATATTAAATCATTTGTTATAAATCATAGAATGTTCATTTATTTCAATTTTATTGTTAATAATATTTTTAGAGTTTCAAAGTTTAAGTGTGTATCCACTTTATGCAATATATTTTAAGTTATTCATATTTGTTGATATGTTTATATCTGTACTAAATTTCTTTTAAAAATTGTTATAACTTTTCCTTAAATTATATACAATAAAACACCATCATATTATTTTTCCCTTTAACTTTTTCTGTGCCCTAACATGTCCCATTCCCAACTTCATTATACACACACACGCACACACACACGCACACACACACACACACACACACACACACACATATTGAATTAAGGCTTCCCTTATGGTATTGGGTAATTCCTTGACAGAATTTAAAATCTTTGAAAGCTAAGGATGGGAAGACCCTTAAAAAAAGAATGATTCTTTTTCTCTTCCAGCAGCTATTAAAAGCAGACTGTTCCTTGAACCTGAATTTAAAATTTAGTTCACTTTTTGTATTGTTCATGCCTATAACCTTTGGATTCATTAAATATGCTCATTACTTTGTATGGTTTTTCAAGTTTTCTTTAGAATTTTGTTCATATGAGACTGTGCGAGATTCAAATAAGAGACTTAACCTCTTCTTTTCACTGCATATGCCTTTAGAGACTTGCCATTGTTGCTTGTATTATGTACATGTCATTACCTTTTCATTTCTACTGCATTGTTTTCATTTAGAGATACCTATTAAATATTCTTGAACATTTAATACAAATATATAATACATTCTTGTTGCTGTTTTCAAATTTGTTCTTTTTCTACATTCTTTTACTGATATGTCTAGATGTGCTTGCTTTACATTGAGTTTCTATATTACAGAGCTTGAATTCTTCCTCAATAGTCAAAATTCACAAACGTTCATTTCCAAAGAGTCTACATTTTCTGTCCTTCTCTGGGCAGTATTATGTTTGGACTGGTCATCTCAATATTGTTTCACAAATCACTGAGACTCAGTTTATTTTTCTTTGCAATTTCTTTTGTTCCTTACACTGAATAACCTAGAGTTTCCTCTCAGCCTATCCATTGATTCTTTTTGCTGCCAGTTTAAGTGTGTCATTGTGTTTACAAGTAAATGTCTTCTTCTTGGTACTGTAACTTTATCCATAGTAATTTGGAGGGTAGTTAATTTAAATTAATTATCACTTTATTTTTTTTTCTCTACTGTAAAACTCTATTCTCACAATTTTGAACATGTGCTTCTAAGAAGATATTTAGAGTATTCTATGATTGTTTTGCAGGCTTTATCCAGTGGGTCAAATCACTAGGCTCCTAGTGCCAGTTTCTGTAACTAGCTTTACTTCCCACATCATTATGTTTATTATGTCTCATTTTTTTACAATTGTTATAAATCTTTTCAAATGTAATGACAAATGAGAACTCTCAAGTTATTTTCCTGCCTTCAGATTTTACTTTCAATAAAATATAGTGGCATTTTTATTTTGTTAAGATATTTTACTTATCTCTGTTACTTTTTCATATGTATTAGTTTGTATCTAACATTTCTCTTAAAGTAATTTTAGAATATCTATATTAAATATATCATATAGCCATTGAAGTCTTGCTTGGAAAACCAATGAACACCCCACTTTAGACACTTCTTTCCTTAAATGTCTTAAGCTGAAAAGTGTCTCCATAGTGAGGTACTGTGTGTGTAGCTTGGTGTACGTTGTCAGTACTTTTTAGCATTTTATAAATTGGATTCAAATCTACTGATGTAGGACAATTTAAAAATTCTGAGACATAATTTGGGATTCAATTGAAGGTCAGAAAAGTAAAGCAGCCAGCCACTGGCACTTACCTTGACCTCAGTCAAAAATGACAGCAATTCTGCCTCCAAGAATCTCAGAATGAAACTGTTGCTGTAAAACTGTCTCGTCCCATTTTGCATTCCTTTCTAGTTCTGGGATTAAAGGCTTGTGCTGCCCAGTTTCTATGGCAACTAGTGAAACTATTGGGATTAAAGCTGTATGTTACCACTGCCTGGTCTGTAAGGCTGACCAGTGGGGCTGTTTTACTCCCTGATCTTCAAGCAACTTTCATTTATTAAAATACAAATCAAATGCCACTACACACTGAGGTCAGGAACAGCTCACTTCTGGAAAGTATGCAGTCCTCCATAGTGAAAAGCCTCCTGGTCACCAGGAAATATGTCAAACCTTCCCAAATCTCTGAGCATTCTCATTTCAAAGTGTACTTTATTGAATATTGTACTCTTAAGAATGGATGCCTCTGCAGAATTTCAGTATGTAATATTTTTAGTAGAATTATTACAGATATAATCACTTAACATTAAATGAGATTGTTCTGCAGTTAATTTTCAAAACAAGTGTGATTATATGCAAATGATGTGTGGGACACAGACATGCAGAGTGGGGACAGAGGCAAAGAAGCAGACAGTGATTGAAGTGATACACTCAGAAACTAATGGATAGTCAGTGATGTCCAAAATCATGAAGGAATCTATTACACTTCTTTAGAGAGAGCATGCTTCTGAGAACAGGGATCTCACCTGGTTTCTAACTTAATTCTAGAATTGTCAGAAAATAAAATAAAAGTTTTCTTGCTATAGACTACAAAGCTTATGCTATTTTTTTTTTACAGAGGCTTTATTATAATAACATGCAAGTCTTCCATTGAAAATTATGGTCTGTGGTTTTGATTGTACCAGTTAACTGTATGGCTTTAAAAATGGATTTACATAATTAGTTTAAAATGTCTCCATGTTGTAGGCTTTCTTATGCTAAGACTTATTCCTATTCATCAAAAACAAATGAATCTGCTCCCTCACCCCATCCTAACGTGAGAAACAATCCCACACCACTTTGGAATCAAAGGGGTATTTATTTTAAGGGAAAAATTTACAGAACACTGACAGTCAGGAAAGGAGTCTAGTTGCTGGAGCAAGAATGGGAAGCAAGAGAGCGAGCAGAGGGCTGCTGCTCTTTTTAAAAGAGAAATAGACCATGCCCCGTGGGCTGGTATTTCAGGAGCTATTAGCTGAAGGAGCAGAAGGTGCTCCCACAGCACCATCCCTTTTACCTAAATGCCCATACCAGAGGCATTCACTTTCAGGGAACCCACTGGCAACACAGGGCTGTGAAATGGCTGAGCAATATTCACTCTCCTTCATGTCCTCCCGTTCCAACTCTCCAGTATTATCCTTATCCATATAGCAAACATTCTGCAAGAACCTGTTTATCTTTCTTTCCTGGGGACTCCCTAGATTCTTATGACAGACCCAGCTTTCCATTATCCTGTAGACCCTCTTCTTTTAACCTATCTCTATTAATTATTGCCAGCTCCAAATGACTAGCAACACATTTTACACAGATCCCTCAGTGGTCACAGTTAGTAGATAGTAGAAGAACTTCATAAAAAACAACTTAGAATCACCATATTCCCCTAAGATTCAAAAAGGGGAAGAGAACAAGAAACAAGATCAATAACAGTCACAACAATATATCTCCTCTAGAGCCCGGCCAGCATGTTACTGTAGGCCCAGAGAAAAGTAACAAGGCTAGAATTTCAAAATAGCTATTAGGCATGAGATCAGAGATATTAAAGAAGAAATGAACAAGAGAGAAATGAAATGAAGAAAGTTGTTGATTACTGAAAAGTGCAAATGGCATCAGTAACTAAAAACCAATCTGAGGTAAAACTAGAAATGAAAAAGTTTGACACTTGATCAGGAACCTCTGAGGCAAGCCTCAACAATAGAATACAAGAAATAGAAGAGGTAATCCCAGGCCTTGAATATAAGACAGAAGAAATAAACACCCCAATCAACGAAAATGTTAAATCTTTAAAAAATCCAGGCATAAAACATGCAAGAAATCTGGTACACTATGAAACGACCAAATCTGAGAAATATATATATATATATATATATATGTACATATATATATATATATATATATACACATATATATATTCCCAGGTCAAAGGCACAGAAAATATTTTCAACAAAAATCATAGAAGATAATTTTCTGAGCCTAAAAAAGGAAACATCTGTCAAAGAAAAAAAAATGATAAAGAACACCAGACTGGAGTGAAAAATATATTTCACAACACTTAATCATTAAAGCCCTAAATGTACAGAGCAAAGACAGAATACTAAATGCTGCAATGGAAAAAGACAAAATAACACAGAAAGGCAGATCAATAAAAATAACAATTTTATAATAATGACTTAAAAAGCCAGAAATCTTGCTTGTATGGCTATACTACAAAATCTAAGAGAACACAGATGCCAGCCCGGGCTACTATACTCAGCAAAACTTTCAATGACAATGATAAAAAAGACATTCCAAGATTAAAGCAATTTTAAGCAGTATCTATAAGTCAAGCTCCACAGAAGGCAGTAGAAGGAAAACTAGAACCCGAAGAGGTTAACCCTGCCCAAGAAAGCTCATGAAACTTTCTCCAATATTGATCACATACTCAGACACAAAGTTGAAATAGATACAAAAATTGAAATATCACACTGAATTCTATTTGACCACAATATATTAAGAACAGATATCAGCAACAGAAAAAAACAGAAACCTTACGAACTCATGAAAACTGAACAATACACTACAGAATGATAAATTAGTCAGGATAGATATAAGAATAAAATTTAAAAATTTTAGAATTGGATGCAAATGAAAATATAATATACCCAAACTTACGGAACACAAAAGAGGATATTCTAAGAGGTTGATATTGCTAAGTGCCTTTTTCATAAAAAATTGGAGAGATCTCTATTATAAACCTAAGGGAATACCTGAAAATTCTATTAATATAAGAAGAAATCACAACCGACAAGTAGTAAATAGAAAAAATAATCAAACCCATGGATGAAATGAATAAAATAACAATAATGGTGTAGGAGGTCCTTCTGTTTATGTGTTGCTTTCATTGGTTGAATAAAGAAACTGCTTTGGCCTTTTGATAGGGCAGGACTTAGGTAGGCATGGAGAAGACAGAACTAAATGCTGGGAAGAAGTGCCGAGTGGCAGATGCCATGCATCTCCTGCCTGAGATGGATGGTGGTTTGACTCTTGCCAGTAAGCCACAGTCACATGGTGATACACAGATTAATGGAAATGGGTTAAACTAATATGTGTTAGCTAATAAGAAGTTAGAACTAATGGCCAAGCAGTGATTTAATTAATACAATTTCTGTGTGATTATTTTGGGTGTAAGATAGCCAGGCGGCCGGGACGACAAGCAGCCCACACCTCCTGTTACAAAATAACAACAGCAAAAATCAACACAAGGATTCAATAAATTAAAGAGTTGGATCTTTGAGAAAATCAATAAGATCAAAAAGCTCTTAGCCAAATTGACTAAAAGGTAGAGGGAGAAGATCTAAATTAACAGTATTAGAGATGAAAGTGGAAGATTAACAAGATACTGAGGATCGTGTTTTCTATTTCTGTCCATTTGTATGCAAAATTCAAGAAGTCATTGTTTTTTACTGCTGAGTAGTACTCTAATATGTATATATTCCATACTTTCTTCATCCATTCTTCCATTGAAGGACATCTAGGTTGTTTCCAGGTTCTGGCTATTACAAACAATGCTGCTATGAACATAGTTGAGCATATACTTTTGTTGTATGTTTGGGAATCTCTTGGGTATATTCCCAAGAGTGGTATTGCTGGGTCGAGAGGTAGGTTGACGGGAACTCACCAAGGCCAGCTGGCCGGGGTCTGAAAAAGCATGGGACAAAACCAGTCTCGCTGAACATAATGGACAATGAGGACTACTGAGAACTGAAGAACAATGGCATTGGGTTCTTGATCCTATTGCACGTAATGGCTTTGTGGGAGCCCAGGTAGTTTGGATGCTCACCTTAATAGACCTGGATGGAGGTGGGTGGTCCTTGGACCTCCCACAGGGCAGAGAAACCTGCTTGCTCTTTGGGCTGAGGAGGGAGGAAGACTTGATTGGGGGAGGGGGAGGGAATGGGAGGTGGTGGCGGGGAAGAGGCAGAAATCTTTAATAATTAAATAAATTAATTAATTAAAAAATTAAAAAAAAAACAAACAAAAAAAACAAAAAACAAGATACTGAGGAAATCCAGAGAAAATAAGGACATACTTTAGAAATATGTTCTCAACCAAATTTAAAAATCTAAAAGAAATATTATGTAAATGGAGACTGTGTGTTGGTTTCCAGCTGCCCAGACCCAAATAATCATACAAACTATATTAATTATAACACTGTTTGGCCAATAGCTTAGGTGTATTCCTAGCTAGCTCTTATATCTTAAATTTACTCATTTCCATTAATCTGTGCATCACTACAAGGCTGTGACTTACTGGTAAAGTTCCGACATCTTTTTCCTTCAGCAGCTACACAACATCTCTCTGACTCCACCTTCTTTCCTCCCATAGCTAACAGAAAAGCAAACTATATCCACTAAAATAGAAATAACACATGGCTGTTCACTTTCTTAATACATATTCAACATAGTACCTGAAGTTTTAGCACAATGAAAGAAATGAAGGAGACCAAGGGGATACCTATAGGAAGGGAATAAATCAAAAAGCCTTTTTTTTGTAAAGATGATCATGATAATAATGTTGATAATAATTATGATGATGATGATGATATATGTGTGTGTGTATGATTCTAATAATTTCATCAGGAAACACTTATCTTTAGATGACAAACCCTTTCAGCAAATGCACACAAAAATCAGCAGCCAACCTACATATAAGTGACAAATTTACTTGGGAATAAATCATAGAATCAAAACCTTTCACAACAGCCTCATTATTACTTATATACACATATATATCAAATATATATTATATATAATACATGAAATATCAGGATAACTACAAGTAAATGAAAGCCTTATACGATAAAAACTTTAAAAATCCAAGAAAAGATGGATTTCTGAAGAAGGTATTAGAAGTTCAAAAAACCTGCAAAGTTCATACATAGATCAGTATAATTATTATAGAAAAAATGGCCATCTTGACAAAAGCAACCTACAGATTCAATGTAATCCCTATAAAAGTTCCAACATAATTTTTCACAGAATTACAAGGGCAGCTTTTAACTTCATGTAGAAATACAAAAATTACAGGATATCTAAAACAATTTTGAATAATAAAAGAACTTTTGGAGGTATCACCATTCCCAATTTCAAATACTACAGAGTTACGTAATAAAACAGTATGGTATTCACGTGTGCACACGCACACACACACACATTAGACATTTTGATCAGTGAGGTAGAATTAAAGTCCAGACACATATCCACACACATATGAACATCTGATTTTTAATTAAAAGCTAGAAATACACACTGGAAAACAAACAACATCTTCAACAAAGTGGCCAAACTAGTTGACTTCACTTAGAAGAATACAATTAAACCCAACTTGTACAAATTTGACTGCAAATGGATCAAGGACCACCACATAAGGCTAGATACTCAGAATGAAATAGAAGAGAGTGTTGAATTGCCTTGACCTCATGGACCCAGAAAGGACTGAACAGGATAGCATTAGCATAGGCACTAAGATCAACAAATAATCAACGGACCTCATGAAACAGAAAAGCTTTTTTATAGAAAAGAACACTGTAATTTGGATAAAGTGTCAGGCTACAGATACCTATCCTATAGAGAGTTAATGTTTAAAATATATAAAGAACTTTAATACCTAGATATAAAGAAAACAAATATATATGTAATATATATCAAATACACACATAACACACATATACATACATACATACATATATATATATATATATATATATATATATATATATATATATATATATATATCCTTCAAGATCCAGCATGTCATTCTTGGGCATATACTCAAAGATGCTTCAACTTACAACAGAGATACTTACTCAACAATGTTCATTGCTGCTCTATTAATAATAGCCAGAAGATGGAAAATGCCTTCATGGTCATCAGTGAATGAATAGATAAAGAAATTTGTACATTTATACAATGGGATATCACTCAGTTGTTAAAATTAATGAAATTATCAGGTAAATAGATGGAGCTAGAAAAAAATCATCCCAAGTGAAATTACTGAGACAAAAATGGTATTTACTTACTTCTATGTAGATGTCAGCTGTTAAATCTTCTATAAGAATGGTACAATACACATAACTTTAAAGTTTGGGTTTAGAGTAAGGGACTAGGGAAGAGAAATGACTCCCCTGGGAACAGGAAATAGACTAGGTAGGTATTGATATATGGCAGACAGAGCTAGAAATAAAAGATTGAAAGGCAAGGGGAAGGGAAGGGAGGAGTGTGGAAGGGAATATGAAGATGGAGTGCTAAAATTGAGGGATAGTATGGAAACCTAATACAGTAAAAGCTTGCTAAAATACATGCATATATGAAGGCGATCTAAATGGAATCAACGAATAACCGAGAAGACAGAGACCCAATCTGGACCTCTTTCATCACAAAATGAATTCTCCAGTGCTGGGAATGGGTTAAAGCTAAGTGAGTTGTTGACCACAGGAGCCCATGAAAACCCCCCAAACAATTCAGGATATTGTCAAGTCTATTAGTTGCTTTTCACAAACCGATGATAAGGCTCTATTGCTGAAGACAACACCTACACAATTCATTGAACATGGAGAAGTTGAGTTGGTGCCTACCTACAGCTTTTAACTCTACTGACAAGCAAGTGTTCTTGGCACTTGAAGGTACTCTGCATGCTACTGAAAGAGGAAGTAATCAGCTCTTTTGGAAACCATTTATTTTACAACATAGACTTGTGTGGAAGTTGCATTAGTTCAATAGTGGCACAAAGCTTGTGGGAACAACCAACCAATAGCTGGTTGCAAATAAGGCCCACACTATAAGATGAAATGCAAACTTGACATTGTTACAGCTGCCAATAACCTGAGACTACATGTACCAGAGACCTAGGGGGAAACCAAATTCTATTGTTCTGCTAAAGGAACATAACAATAAAATAACTACTAATGATATTTTACTATACTAGTGTCTTGCTCAACCATTATCAGAGAATCTTCCTCCTGTTACAGATGGGAACAAATAGAGAGACCTAGAGCTTCTCAATGTGCAGAGATTGAGAGATCTGGGAATCTTGTTCCTAAAAGGGATGTCTTCCTCAGGACTCAGACACCTGCAGAAGAGGAGGCAGAAAGCCCGTAAGAGCTTAAGGGCATGTAGCATGTAAAGAAAACAAGGCCTTCTGAACAAAGCAGAACCAATCCACATATAAACTCACAGAGGCTGTAGAAGTATGCACAGAGCTTACACAGGTCTGGGCTTAATGGAGTCCCAGTACTTAGAGGGGAAGTAGGCACAAGCCCCATCCCTAATCCAGAAGCTAACTCCAACAGATAATAGCTCACAAATGAAAACTTAAATTCTCCAATGGAATCTCCCTTGGGATATTACACTCGTAAGGCTAACCACCACAGCCAGCACAAAAATCAAATTAAAATGAAACAAACTACTGAAAATAGGCTTTGCCCAGCAAGGGAGGAGATATGTAAAATGATAAACTTGTGATGGGGGCACTTGGCAGAGATCCACATCTTCACTGATGTCGACAGTGCTGCCAATATCTGAGTAATCACTCAATGGCCAGTTTGTTTGTTTTTTTATGAGGCTATTATAGAGTTAGAGAAAGCAGAAGTTTATGTCATACACATTGCAGTAAATGTCAGGGTTCCTCCTGTCCTTGCCAAAGTTTAGCCATTTTATTTTATATTGGACAGTTTTATAAGCACTTTTTCCAGTG
Source organism: Chionomys nivalis (assembly GCF_950005125.1). Lineage (NCBI taxonomy): Eukaryota > Metazoa > Chordata > Mammalia > Rodentia > Cricetidae > Chionomys > Chionomys nivalis. Next base: position 46,052,531 of record NC_080087.1, read on the forward strand.
GCAAGACTTCTTAAAACGTTGATGACGACAATTGTTTTTTGTTTTTTGTTTTTTTGTCAGATTTCACATTGCTTTTATGCAGGAAGATTTACAGCAGAAGTCTTTACTCCATCATTTCATACATCCTTTTTGAGTTTCCCAAAGTGTAATTGAATCTATGGAAGAGAAAGAAGAGAAAGAGAGAGAAAAAGAGAGAGATTACCTACATCTTCTTAGTTTCTACCTCTCAACAGCTCCATCCAACATCCAACCAGGGTTTTGTTGTATCTCACAGTCCTCAGGGTGGAATACTTTCTCCAAAGTCTGTGAGTCAGAAGACAAGATTTCAGCCAACTAAGACATTCCAATCCATAGCTCACATCTTACAGAATAGCAATTCCTGAGACCTACGCTGTATGATAGTGCCAATTCACCTTTATTCATCTCACCACACTCTGTTTTTCAATGATGATTAATTTTACTTTTGTATTAAAACTCTGGATCACCTGATGACTGAGTATATATAGTCAACAGACAGAAACTGGGCAGTTCATATAGGATGTATACTCTTCAGTGAAAAACTGCTAGAAAAAAAAATTAGCTAGGTATGGTGTCATACATCTTAATTCCAATACTGGAGAGATGAAAAAAGATGGATTCCATGACTTTGTGGCCATTCCAGTCTACATAGTAAGTTTCAGGCCAGCCTGGTCTACATAGTAAGTTTTGGGCCAGCCTGGGCTTTATCTCAAAAGAAGTTTCCTATGAAAAATAAAACAGTTGTAAAATGACTCCTGAAACTACTGGACAAATGTTTATTGGTTAGCTCTTCTGAAAAATGATTCAGATGTAGTAAAGAAATGAATGCAAAAGACAAGTTCATGCATATAACTAAGCTATTAAAATAAAATTTTCATAGAAGAGAATGAAACTGGAAACAATCATACTGGGTTAAGTAACCCAGACCAAGAAAGACAAATATCACATATTTTTTCTCCTTAGTGGTATTCAGTTTTGAATTTTCACATATATGTATCCCATTCAGAGTGTATATCAAGCAGATTCTAAATTCAGTAATTGATTCCATATCATGAATAATTATTCAATTGGGGCATTTGACTTCAACTTGTTTTAAATCATCCATGATTCATGCTTTTCTTCTCACAAACTTTGTTTTATGGTTTCTTTGCAGGTCAGGCTTTCTTCTCTTAAGTGATGACTATAACAGTTTTTATTCATAATTGACATTCCTCACCCTACTAGTTAGGAATTCCACCTATTCCTATTGTTCAGTCACAAAATGTAAATTAATTGTGTATTAGCAATACCCTCAAATAAAAAGTAGTTATTTTTTTTAATCAATGTTGGAGCCACCTCATAAACTGTATACTTCAGCACTATCAGGAAACACAGTTAAGTAGAAAATACAGAGCCAGGCCATGATGGTGCACACCTTTAATCCGAGTACTCAAGAGGCAGAGGCAGGTGGATCTCTGTAAATTCGAAGCCAGCCTGGTCTAAAGAGCTAGTTCCAGGACAGGCTCCAAACGACAGAGAAATCCTGTCTCGGAAAAGAAAAAGGGAATACAAAGTATTAGTTATATTAGTATTGAGACAAAGTATGTCTAACAAGTCACCTTAGAGAAAAGGCATGTATTTTGGCTCATGGTTTGAGGCATTTATCATCCTGGGGTTTGGTATGGAAAAGATAAGGCAAGTGGTCATGCTGCATCCATTACCAGGAAGCAGAAGAAATGAATGCTGATGATTCCTTTGCTTTCTACCTTTTTTCAGTCTTATCCTCCAACCCATGTCATGATGTCATCACATTCTGGGTCAGTTTACTTTCCTCAGTAAAACTTTGATGGGAACATTGATGTAGAGAGAGAGTTATGTCTCCTAAATATAAGTCCCATTCAGTTGACAGAAGCTAGACCATCACAGACACCTCCTAGCTACCTCCTCTCAGACATTCAATTCCTAACTTGCCCATCTCCTCTCAGTGCTGGACATCACTTTCCTTCACTTCTTATAGTAGTGAATTTCCATGAAAATATTGCATCAATCTCTGTTATTACAACAGCAATCCAACTTTTCTGACATTTACATTCCTTAAGTAGAGAAAACAATTGATTGCCATGGTAGATTTAAATACATCTGTTCATTTTTTTTCTAGGGATACAACTAGTTTTGAAATTTATTTAACTTATTTTAAATTTCCAGAACATTTTCATTTTATGGCACTATCAGTACTTTCTGTTTATCTGAGACTATTTCGCACCTATTTATTCATTTAAAGCCATTTTGGAGCTTTTTTATGAGTAAAGTTATTCAAAATGGCACCATATCTTTAATATTTATTGACTTAACATACAAGAGATTTTATATAGAAATCTATAAAATTAAGCAAGTATACAAAAATCTTAAAAAAACAGAGATTATGAAATAAACTGTTTTCAAAGAACAAATCGTGTTCTTAATAATTTTAGTATTTTTATTGGTAACAAGGAAAAAAGGATACATATTCTCTCATATAAAGTACAAAATACTTATAAACTTTTTACAATTGATTTACAAACATTTGGCAATTGCTGGGTATAATGAGATTTAGGCAATCATCTTCAGTCTTTTGTTTATTAAAATAATATATTTTCAGAAAACATTCAGGATTCAGTAGCTATTATGCCCTAATTTGTACTCTATTGGTATTGATTAAAATGAAGTTAATTAACTATACCTTTAAAAAATAAAACATTTTGCTATTTTCATATAATTTCCCCCTCATTTTACATTCCTGATTTGCAACAAAGCTTCTATAATTTACTTGTTAATCATGCTTTTTAATTATTCTTTCTGGTTCAAGAGTAAGACACAAAATTGAAGTCATTTTACATGATGGCTCCTGTATATTATGGTCACCTCTTCCTCTTTGGTGTTCTGGGAATACCGTTCAATAGTGTGTTGGAAAATTCTCATTATTCTTCCTGGCAATCATTTCTGGTGACTCTTTGTATTTGCTGACTTAATTTTCTCATTGTTTTCATTGAGTTTATGACTTTGGCTGTCTTGATGGGCAGTAAAAGGAATAGGCAAGAAATCAAAAAACAGATTTTACAAAGATTAAAGGAGTTCAACATTTATTTCAGCTTCCAGTAATGTGCTGTACTTTGTAAGAATGCTAATTGAGAACTCTTTATCATAGTGCCAGACAGTGAAATGAATATACTAGGATGAATATTCATGATTATACCGAGAGGAAGTTACGAAATACTTGACTTCTTCCAGTAACTTTCTGAAAGTTGTAGTTAGTTATATGTTTTTCATTATATGGCATTAATTTTAAATGAAAAATTGTATCAGTTCTTGTCTGTTTGCGTATGCAAATGTGTGTGCATGCACATGGACATACATGAATATGTGTGACATGTGTGTGTAAGTGCTCTTGTGGGGTTATGGATTGGCACGTGTGTGTATATTTGAAGGTCAGGGGTTAACATTAAGTATCTTTCTCAATTGCTGACCGTTCTAATTTTTACCCAAAATTCACAGATTTACGTGGACTGACAGGCTATTGAACCCAGTGATTCTCCTGTTTCCACATCCCCAGTATTAGGATTACAGGAATGCTAATGGCAACCATTTATTTGAACTTGGGTGTCAATTCTTTCTTCTCCAACAGTTTATTATCTGAACCATCACCTAGTCCTGCATGTGTTTCAGATTTGTTTATTCACTGATTGAAAAAGAATGTAGATGACTGCATGTCCTATAAGTTCTGAAACTTATGGAAGTATCCTCTCACATGAACCTTTCATGGTAAGCACAAAACACATTTGTATAGAGAGTCCTTTGTGCAGTAAGTATGTGAAAGCCTACAGATGACATGCAGTTGCCTATTTTGTGTAATTTAATACATAAAAATTTAAAACTTTGGATAAAGTAAAAAAAAAAAACACCGGATTTTGAAAGTTTGGGGAAGATGAGGAAAGTTTATGTTTTCTCGTGGATATTTTTCAGTCAGTGGTTGTCAACTGTACTAATTGAAGGGATATTGTTTAAGAAGAAGAAGACTATCATAGAATTAGTCTGGGGGATCACATTGTTTATTTTCTGCCTTCTGACTCATTTGTGTCTTGGACAGCAGTTTCCAACCTATTATGTGGTTAGAATTATTGCAACACATGTGGCCACATACAGAAAAACTGTCTTTTTCCCCCCACAGGACTTTAGTATTAGATATTATTAAGTTTATAAACAAATGAATTCAGTAGGTGTTAGTTATGTGTGTGTGTGTGTGTGTGTGTGTGTGTGTGTATAAAAATAAAAGTAAAGAAGCAACTGTGAATCTGAGAAGGAAGTGGATGGGAGGAGTTAGAAGGAGATGATGAGATGACAGTGGACACGATACAAGTATTTGTATTAATGAGAGAAATTCTCAAAAGCCAAAACCTGAAATTACAAAAATGTAATTCTATATATACATGCAAAGTTAGATTCTCAAAGAGATTTACCAAAAATGCTTCCAGTGATTTATATGGGGAAACATTATTAAGAATTATTATTACATATTTTAGAATTTATGAAAAACAGAAGAAGAAGAAGAAGAAGAAGAAGAAGAAGAAGAAGAAGAAGAAGAAGAAGAAGAAGAAGAAGAAGAAGAAGAAGAAAACAATCTTGTCCAGACAGCTCACGGTTTCATTTGCTAGACATAAAATACTCTATTTGAGGGTTAAATTTTTTAGAAAAAAAGTCAAAGATAAACTGAAATACAGACTTACCAACTAATATAACAGGAAAATAATTTTATATTCTTTCAACATTTTGAAAGTTGAACTTTTTCTGTATTTCAATTATGAATTCTAAAATTTTCTGTAAGAAAATCTAAAAGACATGATTAAATTTAGCAATTAATGAAATTTCTAGATAAAAAAAAACACATCAGCATGATTTCTATCTTGGAGCTCTATTTGATTATTAAGCTTTTGTGACTGGGGTTTGGAAATCAGCTTGTCAGTAAAACATGTTGCCCAAACATGAAGACCTGAGTTTGATCTTTAGAATCCACATAAACCTTCAGGGATTGTAGTTCAGTACTGTTCTTTCAAAATTAGAACGTTTGCTAGTCAGATGCCTGGTCTAACTAGTGAATGTCAGACCACAACAGAGATTCTGACTCAAAGAACAAAGCCAGAACTGGCTGGGGTGTAAGAAAACTCAAGACTTCCTCTGTCTTCCGTATGTGTAATATGTGTATGCACACACACACACACACACACACACACACACTTTAAATTAGTTTCAAAGCTTGGTTTCCCATATGTAGTTTACATGGGGATAGCGAGATGGCTCATTGGTTAAGAGTGCTTACTTACTGCTCTTGCGAATACCTGGGTTCAGTTTACAGCATCTACATCAGGTATCTCAAAACTGTCTATAACTTCAAACCCAGTGGTCCTGACATCCTATTTTGTCTCTGTGGGCACCTGAACACACATGGAGCAAATAAAATCTTGCAGGCATATACATGCACATAAGTAAAAAAAAAACAATAATTGACAGAACATTTCTTTTTACATAATATGCAAATATTTCTTCTCAATTCAAACAAATTCTTCTGCTTAAATTGTTGTATCAAGCTAAGTTTCACTACTGTTGATTAACTATATGAAAAAACTTACAATGGCTGGCCCAAGGCATTTTTTTCCTAGAGACCAGAAAAAAAAAAAAAAGATTTCCACATATTGTTTTGAGTTAGATATAGTGAAGACATTTTGAAAGTTAATAAGAAAACATTGCTTAATTCACAATTTTCTTTGACATGATATACCACAAAATATTATATTAATACCCATAAGATTAGGAGAATAATTTACAAGAAAACGGTTTCGTATTGCCTAAAATTCCAAACCTAATTTACATCAGCTCATTGTGTTTCTGCTGTCTGAACTTTCCTGAAGGCATCAGCAATCACTTTTCTTCATTGTTAGTTATGTTTACATAAAATTGGAAATTGGGTAATTCTTTGATTCAGCAAGTGATTCAGTAAAGTGAGTATGCTGGCTACAGTGTTCTCTTCTACTAGAGTCTAGTGTTTCAGAAAATGTGAACAAATGTTCCAATCATTGTCTGAAGTTTAGAAATTAGGGTCAGAGATCTTTCTTATGGAATTGCAGCCATGTGAACATTTACTAATTTTTTAGGATTTAATAAATCTTCATTTGTACAAAACCAGTTATGGTATTATGTATAAGGTAAATATCTTGACATTCTTAGGTTATATTGATTTTAGAAGGTTGTATATTGCATTAATTTCCTAATTTTGGTAGTGGCAGATTCAAACAATTAAGTCGTATTTATCAGAGAAATAGGAATGTATTTAATAATTTTTTCTGTTTTTTTTTTTTTTAAGAAAGTATCTACATCATGATTTCTCCAAATTTTGCTTGTTCTTTCATCCAAATCCCCACAGATGTTTGGATCTGGCTGTGAGTTACTCTAAAGTTCCTCCACATTGAGTAAAGTAGAGATTTGCAGCTATACCTTGCCCTACTAGACACTAATAACAACTGAAAATTTACTTTTGGTAAATATATGATATTTGCAATGATCCTTGTCTACATTCTTCCCATGACTCTTCCCTAGATTGTTAATCATAACTAATGTTTTACTGAACACATTATCTATGTATTGCAGGAACTGTCAGGGTAATTAGGCCTTCATTTATTTATTTAGGAAGCCCATTTATAAACAGCATCCTGGCAAGAAGCAGCATCCATCAACAGGTAACAAAAATGTGTGTGGCAGGGAGGGCACACATGTTTTCTGAGTATTGAAGTCAGAGCCTCACATAACCTGGAGAAACATTTGACAAAGCCCCATTCTTTGCTCTAGAAATAGGATGTCTGATAAGTGAGTAACATGAGAAATGGCATAAAGGAGGCCCCAGTGATAGGAAATTTTACAGCATGTGGTTTTCTACTGGCATGGCCTTCATGGAAAACAACATCAGCCAAGAGACTTAGGCTCCAAGTATCCGTGTCAAAATACTCAAGCATTACATGATTGTGACTTGACTATAAAATATGGAGATTTGCTTTATTCCCTGTCTTGTGTGTGTACATTTTCCCAACAGACCACCAGGTACAAATCACTGACAGTGGGAAAGGACATATCCTCGGGAGTAGCTTCACAACTGAGTAGAAGCGTGCAGAGGGCTGAACATGGTTAGCATTGATTATCCACATTTGGTGTTCAGAATTGAAGTCTCAGAAAGTTCAGGAGGCATTTGGAGAAGACACAGAGTAGCGAATACAAAGAAGTCAAGGCTAGATGGTGAGATTATTATTATTGTGATCAAGAGGTCTTCAGTTGCAGAGACAAATACTTATGCTGATGATAATGCTTAATATTCTTGAGACACTACCATCTGGAGAAGAATGGCCTAAAACCCAGAAGATGTCAATCACACTAAAAGATAAGGAAGCCAGAGCTGAAAGGAACAGAAGACTGTGCTATTAGCAGCCTACATGTTGTAGTAAGCAGGGAAGACAGCTCCATATGCTTCTCTATGGGAATCTTTCAGAGTTCTTTCTTAAATCTCTTAGCCATTTACTTGCATCTCTTACTACCCCTGGTTGATTATCACAGGTGCTGCATTCTTTTTTCCCAGAAAAGGCAGGTACCTGTTGGGGTGCCATAACCGTGTGGAAAACATAGTGATTTTGGAATACTACTGCACCAACAAAATCTGTCTGGGCTTGAAAGGCATTGGTGGCCATGGAGAGGAGGTCTAGTCCCATAGCAAATCCAACCACCGAGTTATAATAAGCATAAAAGCTAGGTTAATCTGAGTCCATCTGCTCCAGAGCCCATGCTTGCTGCAATGCCTAATCCCACTATGAGAGGAAGTGGCTAAACAGGTATCTTGTATCTCCCTTTGATAATGCTTTGGAAAGCAAGGTTTTATACCAGCTAAGCAGGCCCTGTTGGCAATATCCTAAAGTATGGTGGCTATTGACGTTCTTAAGATCTGGTTAGAATCTCTGGAGGTCTTTAGGAGTACCAGGCATCTGAGTACCAGGTTGAGAGGAAAATACTGTTTGGGAAATGATGAATGTAATTGTTTTATGCTTCCATATTAATACTGTATTAGTGGCTCAAAATTAACCCCTTTACTGTTAAAATAAGGGAAGACTTTTTAGGGATTACTTACAATGTTTCAAAGAAATTTATCTTACTGAAGTTTGCGATTTGTTGGGACAGGCCATGGTCTAACTAGTCATGTAGCTTCACATTTTCACTTCTAATTATGCTCTTTATTGCATAGTTATAAATTGTTACTGTACAATGGCTTCTCTCATCAAGGGGACAGGGAGTACAGCAGAGTTATAGGGCACTTAGGAAAGCTCCAGTCATCCAGTGTGTCCTGGGTGACCTCAGTGAGCAGAGGCCACCATACAGCTACTTTTCTACCCATTTCAGTTCTCATTGTTTTAGGCCCCCAAGGTTTAGTTCTTGTATATCCAGGAAGACAGGTCTTCAGTCTGAAAAAGGAAGTAACAGACTTCAGTTTAAATTTCTATGTAACATTTACACAAAACTTAGACAAAACCAAGCATATTTAAAAATAGATCCCAACTTTGTGAAGATTCGGCTATTTAGGAAGTTATAATCCTGATAAACATAGGAGAAAATATTAGTAATTATCTTGATGAAACATAAAAGGTTTTATTCTTTTTTTTTCTTCTCTGAAGAAGGTTTTTTTTATTTGGTTTTAAGAAATTTTAACAAAATTTCAAAGTGCAAGTTTTAAATTATCTATCAGCTCTTAGAAATGTTACTAACGGTAGGGCAATGTCTAAAGAAAAAGATTTTATTATTGTCAGTATTGTGAACTGTCATCTTACAAATGAAACAATGTCCAATCATGTTATGTACACCATCTTAAGTTTCAGGGTTTATATGTCACTTTCTGGGATTTTCTTATAGCTATTGTGACACGCATTAGTTTTCTGGTTTGTTCTTTTTTTGTCTGCATTTCAACTTTGGAAAAGCCTACTTAGTTTGACTTATGATAAAATCTTATTTCCCATATAAAGGTCTTTATTACCACACCCATATACTCATATCCTCTTGTGCCATTTTTCCTTTGATTTATTGGTTAAATTTTACTTTTTTCTTAATATCATAAAATAGATCAGCATAAATCGTTTATGAACTTAACTGAAATAGTTGGGTCAGTGAGATATCTCAGCAGGTATCCTGCTGAGTAGACCTGATGACCTGGGTTCTTTCCTCTGGGCCCACTTGGTAGAAGAAAACTAATGGAATTTTCATATTGACATCTTACCAGTATATCTGTGGTGTGGTGCACATGTGCACACACATATACACAATGATAAAAAAGAAGACAAGGCTATCAGAAAGGATTTGATTTTCTTAATCACCATCACGGACAGACCATCTTTTCAACAAAGAAGTATGAAGAGCAAGGGAGGGTAGGATCTTGTTTAGTTTCCTTAAGACTTGAAAGATACCTTTTTGATTAGGCTCATCAGAACACCATCCCAGATGGTCGCTGTGAAAGGAGGAAGATAAGTAAAAGTAATCAGCAGCTATAACCAAGTAAAGTGCTTTCTCAATGTATAAAAAGGCAGCTGAAAGTGAAAGTCTAACAGGGCATGATATCAACTTGACATGAAATGGAAACAAAGACTACACAAAAGATTTTAGAATTAGGACTTTGTTTAGAAGGGAATATACAATATACAGAAGAAAGAGTTCATGTTTTAGGAGAGAAATCCAGCATTGTAAGGAGACCACTTGTTTGTTTCCTAGCCTCCCAGACTCCAGGAATATTCACACAGAAACTGTATTATTTGTAATACTGTTTGGCCAATAGCTCAAGTGTATTGCTAGCTAGCTCTTACATCTAGAATTAACACATTTGGTGCGGGAGAATTGTCTGTATTCTGTCAATCATGTTATAAATAAACCCTGATTGGCTAGTCAGGAAATATAGGTGGAAAAACCAGACAGGAAGTAAAAATGATGTAATGAGAACAGGAGAATTCTGAGAAGGAGGAAGTTGATTCCTCCCACTCCTGTCTAGACCACCGAAGGAGCAGAATGTGATCTGCCCCACTGAAAAAGGTACTGAGCCACATGGCTAACATAGATCAAAAAATGAATTAATCAAGAGTTAGTCAATGAGAGGCTAGAGCTAATGCGCCAATCAGCTTATAATTTATGGAGACCTATGTGTGATTTTCATTGGGGCTAAACACTTATGGGGTAACGGGCAGGACAAAAACCCCAACAACAAGCAGGCCCGTTCATGTTACACTCATTTCCATTATTTTATATTTCACCACAAGGCTTATGGCCTACCAGCAAGGTTTTAGCTTGTCTGTCTCTGGCAGTGGTTCCATGGCTTCTCTCTAACTCTGCCTTTCTTTCTCTCAGCATTCAGTTTAGTTTTCCCTGCCTAGCTAAGTTCTGCACTGCTATAGGTCCAAAGCAGTTTCTTTATTCATTAATGGTAATTACAGCATACAGAAGGGAATCCCACATCAATCCAGAAGTCAGACAGCAGCCAGAAGAGATTACACCCCAGAAGCAGGCTGTGAGACAAGGTATTATCAAAGTACAATTACAACCAAAAGGACAACCTGGAGGGCATCTTAGCTCTCATTTGCTGCAGGGAATAAAAAGCAAATACTGTAATTTGGGGTATGCCCAGATAATTTAAGGTCCTCTTACTCTTTTTTTTTTTCCCTCTGACTCTTTAAAAAGAAATTAGGTTTAACTTTGAATCCATGTTTTATATTGGGGACAAGGTCCAGGCAGGCTATCCAGAAATGGGGAGATACAGTTTGAATGTAGAACTGAACATGGAAAAGGAGGGGAAGGGAAGATTCTCTACCTTGGAGAAGGGAAATTAGGTAATCTGTTAGTCTCTCAAGAAACTCAAGAAAGTTGGTCAGTGATGGCCAAAAGAAGAGTCCATGCATGCTGTTTCCCTATTATACATAACTCTGTAAATGCTCGATAAAAGAGCTGTAGGCAGGAGATGTAAACATTAAAAATCAGAAATTCTGGCTAGGAGTAGAATGCAGTGAAGTGTCAGGAATGCATATACATTGAGAAAGCACGTCTACCCTTCCTACTCTCAAGAGTAACAGACACAAATATTAGAAGAAAACATGAGGGACTAGTCACAGAAAAAGTCCTCAGGTAGCATGTTGGTTTATGCTGGATGAACTTCCACCAACTGTTCACATGCTGAAATTGAGGAGTTTCTTTGAAAGAAGAAAGGTAGCTGCTAACCCTCATGGTGTATAATGGCTACCCCATTTCTTCACTTCTTTTCTGTCCCACAAAGGAGTCAACTTAGACACACACTTGATAGCTGATAAGGGAATGTAAGACTTTCCACAAAGGGCCAAAGTAATTCCTTAGCTTGTACAGTGATGAGCATGAGCAGGCTAGTGTCAGGCCAGAAACTTCCTCAGGGTGTCAACCTAGGCAATGACCCTCAAAACCAGCCAGCCAGCAATCACCAGCATGAAAGTAAATGGCCAAGGCAAGTACAATGGAGATGTGTGCGGTAAAAGCCATGAGTCAGACAAAGAGAAAAACTAGTGAAATGAATCACAAGTGTGCCAGTACCCTAGAGAGGTGAATCTCATCTGACAGGGTAGAAGTTACTCTGTAGCAGTTAATCAAGAAGGAAGTTACCTGCCCTGTATCTAAGCAAAAAAGCATCCCACTTAGCCTTTCTCTAAAGCACAGTGAGTCTCCAAGGCTTAGACCTTGGATATCTATGTGGTACATCAAGGGTTAGCCTTCAAATGATTCAGTACTGACTGTTAGTATGCAGCAAGTTTGCCTTTTTCCCCCTTTGTTCTACAATAGCTATATAAAATATAATCAAAATGTATGTTCATTTTGTCGTCTATTTTGAATGATATAATTGAAACTTAGCTTATTTTGTATGAAATAGGTCAAACCTAACTCTACATAGAACCATACTTTTTTTTCAAAATGCTTTACACTATTAACAAAAGTGGTGCTTTGTTTTCTTTTAAGTTAAGCTGAATTAAGGTATTGACCACTGATATTTTGTTACATAAAGCAGAAAATTATTGATTCTCAAAAATGCTTCTAAAATGTAATAAAAGTATATTTAATGTGAAAGACAATAAAATAACAGTATGAAATAATATACACAGTTTTAAAAATTTGATTTCTTAATTACAGCCAATTTTTTCAATATTGTATAAGAGGTTAATAAGAAAGCACTCTTCAAGCTGGGCGGTAGTGGCACATGCATTTAATCCCAACACTCGGGAGGCAGGCAGATCTTTGTGAGTTTGAGGCCAACCTGATCTACAAGAGCTAGTTCCAGAACAGACTCCAAAGCTACAGAGAAACCCTGTCTCAAGAAAAAAAAAAAAAAAACAACAAAACAAAACAAAAAGCACTTTTTATTTAAGCAAAGCTTGGCAACAAATATGGGTACTATTTCAGTATATTAAAGATATAATCTTACTAATTTCTGGGGCAACATAAGGAATTTTAAAATGTCTTACTGAAAAATACATCACATTAGGCAAAATCAGCTATAATCAAATATTTATTTTAACTCCAAAGTGTCATATATCACAAAGTACTGGAAAGTTATTTTAGATTAAATGATCTACTCTAAGATACTCTATTCATTCAATCTTGACCACAAAACAAAAGGAATAAATGACTATTAAATATATTAATATAATAAATAAAATGGATGTACTTACAAAATTTGCTAGTTTAAAGTATTAGAATAGATAAAGAAATTATCTAAAAGCCATATGCAACAACAGAAGCTTCTCTAACTCCAGTGTGGTCCTATGGGAAGTTGAGGGGAAGAAACAGCAGACTCTGGTTGCCAGGAACCCAGCTAGTCTGAATGATGGAGCTATGAAGAGATCTTGTCAAGGTAGAAAGGTGAGAACCAGTGTCTAAAGGTTGGACTCCCACCACCAAATGCAAACTCTGACACTCTTCACACTAAATTCACTCAAGATGTCTCAGAACCTTTGCTCATGTGATGCAAGCTACAACCCTGTAGAATTCACTTTGAGAACATCGGACCACAGAATTGTAGAGACAATGGAGAAACACGCTTTTCCCTGTGACTAAGCCACAAAAGTAACAGAAATCAGAGATATTCAACACAGACTGTGGCGTGTGAGATGCTTTAAGTGCAAAACAGAACTACAGCACTCGGATGCTTGAATTCATTTTTCATTTTGTTTGTTTGCTTGTTCGTTTTACTTTGTTTTCTTTCTTTTAATATAACCGATTACTGTTACCCCTCCCCCTTCTCCTAGTTCATTTGAACCTTCGCTCCTAACCCTGTCTCATTTGAAAATAAACAAGTTTCTAAAGGATGATATAATATAACATAAAATGATATAACTAGATAAAACAAAAACATTAGAATATGGCAAAACAAACAGAAGTAAAAGAACCCAAGACAAGCTAAAAGAAATGGATATAGACTTGTTCACATACTCAGGAATCCCATAAAAACATAAAATTGAAAGTCATAATATAAATGAAAAGTTCCTGTGGGGAGGCAAAGAGAGACAAGGGGAGAAACACACACACACACACACACACAGAGCTGATATGACATTATTTTGGATATTTTGTAAGACATGAATTTTGCACAAGAGTAAATAGAGTTTTGTCCAGCTACAATGAAAAGTGAAATTATCAAATCAGCTGGAAAATGAATTGAACTGGAGAGCATCATGTTTGGAAAAATAAACCAGATTTTAAAAATAAAAAACAAATATGCATTTTCTTTCATATTCAGAATCTAGAGTAAAAAAATAATAAGACTTGAAAATAAAAGAGAGACAAAGAGTAAATTGATCATGGGGGAGAGAAAGGATGTTAAAGTTGGTTGAAGTGTACAATATATACACAAAATAAAATAATAAAGTCCATTATTGTTGTATAACTAAATATATGCAAACGAGAGCATTTTAAAATAAGCCCTTTTTTACTCTTCAAGTGTTTCTGGACTTGAAGGAAGGACTGCATGGGGCTATAGCCTTGGGTCTCTATTCCAAAGAATGAAGTTTGTGAAAGTGGTCCAAAATAAGATCTATTCTAGAGATACAAAACGAAGTTTAGATGATGTCAAGAGGAATCTGTTCAAAGATGACTGATGATCCAGGACAATAGTAAATAGAATACACCAAAATACAGAATGAGTTTATAAAAGTAGCAGAGGTATCTGTCAGATGTTTATACTCATATAGAAGGTGATATGATGGTCCGTGAAGCACGTGCACATTAGCTACTAAAGTATGGAGTCAAATTTGTTCCAACAGTTTAGGTTTCATCCCATTGTTAAGGCCTGCTCTTGGTTCACTGGCTTCTCAATATGTTTGGCAAGGACAAAATATATGAAGGCCACATGGAGCTGACTGGAGAGGAACACATATGGAAAGCATTGCTTTGACTTGCTTTGTGGGTGAAGGTCTTGTCTGAACTACAGCTGGCAATAAAATTGGGGCCCTGAAGGCTCTTCCTAATAGTGCACAGTGATTTTCTTGTGATTCTGAAAGCAAGTAGTTTATCAGAAGCATGTCATGGGTAGAATGCTGAAAACTATGTCCTTTTTTTCTTTTTTTAATTGATTTTTATTGAGCTCTACTTTTTCTCTTTTCTCCTCCCTGCCTCTCCCTTTCCCTTCAACCCTCCACGAAGGTCCTCATGCTCCCAATTTACTCAGGAGATCTTGTCTTTTTCTACTTACCATGTAGATTAGATCTACGTATGTCTTTCTTAGTGTTCTCATTGTTATCTAAGTTCTCTGGGATTGTGATTTGTAGGCAGTTTTTTTTTTTTTTTTTTTTTTGCTTTATGTTTAAAAACTACTTATGAGTGAGTACATGTGATAATTGTCTTTCTGTGTCTGGGTTACCTCACTCAAAATGATGTTTATTAGCTCCATCCATTTTTGACAAAGTAGCAGAAAATATCAAATGAAAAAAAGAAAGCATATTCAACAAATAGTGCTGGTATAACTGGATATCAACATGTAGAAGAATGAAAAGAGACCCATATCTATCACCATGCACAAAACTCAAATCCAAATGGATCAAAGACCTCAACATAAAGCCAGCCACACTGAACCTCATAGAAGACAAAGTGGGAAGTACACTTGAACGTATTGTCACGGGAGACCACTTCCTAAATATAACCCCAGTAGCACAGACACTGAGAGAAACCATTAATAAATGGGACCTCCTGAAATGGAAAAGCTTCTGTAAAGCAAAGGACACAGTCAACAAGATAAAATGACAGCCTACAAAACTGTCTTATGTAACAGATGAAGACAGAGATGCAATTCTCTCAGTGCATAAAGAACAACACAGTCCCAGACATGGAGGCCAGGTTGAAGCAAGTTCATACTGCTGTGAAAGAGAAGATAGTCTAGCAGAAGCCAAAAAGAGAAGGCAAGAAGAGATGGAACTTTCCCCAAATGCCCCTTATCAAGAAAGATTAGGTATAAGACAAGCTTCCTTGCGGATAACAAATAGACTCTGAGAGCTAAAATAATTTTCTATAAAGATTATTTTTCATAAAGACAAATTTTCAACAAAGCAGATAAAATCAAAACAAAATTTAAATCCATTAAGTTTGAGGTAATTATACCGCCCAAAATAATGTGAGTCTGTCTCATCTATGCTGTTGATGAATTCCTGGAAAAAAGAGATAAAATCCCACTCTCAGATTTCTTTTGGGCAAAAGACTACCACACCCCTTTATTTAGACACCCACCAGCCTGCTTTATGTTTTAAAGTCAAGAAGATTACATATCAAGTAAGGGAATTCTTTAGAATAAGTCTTTCTATATAGGAAACAATCTAACAAGGTCTGCTGCTTTCTTTGGAGGTGCCACTAAAACATGACTTCAGTAGCTGGACGTAGAGACCATGTAACAACTCCACATCTTACAGGCTCTGCTGCCTATTAACTCTCTGACTATATTCTAGATCTTTCTGTCTTGTAATCCTGCTCTGATCACACTGACCCAGTAGCTACTTTTTGAACATATAAGGATAGTCTTAGCACACTGCAATTTTACTTTTTTTTTTTCGATTAGAGACTATTTTGAAGACACTTGTGTGACTTACAAACTTGCTCCTAGCGATACATTTACAAATTCTTCTTTCACTCACTTTTCCAATCCTTTGCTTTTCTGTCAGCTGTGTGGCAAGATGTTTCCTTGGGAGACACAACACATACCTCTTCCTACCCTAGATAAGGAACCCACAGCACACTAAAGTACAGATACCACCAGCGTCCAACTTGGTGAAGCAATGAAGTTTTATTGGGGTTATTCACAGGAGCAGAAATGAAAACAGATCTTCATCATCAAAGTCCACACCAGCATGACTAACAGCTAACAAAATTTGCGATCATGGAGTATACTGCAATACCTACAGGCAGCTCAGCAGGTTGGAGAGTATCCCTTCCAAGTGACTCAATTGGTCTAAAACTCTTCCAGGAGCCTTGCTTGTTTTTCCCTCTTCCAGGCATCTGATCTGGTGTGAACCTTCCTTTCAGCTTCGGTTGTCTGAGGGAGACTTTAACTTCTTTGTTGCTTATTCTTCCTGGCTGGGGGGGGGGTCTAGTAATCATGTTAGTTTCAGGGAATTCTGGAAGCTATTTGGAGTTGTTTACCTCCCTGCTCAAAGAACTGCTGTGGAGCATGGATTGTTTCAATCTCAGAGGAAACTTTTTATACAATATCCCTTTATATTTTCTACTTCTTTGCAGATAATTATATTGTTTTTCCCAGTATATAGTAATGTATATGGAGTCACATTTAGTTACATTTTAATGATGTTTTGCTGTGTCTGCAGTAAACTTGTTTCTTAGTAACTGTTCATTAGGCAGTTAATGAATAATGAATACATAATAAAGAAGAATAAATACAGAAATTCTTCAGGTACCGTACATCCATAAAGACAATTTAAATTGATGCTATACATCAAAAGGAAGTATGGGGTGACTTGAGTTAGTGTGTACTTTTCTGTCCAGTTTTCTGTTAGCCCTCTCCTTACTGAATGATATTTTTATCTTTGGTAATATAGTTAATATTTATCTTTCTTAAAAACTTTGGATATATCCTGACATCAATATATTTACTCTCAATCTTCCTGAACATATTTTTAAATCTTCTTTTTGGTCATGTTTATTTGAAGATTTCAGACATTAACAGTGACATGTAATAGCTCTCAGGGAAGCAGAGCTTGATTCTCTCACAGTTCCCTGGGAAATTTACTGATTTCCAATCTCACAGGGAAGGTTATCAGATCACACTGAGAGAATGATTGTGGTCTCAAAATATCTTAAAAGAAAAAGTCAACAGTAGAGTTACTTATAGATATTTTCCAAGCAAGTGGAGCTTATATGCAAAGCAATAATTCGCTTGTAGAATCCCAGGGCAGGTTTATAATCTCTTAAAACTTGTAAGAAGACAAATTTGGAAACATTTTCTGGTGTTTAAAGAATGAAATTTTCAACGACATGTCTTTTAGATGGCATAACTCGCTTTAAGTTTGCATATAAATTAAAGTAACTGGAAATAATTGCTTACTAAGCCTTCACTGTATTAACAAATATGAGTCTTATAAAATTTAAGAATGGCGAAGCTCAGCAGTAGATAAATCTTCCTAATGAGATATGCACACAAGGTAATCTCAGGTAACTTAGCTTCCTGAGGAACTCCCGGTTCATAGGCTTGTCTGATTCTTCATGAATATTGTTGGTCTGTATTTTTTATACCCAATAACAAATAAATTCACCTTGTTGCTACCGGAAGGCTACATCATAATTAGTTTCCAGTTAAAATGAGAAGGTCCCAAGACAAGTTGTTGTCCAATGTCTCACCTAAGTATTCTAAGAATGATTAGGTGCATTAAATTTTGGGAAAAAATCACTGTGATTAATATGAGCACTAGAAAAAATTATGAAATAGAAATTATGCATAGAGTTGGTAATTACAAGATACTTATGGTGTATCTTGTGCATCTGTTGGTCCATTTTTCAGCATTTGTGAGAATAAAGTTTTTTTCTCTCTGATTGTATTGCATGTCACACTGTAGGCAGAAAGAATACCTCAATGAGGAAATGAATCTTGACAATTATGTCTCACTCACTTTGCAGAAAAACCAGTTCATGTGACTGAGCTAATTCGCTATCTACCAGTACTATAGAAAGGCATCATTTCCTTAAAATAAACTTCATGATGTTCTATAAACTCAGTATTTGTTAGGCTTGTTTTATCTATTTGACTCTTGTGTCTTAACAGCATTGCTTGCTGCACTGTATTTTTCAGCACGTTTCATCTCCTGACTAACTGCCAACTTCTCTTCATCAGATTTGCAGAGGATACATTTGATAGACAGTTTAAAAAGAGCAAAACACTCTAAGTGCCTTTCATATCACTCCTGGGATAATCTAGCTGAAAACACTTCAACTTCTATTTTTTATTTTTTAATTAATTTATTTATTTATTAAAGATTTCTGCCTCCTCCCCGCCACCGCCTCCCATTTCCCTCCCCCTTCCCCAATCAAGTCCCATTCCCTCTTCAGCCTTAAGAGCAATCAGGGTTCCCTGCCCTGTGGGAAGTCCAAGGACCACCCACCTCCATCCAGGTCTAGTAAGGTGAGCATCCAAACTGCCTAGGCTCCCACAAAGCCAGTACGTGCAGTAGGATCAAAAACCCATTGCCATTGTTCTTAAGTTCTCAGTAGTCCTCATTGTCCACTGTGTTCAGCGGATCCGGTTTTATCCCATGCTTTTTCAGACCCAGGCCAGCTGGCCTTGGTAAGTTCCCGATAGAACATCCCCATTGTCTCAGTGTGTGGGTGCGCCCTTCGCGGTCCTGAGTTCCTTGCTCATGCTCTCTCTCCTTCTGCTCCTGATATGGACCTTGAGATTTCAGTCCGGTGCTCATTGTGGGTCTCTGTCTCTGTCTCCTTTTATTGCCTGATGAAGGTTAATATTCAGGAGGATGCCTATATGTTTTTCTTTGGGTTCACCTTCTTATTTAGCTTCTCTAAAATCACGAATGTCCTTTATTTATGGCTAGAAACCAAATATGAGTGAGTACATCTCATGTTCCTCTTTTTGGGTCTGGCTTACCTCACTCAGGATAGTGTTTTCTATTTCTGTCCATTTGCATACAAAATTCAAGAAGTCATTGTTTTTTACTGCTGAGTAGTACTCTAATATGTATATATTCCATACTTTCTTCATCCATTCTTCCATTGAAGGGCATCTAGGTTGTTTCCAGGTTCTGGCTATTACAAACAATGCTGCTATGAACACAATTGAGCATATACTTTTGTTGTAGGATAGGACATCTCTTGGGTATATTCCCAAGAGTGGTAATGCAATCCCCATCAAAATTCTTCACAGATCTGGAGAAGACAATAATCAACTTTATATGGAAAAACAAAAGAAAAACCCAGGATAGCCAAAACAATCTTATACAATAAAGGATCATCTGGAGGCATTACCATCCCTGACTTCAAACTCTATTACAGAACTACAGTATTGAAAACAGCTTGGTATTGGCATAAAAACAGAGAAGTCGACCAATGGAATCTAATAGAAGACCCGGACTTTAACCCACAATCCTATGAACACCTGATTTTCAATAAAGGAGCTAAAAGAATACAATGGAAAAAAAGAGAGCACCTTCAACAAATTGTGCTGGCAAAACTGGATGTCAATCTGTAGAAGAATGAAAATAGATCCATGTCTGTCACCATGCACAAAACTCAAGTCCAAATGGATTAAAGACCTCAATATCAGTCTGAACACACTGAACCTGATAGAAGAGAAAGTGGGAAGTACTCTACAACACATGGGCACAGGAGACCACTTCCTATGTATAACCCCAGCAGCGCAGACATTAAGGGCAACATTGAATAAATGGGACCTCCCAGACTGAGAAGCTTTTGTAAAGCAAAGGACACTGTCACTAAGACAAAAAGGCAGCCTACTGACTGGGAGAAGATCTTCACCAACCCCGCAATTGACAAAGGTTTGATCTCCAAAATATATAAAGAACTCAAGAAACTAGACCGTAAAAGGCTAATCAACCCAATTATAAAATGGGGCACTGAGCTGAACAGAGAATTCTCAACAAAAGAAGTTCAAATGGCCAAAAGAAACTTAAGGTCATGCTCAACTTCCTTAGCGATCAGGGAAATGCAAATCAAGACAACTTTAAGATAACATCTTACAATTGTCAGAATGGCTAAAATCAAAAACACCAATGATAGCCTTTGCTGGAGAGGTTGTGGAGTAAGGGGTACACTCATCCATTGCTGGTGGGAATGCAAACTTGTGCAACCACTTTGGGAAGAAGTGTGGCGGTTTCTCAGGAAATTCGGGATCAACCTACACTTCAACTTCTTTCAGGTAACATGAGTGTAGATTTTCAAATATTATAACACTGCCATTCATTATTTGATTGCTTAGAAAGAACATATATTTGTACTCTTATTCATTTCTTACTTATATCAATTTTGTCTATGATCAATGGGTATACTTACTTTCAACATCTCTAAGATGAACCCATGACATTGATAACATAGTTTGAGTCTGCACTATTGTAAAAGCAATAATAGCTGTAAAGTTCAGTGTGGGCCTTTGAGGTGTACCTGAAGTGAGTAACCCATTTGAGTGCTGGACATTTCATGTGGCCAAATGAACAGATAATATGAATAAATTGATGCTACATGGCAAGAAAAAACAGTAACAGATATATGAAAGTCGGTGTTCAAATTGAATTAATTATACATTAAACATATTTATCTTATGAAGAATTCCATGTAGTGTAAACAGACTTTGTGTGGCTTAAAAACTGCTAATTTACTTTGAGAAAAGTGGATTAACAAATAATAAGCTCAAAATAATCGCAGTCAACTGCTATTTACATACAATATTGAGGGTTTTAAAAATGTTTTAGGTTAAGTACATATAAACCCAACACTGTATAGCCATCAAGTACTTCTGTGCAGTGGAAAATAAATGTTGCTTGGAGAAAGCATATATTTAAATGTTAAGTGGAAACACTGGAGACTAATGTTCAGCCTTGTAGCTACTCAACTCTTGTCATCACTCATTGTCTACTTGTATGGCTGTCTATGCTTCCTAGTTGTTAAAAGTTAGAGGATTCCTTAGAAATTTACAAGGGTGAAGTGCAAAGTTAGCATGTATTGATGAGCATTCATGTGCTTCCCGTAGACAATTAAAAATTAACATCTAACAGCATTATTACTGTAAGTTCTCTGCATGTTCCCTTTCCTCTATTAATTTTTACCTCTTAATTTACAGATCGAACATCTAAAGTTCTGACTTAAATAATTAACATGTGTTATTATTGATTTTATTTTTATAGGAGTTTTAAAGCCAGATCTTAGTGTATATACGGTTTATTAATTCTTCCATAAAACAAATAAATAAAATAAAAAGGAATGGTACAGAAATTTCATCAATATGAAAGCTAATAAGTTGTACAGCATAATTTTATCAACTCTGAGGAGTAATATCCACATATAGACAAATTAAAACAGACTATAAAATGCTAGTGAGTTAGCGTTTGGACAGATTGCCTTGGAAGTATAAGGATATAAGTTTGATGATCTAAACCCACGCAGAAAATCATATACATGTAAACCACACTCAGCAGGTTGTATTTTATTTATGTATTATTATTCATTTATACATATATGTGATAATTGATTCAGTTCATGGAAGAAGTGAGAAGGAGGAAATGGAAGAGGAAAATTACGTAATTATATTTTAGTTAAAGTAAAATATTTTCAAAACTTTGGGCATAATGGTGTTTGCTTATAATCCCAGTTAACTTGGGGGATGCAGAAGAAGGCAGATCTTTGATACTCATTGCAGAACCAGCTTGGCCTTGTTGACAAGTTACAGTTGAGTGAGAAACTCTGTCTTAAACAGGTAAATATTGCATAAAGAATAACACCAAAGTTGTTCTCTGACTTCTAGCCACACATACCTGTTCATGTGCATTTACACACAGATGAATATAGACATGAAGTTGAAAAGATTTTGCATGGGGAAGGATTCCACATTTTGAACAAGGTGGCATTATCCAGAATGGAAAAATATTTATAAATTATGCATCTGATAGTGGTTAGTATGTACATAAAGAACTGAAAATATTTGAATATTAAAAAATAACCCAAGTTAAAAATCGTATATTGAGCCAGGCTTGCTTATGCATGCCTCTAATCCCAGCACTTGGGAGGAAGCATGATCTTTGAGAGTTTGAGGCCACTTTAGTCTACACAGAAAATTCAACAACAAAAATGGTACACTGAAATAAACAGACTTACAAAAGATAAAATGTAAATGACTGAAAAATACTTAAAGACATGTTCAACATTCTTATCTTTCAGAAAAATGCTAATTAAAACTACTTTGAGATTTCAGCCTAACCTAGTCAGAATGGCCAAGATCAACAAAACAAAGGAAAGCAAGAAAAGGGGAAAACGTATTCATTATTGCGGGGGTACAAACTTGCACAGCCACTATGGAAATTAGTGTGGCAGTTCCCTGGGGAGCTGAAAATGAACCTACCATATGAATCAGTTATATTACTTTGGGAATATAACCAAAGTACAATGGAGACATTGCTCACCCACATCTATTGCTGCTCTAGCAATAACTCGTAAATTAGAAACAGGCTAGATGTTTACCTACTCGTGAATGGTTAATGAGAATAAGTACATTTATACAATAAGATGTTACTTAGCTCTTAATAAAGTAATGAAGTTTGCAGATAAAATATATGGGACTGGAAGCAATCATCTTGAGAGATAACCCAAACCAAAAAGACAAATATTGCATGTTTTCATTGCTATGTGGATATTAGATTTTAAGCTTTCTATATATGAGCTACAATCCAAATAACCAAAGAGGTTAGATAATCAGGGTTCAGGGATTAGGAGGGGCTTTTCCAATGACAAAATAAATTATAACCTAGAAACATAATGTTAAACTGAAAGTTTTACTAGAATGGTTCAATATCAGGTTTGATGAAGAAATAAAAAGTACCAACAAACTAAAAACCAGATTGTTAGAAATTATTCAGAGATATAATGACTCAGTAAAGCTTCATTGACTTATGTCGTATCACTAGCTGATAGGCTGTCTCGCTGGATGAAACCTATGACAAAATAAATAAGAAATCAATCAAAACAACAAAAAATATGCTGTATATATAAATGAGCACTTTACATGGAAAGATTATGTGAAATGTTTACACTAAATAAAGGAAAGTTATTAAAGATATTTATGTTTACAGGATTACACACACTTGAGCACTGCATATGAGGCATAGATATGGGAGTTTGATATAACATAGTATGAAATGTCAATTTGTTTTTCAGATAAATTCAAATAAGGAAGTCATAACTATGAACTACATTCCACACCCACCTTAGAATACTTTGTATGGTGCTTAAAAGATATAGCAGCATTGTTTGTCATAACCAGAACCTGGAAACAACCTAAATGCCACTCAACCAAAGAATGGATAAGGAAAATGTGGCACATTTATGCAATGGAGTACTACACAGCAGAAAAAAATCATGACACCTTGAATTTTGCAGGAAAATGGATGGAGCTAGAACACATTATTTTTAGTGAGGTAACCCAGACACAGAAAGACAATTATCACATGTACTCACTCATACGTGGGTTTTAAACAAAAAGCAAAGAAAACCAGCCCACAAATCACAATCCCAGAGAACCTGTTCAACAGTGAGAACCCTGAGAGAGACATACATGGATCTACATGGAAAGTAGAAAAAGACAATATCTCCTGAGTAAACTGGGAGCATGGGGACCTTGGAAGAGGGTTGAAGGGGAGGGGAGAGGAAGGGAGGGGAGCAGAGAAAAATGTAAAGCTCAATAAAAACCAATTAAAGAAAAGAATAAGCTAGATCCCAGTGAACTACATGAATGAATATCAAACATACAATGCCGAGGAATTAATGCATTTTATTCATTCAAATTTTAGTAAAAAAGTTTATTCTTACTCTACATGTATGAGTGTTTTCCTTGAACATACAAAAGTCTGGTATCCACAGAGTCCAGGAGAGGGCATTGAATCCTGTGGAAATGGATTTCTGATGTCTGAAGCTGCCATGTGGGTGTGAAAACTGAACTTGAGTCTTCTCCAGGAGGAGAAAATATTTTTAACAAATGGGTCATCATTAAAATTTACAACAAAGAATTAAATATGAGTGTGAATGCTAATGCTATCAAAACAAAACAGTTACTTTGAAAGCAGAACTAATTTGACTTGAACTATATAAGTAACATTTTACTTACTGAAACAATAATATTTCAGAAGAAACAGCAGAATATATTTTAATATCAATGAAAATGAAGAAATTATTTATTTTATTGTATTAAACTTATTTTATAAGTTATTATTTTTTTAATTACAATACTATTTTCACAGTATGTGAAACTTGATATTTAATTTATGAAAATGTTTAATTATCTATTTTTAGTAAAATTTGTAGTACTTTGGGTGATGGATTTGCCAAACTACTCTAGTTCTAAATACATAAAAGGGTAAAAGAAAAATTACAGGTAAAGTGCTATAGGACAGCATTCAGGGCTCAAAACCTCCTAGAAATTTATTAGGGAAATGTCAGTTAGCCAGCTGTCATGGGAGTGAGATCCAAAATTTTAAGCATAAACTGTCCAAACCCTGTCTGAGAGCTAACATACACAGGCGTGCTGTGGGATTTTAGAATACATGGATTATTCAGAGATTTGAGAATTCTGCTCTCAGCTACAGTGTTTTACATAGCCAATTTATGACTGCTCTTAACTTTAGTTCATGTGATGAAGCAGGGAATTTAAATCAATCACTTGAGAACAGATCAGTCAGAGCTGCCCAATCCTCTTGCAAAAGAGAAGACTTAAAGAGAAATGGCCAGAACCTGAAAGTTGGATAATTTCAAATCATACAATATTTATGTAATTGAGAAAAATACAGAGCTCAATAGATTAAAAATGTACAAAGATACACACAAAAATGTTAGTTGTTGTGTATAAGAGTAGAAACAGTGAGTGGACTCTCTCAGTGCCCTGAATGGGACCCTGGCTATGTAAGTTAGTTGATACAAGGTGGAACAGCAAGTACCTGGGCAGGAAGTGCAGCTCCATTTGTTTTCCACGGGAAGACGTATAACATTCATTAACTACATAAACTTTATGCTTTCTTCTGTCTAATATGTGGATAACACCAGCTCACTCTGAAATAATCCCAGTTTAAAATGGATATCGTCCGCCACCATTTTTGATTAAGCGTCTCTCCAGCTTGGCTGTTAAGGGTGAGCAGACTGATTAGAACAAGTGCCAAATCCCTCAGAATGAAAAATATGGGGTACAAATATGAAAAAAAATAATGCTTATGTTAGAAAATGAAGCACGGCTATTGTTGTTGGCACTTACTGTTCCCTTCTTAGGATATGAGCGGACCCCGGTAAACCTGTACATCACCATTTTCCAATTGAATTTTTCTAGTTGCAAACTCTTTGTCAGACATCAAGGACTCAATAAAAACATGCAGTTTCGCCTTAGAATTTGTCACCTAGTGAAAGTATTTGAATTTTTAAAAATCGAGTGATATAAAATAAAACTAAAGGGAATCTGGAAAGATGGCGAGGTGATTAAGGGCACTGGATTCTCTTCCAGAGGACCTGGGTTTGCTTTTTGGGAACCCACGTGGCGGCTCACTACCCTTTGAAACTCCAGGTTTAGAAAATCATACACCATCTCTTTTCATCCTTTTTGGCATTGCACTTACATGGTGCACATAGATAGATACATGCACGTAAAACACACACACACGCACACACACACAGAAAGACAGAGACAGACAGACATAGACAAAGAGACACACAGAAAGAGGAACAGAGAGATAAAAAACAGATACAGAAGAGAAAGATTAGGAACAAATCAAGCCTACGCCATTAGCAACAGTAAATACAGATGGTTTTAGGTCTAGAAGAGGGTCACTTTTCCATTAGTTCTCAAACAATGATGAGGTGAACTATGGAAGTTTCCGGTAAGAGATGGAAAAAACTTATACAGAGTGCAGACATGTGAAAGATAATGATTTTTCAGACCCGACAAAGAACTAATTTATGTAAATAATTTTGCAGTGCATAAATAATAATTCATATGAGGTTGTTTGCAGAGAGGTCTTTTATTCTGTGTTGCATAAATAATGGTCTTGTAAACAATTTGTTGTGTGTTTCTTTTTCCAGTGATAATTGGAGTCAATACATAATGGAGAATTTTTAATGACCATTTGGAGCTTTGCAGATGGGAGAAATTAAATTCCAAATAAAAACATATTTAGCTTTTTGTCTGACTTAATCCTGACTTCCAGGTGTCATTGTTGCTTTATTGTTCAATGATGTGATAAATAGGATGATTAATGGACTTATCATTTAACTTGATTTACCTCTTTGTGATTTCTATTTGTTTTTCTAAGTAGTCCCATTTGTATTAAGATTTATTTTAACTTCTTTTAGCTTTTAAAGATATAGAATACAAAAGAATTATGTAATTTCCCATCTAAATCCTACTTTTTCATCAGGATCTCAAGTAAAGAATATTGTTTACTGAGACTTCCTTTGCTGAGAGCATCTCTTGATTGACGAAGGATAAGTAAGCTCATCTCTATAAATATACCAATATTACAAAATAGAGCTCAAGGCTTGCCAGAATGCAGAACTCTTCATCAATAAAGAAATTCCTTAGTAAATGTCAGTTCCTATCTCTTTCCTTGTTTCTTGAGTAGCATTCTGACCTTGTTTGGAATAACAAAAAAGATAGATATGTTTAAGATGGCTACAATATTAGAGCAGGGAGGAAGGCATCATTTAAGTTAGATGCCTTAGCTATGAAAACTCTATTCATGGTATGAGAAAGGAGATTTAAAGAACCCTGGAGGCTTTCTAGACAAATATCCTTATTTCACAGATGACAAAAGCAAAGTTCAAAGCTTTAAGTGATTTCAACTGGGTAAATCACCCTGGTCCTACAGCCCAGTGCTGTTCTAAGGCATCTGTCTGCTTCCATGTTTCCTTATAAAATATCTTCTTTAATATCATTCTTAATCTGAAACAGCACTAAATGATAATGTGCTTTCTAATTTGAAACACAATGTCGACACATAGGAGTGCTAGAATAGTGCTCTTATAGCCTTAGAATCAAACCATGCAATAAGGACAAACCATTAGTTACCAGTGCCTTTGTATATTTATGGCAGTTCTAATTTCAAAAACAAAAAAAAATTGTTTTATTTTGGGTAGTGGAGTTTGATACAGGACTTCTTTGTGTAGCTCTGGCTGTCCTAGAACTTGTTTGGTAGAGCAGGCTGCCCTCAAACTCAGAGATTCACTTGCCTCTGCCTTCCGAGTGCTGGGATTAAAGTTTTGCACCACTATTGCCCAGCTAACAGAATATTCTTAAACTTATCATAGTGGATAAGTTAGTGACAATACTTATCTGATATAGGCAGATAGTTTTAAAAATATTCCTATTTTATTGTGTGTTTGATATATGTGTGTGGTGTGTTTGTGTGTTATATATGTGTATATGTGTGATATATATGTAGTGTGACATGTATATATATATATGATGTATATGTTGTAATATATGTGTATGTGTGATATATATGTGTGTGTGTACATGAATTTGCGAGTGTACATGTACAGGCATCAACTCAGAGGTCACTGTAAAGTGTCCTGTTCTCCTTTTCTCTCTCCATGGTATTTCATTGGACTATGATGTCATGAGCATGCTATGCCAGAAACAAAAATGAACCAGTTTGCGTCTTTGTACAAAGTCAGGGGAGCAAAAGAAGAGAAGGTGACCAGCTGCTGATTGTTATGAAATCTATGGTGTGTTAATCATATCTCAGAAAAGCTCCATTAAGATGAAGGAAAATGAAAGTTGTGACATTGAATTTCTATTTCAGTACTTCTTCTTTAAACTGTCTTTCCACACATAAGCAGATGCCATAGTAACTTTTGCCTGAACTGATGAACAGACTGAGGTGAACTCAACTCTGGGAAGGAGTTGTGAAGCCAGATGCTCAGTGCGTGAGAATCTGAGATGGCTTGTAAGTCTGGGCACTTCTGTGCACATCTGTTCCACTGATCCAGGCTTGATCCTCTTCGGAGAGAGAGTTGAGGAGGTAGTTTTATTTGTTTGGCCAACTTTCTCCCTGGTACATATTCCTTCACCCATTATCACTCAAACATTATCTGTTTCAGGACAAGCACATTTTTTTCTCATTGAAAAAAAAATTCAGACAGCAGTAATTGTGTCAAATGTTAATATACCACTAAAAGCTTTCAATTCAGTGGCCTTCAGGACATCTAGCACAGTGGGAATTGGTATCCCTGTGATCCTCGTGTCAGGCTTCAAGCTGAGAATCTTACCAGATCTTCTGTGGTTGACGTTTAACTGAAGTTTAATGTCACTACTTTAATTCTAACCAGGGCAACGAACCTGTAGCTCCATTCACAACAAGCTCCTCTATAACATGCAGTGGAAACGATGGTGCTTTGTCTTATTTTGAAAAGAGTTTTGATTCTCCAGACCCTGAAAGAGTCAATTTCAACTCACCTATGTGTCATGCTTTATAAAAGAGTTCCCAATCCACTACAAACCACTACAGTAGGATTTCCAGTTACAGAACAGAAGTGCCAGGTGGAGGTGACACATGACTTTGATCCCAGCACTTGGAGGTAAAAGGAGCAGATCTCTGAGTAGAGACCAGTTTGGACTACATCCTGAGTAGCGGGACAACCAGGGATACCTAGAGGAACCCTGACTTAAAAACAATAAATAAACAAAAATAAACCCAAATATTTCTGAAGAACATATGACAGCTGACTTTACACTAAAAATTTCTTATATAATAACTAAAATCTAAGAAATAACAAAATCATATACGAAAATAAATTATAAAAAATAGTTAAGTTTACATAGTGAAATATCTTCTGTCAAATGTGAACTTGGAGAAAAGCACAATTTGAGTCACTTGGTGTGCTCTCTAAAGCATTGAATTGATTATTTTAATACTTTATTTCTATCATATTGAAAATGAAATTTTGTTTATGTATTAATATATACATATTACTATAAATGTAATATTATATAGCAATAATTTACCACATTGTTTCTATACTGAATTACTTTAAACAACTATAGCCATTCTGAACATCTCAAGCAATAAAAATTTGGTATAAGTTAAGATCGATACTTAAATTTTTTAGAACTAATTTTGCAAAAAAAATCTATAAAATTGATAATTTCAATTAATATTTAGCTTAATTTCCATATTGTTACACATTGTGTGATAATCATTTTATGCAACTATAATATAATGATTGTCTAAAAGTGTTATTAACTGTCTCAATCTTCAATTGTCAATAATTCAAACATTGATAAAATTGATGTATTTATATCAGTTAGACAGATTTATTGAACTAAATACTACTTATATGCATGAGATGTTGGTGACATGAGTTGATTTACACTCAGTTGCTTACTCCAAAAAGCCAATGTCTTTTCTCCCAAAGTACATTGATGCAAGCCCTAGAAGTGCTGTTTTGTCTTGGGTATGAAGCAGATAAACAACCAAGGATGCTTTTCAGGTAAAGAAGAAAGGCATCAAGTATGTGAATTACAAAGAACAGATTCATTTATCTTTGTCTTTTTACACCTGGACAGAAATGCTAAGAGCCATCTGTCAAAACCGCATGCACCACAATAAAGGGCATTTTGTTTATCTGTGAATAAATAAATGGACTTGATGGATTTTAATGGAAATGTGCACAGCTGAGGTTTCCAAACAATCAAGACCTACATTTCCCTAGACAAACTCTTGACAGGCCTCTTTAGAGGGCAATTCTCAAGGAGAATTCCCAGGTCTTTTTTTCTTCTTGCAATATGGCCATGCAGCCAACTTTTTTCCTTTAATATTTGAAGGATTCTAGATCATAGAAAATTACAAAGTGTTCCAGCCAGTCTCCATCTTCAGAGCTTGCCTGGAAGGGATAAATATGATAATAAGAAATACAAGGTTCTCTTTTTAATGCTAAGAATGATTTTTTGAGAAAAAATTATAAAAATTAGTTATTTTTCTAACATGTGGAGTCAATAAATCATAAACAACAAAATGCCATACCAATTTCTGATATTTTATTTTCATTTTTTTTTCTTTGAAAGGAATGCAGCAGGGTTTTTTTGAAAAGAAAAGTATGTTCAATCATAGGTTTGTCTATCACTTTCCATGATTGTTTTCATTAAGAATGAAATCAAGCTCTCTCTTCTTGTCCCACCCAGCTTGCATCCAGAACCCTTCTTCCTTCTGCCCCCTTTCCTCTTTGGGCACATAACACCATCCAGCTCAGTCTGTCTGGCGCTGGGGGCAAATCCTCAGGGCAAGTAGGCAGGCGCGACTTCCTTTGTCTCTCCAGCCAGCCTGCATCAAGCAAGGTAAGGCCTTTGTTTACAAACTACCCAACCTGCATGGAGATCTGATCTAGGCACCAGGAGAGACAGCAGCGGGGTGAGTTTGTGACCTGACCGGCGGCGGCGGAAGCAGCCCTGGACAGGGAACTCTGAAGTTCCTCATCCCCCACCCTATACTCCCTGGGCTCCCTGCAGGGGCTCTACACCCTGCATACTGCCTCTCTCTTCTTGTCCCACCCAGCTTGCATCCAGAACCCTTCTTCCTTCTGCCCCCTTTCCTCTTTGGGCACATAACACCATCCAGCTCAGTCTGTCTGGCACTGGGGGCAAATCCTCAGGGCAAGTAGGCAGGCGAGACTTCCTTTGGTTCACTGGCCTGCCTGCACCAAACAAGGTAAGGCCTTTGTTTACGAACTACCCAACCTGCACAGAGATCTGATCTTGGCACCAGGAGAGCCATCAGTGGTAGAGCTAATCTGGGTACCAGGATTGCCGTCTTTGGGCACGGAGATCTGATATTGGTACCAGGAGAGACATCACTGGAGCACCAGGAGAGCTATCATTGCAGGGTGCCATCACTGGGAAAGTACATCAGTAGGCAAGGAGACCTGATCCGGTAAAAGAAGATCCATAGGGGAGCATTTGGAGAAAGAGATGGGCAGGCGCCAATGCAAGAATTCACCCAACAATCTGAAAAACTATATGAAACCACCAGAACCCAGTGACCTCACAACAGGAGGACATGAACACCTTAATCATGAAGAAGTAGATAAAATTGACTTTATGAAAGTGATTGATGCCCTTAAACAGCATGTAAAAAATGCCCTTATAGAAATGGATGAGAAGTATAACAGAAAGTTTGAAGAATTGAGTAAATCAGTGAATGATACCCTAGGAAACCAAGGAAAAACAATCAAACAAATAATGGAAACAGTTCAAGACTTAAAAACTGAAATGGAGGCAAAGAAGAAAACACAAACAGAAGGCCAGCTGGACAGGGAAAATCTAGGTAAACGAATAGAGACTACAGAAACAAGCATAACCAACAGAATACAAGAGATAGAAGAAAGAATCTCAGATTCTGAAGATACCATAGAGAAAATAAACACGCTGATCAAAGAAAACAGCAAGGCCAACAAATTCTCATCACAAAACATTCAGGAAATATGGGACACAATAAAAAGACCAAACCTAAGAATAATAGGAATAGAAGAAGGAGAAGAAGCGCAGCTCAACGGTCCAGAAAATATATTTAATAAAATTATAGAAGAAAACTTTCCCAACCTAAAGAAAGATATACCTATGAAGGTTCAAGAAGCATACAGAACACCAAATAGGCTGGATCAAAAAAAAACATCCTCTCGCCATATAATAATCAAAACACAAAGCATACAGAATAAAGAAAGAATACTAAGAGCAGCAAAGGAAAAAGGCCAAGTTACTTATAAAGGTAAACCTATCAGACTTACACCTGACTTCTCGATGGAAACCATGAAAGCCAGAAGGTCCTGGATAGATGTACTGCAGAAACTAAGAGACCATGGATGCAAGCCCAGACTACTATACCCAGCCGAGCTTTCGTTCACTATAAATGGAGAAAACAAAATTTTCCAGGATAAAAACAAATTTAAACAATACATAGCCACAAATCCAGCCTTACAGAAAGTAATAGAAGGAAAATCACTAATCAAGGAGTCCAACAATGACCACAGTAACTCAGACATCTAGAAACCCTTTACCAGCACATCTCAAAGAAGGGAAACACACAAAATCTACTACTAAAAAAAAATGACCGGAGTTAACAACCACTGGTCATTAATATCACTTAATGTCAATGGACTCAACTCACCTATAAAAAGGCACAGACTAAGAGATTGGATACGAAAACAGGATCCAACATTCTGCTGTTTACAAGAAACACACCTCAACCACAAAGACAGGCACCTACTCAGAGTAAAGGGCTGGGATAAGGCTTATCAAGTAAATGGACCTAGGAAACAAGCAGGTGTGGCCATACTAATTTCTAACAAAGTTGACTTCAAACTTAAATCAATCAGAAGAGATGGAGAGGGACATTTTCTACTCATAACAGGAACAATTCATCAGGATGAAATCTCAATCCTGAATATCTATGCCCCTAATATAAAAGCACCCACGTACGTAAAAGAAACATTGTTAAAACTCAAGGCAGCCATCAAACCGCACACATTAATAGTAGGAGACTTTAATACTCCTCTCTCACCAATGGACAGGTCAATCAGACAGAAACCTAACAGAGAAATAAGAGAATTAATGGAGGTAATGAATCAAATGGACTTAACAGACATCTATAGAATATTCCACCCAAATAGGAAAGAATATACCTTCTTCTCTGCAGCTCATGGAACCTTCTCAAAAATCGACCACATACTCGGTAACAAAGCAAACATTCACAGTTACAAAAAAATATTAATAACCACCTGTATCTTATCAGATCACCATGGATTAAAGCTAGAATTCAGCAACAATGCTACCCCCAGAAAGCCTACAAACTCATGGAAACTGAATAGTCAACTACTGAACCATACCTGGATTAAGGAAGAAATAAAGAAAGAAATTAAAGTCTTCCTTGAAGACAATGAAAATAAAGAAACAACATACTCAAACCTATGGGACACTATGAAAGCAGTCCTGAGAGGAAAGTTCATAGCACTAACTGCCCACTTAAAGAAAACAGAGAAAGCACACATTGGAGACTTAACAGCCCACCTGAAAGCTCTAGAAAAAAAAGAAGCAGACTCACCTAGAAGGGGTAGAAGACTGGAAATAATCAAACTGAGGGCTGAAATCAACAAAATAGAGACACAGAAAACAATTGAAAGAATCAATAAATCAAAAAGCTGGTTCCTGGAGAAAATCAACAAGATTGATAAACCCCTATCCAAACTAATCAAACGGCAGAGAGAGAATTTGCAAATTAATAAGATCAGAAATGAAAAGGGAGACATAACCACAGACACAGAGGAAATTCAGAGAATCATTAGATCTTACTACAAAAGCCTGTATGCCACAAAACTGGAAAATGTAAAAGAAATGGACACTTTTTTAGATAAATACCATATACCAAAGTTAAACCAGGACCAGGTGAACAACCTAAATAGACCTGTTAGTCATGAAGAATTAGAAGCAGTTATCAAAAACCTCCCTTCCAAAAAAAGTCCAGGACCAGATGGTTTCAATGCGGAATTCTACCAGAACTTCCAAGAAGACCTAATACCTATACTCCTTAAGGTATTTCACAATATAGAAACAGAAGAGTCATTGCCAAATTCCTTTTATGAAGCTACAGTAACTCTGATACCAAAACCACACAAAGACCCAACCAAGAAAGAAAATTACAGGCCAATCTCACTCATGAACATCGATGCAAAAATCCTCAACAAAATTCTGGCAAACCGAATCCAAGAACACATTAGAAAAATTATCCATTATGATCAAGTAGGCTTCATACCAGAGATGCAGGGCTGGTTTAACATATGCAAGTCTATCAATGTAATCCATCATATAAATAAACTGAAAGAAAAAAACCATATGATCGTTTCATTAGACGCTGAAAAAGCATTTGACAAAATTCAACATCCCTTTATGATAAAAGTCTTGGAGAGATTAGGGATACAAGGGTCATACCTAAATTTAATTAAAGCTATATACAGCAAGCCGACAGCTAATATCAAATTAAATGGAGAGAAACTTAAAGCCATCCCACTAAAATCAAGAACACGCCAAGGCTGTCCACTCTCTCCATACCTCTTCAATATAGTTCTCGAAGTTTTAGCAATAGCAATAAGACAACATAAGGGGATAAAGGGGATTCAAATTGGAAAGGAAGAAGTTAAACTTGCATTATTTGCAGATGATATGATAGTGTACATGAGCGACCCCAAAAACTCCACCAAAGAACTCCTACAGCTGATAAACGCCTTTAGTAATGTGGCAGGATACAAGATCAACTCCAAAAAATCAGTCGCCCTCTTATACACAAAGGATATGGAAGCAGAGAGGGAAATAAGAGAATCATCACCTTTCACGATAGCCACAAAAAGCATAAACTATCTTGGGGTAACTCTAACCAAGGAAGTGAAAGATCTATTTGACAAGAACTTTAAGGCATTGAAGAAAGAAATTGAAGAGGATACCAGAAAATGGAAGGATCTCCCTTGCTCCTGGATTGGGAGGATCAACATAGTAAAAATGGCAATTCTACCAAGGGCAATCTATAGATTCAATGCAATCCCCATTAAAATCCCATCAAAATTCTTCACAGATCTTGAAAGGACAATAATCAACTTTATATGGAGAAACAAAAAACCCAGGATAGCCAAAACAATCTTATATAATAAAGGAACTTCTGGAGGCATTACCATCCCTGACTTCAAACTCTATTACAGAGCTACAGTAATGAAAACAGCGTGGTACTGGCATAAAAACAGAGCAGTCGACCAATGGAATCGTATAGAAGACCCGGATTTTAACCCACAAACCTATGAACAACTAATTTTCGATAAAGGAGCTAAAAGTATACAATGGAAGAAAGAAAGCATCTTCAACAAATGGTGCTGGCACAATTGGATGTCAACCTGTAGAAGAATGAAAATAGACCCATATCTATCACCATGCACAAAACTCAAGTCCAAATGGATCAAAGACCTCAATATCAATCTGAACACACTGAACCTGATAGAAGAGAAAATGGGAAGTACCCTACAACATAAGGGCACAGGAGATCGCTTCCTATGTATAACCCCAGCAGCACAGACATTAAGGGCAACATTGAAT
The DNA here is from genome assembly GCF_950005125.1 of Chionomys nivalis. Taxonomy (NCBI): domain Eukaryota; kingdom Metazoa; phylum Chordata; class Mammalia; order Rodentia; family Cricetidae; genus Chionomys; species Chionomys nivalis. Next base: position 46,087,968 of record NC_080087.1, read on the forward strand.
AAATGGGACCTCCTGAAACTGGGAAGCTTCTGTAAAGCAAAGGACACTGTCATTAAGACAAAAAGGCAGCCTACTGACTGGGAGAAGATCTTCACCAACCCCGCTACAGACAAAGGTCTGATCTCCAAAATATATAAAGAACTCAAGAAACTAGACTTTAAAAGGATAATTAACCCAATTAAAAAATGGGGCACTGAACTGAACAGAGAATTCTCATCAGAAGAAGTTAAAATGGCCAAAAGATACTTAAGGTCATGCTCAACCTCCTTAGCGATCAGAGAAATGCAAATCAAAACAACTTTGAGATATCATTTTACACCTGTCAGAATGGCTAAAATCAAAAACACCAAGGATAGCCTTTGCTGGAGAGGTTGTGGAGAAAGGGGTACCCTCATCCATTGCTGGTGGGACTGCAAACTTGTGCAACCACTTTGGAAATCAGTGTGGCGGTTTCTCAGAAAAATTGGGATCAACCTACCCCTGGACCCAGCAATAGCACTCTTGGGAATATACCCAAGAGATGCCCTAGCATATGACAAAAGCATTTGTCCAACTATGTTCATAGCAGCATTATTTGTAATAGCCAGAACCTGGAAGCAACCTAGATGCCCTTCAATAGAAGAATGGATGAAGAAAGTGTGGAATATATATACATTAGAGTACTACTCTGCGGTAAAAAACAATGACTTCTCGAATTTTGCATGCAAATGGATGGAAATAGAAAATACGATCCTGAGTGAGGTAACCCAGACCCAAAAAGAAGATCATGGGATGTACTCACTCATAATTGGTTTCTAGCCATGGATAGGGGCCACTGAGTCTATAATTTGTGATCCTAAAGAAGCTAAACAAGAGGGTAAACCCAAGGAAAAACATATAGATATCCTCCTGGTTATGGGAAATAGACAAGATTGATGGGCAAAAAATGGGAATCTTGGGGGGTGGGGTGGGATGGGGATGAGGGGAGATGGGGAGAGAAAAGTGTGAAGGAGAGGATGAGGGGAACTGGGGGAATCGGGGTGATTGGGGGTAAAGGAAGGTTGGATGGGGGAGCAGGGAAACTCATACCTTAGTTAAGGGAGCCACCTAAGGGTTGGCAAGAGACTTGAACCTGGAATGGCTACCAGAAGCCCAGGGCAATGTCCCCAGTTAGCTCATTGGGGCACCTGAGGATAGGGAACCTGAAATGAACCTATCCTATAATCATACTGATGAATATCTTGCATATCGCCATAGAACCTTCATCTAGCAATGGATGGAGATAGAGACAGAGACCCACACTGGAGCACCGGACTGAGCTCCCAAGGTTATAATGAGGAGCAGAAGGAGAGAGAACATGAACAAGGAAGTCAGGACCATGAGGGGTGCACCCAACCACTGAGACAGGGGGGCCGATCTATTGGGAGCTCACCAAGGCCAGCTGGACTGCTACTGAAAAAAACATGGGATAAAACCGGACTCTCTTAATGTGGTGGGCAATGAGAGCTGACGAGAGGCCAAGGAGAATGGCACAGGAACTTTCATCTGGCGATGGATCGAGAGAGAGACAGAGACCCAATTTGGATCAACCGTCTGAGCTCTTAAGGTCCAAATGAGGAGCAGAAGGAGGGAGAACATGAGCAAGGAAATCAGGACCACGAGGCGTGCACCCACCCACTGTGACAGTGGAACTGATCTATTGGGAGCTCTCCAAGGCCAGCTGGACTGGGACTGAATAAGCATGGGTTGAAACTGGACTCTCTGAACAAGGCGGACAATGAAGGCTGATGAGAAGCCAAGGACAATGGCACTAGGTTTCGATCCTAATACATGAACTGGCTTTGTGGGAGCGTAGCCTGTTTGGATGCTCACCTTCCTGGACCTAGATAGAAGTGGGAGGACCTTGGTCTTCATGTAAAGCAGGGAATTTGGACTGCTCTTCAGTATCGAGAGGGAGGGGGAGTGGACTAGGGGGAGGAGAAGTGGAGTGGGGATAGGGGGAGGGGAACAGGGGGAGGGGGCAATATGTGGGAGGAGGGGGAGGGAAATGGGAAACGGGGAGCAGTTGGAAATTTTAAGTAAAAAAGAATAAAAAAAAAGTTCAAATAAAAAAAAAACAAAAAAAAACAAAAACAAAAAAAAAGAATGAAATCAAGGAACAAAATAACAGAAAAATCAATGAGATTTAATATGTAAGTGTTATTTTTTGTCAAAATAAAAATAGAAAATATAGAAATAAGGAAATATAGTGTCGTGAAAGTCATTTTAGAAAGTTTGATTACAATATAGGACCTGGAGTGAGGGCTTAGAAAGCAAAAGTGCTCGTTGTATAACCATAGGGACTTCAGTTTTGATTCCCAGGACTTGGAAGAAAAGCCAGTATGATCATGTACACCTATAAACTGACATTGTGGTAAGCAGAGCCAGGAGAACACAGTGAATCACTGGCCACCACACTAGTTCCAAGTTTAGGAAAAGAAAAAAAACTATTTAATGGAAATAAGATGAGTAGACATAGAGGACACACTGACATAAACATGTGTTTCTATCCTCCCACTACACACTACACACACACACATGCACACGCACACACGCGCACATACACCAAATACATAAATAAAATGGCTAATTTTATGTAAATATCTGTTAGAATGTGTTTTACTTAATTTTCTATTGCTGTGATAAGACACCATGACAAAGGCATCTTACAGAAGAAACAATTTTAATGGGGACTTAAAGTTTCGTAGGGTGGGTCTATGACCTTCAATGTGAGAAATATGACAGTAAGGTTATTATAAATGACCCTGGAGCAATAGCTGGGAGCTTTTATCTTCATTCACAAGCAGAAGTCAGAAAGAAACAGAAAGAGCTAATTGGAAATCCTTCAAGCCTACCCCCTACTGGCATACATCCTCCAACAAAGCCATATCTCCTATTTCTTCTGAACCATTTCCACTAACTTGGTGACCTAATATTCAAATATATGAGCATAAGATGAACTTGTCCATTCATTCCACCACAGTATTGGGGTCCTTTGGTAACCCCCTCTCAAATCCCTTCAAGGTCAAGCTAAGGCACTAGAGGTGGGCAAGGAAAGAATAACTAAAAGGATCTGAGGGGAAATGAATCAACTCACATGCAGCATGTCTCTATTTTTCTCACTTTCTTGACCTCTATTCTAATTCTGTCTTACCTACAATTTCTTAGCTCTAATTCTGCTTCTATTCTAATTCCAATTCTCTGCTATCTTCTTCTTCTTCTTCTTCTTCTTCTTCTTCTTCTTCTTCTTCTTCTTCTTCTTCTTCTTCTTCTTCTTCTTCTTCTCCTTCTCCTCCTCCTCCTCCTCCTCCTCCTCCTCCTCCTCTTCCTCCTCCTCCTCTTCCTCCTCCTCTTCCTCCTCCTCTTCCTTATCCTTCTTTTCTTTTCTACCTGCTAATTTCTGGGACACTTTTGCTCCAACTTCTGCTCTAATTTCTATTAACTCTTTGTTATTACCCAGCTATAAAGACCCCCCCAAAAATCTTGCAGGCATAGAGGATAACCAGGAAACCTACATAAACAGACAGGGAAAGTGTATAGCCCTTGATCCACTAGTATATTCTTCCAAATATAACAAGCTCTAGAGGTCTTTTAAATCTGAAGTTTACAACTATTGTTCTAAGCAGTTGAAATAAGCAGGACACCCAAGCCTTTAATTTATCAGATCTGGGTCCTGATGCCTATCAGAGCTGCAAGGGGAGGTTTATCTTCCTTTGGACTGTGGGTAGATGGTTAATTATTTTTTCTAATAGCAAGACAGAAACACTAAATCTCCTGAACTAAAATTATCAGTAAACAAGTAAAAGTGAGCATGAGAAGTTAGGAATCTTTTAATGCAAGGTTAGGTTTACATCATTGCTTTTTTATCTATGTGAGGTAAAACCAGGGCATGCTTATTTTTCTATCTATCTGGGCAGTTATGTATAAAAAGTTTTGATTATATAGTAATTCGTATATCCAGGAATGTCTTGAATGAAATACTTTTGCCTGGACCCTAAACACTGACCAAATGTCTGCCAATAAATATAATTGTAAGATGGCAGACATCTGCATTTACATTTAAGAAAAGAACAAATACCCAATAGTGGGAAACAGATTTCTTGATTGTGTTACTGTCTTTCCACATAGCTAGGGGATGTAACAAATAAACTCCAAATGTATGCTCAGTAAATGATCAAATAGTGCTGAACTGTGGAAGATAGACCCCAAATTTGTAGCAGAAGAAGATAAGGTACAGCAAGAATTTTATAACAAGAAGCAGCCACTTTATTCACAAGGCAATAATTTCTTGCATCTTGGCCTAATCTTCCAAACAAATCTCTTGGTTCTGTTGGGTTTACCTTATGAAATGAGGCTCATTAATTACTGAATGATTCTATTGCTTTGTAGCACCACAGTATGTTAACAAAAATAGCACAAAAGTAAAATATTTTAATGAATTACTTTTTTACATGCATTGATGTTTTAGTGGTCTGCATCTGGTTTCTTAAAAAATATCAAGTGCTACAGAGAACACACAATATAGAAAATGTTCTCTTCAGGTTGATGATGTACCATGGAGAATTTAGAATCAATGTGGTAGAATCAAGATGTCTAATATTATTGAAATATCCTCAAGTATTTAAAATACACTTAAAAATTCTCAAATATACAGAACCTCAGAAAAGGTACTCTTTTCTAAATATATTAAAAACACATCTAAAACTATTAAGGGCAAATGATTCAAGATACTGGAAAAGAGGCAAATGTTATTAATTTTCTTAGGATCATTCAATCAAGAAAAAAATACCTGACTCTTTGCAACAATAGTGAGTACTATGGGATTTTTAATTACTCCTTTACTTTTTAAAAATATTTTTAAATTACTTTAAAAATATCCTCATGTTTTTATCCCAACTTTAATGTTAATATATAAAATTACAGCCTTGCAGATATGGTAAATGTGAAGAAAGAATTTAGCTGTCATGGAGGACGGAAGGCAAGCTGTTCTCACAAAACCTATCATGGATCATTCTTACTATTCTATGCACCTGGCTCTCTTAAACACAGCGTTCTTAAGAGGAGTATTTAGTTGACCTGGCTTAGAACTGTCTCAGAAAAGTCCTCTTTTTGGTGTTTGTCAAATTTAATCAGCAACACTTGTTTATTTAACATTTCAAATTCCTAAGAACATAAAGCCTGCTACAAATAAATGTTTGGGCTAAACCCATCAGTAAATGAGAATATTGTTAGAATGATGTAAAGTGGGTTGTTAATATGAGACTTAGGAGTACCTAGCATATATCTTGGGATATAGGAGTTCCTGCATACGTGAAGGGCAGTGCCCCTGATCAGCCAGGAAGGAAGAAAGAAGCCTTAAACATCAAAGCTGCCATATTTGAAGCCACTTAAAAAGGAAGTGAAGTTAAACCCTGCGTCTGAATGTGTTTTCTGTGAAAGCTTGTCTAGCCATATGAATAGCACAGCTTTTCAGTAGAGACGCTTTAGACTTAAAAGGATTCTCTGCTGATGCCGAAGCTAATCACAGACTGCAGTGGCAGCTGAGAAGAAGAAACACAGACCATGGAGGTAATACACAAAGTCACAAAACAAACCGATGGGATTATAAGCACAGAGGGAGAAAAAAAGCCTCAACAAATATCACGGAAGGAATAAGGAACTAGCTTAAATAGTTACTGTATTTTATTGTGGAAATATGTCTTTAATAGGAGAATATAGATGTAAGGTCTATGAGAGGGAAAGACAATGAGACATGTGAGTGGCTCAGTCACAAGGGTTTACTGGGAATTGGGAGGCCTGCAGAGTGGTCTCTATTCTAAGTACTAGGGCCTATTGTTTATTTGTGGTTGATATAGGTGTAGGGCAGGAAAATGAAAATGAAAAGGGAGAAAGAGGCTAAAACATTTCAATGTAGTCTTTTTCTAGCATTGCTGGGGGTAACTGGAGAAATGAAGTGAGTGGTAGATTAAAGAATGTCAGGGGATGAAGAGATATTTCTCACAATCAGCTATAAATGGGGGTCAGAGGCAGGATGGATCTAAATTACTTTATTTTTGAAAATTGTCAATGTTTAAACAAAAAGAAAAAGCTTTACAAATTTGTGCCATCATGACTAATGTAAAAAGTTTGCGGAGAAGCAGGGGTCATAGTACATGCGTGATACTGACAAATAGAAATAGAAACTGTTGCTTAGGAACTATCAGTTTCATTTAAATTTAGAGAAGGAAGTTTTTATCTTAGATCACTATTGCAGGTTCTAGCCCTTTATTACAGGGAAGTCAAGGCAGGGATTTAAAATAGCTAGTTACCTTACAATCCACAGTCAAGAACAAAGAGAAAAAAAAATGCAAACTTGCTTGCTTGCTCAGCTTGATTTCTTCACTTACACAGTTCAGAAAACTCTGGTTAGGAAATCACACTGCCTACAGCAGATAAGGTGGTCACACATCAATTAACTTGATGAAATTATCCCTATACAGACATGCCAATAGGTCAACCTAGAGTTGATAATCACTAATAATGAGTTTATTTCCATGTAACTGTAGCAATCCAGACATTAGACTTATTAAATAGAGGTTCTTCATTGGTTATTGTAAATATAGCAAAAGAAACTAATTTTTATAAAAACAAAGTAAAACTAATATTCCCCAAAAGAAAAAATAGCAAAAAGAAAAAGATAGAAATTACAAGGCAGAAAATATAAAAATTAGATTGAAAATATATTTTGAAAAGTGGAACAGATATAATTTGGCAGAACTCTTCAGTTAGAGGATAGTCAATGGGCTACCTGTACTCAACGAATCTTCAAATTATTCGTTGGATATGAGTCCTGGAAACAGAAGGTTGAATTTCTTGAGTTATTATTCCTGGTAGTTACTGTAGTGATGATCTCTGCTCTGTTCGACATAGAGTTCTTCTTTGGGATTCAGTATTAGTGAAACTACTCCACACAATTAGAATCCATTTAAGGAGTTCCATACCTAAAGTTGCCATAGTCAAATTGTTGAAAGACAAGGAAAAAAGATTCTTGAAAGGCATAAGGTTAAAATTACTCACCTGAAATTTTGGAGGTCAGAAAGCCTTGGGAAATGTATTCCATACTGGTTTTCTTTTCTTTTTCTTTCTTTTTTTTTTTTTGTTTTTTGTTTTTGGTTTTTGGTTTTTTGTTTTTGGTTTTTGGAGACAGGGTTTCTCTGTGGTTTTGGAGCCTGTCCTGGAACTAGCTCTTGTAGACCAGGCTGGGCCATACTGGTTTTCTATGTGTGTAAATTCAGTATTCTGAGCATCATTTTTCTCCCTCCCTCCCTCCTTCTCTCCCTCCCTCCATCCCTTCTTCTCTCCCTCCCTTCCTGCTTTTCTCCCTCCCTCGCTCCTTTCCTCCCTCCCTCCATCTCTCTCCTGGTGTCCTTCATCCCCTTTGACTCCTACAGTTGTTTCTCCCCTTCTTCTACAGGCTTCCTGATCTCTGAAGGGTTGGACCCAACCCTGGAGACCTCCAATAGGCTCTGTCTCTTGTCTCTTTATAACACCTTGCTTTGGGTCTTTATACACGTTCCCATCGGCAGCCAAAAGATGCATCTCTGATGACAGCTGGATACGGCATCAGTTTATGAGTATAGCACAATATCAGTAGGAATCATTTCACTGATTTTTTTTCCAGGTATGTTTGGTTTTTTCCAGGCCTCTAGGCTATAAGAGGCTGTTTCGACTGGTATGTTTAATGCCTTCATCCTATTTATATTGTCACATCTATAATGAACTTGAAGAAAAAGGAGGCTACTGCTTGAAGTATTGCTACATTAATTTATGTGACTGATTCTAAGGTAAATTGCTTATTAAGGTTACTAATGTAAGCTTTCAGACCCTTTAGGAATCAATTGTGCTAAAATTAAGTACATATTAGGCTTTCTATCAAAGCCTCTTGCATCAGTGCTGGGGTTAAATACATATATGTATAATCCTCTCTGGAAGTTCTAAGATAAAGTTTTAAATGGTCATCCTATGAGACTCTGAAAGAAATGAACTATAGATCATAATAGAGAAATGATACAATAAGTACATTCAGAAAATAAAAGGGAAAATTAGACCTTCAAAATGAAAAATAGGTGTTAAATAGATCTTACTGAAAATGTTTCAAAGACACTTGTGGAAGTAAAGCAGGAAGGAAGTACATGGATTTCATAACCATTGTGTATAATCTTCAGTAGTTAAGGCATATTCTTGCCTTTTATACAATACCAAAGTGTGAAAGTCTTTTGTTATATGTGATAGTTAGAATGAGAATGATGCCCAAATGCTCATGTATTTCAATACTTAATCATCAGTTCGTGGAACTATATGTGAAGGCTTACGGGGTGTGGCCATGTTAGAGCAGGTATGTCACTAAGGGAGGGTTTTGAGGATTCAGAAGCCCATGCAATTCCCAGTTTCCTGTCTTTGCCTTATGATTGTTGATCAAAATGTGAGCTCCATGCCTGTCTGCCTGCTTCTGTATTGCCTGTCATGGTGGCTATGGACACTAACTCTCAGGAATCATGAGCTCCATCAACCACTTTCTTCAATAACTTTCCTTGATCATGGTGTCTTATCACAGCAATAGAAAAGTAACAATGTGATATCTGTTTAATGCTAAATATTTTTTATCTCATTTAATCATCTTTTTTCTTCTGTGGTCTCAGCATAGTATATCTTTAATTTATTGGCTTAAAAAAATCTGTAAGGCATTTCAATGTATCATCAATTTGCATCTCTGAAAGCTGCAAGTTGTTGCCATGTTAGAGAAGGATGCATTCACAATGAAGTCACACTAAGCACAAGAATCATATTACATGCTACAGATCTTCAAAAATATTGTTTATATTTCATACTTGATAGTATCAGACCAAGAGGCATACATAACCTTTCATGGCTGTTAAAAATAGATATATAATTATTACTATTATTTTTCCATTCCCTAACAAAACAAACTAATAAAAGGAAAATAAAAACAAAAACAACTCAATGTTTCTTTTTGTCAAATATACAATAGGTGCTTATTTGTGTCATATATAATGGTTTTGTATAGCATCAAAAGAGAAAATGCCTGTGGGGATTTTAATATGTGCATGGCATAGACAATTTTAAATAACAACTGCTTTGTATTCTTCAAAGAGTATCTCATCTCTTTAAAGACTTTTTCCATTCTATAGCATGGAATAATATGTAGCTGAAAATGAAGGAGATTGTCACTTTTCAATAATTTTCTTCAAAGCTAGAGACTATGAGTAGTAAACAAAACAAAAATGAAACAATTTAAAGTAAACTAGGAAGCATAATGTCTAAATAAGTCCATGTCATTCTTATTTAACCTTGACAGAAGTTCCTCCTTGTGCTTTGAATGTTTGCAAACATTTCCATCTTATTACCATTGAATTCTGTGGGTCTATTTGGAAACCATGGAAACATCCAGAAGAGAAAAGATGCAGGAAGGCAGAGGGCACCTGGAGTGCTAACTTCTGTCACTAACCAAGTGTTACTGAGAACATGCCTAGAGAGTCAGTAAGGATTTAGAATAAAAGGATTTATATAGCCTTATATATAATAAACTCACATTTTAAGTATCTACCCTCAGTGCACTATTTTCAGTGGTTTCTTTTCCCTCTTGTTGACCATTTGGCTTCTTGGCATTTGTTGGTCTATAGATCAGCTGGTGATTTCCTCTGGCTTCTGTTTCTTTAAGTACATTTTCTATTCACTCCAGTGAAGGACACATGAGCATCCCACGCTGACTTCTGTACCTTCTTTCACAGTAGTCAACAGCCCAGGGCTCATCTCTCTGACTTGTTAACTGGGGAAGATCAGATCACTGATCCATTTAGCTCCGTGGCCATCTGTCACGGAAGACAGTGCCCCACGGCAAAAAGCTAGCGTGGTTCTGAAATTTGTTTCATGGTGTGTTTCTTTTTTCAAAGATTGCAATACTTGACTGACTCCTGTTCACTGTCTCCTGAGTTTTATTTGGTGTTTTCAACAGGAAGGAAAGTTTGCCAATCATTCTTCCACTCTTGAAACCTGAAGTCGGTTATTGGCTTTGCGTTGGAAATCATATGAACACAAATGGGTTCACAATAGTGGTGTTTTGGGGACATAGATTTTGGAACTGTTAAAGTACTTCAGAGACTTTTCTAGCCCATTATAAAATCCACGTGACAACGCCATAATTACATTCATAAAGACAAAGTATACAGGAATCTATTATCTTATCTTTAGGGAAAGTAACCTTAAATCATAAATATCCTTAGATCTCTCTACAGATACTTAGAGATGTGGCTTGGACAATGAACAAGGGTCTTACTGTCACTGAAACATTTAGAATTTTATCTAGGAATACCTAGTAAAGTCCCAGCAGTAAGAGGAAAAAAAGAAGTTACTGTTTCATCAAATGTTCATCTGTGATTACTAGATTTTATCTATTCTATTGTTACATTATAATTTGTTAAGAGTGAAGAAATTGCTCTCTCAATTTCACGTTGCAAGAAGTCTGTAAAAATAAGCTGACTCTAGCTTTTTCACAATGGAATTTCATCAAGTAGGTTAACCACAAGCTCTGGTGTCATGAAGAGGAAAGGTGACACTCTATGGCAGCCTTAAATTTGCTCCACTCGTTAATAAGAAGTTGGGAAGCTGATGAGAGTAGAGATTAATGTATTTAAAAATGAGTGTAGATTTTTTTTATTGATTTTATTTAGCTATACATTTTTCTCTGTTCCCCTCCCTTCCTCATCCTTTCAACTGTCTCCCACGGTGTTTATGCTCCCAATTTACTCAGAAGATCTTATCTTTTTCTACTTTCCATGAAGATTAGACCCATGTATGTCTCTCTTAGGGTCATCATTGTTGTTTAGGTTCTCTGGGATTGTTAATTGTAGGCTGGTTTTCTTTGCTTTATGTCTAATAACCACCTATGGGTGAGTAATATATTTGTCTTTCTGGGTCTGGGTTACCTCACTAAATCCATCCGTTTGCCTATAAATTTCAAGATTTTTTTCTGCTGTGTAGTACTCCATTGTGTGGATTTTGAAAGAAAAACATATTGAGTGAAAATATAATAATTCAGAATATAGGAGGTAAGTAAGGAAAAATATGTTTAAAATTTTGATAAAGTGACTATTACAAATGTTTTAAATCTGACTAGTAATTCATTTCTATATTTAAAAAGAAGATTCATTACAAGATGTAAATCATAAAAAGTCATTAATTTAACCAAACATTTTCTAACATTATGAGATTAAATAACAATTATTTAGCAAAATTTTTTGAATTCTTCTCGTTGAAATTTGTTGCCAAAATCTTTTACATTTTGATATAAGTGGATTGTGTTAGTTTCTTGGCAATCAAGATTACATAGAAATATATACATACTGTCATATTAGAACAAATTAGGTAAAAGTACCTAAACAGACCTATAAGATATTTAGTGATATGAAAGACATTTCCTAAATTTAAAATGTGCTAATGTAATTGTTAGTCCCAGTATTGAGATCCTTATATTTCAAGGTTAATTTGAATAAAAAGAACCTAAGTGTTTCCACGTAGAATGAGATGTAGCTATGTAAATTTTATTTCTGTGAATCATTCAATGAAAGAGATCACAGGGTATAGAACTGAATGAAAAGACAGGAATAGTCTTATGCTCTCACCTCCCAGTCACATTGCATGAAGCCAGGTGCCCTCAGACAGCCTCCCCCAAGTCTCCCCTACTTTGCAGGCTACTGTGTCAAAAGTCATCCCTTCAGGTTTTCTCACCCCTATGAATTTGGAACTCTCTTCTAAAGCCCTATTCTTGCACGACTGTAAGGGAACTTTAACTTTTTCTTTTGTATTTCCAAGGCTCCGGGCATTACTCCTCATGTCCAGAGCAGTGGCATGGTCAAAGAAATGTAAAACATACACTTCCAGCAGCCTTTATGTATGTGGCTGTGAAAGCTGAGCCACGGTTCTTTTCTTGTGCCCATTCTCTTCTGAAGAATAGATAAGCTTAGGGCTATGCTTTTGTGTGGAAAGGCATGGACTGATCAACTCAAGGCAATGTTTCTCTAGAAAAGGGCTTGATCTTTCCCTTGTGGCATGCTTCATGTCTTCATTTCTTACTTATACTATTCTTCTTAATGCAAACTCCAAAAATGTATTTATATGTTTATATTTCTTCCTGGCTGAATATAACCCTGGGGTTACATCCATGTATGCTAGGCATATGTTCTGTTAAGGAACTATGTTCTCCAACCGTTATTATGCTGTTGAGTAGAACTCAAATGAAGAATATATGGTCTGCACAGAGGTGAAGTAGAGCAGGCTTTGTGGCTATAGATCACTTCAGCAGGCCCAGACTAGGTAAAAGCTCATTACAAGTTCACACTGAGAACTGAATTTGCATACTCACTGACAATGAACTATGGCTTGCCTGTCTTTATCTTGTGAGCACTTCTCTTCCAGGAGTCTTGCCTGGAGGCTTAATAACACATGTAGAACTTGTACCAGTTAATGACAGGCAACTGTTAAGCAGTAGGAGAGACGTAAGATTTAGTCTTTCATTTAACAAATCAATCCACATTGAGAATAAACACAGTCATTTCAGAGAATACTCAATCTTTTGGAAGCTAATTAGTCACCTTCTTTCATATAAGTACACCTACTTCTTTACAAGGCGATGCCTCATAAAGAAAAAAATAAATAAAATGAACACTTGTTCTGAAGATTTGCTTTGAATACTGACATGATCCATTTAATACTTTTTGAATGTGACTAAGATTGTTCCATCCTAGAGACTCCTGACACTAAAATATTCCTGACATTTTGGTTCAACTTATTCTCAGTGCCTCTAGGCTAAACATTACCTGGATAAAATTCCCTGCTGACTTAGTTGATTAAATCTTGTTTGAGTCTATGTCTTATTCTTTATACTGAAGCTCAGTTAGCCTACATGGAAGGTCTACTACAAGACCATTGTACTCCTACCTAGCCAAGTTTTGTGGTAAGCCTCTTAGCCCTAACAGCATCAGTGATGAGAAAGACATGATGGAGTATGCCACATCACTTCCTTCCTGTCTGTTCTTTCTGCTCCCTAACAGTACTGCCAAGGCATCCAGTAAGTTTCTTTTCTTACAACTTCCAAAATTCCTCTCAGAAAGAAAAGACGACAACAGCAATGCTAGGTGATTACCTGGGCCAAGTAAGGGATTCTTTTCTAATTCACTATTATAGTTAAGTTTTAAACTTTACTTCTCAATATCACATTGGAATTCTATCCCAAATTAAGGAAGTTCTCTGAAAAACTTGGTAAAAAATACATCTGACTCCCAACACACAATTGTTCACCTCACTAACCTTCAAAATAATCCTGCTCCTTATTCCAATGGAAATCTGGTTTGGGGTCTAAGTATCAGACTCAGGAAGGAGTTCTGAACATAAGCTTTTGCATGGAGATGAGCACAGGATAGCTCACTGTTCTCTTCTGGCTAATCTCATTATGAGAATTATCCAAAGCCAGTCTGAATTAAAGCTGCTACAATAACAAGGATTGGATAAAGGTGCTGCACTTTTTATGCTGAATGCTGATTATCATCACAATTGGCCTTCTTCTAGAGCCACCCAGCTCTTTATTATTCACCAGTCAGATAAGAAAACAACATTTATTTTTAGATCTATGGTAGGTAGCACAGGTAAGAATTAATTTATATTTCTCCCCTATATTCATGGTAATAATTTACAAGGTCAAACTTCCAACTATTTCAGCCTCATATAGTTTGAACAAATCATATTCTACTTTATAAATATTATAGTGACATGTGAATATTAATGTGTTTAAATTTATTTTCACTTAGAAAAACAAGCCTGAGAATGATTTCACACAGTGTAACACATTATTGTGTTAGTCCTGCCTTCTAACAGATGACCAGAAATTAACAGGACATGGAAACCTGTGTCCATACAGAGTCTTGATGGAGCTTGCAGAAATACCAACATTCAGTTGCTCAATAAAAGCTAATTGGCAAAGACGATAATGCTATGTTGCTCATTCCCCAGAGTTTTTTTACTCTGATGGTTTTCCATTCATCTGCTTCAGAATGTTGAAGAGAAAAAAATGTCTCCATCCATAAGAGTGTAACATTTTCCACAGTTTGTGATGCTCCTGAACTCTGTTGCTCTACATTTTACTTATGCACACACAATACCCACAGCAGCTAAATATCTGATAATTAACAACTTTTAGAAGCCTCTTCCCTCTGAATTGTTACAAACTCTTTGAGATCAATTGAATAAAAAAAAAAACTGGAGAAGAGGATAGAACTATAGTTATTATTATATTTCGACACTTAATCCTTATTGCACAAAACAGCTATTCCGAATTGTCATTGTCTGGTCTACATCATGCCTATTCAGTGGGTGTAAGGAATGGCATAGGGGGACTCACATGAACATCAGTGCAACTCTGGAAGATGGCAATTCAACACTAATCTTCAAAGTTCTTGCCTCAGAAATTATTGTCAATGGGATAATTGTCTTATCTTTTCTTTGTCTCCTTGCGGAAGCTGAGACATGATAAAGTATCCCCAAGTTAGATAGCAATATAAGAAGAAGGCCAACTAAGACAAATGCCATTTTTAAATTGATATTTGCTGTCTGTTAGGGAGTTTCTCCCTTGTCTGTGGGATAGTAGGGAAAGTAGCTACTGCCTTCACTTGACATGTTACAAGTTCTTTCTACTACTATGGTCCTACATTTTTTTATTTACCCACATGCCTATGTATGCACACATATATGAAAATTAGCTAAGTAGCACATCTGGCCATTAGGATGCCAGTATCCTTTTATTTAGAAAGTTACTATCTATGATTCTGCTTTATAGATGTTCTGAAGTTTTCTCATAAGGTTTCAGAAAGTAGCTACATGACAAAATTGCCCCAATGTCTGAAAGTAAATAATTGAGAATGTTTAGGCTAAACAGACTAGGTTGAAAAATTCTAGTAATTTACAGTATAGGTTAAAAATCATATGTCTATCTAAGATACAAAAGATAACCAACTTAATATTTTGCATATTAGAACACGATACTTGTCCAAACTCCTTCCAAATTTCAAAAACAAATAATAAAGTGAGGAAACATCTGCTCATCTCCTCAACTTAATTACTAAGGTTGCACTAACCTAGGTAATGCGGGCTATTTGTGGATCATGAAACATTTTAGAATCTGAACATATATTATTAGTACTTTAGGAATCAAAAGCAGGATCACAAATGATTAAAAATTTGTGATCCTTAATAGAAAACTTTTGACCTATTAATTATTAAAGTTATTTCCTCCATTTTTTGTGAACTATAGCTAACTGTTGATAGCTAATGTCTTGTTAATTATCAACTCACATCTGGAACTGTTAGGCAACAGTTCCATCTGAGATTGAAATACTGCATTCGGCAAAGAAGCTCCTTAAGCCAGAAGGCCTCAAAACAGCTTCAGGAAGTTGCTAAAACTGACTGGATTCACTAGGCCCCTTCCTGTCAGAGTATGCAATCAAAGCTGTTGAGAGTCACTCCAGATAAGCCAACCTGAAAAGAAGACTCCGAGATCGACCAGCTGTCTAGAAGAGGTGAAAACCAACTGAACTGCCTGGAAGAGGTAGAAACCAACTGAGTCGTTTTGAAGAGACACTCTTCAACCTGTTGAGCTGTACAGTGGGCTTCAGGTTATCAGATTTTGCAGTTGTTACCCTTGCTGGAATGGCTTTGGTGATACAATTCTTTTAAAGTCATTTTTGCTCATGTATGTTACTCCTGTAAGTTCTACAAACAACTTCAGTAAAATACACTGGTTAAATATACTGGACATGGGCAACATTTGTACTTATCTCTACCTGGAATAAGTAGATGTGTGTATTGCATCACCCCAAGAAAAGTTTTGTCACAAAACATAGACATTTAAAGTAAACTATTTGTTTCATTCTAATATTAGCATAATGCATCTTTTCAGCTTGTCAATATGACTAAAAGTTTTTATATTACAATAATCTTTTCAAAAAGTGAGATTTAGATTCATTGATCTTTTTATTATCTATAGATTGTAACTATGAGGTTTTCTTTTTTATGTTTGTTTATTTTTAAGTAGCCACTAAACTTATCTATACATTTAGAAATACAACTTTTTTCTTTGTCCCTAAATCTTTTGTGTATGATATTTTAATTTCATTCATTGTACTATCCCTTTTACTTCTTGGTGACATATCTTCTTAACCACGAATTATTTGGCAATGAGTTGCTACGTTGTAAGAATTTGGAATTGTTGCCTTTATCACATTTTAATATACAGTTTGATCCGACTGTGGAAACTGAGTTTCAAAGGGCATTCTGCAGGACTGTGAGTACAGATTAGTTTATCATTGATGATGCTCTTCCTGAGTTCTCCATCCTTGTTGACTTTCAGTTCTGTTCTTCTGTTAATTGCTGAGAAATACACTGAAATCATTAAATTCATTGTGGAATTATTTGTTCATTTTTGTTTCTGTAGACTCTGTGAATTAGTATATTTAATATAACTATGTCATTTTGGTGGATGATGATTTATCATCACCAAATACTCATGTTTTCCAGATATTTTTATTCTAATATCTATTTTTTCAGATATTTTCACAATACATATTTTTCTGTATTTTACCTTGTCTATAATGATTTGGTAGTTAAGCGCAAAAGGACAGAAAAAAGCATATTATGGAAGCAAGATATTACAAGGCAAATGTGTCACACACATTATGTGGTTTAATTTTTCCCATTTGCTTATTCATTTATTCAGTTACTATATGTACACTTTACATAATCTTTACATGTCAAGGTATATAAGGTTATTTTTTTGTGTCTGCTTCTCTGTGCTTATTTTTAAATTCTTATTCTTCTCTTCTGTTAAAATGTTTAAAGAGGAAGTTAATTAGTTTATCAGATGCCTTTGATGGTATTTATTTGTGTAGAATTTTAGTGCTCATATTAAGCAGTGCATTTAGATAGTTGTTATACTAAACTGGTATTATCTTCAAGGAAGTATGGAAACTGTAGAAGTTTTATTTTCTCCTATCTTCAACTCTTAAACCATAATGATTTTCACTGTTAATTATGTCTGCATTCAGACCAGCTCCCAGTGTTATAATATTTGCTTCTTGTATTAGACATCAATTTAAAAAGTAAGAGAAGAATTAAATTAATTGTACTTTTTTCTGTTTTTGGTGACATTTTCTCATGGTTTAGGAGCCTTTTCTTTGCTATTCCTTTTTGTTTTAGAAAGCTTGCTTTATTCATTATTTTATGGTGATGTTATCCTTCATCATCTCACCATATTTTGATTTATTCACTATTCCTGAAAGATATTTTGCTGGATACATTGTTGGTCATTGACAAATCTTTTCTTTAAGTAATTTAAAAACAAGATGCCACATTGTTTCTGCTGGGAAATTTGTGCTTATGGAGCTAAACTATCTCTCTTGTTTTCATTTGTTATTTGGTGTGTGTGTTTGTTTGTTTATCTTTAGAAATCTTAGGGTTTCTGGATCCTTACTTGGCTTTGGAATCCTAAATACTGGGTTTGGATACTGATTACAATTGAGGTCATAGTTTTTACTGGTCTTATATGAATATTTGGAGATCCATTTACTAGAAAAGGGAGAGTACTTTGGCTCTCTGTGAGCAGTAGTGGGGACCCTGGGAATCCTCATTGCCATTTGGCAGTAACAGAAGTCTGATACTGCCATTTATTCTGACACTACCTAATTGAAGTATAGGCAGACATGAATACTTAAACATCCAGTTTAGGAAACTGAAATCATGTCTAACTCCCCTTCCTGTCTATCTTCACCCTGATGTATCAGGAATTATTATTAAATAAAAACTACATTTAATAGCATATGTTTCTAGGAATGAGAAGCACATGAATTTAAGTATTAGCTGAATTTAGTGGTGTCCTTCAGAATTCTAGTACTTGGGAGTCTGATGTCGACCGTCACAGGTTTGAGATTCACCTAGGCTACAAAGTGAACCCTTGACAAATACTAGCTCACAGTGATACATCTTTTCATACAATGGTGTAACCCAATTATGTTTCCCAATGCATTCTCTAAAAGTAGGATTTTTTCATCATCACTCACAAGTGTTGGAAAATAGAAGTACTGAAATAAATGTGAATTATTCAAAAAATTATTTCTATTTCCCCGCATGCCATTTTCTCTAGAATGTGTCCAATATTACCTCCAGCAATATTCTTTCTCTTTTTTTTAACACCTAAGCACAGCTGAGGCCTAGAGGCCATCCACATCCATCATTTTGCTTTTATCTCTGAATGTGTTTCTAATTTGATGGACTCTTAGATTATAAAAATTATCCTGAGGAGTCATGTGCCAATGAGCACCATTTAGTGTAACATGTGTTCGTTCATGTATTTACTCATAAGCAGCATAATTTATTCCCTAACTGCTACTTTGCACTACAGTTGATTTTGCTGCACATGGAGAAAGCAGATGCATTTCCTCAGGCGATGGCTTATTTTTATGAAATTGTCAAGGATAAGTAACATATCTGACATATTGTGCATAGATACATACTTTAGTAGGTTAATACTATAGTTATTTAGTGATATTTCACAAATGCTTATAATTATTTCAGAATTATTACTTAAATTGATATCTTCAGTTATATAATTGCTGGAATATTACTCTACACCTTTTCTAGTGCAACAATATAAGAGTAATGCCAGAAGCCTTATATGAGATGACTTTTATAAATTGTTACAAATCATTTCAGTAATACTTGAATCCATTTTTACTGTATAGGTAGAGAAATCATAGTATAGATGAAAGCAATAACTAAAGAATGAAGACCTAATTTCATTTCTTTTTTTGATGTGTTTTTTAACATATTTTGGAACTATTCATATATGAGTACTGTTTTCACCATTCCACATCACGCTCTCCCCATCCAGTTTCTGCTATTTACCTCCCACTTTTTAACTTCTTGACTTCTTCTTCTTTGAGTACTGTGTGTGTGTGTGTGTGCACATGTGTGCCCTATTAAATGCATTAAGTATTGCTCATATGTACATGAGTTTAGAGATTACCAATTGGGATTGGATAATCTATCACATAGTGTCTTTCTGGAGAATTATTCTTTCTTTTTTAGAAGTCATTAATTTCCAATAAATTGTTATCTACATGTGAGGCATGTGAAATTTCTTCCACCTCCTCTGGGATATAAATAGGTGTGATTGAGATTTCATAGTTGCATCTCCTGTTACATATAGTCGGTACAATTTTATAACTACTTTCTTTTGGCTTTTATAAGTCTTTCTTTAATCTCCTTCTTCCTGAGCTTTGTGAATAGGGGTTATATTCTATATCTATCAGTTGTTCCCTACATTTTGCACAGTTCTTTGATGGTCTCTGTATGCTACAAAAAGTAACTCCTTTTGTAACATGAGGGCCTGCTTGTTAGGGTTTCTGTCCTGCCCAGTACCCACAGCCATTTGTTCCAAAGAAATCACACAGAGACTATACATTAGTTATAAACTGATTGACCCATTATCTCAGGCTTCTTATTAACTTTTATGACTTATATTAGCCCATTCTAGTATATGTTAGCCACATGGCTCTGTACCTTTTTCAGTGGGGCAGGTCACATCTTCCTTCTTCAGTGTCTGGACAAGACTGGGGAGGAATGGGCTTTCTCCTTCCCAGAATTCTCCTTTTCTCATTGCCCCAACTCTACTTCCTGTCTGGTTGTCCAACCTATTCTGTTGTCTGGGTTTCTGTCCTGCCTGGTTTCTGTCCTCCCACCAGGTCCCACAGCCGTTTAGCCCCAAAGAAATCACATAGAGGTCTATATTAATGATAAATTGATTGCCCTATTAGCTCAGGCTTCTTATTAACTCTTATAACTTATATTAACCCATTATTCTTATCTATGTTAGCCACATGTCTCGGTACCTTTTTCAGTGGGGTAGGTCACATTTTTCTTCTTCGGTATCTGGACAGAACTGCACTTCCCTCTTCCCAGAATTCTCCTGTTCTCATTGACCTGCCTCTACTTCATATCTGGTTGTCCTGCCTGGCTACTGGCCAATCAGCATTTATTTAAAACATAATTGACAGAATATAGACAATTGTCCTACCCCCCCCTTTTAAAAAAAAACATAAGAACATCCAAAGTCCATTTTTGGGGAATGTGGGCATAGTTTTCCAGGCTATTTCCTGCTGATTGGGGGTACTGATAATCTTATGGGGACCTAAAGAAAATTTAGAATTATGATCATGTCCTGATTGGAATATCCTGTGAGTCTTGATTATCTCAGGCAGCAGTCTTGAATCTGTTCTAGATGTAGAACTCAGACATGCAGGCCATCTGTTCCTACTGGAGATTTTTCAGGTGGTCTTCCTTGAACAAGCCTGATTTTTCTTAACTCAGAATGAATCCATAGCCTCTCATTTCCTATGGAAATGAAAGCAAAATCTCTTCTCCAAAGTAACATACTTTTTGACATCAATTTTGAAGTCAAGGTATTTTCAAAATACCTATCTTGGATAAATTCAGCAGCATTTATAAGCAAATATCTTTTAGCAGCTGTTGATCCTTTCTCAGCATTCAAACAATTCAAAGAGAGCATAATAACATACAGTATCCAGATTGTCTGTATTTTCCATCTTTATGTGGCTTTACTTTAACCTCTATTTCTTTTATTTTTACTTTTACTTTTTGATACAGTTCTCTGTATATCTTTGGCTGTCCTGGAACTTACTCTGTAGACCAGGCTGTCTTTGAACTCATAGAGATCCACCTGTGTCTGCCTACCAAGTGCTGGGATTCAAGGTGTGTGCCACCACATTTTGAATTCACAGAGCTCTGTCTGTCTTTGTATCCCAAGCTTTGGGATTAAAGGTGTGTGTCACAACACCCAACTACTCTCTTTCTTTTTTATTTTAAAGACTTTAACCTTTAGCCTGCATATATTTTTAACATACTGTATGTAAACCATTTAGAGGTTTTTTTCATGTTTGAATCTCTCTTTACTGTATCTCTCTCTCTTTTTCTGACTACACGAGTCTTTAATTTGCTAAACAATATGGGGAGGATTCAAGCCATGGCTTTGTCGGCTGGATCCAGCCCATTCCTTAGCTTTCTGAAATTCTAGGCTCATGGCAGAGGTACCAGTCAGAGTTTTGTTTCTTGCCATAACTCCATGGTGTTTCAAGGTCCTTTCCAGCTAGCAAGCTGCAACAGTGTGTCTATAAACAACACTCAAATGTTCTCTCTGTAGCTGGACCTCCTGCCTCAAAGAGTCAGAGTTTGCACTGGCAGGATGGCTCAAAATGCCAGCATTTTAAAATAATGCAGCTTTTTTCCCTGCTATCGCTGAAAACCAAAAAGCATATGGTCAGCTTTTCACAATACCATTGAAGTGTTTCATGGCAGGACTTAAAAGACCTGCAAGGTTTTGTAGCTAATGCTGAGTCAGGAAGCCTTGCTTAAATGAGAGAACTTGCCTCTAGCAAGCAGAGCCCACCAAAGAAAATGCTGCTATTAATAAGCCATGCTTAACTCTATTCTTTTCTGTCTAGAATTACTTCCTGAGCTCTCTCGGGTTTTATGTGGATGCTGTTGTCTAGGTGGGCGCCATTCTATTGACTGAGTTTTCTGTCCTGACTGGTTTCTGTCCTCCCACCAGGTCCCACAGCTGTTTAGCCCCAAAGAAATCACATAGAGGTCTATATTATTGATAAACTGATTGGCCCATTAGCTCAGGCTTCTTATTAACTCTTATAACTTATATTAACCCATTACACTTATCTATGTTAACCACATGGCTCAGTAACTTTTTCAGAGGGGCAGGTCACATTCTTTGATGAGGTATGAGAGCTACACTTACTGTAGATATAAGGATAAGTGTTTAAAATATAGTTTTTTTTAAAAAAAATATACTGGTTTAGGAATATGACAATAATAGGTTCTCCTTTAGAGTCCATGACCTTATTAGCAACAAACAATTGGTTAGGTCTTCAGGATCAGGAGTGAATTCTAATAGAGAATTGAAATAGGAATTGAAACATCTTTAGAAGCAATGAATTGGCTGTTGGTTCCTTCTAATATATAAGTACTTGGGTATATCTTTTCACATGGGCAGTTTGACTAACACCTTTAGATGCTATGAGAAACAGTTGATAGGGAAGCAGATTCTTAGACACTTGTAGCTTGTTAATCCAAGTCCTGTGTCTAAAGTGTGTGAAAATTTTAGCAGTAATGTTTTACCTCAAGCTTTCAAAAGCAACCAATGGCACTGGTGTATGGTATGTTGTAGGTGGAGTCTTATAAACTCTTCTAGGTAATAACCTGAAGGAAGGTTTTTCCATGTCTGACATTTACTTTTTTTGTTATTGTTATTCTGAGAAGTTTAGGATGACTGTTACTATAGATCAGTCTTCTACTTTCATTGGTTAATAAATAGACTGCCTTGGCCTTTGATAGGACAGAAAATTAGGTAGGTGGAGTAAACAGAACAGAATTCTGGGGAAAAGGGAAGTTAGGCAATTGCCATGCTTCTCCTCTCTGGCCAGACGAGATGATGCTCCAGCCCAAGATGGACATACACTAGAATCTTCCCAGTAAGCCACCACCTCGTGGTGCTACACAGATTATTAGATATGGGTTAAAGCAAGATTATGAGAGTTAGCCAGAGACTAGAGCTAATGGGCCAAGAAGTGATTAAATGAATACAATTTGTGTGTTGTTATTTCGGGTGTCAAGCTAGCCATGCGGGAGCCGTGTGGTACGAAAAGCAGGCCCGCTGCTCCTTCTGCATATTATCACCCTTAATGCCACAATTTCTCAAAAGTACAAACAACAAAAAGAGAATCTATTAAGTGTCTAATTGATTCCTTTTCCAAACTATGTGAATACTTTTTGCCTAGTTGTTTTATTTTGTTACTGCTGCTGAATTGTTGGCTTTAAAAACGAGACAAAAAGATTAAGAATTAAGCCATGATTCTTACTTCAAAATATAAATATTATATCCATGCTCATTGCTGTTTTATTCACAATAGACAGGGAAAGAAACTAGCATAGATGACCATCAACTAATGAATTGATAATAAAATTGGAATACATTACACTAAAATTTTATCCTACCTACTGTAAAGAAAATCAAACCTGCAAAATTTACAGGAAAAAAGAACTGGAAAGTATGCTGAGTTCAGTACATAGGTTCCAAATAGATAGACATTTTATGGTCTCTCCCTTTTATGGATCATAGCTTCAAATTCTTAGACTAGCACATTTAATTCGGAATGCCTTTAGAAGCCAGGAAGTTAGAAGACTATTAGAAGAGGTCACTAGAAATGATGGAGAAAGAGTCCTTATTGAAGAAAGGATAGTAACAATATGTAAAACAGTAGAAGTAAGTAGGAGGTGGATACTGGTGTTAAAATTTTGAATATGGACACGGATGGGTCGGCAGGGTAAAAGAAAAGGTGAGTGAGAAAGATTAGCTAAAAATAAGAATCAAGAATATTTACCATAGCAACCTATTATTATTTAAGTCTATTAAAGTATGATTTTAGTGATAGTCTTAGATTCTTAGCTGGAGTCTTTCTTGTGGATTCCTGGGAATTTCCCTAGTGCCAGGTTTCTTGCTAACTCCATAATGGCTTCATCTATCAAAATGTCTCTTTGTTGCTCTCCCTCTCTGTTCTTCCCCTAGCTTTGCCATACCCTTCCCTTGGCCCTCACTCCTTTCCTTCAATCCTTCCCTCTGTTCCCCAAGCTCCCAATTTACTTGGGAGATCTTGTCTATTTCCCCTGTCCAGGGAGATCTATGTATGTTTCTCTTAGGGTTCTCCTTGTTTCTTAGCTTCCCTGGGGTTACGGACTATCATGTGGTTTTCCTTTTCTTTCCATCTAATATCCACATAAGAGTGAGTACATACTGTGTTTGTCTTTCTAGGTCTGGGTTACCACACTCGGGGTGATTTTTCTAGTTCTATCCATTTGCCTGCAAATTTCAAGTTGTCATTGTTTTTTACTGCTGAGTAGTTTTCCATTAAGTAAATGAATGACATTTTCTTAATCCATTCTTAAGTTGAGGGGTATCTAGGTTGTTTCAGGTTCTGGTTATCATGAAGAATGTAGTTATTAACATATCAGAGCAAAGTTCCTTGTGGTATGAGTGTGTGTCTTAGGTGCCCAAGAGTGGTATTGTTTGATCTTGAGATAGATTGATTCTCTATTTTCGGAGAAACGGCTGTACTGATTTCCAAAGTGGATGTACAAGTTTGCACTACCAACAGCAATAGAAAAGTGTTCCCCTTACTACATATCATCTCCAGCATAATCTGCCATCAGTGTTTTTGATCTTAGCCATTCTGACAAGTGTAAGATAGTATCTCAGAGTTGTTTTGATTTGAATTTTACTGATGGCTAAGGATGTTGAACAATCCTTAAGTACCTTTTGATTTAACTTGAGATTCTCCTGTTGATAACTTTTTGTTTATATCTGTGTCCCACTTTTTAATTGGATTATTTGATATTTTGATATCTAGTTTCTTGGGTTCTTTGTATATTTTGGAGATCAGCCCACTGTCAGATGTGGGTTGGTAAAGATCTTTTCCCATTCTGTAGGCTGCCATTTTGTCTTGTTGACAGCATCTTTTGCCTTACAAAAGCTTTTCCATTTCAGGAGGTCCCATTTATTAATTGTTATCTCCGTGTCTGTGCTACAGGTGTTCTATTCAGGAGGTGGCTTATAGTGCCAATGTGCTCAAAGTTTTCTTTTTTATGAGTTTCAGTGTGATCTTTGATCCATTTGTACTTAAATTTTGTACATGGTGATTGATATGCCCAACAGAACTAGTAATACCTGATTGCTAAAGACATCACACTCTGGTTATAAGACAGAGAAATACAACTGGAACTGATCTGGTAGTTTTTCTTATTGGTTAAGTTTCATAGTGTCAGAATGTACTGTGTAGACTGATGGGTGACAAAACTTAACAATACTTCTATTCAGTTATGGATCCCACAAACTAAAACACCTTGCGTGATGGAGGAAGGTCATTGGCTAATAAAGAAACTGCCTTGGCCCATCTGATAGGGCAGAATTTAGATAGGTGGAGTAAACAGAATAGAATGCTGGGAGGAAGAGGAAGTGAGCTCAGACTCGACAGCTCTGCTCTCTGGAGCAGACGCCACGCTCCCCTCTCCCCGGCAGACGCGATAAAGCTCCGACCCAGGATGGACGTAGGCTAGAATCTTCCCGGTAAGCGCTCCTTGGGGTGCTACACACATGAATAGAAATGGGCCAAGCAGTGTTTAAAAGAATACAGTTTGTGTGTCATTATTTTGGGGCATAAGCTAGCCATGCGACCGGGAGCTGGGGCGGCATGAACACAGCCCACAGCTCCTTCAACACTTGCGTGGCAAGAATGCACACTGGTGTAGACATGACATGGCTCTTACTAGGTTATCAACTGCACTGTAATTAAATTTGAGGTCTTTTCTACAGGAAAGAACTTCATCCTAGTTCCCCAAACCTGGTCAAATGCCTATGACCAATGAAGATCATAATTCAATAGCAGAACTTCCTGCTGCTGCTTTGTAAAATGGACATGATGACAAAATGTCATTGAAATACTTAGATTTCTACCTGTAGATTAGTTCATCCCTCAGATTTTGTCAGAGTAGTTTCCCTTTTGAAATGAGTGGTAACAAGGAGTTGACAAGTGCAACAGCCAGGCAAACCCAGAAGACACTGTGTTTTAGCACTTGTACCCATCCCCTGATTCTTACATTATTTCTGTCCACACTTTTGCTATATTTCTTGGTCCTTGGAGCAGGTGACATAAACGTCTTCTCTGAAGCTGTAGTTATGGTTACCTATACATGACTGGCACAAGATTGGGACAAGCAACATTCCATCATGAAGGAACCTTTCCCAACTCTGAATCTATATATATACATTCAATTTTTGCTAGGGAAGAGGTGTCATATCATTGAGAAATGTAGACACTGGTAAGTTGTTCATGCTCCAGTAAATGATACTAATATTCTCAAGCAGGAAATCACAATGGAATATAACGTTTCATACAAAGACATTAAATTAAGGGGATGCATTTTGGGAGGAAAAGTTTTAGTGGAAATAGGAAGGGAATGAGAAAGGGAAATGAACAATTGAAGGACCAAAATTCAACAGGTGTGTGTGTGTGTGTGTATGTGTGTGTGCATGTGTATATATACATACATATGAAATTGTCAAGAACTAAAGAAAACTAAAACTACAAAGAAAGAAAAAGTTGCCATTTAATGACATAAAACATACTTTTTGAGTAGAAGATAAATTGTAAGAATTGTAATTACCCTTTTATCAAAAACAATGAAGACCAAAAGAGAACAAAATATTACCTTACAGTGATGAAAGAATAAGAGTGTCATAATTACTTTGACAATAAAAGAAACTGTCAAAATAAATAGCTTCTCACAGGAAACTTATATAATTAAATGTTTTAAGAGGAAAAGCATAAATTTAAAATATCAACCATCACTTTCACTACAAAAACTAGATATCAAGAAGAAAATTAAAATTGGGTATGCAAAAGAAATGAGAGTTAAAAATTGCAGTGACTAATATTGAAGCCTATAGAAACAGGGAGACTTGAGGTCTTAAAACAGTTTTATCCCATGATCCATAACCTTTGTTGTTGCTTAAAAATCTTGCTCAGAATGAAAATCAGGAAAAATAGAAATCAAGTATCAAAGAGATGGTACCCTGGCAATAATATAATCTTCATCTTGGATATCAGAAGACATGATGACAATCTTTATGGTAACACAGTTGATGATTTTAAGCAAATTGAAAAAAATGTACAAACATAACTACTAATAAACACAGAAATAATTAATTTAACTATCCTAATAAAATTCTAAATATCATTATTAGAGAATCAACAGAAGACAATTTGCTACTCAATGAAAATTTCAACCCATACACCTCACTTGGGAGATTAAGCTCAAACCCATGGGATAAGTAGAACAATTTTTACGTAATGCTTTATGAGATTCCAATAAGTCTGGTATTAAATATCAAAACAAGGTAGGAAACTCACATATTAGTATCTGTCATAAACATAGATGTAAAATACTTTCAAACTATGTCAAATCTTTATAGTACACAGAGATGCCAATGATAATACAATAAATCATGCATGTAGAGTTAAATCATATTTCACACTGGAGTCAGTTAATATAATTCAGGACATTAGTGAATAATGAGAAACTGTTATGATTATTTAAACAGTTGCAGATAAAATGTCTTGAAAAAGACTCTCAGAGAGTTATCAGCAGGAAGCTAGCAAAAAATCTGGTAGGGCATTTCTGGGGAAATCATTCAGTGACATCAGAGGTGATTGTAACACTGTTATGTTTAAACTTTTAAGATTGAAATCAAGTCCTGTCTCCAAATGCCAGCTACTTAATTTCTGAGTGATCAAAATTACTTATATGTAGATGCTGAATTTCTCTGAGCAGAAAGGAAGGCAAGAACATAAAGTAGAATTGGCTTTGGTCTTTTCTCTCTAATGTAAGAGGGAACTTGGCTGTTTCTCTTTAGCTGAGTCTCAACCTTATAGACTATACTCCATTAGCTAGTTTGTGAGGAGGATGAGGAAGAGGCTTAAGAATGAATGTGGCCTGGGTCTGAAAAAGCATGGGATAAAACCGGACTCGCTGAACATAAAGGACAATGAGGACTACTGAGAACTCAAGAACAATGGCAATGGGTTTTTGATCACACTGCATGTACTGGCTTTGTGGGAGCCTAGGCAGTTTGGATGCTCACCTTACTAGACCTGGATGGAGGTGGGTAGTCCTTGGACTTCGCACAGGACAGGGAACCCTGATTGCTCTTTGGGCTGACAAGGGAGGGAGACTTGATCGGGGGAGGGGGAGGGAAATGGGAGGCGGTGGAGGGGAAGAGACAGAAATCTTTAAGAAATCAATAAATAAATAAATTAAAAAAAAAAGAATGAATGGTTGCAGTCTGGGCATGGCATAGTTCAGCCCCAAACTGCAACAATTCATGGAGGAGGGAACAATGGTAAGAAAAGATAGATATATACATTTGCAGAACTCATTTGATATATAAGACATTATATTTTGCCACTGAAAGAGAGAACCTGACCCCTGACAGTGGTCCTCTGACCCTCCTGACATATGATATAGTATGCATGTGATCTCTCTCTCTCTCTCTCTCTCTTACACACACACACACACATACACGGTGATATTTTTTTTTTGTGTGCTCTAACAAATAAAGTTTGACTGAAATTCAGAGGGTGTAACTAGCCATTAGTTAATCATAGAGGCCAGGCAATGGTAGCACACACCTTTAATCCCAACACTTGGGAGGAGGAAGCAGGAAGATCAGGAGTTCAAGGCCACTCTGGTCTACATAAGATTGAACCAGTCTAAAAGAGAAACAAATCTGGGCAATGGTGGGTTACACCTTTGATCTGAGCACTTGGAATCTCTCGCCTTTGATCCCAGTACTTGGAAGGCAAAACCTTTAATCACAGCTCTAGGTAGGTGGAGACAGGAATTTAAGGCAGGAATTTAAGGAATTTAAGACAGGGTCTCAGATCCCTGCTGTCAGAGGTTTTGTAGAGACAGGATCTTGCCATTTTAGTTTGAGGGTTACATAGAGGTAAGAAGTCTCTCTTGCCTGGCTCCTTTACTTCTCTGGTCTTTCAGCATTTAACCCCAGTATTTTGACTCTGGGTCTTTATTATAAAGACCAACTAGGATTTATACCATACCACACACACACACACACACACACACACACAGAGAGAGAGAGAGAAGACAGAGAAGAAGGGAGGAATGTAAAAGACCCATTAGCTCAATTTTCCACAAATTTTTCTGATTAAGAGTAATATTTTCTTTTCAATATAAGAGCAAAAATATTTCTTCCACTCCAAAGAGCAGAAAAAATAGTTTTTTTTTCTTTTACTGTGAAACAGAAATAGTTAACGTAATCCAGAAGAAATGCAAAGTAGCAGGAAGTAGTGACAAAAGTTCATGGAAGTTTAACAGGTTCTCAATAAAATATCTCATGTTCAGTTTTCTATCTCTTAAGTCCCATGATAGGTTCAATTTACATTCCTAAATTACATCCCTAAGTGATTGTATGAGTGTACCTAGAAACAAGTTTATATATTGGGCAAATCTCAATAATGAATTACATGGTTTTCGAGTCATGTGGAATTGTGTTATCCAGACATTTGCCTGAAGAATCATTCCATATCATCAAATAGTAGTGCAGCTTCCCAAAGCAGAGTACTCTAAAAGGAGTAGTCCTGTCAGCAGTAGCCAACTGTGAACCAATAGAAAGCTCCAGGCCATTGTAATCTTTAAGTTTTAGTCATAAGTGATGCAGTAGACTGTCCTAACCATGGTTTTTTATTTTCATGGTTTCATATTTTAACTATGGTCTGAATATAATAAATGGAAAATGGTAGAACTTAATCGCACGCCCTTCTTAAATCTCATGATGCCTGCTCTGAGGACTACATGATTTTCTCTCTTCTCCACCACAGGCTATGCTGTGTATGGTATCTATTATTACACATACCAGTTATAGTTTCTTAACCTAGTGTTACAACAACGCTTTCTCAACTGCTGGTCATATAAGAAAACAAAGTGTATACATCACAGCTGCATTATTCCCCAATAAAGTCTTAAAGCTTATCACCAAAAGATAGAGGGTACCACTTGATCTAAAACCTATGATTGTTTTCCAGTATACAATGTTGTAATAGGAGCGGTGGGGCTGCGTCTCCGGCACCCAGCCGCCCGCATGGCTAGCTTATGCCCCGAAATAATTACACGGAAACTGTATTCTTTTAATCACTGCCTGGCCCATTAGTTTTAGCCTCTTATTGGCTAGCTCTTACATATTGATCTAACCCATTTCTAATATTCTGTGTAATACCACGAGCTGGCTTACCAGGAAAGATCTTAACCTGCGTCTGTCTGGAGTGGGAGAATCATGGCGACTCCCTGACTCGGCTTCTTTCTCCCAGCATTCTGTTCTGTCTACTCCGCCTACCTAATTTTCTGTCCTATTAAAGGGGCCAAGGCAGTTTCTTTATTACTTAACCAATGAAACAACAGATAGAAAGATGACCCACCTCCATCAATACAACATCTTCTCTCATATGGCATATTTCTTATAATTACAGGGGGGTTTTGGTGGTACCTAAACATTAGCTCTAGATGATGGGTTTCTTTTTCAAATAAGCTACTTATGCTATCAGATATATAATTCCCTTTTATGTATTATACATTATATATAGCTAGTTGTTGCTAATTAAAATAAGTGTGATTCCTGATCACAGGTAGTTTATATTTGAATGTAGGAGACAGATATATAACCCATAAATGTGACATGCATAAATCTAAAATAATAGAAGGAGGTGGCTGAGCGTGAGTGACTAGGCAAAGATGATAAGATCAAATGTAGGTTTGGGTACACACCTTGCTAGCTTTTTCTGAGTTAAATTTAAAGTATGTGTCATCCCATTGGCAAGTCACAATTAATAGAGTTTGGGTTTTGCTTTTCAAGATTTTAGGCGGAGCCTCATGATTTCATCCAGGCTGGCCTAAAATGGGTAAGCTTCCTTCATGTGCCTGACAAATATGAAGGTAATAGATACAGGCTATCCTATTCCGTAGGGGGTATACTGATTTATTTATTATACATTTACTCATTTATTTATGTATGTTTCTGTGTTAGTAGGTGTGTGTGCACGTGCGTGCGCATGCACACTTTTTTTGTGTCATGGTGTGTGTGAGATTCGGAGAACAACTTGCAGTAGTCCGTTTTCTCCTTTTGTCATGTGGATTTCAAGAATTGGACACAAGTCATTAGTCCTGGCAAGCAAATTTACCCAGAGTCCTCTTGCTTTTGCTCAGCAATGTATTTATATATAAAATGTGTGTCTTAGTAATTTTTCTTGTTGCTGTGATCAATATCTGACAGGAAGTACGCTTAAGGGTGAAAACATTTATTTTATATATTTTGCCTCACCATCAAGAGTACTTTCATTCAAAAAGGATAAGTTTTGGGAGCAGGAGATTGAGATAGCTCTTCACAATGTATCTTCAATCAGCAAAGTGACAAATGCCAGTAGTTGGTGAGTCTCTCTTTTAAGAAATAAAGGAAAATAAAAGAAAAATGGTTTCTCTCTATTTTCATTTGTTTTTGTGTGTATGGATGTTTTACCATCATTTATATATGTGCATCACAATCAGTACATACAGAGGGCAGAGGAAAGGATCCCTAGGATTGAAGTTACAGATGAACCTGGGCTTCTGTGCTGCTAATTATTGAGTCATATCTCCAACTTGCTTATTCATTTATATGCTTTCTGCTTGCAAACCCAGCAAACTGGTGCACCATGTTTCTTTCAGGTGGGTTTTCCCATGCTGTTAAGCTAATCAGGGTAATTCCTCACAGGTGTACCTGGGGACTAACCTAATCTAAGGAATTCCACACTGGTGTGCCTGGAGGCTGGCCTCCAAACTGAGTCTAGATCCTGTCATATTGATATCCAACATTAACCATCACAATGTTTTTCATACATCAGTGGCAGGGGTGACTCAAGATGTTTACTCGGTACACATGTTTGGAAGTGATAAGGAAGTTCAACATAGTATAAAAGAGAGAAGTCACACAGATAGTATTTAATGTGTTATAGTTAGCAGAACATTTCAGGAAAAGATTAAGTAGAGATGTTATTTTGTCTAAGCCTTAATATACCAACACACTAAACAGCACAGTTTTAGTTCTCACTGGTGAAGATGATCAAAGACCAGTAAAATATAAAAAGAGATCCAATTATAGTGACTTAGATCAGATCATATCAAATAGATTCTGAAAGTTTATTTAAAACATTTGGTGTGCTACAATAACAGGAAGGCAGAAATTTAGCATCTTTAATTTCCATAAGAATTAAATAGGACCATAAGAACTGGAAACATTTAGCATGTATTCAAAACCAAAACACCTTCTGTCTTAAACACTATGACTCATGTGATCCCTTGTAAGACCCTAGTTTCCAAGCATGAAATTTATTTAATAAAGTTTTTCTTACTAGATTGTACTTTCTTTTGACTTACCTATGACTCTTCATCTACAGGTCAAATAAGATCTTTCTTTATAACCATTATACATATTCAACATACTCATGCATATGCAAGCACTCCAGAACCTTTTGCTTACATTTCAAAAAACTCCAAAATAATAAAGCTTGATCTTGCTCATGTCACCTGCTTTAAATATCACTTAATTTAGGTTATGTTTACACAAACCATGCTATGAAGTCATAACAGCCTTTTGTCTACAAATGAACAACTGCAATTTCCCTTAATAATGTTGGAAAATGTACATTATCACAGAAAACCCATTTTAGGCGGTTTACTTCTGCATTATGCTTTGTAATTTATTTTTGAGATAATGATTTTATTACTTCAAAATTCATTTGTTACTTTCTGTTATGTTAAATGATTAACTTCTGCCTGCATAGGTAAGGCTTTAGTAATGGATATTGAGATCCACTCCTTGTCCACTATGCATTAGGATTTTTGTCCTGGACTTTCCCTAAAAATAGTTTTAATAGAATTTCTTTAATGTAGATATACTTCTTCTTTTTTGACATTAACTTAAAATCTGATTTTACATTATTATTAATTTATTGAAGATGAATTATAAAATGAACTATGTCCTACCCAAATTCATATATTGATTGAGCCATTAATCCACAAAATGAGTACATTTGTAGACAGGATCTTTAGGAAGATAACTGAGATTAAACAAGGTCTTAAGACTAGGAAGATAATGTGATGACATTGGTGTTTCTAACAGAAGAAAAAGGCACTCTGGCAAAGAGAATAGATCATTGGAAAACAATTTCATTTTTATTGATGTGATAAAATATCATCGCAAAAACAACTTAGGAGAAAGGGAGACTGAGTTCATCTTAATATTCAAGACTGTAGTCCATCATAACAGGAAGCTCGGCCGTTCACAGTGGCAGGAACTTGAATACATTCACAGACAAGAGTGAAGATAAATAAATTCATGCTTGCTGCTTGCTTGCTTATGCTTAGATTGATTTCTTCACTCTTACACAGCTCAGCCCTATGTAGGCAATGGTGACACCCATACTGGGCAGTGTCTCCTTACATCAATTGGTATAATCACCCACAGACAAGCCTATAGTCCAAAGCCATATAGACCATCCCCTCACCTCACTGGTACTTTTGTCAAGTTGCACCAAGTTGACAATTAAAAATAAAAATCACAGAAACAATCTGTAAGAGCCATTTTCAGAGATGAAATCTGCCAGTTCCTTGATGTAAGAGTTCAGGACTGATTATATAGCTTTCTGCCTTTTAAACTATGGTTAATCACCACTTAGCTGCTGTGACAATGACCCTGGGAAACCAAAGGAAAGTAGGACGTATTTACTTTGGATCACTGTTTCAGAGGTTGTTTCCATTCCTGTGGTTGTGGCAAGACAGAAACTTCATGGCAGAAGTAGTACATGAAGGAAAACCCATGGGACCGAGTGAGCAGAGATGTAGACAGTATAGAGCTATGGCTACAATATATATTTTGAAGTACTGCTCTATTGATTTATTTCATCCAAGACCCATATCTTAACAGTACATGTAACTATGAACTCATCAATGGATTAACCCATTGGTGATGCTAGCATCCTATGATACAACTAGTTTCCACTAGATGAAAAGTCTTCAATTCATTTTAAGATTCTGGGAACACTTTACAAATAAACCCTTAAGAGTTTCTCATTCTGAGATTTTTGTTTTGGGAGTTGAATTAGAGAATATATAAGACTACCTGACTGGATTCAAATATGTCTAATGCTAATAGACACAAGATAATGCTTCTTTCAGCATTTTACTGCCAAGTTATCTCAAATCTTTTAAATTTATTTAACTGAAAAATTTAACCAAACAAATATCTTTTGTAAAAATTATTGCTATTTATGATTATTTTGTCTTTAATACTGACAATTCATATGCTTATAATTTTTCATTTTCTAATATTCAGCTCTCTGGTAGTATCATCATGAATGATGGTAAAGAATGAATGAATTTTAGTAGTCTTATAGGAAATAAAATTTACTTTTTAGGGAGAAAGATTTTCAAATTTGCACATATGTAAAAAGTTTTGGATTTTTCTTTGCCTTGGAAAATAAACCTAAAGGATAATTTTTAAATAAATATATCAAATATAACCTGTTAAATAAGTGAAAAAAAAGAAGAAATGATTTGTAAGTGAGCAAGTGTTAAGACATTGAACAAAATTTAGAAATTACAGAAAGGAAAAAGTAGAGCACTTGACAAAGACCTATGATAAACAACTTTTCTTGGACTGATATATACCAGTGTTTCTTCATCCCAGATAGGATGCTGAATACAAAACAAGAAACTATCCCGTCTTAGTATAGCTAAATGAACCAGTTAGTTTATGTGAAGTTCAGGATATAGGTCAGTATCAAAATAACAAATCTGTGAACTCATAAAGATGAAAATTTAGTCAGGAATTATGTGTCATGAAAATAGACTGTCTAGAACTAAGAAATGGTTAAACAAAAGCTTTGGCAATTGAGATATGGGTGAACTAATCCTTTTGTGCTCCTGTACATTACTATTACTATTATATGCAGTCAACAGGATTCTCAAAATAGTAAATATGATAGGCTATTACTCTTATAGCAGGTTATGGAATGCAGTACCACATCTGGCTCCTAGAATGACAGAATCTGCATCCATTAAGTTTCACCAACATGGTTGCCTACATGTGACCTAAACAAGGGTGGTACCAACAGACATGCTTGCATGGATAGGAAAAAGCTCACAAGGCCTCAACACATGACCAGAATGTACAGGTAACTAAAGAATGCAGAAAATAGGATAAATAGTCTTTCCTAGGAAAGAGCAAACCAAATGTTTATCAAATATCAGCCTTGAACACACACATACACAATTAAAAAGTGACTAATCACTCCTATAATACTCATGCACTAGTAGTATGTCTTACAGACTTTGTGTTCTTGCTTGGTTGTTTGTTTATTTGATTGAGAGGGAGAGGGAGGGGGGGAGGGAGGAGAAACAAACATGAGGTTGGGTGGGTAAAGATGTAGGTAAGTTGCGAGGAATTTGAGAATATATATTGTACAAAAACATAAGGAAAAAAAGCAAACCTTGGTATATACAGTCATGAGTTTACAGCAAGATGAAATAGACAGCAAGGAGGGATCACAGTTTATGTTTAATTACTTTTTGAGGAGTAGGTAGAAGAGTCTTGATAGGGCCTAACAAGGAAGACTGAAATTCAATATGCGTATGAACATAACTGTATTTCCACAATCAAAATTTATTATGTTCAGTTACTGTTTGGTGAAAGAAGTAGAGTGCTCTACAAAATAGCAGCACTATTTGTAATAGCCAGAACATAGAAACAACCTAGGTGCCCCTCAATAGAAGAATGGATAAAGAAGGTGTGGCACATATACACTTTAGAGTTATACTCAGCAGTAAAAAATAATGATATCTTGAATTTTGCATACAAATGGATGAAAATAAAAAACACTATTCTGAGTGAGATAACCCAGACCCAAAAAGAAGAATATGGTATGTACTCACTCATAAGTGGATTCTAGCCATAAACAAAGGACATTGAGCCTATAATTCATGATCCTAGAGAAGCTGAATAAGAAGGTGAACCCAAAGAAAAACACATATTTATCCTCCTGGATATTGGAAGTAGACAAGATTGCGGGGCAAAAGTTGGGAGCACGGGGGTGGGGGCTGGTTGGGGGGAAGGGGAGATGGGGAGGGAGAGGGGAGAAGGTGATGATTGGGAAGAGCTTGGTGGGGGTGGGATGATTGAGATGGAGGAAGGGTGGATATGGGAGCAGGGAAGATGTCTTAACTGGGGGAGCCATTTTAGGGCTAGCAAGAGACTTGACTCTAGAGGAGTTCCCAGGTGTCCAAGAGGATTTCCCCAGCTAGGTCCTTGGGCTGCAGAGGAGAGGGTGCCTGAACTGTTCTTCTCCCATAGCCACACTGATGAATATCTTACATATCACCGTAAAACCTTCATCAGGCAAGGATGGAGATAGAGACAGAGACCCACATTGGAGCACTGGACTGAGCTCCCATGGCCCAGATGAAGAGCAGAAGGAGGGAGAACATGAGCAGGGAGGTCAGGACCGCGAGGGGTGCGTCCACCCACGGAGACAGTGGGGCTGATCTGATGGGAGCTCACCAAGGCCAGTTGGACTGGGACTGAGCAAGCATGTCATCAAGCCGGACTCTCTGAATGTGGCTGACAATGAGGGCGGACTGAGAAGCCAATGATAATGACACCGGGTTTTGATTCTACTGCATGTACCGGCTTTTTGGGAGCCTAGTCTGTTTGGATGCTTGCCCTCCTGGACATGGACGGAGTGGGGAGGGCCTTGGACTTCCCACAGGGCAGGGCACCCCGACTTCTCTTAGGAATGGAGAGAGAGGGGGAGGAGAAGGAGGAGTGGGAGGAAAATGGAATATGGGAGGAGGTGAAAATTTTTAAAAAATAAATAAAAATAAATTAAAAAATTGGATAAGTTTGAATATGAGACTACGGGAAGGAAAAAAAGGAAGATGTAATCAAATGAGAAATGTTTGTACTGTAACCAATAAAGTTTGCCTGAAGATAAAAAAATACTGAAAATAAATGATAACAGAAAAAATATATAATAGAACCAGGTCCCTGAAAAAAAAGTTGAGAAGACTTTCTCCATATTTTTCCCACATTACTCAGATATCTTTATGATATGATCCCTAGTCTCTCAGCCACTATTTATAGCTTGTTTAGCTGGTACCAATATGCTCCTTGTTAAGGAATATCAGAGAAGACATCAGCTCCTATAAAGCTGATGATCAGTAGCATAAAATTTTACAAATATTGTGACCCTCTAAAACTCATGCAAGACTTTCACTTTTTTTGCTCTTTGTGGGATAAATGCTATCATAGTATTTGGCAGCGAAATACAAATGGGTGAACTTTGTAGTACTTTCTAACTAATAATAAAACTCCTCACTAGTATTTTTATTCTTTAAAAAAAATAAAGAAGAAGCAGAGTGCTTCTCAAAAGAGACATAGAAACGGGTTGAAAGCCACGTAGTTTGTAGTTATTGTTAAGTAGAGAGTGGTATTGAAGAACAAAGTTAAATCCTCATATGACTATGAGTGCACAGATACAGTTTCCTTATTTAAATAAACCCCAAAGGACTATAAATTTTCTGAATTTGTGCTATAATATTTTAAGCACACAATATCAAATAGTATCTAAATGATATGTTCAAAATAAATTTATGTCATGATAAATACTGAGGGAAATGTAGATTGTGTTTGAAATGCACTATCTCAAGATAAATATAACAACTTCCACTATAATAATAAAATAATCTACACTAGACACATGTGCACAGTAGATAGGACTCCATCTTCTAGATTAGATTGTGTACAAATATTTTGAATTATTCAAAGAATTCCAAAATCCAGGATGTGAGGATTCTGTGACCCAGGCAGAAACTGATTACTTTTTCACTATCAACTGGGCTTCAACAAATTAAAAGAAGTAAGCCCAAACAAAATGTTCAAAGTATATCATTATAATTACAAAAAATCTTTTAAAAACTTTGTTTATCAGATAAAGATTTTCATGTATCTTTGCATTATAGACACTGTCATTTTTACAAAGTTAGATGCAGACATTTAGCTCCAAGGGGAAGGAAGTTATTGATCCATTTATAAGCATTTTGAAGAGAATTTGATTAGCATTGATAGCAGGCAGTGACTAATGTGCTTTATTTAAGGTGCGTCAGGGGTTATATTTCCTCATGAATGGTTTGCTAAACAAAATCCCATGACAAAAATTCACATCTACATTTTTAGAGTTGAAAACTTTCAGTCATACAATCTTTTATTTAATTACAATGACACTAGGTCTTACATATAAGGAAAGCATACATGCTTTGGCATGTTGCAGAAACAAAATAACTAGCACTCAACACTTATTTACCAAATTTCCCCACACATACCACTAACAATAATTTAGTAAATAAGTTACAGTATTTAAAAATATTCTTTTCTTTCTTTCTTTTTTTTTTTTTTTTTTTTTGTTTTTTTGTTTTTCGAGACAAGGTTTCTCTGTGGTTTTGGAGCCTGTGCTGGAACTAGCTCTTGTAGACCAGGCTGGTCTCAAACTCACAGAGCGTTCTTATGAAGAATGAGTTTGAAGTCATGAGATAGTTGTACCAAGAAAAACAAAATAAAATTTGTTCACCTATATAGAATAAGTAGGTATATAAACTCCAGACATTTTTTTATTCTAAAAGTTGTAGCATAAGTTATAGTCAAGTCAAATGGAATTCAAATTAGCTCTTACAACTTTAGCTGACTTCTTGTATACAATGGGAATATTTTGGATTGTACTACTAATAAAGTTTGAAAACATTAAGTATTTTTTACTAATGGTATTTACTATAATGAATTTCATTCACTTTACTAAACTTAATGTGGTTTATTTATATTTTTAAATTTTTTCCTCCATAGCAATAACAGCACAGGATGAATATGTCATGCTATTTTTCTTTTAAGTTTGCTACACATAGTATTTTTAGCAAACAAATATTACTAAGTTGAATTTCTATGCTGAGTTTTTCTGCTATCTTCTTCTTCTATTCTTGTGTAGTTCTTTGTCCAAACTTATCTTGAATTGTTTCCTCAGTAATCACAGTAAAAATCATTGCATCTTATTTTTCTTGTGTCTTTTATGAGACCTTGGGAATGAATCCTTATGATATTCAGACATTTTAACACTGATCAGTGCTACTTCTCTCTAACCATAGAATCAAGACTTTAAAAAAAACTAAAATGAAAGTTTGAAGTTTACATCAGAGGAAGGACAGGCAAAGGCCTTGCAGTATTTTGTTTAATAATTCTCCTTTGTGGTGTGTGGTGAGAAACCCAGGAATTGTCATCAGTACGATTCTTTGAACACAGATCATACAAACACCTCTACCTACAATGCAGCTGAAATACAGAATTTAAAATGTGAGCTGGTGAGATATCTCAGTTGATAAGACACTTGCCATGAAGCCTGACAACCTGAGTTTGATCCCCTGGACCGACATTGTGAAAAAGAGAAACAACTCTTGCAAACTTTCCTCTGACCCATGTGTGATCTATGATATGCATGTGAACACACATAGAAAAATGACAAACGAATGAATGAAACTGTGCTAATGCAATATTATGTAATATAAGAAGTACTATAGTGTTCTAAATTTATTTTAAAACTGTAACCTGATTAAAATATGCCACTGGACTTTATATATGTTTCTGTCTGAACAACAAATATTTTTAGTAATATTCTCCACTCCAAAGCAATAATTAAAAAGGGCAGTAGGAGTGATGTTTTTGGAATTCTCATTTTGAAAGATATTTAACTAAGAAAACAACTTAAAGAATCATAGTTTTACTTATCTATTTGTATTTACCTAACTGGCATTTAATAAATAGAAGTTTGAGTATATTTCTTAAGAAAACTGTGACACTTAGGCAGACAATTCTCCCTATAGGAGTCATAGACAAATAAAAAACAGTTCCAGGTATGAGAAACCTCTAGTTGTTGTTCAGGGTAGTCAAAGACTCCCAGATAAATTTAGGCTATTGCTGGTTCCCTTAGTTGTTTGTCAGAGGTTGACAATAAGTTCCTATTGTTTAAGATACTACACACTTGGATAGCTGGATCTGACTTCAAGGCATCTTTCCTGAGGACTAGTTTTCAGAGTTGCTATAAAAACTGCCAATAAGGGAAGCAATCGATAGTCATATGCAGCTGTGATACCCATGAACTGTAACAATGACCAGCATCTTGGGGTATCCCTGTTGGTACAGTAGTGGCACTAATATTGGTAGTAATCAGAAACTCCCTAACTTGATTTGAGATCAGCCCAATTTTAGGTAAATCATGCCTGGTACTGGAAACATAAATAGCCACTCAGGGATAGAGGGGTCATAAATATTAAAAAAAGAACACAATGAATATTCCACTAGACCAGCATAAATTCTAACTGCAATCTGAATGTATCCTTATATCTTTATTCTCATCAATAAGTGTGGGTTTCAGCACCCCACCATTAAGATACTATCTTTGCTACATACAAAGAACATTACAGAAAACCATAACTAGTCAAAATGAAGAGATCAGTTGATAGTGGGGTTCCCAGCTCCAATGGATAAAACTGCAACACACCTCATTTGCCTGAGGATCAAAGAACATCATGAAATAAAAGGGTAAAAGACTGTGAGAGTCTGCAAGGGATTGTGTCTCCTAAAAATGCCAAGAAATTTATTCAAATGAAAGCTCAACAAAAGCTTTAGGTAACTAATAATTGCCGAGAGAGAACAACTAATGTTTCTCAGGGATAAGTCCTCTAACTTGATTATCCAACACCAAGTGATCAGCCCTGAAATTATATACACACAAGCAATATTAAACATACTTTACTGGATACACACACACACAAAGAGGTGTGTAAGTATAGTACATGTGCACATATGTATATATTTGAGAAGGATAGAATGGAAAGGATTGTAAGGAGGAAAGGCATGCAGAAGAAATTGTGCAATTGTATCTTAATTAAAATAAAAACAATATTGAACTTATTTTTACACATAAGAAAATTAACATCCAGTATATCATAAAGCAGAGATGCAACAACTAAACAAAATCAGACATAATAGTGAAGTAAAATCTTAATATGAGAATAGAATATGTTTAGGAAGAAATGATAAGCAAGGATACATAGCCAAATCAATTCTACAAGGTTAGAAAGAATGTTATGAACAATTCAAGAAACAAACAAAAAAAACGATCACTCAGTCAGGGAAATGCTTATTATTAAGAATAATAGACATTGAATGCCCAATGTAAATTAGTCAAGCAGAAGCAAGTTAACATATATATATATATACGTATATATATATGTATATATATACGTATATATATATATATATGAGAAACAGAGACCTGGGGTAAGGAAACTGATGGTGAGAAGGAGAGATTGCTCATTAGATAAGAAGACTCTTACGGGAAATATATTAGTGACCCATTTTACTGCATGGTGACAATGTTCAAAAGTAATGAATATAAATGTTAAATTACTAAAGACTATATTTTAAATAACATTTTCAAAAATTTCAAACCAGTGAGAGGATTCGACTCAGTGAATAAAAAGATACTTACCACCATACATGATCACTTGAGTTTGTAGCTGGTGTCATCTGACTTTCACATATGTGTCCTAAGCCTCGAGTTAATAATGCATTAAAGCTAGGTGAACAGAGAAGCAAGGGAGAATTGAAACTAGAGAGACTTGGAACAGAGAATTAAAACAAATGAGAACTAGAACTTAGAAGAAAGTTAGAGGGCAGAAAAATAGGAAGAAGGATAAAGAACATGACCCTGACCAGCATGTGTGTAAGTTCATTCCATATCCCTCATATAGGCAACCTTTAAACTCAGTGTAGCTTTGGTGTGGACCTCTTCTCAAACCCTGGAGGTGGCCTTAAGGTACTGGGCTTTCAGGCTACTGTTAATAATATGCAGGATGGAGTTAATTTCATTTTACAAATCTCCTTGGAATTTGGGTTATACAAAACGATGGCTTAAAATATCTGCATGACACATGTGAGCCTGCGTTATCAGTCCATGTGGTGTCAGATCTGAAATCTCTGGACAAAACATAGAATCTATGTGAAGAGGGAAGATGCAGAACACCAACCAAATCCCTTACAAGGTTCTTGGTAACCTCGAAGAACCTTTTCACCATGTTCTTAAGTCAACACAACAAAAGCAATGTGATTTTATGTTCCAGAGTACAGGAGAATGTGGTAGAAATGATAATTGGAAGCAAAATTTGTTTTTACTGATACCTGATCCATAGTCTTTAAAACACATCAAAATATTGAGTAAATGTACTCAGTGTTGATGGATTTTCTTACTGTGTTTGCTGATGAGTGCCTTCATCAGTATTATGAGATTATCCCTTACTTCTGCCAGACAGCAGAAGTAGAATCTCCCTGGAATAGCTTCTCGTGCTTACTTAAGCATCCTTGTGATTATAAGTACTTAACAAATAAGAAAAAAATTACACTCTTGAAAGAATCTATCTAATATTTGTTACAGTTACTTTGTTTTTTTTTGTTCTCCTTGTGTTCATTTTGATGAAGTAACTAGCTTGTATTTCTCAAGCACCCACAATTACATTTTGCAAATGTTTGCTCAAATTTAAACTGTAATTTACAAAAGCTAAAATATTCAAAATCTGTTTAAACCTAAAATAATAATGTATACTTACGGAGATATTAGTCTAGACATTTGTTTATATACAAAAAATTAATTATTTTATTATTGTATTATTTATAAAAATGTTAGATGTATATGCAATCAAAATACTCAATTGTGTCTTCTTCCTTTGTACACACACATATTATTTTTATACATTATAATTTTATCACATTTACGCTCCTCTACTTCCTCCCAGACCCACTCCATTTCCTATTATTATGTATATACTGTCTATCTTTCAGAAACAATTACCATAAAAAACCACAAACGCAAAAACCAGAACAAATAAGCAATGGACCAATAAAATGAAAAGTGCTAAAACAAAGCAAACAGAAATCAAATGAACACACCATAGTGTTTATTTTGTATTTCTCAACTATTCAACTGGGCATGGGGCCTGTCCAGAGAGAGTGTAATTAATATATTCATCCAGTGACACTACATTGGAGGAAACCGGATTTTTCTTTTGCTGGTGCATAACCATTACAGATAGCTTCTTGTCCGTTCCCCGCCATCAGTGTGTACGTGCTGCCACAATCTTTGTGAGTTCATATGTGCATCAGTCCTGCTGTATCTTTAGGATACTGTTTCTGTAGAGCTATCTATCCCCTGAAGTTCTTAGAATTTTTCCATTTCCTCTTTAGCATAGATTCCTAAACCTTGGGGGACTGGTTTGATTAAGATGCCATGTCAAGGAGTAAGTGCTCCAAAGTCTCTCATTTTCTGTACATTGTCCTCTTGCAGGTTTGTGTTAGTTCATGTCTTTTGTAAAAAGCTTTTCTGATGAACTCTGAGAAAGCTGCTGTGTCAGCACAGTGTGGTCAATGGAAGTTCCTAGAGGAGTGTTTCTGTGGATGGTGGATGACAGAAGGGATTAGAGAT
Source organism: Chionomys nivalis (assembly GCF_950005125.1). Classification (NCBI taxonomy): domain Eukaryota; kingdom Metazoa; phylum Chordata; class Mammalia; order Rodentia; family Cricetidae; genus Chionomys; species Chionomys nivalis. Next base: position 46,131,404 of record NC_080087.1, read on the forward strand.
GGGCAGAAGAGAGGGTTGACAGGAGCATTAAGGAAAGCCCTTCTTTTTTTTGTGTTAGAAGAGGTAAGAAAAAATATCATTGACTTCAGTTTGTGAACTTTTTTTTACTAACACATCGTTCTCTTATGAACAGAGATATGATTGGCCAATGGATTTGAGAATAATACCAAATAGCATTAATTTTCATGGAAATGAAAAACAAACTCCAAGGATATATCACTTGGCAATTGTTAGAATGATCCCTTGGGTAAAAATAAAGTGTAAGTGAAGATGTAGGATAAAAGAAACATTATAAATCATTGTATGAAACATAAATTAGTATAATCATGCTAGAGAAAATATTAACAAATAGGCAAAATATTTAATGTTTATGATTGTAGAGCTTTCAATAAATTCCTGATATTTCTTAATTTTCATGTTGGTCTTTTGTCCTTTTTTTGTTCCTGTCTCTTTATTTTTGCCTTTCTTTAACTTATGTTAGTTCCTTCATTTTACTTGCCAAGCTGAAAAACATTAGCTAATCTATGTCGCACATATGTTCTAATACTATGCATGGGGTTACACTTTAGAATACATCTCATTGTTGGGGTCATCTCACCAAGAAATTAGCAAACTATACACAACATGCTAAATTAGAACTGAAGAGTTGATACCTCCTTCTTAATATTAAACCTTTTATTCTGAGTTAGTATTAAATTTACAATACTTAAAAGTCTATGTAACTCTTAATGAATCAATTATCTCCAGGGAAAACCTTTTGTAAAACTGTAATGTGATATAAAGCATGTTAGTTAATATATGGTGATCTCTCATTATCCCTCTGGTACATTCAGTTGCATATCAGCAGGATATACACACATCACTGGTTATCATTTATGAGCCTCGAGGTTTGGGACAATACACCATTTTCTTAAAAATTATAGCACATTTATATTGCCTTTATTAACTATCTTCCTTCAGTGAAATCACATCTCCTAGCTTAGATTTTGCTAGTATTATAAAAATTAACCCAATTATTATAAGTAAGAAAGAAAGGAATATAGAACAGTGTTTCATAAATTGTAGTCAGTGAGTCAGGCCTAGCTTTGGCCACTACAACACTGGATCCAGGACCACTGATAAGGAGGATTAAGCTTTTCATTATCAACACTGTTTTAAAGCAGACTGGGGTCATGTTGGTCTAATCCTCTTGTTATAAATGACATGGCATATTGGTACCTGTGTTAAAATGTAGTATATAAGTGTTGTATTCTTTTCCTGTTGTTTTAGGTGATGTCACAAATGTCCAAACCAGGGATTAAATATATCCTCCATTTATGGCAAAAAGTCAGAAACAGTTTATGTCAACTCAGTGGTTCATGTGATTCATCCCAATGAATACAATAATGCACAAGGAAGTTGAGTATTCCATATCAGTGTTGATGTTTCATGACTCACTGATAAATCTGTCATATTTCTTTTAATCATATGCTGAAATTTTTACAAAAGTTGGTAGTTGCAATAAAAAGCGTTATTCAATGCTAATTACTGTCCATTTAACTAGTGCAAACATAGCTACTGAAAACTCGTTAGCTAGCAACTAGGAAATAAGCAATGTCCTCTAAGATACATCTTTATCAAGTTTGTCTGCCACAGCAGTACTTCAGGCAGGGCACTGTGGTCAAATCCTAAAAATCTACGGACTAGGATACAACTCAGTTGTAGAGCTTTGTTTTCTGCCTAGAGATTCTGGACCAGAGTTGTAGTAGTAAGTGCACACATAGGAACACACACAATGAAAGCAAAACAACGTCAATTGAGTGGTTATCTAGAGCTGGTTAGACATTTTCAAAAGGTTTTCAGAGAAGATAACCTCCTTACGACTGGCAGAAGGTAAGTTAAATTACTCGAATGGTTATTTAAAAACTATGTTCATAGCAGCATTATTTGTAAAAGCCAGAACCTGGAAGCATCCTAGGTGTCCTTCAATGGAAGAATGGATGAGTGGAATATATACACATTAGAGTACTACTCTGCAGTAAAAAACAATGACTTCTCGAATTTTGCATGCAAATGGATGGAAATAGAAAATACTATCCTGAGTGAGGTAACCGAGACCCAAAAAGAAGATCATGGGATGTACTCACTCATAATTGGTTTCTAGCTATGGATAGGGGGCCTCTGAGTCTATAATATGTGGTCCTAAAGAAGCTAAATAAGAGGGCAAACCCAAGGAAAAACATATAGTTATCCTCCTGGCTATGGGAAGTAGACAAGAGTGCCGGGCAAAAAATTGGAATATTGGGGGTAGGGTGGGATGGGGGTAAGGGGAGATGGAGAAAGAAAAGTGTGAAGGAGAGGATGAGGGGAACTTGGGGAAACGGGATGATTGGGGATATAGGAAGGTTGGATAGGGGAGCAGGGAAACTCATATCTTAGTTAAGGGAACCACCTAAGGGTTGGCAAGAGACTTGAACTTGGGGTGGCTACCAGATGCCCAGGGCAATGTCCCCAGTTAGTTCCTTGGGCACCTGAGGATAGGGAACCTGAAATGAACCTATCCTATAGCCATACTGATGAATATCTTGCATATCACCATAGAACCTTCATCTAGCGATGGATGGAGATAGAGACAGAGACCCACACTGGAGCACCGGACTGAGCTCCCAAGGTCCTAATGAGGAGGGAGAGCATGTACAACGAAGTCAGGACCACGAGGGGTGCACCCACCCACTGAGACAGTCGGACCGATCTATTGGGAGCTCACCAAGGCCAGCTGGACTGTGACTGAAAAAGCATGGGAGAAAACCGGACTCTCTGAACATGGCGGACAATGAGAGCTGACAAGAGGCCAAGGACAATGGCACGGGGTGTTGATCCTACTTCAGGTTCTGGCTTTGTGGGAGCCTAGACAGTTTGGATGTTCAACTTCCTAGATCTGGATGGAGGGGGAAGGACCTTGGACTTTCCACAGGGCAGGGAACCCTGACTGCTCCTGGGACTGGAGAGGGAGGAGAAGAGGAGTGGGGGGAGGGGGAGAGGGGCCGGAGGAGGGGGAGGGAAATGGGAGGCGGGGAGGAGGCGGAATTTTTTTTTTTCAATAAAAAAAAAAAACTTGTTTTCTACATTTTATTAGACATTTTTTGTTTGTTGTGTGTGTGGTGGGGATTCGCACCCATGCCATGGTGATAATGTGGGGAGCAGAGGAAACTGCAAACAGATTTCTTGGGTTTGCTGAACAGTCACTCCAGCCAAGCTAGTGAGAAACCTTGTCTCATATATCAAGATGTGAGCCAGGCAAACAGATTTCGTTGGTAAAGGGCTCACCAGGCAGTCTAATGCACTGATTCCAGGAACTCACACAATATATGTGCTGATATTATATTTGTGTGTCTGTGTGTGTAGTAGGAGAAAACAGACTTGAGGAAATTATCTTCTTACCCCCCAAGTACACTGTGGCATGATATAATTGTAATCAGATACAGACCAGTCACCACCACCAACAGGGGCACAAACACACACACACACACACACACACACACACTCACACTCACAGTAAAACCAAGTTGGACAGTACCCAAGTAAGAACATCAAATTTGCATTGTGGCCTCCATACTAATGTGCATGTTTGTCACATGCATATCTGTAATAGATGTGTACTTCAAAGCATTAATGATATCAAAGAAATGGAGAGTGATCTATTCCTCTTATCATTTGCTCTCATAAATTTCATTCTTTTTTCCCCATGTATCAAGTCACTTTTTTAAAATTTTCTTTAAAGCGTTTGGATGCAAATGATAGATAAATATTCAATCTCATTTCCCTTTTTGCATGAAGTATCACATATTAGATAGACTGTTATGTATGTTTTTAAATAATAAGTCAGAAATAACTTCTTAGGTCAGTCCACTTATGTTTTGAATGAGAATTTAAGTCCTGAGGTGTGAGGAAGATGAAGCTTTGTCGTAGAAATAGAGAAAGCCCTCCCAGGAAAGCCCCAAGTCAACCTGTTGTGTGGAAAGACACAGCACATATAGAGGCTATGTTGTTTCCTTACCTCAAACAGCTTATCCTACATGAGAGTAAACTTTCAGTTTGTTTCTTAGTCCCATTCAGTATCTTAGGATATTGTAACCGTTTCTTAAAATCATGGCTAAGTTTCTTCTCAGTTTGCCCTGCTAGCCTATCATTAATTACAATTCCTACCACACTTAATTTTTCAAAACAATAAAAAATTAAACCATCTATTCTTATAGGTGTGCTTAGTTTTGTAACTATGCTTAATTTCTTATAAAGTGACAAAATATCAACATCCAGATGAAAAATTAGCAATTGAAAGTTTTTGAGCCTAAATACGTTAGTGTTTAAATTGGCTGCTTATTAGACTCATGAAATGAAATGTCAGTCCATCGTCTTGCTTACAGCATTGTTAAGGATACAATATTTTTACAAAGATGCTCTTCAAAACTTAAATTCATTTAACTATATGCTTTGTTAGTTTATAGCATGTTATCAGTCTACCATCTTCTTCTATTTCTATGATATCTACAGGTCATGACAACAGCTATAAGATATAAAAATAGCTGCAGATATATTTATATTTGATATCTAATTACTGTAAGAATAAAGAGGTAAAATTATTGCAAAATCTTTGTTCTCTGGATTATTTTCTTTAAAGTTTCCTTCAACTCCATTTAAAACACACACCATTTATTTGCTTACCATATATTACTAGTTTCCTGCTGTGCTCCAGGAAATTTCCATGAACAGGATTTATATTACTGAGAAAAATGGAGGAAAAAAATCTCTCATGAAATTTTCATATGAGGAGATTAATGTAGAGAAAACGGGGGAAGAAAACAGTGGATGCGGCATGCTGATGAATGGTCTACTGTGGAGTTGGGAGCTGAGCGGAGATGTGAGGAAAGGAAGTAAGGGAGAGATATAGAAAACTGTAGAAGCTGCTGACAGACAAAATGTGCTCAGGAGGCCCTGAACACACCTCATTGGGTGAGTTGCAAACATTCTGAAACTGCTGTGGTGGGAAGGGAGTTGCCTAGGACTCTCATCTTGACAGCACAAGGATGCTCTGTAGGAGGTCATTAATCACCAGAGAATGCTGTCTGTAACTGAATGAAGCACTTGTGTATATGGTGAGGAGTGAGGCTGAAGAGGAATTAGACCATCTTCCTTTATTTAAGTGAATCACCTTCCCTGCTTTCGGTACATAGGTGAGGATTTAGGGACTGAATCGGGACATGGTTAAGAAGGATCGGGAATGTAAGTTAAACAATGCTGCAGCAGAGATAAATGAGTAGACACATTGGAGAGAGAGCTCAGTGGATAAGAGCACTTACTTCTCTTACAGAAGCCCTGGGTTTGTTTTCCAAATCCATGTGATGGTGCATAACCATTATTGATGAAATTAGCTTTAGCATAGTTAAGAGAAGCAGAACTAGATGTCGCAGTTGAAGGATGTGCTTCACGAGGCGGAAACAACCTTTGCAACCATTTAAAGGTTTTCATTTTAATGTCAGATTTGAGGCATGTAATAATAAGAATTCAGTCTTATACTGGTTGGATTATGACTGAACATATTTTAAAAATAATAGATGCATTGATAATTTTCTAAAGCCACAGAACCTGTTAGTTCCCTACCAAAAAAAATCTCAAAAGATAAATTGAAGCAAGTAGCATTATCTCAAAAATTTACTTTATGAATATAATGCAATTATTTGAAATTCTCTTCTTGAGAATTTATTTTGGTCCTGTTCTAATTATGTGGAATATTTAATGTACAATTAAGTATGTACATACTGTAATTCATTTGATTAAGTTCTAAAGTATGGACTTAATTACTTGGCTGTTGATTCTTTGTAGGTTCACGTTAAATAAAATACTTGAGGAAAAATTAGTTCGAGAACTTTTCAACAATAGATGCATAATCAAATTTGACCACATGCAGTAATAAAATTCTATACCCCTAATGAATATATTACTTTATGTGTTGATAAAATAACAATTTTAAATTTTGAAGTCTACAAACATAGAGACATCCTTTGACTTAATATTCCTTCACTTACTTCTGTATTACTGATATAATCTTTTTCTTTGATCCACCATTGGCAGATCATTGTATAAGGTCATAGAGACTCACAAAACATTTTGCTGCTCTCTTTTGGGCTTTGGCCTGGCTGCTTTGTGCTAACTGCTTGCTTGCTTGCCTAAATTTGAATAAATCAGGAGGGAAAGGAAACTACAAGCTCTGCACATGCAAATCACCTAGAATATGCAGATTGCAAGTTTGTTTTAAAATGTGGGTGTTTGGTTAAAGACACTACATCATTTCTCCATCCACAGCTCTTCTGCTTAATTAAAATCTGGAATGCACATAAGAAACCATCTTACTCCCAAATCACTCAGGTCCAACATAGACTCGTCTGACATCCCTTTAATTAAATGCGGCTTCTGAACATTAATTAAGAGCTCTAGAGAGGCAGAAATGATACAGGAAATTTAAAATACATGCATACATGCTGACCACTTAAAGTAAAAGTTGTGTCTGCAGAAAAAAAATCTAAATGTCTAAGTAACTGCAGCAAGAAAATTGAGCAAATGTGCTATTATGTGAGTCATGTATTTAAAGTGAAAAATGGACTGACAGGACTATGCAATCATTTCCCGTAGACAAGTAGCTTCAGCTGAATTCATTAGAGAACGTCAATTTTAAGAAACCTCTAAATGCAATATATTATTAACTTAATAAAATGTTTTTATTAATAGCTATATATATATATATAAGTTTATGTACTTTGGTGATACTAATGTATCCTGATAAGAAAATGAACTAGACAATAATATTGTTAAATGTGACCTACTATAAAAAGTCTGTGGCACAACTCTCAAGTCAACATTTCATTTCATTGGAAAAAATAAAGTATAATGAAATATACTTAGCAGCAGGACCACTGCAAGTCCCTATGGTGCTTTTACATAAATTAGAAACATGAAATATTTATTCAACAGTCTTAATTTCCATTTCAGAAATGCCATAGTGTGCTATTATTCAATGAAGAATTTATTTTATTGTTCTTTGTAAATGCATTGTGATAGGAAATTGACTTTGAATATGATATAAATAAAGTGGTATATTTTTACCATTATTCTTTGAGATGTAATTATTAATTCTTTGTGTGTGTGTGTGTGTGTGTGTGTGTGTGTGTTGGTGCTATGAATACTGCATGTAAGTGCGGGTGCCAGTGAAGGTCACAAAAGGGCCTTAGATTCCTTGCAACTGTAGTTACAGGCAGTTGTGAACTACCCAAAGCGGATGTTGGGCAATCATTGCAGGTCTTCTGAAAGACAGTTTCTGTACTTAACCTCTGAGCCATCTTTCTAGTCCTTTTCTTTTTATGCTTTAAGGAACATTAAAATAGTGCATGTAAAGGTAATTTCTACATATCAAGTAGGTTTTGGAAATTATCATATGGGTTTTCATTCCTGGACAATAATTAATGACCCACATGAAATTTCAATATGTTATCTAAAGACAATATGAAAGAAATAGAAGTATATTTTTCTCTTTTTTGCTATTGTAAAACCTTCCTGACTATTCTATTTCAAAATGTGATGGTAGGCCTACAGAAAACCACAGTAAGAATAATTTCAAGGTAAAAGAATTAACACTGAGTAACATAGGTATCTGTTAGAAAGATTATACATTATTCATGGTCTTTTACCTATCTTAACACAGTTGTTCTTTTATTTAAAAATATCCAATGGGTATTTTCTACAAACAATTAATAAATAGCAGCACCACTTGACAGCTTAAATTACATTCATGGACACGACCCTAAACACAGCTGAATGTTGATGATAAGGGTTCCATGAATAACTATAATATAATTGATATGTTTTAAGGAGATAAGCAAAAATCAATTTCACAATTTGCCACAGGAGTTCAAAATTTTGAATTATGAATGGCATTGAGAATTTCAGAGGTTAACTGATGTTGAATCAGTATCTGAGGGGAATCATTTTTTTTTGTTTGTTTGTTTGTTTGTTTGTTTTTGTTTTTCAAGACAGGGTTTCTCTGTAGCTTTGAAACCTGTCCTGGAGCTAGCTCTTGTAGACAAAGCTGGCCTTGAACTCGCAGAGATCTGCCTGTCTCTGCCTTCCCAGTGCTGGGATTAAAGCACCATCATCACCCAGCCTTTGAAGAGAATCTTTAATCCCCTCAATAAAGTAAAAATAATCAACTCATACATTATTCAAAGTAAAACTAAATTAATTCAGGATTTTAAAATGACACGTTTTACAGAAAAAGTAAGAATGGTTTCGTAGTATTTTATTCTATATATAGTTTTTAAAATTTCTAATTAATAAAATTAAGAAATTCCATAGATATCATGATGACTTCAACTATAAAAGCTGTGTAAATAGCAACAAATAAAAATTACATACAAAACTGAAATATTAAAAGTGATAAATTCAAAGGCACCTGAGATAACACTTCAATTCAATGGCTTTTGTATTTGTTTACATTTGATTTTTAAATTATTTCTCTAAGAGCTTCATGCAATGTATTTAAATAATATTTATGCACTACACACACCTTTTCCTGATTCACACCCTTCTTCTTTACCCACCAGGCTATGTAGATTTTTTTTATTGTTACTGTTTTAACCTGTCATGGCTAATTTGCACAGCTAATTTGCACAGATGACTACTCTCCCATTGGAAAATAATCAATTTTCTAGATGCTACTCTGTCTCTTCCTCACTCAGCAGCTGCTAAACACCAGTAGCTCCCTAGCTTAGGATTAAATCATGGGTGCAACTCCTTTCTTTATGATGGGGTTTGGCTTGTCTTGGGCTTGTGCACTGTTTGTAATGCTGTCTCAATTGCTGTATGTTAAATGTGCAGTTGCCTGCTGTATCTAGAATATGTTTCCTGTAGTCATCCACTAACTCAGGCTCTTACAATTTAAGTCACTGCCTTTCTGAGTTCCTGAGACAGTGGTAGGGCTGCAGTATGTATTGTCCCTTTAGGGCTTTTTAACATTCCATAATCTTTTATTTTCTACACCTTAACCAGTTGTGGATTACAATGTTAGTCTCTATCTACTCCAAGTAGAAGAGTCTCAGGTGAGAAATGAGAAATCCCTTGATCTATGAGTATAATAATAAGTGTTTAGGGGTCAGTTAATACTACGTCTTTTAGCCTCTCTTCTACAGTCTAAGACCTGTCTAGTCATAAGTTATTAGCCTAATAATGGTTCCTGTTATGCATTTCATCCTATAGAATAGGTCTTAAATCTGAACATAACACAGTTGGCTGTTCCAATGATATTAAGCCAGTGATACAATAGTAGGCAAATCATTCTAGGCCATTCATTGTTGTAGTTCACAGGGTTCACAGGTATGATTGATTATTACTTTTTCTTCTGGTAGTTTGTGCAGCACCTTCCAGTGCTATGAAAGTTATCTAGTGGGGATGAATTTACAAATGGCTTAAAAATTTGATTTAGCTGCAGTGTGTTACCCTTCCTTAGCAATACTGTCACATCATCAGACTCTGGAGGGTAACAAAGAGCAAAGGAAATAACCTATAATGTTTAGTGGTCTAATGCTCCTCATTATGCAATAACTCCAAAATAAGTAAATCATTGCTGGCATTAGTATTTTTATTTGTTAATCTATGGTGTCCCGTAGGGTCATTGTTGTCCTGTTATAGAGTAACTCCAATAGATATTATATATACATATATATATATATATATATATATATATATATATGATAACTTCAAAATATGTCATTTTTTGGAAGTTTCTACAGTTTTAGGCTTCCATGTGACATTTTTAAAGTCTTTAGTGTTATTTATCTTTCTCCATAATCTCTCCCTTAATTTAACCTCTGCTCTTCCTCTCTAGTTTAGCCTTCATTTTCATAATTACCTTTAAGCACTTTACACAATTTCATTCTATCTACCCTCCCTTGATAATCTCTCTCCATGATCCTTGGTGATTTCCTGATCTCTATGGGAATTTCAAATGTAACACACACACCTGAAAATTTAAAACTTTCACAGATATAAAAAAGCATATTGCATTTATTACACTTGTCTCCTTGGGTTTTGGTGCGGGATAATTGTCTGTATTCTGTCAATCATGTTTCAAATAAACGCTGATTGGCCAGGCAGGAAATATAGGCAGGAAAACCAGACAGGAAGTAGAAATGATGTAATGAAAACAGGAGAATTCTGGGAAGGAGGAAGTTGATTCCTCCCACTCCTGCCCAGATCACCAAAGCAGCAGGATGTGATCTGCCCCACTGAAAAAAGGTACTGAGCCACATGGCTAACATAGATCAGAAAAATGGGTTAATCAAGATGTAAGAGTTAGCCAATGAGAGGCTAGAGCTAATGGACCAATCAGCTTATAATTTATTGAGACTTATGTGTGATTTTCTTTGGGGCTAAACAGTTGTGGGGTACCAGGCAGGACAAAACCCCAACAAGCAGGCCTGGCCCTTCGTGTTACAGGGTTTGAGGTATCACACTTAAAACTATTGTTTTCTAGCTCTATCTTTTTCATTTGGAATTTTTAAATTTTATTTTTCTTAGTACTTGAATAGAATCTATTACAGTTTTATTATCCATTCAATAGTTGATCATCACCTAGGCTGTTTCAATTTTCTAGAGAATGTGAACAGAGAAACAATGAGTAGGGATATATAAGTATCTTTAGAGTAGGAGATGGAGTGCTTTAGACATGGTCTAAAGTGTTATCGCTGGATTATATAGAAGATCTATTTTAATTTTTTTGAGGAATCTCCACACAAATATCCATAGTATCTGTATCATTGTGTATTCTCATCAGCCATAAATAAACCTTCTTTTCACAACAGCATTTGTTATAATTGTTCTTTGTTTACTTTCATCTTAGTCATTCTGATGGGGGGTAAAACACAACATCAAAAAAATTTAATTTGCATTTCTATTAAGTCTAAGTGTCGTGGATAATTTGTAAATGTATCTTAGACATTTCAACTTTATTTAATTCTCTTCTTAGTATTATGTTAAATTTTTTAATTAGGTTGTTTTCTATCTTTACTTTTTGAGTTCTTTATATAGTCTAGATATTAACACACTATTAGATATGCAATGGGTAAATATGTTTTTCTCTACTCTGTAGACAGTAGGCTGCCTCTTCATTCCAGTGTGTAACTGGAAGTTCCTCTTCCACCTGCCAGTTCCCATAAAACCACCGTGAGGTTGATATTAAATACAAATTGTTTGGCCTCTTAGCTCAGACTTATTATTTGCTAGCTCTTACCATGTAAATAAACCATTTTCTATAATTCTATATTTTAGCATAAAGCTCGTGTCATGTTACCTCACATCTTGCTTTTTCAGTTGCTGCTGGCATCTCCCTGAGTCGGCCCTTTTTCTCCTGTATCTCTGCTTGAATTTCCCACGTGACTCTATTCTGTCAGGCTATCGCTATATTAGCTTCTTTATTTACCAATAGTAATAAAACATATGCACAGCATACAGAGAGACATCTCACATCATTTCACCCTTTCAGTCTAATTAAATAGGAAAGTTTTAACTTTAACATTATAAAAATCACACATAACCAAACAGGTATCAAGTAAGAATTACAGTTACAATATTTAGTCTTTTCTTATTTGGCAAAATTAAAGAAAATACTCCATCATCTATTCTGTCTTTATGAGTCTAAAGTTTCATATCTAATTTATCTTTTATCATAGCTAAGGAAAACTATAATTATAGCTATCTAGTTTTCAATTCCATCAAAGACCCCAGAAGGATATAATATTACCTGAGTAACCAGGAAGTACATTGAAAGCAACTTCCAAAACTCTAGAAATGTCAGAGATATCTGGCAGCCTGGACATTTTTGGGGGGTCCTCCATGTGTACAGTTTATGCAGCATGTTATCAAGCAGTTCAGACAAGGGCAGTTTCTTGCCCAAATGGCTAGCCTTGTCACATTGAAAGAAAACTACATAAGGAGTTTTATCTATGCCCATCTTCTTCTTGAAGTAACTGGTGCTTCCAGGAGCAGATGTCTCACTGTCGAGAAAAGTCTAAGTTCTTAAAACATTTAAATGCCACATTCTGTAGGTCTTTGAAGTGTTTAAAAATTACCTATCATCTGAAATATAACTCTGCATGCCTAGAAAACCTTATATGATGAAAAGTTTGCTATTATAGATGACTACTAGTTTGTATTTCTTAACTCTACTGTACATTTTAAAATATGGTACACAAAGCATAGTACCTTAACCAAGAGTAGAAATATATATACATTAAAGCAAAATTGACCTTAAATTTGTATCAATATTTAAAAATCCTTTAAAAAAGAATAAAAATGTATATACAGTGTAACAAATTTAACTTTAAATTTGTTTCACTCTATCAAAAATCTATGCCAATGTAAAATATCTGAGATTAATAGTTGTCTTTTTATTCAATATTTCTATATTTTCCTATATATAGCAAACATTCATAACCTACCAGTCAATCAAAGACCATCCACACCTCCTAGTTCTTGGGAACGAAGATGTGGTTTTCTCCAAACTGCTTCCTGTTGTCTGTGGATGAACTATCTTTAGGGTCCCTGAGAAAATGTGAGGTAATTGCCAAGTAATGACCAGACTAGTTATGACCTTTGTTGACAGATATCACCTTTCAAGGCTCAGGAGGCCTCCTTGATCAAAGCTGGTCCATCTTAACCTAGAACAAATCAGTCTCTTGTTTCTTGTGGAAACAAAAACAAAACCACTTCTCCAAAGCAATGCATATGCTAAGTTCCATTTTACAGATACATTTTTGAACCTGTTTTGAAGTTAAGGCATTTTTAAAATATTTAGGTTGGAATATTTTATCAGTCTCTTTTTCAGTCTCATGTCTCTCAGCAGCTGTCCTTTGTTTTTTAGCAACCAAAAATTTTAAAATCAGCAAAATCTCTATACAGGACCCAGACTCCCTGTATATTTCACATCTATATATGGCTTTTTAAAAAAATATTACTTTTACTATATCTTTAAAGACTTAGTTTTATTTTTTTAAACAATTTCTTTCTTTCTATAACTGCCTATACCAATTTTCTTTCTTTCTTAAGTTTACTTACATTGTTTTAAAATTCTGTGACCCATTTAGAAGATTTTCTAAAAATTTTGTATATTTGCTTGTTTGTTTATTTTTTGTCTGAATCTGTCCTTATTGTATATCTCTAAGCTTTTTTGTCTGTAAAATCCCTAAATTTACCATGTACTGTGTGGCTGTGCTGTGCTTTCCAGCCCAGGACTGTGCTGTGTTCTCCAGTCTGCTGCTGTGTTCTCATGCCCACAGGCAGTGTCTGGGGCCTTTTAAATGAGGCCCTGAAAGAGACTGTGTGAACCTGCCATTTGACTCAGCTCATGGTGGTTGGCAGCCATCTCCATCTCTTGGGCAGTTGTCTAGAGATGCCATCTCCACAGAAATAGACACTATCTTGTAATGGGTGTTTAGAACATGAAGGAGTTGACGCAATGTCTGAAAATGGATAATATTCCTTCTAAGTTCACATGGTAAAGGATAGGCTTGGTCCCTGTGGAAAACTATTAGACAGCAATAGGGTCTTCAAATGTCATGCTGGGAGATCGTTATGGCACTGCATATAAGCTAAAGGGGGAAGTGTGGTAGCCTAGCCTATTTCTCTACTTTCTCATTCATGATATAAGCTGCTTATCTCATTCAGGGGGCTGCTGTTGCCAAAAGCTCAGAGAAAGAGGCTTCCCAATTGTGCAGGAGAACCTTTAGAATCATGTGTCAAATAACCTTTTGTGCTTCATCAATGAATTGTATGTTATGTAGACACTTCCCAAGAAACTCTTTAAGACTGGGTAAAGTGTAATAATTCAAGACATTCTGAGGGAGGGTCTTTAAAACTCATTGTAGTAAACAACTCAGAAGCTTCAGGGTCTCCAAACCATACCAGGTACACTGAGACAAGATCAGATCAGCTATTGGAAGAAGTTTAGAGCAAATTGCCTGAAAAGATAGACACATACTGACCTGTCAAGCTTCCTGCAAATTGTGCAATGGGGTCCAGCTTTCATAATCTGATGTTGGGATGCAGTGGGCTTTTGTTGTTACAATTGCCACTGAATAATCCCTATTCCTGTAAGTAACTGATCACCCATATTCCCATTAGCAACTTCAATAAAATCTCCCTAGTTTACCCACACACAGACGCAAATGTGTTAGCTGGAACAATAGTTTCATGCTTAAAAGGGCTTCCTGTTTTTGCATAGGGCCTATGTTTGAGTACTGGAACCCATGTAAGTCTCACACATTCTTTATGGCCTCTTGAATGTCTGTGTACATGAGGCATACTCACACAAATATACACTTGAATAAAAACACTAAAACAAAATTTAAAATTCTGTTTTGGAAATTATAAGAATGTAACTGATGTAAATTAAAATACATTACAATCTAAGCAACGAAATTATACTGATTCTTGATAAAAATGCAGAGTTGGATTAAATGAAGACCCCAAGTCTCCCAATCAGATTAATTTGCTTTTTCACTAGCTTCAGATAAACAAAAACAAAGCACAATAAAATTATAATTTAAATGACAAGGATTTATTTGTGATTGAACAGCTGTTCAATGGATTTTTGAATAAGAAGCATATTTCAAACTGGCAACCACTTCTGCTCCTGAGTTGCATAGTACAATTTTATCACAAAGAAACTGCATATCTAATGTTCCTAAATTTAGATTAATCTATCAATGAAACTGCTCTTTTACAACCCACTCAGCTTTCTAAAAAATTTATTATCACCTTATATATGCTATTGCTGTGGTTATATTCAAGCTTAGCATGTTCAACCTAATACTATTTTGTTCAAATTTTATGAGTGCATTTGGATTGACAGGGTACACAGCTAATTTGACTCAATAACCTAATTTCAGGAAATACAAAATGTTATATCAAGTATGTGAAACAACATCAATAAAACATATTTCTTCTCTTAAATTAGTCAAATCTCTTTTAAATTTGGGTAAAATGCAGTGACTACTTATTTGCTTGCTGTTTTTTGAATAAATTATTATACAGACATAAAAGTTTTCAAATTATTGGTGCAAAACCATTTTAATTACTAATGCCTCCTTCCATTTTCTCCATTTTTAATGAGAGCTCTTTTTTTTTTCATTTGGTTTTAGGATCCTTTCCGCACAACACTTTCTTCTCAAACAAGATACTAAATATATCTTGGATATTTTCCAGGAATCAACTTCATTATCATTTACTTTATAGATCTTTAAACATAAGACGGATTTATTTAGTGGAGTTCAAACTGGCCATGTAAGAAATGAACCAAGGCTCAAAATAAAATCACCATACCAAAATAGCAGGTAATCAGGACTCTAACTAAGGACAATAAACTCCAGCCCATGACCAATGCTCAACCTTTTCCATCTTGCAATTGATGAGGTTGACAGTTATAAACAAGGGGAATCTTTTGTTTATCTATACACATTATAGTTTGAGTTCTTAGATTTTTTTATTATTATTTTGTGTGGTTACCATTGATCCTTGGTACAATTTCCTACATTTACCTGTTTTTAAAGAAAGTGCTGGATGGGATTCAGATACATTAGTATTGCTGACAATATTAGGCTAGGGAAAACAAACAAGAAAAATATTTTAGAGAAAAGAATTTCACAAGTATAAGAAATTTATATGTATGTCCTATAGATTACATTCTCTGTTATTTATTTTGGGGAATATTTTTAGTATGTGTAAAAAGCATAGCAAAAGGTTATGCTTAATTTCTAAATTCTAACAGTTATTTTAATGACTTGTTCTCAAGTGTTGTCATGGATTTAAGTCAATAGTTAACAATGATCTTCTGAAACCTTCAATCGATTCAGCTCCAATACTTTGTGGAAATGATTAACAATTGAAATAGATCCATATATCCAAAGTGATATTCAGAAGGGGAAGGAAAAATAGTTTAATATATATTTATTAATGTTTATGATGCATGTGTATGTAACATATATTTTGAGTGTTTTTGTATGGAATCTATATATATTTAATTAGATTTCTGACAAAACACATAGAAAAATCAACATAAAGAGAAGGATGGTTTATTTTGTTGATTATTGTCAGAATTCAGACAGTAGTTGATTCTTATAATTGCTCCAGGTTCTGTGCAATACAGATTTCAAGGTCATAGCAGCAAATGCAAAAAGACTCTATGAAGACTCTATTAGTTACATTCTATATTTCTACTGTTTGCCTTCCCAGATTCTTTTATTTTTCCTTTTTTTTTTGTTTTTGTTTTTGTTTTTTACAGACAGGGTTTCATTAAAATTTTGGAAATTATCCTGAACTAGTTCTAGTAGACCAGGCTGGCCTCGAACTCACAGAGATTCTCCTGCCTCTGCCTCAAGAGTGCTGGGAATAAAAAGGCTTGTGCTACCACCAACTTCCCAGCGGTGTTTGCCTTCCCAAATTCCTTCAATGGCCTTGTAGGGCTCCATTCAAGGAACCCCAAACTAATACAGCTGGATACTTGGCTTTCTGAACCCTTGATCCAAGCCTCAATAACCCCTAATTCTTGCATCGCATAGACCTTAACAATCATTGTCACTTAATTAACACTGCTAAACTCTTTTGACAGGTCAAGATTTAGTCTGCTTCCTTGGACTGCAAATTCATCAGCCTTTGTGATTCTTCAAGTATGACTATGTAAACAACACTTCCCTTTTGGGACATGCTATGACTCTTTTCAAATGAGATTGAGTTTTCTTAAGTTGTAACCTTCAATGGGTGGACCATTGCCCAACTTTTCCATTGGGTCAGTGTAGGGTAGATGCTTTCTAAATGTCACAGATCACTTAACACTTTATAGCACCTGCTCTTTAACTGTCTTTTTTGAAGTTTTAAACTCACTTGTGATCCTTTCATTCAAACTCTACAATTTTCATATCTTTCTCTTCAGTACCATGTAGGGCTAATTAAAAGCATCGAGTACCAATCATACCATGGTTTGGGTGGTCTTCTGTCTTGAAATGTCCCTGTCAAATCAAGTTAGTTTTAAACTCAGTCTTTCCCGAGGAATCAGGGCACAGCAAGAATTTAGCCATATCTAAGATGGAAATTAAATAGCCTCTAAGTTTGTTCCCAATAGGGTTCTAGTTTCTCCTGAAACTTCATGAGCAAAGTCCCCACTTTTCACATCGCGGTTGGCCTTTGGTTGCATGAACTCCTTCATGAATGCATGTTAAACACTGCTGTTCTGTTCCAGGATCTTTTCTAGCCTGCAGTATTAATTTACTCACATTCTTTTGGAAAATCGGTTCCAAAAATCTATCAATAGCATAGTCATGTTTATAAAACCAATGTCCCATTTCTTAGTACCAATTTTCTCTATTGATTACTTTAGTCATTGCATTGGCAAAATACCTGACACAAAGGAACTTAAGCAAAGCTTCATTTTGGATCATAATTCAAGGTTATATCTTAAGCTAGTTGAAGAAGTAAGCATTGTCGTCCACATGGTAGTGATTATAAATATGAAACATTCAAGAAAAAGAAGATAATGAAGACTAACATAAAGATTTAAAACTGCTGCTGAGGCCAGACAGTATGTGGAAGGATTGGATTCTATGCAAGAAGTGATATGAAGCTTTTGTATGAACGTGGGAAGTACACAGCCTAAACTGCAATAAATGGAAATGCCAGCATTTTGGACATGCCAAGATCATGAACCAGCTGCCAAGGAAATCCGCAGTTCTGGATTTGAGCCAACTAAATGGAAAGGTCAAATTAGCTGTAAGAGGCAGAGTTAGATGGTCAGAGCTATTATACAAAACTTTTAGAGCACAAATGATTCCATCTGGAACCCCAGATGCTGGGTATGGATCTACAGCCCTCAGTGATTTCCCTGTTGGGTTTTATTGAATCTGGAACTTCATGGTGAGAAAGACATGGCAGTAGAAAACTAATGGGATACTAGATGGATACTCTAATAGTAGAGTAAGTATATTCTGGGAAACATGAGACAGCCGATCATATTTTTAGTAATTAGGATCTAGGAAGAATAAATATGAGTGTTCCGATTGTTTTTATTTTTTAGTCAGTCCAAGGTCTGTCCATGGAACCATGATGCCTACATTCAAGGTTGGTCTTCCCATTGGAGCTAAACCTTTCTTGAAGTGGCCTCAAAAACACACTAGGAGGTTTTTCTTTTAGAGGATTTTACATTTCCTCAAGTTTCCACTCTGTATAAGATATCACAAAGAATATTCATCACAGTGCTGAGAAGTTAAGAAGAAAAGAAAGATAAAAAAGAGAGTCCAGAATCAAGTACCTTCCCCCATGGCCTTACATCCAATAGTGCAATGCCCTCTACCCAGGCCTATCAATTAAAGTCTACCACATCCTAAGAGTGTTTTGGACTATGGTGCAAAATTTTAACTTGTGCATCTTTGGAGAACACTTCAAATGAAAACTAAAGCAATATGAAACATGGATGTAGAATGCTAGAACCCTAAGAAAATATAGCCTCCACTAAATGTTTTGAATTTTAAGTTAATCTTTAAAGCAAAGTGGAGGAAACACAAAATGGAGAAAGCTTTAATTACTATTTCCTCATTATGTTTGGAATAATTCAATACTTGCACAGATTTTATTGAATTATCCAAAAGGTTAAGAGGATACTTCCATTCACTGAGCACTTAATGAGGCCTGCTGTCTGTTTTTATGATCTTGATATAACCTGTGCCATTCAAATCTATGCCATTTCCCAAAAGCTGTAGGGCTAATCATTGTCTCTTTACTATCCAGAAGAGAAGTGGCCTCAGTTTTACTCCTCATGCATCACAGAATGCTCCTATTGTCCAGTGAGACAGTTTTCCATGTTTTACACAAGACTTTTTTTCTAGAGGACCCTGATAGAGGCAGACCTGTAAGGTTTCCTCTTCAGGAAGCAAATGCCATTGGGTTGTTTTGTTTCAGGGTTGTTTGAAAGTTGAATACCTTCCTGAGGAATTGTTTCTACAGTGATTGCCAATTTTCTGCTTGAGAGGTTTATGATCAAATCGTGTCTGGAGGTTTAAGTTGGGATTCTTTCCACTGTGGATGTCTAAGGACATTTTCTGGCATATGCTAATTTTTTTCTACTGTAGTTTACATTTACAATTTCCAGCATTCACCCAAAGGAATTATCCAGAGCATATGGCTTAAGACCCAATAGATTTAATTTCATGGAGGAATAAATGTGCATAGGAATTAAAATGGAAAGTGGAAAGCCTATGGTAAAACATCAAAGAAAATGTAAGAAAACAGCAAAAGTAATCTCTAAAGCTAGTCTAAATGATGTAAATATTTTGGTAAAGAATAAATTATGTCTCCAGAATTTCAGCATACACACAGGAAATGGTTTAATGTAAGTTGAAATAAAATCTATAATTAAACATTTCAATAAGCAAAATAAAAGAGAAATGGTTTATTCTCTTCTAGCTTTTGCTTTTAGGCTGTTGTGTAAAAGAAAATCAACCGTCTTTAGGAATACTCATTACCTGCCCATGGTACCCACAATTTTCTGCATTCTCAGAGAGCACATATCAGGAGAAATAATAAGTAGCATTTATTCTGAGGAATATAATGATAGCAGTAATAGTCTGCATGGAATTAGCAAGTCTAATGTGGCATGGATTGTACAATCAAAAGTCTCCAAATTAAAACTGTGCCATGTACCAGAATTCTGTAGAACAAACACAACAAAGAATATTTACATCATTTTACAAACTATAATAATCAATTTTCTCCATTGCATTTAGTATCCTAGTTTTCTAGAAGAAAGTAAATTAAATATAGAAGTGGCTTCATTTGAAAATATCAGAATCATTTTAACTTTTGCCTCTATTTGTTCTGTACCAGAAGATACATGTCTTTGCTCTACATGAGTGTCCACTATGGAAAAATGTGTACAATACATGCATAAATAAATTATTAATCCATTCTCATCAATTTTAGTCTGATGAATCTAAGTTCAATGAATCTTACTCAGAGTATTAATGCTATCAATATATTTGACTAGGTTTATCTATCTATCTATCTATCTATCTATCTATCTATCTATCTATCTATCTATCTATCATCTTTCTACACACACACACACAGAGAAGCTTCTTTCAAGAAATCTTGTACAGTTTAAGAGATAATTGAAAAATAAGGGGGAATTTTAATACATATATTACACATAAAACCTTTAATATGATTCTAAGTTTTCAGTACAAGGGGCTTGAAACATTATATGTCTAAATAGTAATGTTGAGATTTTTAAAGAGGTAATTAAGTTCACATTTAACCAGTAGCAACTTCTGAAAGATGTCAATTCCTTTTTTACATATTTCCCAATGGTTTCCTACTGAATCACCCCCTTCTTACGAACTGAATAAAATCACAGATCACATGTAGGCAATAATTCTTTCTTATTCACTTATCAGGGGACATTTAAGTTGCTTCCACATTTAAGCTAATAATGTGATCATGAACATTAGAGTGTAACATCTCATGAAGATTCTGAGTTTACTTATAAAAATGCTAAAGTTGCATGATATTATAGTTCTTTTGCATATATTTCTGATGAATTATTTTCTATATCAGTTTTACTATTATGTGCCCCAACTCTTGATGTACAAGCATTTCATTGCTCAGTAACACTTATCTATTTATTTCTTAATACATATTGTAAGATCCTTACCAATACGAATGATTTTTTTATTGTAGATTTAATTATCTTTTTTCTGTTTAGTAACTTTGAGCATGCCCATTTTTAAGGTTACACTGAGCAACTGCTTAAGAATTCATTCCATTTTACAACCTTACCAGCTGTGTCATCATGGAGTTATAGCTACTCCTTATATAATTGGGATATTAACTGGTTATCAAATATACTCTTTTATGATGTGTTTGTCCATCAGTGTTGACTATTCATTATGGAAACAACAATAATTTTATATAGTTTCAGTTCTTTTTTTTTATTTTGTTGTGATTTTTTTTTTGGTGTTGTCTCTATGAAAGCATTGTTAATACCAATGCATTGGATCTTTCTCATATAACTTCTTGTAGGAGTTTAGGGTTTATCAGATATTGTGATTAAATCATTAATCTTTGTTGGGGTTGAGTTTGGAGTTCGGTAACTATATTGGTCCTCATTAATTCATTTGCATGTAAATGTGCTTTTTTTTTCCAAATTATTGATTAAAGAGATTATCCTTTCTTCATTAGTTTTGAGACTTTAGTCAAGAATTAGTACTATTTTGGATTTATTAATATGTACAATATATATATATATATATCTGTAAGCTGGTTTTATATTCTGGTTATTGTAGTTTTATGATATGTAATTAAAGTTTGAAGTATCTATCCACTTTTTTATTTATTCTATTGTTGTGAATATAAAATTTACTCAGTGTTCTTTTTATTTAATCCCTTTGAGTGAAAATTTTCTGATGATTTGATCTCAATTTTAGTCAGTTTTACTTCTGCTTGATTTTATCTCCTTTGAAGTCCACACTAGAAGCTGTCAGTTCAATTACTGTTTTCTTTAACTTCATTGCTTATTTACCATTTCCAACTTCTGATGAATTTCTCATTGTGCTTAGACATGATTATTATAATGTGGACATAAATCATATATCTCAGCTTCATTAGTCTTCTGTTTAAAATATTTAATCTATGTCTTTGTATCTGCAGATATTTGAAAGAAGGCTTATGAGAAAATGATCAGTTAGATAGAAGATATTTAGTCCCAAGTACCAATACTCTAAAAAATAATATGCTAGATCTTTATCACAGTGGAATTATCAGCAGGTAAACTCCTTAAAGGAAAAGGCTGAGACTGGTTTTACTTTTGCATTAGCCCTATGGTATGGGAAGTCCTTCTGTCTATGTGTTGCTTTTATTGGTCAATGATTAAAGAAACTTCTTTGGCAGAATTTAGCTAGGTGGGGAAAACTAAACTGAATGCTGGGAGAAAGAAGGCAGAGTAAGTGAAAAGCCATGGAGCCACCACCAGAGACAGACATGCTGAAACTTTACTCAGTAAGCCATTGTCATGTGGTGATACACAGATTAATGGAGATGGGTTAATTTAAGATAAGAATTAGCCAGAAATACACTTAAGCTATTGGCCAAACAGTATTGAAAATGATTTGGTTTCTGTGTGATTATTTCAGGACTGAGCAGCTGGGAAAAAAACAAGTGGTACATTCAAACAAATTGGTGTTCCAACATGGGCCAGCTAAATCCACATAAAACCCGAGAGGGTTTGGAAAGGAATTTTAGACACTAAAATACAAAATTTTGCCACATTTTTTTTCAGAGAGGCTCTGCTTGCTGGTAGCATGCTGAAGCTCCTTTAAGAAGGGTCTTCCTGAGTCAGCAGTAGCAGGAAGATAAAAGGGTGGTTTAAATACAGTGGCTTTCTGGGCCATGCTGCCAGCATGGATTCTAGTTATTTCAGGAGATCAAACATTTAAATGGGTTTTGTTAGCAACATGTTACATATTGCTTAATGGTGACACATAGACCTGCTGAATACTTGGAACTGGGGCAGCGTGCATGGCTTGCAGAGGCAGTGAACATGCCTCCACTATGCTGGAGTGGACAGAGCCAAAAGGCAAAGCAGCCTTTGCTCTAGTAATGCCTTGGCTTGGCATTATAAGAAGTGCCCCTGGACAGAAAAGGAGGTCAGATACATAACAGGACAGATTCAGACATGAAAACCTCTAAACAAATGCACTGTGTTTAAAAAATGTACATAGACATGGGAGAGAGAAGAAAAAGAATAAAGAGACAGTAAATGTAATATAAAAGACTACAGACAGTCATAGATTATAGGAATAAAGATAATAAAATAAATATTAAACTTGTAGAAAAAGTAATAGAGTAAGAAAAATAAGCCATATAAAGATGGAATATACAGAGAGTCTAGATTATGTATATTATTGTGTTTTCTTTAAATTATTTGACTATGAAGGAGCTAAGTACAGAGAGACATTTTATTTTATGGTCTGCTAACCTAAACCAGCATAGATTCTTTTAAAGGTATCTTAAATTCAGAATTTGGGTCTAAAGATTTTTTTGCTTTGGAAAAGAGGTTCTTCTTTTGTTTCCACAGAAGATGAGAACCTATGGATTTCTTTCAGACTAATGTGATTTGATAGACCAAGATCCCCCCGAAAGGTCACCCAAAAATTACTTTGCCCAACAAAAAGCAGGAAGTAATTTGAAGATAACTATGCCCAAATTCCCAAATATTGTTTATAAATGCTTGTCTATATTTTAAAAGGGATATGCTATAGATATTAATACATGCATTGGTATGAATATTGGTCTATTGATACAAATTTAAGGTCACTTTTGTTATACTGCATATATGTATGTCTGCTCTTGATTAAGGAACTGTGTTTGTGCAGCTCATTTAAAATATAATGTATAATTAAGAAATATAGATTAATAGATAACTATTTATAATAATCAAGGTTATAGTCATGTTAGTTTTCTAGATATATAGAGCTACATTTCAGTTATGTAGGCATTCTTCAAATCTTTCAGAGACCTTCATAATATGCCATTTAAAATGTTTTAAGAACTTAGGACTTTTCATGACAGTGAGACACATCTGTTCTTACTTCAAGATGATGACGGGCAGCCAAGAAGCTTGTTATGGCATTAGTTAGTCATTTGGGTAAGAAACTGCTCTTACCTGGAATACTTGTTGCTATGCTGTATGAACTGGACATGCAGGACCCACAGAGAAACAACTGCTGAAGCTGCCTAAAGAATACCTTCGGGGTTTCTACTCCATGAAAGAATCTCCTAGACATTCTGTAGTTCACAGAAGAAAGCAAGTGGTGGGCTTTGCAATTACAAGTAAGAATAGCTCTTCAAATTTCATGCGTCATGAAAAAGTATGCTGAATAATATGGACTGATAGGCTGAAAATGGGTGCCCCAATGATACAGAAAAAAATTGGGTGACTGTCCAGGCAGCAAGATGTCTCTGTCAATTCTCGATTTTTGGAAATTGCTTATAGTACACTTCCTGTTTACTTAGGTAATATTATATCCTTCTAGAATCTCTGATGGAGTTGAAGATTAGATAGTTATAGTTTTCCTTAGTTATGATAAAAGATAAAGTCGATATAAATATTGTAACTGTAATTCTTACTTGATACCTGTTTTGTTATATGTAATTTTACTATCTTAAAATTAAAACCTTTCTTTTTTATTTAAACCAAAAAGGGGGAATGGTGTGGTAGGTCCTTCTGTCTATTGTTGCTTTTATTGGTTAATGATTAAAGAAACTGCTTTTGCCTATAAGAAGGAGAATTTAGCTAGATGGGGAAAGCTAAACTGATTTCTGGGAGAAAGACTGAGGAGTCAGTTAGAAGCCATGGAGCTGCTGCCAGGAATAGACATGGTGAAACTTTACCCAGTAAGCGACAGCATGATTTACAGATTAATGGAAATGGGTTAATTTAAGATATGAATTAGGCAGAATTACACTTAAGCTATTGGCCAAACAGTATTGCAAATAATATGGTTTCTGAGTGATTATTTCAGGGCTGAGAGCCAGGAACAAACAAAAGGCTCTTACAACAGCTACACATATTTAAATTCTAAAATCTGATCTAGTATATTATTTTTCATGTCACTTTTTGCATGTGAGGCCAAAAGCCATAAAAAACAATATGATTATACAGTTTTAAATATAACTCAAATAAGGAAATGTTTCTAGTAAAGTTTAATCATATTCGGGTACTTTCAAAATAGTATCAAATACAATTAAAATATAGCTAGTTCAGTAAAGGATTCTAGAATGAAAAGTTACTTTTGAGACCATCTTACTCAGCTAAACTTAAAATAGTTAATGGCAGATTAGCTTCATCTGAGTCAATATTGGGGAGAAATTTAGGGTAGTGTAGAAAATGTGGCTCATGTGATGTTTCAGTCCTCACGATAACTAACTAAGTGCACTTTCCTACAATACAATTTCCTAATCTGATGAAATTACAAAAGAAATTGATGTAAATCTTTATTCATTTTAAGACATGAAGAAAATATTTGAGTCTTATTTTATGAGATTTTAGCATTAACTGTGTTTTCACACAAAGTGAAGATAAAACCTAAGGATATCTGACTCTGAGTTTAAGACTTTAAAGGATATTATACACTTAATGATCTACTATGGGAAGTAGATTTCTAGAAGGAGAAGATATTCTTTCATAGCTCAAGAAATAGTTTCCTAGCCCATTTTAATGACATGATAATTAAGAAGAAGCAGAAAGAAAAAAATATCAACCATAAATATACAGGCTACTCTGTACAATGCTTATAAGATTTGAGTTTCTGGAAGGAGAAATGAAAACAAGGCATTACACGAGACAGGCCTGCTTTCTTAAATGATCACTGTTTTTTATAATGAAACCAATGAGTAGACAGAACCAAGTGTAAATAAACCCAGAAAATGAAAAGGGAAATCATTACAAAAATCATACAATTTAATTAAAACCTCATTTAATATAAAAGCTAAATATAAAATTTATACTTAAGTCAAACTCCTAATTTCCTTTGAAACAATATGACAAAAGAAATCATCTATAACCTCCATGTGTGTGGAAAGTTAAAAATGTCCAACTTTCATCCATAAACTATTATGAAATGATAAATTTCTATTAAAGTAGTAAAAGCCTAATAAAACCAAGGCCCTAAGAGGACAAGTGGAGGTAGAGGAATTGGAAGAACAACTACGCTGCTAGAAAGTGTTTTCTCATCGCTTCTTAAGTTTCTGGATCCGATTTTACTTTGTCTTCATGGCTTTCAAGCATCAAATCTATTTCTGACCCACAAATTGTGGCCAATCTGATGTTAATTTCTATTTTACCACAAGAACTAAGCTTTACTACTTTCCCTTTTCTATTCTTCTTCAAGCAGAAGCTTTAATTACTCTTGAGAGAAATCATCTCATCAGTGGAGGTATAACCAGACATTAGGATCCACTCAGTTTTTAGCTTCTTTGGAATTCTTAGACACATTGGAGTATCCAATGAACTGATGAGACATGACTTGTGATAAACTGTTAATCAGCCAGAACACTAAGAGGATAGAGAGGAAAGACCAACAGAAGAGAAGTCCCCAAAAGACTAAAAACACCATGTCCAGGCTCACCTACCTGAACCCCAGTACTGGGCTCCCTCCTCTGAGCACTTGTGTTGCTTGCCAATCATTCATTGTATTTCACTCTTTTGTATTCTGAGCACTCCTTGTCTTTCAGTTCTTTAGTTGACAAAGAGAAATAATTCACCAGTAAAGATGATATCATGAAAACCTTTATCTTTGCAAGTATTGGAGTGAAGAAAATAAAACAGACCAGAGGAAATGCAGGCACAAACCTTTAGATAAAGGCAGAAGCAAGGACTTTGTGAAAATGACCATAGTGGCACAGAACATACTCACAGGAGCTGACAAAGGCAATTCCATGAAATTAAAGACATTTCTGCAAAGCAAAAGAAACAGTTACCAGAGTGAACTATCTGGAGAAGGGGAGAGAGTCTTTGCCAATTATACATCTGACAGACATACAATCAATATAGAATTCTCAAACATAAAACCCTCCCACAGATAATCTAATCAGCAATGGATTAAAGAAGTGGATAGACAGTTCTCAAAGAGAAAAATGCAAATTACCTATAAATATTTCAAAAAAATGTCCTGAATGCTTAGGCATTAGAGATAAAAAAGTGAAAGTTTGCTTGAGACTAGGTATGAGCCATCATCAATGTCTGTCATTAAGAAAATAACATCAAATTTTAGTGAGAACGTAGGGAGAGGTCCATAATATACCAACAGTTGGAATAGTAACTAATATTGTCACTGTGGAAATTAGTGTGAAGTTTCCCCAACACCTAAAAATGATCGCCATACAGTTGGTCCAGTTTCCATTCCTGGGATACATCCAAGAAATCTCAAGTCAACCTATCACAGAGATACACACACATTTATTGTGTATCTCACAATAAACAGGAAATAAAATTATCCAATCAATAGATAATAGTACAAAGAAGGTATGGTACATGTGCACAATGAAGTTGTGTAAAAAGGAGCAAAATCATGAAACTAGTGGGAAACAAGTCAAACTGAAGACCACTATGCTAAGAGAAATGAGGCAATGTTGTGAAGACAAATAATACATTTTCTATCATATGAAAATCTATATTTAAATATATAAGATTATAAACATTACATTAGTATTACAGAAATTAAATAATATGAGATATTATATAAACATTGTAGGATATTACATTATATATAATGTAGGTTAGTATATATAATGGAAAAGAAGGGAAGTTATGTGCAGGGCAGTAATGATCTAAAGAAAGTAGCAGAAAAGAACAAAAGAGAATGATGGAGTGTATGTAACAAAAGAGCAGAAACATGGACTGTTTGGTGGGAAAGGAAGGAGATCCACAATCCAAGGGAGATGCTAGATAATGGTATTTAGATGAGTGGCTGGGATAAGAACAAAGCTTGGCAGTGTATGTGTATGAAAAGACCCCACTAAAACCCAATACTTTCTCTGTTAATTTTAAAAATAAATTAAAATTTTGGGGAAAGAAAACAAAACTGCTATTTATACTATATAGTTAGAAGTAAATAAAACATCAACTCTTCTGTTCCTGTTAAAGAATGTTATTTGATGGGTGCTAGACTTATTTTCCCATAATAAGAACTTAATTAAAAGGAAGAATAGGAAAACCTACTTGTGCTGTTGTTATGAAGTTTTTATGTGTGTGTGTCTATGTATTTGTACTTTTGTTTTCAGAAATCCTTCTATACTCTCAGGAAAGCTGAAAACAGTTGACTCCCAAAACAGTGCCTACAGAGTCCAGCTTCACTTACCACACTGTGAACTTGGTTAGTGGAGAAAAGGCAGTTGGCAGGTGACACATGACTGTCCAGATTCTTTATGCTGTTAAGGTTACTTAAATGTAAGCCGGGTGTCTAAATGCATTTATCATACACACATGCAAAACATACAGAGGACTATAGTAACAAATGAAACCTGCATTTGTCCCATTCCCTCAGGCATACTATTTTTGTATCATAAGCTTCAACATTCAAACAATGTTGTATAAGGATTGTATATTGTTATCAGCTACTTTTTGTAGCTTACGATCTTAAGATAAATAAAACTGTTTCCTAAACTTTTCCTCTGATACCTTAAGAATAGGCATGGAAATAAAATAGAAAAGTAAATCCTAGAGCACAACCAAAGCCACATGCTCTTGTCATTCCCTCAGAGTCTGTTTTTGACTCTAAGTCCTGTGCATCACATTCAGTGGGATGATTGAACTTCATTCACATAAGAGTGAGTCCAACTTTCTTGCAGTTTCTGTTCTTGCATGTCTGGAGAAGAGCAGAGATGCATGTCTAATTAGTTCTCAAGTAGCACTGATACTCCTGGACCACACTTTGGATACTGGTATAAGGTTTTCCATGGTAGGATATGAGGCTGAGTGGGAAGGAACACAAAACAAGCTCTAGCAAAAATAATTGTTACAATGCTTCTTAAATTGGAAGAATGCAAAGGAAAAGTACAGCAAATAAAATGATGTGGATAGCGGGAATGCATTCCATTCCCATAAAGAACTTATGCAACCATGATACATTTATTCTCTTGAAAGGATGAAGGGGCTTGATGGACTCTCTACAGAGTTTGTTTCAGTATTGAGACTGTGAATAACACTCATACAATGAGACACGCAGATAAACACACCATGTGCTCTCCTTCTCTCTCTCTCTCTCTCTCTCTCTCTCTCTCTCTCTCTCTCTCTCTCACACACACACACACACACACACACACACACACACACACACAAGATCTTCAAAGGCATATTAGTCATACGAAAGCACTTTCAAAGAACAGCAAGGCTGACTTTCAAGTTGATCACAGAATGGTTTGAGAAACTAGGACTTTATGACACTAGTTAAGAAAAGATGGGTGAATGTTTCCACACACAAGCATATGTCATGTGAATTGGCATCCCAGATGGCACCCACACTAGAGAAGTTTAAGCTTGCTTTGTTTATCAGATCTGCTACAGTCATGAAAGAGAAAGTAGTATTGCTTTAAATCTTTAAGGTACTAAAAACTTTTAAAATGCTTGAAAATGCTTTAAAAATTTATTCCAAAACATTTACAATCACTGACATATTTCAGTTGAAGTTCTTTGAATTTATTTAAGAAATATGTCCAGTTATATTTTTCTTTGAGGCATGAACCTAGACTAGCAAGGTTCATTACAGGGTCCCAGAAATGTACCCTTAAAAGGTCACACAAGTGCCTTTGTCAGGAGCAAGGATAACTGGATGCTAGTAATAGTGGTAAAAGGTTTTTTTGATGACAAAGATTATTTTATGGTATCTTTAATATACACAGATAATCTTCATGTCTTTGATTTATATTTGTGAATAAGAAAGAGGTCTCCATTTTAAAATATCTCTTTTATATTGTACTTAGTTTGGGTAATACTTATATTGCCACTGACTAAACCATTTGCGACAGATTAAAACTCTATAGTAACATGCAGATGGAATTTACTACCCTACATTGTGTATTAAAATGATTACCAAATGGTGGTCCACTAAGCTCACTCTTTGTCACTGACCTTTATTGCATATGTCTGGATTAACTACGTAAAGTTTAAAAAATATTTCTAGTGAGTTCCATGTGGATATAATGCAGCCATTATTAAGGTGTGAGAACTTCCTTAGGTTTGCACACTCAATCCAAGAAGTTCCACAAGTATACAAGGATTCTTGGATGGGTAAATTCCTCAAAACTACAGAAGCTGGTAAAAGATAAAATATTTATTTCTGCTCTTGATTAAGGTATTGTGTTTGTGTAATGTATAATTAAGAAATATAGGTTAATCGATGATCATCTATAATAGCCAAGCTTGTAGTCATGTTAGTTATATTTTTCTAGATGTACAGACATGTATTTCAGATGGATCGGCATTCTTCAAACCTTTCAAAGACTATGGAACATGACACTGAAAATTTTTAAAAACTTAAGACTTTTCATGACAATGAGACACATCTTCTCCTGGCAGCACCAATGTACTTTAAAAGGAAGATGGGCAACAAGAGACTCCTTATGGAGTTTGCTAAACATTTGGGCAAGAAACTGTTCTTGCCTGTACTGCTTGATGGTATGTTGGGTGAACTGGACATGCAGGATTCACAGAGAAATGACTTCTGAACTTGTCTAAAGGTGAGATGATCTTTCAGGGTTCCTGATTCATGAAAGAGTCTGCTAGACATTCTGCAGGACACAGAAGGAAGTGACTGACAAATTGCCAACACAGGCGAAATTGTCCTTGAAATTTTCTCCTTCATGGAAAGGTCTGCTGGATACTTTGGGCCTGTGGGCTGAAGATGGATGTCCCAAAGGTACAGAAGAACTTTGGGTGACTGTCCAGGCAGCGAAATGTCTCTGTCCAATTCTAGAGTTTTTGAAGTTGTTTAAAATGCACTCAGGAGGCAGAGGCAGATGGATCTCTGTGAGTTTGAGGCTAGCCTGGTCTATAAGAGCTAGTTCCAGGACAGGCTCCAGAGCTACAGAGAAACCCTGTCTCGAAAAAAAATGCACTTCCTGTTTACTTAGGTAATATTACATTTTTCTGCAGTCTTTGATGGAGTTGAAGAACAGATAGACAGTAGATATAGTTTTTGTTAATTATGATAAAAAGATAAAGTAGATATAAATATTGTAGCTTTAATTCTTGCTTGATACTTGTCTTGTTATATGTAATTTTACTATGTTAAAGTTAAAACGTTCCTTTTTATTTAAACAAAAAGGGGGAGGAAATTCTCCTCTGTATGCTGATCCTGTACAGGGAATAGAGGTAGGTGGGGAAAGCTAAACTGAATGCTGGAGAAAGGAGATAGAGTTTAAGAGATGCCATGTAGCCCTGCTGGAGACAGATACCTGAACTTTACCCGGTAAGCCACAGCTATGTGGTGATACACAGATTAATAGAAATGGGATAAATTAAAATATAAGAACTATTCAATAAGAAGATACAGCTAGTGGACCAAGCAGTGATTAATATAGTTTCTGTGTGGTTATTTTGGGCTGAGCAGCTGGGAGCAAACAAGCAAGCCTCCCACAACAGGTTGAAAATTAGTGCATCCAAAGGATGTTAGAATTGATTCAGAAACCACTGTAGAGGTTAAAAACTTCCATCATTTTCCTTTTATATTTTCACTACATAAATTATTTTACAAAATGTAAGATTCCCCAACTGGATACAATTATTTTACTCTCTTTTGGTTATTTCTATTTCCTACCCTGTATCCATTACTTGCTGCTTGAATTTCTTCTTTCTTTCTTTCTTTCTTTCTTTCTTTCTTTCTTTCTTTCTTTCTTTCTCCCTCCCTCCCTTCCTTCTTTCCTTTCTTTTTTCTTATTCCTTCCTTTTCTTCTTTACTTTCTTCATTATTTATTGTTTTTTCCCCTTTGATAGTTACTAGTTACTCCTTGTAGGAAGAGTTATCTCTACCCTATATGTATTAAAATTGCCTTCCTCTAATGTGGTCATGAATCAGTGTCAGTAGGTCCAAGATTTTTTCTTAGAGCAGTAATTGCTTTACTGTCATTAAAGAACCTTGCACTTAAATGAAGTTTCAAATAATGCTTTTACTTGTCTATGGCAGAAGAGGATTTGGTTTTCTCTTATACTCCATAGGATCTGGGTCGTGCTAGCAAGAAACCTATGGGCAACATCATTTAAAAGAATTATTTAGTGTCCTAGTGAACTTTCCTGTTTTATACATATAACTGCAGGAAGCAGCATATTCATTTCTGGGGCAACACACAGAGAAATAGCAGGGAACAAAGTGATTTGAAAGGGTAAATTGAATAAAAAAGAAAAAAAATTAGCTAAGAACAAATTCAACTAAAAACTTTTAAATATTTGAAAAGGAAAGAAATTTCAAGGGGCTGGAGAGATGGCTCCGTGGTTAAGAGCATTGCCTGCTCTTCCAAAGCTCCTGAGTTCAATTCCCAGCAGCCACATGGTGGCTCACAACCATCTGTAATGAGGTCTGGTGCCCTCTTCTGGCCTGACAGAATATTGTATGCATAATAAATAAATAAATATTTAAAAAGAAAGAAATTTCAAGATCAAAAGCAAGAGAGCAAGCCACTGTGGAAAATAAGATTGTGATTAAATAAGTATATTTCCTTATATACACACAGAAAAGAGAGGTGCACTGGGAAACAAATTTAAGTGATGGAGGAGGTTAAAATATAATTAGTTTTCTGAAAAAGTCATAAAGAGTCATGTCCACCTAAAATTAAATATAATACACAAACTGTATTCATATAAACACTCCCTGGCCCATTTCTATTAATGTGTGTAGCACCGAGGTGCGCTTACCATGAAGATTCTAGCCCATGTCCATCCTGGGTCGGAGCTTCATCACATCTGCCCCAGAGAGCAGAGCTAAGGCATATTTCTGAGGCATCTTACCTCACTTCCTCTTCCTCTCAGCATTCTCTTCTATTTACTCCACCCACCTATGTTATAACCTATCAGGGCCAAGCAGTTTCTTTATTAATTAACCAATGACCTTCCTCCATCACATATGTGCATACATATACACAGTTTAAGTGAAATTATCCCATCTGGGCTTACAATACTTCCAATAAAGAGCCATAGACTATCTTAAAAAAAAACCAACACTGATACAAGAAGCCCCCTTTTGTTTATGGGCAAATTGTCGGGAAAAGGAGAAATGAGAGAGGCTTCATGTCTGTCTAGCAATAAATGACTTTTTTTTCAGTCGAAGTGATTATATATATGCCCTAACAGAATTTAACTAATTGCTCTGTATTACTAAGAAATATCTTTCCATTTCAGTCTTTTTTTTTTAACTCCATGTTGGTCTTCAGTTTTTTAAAAAAATCAAGTAAACAGAAAAACTGAATAAAGATTGCATTTCAGAGACATTTTTGATATGCAAGTGTGTGTCTTAAGATTATCAATATTCAGTATTTTTGAATCATTCTTCAACTCTTCATGCATTTTCTTTTTTGCTTAGGTAATGACAAACTGGAATCTCATTTATAAACTTCTGAAACTAGTTAATTATATGTATAGTTTCTTTACTTTTTTTTTCATCTCAGAGATTCAATAACTTATTTTGCAAGATTGTGTAGTTCTTTTGGTTTAATCACACTCAAATGGATTTTCTGTCATAGTGGAAGAGGAATTTGGAAGTAAAAGCTAACATTAGTTACTCTACTTTTCTAATTTTTGCAAAAACTCTGAACATTAAAGAGACTTTAAAGATATTACAAAGTTTTAAAAGTTAAAAATTATTCCCTTCATTCTAGCTAACTAGGTTTATAAAGCCAAGATGCAAGTTCACAAAATTCTACCTGTATTAATATTTCAATAGCTGCCAGTACATATGTATCCAGTACAACACTGTCTCCATGTCCTCATATAGATAATCTAAATGCCTAGTTTGAGTGTGCAACTAAACAAATACATGTAAGCCTTAATAGATGGCTCAGTAATAATGGGCAGAAGGTTCATGTGAAAAATCAAATAAGAAAACAAATTCAATGTATTTTCTTTGAAATAATCATTGAACACATTTAGAAAAATGTCACACTGGAATGACAAAGATCAAAACTTTAAATGTGTTATTACTCTCCATAGTAATCATATTTAGTCAAAAATTAGAAATGACACAGTAGGCACAAGTGTTTGACTGTTCCAAAATCTCACACAGACTCAAAAGAGAAATATTTTTTATTCAGATAAAACTTTATCGTGGCCTAATGGAATCTGATTAATTGTTATATGACCATTCTTTGTATTATTTCATTGCCACTAACATTTTCACATGATCAATGCTATAGATGTTCTCCTTGGCTGGTTGTACTGTTTTGTCTAGTAAGCCATTGACTCTCTTATTCATGTTTTTGTTCACAAGCATAAGAGTCATGAAAAGCACATTAGCTTCTCTATAAGCTGAGAAAAGAGCAGACAAAGATGAACATTAGCTATTCACAGTCGTGGAGCCTCCAAGAAATCTGTGGTAAAATCAGAGGGCCAGTAAGTAGGGAGTTAGGCATAGAAGTACCATGGATAAAAACAGTGTACTCTAGTTAAGAAACATGGACTCAGAGCTATAGAAACATGAGATGTAGCAATTAAAGGAGTTTGGGAATTCTTTGGAAATTTCTAACATCATCATTTTTATCCTTCCATGGTCTCATATTGTCATAGGATTTTTGTTAATGATTTTATATCTTATTTACTCTATAAAGCCTAGATCTCTATGCAAATGCACTTGCATGTGCCTGTGGAGAGAAGATAAACATTTATTTCTCAACAATATGAGCTATTATAAATAAAGTGGGTGCAGAATTTTTCTCAGATATTTTAGCTGTAGTAAACTTTTAGTTGTTGTTTCTTTCTTTTCTCAACCCATTTCAATCAAAATTATTCACAACAGTGAAAATAATAAAATACTTCATGCATCGTTCAAAGGGTCATCTGACACATCATTCCATAATCAACTAGGTACTAGAGAATTACTTAATATATTTAAATCATGTTCTCACCTGATAGTACCTTCAAATCCTTTTATCTCCACATATTTGATATAGTCCCAATCCTAAAGATTTGAGTATCTAACAGCCTAGTATCTAGTTCAGTCAAATTGTTGCATATACCATCACAAGACCCATCATAAACATAAAGCTGAATTATAGAATTTATACTACATTATTCTTAATAGACAGAACAAGACACAGGTTTCCTAATATCACTGTTAAAGGAATAAATTGATGTTCTTAAAAAATTGTTTGTTCAGAGGTAGAAGGGGAGGGGAGAGGAGGGAAAGGGAGTAAAGAAAAATGTATAGCTCAGTAAAATCAACAAAAAAATTTAAAAATTGTTCTCATAGAATTATTTTATAAAAAAATAAAATTGTTTAAAAAATAATTTAAAAACAAAAATCTAAGGTCTGAAAAACATAGTAACATTAAGAATTTTATCAATAATATGTGCAAAACTATAAATAAATTAAATTTACTTCTCTTTTAAAAGCATTACATTTTTTTATTAGATTATAGCCAAAAATATTTAAAATACATGTTATGGATCTCAATACTAATTACATGAACAGTTCTAGAAGTCTAAAACTCAGGTATTAGTCAGTGTGTTTCTCTAGGAACAGGCATGAAGGCCTGAGAAACCTCCAGGAGCAGGCAAGCAAGGCCTAAGTGACCAACTCTAGGAACAGGTAGGAAGGCTCAAGTCACCAGCAGGAGTGCGGAACTACTGAACTATGGCCCAGATTCTACCTTGAAGAACAACCATCTGAGCCTTGATCCCACTGGCACTGGGAGGTGTGATCTGAGTTGGAGGCTAATCAGAGAAACAGCTTTAACTGCACCAATGGAGAAAAAGATGGGTAGAGAACAAGCCAAGAACATACTCGACAACCCAAAGAGTAACACGGTATCACAATAAATAAAGAAATGAAAAATAAAACTGGTTCTTCAACAGCAAGACTTGAACACTCCAACACATACTTGGTAACAAAGCAAATCTCAACAGATACAAAAAAAATTGGAATAACCTTGTGTATCTTATTGGAACACCATGGCTTAAAATTAGAATTCAACGGCAACACTAATTTCAGAAAGCCCACAAATACATGGAAATTGAACAATGCTCACCTGAATCACCCTGGGTCAAGGAAGAAATTAAAGACTTCCTAAAATTGAACAAAAATGACCACACAACAAACCCAAAGTTATGAGACACAATGAAAGAACTATTAAGAGAAAAGTTTATAGTTAAGAAGAATGTTTATACATAATTTGTAGTTCATGCCTACATAAAGATTCCGGAAAAATTCTACACTAGTGAGTTAACAGAACACCTGAAAGCTCTAGAACAAAAAGAAACAAACTCACGCAGGAGGACTGGACACTTTCACTTTTTTTTTTCTGTATATTTTTGTCAGTTCTTGGCATGTAGATACAGCATTTCAGTGTTATGTGGAACCATAAGAGACTGTTAAATTGCCTCAAGAATTTATTTAGGTATAGGATAGGTACATACACTCACTGATACAAAACCAGTAGATGCTGCTGCTTATGCAGTTGTCTTTGTCCAGTCATTCTGCCCAGGGGTGAAGCACCAACCACCAGCCTTCTCTCTGCTCCAACCAGCAAAGAGAGCACTATGTGAAAAGAGATTCTGTGACCCTCACTCCCAGCTTTTAAGACCATGGCTTAAGGTTTGCTTCCCCCCAAAGTCATTGGCTAAATGGATCAAAATCCCACCACATTTCAGTCTGAGCCTTCACTGCCAGGAGCCACTTCTCCTGTGTCCACACTTCCCATGCCTTTATATGTTTCCTTTGGTGGATTCAGAAGCTAACCCATCATAGTACAGCATAATGTTCAATGAAACAATTTGACTATAATGGTACTATTTCATAATCTGCTCATGTTCTGACAGACTAAATCAACTAGAGATCAACATATGTCTTTTGTGAAGACAATTTAACCTCAAACCATATCTTTATGGATAGCATTCTGATTATATCTTATTGTTTTATTTATTTATTTATTTATTTATTTATTTATTTATTTATTTATTGTTTAAGACATGGATTCTCTGAACATCCCTGGCTGTCCAGAAACTCACTTTGTAGACCAAACTGGCCTTGAATTCAGAAATCTCTTTGCCTCTCACTTCCAAAGGCTAGGATTAAAGGTATGCATCATCAATTTTAACACTCATAAAATTAAATCTATAGAGAAAATTATAGTCAGATAACATCTAACACAAATCTTAAAATTTTAATTTTAATTTATAATTTATAATATAGTTATATTATATTTTAATATATTGATTTATAATGTATTTATAATATATGTTTATATTATTGGTTTAATAGGTGTTCATGAAAATTAGAATATTCAGCATAGTAGGCAGACATATCTTTATATTATTGGTTTAATAGGTGTTCATGAAAATTAGAATATTCAGCATAGTAGGCAGACACAGTTCTCACATCTAGTGTCTTTTAGACCAGTGACTAAGGTAGACAATACTGTATGTGCTGCTTCTTCATGCATATTTGATATTAGTAAAAGGCTGTATTGTGGGAAAAGTGGATTGCTTCTGAGATGAGAGAATTTTTAGTGAGATATAGGAAGAAGTCTGCGATTGAAGAAGATAAAAATGGGTGTTTAAGTAAAACCAAGAACTGCGTACCTTAGAGTCATATTCAGGATTTGGTGACAATCTGAATCTGGCAGCTTCCTAGAAGCAGAGGCCTCAGCTCCCAACAGGAACATAAAGGAATCAAAAGTGGACAGATGCTATGGTAAAATTATAAGGAGCGAAGAATATAATCGTAAGGTATTTAAATATTCAATAGCTGTAGTAAACATAATGACTGGCATTTAATAAAGAGAGTGTGTTCTGTGTAGACTTTTCAACTTAATTTTTGTAGCACAGTGGAATATAAAAGATATATTAGATCATTGTGGAAACAGAACAATTAAAAAGAAAATCTATTTTTTATTATTATTATTATTATTATTTTATTTTATTTATTTATTTATTTTTGGTTTTTCGAGACAGGGTTTCTCTGTAGCTTTGGTGCCTGTCCTGGAACTAGCTCTTGTAGACCAGGCTGGCCTCGAACTCCCAGAGCTCCGCCTGCCTCTGCCTCCCGAGTGCTGGGATTAAAGGCGTGTGCTAACTATTTTTTTCATTTTACATACCAATCCCAGTTCTCACTCCCTGCCCTCCTCTCATTTCCTCTATCTACCCCTTGACTCCACATCCCAGAGAGGGTAAGGCACATTGCTTTGGGGAAGGTCCAAGGCTATCTCTTCTATATCTATGCTGAGCAAGGTACAAACCCAAAGAAAATGGTTCCAAAAAAGCCAATACAAGCAGTAGGGATAAATCCTGGTGCCACTGCCAGTGATCTCAAAGTCTGCCCCAGCCATACAACTGTCACCACATTCAGAGGGACTAGTTTAGTCCTATGCTGCTTCCTTCCTTGTCTGGCTGGAGTTGGTGGGCATTCATTAGCTCAGGTAAACTGTTTCAGTGGATGCCCCTATCATGGTATTGACCTCTTTGCTCATATTCTCACTACTCCCACTCTTCAACTGGACTTTTGGGGCTCAGTCCCCATGCTCTGATGTGGATCTCTGCCTCTGTTTCCATCAGTTGTTGGATGGAGGTTCTATGGTGATATTTAAGATACTCATCAGTCTGACTATAGGTTAAGGCCAGTTTAGGTACCCTCCCCTCTATTTCTTAGGGTCTTAGCTAGGGTCATCCTTGTGGTTTCCCGGGGATTTCTCTAAAGCCAGGTTTTTTGCTAACCCCATAATGGCTCCCTAAATCAAGGTATCTCTTTCCTTGCTCTCATCTTTGTCCTTCCTCCATCTTGACTATCCTGTTCCTTCAAATTCCCTTCCCCTCTTCCCTTCTTCTTCTCCTTCCACCCTCCGTTATCCTTCCACCGCTATATTTCCAATTTTGCCTTGTGGTATTGTCTTTTTCAGCTTTCCAGGTATATATATATATATATTACCTTAGGGCTCACCCTGTTACTTAGCTTCTCTAGGATGAAAAACTGTAGGTTCAATATCCTTTATGGCTTGTATCCACTTACAAGTAAGTACATACCATATTCATGTTTGTGGGTCTGGGTTACCTCACTCAGGTGTTTTCTAGTTCCATTCATTGGCATGCAAAATTTAAGGTGTTATTGTTTGTTACCACTGAGTAGTACTTTAATGTGCCACATTTTCTTTATCAACAGAAGAAACTCAAATGGTCGAAAGACACTAAAGGAAATGTTCAACACTCTTTGCTATCAGGAAATACAAAACAAAACAACTACAAGATACCATCTTACACCTGCCAGAGTAGCTAAGATCAAAAACACCGATGGTAGCTTATGTTAGAAAGGATGTGGAGTAATGAGACACTCATCCATTTCTGGTGGGATTGCAAACTTGTGCAACCACTTTGGAAATCAGTATGGTGGTTTCTCAAAAATCTGGAAACTGACCTACCTCAGGATCCAGCAATGCCACTCTTGGGAATACACCCAAAAGATGCTCAATCATACTACAAAAACATTTGTTCAATTATGTTCATAGCAGCATTATTTGTAATACCAGAACCTGGAAACAACCTAGATGCCTCTCAACCGAAGAATAGATAAAGAAAATATATCAGATTGCTTATTTTCTAACTTCTTTGACAGCTATCATTGACTGATTTTAATTATCATTATAGGATGAATTACTCTACTTCTCTCATGCCTAAAATGTCTTAGTGGGTGATAGACAAGTGCATTTTACTTTTTGGGGTATTGACTATTCAGTGTCATGGTGCTATTTTTCTGGCATGCTATTGAGCTATTTGTAAGTGGAGTAGCTCTTTCAGATCATACCTGTATGATTTTGAAATTAGGGTTAATTAATTTATATCATTAATTAGGATACAATGCTAAAATCAGGTTTTAATTCTTATTTTTTCTTCTGAAATCAAGGAGGTAAATTATTGTGCTGCATCTAACGCCTGCATATTATGACTCTTACAGTGCACAGATAACTCAGTGTGAAGTGCTGACTACTCAGTCCTGATGAACTCTAGAAACCTTGGAATGGTGGGAAACAAAAACTGGCTTCACAACGTTGTCCTCTGACATCCAAACATTATGACACAAGCATTCACACAGACACACACAGACACACAAACACACCAAGCACTTTTGAATTTAAATGAATTAGGAAGTGAATGTTGAAAAGAAAGCATTGTTTTTAAGTACACAACTTTGGCCCTGATAGAGATTGTGGTGCTGTTTTGTTCAACCTATGCAGTTTATGCCTTCCTCATCCTGCAGCAGATTCTGCACAGGCTTGACCCAATCAGCACTCTGGAAATGACTGCAACGTATGGGAACAGATCAAGTTTGCTTTGGTTCCCCAGCCTCTAGCTTGCCCACATTCTGCAAGTCACTCTAAGAAAGCATATGTGTGTGTGTGTGTGTGTGTGTGTGTGTGAATGTAATATTTCTATCAGTTTTAAGGAGTTGGGCTACTTTAAAACATGTATCACATATTTCAATGATTTTGATGATATTATCTCTCTAAGAAGTTCCCTTATTCCTCCCTAGTATATATACAGAGAGACTAGAATGGCCTAGAAATTCATTTCTCACTCTAGGAAGTGTGAAATTTCTAAGATCAAAGAACCAGCAGTCTGAGCATCTAGTAAAGACTCATTTCTTCATTCATAAAAAGCTGTTTTCTTGCTGTCTGGACCACATGTGTTGGAAGGAACAAGGAAACTCTCTTTCATAGGGATATAAATTCTACTAAGTAGGAATATAAATCCTAATAATAAGATTTTCACCTCTTTTTTAATTCCTTAAAGTTCAATAATTAATATAAATATGCATTTTTTTATTTTTTTACCTACTTTCATTTGTGGAAAACATTTCATAAGATAATTTCCAAAAGACAGAAAATAGCTCTAACTATAGGAAATTCCTTATTATTTTCTTAGAATGATTTCAAAGACATAATACATGAACTCAAAAAAGGGGAAATTAATTTATTTTATCCTTAAGCTGTTTTACAGGGCTTTATGCACTTTGGAATATTTGAAATTATTAAGAATGTATTGTCCTAATAATAAGTACCAGGTTTCTAGAGTATAAAAATATAATACTTAAGTGATAATATCATTATTCTTGGGGACGTCATGAGATGAAAAAATGACTCATATTTTTCTATGTTCAGAGCCAAACTTCATTTTGTGTCAGTGCCAAAGAAGAAGAGCTCCATGCCATTGTTTACATGTGTGAATGTGTGAGAACCACGACTTTGGGGACATGCAATTTAAGACCTCTCTATTTCTCTCTTTAATGATGATATGATTTTGCTCCTTGAAAGATCGATACATTTGTAAAATATATACTAATCACATCCATCTTCAACTCTCTCCTACTCTTCTGACTGTCCCACATCATCTTCCTCCCAGATTCTCATCCTCTTTTTAGTTTGTCTAATGTTTTTGTTAATAACCTCTTGGGACCAATTAGTGTTTCCTATATGTACATGGGGTGTGTGACTACCCACTGAGACATAAGCAACTAACCTGTAGCCACAACTCCCCAAAGAGAGTGACTTTTTCTCCCCCAGCAGACATCAACAGGAATAATGAAAGTAGAGAATGGAGGTAGTGGAGTGTTCCAGCATGGAGGATCCTGGAAATGGGGAATGGAGGTGTTAGCAGAAGTCTTAACCGAGATAAATGTGCATGTAAATGCTATGTGGAAACCTACAGTCTTCTGACCCAAAGAGAAAAAAAAACAACTACAAGGGATAGTAAAACACAACTGACATGAAAGAAGGAGAGTGATACATTCAATGATAAAAGTTTAAGTTGAGATAGGAGGATTAGGTAGAGAAGAATGCAGGGGATGAGCTAACCAAAACTAATGACCATAAAGATGCCATATAGAAATGTACTAGTTTGTAAGAAAATGAAAAATATAATACATATTATCATTACAGGAGGTTTGCATAAGCATACCCAGCCTAGGTGAACAGTGGTGCTCACTAAAGAAATAGGTCATAAATGAAATTTTCAGTGCCATGTACCAGATACACCTTACAAATTAGTGGTCAGGAAGGTCCCATATACCCTCAAAACAACATAGGCTGTTGTTGCTTCTATTGATTGTCCCAGAATAACTAG
This sequence comes from Chionomys nivalis, assembly GCF_950005125.1. Taxonomy (NCBI): domain Eukaryota; kingdom Metazoa; phylum Chordata; class Mammalia; order Rodentia; family Cricetidae; genus Chionomys; species Chionomys nivalis. Next base: position 46,173,333 of record NC_080087.1, read on the forward strand.
ATGGTAAGACTTTATTGATAAAGACACTATTCACTTTGATCGGAGGAGATAGAGACTTCAACCTGGAATGGATCAGGAAATCTTCTTGCTAGCTAGTTTAGACAGCATTATTTGTTGCCATGCAGGCTGTAGGGGAGAGGTCTTTACCTCTTACATGCAAATACTATGATGCTTTCACTTTGAATGTAGCCTTCAGAAGGATAGGAATACAGTTCAATTTGCTAGACTGCTCACCTAAATTGCACAAAACCCTTCATTGCAGCTTCCAAATGTGGAAAATCATGAACAGTCACACATCACTATAGCCTCATCATTCCAAAGTTGACAGCATAAGGTTTAGAAGCTTCCTATATCCTAGATCCCATCCTTAGTATATACATCATAAGGACAGCCTGAGCTATATGAGAGCGTATCTCTAAGAAAATGCTGTTTTAAAGAAATTAAGCTAGGGTTGTGATGCCTGGCTCAGGTTGATATCAGGAAAATGAGAAAAAATGGTGGTGCTCTCGTTAGAGTGGAGGAAGAAGATAAATACATAAGAATGAGGGTAAAATAACAATAGGGATGCCAGAAAAAAAATCATGAGGGATTTTACTGCCGACCAAAAAACACCCATAATGCATTTAAGTTTATGTAACAATATACATATATAGTTAAAAAAAGGTTTCCAACTGTGCTGAACTTTCCAAGAACCATTGACTTTCACACAAAAACCCAATATCAGGCATGAGAAGTCTTCTTTTTAGTGATTCGTCTGGGTCGTACAAAAGACTCCCAAACATCATGTTACTACTATTGTTCTTGGCTGTCCCCCAGAGGTGGAGGTAAGTCCCTGTAGTTGAAGATACCCTGCATTTCAGATGCAGGGCCCAGTGAGCCCTGAGTTGGAACGTACCTGAATTCTCTCTCCCTGAGGACTAGCTTTCATGCTATCAGAAGATGTCATTCAGGCTTGTATAGGAGGCAAGCACCCAATAGTCCTACCCAGATACGACATTTATGCTATACCACAACCATAGCAGCATGACACAATTATCCTGAGGATGCAGCAGCAACACATGTCTCAAAGATACAACAAGTCTCTAATTGGAGTTGAGATGTGCTCAAGAAGAGGGAACTCAAACCTGGAACTGAAATTTAGCCAGGCACCTAGAATATGAAATTGAGGATCTTGGAGGGAAACCTATAACTCCAATTTCACTAAACAAACATTATAGCCCTTAACTACATTCTAAATACTTGTTCTTATAACCAGATAAGGATAGTTCTGACCCTTCATCAATTAAACTTCTCTTTCAAGCACACAAAAACAGTTACAGAAAGCTACAGGTAAGCAAAATGTAGAGTTCTGGAGTCCAGTCCCAGTAGATACATCTACAAAACAACTCATGGACCTAAGGCTCAGGGAACATTTCCAAAGGGTGGCAGAAAGACTTTGAGATCCAGAGGATCAGGCAGCTTCCTGTGAGATTTGGCTCCTAGTAATGTCTAAAGATATATATATATATATATATATATATATATATATATATATATATATCAAGTATCACCAACACTTTTGCCTAAATATAAGCTGAACATTGACAACAATAGACATATTAACATGAATGGGAGCAGGGAGAGCCCCTAGGCCCTGAACTCTACACAAAGAACTAGAGAGATCTCAGAAATTTGAAAGTGGAAAAAATAGATTTCCATAGTAAGAGCATATCAAATATTTATCTAATACCATAGGGTCAACACTGAAGATATGCATACAAGGAACATTATTCATATATATGTATATACATATGAATTATATACATATACATATTTAACAATAATTAGTTTATTAAGGGCCATGAATTTGAAAGAGTCAGTGAAATATGCAGGAAGGTTTGAAGAAAGTAAATAAAGAAAAAAGATATGACTATAATCACAAAAAGTAAAAGAAATAATTAAAATAATAAAATTGAGACTATAGGAGAAGCAAACTATCACTATCGTTACAATGGAAACTTACTGTCCATATCCTTCCTAGACACTTCTCTGAATCATCATTCTTCACTTTGTGTTCCCATTCTCAAAAAATGAGGCTGAGCTAATGGATGACTATGTATCCTGTCTTAAATTTCCTATCGTTTAAATGAACACTATGAACTTATGTCTAAATGAACTCTTAAGTCATTAAAAATAAAAGAAACTTTCTTCAAAGAGAAAAGTTTCCAACTTGAAGATTTGGGCAAGGAAGGGCACACTATATCTGCACCCAGTAGAGACATAAGCTTTCTAAAGATAAAAGCAAATTGGACAGAAAGCATCCAAAGAGAAGGCTAATTTCTTATCAGATATACTTTCATTTACTCTTTTTTTTTTCTTGCTGATTTTTTTTATTAATTAATTAATTTAATTATTAAAGATTTCTGCCTCTTCCCCGCCACCACCTCCCATTCCCTCCCCCTCCCCCAATCAAGTCTTCCTTCCTCCTCAGCCCAAAGAGCAAGCAGGTTTCTCTGCCCTGTGGGAGGTCCAAGGACCACCCACTAAAAAGCCAAGGAGGAAAACACCTTTATCTTCTTTGTATGTGTAACAGGACCCAAGCACTGCACACACATGTAGGCATACACCACACATACATAAATACATACACAACACATTCATTTGTGCACAGAGAGAAAAATATTTTCATCAAATGCATCTTAGAAACTGCTTAAACATAACAATAAGTAAACTGAATTGATGCCTTTAGATATGCTAACTCATTTAGTACAGATGAATAGTATATCTTCATGTATGGTAAAATTTGAAAAAATCTAGAAGAAGACATAGAAAATATCTTTCATTATTAAGAGTATGTGCATTTTATATAATGAAATATAAAATTTAACTATAAAATAAGAATAGAAATTGAATTCATTAAAAGATTTAAATGCTGCTCAACAAAACTAATCATCATCAACAAAATAAGATAACAAAGCAAACACTGAAAGAAATACCTGTGGAAAACAATAATGAGAGGATTTGTATGTAGGGTCTTTGATTGTGGTGCCAGAGATTAAAACTCAGCCTTCTTTTATGGTAGACATGTACCAACATGCACCCAGGCCCCAGATTTATTAAGGAATCTTATCAATAGGAAATAAAACTACAAATGATCCACTAACAATGGCCAGAGAACTGAGATGGATGTTTAATATGTAAACGACAAGTAAACATTTCAAAGATTGTAATCTGAAAAGAGGAAATTAAAGTCTTTGCACTTCATATGAATAAATCAAAATGATTGATAATATCAAGGCAAATTGTTGAAAAGTTCATAGAACCAGTAAGATACCATATGTACATGTCTTGTAAAAGAATGGTCCTTTTGAAAAACATTGCCTGTTTTGTGGGAGGAGTAAGGGTAATATAAATGTATTAAGCACGTCTGAGCACCTAGATATTTGGTTCAAAGAAATATAAGATGATAAAATGCCATGTAGCGTGTATAAGCACTATCTATTAATAGCTTAATCATTTGAAAAGTCCCCAAATATCTATCATCTCAATGAATTGAATAGCTTTGGGTATACTTATCATATTCAAATACTAGAATAATATTCATTTACTAAAGTGCTTCATAGTATGTATGTATACATTTATATAGCTCTCTTCATATATATATATATACATATATATACACATAATAGCTAGAAATATGTTGATCAACCATTTAAAGAAATTAAAAAGAATTTTTACTTACCTATTAGCTCAGTTAACTAAGCAGTAAAGCATATGCGAAAGAAATTTTTGTTATAGATTTAAACTACAATACATGAAGCAGACCATGAACAATAATAAAATTGCATTGAATTTATGAAAACCTATCAAATTTTAAGATGAAAGAAAATATCAAAACATTTTTATTGTAAAGTTAATATAGTTATTTCTATATACAATATCATACCACTATAAAGTAATAACCTTTTCAAAGGATTGAATATTCTCAGATCACAGCGAAAACATACACACACACAGACACACACTGCTGGACTTTTGGAAAACATTAACCCTGAAATTATGATGATAATATCTGTAAATATATGCCAGGCAAACAGTTCAGGTTCAGCACTCAGTTCAAGGCCAGCCTGAGACACTTACAGAGCTCCTGCTTTAGAAGTTATAAAGAAAAGCAGATAGTGATAGAAAACAAGTCAGCTGGGTAGGCAGGTGGGCAGAAAGAGGTGGCAAGGAAGAGAGGAAAAGGAGAGGAGAAAGAAGAAAGAGGAGGGGAAGGGAGCATCTGTTAAAATGTATGAAGCAATGTACTTGAACACTAGAAACTATTAGAGAAAGGGTAACATCATCGAATAATTACACTATTTGATAACTGTTTAAACCTAAAGGGCATAAAAAGCAAAGAAAATTAATTTCATATATTCAAAGAAGTGATCAATCTAAAATAAAACTCTGAAGCTCTAAACTCTTAACGGCTTTCAAATTAATTTATTTGGTTTGGGAAGAGAGGAGCATCGGCACACTACTGTGTACCTGCGGAGGGGCTTGGGCAATTTGCAGAAGCCTACTCTCTCTGATCCCCCAACTCCAGAGGGTTCACCTTTTCAGGCTCTGGCGCTAGGATGGCTCAGCAGTTAAGAGCACTGCCTGCTCTTTCACAGGTCCTGAGTTCAATTCCCAGAAACCACAAGGTGTCTCAAAACCATCTGTAATGAGATCTGGTGCCCTTTAGAGGAAGAAAGTTGGTCAGTTGCCCTCATCAACTTAGACTATGATACCCAATATGGATAAGTTCAACAGAACTGCCATATACAGGTTGCCCATGCATGCATTTAAAAAATATCTCTTTCCACTACATGGTTTTCAGGGACCTCAAATCAGGTTTACCAAAATGCATCTTCATCTACTCAGCCATGCTAACAGTCCCAAATTCCAAAAATTAAGTTAAAAATAATCTGCTATGTTATATAATGTATGAATATCAATATATATACTCTCTCAATGCTTTGATTTTCAGCATTTTTCCTATTCTTTTTTTCAATTTTTATTTATATAATTGTTACTTTTACAAATACATGATACAAAGTGGCCTTTGGCCAATGACAAACCACAAGGCAGGCAGGAGCTCCATTAGATGATATTCCTGGGTGATGTCACACTCATCTCTGTTTGTGATGGAGGAAGGTCATTGGCTAATAAAGAAACTGCCTTGGCCCATTTGATTGGCCAGCCTTTAGGTGGGTGGAGTAAACAGAATAGAATGCTGGGAGGAAGAGGAAGTGAGCTCAGATGCAGGGCAGCTCCTCTCAGAGCCAGACACGATGAAGCAAGCCGCCAGGTCAGACATGCTGAATCTTTCCTGGTAAGACTGATGCTACACAGATTATTAGAGATGGGTTGATTGGGATATGAGAATTAGCCAGTAAGGGCTAGAGCTAATGGGCCAAGCAGTGTTTAAAAGAATACAGTTTCTGTGTAATTATTTCGGGTATAAAGCTAGCTGTAGAGGCAGCCATGAGCCGGGCTGTGGGAAGAGGCCCGCAGCTCCACACTACATGCTTGTGTCAGTCATTCTGTGGCCACGGCATAATGACAAGATGAGCTCATGTAGGGGCCAAGAATTGTCGGCACATTTCCTACAATGTCTGGTGGTCTGAGAATTCTGAGTGACCTACAATGCGCAATTTGCACCTGCCACACAGAGGGTGGTCACCTAGCTTTTTGATAGTAAAACAACCTGATGCCAACCTAACAAATGGTCAGGATATGCTAACATAGTTCTTCTCCTTCTATTGTAAATTTGGAGGTCACCTAGAGAAGGGGTGTTTTTCAGTCTACATGACAAACTAGGCATAAATATGACAATCAGTATAGATGTGAGCAAAGACACCCCCCCTCTAGTTACCTAGGAAACAATGCTAAGGAAGTTTGTGTTACCTACCCCCCTCAGTTTACCTTGATATAAAAGCTGTTTGGAAAATAAACACGGGGGATTTTTTCAGGATGTGATTTCAGGATCTGAATGGTCCCTGAAAACTCTCTCCCAATGCTGTTATGTGAAATGTGCTTCACTTATTTCCACACCCCCACTCTTTTACCAGAAATGAAGTATGTCTGGGTTGGTCTGTGACAAGCTCACAACACAATTCTCCCAATTTGTCCCCACCAATAAATACTGTGTGGCACATGATTAAATTATCTAATAATACATAATGCAAACATTGATTTCATAATGTTTGCGGTAGTTTGAAAGAAAATGACCCCCAAAGGGAGTGGAAGAATTTGGAGTTGTTGTGGAATATTTATTAACTAGGTAAAGATGTGTTACATTTGTTTATGTTGTATTTGTATAACTATGTAAAGATGTGTTGTAGTTGCATTTATTAAATAAAATTAATCAGGGCTCAGAGAGGAGGGGTTGGCAACTATTTGAAAGGAAGTAGCATGGAGGAGCTTAGCTTGGGTTTTTAAGTTGGCGGGTGTGAAAGGAGAAAAGCTTCCTGGATACCAGCAAAGGGAGAAAGTTAGCCAATTGCTCCTCTAACTCTCTGAGCTCACAGATCTTCACCATAGCCTTTGAATCTCCTTTTAGTAGAATAATAGAGATATAGTTAAAGTTACTTTTAGCTATAGCAACAGAGCCATTGTCTGGGGGAACAGAATTCCTCCCAGGCTACTGCCTGAGGAGATGGAAGCTAGTAGTTTGAAGCATAGACACAATATTGAAGGTCAAACAACTCGTTGTGGCTATGTTGAAGTGCATATGACCTTTCTGGAGGAAGTGTGTCACTGTGGGGTGGGCTTTGAGGTCTCTTTTGCTACAGCTTCACTCAGTGTGACAGTCAGGCCATTTCCTGTTGCCGGCAAGATGTAGGACTCTCAGCTACTACACCAGCACCGTGTCTGCTACCATGCTGCCATGTTCCCCATCATGATGACAATGGTCTGAACCTATAAAATAGTAAGCAAGCCACCCCAATTAAATATTTTCTTTTAAGGGTTGCTGTCATCATGCTGTTTTTCACAGCAATAGAAACCTTAAAACTGTATTTATGTGAAAATAGCCACAACTATTATCACAACTGTACATAAAACATTACATTTGGAGGTATATTAATTTTCCAATTATCTACATTTACAATTATGTTAATATATTTTATACAACATTTCCCACAACTATCCCCAGTACATACATCTTTTTAAATATAATCATCATATTGACTTCTAAAATTACAGATTAATTTGCTTAATTTTTATTTTTATAAAAACTTATACAATATCGGTATATGAATTTTACTTAACACAATTTTAATAACTGATCCTTGTCATAATAAACACTAGCATTTTAAATAATTTCTTCATTAAAATTGCAATTGTATGTCTTCTACTTCCTATAGTATAATGGCCTTTCTTCCAATTTAAGGTTGTTTGATAAAGTAGTAAGTAATCTCTGAACATAAAATATAGTATGCCAATGAAATACTTTAAGTCATCCATCTGAATATATCCCCAGAAATATTATTGTCATGGGACTCAAAAAGTTACTGATATTGGAGCAAGAGGGCTTCTCTAATTACCACACACTTAAAAGAAGCAGATCCTAGGGCTTGAAGTTTGGCAGCTTGGATAAACAATACAAAAACCAGAAAACAAACCAGGAGAACACAGTGGAATTTAATCTTTACAAATTCAGAAATTAGTAATACAAGGGCAGAGAGATGAAAGAAATCCATCATGCTTTCTCAGTTCTATGAACCCCCTGGAATGAAGATTCTTGCAATTTTACCACCATATCCCTCCCTATTGAGTTGAAGACATTTTCCACAAAATTCTTCAAGACCAACCATAAAGAAATAACTGGAGTGAAAATCAAAAGCTTCTAGTGCTTTGTGAACTTATACTTGGTTTCGTTTGGTTTGAGTCCTGCCTTTTAAGTTTGCTTCTTTCAGAGTAACACACTTTTGACATAGGACCTGAACTAAGACACATACGAGTCTATTTGTTTGCATAACTGTCCATGGTTTGGGTGGATATCTCTCTAGGCATAGTCATGTAGGTTCGTGGTCTATGCATGTTGAACTGAATGATAAGCAGGTAATAATCATTCTCTAACGCAAACATACTACATTGTAAACTTTAGCCCTATAGGAGTCATTGAAGTGGCTGATGACTGAGGTTAGAAGTTTTCTTCAGTTTAAATTTTGACATTTCCCTAAAGTGAAACTGCTAAATTTAAAGTAGGAAGAATTTGAAAATGGTAGAAATAGAAGTATTAACTGTTAAATTTTATAATAAAGAACTCTAAAACACTAAAAGCTGTTCTTAACTGAGGAGAGTTGTATAATTAGTCAGTGATTAGAAAACAATGCTAAAGATTCAAATAAAAAAGAAAGAAAGCTCCACTGGTTCTGATTCAGGCTGAACCCTTCAATTTCTTGGAGTTTTGACATTCTGTTTGTTTGTTTGTTTGTTTGCTGGTTTGTTTCTATGGTTTGACTTGATTTTACTGTTCTTCATATGTTTTAGTGTTAGGCTCCTTGGAACCTAGATAGGCCTCACTATCTTACTTAGGTTCACTGTGTTACTTAGGTAGGCCTTGTGCTTACATTTTATCTGCCTCAGTTTCCCACATGATGAAATTGCACACATCACAAACACATCTTGGCAAGAGTTCTGCTTTGTAAACTTCTTTCATTTTACTAAATAAAGTTGTAGATTTCCATTGTATCAATGAAACATTCCTAGTTTGGCTTTCTGGAGTATTCCTTGGCCTTGGAAGAACTGAGCAAGGACAATGAAAACTGTATTAAACTGTCCGTCTTTGAAAATGTAAAGAGTTCCATGAAGGGTAACTGCTGAATGAGAGAAAATTCTTCCAATTTTAAATTTCATGATTAATGTGTTCTTACAATTAAAACACAAATGTTTGATAAGCAATTCAGTACATACTTGAGGTATGTATAGAGTTCTCCAATTCCATATGATTGATCTGAATGAAGGCATGAAACATTGCACATTTCTATATGAAGCACATTGCTTTCATTTCTTATTTAAAAATCTTAGGAATATGTTTATGAATTCATTTTATAGTAGTGAAGGATATAAGATGTGTATAACATCTAAATAGAGACCCTTTTCCTGAACTATCTATCATTTACTGTTTCTGTAACAAGCTATGATAAACAATTGCTATTTATATCTGAGATATAAATGTTTGTGATTGCCTTATTCTTCAGTAACAAAACATACAGTAATGTGACAGTCAGTTGTCTCATAAGCTTTGCTTCAATGGTAAAACTTTGGTATCATGTTTTTTGAATAGTTTAGAGTGTCTGTATTCTATAATAGACTTACCTCATAAGAAAATGTTATTCTTATTAGATATATTCTTTGCTCATAACACTCTTGCTTCTTGGAGATTCTATTATTATTGCATACTTAAGTTATTACTGAATGCTTTAATATGTTTACTTATGTCATAAAAATCACAATAAAAATATATGCTGCCATAATAGCATTATGGTAAAACATTCTTTTTAGCAGGCAGTACTAATAATTCCTAAATGCCATTATGTGATTAAGCAGTGAGGCACAACAGGTTCTATTGCCTTGTGAAGTTTTGTAATAGGTGCTGAAATTGCCTCTCAACATCACACCCAGGAGTATCTCTTTAAGATTCTTTTTACATGACAATTTCACAGGGCTGTAAAAAAGGAATAAATGAAGTCATTAAAAAACATTTTTCTTAGGTAAATGTAAATGCTTTCTATTACCCAGTGTGCAGTCATTAAAGTCTAATGCATTTCAAAGAAAATATTTCATATAGAATATTCTAGTTTTTTTAAAAAAAATGGGAAATCAAAATTTGTTAAATTTGACTTATTTAAATTTAATTCTTATCTTGAAAACTAGTGGGAGCAATTACCTTCTCCTCAATTTTCAAGGTGACAGTTTATCAATCATAGTAGTGTGTGCCTGAGTTTCTACATAATGTATTTGATGATGATTTTCCATTTTCCCCCATCCTCAGATTGCCTCCTACACTGTGTGAAATCTGCCATGTTCTCTTAGATAAAAGCAAGACTTCCTTTTTTACCAAACAAAGCAACTACCACAGGGTAAGAGGGCCTAAGTTTATAAGAGTAGAAGCTATCTCCACACCCCAAGCAGCAAAAATGTACCAGAACCAAAGATATTAGCTTCTACTTAGTAACATAGTGTGATTAATATTGTTCTCACTGCATATTAATGAAATGTCAGAAACCTATGTCAAATCTCAGAGATATTTTCTGAATCACCCTGAATTCAGAACAAAATAATCCATTGACCTCTCAACTCAGCAAAATTCAGTACCAATATTGATATCTATTCCCAGAGAGATTGACCTTGGGATAAGTGTAGTCAAAAGCAAATACCTTGGTTGTAATGTGGAAGAGACGTCAGCAACAGAAAGAGACATTTAACATAGAAGGTAACCTACTCATTAACTTGTATTCTTTCAAGCCACAAGGCTGACTGAAGTTTTGCATCTTCAGGGAGAAGCTGAGAGGCAATTTACAGTATACTCAGATTTATCCCTAAAAGAAGGAGGCTGGAGAATAATACAGTAATGCAGAGAGTCATTAAGTAACGTTGCTGAAACAGGATAGTAGATGCCAATCCATCTCTAATGTGAAGAGTACAAAAACAGCTGCACCTCTATATTTCGATAACAAAGCTCTGAAATACAAAGAGAAGCATCTGTGAGTTACTTGAGTATAAGAATGGTATAAAACTGAATATGAACGGTTTCAGCCAATATTTTCTGTGTCCTGTTACATTGTTTTCTATTACACATCTTAATTATTTTGATAATCTTGTTGCAATGGGTTCAACTAAGCTACTGAAAGATTATCTTCCATGGTGACTGAAAGTCAGACCTCTGAGAGCGTGAACATACTATCAATGGTCTACTTCTTTCCAGTGTTGGTTGTCAGCTTTGTGTTGTCCAATTGGTCTGTAGTAGGAGCCACTTGTTCATTTTCTGGCTGCCCAGACTCCCAAAATAATCACACAGAAGCCATATTCTTTGCAATACTGTTTGGTCAATAGCTTAAGTGTATTTCTGACTAACTCCTATATCCTAAAATTAACCCATCTCCATTCATCCGTATATCGCCATGTGGGTGTGGTTTACCAGCAAAATTTCTGCTTGTCTGTCTCTGGCAACAGTTCCATGGCTTCTCCTGACTCCACCTTCTTTTTCCCAGCATTTAGTTTAGTTTTCCCTGCCTACCTCTATTCCCTGCACAATAGTTACTTTATTAATCAATGGTATTAGCAACATACAGAGGGGAATCCCACATCATTGGTCCATCCATGAACTTAAACAATCTATATTATATGACAAGAATTCCTAAATTTAACTATATGTAGCTCTCAGTCTTGAATTTCAAACCATCAATCAGCTATTTTTGTAGCCCTAATTCAAAGAGATAATATTTTAATAAGAAACCCAACCTACTTCATGCTATGATGTTTTGGATATGATTATCTCAATTAATTTCCATAGCATCCCTAAAAGTCAGATTTACTGTTAGAATTTAGAAAATAAGGAAAGAGGACAGATTGGGTACTTTAATTATTAGCTTGTTTAAAATTAGCTAGTGTGTGGTGGAGTGTGGACTTTAGCTAGGAATTTAGGTTTGAAATCTCCTACACCCTTCTGTTCAACTAGAAATATAAAGGCACTAGCTTATATTTAATGCATGTATTTCATGGAACTCATGCATGCAACTGTGGAGTTGATTTTCAGGGGTGCATCAGTAGTTTGGCCATCAAGTAAAGAAGCTGTAACAATGAGCATGGATCAAAGCCTCCAAGTCAGTGTACACAAGAAACGCCCATTCAGAGATGATTCTCCTAGAGTCATGAGGTGTCTCAAGTCGTTTATTCAGGCCTACCCAGATGGTGTGCTGCAGTCTATCCCATTAAAAGTCAACTGTGAGTAGGTATTAGTGCCATCTACAAAATACTTCACAGCAGCAGCAAAGTTAGTGAGGATCGATTAATTATAGAGTGCAGTATAGCCAAGCAGACATATAAAAATAATGAGCACAGTCTTGGGGATTAAAATAAGTGACTTCCCCTAAATGATCCACATCTAAAACTCCAGATGCAATTGCTTAACTAATATAGATGTCCTAGTTCTGCTTTCCCTCTCATCTCAGTCTTAATATGAGTCTTTTGTGGAAACAGACATCTGAACATTTTATTAATTATGTCTACACATCTCCATATGACTGAAACTAATTTTCATATCTAAAGTCTCACTTATAAATATCACATGTATTTAATGTTTGCACACATTTCTTTACTCATTTCACTTTTCTAATGAAATTGTTATGTACTTTTAGAATGTCTGCGCTGGCAAAATATGTTAGTGAGTAAGAACTCTTGCCACTAAGCATTGTAACCTGAGTTCATTCTCACTTGGTAGAAGGAGATACACTCATTTGTCTTGTGACCTCGACATGCGGTCTTCTATGGTGATCTTTTCTCTGCCACACCTCTCTCATATATATACACATACATACATACAAAAAACATAAAAATTCTTTAAAAGAATAAAACCATTTATCACATGTATATATGTTCTACATATATATATATATATTCTTTGACCCATTATGACATAAAGGTGAAAAATAGAATTCATAAAATGCAATTAATTTTATGACTTACAATTCATGGATATTTTCAATAGAATATATAATAACAAATTAACATTCTCTATACAGTGTGAGATTTTTCCCAATTATCTATTGAGCTCTGTATTTTTTAGATTTTATTTTATATACAGAGAAAATAAAAGACTTAACATATTACATATTGAATAAATATTAATTACATATTTTTAAATTTTCTGCTAAATTACTAACATTTATCCATTTTTTTATTCTTTCTTCATGCATTGAACCCCAAACACAGTTTCCTCACCTTCTTCTTCTCCCACTTTTCCACCACCACTTTTTTCATCCAGATCCACTTCCCCTCTGCTTCCCTTTAGAAAAATACAGGCTTCCCAGGGATAGGAACTGAACCTGGCAGAGAAAGTTACAGTAAGACTAAGCACACACCATGTCAAGGCTGGATTAGACAACACAGTAGGTGGGATATGATCCCAAGAGTAGGAGGAAGAGCCAGAGAAACCCCTACTCTTGCTATTAGGAATCCCACAAAAACATCAAACTATACAACACTAACATATACACAGACAGATGCAGGCTTATGGTTACTGCTTCCATCTCTGTGAGCCCTGCTTAGTTGATTCTGTGGGCCATATTCTCTTGACCACTCTCTTTCTACAATCCTTCTGTTACAATTCCCCATAATTTTTGACTGTGGGTCTAAGGATCTTATATCTGTTTCTGGATGACAATTGAGCTAGACATAACAATCAATAAGTATACCAGAATATCACTAGAAATCATTTAATTGACATTTTTAAGGTTATTTTTGCTTTGTTTTGTTAGGTTTGGCAGTTGTGTTTGGTTCTCTCCTAGGTTTCTGAGCTATCCAGCCTCCTGTTCCTGGACATCTAGGCAGTACCAGGTATGGGCTCCCTTTAGTGACGTGGGTCTCAAATTGGACCAGTCATTGGTTGGCCACTCCTACAAGTTCTGTGCCACCATTACCCCAGCACATTTTAGAGGCAGGTCAAATTGGAGGTCGAAGGTTATGTGACTGAGATGGAGTCTCAGTCCCACCAAAAACCCTTGCCTGATTATAGAAGATAGCCAGTTGAGGATCCTTATGCTTCATTTCTAAGAGTCTTTGCTAGGGTCATCTTCATAGATTCCAGGCAGTTTCTACTGCATTAGGTTTCCACATCACCTAAAATACCACCAGTTCTAGTGATCTTTCCAAGCATTCTCTCCCTCCACCACAACCCCCACACCCCACTTGATACCTGCTGTTCCCATTCACAACCATGCTTAGTCTACAAAAAAAATCTATTATATTTTCCCTTCCCAGACAGACCAATGCTTCCTCTTGGAGTCCTCCTTGTTACTTAAGCTCTCTGGGTCTGTGAACTGATGCATGATAATCCTTTATTTAACATATAATATCATTTCTAAATAAGTACATATATTTGTCCTTCTGGGGTTGTGTTGCCTCATGAAGGATGAGTATTTTAAGGACTGGTTGATCGAGAACTTGTAGTCATATATTACATGTAAAATATTTTAAATTTTTTTTCATAAAGAAGCCTGCTATGGGACAATGGTCTGTATCCTGTTAATTATATTTTAAATAAATGCTGATTGGCCAGTAGCCAGGCAGGAAGTATAGGCAGAATAACCAGACAGGAAATAGAGGTGGGGTGATGAGAACAGGAGAATTCTGCGAAGAAGAAAGCTTGTTCCCCAGACCTGACCCAGCCACAGAAGAAGCAAGATGTGACTGCCTCACCAAAAAAAGTTACCAAGCCACATGGCTAACATGGACATGAATAATGAGCTAATATAAGTTATAAGAGTTAGTAAGAAGCCTAAGCTAATGGGCCAATCAGTCTATAGCTAATGTAGATTTCTGTGCGATTTCTTTGGGAACTGGGCAGGACAGAATCCCAGTCAACAGAAGCCAAACTCATACTCAAACTCATTTTTATATTCTCCATGTATCCTCTACTTTTTTGATCAGAAGAAACTGCTGGAAATCAGTGTTTATATACTTTTGGCCAAAATGAAAAGTATTTGGTAAACATATATTTTTTAAAAAATAATTCAAAAGTTAAAAGTGTATATGGTATAATATAGAGCTACTATAGCTTCTCATATACACACACAAAGGCACACACAGACACATACACACAGTTACAGAATATTTTAACAGCAAGGTAGTTAGAGCTTATTTATAGCAAAAGAGCAATCAATGTAAGGATAAGGTTGGGCAAACCATGGTTTCATGTGTAACAAATGACTGATGGATTTCAATTAAGAGATGTAATACCATCAAGCAGTTCCTGTCTATAAACTGTGAAATTTTAACATGATTTATCTTACTCTGCTTCTTGGAGCTACAAATAGAATAACAGGTGAGAGTGTGACAAGGCAATGGCTTGTTTCCAATCTGACATATTGAACGTAGAAAAACAAAATCTCCAAAGGAAAAAGCAGACATTTGATCACTTTTAACATCAAATTGTCATTTACTATTTGGAGCTAAGAAATAAAAAATAGTGGTGGCTACTGTATCAACTCAAAAGAAAATGTCCCTGTCTCATATTTCCAGAAAGGGAATAAAAATGAAATAAATAAATTGTAGAAATAAACTCTTATGAAAAAAGTTACTAAAAATTGTTGACTACAAATCAGACATAATCTACATTTTTTCTTTCAGAAATCTTAGTAATATTTTTAAAAACATGAAACATACATCAGCAAATGCAAATCAAACTAATTTATTAATTAAGAAAAAATTACTTAAAGATTCAAGGTCACTTGAGGAGTATATAATAGTCACTGTTCTCTAAAGAGACAAATCTGATAAAAGTTAAAGGGGAATTCATTAGATTTGCTTACAGATTACTGTGTGACTCGTTCAAAGGCAACTATCAGTCATGGCAGGGATGAAAAGCTGGTAATTACAAAACTGGCTCCAGAACCCTGCAGGACTCTGTAGAGCTACTGGTCTTTGCCTATACTGGAAGCCTGAAAAAGTTGCTTCTAAGATCAGTTCAGGAATGAGCTCTAACAAGTATATGAACAAGCCAGAAAGAGTGAAGAC
Organism: Chionomys nivalis; assembly: GCF_950005125.1. Taxonomy (NCBI): domain Eukaryota; kingdom Metazoa; phylum Chordata; class Mammalia; order Rodentia; family Cricetidae; genus Chionomys; species Chionomys nivalis. The sequence continues at coordinate 46,189,080 of NC_080087.1, forward strand.
AAGCCAGAACAATCCAAATATTTTCTTCTCCCATAGCCTTTAAAATTATTCTGATTTTAATTTTTTGAAAAAGTGTAATTACATCATTTATCCCCTTCTTTTCCCTCCCTGGAACCCTGCCCAGGAACCACCCATGCTGCTTTCACTCTTTAATTCAGACCCTCTATTTCCTTAACATAGCCTTTGATCTCAGTCTTATTGGCTTCACATGATTACATCAAGAAACCTCACAGAGGCATGCTCAGAGATGTGTGCTTTAGTTGATTCTAGATCCAGTCAAGCTGACAACCAATGTCAGCTAGCAGAAGGCACATTCACCGCTTTCAGATATTTGTTTTATTTACTTCCCTTTAAAAAATCTTGCCAAGAAGAAAATCTTGTGTTCTATTTCCCCATCATACTCAGTCTCCATTAACAATAGCAGCATTCTATTATCCATGGGACACAGAATTATCACTGTCTACCATATTCTCCACCTGTAACTCATCACTCTGTGGTCCAACATTTAATTATATTCGGAGGTAAGGAAGTGTTATGGGTAGACTTTTATCTCATACTAGTCTAGTAATTTTCTTTAAGACATTTTTTTTCTCAAAATCAAAATCACTGAGAATTTCCCCAGTGCTTCCACTATACTACCATTTATTCAATGGGACATTTGAACAATTTTGCAATCATGTAACCAATCCTATGGCATCTTACTTACCTATTAGGAAAATTTGCAGTCTTACTATAACTCTTCAAATTTACAAGATCTACAATGTCAATCAAGGCTCATGCACATGTTCAGCAGCAATTTGAGCAAAGGATGCAAATTACTCTAACATGCCAAAGATAAACACAAAGTCCATGCTCCTATGAACACATGCTCTTCTTTGTGTGTCTATCCTATGTAAAGTCACTGCAGTCCATCCCATTGTTTTACCCAGAACTTAGCAAACTAAGTGCTTTCAGGGGAATAAATAACAAGTTTACTGAGTCCTGTTTTTAAAACAGTCATAGATTTTTCTACCTTTACCTTATACACTTGATCAATTAATAGTTTTTGTTCTGGCTTGGTGGCATGTGCTTTTAATTATAACACTTGAGAGGCTGAGGTAGAGATGGATAGACATTGAGGCCAGGTTTAGTTACACAGCAAAGTTCTGGGTCAGCCTGAATCACACAGTGAGAACATGTATTAAAAGACAGAAACATTGACAAGTCGCATTAAATCTACCAGTGTTACTCACACATTGTATCATACCTGTTTTCCCCCATCCTCCTATCCATTATTATTAAATTCTCTACGGCCTCTGCCCTTGATTTCTATAATTCTATTTTTCCTACCTCTTCCTGATAGTAGCTGCTGAGTTTGTAATTTTATACATCAACACAATTATAGCTACTTAGAATCCTCCTCTGCCTTTACATTGTGAAGTTATTTCATTTTGCACTGTTAAATTATCTGGTCCTCACAATAGCTAGAAAGGCCTTCACAACCTGATTCTAACACTAGTTGGGGTTTCAGTTCATTAACCTCCACCATCCTCAGGCATGTCCCATTCAGATTCTCAGTTCATCACCTCCCAATCCTTCATCATGTCCCACTTAAGTGTACTATGGTGTACAAATTTCTTGACTTCACACATTCTATTTTCATTGCCTGCAAGATAATAAAATCATACACAAAATGGCAAATGCATAAAATGAAATGGAAATTGGACAAAAAAAATGGAGGTAACTGATGTCCATAATTGCCTTGAAGATTACAGGGAGAGAACAATAAAACTGTTCCAATCTCCAAATTGGAAAGTTTAGGCCAAAAATGGCAAAAGACAAAGTGAAGAGACTGAACGACTTAAAAGAAGATGATTCATATCTTAGGGGGGAGATATTAAGGCAAGGGCTATCTTGTTCTTTACTGTGCAAAATTTAAAAATGAATAACATAATTTAAAACTGTTAGAAAATTAGAAGAAAAAAATCTTTGCATATGATAGTAGATTGAGACCTAGAGAGAAAGCAGAAATATGATTTTTGGAATTTTATGGTATCTTAATATCAAAGATGTCATAGTACATTTAACGTTTTATAATGTGCATATGTGTTTAAATTTCACTTTAAAGGCCAAAAGTACAAGAATAGGAGTTTCTGTTTGAAACCCCTGGAGGTAAGCACACAAGTGGTTGGGCTGGGGCCTTCCACTGTTGAGTTTCAATTACCAGGCTCTGCCTACACAACACTCTCATAGCCATAACCCTATAGATGCAACCCCTTCAGAAACTCCTACAGAGTAAAAAGACCAAGAGCAGGACTTGAAAACCCACCAATCCCCACCCTGGAAAGCTCTGACCTTACAAACCCCCTAAATACCCTGTATTCTGCTCAGTTCTCTGCTGCCTCTAGCCCTAACAGAGGCAGCAATTCTACTGGGTTCTTCCTCTCCCAATAAATCTCTTGTGTAAAGTAGTGTGACCTTGTGGTTGGTACTCATTGACCACCTGCCAGGATACCTTTCCTGTCATCCCAGCTGTAACACTTGCATTGGAAAAGCCTTCCTCTGGGGAAGAATTGTAGCATGTGTATTGGGGAAGCCTTTCCCTTCAGAACTGTGACACTTACACTATTTCTGGTAAGCCGTTAGGGTAAGGTACCACGAGAAACCTTTTAAACCATCACTCATTAAAGTGAAGCTAAGTTCTAGGTACTCAAGAAAGCACAACAAAACCATGAGATCAGACATTTATAACAGCAGGTCATGGTACTATTTTAATGTTTAAATAGGCACAGGCTGCTGACTCATTGGTTATTCATGGAACAGAACATGAGATACAAGATTCAAAGAACAGTAGAATGAGGATTGTCAGAATATTGTCAAAGGGTGGAATTTCATGGGGAAAATCTGATGGAGGAAGGTCATTGGCTAATAAAGAAACTGCCTTGGCCCATCTAATAGGGCAGAATTTAGATATGCAGAGTAAACAGAGCAGAATGCTGGGAGGAAGAGGAAGTGAGCTCGGATGCAGGGCAGCTCCTCTCAGAAGCAGACGCGATGAAGCTCCGACCCAGAATGGACATAGGCTAAAATCTTCCCAGTAAGCACACCTTGGAGTGCTACACACATTATTAGAAATGGGCTAGTCCAGGTGGGAGAGTTAGCCGAGAAGAGGCTAGATATAATGGGCCAAGCAGTGTTTAAAAGAATACAGTTAGTGTGTTGTTATTTTGGGGTATAAGCTAGCCAGGCGACCAGGAGCTGGGGTGGCAGGAACACAGCCCGCAGCTCCTACTACAGAATGGCGCCCGACGTGGTAGCAGCAATTTCTTGGGTCTGCTCTGCTTGCTAGAGGCAAGAAAGTGCTCTCATCTAAGAGAGGCTTCCTGACTCAGCTTTATCTGCAAAACCCTGCAGCTCATTAAGAATGTCCTGCCACCAACTGGATGTCAACCTGTAGAAGAATGAAAATAGATCCATATCTATCACCATGCACAAAACTCAAGTCCAAATGGATCAAAGACCTCAATATCAATCTGAACACACTAAACCTGATAGAAGAGAAAATGGGAAGTACCCTACAACATAAGGGCACAGGAGATCGCTTCCTATGTATAACTCGAGCAGCACAGACATTAAGGGCAACATTGAATAAATGGGACCTCCTGAAACTGAGAAGCTTCTGTAAAGCAAAGGACACTGTCACTAAGACAAAAAGGCAACCCACTGACTGGGAGAAGATCTTCACCAACCCCGCAACAGACAAAGGTCTGATCTCCAAAATATATAAAGAACTCAAGAAACTAGACGTTAAAATGATAATTAACCCAATTAAAAAATGGGGCTCTGAACTGAACAGAGAATTCTCAACAGAAGAAGTTCAAATGGCCAAAAGATACTTAAGGTCATGCTCAACCTCCTTAGTGATCAGAGAAATGCAAATCAAAACAACTTTGAGATACCATCTTACACCTGTCAGGATGGCTAAAATCAAAAACACCAAGGATAGCCTTGGCTGGAGAGGTTGTGGAGAAAGGGGTACCCTCATCCATTGCTGGTGGGACTGCAAACTTGTGCAACCACTTTGGAAATCAGTGTGGCGGTTTCTCAAAAAAATTGGGATCAACCTACCCCTAGACCCAGCAATACCACTCTTGGGAATATACCCAAGAGATGCCCTATCATATGACAAAAGCATTTGTTCAACTATGTTCATAGCAGCATTATTTGTAATAGCCAGAACCTGGAAGCATCCTAGGTGTCCTTCAATGGAAGAATGGATGAAGAAAGTGTGGAATATATACACTTTAGAGTACTACTCTGCGGTAAAAAACAATGACTTCTCGAATTTTGTATGCAAATGGATGGAAATAGAAAATACTATCCTGAGTGAGGTAACCCAGACCCAAAAAGAAGATCATGGGATGTACTCACTCATAGGTTTCTAGCCATGGATAGGGGGCCACTGAGTCTATAATTTGTGGTCCTAAAGAAGCTAAATAAGAGGGCAAACCCAAAGAAAAACATATACTTATCCTCTTGGCTATGGGAAATAGACAAGAGTGCCGGGCAAAAAATGGGAATCTTGGGGGGTGGGGTGGGATGGGGGTAAGGGGAGATGGAGAAAGAAAAGTGTGAAGGAGAGGATGAGGGGAACTTGGGGAAACGGGATGATTGGGGATATAGAAAGGTTGGATAGGGGAGCAGGGAAACTCATATCTTAGTTAAGGGAGCCACCTAAGGGTTGGCAAGAGACTTGAACTTGGAGTGGTTACCAGATGCCCAGGGCAATGTCCCCAGTTAGTTCCTTGGGCACCTGATGATAGGGAACCTGAAATGAACTATCCTATAACCATACTGATGAATATCTTGCATATCACCATAGAACCTTCATCTAGCGATGGATGGAGATAGAGACAGAGACCCACACTGGAGCACCGGACTGAGCTCCCAAGGTCCTAATGAGGAGCAGAAGGAGGGAGAACATGAACAAGGAAGTCAGGACCACGAGGGGTGTACCCACCCACTGAGACAGTGGGGCCGATCTATTGGGAGCTCACCAAGGCCAGCTGGACTGTGACTGAAAAAGCATGGGATAAAACCCGACTCTCTGAACATGGCGGACAATGAGAGCTGACGAGAGGCCAAGGACAATGGCACGGGGTTTTGATCCTACTTCATGTTCTGGCTTTGTGGGAGCCTAGACAGTTTGGATGTTCACCTTCCTAGATCTGGATGGAGGGGGGAGGACCTTGGACTTTCCACAGAGCAGGGAATCCTGACTGCTCCTGGGACTGGAGAGGGAGGAGAAGAGGAGGGGGGAGGGGGAGAGGGATGGGAGGAAGGGGAGGGAAATGGAAGGTAGGGAGGAGGCAGAAAAATTTTTTTTCAAAAAAAAATAAGAATGTCCTGCCACGAAACACTTAAATGGTATTGATAAAAGCTGGTTGCATGCTTGTTTGTTTTTGGCTGTAGCAGGCAAAAAGCTGTGCTGTTTTAAAATTCTGGCATTCTGGTCTGTCCTGCCAGGGCAAACTCTGACTCTTTCATGCAAGTGGTTCCTTTGGTTTGCAAGCATGTGCTGCTGCAGCTTGCTTGCTGGCAGGGACCTTGAAACGCCATAGACTTGTGGCAATAAACATGGCTACAGCCGGTACCTCCGCCATGAGGCTGAAAGCTAAGGAATGGGCTGGATCTAGCTGGCAAAGCCACGGCTTTAATCCTACCCATATTGCTCAGTAATTTAAAGGCTTGTGTGGTCAGAAAAAGAGAGATATACAGTAAAGAGAGATTCAAAGACAAAGAAAACATTTAAATGATTTACAGTGTGTTAAAAATATATGCAGACTAAAAGATAAAGTTTTTAAAGTAAAAAACAAAAAAAGGGGGGAGAAAGAGTTGTTGGGTGTGGTAGTACACATCTTTAATCCCAACACTTGGGAGGCAGAGGTAGATTGACCTCGGAGTTGAACTCTGTGACTTCAAGGTGTGGTAGCACACAGGCCTTTAATCCCAATGCCTGGGAGGCAGAGACAGAAGGATCTCTGAGAGTTCAAGGACAGCCTGGTCTACAGAGTTATTCCAGAACAAAAATAGACAGAGAACCTGTATCAAAAAATAAAAGTAAAAATAAATGAAATAGAGGTTAAAATAGAGCCATATAAAGATGGAAAATACACGGAGAGTCTTGATACTGTACGCTATTATGCTCTCTTTGAATTGTTTGAATGCTGAGGAAAGAGCAACAGCTGCTAAAAGATATTTGTTTATAAATGATGCTGAACTAATCCAAGATAGATATTTTGAAAATATCTTGACTTCAGAATTTGGATCTAAGGATATGATACTTTGGAAAAGAGTTTCTTCTTTTGTTTTCAGAGACGATGAAACCCTGTGGATTGCTTCTATCCCAATATGGTATGATGAACCATGCCCTCCTGAAGGTTGCTGTGAACACCCTCAAAAAATTATTTCACTCAATTGACGACTGAGATGAACCTAGCACACAGGTTATACCCTGAAATATCTGAATAACAGGGCCCCCATACAGCAGGAAGCAGTTTGGAGAGAAATAACTGCGCCCATATTCCCAAATATTGTTTATAAATGTTCTTTTACATTTAAAGGGGGATATGATATAGGTATGAATAATTTGCATTGATATGGATTTTGCTTTAGTGATTTAAATTTAAGGTCAATTTTGTTATATATATATATATATATATATATATATATATATATATATGTATTTCTGATCTTGACTAAGGTATTGTGATTGTGTAGTCCATGTTAAAATGTAATGTATATAGGTTGTTAATGGATAATCATTAATAATAGTCAAGTTTGAAGTCATGTTAGTTAGATTTTCTAGATGTGCATAGATATATTGTAGATAGGCATTCTTCATATCTTTCAAAGACTACAGAATATGGCATTTTTAAATGTTTTAATAACTTAGGACTTTTCATGACAATGAGACACATCTGCTCCTGGCAGCACCAATCTACTTCAAGAGGAAGATGGGCATTGAAGAGGCACCTTATGGAGTTTGATAGCCATTTGGGCAAGAAACTGCTCTTGCCTGGACTATTGCATAAACTGGACACAAAGAACCCGCAGAGAGAGGACTGCTGAACTTGCTTAAAGGTGAGATGATCTTTCGGGGTTTCTGATTAATGAAAGAGTCTGAGAGACATTCTGCAGGACACAGCAGATAGTGACTGAACTGCCTTTGAAATTTCCTGCTTCATAGAAATGTCTGCTGGAAACTATGGGCCTGTAGGCTGAAGATGGATGCCCCAGTGGTACAGAGGAACTTTGGGTGACTGTCCAGACAGCGAGATGTCTCTGTTATTTCTAGAGTTTTAGAAGTTGCTTATTTCTTGTTTACTTAGGTAATATTATATCCTTCTGGAGTTTTTGGTGGAGCTGAAGAATAGATAGATAGTTATAGTTTTCCTTTGTTATGGTAAAAGATAAAGTAGATATAAATATTGTAACTGTAATTTTTACTTGATAACTTTTGTTATATGTAATTTTGCTATGTTAAAGTTAAAGCCTTTCCTTTTTGTTTAAACAGAAAAAGAGGAAATGATGGAGGAAGGTCATTGGCTAATAAAGAAACTGCCTTGGCCCATCTGATAGGGCAGAATTTAGATAGACAGAGTAAACATAACAGAATGCTGGGAGGAAGAGGAAGTGAGCTCGGATGCAGGGCAACTCCTCTCAGAGGCACATGCAATGAAGCTCCGACCCAGGATGGACGTAGGCTAGAATCTTCCCGGTAAGCGCACCTTGGGGTGCTACACACATTATTAGAAATGGGCTAGTCCAGGTGCGAGAGTTAGCTGAGAAGAGACTAGATATAATGGGCCAAGCAGTGTTTAAAAGAATACAGTCTGTGTGTTGTTATTTTGGGGTATAAGCTAGCCAGGCGACCAGGAGCTGGGGTGGCAGGAACACAGCCAGCAGCTCCTACTACAAAAATCCGAGTGATTGTGAGAAAACTTCAAGAAAGCATGACAAGAGTATCTTCAAGAAACCACAGAATTATCTAACTTACTCAACAGTGGTGTAAAAATAAAAACACAGCAGAGACTGAAGAGATGGTTCAGACCAAGCTCCTGCTGTTCTCTCAGAGAACCACAGTTTTGTTCCCAGTAACCACACTGAGCTGGCCATAACCACTTATAATTATAGCTCCAGGAGATCCTATGCCCTCTGTGAATCTGTAATCACACACACACACACACATACACACACACATAAATAGAAAATCTCTCAAAAAATGAAAGTATAATGTTTTCAAGTTAGTATCTGGGTCAAAAAAACTTTACACACATTAGGTATTTTTTTTCACTGTACATATAAGACATGGCCTGAATTTACAAATCACGTGAATAATATTTTAATAAACTGCACTATTATGATTAATGAGAATTCAAAAATAGAAATACCTGCGTGTAAACAGAAGGGCTTGCATTTTCTTCTATTATCAACAATGTGTCCTTTTCAAGCATTCTCTGCTGGTCAAGAACAGTGGATGCCTATTAATTACTTCTGAAATTTACTTCTTTTCTCAGGAGAGACAGTATCTGGTAATATGGACTCCTCGGTACTTCAGCTTCTGCAGAGAGTGAGTGTCTTCATATAAGTTTATATCCCGAGTCCAGAAAATGGTGATAATGAAAATGGACCAACTTTTCTTGACAACTTTCATTGTTCCTTCTTAGATACATGCAAAATTTATTAAATTATTTTCCTTTCAGAATAATTCACACATCGATGGCAGTTAGATTAGAAAATCACAGAGATTTATTACTTTCAATGGACCCTTTATTCCTTGTTAAGTATAGAAAATCTGCCTTCATGTCACCATTTAGTGATTTGTTTTCCATATAAATGAGTATGGCAGAGACAAAGGCTTCTGAAGTCTTTGTCATTTTCATCTTTTACAGAGAGACAATCAGAAGAGAGGCTTCTGGAATTAATGTTTTACTAAGTACTGTTATAACAAAGTATGCATGCATTTGTGGTGATTTATGAGCCTGCTTCTAGTATTATTACATAGACAATACAGCAGTCTCTGGAAGCTGGCTGTAAAAACAAGAAAGGATACATCATAGTATTCACTTGCAAGATGCATGTCACTAACACAAAACAGTGTGGAAGGAAAAATTATTTCGTTGCATTCATAGCTGCTTATAAACTGCCCTTCAGTGTTAGAATTAAGTTTAAGAAATTCCTAGCTTCTATCATAAACTTATGTAGCAATTTGTAAACAAAATCCACAACTCTTAGATTTAAGGTGTAGGTGTAGTGATAAATACTATCAAATAATATCTCACCATGTTTACTTTGAAAGGATTACAGGAGAAAAGAATAAGCATGTTTTACTGTTAATAGTGAGATACACTAAATCCTAAAAAGAAAACCCACACAGCTGTTTGATGGCTTGAAGAAATATGAAAGCAGCTTCTGGAAGAAGCATATTTTCAGCACACAGTCAGAATGTAAAATATAAAGTGCAAAATGAAGATTATGCAAATAATGAAGTAATTAGCAGACTAATAAAGAAAAAACAGAATTTCAAGTCATTGTGGGACAGAGATTTGAAACTGTTCATGAAACCCCAATGGCATAGTCGCTCACATTTTAGGGACATTTGGGTGTCATGCAGGGAGGGATATGTATTCCTTTTAGTTAAAGTTTTGTTATCTAAATAGTATGAAAATTTGAAATTTTTGAGAAAAAGAGTTAATTAAATCGGTGTTTCCATTATTTGTCTTTCCTGTTCATAAAAATGATAGTGCTCAAGTGCGATTTTGAAAATGCACATGCTACATGGCTGCTCCTGGTGAGATGGGAACCGACAGTTATTTACTCACACCGGATTAGAAAATATTAATGGACAAAAGTCACTATCAGTCCGTGAATTACAAGTTCATTGGGATGGCTTACAGGAATATTGGGGAGGAGCTAGTTATAGGAACGTGGATAACTCAAACACAGACGCATCACTAAAAGTCCACACCAGCGTGGGTAATGACTCACTCTGCTGGAATTGAAGGCATGAACCAGTATGTCCAACTTTATTTTCTGAGTTGAAAGGGGTCTCCTTTTTCAACTTTCTGAGTCTAAAGAAGCTTCGCTCAAGAGTGAGTGTTTCAATTCAAAGGAAATTGATATGCAAAAATATAATCTAGAGGACATAATATTTAACTTCTGGCAATAAAAGTTGTGATGATTAATTGAATATGGTGCATTACACACTTGATTCCAATGTAAACTCAACATAAGGGGTTTTAGATTATGAAATTGGCAGACCCCGAAAAACAAAGCTTCCTGTTTCATTTGGCTGATTTCATCAATGAACACTAAGAGGAAGATGTTAACGTTCCCAAAATTCCATTGTCTTTTCCCAAGACTGAGAGAAGCTCCCACTCTTATTGAGAGGTGCCTATGAGTTCACTCCATCATATGCTATATAAAAGATGTTTGCACAAATAGAGAAATGTGATATGTATTTTGGAATATTAGTAGCAATAGGAGATTATTGTTTCCATAATATATGTATATTCTCAGCCAAAGTCATAAAGCATCAGAAAATATTGTGACCAGTTTTATACTACTGAGATGTAAAAAGTTGTTTCCAGAATTAGGTCTCCTGGGTATATTCTTTCTATTAAAACTACCTGAGCTCTCCCCACTGCTCAATCTGCCACAGTGACTTGATGTCAGTTATGTAGAAGAGAGAGTTGTTCTAAGGCTACCTAATGCATTAAGCTGGTACCCAGTTAACCATGTGTAACAGAGCCATGCCACAGACATAAATAACAACCTGACAACAACTTCGTTTGTTTATAAAAACAAGTACCTTTGCTTGTCAATTTTGCTCTGCATCCCCATGTTTCTTAGCTTAAATTCTACAGTCCTTGTGGAATTTGCTCTGTCCAATGAAAAGTGAGCAGGACAAAACTATCCTCGGAGTCATATTATAAGAACCAGCTTGTCCGCTCTGTTACGTTTCCTTTATTTTAGGAATGTTAGTACTCCAGATTATAGGTCTCTTTCCTGCCGATTTAGTCATAGAATGAAAGCAAGCTAACATGGATCAAGGCTTATGCCAGTGCAGTATAGCCAGAAATAAGATTTTGCTGTTGTAAGCCAATGAGGTTTGAAGTTGGTACCTTCAGCATATTGGTACCAATCTTGCTTAATTCAAGACAGTTATTCTGAACTGTCTTAATGCGACCCCATTCATCTACTTCACAGTTTAATCAGTTTCACTGGAGTAAAATAAAAGGTAGGACATTCCATTATTTCTTAAATATGAAATTTGTTGAAATAAAAAATTCTATTTACTACAGAATGCAAAATCTCTGTTTTCCAGATGTGCATTAATGGCGTATATTCTGCAAATTTAATGGGAAAAAATTAATCTGGTACAACTGAGAAAATTCACAGGTAGATTAACTGAATAAAAGGGAGTATAATGAGAAAAGCTGTGATTTAAAGACACGGGACCAATGAGCTTCTCATTTTAATTACAAAGTACAGAGGAAGAGTTATTTTTTTAAAAAAAAAGACATATATCAGAAAAGACAATGATAAAGTACTACATCCGGAAAGGAAAGTTAAGCTGGGAATAAGCACATAAGGTGCATCTCATAGTACAAATACTAAGACAGTTTAGGACAGCAGAAAGAACTGAAGCTTCTGGGGAAGATTTCACTGGACAGCATTATCCACGACCACCGAGGAAACTGTTAGTATAATTCAAGAAAAAATGGAGGAGAATACTAGACTCTCTTATTTATGTCAGAAAAGAAAGCAAGAACAGTAAGAGGATAAGCACATCAAACAAGAGCAGTTCAAGGACCACTGGAGATGCTTGGAAGTTGGAAGAACATAGCAGAGGGTTCGTTAGAAAGGGAAAGCAAAGACCCAGTAATACCACTTTTGGGTATATATCAAAAGGAAGCTCAATCGTGCCACAAGGACATGTGCTCAACTATGTTCATAGCAGCATTGTTTGTTATAGCCAGAACCTGGAAACAATCTAAATATCCTTCGACGGAAGAATGGATAAGGAAAATGTGGTACATTTACACAATGGCAAACTACACAGCAGGAAAAAAAAACAAGGACATCTTGAATTTTGCAGGCAAATGGATAGAGCTAGAAAACATCATTTTGAGGGCGGTAACCCAGACCCAGAAAGACAATTATCACATGTACTCACTCAGTAGTTTTTGAACACAAAGCAAGAAAACCAGCCCACAAATCACAATCTGAGAGAACCTAGACAACAATGAAGACCCTAAGAGAGACATGCAAGGATCTAATCTACAAGGGTAGTAGAAAAAGGCAAGATCTCCTGAGTAAATTGGAAGCATGGGGACCTTGGGAGAGGATTGAAGGGGAGGAAGGGGAGAAGCAGGGAGGGGAGCAGAGAAAAATGTGGAGTGCAACAAAAATCAATACAAAATATTAAAAAAAATTTTAAAAAACCTAAAATGGAGGGCACACCTGTGACTATTTTCTTGCTTAAATTGAGATTTTCTTCCAATATTAACTTGAAGGTTGAAAATACAAATACTTAATCTGGAACTTGATCCCTGAATACACACACCTTTAATCCAGATCTCAAGGCTGGAAGACACACCCTAAACTTGGCCACACCCTCCCCAATAGTATATAAAAAGCCCTGGAAGAAGGAAGGTGTTTCCCTTTGCCGATTGCCCTCACATTGGAGCAAGTCCATCCCTTCACTGGCAGTAGAGAATAGTCTGAAATTCCAACATAGACTGAAGAATAGCCAACACGTCAGACCTCCTGGACTGAGTTGAAGAGGAAAAACTCCTGTTCTTTGGATCCAAAGAAGTAAACCTTCACACTTCCAGGAGCAGATATGTCAGGGGACCTGGCAGCTGACAGCAGAGGCTGCACAGAGATCACAGTCGAAAAATTCTCCTTCAGATGGACCATCAGCAACTTCTCTTTTTGCTTGGACGGAATCTTGGGGAAAGTCATTAAAAGTTCCACTTTCTCATCAGGAGCCAATGACAAACAGAAATGGTATTTGAAAGTGCACCTAAATGGGATGGATGAAGAAAGCAGAGGTTACCTGTCACTTTTGCTAGTGCTATGCAGCTCTCCAACCGTCCCGGTATGGGCAAAGTTCCAGTTTTGGATCTTAAATGCCAATGGAGAGAAATCCCATATCACGAACAGTCCAAGAGTTTTGCGTTTCAGGCAAAACCAATACTGTGGTTTTAAAAAGTTCATCCTTCGAGATGTCCTTTTGTCCCTGACACATTTGCTTCTCCCGGATGACAACCTCACACTCTTCTGTGAGGTGAGCATGATTCAGGACTACATCAGCACCTCTGAACAGAACACGCAGCCAAGGATTACAATTCCAAGGTGCACACTGGTCGATGAGCTAGGAAGGCTGTGGGAAAATTCCCGCTTCACAGACTGCTGCCTGGTGGTAGCCGGCCAGGAATTTCAGGCTCACAAGGCGATCTTAGCTGCTCGCTCTCCAGTTTTCAGAGCCATGTTTAAAGATGACACGCAGGAGAACAAAAAGAATCGCATTGAGATTCATGACCTGGAACCTCAAGTCTTCAAGACAATGATGGGCTTCATTTACACAGGGAAGGCGCCCGACCTCCACAGCAAGGCAGATGCTGTGCTGGCAGCTGCTGACAAGTATGGCCTGGAACATTTGAAGGTCATGTGCGAGAGGGCCCTCTGCAGGGACCTCTCTGTGGAGAATGCTGCCCACACTCTCATCGTGGCTGACCGCCACAGTGCAGTGCACTTGAAAACTCAGGCACTGGATTTCATTACAGCTCATGCTTCCGAGGTCTCTGAGACCTCAAACTGGAAAACAGTGGTCAACTCCTTTCCCCATTTGCTGGCTGAACTATATGGCTCCCTGGCTTCTGCACCTGGTCTTTGCCTGGAGCCCCCTCTCAAACGCCTGAAGCGATCTCAAGACCTTGTCAGCTGAGACTTACCTGTGTCTTCCAGAAGCAGCAGTCAGTATTGTTACTAATGACACCTGTGTAGACAATGGGCCCGGGGTGCATTTACAGTGAATGTGGAAACATACAGCTGGTAGGTCTGGCTTTAATTCATCTGTAAATGAGTTGAATGGCAGGGAGGGGGAGGAGCAGCACTGGACTCTGGTTTAATTTTTGTCCAATCAGATGGAAACTGGGATTTAGGGATTTGCTGATCCCATGCTCATCCCAGTAAGGTTTCTTTGTAGAAAACTGTCTGGATTGTACTGAGCAGACCATCTATGATCAAAGGCTCAGGACAAAGGACAAAATAAACACGAATGTTTGCTTTCAAGAGAAGGAGAAAAGAAAGACATTTTCCTCTCCAAACCCAGCATGTGCAAATTGGAGAGATGATGACTCAGTTGACAAAGTAATTGTTAATTGTTGTTCCTGCTGAGGACCCTTGATCACTTCCCAGCACACGTGGGGGACTCTTCAACCATCTCTAACTGGGGATCCTGAGGACATGCAGTCCTGCTCTTGTCGCTATGGGCACAGCCATCTCTGTAGATAAATACTTTCCCAAATAAAATATAACATGAGTAAAATATTTTTTATAAAAGAAAATTGTTATTTTAAAAGTTATAGATCCATACAGAAACGAATGACAATAATCCCAGAAGCATTAATTCTTGACACTAGCTACTGAATCTAAAAAATGATGTACTTTGGTCATTTAGTTCTTTTCTGCTCTGCATCAAACTCTCTTGCTCGATGTGAGCCTTAATGATTTATACCTTTGTAATCATAGTAGCTTTTTCAACAGCATCAAAGCACTTGAAAGGACAGACCAAGTTTAGAGGTATTCAAGATACACACACACATGTGGGCATCACACAGGCACACATACATGAAATCCTGCCAAATATGTAGGACAGCTCTGTTGAATTTTTTTTTAAGAAGAGGTATGTTCAGTTACCTGACCACTATGCCAAAAGACAGAATTCAAGGCTTCACATAACAGAAAATACAAACATCGGATAATTAGAGAGTCTAATTACAGACAAGTTCAAGTCTGGTTTTTTTGGAAGTCTGTTTTTAAGGGGCCATAAAACCAGACTTGCTGAACATAATGGACAATGAGGACTACTGAGAACTCAAGAACAATGGCAATGGGTTTCTGATCCTACTGCACGTACTGGCTTTGTGGGAGCCTAGGCAGTTTGGATGCTCATCTTACTAGACCTTGATGGAGGTGGGTGGTCCTTGGACTTCCCACAGGGCAGGGAACCCGGATTACTCTTAGGGATGATGAGGGAGGGGGACTTGATGGGGGAGGGGGAGGGAAATGGGAGGTGGTGGCGGGGAGAAGGCAGAAATCTTTAATAAATAAATAAACAATAAAAAAAAAACACCAAACTCACAGGAAGAAGATAATTTAATTTCCAAAGCTGTAACGGTCTGCCCCTTTGCACCCTCCTTCTTTTGTTCTATTTGGCTGTACAGTTTTCTTTCCTGGTGTCCTTAATCTCTTTAAGTTGTTCTGAAGTTCATTCTCTTTATTGCATTAATTGCAGCTGGGCCTGGCTTTTGACTCTGGTCCCAGGCATTCAAACTCAAGTTCTCATGCTTGCATAGCCATCATTTTTATTCACTTAACCATCTCCCAATTCCCACTTGATGTATTGTTATTTGTTTTCCTCCACTCTCTACTTTGAAATGATAAAAGCTATTATAACCTGATTATAAAATGCAGCTGTGATTTGATTGATGATAATAGCACAAAGGAGCATAGGAAGAACAACGCCACATTGGTGCAGTTTCTTAATACCATTGAGAGTTATTTAGTGTTATAACTGGCAATATTGTTTTAACTTTCAATTTTAATTCAAAGACCATCATGAATGAAAACCTATACATGACTATAGTAAAATAAATAATGAAAAAAGAGTAAAATCAAATGTTATGTTTTAGGTCCTGCGATGAATATCTACAAATTTTTCACTTGAGAGATCAGGGCAGGAGGATAATTTGGGCTGATTCTAGGTTGTATAGTGGGGTATATTTCAAAGAGAAAAAGAAAGAAAAAATTAAATAGTATCCTGAAATAATCAACTTAAATGTAAAAATGCACAGAAGAAGGGTTTGCAAACATGTGATGCAGAAAAAAAGCAAAATAAAGAATACAAAGACAAAGGAATATGAAATTCCACCTTCATATTGGCAACATTATGGTGTGGGACAATGGTCCGTAGTCTGTCAATTGTATTTAAATAAACGCTGTTTGGCTAGTATCCAGGCAGAAAGTATAGTAAGGTCAAGCAGGAACACACCTTTAATCCCAACATTTGGAGACAGAGGCAGCCAGATCTTTGTAAGTTCAAGGCTTGATGGCACACACCTTTAATTCCAGCACTTGAGAGGCAGAGACAGTCAGATCTCTGTGAGTTCAAGTCCCTGGTCTACATAGGGAGTTCCAGGACAAAGAGAAAGAAACCCTGTCTCAAAAAGGCAAAAATTTAAAATAAAATAAATAGATTAAAATAAAGTCACATAAAGATGGAAAACACATAGAGAATCTTGATACTATATGTTATTATGCTCTTTTTAAATTGTTTAAATGCTGAGGAAGGAAAACAGCTGCTAAAAGATAATTGCTTATAAATGCTACAGAATTAATTCAACTAGGTATTTTGAAAATACCTTGACTTCAAAATTGAAGTCAAAAGGTATGTTACTTTGGAGAAGAAATTTTGCTTTTGATTCCACAGGAAATGAGAGGCTGCGGATTCATTCTGAGTTCACAAAAATCAGGTTTAATCAAGGAAGACCACCTGAAAAATCTCTGTTAGGAACAGATGGCCTGGATATCTGAGTTCTACATTCAGAACAGATCAAAGACTGCTGCCTAAAATGATCAAGTCTCACAGGATACTATAATCAGGACTTGATCATATTTCTAAATTTTCTTTAGGTCCCCATAAGATTATCAGCACCCCTAGTCAGCAGGAAGTAGCCTGGAAACTATACCCACATTCCCCAAAAATGGGCTATGGATATTGTTATTTAAAAAAAAAAGTGGGGGAAGTGGTACAGGAAAATTGTCCATATT
Organism: Chionomys nivalis; assembly: GCF_950005125.1. NCBI lineage: Eukaryota > Metazoa > Chordata > Mammalia > Rodentia > Cricetidae > Chionomys > Chionomys nivalis. The sequence goes on from NC_080087.1 coordinate 46,206,183, forward strand.
CTGTCAATTATGTTTTAAATAAATGCTGATTGACCAGTAGCCAGGCAGGAAGTATAGGTGGGACAACCAGACAGGAATAGAGGTGGGTCAATGAGAACAGGAGAATTCTGGAAAGAGGGAAGCTCCCTCTGCAGTCTTGTCCAGACACAGAAACAAGACATGACTATGCCACTGAAAAAGGTACTGAGCCATGTGGCTAACATAGATAAGAATAATGGGCTAATGTAAGTTATTAGAGTTAATAAGAAGCCTGAGCTAATGGACCAATCAGTTTATGATTAATGTAGACCTCTGTGTGATTTCTTTGAGACTTAATGAGTGAAGGAACTGGGCAGGACAGAGACCTCAGACAACATATTACCTCATTTCTAATAATGAAATTAAAATTTAGGCAGATGATCTAATAATTTAGACAAAATATTGAAAAAATATCACAAAGCAAAAGACCCTCACTGAACACATATCCTAAGATGTCATTCATCTGTCTTAAAGTAAAACATTGAGTGTAGTCAACAGAAACACAATTAATATCACTTTATTAAGCAGCAATGGTAGAAGAAAATTGACATTAATGTAGAGACTTCTACTTCAGGCTGTGATGAAATAAGTGACATGAAAATGCTCATCACATGCCATTGCACATAATAGGAATCAGGCATTACGGAATAGACTGTGGGAAGTTATAGAGTAAGGGGAAGGACATTGGCGGCTAGATGATTACCTTGGTTCTTTGCTTGGAGACTGTTTTGACCATATCCATAAGGTGCTTTTCAGCTAGATTATAAAGACCAACCTGATCTGAGAACACATGGGTCAGTCTATGTTCCATTGGAGTCGCTGAGATTCATGTAGCTGTGTAATGAGAAGGAAGCCTGTGCAGTTTGTCACAGAAGATTAACAAATTGTGTTCTCTGAGCTCTTACGTGATTACTGACCATACACACTAAAGCAAAATAAGGCTTATTATGGTCATGACTAAGATGTATATATGAATCAAACATCTATCACTAATGGAATTAAGCACCTTGGGTACTAGATGGATTACCAGTGATTTTGAACATATGAACATATTATGATATAAACTTTAGTGGAATTTACTCAATAGTAGGTTTGTTATCTTTTGATGATGCACAACAAAGCTCAGGGCCAACATAGACAAGATTTACAAGGTAACGGAGCCTGAAAGCTGACATAAGAAGTTAAAAGTTAGAGTTTGCATTGGAATTTTTAATAGATCTGCTACAGAACAGTTGGAAGACACGTTGAAAAATCAATATGATTAGCTCGTATCAGGAGTAAATAACTAGCCCCCATACACAAACACATTTTGTAGAAAATACTTTTAAATAAAGACAATAAGTGTCCTTCATGTCTACAATGTGCTATTTCAAAATCCAAATTTAAGAAAAAAATCAGGCAAGTTTTCCATTTCTACTTGAAATACAAAGATCTAAAAAAACAACTGATCTCCTCTTCATATTGAAACTGATATAAAGAGCTAGTTCTGAAATTTTCTTAAACCAGTCTAAGAATTATTATTGCTAGACCATCAAATGATGAGCAATTCATACAGATATTTGCACCTTGAATGGACATAGAGAATATTTAAAATACATCTGCTAGGATTCTGAGATAATTTACAGACTCCAAGTATGTATTAGCAAATTATGTGGCAATTTATGCTCATCGATTTAGATACATGTGCTAGACTGTATTGAGTCTCAATAGGCACTCATAGTGACAGTGGGAAAGAATCGTGTTTATGCTACAGAACTATGAGAGAAAAGCAGCAGCCTCTAAGTGACAATTCTGTCATGCTAATTTCTTTTTCCCTTTCTTGGTGATTGCTCTCTGAGATTCCTTTATAATCAGCAGTAGTCATGAAATACTGCTATTGTCCATAAAATAGATGGAAGACAAAAATCTATTGAAAGCCGACAAGGAAATTTTTATTTTTCAATAAGAGAAGACAGACATTTAAATTGGTGCTAATTCTTCTGCTCCTAGAATTATTGTAATGAGATAAAGAAATATCTTTATCACTGAGGCTATCATAATTATATAAATTGGAAAGTATTTGTAAATGCCATAGTGGTCCATTTTTCTAATCTTCATTAAAATATTATGATAAAGACCCATCACAAACAACAATTAAATCTTGGAAAATACTAATTGAGCAATTTCTTAGTGGGATTGCTTATAATAAAATGCTACAGTGGAGAAAAGACTCACTCTGTCCTGGTTTCATTTCCATTGCTGTGATAAAATAGCCTGAAACAAGTAACTTAAGGAAGAAAAGTCCTACAGTTCTAGGTCAGTTCCATGTTGGGAGGAGGCCAAAGTAGAAACTCAAGCAGCTAGTCACATCATATCTGCATTAAAGAGTAGAAAAAAGATGAAGTGATACTGTTTGCTTTTATCTGGCTTTCTATTATCTTATTATCAGAATTTCTTGTCCAGAGAATGAAGCACACTCTGAAAATGAATCCAGAGCCCGGGGAAGAGACATTTTGCCTCCAAACCTAGAACCAGAGAAAAGTCCTCAGACCATGAAACAAGGACTAAAAGAAAATACCCAGCCACGAGATTCAGAGCATGCCAAAGATATTTGGTCTGATCCCAAAAGTTAGAGTCAAAAAGATGAAAAGAACCTAAAAAGAAACTGTAGTTTAGCCCCAGAGTCAGAGCCACCTTTGCCCTGACACAAAACTAGTCAATCTCTGAGCAGGCAAAATGGACAAATCACTGAGACCTTAGAGTCTTGGAATGACTCTCAGACAGTTACTGGATACTGGGAATTCCCCTGAGGCATGGAATTTCCCCTCCATATAGGGCAGCCAATCCCAAGCCTGGAGGCTGAGAATTCTGCAAGCCCTTCTCTCTATATGGACCCCTTCCTTTCACCGCTCGGGGTCTCTCCTACACTGTTCCTGTTGCTGGTCGTTGCTACTGTTGCTGCTTAGGACTGATGGACATACCTGAACAAACTTGCCATAAAGTCTCTGCTTTTGCATTAGATTCATTCTTCTGATGATGTTTTGGGGATCCAGACTTTGGGCGCAACATTGTAATCCACAACATTGCTTCTGTCTAGGGAATGATGCCATCCACCATAGGCTAGCTACATCAATTAACAAACAAGACACTTCTCCAAATACATGCACTAGGAAACTTGGTCTGGACAATTTCTTAAATGACAGTCTCTTCTCAGGTGATTCTAGGTTATAGAAAGTCAAAACTAACCAACAGCTAAGTAGCCAGTTACAAAGTCCCCATGGCAATTAAGAAACATGAGAACATTATCAAAGGAAATTTCCATCTAGATGATTAAATGGTGTTGAAAGCACTTTGTACAAGGCCATTCAGAGTATACAAAGAAGTTTAGTGCTTACGTATTCTGCTACCTTTTATATTCTGCTTCTGTAAGAAAGAAAACTCTCACAAATCTTTAAACATTGGGCAGAAAGCATGTTTTGTTTTAAAATACTAGTCACTCTATCCTTTGTGGTCATAGAAAAGTGTTATTAGAAAAAAACCCTCACATAGCATTAAGATGAAATTTGTCTTGTATGTAAGTTTTCAGGACTGGACAATCAACTGCTGTGTTCTTCCCTGGGAAAGACCACCTATTCTTGTCCTAGCATTTCTCAATTGCTTTCAGTGCTTTGTGTATGGCTGAGGCTCCATGGGCTCTTCCCCATCCACCTGGTCAGGCATGTTGATGTCATCCTTGATCAGCTCATGCCTGGGCAGTCCTGCTAGAGAGACTTTATGGATGTCACTTCTGACACCACGAGGAGACACAATCTCACAGCAGATTCCAATTCTTTTCAAAAGCAGAATGGGACCCAGTTCCTCCTTATTCAATTCATGCTATCATTTCAGGAACATAATTAGCTGCATTGCACAACAATGGAAATAAAATTTGGATGAATAAAGTGATTATGCATATGTGCTTCTCAAAAAGGATATGAAACATGTACAAAGGACCATGCACTTAAATGAATAGTTTTGTTTAATTTTAAAAACGTAGCACAGCTCCCAAATGGAAGTGTATATTCATAATTCAGAGTCAGTAGTTATTGAGAGAGGTACACTAAGAATTGTGAGGGGATAGTAATCCAGCATCTACAGGATGGCTGGAATTTAAAATAAAACAATCTACATTACCAAAATTTGTTAAGGTTGTTGAGCAAGTATAATTTCTAAACACCACTGGAGCCAAAGTCAATTAACCAATGCAGAAAACTGGTATTTTGTTTAAACACTAAAATGGAATATGTATCTATATTATATATGAGCATTTATATTTCTGGTGTCTCATAAAAGTGAAATTACACTATCAGTCTGCTGTGGTGGTTTAGATGTGGTTTGTCTGTGACACCACTGATACATTCTTAGCAATTTCATTCCAGTAGATGGAAAACAATTTCTTCTTAGTGTGCAAGGGAACAAGTTGCCATGAATGCACAGTTTTAATTAAATCAACCTTTGGGTTTTGTCTTTTCTGCACAGACCTCCTTCCATTTCTGATTTCTGATTGGTGTTGATGTAGTTCTAGGCCTTGATGCCACACTTTTGGAGAGTCTACCCTACAGAACTATAAGACAAGATACCCTTACTTCAATTATAGGCTACTCAGTCTGTAGTTCACAGTTATGGCAACTGAAAATGGACTAAGGCAAGTTACAAGCTAGATGTAGAGAAATGTCTAGCAAAAGGAAGATAGATAAAAAATGTATGATAATAATATAGCAAGTTACTAATCAATAATTACGTACAATATGATTGCATGTATGAATCGCTTTTCTTGAGTCTTTTTTATTTAAATAACATTTTCCAATTATTTTATACACCAACTGCAGTTTCCCCTCCCTCTTCTCCTCCCAGTCCTCCACCTACCTCCCTTCTGTTCCCAGTCTCCAATCCAGTCCTCCTCCATTTCTGTTTAGGAAAGGGCAGGTCTCTCAAGAATATCAACAAAATATGGCATATCAAATTGCAGTACGACTAAGCACGTCCCCATGAATTAAGGCTGGCAGGGAGACACAGTATGAGGAATAGATCCCAAAATCTAGTAAACAAGTCAGAAGCAGCTGTTATTCACACTGTTAGGAGTCCACAAGTTGACCAAACCAAACAGCTGTCACATACATGCAGATTCCCTAGGTCAGTCTCATGCAGTCTCCCCGGTGATGATTCAGTCTCTGTGAGCCCCTATAGGCCCAGGTTAGCTGTTTCTGTGGGTTTTCTTGTGGTTTCCTTGACTCCTCTGGCTCCTACAATCTATTTTCCTCCTCTTCTTCAGGATTTCCTGATCTCCACCTAGTGTTTGGCTGTTATTTTACATCTGTTTCCTAAGCTGGGGTCCTTCTTGTAGATTTCTGGGCGATTCCTTTGCACCAGGTTATTACCTGACCCAGAAATGCCCCCATATTCCAGTAGTCTCTTTCAATACTCCTCCTGTACCTCCCTCTACCTGATAGCTCACGTTCCCATCCCTTTCTCAGTCCAATCACAAAATCTGTTCTATTTATCCTTCCCAGGGAAATCTGGATGTCTCTCCGTGAACGCTTTTTGTTACCTATTATCTCTGGGTTTTAAATTGTAGCATAGTTTTCCTTTATTTTACAGCTAATATTCATCTAGAAATGAGTATTACCATGTTTGTCTTTCCTGGTCTGGATTACCTCACTCAGGATGCTTTACTTCTATTTCTAGTTCCATCCATTTGCTTTCAATTTTCGTGATATCCTTGGTTTTAACAGCTCCATTGTGTAAATGTACCACATTTTCTTTATCTGTTCCTCAGCTGAAAGATACCTAGGTTGTTTCAAGGTTTTAACTATTACAAATAAAGCTGTTATGAATATAGTTGAGAAAGTGATTGTAATATGATTGAGCACGCTTTGGGTAGATGCCCAAGATTTATATAGCTAAGTCTTAAGGTAGATTGATTTCCAGTTTTTGAGAAACTGCTATACAGACCTGCAAAGTGACTGTACAAGTCTGTTCTCATACCATCAGTGGAAGAGTGTTCTCCGTGTTCCACATCCTCTCCAGCTTGAGCAGTCACCTATGTGTTTGATCTTAGTCATTCTGATAGATGTAGATGAAATCTAAGACTAATTTTGATTCACATTTTCCTAATGGCTAAGGATATTGAACATCTTCATAAGTGTTTCTTAGCAATTTGAGATTCTTCTATGGTGTGCGACAATTTTGTATTCTGTTAATTATGTTTTAAATAAACACTGATTGGCCAGTAGCCGGGCATGAAGTATAGGTGGGACAACCAGACAGGAAGTAGAGGTGGGGCAAGGACAACAGGAGAATTCTGGGAAGGAGAAAGCCCATTCCTCCACAGTCCTGTCCGGACACCAAAAAAGCAGGATATGACCTGCCCCCCTGAAAAAGGTACTGAGCCATGTGGCTAACATATTCTAGAATAATGGGCTAACATAAATTATAAGAGCTAATACTAAGCCTGAGCTAATATGCTAATCAGTTTATAAATTATGGAGACATCTGTGTGATTTTCTCTGGGACTAAACGGCTGGGGACCCAGGCAGACAGAAACCTTAGTCAACACTTCTGTTAGGAATTCTCTCTTTAGGCTTATATCCCATTTTTTAAATTGGATTATTTGGTATTTAGATGTCTAGTTTCTTGAATTCTTTATATATTTTGGAAATCAGCCGTCTTCTTGATGTGCAGTTGGTGAGGATCTTTTTTCCTTTTGTAACTTGCTGTTTTCTTCTATTGATGATGTCCTTTGCCTTACAGAAACTTTTCAGTTTTATAAGTTCCCACTAATAAATTATCAAACTTAGTGCCCATGACATTGGTCTTCTATTCAGGAAGTTGTCTTCTGTGCCAAAGTATTCAAGATTACTTTCCGCTTTATCTTTTATCAGGTTCAGTGTTTCTGAATTTAGGTTGAGGTCTTTGATCCACTTAAAATTTAGTTTTGTCCAAGATGATAGATATATATCTATTTGAATACTTCTACATCCAAATATTCAATTAGACTAGCAACATTTGGTGAAGATACTTTTTTGTTCCATTGTATAGTTTTGAATTCTTTGTTGACAACCAGGTGTCCTTAGGTATGTGGATTTATATCTAGATATTCTCTTTGATTCCATTGATCCACCTGTGTGTTTTTCCCAATACCATAAGGCTTTTGTTACAATAGCTCTGTAGTAGAACTTGAAATCAGGGATGGTAATACTTCTGGAGGTTCTTTAATTATGCAGGATTGTTTTAATTATCCCAAGGTTTTATTTTTACATATGAAGTTGAATATTGTTCTTTCAAAATTTGTAAAGAATTGTGTTGAAATTTTGGTGGGGATTGCATTGAATCTGTAGATTGTTTTTGGTAAGAGGGTAATTTTTACTATATTAATCCTTACAATCCCTGAGCATGGGAGATATTTCCATCTTCTGATATCTTCAATTTCTTTCTTCAAAGACTTCAAGTTCTTGCCATGTATGTCTTTATCTTGCTTGTAAAGAGTTATCCCAAGATATTTTACATTATTAGTGGCTGTTGTGAAAGGTTTTGTTGTTCCTGATTTCTTTCTCAGTCCATTTATTGTTTGCATATAGAAGGATTACCAATCTTTTTGAGTTAACCTTGTATCTAGCCATTTGACAAAAGGTGTTTACAAGCTGTAGGAGTTCCCTGATAGAGTTTTGGAGTTGCTTACTTATACTATCATGTCATCTGTGAATGATGATACTTTGACTTCTTCCCTTCCAATTTATATTCCCTTCATTTGCTTTAGTTATCTTATTGCTCTAGCCAGAACTTCAAGTACTAGATACAAATATTAGGTGTACAGAGAATGAACAAAAATAGTAATTTGACTAATGATAGTCCTTTTCAATAATCAATTTTAATTTCTAATTTTTATTATGATTATTATTTTTATTTTAGTTTATTATTTTATAGGCATGTCTGTTCACCATGTGTCTTCCTGGTGCCTGTGGAAGCCAGACAAGGGCATTAGATCATCTGAAATTACAATAATAGCCAGTTGCTAGCTGTCATGTAGGTGCTTGTAATCAATTCCTGGTTCTCTGGAAGAGCAGCCAGTGCTCCTCTCTTTAGTTGTTTCTCAATTGCTGGCATTACAATTACTTATATAACTTTCTGTGTCACAGATATTAGAACTCTCTGCTAGCTTCTGCCTAACACTTTCTCCTTGGGTCACTTACTCTGATTTATCTGTTACCTGGAGAGTAAGAGATAAAGGTTTGATGTAGGATTCCCCTATGTATGCTGTGAATACCATTGGCTAATAAAGAAACTGCCTTGGCCTGTGATAGGGCAAAAGAGTAGAGTTAAGTGGGAAGAACTAAATTGAATGCTGGGAGAAAGAAGGCAGAGCTAAGAGAAGCAATGGAGCCACCAGAGGAAAAAAGATGCGAATTGTCAGCTTGAACCTTGTTGGTAAGCCACTAGCTTTGTTGTAAATTATAAAATAATGGAAATCGGTTAATTCTAGATGTAATACCTAGCTAGCAATATACATAAGCTATTGGTCAAACAATATTGCAAATAATATAGTTTCTGAGTGATTATTTCAGGATTGAGCTGGAAAAAACAAGTGGCCTCCTACAACAAAGGTTGTTTAGATTCTGACTGAGATGTTAGTGGATCTCTCTCAGTCTTGCTTTCATTCAGAACTGAGGATTTGGCAAGGAAGTTATTCCTTGGTATCAAGAAAACTTTTCTGTGCAAAAGTCACACCTTTCTTTTCTAATATTTTTTCGTTTAAACAGAACATTAAATCTCTTTATTGGTGTTTTTCCAATATGCATACTTGTAGGATAATGATTGTAGAATAGTAATTTCCAAATTATGTCAATGAACACAGAACTATAAGACTCCTTTAATTAGTGCTATGGATAATTGTGCTTTACACTCTCAATTTCACTTTCAAATACATCTGCTTTATTTTTTATTCCATTGTCTGTTTTATTTTCAAATCCATAGCTTGCTCCTACATAAACTTTTCAGACTGTTTGGATCTCTGTATTTCTAGCTTAGATTATACCACCCATAATTGATTGTATTCCTATTATTAAATTATAAGTGACAAAAATATGAATGGTAAAAAGTCGCCTTATTTTATGTTTGACTTTTCTGCATTTTCTTGTATTCTAGTAGTCAATTTTATTTCCAAGCATTTCTAATTTTAGGTTATGCTATTTCTTGCAACTTACTAATAACCTACCTAATAAATATAAAATCAAGTAGTGTTGTAGGAGGCTGCTTGTTCATTGTCTGGCCACCTAGACTCCCAAAATAATCACACAGAAACCATACTATTTGCAATACTGTTTGGCCAATAGCTTAAGCATATTTCTGGCTAACTCATATCCTAAACTAACCTATCTCTATTAATCTGTGTATTGCCACATGGCTGTGGCTTACTGGGTAAAGTTCCATTCTGCATTTGTCTCAGTGGGGGCTGCATGGTTTCTCCTGACTCTGCCTTCTTCCTCCTGGCATTCAGTTTAGTTTTCCCTGCCTAGATAACTTCTGCCTTTCTATAGGTTCAAAGCAGTTTCTTTATTCATTAATGGTAATAACAACATAAAGAGGGGAATCCCACATCAAGGTAGCAAAAATAGTAATAACCATTCCTATTGGGATGTTTACTTATTGTAAACCTATTATAGATGTTTCCATAGGCCAGAATGAAAATTACTTCTTATATTATGGATGGAATCAGATAAAACCTGGTTCTTTTACATACCTATATTCCAATTGCTTCCTCTTGAACAACTGTGCTAAGATGAGATACTCGAGTAGTGTTCTTTGAGAGGCATTTCCAAGATGATCTTTTATATTAGAAAATCTATGGCTATTTCACTCATGTTCTATCTAGGCTACTGGCAATTGTGTTTCTGAGACATTCTTGATTCAAGCTCTGTCTACTTTATGCTCCATCCTTTCCATAATTTGATCCCATTGTTCTTTATAGCACTTATTCTATAGAGAAAGTTCTATCTCATTCATAGAAGTTGAAAGTTGTTTATAATCAATGTAATTCAATAAATAGTTTCTGATATAGTCATATATTTTTCAAATTCTTGTTTTTTAAAATCACCATTGATTTATTTTTATTCCTTCTATATATCCATTTCCACCAAGAATATGTGGAGATTGAGAAATGCTGGCCCATTTTCATCATGTCTGATGATCAGAGAGTTTAGAGATTGATAAGTACATCTCAATTCAGACTGTAATTGTTTGGTTTTTTTTTTAATTAAGAAAGTTCATTTTAGTAAATCTATGCCATCTTTACAGGTAGTCAGGATATACAAATGTACTTTTGCTCCCCTTTTTAAAAACTATGAGATTTGTTTGTTTGTAACCTGGGGAAGGGCGGTCTTCAGCATATGTGATCTAGAGTAGCTTTGCTATCTAGACAACAGAATGATAATGATTTGATGTTACAGAGTGGTAAAGTGATTGTGTGAGTTATCTTTTGTATCATGTTAATAAAGTTTTTTTTGTCACCCCCAAGTATGTTGGGTATAAAATCTATGGAAAAATAAATGTGACTGAATTTCAGGATTTTACTCACTAGAATACCCTCTGATTCTTTCTATGTTTTCTGTCTTATTATTTTTAATGTGTCTTCATATTCTTATATTTCCTCAATTCCCACGCCCATACACTGGTTAGAAGTATTTTTGTCTTGGGGGTGGGGTGGGATGGGGGTAAGGGGAGATGGAGAGAGAAAAGTGTGAAGGAGAGGATGAGGGGAACTTGGGGAAACGGGATGATTGGGGATATAGGAAGGTTGGATAGGGGAGCATGGAAACTCATATCTTAGTTAAGGGAGCCACCTAAGGGTTGGCAAGAGACTTGAACTTGGAGTGGTTACCAGATGCCCAGGGCAATGTCCCCAGTTAGTTCTTTGGGCACCTGAGGATAGGAAACCTGAAATGAACCTATCCTATAGCCATACTGATGAATATCTTGCATATCACCATAGAACCTTCAACTAGCGATGGATGGAGATAGAGACAGAGACCCACACTGGAGCACCGGACTGAGCTCCCAAGGTCCTAATGAGGAGCAGAAGGAGGGAGAACATGAACAAGGAAGTCAGGACCACGAGGGGTGCACCCACCCACTGAGACAGGGGGGCCGATCTATTGGGAGCTCACCAAGGCCAGTTGGACAGTGACTGAAAAAGCATGGGATAAAACCGGACTCTCTGAACATGGCGGACAATGAGAGCTGATGAGAGGCCAAGGACAATAGCACGGGGTTTTGATCCTACTTCAGGTTCTGGCTTTGTGGGAGCCTAGACAGTTTGGATGTTCACCTTCCTAGATCTGGATGGAGGGGGGAGGACCTTGGACTTTCCACAGGGCAGGGAACTCTGACTGCTCCTGGGACTGGAGAGGGAGGAGAAGAGGAGTGGCGGGAGGGGGAGAGGGGCGGGAGGATGGGGAGGGAAATGGGAGGCGGGGAGGAGGCGGAAAATTTTTTAAAAAATAAAATTAATCAAAAAAAATAAGTTTTTTTTTTTTAAAAAAAAAGAAGTATTTTTGTCAAGGACCTGCCTAGCATATGTAGTGGGATTAAACTTTCAATCTGAGTTTTGCTATAAAATACTATAAACCAAAGAATACCTAAATTTTATAGATTAAAAATATCCTAAATTGAATCTTAACTTGGCTTTTTTTCTGAACATAGTGAAAAATGTTCCTTTGACTTTAATTGAAAGAATTGGGTTTTCTATTAAGAATATCTGATGCTGATACTGATCATAGAAACTCATGAAATGTGCTTTCAAATGTGTAGATTTATAAAGTATTACCTGACACCACTAAACTCTCGCTGACTTATAAAGAGTAGAGACACAAGTCAAGTGTCCCATTTGAATGTTGTTCAAGGACTCTTAGTGGCCAGTTTTGTAAATCAGGAAGGATGGCTCTTCCCTAGGATAGGAAACATACAAAATATCTCATTAAGTTTTCCCATGACATATCAGAGGAAAAATATTGTGTGTCCTGTTGTGGTGGTATTTAATTTAAGGTAATTTAATTCTATCTAGAAACTTTTAATGAAAAAATTAAAATAAGTTTTTAACTCCTTTTGTAAGTAATATGACATTTGCATAGCAAAGAAAACCACCAGTTAATTTCCACAATTAAGCTTTGCATGAATTAAGTATTTAACAAAAAGAGTTCTTGTTTATGAGGGAAGTCCTTGCCTAATACACAAATTTATGTTACAAAATTTTCAAAATTGTTGATTACTTATTCTTTAAAGTTTAACTATTCATCAGATATCACTATTATCCTTTCTTTTGTGATATGAATTGTCCTCTTTTATTTCAGTTGAAGTAATCTGAAATCAAACAACTTTTTAAAAATGAAATATTTACTTGAGAAAGATCTGAAAATAGACTTGGATACTCATTTTCAAAGGTATATGTAGTTACAAAGGTTTTTATTAATTTATTCCAATACTAAGAATATTGCAAAATCTTATGTGATCTGGAGGATGGGAGAAGCACTGTGAGGCACTGTCTTGTGATTATGGAATAGCTATAGAAACCATATACACATTACAGTTATGGCCATATACACCATATCCTGGGAAGAAGAAGGGTCCAGCTGTGGAGAAGAACAAGGCTAGTGAGAGTAGAAGGTGTGGGACAGTAATAGGGGTGAGAATGTTCACAAATATGAAAGTGTCAAAACAATCTCCCCTTAGTACTGAGTCAGACATTGTTAACCTTCAGTTAGTAAGTCAATAGATTCAATGGTGAGTTTGTTGCATAAAGATACAAGCAACTGTACTCAGCATAATAGTACTTAAGTTGTAGGGTCAGTTTGAAATCCATTTCTTCTTCTTTTTTTATTGTTTTTATTGAGGTATATATTTTTCTCCACTCCACTTCCTTCCCCCTCCCTTCCCTTCTATCCTGTCCCATGATCCCCAAGCTTCCAATTTACTCAGGAGATCTTGTCTTTTTCTACTTTCCATATAGAGTAGATTCATGTATGCTTCTTTTAGCATTATCTTTGTTGTCTAGGTTCTCTGGAGTTGTGAGCTGTAAACTGGTTTTTCTTTGCTTTACATCTAAAAGCCATTAATGAGTGTGTACATATTATATTTGTCTTTCTACGTCTGGGTTATCTCACTCAATATGATGTTTTCTAGATCCATCCATTTGCTAGCAAATTTCAAGATGTCATTTTTTTCTGCTGTGTAGTACTCCATTGTGTAAAGGTACCACATTTTCCTTGTCCGTTCTTTGGTCGAGGGGCATTTGGTAGTTTCGAGGTTCTGGCTATGACAAATAATGTTGCTATGAAAATAGTTGAGCACATGTCCTTGTGGTAGAACTGAGTATCTTTTGGGTATATACCCCAAAAATGGTGCTGCTGGGTCTTGAGGTAGGTGGTTTCCTAATTGTCTGAGAAACCACCATATGGATTTCCAAGTCAGCTGTCCCAGTTTGCACTCTCGGGCCTTGACATCCATTTTTGTCAAGCAGCAGCACAGGGTATCCTCATCATACTGTAGGGCAAGCTGCAGGCTCAGGAAGAATTGCCCACCACAAAATGGATTCCCAGTTTTTGGTACTGGTTGGTTTGGAGGGGTTTTTGTGTGGTTGTTTTTCATGTATTTTATGCAACTTTTGATGCTGGTTTTATTATTTTTTTGGTTGTTGTTTTGATTTGTTTTAAGGGAAAGAAAGGACATAAAGTTAGGCGGGTAGGGAAGCTAGGGAAGTGAACTAGGAAGAGAAAGAATAGGACCAAATTATACTGTACAAAAAAGCTTTAAAAATTTATAAATAATAAAATTATTTTTAATTAATACTCAATAATAAAACTTGTATCCCTTTCCTTATTCTGAGCAATAGGTTCAGTAGGTTATACAGTCTTGGTAGTTTATTATGTTTATATTACATATAAATATATATTATATATGTGATATAAATAATATGAATATAAATAAAATATATTATATTATACTCACTTTAAAATATCAAGCCTAGGCAAGGAATTTTTTTGAAGATTATTATTCACAAAATTATTATTCTTAACTATGAAATATTTTCAAAATGGAATCTAGAAATATATTATAAAACAAAAGTCTAATAGTTTAAATTGCATGATTATCCTTGCTTGCATCCATATTTTATATAATCAAGCCATAAAACATATGTTTTAGCATAAGAACTAAAAAGCAGAGAAGTGTAATAACTTTTGTAATAAATTTGTAAAACTGAAATTTCTAAACCAGCCAACAACTTTGAATAAAGCAGATTATCCTTGTGAGTAGCCCTGCTTTTGTCAACTGGAGGTCTGAGAGAAAGATTGTTATCTAGGATATAATGACAATTCTGGCCTCAGACTGCATTTGAAACATTTTTGCAACATATCTGTGAACACGCAGAATTTGAAAATGTAACGGTCTTTAGATTCTCTCTCTGTCTCTGTCTCTCTCTCTCTCTCTGTCTTTTTCATCTTCCCTCCCTCTCATTTTTTTCCTCTGGAAATCCCCCCAAACTGAAATTGTATTACAGGATGAAAAAAAATTCAGAAGAGGTACCCCAGTTCCTCCAGTTGGAGTTAATGCTACTGCAATGAAACGTCATGACCAAAAGCAAATAAAGGAGGAAAAGGCTTTACATGGTGGCACATGTCTGTCATTTGAGCCCAACAGAAGCTGTGGCAGGGGAATTGGCCAGTCCCAAGCACTGCTGTTCTGCAAAGTTAAGCCTTATTTAAACAAAAGAAGGGAAGGGAAAAATTATGAACGTTGTTTAAAACTTACTTTGCCTCCTAAAGAAAGGAAGAATTATATCAATAACAATTATAGGCATAAATCATGAAATAGAAACAGTTTCTGGCAGCTTTATATAACCTGTTAGGTGACCTTCTAGTGACTAGTCCAAATGTTTCCTTTTCGTAGTTTCCTCTCGTTTCTTATTATCAGGTACACAAGCATATTTGTGCTATGGTTTATATCTGATTTGTTTTTCTCCAAAACACATGTCAAGGTTTAATCTATACAGTAAGGCAATAAAAAGGAAGAACATTAATCTGAGCATGGTATTTAAGTATGTTCTTTGTGGAGTGAGGAGGATTAGATTCATCCATTAAAATGGAGCCCCTATATTAAATGCTGGAGGAGATTATCTCCATGTGTTACCGTGCGCTGTTGTAAAATGCTTTCAACAAGAAGATCATCATCACAATGGATATTTCCTGAGGAAAATCTGAGGTTGCCCTCTGGCCTCCAAACAATCATGAGCACACATGTAATGATGATGCTGTGATCTCAGAACAACCTCTCTGTTTCTTTGTCTCTGTCTCCCTTTCTCTTTACATAGCTTGTGATACTATGTTGTCAGAAATAGAAAACAGACTGTAATAATATGAAATAACCATTCTTGGCTGTGACAAAGACACACACCCCAAGAGGACACAAGAACAACAGTGAACTAACTACATTTGGAGGCTGTCTTTACATCATGTGAAACACTTTATTTTGTTTAATGTATACCGCCTATATTCTCAAAAAATTGGTATATTTAAAAAAAGTATTCTACATCTACAGAGAAATTTGTCAGTTAAGGTTTTTGCCTGTTTTCATTTATATAACATCCATAAAGTCTATCCCTGTCTCTTCTGCTTTTCATAGAATTTAAGATTAAAAAGTTTAGAACTACAGCATTTCAAGGCAAGATATGAGTCGCTTCAAATTTAATCAAAAATGTTGGTCAAAGTAATTAGTGTCTTATCTAATCATAGTTTCATGACTGGGAGGCTTCTATTAAAATAATCTCCCAGAGACTATGTTTTTCAAGTATATTGATTACTTTTAATGTCTAAGTTTCTTCATTTGATATCCCTGAAGAGCCCCGTGTGAAAAGCAAGATTTTCCTAAGTAGGCAAGAACTGTTTTTTCCTTAAGAAAAGAGATACTGCAATCAAAAACACCCTAGAGGGAAACAGAAATCCCTTCCAAAAAAAAAGTTCCAATATGCATGGTAAGCATAAATTTCAGCTGTTACTACCCTCCAGCTTCAGGCACTGAGCCTTGACAGTTTTAAATTTTGTTTCAATTTAAAACAACAAATTTTCCTAAACAGAATTAATTACAAAAATTCACAAAATGCCTAAAGGATTGAAGGACTAATAGTCATTGTGTCTTATTTCAGATACCCATTATTTCACCTTAACTAATTACACCATTCTTTCACTATTAGAGTACATGCCTAAGAATAAGATGATGTAATTCATCTAATATATCATCTCTAATTGATTAAAGGTAAAATACAAATGGAGTCTGAAGTAAACAATGCCATAAATGTATTCCATCAAAAACGTAGAGGTTTTTTTTATAAGAAAACCTAATGTATCTGCTATTTTCAACTTCTGTATGCAAAAACATAAAATATCATATTATTTTATTGATGACTTTTTAGACTTGTGGTGGTAGGTTTTACCTTAGGTCTCTGGGCAAGCTGGTTTCTGGTACCTGGTTACCCAGTAAGTGTCAGGCATGGGTTCCCTTTCATGGAGTAGGCCTTAAGTCAAATCAGGCATTGGTTGGCTACTCCACAAGTCCTACGACTCCTAAAGATATTCTGTTAAATTCTAGATCAGTGCCTTATCCAGTCATCATCAGAGAGGCTTCTTCTAGGAACAGATGGGAATAGATGTGGGTACCCACAGCTGAGAGAGAGAGAGAGAGAGAGAGAGAGAGAGAGAGAGACAGAGACAGAGACAGAGACAGAGACAGAGAGAGAGAGAGTGTCTAAATGGGAGTTCATTAAATCTCTTCCCTCTGAGCTCAGGGAATCCTTTAGAAGAATATACAATCAAGAGGGGATGGAGGACACCAGAACAACGTCCTCTAAATCAATTAATCAAGGTGCATACGAACTCACAAAGACTGAAGCAATAAGCACAGGGCCTACATGTGCCTGCACTTGGTAATCTACATTTATATTATAATTATTAACTTAGTGTTTTCATGGGATACCTGAATGTGAGAATGAGTGGATGAACCTTTGGCTCTTGTGCCTTCCCTCGGGGCTCCTTTCCTCCTGTTGGGTTACTGTGTTCAACTTTGATATGAAAGTTTTTTGTTTCATCTTATTATATTTTACACAGTCATGTTTGGTTATCTCTTAGAAACCTGTTGTTTTCTAATGAGAGACAGAAAAGGAGTGGATCTTGAGGGGAGGGGAAGTAGGAAGGAACTGAGAGGAGAAGAAGGAAGGGAAACTATTGTTTGAGAATATAATCAATTTTCATAAAAGGAAAAAATGAAAATTAATACCATATTATTCTAAAGTTCACATTAAAAGTTTCTATTAGATTGCTGCATGAGCAAAGTTTTGTAGTAGTCAATGTGATAGAGACAAAATATAATAATAAACAAAATGATGTCAATTAATTTACATATAAAGATAAATCATAAATTTTGGGCTTTGTTTTGTTTTTTAATTTAAATTTTTGAGACAGAATTTCTCTGTGTAGCCTTGACTATCCTGGAACTTACTCTGTAGATCTGGCTGGCCTCAAACTCACAGAGATCCACCTGCCTCTTCCTCCTGAGTGCTGGGATTAAAGGCATGGTACCACCAATATAGGGCCCTTAATTTTTTCCCTTAAATTTATTTATTTTTAAAAGGAAAACAAGCTATCTTTTCTCATCATATATACCAATCCAAGTTCCCACTCCCTCCCTTCCTCTTATTCCCTCCACATACTCTCTCATCCCACCCCCATCCAATCCTCAGAGAGGGAAAGACACATTGCTTTGGAGAATGTCCAAGTTCCTCCCTACTGTATCTAGGCTGAGCAAGATATCATTCAAAGAGAATAGATTCCCAAAAAGCCAGTATAAGCAGTAGGGATAAATCCTGGTGCCACTGCCAGTGGCCCCTCAGTCTGTCCCAGCTGTGCAACTGTCAGCCACATTCAGAGGGACTAGTTTGATCCTATGCTTGTTCCTTCCCAATCTGTCTGATGTTGGTGAGCTCCCATTAGCTCACGTAGACTGTTTCAGTTGGTGTGCCCATCATGGTCGTGACCTTGTTGCTCACATTCTCATTCCTCCCACTCTTCAACTGGACTTTGGGAGCTCATTTCAGTGCTCCGATGCTGGTCTCTGCCTCTGTTTCCATCAGTTGCTGGATGAAGGTTCTGTGGTGATATTTAAGATATTCATCAGTCTGATTGAAATGTATAAATAATACTATTTATAAAGTGAGAATGTTACATAAGAGTAAAAGTTACAACTCTGTTTCTAATATTTATTTATTTATTTATTTATTTATTTTTTATTTATTTTTTGGTTTTTCGAGGCAGGGTTTCTCTGTAGCTTTGGTGCCTGTCCCGGAACTAGCTCTTGTAGACCAGGCTGGCCTCGAACTCAGAGATCCGCCTGCCTCTGCCTCCCAAGTGCTGGGATTAAAGGCGTGCGCCACCACAGCCCGGCTTTATTTTAACTGTATATTTGTGGGTTATATTTGAGCTTTGTGCACATGTGTGGATGTACACCTGTAGGCAGGATGATGACATCAGATTCTCTGGAGCTGGAATCATAGGCAGTTGTAAACCTCCTGATATAGATTCTGGAAGCAAAATAGGATCTTCTGCAAGAGCTGATTGTACCTTTAACCTCTGAGCAACCTCTCCAGCTCCTGAAATATAATTCTTAGACTGAACTTAATCAGATGCTGAGACAATTTATACTAGAATATCATAGAAGGGTTTCAAGGTAGTAGGAATTACTGAGTGGATAGTAAACTAAATATAATAAATATTTTAAAATATACAATTATTATTGTACCAAAATAACAATGTTTAGAATTGTAAAATACTTGTAAGGAATATAGAAAATATTTACGTGTAATAATAATATGGTCATAAGTCAAAATCGTAAGAACAAGGATCAAAAGAAAATGACAAGAATATTTAAAGTTCTGACATTGTCACAGCATATAAAAACAACGCTGTTGGAAAGTGTCAAAATGTTTAGAGGATCAATGATGTGCTCTTCACCTATCAGATAAAAATTTTTTTTTAAATGGTGATGAAGTTTTTGAAAAAGGATGAAGTTGCTATTTTTAAACACTAATCTATAAAATATAAATGTATACATTTAATTGGCATGCTTTCTCATCTTGTTTCAGGCATCTAAGAAGGCTGAGTTTGGGACTCAGTTATTTTGCCTATAATATTATATCTAAAGAAACAAACACACACAAAAAGATTAGCTCAGATATTCAATACTACATTTTATTTGATAGAAAGTTGAAGATGGTTGAATATCTAAGAATTTAGAAACTGTTAAAAACTATTATTTATAACATTTGGTAAAAATTGAAATAGTTAAAAGCAATTTAAAATAATATAATTCTCTTAGGTTTATCAGTTATATAATTAAGACTAAAACAAAAATTTAATTTATAAACTGACTCTGATGAATTGGAGTGATAATAATTTTTAAATATAATAATATCTGTTTAAATATAGTATAAAATCTGCAACTATATACATATATATATATTTCATCCTTTATTGGACATTTTCTAATGTACTCAAAAATTAAATCTATTTTATGTATCACTTGAAATTCTGTTGTATAAAATTGCATGTCTGTAAACTAAGGAAAACATCTCTACATCAATCCCTTTCTATGGAGATGAGGATAAATTACAGTCCAGTACTCAGTCTTTAATGGGACATCTACATCAACACCACAGACAAGGCTCAGGGAGCGTCATAGAAGAGGAAACAGATTATTCAGATGTTAAAGATAAAATTAAGAAAATTTCAAGTGATTGAATGGAGCTAAAATAGTCATCCTGAGTCACATAATCTAGCCCTCCCACCAAATAACTGCAAATATTTTATATACTCTAAATGTTGATAAAGATAGATATAGAGATATAGAGTAGACGACTAACTGAAAGAGGAGAATCTCTTTAGGAATGAAAAATAGAATACATGGCAATGGAGTTACTACAGGATGGAGCAGTGGAACAGGAAGATTAAACATAGAAGGGGAGTGGAAAGATGGATAATAGAGGACATATGGGGAAGGACATCTAACACTAATGGCCATTTGAAGAGTCGTATGGAAACCTACTACTCCTACTGTTGATGCTTCTTAAACTATATGATAATAAGTAGGAAATCTAAGTAAAGTCGCCAGATGATGTGGGAGATGACTCACTAACTAGGCAACTTTCAAGTCTGAGTGATGCTTCCAGAGGCCAGAATGGAATACAGCTAGGTGAGTTTTTGGCTGAAGGGATCTGCTAGGAAACCTGTCTCAGTTACTTTTCTATAACTGTGAAAAGACTTCATTTATCATGGAAGACAGAGTTTAACTAGGCAGTTCCAAACAATTAGTCTATTGTCATCATGGTGGGAAGAAGGGCAGACCCCATGACCAGCAGTAGATGGCCCAGGTGAAATGAGGTCAATGGTATTTTTGTAGACTTTTTGTCTCATATTGCTTTGTTTGGGAGTTTTGGAGTTTTTCTGCTGTTGTTCTTTTTGTTTTGTTTTTTATTTTACTGGTCTTTTGATTGAGTGCTATGGTTTTGTGTATTTATGCATTTTGTATATCTGTGCACATGTCTCCTGTTATTTCATTTTTTTTTAAATTTTTTGTTTGTTTGTTTGCCTGTTTTTTTTTTTTCTAAAGAGAAAGAAAGGGCATAGAGTTGGGTGGGTGGGGAAGATTTGGGAGTGTTTGGGGAAGGGGAACCATGATCAGAATATATATATATGTGTGTGTGTGTGTGTGTGTGTGTGTGTGTGTATTTATATTGAGACAAGGCTTCTCTCTGTCTCTCTGTGTAATCCTAGTTGTCCTGGAACTTATTCTGCATGTAAATCTGGCCTTGAACTGAAATCTTTCTGTTACTGCTTCATGAGTACTGGAATTAAAAGCATGCATCATCAATCATAATCCAGCCCTGGGAAAAATAAAAGAGTCTTTTTTTTTACAATAAAAAAAGAAAGAAGAAAAATGGAGCAGACATAATGTTAAGAGCCATAGTACAGGGAACAGGGCTCTAAAATGTTTTCTGGATATGAGCAAGTCCTGGCATGAGTATATTCATAGTAGCTGTTATTTGTACCTGTATAAAATATGCTGGGTGGTGGTGGCACATGCCTTTAATCTCGGCACTTTGGAGGCAGAGGGAGGCGGATCTCTGTGAGTTTGAGGCCAGACTGATGTACAGAGAGAGTTCCATGATAGCCAGGACTGTTACACAGAAAAACTTAGTCGGGGGGTGGGGGAGAAGGACTTTTACAAGGTCAATCCAGTCAACTTTCTCAGGTGGATGCAGGAGTAACTCATGAGACTACCAATTGCTGAGGAGCTATTGCCAGTTGATAACGGCTGGGGAAAAGAAAGTCAATGTTTTGTAAGGGTGTAGCTACTACTACTACAACCAGGAACATGTGACCATCAAGAATTGGATTTGTTGAGTTACTAAAAGAGGTGAGGGGACTCCTGAGAGTTTGAAGGATGTATTTTGGATGTATCTGGGAGAAATGGAGGAGATTTGGGGTAGATATAATCATCATACATTGTAAATATATGTAAAATTCTCAAGAAAAAATTTAAAATATTTAAAATAATTTTAACATTTGTATAAAAATCTGATATTATTAACAACATTAGTTGAATAGAAAAGAAGAAAATGTAAATATGTAGGACTTGGGATATAGATTAATTGTAGAGAGCCTGGCTATCATTGTAGGACCTTATGTTCTATGTTTAATATTGAAAAACATGTCTCATGGCTTAACATAGAAATAATGGGTACTCAATATACTGGCAGCTAAGAACTAGATATGTAAGTTATACCAAGTTTCATTATCTCTAAACAGAAATGTGTTTCCTAAATGTTAAAGGAATTTATGGCATTGATTTCTCTGTAAAGGATTCCTGCAATATCCTTAGAAGCAATTACACAAAGAATAAAAATTTGTTCTATGTGGTCATTTCTTGTACCAATTGCCAATATCATCTTTGGATATACAATTGCTTTGCTTTTGTGGAAACTTGCCCCTTGCTATTAAAAGGATACACATGGTCACTCTACTTAGATTTCTTGATACATAATAAAGAGGAGGTGATCAGAGACTTACAGAGACAAATTCTCACAGTCCTTTGGAAACCTGTCCAAATTCACTGTCTAAATGTCATTTACTAGAGATGTAGCAAGCACTTGACAACTTGTGTTCTTACCCAACAATGTATATGCACATGAAGACACACACACACACACACACACACACACACACACACACTGAGTTTTGAGAAATAGCTGCATTCCATAGTACAGTTTGTAGTTAGAAGAAAAAAATGTGAAATTGGAATAGTTTTCTAAATGGAGGCTTCCCTGGTCTAATAAAGAAGGAAGTTGAAGAAGAGACCTGAGACATCAAGGTCTTGCAAGCTAAACAGCAAACAAAAGAATTCGAATAGCTTTATCTTCTTAGCATTCTGAAGAATACATTATTAAAATGACACCATTTGCATATCTGTCTTTTAATTCATACTAACTACAGGAGAGGAACAGTATGTAAAAGTGCATTGAATTTTTCACCGCGGGAAGGGCAATTGGCTTTAGGTATATAAAACATTCCATCTGCAGTTGAGAATGCATCACAAACCCATTGCTAACATTAATATTTATCTTATATTCTTTGAGATATATTTATATAAAATGGGGGTTGTGATGATATTTTGTTGTCACTTTAACAAATAAAGCTTGCCTGAAGATCAGAGTGCTGAGCTAGCCACTAGTTAGCCTTACAGACCAGGAAGTGGTGGCTCACACCTTTAATCCCAGCACCAGGGAGGTGGAGAGGGGAAGTGAAATGGATGGGTTTAGAGAGGAAAATAAGACAGGAGGAGACAGGGGCTCAGGATTCATCAGTCTGAGATTTCCCAAAGACACCATTCAGTCTGAAGACTTAGGCTACCCTGTTCGGTCTGAGGATTTCGTAGAGATAACGAGTGGCTGGCTGCTCTGCTTCTCTGATCTTTCAGTTCTCATCCCCTAATACCTGACCCTGGGTTTTTAGTAAGACCAATTACAATTTGTGCTACAGGGGACATAGATTTTTCTATATCTTTCCATATACATAATTACCTTGAAAAAATATGATAATAAATGGATTTGACTTGGTAAATTAATGATTATCAAAAATACAAATTAATAAATAATGAGAAAAATTGACTCCAAATCATGAAATAAAATAAATAAAAATTTACAGCATATTTCCAAGGACCACACTGGGGCACTAGACAGAAGAGAATGACACTAACGAAGCATGAGTGGGT
The DNA here is from genome assembly GCF_950005125.1 of Chionomys nivalis. Lineage (NCBI taxonomy): Eukaryota > Metazoa > Chordata > Mammalia > Rodentia > Cricetidae > Chionomys > Chionomys nivalis. Next base: position 46,229,577 of record NC_080087.1, read on the forward strand.
CTAATGAGTCATGATGGCAGAAAACATTACACATCAGAGCATGCAGTAGGCAGCCAATGATGGAATGTTGCGGAAATTAAAGTGGCAATCCAAAATCCTGTGTAGTTAGTGGTGCTTAAAATACTGGGCATGTGCAAATGTGTGAAAGAAGAAGGGAAATCTGTTTGTTGTTGTTTTTATTTTCTTGCTCACACACAGACTGCAGCAGATGTGTCGATCAGAAGGTGGCTCCCATCCATGTATGCAAACCCTTTCTTCTACCATCCCCCAGATTCTGGTTCCTGGCCACAGCCACCTAAGACAAAAGAGAAACAAACATTCGTTAAGATCTTGGTGCAAATGGCACACATGACTTCTACCCTGGAATCATTGCAAATACACATGAGTGTAAAGGAAGATGTGATCAGAAAAGGGCTGGAGTGCCGAGCATTGTGCAAGAAATTTAAATATAGGCTTATAAGACACAAACAAAACATCCAGAGAAGCAGTTAAGAAGGAAAAATCAAGCCGGGCGGTGGTGGCGCACGCCTTTAATCCCAGCACTCAGGAGGCAGAGGCAGGCGGATCTCTGTGAGTTCGTAGACCAGCCTGGTCTACAGAGCTAGTTCCAGGACAGGCTCCAAAGCCACAGAGAAACCCTGTCTCGAAAAACCAAAAAAAAAAAAGAAGGAAAAATCAAACTACAACTTATCCTGATCTCATTTACTTTAAGGACAAGTACTTTTTCCTAAGTGCTAATTTTGAGTATTGGCTCCTCGGCAAAGGATGTTTGCTTTTCATGGTGATCATCATTAAGCAGTCTTTACCGTGGGAAAGTATAAATGTAAAGAATCTCGAATACAGAGCAGGAGGAAATGTGGCTTTCCCACAGGCCCATTGTGGCTGCACCCTCATAGCCATCTCACAGTTTATAAAGTTTGGGATCTTTATACAGGCACCCCAAGTTTTCCCACCTTCCCCTCACATAGCCCCATTTCGGTTTCTGGGCAAAATCAGTCTGAGAGCCACAGGGAATTTATCATGGCTATTAGCATAAAACCACTGGACTAATTACCTAACAAGAAAGCTTCCTGGGGGTGTGGGGTTCGGATTCCCAGTCACCCACCCAAACCGTTGGTCTTTCATTGATACTGATGTGAGCCATGCCATTTTTACAGTTAGCTTTCCAACTAGACCAATGCAGCTTCTTAGTACTTCATCCCATTTTCTTATTGGTTATCTTCTGCTTCTAGCTTAATAAACTGTTTTTGTTTCTAGAAATATGATCATAAACCATAGCAATACAGTAATAAGAACTAAAATATGAAACACATTTATAAAGAAAGATTGGAAAATCAAAATAATTTGTTAAATGAAAAAGTGATAATCCTTTTCAAAGTGGTGAAGAAATAAAAAAATACAAAAAAATAGTTATAATATGTCCCACTATTACATGAGTTGCTGTGTAAAATTAGTATAACAGATAGTTATACCATAACTATATGCATATAGGACCACTTAAAGCACTTTATATATATATATTTATAAACATTTGATTTGATGATATTTTACCAACTTTATTTGATAGAAAGAATAGAAGCAAGTAGAGTCAAATAATTAAATGGTCAAAATTATACTAAATAAGTAAAAATGCATCTTTGTATTACTGTTGGCTCTGACACCATGCTTTTATTCTTTTTTATGGTCATTTAATTAAGCTTTCACAAATAGGTTTTCTTACTTTTCTTCTTCCTCTGGTCATCTGAGCTTATGCAGCTATTAGTGCCCCTGGGTAAGATCCATTGACTGAGGATGTCCACAGGATAAATGAGAGCCTAAGTGTGTCTGACAGCGAGTCTAATTGACAAAGAGATGGGAAGATGCCTCGGACTATAATGCCCTTCCCAGAGCTGGGGTGAAGATTGCATATGACACTGTACTATTGGATGTGTGGTCCATCATGAACACAACCTCTTCTCATTATCCATGAACCCAGAGAGAAGTTCTAGTAAAAAGCACTTAATTTGGAACTTCCTATATATACTTTGCCTCATGCAAATGTGTCAAAAAACTTTTTAAAGCATTCTGTGTATGTGTGTAAATAAAAAAAAGCATCATATAGTTGCAATTTTATAGGAACTAGGTTGAGCTATAGTAACAGTAACTAAAATATAACATAGTCTATAAACAATATAACGAAGATGTAGACTCCTACATCTATTTTACGGAATAATTCGTTATCAATAAAAATAAATCGACTAACCTGCCAACTTCCTAGAAGAAGTATTAGAAATTCCCAGCTTTCTTGTAGTTGAGGGCAATATTGAACTGAATCATTACTAGAACATTAAATGCTTTATAAGACTCTATATTAGAAAGACACGTTTCAAAATGTTGGAGGTTATAGTAAATAAATACGTACAAGTAGGCAATAGCTGGGGAGACAGCAAAGTGTGTGTGCTCTCAGGCCCTTGCAGTTAGATGATCCATTCCTCACTCCCTGACATTACTTCAAAGCAGGAGGTGTACTTAACATGGTGAAGACATTGCCATACACTCTGGGCATCTTTGATCCCTTCTCCATAGCAGACATCTACTTGCTTTTGTATTGATTAATTCATTAATCATGGGCACTTTTATTTCAGCATTAGCATACCCAAACTGTTCTGAGTTACGATGCAAATATGTCCTATCAAAGACTAAATTAACATTTTACTGCTGTTAACCAGAGGCAATGCCTTGTGCAAAGATTAAATGCCTGTGCCAACATTTCACATTGCAGGCTGTTTAGATTTCAAGATGTCTAATTTATAGGTGGAAATGAAGAAGTTCATCTTCTTTCTGTGCTGACAGAACAAAAATCTCTAATGCAAGTTGTGATTCTTTGCCACTGTGGTTTAAGAACAAGGAAATAATACCAAGATCACTGAACTCATTGGTGAACGTATATATAATTGAGATCATACATTTCCACTAGTGATAGCAGACATAAAAGATGAATTTCTGATATTTTACTTTTAAGTCCCCTTCCAGTTTTCCTAATTATGTCACATGCTATTCAAAGCTCATTTTAAATAGCAATTAAATTTCATCACTGAGACCCGATAACTAGTTGATAAAGAACACAAAATTCCATTCAACTCCGTAAATATGATCTGGTAGACATTTTGTACAGCTACTTTCTGCAGGCGATAGCTTGTGTTAGTGTTCATCCAGAAAAATTCTAGTTCACAACCCTTAGGGGTTTATACAGCAAATGTCACATTTTCCATGTGCAGATAAATTCATAAATCAATGTGTACAGCTCAGATTGCCTGAATCTTTATAGAAAAATTTAATCAGCTAAACACATACAAATTTTGCCACACTTCACCCACTGCTATGATGATGAGAAGGCAGCAGATGTAGCTGGATGGCAAAGAAGCATTGCAATTAATGTCAGGCAGATTCTGGGTAAAATATATTATGAAAATGTGACAAACTCCTGTGATGATTCAGTCTTGTTCCCACAATGTAGAATAGAAGGATAAACTGGTTTTGCTATTTATAAGAGAACAGTAAAATATGATAAGTAGATGTTTTGTTGTATTTACACAAAGCCAGGTTACACAAAGCCAGGGTGCTTGGAGAACCTCAAAAAACATAGGTACTTAGACCATAAGAATTGAGAGAAAGAGAAGAAAAGGCAGGATAAGGTACCATCTGTATTGTATCTTTTTTTTAAAAAAAAAAATCTGGTTATGTCTTTTGAATAGAAAAATACAGTTAAGTAAAACTATATTCATCAGGGAGGTGAAGTTGAAACAAGATAAGTTTTCTGGCAAGACAGTTTAAAGGGGAGGTAAAAGCACGAATATTTGTAATTGGTAGAGCATAGAGCACATCAACATCTAGACCGGGTTTTGCAGGAGTCTTTCTGGAATAAGCACTGTGACACCAATGAGAATGGAAAAGAGGAGATGTCAACAGTTGACTGAGCCAGGAAAGTTCCTGAAAGCCCTTCCTATCAGGTCCAGTGCGTAGTACCATTTTATATTCCAAAACTGCAAGGTGGTGAAAGCAAACAGGCTAGGTGTGATAGAAGCATATGCGTATGTACGTGGCAATCAGCAGATTGTTAAGGATAATACACCATCATTTTAGCTATTTCTCAAGGTCATTCTGCTCTAAGACACTGGTGAAGTCATACTTGTCAAATAGATGGTACTAGTGGCGCTTTAAATTATTATCACTAAATCAATATCTAATAATTGGCCTTTTCTACCTTATTCTACTTCAAGAGGTCCAACAGTATGAGTCAGATAATATAATTGACTGGGGTGCCCTTAATTTTACATGTCCTAGCTTTGTGGAATGATTAGATATTATGATTGACATAATTGAGATACTGGGGGAAACATCTAAGGCTCAATATTGCTAGATCTTCCAACATCTGATGCTGTCTTCCACATAGTTTACACAGGTACAGTGACAAAGTGGCTATAATTAGGGCTTATACCTCCACAGTCGGAACTGAACACAGTAATACACTTAATATAACCTGTTATTTAGGATAAAAATAAGCTAAGACAGATCCATGCAGAAATCAGAATATGAACTGTATTCTTTCTTGTGCCCACGCTTAACTCTACATGTGTTGAGTTTGCCACCTGTTGTGAAAGACAACATGGCTAAAAGTAACTTGGGAAAGAAACGACTTATTTATATTACAAATACTGGTCATAGTCCGTCACAGAGGGATGTCAGCACAAGAACACAAGCAAAAGCAGCGGTAGAAACTATAGAGCAAAACGGCTTACTGGCTTGCTCTTCCTAGCTTGATGGGTTGCTTTCCTACACAACTCAGGACGTACTTAAACAGTGGTCCTCTGTCAATCATCAATCAAGAAAATGTTCCACAGAAAAATACCCACAGGCTAACCTGATGGAAGCAATTTCTCAATCGAGATTCCCTCTGCCCAGTTATGTCTATGTTTGTGTCTGGTTATCAAAATCTCACTGGTACACTACTACTAATGAAACATTTGAAGATAGAGCTGCTGCTGATTTGTGTTTTTCTGTGGCAAATAAACAGATGATTTCCAACAAATGAAGGAATACATGGTTGATAAAGGGCAAAACTTTTATATCCTAGCACGTTCTATCTTTACCTGTAGATCTAATCTCCAGGTTTTTCTGTTTCCTCTCTATACACAAGAGGACTGAATCATCAAAGCCTCCACTGCACCTCAATTAGTTGGGGATTTGGGGATGAGAGGAGAAAGACTGAGCATTGATTTTTCTTGCTTACTGCCCTCAGTCTGTAGCAGGTCATTCCACAACCCCCCCGCCCCCGCCGCCCTTCCCAAGCATGCATTCTGTCTGAGATTTATCCACAAGGAAACAAATCTCACCAGTTTTGGCAGCTGTGACTCATTCTATTGTTCTTTCAGGACTAGAGATGATGATCCTTTTTCACAGGCCTCAGGAGCTTCATCAATTTTTGGTTTCTGTTACACACACTTGGATTATCTTTGCTAAATTATCAGCGTTTTATTTCCACGCTTGAGTCTCTCCTCTAGCCTATGACCAATAAATTATTCTACTAAAGAATCCAAGGTTGTGGTGGTTCTTACCATTGCTTTTTATCAGTTAGAGGCCGAGGCAGGAGGATCATGAGCTCAAAGAGAGTCTAATATAGCAAGGCCTTGTCCCTAAAATAAAACAAGTTACCGTGGAAAAATAGTGCATTTTAGGTGGCCACCATTACTTGGAAGAAAACAGAAAGTTATTGAAGAAGAGAAAGTTTACCAATGTAACGAGTAAACCCAATATTAAATAAAGAAGGGTCTAATGAACTAAAAAGGCCCATGAAAGGATAACTCTTTTTCATTTTATGCTTTCTTTCATTTTGTATTTTAAAGGGATCTTACACAAGCTGGCCTGAATTCATTACATTGCCAAAACTTGCCTCAAACTCATGATCCCTTTATGTAAGCTTTGTCAGTACTGAGATTTCAGGTGTGAACCAGCATACCTGGCAAACTGCTATAATTTAAAGTTGCTTTTCAACATTAAGGGAACATAGAAAAGAAAATATTAACTCTTGAATTTCTTAAAAGGCATTTTAGAAGAACCTGTGTGGTTATAAGATGATGGATTAGTAGAAAGTGTGGGTTACTATATGTTATCCCGTCTATTTGTAATTAATTTCTTCTGTTCAGCTCTCCATATGAGAGAGATTGAGTCAATAAATGCATGGACACCAAATATTGTTAGGAATTTTTCTTAACATGAGCTCTCTGCCAAAACAAAAATCCGAATCAAGCCAAAGCACAACAAGCCAAATTAAGAAATACCAGGTTTAATGGCATTCCTGCACGCTTGGGTAGCCCCGGAGGCCACTAAAGTTACCAAGTGGGGGCTGGTGGGGGTTAGGGAGAGGGCACATGTTCCTCTTCTGGTAACTCTATTAAATACCCTGTGGGAGTAGGAGCTCTCTGGCGGGGGGGGGGGAGGGGGGTCAGGACATGGCATTCTGGGATTTGGAGTCCAGACCAATACAACTCTCAGGCCTGGGGCCTATACTCCCAACTTAACAAATATGTTCAGTCCTAAATGATGAAAGACCAGCATGTGAGAGCAGTTTTTTTTTTTTTGAGGGAACTCTAAGAATGTCATATCTGATTTGCCTAAAAAATTTTAAATGATGTCACAGAGTAAACAAATTCACAGTGAGACAGTTTATATTAGAATAATTATGTCTTTTATAGACTGCATTTCTTAATTGTTTTTCTCATCAAAGTCCCTGCCACTTGGATATTTCATAAATAACAGAAAAATTATGAGCAGAAAAGCCAGGATAAGTAGAAATAAAAAAATGAAAAATGAGTGATCTTGATTTTTAGAGGAATCTAGTGTTAACAAAACACCAAATAGCATAAAAACAGAACTGATTTATTTAGCACAAAAAATGTAGACTTTTAAAGTTCCAACAATGATTGAAACATTTAATGTTAATTATAAGAATTTTTGTTTATAATTTTCAACTTAAAATATATATTAATAATTTAGTTGACCATAGCTAGATAGGTGGGGTTCAACAGTTCATTTTATTGTCTTCATCTTTAATTGAGTAACAACTTATGCTTAGTGAGTCATCTATTTTAGTGCTACAATTTCAATTTTGAAAAATCAAAACAATTACTACAACCACAGCCTGGTCATAGACTAAATCTGTCATATTAGGATATTTCCATTTATCTTAATTTGTTGTAGTTCATACTGGAAATAAGAACATCGTGGGAGTAGCCAACTACTTTCCAATGCAATTTGAGCCCCATTTTGAATGACGGAAGTGTATATGGCACCACTGTTAGATCAAGAACCTGTGAGTGGACAGGTTATAGGCCCTAGGGAATAACCTACTACTCTTATTATGTCAAAAGGAAATAGTATTAAGTCAAGTTTCAGTGAATTGATGTAGCTCTCAGCCTTCATCAAAAAATGTTTCTATTTTCAATAGATGGTGATTAACAGAGATCAAAAAGTGCCCAAGGTATAGGGAACAGGGACAGTGCAATTCTCAGCCCTAAATGGTACAACTATATCACATCTTTTCCTCCAATGGCTTAGGAGGAAGAGAGAGTAGAAAGTATTGCAAGAGTCAAAGGCAGTAGATGACTACTAGGAAACAGTGCCTTCTAGACATAGCAGAGTAGCTTCACATACGAATTCATAAGAACTCACAGTTGATATGACAGAATGCACAAAGCCTGGGCAAACTCAAGGGACATAGCTGTTGAGAAAGGGGCATCTCTTAAGTTGTCCCCAGTAAGAGTGCCATGCTCCCACATCCAAGAATTTATGGGAAGCACAAATTAGACATGAGTATTGAGGGGGGGGCACAAAGATGAGTTTTCAGGGAAGGTGAGAATTTAAGAAAGAGAGAAAATATGATTACAATGTTTTGTATGAAACTCTCAAAGATAATAAAAAAAATCAAGAAAGGATTATTCACTTTTGATCTCCAGAGGATGAACCATTTCCAGTCTAATTAGTCACATAATGTTAGTCTTTTCTAATTGCTGCTGTTTAAATTAAGATCAGAAATGTAACACAGTTAATCAGCCATTATCGCATATCTGTAATAATCATTCCGATAAAGATTGAATAGCTCTTAAAAATTAAGCAAAAATAGCTGCTCTATTCGATTTTCTCTTTATGGGTCAAAAATATGCTTTACCCAAGTGAAAAAAATGCTTAAAGGTTTTGTGGAGTTTATTTATGAGTAGAAGACAACCAGCCTTACTTACACTGTTGCTCAATAGATTGAAGTTGACAAGGTAAAGATGTGGAAAATAAAAACATAAATGCTATTGAATCAATGAAGCAGACAAATCAGAAGTAAGCTATCTGTAGAATTGAATTTACAGAGACTTAAACAATTAGACACTGTATGTTGAGCCTGCTGTTAAGTAAAGGTGACAAAAATTTTGATTTACTCCTTCATATTCTTAGAACACTGGACCTCAGCTTCAAGCAATTTATCGTATGGAAATAAAAATATCTGGGTGAAAAAATAGTATTCAACTAATGAAGAAATATGCATCATTCTTTCAAATTCCTTATGATCATTTCTGGATATGGGTTAATCAGGAAACAAGTTTACACTTCCTTAGGGGATATTTCTGCATTTTTAACTTTTAATCTGATCAAATCCAAAATCATAGCATAAATTTGACATGGAGATTGAATAATGAACTACCTTAATTGTGTTTTATTGGAAGATAAAACGAAAACAGTCATCTTTTGAAAAACCTTTTCTGAATATTGTTATAAAGAAATTCAAAACAGGAAGGCATTAATCTTTCACCTAAGCATTGTATCTGAGGAGCACTGTAAGAGCACATGCCAATAAATTCTACTTGGCAAACCAACATTTATGATTTAACATTTAGGAGCTAAGAAAAATCCTTCTAACTGTTCTTGTTTATAATGGGCAATGATAAGGGTGTTTATAGCAACTGGAAATAAAATTCATCTTATTTTCTAAGTTTTGACTCAGTAATGAATCAAAACCTCAAATTTCATCCAAGTAACTCTTTAACATGCATTCAATTTTTGTTCTCTGTCTCTTTGTCTCTGTCTCGCTCTCTTTCTGTGTGTGTGTTTGTGTGTGTGTGTATGTATAGGCAAACCTGTGCATGCATAAAAAAATACACCTTATAGGAGTGGGTCCTCTATGTCTTCCATGTGTGTTTCAGGGATGCAGTTCAGGCTTGGCAGCAAGTGTTCTTATCTGCTCAGCCATGTCTGTGGGCAAAAGAAGAAACATTGAATAAATAAATAAATAAATAAATGCTTCAGTGACCTAAAATGCAAAGCTAAAGATGTCAGGTATATGAAACTGATACAAAACAATCATTTTGTGGAAATGTCACATAGTCTAATGGTTTTTGTCCTTATGATACTTTTCCCCGGATGGTTGTTGCAGCTGGAAAGGTCAATAGCATTTAGATCAAGAAGGATACTGGTGGGTTATTCATTATGTACAGATTGATCGCAGGTGACATTTTTGAAATACTTTCTGAATAAGCATTTAATAAACTATTACAGTTCAATAATTGCTTGTTTCCTGGTTGTTAATGAAATTTACATATGAAAATGAAATATTGATTAAGAAGCTTTCTTTATAAGAAAATTGTCACATCTTTTTTTATTAAATTATTTTCATTTATTTTGTATACTGACCACAGTTGTCCCTCCCTCCTTTCTATGCCTTACCCCATCCATTTCTCCTCCATCTCCATTCAGAAATGGAAAGACAACCGAAAGTAGTCAACAAAGCATGTCTCAAGTTGAGGCGGGACCAAGCTCCTCCCCCTGCATCAAGGTTGGGCAAGGCAACCCAGCTTGGGGACTGGATTCTCAAAAGCCAGCTCAAGCATTAGGGACACATTCTGATCCCACTGCTAGGATCCTCACAAAAAGGCAAAGCTACACAACTGTCACACACACTAAAGGCCTCAGTTGGTCCCATGCAGACTCCCTAGCTGTTGGTCCAGAGTTGGTGAACTCCCACAAGCTCAGCTGTCTCTGTGGAGTTCTCTAGCCTGACCTTTATGAGGCTGGCTCACATGAAATCCTTCCTCTCTCTTCCACAGGACTCCTGGACATCAGTCCAGTGCATGGCTGCGGTGCTCTGCACCTGCTTCCATCAGTTACTGAACGAATGCTCTCTGACGACAATTAAGATTGTTCCTAATCATAGTACCAGAGAAGGCCACTTAGGGCACCTTCTCCACTATTACTAGGAGATTTAACTGAGGTCATCCGTATGGATTCCTGGGAGGTTCCCTGGCACCAGGTTTCTCCCTCACCACCAAATATCACTCTCCATCAAGATATATTTTTCATTATTCTCCCAGCTGTCCCGATCCCAAACCCACCCAATGTGATTCCCTCATGTTAATATCTCCACCTCACCATCTCCCCTCCCGCCCCAGTTTATCCAGGAGATCTCTTATATTTCTCCTTCCCAGGGAAATCCTTGAGTCTCTCTTGGGCCCTCCTTGTTACTTAACTTTTCTGGGCCTGTGAATTTTAGCCTGGTTATCATTTACTTTAGAGTTGGTAATAACTTAAGAGTTAGTACATACCTTGTTTGTCTTGCTGTGACTGAATTACCTCACTCAGGATAATTTTTTTCTAGTTCTATCCATTTGCTTGTATATTTCATGATGTCATTGTTTTATTATTCCTGAGTAATACTCCATTGTATGAGTGTATCACAGTTTCTTTATTCATTCTTTGGTAGAGGGTCATCTAGGTTGTTTCTAGGTTCCGGCTATTATGCATAATGCTGCGATGAACATAGTTGAGCAAGTGTCCTTGTGTTATGATTGAGACTCCTTTGGATATATGTCTAAAATTGGCATACCTTGATCTTCAGGTGGTTTGATTGCAAATTTACCAAAAAACTAACAAAGAGATTTTCAAGGTGTCTGTACAGCAGCTGAGAAGTGCTCCCCTAATTCCACATCATCTCCCATATAAGCTGTCATAAGTGTTTTTGATTTTAACCATTCTGACAGGTGAAAGATGGTATCTCACAGTCGTTTTGATTTGAATTTTCCTGATCATAAGAATGTTGAATAATTCTTTAAGTGTATGTTCACATTTGAATTTTTTCTCTTGAGAATTCTCTGTTTAAATCTGTACCCCATTTTTAATTGTATTATTATTATTATTCTAGATTCTTGAGTTTTTGTATACTTTGTAGATTATCCATCTGTCAAATGTGGAGTTTGTGAAGATCTTTTTACCATTCTGTAAGCTGCCATTTTGCCTTATTAACAGTATCCTTTGTCTTACAGAAGCTTTTCCATTTCAGGTGTTCCAGTTTATTAATTGTAGATCTCAGTGTCTGTACTACTGGTATTATATTCAGGAAATTATCTCCTGTGTCAATGCACTAAAAGCTACTTTCCACTTTCTCTTATAACAGTTTCATTGTAACAGGACTTATGTTGAGATCTTTGATCCATGCGGCTTGAGTTTTGCATGAAGCAATAGATACAGATCATTTGCATTTTTCTTCATGTCAATATCCAGTTATGCCAGCATCATTTTTTGAAGATGCTGTTTTTTCCCATTGTATGTTTTTGTTTGAAAAAAAAAAAAAAACCTCATGATCATCTTATTAGATGCTAAAAAAATTCTTTGACAAAATCCTGCACTTTTTCCTGATAAATGTCTTAAAGAGATCAGGGATACAAGGAAGATATATAAACATAATAAAAGCGATATACAACAAGCCTACAGCCAGCATCAAATTAGATGGAGAGAAACTCCAAGTGATTCTGCTAAAACAGGAACAATGCAAGGCTGTCCACTCTCTCTATATCTTCAATGTAGTGCTCACAGTTTTAGCTAGAGCAAGAAGACAATAAATGGAGTTCAAGGGGAAACATATTGGAAAAGAAGTCAAAGTTTTGCTATAACATCTACGACTGATAAACACTTTCAGTAATGTGACTGCATACAAGATCAACTCAAAAAAATCAGTAGCTCTCCTGTATACAACCTGTAACACCCGATTTTGTGTTACACCCTTGGTACAGTTCGCGTGCCGCTGTACCATACGCGAGTCGGGCAAGGGCCTGGAGATTGAAAGAACACACAAAGAGACCAGGGTTATTTGAAAGGAGATCAGCCTAATGCTGTTTATTCAGACTTGGGGAAGTCCTTAAGTACCTAACTGCTGCACAAGGGACCTCTGCTCAGGCAGGTGGGAAACTACCATGTTAACAATGGAGTCAATGTCCTGCAGCTAACCACCAGGCAAGGCAGGGAGAGCACAGAAACAAACAGGATGCTTAGTTTGCTGACCAGAAACTGTCCCCGCAAATGCATCCCAGGAACATGGGCAGACCCGGGCCCTACAACAACCCTTTACAATAGCCACAGATAATGTAAAATATCTTGAGTAAACTAACCAAACAAACGAAAGACCTTTATTACAAAAACGTGACATCTTTGAAGACATTGGAGAAGATATCAATAAATGAAAGATCTCTGATACTCAGGGATCAATAGGATTAACATAGTAAAAATGGCAATCTTACCCAAACCAATCTACAGATTCAGAGCAATCAAAATTCCAACAAAATTCTTTGAGGACCTTGAAAGAACATACTCAATTTCATATGGATAAATAAAAAACCCAGGAAAGCTAAAACAATGCTTTGCAATAAGGAAATTTCCAGAGGTATCACCATCCCTGACTTCAAGTTCTATTATAGAGTTATAGTAACAAAAACTGAATGGAGTCAGCATAAAAACAGGCAGGTGGATCAATGGAATCGAGTCAAAGACCCTGGTACAAATCCTCACACTTATGAACACTTGATTTTTCTCACATAATTTTTCATAAGCATTTCTCCATAGTTCACCTGCCTAACAGCCAATCATTATCGAACTGACTACAAACTATAAAATCCAGGTGACAGTTAAGTTGGCTCATGTTTCTGGCTACCTAGCTTTCCAAAACCTTAGTTTACATACAAAATTTTTGTGGATTTTTATTTTAATTGATTCTCTCTCTTCCCTTTGCACCCAATTCATCTCCCTACACTGTCCACACACCATTTGTCCTCGGTATTCTTTCTTCCACTTTGACCTACTATTTTCTCCATCCTGTCTTTTTTTTTTTTTTAAAGATTTATTTATTTATTTTGTACACAGTATTTTGCCTGCATGTATGCATACAGGCCAGATGAAGGCACCAGATCTCATTATAGATGGTTGAGAGCCACCACATGGTTGCTGGGAATTGAACTCAGGACCTCTGGAAGAGCAGCCAGTGCTCTTAACCGCTGAGCCATCTCTCCAGCCCCTCCATCTTGTCTTAAAGCCTCTTTTTTTTTTCAGTCTCTTGGGTTCCTTTCTAGTTGACTGTACTCCCACATTTTAGCAGTCAGAATCTGCATATGAAAGAAGATGTGATATGCTTATCTCTTAAGACTGGGTTACCTTCAATTGCTCTCAAATTTTCATTTCTCCTTATGGTTTTTAATGGTTTGAAAACAAATGCCCCCCAAAGGGAATGGCACTATTAGGATGTCCGAATTTGTTGGAGTACCTATGGCCTCAGAGGAAGTGTGTCCCTTCAGAGGAAGGCATTGAGGTCTTTTATAGGCTCAAGCCAAACCCAGTGTCTCAGTTCACTTCCCATTGTCTGGATTAAGATGTAAAATTTTCCAGCATCATGTCTGCCTATACAGTGCCTTACTCCCAGCCTCCATGCTCCCTGCAATGATGACACAGGACTAAACTTCCAAAAATGTAAGTGGTCACCACATTAAATGTTTTCCTTTATAAGAGTTGTGGCAGTCATGGTGTCTCTTCACAACAATAGAAACCCTGACTAAGATATGGTTGAATGATGTTCTAAGACATTTTGATTATTGATTCAGTTATTGATGAACATGTAATCTCATTAATTTCCTGGTTATTATGAAAAAGCGATGTAAAACAAAGACGTGTGAATGTCTTATAAAGGATGACATTTAACTGGGGCTGGTAAAAATACTTTCTGCACCCCGATAAACCCCTCCATCAACACAATAATCTGAATCAGACCAAATCAGCCCAAATTAGTAAAAGCCCAGGTTTAACAGATACCAGTACTCTTTAATAGCTTTCTAGGCCCCCAGAGAGGAGACAAGGAAGAAAGACAGGAAAACCACATTTGTTCTCTGGGAGGTGGGGCAGTTTATATACCCTGTGGGAGTGACCTTGAGCACCTTTGGGGAGTGTTTTTTTTATTTGGAGGTCTTTCAAAGGGTTGGAATTTGAACTGAGGAAGCTCCCAGGGACTCTTTGGATATATGGATGCTAGCCAGGGACTGGAGTGTGGCTTCCATTTACACAGATGGCTTACAGTTTTAGAGGTTTAGTCCATTTTCATCATAGTGAGAAACATGGGGCCATACAGGCAGATATGGTGTTGGAGAAGGAGCTAAGAGTTCTACATCCGGGTCAACAGACCACAGGGAGAGAAAACAAGACACACTGGGCCTGATTTCAACTTGTGTGACCTCAAAGCCAACTCCCAGTGACACACATCCTCCAAAAAAATCACACCTACTCTAACAAGGCCACATCTAATAGTGTCACTCCCTAGTGACCAAGCATTCAAACACAAGAGTCTATAGGTGAGGTGCCATTCCTATTCAAACAACCATAGATAGCACTGTTTAACACCTTTTTAGGCTAGGAATCATCAAGTACCAACTCACCTGAATTATGAGGAGCTATCATCTTCCTGTCATACAGCTACTCCTACTTTCTTTTTAATGCAATGAGAGATGTTTGCACAAAAGCCTATTACTTCACAACAATATTGATTCCTGTATTAGTCACCTTCAGAAGATTTCCACAAAGAATAGTTCACTGATGAATGTTGGGTTTGACACCATGATATGGTCATGGTCATTTCTTTTATCATTTTTGATACTTTTACTTATTTTTATTTTTTAATTTACACATTGTTTTAATTGAAATAGAATAGCATCATCCCTCCCTTTCCTTTCTGCCCTCCAGCAGCTTCTCGCCATTATCTCCTAAACAGTCCTATATCACCCTATTCTCAAGTTGTTAGCCTCCTTTTATTACATTTGTTACAAATATATGTATGTGTATGCATAAGTTGTATGATATAACATGATGACTTCATTTTTATTGTTTGTTTAACCATGGCTTAAAGACTGAACTCTGCAGTGGACAGCAGTTAGTGGACTTATCCATAGGAGAAGATAATTCTCCTTTTTCAGCAATCAGTTCCCTGAAGTTCTTTGTTTAGGGGTGGGCTCTGAAAAAACTCCCCCTCCCGTGTTAATAGGTTTATAGATATTGCCATCATTTTGGTCTTGGTTATGCAGCCATTTCTAAGAGAGATGGCATCACAGCAGACTTCCTGGTTTTATGGCCCTATTTTTCCATGCCATCTTCAAAGACGCACTTTAGCCATGGCACAGGAGCTCTGTGGCTGTGATGTAAATTTACACAGGATGGCTGGGCTCCCTGTGGTCTATTGATCTCAGCATTTGTATCCAGTTATGTTTTTCTGTGATGGCTACACTCATCTGTGGCTGTAAGGGTAAGAGTTAGATTGCACTCAGAAATTTTGCTGATTTAGCAAGTAGGAATAATAATTTCTTCCCCCAAAGGTCCATGACCTCACTAGCGCTGGGAAGTTGGCTAGGTTTCCAGTACCAGGCATGATTTCTTGCCCATTAATTCGCCTTACATTCAAATTGAGAAGAGCTGGATGCCGCCAACATGTGAATGCCATTTAATGTACCTTTACGTTTATCTTGCCATGCTGGTTACTGTCAGCCAGTTAGGGCTCTATGATCAAGCTCCTCCCTTCATAATTTGCATAATGTTCTCTGGAACCATGGCATCTGAAAAACTTATTTTATTATAATTGGTTTTTAGTCCTGGAGAACAGGACAAAGGCATTATACATTCTAGCAAGCCATCTGTTATTCAACTATGTTTTCAAACAAAGAAGTACAACAAACCTTTTTATATTATCCCTCCTTTTTTAACTCTATTTTTTGGAAAGCAATTAGTCAGGGTCTCACTACATACTTCAAGCTGGACTCTAACTCTCTGTGTAGTTCATTCTGCTCTTGAACTTGACATTTCTCTTCCTCTTTTGCCTCAGCAGTGCTGAGATTATAGGTGAACCCTGTCAAAATCTGCTTGTTATCATATGTAAGTCATTCACTGTAGATTTCACAACAGTATAGACATCAGCTAATATTGGCTGTATGATTGATATTTCTCATATATGTGCTTTGCTTCACTCTACTATGAGTTATTTTCTCTTCATTTCCAATATCCAACTCTTTCAGTCTTCCTTTCTTTTGCCATTATCTTTTGAAACATAGGTTTATCATTTTCTGTTACCCTTGATATTAGCTTAAAATATATTTTGATAAATTTGGGACTTTATTGTGACCACAGAAGTTTGGTGGCTTTTGCAGTATTCTTTTGGTTTTAATGCATTTGAAATGTATTTCACAGGTAGACATATGTGTGCATGGCATTATTTGTTATTTATTTGGTTTTGTTTTCTAGTTCAAAAGCCTTGTTATTACAACCCCAACTGACTTTTCAAATACTCATTCCTTTATTTACCTTTTAAGTATTTTTCCTGGGATAATGCCTCCCCGGCACTCTCTGGGGATTTCCACACTGAACAAATACCAACAGAAATAACAAAAGCAAAACACTTCTCATTATTTGCTTAAGTGCTAATTGACAAACAGTGAAATAGCTCCATTTCTATTTGAAGCAACCTGAATTGCTTTTACTTCAGAAAGATGTTATCACTTGCTTTATAATTCTAGGTTGGAAAATATTTTCTTTCAGAACTTCGAACACTCTATGTAACTAGTTCTTGCTTTTATCTTTTATTCTAAGACCAGATGACAATCTTATTGTTCTTCCTTAAAAGTAATGTGGCATAGTTCTCTGGACTTTTTTTCTATTTGTCTTTTGCTTTTATGTTCAGTGTTGAATTTCTTTAGTTAGTGTAGCAAAAACTTTTTAAAACTTCTTGTATTGGTGTATTTCATTAGTTAAGAGATTCTGACACTAATTTTCCAATTGTCACTTTCAGTTACGAATAATAGACATTTTTATGTGATTTCTTAGTTGCATTGCTCTGTCTGCTATGTTACTTTTGCCTTTCTAATTCACTTTGAATATTCTTTTCTAACTTTCTTTTTACTACTCATACATAACATATTATGATCATATTCCCACCACCCCATATAGTTCACAAATCTATTGACCTTTCTTCTTTATTAATTGTTCCCCTACCACCTTTATGTTTTTTGTTCAAGGCTTTTGTAGATGGTCACAGGTGCTGTGTGCTCATGAGTGCAATAACCACGTCATATCCAGAGGACAGCATTTTATAGTAACCTGCATCTTCTTCTAGCTACTATCATCTTCCTACCCCTTCTTCTGTGATTTCCTCATTTTAATAAAATCTGAAGTATTTTAATCATCTTTGTAGTGGTGGGTGTTAGCTTTACCTCCATTTCACTGGTGACTTTGTGTTTATTGTTACCTATTGTCTCCTAGTCTTATGTTTTGCAATGCCTGACATATTTTTGTATGTCAACTATTAAGAGCACATACAGCAAAAGTTGGGGGTACCCGACAATATTTTTAGCATTTTTCTTCTTTGACTGGAAGGCTGTATGAAGACAGATTAAATAGATTCTCTGGGGGTCTGAACTGATTTGAGACTGTTCTTCAGCATGACAACCATCAGTCTCTCTCCAGTTGCAGTTAGCTCTCTACCCATCAAAACACTGGATTAGAGGGAAGTTTCTGCCAGGGTTGTGCTGATCATATTTCCTTTTGTCCAGTTATGCATGGTAATAGTACACAAAGTCAGCTCAATATTCTTAATGATTTTTCATTGATTATTAGGTTGTAGCTATATGTAGCAAAAAGTGGGGTGTTGTAGGAGGCCGTTTGTTCATTTCCTGGTTGCTCAAACTCCTGAAATAATCACACAAAAGCTCTATTATTTAAATCACTGCTTGGCCCATTAGCTCTAGCTTCTTATTTGCTAACTCTTACATCTTAATTTTACCCATTGCCATTAATTTGTGCATCACCTAGAAATCATGACCTACCACCAAATTTTCAGACTGTCTGTCTCCAGCGGCAGCTCCATGACTTCTCTCTGACTCTGCCTCCTTTCTTTCAGCGATCAGTTTAGTTTTCCCTACCTAGCTCTACTCTACCCTATCAGAACAAGCCAGTTTCTTTATTCATTAACCAACTGTATTCACAGAACACAGAGCGGAATCTCACATCAGTTGGGCAAATGCCTAAAGAATTAAACTCTCATAAAAATAACAATAACATCAATATCACTATATTTGCTTTCTCCTTGGAATCCTACACCCCTAGTATTAGATCTTTTGATGACAAAATTTTGTAATTCTATAAAAACCATAGGAATAATTTTGTCACAATAATAATCCTTTGACATAATTAGTGTTTTTATGCTATTTAATATGTGTATTTTGGTAATAATTTAAGGATTTTTTTGCATTCATTTATTTTTATATATCTTAATATTTATAGTACCTATTTAAATCTTGTAGTCTTTGAAAAATAAGGTGTTTGAGGCTGGAAAGAAGACTCAGTGGCTAAGAGCATTGGCTGCTCTCCGAGAGGTCTCATTTTGATTCCCATCACCCACATGGCAACTCATAACTGCAACTCCAATGCAGATGATCCAATTCCCTCTTTTGGCTTCTGAAGCCTCTAGGTATGTGTGTGAATAACAGACATACATGCAGTCCAACATTCATATATACACCAAAAACAAATAAACCAAAGAGGTCATTGCAGAGACCCCTCCACCTCACCTTACAACAGATTTCCTTAACCACAGAAGGAGATTCCATAACCCCTTTCTTGTTTCTTCTCTAAAGCCAGTTCCACGTGGTCTAAGCCGCCAACTTCTGCTGGCATGGTCTGAAACTAGGCCCTCATTTAAGTAAGTTTTCATCAGCATTCTGGTTTGATGGTGGCCTCCATTGCTTAAGCTTTGCTTTAATTGGTGCTCACAAGGTGGAAGCTTAGTTAGGTGGGGTTTTGCTGTGAGGTCACCTTTCTCTATTTCATTTAGCATCATCAGGCTTTTTTTTTAAACTTGATTTTTAATCTCCTTGAGCACAGGACTTAGCACCATTTCACTTCCTGGTACTCCTTTTCTACTCAATTTGTACATTTTGCAATTTTACTTTCTCAGCTTACTCCTTTTCATTTTAGATTTACACAAGAGTAGCTGTTAATATTTGACTGTCTTAAAATCTCTTCTCCTAACATTAATACAAAAACTCTTCAATTGAGCCTCAGGCAGATATTTTGAACAAAGGAAGAAAGAATTCACATTCTTTGCTAAAATACCAAATGGTATCTAGGCCACTTACTAATATTCTTCTGTGAAACTTCTTGAACTAGAACATCATAATCTACATTGCTATTAGCCGTCTGGCTGCATTCTCCTACTAGTATGGCCCATTAACCCAAATTAAAATATTCAATTTCTTTCTTAATCCACACACGAAATTACACATTCCACCAACTAGCAGCATGGTAAGGTCTGTCAAAGCAATATCCCACTCCCTAGTACCAATTTTTGTTTTAATCTTCTGTTGCTGTGAAGAGATATTATGGCCATGACAACTCTTATAAAGAAAAGCATTTAGTTGGAGCTTGCTTCCAGTTTCTGAAGTTTAGTCTATTTTCATTTTGGCCTCAAAGTCCACCTCCCAGTGGCACACTTCCTCTTAAGGCCATATCTACTCTAACAAGGCCACACTTTCTAGTCCTTTAAATAGTGTCATTCTTTATTGATGAAGCTCTCATAATATGAGCCTATGGGTGCCATTCTTAAATCACCATGGTAGTGTTGTTTGGGGAGTATTATGAAACATTTAAGCAGTGAAGTTTTAATAGATAAAGAATGTCATT
Organism: Chionomys nivalis; assembly: GCF_950005125.1. NCBI lineage: Eukaryota > Metazoa > Chordata > Mammalia > Rodentia > Cricetidae > Chionomys > Chionomys nivalis. Next base: position 46,249,620 of record NC_080087.1, read on the forward strand.
CAGGAAGTTTTTAAGTGTTTCTTGTCTTTTCCTATATCTTCTTCTTTTCTCTTTTCTCTTCTCTTCTCTTCTCTTCTCTTCTCTTCTCTTCTCTTCTCTTCTCTTCTCTTCTCTTCTCTTCTCTCTCTCTCTCTCTCTCTCTCTCTCTCTCTCTCTCTCTCTCTCTCTCTCTCTCTCTCTCTCTCTCTCCTCTCCTTATGTATGTATAAAATTTGATCAGCCAGATTTATGCTACCATACCACAAACCTTTTTCAACATTATGTTCTCCCCATCTGGAACCATTTTCTAAAATAAACTCTTTCCTTAGCTATTTTTTTTAAATCATAGCAACAGAAGAATAGTACATGCAATACATAGAGCACTTTTCACTCATACATCAGCACCAGAGTTCAGATTACCAGAAATCGTGTGACAGCCAGTCACCGTAGTGCATACCTGTGATCCCAAATCTTCTAGGCCAACACAAAATCCTAAGCTGTATATCTAGCATCAAGAACTCTCAATGAATTCTCTGGGCTCCAAAGGGTCTAGTTAGTTCCGTTAACTAGGGCCTTGTCTGTTAGATGATTCTCTATTCTATCAAGCTTTTAGTCAATATCAACCATCATAACCCAGGTTCAATTTCTACTACATCAAGAAGTTGTTCTAATCATGGTCATAAAAGATTTCTTTGTTATGATATACATGAATCATATACATCATGGCTTCATCTTCTCTTGATGTTCAGTGGCATTTCAAATCATTGATTTTTCTTTTTCCCTTAAGTTTCATTTTCATAGTCTCTGTGTCAGCTCATTATGACATCTACTTGTCTTATTGCTGTGGTGGATTTTTTTATTTCAGTTTATCACTCATATGAAGTTATTTTTACTCTTCTTTTTCAAGTAAAATATTATAGGAATAGTATTCATTACTTTTTCTGATTGTTATCTGTATGAGTTATTCCCAAGTTGTTTCTAAAGCTCAGTAGAAAACACTCACACACAGAAAGAACCATTTCTTTTATACCATTAATTAGATACCCCAAATTTATGCATCCAAAAATATCTTTTCAACATTGCTAAATGTCATGCCGTCTTTTCTTTTTAAAACAAGCAGCCTCTTGATTCACTCTTTTAAATTATTTTTATTGTTCTTTGAATTTAACACCAAAAGAACACCTTCACTGTAATTTGGCTTACATGCGGCAAGCCCTCAAATAAATATTCAAGTATGAAAGATCATTCTTGTAGGTAAATTTAGAATGTTGTCATTGGAGTGCAAAAGCTGAGATTTTTATGATGATAATTTCAAAATGTGAATAAAAACCACAATTTTTTCCTTTACAAACTTTGAACATTAATTTTTATTTGAGTCAAAATTATCAATTGTTGAAGGTTTCACTGCTTCAAAGAGATATATTTTCCTTTGGTTAGATATTCAAGTCAATTTTCCATAATAGAATCATCTCCATTCTATCTTGTTCAACAAAGATATTTCTAAAATTATTTTTTGAACAAACCATTTTTCTTGATGAAAATGATAATGAAAATTGCAATTCATAGAAAAGAACCAAAAGATAATTAATATACTATTAATCAGAGATTTTAACTTATCTAAAGCAATGAGAAAGATGATTTATTTAATACAAACTGCAGGGAAAGCACCAATATTATTAAAGTTGTAGGAATTTGTGTATCTAATTCCTACATTATTTTCCCATTATGGGAAAATAGCTATGGAAATGAGAGGTGTACTTGAGCTTATAGAAGTATAGGTCTTTTCATTTTGTTCATGCTTTCTTTTTGGACATAATGTTAGGTAAATATGTCCCAAAGATGGCTTAGTGGTACAGGATAGTAATTGGCATATACTGCCAATGCGTATATCCGATGCATGGCATAAAACACTTCAGATAAATTCATTTCTGACTTAACTCAAAACCAAGCACACATTGCCTTGTTCATGAACAGTTGTGAGCACAGTGTAGTTATTAAAGCTACTTACATTTCTTTAAATCCCACTATTAATTTTACCAGTAGCTATGGTGCTTATTTGGAAAGATCAATTTATAATTTTTTGTCATGAAATATCTAGATTAGAATATTCTGCTGTACATTGTCAGATCTCTTCTTTTTTGTAAAGACTGTACTCAGAATATAAAATTGTTCCCTATAAACAACTTATAAAGAATTAAGTATGATAAATATTTCTGTATAAGAGGAAAGATAATATCTTGTGAGAATTATTAGACCATAACTATTTGTTAGTTTGTTGATTTGTACTGTGAGATAGTTCCTTGCCACATGGGTCAGAATTTCTTGAATTTGCTGTATAGAACAGACTGACCTCAAACTTGTTGCAATTCTCCTATCCCAGCCTTGTAAGAGCTTATTTTACATAAGTTCACGGTTATGGATTGATAATAAGGATGTTTATTCTGAATGAAGTTAAGAGTCAATTTAAGAGTTTTATAAATAAATGACATATCTGATCACTTTCCTTTTCTTTCAAAGTAAGATTTTAGATGCTCTTTTGAATATATATGAAGTTGATTTTTCTCTATTTCCTATTTAAAGACAAAATGATAATTAGCTTACTCAGGTACCAGGTCAGTGGCATTGAGGTTATCAAATATTTGTAATATGGTGAATGTATTTGATGGCAGTAGCAATAGACTAAATATAATAATTAATAGATATTTAGAGTGTGAATTATATCTTTGCTGTGAGAATTGCATTTGGCGAAGGCTGCCATGCCTCTTAATAAGAAACTGGAATGTTAAGTGTTGCCATAATTTGCTATGTAAAGAATGTTCATGTTAAAAATCAGAAGATGTGAGAATGCTGAATTTATTACTCCAATAGAAAAGTTTCTGAGCTACCTTTAAAATCGTTTAAAAAAATACAATCATCTTGTTTTGAATTTCAGGAGTTGGGACTAATTTAAGAGTTTAGGAATTAAAAAAACATCTAGTACCATGAATGGTGGTAATATCACCGAGACAATATGGATTACAGAAATCATATTGGTTGTGTTTAGCATGTCTTGTGTGTATATGATTTCAGGGCATACTACTTTATTTGAATAACCAAATAGAGACCTCATCCCTGGGAGAGGTTACCTCTCTCCCTCTTGGCAATCATTAGTTGCTTGTAGTCCTTTGTCTGGTAGTGGGATCCCAAGATTTTCCCATTCCACATTAGCTTGCCATTGTCTCTGTTCAGTTGTATACACAGCCATCTTTTTGAGGTTTCTTGAGTGTATCTTCCTTATATTTACTCATACTTCTTGATCCTCTAGTTATTACAATCTTTTTCCCTCCTCTTCTGAGATACTCTCTGAGCCTCAGGTGCAGGAGTTATCCTGTAGATGTATACCTTGTAACTGAATTCTACACCATTTATTGATTTCTGTATTATAATCTGTTCTAGCTTTCAGTAATGACTTCCATTTACTGTGAGAAAAGCTTTGTTGATGAAGGGTAAGAATTACAATTTTCTGTGGGCATTCGGATAAGTTGTAGGATGACGTTATGAATTAAGCTTGTCTAAAAAAGTGATTATGAGAGGATCTCTTCTAAGATTTATTACCTTACTAGTACTGGGTAGTTGACTAGGTTTCTAGTACCAGGCATGATTTCCCTCTTACTGAGAGAGCCTTAAGTCCAATGAGACAGCTATTTGGTTACTGCCAAGACTGAGTGCTGCTGCTTTACTTTTAAGGATGTCTTGCCTCAGTAATGAAAATTTCAAAAGAGGCTATAAGTTTGAGAAGGTTCCAGTTGATGGTTTATGAGAGTCATTGATGTAGGAGAAAATGAAAGTGGTTGGACGGAAGACAGGAGAGAGTGAATGAGGTAATCATATTTTAATTTCAAAAATAATGAATAAAGTAAAACCTGGCAAAGTAGACTCATAAGAGAATGAGAGACTTGGAGACAAGCATGAATTTCTTTAGACATGTTTAGATCTTACCCATGTTATATGATTCTATAGTAGATGAGAGGATTGCCACTGACCTTCCAAGTTTTCTTTGGTTATAGCTGCAAACAGAGCTGGCTGTTGTCCATTCTCTACTAAACATGCAGTAGATCTTGGGTTTAGGACTCACAACTGGGTTCCAGGCTCATATTTCTGTCAAGCCTGACCTATAGCCTTCAGAAAATGTTTCTTGAATTTTTTCATAAAACTTTCTATTCAATCTATGAGGTCTTGTTACTGTATTATAATCTGAGTTCTTGGGGGGGGGTTAGTTAAATATAAATGCTATTTATTTTTATTGTTATCATGAGGGTCAGGAAGTTTTAAAAAATGGATTATGAAAAACAGCATTTTATATCATTAAGTGACATTTGAAGACTTACAAGCATATATTGTGGCTATTTCAGTCTCAGTTTTTAGACTGCATATTGTATTGTAGGAGATATTAGTGAAATAATCCTCCCTATATTCAAATGTTGAGTGTTCGCTCTATATTTTTTATTTATAAAGGAATATAAACTGTTTAACACATCAAAAGTAATAAACTATAAACCACTGTTTTTGTTTTTTTTTTAAAACTCAGAAAGACATCAAGAGATGTGTCTTGATAGCATTTGGTTATTCAGCATTTAACCTCTTGCTTGGAATAAGCTATATGTTGCTGGTATAATACTACTGGAAAAAAATACTACAAGCCTGAAAGTTTCTCTCTAATTTGATTTGAGTATTATTGACACATTTTCTTCCACCTGACTACAAGAGTCAGTCTCAATGTGAATAGCAATATGACCTTTGTAAGATAGCTCTGATGCAATATAGTATTTCCTGTCATAAGTGATTAGTGTTTGTATTCTCCATTTCACTGGTTTTCATCTCTCTTCTACATGTAGGAAATAACTTGTGCCAATATGATCACATACATGTTACGATGCATTACAGAGTAAGTAAATGTATTTGTCTACCATTTTCAAGTGACGACTTCAATTAAAATTGTTTATTCTTATTGTCATAACTTCTACTTAGTTTGTCTGCTTTTAAATTAGTTTTCCTTATAAAATCTCATTAGTAGAAGAAAATTTATGCAGACACTGCATAAAGTCAGCATAAAATAATTATATTCTTGTATATTTTGTTCTACTAAAATATGACAGAAAATATTAAATACATTTAGGATAATTATGTAATTGCATATTGACGACAAGTCATAGCAGAAAAAGTGATGAAATTTCTTCTGAGAGTACTTGATAAATTTCATATAAAATATTGATATAACATTGTATCATAAAGGTAAATCATAGCAAACATATTATTTCTTAGTTATCAACTTACATAACAAAATAATGATGAATCCAATGTTTTATGCAGTTTTGTTTTTCGATTTATGTTATATTTCATCTACTGATGAAATGGCAAGTGAAAATGGTTTCTAATTTCTGTGACTACATTAAGCAGAGAATTCACATAGGTCCTCCTTTGCCAGTCTCACCTCATTTTATTTGCATTCCAGAAAGATTAAATAAAAAACTATAGCATAAATGATCAGACTAAGCTTTCCCTGAATAATGAACACTTAACCTAGTGAACTATTATTAACTATTTTATTTATTTATTTTTTTTATTTTATTTTATTTATTTTTTTTTTTTTTTTGGTTTTTCGAGACAGGGTTTCTCTGTGGCTTTGGAGCCTGTCCTGGAACTAGCTCTTGTAGACCAGGCTGGTCTCGAACTCACAGAGATCCACCTGCCTCTGCCTCCCAAGTGCTGGGATTAAAGGCGTGCGCCACCACCGCCCGGCCTTTATTAACTATTTTAATATTCTTTACTTTATTCTCATCTATGCTTCCAGCACAGAAGTGATGATTTCTTTTGAGGCAACTCAGAAACTTACATCAATTTCAACCATCTTTGAATTTAATTAAGACTGCTTTATTGCTTTCTTTTCATCCCCTGCTGAAATTCATGTCAAATTCTATTCTATTTTTCTTTGTATTCTTACGTAAAATTTACTTTTCATCAAGCTATTTGCTGGAAAGTATAATAAAGTTGAAATGATAGCACTAAAATTGAGTTATTTTATTACTTGATTTTTTTATGTTCTAGCAACATTGATGAATTTTTGTTAACATCCTTAGAGTCAGAATTCTTCATATTTTAATTCTACAGAATACTGATTTTTCATTTCCTTGAAATTATTTATTGGCAATGTAAAATGTTGAACTCTTTATTTGTATACAATAAACCCAAATGAAAAATAAAGTTTCTTGATTTAAAGGGGGAAAAGGTGGGGAAATTGATGACTTTAAACTTAAGACTCACAGACTGCCAGTTAGAGTCTGCTTGTGGTCCAACAGGGAGCACATAAAAAGATATCCAGTTAAAAGCCGTTATATCTAGTATAACGTAAACTAGATTTCATGTTACCTTAAAGCATATGTTTCTATTTTCAAATCATTTCTCTAGATGTTTATGAGCTTCCAAATAATTATCTTTAAATCTTTACATACCAAACCAATTTATTTGCACCTCCTTTTCTGTAGACAGTGAGTTTTGTTATCTAGAAACACTAATTGAAAACACTCAGGAACAGTAAACAAGTCCATAGTTTGTTAAAAAGCAAGGATACACACATCACAGGTAATTCATTCTCTCATGGCTTCTTTTCTCATGCCTGAAGAGGAAGTTTAAGAAAACTGCTGGGATCCAGAGTGTACGGCTCAGCCTCTGACTGATGGGAGAGTTCACAGGAGTGATCAGCATTAAGAAGCAGCACAGGAGCAGAGTATAACTCTCCTCATCACTGCGTTATCAAAGTATGACCCTCACCAAAGAGCATCAAGAACTTCTTTCCTTTTCCTTTTTTTTTAAATTCCTGTTAACTTTTTCTTCCTTGCCTCATTGAGTTGTAAGGTAAAGACCTCAATTTGTACTTATTTAAATCAGCTTCAAATGACGAGAATTTCTCTGTGTTCTAAGCGGAATGGCTAATGAGTACTTTTTATGACCATATTCAGGTAGTTCAGAGGCTAATGGGTTTGAAAACGTAGAGTCCATAGTTTTCCTCATTGGTAATATGTAGACTATGAGCCTTTATTTAAAATTGGATTGTGGAGTGAATGTTAGGGTTGCTATATTCTTACCAAATATTTTCAAAAATAACCAATAGGATCCCAGACAATGTCTTAATCTAATCCTGCTGTCATTATTTAGTTCCAAAAACTGGGTAACAAACAAGAGAAATTGGCTTGCCAGAACTTTGCGGGTCAAGAAGTTTCAGGTCAGGCTGCCAAGAGGTTCAGTGACTTATCTGCCTTGGCCCCTGTCTTGCCTGCCCATCCTATATCACAAAGTCCCTCGCACAGTGTCTATCTTTTAGGAATATGAGTCATATCTGACAAAAGACATACTCTGACCTCACTTCATTATAATTAGCAAATTCTTTATGTTAGCCTTAGTGGGTTGGGGAAGAAGGATTTCAGGAAATTAATTTGGGAGTGGCGTTCAGGCTAGAACAGGCATGATGGCATCTGTGACAGGAGGGAAAAAGAGCATTATAAAATGCTTTCAAAGTCCCACTAATTTTCAGAAATAAAGCTGAGATGCATCATTTTCAGCCCATGTTCTGTTGAATAAAGATGAGAATACACTAAAGGGAGACAAAAGGAACAAATGTGAAAAGAAAACCACACCCAATTAATCAGACTATCACGTGTAAAACAAACTATGCACTGAAAAAAAGAAAATCAGAACCTGATGTTTTTAAGTGAACTAATCTTGCTGTCTTGCATGAACAAGACTTAATGCCAGATTTTTTCCCAACAATTTCCAATCTACTTCCATATTGAACTGCAAATTGCCTCTTATTCTTTCCTCAGTCTGCTCGAAGTGTGAATTTCTTTCAGAGCTGCAAGATTCTGAACAGGCCAAATCAGCATTGTCAGTTCACCATGTGCACGTGAGGAGGCATTAGCCCTAATGAGGAAGGACTGTGAAGGAGGCGATCCGAGTGGATCAGGAGATGACTCAGGAGTACTTGCCTGCAAAGGGAGCTTCATGCTGAGTTGCTTATAAAGCTGGGTTTTGAAAAGTCAAATACCTTGCAGGATATTCAGAGTGAGTGCTGAAATTCCTTGACATTTCCTAACAGAAGACTGTACTTCATCCAAATCATAACAGTTTGTCTTTGATGGGATTTCGGAAAGAGCCAAACAAGGAGCACACGTCACAGTGGTGAAAAGGAGTCAAGGGCCAGACGGGGAGAATTGGAAAGCTAATTGTGCGAAAGTGGGGCGTTCCTTACTGATGGTAAGTGTAAGTAGAAAAGCTGAGATATGTGAGGGTAGAATAATATATTTGAAATACAGAAGACTGTCATTGTGAAATGACAAAGGGATAAACTAAAAATAACACCTGATAATAAAATTCAGCAATGATGAGGTTGCCATGTGAAAGGAGAGGAGTAGGTGGTGTTTCATGTGATTTCAGAAGATGGGTCGGACCTTCAGGAGAAAATTACACCAGGGAAGGAAAAGTTTCAATTCAGATATGGAGCTCAGAGAGTCTATGATACATGGATAATATAAATTCATTCTTAAAACTTAGAAAAATATTATTTATTTGATTTTCTGATCTCAAACATGCTTTTTAGGTTTCTTTTTATAGAATTAATCAAGAATCTATTTTAAGACATAAAGTATAAAACCAATTATTATCAACTATCAGAAATGTGGATCAACAGAAGTCATATAAATCAATATAAATATTGTTTTTTACTTGCAAATTATTCTATTTTTATAAAAGCATAAAAATTTTCTATGCAACACTTTTAAAGACCTTCCTTCTAGTATAGACAGGAGTTTTTCTGGAATAGTAGGAAGAAAGCTTTTAGAAAGATTAGTAATAACTAACTATAATACGAAATCTAGAAGTCAATGAGAATAATCCATTGTCTAGATACTAAGTACAGGGGAATTTGGGGACTATCATTTTGTACACATTACATCAAAGCGTGTTCCCAGTCTATATAATCTATCTTAATCCCTTTAGTTTTCAGTTCAGACACAAATACATGATAATGGTCTGACTAATGAGACATGTAAGAAAGAACACTGGAGCAAAATCTAAGATGGTTCCTTTTCTTAAAGAAATTGCCCGACTCTGGCTTGATGGATGTGAGCATGCTATTGTACTTTGAATTTGAAAGCACTTTTCTAGCCCATCTGAGACATTAATGACACATTGGTTGCATTAAATTCAATAGATTGCTCTTCAAAATCTATAAAATTCAAAGAAAGTCCTCGGCAAAGACATCAAAAGTGATGTCAGAGTCTTCAATGTAGATCACCAAGGTCAAGTTCTCCATTGTGGACAACAGTACTTCTCCTGCCTATGTTTCTTTCATCCTTTCAACAATGCACACTACAACTTTCTTGAACTGCCAAGCATTGGATGAATAAAACAGAACTACACAGACTACTCAAAGGCATCATTTCTTCTGTGCTATGCATATAAAAATAGAATGGACTTTCTATCACTGTGTTATCCCAGCAGAGCTTGTAGTCAAGAGCTCAAACAGATAGAAGTTGATGCACAAGAAATTCCCAGTAGGAATCAGTAAGGTTATTAAGATGGGCCTGAGTATATCATGTTGTCTAGAGTCCTTATTTAGAATGCAAAAATTGTCAGGTTAAATCCCTTGAAAAAAGAAACCAAAAGAAAACCCTATTAATATGCTAACAAACATCAAGAGATAGACAGTTTGTGATCAGAACCCGCATACACTAAAAAGGTTCAAATGGAAGTTAAAGTAGAATAAGCAAAGCAAAGGCTCTTTTCAAAGAAGTCACTATTAACCAAAAACAAAAAGTGTCCTAGAGGTAGGATTGCTATTTTTAGAGCTACTCATTGTGTAGACATGACCTAATACTTGTATTGATTAATCAGGTTAAGTGATGCGCAGAAATTCCTTCAAGCAACTGATGTGCAATCACATCCCAGAGTAGTATAAAACTGGTGAGTGAATGCATTATCAAATGGCATCTTGTCCCTGAAGATGCACAGAACCCTCAGAAGGGGAGAGAACATTTAGTGATTATTTGTGTATTTTAGCAAAGAACATAAAAAAGTGATGACTAGTATACATCTGAAAGTGAAGACAGATAGGCTACTATCACTCTATTTCTTTTACAGTAAAATACTGGAGAGGGCACAGCATAAACATTATGAAGTATGACATTTTGAACTGTACTTAGAGGAATTTGAAACAAAGCATGTGTTAGTAATGGAGTCTTTTGATTCTATTTCATAAACTAAAACCTGAAAAATAAGTTAAAACTGAAATTAAATTTTAAAAAGCTAATTTTATGATTTGATTAGAAGTTGACAGGATGTTTATTTTTTTATTACTTTTCCTTTTAAAGAATGCATTTAAAAAAAACTTTTTTACATTTAAAACAAAACATTATCAGGTCCTTAAAATAAGATGAGTTTTTCATGATACTTCAAATAAGGAATCAAAAGGAAAACCTGATCCTCTCACAAAAATGCTAAATTAACAAAGTATAATATCGTAAAGTTCATTAAAATTCTAACTTCTGTTATAGAGTTATTTGGCATTATATGCTTACCTGGTTCTGGGAAGTCCTCATTTCTGAATCAAAAGAGATTCCTAAATTAGTTGCTATATAAGATGACCAATGTTCATTAATTCTCCAGGGATTAAAAAGTTAGGTTACCCATAAGTCTAGCCATGGTTTGAGCTCCCTGACGTATCCAAATGGCCAAGCAAGATTTGGCAAGACACATATGCTTCGATCTCTAGCATCTCAAATTCTTCAAAAGTGCACAGGAAATTTTGAAACTCACAGATATAGAAACTCCTTATTGTCAACATTGCCTAGCATAACCTGGCTGTGGTTCCAGTTTGAGCACCGATTATTTGTATTCTCCTCCTGTCTTGAAAACAACTGCAGAGATTATCCCATGCTACTTGAATGGGAAAAACCTGAGAGTGAGATGTCCAGTTTTGGAAGTATGGGTATTCTTAGCTTTTATTAGTAGTTTAATAAACCTAAAATGATGAAAAATTCTTTGGAGGGTTAGTATAACAGATCTTACAGCCCAATATTTGGAACACAAGTTTTTAAACTTCTGTCTTTCAGCCTATTGTTTTGGCAATGTTTTAGCAGAAAGCAAAAGGTTGATTTGCCCCCAAACTTTCTTTTCTTTCTTTTGATACTTCTATAAATAATGCATTGCACTTATATGGGGATACCTTTGGAGGTTGAAAGAGGGTGTAGAATTTCTTGGAGCAGAAACTGAAAGCAATTGTGAGCCTATTAACACGCTAGCTCTGTATTGCTGAATCATGAAATAAATGTAGGCACAATTTAACGAATATTGAGGCAGGGGCATTTTTTTTTTGGTTATGAAGTATCATAATTGAGATAAGTAGATACTGAAATCAGACACAAGTAGAAGTTTAGGAGTACATTCGTATTAAAAATATTTGGGAGCAATATATGTTCCTAGACCATTCTCACTGAGATAGGATTTACTACATTACTATTACTATTACATTACTACCATGGAGTCAGGTCAACTACCAATTTATTCAAGGAACACACACCTGTCCAGAGTATGAAATATTTTTTCCTCTAGAGCAGTGAAGGAATAGTTAAGCACATTTTGGTGTTCAACGCTTTTTTGCATTGTAAATTTTATCAGGTAGTTTTTATTTTTCCAAAAGTGAAACGCACACTCTCTCTCAGAGAAAACTTAACTGTACAGTTCCTAGCAACTAAACTGCCCCATTCTTGTTTTTCTTGTCTCCCTATCTTTAGATTGCTCAAAAGAAAATTGCCAAAGAAAAAGAAAACTCTCAAAATATACAGCCTCACTTAATTGATCACAAATTGGAGAAGAGAACTCATAGAAGCCAGAGGCATGGAAATATCTTTGGTCAGGATGAGACAGTTTGATCAAATGCTGGGAAAATAAGAAACATATACCACTGTGCCCCCTTCATTCATGACTTCCCTGCAGTGTCTATACTAATTCAATTAGGAAAGGAAGCAAGGAAAAACCATGGTGTCACTGAACTGTCTAATGCATACTAACTGCACTAAGAAGCATTACTATAAATATTTAAGATAGCCGAGGCTTGCAGTACAATTTCCTGATGCTCAAGCAATGATGCCATTTTATTCTCCAGTCTCACTACATGAAAACTGGAAGAGGAGCTTTTCAAATCAAAATTTGAAAGGATAATCAAATGATAATATTTCTTCTGAGTAGAAAGTGACTAAGAAAGGGGAAAGCACCAACTGCCGTATAAAACACATCACCCTCCCTCCAACATCAGCCCATCCCCATGCTTTTAAGCAAAGCTAATATGAGTGAGGCATTAGAATGCATGCATTTGCTATTTTCCTACCATTTCCACAGAAAGGATTATTCTAGATTTATTCATACTCGGGTTCTGAATTTGTAAGAAACACAAGATGGTAATCAAAGTTGGAGGGAGTTTACCTGACTCAGCTACTGTCATCGCATTCTGTTTCAAATACGGAAGTTTGAATTTCATCTGATTTGGCCGGGCACTTTGACAACACTCAAAAGAGTTTTAGAAAAGTACATAAATATTTCCAATTCAGGAGCATAGCTAAATATTAACATTTCTACTTTCAGATACATGCTCATTGTGTGCCAGGCAGGTTGACCAACATGCATCACATATATTGCTCATGGAGACTCATGAAAAATGTAATAATAATAATAATACGCCGGGCGGTGGTGGCGTACACCTTTAATCCCAGCACTCGGGAGGCAGAGGCAGGCGGATCTCTGTGAGTTCGAGATCAGCCTGGTCTACAAGAGCTAGTTCCAGGACAGGCTCCAAAACCACAGAGAAACCCTGTCTCAAAAAACAAAGAACAAAAAAAAAAAAAAAGAAAAATGTAATAATGGTAGGGGTGTTATTGACAATTCACAGGTATAGTTTTGAGCAATTATCACTCACTCATGTGATGCCTTTTAGTTGTCATACTGAGATTTTTTAATTTTTAGCTAGTCTAAATTAAAGAATTACATTTCTCTTACATTAGTAAGAGAAAAAAGATTCTTGAAATACATACAGGGAGGAAAATCTCTGCTTTGTTATACAATACTGTTTGGACCAATTATATATCCTGTTTCACAGTAGTTAGAATAATCAAAGAACATAATAATAAATAGAAAAGCTGGGAAACATTATAATTCAAGTGAATCTAAAAGACTTATATAGAATATTCATCAACAAAGAGCAGGATGCCTGTTGTTCTCAAAAGATGTCTTGATTCTCTTCAAGAATAGACCATATGTTTGAACACAAAACATCCAAATAAATTTTAAAAGACACAAATATTTTCTTGGCACAATAGAATGATACTAAAATTAATGAAGAAAAATTTTAAATTTCTCAGAGATGTAGAAATTAACATACTCTTAAACAATGAATAATTCACAGCAGAAATCTCAGGGGAAATTTTTAAAAAACACCCAAGATGAATGAAAATAAACCATACCACCAAAATTCATCGATGCAGTGAAGGAAATACTCGAGGGAAATTACAATCGCAAATGCCTACATTAAAAATGAATACTCAAAAGAATTAACTAATTGTACATTTTAACGAAACAGCTAACAAAGACTGAACAAAAGTAGGATTCAGTGGAAGGGGACAATGATTGGAACAAAGATAAACAAGGTAAACAAAAGAAATTTAAGCCTTAATCCCTATTAACCCACAAACTGGAAATGTATGTCAAGCAAAGAAAACGGTGGAGTTTTCTCTCTGAAGGAGAGCAAGCTGAGCTAAGACAAGATAATTCATGGAATCATTCTATTCACACTAACTAGGTGTTGAGCTTCTTATGGTTTCTTTGGCTATTGTACATACATTGTATCTTTGTTTATGGTAATAGGAAGCAAAAATATAAATTTTGTGCATAATGTTCTATGTACAGAAGAGAAAAAGCTCATGGAAACAGCAAAACGTAGTAAGTGGCACAGTTATTTTTCTTTAGAAAACATTTGTAACTCTTTGCTGTAATGAAATGGTAAGTGCCAATATATTTTTCTTAACCTTTTGCAGTTCAAAACTTTCTTGCTTTGACATTGTTTATAAAGATTTGATATACTTGCCATTTAATATGTTCTTTTATCTAATTTTAAGAACTCATTAAAATGGTATATTTTATGGTATACTAAATAAAGAACATGTAAATTAAAAAATGTTGTGGAGAAAGCTAAGTTAAGCATTTTCTTTTATATGTCACCTTGACCATTGTGTTTGACAAGTGGAAAAGTGTATTTTACTAAAGATAAAATAGCAGTAGAAATGTAATTAATACAAGATAGCTTATAATCTATGTATATATAGAACAAGAGCAATTCATTTAGTGCTGATTCTTGAGCAAAATCATTTAAAAAGTATAACTTAGCAGATGAATGAAAGTGAAAATAAAGGGGGAAAACTGTCATGATACCATTTTAAATTGCTCCTTAGAGTCATCTGGAAGGACAAGCCATTTAACTTGTCAATGTGTGCTCCAGTCACAAGACAGTATACAAGACTATAAAGACATGAAGGTTTATGAGTCCAATCTGAAAACTCAGTTTTCTCCCTTCTTTAAACCTCTATTAAATGACCTAGGAAAAGAAACATTTTACTGTTAACTTATATTCTTTTTGCAACCATAATAAATACGCTATTTTAGCAAATGCAGAAAGATATTCAAATTATAGAAACCATACTGTTGTCATCATTAGATTCCATGACATACCTGTAAAAATGGAAGGAGTTACAGTACACAAATTAATAAATTATGTCAAATGAAATATGAAATATGACATATTTGAAATATGTCAAATCATTCACATACAGCCAATGTGAAGAACAAAGGAAAATACTAAACAAGTCTAGGAATTTATATAAAAACAGAGAATAAGGTTGCTTTTAAGTTTATAAAAAGTACCTATATGTATTTTCTACTTTGATATTCTTCTACTCTACCACCCAGGAACATATAACTCCTCTACATTTTAAATTTTCAAATATATATTTCTCATGGGTTAGTTTACCAAACCTCTCAGCTATCTCTCTTCATTCCTTTCTTCTTTTCTCTATCAAGAACGCTTTATTGTTGTATATCACATCTTCCATTATTTCTTCCTACCATTCTGTTTCATCTGTATTCACCTCTTCTCTATCTACATTTAACAATGGACTGCCAACAATTCAGTTTTTAATCCTGTTTACTGTAGTGCTATAGAAGCTCGTCTTCATCCATCCACCTGTAGCCTATGGTTCTCCTTTTATATAAGGGAACTTCAAAAGTACTTAATGTCAGCCTATACCATTTGGTATTTGTTTTGTTCACACTGTAACAGAAAATCATCTTCGCTGAGAAAATTCACAGTTTCACCAGCTCCAGGCCATGCTTACTCTATCCTATTGCTTTGTTCATACCAATACATAATACTCTTTTGAGAAGTGTGTGGCAGAGCAAAAATATGAGGGATAGGAATCAGGTAACAAGTTCAGATAGTTTAGCATCCCAGTGCAGCCTTAAGGGCAAAACTCAATGACCTAACTCCTCCAAGTAGATCTCTTGCTGAAGCTTTCTCCATCTCCCAATGGAACCGTCAGCATCAGACCAGACTTCTAATATAAGAGTCTTTGAGGGCTATTTAAGATCCCACGACAGTAGTCTTCTAGAATGAAGACAACTCCATTTGAATATTCTTCATATAATCTGAATGCAACATTTCACATGTGGAATTAATAATTCCAGTTCTACTGCAAATCAGAGAGCATGAGTTCAATGCTAATCCAACTCCACAAATCAAGATTGTTACTTTGATATTGAGTCATCCCTCCCTTAAATTCTAAGTAACTCTCTAAACATGCTCACAGCTTATTACCTCTTATTTTTACTTCTGAAATTCTAGTTCAATTGATCACCATCTTTCACGTTGGATTGTTATCTTGTGCTACAATATTTTCCCCCCTCTTTCATTCTGAATTACCTCTAATACTTTTTCCTCAAGCAAAATGATCTTCCCTCAGATAAACTAATCTCTCTGTGATTCCCTCCTACCCACAACATGTCAGTGACTTGTCAGCTCTCCTTGGAACAAAGGCTAAACTTAAAATACCCTGTAAGGCAGTCTGGTCCCATCCATTCCCTTTCACTTTAGCCTCACTTCTTAGAATAGCTTTTAGAGTTAGCCACCCAGTTACACTGAGTCTTTTGTCAGAATCTTGGAACTGATGTGTAATTTTTCTCCCTTGAATTTAAGCACATGGTTTCCCGGGCTTATAATACTTTTCCTGGGCTCTGGGATGACAGTTACTCCAACTCATCCTTTAGGTCTCAGTTTAAATCTCACTTCAATGACTATGTAAAGCTGCATTTTTCTTCTTATATAGTTTTGCAACATGCCCCACTCTCCTTTATTACCTGTATTATAATTGAATCTCCTGTTACATTGCAATCTTAAGTGACAGGAGCTGTGTATACTTTGCTCATTTATGTCTGCCTAGTTCCATATCAGACTTAGAATTTATTAAGCATTCAACCTTGCTACTTGCCTCATAGAGACATAATTCTCTCAATTTCTCTAGCTTTTGCCTATAAAATATGTATGTCTTTAGTGATCTCTGTCATTTTCTTTATTCTTAAAGAAACAGAAAGTTCTGTTTGCTTTACAGCCTAACACAACTGTGGATATCTTGTTCTTAAATGGTTCTGCCCAGACATTGACTATTTACTTTGTCTCAAGTATTTTTGACAAATTTTTTCCGGGTAAACACCTATATAGCAGAATACAAACTATCCAAACAGTCTTGCAGATACTTGTCCTTAGGTCTGCATTTTTACTTCCATGTTGGGAAGCACTATTTTTGCATTGCCCCTAGACAGATCATAAAGTCCCGGCTATGTTACTGACACATCAAGGTGACCATTATATACACTTGGTTTCTTAAAGAGAGGTCCTTGCCAATAATTCACTTGAATCAAAGATAATTGTCGAGTATAGCACTTCTCGATCTGTATGTTGTGACCCCTTCAGCAATCCTTTATCTCCAAAATATTTACATTATGATTCATAACAGTAGCAAAATTACAGTTATTAATTATTAACAAAAAATAATTTTGTGGTTGTAATCACCACAACATGAAAAATTGTATTCAACTGTCACAACATTAGGAAGGTTTAAACCACTGGTTTTTGCTGCTTTCTTCTACCCCATATATACTTAAGGCTGATGACTACACTGCCAAAATCCATGGAAACTTAATTTGTAATTGTGAAGGAATTTAGAAGCAGGGAGTCTGTAGACATAACCAAGTTTAAAGGGAATCATACTGGTTCAAGATAGGCACTAATCTAGTAAGTACTACCTTTATGAAACAAAGGAGAATTGCACAAAGACACAGACACAGGTGCATGTGCACACACGTGCACACACACAAAGTGAGAGAGAGAGAGAGAGAGAGAGAGAGAGAGAGAGAGAGAGAGAGAGAGAACTTGTAGAACAAAAGAACATAGTAGGTGAATATGGAGACAGTGCTGGAGTAGTTCATCAGTAAGCCTAGAAAAGGAGGCAAGGATTTCTGATAGTCACCAGCTGATAGAGCGAGGTTAGGATCAATCCATCTAAGAGTTCTTAGAAAAGATATGGCCCTGATGATTTCAGACTCCTAGTTTCCAAGTTTGAATTTTAAAGTTAGTAAGGTAGCTCTGGGAAACAAACAATCTGAAATTCAGGGAAAAAACTTTTGGTAGTTGCTGGTTATCTAATTCCAAAGAGAGTCCTGACAGTCAAGCTTCCCAAGATTACACAAAGTCCTGGGTTACTCTTCTGCCCCACAAAGCTAATACAAGTGACTAAACACTATTTGACCTTGGATGTAGTTGTTATGCTATTTTACCCATAGCAGGATACTTTCTTATTTAATTTTATCTAAATCATAGGATATTAAATAAATCACACTTGAGATTTCTTATAGTCATGCATGGCTAAATAACTGGATTTACAGCAAGGAAGACTACCTGCGGCCACTCCCTGAGGTCTGCTTCTATTTGTGGCCTCTGAGGCAGGTTTCTGATCCTGTTAGTGTTTCGAGGACATGCTTGGTAATGAATGTTATGCTTGAACACAAATAAGAACCTAGTATTTCCTGTGCTTCCTTCCAGTTCACTTTTAACACGAACCCTGAAAGGTTTCAAGTCACAAGGAAATGAGAGACTGAATGTATGGCATGGGCATGACATTTGTTTCAGCTACTCTAAGACCCCTAGCATCTGCTGAACTAATGAGCCCATTTTACTTATACTGTCTGCTGGGAGGCTCATTGGAGCCCTTTCATTTTATGATCAACATATCATAACTACTTTGCCTATGGATGTCTCAACAACTCTCGCTTTCATGTAAATTCATGTTCATTTTCACTTGTGCACACATACTCATATACACTGAACACACTTTTTTCTCATGTAGCTAAAGAATCATCCACCCAATCATCATACTGTATCTATATCCACAGAGAGTGTGAGTTAATTTAATTTGCTTTCAAAAGAAAGGATGGAACATTCCCAGTGAAATTTTAAAAACAAAAATGCTGGTTCAATAAAGCAGAATAATGAGATAAGAGAATTTCCCTGCTTTGAGGTTATCTGTACTTCTGAAAGTTAATAGACTTGGTAGAGGGGGAAAAAGCCCTCAGTGATATTTTGGTTAGAGTTTCAAAGTCAAAAAAGGCATAAAAAAACCTATTGGGCAGCAAGACATTACCTGGTAGAATCCAAAGGTCACCGCTCATGCTTCGTCTTCTACCCATAGACATAGACTCCTCTGGAGTGCACTTTAGGGAAATCTTGTCAGGAGAAGCGGTGCCTGAAGCAACCCTTGATCTGAGCTATACCTGTAATCTTCATAATTGCTCCGCTAAAACTAATGAAAAATTAGACTAGAATTTATCCTTGAAACATTCATAGCGAAGTACAAGATTCCTCTTGTTCTGTTAGTCATTAGTCTCTGAAAAAGCATTGTGGGAGTAAATGTCAGCTTAACTCTTTCTTCAAGCCATGGATCTTCTAAGTTAATAGGGGGCGGGGGGAAAATCCAGACACAGCAATTACAGAGATGGGCAAATGAGCGAAAAAACAAGCCTGTCTGATGAAGAGATATTTCAGGGATTATGATATTCTAATGCAAATGCTACCATTTCCAACGCTTTGTTAAAAGGAGACGCTGTTCTGATGCTATTGCCCATGTAAGGCAGGGATTGTGGGTGGGGTAGACATCTTGAACTTGAAAGGTCACTCTCCTTTTGAAGTGGACTCCTCTGGGGAAAGAGGTAATAATTCTGACACTGTACCTGGATCCCTGAAGCAGACAGTGTTGCCATCAGTGAGCAGAGCATTTCAACCCAGGCATATCTGTGAGAAGATAATGACCTTGTAGCTGCTACTGTCTGTCAAGTAACAGACAGATGGCACTACCATGACAAAGAATAAAAATTAAATAAATTTAACAAAAAGCAAAAGTAAGCTAAATCATTTCAATCTGATCATGGTGAAATGTACTTCATCACTGAGCTTTAAGTGTTAAAGAATTCTAAAGAAGGTAAAGTTCACGAGGCAATGTATAGGCCAGATCTGGCTTGCATAGTGGCTTCAGGAAAATGTAGCTACCATCCTTTTGGGGACTCCTGCCATCACGAATAGCTACTATAAAAAGCTCAACTCTGATTCTAAAGAACTCTATTTCTCTTTCCAAAGCAAATAAATTTTTCTGCATATTGAAGTTCACTTATTACTCCCTTTCCCTAGATTTAATAAAGTAGGTATTGACTAGAAAGTAGAAAGCTTTCCTTTCCCTAGAGAAACTTAATCAATGTAGGACCTGGACTTCTCATCAAAGAAGGGTAATGCCACAGCTTTGCCACCAGCCTTAGTAAGGGTGAAATGCTTACTAGCTAACCCTCAGGGTATTCTTATGAAGTATGATGTGAGAGATTTACTATAATGATCTCTTTTATAGATATGACTACATATATAGTTTTATAGACCTCCCATGTCATGTGTGTTCCATTGGAAGTTCATCCCATTTTCTCCATTTGATATTTTTAAAACACTCAGCTTGCCCTGTACCTTGCATTCCTCCTAGTAACAGTTCACTTTCTCCACTTTGCCTCTTTCATCTGGAGAGCTTGGTATCCACAGCTCACAACTGCCTTCTTCCTGGATTCCTTCCATTTTAGTTTTACATAGTTCTTTTCTTCACTGAAGCTCCAACATTTCTGCTGAGCCCTTAGCTCACGGATCTATATTACCTTACCACACTCTCATCGTCAAGCTGAAGTTCGGCATGCTTTCCTGCACTTTTTATAGGAGCAGATTCAGCAGCTCAATTTTATATTTATATAGATATGTTTATACATATATATTACATCCTTTCTATGTCAGGGCTGTGATATCTTTATCCTGGGAAAAAGACAAGTAATAAGCAAAGTAAAATATTAATTATACATGTGGCTAATGTAGATAAGAATAATGGGGGTTAATATAAGTTAAAAGAGTTAATAAGAAGCTTGAGCTAATGGGCCAATCAGTTTATCATTAATATAGACCTCTGTGTGATTTCTTTGAGGATAAATGGCTATGGGACATGGTAGAAGGAGAGAAACCTGGCAGGACAGAAATGTACCACAACGATGCATTAGACATGCTTTGATATGGGAAGGGGAAATTAAATTATAAATAAACTTTATAAGCTATTTATTTATTTGGATTTATTATTTTGAAGTAAGTATTTGTTAATAGTCCTGAATGGCCTATCGAAGGCTGCCCCCAAACACTCAGAAATCCTTCTACTTAGTCTTTCAAATCCTAAAATTATAGATGTGTGTCTCCCATGCCCAGATTTCTTGTTAAGTTCATTGTGGGTTTTAGAGGTTGCACTGATTCTCTGATTCTTCTGTCTTGTCAATTATATAAGCAGCATAATCTGCATAAGAAAACCTTATTGAATGGAGATGTGGCTACTGACTTTTCAAAATCATATCAGATATATTAAAAATAGAGGATTTTTAGGATAACTATAACACCAGTTGCTGAGAGCCTTGCTCTTAATGGGTCCGATGACCTGGCATGGATGTGTGAAGTCAGTGAAATGAAGAAAAGTCTGACCACTGTTTCGAACAAGTGATTCTGGATAGCCTGAGTCATTTTTATCTACACTGTTTCAATAGTTTGCATGAGAAGTTTAAAATTGTATTTGTTTCTTTAAATTTCTAGTACTAATTACAATAATTGCCAGTTTGTTCACTCATCTCCTTCCCTTTCTGTCCTTCAAGTTCCCCACTGGTAATCATTACCTACTTGATTCATAGCCTTAATAACAGAAGCATAAGCAGTATAGCAAGTAACAAAGGAAGTTTCCTAATTAGGCACATCTACGGGTGGAACAGTGTGCCCAGTTGGCAGCCTTGTGTTTACAGCATCATGCAAAGTGAAAGAAAATTTAGCTCTAATGCAATTTAATCTCTCACAATCAACTCAGCCAAGGTTGAATCACTTCATTCTATATTTTATACTACTCTGTCTCCTATAGGGGTTATACCAGGTTTATTCCTATCACCCTGTAAACTATATAATTAAAATGTTTACTCTTAATTGTTGGCCATGCTTGTTCTTCTTTCTCATATCCACTTCCTCTCAGCTTCCTACAGGGTTGCTTCCTACCGTGCTGACACAGCTTTAGAGAAGAGGGTGCTGTGGGATTCTATGATTCTGCTTCATTCCCTGTTCCTAGATTGTTCCCATTAACTATGATATCATCTACTTATTAACATTTCTCCTAGAATCTTGTGGTCAAAATCATTCTCTCCAGGACAATTATGGAAATTTTAAAATTGTCATGAACTTCTGTGACTCTTTTATGCCAGTCACAAGCTGCATTGGAAAGGCAACATCCTGTTCTTAAGAATCCTGAATTCATGGTCACACCTAAAACATCAAAGACTTTAGGAGCTAAATCAGATTCACTGTGTATTTTTAACAACATTTGCTCTGGTTCACCCAGAGGATAATCATCAGGGGAAAGTTTTCCTAATACAATAACCATTTCATCAGTGGCTCTAAGAAAGTGAAACTAAAGGCAACCAGCAATCATTTGTGTAGAAAAGCAAGGAGAGCATGTAGCAATATGTTCATGGGGTCACACCCAGAATTATACAGCAAACTATCCATTGGTCTTGCCAAAAATGGTTTAAATTCCTTCTGGCCTTGCTGAATTGTTTGTGCTATTCTCAGGTCTTGTTTCCCAAAGAAGTCCCATGGCTTCTGGTAGCCAGCTACTCAGGAGGCTGATGCAGAAACAATGTATTATCATAGCCAGACTGAGCTATAAAGTGAGATCAATGCAAGATAGAAACTATCAAACTTCAAAGTAAAACCATGGCTGAGCACACAGCTCCCAGCACCTAGTCAACTGCCTGGAACTGTTTCTTGTTGTGGAATATTACTTTAACTGTGCAAAGATGTGTTACGTTTGCTCTGTAAAGATGGGTTACATTTGTTTTACCTTGCCTTCCTAAGGTATTTCGTTGATCTAATTAAAAGAAAAATGGAAAAAAACAATCATTAAGTGTTAGAGAGATAGACAGGTCTGGTGGACAGAGACAATGATAAGTAGGAAGAGGAATCTAGGCTCAAAAGAGCATAGAAATCAAGGGAGGAAGAGTGGGAGAAACCCAGGGCCAGCCAGGCAGCGAACAGCTGGCCAGATATGAAAGAAGCAGGAAAAGTAGGGCATATAGAATGGAAGAAAAGCCTGGAAGCAAAACATAGAAGAGAAACAGTTAATATAAGTTATAAGAGCTAGTGGGACAAGCCTAAACTAAGGTTGAGCATTCAAAGCTAATAGTAAAGTCTCCATGTCACGATTTGGGAGCTGTTTTGGTGGCCCAAAAGAAAGCCTGCTACAGTTTTCTAAGAAACCACTTGCTCAAGGAATGTTCACATGAGAGCCGCTTTTGTAAGGTCAAGACTAAGACAGCCATGATCAGTGGTGAAAAAAAGTAGGTTGTCAAAATCTAAAGTGTTCTACAAGAAATAGACAAGCAGGGTACTTTGGAGAAAGGAGGGGAAGAATTAGAATGGGTTGGTGTACCTGAGAAGATAAAGATGGTGATAAAACATGCAGGACCAGTAGGAGTTAGACAGCTCAAGATAAAGAAGGGGGTACAAAGAACGTTCCATTTACTTGCAGTAGAATATCAAGGAAAGGTCAGCAGCACCTGTCTGGCTTCAGTACAGGCATTAAGATGTGGTGCTTGCCTGCAGGTAATTAAGAGAAATACTAATGCACCTAAAATTAGTTCAACTTTTATTATGCTTCTCAGTTCCTCAGTAGCATCAGCATTAGTACCTATATTCCAAAATGATTGCCTCAGGTACTTCATACATATGTATGCTGTGATTGTTTGAGATTTTTTTTTTCTCCCTTTAATGGCTGCTATGCTTTTTGCAGACATGCTTTGAAATAGTTTTCAATGATCTGAATTTTTTTCTAGTGCAACATATACACTCACTCTATATAGTACTCCATATTTCTGTATTCAAAAAAATAGGCTTGAGACGAGCAATAATAATACAGTAACTGGAAGATACTAAAATGGGTCCTTGATCATTTATATTCTGTCATTTGAGAATGCCAGGATAAATGGCTAAAGTCTTTTGTAATATCAGAGAATATGACATGGATGATATTTTACTATAAAAATATAGTACTCGGCAAGGCAGTGCTGGTGCATGCCTTTAATCCTAGCACTTGGGAAGCAGAGGCAGGTGAATCTCTGTAAGTTTAGGGATAGTGTCTACACAGCAAGTTCTAGGACAGACTCCAAAGCTATAGAGAAACACTGTCTGAAGCCCCCCTCCCCCCAAAACCAACAACAATAAAAAGAATATAGTACTGAACTTCATGCCTGTTCAACATGAGAAATCTGTCTGGTACTAAAAACCTAGCCAGTTACCAAGGTCTAGTGAAGTCATAGACCTTGGAGAACTTACAACCACCAGGTTACTAAACCAGTGTAGTCCTTATATACTCTCCATTTGTCCTTATGATTTCAGATAAGGATAGTTCTCACCAGTACCTCATTGTGGAAACGTCTCTTTGCAATAGTAGAGTCATCACAATAAATAAATAAATAAATAAATAAATAAATGAAAACCAACGACACAAACAAACAAACAAACACAAAAATGATCAAAATGCAAAACTGTGGAGACTATAGTCCCAGTGGGTACATCTACAAAACAGTTCTGACACCAAAGGCTCAGAGGGCATTGAAGAAGGGCACAAGGTGGATTATAAGTACTCTCAGGGGATTTGGGAGTTTGCTGTGAAATTGTGCCTCCTGGGAATGTCAGAGGCAACTCACAAAGTCTCCCTAACAGATCTGCCTAACTTGAAATATATAAGGCAAAAAAAATAATAGACAAGCTAAAATGGATTTGGAAAGTCAAGGAGACTAAATGTGCACAAAAAACTCCAAGAATGGTAGAAATCTAGAGTAGGGCAAATCATCTTCCTGGGACTTAACCCATACCAATTGGCTATCCAACACCAAATAGTAAGACCAGAAGACATACATACAAGCAAAATTACACAGACTGAGCAGGTTTTACTTAGTAATATAACAACAATGCTAAAGAGACCATGAATTCGAAAGAGAGCAGGGAGGGTTATGTGGGAGGATTCAAAGGAGGAAAAGTATTAAAAGAAAAAAAAACAGTCATTCTTTAAATGCCTTAAGTAATGTCAAACACCAGGTATGGTAATACATGCCTTTATCCCATCACTCCAGACAGGGAGCCTTATTTACATAGTGAAACCTTGTTTCACAGGGTTTTGTTGTTGTTGTTGTTAATATTGGATTTCTTTTAGCTCTTTCATCTTGTCTTGTGTATAGTGCTGAGAGGTATTTTAGAATCTGTTCCTACCTCAAACAAAAATCTAATGTTCCCGCTAAGTTCCAGTTCCCTTAAGGAGATAGCATTGATTCCACCCAGGAAGTGGTGTCTACAGAACGTTTTGGCCTAGGGTGTAAGCCTGACTTGTTTTTGTTCTAGTAATAGAATGTTTCAATATGAATGTAGTCCATGACCTTCAATTGGTATGTTCATTTCCTTGTATCATGTTAATGTAGCTTTTGTCTTACATTGGCTTACTGAATTGACCTTTTGGGGTCAGGAGTATTTTAAATAGTTGGAAATTAAACATGAGTGAATTTTTAATACTCGTTGGAATTCCCTCCTCTGATACTATCCTATATGTTTCTATGTTTTATTATTTTCATTAATGCCTTCCTATTCTTGACTGTATTTCTAAATCCCCATGCCTCTACCCTGGTGAGAGGTATTTTCTTGTTGAGGCTTGTCCCTGACTGTATAGGAAATATCCCTGGATGTTTTTAATATATCAATAGGCAACTTTGGGATTCATATGAAATACATTAACTGCTGAGACACAAGAAGACATGGACATGGCTTCTACATGTGGGTTCATTGTGAAATGGGATATTATTGACTTTTCTAAACACATTTATTTAAACTGGATTTTCCTGTTAACACAGAAGCTTCCCTAACTGACTGTTTTTCAGTAAGTCACAACTTTTATGGCTTTCTTAGTTTAGGTTCTCTCTTTCCAAATAAACTTGAATTTTCTCACAGTTCTTGCCTCAAAGACACACTTTTCTTATTTTACCAATTAGCTAGTTATCCAAAGATAAAATGCAAACTGCTATCAGAAACTTAAACACCTAAATCACATAATGGTCTGTTGTGATTTGAAAGAGAATGGGTTCCATGGGTTCATATTTAAATACTTGATCCTCAGTTGGTGGAACTGTTTGGGAAAGATTAGGGAGGGTGACTTATTGAAGAAGGTATATACCACTGTGGGCAGCCTTTATGATTTCTGGTCTCATGCCATTTCCAGTGTACTCTGCCTCCTGCTTATGGAGCATGATGTGAACTCTTTACTCTTTCTTGTTCTGTGCCATTGTTCCTGCAGACTTGGATTGTAGGCCTCTGAAATGAAAAACCCAATTAAATGTTTTCCTTTTTTTTTTTTTTTTAAAATATTTATTTATTTATTATGTATACAATATTTTGTTTGTGTGTATGCCTGCAGGCCAGAATTGGGCAGCAGACCTCATTATAGATGGTTGTGAGCCACCATGTGGTTGCTGGGAATTGAACTCAGGACCTTTGGAAGAGCAGGCAATGCTCTTACCCTCTGAGCCATCTCTCCAGCCCATGTTTTCCTTTTTTTGAAAGTTGCCTTGGTGAATGTATTTTGTCACATTGATAGAGAGGCCACTAAGAGGGTCAGTACCAAGGAACAGGCTACTTCTGTGTCAGGCCTGACCATACTTGATTTTGGAGGAATATGAAAGACCTCTGGGTTAGAAAAGCAATGGAACACTATGAGCAGAACCCAATGGGCCATCCTGGTTGGAGCATAGAGGACAGTAGTCCTGAAAGCCATACTGACTGTAGAGACCTAGCTCAAGAGATTTCAGAGGGAGACAATTTTTATGAGCAACTGGGCTTACAAACATTCTTTTGATGTTTATGTCACAGAATGTGAGTACTTTTTGCCCTTGTCCTAAGACTCGTCCTGAGGCTAAAAGAAAAAATAATGGTTTGCTTTTGTTGATAGGAAAGATTTCAAACATTCTGAAAATAACTAATCATGTGATGATTAGCATTTGTTCTTATGCAGATCAAAAATGAAAAGATCCAGTGGACCAAAAAGAAATCCAAAATGTAGAGTTTGAAGAGAAAAAAGTTCACCACAGTCAAGGTTTGCCTGAAAGAGACAGAAGATCAAGGACAGGCCTGATCTGCTTTGAAATAAAGAAAGGGCTGTCCTTGAGGAAAGACTCCACCCAGTTAGGCTTTCAACTTGGGAAAAGAAAAGTTCCCAGGAATTTTTTGCTCCTAAAAAGGAACAACAAAGATAAGCTGCTAAAAAACATTTGAAGGGACCAAGCTCCATTCTTGGCTGGTGAATTTGTCCCTGTGGTTGTGGTGTTAGGGTGATGAAGGAAACACAAGTGGTTGTGCAATCTTCCATGATTAAGGAGAGCCTGTGAGGCCAGGAATATGGCTATGGAATCCCTGAGAGGTAATCCTGCCAAGCCGTGGAAAGGAAGCCTGTATTGTGTGGTGCTCTGAAGGTGTTAGATGTGTCAGTGCCAGGGGAAAGCTGCCAAGAAGTGATCTACACAGGGAGTGGAAGCAGATCAAGCTATAGGCAGTAAAAACAAAAGGTAGAAATATAAATGCTCTAACATTCATTATGTTGCTAAGGGATTTGGAGTTTTCCTTATTGAGTTTTGGTCTTGTTTTGTTCAGTACTCTTCACTGTCTCAGTTTCTCCTTTTTGAAATAGTAATACTCATTTTGTGCCATTATATGCAGGACATATTTACTTCACATGGAGTAAAGTTAAGAGATGGCATTGAGTTTAAGAATTGACATTTTGTTGTTTGTTTTTTGAGATACAGTTTCTCTGTGTAACATTGTTTAGATGTCCTGGAACTCACTCTGTAGACCAGGCTGGCCTCAGCCTCATAGAAATCTGCCTGCCTCTGCCGCTGACTCTCCAAGTACTGGAATAAAGTCATGTGCCACCACAAGCATGCAAAAAAAAAAAAAAAAAAAAGAGTTTGAACTGCGTACTTTTAGACAATTGAAAATGAAAAATGATGGGGACTTTTGAAATGGAAGTAGTTGCAGTTTGTTTTATGATATAGCAAGGAGCCAATGGGACCCAGGAGTGGAACATGGTGTTAAAATAAGAAGGCCTTCCCCTACCCTCCTACCACTCTTCTTATATTTGAATATTTAATCCAAAGTTGATGGAACCTTTTGGGAAAGATTAGTCATTATGGCCTTCTTAGAAGATGCATGTCACTGGGGTTAGGGGTAAGTAAACTTTGAAATGTCAAAAATGTCATTTTTAATATACCTTTCTGTGTGTCTCTTTATGAATCAAGATGTGAGCTATTAGGTATTCCTTATTGTATGCCTTTGCTCCACCACTGTGGACTCTAACACTCTGTAACCATAAACATAGAACACTACTGTCAATTTCTTGTTTAAGGAGCACCCCTCATCTGCCACCTTGATTTCTTAAAATAATACTGTATTTTGCCAGGTAGTAGTGGTGCACACCTTTAATCCCAGCACTCAGAAGGCAGAGGCAAATGAATTTCTGTGAGTTCGAGGCCAAGCTGGTCTACAAGAGCTAGTTCTAGGACAGGCTCCAAAGCTACAGAGAAACACAATCTCAAAAAACCCAAAACCAAAACCAAAACAACAACAACAACAAAAACCCAAATCCCCAAAACCAACCAAACAAAAAAACCTGATACTGTATCTTTTTATTTATTTAACTTTGTGAATAATGTTGTTATTTCAATATTTCATGTAAATCTTCTGTCAGATACAGTGTCAATATGGAAGAAAAAAATGAAATCGTGATTATGATGACTGTTAGCATTAATATGATCCAGGACTTTATAGCTTTCTTTGTCAAGTATTTCTGCCCTAAAACAATTCTCCTACTTATTCAACTTCAATATTATAAGATCCTAGAAATGAGCCTTCCTAGTATCATGCGACACAAACAATATTTGGCTGCCTTACTAAAAACCTCTTTGCACAACACTTAGAAATGTAAATCTATGTTATCAGAAAAAAAATCAATGTTGAAGAGCCCATGAAGCTTATTAATTCACTACAGTTTCCTCATTGTGAAGAACAGAATACTATAGATTCAGAGTCATATCAACTTGGACTGTCCCTTTAAAAGATACCCATTGCCCACATCAGATTCTGATCAAACATCCGTTTGGGGACTCTAAAACCCCTCAGAATGTACGTTTAAAGTATCACTAGCTTCCAGCAACTCTAAAGCTCAGAATGTCACCCTATGGATCGGAGACCCATAGCAGAGATACCATTGTTCCGATGGAATGCATCTTTCTGGATCTCTACCAATACATTCAATAAATGCCTTGATTTTTGTTCTGTAGCTATTATGAATCCACTTCTACATTAGACATGTAATTTGGTTTAGCATAAATTTGTGTAGCAGGAAATAGTTACTTATTTATGATTCAGAATAAACTATCCTTTTTTTTGAGGTGAGAGCTCTGTTTATATTAACAGTCTTGGCTACATTTTGACCATTTCAATAGCCTGGTGTGATTTCAATCATCAACCTTCAATCCGGTTCTCACGTTTCTCTCCCCTGCAAGAAACTTGAATTTCTATAGCTTTCCTGAAGTCACACTACTCTCAGTGATCTGTGGAAGTTTTCTATCTTTCTTCTGCTTCTATACTCTGCAGTCTCTGCAGAATTATGTTCTGTTTACCAGGCATCCTTGAGAGAATCTCATCTTTGTTTTATTACTCATTATTTTCCTATTCCCATGACTTCAAAGATGAACCAAAATATTCCTCAAAGTTATTTTTTCTGAGTGCATCTTATAAATGAGACATTTTTTTTATACTCATAGTCAAACATGGAAAATTTGGAGGAAAAAAAAATGCCTTTTGATCTTGTCCAATACCTTAAAAGGATCTTGGAAGTATATGTTGTTCAAAAGATGTTACTTTTCTTGAGCTAGTTAGCTTGGGCATTTTAAACCATTTCGAAATTATTTCACAACAGGAATTACTTAATAAAAATGAAAGGACCCTACTATTTGATCATAATGGAAGAAAGAGAGCAGGATGGCCACCTTAGAATATATATAATGAAAAACAGAAAACAAAATTAAAACTGCCTTCAACGTGGGCACTTAAGATTTTGACTATTGTAATTAACTTGGAAGGTGGAGGCAGAGATCAAGAGCTCAAGGTCATTATTGGGTATTATTGGGCATATGTTATTTCCAGGCCAGGCTGTACTTACACAAAACCTCATCTCCACAAACCAAAAGGAAGAAATAGTGTCATGAATAGAAAGGTCATTCGTAAGAACTAGAATAATAAACCAAGCTTAAATCCCAGTGGTGTGGTTCAGTCCCAAGGAGATTAAATTTTTTCTCCTCTCTATAAAGGTTATTAAGTACTGAGAAGAATTAATGAGGAAATTTAAAAGTTAAGGAGGAAATTCATCCCTTTAGCATTTTCAGCAACAGGAAAAGGACCAATATTTATTATCTGGAAAAAAAAAAACAAAAACAGGAAAAAGAGTTGAACTGCCCTAGTTCTTAATCTGTTTATTATGATATAGGCTAGGCTAAGAAGATTACAATGAACTCATACATGAAAAAGTAAGTATGCATGTGGTGGTTTGAATATCAATGCCCCTAACAGGCTTATATTTAAATGTATAGTGATCAGGGAGAGGAAATATTTGAAAATGACTAGGAGGTGTGTTCTTGTTAGAGAAGGTGTGATGGTACTGAAAGAAGTGTCACTGGGTGCAGGCTTTATGTTTCAGTAACACTCCCTAGGCCCAGTGTCTATCTTTCTATCTATGAATCAGGATGTAACTTTCAACTCCTTCTCCAGCAAGATGTCCCCAATGCTTCCAGTCATGGCAATAAGACTAAACCTCTGAAACTGTAACCAAGTCCCCACTTACATGCTATCTTTTGTAAGAGTTGTCTTGATCATAGGGTCTCTTCACAACATTAAAATAGTGACTAAGATAATGCACTAAGAAATTAAGAAGAATTGTAACAAATAGTAGAGTACTATTAAGCCATTAATTCTAATTTCAGATGAAGATATATAAAAACAGATTTTTTTTTTTTTTTGATTTTTCGAGACAGAGTCTCTCTGTAGCTTTGGAGCCTGTCCCGGAACTAGCTCTTATAGACCAGACTACCCTCAAACTCACAAAGATCTGCCTGCTCCTGCCTCCGAAGTGCTGGAATTAAAGGTATTTACCACCATTGTCTGGCTAATTTTATGTTTTTGAGAATGGAATTTAATTATATTTCTCCCCCAAATTTCCTCCTTTTAAATACTCTCAGATAGCCTCCCCATTCCCCTTCAAATTCATGATCTCTTTTATTCATTCCTTGTTATTTTATGCAAACGTATTTGTATACAAATATATAGTGTGCAATATATTTGTAATATAAACTGTTCTGTTCATATAATGTTACTTATGTATATGTTTTTAGGGTCATTATTTGGTACCAGACAACCAACGGGTGTGGTATAAGCAATCATTTGTAAACCTCACAATGAAAGTCTAATTTTCTGGTAAAATTCTTCAAGTATTTAGTGATAAAATTGCATTCGAAAAATTATTTAGGCTTTCATTTTTAATACTCCAATATAATAAAAAAGAAATGAGATAGATTGACAGCAAGAGAGAGTTTTAAATACAAAATTGTTATTTTTTTTCTTGCTAATGTTTTTAGTTTTACTTCTTTTTGTTAAAATATATTTCTGGGGGGACCACATCCTGAAAAGAGAAGCTCACTCTTGAGTTTTTTTGTATGTAAGACTTTTAAAGAGAATCATATCATTGACCTAACTGTGAAAAATTCTGCCTCATGTTAGCTCAAACCTTTGATACATCTAATACACTAACAATATTATTCTTGACAGAAATTCAATGAATTTTAAATCTGGTTTCTATAAATCACTTATAAACTATAAGCAATCCTCACAGGTAGTCTTACTTTGTATTTATGAATCCTTCGGGGACAGATTTCTTACTATATCTCTATTTCATCAAAATACAAAAGAAATTGAGTATAATACCTTTGAAATTTTTTGTCTCTATACACATGTAATCATATCCAAAGAAGAGTTTGTGCAGGAAAAGTAAAACTTACTCACAATCAATTGCCCCTTTTACATCAAACACATTCATTGGGGACAGCGCTCATAGTCTTTTGTAGAATGATGTATAAAAGTCATTGGCTGAATACTTTAGAATTTAAGCTGAGTAAACCATCTTAGAGAATACAAAGTACTAGAACTCTAAAAAAGAAAAGGTTGTGAATAAAATTGAGACCCCTCACAAAGACGCCTGCCCTTTTTGAAAAAAAGACTTATTTTTGTGCTATATTCATAGCCCAGTTAGATACCCTAGCCATATGAGCTTGTTGTGAAGCTAAACATGTAGTCAATAAGGAAATAATAGCTCCCAGAGCTCACTGGTAGTCCAAGGGATAGGAGAAGGGAAACATAACAACCCCTAGCAATCAATGCTGCACTCTTGCCATTATATATTTCATTTAATTGTAGAGAAGTACAGAGAAGCTTCTGACTGGATAAAAGATGAACTTCCATATTAGCAAAGAAACAATTCCTTTAGTGAGAATGACTATAATAATCTCTTATTACTTCTAACCTTGCAGATGAAGTTTTAGTTGAAAGGTTATACCTTTAAGTATTAGGTTTGAAGTGTAAATGATGCCCTTCAACGTTTTCCCTTCAGCTTACTTGTCATTTAATTTTATGCTAATAACTGTAGACAAGTGCACTGAGAGACTACCATATGTAAAAGCGCCCTGGAGTTCATCAGGTAGAGCAAACCAGCTCACATTATGAAAAACAGGCAAGAATATTAAGAAAAATGAAGCAGAGAAAGCGTTGGATTGTAATAAAGTGAAGTTCAAAGACTGCAAATTAGGAAGTAGTCAGGAAGCAGACAGAACCTCATCAGAATTTAATTACTGGTTTTTAATCACACTGCAGTTTCACTGATAAATGCTGAGAGAATTATCAATTATTCTTGATATCACACACGCACACACAAACCCCTATATCACTCACAGGTTTGAGCAACTACATTGTTGTGTTAGGACAGTCACGCCATACTCATTTTGAACACACCACTGCATAAGACCTGTTAAGCTGTAGAAGAAAACAAAGAGAATTCCTTGTCTCCGGAAAGCTGGTGATATCGAATATTTTACAGAAACTTGCCTAGGCTATGTTGCCTGGATGTTTGGTCAACTGTCCACATGTTATTATGAAGGTATGCTATAATGTGATTAATATTTCAATAAATAGACTTTGAATAGAACAGAGTGTTTGCCCAGTTTGACAACCTCAGCTTCAGTTGAAGTTGTTGAAAGGAAAGATGGAGCCCCTAATTAGTAAGGAATTCTACCTCAAGACTGATTTCTGATTTGAGACTGTGGTCAAATTTCTTCTCCAGCATGCCCTTTGCTCTGCTCAATTTGTAGCTACCAAATTCCCATTTATAAGAGTCTGTCCCTTACACCTGCTCCCCTCAGCAAGCACACACATCATGTTGGCCCTGTTTTTCTGGAGAACCTTCCCTTTATTGCTATTCATTGTGAGCTGTCCCTTCTTTTAATTTTGTCCCACTCCTAATGGCATGATCACTCACTGAATTTTTATACATTCACTAATTTTCAAATTTTAAGGATGAGATACTTGTAAAGAGCTCCTGGTTACTCATTTACCTAGAACCAAGCACTGAAAGTAAATTGTGCATAGGCATTGCTTCAGCACCTAGTGCTAGAATGGTGTGGAAGACAGAAAGTTTCTGCTTTCAAAGTTTTCGTTTTTACAGAGACCAGTCAGGAACTTTCAAAAAGACTACTTTCAAAAGCAAGTTTGCATTAAGTGCCACTCAAGGCGGATTATTGGTTATACCTGAAGTTCCATAGAGTTAAAGTAGTTCCATTTTTGTGGCAGCATTTAGGCATTTGAAAAGTTCTAATAACCAGTCCCATATTTGGGAGCAGCTATGACAGACACTGGCAATGGATTCATAAAGAAAAAAAAGCATTTGAATTCACAGACTTCAGAATTCAGTACATGATTTGTTTGCTCTTCTACTTTAAAACATGTACCAAGGTGGTAAATCACAGGCACTTACCTGATGCACGCAAAGAAACTCTAAGGGTCTAGTGACCCCTTGTCTCTCACAATTAGCCTCTCAATGTCCTGACTTTGGCACTAGACGCCACCCCGTAACATTTAGCCACCTCTCTGTAGTGCGGAAGGCTGAGAACCAAGAGTTTTGCACACGACCTATATGGGGACATTTCAGTTTCCTACTACTGTCCACATGCATCAAGAAGTATAAAATAATGGCTTGATTAATTCATTCTCTTCTGGATTCATCCAATTTCTCTACCTCCTTTTATATCTAGGGCAATTTGAAGAGAGGAACAGCTATGGTAATTGAAATTTGTGTCGTTGATAGCATAAAATCAGAAGAAAATAAGTAGATACAGAAATACCAGATTTTCCTTATTAAAATTTAAACTGGGATTCTAATTTTGAACAAGAAAGTAGTCATTTTAAGTGATTATATAAAGTATTTGCATTGCAAACTCACATTCTGCTTCCTAGCTACTGTTACTTGCCCTAATTGAGGACTTCATTATTTCTTCATGAGTACTGTGAATAGATTCTTTGCGCCAAAACGATGTGCTGCATTAAAGCAACCTTAACCGCCTATGTTAAGCTGTAATTCTCCAATTATACATTTGCAGTGACTCCCTATATCAGGAAAAAAAACTTCAGATATTTCACTACCAAACTTGGTCTGTCATAGCTAACTCTCTAGCCCCAAATCAAGGTATATCCAATATCCCTGTAATCCTTTCCCCAACTCTGCACATGGTAAATGCATCTTACTTTTAGATTTTTTAATATATTTACATTAAAATATCATCACTTGAATTGTAGAATTATATATTTATAAATACTTTTTTCTGAAAGTGGATGGTAGTTACAATATGCAGTACCTTCAGGAACTGACTGAAATTGTGGTATTTAAAAAGACTGTTCTCAGAATCCATTTTACTGTTTGTTGTGAACCTATAAAAGTTTGATAGCATTTATTAGTCTTCTTATATTTAAGCTACTACTCATGTACTTGGCATTTTCTTTAACTACTAGAAAAATCATTAGACATTTCTGTCTTCAGAAACCCAACATAAAGATTTGTTTGAAATTATTCAGAAAGTACAGCTGTGGGGTTTTTCTTCAATAGCATATGGAATTTGTTGCATGATATTACAAGTGCTATCTACTAATATTTCCAAGGTTGCAGTCATGGCACACATATGATGGTAACGAGTAGCTGTCTAATTAGATTTAACATATACTAAACAAATGGAAATCATGCCTAATACTAGAAGCCTAGCCAACTATCTGGATATAGAAAAGTCATAGATCTTGGAGTAAACTTCCACTTTACTAAATGAGCATAACTCCTATGTACATTGTATATTTATCCTTATACCATACCCACAGATTAAGCTCCAGTCTCAGCCCTCATCAAAGAAATGTCTCCTTGGAATAAATAGATGGAGACCATTACTGAAAAACCATAACCAATTACAATGTAGAGAGAAAGTGACTGTGTGGTGCCCAGCTGAAATATCTGCAAATACTGCACCTAAATCTCAGGAATTATTGTAAAAGATGGGGGAGAAAAACTGTAAAAACCAGAGGAACTAGAAGTTTTCTCTGACTTTCATCTACAAATTTAAGAAGCAAGACCCATGATGTCTCACCAACATGGCTACCTACACAAGATCTGACCAAGACAGACACAAACACGCTAATGAAGAAAGCTCAAGAGGCCTCAACCCTACATGAGTAAATATAATCAATTAAAAAATTCTGAGAGTGGGAAAAATAATCTTCAGGAAAGAGACAT
This sequence comes from Chionomys nivalis, assembly GCF_950005125.1. Lineage (NCBI taxonomy): Eukaryota > Metazoa > Chordata > Mammalia > Rodentia > Cricetidae > Chionomys > Chionomys nivalis. The sequence continues at coordinate 46,285,343 of NC_080087.1, forward strand.
TCCCCACTAATTGTTTAACTAATAGCAAATGATCAGTCCTGAAATCAAATACAAACAAATAAAATTATGACTAATATACATATGTATGTATGTATTCTAATTCCAGTGAAAATATTTGAGTCAATTCTCATGAAATATATTTGATGAAATATATATGGTGGTGATAAAAGATAATCATTTTCAACTATTTATATTGAAAGATATCAATTTAATTCAGTTCTGGAGGTAATCAGAAGAGAGTTCTTTAAAAATAGGCATATATAGTTGATTTCAGATGACCATATTTAAAACCTGTGTGGCAAGGACTAGTTTTCGAAACTCAAATGAAAGTTCTTTTAAAGAAAAACAAAAAGTTAAGTCTTTGAAGGTACGTATCTCACTTTATAAAACTACCCAGAGTATTAAATTCAAAGTTGCTTGCTGTATATGAGAGGAACTATGTGTTGATAAGTTCGTCAATGACTTGCTTATTATTATTTTTAGATTTTAGTGCATTGATAAGAAAAGTTTATGTGAAGGTAACTGACAGTCATTTTTTTTAATTAAGAAAAGATTTTGGGCATCTCATGAGGCTAAGGAAACTCATATTTATGAGTGAGGATGATAGATATGGCACAAATTATATTTTAATAGGGCTAATTGGTTGTTTCTATGAACTAGAAAGGAAAAATGTTTTGGTGAGACATTTATTATTATTAAGAATGTTATCTAATTTACATTTTCAAAACACTGTACTTTTTTTTACAAGCATTGTGTGAAAATTATCAAACATGAACTATTATAACTTAGTTCTTTACAAATGTTAAAAATGTGGGAGATGTCCCCAGCTAGGTCCTTGGGCAGCAGAGGAGAGGGAGCCTGAAATGGTCCGATCCTATAGCCATACTAATGAATATCTTGCGTATCACCATAGAACCTTCATCTGGTGATGGATGGAGATAGAGACAGAGACCCACATTGGAGCACTGGACTGAGCTCCCAAGGTCCAAATGAGGAGCAGAAGGAGGGAGACCATGAGCAAGGAAGTCAGGACTGCGAGGGGTGCACCCACCCACTGAGACGGCAGGGCTGATCTGTTGGGAGCTCACCAAGGCCAGCTGGACTGGGACTGAAAAAGCATGGGATAAAATTGGTCTGAACATGGCAGACAATGAGGGCTGCTGAGAGGCCAAGGAAAGTGGCGCTGGGTTTTGATCCTACTGCATGTACTGGCTTTGTGGGAGCTTAGCCTGTTTGGATGCTCACCTTCCTAGACCTGGATGGAGGGGGGAGGAACTTGGACTGCCCACAGGGCAGGGAACCTGGACTGCTCTTTGGACTGGAGAGGGAGGGTGAGGGGAGGGGGAGGGGGGAGTGGGGGAACGGGGAGAAAAAAGGGAGGCCGGGAGGAGGCAGAAATTTTTTAATAAAAATAAATAAATTAATTAAAAAAACAAAAAACAAAGAATGTGGGTTACTTATAGCTTCAATATCCTAGTGAAAACTGCACGAAAAAACACGACTATCTTTCATTTAGGAAAAAATAGTGTTGACGTGTTATCCAAAATAACAAATGAAAAATAATAATTGCAAAAATTTTAGTGTTCATTTTATCAAAGTTTTTATTTTACTCTTGCCATTTGGCCCTTCAGTGGGAGAAGAATGTCTCCCTTAATACTGTTCAGTGTACCTAAAATAGCTGAGAAAAGGCATTACCTAGAAATGTCACTCATATTAAAATTGACAGGAAAATTTAATATTTCATATTTCTTTATTAACCTTGTGACTCACATATTTAACATCATATAATGCATTCTGTATGCCAATGAAGCTATAAGAAGAACAAAGGGTATTCAAAACCACATTCACATATACCCAGGCCAGCCACAGCCTCACATTAGGCTGAATATGAGAAAAATAGAAAAATTTTATTTGGACTTTCCATGCTTTTTCTCATACATAACTAACATATATAAATAACAGAATTTGATCTCATGATTATTGTTTATCTTTTGTCCATGTTGATTTTTCTACCTTATCTCCTTCATTATGTTTTTTTTTTTTAATGTAGAGTATGGATAAATCTGATACCTGTGGTAGTGTGAGACAGTCTCTTGGGAGGAAAATATCCAATGGTGAACTTTGCTTTTGAGAGTTATCATCGAATTCATGTAGCTGTTTGTCTTGTGCTTCTAGTGTTTCCTTCATCAAGTTTTAAATAATTTTTAAGTTATCCCATATCATCCTACATTGTAGTATTAGATGCGTGGCTTAGGAAGCTGAGGTATCCTATTCACATTGCACTAGATGGACACTTTCTTGCTCTTTCTGACTGAGCCAGTGTTCATGTCCAGACAACCAGGCATTCTTTCTCCAGCTTGTTAGATAAAACTATAAAGCCACAATCAAAAAAGATGACTAAGAGGAAGCTCAGATGTGTCTCGGTAAGTATCTGTGTAGATGATGCAGTCCTAGAAGTCAGTGGATACAACCCTACACCACCATTAAGCATAAAACTGAACCCAGGAGAGGTGGTACCTATGGCAAGAGGAAGTCACACCTTCACTTGAAGTAAAGATATGCAGAGCAGATCTTTTTAAAATAGCTTTGTTGGGGCTGATCTGGACTATTCATATCCAGAGTCTCTACCAAGGCTAGAAAAGGGAACTGTGTGAATGAAGAAAACAGTTATAATACAAATGTTCTACCCGTTTTAAAAGTGTTGAGCTTTTACAAAAAGGAAAAAAAAGAAAAAGAAATATATTTTGAGGTTTGGGAGGCTCTGATGCATTGTCAGTCACCTTCATGGAAATCTTACATTGGAAAGAAAAGAACTAGGGTTTAGTTTTCAGACCCAGATTTAACGAGAGTATTCAGGAAACATCTTGTTAAGTTGATTTCATTTATTCTGACCAACCTACAAGAAAGTAGTGCAGTCAGGGGAATGGCAATTTATTCATTAATGTGATAAAAATAACTTGTAAAGAGGCTGGAAATAAGAACTCTACTAAGTGCATTTTTCACTCTGGCTTTGGAAAAGGAAATTATATACAGACTTTTGACTGCACAAAGAGATGCTACCCAGTAATTAATTAATGCTTTATGCAGACCATGGCAAAGCCTAAGACACCAGCTGAACACAGAAATGGAATATCCCTACAGAGGAGATTCTTTAGGCTCCTGTAAAATGCTCTGATTCTCTTAAGTGTAGAAATATATAACACATAAAGAAAAATAATATATTCACCTTTTCTATGGAACTTTTGCTTCCTACACATCTTGAAAATTACAGATGTAACAATTTGTCTTGGCTGAAACATAAAAAAAAAATTATATTCTATCTATGTGACAGGATCAATGGTTAGAATTGTACCAAGACTCTAAGTTGACTTCCTGGGTATTGGGAAGACTCTAAAGGAATCTCCAAGGCACTGACATGTGAGAATAATACAGACCAGTTTTCAGATACATCTTTGTAGTATGGTATGATAGATGCCTAGCTTATAGAGATGTATTCATACTTCAAAAAAATTAAAGAAGGAATCTGAGTCTTTCATATCACCGTTCCACTGAGAAAAGTCTTCATTTTCAATCCCGTGCCAAACATACATTGAGTGATCCATCCCAGATCTCTCATAGACCTTAAAAACTTGTCTGAAGATTAAGGTTGGGCTGGGCTTGGACATTATTCCCAGTGTTGATCTAACTGTATTAATTAACTCTTCCTTACTTCAAATGCCTGAATCTGAGACATAAACATACAGATCTATGCCCATATATCACGATTATATAACATAAAAATAAGTTAGCTTCTCAGATCATTCACCTATTATTTTAAAGAATTGTTCAAATTTTGAAAGAGATTTTAGTGTAGTGTATTTGTTTATTATCATTATTATGTGTAGGTGTGAGTGCATGCCACAGTGCACCTGTGGAGGACATAGGATAACTTTAGTGAGTCATTTCTCTCCTTCCCTCTTGTGTCGGTTCTGTGAGTCTAACTCAGGTTATCAACCTTGCTCAGTTACTAATTTTACCTGCTAAGTCATCTTTCCAGCTGCTAGTTTTCTTTTTTCAATTACAATCAAGTCATCAATATTCATGTTCTAGAGAGTACAATGATAAACCAGGCTAGTAAACATGCTCATCAACTCACATATCATTTGTGTTAGTAAGAACATGGAAAACACCATCTTAGCAATTCTCAAGTGCACAGTATCTTGGTGCTAATTATACTAGGGACTCTGTAAAAGGGATCTGAAGAGCGTATTACCCCTATCTAACTGACACCCTGAATACTTTCTCCAAAATCTTATTATTTTCTTTTCATCTTTCCATCTGAGGGTCCCTATCACTGCTATTCTATGCCCTGCTTCTCTGTATTTGGCCTTTTAAATTCCACTTAGAAGTGAAAATGACACTGTTTTTTTATCCTTGTTACATTTCACTTAGCATAGTGTCTTGCACTATCATACATGTTCTGTAGATAAAAGAATTTCATTTATTTTAAGGCTGAATGTACATGAAAGGTTTTTGTCAACTGGCATGTTATTTATTAACCTTGTAGCAAACACTTGTTTCTATTTTTCTAAAGTTATAACATATATATAATTTTCCCCTTCTTCGTTTTCTTTCCTCCCTCCAATCCTTCCCATGTACCCTGCCCCTTGAATTTCTGACTTCTATTTCTTCAGTTCTTAGGGTATTATATTTTTCAGTATTTTGTTCCTGAGATAGTGCAAATATTGACCTCGAATCAAAGTAATATAAAACTAGAATTTACTCACATTAACAAAAAGTAGAAATTTTCTTCTACATAGAAACTTGTGGATCCATGAAATATCTTCTGAGTTAAAAGGAAAGAGAAACTGGATATGAAAATGATCCCAATACAAACTGCACCTCTAGGAATTTATATGGTGCCAGAATAGAGGAGTTAAGAGGTTGATCTATTGTGATAAATACTTTAATAAAAAAAAGTAAAGAATGAAAATAACTAAATCATTTCTAGCTCAATAGTTACAATAAAAAGGTAATGAATAATGGAGCAATAATTAAAAAATAATATAAAGTATTTATTATGACATAGAGAATAGATTTAATTACTATATTTCAGTTAATAAAGCCAAATCTTTAAGATATAAAATGGTCAAGCCACTAGCAAATATGACCAAGCTCAAAAGGAGACATGGATATAAAGAAAGAGAGGAGGACAGGCAAAGAGCTAGTAAAATAGAAAACTTTAAAAAATATTCAGCATTTTGCTGACCTCTAATGAAAAACAAATTTGAAAATTCAGATGTGAAGAATACTTGCTCAGGGAAAGGCAAATTGCTAATTGCTAAAGTTGACCTTAATTTGTGTTGCATTTGAAAGTAGAGAAATTTTCATTTAAACTTAATACTTTTCTTTTGTATTTTCAGAACAAGGCAACACTTATTTCAACACTATTTATCCAGAGGAAGTTATTTTTATTTCTCCACAATATGTTCTCTCTTAACCTTTTCCTTCTTGTAGTGTTCTTGAATCTAGTCCCATGCTCTCCTTCATTGGTTTATTTGATGATATAATTGATTCATCTAATTAGTTCTAATGCAAAAATACATTATCCAAATGGACTTTTAAATACTGAGCCATCTTTCCATGCTTAGTATTAGTATCACTCAGATATAACATTTATATTTTATTATACTCAAGCCTTATATTTGCATTTTTGATGTCCTCTATTGTAAGATATTTTTAGAGTAAAATTCAGATATTTAGGATATTTTTAATACTTAACACCTACCTGATACACATATTAATACTTGCTATGTCACTTATTCCTCTTCTCACTCTGCAGCAACCTATTCAATACTTATATGGGTTTTGAGAGAGACTTACATCTATTGACATGTCCAGGTCTCTTATTCTATCATCAAACATGTCTTTGTCAACTAAAAATGCCAGAGAATCCATTAATTCATATAGAGTCCCAATTACTTGAAATAGGTATGCCTTAAAAGATTTGCAGTTCATTTTGCTTCTACAATTTCTAATGTTATTTATGTAGAATTGGTTACATTATTATTAGTGATTCTGAATCATGCATTGGGCTATTGGAGAATATTGGTTTTCAAAGTTTCTCCTAAAAGCAATTACTATGCTTTATTGACTAAGAGAATTAAATGAATCTTTTGTAGACCATGCAGAAACATATAAACAACAATTCACTCCACAATCATGCTAAATGGTGCCATAACTGTGCTGGTGGTCTTGGGTTCTATAAGAAAGACTGAGCAAGCCATGGTCTGTAAGCCGGTAATCAGTTCCCCTCCATGGTCTCTGCATCGGCTCCTGCCTCCAGGATCCTGCCCTGTTTGTGTTCCTATCCTGACTATACCCTTTCCTACCCCAACTTGCTTTTCAGTTATGGTGTTTCATCACAACAATAGAAATCCTAACTAAGACAAGGGAATATGGATGTTCTGTTTGCTCAAGTTATACCTGTTCCCATGCATCATGACTGATGACTGGTTTTAGAGAGAACATTGGCACAGCAATTACAGTACGAGAAATTAGTGGTGTAACGATCATGAAATACCTCAGGGAAGACATACATAACCATCCTCACAGTATGCTGTAAATGTAGTCTGAACACATGTGGAAGTGTTGGAGAACCTATCCTTCATGCCAAATGGAGGGTACATAGGAGAAAGTTGCCTGTACTCAGCTCTAGTAAAGAAAGTACTGAAGTAAGAACACATAGAGATAAGAGCTAACAGACAGACAAATATGTGTGCCTCAAATTCAAAAGAAGATAGTCAAGACCCTTGATAATATCTTACCAGACCTGAGTATGAAACTTTCTTTTAAAAATTACTCATTTCTGTCTCTGAGATTAGAACATAATCATATCATTTCTTCTTCCCTTTCCTCCCTTAGAACTCTCCCTATATTCCTGCTGCCTCTTTCACAGTTATGGCCTTTATTTTCCATTAATTGTTGTCTCCGTACACACACACACACACATAAATATGCATATGTATATACACATATATTCTAAATATATAAATTCAATGGACATCTGACATTTAATATTGGCCTATTCTACTGGTAGGTTTTTGTTTGTTTTCTGGGCTTTTTTGTTTGTTTGTTTTTTGAGACAGGGTTTCTCTGTGGCTTTGGAGTCTGTCCTGGAACTTGTAGATTTGGCTGGCCTCTGCCTCCCAAGTGCTAAGATTAAAGGTGTGTGCCACCATTGCCCGGCTACTAGGAGGTTTTTGTATTAAGACAGTTAGTTAAACGAATCCATACTTTTGATATATCCTTTGCATCTAGTGATCTTAAAGTATTCTGTGCATAAAAGATTCTTGATTAACAGAATTGTATGAGAGTATCTGTTGGAAGGGAGAGGTGGCCCCTTGCTTGTCCCAGCATCCTGGCTAGCTGACACCCAAAATAATCACACAGAAACTGTATTCATTAAAACACTGCTTGGCCCATTAGCTTTAGTTTCTTATTGGCTAATTCTTACATCTTAATTTAATCTATTTCTATTAATCTGTGTATTGCCACATGCCATTGGCTTACTGGGAAAGACTTAGCATGTCTGACTCTGGTGGCTCCACGGTGGCTCTCTGACTCTGCCTTCTTCTTCCCAGCATTTAGTTCTGTTTTCTCTGCCTACTTAAGTTCTGCCCTATCAGGCCCAAAGCAGTTTCTTTATTCATTAACCAATGAAAACAACACATGAACAGAAGAACCTCCTACACCAAGTATCTCTAGCTTCTGTAAATGTTAACAAAAACATAGCACCTCATAAAGAATTAAGTATTTGGCTAAGACCTTGATTCTTTACATCATTCTCAGCAACAAGATGATGTATTACTTATAGTATAATACTAATTTTACCTGACAATTTTCTGTTCATTTTAATGAATAAAGACTAACATGGCATAGAAACTCAAACATTTTACTCTATTTCTATTAAATGGTTCTGTCTCATTTATAGAATACCAGAGAGAAGAATTTCACAGGAAAAAGATATGGCAACACTACTATAAAGCTGCATTCATTTTTGAAAGATTAGATAAAGGTGAATGCTAAGCCTTTGCTTATAGCCCCTAAAATTTATTTGTCAGAGCCCCCGAAATTATATATATATATATATATATATATATATGCAAGTTTCTCTGTCCTGCCCCATCCTATGTCCACTTCTACATAATCACTCTGAGGATTTATATTAATTACAAAATTGTTGACTTATAGTTCAGTATTATTACTATTTAGTTCTTACTTTTAAATGAACCTATTCTATTAATCTAAGTATTGTCATGTGCCCATGGATTTTACTGATCTGTTGTTGTCTTGCTTCTTGGGTAGCTGGCTCACATCTCTCCTGACTCTGCCCTTTTTTCTCCCTGTTTTCAGTTTGGTTTTTCTGTTTAGCTATATTCTGTCTTACTAAAAGCAAAGGCAATTTCCTTATAAACCAATGAGAGGAACATATATTTACAATGTACAGGAGGATTACTCCATGGCTTTTCTCCCTTTCTGTCTCATCAAAAAGGAAGGTTTTAATTTTAACATAATAAAATTACAGACATGAAAACAGCTATCAAGCAAGAATTACAGTTACAATATCTAACCTATTTGCCTTTGACAAAATTAAAAAAAAATATTTAATTATCTATCTAATCTTGGTGAGTTTAAAGTTTTATATCTAATTTAGCTTTTAATCTTAACTAACAAACATTTATAATTATAACTATATAGTCTTCAACTCTATCAAAGACCTGAGAAGGAAATATTTTTTTTCTAAGTAAGCAGCAAGTACAAGCAAGTGACTTCCAAAAGATGTGAGAAATGGCAGAAATACTGGTTGCCTAGACAGTCACCAAAGATTTCTCTGTAATGTTGGTACATCACTCTTTTGCCTACAGGCCTAGAACATCTGACAGATTTTCCTGGGAAGCAATGAATTTTGAAAGACTGTCCTAGCTTGTCTTGGTGTCCTAGCTTGTCACCTTTCTCGTGTCCTGCTGGTCCACAATGTCAGGAATTGATGTAAGGGTACTTTCTTTTCCCACATGACTAGCTTTTGCCATAAATAAAAATAGACTCCATACAGAGTTTCTTTGATGTCCATCATTTTATCTGGAGTATACTGGTGCTGCCAGGAGCAGATGTGTCTCATTGTCAAGAAAAGTTTAAGCTATTCAAACATTTTAAATGCCATATTCTATAGGCCTTTGAAGTATTTCTATCTGAAATATATATGTGTATATCTAGAAAACCTAGCTAACATGACTGTAAGTTTGATTATTATAGATGATTAACTGTAATTTTGTTAATCTGTGTTTCTTAATTAGACATTACATTTTGATTGAGCTGCATAAACACAATATCTTAAACAAGAGTAAAAATATATATACAGTATCTCAAAATTAAATTTCTATCAATAAACTATAACCCACACCAATGCAAAATATTTTGAGACTAACAGTTGTTTCTTGGATTAAATTAGATTCCATAATCTACCTCCCCCCTATTTTATATCATATCCCTCTTTCTTCTTTTAGAAAGAGATTGACTATGATCAGTAACAATCTGTAACCAACCCCTCTTAAGTGAAAACAAATATTCATAAACAATATTTTGGGAATTTGGCAGTATTTTTCTAGATTATTTTCTGTTGATTGGGGGCATTGGCAATCTTATTGGACACTGAAAACAATTAGAATTATAGTCAATTGCCAACTGGGGTATTTTGTGCAGTCAGTCTGTCTTAGCTAGCAGCCTTGAAGCTGTTTTGGATTTATAACTCAGAGGAAACTGCAACAAAGGTACTCTGAAATGTTGGATCATCTGGCCATTACTCCCATCGGAGATCTCTGAGGGATCTTTTTTGATCAAACCATATGATCAAACCATATTAACCTGGAAGGAATTCACAGCTTCTCATCTTTTTTTATTATTATTCAATTTTTTTAATTAAAAATTTCTGTCTCCTCCCCGCCTCCCTTTTCCCTCCCCCTTCCTCCACTCCCCACACCCCACTCCTCTCCCCCCTCCTTCTCCAGTCCAAAGAGCAGTCAGAGTTCCCTGCCCTGTGGGCAGTCCAAGGTCCTCCTCCCTCCATCCAGGTCTAGGAAGGTGAGCATCCAAACCGACTAGGCTCCCACAAAGCCAGTACATGCAGTATGGTCAAAACTCAGTGCCAGTGTCCTTGGCTTCTCAGGGTTGGATATGGGAGCAGGGAAGCACATATCTTAATTAAGGGAGCCATTTTAGGGTTGGAAAGAACCTTGACTCTAGAGGGGTTCTTAGGGGTTCAGAGAGATGTACCCAACTAGGTCCTTGGGCAGCTGAGGAGAGAGAGCCTGAAATGGCCCGATCCTATAGCCATACTAACAAATATCTTGCATATCACCATAGAACCTTCATCTGGCGATGGATGGAGATAGAGACAGAGATCCACATTGGAGTAATGGTCTGAGCTCCCAAGGTCCAAATGAAGAACAGAAGGAGGGAGAACATGAGCAAGGAAGTCAAGACCGCAAGTGGGGGCACCCACCCACTGAGACAGTGGGGTTGATCTTTTAGGAGCTTCTCATTTTTGTGGAAACAAAAACAGAATTTCTTTTCCAAACCAACATATCCTTAGATCTAAATTTTGAAGTCAAGATACCTTTAAAAATATATAGGTTGGTTTAACTTAATAATTTCCACAATCAAATGTCTCTCAGTAGTTAACTCATTAACAGTTAAAATATTCAGAGAGAACACAATTATATATATAAATCCAAAGTCTCTGTGTATTTTCCAACTTTATGTAGCTTTTTTTCTTTTATAGTACTTTTCTTCTCTGTTTAAAGATTTTATATTATTATTTTTAACTATTTCTTTCTTTCTATTACTGTTTATACTCTTTTTAATTTCTTAAGTTTATGAATATTGTAAAACACATTGAAACCTATTTAGAGTTTTTTCTGTCTGGACTACTTTTATTACGTATCTTCTAGTATTTTTTGACAGTGTGAGCAAAAACCATAAATCTACTATGTTGTGCTCTTAAGCTTGAGGCTATGCTCTCAAGCTTGCATGCAGTAGCAAGGAGAAGCCTTTTTGTACTATGAGGCCTATGAGAGACCTCAAGAGTCCACTGTGCTAAAGGTCAAATCTGCAGTTGTCAGGGGACTTGATTCTTTATCATGGACTGCAATGAGAGACAGAAACTATCTAGATGCTCTTAACTCAGTTTTTTTGTGTCTAAAACCTTTAAAAGTCTTTTCAGGTCTTATGTGTATCCATGCCCCACAATGGGTGCCATATATAATTTCTCCATTTAGCATCAACCTGCATCTGCTTATAAATAATCAGTTAGAGGCTTAGTATTAAAAACAAAATGTTTGACCTATAGTTCAGGCTTATTACTAACTAGTTCCTATTTTTGAATTAACCCATTTTAATAATCTAAGTATTGTTAATTGGGCATACCTTTTACTGGTCTGCTGGCATCTTGCTTCTTGGGAGACTGGGTTGTATCTCTCCTGACTTTTCCCTTCTTTCTCCCTGTATTCAGTTTGTCTTTTCTGCCTAACTATATTCTGACTTGTTATAAGTGAAAGTAGTTTTCTTATTAACAAATTAGAGAAATGCATATTCACAACATACAAGAAGATTATCCCACAGCATACATAAATACCCCACACACATATAGTCTCTTTGATATATGATGACATTATTGCAATCAGCTTTATTCTTTTATAAACACTAGCTTTAATATTCTACATAGCAAAGAAGAAAAATGTCATAGTACTTTATAATTCTGTTTCTGTAATAAAAAATATACCTTTGTTATCATTAGCTCAACAAATCCAATACTGCATTCTAGTAAAAAATTTAAAATAAGTTTGATGGGTAACACATTAGGTAATAATATGGAAAATATTTAAAGTGATATGCATTTGAGATCAAGTGACTAATTTATTGCATAAACATGTGTACTTTTAAATGTTGAAATAAATACGTAAATTATTTTTTAAAGACAGATTTGTTTATGAACAAATGGAGTAAAAGTGAACTGAATTTACTCTTTTGCTTGAAACAAGTCAAAACAAAGATAGAAGACTAAATTAAATTTTGCAAGACAATGAATGTCAGGCAACAAAACAGTGAAATACAAAGCAAGCAAGATGAATTTTATGAAGGTCTTAAACAATGACATTGATAGTATCTCCAACCTATACCTCATGAAGAAAATGCCAAGAGAAGACAGACAGGTATTCCAAATAACAGAACTGAGCATGATGCTGAAGTTTACAGAGACAGAAGAGAATACCACTGAATAAGGTCCTGGAGATCTTTCTGAATACTGACCCTGATGTTTGGAATAATTCAAGATATCCATTAATGAATGCAAGTGAGAAAATTGTCTTTAGTAAGAGAAAGTGCTGTTTGAAAGTGCTAGAGGGAACTATGTCCAGTGTACACAAAGAGAAATAACATCTGCTTTCACAAGATGGTTTGGAAGCATTTTTAATTTAGAATAGAGGAGTTTGGGATGAATAAGTGGAGATTAGAGTATCAACTGCTTTAAAAAATGTCTTAAAAGCAATTCTCATAAAGGATATACTTGCTTCTTGAGTTCCTTAACCTTGTTCCAGAATAAAGTTCAAGAATACATGCATATATAATATATCTAGCAACTGACAGGTTTTACAGCGTTTAGCCAAAGAAGAATGTAAACTGATTTACAATGCAACAAAAATAAGATGCATGTGAATACACTGGAAGATGCAAAACCTAGTGAGAAGCAGTTGTCTCTGGGGAAGAAATGAAAAAGAAAAGAATGATATTTACATCACAGAGCTTATCTGCAGAAAAACACACCATTTTTATGTACCTGTGTGATATACATGCATGTGATCTAGAACGCTAATTCTTAAGCAGATTTCTGTCAAGTAAGTCAACTCACACCCATAAAATGCATCAGTAAAAGTCAATGTCACCCTGCAAATGAATGTAGTCTAAATTATCTAACGAAAGACTTTTGGTGATTGAATGCATTATTAAAATACATGTCTAATTATGAATCATTCTTAAGAGCATCTATTTAAAATCTTTGAAAAACCATGTTTCTTTTGCTAAAAATGGTTTTCAATACAAGAAAAGGGAAATTATACTTGTCAGTGCCTACAGCATACTAAGAGAGACGCATTGAACCATTCAAATTACAGCTTCTTCCTAAAGATTTTGGTTCTTCCTCTGCTGAAACAGCTCTGAGGTAAATGATGTCAGTGCTCATTTATGAGACTTCAGGAAGACCAAGAGTAGAAACCCATTTACAATGTATTAACAGTTTATGGATATGTTTTGCTACTATACTTTTTATAGCAGATAGGGTATTCAGTTGAGATAACTCATCAGCAAGAGTTAAAGGGATCAACATTCACAAAATGTTTTCTCAAGTTCATCTTTAGTTGAGAAGCCACTAAATCCATTATTTAACTTTCATGATAAAACCTCAGAAAACCTCTCCTTTGACTAGTGGATTTAGGCATTAGACTTCTCAGATGACTATGTATAAGTGTAGGGCAGAATATCAGAAAAATATTATTTATTTCAACTTAAACAGAGCTCTCTGGATTTATTTATAGATCAACAATAACTTTCTCAAGACAAGAGGTAAACACCAAAAATGTACAAGCTGCCTTACATGGCTAAAAGATATGAACATTATTTGATTTTTGAATTATGATTTATCAAGATCATTTTAAGATTGATCTAAAGAGTCATGCTGTTTTGTGTGTATTGAGATGTATAGAAAAAGTAAACTCTGTTTGTACAGTTTTAACTATTTCTACAATTACCTAGAATTTGTACAAGGAATATTGTAGGATCAGGAAAAGGGGAGTAATGACTATATCAAATAAAGGTCTGAAACAAAGCAGGGGATGGCCTTTGAATTTATTTGGTATATATAAATTTCTTTTTATTTGTGTATTTATGTATGAGTGTGTATTAGTGCTCATAAGAAAAATTAAAGAGAAGACACATGCATAAAAATTGAGATGGGAACAAACATTCTCAAAATCTCATTCTAATTTGGTACTTCTGTTAAAGTCTTTTAAAAGAACCTCAAATTAAAAATTTAGAAAAAGCTTGATATACATTAGATGTGATACACATCTCCGAGGGTTACAACTGTAGTCCTAACTAGATAAATTTGCTCAAATTATTAAAATGATCATATCAACACGTTTACCTACAGAAACACTTTTAAATAAGTCTTTCAATATTATCACTTTGTGTTATCTATAAAATTTTCATTCTAGGATAATTGCTGAGTGCTCTCTTTTTGTTTTTTTTAATCAAGTTAGTTTTAGAATTTTTTTTACTTTATTTATTATTATTAAAAATTTCCACCTCCTCCCCACCTCCCATTTCCCTCCCCCATCCCCGCACTTCTCCTCCCACTCCCTCTCCAGTCCAAAGAGCAGTCAGGGTTCCCTGACCTGTGTGAAGTCCAAGGTCCTCCCCCCTCCATCCAGGTCTAGAAAGGTGAGCATCCTCAAATTTCTTTTTCATAAGTAAGAATGGATCTAATTTAGGAGGGCTGGAAATTCACAACATACTTCAAGATTTTTAAAAATTAATAGTGACTAAAAGGTTTTAGAGTATAGTTTTCAAATTCCTTCCTGGTACTACCTTTGCATGTAACCTGCTGTTTAGGCTCTTCAAGGCATGGTGTGTAGGAGATTAAAGAAAGACAGGCTCTGCTGTGAATTATAAAACAAAATCTAACAAGTTACTGCTAAGTAGATCTTACATGACCACGACACAAATAATAGCGAAATGACTGTAGAGTTTGTAGTAAGCTGTGATGCCTCTAGAGAACACTGCAGCCTGCCATTTGAAATGAGTTGTAAAGTTCTACTTAAATATTATCTTAAACGGTAAATACTATCAGTTTATGGTATAGATATGACAAAAGAGCACACATGTTCTAAGTCTCTCTCTCTCTTATTTTATTGTTTTTTTTGAGACAAGCTTTCTCTTATAACAGCCCCTGGCTGTCATGGACCTAGCTCTTCTAGGCCAAGCTGCCCTCAAATTTAGAGATCCACATACCTCTGCCTCCTGAGTGCTAGAAATAAAGGCTTAAGCCACCATCACCCAACAGTGTCCCAAGTTTCTTGATAATTAACCAATCGTGCATCATGTAAAATGTATTTTATTATCAGTCCAATTGTCTAAAATGGTATTAAAACTAAACTATTGCTGCTTATGAGCAATTTAAATAGAGACAGATTAAAGACAGCTTGCACTGGTAGACTTCTTGTGTTTGTGCATACTGCTTCAATGGAAGAAAACAAGTAAAAACAAAACCATTAGGCATTAAATATAATACTGATTTCTATTATTAGACTATGCCACAAGTAAGATTCACCGATGGTGGACTTGACCTGCAGGTCAAACACTGAGTAAATTATTTAGTGCTTCCACAATGGATGTGATTTTGCTCAGCATTCATTGAGAATCTCTTGTTCTCCTTTGAAACTCTGTACCATGAATACCAGGGAACGTATGTGCAGCAATTCACAAGCAATTCTGCTTGCTCTGTTCCCATTCTTCCAATGTGCTTTGAACAGATGCTGTAGGTTCTTTTGCCCAGGCCACTTGCTATAAGGGTTCTAGGGGCTTTTATTCTGCTAATGTACCATCAGAACAAAATGTGTTCTTGGTAAAGTATGGAAGCACGTGTGCATTTGTTTTCTGTAAGAGTGGTAAAGACGCCAGGCAGTGTTGGCACACACCTTTAATCCTAGCACTCAGGAGACAGAGGCAGGCAGAGCTCTATGAGTTTAAAGTCAGCTTGGTCTACAAAGCTTATTCCAGGACTGCCAGGAATGTTACACAGAGAAACACTATCTCGAAAAATTCATAAAACAAAAACTAAGGCAAGCACCCCAAATGTAGTAAAGAAACATTGGAGTAAAATATTCTGTGCTCCCAAAACTTTTGGTTTTTGGATTTTTTTGGTCTATTTGTTTAATAAGTATTCAGTTTTCATTCATGGCAGAGTAAAGTAAATTTACATGTTACTTATTTCCCATTGTATTTACTGATAAATCTATTTCTATCACATTTCTTTCCTTTATTATTTAGAAACTATCTATTAAAAATGATTGCCTAAAAAGGAAATTTGTAAAAAATAATTGAATTAAAATGATCATGCACCAAGTTCCAAACAACATGTTTAACTACTTTAAACATTTTCCTCATTGGCTTTAGTATGAAACCGAATAAACACCTGAGAGTTTTCAAGCCAAATGGTGTAGTCTGCTTGGGTTCTTCAACAGGTTTATACTGATTATCATTTAAAGAATTACAAAGGAACCTCAGTTCTCTGGCTTTAATGGTGTGTGTAACACTACCCACGGCACATTTGTTTCTGAAGCACCATCACGTGTGCCGTCTCCTATACTCTCTTAATGACACTATAAGTTACTGATGTTTCTCTGAGTGAGAAACGGAGAACAGTGAACTTAACTGCTTTAATCACGTAAGAGGAAGAACTAAAATTTTAGGCCAGATGATCTGAATCATGAGTCACAAGTGCTTTATTGCATTATGATTACTTCTATAATTCAACATTAGATATTTATTATACATTGCCTGCCATAAAATAACTATACATATAACTGTAAAGGGCACTTCTCCAAAAGAAGTTAAAAGACGGTGTTATTGTCTCAGCTCTAATTTAAAGGTATTCACTTATCAATTTGACAGGGTAATAAAGAATATTAATTTTCATGCACACATATATACATGTGCCTTATATCCAAATGTATTTATAATAAAGATATGGTTGATTTGTTTGTTCTTGCCAGAATTCCCAATAAGTTGACTAAATTATATTATGAAGGTAATTGTAATATGAGTTCAAATGAGAAAACAAAAATTTAATCAAATATTTTATATTGCCTGAAGAAACACTAGATTAATAAACGAACGAGGGACAGTGTGAAAAAATATGAAACCAGTTAGGACTTCGTTACTATCTCTTGATGTTTTTCTAGATGGAGCAGCAAAACACTGAATCAGAGAACCCACCCAAGATTTATTCTGCAAGTAAGTAGGTACAGTAAACTAATTAAAGATCACATAATCCATCTTTTTCTAATCATATTTTAACCATGTAATTCTACTTTCGACTCTTTTGTTGTTGGTGGTGTTGTTGTTTGTTTTATGGGATAGGGTTTCTCTGTATCTCTGGTTGTCCTAGAACTCACTCTGTAGACTAGGCTGGCCTCCAACTCACAAAGATCCACCTACCTCTGCCTCCTCGAGTGCTGTAATTAAAGATGTGCGCCATCACTGCCTGGCTCTACTTTCCACTCTTTAGAGTGAAAAAATCTGGTCCCTAGGTTTCACTGAATCTAGATACAGTCTGTTTCAAAAGCATGGCTTGGGTAAATTTATTGAATTCATGATTTAATTCCATCATCCATAATTGGGACTATCAATAGTCACAATGTCTCGGACTGTTACAGGTATTGAAAGAGTAATGCATGCAAAGTCCCTAGAAAATTATCTGTCTTATAGAAAATGGCTGACAAAAGTTTGATAACTCTGAGCAGTCATAATCACACTGGATTTTGAGAAACACATTGACTAGTCATTAAAGTGTACTTTTAAATATTTGATCTAAGATTATAAATTATTTATGAGATAGGCTCCTTTTGGGAAGGAAAGCAGAACACAAAGGGAATTTAACCAATTATCCGTGACTATTCATATCTCCAAATGCTTCTGTTTGTGTGATATCTCATTTATATTGGTTATTCTTTGCCTACCAATTGGCTGTGATTTGGTTGCAGTGACTCAGCCTAACTGAGTAATCAGTTTGGGTGGGTACACGTTTAAATTACATGGTGTGCCCGCAGGGTGAAGATTCAACTCTGGAATGTATTTGGTAGGTATTCAGAGTACTATAACCTTATGACATTATATTTGCCTTTAGAGGATTGCTTTCTTTTGTCACCTTAAATTTAACAGTTTCTGGCTGTTGTTTTAGAAGTAGGACTCAAATTTTTTACTCAAATACGGCATTTTTGGACAGTAATTTTTGTGGACAGTTTTTATATTTTATTTTAATTTTAAACATCTTGAAGAATCTTTACAAAAAATTCACAGACACATTAATTTTCCATGCTATCCAATTGCCAAATAATGTCATTAAAAATAAACCAGTCTTGAAATTAGGCATGCTTTGTCTCTGTCTTCCTGCATTCATACTTGCACATGTGAAGACTCACTGAAATAACCTCTCTGGGGCTCTTTCCCCTCTTCTCACAAGGGCGAGTTAAGTGAGAAATAATCACCATAGAACAGGGATGTATATGAGGACATGGACAAAGGGCCAGTCTCTTTTAAACCATAGGACTTTCTAGCATCCTTTTCTTTTTCCTCCTCCTCCTCATCACTGTCATAATGAACTGTATCACTATTCTCATTATAATCACCATCTCTGTAACTGATACCCTTATTTTATCCTACTTTCTGTCATTTTATATATATCATCTTAAATGATATATATGTCATGATATATATATTGTTCATCTCTTAAATGATATATATATATTATGATATATTCTATATATTATATATATATATATATTCATCTCTTAAATGTGAGATACGTTTATGGGAGCACAATATCCTGTTCTGAGGAAGGAAGCAAGATGAGAAAAATCAAGCAGGCTCATCTGTAACTCCATTATTTGAGTCTGCTTTATTTTGGGAAGAATTAGCAGTGAGATAGATGAGTCACAGATCAGAAGTTATACTCTTCAATTATTATTCTAATAATGAAAGTAAGGCTGAATTAAACAGCTATCTCTTAAGCACTTATGAATTTTGGATGAAAGAAAAATGGAAAAGTCTACTTAAAGTGTCAGTCACCTTCCCTTTCCATATTTCCATTGCCTCTGCTATTTCTGAGGATATTTTTCTTGCCTTTTGAACCTTCCAACACTCTTACCTAATTTTTTTTTCCCTGAGTAATTTCTCACAAGAGAAGTGGAGAGTGTTCAGGAGCTACTTCTGACGGTCTTAATATTGACTCTTCATACATGTAAAATATTCCACTAAAATACTATGCAGAGGACTGTAAAGATAAAATATGTATTATACAAACAAGAGTTTTGATGATTTGGTCTAAAACAAAACAAACAAGCAAATTTAAAAAACTCAACCATTTTGTTTTCTGTTTAAGAGCAGCAGGGGAACATATGTGTACTGAATTCTCAAGGGCAGAAAAGCTAATATAAGAGGTGATGTGGGGGTTTTATTTCTAAAGTATTTGGACTCATTAAATGTGTTACTAAGTTCCCTAGAGATGATAACAAATATTCCCTGGAAATGCAACTCATTCCATTACAGAAGAGTAGGAAGATTACTTCTTTCTCTATAGGGGTCAAAATTTGATTTGTCAATAAAGGCTCTAATTTAAGAGAAAAAATAATTAGAAAATTTCTGTCAATAGGTCAAGGAGTGAAAACAGCAGGATGACAAAATACAACACTGTGATATTATGACTACATCAATAAGCTTGTGAAGTTGTCCGCCTTAGGATGAGCTCCTCACCTACTGAGTGTTAATTGCTGCTAACAACTGACAGATAAAAGACAGAAAAATGTCTTCCAGAATGTTTGTGGATGCAGGTGCAAGGATATTTCCCACACACCTTTGCAGTCAGGCTTATGTGAAGTTCAGGAAAAGCAACAATGTTTTCTTCTAGAGAATCCTCAAAAGAACATAGAGTTCAAAGACATTTACCAAGTTTTACGAAGTTTCATGAGTTTTGCATTCCTGTGAATTCTAGTAGCATCAGGAAAGGTTCAGAGAGCACCACATGATTTTAACATACATCAAGACCCTCATGCATTTATTGATGGGTAAGAAAACTAGAAGCAAGGAAAAACTGAAAGAAAAAGAGAAAACTACTTTTTTTCTTTTTAAAAAGAATACACTTAATAAGCAGGAGATCAGAGTTTCTTTGGCAACTCAAGGTTGCCTTTGAAATATTTAAATGTAATATATGCAAATAAGAATAGCCTATTCATTAATATAGACTAGAGAAGTAGACAAATATGTCAATTTAAGGATTAAACAGTAAAATATTAAGAGATAAAGCAAAAGCTTTGGGGAGATTTTAGGAGATGAAGAATTGCTGTAGCAAATGTCAGCCAGGACCTGTACCTGAATACTCAAAACTAATTCTAGCATCCAGAATAATTGTAAACACAATAATATTTCCTTCTTACCTTCTTCTTGTACCAATGAAAATGCAGATTATATTTTAAACTCAGTGGTTCACTTATGTTCCAGAACATGGGCTGTTTCTTTAGTTTGACTCAATATATGAGGCTACAAAAATCATTTTGTTAGGATAAACACTAACTAGATATAAAATATAATGACACTATCCCTAAAGTCCCAAATAAATATTAAGATGTAGAAATTAGATTTCTGCTCCTATTAAATATAAAAGTATAAATGTCTTTTTTTTGGAGATAGAGAGACAAAAGTAACTGAGTTTGGTGGCATTTGGGGAAAATGCCTTGCCTTTTTTCTCTTTGTCCTCTGTACAAATATTTGACATGTATCTTTTCATCATTTATAAATTATAATTGCAAATGATAAATAATGGGGATATCTGGGATCCCTGCTTATACTGTAGGGCTTGATTTTTTTCACTTAAATAAAAACCTTTAGAAGAAAACTAAAGTACATGAACTGGTTTTAGGCTTTTGAATATTTTCAGATATATTAATAAAATAAATATAAAAAACATTAAAATAAATATAAATTCTGTATATATTATTTATTTACTGACAAAGTATGTATTAGTTAACATTTTTCTTGTTTCTATGGCAACAATTGCATCATGCAAAGGGATCTGAGATATTTCGTTTTTTAATTATATTAATTAGAATTCAATACAGCACATTAAAATTTTTTAAATTTTAATTAGACAGTGTCTAACTGGTACAGATTTAATGAGGCAAAATGACTGATTCAACAAAAAACAATGATTCTGGTTTCCCCCATACTGATTACTCAACAGCTGTAGAGTTGTCTCAATTTCCAAGCAATCACTGATTTCTGTTGCTTTTCTAGATATAATCTGTCACCTCTCAAACTATGAGATGTCCTTGGTACTTATTGATCTTTCCTTCTTTAAAAAATTCTATTTTTTACAATTTGTCTTGTTCAATAAGACTTCTTATTGTCTCTTGACAGCCTTGAATTCTATACTCTACCAAATTCAGAGGAATATTTCTTAGATTACTCAAAAATCAGAAGATTAACTTATCTAGAATTACAGAGTTGCTTGTGCTTATATTAGGATGTCACAACTAATCTCCTAAAATATGCAGATTGTTATTTGAGTCAAATACATGTACTATGCAAAGTTATTTTAGAGACATTTTCCTTGAAGGAAAATATTTAAATATGTAAACCTATACCTTTACTTTCTGCTTTTCATTATTTGACGAACACGTAAGAACAATGGAAATATGATCCCATGACAGTTTAACAGATCTTGTGAACAGTTACATGTTCCACCTCTACTGAGTATGTCCTAGAATTCTGCAACAATAAATGTTTGAAACTATTATTTAAATATAGAAACCAACTATTTGTATATGGAAAAGACCTTGATGAGGCTTTCTAGAGTCTGTATCAATAAGGATTTACAATGAAATAACAGGTAAAGTACATTCTTTATTTATTAGAAATGATAATGAATCATAAAAGTACAGATAAGGTCTAGAAATGGCTCAGTTGTTAAAAGCAAATGTTCATGAAAGTCCTGGGGTCAGTTACCAGCACCCGTGTGATGCTTAACAACCATTGGCAACTCCAGAATATTCGATGCTCTCTTTGGTCTTCACAGTCACCACATGCACTTGGTGCATAGACAAGCAGTCAGAAACACACATATACATAAGATAAAAAAAAATAAATCTTTAGAAATAAATGAATAAATGTACAAAGACAGTGCTAGAGCCAGAACAATCTAAGGCTTTCTCAGAAAACCTGGTGAAAGAAGAAAAGAAACCTAGTTCTGTGTCCTTGCTTAGCAGCCAACTTTGCAAGGCCCTCTGGGGCTGGGTTTAAGGCCTCTAAGAAATTAATGTTTCAGTTTTTGGGAACTCGGCTTTTCCCTCCCGCCCCCACAGAAACTGGAGTTATCATTCTTAATGTCACTGTGTATTCAGTCTTTAATGTTCTTGAGATGCCCATTGTTCTATTTGTATATTACTGGATTAGACTCCTCTTGACTTTGTCCCATTGTATGATAGCTTTGCCCACTCTGTCCCATTTCTCCCCAGAAAATCATATATAAAATACTGCACTTCTTAATAAGCTTGTTTGGCAGAAAACACAGCTTGTGCAAGACTACTGTTAGAGCCAGTGTTACATTTTAAGTTTTAATTACCATGCCTAAGAGATCCATGAAACAAAATGACGCTGATCTGAAAGTCCAAGGACAGTCTTTGAAATGCTAGAAGCTATTGTTTATGGGAGGTAACAAGTCACATTGTTTTCATGCCCCTGAAGAAGTTTGCTTGACCCAACTGCACTGGATTTACTTGATTACACGTGGGTGAAAGGTTTGTAGGCAGAAGATAGTCAGGATATATTCTTGACCCTTATTGGACCTGAATGGAAATGCAATAAATTAAGCCCTTTTTAAGCCCTTGCCATACTTGATTCTGGGTCATTTCCCAGGTACCTGGGAACCGACCTAGCCAGACCCCGTCAACCTGTCCAGTATTGAATAAAAGCTTGCTTCAAATTTGGCTTTAAGCTGTGGTCTTATTCTTGATCAGTAGGATTAACACTACCTGGTCTCAGACTTTCCTATCTCTTTAACTTCCGGTCTCCTGGTCTTCTCTCTTAGAATCCTGTCACTGAAGATCAACCTCTTTGTCCAGGTCATTACGACTGTCGCGACCACTGGAAATGGCAGTTTGATGACTGAAAAAAAGAAACAAATATGTAATGTCTTGATTGATTCAATGAGTTAAAACATCACAGACTTAAATTTAAGGTATTTAGGATCTATCCATGACTCGGTTGTGATTGAATAGTTTTTAAAATAAGTTTGCACTTTTTTGTTATCCATGGAGGTAGACGTAGACCATATAACTCTGAGAATACTTTCTAGTGTTGCTTTTACAGAGTCTTAGCAAAAATATCAATGTTCTAATACTGTGTGTGATAGTTTAAGTGTTGAGGTATTTTTGAAGTCAAAGATAATAATTCAAGCATATATCTCATTAAATTTTATATTTAAAAATTATATCAATATAAGGGTTACTGCTCTAAAGATTTACATATTTAATTTTTCATGCTAGTTGATACAGGCAGCTTATTTATTTTTCTATTAGGAAGGACAGAGGAGTTTTGAAAAAAAGAACTTTATAATCATTTTACCTTCTGACAGTAGGCTTTAATTTTGGACTCATTTTTCAAACATATTATCCAATTATGTATACCAATGTCCCATTTTACCTTGTTTAGTATATAAGTATATTTATTTTGTGGGTATGTTTTTTATTTTAAATTTTGTTCTAAACTAAAATATTTGGTTTCAATAGTGACCTTAATCAATACAATAAAAAATAAGTAAGAGTAAATGTCAAAAACATTATTGTTATACTAAATGTCAAAATTGGGCCTTGATCTTCTTACTGATCGTTCACATTTTTGTCATTACTGATGCTCTGAATTTTGTAGCAATTTGGAATTAATTGGAGTAATTGATTATATTTATGTGGTAGTGGATAAGCAATTTTAGAACTTAATGAGAGGACACATAGATTAAGCTATATTAATTGCGAATTATGATTTGAAAATTGTAATAAAAACACATTTACATATATTTTAATAATAAATATACAAATGCAATGTTCTCTTCGAAAGCTAAGAAATTCCTAGAGAAACACAGCACCAGGCAGGAGAAGCCCTCTTTTGAGTAGTAACTGGTCAGGGCTGCCTAAAGAACTCCCAAAGTATACAACTTACTGCTATTGTCCTTGCTTGCACCACAGAAACAGAAGTTAAGTCCTTTTTGCTGGTGACACCATGCACAATTTGAACCCAAATAACAAACTGAATAGAATTTGTGTCATTAATACTTCACTCAACAGATAAAAAAGGAAAAAAAATCGAGATCTGTGTGGCATATGACAATTTTGATTCACTAAGCAATGGTCAGCACTATGTCCTTATAGAGTAATAAAGACAGTGATAGATTGATGAGGTGGCTCAATGGGTAGAGGCTTACTCTGTATATGCTGGTATATGAGTTCACTTCCTATAACATATTTTAAGGTAGAAGCAGTGAATTGATTCAGAAACATGATTTTCTGAGGTCCACACGTAACCATGCAATGTATGTGTACACACACACACAAATAGCAAAGGAAATAAAATTGAAGAACATGTTCTCTGGTGTAGTAGTACAATGAACACCACAGAAATAACAAACCATATTTTGATTGCTATTATTGGGTTAAGAATTTATTATTAGACTAGTCATAAGCCTTAGAAGTGAGCTTATTCTGCTCTACCCATAGATTAATTCATTTTCCAACATTTGGAAGAGAAGAATCTATTTATAGTAGATGATGATTAACAGAGACCCATACCTGACCAAGATGCAGAAAATGAGAGACTGTAAAATGCCCAGTCCTAAATAAAATGTGTACCATAACCTTCCCCCAAGGCTCAGTGATCATTAAAGAAGGTGGAGTAGAAGGGTGGAAGAGTCATGGTTGTCTCTGTGTGTTTCCCCATCATGATCTTGACCCATATTGCTCACATAATTCCCGCCCCCCTCTATACAACTGCACTCCAGGAACTCAGCCCAGTGCTTAGCTGTGGATCTGTAGATCTTCTTCCATCAGTTACTGGATGAAGGTTCTATGATGACAATTAGAGTGGTCATCAATCTGATTACAGGGGAAGGCAAGTTCAAGCACCCTCTCCGCTATTGCTTGGAGTCTTAGCTGGGATCAACTTTGTGGATTCCTGGGAATTGCCCTAGCACCAGGTTTCTTCCCATAATGACTCCCTTTATCAAGATCTCTCTTTTGTTTATCTTTTTCTTTTTCCCTCCCTCAACTCAACCTTTCTGTTGTTCCCTCCTGTTCTCCTCTCCCTTCTCTTTCAGCCTCCCCGCCACACCCATTACTCAGGAGATCTTATCTATTTCTCCTTCTCAGGGGCATCCTTGCACATTGTCTTTTTGGGTCCTCCTTGTTACCTATTCTAAGGAATTGTGGATTTTAGCCTGGTTATTTTATGTCTAATATCCACTTATGAGTGAGTAGATGCCATGTTTGTCTTTCCGAGTCAGGGATACGTCACTCAGGGTTTTTCTCTAGTTCCATGCATTTGCCTGCAAATTTCAAGATGCCTTTTTTATTTTCCACTGAGAAAAAATTCAATGTGTAAATATACCACTGACTCTGGACTGGGGAACCTGCATAGGACCAAACTAGGTCTGATAAATGTGGGTAACAGTTCTGTGGCTTGGGCAGTTTGTAAGGTCACTGGCAGTGGGACCAAGATTTATCCCTAGTGCATGAACTGACATTTTAGCGCTCATTACCTATGGTGGGAAACATTGCTCAGCTTAGAAACAGGGTGGAGGGATTTAGTCTCCCCTCATCTTGATATGCCAGACTTTGTTGACACTACATGGGAGGCCTTGACCTTTTGGAGGAGTGGATGGGGTAGGGGAAAGGTAAAGGAAGACAGGGTGAAGGAGGGAGGGGAAACTGTGGTTGGTATGTAAAACAGAAAAAAACCATTTAAATAAAAAAGAAAACCTAAAAAAAGAGTCAGGGATGAAGGATGAGTACACGTACACAGTGGTTTATGGACAGAGCAGGGAAGCTGCACATGAACTCATCAGCTGTGGCAGCACACACAAAACCTGCACAAGGTCAAGCTAGACTGAATCTCAGTATTGAGCTGACGTGGGAATTAACTCCCACCCCAAACCAGAGGCCTATTTGAAATTGCTGCTAGAAGAGCAAGAGTTGTTTTTTCTCTGAGACTGTAACCCCCGTTAAATGAACCACGCTTCAGAGAGTGGCCACACATTCAAGTATATTTTGGCAGTACAAATTGAACTTCATGGGTTAAACATCATAGAAGGACAAAAAGTTGGCTGGGTGGGCAAGAGGGATAGATCTAAGAGAGTTGTGTGAAGATGATCAGAACATGTATAAAATTCTCAAAGAACTAATAGGAATATTTTTAGAGAAACAATATAATGAGGAAATTTATTCCATTAAGGGAAACAACAGTACATTACAACATTTAATAAAAAAGTGAAGAAAATAGCAAAAACAGAGCAAAAAATATTAAAAACCATGAAGCACAGAACAATCTTTTAAAAATATTTACTTATATACATATTTTATATATGTGAGTGCTCTGACTTCATGCACACCAGAAGAAGGAACCTGACTGATCCCATTACAGATGTGTTTGAGCCAACATATGGTTGCCTGAAATTGAACTTACGACCTCTAGAAGAGCAGTCAAGGGCTCTTAATAGCTGAGCCATTCTCCAGCCACCAGAACAACAATCTTAAGAGCTGAGTGAAAGTATGAAGCAGATTGTCCAGTTCTGAACACTTAAGACTCACCACAGCTGATGGTTTGGAACTGAAAGAGTCACATGACTCTCTGGTACTTGGCTTATATATCCTTTGTCAAAAACAATCATGACTTTGCAAACAATGGATCAAAACTGGGTCAAAGAAAACTGAACCCTGTCACTAGAGAATATAAATTAATTAAGAAGTCTGTATTTCTTCAAGAAATGTCATTTACCCAGATTCTAAGACAACTTGCAAGTTTAATAACTATTGTGTTACTTTAAAGAATTTTAATGAGGAGAAAAAGACTCTTTCTTTTTCAAAAAGAAAATGTTATTTTATCATCCCTAAAATAATGAGAAGAAACATACAACAACAAAAATATAAACAAAAATTGCTGTGTTGTGTCTACAATAAAAAGCAACAGACCTTATGTATTCTCACCCAATTCAATAATTCAAGCCTACTATTTCTTGATCATTTTATATCTTTAAGTAAGAGATATGTTTTATTTTTTTTTCTTTTATTTTAAAAAGATTATTTTTTCTCACAATATATGTCCTGATTATAATGTCCTCTCTACTCCTTGAAGTTCCTCCCAACTCCCACCAATCTGTATCCACTCCCTTTTGTCTCTCATTAGAAAGCAAATAGGTTCCTAAGGGATATTAATAAAACAAAACAAAGCAAAAATAAGAACACTGGAATTGGACAAAACAAAGAGAAGGAAAAGAACCCAACAAAAGGCAAAAATATCAGATACCTAATCAGATATCTCATAAAAACTTTAAACTGAAATCTGTATTATGTAGAGGACTGGTGCAAACTGTCTTAGTCTCAGTTGACATGCACTTTGATGATACTGATTTAGAGGGCTCTTTCATTGTTTCTACCCCATCTTCTCTGAGCTTTCCTGAGCCCTGAGAGGAGGATTTGATGGAGACAACTTGTTTAGACCCAAGGGTTCTAAGTTCTCTCACTTTCTACATAATGTATGACAGCCATTGTCTGTATTTGTTCACATCAATTGCAGGAGGTAGCTTCTCTGATGATGAGTGAGCAAGGCACTGGACTATGACTATAAGAGTATATCATTAGAAGTCATTTTATTGCTGTTATTTTATTTATGTATTAGAACAGCAATATTTGTTTTTAATCCTAGGTCCCTGGGCTATCCAACCTCAGGAGTGTTGAATATGGGTTCCATCTCATGAAGTGGGCCTTAAGTCAAATTAGGTATTAGTTGGTTACTCCCACAAATTTTGTTCCATCATTGTCTTGGCATTCTTGCAGGCTGGACACCATTGTAGATAAAAAGGTGTAGAAATTAGCTCTGTTCAGGAAATAACTAGGCTAGCTAAAGGATAAAACAATTATATTTTTATTTATTATAAGGAAAAACTCATTAAGCAGGAGCGAGAAGTCCAAGATCAGCTGTGTCCCATGGGAATCACACAGAGAGACCACACCTGGGTTGTGTGCCTGCTTTTTCTCTCTTGTCCAAGAAAGCCATGCTGTAACTTGGATCCAACTCTTAAAGATAATTGGCTAACAGGGTTTCCCCATTATCTCCTCCTTTTATCTAAACAAGAGTGATCCAAACCCAATACAAAAGTATATACAATAAGAACAGATATCAAATATAAAATTACAAAACAACATAAGCAATATGAAGCAAGGAACACCATGACAAATGTTTTAATAAACATTCTGTTTCAAAGAGTCTAAATCTTGCATTGGAAATAAGCTTGGCTAAAACATAAGAGGAAGGTAACTATGACTCTCTAATCTTTAATCCTATCTAAGGCCTAAGAAGGGAGATAATATTACTAGAGTAGGCAGGAAGTGCAATCTAGCAGCTTCCAAAGTATGTTGTATATGACAGAGACAATTGGTTACCTGAGCAATCACCCAAAGTCTCATTTGCAACATTGAAGCAACCAACTTTGTCTAATGGCTAACATAACCACAGACCATTTTTAGACACAGGGAATTTTTTAGAACTGTCTTACCCTGTCTTGGCAAGGTTTGGCAATCCTTTCTTTTGTGTCCTACTTATCCAATCAGGAAACCATGTACTTTGTCAGTGATCAAGGTATGAGCAGTTCCTTGCCCAAAGGCCAACTATGCCAAGAAGAAAACAAACTCTGAGTGGAGTGTCTTTGGTGCTCAACATTCTCTCTGGAATTAATTGGTACTGCCGGGAACAATCATGTCTCATATCAACAGAGCCCTAAGTTATTTAAATGCCATGTTCTACAGATTCTTAAAGTGGTTGACGATTACCTACCTAGGCAGAATGCAATCTCTATGTATCTAAAGAACCTAATTAATTTGACTATATGTATAACAAACATAAACAACTAATGACCTATAATATTTGATACCTATATAACTTAAGGACTAAGACTTCATGTCAGAATATTAAATAATCTGTAAACAAATGTGCAGCAAAGGAGGACAATGACCTCACACTGTAAACAATCTGTAAGCATCTTGTTCAGAGGTAAGAATAATATATAATGCAATTTGAAAATATATCCTAAAAGTTGTATCAATATACAAAATGTCCTAAACAGAGTAAAATCATGCTATATATACAAGCTGACAGAATAACTTTGCATAAGTGTACAAATATTGTAAACAGGAATAACAAATATAATTTGAACTTGTATCAATATACAAAAAATTATATCAATGTAAAATATTCATAAATAATAGCTTACAAGTATTCACTCTATTACCCACTATTATTACCCTTTTATTGAACCTACATAGTTCCCACCCCAACCCTCTACATTATACAAGTAATAATCAACAACCCCTAAATGATATTCCCAACCCTGAGGACAAACTTTTTCGGGGAGGGGATGTCGTCCTCTAGAATTTTTTCCAACTGTCATGGGAGCAATATTTTCTTCATGGGATCCTGAAAAAGTAAACTGATGGTTAAGTTTAAGATTACTGTCTACTATAGTTGCAAGCAATTTACAAATAGTTGATAAGGATTTTTTCAAAGTTCATATTTGGAGTTCTGGCCAGAACGTCATCAGAAGATGCACCATGTCAGCAGCTGGTACCCCCCAAAAACTGGTCTTATAGTAGTGCTATCAGCATCATGATGTCACCTCAACCAAGTACAGTTGTTGCTGTGGGGCCCCATCTGATCTGACCTTTAAAGGCCCAAGGATCTTTTTATATTCTAAGTTGACATTTTTAAAAGCCAAAAATTTAATTCATACACATCTAACTTTTGGGTCTGTTACCCCTATTTGTACAGCCTTAGTTAATCTTTGTTTAAAAAAAAGTCACCAAAAGATTCTCTCTGACCCTGTTTAACCCTAATATATAATTTAACTCTCTTTCCTGGTTTTTGAATCCTATTCCAAGCATTTAAAGCTGCTGTGTTACATAGGGACAAAGTGTGTTTATCTTAAAAAGCTTGATCCTGAGGACCAGAGTAAAGTCCCTGGCCCAGAATTTATTTGATCTTGGGAAATCTCAATTCCTTTGTTGTTGTTGTTCTAAAATTTTTGCCTCTTCCCTCTAGTAGTACTGACAAAGCAATTGCGGTTCATATTTTATGACTGCTGAGATTAACTGAATCCAGTCTTGTGGCTTTGCTTTGTTGCTTGAAGCACACATTTTGACCATTTCCCTAATGAAGAATGAATGTATTTTATAAGAGACAATTGCTTGTTTAATTTTTTTACATTTGTCATATGTATGGGCTCCCATGTACATATTTTGAGTACCTTAGGGTATTTGGTACCAGATGCTCTTTTTGATGATATCACCAGAAAAGCAGGTATAACTCGGGGTAAGCTATCCTGGAGTTTGGATAAATGTTGTCTTTGAAACTTTTGTCCTTGGTAATCAATTTTGATAAATTTCTCAATCTTTTTAAATCTTTTTACCACCACCTTTTGTAAAGTCTGGATCTTCTCTCTAGTGTTTTATTTGAATGCCCTCATTGAGGATTTCAAGGTGTCCAGTAGAGATAATGTCTCATCTATGGACAGAATTTTTATAGTATGTACATTACCTTCTTGGAGAAACATTTTATTAGTCAGTCTATCATAACCCTCTTTTTACATAGTTCAATTAATACATTCAACAATATGAATTCTCTCGTACAAAGTCTCAGAACCCTCTGCTATTGACTGGATTTTTTTTTTTGTCAAATTGGCTGTATCCTTTTTTAGAATGTTGAATTTTTCTTTGATTAGATTATTATCAATCTGTAAAGACTGTATTATTTTTAAAAGTACTTCATTCGACCAGGTTTTGTTAGTCAAATTGTTTGTATCCTTCTTCAGAGTTTTGAATTTTCCTTTTAGTAGATTATTATCAGACTGTCAAGACTGTATCATTTTTAAAAGTTTTATTATAAAACCATGTTTTTAAGGAGAACATATGAAAGACCAAACTGATCCTCAGAATCAACTAGAAAGATGCAGGAAGAAAATTATATAAATCTTCCATGACATCATACATAGTATAAATGAACTAGCTAGTGAACTCCTAGATTGTGAAGTTGTCTTTAATTTTTTCCTTTTAAATTATAAATTTATAATTTATATTTTAAATTATTAATTTATATTTTAAATTATAAATCTTATCTGTGGTTGATTTTGGGCTGAAGTAGATGCAGTAACTGTTACCTGTCAGTAGGTGTCATTGTGCACTTGAAGCCACATGGCTGGTTTGAATCTTATTTAGAGTTAAATGCTGAAAGATATGCAGTGGAACTCTGAAACACGGCCTGCTACTACACAAAGAGGACCACAAGAAAAGACCAAGAGGTAGGCTGTTCCAAAACCCATGAGACACAGAGAGTGACAGTATAGAGTAGACCAAGATCATTTCCCAAGACACAGACAGTCACTACAATGATTAGACCAAAATGCCAAAAACACCATTGGCATCAACTGAAGGAAGAAATGGTAGGTACCAATGCAAGAATTCATCCAACAACCTAAAATGCAACATACTAACACCAGGACCCAGTGGTCATAAATCAGGAAGTCTTGATCATCCTAATCCAGAAGAAGTTGAAGAAAATAGTATTAAACTTAACTTTACAAAGATGATAGAGAACTTTAAAGTGGAAATGAAAAACTCCCTTAAAGAAATGGAGGGAAAAACAAACAAACAAACAAACGAAAAACTGGAAGAAATTAATAAATCCCTCAAAAAAACCAAAGAAAAAAACAAACAGGTGAAGAAAACAGTTCAAAATTGTTTTGAAATATAAGCAATAAAAAAAATAAACACAAACTGAAGGAATTCTTGATATGGCAAATCTGGGTAAATGAATGAGAACCAGAGGCAAATATAACCAACACAATACAAGAAATGGAAGAGAGAATCTCAGGGGTTGAATATACTAAAGAATAAATAGATTCATTGATCAAAGAATACGTTAAATCCAACAAATTCTTAACACAAAGCATCCAGGAAATCTGGCAAACCTAAAAATAATAGGGACGTGAGTTTTTTTTTTTTTTTTTTTTTTTTTTTTTTTTTTTTTTTACAAATATAATGGATTTTATTTTCCATTTAAAGTTAGCTGTAAAGAAGACATATTGGACTGACATATACCTCTCACTATGATTGCCCCTATTCTTTTTTTTTATTATTAAAGATTTCTGCCTCCTCCCCGCCACCGCCTCCCATTCCCCCCCCCCGCATCAAGTCCCCCTCCCTCAGCAGCCCAAGAGCAGTCAGGGTTCCCTGCTCTTTGGAAAGTCCAAGGACCTCCCACCTCTTTCCTGGTCTAGTAAGGTGAGCATCCAAACTGCCTAGGCTCCCACAAAGCCAGTACGTGCAGTTAGATCAAAACCCAGTGTCATTGTTCTTGACTTCTCAGCAGTCTTCATTGTCTGCTATGTTCAGCGAGTCCCGTTTTATCCCATGCTTTTTTAGACCCAGTCCAGCTGGCCTTGGTGAGTTTCCGAAAGATCATGATATCAATCCAAATATACATCTGTGAAAGCTTATCATTAAGATCTTGGCTGCTAAAATTAAAAGATAAAATAGCTATAATTGTTATAAAAAATTATTTGATTTTATTTGTATTAAAAAATAATAGGGACAGAAGAAGAGGAAGAACTTCAGCTCAAAGGCACAGAAAATCTATTCAACAAAATCAAGAAGAAAATTTTTCCAAACTAGAGAATGATATCCCTATAACAGTATAAGAAGCTTACAAAACACCAAATAGACTGGACCAAAAAAAAAAAAGTCTCCTTGACATATAATAATCAAAGCACAAAACATATAGAATAAAAAAGAATATTAAGAGCTGCAAAGGAAAAGAGTCAAGTAACATATAAAGGTAGACCTATCAGAATTAACATTACTTGTCAGAGGAAACCATGAAAGCCAGAAGGTCCTCAGCAGATGTGCTGCAGACGCTAAGAGACCACAGATACAAGCCCAGACTACTATACCCAGCAAAGCTCTCAATCACAATCAATGGAGAACATAAGATATTGCATGACAAAACTATACAACAAAGAAATACCTATCCACAAATCTATCCCTATAGAAAGTACTAGAAAGAAAAACCCCACCTAAGGAAGCTAACTGCATGCAAAAGAACACAGGAAACAGATACCTCACACCTACAAAACCCTAAGAAGGGAAACACACATTACCACTGAAAAATAACAGGAATTAATAATCACTGGTCATCAATATCTCTTAATACCAATGGACTCAATTCACCTATAAGAAGACACAGGCTAAGAGAATGGACGTGAAAAGAGGATCCAGCCTTCTGCTGTATACAAGAAACACACCTTAACCTCAAAGACAGATATTACCTCAGAGAAAGGGGGTGGGAAAAGATTTTCCAATACAAGTGAGTGTATGTTGGAGGAGGGGGCCACTTAGCCCCGAAATAATCACACAGAAACTGTATTAATTAAATCATTGTTTGGTCCATTAGCTCTAGCTTCTTATTGGCTGACTCTTACATATTAATTTGACCCATTTCTATTAATCTGTGTATCTACTCCTTAGCTGTGGCTTACCGGGTATGGCGTCTGTCTCTGG
Source organism: Chionomys nivalis (assembly GCF_950005125.1). Lineage (NCBI taxonomy): Eukaryota > Metazoa > Chordata > Mammalia > Rodentia > Cricetidae > Chionomys > Chionomys nivalis. The sequence continues at coordinate 46,319,071 of NC_080087.1, forward strand.
CAAGGGATACATGGATTCTCGATGACTCTGCCTCCTTTCTGCCAGCATTCCATTTAGATTACTCTGCCTAGCTTTGTTCTATCCTATCAGGTCAAGCCAGTTTCTTGGTTCATTAGGAAAAACAAACAAACAAACAAACAACTCATAGACAAAAGGACCTCCCACAACAGATGTAGCTATCCTAATATCTAACAAAATAGACTTCAAACTAAAATCAATCAAAAGAGACAGAGAAGGACACTTTATACTCATAACAGGAACAGTCCATCAAGATGAAGTTTCAATCCTCAATATCTATGCCCCAAATACAAGAGTACCCACATATGTAAAACGCACATCAAACCCCCCACATTAATAGCAGGATACTTTAACAACCCAGTCTCTTCAATGAACAGGACAAACAGACAGAAACCAAACAGAGAAATAAGAGAATTAACAGATATCATGATTCAAATGGAATAAACAGACATCTACATAACATTCCATCCAAGCAAAAAAGAATATACTTCCTTCTCAGAACCTCATGAAACTTTCTCTAAAATTGACCACATACTCAGGAACAAAGCAAACCTCAATAGATACGAAAAAAAAATGGAGTAACCCCTTGCATCCTATCAGATCACCACGGTTTAAAATTAGAATTCAACAGCAACACTAATTTCAAAAACCCCACAAACACATGGAAATTAAACAGCGCTCTATTGAATCACCTTTGGATCAATGAAGAAACAGTAAAGAAACTAAAGACTTTCTAGAATTCAATGAAAAGGCACAATGTACCCAAACCTATAGGACACTATGAAAGCAGTGCTAAGGGGAACGTTCATAGCAGTAAGTTCCTACATAAAGAAAGTAGAGAAAGCTCACACTAGTGACTCAAATAGCCAAAATACACTTAAGGAAATGTTCAACATCATTAGCCATCAGGGAAATGGAAATCAAAACAACTCTGAAATACCATCTTACACCAGTCGGATTAATTAAAATAAAAAAACACCTATAATAGCTTATACTGGAGACTATGTGGAGTAAAGGGAACATTCCTCCATTGCTGGGGAGAGTGCATCTTGTACAACCTCTTTGGATTTCAGTATGGTGGTTTCTCAGAAAATCTGGAATCAACCTATCTCAGGACCCAGTAATATCACTTGTGGACAAATACCCAAAAGATGCTCAATCATACTACACAGACATTTGTTCAGTTATGTTCATAGCAGCATTATTAGTAATAGCCAGAACCTGGAACCAACCTAGATGCCCCTCAACAGAAGAATGAATAAAGAAAATGTAGCAAATTTACATATCAGAGTACTACTCAGCAGTAAAAACAATACATCTTGAAATTTGCATGCAAATGGATAGAACTAGAAAACGCCATCATGAGTGAAGCAGCCCAGACCCGGGAAGATAAACAGATATATACTCACTCATAAGTGATTACTAGTTCTAAAACAAAGGATATTGAGCCTATAGCTCATGATTCTAGAGAAGCTAAGTAACAAGAATAACCCTAAGAAAAACATACATAGATCCACCTGGAAAGGGGAAACAGAGAAGATCACCTGACAAAATTGGGGCATGGGGGTGGATGAAGTAGGGAGGGAAGAAGAAAAAGATGAGTGGAGAAGGGAAGTGGAGAGGAGAACCTGAGAAAATGGAATAGTAGAAATGGAGGAAGGACAGAAGTGAGAACAAGGAAAGAGATATTTTGATTAAGGGAGCCATTATGGGGTTAGCCGAAAACCTGACACTAGAGAAATTCCCAGGAATCCACAAGGATGACTCCCACTAATACCCAAAGCAACAGAGGAGAGTGTGCTCAAACTGACCTTGTAGTCTGACCTGTAGTCAGACTGACGGATATCTTAAATATCACCATAGAAAGTTCATCCAGCACTACTGATGGAAACAGAGACCTGCATCTGAGCACAGGACTGAGCTCCCAAAGTCCAGTTGAAGAGTGGGAGGAGTAAGAATATGACCAAAGAGGTCAAGACCATGGTGGGTATACCCACTGAAACAGTTTACCTGAGATAATGGGAGCTCGCCAGCGCTAGCCAGAAAGGGAAGGAAACAACATAGGTTCAATCTAGTCCCTCTGCATATGGGTGATAGTTGCATGGCTGGGGCAGACTGAGGGGCCACTGGCAGAAGCACCAGGATTTATCCCTACTGTTTATACTGGCTTTTTGGAACTTATTCTCTTTGGATGGATACCTTGCTCAGTCTAGATATAGTAGGGAAGGCCTTGGACCTTCCCCAAAGCAATGTGCCTTACCCTCTCTGAGGAGTGGATGGGAGGTGAGATGGGGAGTGAGGTGGAGGAAATGGGAGGAGGGGAGGGAGTGGGAACTGGGATTGGTATAAAATGGGGAAAAAGGTTGTTTTCTTTAAAAAAAAAAGTAAAAAGAGTTACAAAGCTAAATTTCAAAGATATTGGGCCAATTAAGAGGTATAGGAGGGAAGCTATGAAGATAGTATTGACTTATATTGTGTAATCGCAGGGACTACCACTAAATCAGTGGAATCACAAAGAGATTATTTTCAATTCAATACATTTGAAAATTTTTTTAGAAAACATAGCCACTCAATTAAAAAGCTTGTTCTTTCTTGGACTCCAGGGTCTAAGATAGTTTGGCTTAATAATAAACAGGGTAATCAAAGAGAGAAATGAAGGGGCTAGAGAGATGGCTCAGTGGTTAAGAGCACTGACTGCTCTTCCGGTGGACCTGGGTTCAAGTCCTAGCACCCACATGGCAGCTGACAACTGTCTATAACTCCAAGATCTGACACCCTTACACAGACATACATGTAGCAAAACACCAATGCAAATAAAATAAAAATAAATTATAAAAAAGAGAGAGAAATGAAGATTGATTTATATTACATATGCTCGATAAGTGTTACAAAGGAATATCTGGAAAATTGGAAGTACAATACCAGTTAGAGTCCAAGAAGGAAGAGGCAATGACAGAAATGAAGTCAGATTCAGCCTTCTGGCTCTACAATGAAGTATAATAAAATAAAATATTAGAAGTGCTAAATAGAATAAAAATAAAGCTAAACAATAATGATCTATGAAAGAAAGGTATTAAAGGGTAGATAGAATTTCAATAAAGGAAAAGAAAAGGTATTCCCACAGAAGAAACATTTTTACATAAAAAGCATTTGGTAACAAAATACTTACAAACATCACCAGAATGTATATTTCCTTTCAGTTTTTTCCTAAGACATCTTATTTAATTATACAATAACAGCATTTCTCAACCTTTCACTGGGATCACATATCAGATATCTTACTGTCTAGATATTTATATTATGATTCATAACAGGAACAAAATTACTGATATGAAGTAGTTACAAAAATGATTTTCCTTTATTCCCCTTTTTATTTATTCTTTGTGTCCTTCACCTTATGCATCTCTATCCCATTCATTTCCCTGTCTGTTGCATGGAGAGCCATTTGTTTATCCCAGCTGCTCAGCCCTGAAATAACCACACAGAAACTATATTCATTAAATCACTGCTTGGCCCATCAGCTCTATCGTCTTATTGGCTAACTCTTACATATTAATTTAACCCATCTCCATTAATCTGTGCATCACCACAAGGTTATGGCTACCAGCAATCTTTCAGCATGTCTGTCTATGGCGGCAGGTCCATGGCTTCTCCTGACTCTGCCTCCTTTCTCCCAGCATTCAGTTTAATTTTCTCCATCTACCTAAGCTCTGCCGCATGCTACTCTAGGCTCAAAACAGTTCTTTATTAGCCAATGGTATTCATAGCATACTGAGAGCAATCCCACATCACCTGTCCCCTGATATCCATCCTCTGCCCTCGTAACCTCCTTCTAAACAATATAATAAAAATTTAAGAGAAAAAATAAGAGAGAAAAGAAAAATATGAATTTTATTATGGAAGCTGAAGTGTGATACAGTGAGTCACACAGCACTTTTATCCACATATCTTTAAGTATTTCCACCACAAAAGACAACAGCAGAATAAACAAGAGGAACTCCAATGAGGGCCCAGCGTTGACAGTGTAGCAGAAACCAGAAGCCTCCTACCAGACCTATGACTCTCTGCAACAAAAATAATTTTTATGGTTGGGGGTCACCACAACAGGAAGAACTGTATTAAAGGGTTGTAGCATCATGAAGTTTGAGAACCACTGTACTACAGAATATTGTATAATGTTGAGCCAATTGACAATATACTATAAAATTCTGTATTCTCTTTTCTATGTTTATGACATGACGACTATATATCATTAGCTCTACCTACTGATGTGACAATGAAAATTTTTTAAAGAGGTGCCAGCTTCATGATATAGAAAACAGCCACCGTGGGACTTCCAAAATGATGTCACTGACAATGAAATTGAGAAGAGACATTAAACCATTCATTGGAAGCTTTCTCCCAGGGCTTCAGCACTGTGGGCTGTATTGCTTCACTGACCTAATTGTTCTCTTCTTTTATACATTCTTTTATAACACATTTTTTATTACCTTTGAGGAAATGGCATATTTATAAAAGGGGAAATTTCCATCAAGAAAAGGAAATAGGTGTTCATGTTTTTCAATTTTGTGCTGGTTAGTATTGTAAACCTGACACATATGAAATCACCATGGAAACAAACATCTGGGCATATCTTTGAGTCACTACTAGATGGGGTGAGTTGGGTTGAGAAGACTCACCATAAATGTTAGCAGCAGCTTTCCTGGGTCTGGATTGTGGACTGAAAGGAGCAAATGAGATGAACACCAGTCTTCATCTCTCTTGACTATGTCGACTGCCCCTGCTCCTGCCATGTCTTTCCCTCTACAGTGGCTTGTACCCTCAATATATATAAACTCTTTTATCCTTAAGCTGTTCTTGTTTGATATTTTGTCACACAAATAAGAAAGCTAATGCAAAACTTTTGATAGTATGTCTAAGGATTTGATTTTTGCTCATTTTTTCTCACATCCAAATCTAAACATTTAAGCTTCTATGGAAAGGCACTCACTCACTTAAAGCTACCATTTGAACATTTTTGTATTTCTCTGACTTTTAGGAATGTGTTGCTTTGCTGTTACTTGGGTAAAGTATTTCTTGTCTGTGATATTGAGATGATTCAGAAGTAGTTTCGCTCAATATGGAGAGGTACTGTAAATGGAGCGGTTGGAACAGAGGCTAAAATCCTATGATATAAGTGCAAGCAGGTGACATTTGAATAACATTGTGATATGCCAGCTATGTCACCTTGGAAACCTTCCTTCATATGGTGTTCACCCACTTCCCCATTCATAGATTTGAGATAATAATAAAACACATGTAAAGCAATTGACTACAAAGTTTAAGTTGGTTATTTAAATAACCTGGTCATTTCTGATATGGAATACATCTTAAAATATTAGCAGTTCTTGATATTTTCAATTTATCATATATTACTTATCACATTACTTATCACACAGGCAATGGTTTGGGTCATAGTGGTTTGTTATAAATAACACAAGTATCCACAAGTGTATACTTTAACAATATAAAAGCAAAACAAAAAATAAGAAAATAAAAAATTGTCACTTTAAATTGTACAATTGATTGTACATTACATTTAGCACTGTTTGATATTCTAAATTTCATACTATTTCTTTATGGTTTTAATTTCTTTTGTTTTATATAAAGTTGATATACTATCTTTGGACAAAAATATTTATGGTTTTAATTTTGGTAGAGTTGTAATGGGATCCCAATGTTTTCATGTGTGATGTTTATATGTTTATAGTTTTATTCAAACCTCTAATTGCACATTTGGTCTTTCCATGATTCATTAATCATCTAGGAGAGCATTGTTCATTTAGTTGTGCTTAGTATAATTTTTCTATAAATTCTGGTGCTTAATATTCATTCATGAGACATTGTTATTCAAGAATGAAACAGATTTCAACTTCTGACTTTAAAATTTTTAATTAAGTACTTAAATTTTGTCTTTGAATGGATAATACTTGTTCTAAGATTTTTAAACTTTGATAAGGTTATGTCTTTCTCTTTGACTGCTAAGTTCAACTAATTAATAGACTATTTTATGTTTATATCCCTAGGTCCTTTCTACATATGTATAATGTATATATGTATGTGCTTATTCTTCTCTTATGAAAATGGTACCATTGTTCTACATATTACTTTTTGATTTCAAATATGTCTTTCACAATGTTTATTGTGTAAGAAACTTTTCAACGGTAGATGCAATGCCCATGTATGCACACATGCACACACACACACACACACACGTACATCTATCTCTTCACCCATGAAACAGAACCCACGACTGACCAATGTAATAATTGCACCAAAGATAAAAGCAGTTTTACAACTGAAAAGTCCACCTCAACATTGGAGAGGATCCTGGAAATTTACAATCCTGAAGCTCTCTACACAACTCCTAGGCAGCTCTACAAGTAAGAGAAACATGTTCTCTGCAATTCTGCTACTGCATTTTCTTGCATAGCAGTTGCTGTTTCTGTAGACCTGGGGAGGGAGCATTTAAGAATCTTTCAAGTTTCAGTTTTCCCAGATATGTGACACTTATTTTCCTCTTGTGCTAGTGAGCCTCTCCATTACCTCCTGAAGAGAATATTTCAAACCAGTGGGAAATGCTTTGCATCAGTATTCCCCACTGACGAAAATATTCACAGTGTTCGCTGTTACTGTTGTTTGTGGCTGAATTGGCAGTGTATTGGTTTATCAGAATACATCCAATCATTTTTAAAGGAACATTATACTCCTCTTAAACTTATGTAATTATTAACAATATTATACTCATTATCTGCATACTTAATTTATTTCCCATATGCGTTACTGGCTATGTAGGGTAAATTCCTAGAAAAAACAAACTGCTGGTCAAAGGTTATCCATGATTGACAATACTCCTGCATATTCTATTGCTACTGAACTTGAAGATCGGAAGAAGGTGGTTGGAATTGGGATAGTAAGGATGCGAATGGAAATATTATCTTTCACTCTAAACTGTAAACACATAACTCTTGGAAAAGAAGATGAAGTTTTTAACCATAGGAAGCAAACAAATGGCTCCCAAGTGGGGGCATAATTCTTTAAATAGCATCAAATGAGTTCTGAAGGAGACAGATTCCTCTGGGCCTTCCGCTTCACACAGGAATCGATAGCTCTGGGGATAGTGATGGCTTCTTTTCTTTATAAGATGTTCATTTCTATTGGGCAGGAGAAACATAAGTAGAGATACTCAGGGACCTAGGAACATTTGCTTTCAAACATTTTAAAGTGCATTTTTGTATAGAATTTCTTTGGGGGCCTGATTTCTCATAAGCAATATTTTCCCAGAAAATAATTATTTTGTTGTTGTTGTTGTTTCTTAATGTGTTTGTTTAAAAATCAAAATTGTTTGTACTCCTTTCAATTTTCCACTTCTGTGAGAAACAATTTTTATCCTTTCTTGCTTTTCATGTTGTTATTTTTGCCTTTTGTCTGTAGTAATTTATTCTTTTAAGATTTATTTTTACTTATGAGTATGAATATGTGTGTGTATGCATACCATATGTACATGTGTGCTCATGAAGGCTAGAAGAGGGCATATACAGATTATTTGAGCAGACGTTACAGGCATTTGTGAGCCAATCAATACAGGTTCTGGGATCCAAGCTTGCATCCTTTGGAAACACAGTAAGTACCTTTAATATTTCCAGGACAGAATTTCACATTAATTCATTTATTTTGAGACATTTCTTTCATATATACTTTTCCATCTTCTTGCAAGCAATTCTGTGATTTAATTTTTTATACTATTGCTTTAACCATATTTAACATGGTTTTATATATTTCATTTTTTATGTTTATATATAACATTTTTGGCTTTACAGTTGAAAGGTAAATTGTTAACCTAGAAAATAAGAGGAAGAGACAAAATTTAACAGTCATTTACATTTTTTCATATATATAAAATGCATATCTATAGAATGATGGAGATATTGAGAGCCATGAACTTGAAATCTACATGGCACAAGAGACAGCAACTTAAAAGTGAGCATCATCTCCCCTAATGCAGACATTCTCGCAGATTCAAAGGATTGCTATTATCCCAAAACACAGGCCTGCTGCAGGAGATGTCTCTCTTGCTCTCCTGCACTTTAAGAGTGCCAAATGTTTATGAGACCTATGTTTCTTGATGTTTACAGGCCAGAACATGCAATCCTACCTCACACTCTTGAGAAGATGTTCATTTTAACAAGTGCTCGTCAAAGTCTCACTTTGTGCTTAAATAAATATTGGAGGAATTAAATAACGTTACAATGTCTTATGTTACTTTTTATTTTTATGTTAAAAAGAAAGAAAGGAAGGAAAGAAAAAAGGAAGGGAGGGAAGGAGGGATAGAGGGAGGGAGGGAGGGAGGGAGGGAGGGAGGGAGGGAGGGAGGGAGGGAGGGAGGGAGGGAGAAAAAAGGGTGTCATCTTTGTAGTGATATTTAGGCACTATGGAGTGTTCCAGAGCTGACATTTGGTCCTTGACAAAGCAGTGACTGAGACGGAGACTTCATTTTTAAATTTCAAATTGGAAAGACACCTTGGTATTTTAGTGAAGGACAATGCTAATTTATCTATAATTAAACGATTATCCAAATATTCTCTCTGTCGATATATTTGAAGTCTCATTTTCTCTTGTGAAATGACGCTTAGTACATAATTAATTCTTTCAAAACAGGCACTTAAGAAGTACCTTGGTTTCTTCTTACTGATTTTTTTATACATGTAAAATGATTGGCATTCTACCATTTCTTCTGTTACAGAAAGAATCTACTCCCCCATGAGTTCTAACACTTTCTTACACAGCTGATAACCAAGAACCTGTATGAGAAGAAGCAGTATCTTGTCACCCCTCACTTTGAGTCTGTTCCTTTGAGGGACTTGAGTACTGATCCAATTTCAACAACATCACAAGAGACAAGGAGGCATGCGACAAAGACAATACAGACACTACCCGGTAGAAAAACTAACTGAGAGGGTATCAGGGGTAAAATCAGAGCTTGCCTTCTCTGGGGTGTTGATTGACAGTGCAGAAGGCATGCAGGTTAGAAAGGTGATGAAATTGCTTCCTCCATTCCTCAATTGGCTAGCCATTGTTAAGGGTAGCCAGGGACTGTTGAGTAGAGAATGTCAGATAATTATAAACATGCTCCTGGTCACAATTAAAGGGTGCTGATGAGGCTGGAGAGGAAAGAATCCAGAGAACTGTACTTTAGTTCTGGATACCAGGTCAGTGTAGCCTCAGATTTGCAACAGTTCAACCAAAACGGAGGAGCTTTACAAAATGGCGAGATCCTGTCTAACAGAAATGGTATAAAGAAGGAGGAGAATTTTTCTTTTGAGTTTTAACATCTGTTTCTATTGCATATTTCTAGTATCACGCAGTTAGTAGTTGCGATCAACAGCATAATTCCTTGCTTAGTTTCAGCATCAGCAAGTTAGTGTGGTAGTCTACAACAATGGTTATTAGCCTGTAGATCGTGACCCCTTTGAGATCAAATGACTCTTTCACAGGGGTCACCAAAAACCATTGGAAAGCATTAATATTTATATTACAATTCATAACAGTAACAATATACAAGTATGAAGTAACACTGAAAATATTTTTATGGTTGGTGGTCACTATGACATGAGAAACTGTATTAAAGGGTCACAGCATAAGGAAGATTGAGAACCACTGATCTTGAGAATCAGTTGTGATGATCATGCTATTTCAGCTCTCCTTACACAAGGTCTCACAGTAGCAATGTCTTACATATGTAGGACAAGAATATAGATAAATGAATGTTTTGTTGAATATAGATCACAGTGAAGCTAAATTTTATAAGTTATTGGTCTGATAGATAAAAGAATTTTTAAAAACAGGCTCAGAAGGAAGTTTGAAGACTGTGTTATTAGAATTAAGGCTAAAATACAACAGGACAGGTGAACTGTAACTGTAACTACTACCAGAATGAGGAAGATGGCTAAGAGAAATGGAGAAATACAAGACTTTTGAGTTGATAACCAGAAAGCAGTAGACTCGGTAATGGAGGTCTGTAAGCAGCTACATGGGATAGGAGTCTTCAAAGAGCCAGTGAGAGTACCCAGAGTGTCCAAGAAAATGGGCTTAGTATATTGTCTAATATGTGGGAAGGAAAATTAGAAGGAAAGAAAAGTTCAGTTCTGAGGTAGGACTTAGAGAAGTGGACAGCTTCAGTAGGATGTAAACAAATGTAGAGAGGGAGGGATGGTTGGCATGTATTAAATGAATGTCTAAGGGGAGCCTTGAACTCAGAAAGATCCACCTGTCTCTGCCTCCCTGGTGCTGGGATTAAAGGCACATGCCACCACCACCAGGATCAAAGGTAGAATTCTTATCCCAACTTTTTGACCTTATGAAATGATAGGTTAATGAGAATTGAAGAAAAATAAAATCTATCTAGGGACTGAGGAGACGGCAAGTTTAGTAAAGTGCTAGAAGCAGAAGCATGATTGCCTAAGTAAGGATCTCCAGAACCCGCATAAATTGTCTAGTATATGGTAGCACATGTTTATAATTAGAACACTCTGCACTGAGATGGAAGGCAGGTGAATTCAAAGAAGCTCTGGTTGTTATAACTGACCTGGCAAATTAAGGTAGAGTTGAGGGCAACATACAAGATTGCCTTTTGGCTTTTTTATATGTGTCAGGGCATGTGCATATTTTCATTCATACACAGTAACACACACACACTAAGAGAGAGAGAGATTTAAAAATAAGTAAATATATAAAATAGCTATGCTTTACCAGGAAATAGTCCTTGGTTAGCAACCTTCAACCTTCCTCCATTTCAATGGCGTTTTAAATCTTAATGGCAGTTATGGTAATTCCTTCTCATTTTTACTAGGTATTTAAATCCTTGGATAGTTAACTCTGGGTATTTTATCTTTCTTAAAGTCAATGTGCTACCAAGAAAACAGGAGGTGAGTTCCAAAGCTTATCATGAGTGAGGGTCCATCCTCTAAGCACACTAATTGGCTGGCTAGTTACATAACAATTTGACCTATCATCTCCTTGACAAGGATAAATGTAACTAGATATCTCTTTTTACACACAACACACACACACATGATTTTACTTAGTGTTATGATAGTGAAAGAATTTATATCACACTGAAAAAATGTTAAAAAGGAATTATATATTGCAGAATTAAAATTTAAATAATTTGATTTTTTACTATTAAAGTTAAACCATCAATTTCAAAATTATTGTGAAAGGTTGTTCTGTCTTACAGTGTATTTTACAAAGCAAAACCATAAAAATCTTTTCTAACTAATTTAATTACTTTCTATCCTTATCTTCAAGAGCAATACAAGTCAGCGTTTTACTTCTACAGTGTTTATGTAAAATGTTCTTAAAATGGTCGTTTCTGCAATTTATAGGAAGGAAAGACATGTAAAGTACCCACTTCCAAGCAGAATTTAGTAAGACCCTTATCGCAGCAGGGAAAAGGAGCAAACACTTAAGTAGATATTAAAAATTCATTTTTCAGCATTCATTTCCTTAGACACTCAGGAAGCACAAAAACAACCAACTGTACATACACATTTTTAATCTAGACTTTGGAGTTTGACACACCCAGAAAACAGCATTAGTGATTCTTCAGGGAAAGAAATGGGGAAAAAGAAAACCTTATGATTTAAAAGAAAAACTGTGTCCAACTGAAAAGACATGAGTGTGCTAAGCTTAACTGAACCTGAGCGAGCAGAGGGTCCAGGACCAGGATGAAATTTCAATTTCCTGACTTCACAATGACACAGCACTCTGGTTAGTTCAATTACAGTAAAAGTAAACTCCTCCTAAACTCTTGCTACTTTATTTTCCAGTACATTTTACATTTTCTTGAACACACAGCTAGTCATGGAACTCCCATCTTCTTTTTTTTTTTTTTTTTTTTTTTTCAGGACTTGTGAAACAGCATACAAGAGATAATCTAGAAACCAGGTGAGAGTCTCAGCCTATCTTCCCCCCCCCCTTTCTCTTTTATCAAATTTTGTAACATTATTTGGGAATAAACATTCTTTCTTTTTCTCTATCACTGATCTCACTCCCCCCCTTTGGCCTCCCTCCCCCACTCCTCAGAAAAAGTGAGACCTCCTATAAGGAGTCAACAAAATCTGACATTTCACTTCCAGACAAGACCGAGGCCCTCCACCTATATCTAGGATGAGATAGGTATCTCTCCACAATGCTCCTAGATGCCAGGATTTATACCTAATGCTTGAACTGATATCTATGAGAAACAGTCATTCTTATATTATTCCTATTTTATTGTAACTCTTGAATATTTTGCCAAGGTTAATTAAGAAAATAAGTGTGGAAATAGTGTGTTTAATAGGCCTAGACACAAGTACAACTCACATTTCTGAAGATTATTTCAAAACGTATCAAATCTGTGACATAGATGTCTTGACTAACACTGACTTCAGTTCTGTATTTTGAATTATGATTTTAACTGGATGACAGTAATTTAAGCATGTGCATAATACTAAATTATTGACTTTTGCTGCCTTAAATACAGTTCTTATAAATATAATAATTCTATTCTCAGAAATAATGTTGAGAGTTTTATAAGGCCTCCAAATGCTAAACTATCAAAATATGATTTTGAAAATATAGATATTAAAATAAACTTTCCAAAGTGTCTTCAAGAAGATAATACAAATAAAGCAATGGGAATTTATCAGATTCATAGAATGCTTTCAGACAAATGGAACATTTGAGGAAAGATTTTCAAAACATGGTTAGGAACTGCAGAATTGGTGGTTGTGACTGTGCATTTTTAAGAAATCCTCTCAAAATGTGGAATTTATAGACAACAAAGTCCTCGTAGGAGTGGATCAAATTTCACCAGTAGATGAGCAAATAAGCTATTTTGTTTATTTAGTTATTCATTTCATAAAATAATAAATAACAAATGATCTGAAGGAATAGAAGATGAAGAAATCAGAAGGAACTATGGTAAGTTTAAGGGCCAGTAATGATAATAAAAATGATCGAAGTTAGGACATTAGGAATTATACGTAAGTAGTAGTCTTAGAGTCAAATAACTGCTAAGAAAGATTTGTCAAAGTATTTACTAACCGCAGAAGGTGTGACTTGGCCAGCAAAAGTTTGTTTACACATGTTTATTTGTTTGGGAAACCAAAAGTTAATATATCTAAAATACCCAGGAATTCATAAACATTTCAAATGTAGGTTGAATAAAGGAGAATGAGCTATTTAGGTCTGCTGTGTTATAAATATATCCATCTGTAACAGTGTGCTCTTCAGAAATAATTTTAAATATTCTTCTTCAAGGGATAGTTTCAACAAGAATCATCTGAGATGATGATGTCTGTCAGCATACGTAATAGACAAAACATCTTTTTTTTTTTTTTTTTTTTTTTTGGTTTTTTTCGAGACAGGGTTTCTCTGTGGTTTTGGAGCCTGTCCTGGAACTAGCTCTTGTAGACCAGGCTGGTCTCGAACTCACAGAGATCAGCCTGCCTCTGCCTCCCAAGTGCTGGAATTAAAGGCGTGCGCCACCACCGCCCGGCTGACAAAACATCTTTGAACAGTGGTTATTGTGTGTCCCAAGGAAAGCTGCCAATGAGGAGATTTTAAAATCCATGAGAGCTATTGGAATTAAGAGTGTGGGTGACTGTGGGGTAAGTTTGAGATGATAATATCTGAGTGAAATCAATGTCTTCAGATATCCTGGGGACAGCAATGAAGAAAATAGAAACAGAAGGCAAGAGGCCATCAGTGTCGTGGCAGATAAAGTGAGTGATGCTAGAATAGGCATGATGAATTGACTTCACCGCTCCACTAGGTTTTGAGGTGGAATCAATGGCAGTTCTAAGAGTCTCAGAAGAAGCTGATTTGGTTCGAAGAGTAATTCAATCAGAGAAGCCCAAGTTCTCATTCATCATCATCTTCCCGTAAGATAGCACTTAGATGACGTAGCATATACTGCGGCAGTGACACCATCACCACCTCGAGCTGCCCTGCTGCTGAAATGTTAACCTCAAATCATTCTCTTTGATGAGAGACCCCTATTTATTTCTTCAGCCTCATTTTCTGCTTTTCATCTCAAGTGAAAGGAGACTTCTAATGCACATCTCTACATTGGACTCTTCCAGTCCTCAGATTAACTTCGATCATCAATTCACCCAGGACAACACAGCAGGAATCGTTTCCAATATCCTCAAATTCACCTCTATATGTTTTTTTAATCCCACTAAGTTTTTAAAGTGTAGCACTTTATTAAACTGAATCTCTCTACATCTCCAGGCGAGTCAGTGTAGAAAGGAATGCAATATCAAAATGTCATGGGATCATAAAGAAAACCAAGGCCAGCCTGAAAATTATCATCACCCAGTCGTCTTGGGTTTCCAATATCATATTCCTTTTCTCATTTTTAAAGCAAGCAGTTTAACTCATACCCAAACATCCTTTAAAAATGTATTTTCTATTCTCATCAGTGTTCATTTAGGTTGTATTTTTAGCTAAATTTTAAAAATTTTCTTTCTTTTCTTATTTGTTCCTTAGATTTCTTAATGTTTTCTTCTTATATCCTTGATCCTCATAGAAGGATGTGCCCATTTGGGATACTAAATCTCAGAGGCACGACTCAGCTTTTCATTAAACTTTTTAATTTCCCCAATGCCCTTTAACCCTGATAGCCATGTCCTCTGTAAATATAGTCTCTTGTAACAATAGGAGACCACTCACAGCTGTAGCTCCTTGCTAACTCTTTCTCTTTGCATTCATATAAAATGCTAATTTCCATTTGAGTTGACACATAGTCATTTCAAGCTATGATATCTCTTATATGAACCATTACATCCTAAGGGGAAGGGGGAGGCTCACTGAGGCATGCGGAACACAAAAGAAATCATGAGACTTATGATGCCACTCCTTGGATATAAGTAATAAACATTTATTACAGGGAATTTGCTGTTCTTTGATGCGTTGCCTGACAGTTGTGAAGAAGTCTGGAGGGATGCAGTTTGAGTAAGTTGTCACTCATTCCTGGAAAGCTTTTCAGTAAAACAGATACTTCAGTCATTTAAGCTCTCATAATTCCCAATGAACTCATTGGTTAAACATGGAGAAATAAGAAGAAGAGAAATAGTGACATGAGGAAATGTCAGGAAACAATATCAACATTAGTCCCTAAAACTTGTTTTTCATTCCGAGTTGTCAATCTCAATGAAAGCTGTCCAACTTTTTACTTAGATGCTGCTACAAAGCCTTTCATAACAGTTTAAAGGGAAGCTGCATCACTAACCTTTCTGTTGCTATGGCAAAACACCCTGATCAAGGCAACTCAAAGAACAAAGAGTTTATTTGGGCTAAGCATTTTAGAGAGCTCTCTCCTTGGTGCTCTGCCATTTATTCCAACTCAGAGATAAAGAATACATCAAAAAATCTCAAAAAGGGCTGACTCCTGCCTACTAAGAATACCATGCTGTCAACCTGTCAATGCCAATTATAGTCAAGACTCAGAGGATACTTGCCTGAATTCACCACTCCCACGTCGAGACTGTTTCAGACCAGGACTGGAAATGGGTTGTCTCATTTAGACAGTACGTACTCAAGCTAAGACTCCCACAAATAGGACTCCTGTTTGTATATTCCCTCTCTGTGTGGCTTAGTCATATTCTTATGGTGTTACTCTTATTTATTCAGAGTCTTGTTTCTTTACTCTCACTTCCTTTCACAATGGAAAAGTCCTGAGAGATTAACTGGATTAAGGGACAAATAAACCATATTAAAAACTGATCTCATGAAACTCTTGAACCTTCCCACTATTAAGGCTGGAGGTAACATTTTTACAGGCTTTGGGGCTGTAGGGAGTAGCTTCTAACATCCCACATGATGGTGAAAGCATTAAAAACGTAGACTACAGTAAACTGGAAGATGAAGAAAAAGCCCCAGATAAAAGGTCACACTGAAACCAAGAGAGAGAATACATCCAAACCAAGTGGATATGTGTAGACATTGCCACCTATTCAGCAGGCCTAAACAACAACATCATTTTGTCTGTATAGAGGGGAATTATGGGGACTGCTCCATCTCTGAACCTAGCAATCCTGTGTATTTATAAGACAATAACCCTTGTATTTTGCTTGGGTTTTTGGATCTACCTGGGGAATAAAATTATATGCAGCTAGTCATGTTTGGGATTGGCAGGATGCTCTATCATCCAAACAAACTATTAAACCCACTTTGCCCTCCCTACCCTATTGGCCTACTAGCCCAATTGGATAAACCTCTATTAATCTTCACATCTGCCCTATTTATCTTCTTCCACCTTCTCTGTCTCACCCCTTATAGGAGTCTAAAGCTTTTACAAACCCCTGGGGCTATGTTAATGAACACCACACCTAGTGATGTCCCTGCTTCACCACACCTACTTAAAGGAGCTAAGTTTACCGATACCACAGGTCTTTTTCATCTTAGGACCTCAGAACATCTGTATAATAATATGGTTTATGCATAATAATATGGTTTATGCATACCTCCTCAAGTATATGCTTATTCAGGATAAGAGGGAGTTTCCTTTTAATTCCCTTTTGAGCCGCTGCACTGCCAATACAGGAGAGCTGCCCTTTCCCAATTCCAATGAAAGTAGAAAGAGGGTGACAAGGACAACTGCCTTGATTACTTTGACCCTAACAAAAGGAGAAGTGAGCCTACACCAGCTAAGTCATCAGAGAGATGCAGGTCTTTAAACACCTAAGTTCTCCATAGATATGTTCCATGCCCATGTAGAGTCTCCAAAAGAAGCAATCTTCCAAAATTGGCTTAGAATTATATTTTAATGTCTCAGGCAGGATTTTGACACTAGGTGAAGCTTTATGGTTCTGTGCTAACAAATAAGAAGTTAAGGAGATCTCACAAAAGGTTAGAGAAAATTTAAATAAGAGACAACAGGAATTTGAGTCAAATAATTATGGTTCACAGTCCTCCTCACTGCCCTGGGAGCCATTATTCCTCCTTTATGGACTTGTTGTGGGTATTTGACCTTTTAGAGTTCATTAGACAATAAATGCTTCAGTTAAGCTAATGATCCCCAGGACTCAGTATTTACCCCTTAACCAAGATCACTGATTTAAAACTAATTAAAGAAATGGGGGGAGGGAGTTTAAAACGATTACAGTAGCATTATCTTGTGCCAACTCTACTTTGTGTCTGCCTAGACACTTCTCAACCTTCTAACCTCAACAGTCATATCGCCTTAGCAATGCTTTGGGAACTTTTCATGACTCTGACCATGGCCTGGATATATATATATATATATATATATATATATATATATATATATATATAGTGTTGTGCAAGCTTAAACAGAAAACTAAAATTTATCTTTCAGCTAAGTACTTTATCTATAGCCAGGACATTTGCAGAAACTGTAGCTTCTGCTGCTACTGCCCTGGTCGTCTGAGGCAATGCAGAGCTCCAAGAAGGATTTGTTTATTCCTCCTTGCCCAGGCCTACATCTGCTACTGTCTGCTGCTGCTGCTGCTGCAGTTGCTGCTGCTGTGGTCACTGTCACCTCTTGCTCTGGCTTCTTTGACGACCAGGGCTAAGAATTTCTTGTCTCTAAAGTTTTTGGTCACTAAGTTCAGTTAGGCAGAGATTCAGATGTCTTTTAGTTATTGATAATATCAAAATATTTTATGCTATTTTACCTTATTGAATAGCTGCCTGTGGAGCTGGGTATGTCTTCTCTACCTACAGACTCAAACATGCTTCATTAAAAATGTTTTGGAGAGCATGTGTGTTCAAAAGAAAATCTTTCCTATATCAGATGAACCTCCTGATGTTTTTTTAAAACAGGAACAGAAAACAGAGCAAAACAGTAAAGAAGATAAGGATATTGGCTCATTTAACTGCATACAAATTTTGCTAAGGTATAAACTTCATCTCAAGTTTTGTAAGACTATTAAGTAATCTTTCTGTATTTCCAGATTTATATATTTATTGGATATGGTTTAAAAATAATGTAACAAAAATGTTAACTTAAAACTTGTAACATAGGAAGTTGATAGTTAAAAATTTATACATAGGTCATTTTAAAGAGATACAAGCACAAGGGGATCACCTTGGAGTAAATAATAACATTGGTTTGACAACCTTCTTGCCTGATTCTTGGCTATCAAGATTGAAGCACCCACATGGCTGTGTGGCAATCATCTATACCAAAGTTAGAGAGGCTAAGTCTCATGTGATGTCCCCTCCATCTTGATCAAAGGTGTATAAACCAACTATGATATTTTGGACTAATATAGATTTTTGTATAATATTTTTGTCTGAAAAACAAAATCATAAAAACAAAGTTCTTAAAAGATAAGATTTAGAAACAATATTTACTTAATAATATATTAAAACTGTACCTCCATATTTTTATATGCAAGCGTGTACCTTGTGCTGAATTTTTTAATATATGAGTCACCTAGACAGCACTGATTTAAAAGGCAGGAAAGGGCATGTAGAGCAAGTGAAGTTTGGCTCTGTATGGCAGGGCTGGAGTTCCTACAGGGAACCCAGGGGAAGCTCCTGATAAAAATGAAGTCCAGTTGCAATGAGGGACCCCTGCAGCTTTGGAGATGCTGATGGTATATAAAGGCCACCATGAAAAGCAGCCACAATGAAATGGAGCCTAATGGAACCTAAGGGAAAGGCTGCAAATGCCATTGCAGGTAGAACTAGTGAGTTGACCTGGACCCTGTGGAAGACACCAGAGGATCATTAATGAACCCCAGATATTGAAGACTGAGTTATTTACTCTGTTGGAGTCTGTCTTGCCTTGTCTGGATTGTGATTGTGCCCCATTTCTTCTCTCTTGAAGTAAGTGAGGTACTTGATGTATTTTTTTGTTATTATAGGAGTCCACAGTTGAGAGATTTTAATTTAAAATAACAGGAAAAGTTGAAGTTTTACAAAAATTTCAAATAAAAATCTGACTTTTTAAAAAGAAACTTTAAAAGTATTTAAATATATAAGGCTCTGGGACTTCTATGTTTATAAAATGTTTTATATTATGATGTCTTTATTAATATATAATCATAAACAAACAAAAAAAGCAAACATTTATAAATGTTAGGGCCACAGATCTGAATGCTAAATACTAAACTTTAGAAACTAGGATAGTCCTTTCTTATGATGGAACAAAAGAATGATCTAAGCAGTCTGGCAAAGAGTCTATAGAATGTCTTTTCTTTCCTGAGGTCTATTCAGACTAACACAAACAAACTTAAGAATGTATATCTAATCTATTTATCTTTACTATAGTTGTTAACCTTGCATTGTTTGCATAAATTGAGTCACACAAAAAACTGTGATATCATACAGTGATATCCCATGAAAGGATCAAAAAGTAAGATTTCCAGTCTCTGTAAGAACTGTGTTTATGGTCTTCTAATGTTCCCAGTCTGTATACTTATGATTGAAAATCTTATTTTAATACTAAAGGCTGTTTAATTAAATCTTCATCTCAAACTTTTAAGTCTTAAACTTAACAGGGATAAGATTCTAATCTTATAAAAGATAATAATTTGTTGTAAACTATTAAAGGTAATTAAAACATTGCAAGTTAGGCCAAGCAGTGGTGGTGTAATATAGGTGGGAAAACCAGACAGGAAGTAGAAATGATGTAATGAGAACAGGAGAATTCTGGGAAGGAGGAAGTTGATTCCTTGCACTCCTGCCCAGACCACTGAAACAGCAGGATGTGATCTGCCCCACTGAAAAAAGTTACTGAGCCACATGGCTAACATAGATCAGAAAAATGGGTTAATCAAGATGTGAGAGTTAGCCAGTGAGAGGCTAGATCTAATGGACTAATCAGCTTATAATTTATAGAGATCTCTGTGTGATTTTTCTCTGGGACTAAACAGCTGGGGAATTGGGCGGGAAAGAAAACCCCAACAAGTCAACCCCCCTCATGTTACATAAATCAAGCTTTAATAAAACTTTTTTTACTTTTAAAATAAAGCTATTCTTGCTAGGCGGTGGTGGCGCATGCCTTTAATCCCAGCACTCGGGAGGCAGAGGCAGGCGGATCTCTGTGAGTTCGAGGCCAGCCTGGTCTACAAGAACTAGTTCCAGGACAGACTCCAAAGCTACAGAGAAATCCTGTCTTGAAAAACTAAAAAAAAAAAAAAAAAAAAAAAAAAAACAAAAAAACAAAAACCTATTCTTCTATTTAAAGGAACTTGCTTTACAATGACTGTACTCAGTATTCAGCTACTTGTATCAAATGACTGGATAGAACAAAAACTTTTGAAGTTTATGTACGTCATGAGGTTCTAAGAAGATGTCTTTGGGTACACAAATGCAAGTTGTAATTGTCAAAGAAAATGACTTAAGGTACATGAAAAATATTTCAGATTTATTTCCTTCTTGCTACATTATTTTATATTAAGATTTCTAAAGTTTACAGTCTTAACATTAATCAATGTGTTATGATAAGCTATCAATCTAGTCCTTATAAAGTACTGACGACATCATACTCACAAAACTCAAAATTTTGAATCTCCTTTGGCTATCTTTTAAATATAGACTTAGACGTTCTTCTCATTGTGCTGAAAATATCCCAGTCCAATCCCAATTCAATATCTCTGAACAAAAAAAAAGCATTAATAACTTTTAATAAAAAATCCTTTTTGGGTCTACAAGCTTTTACTTTGACTCAAAGATGTGAGTCTACCCCAGTATTTTACTGATCTCTTTTGTAACTTAAAAAAAAATCATGTAAGCGTCAGGTTTTAAGTTTTTTTTTAATTTTTATTCTTTTTTAATTAAAATTTCCACCTGCTCCCCATTTCCCATTTCCCTCCCCTCCTCCCAAATATTGCCCCCTCCCCCCACTCTCCTCCCCCTATCCCCACTCCTCTTCTCCTCCCCCCACACCATTCCCCCTCCTTCTCGATACTGAAGAGCAGTCCAAATTCTCTGCCCTGCGGGAAGACGAAGGTCTTCTATGTCCAGGAAGGTGAGCGTCTAAACAGGCTAAGCTCCCACAAAGCCAGTTCATGTATTAGGATCGAAACCTAGTGCCATTGTCCTTGGCTGCTCATCAGCCTTCATTGTCCTCCATGCTCAGAGAGTCCAGTTTCAACCCCTGCTTATTCAGTCCCAGACCAGCTGGCCTTGGTGGGCTCCCAATAAATCAGTTCCACTGTCACAGTGGGTGGGTGCATCCCTCGTGGTCCTGATTTCCTTGCTCATGTTCTCCCTCCTTCTGCTCCTCATTTGGACCTTAAGAGCTCAGACCATTGTTTCTGCCCCTAGTTTCTATCTGTCCTGAAAGATTTTCACGTAACTGACAGACACTGAGATCCAGGAATCAGCTGTGGCATACAAACTACTCCAAAGGTAATCAAAACCTTGCCAACTGCAGGTAGTCTTACAAAGATAGAGAACCCTGGACTTGCTGAAAGTTGATACAAAACAGTCTGGAAAATATGCTCTTTTCCTGTCTCTTATGCAAGAGGATCAAATCAGATGCTACTGAGGAATGCCTCCTTGCCTTTGAATAAAGTTCTTTCCTTCTTGGGTCCTGACAATGGCATCCTAATTTCAGTTGAGAAGTAGTTACAGGAGAGATTATGTTGCCCCTTATCCTCAACAAAAGGGTGGAATGTTAGGCCCAAAGGAAACTACATGTCAAAGGGGATAAAATGTCTATGTTTAGTGCTTGTTGGCAGGCCAGGAGGCATACTGGTCTCCGAGATCCCTCATTATCCAAAAGATAGCTGTTAAAAATCAAATAGACCAAAATCTACCAGCATATATATTTATTAACTGAAGTAGTACTACAGCATGGTAGAGCATTTGATCTGCTCTGTACAGATGGCCCTGGGTTAAACCTGGTTCCCTGACCAGACTGAGAAATCAGGCATAATTAGAGCAATCCTAGACATGATAAGAAACAATTAGAAATGGGAACTCCATATCAAGGATTTGATAGAGACACTGAAGACAAGGTAGGAATGAGAAACCAGTCTGACTCCATTTAAAGGAGCCCTTTTCAGATTCTAGCAAAGTAAGCTTCTGTTTCTTGAAGTTGGCCTGTTCCTCTCCTATGTAACTTCCAGTTGCTTTTTCCCAGGAAGGTTTCCTCAACTGCTTTGTATTCACCTAGTTTCACCCCTGTAACTGTTCATGCTTTCAAAGTCCCTACCCCCATGGTTTTGATCTATAAAAATAGTATCTGACATTCACTAGGCCCTGATCTCTTAACCCCACCTCAGATGGATGTAGCACCATCCAGTTCTTGTGTACATGAATGAAGTCTGCTTTAATTTGTCCATAATTTGTGTCAATAGTCTTTTTCCTCACATATTTTGAATTAAAAATTCCACTCTTGGACTGGCAATTAAAAGGACTCAAAGTCTTTAGTTTACTTAATCAGCATGGTCACACATCAATCATTTCAAAAGCGTACATATTGAACATATTGTTCCATTAGCAAGGAACACTCAGCAAATTATATTAGTATTGTCAGATAAAATTTTCTAGAGCATTTTAAAATAAAGGAAGATAGAATCACTTTAAATAGTGAAATATATTAAAAGTATCACTGTACTAAATGTTACATCTTTTTAAAATAATGATTTCAGTCTAGTTTACATTAATATCAAATAATTTTCACCATTAGTTACTATTTTCTATAGAGAGTTTACAAAATATATTTTTGTTATATTATAAAGATGCACACAAGACAAATCTTTATAGCAAACTAAGTGTAAAAAGTAAAAGTTTTATCTTCTTGCTGAGGCCCCGAGTGTATCTAAATTTGTTTGTTGTTTTCGTTTTTTATTTATTCTCTTAGACTAGGTTTTACTAGGTAGCCTTGTCTGGTCTGAAATTTGCTATGTAGTTAAGGCAGTGAATGCTGGAGATCCTCCTGACTCTGCCTCTCGGACGTTAGGATTAATGGTGTACACTACCACGCTTGGCCCTGAAAGTATCATGTGGTTGCTATTTATTTTAAAATTCCTCAAGTCAAGTGACTAGAAAATTTCTTTTAGATTACTAATATATGTTACGTTGAATAAATCTATATTCTCATTTTAGAATATAGAACTTTTGCAGTTTTTTATGATGTCATGCATATGTATATATATACATATATACACACACACACACACATATATATATATATATAGGTGCACAAAAAATGTTTATGTATCTAATTCCTGTATTAGTTATATGACTCTGTGACATGATACTTGACAGAAATGAATTTCATAAAGTAAGATTAATTTAGGTCACAAGGCAGATTTTTGCTTATGGGGGTAGTGAGCCAAAACAGTTGAAGCAACCCTGTCCATGGCGATGGTGATGGAAACACATTGTGGAGTTGTTCGTTCCCTGGCAGATCAAGGCACAGAAAACATGTCAGATTGATACCTGGGCCTTCCTTTTTACAAACTCTCCAGCCTATGTCACAGCAACAGAGCTGGGAAATATGCATTCAAAGCATAGTTCTCTGAGAGACATTTCAGATTTAAACTATGAGAGAGTGTTCAAGTAATATAGTTCCATTTCCATATAAAATGCTTTTTAAGTACTAATAAAAGAATGCAACAAACACATGAAATGCTTAGAAATTGTTTATCTATGTTTAGTTAGAACCGCAAATGTGTTATGCAAAGGATGGGAGTTTCTTTCCAAATAATATGTGTAAAGTAAAAATAATAGATACACAGATGAAAAAACAATGTTTTCATACAAAAACATACAATTTTGGCAGGAAGTGTAGTTTGCCCATCCCATATTTGGGTAAGTAGATCAGTCTCCTTATGGTTGTTGGAATGAAGGATGATCAACTACCCATGACTATTTTTCTCTCACTCATCTTATCTGTATGTCCTGGCTTTCGTGTGTCAGACCATGTGTTTTCAATGACTTCATTCATGTCCATTTCTCTCCTCTCCTCTGAGCAGGAACCATGGTATTGCTCATTCTGGACACACCCAGCACTGGCCTTTTGTCAATAGTTAAGAATAGAATTTGCATCTGAATGTCACTGTGTCAGAGTTGACTTGAAAAGTTCTTCTAAAATATAATAATGGTGCAAGTCTAAGCTAAGGTATACTTTTGCCATTTTAAAGTCTTAGTGATACGGTTAGGCTTTTGGATAATTTAGAGATTTTTTTTCTCTTCGATCTGTGAGAACAAAAGGAAAGGAAAGCCCAGAGGTGCGGGTTTTGAGATCACGAAGAAGCCCTAATGTGACTGAAAGCGGAGGCACTTTCCTTCTCGAGCCCCTTGATGTTTCTGTCACTATTCTAACAGTATGTGGCTGTGCAATTTATCCTCCAACAGTCATATTTATTTTTCACAATATAAAATAAATCCTGACATCAGTTTTGCCTCAAATTTTTCTTCAAAAGTCACCTTTTTAAGAAAACATTGCTTCAATGATCTGAAACATCATGAGGCCTCTCCACTGCATCATCATGAAAACATAAACCTCCTTAAATATTCTTCTGGGCAATTTCCATTCTTTTATGGAATACATGTCTTAATATTGTGCTACACTGTTATTCATCTTTTTCAACAACTACAATGCAGATACTTTATTCTTTTTTTAATTAATTTATTTATTTGTTAAAGATTTCTGCCTCCTCCCTGCTATCGCCTCCCATTTCCCTCCCCCTCCCCCGATGAATTCCCCCTCCCTCGTCAGCCTGAAGAGCAATCAGGGTTCCCTGCCCTGTGGGAAGTCCAAGGACCACCCACCTCCATCCAGGTCTATTAAGGTGAGCATCCAAACTGCCTAGGCTCTCACAAAGCCAGTACGTGCAGTAGGATCAAAAACCCATTGCCATTGTTCTTGAGTATTCAGTAGTCCTCATTGTCCTTTATGTTCAGTGAGTCTAGTTTTATCCCATGCTTTTTCAGACCCAGGCCAGCTGGCCTTGGTGAGTTCCCGATAGAACATCCCCATTGTCTCAGTGTGTGGGCGCACCCCTTGCGGTCCTGAGTTCCTTGTTCGTGCTCTCTCTCATTCTGCTCCTGATTTGGACCTTGAGATTTCAGTCCGGTGCTCCAATGTGGATCTCTGTCTCTGTCTCCTTTCATCGCCTGATGAAGGTTAATATTCAGGAGGATGCCTATATATTTTTATTTGGGTTAGAAGCATCACCTTTCATGATAGCCACAAATAACAAACAGATACTTTATTCTTGTAATATCTAACTTCCATTTCTTATAATGTATTTCCTGTGATTCATTTTAATATTTAAATATTTTTATCTTTCTATTCAATATTATTTTTCTTTGCCAATTTTATTGGACATATCTGTATGCTTCATAAAGACATTTTAGGCATATTTCTCTCTTACTGGCTTACAAGAATTTTCTCCATCCCTACTATTCTTAGACCCCATAATTATCCTTTTCAATTTCATGTTATATGTAAATGCATGATATCATGAATCTCTATTAATTATTGGCTCCACAAATGAAAGAAAACATGAAACATTTTGAGGGTGACATGTTGCATGATATGATAATAAAGTATGATAATATTTTTCTTATGTTCATTTTTTGCAATAGGCCTGATTCATTCTTCAAGGCTGAATAAGAATTTTATGTCTTGCTTATTCAGTTTGTATATATATATATATATATATATATATATATATATATATATATATCTGTTGATGAACATGTAATTTGGCTCACTAGAGTGAGTAGCACTGCAAAACAAAACGATATAAA
This sequence comes from Chionomys nivalis, assembly GCF_950005125.1. Classification (NCBI taxonomy): domain Eukaryota; kingdom Metazoa; phylum Chordata; class Mammalia; order Rodentia; family Cricetidae; genus Chionomys; species Chionomys nivalis. Next base: position 46,344,859 of record NC_080087.1, read on the forward strand.
AATAACTATAAACTGTTGTTGGGAATCACTTGGGTTAAAAGTAGTGGTAGCACTGAGTCATATGGTACTACATTTACAGGTTTTTTTTTTTTTATAGACTTTTGTCTTGAGTTCCATCCTTGGTAGTTGGGCTAATTTTCATTCCCACTAGAAATGGAGAAAGGTCTCTCTTTGTTCATATGCTATTTTCTGCTGTTTTACTTTTGTCATTGTTGGCCTGATAGAAGATTGAATATCAATGAATTTTAACTTGCATTTTCTTGATACCTAATGATGTTGAACATTTTCATCCTATTATACTGCCATGCTTATGTGTTCATTATCTTTCAATAACCATCTGCTCATTTCATTAGCCAGTGCATTACCAATGGCTTTGTTTTATCTCTTGTTTATTTTTTGAGTTATTTTCTTTTGCATATTCTAAATATTTATCGTCTGCTAAAAGTTTAGTCAAGATCACATCCTCCTAGTTCATAGACTATCCCTTCACTCAACTCATTGTATTATTTGCAGCTTTTCAACTTTTGCAATTAAATTGCACAATTGTTTGTCTAATTTCCTCAGTGATTGCAATCATCTTCATGAGGTCTTTTCTCACATTTGTACTTTTAAATTTTAATTGGCATATAATGTGTGTATGTGTGTACATAATGTTTGTGTATTTGGAGTAGAAAGGCAAATGCATTCCATATCATACCTCCATCGTTCAGAGAACAGTGTTGGGTGTCAGTCCTTGCTTTTCACTTTTTCTGTTTGTATCAGCCTAAACCTGGGTACACTCCTCTATCTGCTTTACACTTCACCATAGCAGAGTACTCATGGTGCCTGCCTGCTCATGGATTATGGGGATTTAGACTCAGATCTTCATGTTTATGTGGTCAATGGTTTAATTACTGAGCTATATGCATCTGTATTGAAATGTTTTCCTTACTTTTTCCTGTAACATTTTAGAGTTCATCGTCTTTAAAAAGACTTTAATAAATTTGGACTTCATTTTTGTTCAAGGGAAGAAATAATGATCTAGTTTCATCTATGACATGTGGCTATACATTCTTTTGTTGTTTTTAAGGAGACTGCTTTTGGAAACTTTGTCAAAAAATCAGGTTTTTATACTCTGTGGTCTTATATCCAGAAACCTTCTAGTTCATTGATCTTCATATCTGAATTTTTAACCAATGACTTGCTTTTGTAATTACTGTTACTCGGTAGTCTAACTTTAAATTAGATCTAGTAATACCTTCAGCAATGTCCTTTTACTCAGCATTGAGTTACAGATAGTTGTTCAGTGGCAATTGGGTTCCGGGAATCAAACTCAGGTTATCAGTAAGAGTAGTGAATGTTCTTTATTGTTATGCCATCTCTCCAGCCCCTGCATACAGTTTTAATTTCCATAATACTAGTCTAATAATACATATGAATGAGAGGTTTTTTTTATCTTCTAGTCCTTTGGTGTATGTATAATATTGATTGGCCTCAAATTCACTATGTAGATCATGTGGCTTTTGAACTTATGACAATCTTCCTGCATTGTCTCCAAAATTTTGGGATCACAGGTATGGGCTCCAGCATCCATTCACCAGGAATGACATTTAAATAAATTATATGAAGCAAGCATAGAAAGGACAGGAAATTCTTCTACTTTATTCCAATTTTTAATATGAAAATCATCACAGGTAGAAGCAATATCTTTTTTTGAATGATCTAAGCAATTAAATATCTTTCTAGGGAAGAGTAGAAACAAAAGTTCTTTGATTATGGGATGTCCCAGAATGTTGCATCAATTGAACAGGTTACACGAGTTGAGTAATAAGGAGTAGATAGCTCTTTCAACCTCAAGAACTAGAAATAAACAGTAATAATTTATTTTTTTTAGGATGAGAAAAAAAAACTTTGAGAGAGAACAAGGATGTAAAGCTTGCATCATTCTAAAATTTAACTAAGAAAGTAAAGACTTTTCTGTGTTTGCCATGAGAAAAGTATCTGTTATGATTGAATGCACAGATTGTTCCTCAGGAAACATGATCTGGTAGAGGAAACTGCTTGGATCCTTTAAGATTTTTTTCCTTTTGTTATTAACAGTTATTATGCTGTTACTACAGAAAGGGACACCAAATAAGGGTGAGTTCTGTTGTGGAATTTTTTTTATAGTGGATAATAATGTGTTACTGTGATTTGTTTAATAAACAGCTAAATGGAGAATAGCTAGACAGGAGAGAAAAGGCAGGACTTTCAGACAGAGAGAGGAACTCCGGAATAATCTAAGTATATCAAAGATATCAGCAAGAGACAAAAGAAGTCGGACATGTGACACAGAGTATATGTAATTAAGCCATGTGGCAGAACATACCTTAGTAGAAACAAGGTAATTAAAGTTATAAGTTCTAGATGGGGAAAAACCCAATATAAGACCAAGCTTTAATAATTAATAATAAGTTTCCATGTAATTACTAGTGAGTTGTCAGACTTAAGAAAGACCAACTACAGAGTTCTCTCTCCTCCTATTTGCTCTTCTGCCTTAGAAGGATGCATCAAGGACTGTTTCAGCAGATTATCATAATCTGAAGTTGGGCTTCCCAGAAACTATGAGACAATAAACTTTTACTCAATGAGTAAGAACTAGTCTATGAAATTCTTTCACAGAAATAAACAAATTAAGACATCTTTCAGGATAAACACAATGAATAAGGTAGCTAACAGTGTAAGGAGAAGGGTGCTGCACAGAGGATCCTCTGGGCTACAGGCACATGCAGACTAGGAAAAAATGTGTGAAGACCATTGAGAAGCACAGAACTATGAAGACCTTCTGTGTCACAATAGGACATCTCTGAGAAAAGTTTTGGGGATCAAGTAGAAATTATTCTAAAAAGTAAAATGGAAACCACCTCGAGTTCGGGCTAGAAAGGTTGATTTCCACACAATGCAGAGAAGATTCATGCTCATTTCTGGATAAAATGTCAATTGTTCCTTTCTAGTATTTTCCACAAAGCTAGTGTTCAGTGTAAAGAATCAGAAACTCACAATGCAAGGGTAAACTCTGTCAATGTTGAAAGAGGAGGCATCAACTGACAAAGATATGTAAGCATAAAGACATCAAATGCTAGGAAAAAACCACCCTTTGATGGATTCAACAGGAGTTCAAACATAGGTAAGGAGGACATCAGTAAAATGGAGAACTGAATAAAATTTATTCAAAGTGTAATGCCAACAGGTAAAAATGATGTATGTGTTAGGGTGTAGGATAGCATTGTGGGAACCAGAGCAGAGACCACCCCCCACCCCGTGATATGTTTAAATTACAACAAGTAACACCAATTCCAAAAAGAAAAATAGACAAGTAAGTAAGATAAAATATTTAAGGACATAGTGTACTGGGCGTTTAAAAATATTTCAAAATGACACTTCGAAAAAGGTGGGGGAAATCTGAGTAAGAATAATGGGGTGGTCGCCTACAGTCACATACATAAGTAGGTACACATAGAGCCAATACATAAAACCATAAAAGAGTTGTTCCTTATGATAGCTCGAGGGAGGAAAATAACAAGTAAATAAGTTCAAGATATCCAGAGAGCCAGCTGAAGGACCAATTTCAGTTTACTCATTAGAAATAGTGCAAGGCAAAAGCAATGGAGTTAGCAGCTTCTAATGAAACATGAAATGTTATCTCCTGGAAAATTATCTGTGATGGTTAATATTGATTATCATCTTTGTAGAACTAGAAATCATTTAGGAGACAAGCACCAAGAACATTTGTGAGGGACTGTCTGTACCTGGTTAGCCTCTGGGCATGTCTTTGGTAGTTATCTTGTTTAGGTAAATTGAAATGGGAAGCTTCATTTTAGAGGAGGGCAGCCCCTCCCAGCAGGACTGAATGTAAAAGAGAGTATGACTGAGCAGGCATCGCTATACTTGTGAAAGGATCAGAATTCTTATACAAAGCAGGCAGCAATGAAAATGTTTGTTAACATTTTTGGAAATGTCTTATAGCAGGAAACACATGTCGAATGCATCATCCCCAATTTAACCCACCATTATGCAAGTGTAATAGAAGAAACATCTGACTTCCTAAACTAGTTCACAAAAGCTAATAGAAATTTTAGGTAAATAGTAAGGTCTAGAAGTCAGATGTTATCATTAGATTAAAAAGATAATCATAAGATTAAAAACAAGTGCTTCTTATCCACATAATTAATGAATCATTTTATACTTTTAATATGCAAACAAAATGAAGTCAGCATCATGAATACATAGTCTATTATTCTGGTTATGACAAGCCCCATAGCAGGTAAAAAGTCGATATCAAGATTCACATCAGAACAGAAGCTGCCTCTGGCTTTTGGAGAAATGACTGACAGAAAAGCACTGATGTAAATAGGTAAGAGTTAATGCTTGGATGATACTTACAGATAAAATGAAATGCATATATTAGCTCTTTATGAATTAGAATTAATAGTCTTTTATTCAGTGTATGATTTGTAGATGCTTTCTATCATTTTCTAGGTTTTCTTTTTTCTTATTTTGATATTATAATTTAATTAATCAATTTACTTATTTATTTATTTTACGTCCTTAACTGCAGAATTCCCTCCATTCTCTTCTCCAAGTGATTCTTTCAATTGCCTCTCTAAATCCCCATTCACTCCTCCTCCATTTTTTGATGAACCAAAATTTTAAAGGTCAGTGAAGCCCAATTTGAAATAAGCAATGTGTGTGGTTCTGTAAGTTTATTGTCTTTCAAGGTTGTCTTATTTGTTTCAAGTCCCTTGAAATTACATATCCTTACAAAAAATTGGAGCAGTCTGATTCTGCAAAAAGTATTATTAACTATTGCTGGAGTTTTCAATGACTTCATTTCAGCTATATTAGTTTTCTTACAGCATTGAATCCATAAACCAAGAATGCCCTCTCTTACCTATTTGTCTCTGGCACTATTTTATGGTTTCAGGCAAACAAGTATTTCACTTTGAATAGGTGGTTTCTATACATTTCCTTCTTTATCTTCTCCTAGACATAGATTATTTTTAATTTCAGTTTCAGAAAACTTATTTCTTCTTATTTCTTTCTATTTATAATGAAAACAAATATCAGATTATTACCATTTATGAAGATTTACAATGATACTTTAAAGACCACAAGCAAACACTAAAACATAGATAATCCATATTCATGATGCCAGTATTTTGGATTGAATGGAAGAGATTGAAAAAAAAAAATCACCAAAAAGCATAATCACATAATTTAGAGATGTCCCATGGCCAGTATGTCAAAGTAGATCCGGCATTTGTTTTTATAAACAAATTTTCAATTTAATATACTGGTTTTTCATTGTTCATAGTTGGGCACATGGTACACAGAGACCTGATGGCCTATGAGTACCAGAGTACTGCTAAATTGTACAAGAGCAGTAGTTCTCAGTCTTCCTAATGCTTTAACCCTTTTATACAGTTTTTCATGTTGTGGTGACCCCAACCCCAAAATTATTTTTGCTGCTATTTCATAGCTGGAATTTTGCTACTTATGAATCATAATGCAAACACCTATTTTTTTTTTTTTGATCGTCTTAGGCAGCCCCTGTGAAAGAGTCATTTGACTTCAAAGAGGTCATGATCCACAGGTTGAGAACCACTCTACTCAACCACTGTACTCAAATTGGTTTTGTTTTGTGAATAGTTGCTCTAAGAAACACAGAGTCAGGGGTCAGGCTTCCCAAGTCCCACTGTGATCAGCAGAGGGTGTTCTTCCTCTGTATCTTTTGCCATGTGTTTATTTCTTCGCCCCTAATCAAAGCCTTTCGTTAACTGGCTGATTCTATTTACTATGTATGAGCCTTCTTCCACTGCTTTCTGTAGTGCCTAAAAGACTTCCTGGCTTTTAAATTTTTTAACTGGCAGAGAAAACCAACCTGATCAAGATTTTATAGATAGTGACATTGTTAGAAACTCATCTAAAGATTTTTTCTGAGTTTCACCAGATAATCAAGAATGGTGTAAACCCAGCCAAATGCTGTATGAATAGCAAGGCACAGCAAGGATAAGAGGTGTGATTTGTGAGCAGTGGGCAGTCTTCCTTCATCCTGGAATGGAGCTGGCAATTTTGTTTTCTTCTTTTTAACAAGAAAGGTTTCCTTTGACATCTTTCCCTCTAACTCTAATATCTCTGTAATGTAGAAACAAAGTTAACCTGCTTGGTGACTAGGATGTAGGGCTAAAAGTGCCAAAGGAAAAAAAAAACACACCCTGACCCTGACTTGAGCCCAGGACAAGAACTTGACATCCTTTCAATCCCTGAGTCAGCCTGCAGAATTTCACCAATCCCTGAACATAAGAAACCTCCAGGAGTCATTGTTTTTTACTGCTGAGTAGTACTCTAATATGTATATATTCCATACTTTCTTCATCCATTCTTCCATTGAAGGTCAGCTAGGTTGTTTCCAGGTTCTGGCTATTACAAACAATGCTGCTATGAACATAGTTGAGCATATACTTTTGTTGTATGATAGGGCATCTCTTGGGTATATTCCCAAGAGTAGTATTGCTGGGTCCAGGGGTAGGTTGATCCCGAATTTCCTGAGAAACTGCCACACTGCTTTCCAAAGTGATATTAACCTTCATCAGGCGCTGAAAGCAGACAGAGACAGAGACCCACATTGGAGCCGCGGACTGAAATCCCAAGGTCCAAATGAGGAGCAGAAGGAGAGAGAGCACGAGCAAGGAACTCAGGACCGCGAGAGGTGCACTCACACACTGAGACAATGGGGATGTTCTATCGGGAACTCACCAAGGCCAGCTGGACTGGGTCTGAAAAAGCATGGGATAAAACCGGACTCATTGAACATAGCGGACAATAAGGGCTGCTGAGAAGTCAAGAACAATGGCAATGGGTTTTTGATCCTACTGCATGTACTGGCTTTGTGGGAGCCTAGGCTGTTTGGATGCTCACTTTACTAGACCTGGAAGGAGGTGGGAGGTCCTTGGACTTCCCACAGGGCAGGGAACCCTGATTGCTCTTTAGGCTGCTGAGGGAGGGGGAGTTGATTGGGGGAGGGGGAGGGAAATGAGAGGCGGTGGTGGGGAGGAGGCAGAAATCTTTAATAAATAAATAAATAAATTTAAAAAAATGAACAAGAGGTCAAAGACATCCCAGAGCAAGGCAGTTTCTTCCCTTTCTTCTCATCTGGATATTACGTACCCTTGACCATTTGGAAACTCTCAGATCTTATGCAAGGCCAAAGGTTGATGTTTTTGTCATTAGCTGTTACTTGTTCAGGCTACTCTTGGAGATGTGCGTGATCCCACTCGCCTCTGCATGAAACAAAAATTTGCATTACCATCATCACTGTGAACAACAGGATCTTAAGCCTCATGTCACTTCCAGCAATGAGAGAAGGTTTTACCTTTTTGGCTGGTTAATTCTCATCTTGGTCTACTCTACAGATAAGGTTAGAGGGAACTAGTCTTTTCTCTCGTAGGTCAGGGCTTCTCACTTTGACTATCCTGCAATGATATTAGAATGATGGTAATAATGCTATCTAGGGTGTAGGTGAAAATTGACCTGTCACAAACTGCATTTCAGGCATGATTTAAGTGTGAATAAGTCTCAAGCTGGGAATCAGCCCTGGGGTGTTTCTCATGCCCATCGCTATCGACCCAGAGATGTCCTCTCTGGATGATGAACTGAGGAGGACTAAGGTACCATCCTTTGGCCTCTTTCAATATTTCTTTTGCTTTCCAGATGGTGTCAGACGATTCCTCCAGGGTCCTCATTATATTGCCTCTTACAAAAGTGGAGTGTGTTAATCCCCAAGTTCTTTGGAACGAAACTTTAGTGTGTTTCTCAACCCATGGAGGTTTTCTGTGAACAAGAAGGAAAGCCCTGAAATTCCTAATGTTCAACATTCCCTTTTAAGTATGAGAGCCTCTAGAACTGTCTAAGAACTACAGAATGGTATAGACAGAGTTTTCTCATCCCAGGAGCCACTTCTAAATACTACAGAGAGGTTTATAATAATTATAAATGTTTGACTAATAGCTCAGGTTTGTTACTAGCTAACTCTTACACTTAAGTTAATATATATTTCTATTTATGCTTTTCCATGTGACTCGTGGCTTGTTACCTTATCTTTTACACATCCTGCTTACTCTGTGACTGGATGGTGATACTTGACTCCACCCTTCTTCCTCCCAGAGTCCTCTATGTCTGACTGTCCTACCTATACTTTCTGTCTGGCACCAGTCTGCCAGCCTTTTATTAAACAGAGATTAATACATACAGTGTATAGAAAGATTATTCCACAGCAGAATAGACATGGACACTCTAACAAACACTGATGCCAAATTAAAAAAAAAATTATCTCCCTTAGCAGTTTTTGCACATAGAAAGTAAATCCCCAGAGACAAAACTCCTCGAAGTTTTGAAGACTTAGGGCCAAATTCTTTCTGAGAACCATCTTCTTGAATATCCTTGTCATCATTGATCAAAGAAAGACAAAAGATAGGCCCTTATTTTTTATAGGAGAAAGGATACCTGTTAAGTATCATGCTGTCTACCTTCATCTGCATATACACACACACACATGCACACACACACACATGCACACAAATTCATTGTGAGTATAAATGAGAACAGGTTTTCAAGTGAGTGTCACTCCAAGACTAGTCAGGGAGGATCTCAGCTTAGACGCTGGTAAAGACAGATAAGTCTGCTGACTCAATCATGAGTATAGACTGTCACATATGTGATAACCTTATGAAGTTTAAAGAAACCAGAGGGAGGAAAACAAATATCCTTTCTCTTATTCTAGCACTCTAAAAAGAAAGAAAAATTTTTCCTGTCTCTTGTTCATCATTTTTTTTTTTCAAAAATGAGACATGGCAGATAAGACTCATTTGGGTAGCTATATACAGATGACAAGGAAGACCAGTACCTTGGTTCTAAACAATTGTCACGAGACTCAACAGCAAATTTCCCATCCAGTAGAAGCCACTGAATTCAGTTTTACAAAGAAGTAAATGCCCTTATGTACTATATTGATGACTTTTTGCCTAGAAATTTCTCAATAACTAATACCAATATAGCAGTATTGATGTGTTTCTTTAGTTGAATTCTGGGGCAGGTGAAAAACATATATTGGAGGATGTTTTCTTATGCATCTTCTATTTGTCTTTGTAACTGACATGTATTCAAAACTAAAATCACAGTCAGGGTAGATCATTTTCTGAATTGGACACAAAGAAAACAATAATTGAAAAAGAAGACTAATTTAATTCCTATTTAATTACTTTCAATCTTAGATAAAATTAGAGGTGTCGAGTATTTTCCCACAAAAGAAACCCATGGTCAATTTCAAGGTGGGGCTAAAGGGAAAGAAGGTTACTTTTAGTCCATGGGCTGTACACAACTCTATCCTACTTCAAACAAGAGAAGTAAATGTCTTCTATCATTTAGAACTGTAATTACACAGTTAACATGAAGGATTTGGGCTTGTGTGCTCTCTTTTCTATTTTTCTTTATTTGCAGAGGGTATTCCTTCACTTCAAGGTCATTTTGATAATGTGACAAACTCTTGCTAAAATGTAAGTTTTCTTACATTTCTGGCTAAAATGTATGTGTGGATGCTTTCTAATTTGATATATTTTCATATATATACAGTTTGGATTAAACTTGGCTTTATTAAGGAGGTTTGTCACAATATCTTCCAGGTCAAGCAACTGTTCTCTTTATGAATTCAACTATGCTGTAAAAAACAAACAAACCAAAAAGAGTACAGACAGGTTTGCTGACTACAAGTATTCTTGTATTCTTTAAGAAAATAGGGGTATACAGGGTCTTTGCACACTTGCCTGAGTATCCAGCCACTCTACACAGTTAGCATGCAATTCTGCTTTAGTTGCATATGACTGGGTAGTCTTAAGGAGGGATTAGAACACCTAAGACCAAAAGGTTAAAGAAAAAGGGCTCCATCAGAAGTTGTGAGAAATCTATGCAAATCGATACCAAAATATTGATGTACATGTAGAAAGTCTTTTTCTGTCCCACCATACATCTCCCAATTAATGACATGGAAATTTCTTACTAATGATGAAAGTTTAACTGATAGCTTAGGCTTGTTCCTAGCTAACTCTTATAACTTAAATTAAGCTATTTATAGTAATCTACATTCAATCATGTGACATTACCTCTTCTCCATCTTGTACCTCCAGTTTCCTCTCCATGTCCCCAGACATCTCTTTGATTCCTCCTCCTCTTCCTTTCTCTCCCAGGAAATCCCACCAATACCTCCTGCCAAGCTATTGGCCTTTCAACTTTTTGTTACTCCAATCACAGCAAATATTCTTCCCACAGGGTATAACTATCCCACACCCTATACAGGGTAGAGACTTTCAAATGTGTTTGCTTTCAGGAGGTGTCTGTCATCTCCTCCTCATGCTCAGTCAATAATCCTTCCAAATTCATTGGTCCACCAGGCTGAGCTTGAGTAAAACCAAGACTTTGGTTTGTCATTGAGGGCCTAAGGAAGAGGGATTAGAAATCTTTCAATTCCCCTACTCCAAATTTTCACAGCAGAGGGTGAAGTTATGTGCTAATGTTGCTAAAGTTTATTAATTTTTAAAAAGTAAGATGTTGGGATGTAAAAATAAAAAATATTTTTAGTAAAAAAAATTGTGAATAAAGATGAAAATGGCAAGATTTTTTTTCCCAAAATTGAAAATGAAAAGCTCAAAAGATCATGCAAATCCTGAGGGTCTGAGTAAGTTATTTAAGATATGTAAAACATAACTCTTAGATAAGAACTGGATTGAAAAAAATGTGAATTTAATCAAGGCTTAGTTTAAAGTGCTTAATTTCTGCTCAAGGTTTTACTAAATATAGTACATTCATTAAAATTACCAAAGTGGTAAAACCTACCTCCAGGGTATTTAATTATAATATCTGATGGCCTATACTGATGTGGTCAGGAAGATTATAATGGTGAATATTTCCCCCTTCTCCAATGTCATCTAAGTTCCAAAGAAGTGCAGGACAGCTCCCCAAATATGCTGTAGCTGTGGGAAACTTTTCAGGGATTCTGGGAAGATGCCCCAGAGTTGACAATAAACTTTGTTCAGTCTGCAAAGAGAAGGGTCAACACAAAGGACAAGTTTCTTCCATACTTCTAAGTGAAAGAGGGGTCAAGCAAGGCCTGTGAATTCTGTATAGATGGACTAACTGGTAAAGGAAAGACAAGAGGAACCAGAGGTCCCCTCAAGCCCAGGTGACCCCTGAAAGAAAATGCCTACATTGCCTTAAACACTCAGTAGGAATGTATAACAAGAATTAAACTTGCCAGTATATTTCTTTAATAGCCTAAAGGACTGCAGTGGTCAAATGCTGTACTTAAACTTATGAGATATTATTTGGAGAACTATTCCTCACTAATAATTAACTTCTTGATTAAAATAAATAGCACCAAAGACCAAAAAACAAACAAACTTGGATTTGGGTAATCTTTCATAATATTTAAATGCTTCTTTTACATTGTTAGACAAACCTATAAAAAAATACTGGTGATCTTACATTTGTCTTTTAGATTGCCATTCAGAAGATGTTAAGTTGTGATCTCAACAAATGGACTATGAATTTTATTCAGACTTGTAAATGCTTTCCCCTCCCCTCAGTATCAGGTGTATGAGCTCGGGTGTCTATTACTGGGAGAACATTGCAAATGAGGGTATTATTTTAACTGATTTCTCTTCACAAATTTTCCAGATATTCATGCAGGAGTCTGATGCAAATGGATAATTACACAGTTACATTTTAATCTGTCAAATAAAATTTATAGCACTGTAGATATAGAGAACACCATTTCTCTGACATTATCCACCTACAGGCTCTGATCCATGGTCCAGTCAGTCGCACCATCACAGTTCACCTTAGTAAATAAGACTTACACTGATCATAATGGAATGGATCTTCCTCAGTAACTTTTTTAAATTAATATTCCTCTCAAGGAAACTAACTGGCCAACTTCTGAACTTATGCAGGCCAGTGAATGGCATCTAAGCTCTTAAAATGAACAACTTTCTTCAGGTTCTATATCTTTTTTTTAAATTTTTTAATTCATTTTACATTTCAACCATAGTTCCCCCTCTGTTCTCCTTCCTCCCCACTTCTCCCCAAACCACAAGCACCCACACTCAGAAAGACTAAGGCCTCCCATGGGGGGTCAACAAAGCCTGACATTTCATTTGAGACAGGAACAAGACCCTGCCGCCCTGCATCAAGGCTGAACAAGGCATCCACCATAAGGAATGGGCTCCATAAAGCCAGCTCATGGACCAGGGTTAGATCCTGGTACCATCACCAGGAGTCCCATAAATAATCTAGGCTATACAACTTCCACCTGCATGCAGAGGGCCTCCTTTGGTACCATGTAGGTTCTCCATCTATGGGTCTAAATTCAGTGACCTCCAAAGAGTCTGAATCAACTGACTCTGTTGGTTTTCTCTTCATGATCTTGACATACCTTGCTCATATAACACCTCCTCCAACTCTTCAACTTGACTCCCAGAACTTGACCTGGTGATTGGTGTGGATTGCTGCATCTGATTTCATCCATTCGATGGTGACAGTGAGGGTAGTCACTATTCTGATTACAGGGGAATACCAGTTCAGGCACACTTTCCACTATTGCTAGGAGACTTCAATGGAGTCATTCTTGTGAATTCCTGGGAATTTCTCTAGCACCTGGTTTCTCTTTAACCCCATAATGGCTCCCTCCCTCAAGACATCACTTTCATTGTTCTCCCCCTCTATCACTTCCAATCCGGCTCCCTCATATTCTCATCACCCATCCCCTCTCCTTTACAGTCCTCCCCCTGCCCCCAGTTAACCCAGGAGATCTCATCTATTTCCCCTTCCCAGGGCAATAGAGGAAGAAAAGAAGAAAGGAAGGAAGGAAGGAAGGAAGGAAGGAAGGAAGGAAGGAAGGAAGAAAAGAAGGAAGAAAAGAAGGAAGAAAAGAAGGAAGAAAAGAAGCAAGGAAGGAAGGGAAGAACGTATCACGGAAACCCCTTGTTCATCTAAGAAATCTTATTGTTGCTTATCCAAGTATCATATATTAGTAATTGTTATAATTGAGAATCAAACATAATTTTACTTTGTTTTGTTCTCTAGGATTAACTGATGATGAACATTCTAAGCTTCAAGAAAGTCTGTGAAATACTAACTTCCAGCTGCACACTTAGCTTTGTAGGTATTTTTGATGCAGGGCTAGAGATATGAATCAGAGATTAAATGTAATTGCTGTTCTTGTAATGGGCCCTTGGTCCAATTCCCAAGTTCCGTTGGTCTCCCATAGGGAATAATTTATAGTTCCATGATCAGGGGATCTGAAACTCTTTTTCAGTCTCCACAGACTTGTGTGTTTGTGTGTGTGTGTGTACATGCATGACCACATAGACAAAATGAAATGCATTTTAAAATAAAAATTGATCTTGGCCATTCTTACAGGTGTAAAATAGAATCTCAGAGTTTTTTGATTTGCATTTCTCTGATGACTAAGGATGTTGAACATATCCTTAAGTGTCTTTCAGCAATTTTAGATTCCTCTGTTGAGAGTTCTCTGTTTATGTCTGTAATCCATTTTTTTTAACTGGATTATTTGTTCTTTTGATGACCAATTTCTTGAGTTCTTTGTATATTTTGGAGATCAGACCTCTGTCTGATGTGGGGTTATTGAAGATCTTTTCCCATTCTGTAAGCTGTCCTTTTGCCTTGTTGACCGTATCCTTTGCTTTACAGAAGGTTTTTAGTTTCAGGAGGTCCCAGTTAATAAATTGTTTCTCTCAATGTCTGTGCTACTGGGGTTATATTTAGAAAGTGGTCTCCTGTGCCTATGCATTCAAGTGTACTTTCCACTTTCTCTTCTATAAGGTTCAGTGTGGCTGGTTTTATATTGAGGTCTTTGATCCATTTGGACTTGAGTTTTGTGCATGGAGATAGATATGGGTCTATTTTCATTCTTTTGCATGTTGATATGCAGTTATGCCAGCACCACTTGTTAAATATGATTTCTTTTTTACATTGATATTAATTGCTTCTTTGTCAAAAATCAGGTGTTCGAATGCTGTAGGAACAGATTCTGCTCCTTCAGCCAATAGTCTTTAAGATGCCAGCCCTCTTGGGCGTGGGCTCTTATAGTTTAAAAAGCAGCAAGAACCCTGTGTCCTCTCTCTTGCTTCAGGCTCCTGTTCCAGCTGCTGGACTCTATTCCTGTTTTCACTCAGAGGACTGTTGTTTAGGTCGATGATCTGTAAGTTTTTCCCTTAAATAAATAACCCTTTTATTATCCTAATTCTGAACTGGTGTAGGATTGTTTTACGGCATCATTTGAAGGTGTGTGGATTAATTTCAGGGTCTTCTATTCAGTTCCATTGGTCCTTCTGTCTGTTCTTATCCGAATACCAGGCTGTTTTCAATACTGTAGCTCTGTAGTAGAGTTTGAAGCCAGGGAAAGACAAGATCTCCTAAGTAAATTGGGAGCATGGGGATCTTGGGGAAGGGTTAAAGGAGGGAAGGGAAAGACAGGTAGGGGAGCAGAGAAAAATGTAGAGCACAATAAAAATCAATAAAAATAAAATAAAAATTGATGTATTGATATAAAGGGAAAAATAAGAATGGATATTTGAGTGAAACTTGTAAGATGTATGCTCTGTTTTCATATCCCATGCACTCTTCATGCACCATAGGACACAAAACATTAAAATAAGTTATTGCATTACAGAAACACAACAAAACAAAACTTCTCAAAGAGCCGCAAAGTCAATTTTAACAGTGTTTCCTCAATGCTAGTAACAGAGGAAAATAATTTGATTCTCTAATCAAAAGACATTTGAAGTATTTGTAAAAACCCAAAATGTACCTTCTGAATGAATCTTGTGTCAGGAAGGATTTATATGTTAAATCTCATGGCTAGCTAAAAGAAAAGAAAATCATAGCAACCCATTTCAGATATGAGACTTCAGTTATCAACAAACAAAATGAAATGTTGGGAACTTTTCCTTCAAAGATTGCACAATTTAACAAGCTGTTCAGTCACACTATGAGTCTATGCAATTCAACAAGATATTCAGTGAAGTTTCCCAGAATGAACGTAGAGAAGCGGAGAAATTTGGTTATATATAAAGAGAGACATAAACTTAAAAATTCACGTACAATATAATTTGGAGGTAGGTAATCAGTGTGCTGCTAGGAAACTGTGGGTGGCAGTTCAGCATTGTGTGTGCACCAGCATAGCCTAGTGACTGTTTAGAAGCCGCATCCTCCCTGCTGGACATAGTGGTTATCTGAATGTTATGAGTACCACTGATGTGAAGGTCCAGATGCTAATATGGTATATTATAAAGCACTTAGTGTGAACACAAGAGAAATCTAATCACCAAATGAAAATAAAATGAACTTAGTTAAACTAGAAATATTTAAATTGATTTCCTTCACACCTAAATACAGTCTACATTTCTGTCTGAATTTTATATCTTCACGAGTCTAAAAGGCCACACACATTTTGGGGATTGATTTAAAGATGTCTGTTCAGCTTGCTGGCTGCTTTTCTTTTTGACCTGGTTATTCCCTTCCTTTCTCTTTCCTTCCTTTCCTATCTCCCTTTATTCCTTACTCCCTCTGTTTACCTGTATCCATGAATCTCATGATAAACACTCGATTCTTCCCTGTTTAGGAAACAATGAATATTTTGTATGCTTGGATTCAGGCATATGATCCATTGAGATGTTATGAAGTAAATTTAAATACTATGGAGTTTTGCAAAATATGTGTAATTAATCAATGAATGAGGGTTATGCTGTATTTCATAGGCTGCCCAAAAAGGCCAGTTAAAGGTGAAGTCTAGTGACTATACAATTTTGCAAAGAAATGGAAAAAATGAGTCTTGGATAAAGTTTACCACAGATTTCTGTGCTGAAGGCAATGGAATGGCATCAATAAACAACTAAGATTCTGCAACTCAATCATTTCTGCTTCCTGTAAGCTAAACAGGGGTTACAGAGGGACAAGGCTGTGTTGTAAATCTCTAATGTAGCTAATCAGGAAACATAAAGAACAAAAGGATAAAACACTAGGGGAAAAAAACAGGAGCTGTAGCTGCAATTTTGGAAAGACATCACAATGCAATAATTATGAGAGAATACTAAGTAGGTTCTGTGCTCATGCATTTGAAATCTCAATAAAGTGGATCATTAGCTAGGAAAACATAAAGAATGAAATTATTCCCATAAAGAAAAAAGTAATAGTTAATAAAATCAGGGAAATTGTTGAAGAATTTCTCTCTAAAATAAAGACTAGAGTCCATCTTAATTTATGACATGGGTCTTCCAAATTCTCATGAAAAATAATTTTTTTAAGAACTAACTATTCCATCAGTAACTATTTAAGTCTGTTTCACAAGTAATCAGTGTTCAGTTGGAGTTCTGTCTTGACCCCACTACCTCCCCTATTCCAAATCTTGTCACTGTCGGAAAGCCCACCAAACAGAGCTGTTCAAGACCATAGCTACAGGGTATTTAAACTCCCCTCTAGAGAGCGGCTATGTGATATTTCACAGTTTCTTCCCATCTCATCTCTGGTGGCCAAAAGGGTCACCCAGGAATGTTTTGCCCAATAAATCTGATCTTTTATTTTTACTTCTACTTGATTTGGCTTACTGTGTCAGTGGAGAGACTTAATATCAAGGTACAAAAACCACTCATTTGGTCCTGACTTTATTGTAAAAGTTAACAAGGAAAAGTTTCATTGACTAAAACTGTGACTAAAAATACACACACACATACATTTTCACAGAAATACACATATATAATCATTTTTATATCTAATATACATAGATACATATATATTATACAACCATTTATAACCTTACATTGAACATTCACAATGACTTAGATGATAATTCCAAGCATTCTATCATTTAAAAAGTATAAGCAGGTTAGGTAAGGTTAAATAGCTTCATTTAACATTTCCACAAACGCATGTTCAGCTCTATCATCAAAACATAACTTAAACAGTTAACAGGAGTTTGGGAGTTTGTGTTTTCAGTGATCTTTCAAGCTTGATAACTTTTTATCTGAATTCCTACTTATTTTTGCATAAGAATATGTTTGGCCATGGATTAGTGAATACTTACCCTCAACCAAATGAATTACATTGCAAATTTAAGTCACCTAATTAAATATACAAGGCCTGGTCAGGTATTTTTAAGTAGGCTTGATTCTGGTCTCCAGTAGCATTTGATATTAGTACCTATTGTAGAATGCTATTTTAAGGTGCGTTAGGGCCTAGCATCAGGCATTGTCTGAGGTCCTGATTATGCTTAGCCAATGAGCGGTGACCATGCAAAGAGATTGAAATACCTGGGTGTTTGGAGGGTATATAAGTTTTTCTCCTACTGTTAAATTAACAAGTTTGCCCTATGCCTTTTACCTGACTCCCTGGGTCTGTGTTCATTCATGTTCTGCTTTCTGACCTCCTCCTGTAAGGAAGACCCAACTACAAGGACCTATCTCTTTTTTATATTCATTTGGTTTGTTCTGCTTTCAGGCAGGAATTGCCTATTTAGTACTTGAGGCTTTGGGTAGTGCTGAGAACTATATTCTCCTAAAATGTATGCACCAGTTAAGAATACATTTGCATCCCAAGACAGTGCAGAAAGTAAATCAAAGCTGACTAGAAAAGCTTCAGGCATTTGTCAATAAATACTATTGACTATTGTGGTCAAGAGTACAGGGTACACCAATTACTTCAAATATCCAGGCATTTTGGTTTCGGTGTTGTGGAAATGCTAATACTTCCCCACCACTAACCTCTGCCACCAAAAATATTTTATTGATCCTTTACTCATACCAGAAGCTTACTGGAGAATGGTTTCCCAGGTTGCACTGCATTTCTTATCCTTTCCCACAGCCTTTGAAACATGGTGGACTCATGTGGCCACTACTACTCCCAGGTAGAAAGTTTATTATTATTTTATTATTATTATTATTATTATTATTATTATTATTATTATTTTTTTTTTTTGGTTTTTCGAGACAGGGTTTCTCTGTGGCTTTGGAGCCTGTCCTGGAACTAGCTCTTGTAGACCAGGCTGGTCACGAACTCACAGAGATTCACCTGCCTCTGCCTCCCAAGTGCTGGGATTAAAGGCGTGCGCCAGAAAATTAACAGCAGAATGTGTTTCAGCCTTAGATGATCAAAAACCAGTTTCGTCTTCTTCAATTTGCCATTCAATAATATCAGGCTTAAGAAAGATTTTGAGAGTACAAGAAATTAGAGCAAGACAATGTCGAAAAAGATCATCTGAGTATTGACATATTTCTTGAAGTTGTTTAGTCTTGCATTATTTGAAAAAATATAGCCATGGTTTGCATCAATTTTATGATGCATTTAGCAGCCAATATGCAACGAGTTTGACTAAAAGCACACTTGGATTATGTGTTATCCTAGAATGACTTTGTTTTCAGGGGTAAACTAGACCCAGGAGGCATTTTCAGAGTAGTCCTACTCAAAACATGTGCATTCAAATTATCAAGAGGCCTATTTGTACCCACGTTTCTGAGAATTTTGTGCTTGTTTGATTGGTTATTACTTTGCATTTGGCTTTGATTTTTTAGACAGTCTGTGTAGGTAGCCCAGGTGTTCTTGTCCTTTAAATTCTCCTGTGTCAGCAACGTGAGAGCTAGGACTGTCAGGGTGCACCATCAGGCTTGACTGTGAAAGTATTTTAAAATAATCTAGGCCAACCTTATTTGTCTTTTTATGCAAAACTAAAAGAAAAAAATAGTGTTCCTTTTCAGTAGTTTTATCATCCTTTGCTACTTACAGTCTCAATTTCTGAAACATTTGTTCATGTATTTTAGTAAAACTTACTACATATCGATACATGTTATCACATCCAAGTATGGGGATATTAGGATGTTATACGCAATTATCTTTAGTTTCTAAAAATATGTCATTGTGTCCACATTTCACTCCTTTTGCTACCATGTCATCCTTTTATTGATCAGAGTTGAGATCTCTATTTTCTTCTGCTTGCCCTTCATGTATCTTTCTAAGAACTTACTTATCATTCTCCTCTCTTCCTCCTCCTACTCTCCTCTCCCCCTTACCTCTCATTGGTTTTCATTTTTATTTTCTTTCATCTATTGGAAGGCTTTCTTTACAAATGATTATTTAGTAAGGCCCATCATTTTTGACATTTAATTATTTTCTATTGTTCCTTAAGTAACCCCTTAATGATTGTCTCCCTCTTAAATACATAAATGTGTGACACATCTAGGCAGACAGATACTTTATTACAAAACATAGATGACTATGCTTTGAAAAGTCATTAGGAAAATGGGTGAAATTCAATGCATATTTTTTGGAAGAAGTCAAACTCAAAATACTGCGGACTGTATGGTTCCCACTATGTAACGTTCTTGTTGACAGAGGTTTCTGTCTCACCTGGTCCTGCAGCTATTCAATCCCAAAGAAACACACAGAGGTCTACATTAATCATAAACTGATTGGCCTAGTATCTCAGGCTTTTCTTATTAACTAATTCTTGCATCTTAAATTAGCCCATGATTCTTGTCTGTACTAGTCACATGGCTTTGTATTTTTTATCAGCGAGGCATTCTCATCTTGATTCCTCTGTGTCTGGCTTCCTCTGTATTGACTGCAGACTAGGTCTTTCCTCTTTTCAGAATTCTCCTGTTCTTATCACCCAGTCTCTACTTCCTGCCTGGTCACCCTAATTATACTTCCTGCTTGGCTACTGGCCAAGCAGTGATTTCTTAAAACAATACAATATAAGTGAGATGATACAAGACCATTATCCCACAGCACATTCTGGGAAAGGAAAAGCTCTGGGCTAGTAAAAATATTAGTAAACATACAATGTATGTTTAGAAGTGCTTAGGGGCATAGTGAATCATCAAAGGAACAATGCTTACTTGCTCTCAGGCAAGTAACAAGCACTATTGTGTCATATTTAAAATTAACATTATAACAGAAATGATTAAGTATCTTTCTTAAGGCAATACAATCTGTTGTGTTATTATGTAATTATCAGCAGAACTACTTTTGACTTTAGGTTTCTTGTTTCATTTTTCTGTGATTTTCAATTTTAATTTTCTATTTTATACAAATTCTATTTCTCTTTTATACAAATAATTTTCTATTTCATTTTGAAGAAATTTTAGTTTCAGCAAAATTGAATGAAAAGATCAGAAGTTCTGATAACCCCCTGTACTTATATATATATTTATTCCTTAATTTTCAATTTTTGTGCAACATAATTGTACATTTATGATATTGATGAATTTCATCTGAGTATCATGACCTCTTTATGGTTTTCACAGGGGCCATGCTTGCTGTTTGCACTAGAGTTGGACAACTGTGCCCAGCAACTAACATTTTCTATATATCCAATATTTGACTATAAATGTCCTGTTGAAACTTTCCCTTCTAGTCTCAGTAGGAAATTATATATCTCTAATTCCATAAAAGGTATAACAAAAAGATCCCTATTGGAAACTCTAGACATAGACTGTTGGTGATATAGTAGTATAATCTTATAAGATGCCGTAAGTACAAATTTCAAGTGTTTCCCATCTATTCTTGGCTTGTTTTGCTCCTTTCTTTATACTGATAATGGAGAAACAATTCCTAATTTTAATGTAGTTACCATACTCATTTGTTTTGTGTTAGTGTTTATTGAAGATTTAAGAGATATTATTTACTCTCAGGTAATAAAGATGATTTCAAGCCTATACATATTCTATTTTTCACATTTAATTTCTTACAGTATCTGGAATAAATTTCTTTTAAAACTTATTGTCTTAAGGTGGAATATAGTTCTTTAATAAGACAAGTAACTGATCCAATATAAACTGCATAGTAGTTTAGCAATTGATATATAATTCTAAGTCTTATATGTATATATATATGTGTGTGTGTTTGTATTATATGTATATATACATACATATATATATATATACTTTGTAATATTTGTTTTATTGTATTTATCCACGTCCAAAACAATCTTTACTAACAAATTTTCAGGATAGATCATTAGAGAAACCAAATAGTGTGGACTTAAACCTTGGTTCTGTACTTATTAGCAATGTCATTGTAGACAGCATGTCATCTGAAAGTTTAATAAGCTAAAATTCATTTATGTATATAAAAATTGAAGTTTAAATTTACTTGGTATACAACTAAATATTGTTGTTCCTTGATATTAAGCAGCACACATGTATGTTTAGTTTGATATTCTGGGAGGAAATTCTTGACCTTTTCTGTTTTAAATTTTTGAATGACAGATTTTACAAACTCAGTAAATAAGTCTCTGAACTAATATGAAGTGTGATATTCATCTTTCGGTTGAAGTATTCACATCTCAGGCTACTTCAAGAATTCAGACCATTTTATTCTGCAAAATGCTGTGTAGAAGTATTTATTACCTTTAAGAAGCTTCTCAGTTTCAGGAGTTGCCATTTATTAATTGTTTCTCTCAGTTTCTGTGCTGCTATGGTGATATTTAGGAAGAAGTCTCTTGTGCCAATATGTTCAAGTACTTCCCACTTTCTCTTCTATAAGGTTCAGTGTGGTTTGTTTTATGTTGAGGTCTTTGATTCATTTGGACTTGAGTTTTGTACATGGTGATAGATTTGGATCTATTTTCATTCTTCTACATGTTGCTATCCAGTTATTCCAGCACCATTTGTTGAATATGCTTTCTTTTTTCCAGGTCATATTTTATAAATTTTTTTTTTGCCAAAAATCAGGTGTTCGAAGATGTGTGAATTGATATTCAGGTCTTTGATTCAGTTCCATTGGTTCTCCTGTCTGTTTTTATGTCAATACCAAGCTGTTTTCAGGACTGTAGCTCTGTAGTAGAGTTTGAAGTCAGTACAGTAGCTCTGTAGTAGAATTTGAAGTCAGAAATTGTAATTTCTCCAGCATTTTCGTTATTGTACAGGATTGTTTTGGATATCTTGAGCTTCTTGCTTTTCCATATGAAGTTAAGTATTGTTCTTTTGAGGTCTGTGAAGAATTTTGCTTGGTATTCCATTGAATCTGTAGATTGCTTTTGGTAAGATTGTCATTTTTACTATGTTAATTCTACCTACCCAAGATTATGGGAGATCTTTCCATTTTATGGTATCCTATTCAATTTCTTTCCTCAAAGAATTGAAGTTATTATCATATAGGTCTTCCATTTATTTGGCTAAAGTTACTTGAAGATATTTTATGTTATTTGTTGCTATTCTAAAGGGTGATGTTTCTCTGATTTCCTTCTCAGTCCATTTATCGATTTCTGTAAAGAAGGGCTACTGATTTTTTTTTTAAGTTAATCTTGTATCTTGCTGCATTACTGAAGGTATTTATGAGTTGTAGAAGTTTCTTGATAGAATTTTTGGGTCTTCTGATCATCTGTTTTTAATTTCTTTTATTACAAACTTTCAGCAACTCTCTTCCTGGTTGTCTAGCTGTTTACTCCCAGAATTACACTAAATAACTAATCCCAGAATAGTCCCTCTTAGCCCTTAACTGAATATATGTTTAAATAACAACCATATGGTTTTCTGAATTTGATTGTTTCTATTGGATCTCTTATCCATGCATCATTTTGATGACCTTTCTACTTCCAACTGTGATCCACTGAGCAAAACCTGATTTTATTGTTACTTTCAGCAGTGATTTTCCTTGGGTCCTTGTGCTTGTATCTCCTCTTCCTCCTCCTCTACCTTTCCTTCTCTAATTTCCTTGCTTTTTAGTTTTTGAAGCATGATCTTTCTCTATAGTGAAAACTATCCTCAAAATGATAGCAAGTCTC
Organism: Chionomys nivalis; assembly: GCF_950005125.1. Taxonomy (NCBI): domain Eukaryota; kingdom Metazoa; phylum Chordata; class Mammalia; order Rodentia; family Cricetidae; genus Chionomys; species Chionomys nivalis. The sequence goes on from NC_080087.1 coordinate 46,367,720, forward strand.
CTGCCTTAGCCTCCAGAGTTCTGGGATTTAAGTGTAAAAACAGCCATACCTTGGTTATAATGGATCTTCAAACCTTCATTTTAGACCAACCCAATCTGTCCAACTTTTGTATCCTCAAATTATTTCTTTACCAATTGCTTTGGCAACTACGGCGTTTTGACTTCACTTTCAATGGGACTATTTCATTACTGGGGAATATCTTTTAACAAATCGTTATCAGCTTCTGAAATTCAAATCAGACATTACATCTTAGATCTTGGGAGAGTAGAGGCAAAACAGCCCATTCTTCTAAATATCCTGGCTGTCATAAGCAAATAGGCTTGCGAGTTAAATTTTTGACCTGAAATTTTGGACATTGTATTCATCCACATGAATAGAACATCTTCATATGTAAATATTCTGACATGTAGTATCATTGCCACATTTTGAGACCAAGACCATGAGCGAACTTGAAAATGGAGCTGACTTCTTATTCCTGAAAGAATTCATGTATTTTCTCTTTATTTTCCTGAAACATTTGTATGTTTTAAAAGTAAAAGCTATATTGACCTAGAATTAACTTTGTGAAGTTTTTAACCAGAAATTAAATTTATTTTGTTTGACGTTAAACTCTTTTAGAATTTAATTTCTTTAAATCTCAATATATCTAAATCATCAGTGTCACTGGTACAAGGTAGATATAATATCCTCCTACTTTCTTTGTTATCTGTATATAACCTGTAATGAATCATAATTTAATCTCACATTAATAATCTCTAATAGTTTTATTTTTCTTTACCTTTCAATACTTTATTGATTTTGTTATATTTTAGAGGCATTAAATTTTCCCCCTGATATTTTCCTCAATTGTTCAGTTTTTTATTCTGTTGCACTAATTTCTGCTTTCATATCTACCATTTTCTTCTCTACATCGAGGATGGGGTAGGCAATACTTGTTTCTTTCTTAACCTCTTCAGATGAAAGTTCTATGTGTAATTTAAATATTTTCTCATTTTCTAACATGAATTTAAGGTTAATTAAAGTTTAATACAATTACAGCAATCTTTTAAGGACTTATAAACTTTTTCTTGTCCTAGAGTAAATTTTTTTCTAATTCTCATTGCCATTGTTTCCTTGTTCCATGTATGTTGATGATGAGTTATGTCATTTCATTTTTAGTAACTCTAGTTAATATATATATGTATGTATTTGAATTTTATATATGCCTTTTAATTTTGAAGGTAACCAAATTTGAATAATTTTATTGATTTGAAATTTGTTGGAATATTTTATAACTCAGAATATTGACATTTATACATTTAGTTTTGTAGAAATCTCTAGTTATACATCATCACTATTATTAAGTATGGTTACTAGACATTTGCATTAGAACGTCATGATTGTTTTTAATAGATCCAAATGGTCACATGTGCCATAACTATGAAGTCAGAAGTGTTTCATTGTAATTTTGTTCTCTCTCTCTCTCTCTCTCTCTATATATATATATATATATATATATATATATATATGCCTAGCTCTTTATTCTTTTAGTTCTAACTTCAAAATATAAATGAGTTCTTTTTTCATTTAAGAGATTTCCTTTAGTTTTTGCTATGTGTCTTAACTGAATTTCCAATTTGTTCCTTAGATTGAAAATACCCACACCTAGTACATGACAAGAATTTTAATTCCCAAGACACATTAATCACCCTTCAATTTACTTTGATATATTTTTTAAAAATCCATAATTCCATGAAAAATAATTCTTCAGCACACCAGGTCATAATATCCCAGTTGCATGCACTTGTTGTCATACTGCCATTTAGAAAGCTATGTTTTTTCTTCTAGGCTGTTGGTAAGCAAAGCCATCAAGATAAGCATTCGATTCTTGGTGTACATTCATCTGATTACCTTTTGGCATTTTTGGTTTGTAGTTCTGCAACCAAACGTCTTAGGGAGCTAATAATTATAACCAGGGGATTAGACAGAGGATTGCTAGTAAAAATTAAGAAGAATCCCAATTAATATCCAAGCAAAGGAAGCAAGGAGCTTCCATTGAGGGAAACTCACCTATATTTATTCACTAGTGGGTGGGTCTTCCCTTGGATAATCAGGAGCATATTTGATTCAACTCATTATTTCTTTATTCATTACATGGAAAAATAAAAATCAATGTCAAGAGATGGCTATGGATGGAAAATTTGGAAGTAAAATGAGAAAATTTTATTTGAGGCCCCTAAAAGGAATGAGTCCTGACCTGAAGATTTCATGATTTCAGTTGGTTCTTTTTTTTTTTTTTTTGGTTTTTCGAGACAGGGTTTCTCTGTGGTTTTGGAGCCTGTCCTGGAACTAGCTCTTGTAGACCAGGCTGGTCTCGAACTCACAGAGATCCGCCTGCCTCTGCCTCCCGAGTGCTGGGATTAAAGGCATGCGCCACCACCACCCGGCTTCAGTTGGTTCTTGTGGGTAAGTTGTACAGACTTCTGGTACCCAAAACGTAACTGAAGAAGAAGATATTTTCAGCTACATAAAGGAACAACTGGCTGTTCTTGTTGTTGTTGTTTTTACTGGAACTGTACGTGATTTTTTTCCTTAATGTCTCAACATCTTCAAAATCTGCTTCTGTAGCTGGAGAGGTGGCCAAAAGGTTAAGTTCACTTGACTACACTTCCAGATGGACCAACGTTCTATTCCCAGCACCCACAGCATTCAACCATCTGGAACTCAGGATATCCAATCTCTCCTCTGACCTCCATGGGTACAGCATATATATGATGCGCACACACACACACACACACACACACACACACACACACACACAACACAGATAAAATAAATGACAATAATAAATAATTACTTGGTTTCTGTTTGGTTTGGGGCTTCTTGACGCAGTTCTTTAAATCAGAGTCACATGATAACCTAAACTCAGTTTGACTTCCCCATCTCTCAATACATTTATAAATATAATTTTCAGGGAGTCTTCAATTCTTAGTCTCAGAAAAATATCTATGTGCTTCCAGTATTTTAGCCTTCTAAATATTTGTCCAAATGCATCATTGATATTTTAATTAACTTATAGAACTAAAACACCAATCTCTACATTTTCTGATGTATGTACATTACAGAAGTATTTCTGTTTTCCTGGTATCCATTGTCCAATAAACCCTATCAATGGCTCTTTCTCATGTAACACATGTAACTCTTAGCCACAGTACACAGTGAATTCACATTAGAAAAGCTTGCTGAACAGTTGTTAATGATGCCATTCTAAAAGTTCTATCATTTCCTAAGAAACTGTATTTACAAATGAGAAATAAAATTGATAACTAGTTCCTAATTTCATGGGATATTTTGTTTGAAAACTGATTTTTCTCATTTTAGGGAAAGCATATAGTTCTGCATAAATCTGTTTATCTTACAAGTCCCTGGTTGTTTTTAAAAACATTATTCCTATCACAGGGCTCTCTCTGTGAAATGCCTCTGTCTTTGCTAGTGCGTTCCAAAAGCCATCATGATATGATTAGCCAAACTCTTTCCCATGTCTGTGTCTGACAGTCTGGAAAGAACAGGATGATGTTTATTGTTTGGGGATTAGAATTTTAACAGTAGGTGCCACTAGTAATCCTATGACTTTTTATAAAAGAAATTAAAGTCATTTCTAAGTGATGTGGAATATTGTTAAATGGGCAAATTGTGTTATATTTGTTTATGCTGTGGAATATTACTGTAACTGTCTAAAGGTGTGTAACTTTTGTTTATGTTGTATTTGATTAATGATGTAAGGAATTGTGTTTAATTATGTACAGATGTGTTTCAGCCCATTGCCTGTCTAAGGAACTGGATTTGTCTAATAAAAAGCTGAAAGGCCAATAGCTAGGTGGAGAAAGGATAGGCAGGGCTGATGGGCAGAGAGAATAAATAAAAGGAAAAATCTAGACTCAAGAGAAGAAAGAGGAGAGTAAAAAAGAATGAAAGAGAGGGAGATGCCAGGGGTCAGCTACTCAACCACTCAGTCAGCTACAGAATAAGATGGGAAGAAAGACATATAGAATAAAGAAACATAAAAACCCCAGAGGCGAAACATAGAAGAGAAACAGGATAATTTAAGCTAGAAAAGCTAAGCTAAGGGTAGGCATTCATAACTAGTAAGTCTCTATGTCATGATTTGGGAGCTGGTTGGTGACCCAAAAGAAATAGTCTGGTACACTAAATGGTTCACTTTTCCTCCTAAGATCTAGACAATGTTGTGAATATTCTCAAGAGAATTCATTACAATTATAGCATCAATATTCCTTTCACATATTTCAAAGGCTTTGAAATTGAATTGACCTCCCATTATCACCTTTGCCACCTTATCTTATAGATATATATTAATCGCTTTAGAAAGTGTTTTTGTGCAGGTGTCTAATAAAAATATATTTACTGACTCAGAGCTCAATTTATTTTACACATAAATGTGATCCACTGAGGGTGGGACTAGGTCTAGCTAAAGAAAACAAAGGTTAATTTACTTTGTTGAAAATTGTAATATTGTCTAAAGAATCTCCAACTTATACTGACACACATACTGATTATGCTGACCACACACACACACACACACGTACACAATATATCACACTTTTGCTTATTTTGAAATAGTCAATAATTTCCTTATTTAATTCAACATTAATACTGTGTTACAGAGAAAGAGAAAACTTTGAATCAAAGCTAAATTTCAGTAAGTGCATTTGCGTTTTTGTATAGCTTGTAAGAATGGTTAAACTTGTCAGCTTGTTGGGATTGAAAGCTATCTGGGAGATTAATAAAAACACACTTATGGTGTGTATCTGTCAGAGCTTTTTCAGAGAGGATTGACTAAGGAAGGAAGAGCCTCAATGAACGTGGCTGGCATCATCCAGTTGGGAGATTATCTAGATGAAAGGAAGCGTAAAAAGGAATCATAGGTACAGATGTCGTGCCCTCATCTGCCTCACCAAGGATTTACAGCAGCAGAACTTCTGAAATTTTGAGGCCAAAGCTTTATTTGTTTGTTTGCTGTTTGAGACAGGGTTTCTCTGTAGCTTTGGAACCTGTCATGGAACGAGCTCTTGTAGACCAGGCTGGCCTCGAACTCACAGATATCTGCCTTTCTCTGTTTCCTGAGTTCTGGGATTAAAGGTGCGCACCACCACCACTTAACCCAAGCAAACCTTTTAAGTAGTTACAGATATTTGTCAGGGTGTTGACAAGTCTAATACATTTGCTTAAATGAATCCTTCTTGGAATAATATTCTTAGGAAATTTGTCAATTTTTTAAAGTATACCATTAGTTTATTTAAAAAACAGTGTGTATTGGTGTTTTTTCTGCATGTATGACTGCATATACCATGTGTGTCTGATGCCTACAAAAGGCCAGAGGAGTGAATTGGGTCCCTAAGAAATGGAGTTACAGGCATTTATGAGCTACCATGAGAGTGCTGAGAACCAAACCTGGATCCTCTGTAACAGCAACCAGTGTTTTTCACCATTAAGCAATCTCTCCAGGCCCCATTAATATACATTCAAGAAACAAACTTGGTCAACTTACTAAAATATTATGTCCTCTTTGAATCACATCAGCCTTTAGAAATAAGGTTAGTATTACTCAATCGGATGATCATTGTCAGGTTTTGGCCTAGTTAAATCTGTTCCCTAGCAACCTATCAATTTTTTAAGCTTAATTTCACATTTATAATCCAAATAATTTTTTTTCCTTCAGGAGTGGTGTAAGGTGAGACTCATATGTATTTTATATTCTGATTGGAATAATTATGTTGAACCCAAACTGTTTATTAATTGTAATGTATTTTTCTTCAGAATTTTCATAATTATCTTTTTAAACCAGTGCTAAAATATTGATTATATCCATTTTAATTAATGCTTCCTTCATGAGATTTTATAATAATTAATTAATATCATTCCAAATGGTTTACAGATATACCCCATATTGACAAATGCAGAATAAATTTTTACTATACAAGTTAGAATATTTTAGTTTCTGCCAATAATCCCAATATAAAAAAATTGAAAAATCTGGGCAAATACGGTTTCATAATCATCACAAAACTTGAAATTGATTTGAGATGGACATTCTAAATTTCTATGGTGTGTAGAAGAAACACATGAACAATGTGTGGCCACTTCCCCTTTCTGTTTGGGGACTGGCTTTGGAGAGTCCATGTCAGGAGGGACTCTTGTATGTGGGAGAGGGAGGGCATGCTCACTTTAATTCAACTTGCAGGCTTCTGTTTCTTGACCTGGGTGTCCACTACATGTTTACTTTATGAAAAGTAACTGAGCACTAAACTTTTATGTATGTATTTTTGCACATTATTTTATTCTCCAATTAAATAATTTAAATACTAAATGAAGAACAGAATCAAAACACATAAAAATAAATATATAAATTCATATATGTATAAATATATGAATTTTATGTTATCTGGAACTCACTGAGTTGAGAAATGAAATGAGGCATAATTTAATGGTGTTTGTAAATAGCATTAGATTGAGTATAATTGTGACATGATTTGAATGCATCCATGAGTGTCACTGTATAATTTCCTGTAATCAAAAATTCCTATGAAAACACTGTTTGCAGAGTGACAAGTTTAGTCATCTATACAAGAGAGCTGCTAGGATTTCCTCAGACTTTGTCTGGACCACCAGGGCAACATCTCTCCTTACACCTGTGGCATTACAGAAAAAGTGAACTTCCCTCTTCTCTTTGTCTTCTAATTTCAATGCTATTTAATAATATTTCTTGTTAGAGATCTTTCTGTTCCTTAAAGGCCCATCCATGAATTTTCACCTTATTATACAATACAACAGACTTTTGGAGACATTGTATTGATTTGTTTTGTTTATATCTGAAAAGAAAAAAAATACCCAAAAGCCAAAAGCAACACAAAAGAAGTGGGGTTTTACAACAACATCAAAGGACACATGGGAAATGAAGTTAGGAGCATGAGACCGGCATGAAATCTGGATCGCTTAGGTTTGAGAACAGTTTCAGAAGTGTAGTAGATAAATTGTTGACCTAAGTAAAGACTACAATTTTATCAAATCTTTGAAAAAAATTAAAATTACAACATACATAGGATATACCATACATGTTCCACACCCTCAAGGGAGTTTTGGCATGTAACTCTCCTTCCCCAAATTTATAACTCAAATCTAGAGACCTAAGCATAAACTTAAAACTCTCAATACTGCAAAATGTTAGGCCACATTTGTTCATCTTAGCATTCATTATAAAATAGTTACTCTTTGTACACTAACAAATGGTAATTAACTAAAGCCATTTCTTCAAAAGAATCACAGTACTCAAGTAAATAGTTTGGTCAAGAAAATTTATTTGTAGTATGTGAATGCTTTAAGCCTTTATATGGCTATATATTTGTACTATTTGGAAGCATTACATTATGGAGACCTAGGGGTTTTGTTTTAAACTTAGTGAATTTTTTTGTTTGTTTGTTTTGTTTTTGTTTTTCAAGACAGAGTTTATCTTTATAGCTTTGGCCTGTCCTGGAACTTCTTCTGTAGAACAGGCTGACCTGGAACTCACAGAGATCCGCCTGTCTCTGCCTCCCTAGTACTGGGATTAAAGGGTTGAGCCACCACTGCTCATCATCAGTGAAAGTCTTATTATACCTGGAGCCAAGAAAGTGTAAGATTAATTATTATTTATTCATTTTGCATTCCAACCACAGTTTTCTTTCCCAAACCTTGCCTCCTGCCCATCCCATGCCCCATCCACTCCTCCAAAAGGGTAATAATGCCTGCCCTGTGCAGTCAACAAAACCTGGCACATTAAGCTGTGGCAGGGCCAATCCCCTCTCCACTACTTCAAGAGAGAACAAGGTCTCCCACCGTAGGGAATGAGCTCCAGAAAGCTAGCTAATGTACCAGGAATAGAGCCTGGTCCCAATGCCAGTGTCCTGTCAAATAGACCAAGCTACACAACTGCCCCCACATGTAGACGGCCCGTGTCGGTCCCATGCAGGCTCTACATCTCTAGGTCTAGATTTCGTAGGTTTCAACTAGCTTGATTTAGCTGTTCCTGTAGGTTTCCCCATTATGATCTTGAACTCCCTTGCTCATATAATTCCCTTTCCCCATCTTCAACTAGATCGCAGAGCTCAGCCTGGTACTTGGCTGTGGATATCTGCATCTGGTTCCATCAGTTACTGGATGAACGCTCTACAATAACATAGTAACCAATGTTATTACAGGGGAAGACCAGTTCAGACGCCCTCTCCACTATTTCTAGGAGTCTTAGCTGGGGTCATCTTTCTGGGTTCCTAGAAATTTCCCTAGCACCTTGTTTTTCCCTAACCCCATAATGGCTCCCTCTATCAAGATCTCTTTCATTTTGTTCTCCCCTTCTGTCTCTGCCCCAACTCGACCATCCCCTTACTTCATGCTCTCATTCCCCCATTTCCTCCCCTCTACTGCTCCAATCATCCCTTGTTTACTCAAGAAATCTCATCTAATTCCCTTTCTGAGGGGCGATCCATGTATCCCTTCTTACCTAGCTTCTCTGAAACTACGGATTGTAGTCTGGTTATTCTTTACATCTATTATTCACTTATGAGTTATGTTTGTCTTTCTGAGTCTGGGTTACTTCACTCAGAATGATTTTTATTTCAAGTTCCATCCATTTGCCTGCAAATTTCTGATGTCACTTTTATTAATAGCTGAGTCACACTCTATTGTGTAAATGTATCACATTTTCTTTAACCATTCTTTGTCTGAGGGGCACCTAGATTGTTTCCAGTTCTGGCTATTACAACTAATGCTGCTATGGACATAATTGAGTAAGTCCTTCTAGTATGACTGAACATCCTTTGGGTATATGCTGAAGAGTAATATCACTGAGTCTTGAAGTAGATTGATTTACAATTTTTCTGACAAGTTGTTATACCAATTTCCAAAGTGGCTGTAAAAGTTTGCACTCCCCCCAGCAGTGGAGGAGTGTTCCCCTTACTCTACATCCTCTCCAACATAAGATGTCCTTAGTATTTTTGATCTTAGACATTATGATAAGTGTAAGGTAGAATCTCAGAATCATTTTGATAACTAAAGATGTCGCACAATTCCTTAAATGTCTTTCAGTCATTTGAGGTTCTTCTGTTTTAGAATTCTCTGTTTAAATCTGTACCCCATTTTTAAAATTACATTTTTTGGTATTTTGATATCTAGTTTCTTGAGTTCTTTACATATTTTGGAGAATATCCCTCTGTCAGATGTGGGGTTGGTAAAGATCTTTTCCTGTTTTGTAGATTACTGTTTGGCATTACAGAAGATTTTCAGTTTCAGGGGGTCCCATGTACTGACTGTACAGTCTCTGTGCTACTGGTGTTATAATTAGGAAGTGGTCTTTTGTGTCAATGTGTTCATGGCTACTTCTCACTTTCTCTTCTATCGGCTTTGGTGTAGCAGGATTTATGTTGAAGTCTTTAATCTACTTGGACTTCAGTTTTGTGCATGGGGATAGATATAGATCTATCTTCTACATGTATGCATTCAGTTAAGCCAGTACCATTTGTTGAAGATTCTTTCTATTTCCCATTGTACCATTTTGGCTTCTTTGTAAAAAATGGGCTGTTCACAGGTATGTGGATTAATGTCAGGATCTTCAATTAGATTCCATTAATCCACATGTCTGTTTTTATAGCAATACCAAGCTGTTTTCATTACTATGGCTCTATAGTGAGTTTGAAATTAGGGATGGTGATACCTCAAGAAGTTTCTTTATGTACAGGATTCTTTTAGCTATTCTATTTTTTTGTTGTTGTTTTTCCATGTTTAGTATTGTTCTTTCAAAGTCTGTAAAGAACTGTGTTGGGATTTTTATGGGGACTGCGTTGAATCTGTAGATTCCTTTTGATAAAATTTCTATATTTGCTATGTTATCCTACTGATCCATGAACATCAGAGATCTTTCCATTTTTTAATATCTTCTTCAATTTCTTTTGTAAAAGACTTAAAGTTCTGGTCATACAGGTTTTTGTGGCGGCGTAAATGAATGCAGAAAGATTATAAAAATATATACAGCTTTAATAAGGAAATAGACTTACAGGACCACAGGTTCCCACGGAGAACAGGAAGGGCAGAGCAAAAAGGGGCTGCTGGGATCACGCCCAGCAGATTTATCAGTAAACATTAGCCCAAGGCGAACATGCCCCCAATGGGTGGGGCTATATCCCTACAGGTTTTGATGTAGGATGTTCTTCAGTATATATTTTGTAATTATTGGTTGATGAATAAAACTGCTTTGGTCAACGGGCAGGCAAAATATTGCTAGATAAATAAAGATACAAAGAGAGAGTAGGCAGAGTTGAGGAGATGCTGAAGGAGTAACATGCCACACTAGTAAGCCTCAACCTTGTGGTAATACACAGATTAATAGAAATGAGTTAATTTAATAGAACTAACCAGTAAGATGCATAAACATTGTGCAAACAGTTGTAGCTCATAATAAGACTCAGAGTGGTTATTTCGTAAGTGGCTGCAGGAACTAGCAAGCAGAACCCAGTGGGTAGAGGAAAACCAGTCCAGTCAGACCAGGTGAGACAGAGAAAAGCCTTCCATTGGCAGTCTTTCACTAGTTTGATTAGATTTTCCTCAAAACGTATTATATTTGTGGCTGTTGCAAAGCGTAACGTTTCTCTGATTTCTTTCTTGACTCATATGTTTTATGTATATAGAAGACCTACTTATTTTTATATGAGTTAATTTTGTATCCCTCCACATTACTGAAGGAGTTTATTAGCTGTAGGAGTTCCCTTGTCGAATATTTTGGGTCACTTATGTATACTATCATATCATTTGCGAATAGTGAGAGTTTGACTTCTATTCCAATTTATATCCCCTTGATCTCCTTTTGTTGTCTTATTGCTGTTGCTAGAACTTCAAGTACTATATTAAATAGATATGGAGAGAGTGGAAAGCCTTATCTTGTTTCTGATTTTACTGGAATGGTTTTGAGTTTTTCTTTATTTAATTTGATGTTGGCTATTGGTTTGCCATAAATTGCTTTTATTGTGTTAAGTTATGTTCCTTTGTATTTCTGCTCTCTCCAAGACCTTTATCATAAGAAGAAGGTGGATTCTGATGGAAACTTTTTCAGTATCTAATGAGATAACAGTGTAGTTTTTCATTCAGTTTGTTTATATGGTGGATTACATTGACAGATTTTCACATGTTGTTGTTGGAAGGAGGGAGCTGCTTATAGTTTCCCAGCTGCCCAGCCCTGAAATAATCACACAGAAACTGTATTATTTAAATCACTGCTTGGCCCATTCACTCTAGCTTCTTATTGGCTAACTCTTACATCTTAATTTAACCAATCACCATTAATCTGTGTATTGCCACGTGGCAGTGGCTTACCACCAAAGTTTTGGCACATATGTCTCTGATGTGGCTTCTCTCTGACACTGCCCTTCTTTCTTTCAGCATTCCATTTAGTTTTCCCCCACTTAGCTCTGTTCCCCTATAGCTCTGCTATAGGCACAAAGCAGCTCCTTTATTTAACCAGTGATATTCACAGCATACAGAGGGAAATCCCACATCATGTTGAACTATCCTTGTTTCTCTGGGATGAAAAAATTTTTATCATGGTGGATGTGTGTGTTCTTAGATTTAGTTTGCCAGTATTTTATTGAGTATTTTTGCATCAATGTTCATAAGGGAGATTAGTTTGTATTCTCTTTCTTTATTACATCTTTTGTGATTTGTGGGTATCAGAGTAAATATAACCTCATAAAAGGAGTTTAGTGATGACCTTTCTGCTTCTATTGTGTGGAAGAATTTGAGGAGTATTGGTACTAATTCTTCAAAATTCTGGTATAAATCTGTGCTGAAGCTATCTGGCCCTGGGCTTTTTTAATTTGGGAGACTTTTAATGATTGTTTCTATTTCTTTAGGGGTTATAGGTCCATTTAAATTGTTCATCTGGTCTTGATTTAATTTGGGTAAATGGTACTGATCCAGAAAATTGTCCATTTATTTTCAATTTTCCAACTTTGTGGAGTACAGATTTTTGAAGTATTACCTGATGATTCTCTCGATTTCCTCAGTGTCTGTTGTTAAGTCCTCCTTTTCATATCTGAATTTGTTAACTTGGATATTCTATATGTGTCTTTTGATTAGTTTGGATAGTGATTTATCTATCATGTTGATTTTCAAAGAAAACCAACTCTTTGTTTCAATGATTCTTTGTATTGTTCTCTTTGTTTCCATATTTTTTTAAATTTCAGCCCTCAATTTAATTATTTCCTGGCATCTACTCCTCCAGGGTAAATTTGCTTCTTTTGTTTCTAGAGATTTTAGGTGTGCTGTTAAGTTGCTCATGTGAGATCTCTCCAACTTCTTTATGTATGCATGTACTGTTACAAACATTTCTCTTAGTAATGCTTTTATAGTGTTCCGTAAGTTTTGGTATATGGTATATTAATTTTCATTGTATTCTAGGAAGTCTTTAATTATTTCATTATTTCTTCCTTGATCCAATGGTGACTCAGTTGAATATTATTCGGTTTCCATGAGTTTGTAGGCTTTCTGTAATTTGTGTTATTGTTGAATTCTAACTTTAAGGCATGGTTGTCTGATAAATTACTGGGATTTTTTTCCAATTATTTTTTGTATCTGTTGAGATTTGCCTTGTGACCAAATATGTAGTCAATTTTAGAGAAGGTTTTATGAGGTCCTGAGAAGAAAGTGTTTGGAAGTAGTGTTCGATAGATGTCTATTGAACCCATTTGAGTCATAACATCTGTTAGTTCCATTATTTCTCTGTTAATTTTCTGTCTGGCAGACCTGTTCATTGGTGAGAGAGGGGTGTTGAAGTCTCCCACTGCTTGTGTGTGGGGTTTGATGTGCAATTTAAGCTTTAGTAATATTTCTTTTATATGTTTGTCCCTTGTATTTTTGTCACAAATGTTCAGAATTGAAACTTCAACTTGATGGAAATTTTTCCTGTGATGAATATGAAATGTCCTTCTCTATCTCTTTTAATCATCTTTAGTTTGAATTCTGTTTTGTTAGAATTAGGATAGTTACAGAAGCTTGTTTCTTAGTCCATTTGATAAAAAAAAAAATCTTTTCCCAATCTTTTACTTGAGGTAATGTCTGTCTTTGGAATTGAGTGGGTTTCTTGTATGCAGCAGAAGGATGGATCCTTTTCATATGCATTCTGTTAGCCTGTGTCTTTATAGATGAATTGAGTTCATTGATATTAAGGGATATTAATGACCAGTGATTGCTGATTCCTATTATTATTTTATGGTAGTGTGTGTGTGTGTGTGTTTCCCTTCTTTGGGATTTGCAGGTGTGAGATTATCTATTGTCTGTTATTTTGAGGGTACAACAAATTTTCTTGGGTTGGAATTTTCATTTTAGTGCTTTCTGTAGTATTAGGTTTATAGACAGATACAGTTTAAATTGGGTTTTATTATGGAATATCTTGTTTTTACTGTCTATGTTTATTGAAAGTTTTGGTGGTATAGTAGTTTGGACTGGCATCTGTGGTCTCTGAGTGTCTGTATAATGTCTGTCTATGACCTTTTGACTTTCAAAGTCTCTATTGAGAAGTCAGGTGGTATTCTAATGGGTCTGCCATTATTTGCTACTTTGGTTTTTTTTTCCTTTGCAGCTCTTAATATTCTTTCTTTATTCTTATGTTCAGTGTTTTGATTATTATCTGCTGAGGGAATTTTTTAATTTAGTCTATTTAGTGTTCTATGAGCTTCTTGTGTCTTCATAGACATTTCCTTCATTAAGTAGGGAAAGTTTTCTTCTATGATTTTGTTGAATATATTTTCTGTGCTTTGAGCTGGTATTTTTCTCCTTCTTCTATCCCTTATTATTCTTAGGTTTCATCTTTTCATGATGTTCCAAATTTCCTGGATGTTTTGTGTTACAAACTTTGTTGACTTTAATGCTTTCTTTGACCTATGAATCTATTTCCTCTATAGTATCTTCAATACCTGGCATTCTATCTTCCATCTTTTAGATTCTGTTGGTTATGCTTGCATCCATAGTTCCTGTTCATTTACCCAGATTTTCCATTTCCAGAGTTTCTCAGGTTTATTTTCTTTATTGCCTCTATTTTTAAATTTTCAATTCTTGAACTGTTTCTTTCACCTGCTTGATTGCTTTTTCTTAGTTTTCTTAGCTTTCTTTAAGAGATTTATTGATTTCTTTTAACTTTTTATTTGTCTTTTTCATGATTTTTAGAAGGAATTTTAGTTTCTTCTTTAAAGGTCTCTATCATCTTCATAAAGTTATTTTTAAGATCGTTATCTTCTGCATCTTCTATGTCAGATGGTCAGGTCTTGCTGTTGTAGGACCACTAGGTTTTGGCAGTGCCACATTATTCTTTAGGTTGCTGAATGTATTCTTGTATTGGCATCTACCAATCTCTTCATTCAATCAGTGCAGGTGGTGTCTGTGCCTCTTGGTCCAATAAGTACAAGTACTGTTTGTGTCTCTGGGGGCCACTGAGGTCATAAGCATATGTGGATTTGGGGGTTGAGTAGAACTTGTACACTACAGAGTCTGATGGGGGCGTAGAACAGCCTGCCCACAGGAGCCTCGCCTGCTGACAGGCTACTGTGGTTGAGATGTTTGGGGGAGGCACACAGTGTTTGCTCATTGTACTTATGGTCTAGAAACTGGGTTGTCCATATGGGAGGCAGTCACTCACCTCCTGGCCTAATCAGAGCAGGCAGGGTCTGATGATGATGATGATGATGATTATTATTATTATTATCATTATCATGTGAGTTTTGTTTGTGGACAGATTTCCTTTGACTCTGTTTTAGTCAAAGAGACTGCTTAAGATATGAAAAATTTTAAGTAGGTTTTAATTTACAGAAATATTTTTAAATGCATTTGACAATAATACAAGAAAATCATTCATCATATTACTCTCTATATAGAAGGTTCCCTGGAACTCAAAAGAGACTAAGATTATTATATTTAGCTTCTTTTCTTTAATGGAAGAACTTTAGCTGTTCTCTTTATCTCTTCTTTTCTACTTTTTCAAGAAATTTCATATCAATCTACTTAAAATTTTAAGATGATGGCTAATATACTATTTTGGGAAAATATAGATTATGATGCATATTATAAGCAGTGTAGTTTGAGATGGTAGGGTAGAAGATGAGCTCAAAACCAAGTTTTATCCCTGTGTAGATGTTTGTTTATAAGGCCTCTAGTTTAGAGCATGAGAGATTTTGGCAAATTAATAAGTTTCAACATACACACACTCACACTATGTGCATGCAGGATCTCTTATTGAAACAAGATCAAAATATTTCTGATATTACCTTTAAACCAAATTAATTTTCTCAGCTCATCCTAATGTATAAGGCTTAGTCCCTGTAACAGAAGCTTAATTTGTGTTTCATTTGGAAACAAAGGATAGTGGAAGCATCCTACCTCATGACACCTTCCTTCTCAAACTGAGAAAAAAGTCTTAGTCTAGAAACTGTAAATAATCAGTTCTTCATGGAGGCTTTGCAACAGCTGTAAACAAAGTTGATCCATTAATATAAGAAGTGGGAGACTGTCATTTCTTCTGAATGACACATGAAATTACTCAAAACAAATATTTAATAGTGGTCAGTCCTCTCCAGATTAAATGTTGTCTATGAAAATATCAATTGGAATTATCAATATAACTGTTTAACGTAATCCAAAAGAATTACTCATGTTGAGATACTAAAGTAGGGAGTGGCTTCTACTACAAAGGTCCTCAAAAAATTGCATGAAGAAGCTTGATCAAGAGAAACTTCTCAGGCAGAATGACAGAAAAACCTAAGCAGCAGCCCCTTTGTTATCTGATTGCACTTTTAAAATCCTATGAATGGTGAGAACATACTTAATCTCAGCCCCATTCAAACTCCTTAGACATACAGTGGTTGCGGATCTGCCATTGTGGTTGAAAAGCTACTGTATGTGGAGTGAATATGCATCCCTCAGATCAACACGTAAAAAAACTAGCTGTGGTTCCCAACTAGGAAGGTACAGGTAGCAATAGTCTGTCTGATCATAACCTCCTGACACGTCAACGTGTCCTAGGAGAGGTGATCTGAGTGAGCAGACCAGGGAAGACACTGGTTGTTTTCATTTCTCCCAGTCTAGATATTTGTTTTGTGATATTTTGACATTTATTTAACTTTTGGACATTCATTTCTTCTTAAGGGGACACTTGCCAAAAATAAATACAAAATAATAACATGGTAATAAAAAACCCGTAGCCACTTCTTTTCACAGATGTTAAAAATTAACAACAAAATAGTCTGTCATGAAAGAACTGCATTTCAACTATCTATGGGTTTCCTTTGACTACACTCTATTCCTATCCAACAGTAAAGACAATTATTTATCTCTGTACCCAACAAGCTTCAACTATTTTTAGCATGTATATCATTTGAAAAGCATGAAAATGATCTCTGCATTTTATGTGCACATGTAGTTGTTCTTCTAGGATTGACTTAGAGGAACCAGACCAAGAAAACATTCTCTCTTTGTGCAGCACTAAGAATCTCGAATAAGACTAATAACATAAGTATTTCACATAGGAAAATATATTTTAAAAAATACATGAAAAACAGTTTTTTAGTTGATAACTATAAAACTTCTGCATATTATGGGACGTTTTGCATTAACTGTGCTGTTTTTACCTTGACATGTTTGCTGTAGTTGGAAGAGTTAATTTGTCTGCAGCCTAGTTTGAAAGAGGTTGGCCAGTTCATGAAGTTCATTCCCGCTCTGCCATCCAGCTCACGTGGTCGATGTGACAGTTCTAACGAGGAGAATCAGAAACAATGACACTGCAGAAAATATTAGCAGCTCTTCATTTTGGGAGTATTATTCACAGATACTGTGGGTCTCCTCTGTGTAGGAGGAACAAGCAGAAATGTGCCTGTTATAAATCCATGCACATGTATATCTAGTACTGCTTGGAAAGACATATGCAGATTTTGTGAACAAGAATTGCTTCAATCTGGAGTAGACTGTTAGTGTCTGACAGAAAGCCCGACATATGGAAGAAAATCTGTCTCAACTAAACCTGACCATCAGTCCCTAAGGTGCTAATTCAATCTATGGCCTTTATTTACATTCTAATGTCCAGGGAGAATAACCAAAATGTTTTAGTACCAATGTGTAGCAGTGAGCAATGTTTAATTTTAGTAAACAAAAAATCTATTAGGCTTTAGGTTACAGAATAGCATCATTTCACAAAATACAGAGGGACATGAGAAACAGGTTCTTCATAATTTTTCTTGTGTACCTGTTTACTTGATCTTTCAATCTGATGTCATAAGAAACACAACTATCTTGATGTAAACATAAAAATTTTGGAAAAATACTCTCAAACAGTAAGTTCTGAAGCATCTCCTATTGTTTAAAACCTTAATTGAGGTAGAAAGGTAATTGCAAGCAAGCCAGCACTGGGAATAAAAGCAAAATATACTCAGTAGGAAAATTATTTCTTTAAGTAAGAAAAAGTAGACCCACCTTAATGTAACAAAACCTCATTTATGCATCAAAACTTTCTCCCTTAGGCTCTCTTTTTGAAAGCCACATTGACTATGATTCTTTGATTGTGAGGCAGCCATTTTTCCTGAAAAGGAGATAAGTTATTATTTGCATATCAAAAAGTTCTGCTAGCCCTGTGAATGGAATCTTTTTTATATTTTACATTGTTATGTAAAATAGACCTTGCAGATCACATACTATGATAGGATAACATTGGGTATGCTCAGTATCCTAGACACTAAACACTATGGAATTTTGTTTTAAAAAGATCCCACTTCAATTTAAATTAATGAAAAAAGTTTTAAAATGGAAGTGCATCTGTCAGTCAAAGCCTGCCAGGTATGCCTGTGTTCCTCAGTATTAGCATCTATACTATTGAGCAATGTTCCTACCTCTACCTCTTTTCCATTCACTCTGGATCACTTAAAGTTACAAGTCATAGAATGACAAATGACCTATCCATACAACACAATTCACATTACATGCCAGTTATCAGCAGGAACAGAGTGAGCTTTTCATATCAAGTAGAGTAAGCTTGAGAAGGCAGGCAACAAGGAGTATCAGCACTCTATGCATTAGTGAAAACACAGCACTAACCTTGGACCAGATTTATAGGGTTGTCAAAACTTAACCGGGATTGTACTTAGTTTTTAAATGCACTCACAATTACTCCTCTTCAAGTGACTGCTATTTATAATCACTAGCCATGTGGGCCATGATACTGACTTTGAGGTCCTTACACACAAAGATTTTCATTTATTTCACTGGGCCCAAGAAACAGCATAATCATAAGTGTTGTAATTGAGCCTAAAAATCATGACAGCAACATTTGACTCTAAAACTCCATTGATGAAATTTTGTATCTGAAATTGAGGTTCCAGAAGAAAGGCAAAATCTTTACCTTCTTCCTACCAGGATATATTCATATTCCTAGCATTCGTGATTTAAAAAGGACAAAAGACCTCGCTACATTCATTAAAGTATATGGATGTTGTCCTTGGCAATTAGACACACTCTTCTGTCCTAGCATCAGCCTCCAATGTTTAGGAATCTCCATGGAACTCCCTTTACTAACAACTCAAAGGAATATAACACATTCCCACCACTGGAAGCCTTGCCTGACTACTAAGGATGGTCAGAGCAGACTCAGTATCCTACATTACTAGGAGTCAGCCTCTCCTACATTCTAGTCTCTTTGGCATGAGAAGGTACTCTACAGGCTATGGAAAGAGTAACCTGGGTGTTAACTGAGCCACACGAAATGCTCCACCTACAATTTGTCTTGTTTATAAGATCTTCTTGGGCAATTGTGGCACAGAACTTGTGTGGAAGGAGCAACCAATAACTTCTCCAACTAGAGCCCATACACTACACTGCCTGGATGGCCTAAAGACCTAGGGTAGAACCAGATACAATTAGAAAAAGAATCAATGAAATTATCTCTAATGATATTCTCATATACTCATAGATCAATACCTTGTCAAATCATCATTAGGCAGGCTTCCTCTAGCAGTAGACAGGGACATATGCAGAGACTCACAAACCCACTGACCCACAGACCCAAAATTATGCAGAGAGAGAGAGAGAGAGAGAGAGAGAGAGTCTAAATTGGAGGTCTCCATCTGATCCTAGCCCTCAAAGATCAGGGAATCCCTCAGAAGAGGTTGGAGGGGGAGATTGTATGAATCACAAGGGATAGAGAACACCAGAAGAACATGGTGCACTGAATCAACTAGGAAGGTCTCACATGGACTCTCAGAGTCTGATGCAACAAGTCCAGGGCCTGCATGGGTCTGTACAAGGTCTTCTATATATATGTTATAGCTGTTAACTTAATGATTTTGTGGGACTCTTAATGATGGGAACGAGTGTATCTCCAACTCTTTTGCTTGCTCTTAAGACTCTTTTCCTCCTATAGGCTTGTTTTGTTCAGGCTCCATAGGAAGGTTTTTGCCTTTTCTTACTGTATCTTGTCCTGTTCTCTTTGGCTGTAGACTCTTGGAGGCCTGCTTTTTTCTGAAGAGAAAGTGGAGGGGAAGTAAAAAAAATGTAGAAAAAAGTGGGGGGATGGGGAGGTGGAGGGAACAATGAAGAGTAGGTGGAGAGAAAACTGTGGGAGGCATACAGTATCAGAGAAATCTAGAAAAACTTGTTATAGGCAGGTGAGATGGTATCATCCATAACATCATTTTGATGGATTGTGATTTATTAAAATGCTAAGACTTATATGTAATATTAATTTAAGAATCTTATTGTAAGCCAGCTTGTCAATAGCAAAGTTATGTATTAAAACATTTTATAATATTCTTAATTCAATGTGGGTGATTATTGCTGCTTTTAGTAATAATTATTACCAAGTGTAGAATATGGTAAGTCTGTAGTTACTGGAACACATATATGGGTAAAGTTCATAAATTCACTTTTAAGAACTCAGGTAATATTTTCTGAAGAAGTCTTCCAAAAATAAAATAACAGGTTGTAGCAAGGAGGTGTTTAGAGATGAGCTACTACCATTAAAAGAATGTATTAGGGTGGAAGAAAGACCTAAAATCTGTAATTTACAGGTTAATGTAAAGTCCAAATTTAAGAAAGCAGAAAAATAGCAAATTAAATTCAAAGGGGAAGAGAAATAATAAAAATATTAATATCAAAATTTATTAAATAAATAACTGGAAATTACTATAGAAATAAAAAATAGTTCTTTGTGTTTTAAGATATCCCTTTTTCTCTGTGTCTCTTTCATTCTATCTATCTATCTATCTATCTATCTATCTATCTATCTATCTATCTATCTATCTATACCAAAGATGAAAAGAGATCCTAAAATTCCCCCCCCAAAAAAATCAAAACAGTCAAAATTATGTTATGGGCAGTACTACCAGTACCCACCCGTAACTAATAGCATCAGTGAGCCTCTAGCCAGGACAGTGAGAAGAATGACAATTAGAAATAAGGAAGGTAGATTTCTTATGGCCACAAAGGAGGAAATAAAGGAACACCAAGAGGTGACATGAACCATTCTTAATATTGCATCTAAAATAATCTTCACAGAATGGAGAATTCTTTAACAGGGCTTTATCTGTGAATAGATTGCATCAATAATTAACCATCCTCAAAATAAGAAGAACACAGGCAGAAAAAGGTTAGCTAATGGCTTTTTATCAATGCATGTGTAAGAAAAAATACCTATTGTCTCTAATGTCTTTCAGAAACAGAGTAAATACTAGTTTTTTTCTGTGATGTAAACATTAATTACTCTAACACTAAAACAGAAAATGATGTTCAGAAAAGGAAAGAGAACACCATCTCTCATAAGAGATAATTTAAAAAATAAACCTCAAAAATACTTAAAAATAAAATCTAACAGTAAATTATATTCTACATCATAGGCCATTAAGGATTTGAAACTAAAAGATGCCACGATACAACCTTCATAACAGCCAGAATCCAAAATCCTAACATCCCCGAATTCGGGTGATACTGTGGAGCAACACAAGTTAGCAGTTGTCTTCTGGTGTTGGGAAATCAGAGCTGTGCAGTCACCAGGGACAGCAATTAGGCATTTTCCCCAACACTAAAGGTCTTTTTCATGTATGATGCAGCAATTTTGTTCTTTAGTGTTTGCAGGAAGAAGAAAAAAAAAAACTCAAGTTCTTTTGTCTCTGCAACAGTGCTACTCACTGATCTCTCCAGCCCTGAAAGTCCAAAACCCTTAAGTTACCACTGACAGAGAGATAAATGTGTAATGAGAGACAAAAGAGAGAACATAGGCACTAGAGAAGTCCTAGAAGAACTCACCCAATTAACTATTTAAAGCAACAAACCAAAGAAAATGTGGCACGAAGAAATCAGTGGAACAACAAAACATTATTGCTTTAGTCTTACAATAAATGCTACATGAGAGTTCATTTAAAAATGAGAAATCAGGAAAAGAATGGAAGACATAATTAGCAGTCCTTGGAAATGGTTATTAAGAAAAATAAGACATACAACTTTTTAAAATTATGTCAGCTATTGTTTTGTGTTTCTATTATATGTTGCCTTTTCTGAGAGACGCTTTAAATTGTGAGGCTTTTTTTTGTGTACACGTAACATTAGAAAATAAAGCAAGTGCCGTGAGCATTCTCTGCAAAATAAACCTATTGGACTCCATTTTGCTTCTAAGATTTTAGTAATCATTTTATTCTTCATAGCTACAAAATCCACATTGCTGATCTGCATAGGCCACACCATTACTACAGAGTTGTGATCATCACTGGGGTCAATCTGGGTGTTTTCCTAGAACAGATCTAGGTGGAATGTATTCTTTTAAGTAAGTGGAGAAATTCATTCAAGCAGTCTCACCAGTTCACCCAACCTAGCACAGTTCACACCAATCCAACAGGCAAAACCTTACCACCACCAACATACACACACACTAAAACCGACAGACAGTTATCACTTGGTATGAAAGCTGAAGGACAGAAACCAAGAAGCAGAGAGGGCTCAGGGTTCCAGCACTGTATTCACCAGTTGCCCCAGGCAACCTGGGTGTTTCCAGGGAGGCATGAAGGCAGAAACCTTACCAGGGCAGGCATGCTTCTTATAATAGCTCTGAAAGCATTGGACCATCACAGTGGAGAAGTACACTTAAATTTAGGATTGGGGGGAAAAAGCCCTCCAGTGGATAACTCAGAGATGGGCTTTTCTGTATACTCATTTGTCACGTGAGTTGTTGATTTTTTTTCCAGGTGGCACAAATATTTATTTTTAGTTTCCTTTTGAATTATACTCCAGAATAGTGATTCTCGACCTGTGGATCACAATACCTTTGTTGGTCAAAAGACCTTTTTACAGAAGACACTGAAGGCCACAGACATTTATGTTATGATCCATAACAGTAGCAAAATTACAATTATGAAGTAGCCACAAAAATAATTTCGTGGTTGTGTAACATGAAGGGCCTGCTTATTGGGGTTTCTGTCCTGCCCAGTTCCCGTAGCTGTTTAGCTCCAAAGAAAGTCACACAAAGAATCTATGTTAGGTTATAAACTTATTGGCCCATTAGATCAGGCTTCTTATTTACTCTTATCACTTATTTTTATCTATGTTAGTCACATGGCTCAGTACCTTTTTCATCGGGGTAGATCACATCCTGCTTCTTCCATGATCTGGGCAGGAATGGGAGGAATGGGGTTCCACCTTCCTAGAAGTCTCCTATTCTCATAGCCCTGCCTCTGCTTCCTGTATGGTTGACCCATCTATACTTCCTGTCTGGCCAATCAGCATTTATTTAAAACATGATTGACAGAATACAGACAATTCTCCCGCACCATGATTGGGGGTTACTACATGAAGAATTAATTGTATTAAATTGTCACAGCATCAGGAAGGTTGAGAACCACTGTTCAAGAATACAGGTCTTGCTTAATACCATTTCAACTCCTTTTTTTTTCTTTCTTGAAAACTCCTATTTTTGAGTGTTTAAGGGACAGTTAACAATCGCTTTTCTATAACAACATGAAAGATTTTTCTTCTGAACTTCATTCTATTTCTGCTTTTGCGAGGTCCATTATTAACAATGACATTCTTTCTTCTGGCTCTAATCTCTTCCTGAGTAATAAATTTTCTCTTTTCCTTGTCAATCCGCAAGTATTATAACAGTGTAGAATTTGGCAGAACCACAAAAACAGAGAAGACGTTGACCCACACGTGAATGAAATCCTGAATGATAGATTGGGAAGGACCACAGAGCAGCAGTGACAGAAGCCAAGAAAAGGATCCTGAAATGTCTGTAGTTGTGGGAAACATGTTGTACGAAAGAATACTTTATGCTATTAACAGTTTTGGAGGTTGGATGTTCAAGACCAAGGTGTCAGGAAGTCACTTGTTTTCCCAGATATCCAGGTTCCCCCTTTGACTTGCAGGTGATGACAACATCATTCTGAGATGAGCTTTCATGCATGTGCTCACACTTCAAATTTCCTCTGCCAAGAACACTAGTGGTACATAAGGGAGACCCTATCTAACTGTGTATTTAACATAGTTCTTTATAGCTCTGTTTTATCCAAAGAAATTCAATTCATATTCTGAAATACTCAAAGTTATCAGTTGAATATTTAAGTTTGGGAGCATGGAATAACAATTTAGCTCATAATATATCCCTTATATAAAACTTAATTTCTAATAGATATATATATCAGTGTAAATACTGAAGTTTTATTCTGCCATAAAGGCAAAAGAAAAACTTGGAACATTAAATTAGAGATGTGCATATATATGTATATATACATATATATAAAATAAGCATACATTACGATATACATTTGGTATATCCCTTATTTAATTACTATATATATTTGGTATATATTCATTATTTAATCAAGTCTTAAAGAAATATGAAAATAAGGCATTTTAAAACTAATTCACAAATTAGGAAAAGGTATTTTCAATACATAATAACTTCTAAAATGATTAGACAAAACCAATTTGTAATGGAAATTTTAATTATATAACTAGAATGCATGAGAAAAGTGTCATTTCATTGTTATGTATAATTATTTTTAGAACCAAAATAGAAATTTCAAACATAATACTCATAGTTTTGCTTGGCCTGGTTAGTTTGTGTTTTTAAGTGTATAAAGACATCCTGCCGTTAACTTACTAACCCGTAAAGAACTGCAGAGGTAAACATTGAGAACCACAGAGGCATTGCCAAAGTGATTAAAGAGGATGATGGACTGAACATTGTTTGTAACACCAAAGTCCCTTTAGGCTGATGAATTGATCAATGCATCATCTCTAACCATTCATGCTATCCACCCAGGTCACGGCTTCCCAACCTTTCATTAGAATGAGAGTAATAAACTGTTACAATATCTAAGTTTAATTTAAATGACTTGGAAGAAGCCATTATTTATTTTTGGCTTCAATGCTCATCACTGTATTCCTCCTTATATTTATCTTGATGACAAATGATAAGATTTTAATTATAGGAATCTAATAAGAACATAAGAAAGATATAGTATAGAATTTCATCATTGTTATTTGAAAATGAAATGATATTTAAAAATGATATAAGGATAAGTGGCAGAAAGCAGTTACATAGAAAAAATGCTGGAATAATCCTCATGAGTTGGCACAGGGTAATAATAGATATAATGTGCTCACAAGGACCTGTGGTTAGTACATAAAATATACTTTAAAAATTCGGTTTCAGCAAAATGCCATTTCTCATTCAAATTAATCAGTATGAGTTGGATGTTACTGACTGTTAAGGATGTTTTAAGCATGCATGTGTGTCATCATGAGCGTACAGAAACCATATACCTTTGTGCATATGTATGTGTGGAGGCAAGATAACAATCTCAATTATTTTTCCTCTAGTGCTATACATCTTTGTTTCAGTTAGTCTCTTTTACTGATCTTGAACCTCAGCAGGTACGTTAAGGTGGCTAGCCAGAAATCTCCAAGGATCCTCCTATCTCTGTCTCCTCAATGCTGGGATATCAAGAGTGAATCTCCATGTGCAGTTTTTTCTGTTGCTTCTGGGGTTCCAAATTTAAGGTCCCCACATTATGAGAAAATATTTTACTGACTTGGCTTTTGCTTATATTTTGCTTATACAAGTTTGTCTTTGGAACATGGGAAACTGTACTATAGAATAATTTAATTATTTTTCATAAAGTGAGTAGTTTTTCTTTAAATTGTGTAATACATCACTCTTAAGAATTATCATTCCAGGCCAGGTGGTGGTGGCACATGCCTTTAATCCTAGCACTCGGGAGGCAGAGGCAGGCGGATCTCTGGGAGTTCGAGGCCAGCCTGGTCTACAAGAGCTAGTTCTGGGACAGGCACCAAAGCTACAGAGAAACCCTGTCTCGAAAAAACAAAACAAAACAAAAAAACAAACAAACAAACAAACAAAAAAAGACACAGAAGATATCTCTAAACAGCACCACAGTCGATAATACTTTTGTTTTGGAAACCAAACTCAGGTCCCTTGCAAAGCAGAAAGTGCTCCTACCCACAGAGACATCTCTCCAGACACTGTATCACAATTTTAAGCTGCGAGCAAAAATCTTAATATGCTGATATACCTGCTTCCAATTCGTTTACCCTTCATCTCCGGTTTTAGACTATCATATATTTGTCACACTCTAGAAAGCAAATATCTTGTTATTTTTTTTTTCTAATGGGACTGGAGGATGCTTTAGAAATCACACCTCTAGATTAGAATCAGTCTGCCAGTAGAGCACATCACAATTGCTGTTGGCCCACTTCTCTTCTAGAGTAATGGTTCCTGCCAAGGGTGCACTGTTCCTTTGGATGAACTTGGAATGAGTTTCTCAAGCCCTTAAGGAAAATTGGAAGATTTTTCTCACCATTAGAAATAAATGAAATCTGAAGTAAATTTACTTTAGTCTAACAAATGATTTCCATTATTCAATATTTGGAATTGTGTGATTTGGCCATAAATTGTGTATGTATACTAGAAAAAAAAGAAATGTTGTTTTTTTCTTTCTATAAAAATACACTAATGTATTTCAACAAACAATGAAAATAATTATCTTTAAACAAACTTAGAAACCCTTCTATTCAACTATGTGTTTTAACATGGTCACTTCACAAATTAGCAATTTGGTAATAAAAATGACTAATAGTTTAACAGTCCCTTGTAGACTCAATGCATGGTAGTTCCTACTGGTAAAGCTGTAAGTCGACTTTTACACTTAAAACTAACTCTCATTTAGTTGTTAGCTATTTCCAGCATGGCACTAATGCTGTACTACCTGACAAGCCACAACATAGAATGAAAAGAGCTTGGGCATTAAAAGATTAAACAGCACAATTTCCTATTTTAGTCCTTGCTTTTACTGTGTTTCACTTTATTTTTGTCACAGAGCTACAGAGTCATCAGATTCCACATCTGTTTAATACATAAAACTTATCAATAGTGACTGAAGACTTAATATTCCAATAAATGCAAACATCATAGTTCAGGGCAAAGTTCACAGCATTAAGTAACTTATTCTTGACACTATGTTTAAACATATGTTGCCATACCTAAAATGCATGTCAACATGTTTTGGGTTTTTTTTGTCTGTCTATATGTTTTTATAGAGTTTCTAATTTCTAGCATAATTCATACTATGGGGAGTTTGTCCTGAAAATGTCTAGAAAATAAGTATCAATCCTCAACACCCTTTTTAGTCTTTCCGTTCTCACTAGCTACTTACCAATGTCAACAAGATTTTGAATAGGCAACACATTAAGCAGATGCAAATTCTGTGTTGAATGCTTTCCTTATAGGGAGATTATATGAAAAAATACAATGTTAAATAAGGGTAAGGAAAGATGTTACATAGACACAAACATCGTCTGTACAGATTTAGTTTA
This sequence comes from Chionomys nivalis, assembly GCF_950005125.1. Classification (NCBI taxonomy): domain Eukaryota; kingdom Metazoa; phylum Chordata; class Mammalia; order Rodentia; family Cricetidae; genus Chionomys; species Chionomys nivalis. Next base: position 46,394,648 of record NC_080087.1, read on the forward strand.
TATATAAAATGAACTTTTAATCCATCAGCGTTTAAATATAGCCATAACATTTAATAGCTACATACATATGAGCAATTTGCCAAATGTTTTCACTTACAGAACTCATGAGGTCAGAGATGAGTATTATATTAAAAATTATTGGAGAGAATAAAAAATTAACCACCATAAGTTTTATAGTAATTACTGTCAGCTGTGAGAAACACAAAAGTTTCCTAACTGATATTATAAACTGAAATACCATCTAATGAATTAATATAATCATTTTACGACTTTGGTTCAGCTTCAGAAACAAGTTTCAGAGCTTATCATAATAGGCAGTACTTCAGTAAAAGTCAATTTTCAAACTCACATGTGCAATAAACCCTCCATCAGAGGAAGCATTCCTAGAAATAATGACCAATAGATGTAGATTTTACTAGAAAAATCATCCAGGGCAATTAAAATTTGAAAGGATTATAGTTATTCATTTAAAATGCCTTTCATATATTTTGTACCATCTTTCAAAGAATGTATTCAGGGCTGGGAATATGGATCAGTGGATAAAGTATTTACTGTACATTTAAGAGGACCTGAGTGTAGATCCCCAGAACCCATATAAAAGCTGGGAACAGTGGGAAATTTTTTAACGCTAGTGCTGGGAAGGCAGACATAGGTATATATGTAGCCAAAGTAGCAAGATCCACGTTCACCAAGCATCCCAATCTCAGTCGAAAAGTAGAATAGAGAGTGACAGAGGAAGACTCTTGATGGTTCCTTCTGGCATTCCTACCTGTACTGCTGGATAAACACAACCACATGCCCATCTGCATAACATACATACACACATATCCACACAGAGAAACATATAGAAACATATACATACACACAGAGACAGACACAAACACATATCCACACATACACGCAGGCACAAACACACACATATACAAATATAGACATATAGACTTACACACAGATATAGATAGATAGATAGATAGATAGATAGATGATAGATAGATAGATGATGATAGAAAAATAGAGAGATAAATACATCGAGAGAAACACAAAATACATGTACAAACATGAATATACACACAGCTTTTCATAAGGCCTTTTGTGTTATTTCTTATCTCAATATTTCTTTACCCTGACTTTCCATCCTATCTCCATCTAATTTTCCTGTCCTTGTGTTCCATTTATCTCTTTATAACACTGTACTTTATATTCCCTTCCTTGGAATATCCTCTCATACCCCATTTTCCCTACTAGTTACCTCTTATCAAAACACAAAGCTTAAATACTAACATCTACGTATAGGAGAAATCATGTGATGTTTGTTTCTTGGGGTCTGGATTATCTCATTCAGAATGAGTTTCCAGTTCTGTTCACAAATGTGAAAATTTCATGTATTTATTTTTATTAATAACCGAATTATCTCATTTTGTAAATATAACACATTTTCATCATCAATTCATCAGATTATGCACATCTAGGATGTTCCAAAATTCTGACTATAATGTAAAAGCAGCAATAGAAGTAGATGAACATACATCTAAGTAATAAGATATAGAGCCCATTTGGTATATGCCCAAGAGTGGGATACCTGAATCTTGAGACAGATCAATTTTCAGCTTACCATACTGAAATTATTCTTCAAAACCAAGAGTCATATGAGTAAAGAGACGAACCAGGAAGAAAACCTCTATTCTGATATGATCAATAGATAAGGAATTACGCTAGATAGAAGTCAGTGGATAAAGGTCTATGAGGACCAGCCTCCCATTTTATATACTTTTTGCTCTAGCAATGGTGTGGATCATGATGGGAACACAAGTAAAGGTACAATTACGTTTCCATTGGATTAAGAAGGTGACTGCATTCCAGGTCCCCCATAGAAGAAGGATGACTTGTTTATAGGAAAGCTGTCATTGGAACGCCTACCATTTTCATGCGTTCCACTCATGACTAAGTAGCAAAACATCATACTTGAGGTAGAAAATATAACCAATTTCCAGCAATGGAATAGAAGGCTTAAATGTGTGTCAGTTTTTGGAGTGTATTTACAATGATTTAAAATAACAGTGATGAAAGGTTTTGAGAGAAATGAAAGTTGAATATTTACCAAATGATGGAATTTGTATCAAATGTTTGGATCAGAGCAAAGGATTAAATTGAAAAATAGAGTTTAAAATTCAGAAGTATAAATATAGAAAGCAATGCACAAAATAAGAGATTTAGTCACCTGGAGACAGAAAATCTGCATCAACCAAAGCACAAAGGAAAGAAAAGGAAGAAAACTACAGGTACAACTGAAAGAGCATTATGGACACAGTGAAAAGATTGCATAGCGGGACGAAACGCTAAAAGCAGGAAGGGGAGCAAAAGTAGCTGCAAACAGACAGCACACTGCTAACACTCACACTCTTCTGAAAGCCAAGGGGAATGGAAGTACAGCCCAGTCTCTTTACTTCAGAAAAAAATGGCTGCACTGCTGCATTGCAGTAAATCTTTATAACACCTGAAAATAAGGGTATGTTACTTTAACCACTGCAGCAATACAATAGAGCACAAGTTTCATCTCTTTGGATAGAAATGCATCCTCAAAAAGCTCAAAATGACTTGCCCATATAGAAAATAAAATTGTTTCAAGCATATAAATGGGAAGAACTTCAGGCAGCAAGATGGCTCTGGGGGCAAACACTGCCAAAACTAAAACTGGAATTGACCCTGGTACTCAGATTGCGGAAGGAGAGAACGAACTGTCTCTTAGAACTTGTCTGCTGGCTGTCACAAGAGCTTCTCCCAACCTCATGTCACATACTAAATAAGCAGATATAATAAGAAAGTTCTTAAAGAAAATACAGAAAAGAACTTATCACCAAGAGATCTACTCTAAAAGAGACAGAGAGCATTTAGAACAAGAAAAAATTGGTGCAAGTCCTAAATCCTATAGTAACTCTTTTAGTTTTTAATTTTTGTTTAGTTCATTGAGAATTCCAGACAATGTTTTGATCATAGTCACCTCTTCCTCCAGGTCATCCTATATCCAAGCTCCTTCTCTATTCATCCAACTTTGTGTCATGTGTGTGTGTGTGTGTGTGTGTCCATGGAGTCCAATTTGTGCCACATAAACTTGGTTGTGTAGCCTTCTACTGAAGCCTGCTTGGCTTACTAGGGGTTGCACTCTTGAAGAGAACTGACTCATTCTCTGAGCAGCTATAAATTGTTAATAGTTCTTCACCTGAGCATGGAGGATACTCCCATCTACCTTCTTTTTCCATGCTGAGAATTAATCTGCCATGAACTTTCTAGGTCTTGTGCATGTTGTATTATTCCAGGTGAGTTCATAAGTGCAATTATTCTGCTGTGTTCAGAAGACACTTGTCCTTGCCATCCACTGCCGCTAGCTCTTACATTCTTTCTGTGCCTTTTTCTACAATGATTCCTGTGCCTTGGAGTGGAGGAAGTGATACAGGTGCCCCATTAAAGATTGAATATTCTCAAGTCTAACTATTTTAAAATTCTGAAATGGAGAATAGCAAAGTGGTAGTAATAATGACAAAGTACAATGATAAATGCATGCTTGATGAGTCAGGAAAGGTTAAGAAATCACAAAAGGACATAGTATAGGTTCAAAAATAAAAACAAATAGCCAAATGGTGACATAAAAAATTGCATCAAGCAATAATAAAATAAACAAACCTTATGAACATAGATACAAAAATTACCTAAATCACACTAGAAAAATCAATCCATAAAACATATTGCACCTTATTTTTTATTCTAATTTTTATTTTAGTACCTTAATTTTTATTCTAAGACCTTACAGGTGGCTTAATATTTAAAAAACTCAATTTGCCACATTAAGAATGAAAAACATCATAATAAAACAATAACGTTTTTAAAATTATACAGTACTGCAAGTTTGAAGGATGGATGGTTGTAGATGGTTTGTGATTGAATGTGAAATCACAAAGGTGTTAGAATTTCATTATTTCTTTATGCTGTTATTATGAAATATATGTGTACTTTTGAAAACTGATTAATCTATCCAATATAGTCTGTATTCATTTTTACTTATTTTTTGTTTTTTTAACCAAATTGAGTATGTAGCCAAGAATGACCTTCAACTGCTGAGCATCCTGTATCTACTAACAAGTGTGTGTACCATGAAAGTTGACACATTCAAGTATATTCTTAAGGACGTTCATGCTTATAATATCTTAATAAATATCTTCCTTAAAATTACAATAACTTTTCTAGAGTACAAATAATGTACCAAGATTCAAGTACTGACAGTCACATACACAATTACCAAACAGCACTGAGAATAAATGAGCAGTCAGGTAGCTACAGGCATTAATTTTGAGGTGTGTGTGTGTGTGTGTTTAAAACTCAGAAAGAGAATCTGGTTAAAGCAGTCAGATGTATAATTCCATCTGTGAAAAACCTAAGGTTAAAAAAGTGCATATCTAATGTTATGAATTAGGTCATTGTGAGAAGAATTAATAAGAGGAGGAAGATATTCTTTGACTTCTTGGTCTCAAGACATTATTATAAACGAGATGTCAAAACTGAAACTTGTGAGCACAGAATTTTAGTATCACAGATGATGAAATATAGTGGTAAAAGGCCAATGTGATGCACTCTTTACTGATTAAATTGTGAATGCTAATTCAACCATAAATGTGTTAATTAGGAGAAACATCTGAAAGGGAAGTCTAATGGAGGTGTGAACACAAGAGGAAAAGAGAGCCATGTAGCATGTGAATGTGTTTGTGAAAAACAAGTTCATGTACATGTTGGGTGGAAACTGCTAAGGGTCACGTAGCATGGTGCCTGTAACCCTAGGAATATTTTTACAAATTGTTTATATAATGACTTCATTCACAATCGCCCCAATCTGAAAATGAACAAAGCGCCTTTGGGTGGTGAATAGGGTACATGCGTGGGATACACAACAGAGAGAGAAGCTGAGATGAACTACAAAGCAGTGAGAGGATGTGGAAGAGCCTAGCATGTGTACTAAAAAGGAAGGAAAATCCATCAGAGTGGGCTGTGTGCCTCAGCATGGGAGTTACATTATGTCCTGAGAAAGGCATGTCTCTAAAATGGCCAAAATCATTTATCTGTCTGAGTTTCTGGATGACAAGAGAATGATTATAGATGAGATAATTTTTTACCAGTGAAACTCTTATTCTTAACACTGAGATCATGTATGCATGACACTTGGCATTTGTCAAAATCTGTAGAAGTTTATAGCATAAAAATAGAGTATATGTAAATTTGGAAACAATAGAACATTGGCACTTTGACAAAAAATGAAGATTTTGACAACAGTCTCTAACAATATTTCCAATGTATGAAATTATTTCTGAGAAAAGAACAAGGATTACCATATATTCCAGTAAGTAAATTAATTAGTCACTTTTGCATTATCGTGACCAAATACCTTGGCATCTGAAGAGGTATTTTATCTTAGTTTACAATTTCAAAAAGTTCAGCTGGTTTCTTTTCCCCAAATGCATGGGCAGAACATCAATGCTGGGAGTCCTTGACAAGAAACCTTTATAACCTCAAGATTAATAGACAGCAAAGAAAGAGCAACAGGAAACAGGAACAAGACTCAACCTACTGACCTAGTATGACTTGGATCTACTAGAAAGTTTCCAGAAACTCTGCGAATAGTATTAACATCTGCAGAGACAGGATTTACCACATGCATTTTATACTTAAATTGTAACAATGAAGATATTCCTCATATGACAATTTTAATACTTCTATATATGTATGTGTATATGTATGTTTGATATAACTAAGCCATTAAGTTTACGGTTACTGGGCACTAGGACCAGAGGTTCACTATTGAGGAATAATGTTCAGTGGCAGAGTGCTTTCCCAACATATACAATAACTGGAAGTGTGAACACAGCACATTAAGAAAAAGTCATATAGAAGCATATCCAGGTATATTCACATAAGAGAAGCAATAAACCTATTAGACAACTGGATAAAAAAGAAATGATGCCATAAAACCAATAAACATATCTAATGCCCAGATCCGTGTAGTAGGAGGCTGCTTGTTCGTTCCCAACTACACAGACTCCCAAAATAACCACACAGAAACTATATTATTTGCAATACTGTATGGCCGATAGCTTCAACATATTTTTGGCTAACTCTTATATTTTAAATTATGTTGAAATAAAAGCGGCGGGGCTGCGTCCCTGGCACTCGGCCACCCGCATGGCTTTACCCGAAATAATTACACGGAAACTGTATTCTTTCAAACACTGCTTGGCCCATTAGTTCCAGCTTCTTATTGGCTAGCTCTTACATTTTGATCTAACCCATTTCTAATATTCTGTGTAGCACCATGAGCTGGCTTACCAGGAAAGATCTTAACCTTCGTCTGTCTGAAGTGAGAGAATCACGGCGACTGCCTGATTCAGCTTCTTTCTCCCAGCATTCTGTTCTGTTTACTCCACCCACCTAAGGGTTGGCCTATCATATGGGCCTAGGCAGTTTCTTTATTAATTAACCAATGAAAGCAACAGATTAGAAAGAAATCACTCCCACATCAAAATTAGCCCATCTTCATTTATCTGTGTATTGTCACATGGCTGTGACTTATCAGGTAAAGTTTCCTTCAGAATCTGTCTCTGGAGGGGCTACATGGGTTTTTCTGACTCTGCCTTCTTTCTCCTGGCACTCAGTTTAGTTTTCCCTGCCTAGCTTTCTTCTACCCTATCACAGACCAAAGCAGTTTCTTTATTCATTAAATAATAAAAGCAACACATATACAGACGGACTTCCCAGATTACATCCCCTTGTCTTTCTAACTTCTCACTCCTGATCTTGGTTTTTGAAGAAGGGATACAGAGTCCTTTGGAAGCAAATAGCTGATTCTACATGAGGGAGGAGACATGCAAGAAGGTCAGGTGTATCTTGAAATGAAACAAACTAGGATGTCTTAAAATTAATTGAGCTTATTAAAGTGATGTAGATGACAAGGGGAAGAGATCCCATTGGGTGATGGGAGAAAAATGTAACAAACATTACTGGTGAAAAATTCAAAGGAAAGACTCGATCTCTCATAGCATTAACAACAAATTATTTAGATATTCATACAAAGCAAGAACATAACCCACTGTGCAGAGAATACAAAATATGCATAGTGTATTGCTTCCTAATAATTGTGTGTGTGCGTGTGCATGCACACACACACGCATGCATGTGTAAGGGTAACTGAGAGAACATTCATAAAAATCTAACAACTTTAGCCAGGAGACAAGTTCAACCCCAACAGCAATGAATCATGTGATGAAACTGCTACTTTAGTCCTGTGCATAAAAGCTCATGCCAGTGGTGGATATGGGGAGAGAATGTGGGGAGAGACAACTGGAATTTGGGGGTATTTGGGGAGTAATGTGGAAGACTACTGCAGTGGAAACTTTCCTAGTGAGAACTCCTAGTAATGGAGGATAAGGAGTCTTAACTGGCCATCTTTTGATGCAAACAATGTTTTCAGTGGTTCCACTGGGTTACATTCAATTGAGTTGTTGATGAAGGATTCCACTGGAGGTCCCGAAACAACCCAGGCTGATTCTAGGACAGAGGGTCACTCTCCAAAATCTGATTCTGGGCCACCATTGCCAAGAACAATATTTACACAGCTCATTGAACATAGAGAGGTCAAGATGCTGTCTGCATGGAGCCTTCACTCCCACTTTCTAGTCTCTTTGGCACAAGAAGGTACTTTGAAGGCTACAGAAAGTGAAATTTAGATAACAACCCAGCTACAAAATCCTCCATCTACACTCTCTCCTGTCTGCAAGATGTTCTGGGGCAATGGTAGCACAGAGCTTGTGGGATTGGCCAATCAATGACTGGTCCAACTTAAGACTCACACTCTGAGATGGAGTCCATATTCTACAGTGCATAGATGGGCAAGAACCAGAGACTGGATAGCCCACAGACTTAGGGTAGAACCAATAACAACTGACAAAACAAACAAATAAATAAATAATAACAAATGAAAAACTAATGAGATAATTCCTAGTGATACTCTGCTCTAGTCATAGACCAATGCTTTATCCAGTCATAATAAGAAGGGTTTTATCCTGCAACAGATGGGAATGGGTACAGAGAACCACATCCAGAGATTATGCAAAAAGATTTTTGAATTTCTCCTTTGAGTTCCTCCCTTCAGAGATCAGGGAACCCCATGGAAGAGGGGAATTATATGAGTCAGACGGGATAGAGGACAGCAGGAGAACATGTCCTGGTACATCAACTAAGCAAAACTCACATGGGCTCACAGAGACCAAAATGGCAATAGGTACTCTGCAAAGGTCTGCACTAGGTCCTCTGTGTGTATCTTGTGGCTGCTAGCTTGGTGTTTTGTAGGGCTCCTGACAGTGGAAATGACTATATCTCTGACTTCTTTTGTCTGCTCTTGGAACTCTTTTCCTCCTATTGGGTTACTTTGTTCAGCCTTGATCTAAGGGCTTTTCACTGGCCTTATTTTATCTTGTCTTTGTCATGTTTGACTACTGTCTCTTGACTGCCTATTCATTTATGAAGAGAAAATAGAGGGGGAATGAGCCTGTGGGTACAAGGCAAGGAATGGAATATAGTTTGGATGTATTGGATGAGAGAAGAATCTGTGTTCAATTTAAAGAAAAAGCCCATAACCTCAGTCTAACAATTAGGGAAATAATCAAATTCCAACCTTACATGTACTTTGACTAGTAGTCAGGTAATATTACACACACATGATCATGTACACACACACACACACACACACACACACACATACACACACACCAAATTAACAATAAAATTTCCAGGAGAAAGAGAGAGGAGCTTGAGGAGCAAATACTAGCTTTATGAAAAGGATACCCAAATCAAGGTAGTTGGGATTAAATCATGGACTATAATTAATAATGTGTTAATGTCAATGTACTGATGGCAGCAATGTATCCTGGTAGTGTAAATTTTCAAGGCAGATGAGGCATATATGGAAACACTGCATATTCTTTGCTTACATAGTCCATATTGTCCTTGTAAAAAAGTGTCACCTACATTTCTTTAAAAACAAACTGTATTTTTATAACTAAACAACAATGTCACTGACAGTATTTCTATGTGACGCTGAATTTTGAGATCTTTATCACTCATGTGTCTACAGGATACAAATTACTCAAAACATTGTCTTTGCATGATCACATCCCACCTTACAATTAGACATTTGTGTCTGTGCTGAAGTAGAACAAAGGATTGCTGAAATACCACCAGAAAATACCAACATAGGCTATTTCAATATTTCTGAGATAAATTATATACAAATACATAAAACACATTTCAAATCCATGAAATTGTAATATGGAAGTAGTATTTGTATAATAAAATTCCATATACTCTAATTTTATTTGTGATTCAAATTATAAATCAGCAAGAGATGGGTTCTTGAACTTCTGGTATTGTAAACAAAATACTATTTCAATTGATTTGCTCTCACTCAGCTGTCTTCAGCATATATTGAGTATCGATAGAGAAGACAGCCCTGTGAACTCTCTGTTTTATCTATTATTTATAAATACATTAAAAATGGCCTGTTCTAAGTTTGAGTGTTTAGGAGGAATAATTTTCTATGAAATGTTTTTATTTTTTCTCCTAAGCAAGGATTATTTCCATTAACCCTATGAAAAGGAATTGGGTAATTAGCCTAGGATTTTTATTTACTGTCGGCCAGCAGAACATTACCAGATGTGCTTTTGAATTATTTAAAGCAAAAATGTAAGTAAGATGTGAATAAACATGGGTCACTTTTTCTCCCTCTTTCCTGAGAGTGATATCTGATGGTGATATAATCCCCACTGAACTATAGTCTTTTAGCAAGCTTTTCAGAAAGGGGAGTTTTAGCCAGGCAACCTTGTTAAAGAAAGTCATGTAGTTTGGATCAGCACAGCATGCACATCACACATCTTGATTGTTGAATAATTTGTTTCTCCAGTTGCTTCTTTCCTCTTTCACTCTCATATTTAACTTTAAGAATTTCACTGAAAAGCAATGGTGGCTTTTTTCTTTCGCTTCCTTTACCTTGATCTGCCTTGATCGTGGGCTCTTAGAGCAGCATTTATAAATTTTGAAGATGTGCTTCTAATCTTATTTTAATGAATATCATCTGCCTTTCTTAGCACTGTATTAGTTTGAAGAAAACACAGGAATAGATTTCTGAGATACAGAAGACAGGGCTTTTTTTAAAATATAAAATACTACTTCACATGTATAAAAAATCAAATATCATGAACATGTCTTTCTGCCTCTTGTGTGTCTCTGCAGAGGTGTGAGACTGCATTTATTGAAACGCAGTGTTCGGATCTTCATTTCTGGGGGTAAAACTGTATGCCTTACCATAAATGCCCCTTACTATGTGCTGTTTTTCAGTGAAGTTGTCTTCAAATCACCTAACATCCTTACCATCCCTTACTATAGCTAGGTATGCTACTTAAAAAATAAAGCCAGAGCTACACACTGAGAAAAGGAAAGGTGACAAAGCTGAAAAAATGGTGATTCACTTGCTTTTTTTTCTGCATTTTTGTGTTTATTAGTAACTTTAAACAACTTCTGTTTAGTTATTTGCGTATTTTCCATGACTCCTAGTCCCCTCTCCTGATTTTTTTTTCCTTGTTGTGCTTTTTGGATTTTTTTTCTTTTTGAATCATAACTACTTTGGTAATCCAAATGATAATTCTCAATTTTGTTACACAAAATTCTTCTTTGATGTTTGGTCTGTTATTCTTTTCTTTAAAAAAAAAAAGGTAATATCTTTAGGCACATGTTTCTCACTTTTTAATGAAGCTCCAAGTGTTTCTTTTTGATTTCTGTTTTTGTGCATTTTAAGGAAAGATTACTCTCCTTGGACATTATGAAGGATTTAAAAGTTTGTGTATTTTAAAAATTGTATTGTTAATAGAATTATAATTAATTTTTTATGTACTGTAAGCAAAAACTGGTAATAATCTCCCATTCCAATGGAACAAATTTCCATAAATTTATTGCTTAAAATAAACAAAACAATTTTCATCAGTTCTCTCAGCTTCTGTATATGTATTTCCAGACATCATAGAGCCATGCTGTGTACATGGTCCCACAAGTTGAAATTAAGTTCGTAGCTGAGTTGAGTTCTCATATGGAGGTTAGTGTCTTTTACCATATTCACAGTTAGGAAAGTGCTTTTCCTTGAAATTATGGACCCCACTTTCTTCTCAATTATTGAACATATACTCAACTTCTAAAGTACTCTCTCCTGCTCTTGTCAGAGAGTGTCTTCCTCTTAATAACATACTTTCCTTTACTTCAAGTCATTAGGAAAGAATCTGGTACTGCTGATTCTTATCCTTGAAAAGAATTTGTATGATACGTTTATGAGTGTTCAGTATAATTACCTTTTGATCAATTCAAAGCTGGCTGACTTAGGGACATTGATTATATACTCACAGTTCCCTTGTTTCATGTTATCTAACCCACTTTGGAGAGTGATAATCTACCTGTCCCACCATATTTACAGGTAAAGTTGACATTTAATGTGGTAATGCAGGATCCAACACTAAAGAAAGAAACCTTGGAAGAAACTTAGACATTTTAGACTTCTGTCTAATGTCATTTGTCCTTACAGAGACATGTGGCCCAGTCTCCTTTTGTTTCTCTTACTTATCAGTATGTACCAAAATCAGACCTTTCATAAGGAAATTTTTACATTGTCTGATTTCTTTGTAACTTTTCTTTCTAAGTTTCATAGTGTAAATTTCATAACTCATCTCATTTTAGGTATAACATTTCCATCGTACCTTCTGATATCAACTTTATAACTTCTACAACCTCATCCCACTCAGAGTCTCCTCAGGTATTCTTGGAACTTAAACTTCTATTTTAAGTGTAGAAATTGTTGCCTCAAGTTAAAAACAAAATTCTTGTTTTTTAAATTTTTAATTGATTTTATTGAGTTGTACATTTTCCCCTGGTCTCCTTCCTTCTTCTCCCCCCCCCCCTTTAACCTCTCCCATGGTCCCAATGATCCCAATTTACTCAGGAGATCTTGGCTTTTTCTACTTCCCATGTAGATAATATCCATGTATGTCTCTCTTAGGGTCCTAATTGCTGTCTAGGTTCTCTGGGCTTATGATTTGTAGCCTGGTTTTCCTTGCTTTATGTCTAAAATCCACTTATGCGTGAGTACATATGATATTTGTCTTTTGGGGTCTGAGTTACCTCACTTAGTATAATGCTTTCTAGCTCTATCCTTTTGCCTGAAAATCTCAATATGTCATTATTTTTTCTGCTATGTAGTACTCCTTTGTGTAAATGTGCCACTTTTCCTTATCCATTTTTTAGTCGAGTAGCATTTAGGTTGTTTACAGGTTCTGCCTATGACAAACAATGCTGCTATGAACATAGCTGAGCACATGTCCTTATAGTACGATTGAACATCCTTTGGATATATACCCAAATGTGGCATTTCTGGGTCTCAAAGAAGGTTGTTTCTTAATTTTCTGAGAAATCACCATACTGATATACAAAGGGGATGTACCACCATGCATTCCTACCAACAATACAGAAGTGTTCCCTTTACTCTACAACCTCTCCAGCATAAGATATCCTCAGTGTTTTTGATCTTGGCCATTCTTACAGGTGTAAAATGAAATCTCAGAATAGTTTTGATGTGCATTTCTCTGATGACTAGGGATGTTGAACATTTCCTTAAGTTCCCTTTTTCAGCTATTTTAGATTCCTCTGTTGAGAGTTCTCTGTTTAGATCTGTACCCCATTTATTTTACTGGATTATTTGTGCTTTTGATTACCAATTTCTTGAGTTATTTTTATATTTTGGAGATCAGATCTCTTTCTGATGTGGGGTTGGTAAAGATCTTTTCACATTCTGTAGGCTGTCGTTTTGTCTTGTTGACCATGTCCTTTGCTTTACAGAACATTTTCAGTCTCCGGAGGTCCCATTTGTTAATTGTTTCTCTCAGTGTCCAAACTACTGGGGTTATATTTAGGAAGTGGTCTCCTGTGCCAATGCATTCAAGTGTACATCCTACTTCCTCTTCTATGAGGTGCATTGTGTTTGGCTTTATGTTGAGGTCTTTGATTGATTTGAACTTGATTTTTGTGCATAATGATAGATATGGGTCTATTTTCATTCTTCTGCATGTTGATATCCAGTTGATATGCCAGCACCATTCATTAAATATGCTTTTTTTCCATTTTATATTTCTTGCTTTTATGTCAAAAATAAGGTGTACATTGTTGGTGTGTGGATTGATATGTGGATCTTTGATTTGCTTCTGTTGGCCCTTCTGTTTGTTTTTATACCAATACCAGGCTGTTTTCAGTAGTAGAGTTTGAAGTCAGGGATTGTGATGTCCAGAAGTTCCCTTACTGTACATGATTGTTTTTGCTATCCTGTGTTTTTTACCTGTAGAAAGAGCTGCAGGCAGGCCTGCTTTTTGTCCCACCTGGCTCCTGCATGGCTAGCTTTAGACCTGAAATAACAACACACAAATTGTATTCTTTTAACCACAGCCTGGTCCATTATCTCTAGCCTCTTACTGTCCAACTCTCATATCTTGATTAACCTATTTCTAATAATCTGTGTAGCACCATGAGATGGTGGCTTACCGGGAAAGATTCAGCATGTCTGACCTGGCAGCTGGCTCCATGGCGGTCTGACCCAGAAAGGAGAGGCATGCCAATTGCCTCACTTCACTCTTCCTCCCAGCATTCTATTCTGTCTACTCCACCCACCTAAGGACTGGCCTATCAAATGGCCAAGGTATTTTCTTTATTAACCAATGAAATCAACACAAAACAGAAGACCCTCCCACATCATTTACCCTTTTATATGAAGTTGAGTACTGTTCTTTCGAGGTCTGTGAAGAATTTTGCTGGGCATTGCAGAAATCCGTAGATTGCTTTTGGTAAGATTGCCACTTTTATGCCATTAATTCTACCTACACAAGACCATGGGAGATCTTTCAATTTTCTGTTGTCCTCTTAAATTTCTTTCTTCAAAGATTTAAATTCTTAAAATACATGTTTAATAATTAATTATTGTTGCCCTGAATCATATATATATACATACATATATATATGTATATATATATGTTTCAGCTTTTTATAAATACCTCAGTTTTTCTCTATATTATTCTTTGATCATCTATATATAAGCTATCTAAGTCATTTTTATAAACTATTATAGAAATAAAGAAACGTATTTTGTTTTCTTGATGAAATTTAACTTTTATTTTGCTCAGTATTCTAATTTTTGGAATTTAAATTTTCTCCATGTGTTATTACATAGACAATTGTTCAGGTAAAGAAGAATCATGCTTGATTTTCTAATTAGAACTTCAATAAAATCATAGATGAGAGCAGCAATGATTTGCATCTATGTAGTGTTGTTAATGGGGTTTCAGTGCTTCATAATCAAGAAGGAAACCGACTCTGTTTTGTGTACGTAAATAATAAAATGCTTGTGAAGACTTTCCTGATATTTCAGATGCTTGTTAATATGCAGTGCTGTCTTTGTCTTTTAGGGGTCATCGTGAGTCACAAGGATGTAAAACTTGCAAATACACATAATCTAGTTTCCATCCTGATGACAATCACAGACAAATTTATGTATGAGAAGCACTGCAGACAAATTAAGAGTATAGAAGAAAACAAAGAAACAAAAAACAGACAGCACCACATTCGTGACTATGAACAACATATTTTTATTTTTTAGGAAGTATTGGTTATATCCCAAAAGTCATCACATCACAGATAACAGAAAGTAGTATCACTAATGATGACAAATTGTCTACTGAAAAGCATCTAGACTGTTTTTGTCAATGATCTTAGATATGTTTGTTAATCCAGGCTGTATTGTGAAAGCTCCTTATTGCTGTACAAAATGACTTTCAACTTTTAATACACAGAGACTTCAGTTTCAAAAGTAAAACAAATCAAGTCAATGTGTTTCTTGCCTAGAGTGATTCTCTAACAAACAGCTGGAAATATGAAAAGCTGGGATTGGTTTTTTGTTTGTTTGGTTTTTTTTTGGCAAAGATAAAGTTGAAAGTAACAATGACTTCATTTTAATGTGGAATAGCACATTGGTATTTAGTGACCAAAGACACAAACAAACTGTTCCCTTCCATAATTAGAATAGGTTAAAAGAGCTCTAACTGTTACAGAAAAATGTTGTGATAGAAATCATGATTGTATAGACAATGAACATATTATGATTGAGTCACAGTGTAACGGGAAGCTTCCAGGGAAATAGAATGGCAAGGTATAATTTCTCAGGAGGAGGCATGACTAGCCAGAAATAATCTCTTCTCTTGTAGCTACCATCATAACTTTGTCAAGAGTATATTTTTATTCTTAGACAAACTAGAAAAGAATGGCTTCCTGTGACCTGAAATATATGCTCAGGTGGGATTCACATGAAAATGAAGCTCTCGGGATCCCAAATCTTACTATTTTTTGACATGATAATCACACCTCCGCCACTGTTGCCACTTTCTAAAGCTACCATGGTTATTTCCTCTGAGCAAATTTATGATCCCTTCTAGTGCCATGGCAAGAGTTTATAATAAATAAGGATTTATAATAAATCACATCTGGACTTCAAACTCAAACTAGACTTCAGCAGGACAATTTGAAGTCAGACAAACAGATATCTCACAATTTTAATGGCTTTTCTAATAAAGGATGCAAAATACTATAAACATAATTTATTTATTTATTAGGTTTTCAAGACAAAACATGTAGGTCTTTGTATGTTTTATTCTATTCTATTCTCTATTATTAGCCTTTGAAATAAGAAATGCATTAATTTTAGCAGTCAATATACTGGTAGATAATGATTTAAATATGTTACTCATAAAATGTTTGTATTGGCTTTAAGATTACAAAATTGTTGGGGAGTAAATTGGAAAAACTTCACTTATAGCAGTGTACTCTCATCACTTGAGTCATGTACAAACCTTCCCTGGCTCTAAAGCAGAATTATTGTTGGAATTACAACATTGTACATGTGATAATGGTGTCTATTATGCTAAGTGAGCATTCACTGTCACTGGGGAGTAAACCTTGAATCTGGGTGTTCATTACCCCAAATTAAAAGACATTCGTTTTAATCTTCAATATCAATAGGTGCATAAGGAAAACCTAACAGCAGCATATTGTTTTGCATTTTTTTCTTTTAGATGAAAAATTGCAGAGTTATAAGATGAGTAAGCAACCTGCTCAGGCACAGTCCTGTCTTAGTCTGGAAATTGACCCACACAGGCATTTACATTTGCATAGCTATCTTCAGTTAGTCATTGCACTACAGAAGCTATGTCTATCTAGTTTAGCAACTTTGAACTCAGATTTCTGACTTGGGAAGGATGAACAGCCACTCAATTTCAACAGTGAATGTGGGGCATGTGTATTCTGACAGCAAAGTTGAAAACAACTAATTCAGACTACTTAATAGGCTCCTTAATTTTGAGTCAATCTGTGCTCCTAAAAGTAAAGCACCTTAACTCTATGCTTCAGAAGAGCAAATTACTCTTTCTGGCTATTGAGGCATTACCTTTGAAATTGTACCCACATCTACTGTGTTCTGCCAGTGACCTGAAAAAGTAAATATATCACTAAATGACTTAATCTACATTCCATAAATTTGTTAATTTATTAGCTCTTCCTACCTTATAAAAAGCCCTTTGTACCTGGCTTCTCACTATGTTGTTCTTGTCATCCTTTAAGATTGCTCGTGTGGAGCTTATAGCAGAGGAGTGACATCTGCTGAATTTCTACTTCCTCTCTTCCCTTCACTGGATACTAACTTAAGGAAAAGATGCACATTCTCTAAGACATACACTGACACATGCATGTGATAAACAGTAAATTTCAGTAGACTTGGATTACCTGTGAAGAAAAGAGTTATTGATGAGTGTTGAGTAAAAGGACAGCTTTGTAGAGTCATGTACACAACTAAACTTTTATTAACTATTTTACATGTACAAAGATATATGTCAAACTATAGGGAATATGAAAAAGAACAGAAAGAAATGTCACCTTTTTTTTTCAGAAAGAAAAAAGAATTATTATGTGAGATTAAATTTTATGATTTTTTTCACAAAGCAGAAAAATCCACAAAATGCAGAGGGCAGTTAATTCAACAAAATAAGCAATTCAAGTGTTAATTGACTACTGTTGAACTCTTTGATGTGACAACCCTGACTCAGAGACTAAAGAAGAATGATGGCTATTATCCTCAGTATCCACTCTGGGCCTGTACATGAACACACATTTTATGTGCACACACACATGGAAATATATTCATACATACACATGGTCCTAGTTAGCTTTCTAATACTGTGATTTTAAAAATACTAAAAAACAACATGGGAAGGAAAAAGTTGACTTCAGCTTACAGTTTAAAGCTCATCATTGAAGGACATCAAGTGAGTAGAAGGCAGGATCAGAGCCCTCTGTATTAAGTCTCCTGTTTGAACTCAACAGAGTCCACAAATGAAGAAGTATTAACCTCAGTAACAGAAGAAATAAAATTTCTGTGAATATGTAAAGGAATCAAAGACAACAGCCACTTGCATTTCTTTTGTTATGATTTTCAATTGTAAGCAAATATTCAGTGGCATGGAGTAACACAATACAGGATAAGACAACTGCAGGGTAGGATGCAGACATACGATAGAGGGATATGATTAACACCCAATTGTTTTCCAAGAGTAGCAACAAAGTGCTGATCACTTACTAAATAAAACCAAGATGAGAGTGAGATGAATGTCTCATAAGACAACAAGCAAATCTGTCAACCTGCCAAGGATCAGAAAGGACTGAATAAGACCTGAGAAACCATCCAGTGGCTTTTCAATCTCTGCCTTTTATTTGCTTTGTGAATCTGCTGATTCTGGTTTTCTCAGTCTTCCCTTAGACTTCTGGAAGAACAGACGTAGGAAAAACCATGATTTACTGTTTTCAAGACAAGAACAGAAAACTGACATGCAGTTAACAGCCACATTTCAGATTTTGGAATATTCTAATAATCTTATTAGGCATCAAAAGTCCTACCCAGGATTAATGGCCAGGGTACAAAACATATATTGTTTCAGTTCACTCTTATGTTGAAGTATATTCATACACAGATATTCAAGGATTAGACAACTGGATTACATAACTGGATTTTTAAAAACTATGCAAATTCATATATCTGTTAATTGAATCACTTGTTGTATTTGACAGTTAGTACAATGGTCTAGTAACTCAAATAAGGAGACACTAGTCTTAAAAATTGTGTTTATACTCTTGCTGCTTCACATACTTGGCCCCTTGATTGTCTGAAAGAAGAACAAAGGTTGTGACATGGTGATTTTTAAGAGCTACAGCAATCTCACTTCCCCAATCTTTAATTATTAGTTTTACTGGGAACTGCAATCTCCAGTCTTCCACATAGACTTTAATATTGTTAGTGTGTGAAAACACTAACCTTGGTTACTGCAGTCTAGAGGGGTCATTGTTGTTTTTTATTGCATTGAGTACATTTTAAAATATAAAGTGGCAAATTTAAATTGTTTTAAACTCATAGATAAAAAGGGAAACTCATTTACATGTGGGAACTGTCATTGAGATATCCCTATATTGAAGAGACTTACCCCATACACAGAAGGATTTATATCCTATAAATGGGTTGAATAACACCACATAGTAATTAATATTCCAGGTAGCTGGTTGAGAATATGAAGAAAATTCTAAGAATTTTATTTATAATGGCAAAATTGCATGCTATACACTATTGTAAAAGAGCAGTGTGTGTTCTAGTTTAGCATTGCAAAAATTGATATAATCCCTAGTGATGTCAAAGACTGGAGTATAAGCATGGATAAAGAAGGGCTTTCATAGAAACTCTTTAAAGTGGAAACAAAATTAAACGTCTATTGCATTAATGCAAAATGGCATGTCTATAGACCTTAAAGACTTGTAACTCATGACAAGTCATGGAAGGATCCAGTGATGAATAGCCGCAATAACTAAGTAGCATTACCTAGAAGGGACAGTTATAATCAGAAAGCATGGCTGAAAAGATGGAAGAGGTTTTATGTGAGGATGAACCTGTGTGTAATGGCTGTCTGCAGTAAAAAGCACTCTCTAGATGATTTCCAGCATTGCACACAGAATGCCAAAGTAACAGTCACTTGTGTGCCTTTTTAAAGGTGTTAGCTTATGCTAGAGACCAGTTAAGACAACAGAACATTTGCTTTCTTAGGTGAAAGTTAATTTGTATTGATGCTACACAGAAAAATTCTCAAGGCACAATAAGAGTCTGAAATGGTAAGTGCATTTCTTCAAATTGCAGTCGCACCTGACTTCATATATGAAACAACATTCTATAAATATAATAAGTTTCAGGCATTAGATCCAGTCTCAAAGACAAGGTGTGAAGCAGCTATGTTTGTGGAGGCTAGTATAAAATACATATGCTTAAATTTGTGTTTTTTTAATATTCACAAAACAATAGATATTTAATATCTGTACTGTCCCCCCCCATGACAGTATCTCAAACAAAACTTTATAATAGCAATGATATCTACATCCCAACCTCCCCATTTAGTTCATTTTGTCAAAGGATCTTAAAGAATATTTTAGAGCCAATACATGTAGATGTCATCTTCAAGTAACACTAACAAACTGGGCATCGGCGGAGCACACCTTTAATTGCAGAACCTGGTAGGCAAAAGCAGGAGGATCTCTGTGAGTTCAAGGTCAGCCTGGTCTGCAAAGTGAGTTCCAGGAGAGCCAGAGCTGTAATGCACAGAAACCCTGTCTAGAAAAACCAAAACAAAAAGAGAGAAAAGAGAAGAAACTAACAAAAATACAATATGAGGTACTGAAATTCTAGATATATGAAGTCTTGGTGATTTATAATTTTTCCTAAGAATGTGCTACCCTATAATACATAATACATGCCCATATTCATCACACACACACACACACACACACACACACACACACACACACACATACAAAGAGATAGACATACACATACACTTACGCACGCATGCATGCACACACACACACGCGCATACACATCTTTCAGTATTACATTTCCTTTCCCAGTGCAACTGTGTAGGCATTATCTTCTAATGGGATGTGAGATAATGACATAATGTCAAAGGTTATATATTTAAGAGTAATGTGTTGGGGACTAGAGCTAGCAAAGAACAAAGCCAGCTTTCACTGAAACATATGTGCTATTCAAGGGAACCTCATTGTAAAATGGTTATCAGCTATTGTATCTTAAATGGCAATTATTCCACAGTAAACGAAACTTGCTGCCATATACATACATATGTAATAATTACTGTATTAATACCAGGGCTCTAACAAGTCCAAGTTAGTCAAAAGAAGTGAATGGCGTTTAGTGACTATCTTTTCATAGTTATAAAACATTTAGTAGCAATTTGTAAAAATACTTTTGTATTTCTCACATTGTAAGAAAAGACCAATATATCTGGAATGTGAGTGTTGTTCTGAGTTGCTACCCAATATTTTATAACCATGAAAAACACCATTCATAATTTTAGGCAGTAAGGGTTTGTTGACAATCTGGTACCCACAAGATAATTATCTCATCAACCCGTTCTTTTCCATTTTTGTTTAATTTCCACGAGTGTCTATTCTAAGAGACTCATACAGTGATTGCAGATTAAAGTCACATTAGTATTTCATTAGGATAAGAATGTTTTATAAGATAAACATGACTAAGAAAGGAAAAGGGAAGGAACAAAGATGATAACTTAAACCCAATCTTGAGTGCAAAAATATCTTGTACTAACTATGTGACACAGCAGGACTATACCCAGAAAGTTCTGACTACAGGGAGAAATGTAAGCCCTTCTCCCTGGAAGTTATGCTAACATTTCCTTTTACAAGAGTTTGACAGTGAATTCCCTATTGTGTATATAGTTTGGTTAATGTGCTTTATTAGTGTCCAGTCCATTCATTTACAATTCTTTAGCCTTTGATGTTGCAGGGAAACTGGGTGAATTCCACAAAGTGTAACTAATGCTTAGCAAATTCATTTGCCAAGCTTTCAATATAAATTTTGCACAGCAAACAGAATAACTCTCCATGTGAATTACAGCAAAACGTACTTGCAACACTGGTGGTACCCATTTATTGGAACGAAGAGTTTTAACAACTTGCATGTAATTGTACTTGTCAGCGGCACCTACAACTTGAATGCAAGTTTTGAAGGACTACATTTATTATGTCAAAGGCAAATTAGCAGCTGCTCAAATGGGGATGGCAGAATTTTAATATAACATCTGCAGGACTGTTTTACATCTTTAGACTCAGCTTTTCATCACCAGAGAGTTTTCAACCGGTTTCATTGAGAAACTTCTCACTCCTTATGTTTCGTGCAACATTTCACATTCTCTATAGTAACAGCTCACTTAACTGGCATCATCACTATCACCTTGACCTGCCCTTTTCAATTAACCTTCAAGGTTAACATAATGCTTATCTGATTTATAAAACTGTCCTTTACTCCCATGTTAGCTGTGTAATCAGTACAAGACTTTATGTTTCTATGGTCTGTGGCAATTTTCCCAATTTATACCTACTACAGCTTTAAAAAGATATTACTTTTCCCATGTATGTTCTCTTCTCAGTGGATGTTTCTTGGAATTTTTAAGAAGATAATGACCTAGTCATAGATTGGTACAAAGACATAACATACTAATTGAAAATATAAAATGAATAAGAGGAGCAACTTTTCACAGTGAAGAAACTAGTCAGTGTAGAAATGACTCAACAGTTAAAAGCATGTACTGCCCTTATAGATGAGCAGAATCAACCCCCAGGACTCACAGTAGCCGGCTCACATCTGCCTATAAATCTAGCTCCAGGAGGATCCTGTGCCTATGTTACCTGCACTCACATGCACATACCTGGAAAAACAGATACACATAATTAAAAATGAAATATCCAAAGAAAATGATGAGACTTTCAGAGAAAGAGGGATCATGCCTGGCATGCCAGCACTAGTTGTCCCCACCTCGAGAACACAACCAAGGAGCAGGCAGAAGAGTGTAAGAGTTAGAGGACCAGGAAGTCTGCTTCTAGGTTATATATCCTAAAACTGTCAGGGAAGATTCACTTCAATGCCACAACAATATAGCCTGAACAACACCTAAATAATGATATAGACATGCTAATGTGGAAGGGGGAAAACTCATGGGTTCCCACCTTCAGACAAAGAACTACAGGCAAACAGGGACTACTAACAGAGGGAGAATTAGTCTTCCCAGAAATAAGGCTTTAATTGATTATCCGGTACCAAATTGTCAACCCTGAAATCATATATACACACAGAACATTAAATGCATTTAGCAGCATGTGTTTCTCTATTTATAATAACAATAATTAGTAACTCAAGTCAAAGAAACTCTAATTTGGAAGGAACTTATGGGTAGGAGGAATGGAGAGAGGTGAAGAAGGTAGTAAATTATGTAATTATATTCTTTAACAAACTAGAGATAGAAGAGGTAAAAAGCAAATCTATATTATAAAGTCACAACCCAACAATGAGGATCAAGCTGAATGACATCAGTAGTCCATATAATCTACCAATCAAAAGAGCAGTGCTATATTGAGCTAAACAACAAAGAAAATTTACTTAAAATGAATGACAGTAGAGGATATATATGAAGCTGTATTACTACGAAAGTGTGAGGACACTTGGAGCCATACCTGAAAAAAAGCTACCCGGTATAGGAGTACTTCTGACTTCAATATAGGTGTTCAAACTAGGCTATAGACATGAAAAAAAATGTGTTTTTTCTCAGTTAAAGGGCATGTCTTCTATACAAATTAAGAGTGAGATTTGGGGGGTTATATGCCACCCAACTAGCATGTGCAGCCTCATCTCTCAGGCATTGTGTGCTACCTCTCACCATTGTTCAGTGGTTAATTGACTTGAGAAGAAACTTGGCTGAATCTGAAGGGGAGCTCCAGAGAGGTGGGACTTCACCTGGAGACACACCAGAGATGTTCTAGAAAGTCTCTCTTGGGTCCCCAAAGAGTCTAAACATACAACAAGTTTCTAGTAAGTATCAGGTGAAAAGGATATAAAGATAATTGGCATGAAGCTCCCTAAGTAAAAAGACATTTTATAAACAATTTCACAACAAATGCTTTGGAAGAAGCAATTGTTAGTTATAAATATTATATAGCACCAGTTGCTCAAAAGTCATCTTCTAAGAGTGGAAAATATTTAAAATATTGTCAAAGAGAGCCTCAGTTTTCAGTAACACTGGTGGTTCTGAATATACATTTGGCCAGTTGGTCTTCGGACGATCCAAATGTAGTACTTGAAAACCATGTATCAAAGTGTAAGATCTCAAAGAAATTATTCTAAATTAGAAGACTACATCAAGACTTTATTGAAAAGGCCCCTTTCCTGGATGCTGGAGCCTTGGAACTTGGATCTTACCGAGGGCAGAATTTGGGGGGAATTTATTAATCACCACCATCAACAATAATTATCTTCCTTTGTTCTCTGTAGGTTTCTAATGTGCATCACTGGGTTAATGTCAAGATATTTGCATCTAGGATGTTTCCTGAAGATGAAAAGAATCACTTTTCCTAGTTTTTCTTTGTTCTAAGGGTGAGTGCATGACCTCATTCACAGGCCTGTCCTCTTTCCTCAAAGCCTGCATGCTGGCTCTTCTGACTTTTTTTTGAATTCACTTCTCTCACTTTCTGTTGCCTGCTTCCTATCCTTCAAGAGTGGTTGAATTTATACTAGAACTATTCCCATAAGCCAGAATAATCACCCTCTTTAAAGTCTTCTCTTTAAAGTTTTAAATTACTTCTACAAGATCAATGTCATTTTCTCACATAACTGAACATGCCTGTAGATACCAGAGATTAAAGCTTGGACATTTTTGTGGTGAAATATTCCTTTGCCTACCACAGAAGTATTTTGAGAGCAGTAGAAACTAGAACGGATTTGTGGTATACGCCATTGAGATGCATGTGTAGATGGTATTGACGTCCTGCTTGCAGCATTGCTAACAAGGGTTTCCATATATGCTTGAGCACACCCAGCATGTGGTGCTGAAATCCTGCAGATGGTGTCTCAGAATACAACCTGAGCAAGGCATGGTGTACATGTTATAGCCATAGATTCAGAGGTTAACCCCAGAGGGTTGGGAGTTCAAGTACAGCACACAGAGTGTGACCCATTCACAATAAACATACCAGCAAGAAACACCTGGTGAAGTTGTTGGCTACAAATAAAATAGTAACTGTTTGTAGGTGGGGACTGCACATTCATTCCCAGCTTCCCAGACTCAAATAATTACACAGAGACTATATTAATCATAACACGGCTTGACCTACCAGCTCAAGCTTCTTATTAACCAACTCTTAAATCTTAAATTAACTCATTTCTATTAATCTGTGTGTCGGCACGAGGCTGTGGCTTACTGGTAAGGATCCGGTATCTGTCTCCTTTGCCAGCTACATGGCATCTCTCTGACTCTGTCCTCTCTCTCTCTCTCTCTCTCTCTCTCTCTCTCTCTCTCTCTCTCTCTCTCCTTATTTCTCTCTCTCTTTCTTCCAGCCTGGCTATATTCTGCCCTACTATAGGCCTAAGCAGTTTCTTTATTAGCCAATGGTAATAAAACACATTCATAGCATACAAGGCGCACTCCACATCAGCTGTTTCAATATATGTTTATGGACAAATGAATAAAGGTGA
This sequence comes from Chionomys nivalis, assembly GCF_950005125.1. Taxonomy (NCBI): domain Eukaryota; kingdom Metazoa; phylum Chordata; class Mammalia; order Rodentia; family Cricetidae; genus Chionomys; species Chionomys nivalis. The sequence continues at coordinate 46,419,456 of NC_080087.1, forward strand.
GGTTTTCAGTAAAAGGCTTGAAATGCAAACAGGAAATTAGAGAGTGGAGTCCTAGAAACTACTCATATCTTACTACAGATCCAGTCTTAAAGTTTGCCTCATCTTTCTTTAAGCCATTAGAATATGAAAATGCCTGTGACCTCTGACTGCTCATGGCACAAGCATGTGGTATTAATTCTTTTTGGTGTTGCTGTGACCAAATACCTAGCAATACAACTTAAGAGAGGAACTCAGGACTGCGAGGGGTGCACCCACACACTGAGGCAATGGGGATGTTCTATCGGGAACTCACCAAGGCCAGCTGGCCGGGGACTGAAAAAGCATGGGACAAAACCGGTCTCGCTGAACATAATGGACAATGAGGACTACTGAGAACTGAAGAACAATGGCAATGGGTTCTTGATCCTATTGCACGTAATGGCTTTGTGGGAGCCCAGGTAGTTTGGATGCTCACCTTAATAGACCTGGATGGAGGTGGGTGGTCCTTGGACCTCCCACAGGGCAGAGAAACCTGCTTGCTCTTTGGGCTGAGGAGGAAGGAAGACTTGATTGGGGGAGGGGGAGGGAATGGGAGGTGGTGGCGGGGAAGAGGCAGAAATCTTTAATAATTAAATAAATTAATTAATAAAAAATAAATAAATAAATTTAAAAAAAAGAAGTCATATTTTACCCAACAGAACAAATGTTTATTTT